>NC_142665.1:2700000-5385000 GCF_026168435.1 Sesamum indicum | reverse complement strand
TTTACAATCAGATGCACATAGGTCGTGTATAATGCACCGCTAGACCTATAGGGGTATTTTACTCTATTTCTCATAACATAAGAATATAAATTATTGTTTTATATTTTATAAAGGATAAATAACTCATTTCTCTTAATATAAAAGGTGAATTGCATTTTCCCCTAATTGTAAATATAATAGGATATCTATTAATAATTAAACCAAACCCGACAAACGCCAGCAACTAGTATTAGAAGACATTGACACTTGCAATTAATTGTAGAAGCGCCACCAGAAATTTTTATGGTTCACAATTTGGTTTGTTGGTTTTCGAAATGTCATGGTCTAGTAATGAATGGCTGATAGGTATCTGCAACAACCACCGCAATATCAATGATGTCCTTCTTTAATTAAGATTAAGGTATCATCAATTGTTTGATGTCAATTATTTCAATTATTATCTATTTGGGTAAAGTACATTTATATTTTCTTAAATTATATCAAATTACATAAAAATATTCTTACTTTTCAAAAAATTACAAGTACACCTCCAAAATGGGTGTTGATTGAATTTACCATAGTGGATGTACTTTAAAATTTGGCCCCCAAATAGGGGTTGTATTTATAATTTTGTAAAAGACTATGAGTGTTTGTATAATTAGTTCTAATCTAAAATGCACCAATATAATTTACCCGTTCTATTTTGATAAAAATCTATGGTGTAGATACAACAAATGCGACAACAAAAAATTGCCAATATTTTTACATTTTTTGCGATGGGAAAAAAAAATATAGAAGTGAGTGTGTAAATGAAGATCTAAGATGGTTGATTGCAATGCAGGTCTTCATACGTATCATTGATCTATAATTCGTCGAAACTAATATATTTAAAGTAAATTACGTCGACATTTTTTATAATTAAGTCTAAGTACACGAATACTCTCTTGTCTTTTTGTAAAATTAAGAATACACCATTAATGTGTTGTCAATATAATGTACTTCATGGATTGTTGATCTACTATTTTATTATCGGATGAAGAGTATACGTATAATTACATTTACAACTTAAAAAGGTATATTTATAATTTTACAAATGATATATAATTAAATTTATGTTTAGGAGGTGTTAATGTGATCATCTTTTTATTATGAAGGTTGAAGTTTTTCTTGAAGCCACCACATCAAAATATCGAATGAGGGTAATATCAGCATAATTCCAAGAAGGTCCCCCAAACATAAGGAAAATGCCTAAACAGACCCACGGTTTCTATACTTTTTTTTGTTGGGCCAAATCAAACCGAACCCGATCTGACCCAAATGAAACTGTGACAGGAGGAGTTAAGGGTCATGATGATATGGAATGTGGCAAAAGATGGCCAGCCCAAATCAAGATCGTCTATCCTTTTATAAATATTATATCCAAAAATCAAATAATGTGCTAATAAAGCCTAATTCAATTAGTAGAGTTGAAGTTCCAAGGTCATGGATCTCAATCGACTCTTTGCCGGGTCTTCGCAGGACCCATCCTGAGATAATGACATGTGGTTATATTTGCATGTTGGCCCTTGAATATTTTTTTTTTACATTTTTTATTTAAAAAAAAAAAGTATCCCAAAACATTCGCTTCACCTTTTTTCTCTCAAAATGTGTTATGTTAGTTATCATTATTACACATTTATCTCTTATCCAACACTTTTTACATATTGAATTATCCATAATCATCGCAATTTCATCTCGCATTTAAATATATCTTAAAAAAATTATTTCCATTTATTCAAAAACTACTTTATCATGTCCCCAACTCGTCCGAAATAAGATGAGTTTGATATACTTCTTGACGGGACGGGATCCAACAAATTAGAACCCTGTTGGGTTTGGAATGGGTTTGGAGTACGTTGATTTTTTAATAACTTTTTATTATTTATTATACATATATGATAATAGTTATTAGGAAATTTTAGTTTAAATATAAACTTTTAAACAAATTTGTATATATCCAACTCTATATAAAAAATAGATAAAATAAAAAAGTTAATTAAATATATTATTTGTATTAAATAATTTATTTCAAATCAAAAACTACATGAATTTACCTAAATCTAAAATGATAGTATTTATCGAAAAAATAATCTTTGTATTTTATTATTCATTTTAGGTAATAGAAACTATGTCAAGGTACCTAAAAATTTAAAATGATGTTACTTATTGGAAAAAATAAAAAATGAGTTGAATGTATTCTTTGTATTATATTAATTCATTTAGATCAAAAACTCTGTTAAAGTATCTAAATTTTACTTATTGAAAAATAAAAAACTTAGATGAATGTATTATTTTTATTATATAATTAATTGTAGATAAAAAATTATGTTAAATTACCTACATCTAAGATGATATTATTTATTGAAAACTAAAAAATTAGTTGAATATACTCTTTGTATTATACAATTTATTTTAGATTAAAAACTATGTTTAAATACTTAAATGATATTATTTATTGAAAAGATGAAAAAAGTTAGTTAAATGTATTCTTGTATTATTCAATTTAACTTTTTAATATGTAATTACCTACATCAAAGTTTATTTATAAATTTTTTATTATACAACTTGAGACACTTATATAAGATACGAAATTTAAAAAAAAAAAACAAAAAAGTAATGCGGGGCAAGCTGGGGGCAGTTTAGTGAATTTGAGGGGCGGGTCGAGTGATCCTTGCCGGGGCAAGCCTCAAATTCGGACAAACCCACCCCAAACTCGTCCTGTTGCCATCCATACATGTCCCTTTTTTGTAAAATAAAATAAAACCAAATGCCAGGAAAATCACAATTTTGATCCCATATGTTATGGCCTTTTCCAATTTAATCTCATTTATTATGATTTTCTCACATTACATCCCGTAAGTTAGAGTTTATCATTTTTGGTCCTTACGGACTTTTCCATCAAATAATTAACGGAAAAGACATGGGTCGTTAGTTCAAACACGTGCAGGAGTAACGGCCCTGTGACAAAAAAGTCACATGAGCACTGAAAAACGAGAAAAATTCCAAATTATAGGGCACAATATGAGAAAATGGGAACAAATAACACTACGTTGAAACGAGCTAAATTATAGGACTAAAATGCAATTTTCCCACAAAACCATACAATTACAAATCTTTCACTTTATTCTATATCATATAACTACGCATAGAATATACCAAAGAAGATACATAAATTTTACATCAAAAAAACTCATTATTTGGCGAGAAAGGAGCAAACTCACCAACATCAAAAGCCTAAGGAAAACTATTCACACATCACGCCTTCATCTTTATGAAGTGAAAGGGACTGGGGAAGCATGGCACCTTTTTCCTCTTCAGTCTTTATTATGTCCCCTACTCATCAGAGTGCCTTTAATGTCTCTTGCAGTCCATCCTTCATTTCGACTAATGAATTTATCATATCCCTTTTGAACCCCAAAACTTCACATCCAAATTGCAGAAGAGCCGCTAAAAGAGTAAAAAGATTCCAAGTTCTCCCACTCACTTCATCTAAATATTGTATCCAGGAAGAAAGAAATGCTATCAATCATGAACAATTGTGGGCTTCCAGTCTGCCTTTCTGGGATCTATCATCCTCCTGCTCGTTCCAAAGAGTAATATTTCTCTTCCCCATCTTATTTTATCACTTCGCACACATACACCCTAATGCATGCTCATGATTTGATAAATTTTCATGGTTGATATACGTGTGTGCGTGTGTGTAGGATAGCAGATCATGAAAGAAGAAGAGAGGAGATTAAGAAGATGTGGTTTCAAGAGAATATGGAGAGATATGAGGATATGAGCAGAGCTCATGAGAGAGAGGCATTAGGCGACGGAGCTGATACTGATGAAAATGATGCTGAGGACGGTACTGTTATAATACATGAGTTTTCATGCATTTCTCTGGCTTGCACTGCCAAGGCTGCATGAGTGCTATAACTTAGGATTTGATTAGTATTATTAGTTTCCAGGCTTACTTTATTTGATATGGATTCTCCCAATTCTATCTTCTTTCTCTTGTTTTTTTCCGTTTGTATAATTTTTTCTGTATCTGTGGTTGATATTGGGGAATTCTATGTAACAGTTGGTGCAGTGACTCTAGTTTGTTCAATGTGTATGAAGATCACAGATAATACACTTTAGTGGGTCCGGAGAAGAGATAGATATAAAGGTCATTCTTATTTGTGTTAAACAGAACGCCACATATTGCAAAACCAATTATTGTTGTCTCCAGATCAAATTTTTTGCATAGAGATTTTTGCCCCCCATAACCTGAAGGGCTGTTTGGGACCTCATTCTGGCAATATTCAAGCTTATCTCTTGTTTGGCTCTGCAATTGAGTTGTCCAAGAACACATACGTGTTTGACCCAATCCATTGCCAGTTATTACACGCACATCAAGGATCTAATTATCATCATAATTGACAATTATGACAGGGAACACTTCTATCGACTACAATCATCTAACTGATTAATTCAACCTCTGAATAGACCGTTTAGGTCATGTCTATGAGCTCCAAATGTTAGAGACGGCTATACCTAATCAGCTGCATGATCCTCATGAGGCAAATATTGATTACTTCATAAAAGCACATCATTCCATGTGGTATTAGTCATTCATATGGAGCTTAAGTACCAGATTATTGCATACAAATGGGCCTTACAAAGGTGCCACTCATCGATGATATTGTGAAATTTGTATAAAAATTTATACGTAAATGCAAGAGCTATGTGATTTTATCTTCAGAGTAGTAACAGCTTTATTGTACACCATTGTGTTAGGCTTGGGAGTTTATAACATGCTAGCTAGCAATCCGGTCACTAATTAGGACAAATAAAAGGAAAGTCTTACAAAAATCATATTACTTCATACAATTCCAGTTTCATATAGTGCCATGGGTTTATGCAAAGACAAAATGATACTCCAAATCCTATAATTAACATATGCATGATCGTAGGAAGTTAAGAGAGCCACACATATCTAAATCTGGTGCCAAGCTCGTAGCACAGAGTTGATGTAAGGTCAAGGCAAGAAAGACTAGAGACACCTTACTCAGCCACCGTCGTTTGGAGAGGCAAATAACTTTCCACTTCCTTAGTCTCTAAACTCCTTTCTGCAACAACTTTTGACATGCCGAACATCTAAGGAAACAACATCGAGGGTGACCATCAGCTCTAATCTATCAGATACGAAGAGAGCACAAATCTACTGCTGCTGAATGTTAAAACTAAGAGTCTGCATAACCTTCTTGATTGTCTTCTGAAAGCAACTTTTGTGTTCGTCCATAGAAGCATGGATGAATTCATCGATGTGATCCTTTACATCTTCCAGGAAAGTTGCATTTTCATTCTTCTTCTTCCGGCATGAAGCCATGGTTGGAGTTGGAGTTGCAGATGATGGCTTCTCATTTGGGCTCTTCTCAGTCGCCATTGATGGTTATACAGTAGCTATAAAACATTTAGCACCTTTCAGTGACATGTAAAGCTGTTCAAAGAAGAATATAGTGAAAAGAGGGAAAATACGAAAAAATAAACACACACTAAGGACTAATGAAGACATCAAGTACCATTTGACAACTAGGTGGGAAAATAGAAAATAGATGAATTCATTAAATACATAACCTCCGCAACCTTTACTAACTTTTCTTTGAGAAAGAGGCAACATGAACTAAGCATCAAACAAGTTACTAAACTGGGGCAAGACCACCAAGTACCAACAAAAGCCACTAAGAAAAACAATTCTGGTTGATTGTTGATAAGGAGAAGCATACTTAAATGGAAAAGAATCCTGTCATCAGGGGGGTACAACTACATTTACTCATGAAAAAGGTGAGGAAAATGCGATAAAAGCCTATTTGGTCATCTCTCCTCCAACCCACCCATCACCACCCTCTCCCTATTGTTTTCTCCAGTTTTCATTTTTTACCTTTTTTCTTCCTTTACCCCAACATTTTCTTTTCTCATAAAACTCCTCGAACCAATGGAAGGGGCATAAGAATGTGAATAAATATTCATGTTGAGAGCTCTGAGCTCATCATACTAGTTACTCAATCATCAGTTTACATACAAAGCTACAGCTAAACTCAGAGAACCTGTCCAACATTATATCACTTGTGGGTATTTTCTAAAAGCTAAACATAGTCTATACAGTACAAACAAAAATGAAATATACGCAAATACACCTTTACTATTCGAACTCAGTTTAAGTAACCGAATTTCCTATATTTCTTTCTGTTCAGATTAGGCTCAAAAGGAAACACACAATCTCTTTTTACACAACTTATATGGGCTTAACAAGTTCAGCTTATTCCGAAACTCGGTCTTCTACTCTTCCATGATAACAAAGACGGCAACCTGCTTGATAAAATGTCACAGGAGTTCAAACTCAAACGAACGTTAAGTACATAACACCCACCCTCTTGCCCTCTTTCTTTCATCGAATTGATCAAACTCAGATGATCGTTTCCCAGATTATAAAGTTAAAAAAAACGCCAAACATGAAATTCAAACTAATCAAGAATGACACCAAAAATTACATTAAGTAAAGAGCAAAAACACCAAATATGATGGAAAACTAAAACACCTGTAAGCTCTAACGAGAAATTTGATGACGCTTATTCCCTTTTGCCCTTTCTAGTAGAAATCAAAGAGAAAAGACGGAGATGTGTTTGAAGTCCTTGCTGGAATAGAATTGCAAAGCAAAGAGCTAATGAGCGAATCTGGGAATTACAGTTGATAACGGGCTTCCATCTTCCCAGAGGCCCAGGAAGAATGGGCTCTGGGCTATCTCTTTACTATTTCAATTTGATATATGGACACTGATACCTCTGGCCTCTTCTAGAAGCCCAAGAAGGCCCGTTAGCCCAGTACACTTGAAGAACCGGACCACATAGCCTAATAATATGATTGGGCCAACCAGCTAAACCCCATTTATATTTTTATCAAATATTGATAAATTTCAAAATCTTTTCCTCGAATCTAAATTCATCAATCCAAATAGAGCATCAGAAAATTGTTCATAGAATCTGCCCAACCAATCTGAAGAGAATCCAGAAGCTTTGTTCTTTGAGATCTCAGCCTATTAACTTTTTGGACAAAATTAGAAATTTTGGAAGATATAACTTTAGTCCATTTTCTTCACTCTACTTCAAACTTTTTTATACGAGCTTATTATTTTTCACACATTTTTTTTTCTTATGTAAGAATTTTATTTATTTTATACTTTTTTTTGTTGATTTGAACGTCCAAATGGTAACCATTTTTTGCATCTCATACTTCAAAGTTTTTGAAATCTAAATTCATTATAGTTTATTAACTATAGACCAATGTTTTGTGGCATTGAGAAATAAATTTTAGTGTATCCAGTAGCAACATACAAATGTATATTTTAATAGCATTAACAGATACACTTTTTGAAGGGGCGTCGGTGTATTTTACATTGAGAATGTTTATGTAGAATTTCTCTATTGAATGGAAAGTGTACTTGTAATTACAAATAAAATTTTGATATAATTTTATAAATGTCAAAAAATATTTATGTAATTAAATCTAATATGAAAAAATGTCAATATAATTTACCTTATTTATTTAATAATATAAAATCCATAGAAAGAGTGATGGTAACTATAACCAACCCTCCATTGTTTCTGCTTCTTTTTTTAACATCTTTTCACACAAATTAACAAATCAAGACGTCAAAAAAAAGTTATTGTTTTTCAATAATACATTGATTAAATGAATACATAACATCAGTAAGTAAATCATATGAAGAACAAATAAATTACCATATCTCATATAAGAAAAGATAAATATCCATACATCTAATAAATTTTGAATTCATAACCTCAAACTTGTTGATGGTATTTCATAATTTTTCCCTTTCCTTTTTTAACCTAACTCATCACCATTGATTTGACATAATTAAAATAAAAGAAAATGGCTTGTAAAGCTATGGAATTATCGCATTGCTTAATCTTTTAACACTCGTGCTTAGATTTTATGTGAAGTCCAATCCTGTGTGATCTACATATTGACAGATCATAAAATGAAAGATATCAATAGGGTATTTTTCAATTATAATCAGATTAGACGAAATATTCAGACCAATCGACCCAAGCAAACTAAGACTTAATGCACCCTATAAGTTGATAAAAAAGAAATTATATATATATATATATATGTAAATTCCAACGAGATCCTATAAAATTTATTATAATTATAAATACCTTCTCTTATTTGAAAAATTACAAATACTTTTCTAGCATTAACGATCGTCTTACAAATATTGACCTATAATGGACTGTTACGAGAGTGTATTTATTAGATGTCAGTAAACTCCAGAGGTTCTTATAGTTTTTCAAACAACGAGAATGTATTTGTACTTATGTCAAACAATAGTATATATTAACATAATAAAGCATAGGGATTATATGTCCTGGACTTTATGGAACCTTCATTATAACAAAATTAATGTGCACTGCTAAATGTTGACTATATCATAAATAAAAAATCAAGGAGAAATATTGAGATCAAACTCATAGAACATATTGGTAGATGGCATCATTTTTCCTGCATACTTATTCACCACACTCTCTGCTTCTGCCCAAGTTTTGAACCACAGAACACCTCTGCCAGACCCTCTTTGCTCATTGTGAACAACCTCAACACCCAAAAGCTGAAATCAACCATGAAAGCACTTAATTTAGTCTCCAATAAATAAATTAAATGGGGTGTTTTTGCAACAACTTTACCTGAAAAAATAACTTAATATTTAAAGTGTTTGGGGGGAGGGGGGGGAAGGTTAATATTTTTATAATTGTAATAATAAATTATAGAAGTTGGTAGGAAGCTACTAAATTATAATTTTTTGGGTTAAATATATTTAATTTAAAAAGTTTGAAAGCATAAGTTGCAATCTTCAAGTTTGTTTTCAACATTTAGCAATAAACTGGTAAACAATTATTTTGAACAGTTGTAAATATTCCAAAATAGCAAATAAAGAAGAAGACTAATATTGTATAATATGAAAAAAAATCCAGTGCAAACTAAGTTTGATTAAATCGAACCATTCACAGAACAAAATTATAGACTTATCGTGTGATTAGTTCAAATTTAATTAGACCCGATTTGAATTAGAATTTTTCGATATAATATATACGCACCAGTAATAAATCCTACTTATGAGGCCAGTTTCGGGAGGAAAAAAGCTTATTTACATATATTCGTAAGTTGAAAATTTCTATATTTTCTTTATATGTTGGATTATACATCTTACCCTCTGATTTTGATAAGTCTACTATTAAAATTTTTATACAAAATCTTATAAAATAATTTGAAGTCCTCCAAATCATAAAAATACTTGGAAAAATTACCTCTTTGTGAGCTCTGTAGAAGCACTTGTAGTAAATATAGCTCTCATTCATCCACGGCATCAACTTATCAATCCTAATACAGCAGAAGTTGTTTGCAAGCTTATCTGCGATACCAACCCACAATTTATAGTATATATGTGATTATCATAAATTATGGCTTAAATTAATCAATTCAAACAGCTGCTTAATAAGCAGCACGCCATTTAGAATTGTAACTACACACCTCGAGGGTTGGTAGTATTATTTAATCTGGGTATTTGTGTGAAATTTCGCAACTGAAATAAGGGTATAATTATAATTACAACTACAATTTCGAGATGTGTACTTGTAATTTTGTAAAGGATAATTGTGTTGGTTTAGTTATATAAGAGGCGTCAATATGTTTACCCTATAATAAAATTTTAGTACGTGTCTAATAATTTTTTTTGAGGAAAGAGTTCATAACTTACCTTTTAAAAATAACAACAAGCTTTATTTATTTTAATATGTTAATTGTAAAATTACTATTTATAAATTTTATAATTTTATTTTTATTCAAATATCTCAATATATAACTTATTTTTAAAAGTATTATAAAATATTTTAAATAAATTTAGCCAAACGCGGTCTTACCTGAAAATTTTAGCCAGTATGGAGCCAGCCTGAATATCTGCAGCTTGTACCCAGTGTTGATTTTCTCCCAGACTTTGGCCTGATAGTGGCATGTCTCGCCGGCGGAATCCGCCGCCGCCATGGTTATGTAGTACACTGCTGCTGCGGCGGGTTCGACGTTCAGATTGACAATTCTGAGGAATTTCAACAACCCCTTTTCTCCCTCCTCCTTATTGTGCTCCTCCACCGCGAACCTGGCGGCTTGCTCCGCCTTACGGTAGAGGTCGCCTGAATATTCCCCGACTCTCCTGATGCGCCCCACCAATACAGAACCATCTCTGCCGGGCGTCACATAGAATCCCTGAAATCATATACGAAAAATTTAAGCAAGAAGAACTACAAGAACAGCAAAGAAATAGTTGAAAAAATATGTAAAACAAACCTGGCTGTAGTTCAAGTCGTCCATGTATTCAGAGTATGCTTTTTGATCAAATATCAGGTTATCCATTGTGAGTTGTCTGAGTTATCAAGGGGGATATGTGTGTGTATGTGTGTGTGTTGTTGAGTAAGAGAGTTTCTAGTGATGAGGAGTTAATTTATGATATATATATGTGGAGAAGATGCGTATTCCTTGTATAATAGGGCTAAAACTTCTTGATCTTCACGTAACAGGGGAGTTCTTTCTTGTGCTGTAACTATAAGTAATTCAGGCAACATTGTATGAAATGTAATCAACACTACTTAAGTTGTCAATAGTTTTTTGCTTTTTAAGAGAATCAGGTTTTCGTGAAAATATAAATCATTAAATAAACTCGTCTCAAACACAATTTGTGGTCATTCCATTTTTTTAATTATCATTATTATTATGCTCAAATCCATATTGACATGTGTGACATTTTTGCATTGGATTTTGAAATCAACGAAGAAACTAAAAAATATATTTAATAAATATAACAAAATAATTGAATAAAGAACAATTACTGTGGGATTAAAACTTATAATTTTATCAAAATGTCAGTTAAAATATAATATCAGAAGTGATTAATAATTCACACTGACTGCACAAACAATCTTTCAACATTTCCTTTCAAAGGTGGCAATGGATATATACGCTTTGAAGCAAAATAAGAACAACACGGTAAGACACGATACTGAAACCTTAGCTTTTTCTACAACTGAACAGTTCCAATACTCTACTCCCAAGACTCAGTTTACTAACTGGAATGCAACAAAACCTACAAGCAATCAATTCAAGCAACAACATTTCAGAGATGAAGAGAATGAGGCGTTGGGACAATAATGAAAAAGTTTAATTATAATTATCCGCGAAAATAAATCACATATCTCCAAGCTGACAGGTAAAGACAGCATCTCAGAACAAAAAAGACAAACCAAAAATAATGCAAGACGTTCCGCCACCGCCTGTCAAGCACCCAATTCTGGGAATGGCTGCCCAGCATACAAGGCGGAAAATTACAACACAACGTGCAATAAAATGGACCTAATAAGGAAGTACGGAAAATGTTTTTTGGAAGTAAACTAGTAATATAAAGTTTACTGGCACTAAAGGCAGACCCAGGAACCAGCAAGGTTCACTTGGCACCCTTCTTAGCAGCAGCCTTGGTCACCTTGGCACCGCTTGGGTCTTTCTTCTCAACACTCTTGATGACACCAACAGCAACCGTTTGACGCATGTCGCGGACAGCAAAACGACCAAGTGGTGGGTACTCTGAGAAAGTCTCCACAACCATGGGCTTGGTGGGAATCATCTTAACAAATCCAGCATCACCATTCTTCAAGAATTTGGGCTCCTTCTCAAGTTCCTTACCGGAACGCCTGTCAATCTTGGTCACAAGCTCCGCAAATTTAACAGCAATGTGAGAGGTGTGACAGTCAAGCACTGGGGCGTATCCGTTTCCAATCTGGCCAGGGTGGTTCATGATGATGACCTGGGAGGTGAAGTTTGCGGCTTCCTTAGCAGGGTCATCCTTTGAGTTGGAGGCAACATAACCACGCTTGAGATCCTTGACAGCAACATTCTTCACGTTGAACCCGACATTGTCACCAGGAAGAGCTTCCTGCATTGATTCGTGGTGCATCTCAACAGACTTAACTTCAGTGGTCAGGCCAGATGGGCCGAAGGTGACAACCATACCAGGCTTCAAGATACCAGTCTCCACACGACCAACAGGGACAGTACCAATACCACCAATCTTGTAAACATCCTGAAGTGGGAGACGGAGGGGCTTGTCTGAGGGCCTCTTGGGCTCCTGAATCAGGTCAAGAGCCTCAAGGAGGGTCGGGCCCTTGTACCAGTCCAGGTTGGTGGACCTCTCAATCATGTTGTCTCCCTCAAAACCAGAAATTGGGACGAATGGGATCTTGTCAGGGTTGTATCCAACCTTCTTGAGGTAGGAGGAAACTTCTTTCACAATTTCATCATACCTAGCCTTGGAGTATTTTGGTGTGGTGGCATCCATCTACAAAGCATTGTTCTCATATGTTAAATATTGCATCAATTAAACAAGAGATAATACAAAATAGCTTTCACGTGACTAAGTACAAATTATCCAACCTTGTTGCAGCAACAGATCATTTGCTTGACACCAAGAGTGAAAGCAAGCAACGCATGCTCACGGGTCTGACCATCCTTAGAAATACCAGCTTCAAAACCACCAGTGGTGGAATCGATAATGAGGACGGCACAGTCAGCCTGTGAGGTACCAGTAATCATGTTCTTGATAAAGTCACGGTGTCCAGGTGCATCAATGACAGTGCAGTAGTACTTGGTGGTCTCAAACTTCCACAAGGCAATATCAATGGTGATACCACGCTCACGCTCAGCCTTGAGTTTGTCGAGCACCCAGGCATACTTGAAGGACCTCTTGTTCATCTCAGCAGCCTCCTTCTCGAACCTTTCAATGACACGCTTGTCAATACCACCAAGCTTATAAATCAAGTGACCAGTGGTGGTCGACTTTCCGGAGTCGACATGGCCAATGACCACAATGTTAATGTGAACCTTCTCCTTACCCATGGTAAAATGTTTGAGAACTGCATCCAGACAAGTAAACGGTCTCATTAGAAACAAAGAAAAAGATGCAGTTATATAGTATACATTGGGTGCTAAGAACTAACGAATGGTTTTTCCAGTTAGAAAACAAGAAAGTAATCAAAAGAAGATCACATACAAGAACCAGAATTTCATACATCGATGACTCTCAGAGGGACAGAATACATCACATCCTATCCCTCCGTAAACAAGCCCACTAAAGTGACGATCAAACCACAAACACACCACATTACTAGGAAAAATGCTTCTTCAAAAATATAACACTACAGTACAAGCGCAGATCAAACAGAGACCTACAAGGTTATCACAAGACTGTTACTTTTCATCAACAAATCAATCCTCGAAAACAATTCATAAGGCGATACCAAAGTCTCTTACGCAACAAACCATGCGCAATGGAAAGTAAGTAATAAGACACGACAACATACGAAGGACACGATTTAGTCAGATCAGCTTCATAGATCAGGAAATGTAATGATCTACTCCAAGACAGGACGGCGATCATACGTTTTACATATACTGAGAGAAAATCGATTTAAACCGCAACAAACAAGCAAGAAAAATTCAATCTAAGATTTTCAATCAGATGAACGATGAATACTTAGCATCGCAAACCACATAGGCTTGCAAAATTTTGAACAGCGAAAAATCCATGCAATTGAAATAAAATTTCAAACGATCCAAAACGAACAAATGATCAACAATTAACAAACCAAACTACAAACGCAAGAAACGATGAAAATATTAAACACCCAAATCAAATGCAACTGAATAAAATTGGATATGATCTAACCTTTGTTTCAGATATGAGCAGATATTGAGACTCGAATTGAAACCCTAGTCGCAGAGAATGATTCAGAGAAGTGAAAGGAGAAGCGGATCTGAGGGTTTATAAAGCGTTCCTAGGGCTTATGCGGAGACTTGTTGCAGTAGTAATTTACACAAATGCCATTGGATCTTTTCCGAATATCTCGAGTTAAATAAGGTTTTATATGGATAGAATTGTACTAAAACTAAAAGTGTATCTGGTTTTTCTTTATTAATTTTATGTCCTACTGCTTCAGCCATCACTCGTCCACTTTCTCACCTCTTTCTTTTGCATTATTTAATGTAAAATAATTGTTGTGGTCCAAGATTCTTTTTCGCTCAAACTACCATCAATATATTATAAATTCGAATCCCATCAAAATATAAATAATCATCTCTTTAAATAATTATTATTTTATTATAATAGTAGTTTTTTATTAATTATATATTTTTTTATATAATTATTTATTATTAAAACTCATAATATAAGTATAATTAAATAACTCAGAAAAAATATTTTTCTTTTTCTTTAGTTTTAATTTTTTTTTCTTGGATAATTCGAAAGAAAAAGGATAAATATTGGAATAAGTTACCTATATCTCCTTTAGATTAGTCAATATACATCCACCCCTCTTTATTTTGATTTTTCATGGGCATCTTTATTATTGATTTTGATGCCCACTGTAGTTTCAATACCATAAAATCGAAGAATCGAGTTAAAAAATTTTGAAAATTTGAAGAATAAAGTTAGAAAAAAAAAATGTACTGACGTCATTGATGTTTAAATTAGTAATATTTTTAAATAGAAATTAAGCAAAATTGAATTAAAGATGGTAGAAAACTAGTAGACGTGAGCCAAAGTATGAAGAATTAGATAAGGAGTGGTGAACTTGTCGTACGTTTACATACCAGTCTATTTGTATAGATGAATGAGAATCATGAGATATTTCGAATTTTAGTATGCCTGATCTGTATAAGGAACGAGTATAGGACGAATTTCGGACCAATTGGTCCAACTACACACTGCACCAGGCCCTGCTCCGTGCGAGTAGAAAATGTCTTTAAGCCAGTAGGGGAGAGAGGAAGGTAATTGGTTCTTCGGTCAAGTAGATTATTATTTTAAAAACTTCTTATTGGTTTCTCCAATGCTCTGGTGATATGTTCATCTAACGAGGCATCTCTATTAGCATGCCATATTAGTAAGACGCGTTCTTGGTGGGAATTGCACATATTGGACTTTTTGTGAATAAAAAATTTAGGTCAAGATCGGGAGTTTGACATCTGAAAAGCAGGCAATGGACTAGTAAAATGATAATCCCACCAAGATGAGCAGAATGTAGGCCAATACCGAGGCCTAATGTTATTAGAGAGTCGAGGAAAAAATAACAAAGGACTAATCCAGCCCAACGACGTTTAGTAAACAAGGCCTTAAGAGATTGTTTACACATGCAATCATAGAAATAAAGCACAAATTTAAAATAAATGATCTACATTGAAATTTTTAATTCCAAATAATGATTGCAATTGCTTGTCGACAATATTACGCGCCTTCATGTGTCACTTCTGCACGCATGAATCGGGGTCGGTGTGCACTCCATTTATGTACAACACCACTAAATTTAAAGTGTAATTTCACATTTTCAGAAGGGGTGTAAATGTAAGTAACCCAAAAAATAAAAATAAGAGATAATTATACCGCTCTTTCATGATGTTTGATGTAACTACATTAGATCTCCTGTAGGCCTATAATTTAAAAAATTATATCTAATATCCCTTATGTTTGTCTCTATCTAACAAATAGATTCATCTGTTAGTTAAAATCACCGAGTTTGCTAATATTTAAAAAAAAGTTTAATAAAATTTATATTTATCCCTAATTGACTTATTCACTTATTGCATGTCAAATAACTATTTTCTGCTCAAACATGTCCTTTATGCTTGTTTTACCTCTACTTATATGGTGCCATTCTTATAGGAAAAGATGAGGGATCTCATGAAATGCTAATAATAAATTAATTTAGTAACATGTTTTTGAAATATCATAACGGAAACACATACGAGTTGCTTCATTTATTTTATTTAAATTATTAATTTTAATTTTTTTAATAATTAGTTAAAACTCTTTAGATAAATTAATCTCAAATATACATGAATACGTGTTTATTGATGAAAAAATAATTTTAAAGATCGAGGATGGTGGAAAAATAAGTATACTAGAGGGAGTTTTAATTCACATATATATTGGCAAAAAATGGTTGTTAATTATAGATCTATCTCCCAAAATTTAATAGTATAAATAAAAATTAATACAATCTATAACATTTTTTTAGTAATTTCTCCTTATCACAATGAACTGATACAATCTCAATATATTATATAATTTTTTCTGTTGACGTCAGTACTTTTATTCAAATTCTAACGAAATGGAGTTATTTGTAAAAAAATTATTTAGAAGGAATGTAAGTATGTTTTTAAATTTTTTTAAGAAAAATATAATTCTGCATTATTTTTAGAGAGAGTATAAGTATAATTAACCTTATTTTTACGACTATTGCATTCCCTTTCAGTTTTAACGTAACAGCAGTTTGCATTCCTTCTTGGGCCGGCCAAAATGGACCGTATGTTAGCCAATCTTTCAAAAGGAGTAATTGGGTGTCTTTGCTGGTGAGTGTAAGGCGTCGTTGTGCTTATAGAAAACAAGTATTTTTGCACTGAAGTATTTAATATTTTGTAGTGATATGTAATTATTTTCTTTAACTACTTAGTACCGTGCCGAGGCATGCATCCATTATGCTCTTTTTTTAAAGTTAATAAATAATTTAAATCTTATAATACAAAAACAGTCATGGATAAACAATTCAAAATATCTATATAAAAATAGTTAGATATGAAATAAATTTAAATTATATTACTAACTAATTTTCACTTAAAAAAAGAGGCTATGAACTTTTTCAGATAAGATAAATAAGTATACACTTACCTAAATTTAAATAAAAATAAAAAATAATTTATCATAAATGATGTATCTAAAAAATAGAATAAAGTATATAATGAGTGTTTAAGGTCTCTACTACTTCTAGTGCTCCCAATATGCTCTTAGAGGTGTGGTAAATCTTGCGAAATGATACAGTGTTAAAGCCAGGGGGGAAGGAGTTCTAACGATGACTCTTCGATGCCCAAGTCACCTTGGAGATTAAGGTCTCTGAGAGAACAAATGTAAAGAATTGAAGTAGCAAAAAATATACCTGATGCAAGATAGCCAATATTTATATATGCCCGTAGGTTGCATGATTTCACGTGTACTCTTGACTATGTACCAAAATCAAACAGTGACAACCTGTGGTTCTAGCGACAGGGTGGTGCTTTTATGAGGGAAGAACTGCAGTCATTTTCATAAAGTACAAAGATCATCGAAATATCTTGGGTATTTAAACAAAATAAACATAAATACAAAGTCATCAATAAAATCTTTAAAAGTTATTCATTATGTTGGTTTTGTTTTTAACTTGTTTTTGGGTATTTTGTGGAGATAGAGAGAGAAAAACAAAGATAAATAAAAATAAGTTAGAGATAGTGTGTATGTTTGGATTTGTTTTTGGAGATAATATAAAATAAGTATGTTATGTTTGATGTTGGGTAGTGGGGAGACAAAAAATACTGTTCATTGTCAAATCATATCTCTTTTATATATATTTATATATATATGTATAAAAATATATATAATTTATTTACTTGTGAGTGGATTAAAATAAATATTATTTCCTAATTATGTATGTATGGAAATGAAAAAAAATAATTTATGTAAATACACTTTTAAAAATAATTAAATGCACTCTAATAATGGATTAACAATATTTTTTGTTAGTTGTTCTATTCGAGGTGATAAATTTAAATACATTATTCAAATAATGTAATATATGAATTAACCGCGTAGAATAATTATATTATATTATATTTTTTAAAATTTTTAATTATTTCAATAATGTAGAAAATATTACGTATAAAATATTAAGTGGTTAAAATAAAATATATTTGTATTTAAAAATCAAATACTTAGAAACAAGACAAAATACTTAGAAATAAAACAAAAACATGGCAAAACAAGCAATGACAAACATTGCTTCTGTTTTGGGCCATCTCTGAGATGGCCCAAAACCGAAAACAAACATAAGGATTGTTTTTTGAGGTCTCCTAACGAGTCTTACACAATGTCTTTTCTGTATGTGAAGGTCTTTTTGCGTCATGCAAGTCTCTAATATATCGTAATAGATATTCCCACAATAATAAAATTATTGTGAATCTTTTGAATAAAGATAAATAATTATAAAATTTTATCCAAAATTAAACTAATAAAAGACCATAATATCTTGTGTGGCCAAATAGAACGGACAGAAGCTATTTAAGTAGGCACATAAATCGCCAAATCACAAAATTAAAAAGACTGCACAAATAGTACATATAGATTAATTAAAAATTTTAGAAATTCCTATTTTTCCTACTCAAAGTTTGCAACTTGCAACGAAGAGGAGAAAAAAAGGAAGATAAGGGCAAAATTGGAATATCAATGTAAAAGGATTGGTAATTTGATAAAAGACCCAGGGACAGGACTGTAATTACACAAGAAGCAGCCATAAAAGACACGAAGCGATGCACATTAGGGCAAACGGTCTCATCCAGCTTAAATCCGCGGCTCTTAAAAGACATCCGCTACTCCTATCCGTCCGATCATTTGATCCAACGGTCCACCAAAAACCCTAAACACCCTCAGTCCTTCAGCTCCGCATATATATAACCTCATATTCTACTTCTAACACTCTCTCTCTCGTTCACTAACAAATCACAAACTCTGTCTGCAGTCAGCGGGCGAGAGAGCTCTTAGCGTTCTTACCGTATTCTTCAAGGTAAGTCTCCTGTCTCTTTCTCTGTTTATATGTATAAATTTCTGCGTTTATGTACTTGAATGTTCATGTGTTCAATATTTATTGGCGATTTCTGCATAGAGCTGGTGCTAGATCTGTATAGATTGATGAGATCTTTGATAAATTTTGGCTGCATGTGAAATTGAATAAAGACATGATTACTGTGCATCTTTCGGATCTATCGTGTGCATATTTGTTATTAGATCTGAGTTCCATATGCGTTTAACTGACCGAACCGTAAATGTTACAGGCATAAATGTTATATTTGGCGGATTTTCATATATCAATGCGGACATAGAAGTATATCATATGTTTTTCTTGTTTAGGTTGAATGATTATTATTATTATTATTTTGGGTAAATATAAATTCTATGTGAAAGATAACTACACTGGGTGCAAGGATGCCTTTCTATGTGATGCTTCAGTGCATATCGTTCATCTATCATTCGTATGAGATATTTGTTCCTGTATTTCGATGGTCCATTGTTTTTTTATTTACTATGGTAGTTGAAAAAGTTGATTAAACCCTGACTATCCACGATTAGTAACAGTTTTTTCGAAGTAGTGCTTTACTTGAATATGATTCCTTTATGTTGCTTCTCGCCACTTGTTTGATTGAAACTGAACTACCGCATCAAGGCACAATTTTTGTCACACCTGCATTTACATTTTCCTAATATGTTTATTTTTTTGTTGCAGTTTCTTTTTAAAAGTTCAACATGGGTAAAGAGAAGGTTCACATCAACATTGTGGTTATTGGACATGTCGACTCTGGAAAGTCGACCACCACTGGTCACTTGATTTACAAGCTTGGTGGTATTGACAAGCGTGTCATTGAAAGGTTCGAGAAGGAGGCTGCTGAGATGAACAAGAGGTCCTTCAAGTATGCCTGGGTGCTCGACAAACTCAAGGCTGAGCGTGAGCGTGGTATCACCATTGATATTGCCTTGTGGAAGTTTGAGACCACCAAGTACTACTGCACTGTCATTGATGCACCTGGACACCGTGACTTTATCAAGAACATGATTACTGGTACCTCACAGGCTGACTGTGCCGTCCTCATTATTGACTCCACCACTGGTGGTTTTGAAGCTGGTATTTCCAAGGATGGTCAGACCCGTGAGCATGCATTGCTCGCTTTCACTCTTGGTGTCAAGCAAATGATCTGTTGCTGCAACAAGGTTAGAAATTTGACCTTGGTTATGCTGATACTATCTTTTATGATTCTTGTTTAATTGATACAATGTCTAACATATGAGAACAATGCTATGC
The DNA here is from genome assembly GCF_026168435.1 of Sesamum indicum. Taxonomy (NCBI): domain Eukaryota; kingdom Viridiplantae; phylum Streptophyta; class Magnoliopsida; order Lamiales; family Pedaliaceae; genus Sesamum; species Sesamum indicum. The sequence goes on along the minus strand of NC_142665.1, from coordinate 5,364,967 downwards.
AGATGGATGCTACGACACCGAAGTACTCCAAGGCTAGGTATGATGAAATTGTGAAAGAAGTTTCTTCCTACCTCAAGAAGGTCGGATACAACCCTGACAAGATCCCATTTGTTCCCATTTCTGGTTTTGAGGGAGACAACATGATTGAGAGGTCCACCAACCTGGATTGGTACAAGGGCCCGACCCTCCTTGAGGCTCTTGACATGATTCAGGAGCCAAAGAGGCCCTCAGACAAGCCCCTCCGTCTCCCACTTCAGGATGTTTACAAGATTGGTGGTATTGGTACTGTCCCCGTTGGTCGTGTGGAGACTGGTATCTTGAAGCCTGGTATGGTTGTCACCTTCGGCCCATCTGGCTTGACCACTGAAGTTAAGTCTGTTGAGATGCACCATGAAGCAATGCAGGAGGCTCTTCCTGGTGACAATGTTGGGTTCAACGTGAAGAATGTTGCTGTCAAGGATCTCAAGCGTGGTTATGTTGCCTCCAACTCAAAGGATGACCCTGCCAAGGAAGCAGCAAACTTCACCTCCCAGGTCATCATCATGAACCACCCTGGCCAGATTGGAAATGGATATGCCCCCGTGCTCGACTGTCACACCTCTCACATTGCTGTTAAATTTGCTGAGCTTGTGACAAAGATTGACAGGCGTTCGGGTAAGGAGCTTGAGAAGGAGCCCAAGTTCTTGAAGAATGGTGATGCTGGACTTGTTAAGATGGTTCCCACCAAGCCCATGGTTGTGGAGACTTTCTCTGAGTATCCACCTCTTGGTCGTTTTGCCGTCCGTGACATGCGCCAAACTGTTGCTGTTGGTGTTATCAAGAACGTTGAGAAGAAAGACCCATCTGGTGCCAAGGTGACCAAGGCTGCTGCCAAGAAGGGTGCCAAGTGAAGGCAGTTCCCGGTGGATTGCTTTGTATCCATTTTATTTAAATGTTTTAGTTTCCAATTTTGTTTTTTTGGACGATTTTTGAGTTTTGATGTTGGAGAAGAGATGTTTTCGCCGCGATCTCTATCCTCCTTGATGAGGATAGTGGAGTTGTGAAGCAACTTGGTTTTGGACCTTGTTGCTTGACGGGCAGTGGTGAAAGCTCCTGGAGACCATCATTTCTGTTTTAGAGGTTTAGCTGAGATGTAGACTTCGGTCCTACTTTAATTTATACCATTTGGTTTGGACTTCAATTCTTTCCCTTTTCCGTGGTTTTAATTTATCTGAGCTAATTCCCCTTATATTACCTGAAAAGTGTACTAGAACTTTGTGCATTTCCAGATTCCGAATTTGATTTTTCAAACCAACCTTGGGAAGAAATCCTCACGGTAGCTTTAGTTTTTCGTTCTGTCTTGATCATGATTTTTCATTTGATTTTTGTGGAAATCAATGTTTACTTGGGCATCTAAATGGTTAAATAGGGAGAGCTAGTTACCTCTTTTTTTGGATAATTAAGGCCTTGTTCCATCACTGTTCTAGTTTTCAAGCAAAAAGAATAAAACCCACGTATAGACGTTTAGGAAAAAAGTGAGAATTCTCTCTGAATTCAAGAAACTTGGACACTGAAAATTGGCAGCTAAGGTCATAGTTCGTTCGATGTTTGATTGGTCCCCAATTTTTAAGTGAGCCCCTATGAAATCCAGCATGTCACAAATTTGATTATCCCGCTGCCTGATCGGGCTAACGAATCTGACATTACGAATTTTAAATTCTTAATAATAATTTTTTTTATTTATTTGACAATCTAAAATTCGAAAATTTATGTACCTCAACGTTAAATTCAAGTTATAATTCGTTAAATATTAATAAATTTTATATTACTTTGATATGAAATTATTTGAAATTCCCTTCCAAATTAGTTTGCCTTCTATATTCGTAGGCGAAATTCAGTTCGAGTCAGTTTTGAAGAAAGATTCAGCATTAAGAGAGAAGCAGCAGCCCAGTTTTATTCACAACTTCCGAAAGGTGCACAACACCAGCTAAGACAAAATCAACCCAACTTCCAAAAAGAACACACAACAATTTAAAAACACCAATTCGAAAATGGAGAATGGCACCAAACTGTACTAGTCCCTCTAATCAAACCCCATCACCATCTCATTCCCAAAACTGCTCACAACCTTTGCCACCTCTTCTCTATGCAGCTTCACCAACGCAGCCTCCTCCGGAGGCGCAACTGTGGCTGATGGCAAGATGGTTGACTCCCGCTGCGCATTGATGATCTCGTTCAGCCTGTCCTCACTCAGCCCGAATGCAGCTGCAAATTCAGGACCTCTCAAAGTGTGGAGCAGAGAGTTTGCTCCAACCAAGAATTGAGGCCTGTTGTTCCGAGCGGAGGTGGTGAACCCGAAGAACTCAAACGGGCCTGTTCGTGAGGCAATTTGGCAGAACGGGAAGTAGCGTGGTATCCAAAAGACGTTGCCCTCGGTCACTTTGGCATTCATGGCTAAGCTACCATTAGGGTACACGATTTGGATAGTTCCAGCTCCTCTTAGTACTATTCCGTACTCAATTGCTCTTGGATTGATATGAGGTGCCATCATTGATCCCTGCACTCAACAAGTACAAATATCGCTTGATAGAATCTTGACATATCAGTCAACTAAATTTAAATTCACTTGTATCCAACTGATTCCAAGTCAACCAACCAAATAACTGATCTTATAAAGGACTTACCGCAGTGAGATTGACAAGATAGACGCCAATGTCATCGTGCTTAAGGGGCGAATAGTCGGACTCGTCCAAAGCAGTGCTCCACCCATAGTTATTCTGAAAGTCTGGCTTCCTGTCGTAGATGTTGTAAGCGTCTGGTCCTTTCCCTGTCTTGCCTCCCTTACCCTCCTTCTTCTTAAATATGGAGGGTAAGAACTTCCTGAAAGACCATGTTGGTTGCTCCTCATCGGCCTCGAGGTCTTCTTCTCTAATACGCACAATTCTCCTCATATGCGCCAGTTTTTGATTCTGCTCCATGTCCAAGAACTTAGACCAAACGCTAGGCGAATGAGTATCAGACAAGTACACGATTGGGCCGTTCATTTGCCTCGTCAACATCTCCCCCAATTCTGCTTCCGTCACCTGTCGAATTGCCATACTTGATTAAACTTCACCATTCAATCAAAACAGAAACTTTAGGAGTTGTTATTTGCTTACGTTGAATGCAGTAGCCAATGTTAGGTGATCGAATCCAGCAAGCACTGACGATGGATATGTTCCACCAGCAATGTAGAAAGACTGCCAACACCGACAGAAATCAACATAAATTGTATGGAATTACTTGCAAAATTATACTTCAAGAGAGAATGACTACTGAGTTAAAAGACCTGGAATGTCTGGAATCCCAAGCTCTGCGATGTATCAATGCTGCAGACTATGTGAAGCCTCTGCCCCTCTCCTGTGTTCATCAAATAGAAAGCCGAACCCGCCTCAATTCTGTATATATCTCCCATCCTCAACCTCCTTTCCACCAGTTCATCTTTGTATATATGTCCAACTCTTGCTTCCCCTGCACCCATTTTCTCCAGGTTAAATGCTCGTGTTCAGCCACCCCAAAATCAAGAAAAACACACTACACTTCTGGTGTGTGTATCTCTGAAAATTATTGATATCTATCAACACCCCCTATTTTGAACACTTATCCCTCTGCCCCATTAAGGCTGCCCACCGAGTCCTAACTTTTACACCAAAATTTGCAACATAAAACACAACTGCATGCATTAAGTGCAATGTGATATTTCAAGAACCCTCAGTTCATCCAGGTTAAATGCTCATCTTCAGCCACCCAAAATCAAGAAAAAAAAGTGCGTATAAATGAAAATTATGATATCTACATATACACCCCCCTAAATTTGAACATATTGTCCCTGCCCATTAAGTTCCAACTTTTAAAGGAAAAAAATTGCAATCTAAAAACGTAACTGCATGTGTTGAGTGCACTGTCATACTTCAAGAACTAACGAGTTTCTCCATTATTGCATAAAATTCAAGGAATCATTGCAATCCCATCATAAAAAAGAACCACTTTCCACCAAATGCAGTTGAATATCCAAAGATCAGCTACTACTACTATCAACTATGAATCAAAGATAATGTCTGTGTGTGAGTGTGTGATTTACACAGACACAGATAGTGATGGAGTAGGTAGGAGATACCTCTGCGAACGAAGAGGATGAGGCTAGAATCAAGATACTGAGGGATGAAGAGGGTTTTGGGCTCCATAGTAATGAAGCCAATATGCATAGGGCTCTTCACGAATCTGCCTCCAAACCCGCTCACCACCCTCATATCTCCTGCATCAGTCCTCACCACATGCTTTGAATCCTGCAACAAGAACCAATCCTCCCCTTCCCTCCACCCCGTTCCGCCCTCTTCGCCGCCCCCCTCCCACCTCCCTCCTTCTTCGTCGTAACAGCTAACAGCCACCACCAGCGCCACCAGCGCCGCCGCGATCAATGCCCATCTCTTTCCCATTGATTATGTGTAGTTGGTTGCTTTTTCCTCGGCAGAAGGTAGATCAAGATTTGTGTGAAGTAGAGTGGAGGGTCGAGGTGTATATGTAGAGCAGAAGAGGGGAAACAGGTGTCCGTCATGCATGAAATGTTGGCATTGCTGGCGGTTTCTGGTAAAGACAGTTCAGTTGAGGGGGAGATGTGTGGTGTAAATTACAAGTAATCGGTCTCACCTTAAGACAAGCTATTTCCTACGGATTTCTTTCTACGTTGCAGTGCTCTTTACTTTTTCATATTTTTACTTTTCTTATTTTAGCGGAAAAATTGCAGCCGATCCTTCTGAATTTTATTGTAATTATAATGACTTTCTTATTATTTAAAAAATTATGAATATTTTTTATAAATTATTATAAAAATATTTGTCAATAATCAATAATTTTAAAAATTTATTTATTATTTTTTAAATAATAAAAAATATTTATAATTATGATTAACTTTAAAAAAAATTAGTCGTGAGTTATCCCATTTCTAGTCACACATCAAATAGCAAAATAACTATATGATCTGATTGATTGAGGTAAAAATTAACGTTAAATAATTTAGTTGAATTAGAAGCTTAAGAATAAGTAATTATTTTTTTTTTCAAAGAAATCACTAAAAAAGAGAAAAAAAAGTTCAAAATTTAATTTTATATTGTCATTAATTATAAGTATTATAAATTGGTACTTATAAATAATTAGTGAGACATAATAACATTGAGTGACAATAAACAATTGTTGTCACCGGTTATTTATAATAAGGAATAATTTTAGTTTTTATACTCAATATATATATATATATATATATATATATATTAATTTTAATATCTCAAGTTTCCAAGTCATCAAACTTGCTACTCAAAGTTTTTAGTTGTCATTCGCCTGAATACCCCTTTACCCAATTTTGGAGGAAAAATTAGAGAATAATTTCTTTATGTAAGAACATGTTTGACTTTTATTTTATTCAACACACAAAAAAATTCTATTTGATTCATTTTGATTTCAATTTCATAATTGAGGATAATAATTTTAAAAAAAATACATATTTAATCCAATTTTCATAATGATTTGAATTGGGAGGAAATATTTGAATTGGTATTTTCATAACGATTTGAATTAGTCTTTTTTTTTTTTTATAGAAATTGGGTTAAATATATATATTTTTCATTATTGTCTTTAATTATAAAATTAAAATCAAAATAGGATTTTTTTTGTGCATTGAATAAAATAGCAGCCAAACATGCCCTTTATATAGACAAGATCCTGCCTAATTTTTTTTTCCAGAATTGAGTTGACCATTAGTTTTAACGTTTACATAACAAAAGATATTCATGCGGAGGAAAATTAAAAACTTTAGATTCCAAGTTGAGACTTGAAAACCTGGGGTATTAAACTGAAAAAGAAGTATACTTTGAGTACAAAAAATGAAACTATCCCTTTATAATAACTATAAATACAATATTTTTCATTAATAATTATATTGCGACAAGATCAGAAAAATATTCTACTTGATATATATTCAAAATAACAATTTTAAATTATCACGATTAGATAGTTTATTATTAATATTATTTTATGCCGAAGCACATAACAGTAAATTTGATTTAAAAAAGGTTAATAAATACCATCAAGGAAATTAATATATATATATATTAAAAATTTGAAAACTTGATTTATAATAAGATTAATTAATTAAAGGTGGATAAGTATTATTGTATAGTGTTAAATCTCATATATATATATATACGACGTTATTGAACGTCCACTGCCGGAGGAATTGTAAGTTTCGAAAGTTCCATAACATATTTCATAAAAAGAGGCAAATTAGAGAAAAGACAACCTTGTAATTTCAGTTGTGCGTCTCATGACTTTTGATAACAATTGAGAATATCAATCCTATTTCTTTATTGTCCGCATCCATACTAATATATATAAAAAAATACTTTTTATTTATGATAAATTATATAAACCGCCCATGCGATATAACATAATTATAAATATCCCCTCATTATTGAAAATATTACTAATACCCTCCTAATTTTAACGGCCGTCTAACAATTAGCCCAATCCATTAGGTTTTCATCCATTTTTGTGGTGAATACACCAAAATGCCCATATTTATTAAAAATTATAATTTTATTTATTTTTTAAAATTTTTTATTTTTTTATGGATTAAGTGGATAGTTTTTTTATAATTATTAAAATTTTTTCATCCATCCCGTTTGATTTTTTTTGTAAGTTTTTATTTTTTTTAAGTACATGATGGTATTTGTCCATAATTATTAATTTTATCAAATATCATGAGGGTATTTGTAAATTTCAAACAACGAGAGAGTATTCATAATTATGAAAAATCTTAAAGGAAGTCATTGTAATTTACTCTTTTATTTATAAATAGAGATTTGTGATACCAGCACGTTAAATTTTTTGTTGTGTCAATAATACAACAAAAAATATAATGAATTGATATATATATTTTATTTTTATTTATAAATTATAAAAAATTACTTATGGACGCGCACCAGGGGTAGTCTGTAATAAGATGCAGCCCTTTGGTTTCTAGTTATTTGGTCTCTTTTCTTTTCTTTTTTCTTTTTGGAATATAAAGTTCTATATTTATAATTTAAAAGGGTAACTACACTTAAACCCTTTTAGAAATGTAAAATTACAAATTTCCTAAAAAGTTTTTAAAAATGCGTATGATTTACATATAATGCCCATACATAGGAATAGTGGAATATATATTCTCATTTTGTGTATACATTTTGGATTAAGTATTATAATTCTCAATCATATAATGGCATAAAAGTTACTGAGCGAATGAGACAACGATCGAGCTGCAAACAACTCTAGATTAGTTGTGCGATTATGTAGTATACACGGCAAAGAGGTTGAACTGCATGTTGCCGATTCACCACAATGAAATTGCATGGAAAGAAAGGTACAAAGCAAGATTGGTCGCAAAAGGATTCAGGGGCGGGTGGAAAGAACCAATTTTTATGCGACCTTTACCCGGTAGAGGTGCTTTCTTGCGACAATGGCGGTCAAGGGTTGGCACTTGCACCAAATGGATGCTCATAATGCTTTTCTTGGAAGTGGAAGTTTATATGAAATTTCCACCCAATTTTAGGTCGTCAACCACAAGAAAAGCATGCAGACTGCGTATATCTCTTTATGGAAGAAAAAAAGGCAGGGATCGCAGTCCTCTACTGAAGTTGAATATGGGTCTATGGCCTTCACGACCAATGAATTCACATGATTCTAGTCTTTTCTTGCAACAATCAGAGTCACCTATGCTGAACCAACCATATTGTATTGTCACAACCAAGCGGCCTTGCACATTGTTGCAAATCCCATGTTTCAGAAGCGAACAAAATACATTGAGATTTACTGCCACTTTGCCGATAACACATTACAAGAAGGTAAAATCACCATGCGCCATGTGCCATCCAAGTTGCAGTTGGTGGACATCGTCACAGAGGCAATTGGACGGCCTCAATTCCATTTTCTTCTGGACAAGTTGCGCATTTGGGATCTTCAAGCCCCAAGATTTGCATAGGTTTGGTCATGACTCGATTGTAAGTTAGATCTCTCTAGAATCGTCTCTTAAGCGCAATATAGAGCTTTCCTCCATAGGTTTTGTTTCAAATCTTTACGTCATCTCCAAAGTCCATAATGAGATCTCCTGGTGTTACTATAATTCTCTATCATGCACAAGCAAAACAACCCTCATTAAGCATGTTTGTGCATCTCTTTCACTACAATCGGATGATCTTGATTAGGTTCAGACATGGAGCTTCAGTAGGGAGATCAACGAAGCAGCAAACCTTTTTTGGCTCGAACAGCATCCTCTCTGCATATCAATTCAAAGTCTGTCGACCGCACACAAATTTTGCTAGATATTGTAACTAATTGCTTGATACTCCCTTAGACGTCATGTCCCTGCAATTTCTTTCGTATCATTGCTTTAAGTCTTTACAATGAGGTGACACTTACTTAAACAGGATTTCACATCAAACAACGAGAATCATGCGTTGTCTATACAAGATGGATGCCAGTACTAATGAAACATGATTCTCACTGTCGATGTGAAACGATCATTTAGGTAAGACTTTTCCGTGTAACAAAAATTCTCATTTCAGTGAATATGATGCTGCTTTAACATACTTTCTCCTGTGAATGCCTATTAGTATGATACCGTATACTGGTCTTTAGCATGCCTCTACTACTAACCAGAAAACTACGACACAGAAGACAATTATAACTTTGCTCTGACTCCTATGCAATTTATGGTTTCTGGAACTCAGATCATGTTCTCAGGCTAAAGTAGAGACGTTTTCTTTGTCTACTGCTGTATCACTGAAAATTACTTCATTGTTTTCTGCTTCTCCTTCGTCGTCTTCAACCGGAGTTTGATCCTCTTTTGGGAGAAGAGGGCCTTGAGGATCTCCATAAACAATGCTGAACATCTGACGATGGCATTCATTGCAGAAGTAGAAGTAGGTGAAATGGCCCTCATATGGAAGCTTATGCAGCATGACATCTGGTAGAACTCGATGCACAAAGTCGCTCATTGCTGGAGGGACCACTGTATCCTCAGCTCCCTATTTGACATGAAAAATGGAGAAGCGGAAGAAAAAATGAGCTCAATATAAGCAGTTCAAAAGCACACATTGTGTACCAAGAGTACTCTTCTCAACTGATTTCACCAAAAAAATGATAAGCACTTAAAGTAAAGTATTGCAAACACCCATTAAACAAAAATTAATTACACTCCTATACTTTAACATTAACATCCGATCAATTTTTCTATACATTACGACATGTTCAAATGGAATGGGGGTGTTGTGCAAATGTTCTAAGAGAGTGTTTCCAGTAATTGTTGGAATTACGTTAAAGAGAAAGTAGTGAGTGCTTAAAAACAAAAGTGAAAAGTGGAAAAAAATAGAAAAAAATGTAGTTGGAAACTTTGGGAAAATAGTTTGGTATTTGGAATTATGCCAATAAACCGCAAAAAGTTGGTAGAAACCTGTTTATATATTTTAACTTTAAATCAGCTTAGTTTAAACTATTCAAAAAATAGAAATTATAAATAAAAAACAATCTTTTCAATTTATTTTTGGCAAAAAACTGGCAGACACTCATTTTTAGGTGTTGCAAACCTCGCTGAACTTGGTGAGTTTTTGTAATTTCAAAAGGGCAGCAAGCGGTATAGTCAGTAATCTAACCAGAGTGGGATCTAAATGAAATTAACTTTAATAGAAACTATTTTATACCGTGTAATCAAATTAAAGTATATTTGCCCCTAAAAGTCTTCACATTTAAGATAATTGTGGCTAACTTTTAAACTGCATAACTGTGGTATTCTTCCAACACTGGAAATTTAGAAATGAGGACTGAAGAGAAGATAGGAAGGCTACCAGACAATTCACTAACCTGCCATATGTGTATCGGGCCGAGAAATCCACTCATCCTTTTCTCTGAAGGACTGTACATTGATTTAAGCAATGCAAGAATGCCTTTACCGTTATGCTTGTTCTGTACTTTGAGGTCTCCAATGCCGAAACCCCAATTTGAGACCTGCAAAGCAGCTTCCTCAACAAATGGCTTTGCATTTCCCTGTCGAACTGATTCTTCGACATCCCTCTGCCAGAAGTCCTCGAAAACTCTGTCCTTTACCAGAGCCCTGTCCTATACAATTCAGTGTTCAGTGAGAAATTTTCAGAGTCATGATCAATATTCTTTCTGCTGAAACAACATTGGCAGATAAAATAAACTTATGTAGAGAATGACCCTTCAAATTTTATCTATGCTTCGTTCTTTGTAGTTTGCAGACAGCCGTTACAGCCTAAGCAGGAGTTCAACTTAGAATTGCAAAGTCATGGTTTTCAGTTGAGATGACTCACCCTCTTTCCGAGTGAGAGGTAATGCCATGTATTAATCTGGCCATGGTTTCCAGAAAGGAATGTTCCTCGATAAAAGTATGGAAGTAATACAGGAAATTTCCGAGCTAAAAAGTACATCAGTTTTTTCTTTACTGTCCACGTTCCCCAGATTCTTCGTCTCTCTTCTTTGGTCAATTTCGGTTCATATGGATTAATCATTGGAGCAATCATTATAGCACCTGAAAAGAATGATCCAGAACAGGATAAGCAGGAGGAAGATGTTTCTTTGCAAACTGCTGATAGACACAGTCACAAGTACCATCAGAAATTCTTCCGTAAGAGTTAGTGCAAAAGTTAAGCAAGTGATGGACATATACTCAAGCCAGCCAGACTACACATGTTTAGTGATTTTTTTAAATCCGGGCAAAAAGTAAAATAACCAGAGTGATGTTAACAATCCCATCAGCTGGACTTCCTGCAGTTAAAGTAGATAGGGAGCTCTGGCAAAGAACTCCAATGTCATACTAATACTTCAGCACACAAACATAACGAGCATGTCTATTTACTTCTCCACAAGTTTCATTCACTTATGTGCTCCATATATGCTAATATTAAGGTTATTAAAGTTTCTTGGACAAAATAACACTGGTGACTGGTTCAAAAGAAGTAATGAGAACTTACCCGCAAGCCTATCAGGAATGTAACGAACCGCAGCCCAAGCATGCTTGCTTCCATCAGAATATCCCACTACCCAGAACTTGTCGGTAATATTCACAGAATATGACAAGTGTAACATATCCAGAGCCGAAGTCTCAAGGTCTCTATCTGGATGAGGATCACTTTCCCCAAATCCAGGTAGATCATATGTCACCAATCGAACTCCAAACTGTTGCAGTAAGGAACCCTTGAGGCCAGGAATCCCTAGTTTCAGAATTGGCAGAGTCCAGATTTTAGCTTTATGAGCTTTTCACGAACCAATATCTCAGTTTGTTTGATAAGATGAAGTGCTTAAACAGCATACCTGCAAGCCGGGATGAAAGAAATGAATGGGGGACGATCATTGAATATCTCGCTTGGTCAGCTGGAACACCTTGCTCTTGATAAGCTAAGCGTCTTCCATCTGGAAGCAATATAAGGCTAGCACTAGCAGGATGGACCTTCATCTTTTTAACCAACGGAGTTGTAGTTTCAGTAATATTTACAATTAAAGCTGCACAATTTAATTGCCCAGTCAGTGGGAATTGGCTGGGGAAACAGGAACGATAATATAACACAGAGAAATCATCTTCTTCATCAAATTGCTAATGTGAAACCAACTATAATCCAAATGCTCTAGTTTTTTATCTTTCAAATAATCATAAATGACGAAAATTATAAAGAACAAAGGACGCACAGATTGGAACAAAAAAAAAAGATCTCTTCATGCTCAAAAACTAATTTATCTCTGATCTGCTAAAACTACTAAAACGGATGCTTTACTTACTCAATGAGAACAATCCCCATGAGTATAACCAGACAACACCACTGATCAACTGGTATTCCTTATGGACAAGTTTTCACAGGTCAACTTATGGAAATAACCAACACATTGAGAGTGAGTGATCAACTTTGAAAATCGAAAAAGTCAAAGCATTTCAAGAAAACTTCCAAAGGGTTTTCCTAAGTATCTCAGCAGAGAGATACACTGCTAAATTCAGGTGATTGATTGAAATACATTCGAAACCAAGACTGTGTTATGGCTAGATGTATAATATTTATCTGGAATATACAGGGCACTGCAGCGAAATCTTTAAAGACGAAAAGCAGCAGTAATATAATTCAGAACAATTCCTCCCAAATGGTTCACTCATCCGAAGTATATTACCTTGTTAAAGCCAAACAAAAGCCTGAATCTTAAAATTATTGGCAAAACAGTTGAAAGATGATTCTCAGTTTCACATTCACTACAGTTCTTTTCTTACCATTCTTCTTCGAACTTCAATATCACATCAAACAACCATCACAGAAACAGGAGAGAAAGAAAGGGAAAAAGAACTACAAAAGAATCACCTGCAAGAGCAACAACCCAGACACAGGCAATCACGGTCCAAGAATGGACCGGATCGCGATCCTCCGGCAGATACTCATTCAAGAATCTCAATTTTCCCATAATCTTCAGGCAAGGGCCCTTAAACTTCCTCACAATTACCGAATCCTCCCTCAATACACTCTGCTTCACGACATCCCTCACTCCCTTCCCAAACTCCACACTCATCTCCGCCGCCCCCTTGGCAAACTCCGCCACCTGAAACCTCCAATCCCCACCCTCCCCCGCCACCGGAGTTCCTCCATCCGCGGCGGAGTAACTGTAACTGTACCCATTGACTTTCCCAACGTCCTCATCGAGAAGACCCGCAAACTCCCCCTTCCAGGCAGCTGACTCGTTGACCTCAGACATCAACAAGATTTAACAAGTGGGCTGAAACCCAAAATCTACAATGGCGTCAATCCCAAGCTTTTCTCTCCAAATATTTATACATATACATGAATATAAGTATTCTTTTGCTACATATGTAAACGAAAAGGATAGGCAAAGACGCTGTGGAGTGGATATAGAAATGCGGTGTACAAGATTATAATACAGTAATTATTGTGTTGGTATTTGTTTTTTGAAATAATGGGTTGGTTGTGACTTGTGAGTATTTGCATGAGTTGTTCCTGTTTGCCATTAATGGATACGGGTGGCTTTTTGGAGGTGGGGGCCGAACTGCAATTTTCAGGAATCTAGGGGCGGTAGGTGAGAGAGACAAGGTGGTGGGCGCGGAACAAAGGCCACGTCAGCAGGAGTAGCGTGGAGTGGGGGTGGGGGTCTCAGGAGCCGACAGAGGTGGTTGCATCGTGGCGGGCCCCGCCGTGTTCTGGTCGTGGACGGGTAGTAACGGCCATTCCCGGTCTTCTTTTATAATCTTTTATGCAGCCCATTATACAGTATACACAATGCGTGTACAGTTTTTTTCTTTTTTCAAAATAATATATATATATATATATATTTGTGAAAAAATTATTAACACAATACTATTTTATTATAATAACATAAAAAAATTACATTTATAACCTTTTGAAATATATTTAATTAAAGAAGGATAAGGGTATTTTCGTAACATTTACATAATGCATAAATATAAAAACGAGGAATTAAGCACATAAATTGCAAACTAGGTATTAGACGGTGTGTTTGCAAAAATATTTAAAAAATTAAAATGATTAAATATCAGTTCATTTATATAAATAAAGCAAAGTGAATCTAATTTATGAAATATAAATAAAAGGAAAGCATAAAAGAGAATAAGATAATAAAACTGAAATAAACATAAATATTTTTAAAAGAAAACTATTAAGAAATTCAGAATGAAGAGGAAAAAAAACATTAATATTAGACACATAGTAAATTAAAGTTGAAAAGGAAAATGACAGACCAAAACACCAACTTCTCCACTCTTCAATTAAAAAAGTTCTTTTTTTTTTTAAAAAAAAAATAACTTTTATGATAATCTCCGAAAAAATTAACATATTCTTCTCTTTGGGATTATGAATAATGTACTTTAGAATCCAATCCTTTTGTACTTACCATTATCAAAATATTATTTCTAGAATCTAATATTGTTGTTTTGTAATATTAATATACGAAAAGTAGTCATTATTTCATTTTGTAACGGTAATGGAGTTGAGAAGAAGTTACTGCAATAATATTTGTAACAATTCTAATCAATGAATGTGTCAATAATATGGCAATAATGTTGTTCATTACAGCAATTATGTTGTTGCATTTTTTGTGTAGCAAAGTATAAGTACATTTTTAAAAATTTTGTGTAATATTTTATTAACATTTATGATAAAATAGAAATTAGTGATTCTGTATATTAATAATAATTTATACTTATTGTTTATTAAATATTAATCATGTACAAAATAATTGTTGATGATATCATTTTTACAAATCTAAACAATTAAACCTGTATCTATTTAGACATAACAATATATCTAAATTAGATTTATTATTTATTATTGTAAAAGTATGAGTAATCACTTGGAATATTTTAGGTTTATTAAATTTTTTTTTCCTAAAATAACTTTATTAAAAATTCTCTTGGGGCGAGCTTGGCCTTATCCTAAGTACCGATTATCCCTATTGATATGCTCTTAGGTTGATAAGTCATCTAATAAGGTGAAAAGTGTTGTTGACGTGTTAGCTGAGTTGGTTGGATCACCGATAAGTTGCAAATGAGCTCGTGTTGCCTTGGGCTCTTCAACGTTTCAACTGAGTTGGAGATTTTATTTTGCTTGTTAGGTGTTTTACGAATCTTTGGTCCATTGATTATGCATTGAATGAGTTAAATAATTTCATTGGGCTTTAAAAGATTGACGCAAAATCCAACTCGACCCAGCGTGACGCCAAAAGTACAAATCAATAGATCGATACTCATTCAAGAAAAATGGAGAAAGTGGGTAGTTACATATTGTTAGGCCCTTAGTAGCTTGAAACGACAAGTCTGCATGCCAGTGTGCAGACGATCCCCTCGTATTGTGTCACTTGTACAAATGTGTTATGTTGGTGCCATGACACAGGCTGATTGGCTTACCCATAGCACATTGTTGGACATATGTGATGGAAACCAGATGGTGGTGCATGATGCTGACATTATGGTTAGGCTTGGCATGTCGTATGGGAAATTAGCCCACAGATGGCAAGCACGAGCATGCAGGGCAAACAATGTGCACATGTACAAGACAGGCAAACAGGCACGGTGGAGACAGGATCGACGGTCATTCACAAACGATTGGAAAAACATTTATTTGGACAACTATTATGGTTGTCCTTACCCAAGACAACTGTTGTTATTCAATCTTGATTGACTAGAAACTATTAACACTTGTTATCACTATATTAAAGTTCCTAGCAATGGAGGATGTCCATTGAGAAAATTATTTGTTGTCTTTTTAATATGTTTATGCTCTAAGTTGCAATTTTTCTTGATGTGTGTAAGCCCAAGTGAGGTTTCCTATATTGATCTATGGGAAATAATGGAAGGTTAGAATTTGCTTATAATCATTGTGTTCTAAGTTTATGCATGAGTGCTTGGTTTGCTAAATTAACTCACTAAAATGATCAAACACAAGTTGAATGATCAAGGAAAATTGACTAATTAATCGTAAATACATCAAATCTTACAAAACATAAGTATTGTATAAAAAAAATATTTTCTGTGTAACACCTATCCAAATGAATAAGCACCTACTCCCTCCTAAATTGACCTTGCTAATTAAGGGCACTTCCCATTTTGGGGAGCTTTGTACATATCACTAGGGAGAGGTGGGAGCCTCACCAGCTAACCCCTAACTCCTCTACCACTCTCCTATAGAAAGGGGTCAAGTAGCTAAAAAGTTAAGGTTAAGCATTCTTGAGACTTTTCCAAATATTCTTCTATACTAATATTTTATTAATTGCATCTAAAATTATTACTAATTTAAATATCAAAGCGTTGACGTGTTCTTTTTATAGATTTATTCATCGTTATATCAAGATCTACAACTTGACACATCTATATATCTTATGGTGTTGAAAATTCAATAGACATCAACATCCGTATTTTAATATATATATATATATATATACACAATAATAAGAGGAAGAGATCATATATATGCAATAGTTTTATTATTAAAATACTTTTTATCTGGTAATGGTGCTTTTGAGTTAATCTTTTATTCATTCAATTGGAATATTTTCATAGTTCTGAGTCATGCGTACTATACCCACTTTGCGTATTTTACATTAGTCGTAGGTTTCAAAATAAGTGTTATAAAAAAGAAAAACATAAATAATACTTGACTCTGAACATCAAAATACAATTAAAAAGGATTGAGTTACAAATAAAACAATATTTTGCATTCTAATTTAGTTATTAAAATTTTATATTGCGAAATATATTATACATAGTTTTTTAAACTAATAATATTACATAATACTAAGATATATCTATTTGTATTTATGGTAGATAATAGTAGAGGATCTTGTGGCAGTATATACTATCAACAATTCAAATAAATGAATCTCCAATATACTTTTGGCATGGTAGCTTCAGAAATGTATTTGTCCCTTCCCCCCCTCCCCCCTCCCCCCCTTTTTTTTCCTTTTTTCATTAAAAATTTAAGAATTTCAGCGACGTGTCATAATAAATTAAGAAATAATCTAGAAACCTTTTACCTTACAATTTATAATATGTTCCCTCTACCCGAAAAAAAATTAAAATACAATAACATCAACTAATGTATTTGAAATTAACAATATGAACCTAATAAAAATTCCAATGACATTAATGGCTCATGCACAATAATAAATAGTTATCAGAATACATTCGATGCACACATCTCAATTTTCCCTATACTTATTTAGTTATTTGAAAGAGTATAGAATAAAATTTGAAACGGATCCGAACTAATTTCTTAAATATTTTTATTATTTTTAAATTTTGTATTAATTTAGAATATTATTAATAGAAAAATTTGAAGATAAAGTAACTTTTATAACAATAATTATGATTGAGGGTAATTTAATTAATAACATTTAACAACCGAATATGATTAGTTTAACTGGTCGCACTTAATAAATAGCCTAAATTTGGTAGACAAAAAATTGGCCTTGGTGTCAATATTGAGGTGCTTGACCGTGTCCTGTCACAATGAGATCATTACCTTGTGTTTTTCTGTACTTCAATTCACAAAGTCCAATTCAGCCAAGAAAATTTTGGGTTGTCCATGACTTTTGAGCTTTTTAATTCCATCAAAAGTGTAAATATTTATCAATTTTTATGATTACATAGACGAGCATCTCATATTGATTACAAACAAAATGTTTGAACAATTTATAAGTTACAAGGTCTCCTCTCCGTAGTGAGGCACATTTTTAGGATAAAACTGTGAGGTTAATATATAATCAAAACGAATAATATCTCGTACAATGCGACACCGATCAAATCACAGGCCACATCATTTTGCGCCATCTGCAGGAACGTGGCCATATGTACATCTGAAGCCCCTCGTCTGTGGCTGATGATGCAGGCAAGCGCACGTACCATATTGGTTGCAGATAAGGAACTTGAGTGGCTTATAAGCCCCAAGACCTCCTCTTCCTAACCAGACGCATTTTTAAAACAAAATCGTGAGCTCATGCAGAATCAAAACAGTCAATAATATCTCACGTAATGGGACACCAATCTTATCACAAATCACATCATATAAATTTGCTTATTAACATGGGATTATAGTATATTATTGATTTATAATTACTAATTCATTGTTAATTAGTATTCAATATATTATTCGTTTTTATTTAAAAAAAATAGAAGTTCAAGCTTTAAGGTAAGATGTAAATGTGAATTGAATAGATAGATATCCATTTAGTTGTTTTCAACATTTTTCTCTTAGGGTAAAATATATATTATTACTTTGTTGGTAATCACTGCAAAAAAGAGAATATTAACAATAAAAAAGGTATATGATGATATTAAATTATCACTAATTATATGTATCAATGTGATGAAATGAATTTTTATTTTGCGACTATAGTGATTTTTACAATGTAAATTTAAGTAAACATTGTTGCTAGGAATAATTAGCGACAAAATTAAAATGTACATAAAATTATTGCTATAAATAATTAGTGATATAAATATAGTATAAAATATATTTATTATTAAAAATATATCATTAATTATCTATAATAATAATAATTTAGTGCATGATTCTTCTTACAAATAATTATACTTTCACCATATTACAATTATTGTCACTTAAAATATATTTTTAATGATAATTTTAGAACTGTCATTAATATTATATTTGTGGTAGTGAATCAATATTCACATATTTGATCAATCGACTAAAAGAGAAACAAAATCCAAAATTTGACTTTAAGTTAAGATATGTTTATTGTTCGAAAAAAAATTATTCATGTAAGAATTTAATCGAATCGAATCAATTATATAATAAGTGTAATACACTTATCATGTGATTGGTCACACTTTTTAATTAAATACCAAACAAATATATTATACTTGTCATTTAATTGGTTCAAATCTAACCCAATATAATCAAGACTAAAATTTCGTTATCTAACATTTATTTTCTACATTTTTTACCCAAGAAGCAAATGAAAAGAAAAGTATTCAAATTAAACCCAAAATTTCATAGATTGGATTTTTTATAACAAAATTCATAATATCTTTTATTTTATTTAACACACGTAATATGTATAAATTTTGTTCAAATAAAATAAACAACTCATTTTTTTAACATCTGCATGTATATATTACACAGGTATTATTCATATGATCTCGAATTCTGAATTAGAAAATTTAATTCGAAATTTTCCACAGAAGCATGAGATTTATATGCCACATATATTTAAATTTCATATTTAACATTTCCAATTTTTATTTTCTATCCATGAACGTGTGTGATGGGAGATTGATTTAGGTTTCAAGGATGGAAAAGTCGAGAAAAATTAGGGCCACAAATCACACACACACACACACACACACATATATATATATATATATATATATATAAGGATAAATCAAAAACGAAATTAAAAAGAATTACTTATATCCCATGTTCTCTGAGCTAGAGATCAACAAGGCAGAATTAACACTATTTGCACACTCGATCTATGCGTTCAATTTTTACAATATTAAATTATAAGTATATTTAATTAATTATTTTAAGGAATTAATTTTGTTTTTAATTATACGAATACTTATTAAACTATAATAAGTGTAACAAGTATCAATTAAATAATATATTTCCTTTCTTTGTGGTATTAGTTTTATATATATCTGTGACTCGTGATGAAACTGACTTATACGAAGTTTTATGGGTGGTGGATGATTTAACTTGAATAACTATGTTGTGAAAGTGAAGTTGGTCAGCTACCTCTCATTTTGTTCTAGGATTCTTCTTTTTCATAGATCATTTGTGGCATAGGGGAAGGGCTCGTGCAGCTGCAACAGGATTTGGAAAAGGAATTGATCATGATTTTGAACCTGCTCTTTC
The DNA here is from genome assembly GCF_026168435.1 of Sesamum indicum. Taxonomy (NCBI): domain Eukaryota; kingdom Viridiplantae; phylum Streptophyta; class Magnoliopsida; order Lamiales; family Pedaliaceae; genus Sesamum; species Sesamum indicum. The sequence goes on along the minus strand of NC_142665.1, from coordinate 5,345,522 downwards.
CATGACCCCTCTTAATTGAGATGAGACGGGATCCGATGCTTCAATTGAAGTAGGAATCACTTTGATTCCATCATACATAGAAAAAATACATTGAAGTATTATATTTATTGAATAGTATGTCGTTAATGCTTGTAAATGAAAATGGATTAATATATGGTTTTATGGTACTAGCTGTTACAAGAATAGTGATATGTGGAAACTAGAAAATAATGAAAATTGAATATAACTGTGATATGAATACTCATTGAATTGTTGAATAGCTTATGTGGTAAAAAAAAAAAGAAAAAAAAAGAGCTATAATGGGATATGAAAAAAGTTATGATGCAGAGTGAGATTAATGAGCCCGTGTGGCGTATCAAGGGAATTCACTTATGTAATAAATGGTGATGTTGAGTTGATGGAGAAAGGCACTGTATCACGTTCTGGTAAACAAACAAGGAAATAATGAGTTTAATTGATTGTTTTGTTATGAGTTGACTGCGTATTAGATAAAGTTCATTTGTGTTGAAACTAAATTAATTATACTTTACGTATGTTGCTCATCTTGTTTTATCTGGATGACATTTGATGTATATGTATAGATAGTGCCAGTTATTTGCTTACTGAGTTGCAGGCTCATTCATCTGCTAATATTTTTCAGGTGTAAATTTTTTGTGTCTACTCATGAGAACTAGATCCAAGTTGTGCATTTCGATCAGATAGGCTAGTATGTAGTTTTCTCCTTATTTTTGAGTAAAAATAGAGGTCATATTTTGAGAAGATATAAAGATGAAATGTGGATGACGTAAGAACTAATTACAATAGTTTCATTGTGTGGGGTTTGATATGTGCACCCACATATAAATAAATAAATATATATATAATCTTGTGGGTTGATTTTGCTTCTTATGATGTTGGGATTACGTATATATAAATAGGATTTAGTTTAAGTATGATATCAAGGGAGATTTAGTCGTAGTATCAATGGAGGATGCTACAATTATAATTCACAAAACTTATTCTAGTAAAATAGATCTTGAGCAAACATAAACGAATGAGAATGTTACGAATTGTGTAACTGCGACATCTTAAAATAACTAGTTTTGGCCTTTAACAACAATTTTTGCATGAAATAAACCACCTCTTTTTAACAACTTGATTTTACCAATTGTTCTATTGATACACATTTGAAGTTAAAATATTTTAGTAGCTTTAATAAGCTGTTCATTTTATCTTCTTTTTTCTTATTTGAATAAATAAATATAATAAAAAATCAAACTATACACACACATCATATGTGTTCTGTCTACTAGTTGTTATTAACTCAAAATTTTCAATCAAAATATTGGTAGTTCTCAACACTGTTTAAGTAAACGTAAATCAACTCCCAAAAAATAAGAAGCAAAAGTAAACCTGAAACAATCATAAAATTATTTTTCAGACACTTATGCTATATTTCATAATTATATTAAAATTCAAGGACGCCAATTTTACCCATTTTATTTTTAGACACCCCAACTTAAGATTTATTGAGGAAAACCCCATCTTTCTCCAACTTATTTCCATATACCGTCACCACCACACGCTCAAAACAAACACATAACATTAATTTTCAAATACTCGGAACTTTTACTAGTATACCACTTCTTCAAATACTTCCAAACTACAAGAGTTCTCAAAAGTAGAATCAAACTATAAAGAGGAAAAGGTTGCCAAGGATTCTCTCAAGCCCCCCTAATCATGTGGTGGACTTAATTCCCATCATGTGGTTGGAATCATCTAATTGTGGAGTGGGCCATTCCACCACTCACCATCAATTATGAAATATAAAAGACTGTAAGCATCATCTGCCCGTCTGATTCTCCAACTCCTTGTGAAGCACATCACCTCTGGACATATTACTAGAAATTATTATTCCTGTTTATGATATTACATCTTTGAAATTATTATTGTACTTGAGAACACAATGGAAAGGCAGATTTCAAGAAAATTTGCCGAACAATAATCAGAAGCAAGCAAGATAATGTTGTTTGGTTTTTGGTCCTAAATTATTTTGTATTTCAAGTAACGTTTCATCTTCTATTTCATTTTAATATATACACTCTGTGTATAAAGATTACATCAATTATTTTATTTGAAAAAAAATTATACACACAACGTACATATATTAAATGAAATAAAAATTTCAACCTGTCTTCCAACTCTTCAAGCGTTATATAGTATGTAATTAGTCACACTTTCTTCCCAATATCCGCCAGAATACGCATGCACACACCACAGGAGAAGTGACTCTGCATGAGCACAATCATAACCCATTGACATTGGTGCTACAGGTTCTACTCTGAAAGATGCACTTTACAGAAACAAAACAGCTGTAGGGGGGTTTTCTTGCTTGGTAGAGGGAAAAGTAGGTGCCAGAAATGCTCATTGGTCGCAACCAAAGAATTCAGAATAGAGTGATTAATCTAGGAGGTGGTGGATTGTGTCCATGTAACATACTCCTAATCTTGCACTTATTTTCAGAGAGCCATTTTGATCAAGAATCTGACATCAGAAAATTGGACAAACATGGTGTTTCTGAATCTTGGGCCAATCTCTGTAGATCCTAACCTGTTCAAAGACATGTATAACAGCATATGTATAACAGCATGACCGCGTTATGTCCAAACTGGTTGGGCATGGCATAAGGTGCAGGAAGGATTGAAAGACAACAACTCTCATGACCACATTATTCACATAGCCTGAAAATGTTCTCATGATTCGATAACAGCTCCATATTGAACACAAATTAATTGTCCATTGGAAGCTGCAAGAAAGGTACACCTCAAGGACTGTATTCTTTTCCATAATCTTCAGAATACCCAAGAAATTAAATAAAATAAACTTGTTCTCTTTATTTCCACATTGCAGTCGAACTCAAAAGGTCCACCTGAAAGCGACAGTCATGCAAAGTCAAACTAGTAGCCCCAATAGTCATTTCTAATTTCATCATCGAACTTCTTCTTGAGCTCGGGATGCTTCTCGAAGTATTCATCAGCTGTCATGGTACTAAGCTTCTTCTGCTAACCAAAACAAGGTATGAGTTATCCACACAAAGTGTGTGTGTGGCTGAGAGAGAAAGAGGGGAAAAAAATACAGATTCAGAATGCAAAAATTTAAATTTTGACCACCTTCAACTCTTGGACTTCTGCAATTTCTTTTTCTAATCTTTCTGACTCCTTCAATGACTTCACCTCAGCCTCTTTGAGCTCTACCAGCTGCAACAAAAGAATTTCAATATAAGATTCTCAGGTATTGTTAATTTAAAATATCAGCTGCACAGGGAGGATTCGCAATAGCTACTCCTTGGATCTATCCCAGGATACATTGACTTGTGATTTGTCACTGAGTAGGCAAAATTCGTTTCTTGTGTGCCAATCATAGCCTATTATTAGATGGAATATCAGTGCAACAAATTATGTTCAGTTGAGTTGATATGCGCTTCCACTACCCTTTCAATATGCTATACTTTCTTAAAAAACTGTTTTAAAGAACATCATTTGCATACTCAGGATAATCTCATACTAATATTTACTCAAGTAATAGGTTACTTCAAAGAAGAATTATAGTGTATTTCGATTTCTGAGATGCTGATTCACATAAACAGATACCTCTAACCTTTCTTTCTACTCAATCAAATGATATCTGGTTTTAATTTAATTAAATACGCATTCCTGCATGTATAATTACACATCTCGAACTAATCAGCTGCCAAAGCTAGATCACCAAAGAAAAGCTCTCTTAAGCTTTATAAACAAGAAAGAAATACAAATTTACAAATTCTAGGAAAAGGTAAGGTAAACATAGGCAGATTCATCATTATCTCACCAGGGCATCGAACTTGGGTTTGTATTGAGGAGTGACATTGTCAACATACTTTGGGATTTTAACTTCTGCACAAAATTAAATAGATAATGAACTCAGATAATTGCATTGCAACTCAAAGTAAAAGAGTAACAAGTTCAGAAACTTGCATGGGATCTTTGATAATGGACATGAAAGAGAGGGTAATAGTGTTTTATGTAGCATCTTTCAATTTAGAGATCATCAACTTACTTCACTCCTACACACGAGCATCTACTCAGTCTAGCACTAACTTACTTTGCTCCTAGTCATTCGAACATGAACATAGCTTATTTCTTCTCTTCTCTTCCCTTCCCTCTCCTTTGTTACCCATAAGTCTGCAAAGTAAAGTTACATCCTTGTTTGCATTGGCTTTGGCCTTGGACATATTGACTGTTTTAAGTTTAGTTAAAGAAGAGATTGACCTATGAATTACATCATATATCAAGCTTAAAATCTTCTTTACACATCAATATAAGAAATATACATCTAAGATACTTCAAAACCCCAAGATCACCTGTTCTGAGCAGCAAAACAACAGTTGGAAATGTCATTAAATGACAGAACTATATATGTGCTTGCTATCTAAGTTTCCCACTTCTGCACTGCACATGGGTTCGAATATTTTTTCTAACACTCAAGCAAGGATATTACATGAAGAATACAGAAGCAGGAGAAACAAAGCATCCAACTAGGACGCTAAACATCAATATAGCCTTAAATGTTAAAGAGAAATGTAAATAGGATAAACAGAAGGCCGAGAAAGATAGAACATAAACAAAAAGTAGCACCTATACATACCATCATAAGCTTGCTTGTACATATCAACTAAACGAGATCCAATCCCTTTTCTGTAATACTCCCAGTCTATGGGTTCTGGTTCCTGCATATAGATAATGAGAGGAATAATTCAAACTCCTGTAAATGTTTTTTAACTTAGTTTTAATATCAAGGAACCACATGTTCTCATTGGTACTGATAGTCCCAAGGATAAGATAACATAGAGGATTTACAGACATTTCAAGCAACAAAGAGGGTGAAACATCTTCTGCCAAGCATGACGTACACACAGCAAACCACAACATCCCACTCCCTTGCAACTATCTTTATGAATTTTCTTTCCTTCTACGGGTACTTAGATTTTGTTAAACTAGTGCTGGCAGATTGTATGGGAATGAGGACCACTAGAGGCCACATTTTGAAGACAACAAGCTCCTGCTTTTCTTTGTTTATAATGGAACAAAAATAGACAATTGTGTTGCATTATAAATGCCCTCGGATCATGTTTTTTTATGTTTCCACCATAGTTGCTCAAGGTGCACAGCGTGTCACGGCACAAAGGTACCCTGGAGCCATGGCGCGCACCTTTTTAGAGTATGGCGCAGATTTGCATAAATAAATTATGCATCCATAAATTAATATCTTTTAACTTCAATATTACATAAACAATTAAATATAAATACTAGAAATTATATTAATCATTATATCATAAAATAATTGTGTAAAAACAACTAGTAAGAGATTTTTTCTTCTTTTGTTTTTTAAATATTTTTCTTTTACATTATTCTATAACCATTTTCTTAAAAAAAAAAAGTTAAAAGGTTTAAACAAACCCTACATTTTTCTGTTACTCTCTTTTAAATTTTTATTCACTTTTTCTTTTCTTTTTCTTTTTTTTTTCTTTTCTCCTTGAGTGAAAATTTTGCGCAGCAGCCGCCACCGCTGAAGTCTCAGATTGGTTTCGTCACCAGAACCCTTGCGCGACGCCGCCTTCATGAGCATACCCCACCCCTGTAGCCGCCATGGCAAAGCCCAGAGCCATTTTCAGAAAATGGTGCTGGGCTTGTGCCTCGCGCTCCTTGCGCCATGCGGAGCACCTTTAATAACTGTGGTTTCCACAGCCCACCTTTCATTTTCTACTATGTGAAAGTCCACAGATGTGTTTGTTTCATCCACCTTTGGTTGGAAGCTCCACTTACTATCATTCACATTTGGTCAAGCTTACAAATGCAAACAGGGTTTCCCAAACCTAAGCAATGAGGTTTTGTATCCTTACACTTCCATTAATTCCCACATCATCTCTGCCATCAAAGCATTTGAGCAAATATTTCTCCAACCCATTCTATTTAATACTCATGATGGATGAAAAGACAGCTGGAGGCACATTAAGTAGTAAATTGGCAATAGAAAATTGATTAGAGTCTTAGACAAAATATTGTGGAATTTTAAATGAGAGACCAGATTCAAAGTTAATGGTCTTTAAGCAAAAATTACATTAATCAATTTATGCAGAAGAACCTATACAAGAATTAAGGTAGACATGGGAATTATATTATATACTTGGTTGAATCACTACAATAAGGTTACAACGTACTACTACAAGATGCAACACATAAAAAGTTTGTCTTTTTCTAAAACCCTTTACATGCCAAAGAACTTCATAAGATAGGATGAATACACTACAATTCTCTTTAACAGTTTTAGGAAAGACAGACCACAAACTTGCAAAATATATCAACCAAATAAAATTATATTGATAACTACTGACCAGCAGAATCAGGGGCTAAGAATTGCAAGAAACAAAATCTCAGCTTCAATGGAAAATTATACAACTAATATCAAAGATATGTTATTTCAACTGATCGAAACATTGACCACCCTGATGGAGAAGGTGACTAAGTAAAAATAAGACAATGGAATGCATGACCTAGCAGGAGATAGAAAAGGTTATTTTCACTTCAACGAGAAGGACGGCATTTGTCGTCAGTTCACGACTCAAGCAGACATACAAATCATTAGTCATGTGCATCCCTAGCCCATCAGCAGAATCTTGTGAAGCAATTAATACAATTTTCATTTTCTTCTCAAAAGGCAGATACACAACTCTATTTCCCAACTTTTTACATTTATAATTTGATTGCTACCATTGGTTTCTTCCAATGCCTGGTTTAACTCCACCCCACCCCCCTCTCCATGTCCTATCAAATTGTAACGCTCTGTTTATCTTTCTCTCCTTACTTATTGCACATTTTCCGATTCAAATCCCAAACATTAATGTTTGGACACCGTTTGGTCCGATCTGTAGAAATGGATGAAACTTTTCAAAGGTTTCTACTCAAATCTTTTTTCTTTATTTTCCCCTTCTTTTTCTTTGGTTCAACCTAATCTAAAAATCGAAAAATAACAAAAACTAAAATCACTCAAATCACCAAGCAAGATCAACCACAAAAAACAAAAAGGAACAGCAAAAATCAACAGATCTGGTCTGGTACTCCCATCAGAAAACAAAACCCAGATAAATCACAAAGCGTGTAAAATGCAAGACACAAAAGAACCATTTAATGATAAATACAAAGAACCAAACATAAAAGTTTTGACCTGGCTGAACTTGGTCTGCAGCTGAGTGTTGACTTCGTCGAAGGCGCGGCGGAGGGTCGCGAACTCCTTGCGAGCCTCGTCGGAGACCAACAGCTTCGCCATACCTTCCCAGTCGATGGTCCTCCCCGCCTTGAATGCGACGTCAACTACCTTCTTCCCCGCTCCGCTCATTTTTATCTCTTTACTCTCCAATTGGATTGATGGATGAATGAACCGATCTGAAAGGCGACTGCGAATTTGTGAGTGACAGCAGAATAGTCTTATCAGCCGGAGGGTTGCGAGTCTGTTGCTATGTGTGTGTATATATAGTATATATATATGTTTTATTAAATATTTAAGTATTCTTTTTCTTTTATATTTTAGTCATTTATATATGTTTTATTTAACCATAAATTATAATTATTTTTTTAAATTTGACATAATTATAAATATTTTTTTATTATTTAAAAATTATAAATATTTTTTTTATATTCGACAAATTATATAATTTTTGGATAAGGTATAAATTATCGACTTTGCTTTTATTATGATTTTCTGAAAAATTTAAATTTTATAAAAAATCAAATGCAATTGACGAAAACATTCAAAAATTTGTAAAAAAAATATTCATTAATTTTATTGTTCAACAAATTTTAAAAATAAATAAAATTATAATTCATAACACATAAAAATATTTTAATAAATTTACTATAAAAAATAATAAAAATTAATAGTTCGTGTTAATTATTAGAAGATCGCTAAAATCATACTAAATTTTAAGAAACTCGTTGCGAATTATCATTTTTTAAATATGAAGATTACAAAAAGGTTATGACATCATTTCTATTTTTGTTATGTTTTTTAATTACTTTGTAATTAGTTATCAGGGCATGGGCGGAGAAGGGAGGGAAAAGGGAAATTGCGGCGGAGCAGAAGGCTAACTGGCGAGCGACTGACGAACGGTGACTTTCAGGCGGCGATGGGCGGAAGATTAGGGAAGCGTGGAGGGCAGTTGGAGAGAGGTTGGGTGGGTGGGTTGGGGAAGATGAACAGTTATTGTATTTATTTTTCTTGTTTAATAGGTAAATAATTATGAAAAAAAGATATAATTGGATTGGACGGGACAAAACGCTTATGTCTATTCAAACAAGTCAAAAGTTATTCCATTCACATTGATTTTTCCATTTTTTTTTTTTTTTGCAGAGTTTTTTATTATGGAGAATTTTTTCTGAGCTATTTAATAATATAAGTAGGTTTTTAGCAAGTTTCTGGGTATACAGGAGGCTGTTATGCAATTTTCCCTTAAACTATGTCATACTACACAATTAATAAAACGTTAGGGGAGAATACCGTAATTATCGAAAGTTCAGGGGAGGTAAACGCAATTTGTTGGCGTAGGAAACTGCAAAGACTTCACGCAACCGTTCTTAAATTCCTTCCGCAACCGCCGCATCAGTAGAAAATAGAAAATATCGGTTTAAAACGGAGGCATTTTGCTTTGGCGCCAAAACGGAAGGTGAAAACTGAAAACTGATGGAAGAAGACTTCGACGTAGCCTTCGAGCTCCAGGTGGAGGAAGCCCTCACGGCGTCCCTTCTCGACAACGTCGACGCCGTTACGTCGCCAACCGCCAGTTCTCTCCCCTACGATGCCGTCTTCGGCGCCGCTCTCTCGAATCTCCTTCAGAACGACCATCTCTACAAGTACGAGAAGGAGGTCCTGGACGAGTACAACGCCGAGGTGGAGATGAAGCGTTGGCGGCTTGATATCAGCCGTCAGATCCATGATCGGACGCTCGCCTGTGAGATTCTGAAACTCTCGGAGGAGGATTGGGTCGAGATGGGGGATTGTTGTAACAGGCCGTACAGGAAGGGCGCCTCGCTCAAGGACCGAGGCTGGTTTAGGCTTTATGTCAAGGGTTTGGTGGAGGGGATGGTGGGTGCTATTGGCGTCGCCGTAGTCGATGGGAATGATGGGTTGGTGTTTGAGCTGAGTAAGGGTTTCAGTGGGAGAGAGCACGAAATGAATGAAGATTTAATTGAGTTGAAAGCTCTGACTGAAGGGCTTGATGTTGCCGTAACGCTGGATTTGGGGAAGACTGTTATTGTTACAGATAATCCTATACTCTATGAATATGTCAGTCACGATAATGACACCAAGGAGTATATTTTGTTTGAGTAGCTGGTCTTGTTTCTTGGCTGCGTCGTTAATTTATGCATGCTGTTTGTACTATCTTTTTGTGCTGGATAAAGCTTGAGATTTAGGTTTCATTTTCGAAACGCCTGGGGAAAACAACACATGTACTACCTATCAACAGCAAAGTAGAAAAACAACATATGTATTACATAGCAGCTAAAAGTAGAAGGGAAGCAGGGATTTCGTGTAAAACTAATCCATATATTTCCAGAAAGCATTATATTTTTCTTGCTTTTTTGTATCATTAATAGGCTTCATTTTCTGTTTGCTTATAGTTATAGGTTGAAATTCCTCATACATGCCTATTGGTATTAGCTTCTTGTTTTAAGTTTTATCCCCTTATTATCGGATGTGCTCTATATAGAAAAAGGGCCAAGAAGATTTGGAGTTTAATAGACAGAAGTTGACATGTAAATAGGCTATTGAACAAATGAGTGACTTATGAGCGAAACTAAATTGGTCAATGTTTTCTCTGTTCTTGTAAGGAGCTTTCTTGGGTAGTTGTACAGCTTGAAAGCAAGTTAAATTGCAATTGAGATGTTGAGTGACAAGAGTAGAGATGCTTTTGTTGTCTGTTGATTTCTTTCCCTCTCGTTCAGATTTCCTACTTTGTTGGGTTGAACTACTAGAGGAGCTTCCTCGAGCAAATTATAAATAGATAAGTTGTTAAAGTGAGGGGTTCACGCATGATTATTATATAGCAAAATGTTCCTGCCTCTTTGTGCACTCAATCTTGATGTACTTCTTCAGGCATGGAGACTGAATTTCGTTGTGATATAATTGGTTATTCTAGGTGCAGATTGTTGGCCTAAATCCACCAGTTGCGACAAATGTTGCTGCATTACTTGGCCAGATAAATCTTCTCCAGAGAAAACTTAATCAACCTCATGTATATCTTGCGCCCAGTGGGGAGATTAAGTTTGCTTTTGAACTCTCGAGGAAGGCAATTGCTTTACAGGTCAATCGTTCGGCAGGAAATAGCAATGCAGAGAATACGACTGAGTGCTGTACTATTTGCTTGGAAGATACATATGTGGATCAAATGTACCTAATTAGCGGTTGTCAACATTGCTACTGCTTTTCATGTATGTCAAAACACGTCCAGATTAAGTTGCTTCAGGGGATTCTACCCAAATGCCCGTATGATAAATGCAATTCCGATCTGAAACCTGACAGCTGCCAAAAGTTTTTGACTCCTGAATTATTTGACATAATGAGCCTACGCGTGAAGGAAGCATCTATTCCCCCAGCAGAGAGGATTTATTGCCCATATCCAAGGTGTTCTACTTTGTTTTCTATAACTGAGCTTCAAGGATCAATGGATAATACAAATGATGAGCTTGAAATTGAGAAAAAGTGCCCCAGATGCAATGGCATGTTTTGCATCAATTGTAAAGTCCCCTGGCATAGTAATATGAGTTGTGATGATTTTAAAAGGCTAAATCCCTACCCATTCGATGAATACAACAAACTAAAGTCTTTGGCTGCTCAGAATCTCTGGCGTCAGTGTTCAAACTGCAATCATATGGTTTCACTTGCTGAAGGATGCAACCACATTTATTGCAGGTATTATTCTACTTGAAATTTTGATTTGTTTGACTTGTTGAGGAACCATAGACGGTAGGGGCTGGACAAACATGCCCCTTAATATTGAACAGGCTTGCTCCTTAACATTTGATACTTTTTTGTCTGCCTAAACTTCTAATATGGCTCAGTAGAGATGGCTTGAATACACATCCCTGGGTCTTTCTAAAGTGGACCTATTGATCTTCCGTTTATGCATCCAAAACCATGTTGGCAATGTGGATATATATTTATTTATTAACATGACAAATATTTTAGATCTTCAATTTTTCGGGTTATATCCTACTGAACCCATAAGGAGAATTTGAATTTGACTGTTAATTAGGAACTTAAATCAGACTACCTCGATTGCATGAAATAACAACAATGAAATATGACCAAGATTAATCACTGAAAGTTGGAAGTTCACTTAAGTCTCAAAGTTATGTCTAATTCACTTGCCAAGTTGAAGTGGCACTTAGCCATTTTCTCTTTTCAATTCTTTTCTCATTTTAGGGAAAAAGGCCAAATGGCTCGCTGCTTACTATTTCAGTTGCTTATATAGTGCTTTTAGTTTGCAGTCTGATGGATTTATCAGGTGCAATGGATCTGAATTGATCTGTCCTGGAACAATTGTTGGGTTTTTTGTTGCAATTGGCAACTGATTTGTCACACTTGAAAAATTCAAATCTTTGAGGGCATGAACAATTCAGGGTTCGGCAATTGATGTTATAATGATTTCTTATTAGTTACAAAATTTTCTTTCTTTGATGACTTTTAAACATAAGTCGTTTTCATCCATGAATGGATGTATCATTCAGTAATGAAGAATACAGGTTTTACAGAATTAGCGAGAGTTTGGGCAAGAACACATTCAGTGATAGGCTTGGCCTTGCATGCGTAAAATGAACCTAAATCTGCGGACCAGCAACGTGTAAGTTGTGGTAGATTGATATTGGAGTTGAAAATGTATTTCAGATATCTCATTAAGGATTGCACTTCTGCAAGGACAATTACTTCAAGTAGTTTTGCTGTGTTCCTTTACTGATGTGATTATGGAGAAGACGAGAGGAACTTATACCTTCAAGTGCTGCATTCCTGTTTCATTTCAGTAATTTTTGATCCGCACACCTATTAATATGTTACTTGTGATGTTCTTATGTAGTTATGAAGCTCGGTGATTACTTCATTAGCTTCCTTCAGTTGTCTGAATAGCGATATTATGTTCTCCTTTATTGGAGTTTAGTGTGTCATGGATTGTCCTTCTCAGTTCAATATTGTCCTCATATTCGGAATAGTGGATTCAAAAGGATTTTACCTTCTTTTCTCCTCCTTCCTGTCCTTCTGGCCGTTAATTTTCGCTCCATGTTTTTACCTTATCTAATTTCACATAAAATGACTCTGCAGATGTGGATATCAGTTTTGCTATGCCTGTGGAACAGAATTGGGAGCACAGCAGGAAACCTGCGATTGTACCCAGGATGAAGAGAATCACGTTGATGATGAGCAAAACTGAGGCGGGAAACATGAGTGTAAATCAAGGCGTCTGCGGATGGAGAAAAACCATTCACTGCTATAATCATTTTCTAGATGCTGGTGTGTGGCAATAGTTGTGCTTATTGCTGGGTTATTCAGACTGAAACAGGATCAATGGCGAGGGAAAGAATTACTGGAGTTTATCAGGATGATTTTTTGGCCCGATCAACTCTCTCTCTCTCTCGATAAACACATGCAACGAATACAGTGACAGGCCTTGCTGTCGGCATCAGCGGGTTAGTGATACAATTGTCATGGCAATGCTCGTTATTAAATAATGGGACTTGGCGTTTGCAACTGCTTAGAAAAATTGCTTTCTCACTTTTTGGATTCAAATGAGCGATCTATTCTTGAGTGTTGAAGAAATAATCTTTATCTTTGAAACACTTAAAAAAGGGGCATTTTTGGACTAAAAAGGTGGAAATGGGTTAAATGCGATTAATTCCCTTTGAAATAAAAAATAGGGTGAAATATACTTTGCACTTTGAACTATGTATTTCATTTTATTTACATTTTTAAAATATGAAAGGTAATTGATAAGATAAAAATGCCTTCTCACTTATCATTATATATTTTTATTCTACTTTCTAAAATATATTTTATTAAAATATCTTGTCCAAACTATTTTTAGTGATTTAAAAATTTACTCACATTTAATTTTAAAAATAATATTTATAATTTATAATTTTTTTATAAATTATGAGACAGAAAAAATAATAAGCTCAATATATGCAAGTATACTTTACAAAGTAAATAAATTATGTTAAAAACTACATATAAATATGCGTAAATACATAATGCATATAATATAAAGGAAAGTATGCTATATAACTTAAGAATATTTTATTCAATTACATGTCCACATAATTAAAATATATCATATCATGACTTAAAAATATAAAATATTATAAATTAACTATATTATAAATTTGCATATTTTACAGTAAATATATGTTTGATGTAATATATTAAATTTCTATTGATAATTTTTTTTAAAAAAAAGTTCAATACATTTAACAACATATGAAAAATTATGTAAATATTTTACCAATTGTGTAAAAATATAAGATTTGTAAATTTATAAAGTTTATATAAATTCTACATTTAGTACAAAAATTATAAACCTTGAGTAGTACTTATTTTTTACAAAAAAATTATAATAATTCAGATTATATTTAGGAGAAGATAGTAATAGAGATATTTTAGGAGTGCAAATAATAAGGGCATTTTTGTCATAAAAAAGTTAATGTATATCATGAGGGGTCATTTTGTTATGTTTTATAGTTTAGAGGTATAAATGAACTTTATGCATAATTCAATAGTGTAAGGTGTATTTAACCCTAAAATAAAAACAAAAGACTCCTTTATTTTTGACCAAAAATGCTCATAGATTCCTTGCATGTGTTTATCAAGAGATTCGATAGGAAATATCTTAAACTCCCTTACTCATTAAATTAATTTTACACCTTTTCAAATCAATAGTCCTGATCTTCTTTTTAATCCAACCATCTACATATTTTTTTATTATTTGTATCAGATAAAAACATATTAAATGTATATATTTGTATTTTATATATTTAAGTATATAAAAAATGTAAATATATATTTTAAAAATGTTTATTATATAAGTATATCTATCCGTACCCTATTATTAAGAGAGACAACTTTTTTGGTGTCTCTTCTCCCTTTTTTGGTCTGCATATTTTTTAACATTTAATCTATTTCTTTTATTCATCTTATAACTTTCCATTTCCCCCATTATCTTTTGATATTTACTTACTTCTTTTTATTTACATGCATCTTTTTTTGACACTATATTATAATAAATTTAATATTAAATATTAAACAATAAATACTTTTAAAAATATTTTATTTTAAATAGTATTTGTAAAATTTGCACATATATAATATGTGTTCACAAATATTAGTACTATATATAATTAAAAAGGGGTGAATTGATATTCTTTGGTATGTCAATTTTAATATTTAATTTAATAGATTAATTTATTTTTTAATCTTCCTCCACCATCTAACTTCCCCCTCCCCATTATCTTTCAATAGTTATTTCTTTCTTGTTTTTTTGTTATTATTTTTTTATAAATTTAATATCAACTTATTATTTATATATTATTGAATAAATAATTTATTTTAAATAATATTTATAAAAATTGTACATACATAGAGTTTGCCACAAATTATTGGAATAAACTAACTACGAAGCATGAATTTAAATTAAGAGCGATATCCGTTGGCTTTTTTAACAGTTATTAATTAATGTTAGGAAATGTGAACTGTCGAATCTATCAATCTAGATTAAAGACCCAACTAATTTATGTAAATGGACATAAATGTCTTTTTTTTTTTTTGTTGGCGTGAAAATGAATACATATAGCAATATACGAGTGAGGCGCAAAAGGAGGTTAAGGGCAATAGGACTAATTACATTTAGATTCCGTTTAAACATACATAATTATATTTTCTTTAAGAAAAATTTAAAAATTATATTTACACCTTTTTCGAAAATTCTCCATTTACAATTAACCTTCTTCAATTAGTATGTCAAATTTTTACTTCTTACGTATGGGATGAGGTGTAAAAAATTATTGTATCTATTTTTTGGAAATGTCTTAACACACTAGATGAAGTACTTGTTAGACATATTTTTAAGAAACAGATGCAACAATGAATCAATAATGTCAACCTCACTCTATATATAGGAAGTAAAATAACAACAAAAGATTATTTGTATTCTATTTCCATCAACGACTACTTTCTATTCAATAGTTATAATTCAAAAATAATAATTTTAGATGCAATTACACCTTTTCTATTCAATGAGTATAATTCGGAAATAATATTCAAGAAAATATATACCCTACACATTGCTACACCCTATTCGAGAACACATCAATCGAGTTCACATGAGATTGAGTGCATAAAGTTACTACCCATTCTATTGAATCAGATTCTTTGCAAATAAATGATCACTAGGAGATAACAGTTGTGCAGATCAAGATAAGAGATTTCTACAGGTGTGAAGAGCACAATGCTACAGAACAAAGACAGTGGATGAGAAATTAAAATAACACTATCCGTATTTTGTCAGTAAATTTCTCCATGACGCCAAGAGATTGCGCTACACATGCATTTTTTAGCAAATCTTTATCAGCAAAGTAAGCAAATAGAAACAAAAGGGTTTAATTTTTTTCTGGCTAGTATACAATCAAGTTAAAAGAAGACACAACCTAAAACATAAACATTATGATACTATTTCTCACGACATGACAGAAAAAGGCATACATTGATTGAGAAAATACACAACTATATGCCAGAAACTACCATAAATAATTACAAATAAAAATTCACCTAACGAAAATAGGTATTATAGATGTACAATTTTACTATACTTCCATAAATTATAAGACAAACATCCATATTGAGTTACACCACATATTCAAATGAGTTCTACAAATCAATGATAAATATGACAAGTAAAAAGTCAAGGTAAAGACATGATCCACTCTAGATCATATTTGATTCATAGATATTTCATATTAACATCTTCAATATGGCACAGTTTAAACTTCAATTGGGCATCATTTCTACTTCAGCCCCAAACCATAATGAAATTATAAGCTGCCAGCTACAAGCACATTCTCAACAACAGCCACCGACGGAGCAAATATATCCTTATGAACAGAATGAAAATTCAAAATTCAATATTAAGATGTATTTTCAAAATGGTCCATTCATTGAGGTTTAAGGTGAAAAACATGGGTAGCAATACAACTTTACAAGCAACTTACTAGAGTAAAGGCAATCCTTATGAACTAGCACCATATTTACATTCACTATAAGAGATGTTTCTCAATAATCCTTCAGATCAGCACTGTAAAAGTTGCTAAGATTAGAACATGTAATCTGCCAAGATGTAGTTATTTACCAATATACATCAGAATCTGAATCATAGTATTCCTCATCGTCTTCCTCCTCTTCCTCTTCATCAAATTCACCATCTACAATGTTCTCCTCATCCCAAAGTGGACAGTAGCAAGTAGCCTTCTTGTTTTTCCACTCAGCTCCACAAGTATAGCAAAATTCATAGCCACATCTGCAGGAAAAAGGGTACATTGCAAATGCCTAAATATAGAATCAAGCACAATTATATATATACCAAAGAAAGAGCAAAATGAAAATGAACTCTCATAAAACACACTCAATCTATCTACCGTCCTTGTCAATGCTCGAAAAGATTTTTATTTAACATGGTTCTCATACAACCATAACCATCAAGTCAATAGCAGAGCCAATACAAAACAGGATAAATGACAGCAATTTAATTGTTTCTCCATACTAACATAGTACAACAGAAAAAGGTAGCTCTGAGTTTTTTGTCTATAATTTCTCCTGCCTGAAGGACCACTTAGGCCACCAACAGTTAGCTACTGTGTCTCTGCTATGAAACCGGATTAGGGTGAAATATTAGGGACCTGGGTGACTCCAGTCTCAATTTCTGAAAAGGATATCATTTAGGTTTCTCGACCAAAGATGTATTTCTCTTCCTTTTTCCTGTTCTGAGTGTCCTCGAAAGAAACTCATACAATTAACATCTGTAGTTCAATAAAGGATATTGACCAAAACAAATTTTCCTTACTCATATAAACAGGATGCGGACAAGAAAGTGCCAAGAAGAACGAGAATACCTCTCAAAAAGCCAGAAGCTTTTCACAGACAAGTCTTGCTAAACACCGAAAAGTATTTACATGTAAATGAAATTAAACAAGGATTTACATTCAATCCAAGAAAATAATCAAGTGGTAGTCTTCTATTTCTCTTTTCATGATTTACTAGTTCATAGATCAGCACACATTGACTTCAATTCTATAAGCTTTCCATAGAACATTGGCACTTCAAAGAATAATAATCAAGCAAAGGAAAAACAATTTATAAGAATCAAAGAAAGTATACCAGAATGTCCTAGTTAATGGGAATTTATGATAATATAGTCAATATACATAACTTAAATAGCCATTTGAGACTCATTATGTTCTTGCATGTTGAAATTAAACGAACAGAGATACTTGATATTTGATTGGTACCTGCAAGTCATGTGGTAGCACCCCGCAGCAAGTTCAATCATATGGTTGCACTTCACACATTGACGCCACATATTTGTTGCTGCCAAATTCTTTAACTTTGCCTCTTCTGGATGGGGATAAGGATTTCTCCTCTTATAATCAGAACAAGTCATGTTGTTGTGCCAGGGTACTTTGCAATCAATGCAGAAGCAACCGTTGCATTTCATACAGTTTCTGGCTCCAGATCTTGCTGCTCCCTCTAGTGCGCTCTTTGAATACTCCAAAACCTCGCTCTTAGACATCAAAGCCGAACATTTTGGATAAGGGCAGTAAACTTTCTCTGTAACCGGAATTGAAGCCTCCTTGATACGCTGACTCATAATCTCTATCAATCTAGGAGTCAAGAATTTGCTACAGCTATCAATCTTCAGTTTAGTTTTACAGCCTTCATGCGGACAAGTGGGCAACATTCCATGGAGTAGCTTCACTTCCACATGTTGTTTCATGCAAGAAAAGCAGTAACGGTGCATACAATCATCAATAGGAAAGATTTGGCTGATATTTGTGTCCTCTAAACAAATTACACATGTCTCATATGAATTCCTAGAATCACTCGACTCTGCGGCCTTGCAAACTTGAGAGATTATTGCTTCTCTTGCTAATTTAAATGCAAACTTGATGTCCTTTCTAGCCACAAGAGACGGTTGACAGTAAGTAAATTTTTCTTGAAGGTGAGAAACTTGACTGATCAATGCTGATACTTTTCTACGTCTTGTTGACCACTGGCCAGTAACCTGCAATCAGAATACACTTTTGACCAAGTGCACCTTTGAGAATTATGAAACAATATTACCGCAAAATTATTTTGTCATATGATCATTGATCATTAAAGGAACATATCCTCTGCCAGTGTAGAAAGAAGGCTATCTAAATCAAGCCACTCTAGACCATATTCTTGCTTGTGCATGTGAATTTTGATGATTTCTTAACCCCACCGTTGATTTTGGTTTGGCGAGGAGGAGGTTGTTCGCATGCACTATTTGTGCTATAAATCAAGCAAGAGTCAAAGTGGAACATCCTTTGAAAATTAAAAAGGACCGACATAAATACAATGTTCATTTATCATTTTCTCATACCAATCTGCCCCCTAAATAGCTTCTGCCAACTCCATACACAATAACCAAAGATCAAGGTTTTAGTTTGGGGAGAAGGAGGTCAACCTCATACACTTTGCATGCTCTAAAATGAAAGCACCCAAATATCTTTCAACAACAAGAAAAGAGGAAACAGGAAATAGAATAAACAGGAAGTCAGGGAGAAATCTCAGTCACCAGATGTCCAGATCTCTATTACCCACAGTCATTAAAAGATATATAAAGAAACCTTCTGAGGCAACCTGTATCATTATTGATTGCCATATGAGAAAAATATATGACCTTTTAAGGCAAAGATAATTACATTTTGGGTATGTTGGGATCTAGTTTTTGGATGTTTGTGATTGTTTTGTAAAATAAAGAGAGAATGCAGGATAGGAGTTTGCTTTGGAGATTCTATTGTATGTGTGGTTTTGTTTTGGAATTTGGAATTCTATTGTGTGTGTGTCGCAACGCAAGATATCAATTCTAGTTCAATACAGTAGGCATATACCGGTCTAAATAGACATATACAGAGTTGAGTAGACAACCCAACATTTGGAGACAGCCAAAAGCTAATCCAAACACTGCATTATTTCGGAATCTTTTTGAGAACTAAGATATAAATTCACATCACTGTCCAGTCTCATTAACAATTGACGCCATTTAACCCCATTCACTTGATACTGACTAAATTATCTCTTCAGACAACCTAATCACCTAGGTCATTAATATCACATTTTTTGGACATTCATTTGGACATATAAAACACCAAGTTTCCATCCTTTCATAGAACAAAACTATTTCTCGTCCCACTTTGTTTAATGAAGTAGCAAAAATTACACATACCAACACCATCTCCAAGAGTTTCGCAAACTTTAACATTTTTGGAAGCTAGCGACATATCACATAATACAGCTAATCAAAATTCACTTGTCAACCAAATTTCCATCCTCAACAAATTCTGTCCAGCTAAACAAGAATCTCACTTTCCATTTCATTATACAATAGATGAAGCCTCTCATCCAGTATTCCTCCTTTCACATTTCCTCAAAAGGCAATCCTTTCAACTCAGTAACAGATAACTTCAGATGAGTTACAGATCATGCTATTGTAGAATTCACAAAACTTCCTGCTCTAGTACAGCAAATACTATATC
Source organism: Sesamum indicum (assembly GCF_026168435.1). Taxonomy (NCBI): domain Eukaryota; kingdom Viridiplantae; phylum Streptophyta; class Magnoliopsida; order Lamiales; family Pedaliaceae; genus Sesamum; species Sesamum indicum. The sequence continues at coordinate 5,325,639 of NC_142665.1, read as the reverse complement.
CAAACTCACACCAATACAGGAGCATGCATTCTGGGGAAGTCTCACACATATGTTTGTAAAAGTGGGCTGGTGGAGTGCGGGTGGGGTTAGGGATAGGTGGAAACACTATTAATAGATCCCTCAAAGTTAACCCTCTGGTTCGTATCCTCACTCCCAGCAATCAATTTTACGCCAAACCAAGTCGGGATATTCAGGAGATGCCATGGAAACATAATCCTCTAATGTCTGTAATATCAAACTGTAACAGGTTGAACCTAAACACATGCTTTAGCAACAGTAGGTAAGATCAAATTATAACAAGAAAACATCTGTGAACGATATTTCATCCACAAGCAGTATTCGTCAACACTAAATAAGCTTGCAATTCTCGACTTTTTCCATCAATTGCCATAACTTTTTTCAAGATTACAGTCAACTAGGTCACTGACAGATGCTACATTCTACTTCATTTTATTTAAAACTCAATTTTTAACATAAGAACACAGACAAAAGAATCATTCGTGTGAAATAACACTTACGAGAACGCAATTGAAAACTTAGAAATAGAGCCCGAAGTAAAATGAAAATGGAACTCACGAATTTGAAAATAGTGTAGTAATCGCAATAGAAGGTAACCCTCTTCAATTCAAGTTCCAATGCAGCATTAAGACCCTCGACCAGAGCCCTCATTTCCGCGCGCTGCCGGCTCGACCCATTGCCCACCAATGGCTTTCGCAACTCAAATAGTACTTCATCCCTCGAGTCGCATACCGCGACGCCAATTCCACTCAAAAGAGTGCCCTCTGGCAACTGCTTTTCCACCAAACCTTTAAAATAAACCCTAAAAATCTCGTCATTCACCCCTTCCGAGCTACCCTCCCCGAATGGACGCTCAAAATTATCCCCCCAGTCCTCCCACTCTTCCTCCGGCATTCTCGAAATTTCAAGTGCCACTTTATGATCATGGATACGACGGTGGAGATCATTCTTTAATTTCTTGAACTCCGTTTCAGAAACGGCCTTGTCTTTTAGTTCCTGCTCGAGTTTAAGCATTTCATAGGAAAGTAGGTCGGGGAAGTTCGAGACGTCTTTATTCTTCTTGGACTCAGACACAACGGTGGAGGACAGAGATGGTTGGTGGGGGAGGGTAAGAGAGGCCGAGATGGCTTCTTGGAGCTGGAGATTGAAGGCGAAGTCGAGGTCGGAGTCGAGAGCTTTGGCGGCCATGATTTCGCGGCGTTGCTGAGCGACGATAGCTTGGAAGTCATCGGAATCCGAACCGAAGTCAAGCGACGACGGTGGGACTGACATTGAAATTCTTGTGAGTAAGCGATCGATCAAGTAAGTGGAGGGGTCTGTTTGGGAATCGGAGGAGATTTCGCGGGATGAGTATCTTTCGTCGCATTCCCACTATTCATTTATTATTTCTTTAATTTAATATTTCTCAAATTCATTAAAAAAATAATTATATTACAATAATTTTTCTTTAAATTTATCATAATTATAAATAATATTTTTATTATTTAAAAATTAATTTTTTTTATTAATTTTAACGTCCGTCTAATAATGAATTTTTTTCGTTAGATTTCGTCTCACCATAATACTCTTTTACTTTATAAATTAAATTTTTATATAACTTTTAAAAATTTTAAAATATTTTTATGAATACTTATTTTATCATATATTTTATTTTAAAAAAATGTCACCAAGTACAGAATAACAATATTTACTTCATCATTTATTTTTTATTTGAAAAAAAATATTTATATTTCTTTAAATAATAAAAATAATTGTATTTAACACACAAAAGAATAAATCCACCTTGAATCAAAGAAGTTTGACAAGTCTTTGAGTGTGTGAGTTCCACAAAATTGTGAGGAAAATTTCTATTGCAATTCATCCTATTTGGATGACAATTTCTTTATGAGAACTTTTAAATTTTTGTTAGAGAGTGTGAGCGTAATTATACTTTACCATAGATGAAGTTTTTCATTTCTAATGTTGGAATCTCCCATATACTTCGTTAGTCTATATTTAACCCAATTTAGATTAAACAAAGAGGAAAATGTTTTTTATTCTTCCGTTGCTCTCATTTGTGTCTTTCCCCAATATATGACATTTGCTCGCTACTATCGATTAGCTCGACCAGAGGCAGGAAGATTATGGGGTTTAGTTCAGGTTTTTGTGGTAAATTTTGAAGTCGTAACTAAGTTTATAGTAAGTCTTATGTTTTCGTATTTTGGATTCGAACCCATCTAAACTTAGTATTTTTTCTGTACATATATCTATATGCAGTATATTTTAAACCCAAACTTTTTTAGTATCCGATTCTTTTAATATTTTCTATGTTATATGTGAATATGTGTATGAAGCTATATATGCATCTGTCCCATTTTCTTTTAGTTTGATAGTTGTTGGTAGAAAACTCCATGTCCTGCAATCCTCCCACCTTGGCCAAGAATGTTAGAACCAAGATCAGTTGGTAACATATACACTATATACAAACATACATATTGTCTTATTCATCCATTACATTGAATAAACATATTACATAACATATAGTTAGTCTCCTAAAATGAAAAAAAATAGGGGCAACATAATCTTCTATTCAACCAAAGTAATAAAGAAAGAACATCATCAAAGCATACAATGAAATAGTTTGCCTCCTTTGCATCTTCAAGAATTTATCTTCTCTTCTATTCAACCTCCTAAGTAGTCCTAGTATGATAACTCTTATTTAGGGGGTTGTATTGTCGTTTTTTTACTTATTTATTTCAAAAAGGTCTTTTATCTATTAGTATTATCACAGGGACCTATTAGTAGCAATAATTGAGAGGTCAAGTCCACATTTTCATAATATAAGGGAGGAAGTGTGGTAGGATATTTACTAGAAAAAATGCAAGCAAACTCCCTTGTGATATTGTAAATGAGTAAATTACTGCCTTATAAAAATATAAATAGTGATTTACCTTTCTGTATTTTTTAAAATACAACAATTTACCCTCCCCCCCCCCCTATGATTTTTAAAATGAAGAAGGAGGTAAATTGCTTCATTTTAAAAAGTATAGGAGTGTAAATTACTATATTTTTTTCATAGGGTGATAATATGCTCATTTTTAATATCATAGAGGGATAAATTGCTATTCACCCTATATTAACCCCAGGTTTATAAAATCATTTGAAATGATGGAACACAACTCCAATAGTTTACTTCCAATAATCATACAACCAAACTTTTCATAATTAATAGGTTAAAGAGGAATTACCAATCACCAATTTTTCCAAAAAAAAGATAAAATAAAATCATTTTCTTTTCAATTCACATATATTAATCAATTCTTACTTTAGCAAACCATAAAAACGAACATGATAAAATGTAATTTATTTTAAATATAATTAACTAGACACAAAACTAAAGTGAAAATAATTGTAGTCTTTGTGATAAGTTCTTTGAGAAATTTTCCCAAAAAAGATGGAGCAACATACCAATGTATTAAGTAGACAACACCAGAAAAGTTACTGCAGTCAACAAAAACTTTGGTATCATGTCCAACTTTACATTGGCAAGTTTAAGCACTTTTCTTGCAATGAAGAAAAATATAATGACCAAAGTAAACATATGCTATTATCATTAATATTCTCTCAAATCCCGCACTTTTCCACCCTCCAATTGTTGTTCTTTTTTTACCCAAAAAAACTTAATTCTATAGCAAGATCACATGACTATAAAACTATAAGATTCGAAATCCACCAATATATGAGTATTGTCCTACGTTGACCTAGTTCCATATTTAATATAACCGTATTAGTTTAAATTAATCATAATAATTGATTTACTCGAAATTTTTTTTTATATATGATTCTTCTTTATATACTCGGGATGGACATTTTGAAATATATATATATGAACATAATAAAAAAGAAATGTTGAGCCTATCCATCCTAACATTAATGAGCATGAACATGGAGAGCCTAGCGCAGAGTAATTTTACGAGATGAATTTTTTTTTTTTATGAAGTATATTTATATGGTAACTTCATTGTTTATTTTTTATTTTTTGTCATGATTAATTACTATGGCTAAAAGTAATGGTGAATATTAATTAACCACTGCTGATGAGCAACAACTCCATTTGATGCAGCTAAAAAATTATGACAAATATTTTGGCTATAAATAAAATCGTAACAAATATTAATTAATTGTGGTAGCTTAAATTTTCATATTAATTTTTTTGACCCGCAAATAGTATTAATTTTCCATGAATTTTAAGCCATTATATTATAATTTAGAGAATATACACTTTTTTATAGTGATAATTCTTTTCATTATTCGATAGTTGTTTTTATTACTTATATAAGCGCGCTACCTCAATAACTTAATTAAATCAAAACCTTCTTTGATATCTATATTGTACTTTCAAGAGTTCAATTTATCGAGGAAAATAAGTTTTCTTTTTTTTAAAAAAAAAAAGATTTTTGATTTACGACTTCTTTTTTAAACTATATAATTGGAGCTGATTCAAACTAAAAGTTATAAGCAGCTCTCTACCATATCGACAAAATTATAAATATTATGTTATTTTTTAATCTACTTCAACTCTGATTTTTTTTTCCCTTTTCACTTTTATTTTCAAATATTTACAATTTTCATTACTGCTTAATTTACAAATTTCTTCACAACTTATTCTCGACGTAGAAGTAAAAAATCTTGCCAACAACCCCTTTGTATTTATTGATTGATTTAGATGAAAATCGAAGTTTTGTAATATTTGGGCCCTTATGTTTATGATTAGAAATAATTGTTTGTAGGCAGTACTATCAAACAATAATGTCTTTGTAGGCTACATATAATAATTATGCATCCACATATGAACTGTTCTCAAGAGTTATATAGTCAACGTCACGTACCTAGACATCATCATCATAATTAATACTCTTCTAAGCCGTAATAAACTCATAATCTGCAATTCTTTTTTTTTTTTTAATTAATGCTCATATTTAGTAATTATTAAATTATAAATAATAATAAAATATATTAAACTCAAATAAAATAGGATAGACATAGATGCTTCTGGATGAAATTGATCTCATAGTCTAGTACTTGTTGCGACGGAAATGAATCCTGTACCACAGTTTGAAGCACTGGAAATAGGGCTGTGAGAATTGAGATAGATTTTTGCAACGAATTCACAATGACATCCACTCTTCAACATGATATGTGCACGATTCGACTCAAATTTGTCCAACGCCGTTGCAAATTAAGGACAACTTCATTCCGCCGCATATTTTGTTGCATATTGATTAGGATAAAATGTCATTTGGGGTGGATTGCTACGACAGTTTCTCCTGCCAAATTCACTTTTGTTTCCAACAAATTTTCTATTGCAAAAATTCATCAATCTTTTACGATGGGTATAGCGATATTTTCCTACTCCTAATGATCATCCGTACCAAATTTGTGTATATTTGGTTGCAACCTGGAACGGGTGCACCTATGCGTCTTAAAACCTATTTTTTGTGAAGTGTCAACCTTGACAATCAGATTAAAAACTCAATAATCCTTCAACATGTATTATTTTTGGTCTAATATTACATCTTAGGTTTTTCATTCCATTTGGATGTAAATTATGTTAAATCACATTTGAATTGATAAATTTTAAATTTCTAATGAGTTAGAAACAAATTAAATCCTTTCAATTCGCTTGAACAATTCTAAATTCAAAAAGTTTCAAATCTTTTTTTAACTCTTCTTAGTTGAAACTATATTTTATTAAATATTGATGAATTTTTAATTCATTTGATATGAAGTTATTCGAGTTCATTTCCTAAATTTTTATCAGTTCATATATATATATATATATATATATAGCTTAAAATATATTTAATTAATAATTGATTGAAATATAAAAATTTGGACATAATCATGAAACATAACCAACGGAATGATGAGCAGGATGTGAACGAGGAATGTCCGAGCCATCATAGTTTACTCGTACCACACCAAAACTTCTTTCATGTCCAATGCCATTCACCATGTTTGAACAAATGTGAAGAAAATAACTAGCAAAGAATTTTGGATGCCGACACTTATTACTTCTCTCTTATATACATACATATATATATATATAATTTGTAAAATAATTAACAAAGAATTTAGTTAGATAATTGTTGAAACTCGACTTGAAATTTTACAAACTGAATTTATATAATTTAAATTATATTATAGTCGAAAGATAGGATCTAATTTGATTTTAGCCCAAATAATGAGCAAATTGCAATGTTTGGTCTCATGTGCGAAAATAACAGCTAATGCGCAACCATGTTATTTATTTATTTATTTTTATACAAGGGGGTTAGGAGTCGGCAAAATTGGGTTTAAACCTACGATTTTTTCTTTGTTTAAGAGAGGTGATGCCAATTCAACCAAACATTGATGCCAATTATGTTAATTATTATTACTTTTCACTTTGAGCTCTTATAATTAATTAGCCATGATTAGGGGGAAAAAAAGGTCATATTCCTCTTAGTAATACATATACTCCTTCAATTTTTGTCATTTTAGTACAAAATTTTCATTACTTGTAATATTTTATACTTTTATCCAAATATTTTAAAATTTTATTGTTAAAATAACCTAACATTTTATAATTTTAAAAACATCATCTTAAAAATATATGAACTTATACCTCTAAAAATACTATATATGAACTTATAAATTATTTAAAGATAATTTACATTGGCATCCCTTCAGGTTAAGTCTAATTACACAAATACTTCAAACTTTTCACAAAACTATAATTACACCCTTTAAAATTATAATTATAGATACAAATATGATAAAATCTTACAAGTAAAGCCCAGAGATTAGCTTATATTGACACGCACGAACTTATGATTTTACGGAAAAAAATATAGAGTGTTTATCTATAGTAATATAAAAAAGAAAGACCTTTTACACTCATAAATCCACACCAATTTTTATATATGACAATTGTACCCCTTGTGACGATATGACATGGAGGTTTTTTTGTCTTTTGCTTTTTATTTTTTCTTGAAATGAAATTTATTAATTTATATATTTTATTTTTATTTATTATGAATTTTAAAATATAAAAAATTATTTATTATATATAATAGATTTAAATATAAATTGAGAAGGTGTGGATGTTATACACCTTACCTTATCCAAACACGCTGTATTGAGGGAAGTGGTTTCATATTCATACATTGGTTCCCGCTCAAGTGTGGAAATTTGAAGCTATATATGGAAATGATGTCCCACGTAAATTTAGTCAAACCAAACATAATAATACGATATATATTATATTCTACAATTGTTGCATTGGTCTATGATCCTTCCATTCTTCTTAAAATATACAGAAAAAAGAATCACTGTCCAATGAGCTGCTGACAAATGGAGTTTGAGAAGACTGACCCCACGTGAGGAGCACCTGATTCTTTGAACTCTTTTTCTTGCTCTTCAGGGCGCATGGGAGGACTAGGAACAGTACGAATTATCTTTTTTCTTTCTTTTTTTTTGATTATATATATTAGTTAAATTAATTGAGGAAATAAATTTATATTATATGTACAGTATAAATATATCAAATAAAAAATGAAATATTGATTTAAAATATAAAATTTACGTTGACGGCGGGATGGGGTTAACTATAAAAAAAATATATTGTCAATTTCAAAACATAAATATTTTAAAAGTGCTAATTAACTACATTTGTATATTATACTTAAAAATAAATATCGCAGTCAATGATAATTAACTATTGATTATACAACAATTACTATACGTTGTTTTAGTCATAATTAAAATCATGATAAAATATTGATAATTAACTATAGTCAGTATTTGGATTTTTACGTTGGTTTTGTTTTACTGTATAGTAGAAAATATTAATCAATATAATTTTTTAATTAGAGTCATTGATAATGTAGGGAATAATTTGTTTTTTAACAGTGTGCATTAATATAAAGAAAAAATAATAATTTATAAAAAAATAACAATAGAACTCATGATTGGAGGTGGAGAATAAACATTATGGCCCTCGTTCGTAAGGTATCATATCAAAGTTTGATTAGAGGAGAAAAAAAGAAAAAAATTAGGTAACCAGAAAGTTGAAGAAAGGGAAGAGAGATTAGACATTTAGACAATGACATCTCTCCTTCTGAAATCATAAGATAACATGGATAGGAGAAAACACTCGTCAACTTCATCTCCTTTAAAACATAATCATTAGAAATTAATTATACATATAACCTAACTACTAACCTATGCTCCAAGGACTATAATTATAATTAATGTGTCCCATATATATATATAGTACTACCTATATTACATTTGAATAATAATATGGAAAATTAAAGGAGCATATTAATTAATTAGTCTTAATTCATTAATATTTTTTTTCCTAAAATATCGATATATCCTTCTCAGTTCATCAGCACAAGAACTTGGACTTGAAATCCTCGTTTCACACGATGGATGAGTGATCTGGATTAGGTCATGTCCAGAGGAGTTGTTCCCACACGAGTCCAGTATTGTTTTCGTCTAGAAAGTTGGCGTTACTTTGGTAAGTACGCGGACTAGTACCAAAAGCATCTAACGAACTCTGGTGATCGTTCGGTTGTGCCATTTCCATGCAGATTAGGGCCATAAGATTGGCATTTTGGCATTGCACGTTGACAAGCTCAGCTCGTGCTTTCGCGAGCTGTTCCTGGAGCTCACTCACTTGCTTCTGGAGTTGGCAGATTGCACCTGCACATCCATACACGGGATCTCTTAACCTTGCGTTGGCCTCGTACACCATGCTGCTCACTGCATCCGCTCGTTGTGGCTCTGGAAGTTCCTGATATTATAATCCAAGAATTATTTGCATGTGTTTTGAAATTTAAACTGTTAGAGAGAAAACGACTTTTAACTTAAATTGGATTGATTATATGATAGAATTGACGTGTTTTGAATTAATTTTAGTGTACTTGTGTTGTGGGCGTGCGAAAATTCATCATTTGTCTATGTGAAAAGTATTGTATGTCATACAAGACTTTTGTGCGCTCTCCCTGTGCATTTACAGGTGAAATTTTTGAATGACTGGTTGCATTTACACTACTACTTAATGGAGTAATAAAAAGGTTCCCTTATCAATACCAATAATAAAAATGTGTTGGTGGCTTGTATTTTGCGTTAAATGCAAATTTTTCTATCGAAGTACCAACAGACAAAAAACTCCTTAAAAAAGAAAAACTGCAACCCGACCACTAACACGGGGAAGCAGTGAGCTTCTTTTATAAAAATTCAGAAAATGGTGTGCCCTTTTCTTTTATTTAGAGAAGTTATATGTCTGCTAGTATTTTCATAAAGGGAAAAGTACATTTAGTCCTATTTCCATAAGGCTATACTTGGTCCAAAAGAAAAATGTTAACAAATTAAGACAACATTGACTACAAGGGAGACAAACACAAATACCATGAAAGGAGAATTACACATGAATAGAACACAATAGTAAACGTACCTGCAAGAACTTGATTATGTTGCTGGCCCCAAACACACGATGAGCAGTAGTGAACTTGAGCGGATCATTGGGAGGAAAATAAGGAGCCAAAACGCATTTTTCGACGCATCGTCGCCGTAAAATCTTGCAAGCAGCACAAGGGCTGATTACCACATGAGACTGAGGAGGAGGAGATACTGAGGAAGAAGGTGAAGTTACAGTAGTTATGGTTGTGTCACTGCCCTCCATCTCTGAGCAATAAGAGAGAATTTTTGAAGTGTTTGTTGAAGTAAAAAAGTAGTGGGTGGATGTGTGGTTTTGTACCAAACATGGTGCTTAATGTGAGAATATATATAGGCATAGGAGCGGGCCGAGTCGCTTTCTTTGACAAAAATGTATTGGCCCTGCGAGCATGCATGATTTAACAACAGGTAGCTGTTATGTTAGAAGAAATTAAATATAATATATAATTCTTTTTTCCTCTTTTTTTTGTTTAAAGTTATGTGAAATTTAATGAAAAAATTGTATTTTACGTGCCACAAGTTGCTTTTTTTTTTTAAATTTAATTTTATTATTTTTAAACTCACCACATTGATCTCATAACTTCAAAACATTTATAATTCTAGTTTTAAGTTTGAGCACAGCATATGCGGAATTCTCCCCCAGGGGGTTTCGGGCCCGGGGCAATTAATACCTCGCGTCATCGCAAAACTTACAGTACTTTAGCTCATTATCGTCTTTTCAATATAATATGCAACTATTTTTGGATGCTTCAATTTTTTGGACTGATAAACCTAATTCCCTTCTCATCTTCTTCATAATGTAGTAATCGACGGGAAATGTGTGATTGTGGGGGTTATAGGTCATCAACCAACTAGGACACCTAATTATAGCATTTTTGGAGCATATTTTGCTCGATTTTGATATTCACCAGCCTAGCAATAGCAGATAATTGGGATTTGTTATTGTCGTTTTACAACAGTTGGTCAACAGCATATATTACATCAAAAAATTTATCTGACAACCGAGACAAATCATAGTCATAGACTATCCTGCTATAGCACGAACTAGGGCCCACCTCACCTACATTAGTAGGAAAGACGCTCGAACCCTCATCAGGCACAAGCTTGGCATGGCATACGAAGAAAAATATTCCAATCCAGTTGCATTATAAATCATCCTCAGATCCCAATTCATTTGTTGATAATCACTCAGTGCGTAGTCATCTCGGGTACAGTAGGAGTTGTTGGAAAATGGTGAATGATAAATTAAAAAATAAATTTATTTAATAAATATGTTTTTATTAGATTAAATCGTAACAAGTTATTAGTTACAATATACGATACATGATAAGCTCATGATACGTAGATGATGGTTGATGGCGCACAACCATCATCCAATCAATGTCTAATCAACCGAATAGGTGTGTCCTTTAGTTGAAATGATATGTCCATTGGCTGAAAACCTTTGGATGAAAAGATGCGTCCATTTGAGTTAAATGCATAACCCTTTGGATAAAACGATGCACCCATTTATTTGAGTGAAATGGTATGTAATTTGGGTGAAATGATGCATTCATTCGAATGAAAGGTTATAATCTTTTAAGGGCATCTTTTCTAATTGGACATGTCAATTGGATGATACCTTTCCAACTTCTATAAATAGATCTCACTATTCACTTTATTTTATAAGTTCAATTCATTCAAATTACAAGGCATTTTAGAGCATTTCAATGTGTTAGCAATAAAAGCATGTTGTTTTTTATTAAGAGAGTTCCAAAATATTGTTTGATTTGTCGTTTCTGAAAGTTTTTTTGCCCTGTCTTTTTTGTTTTAAGTTATTTAAAATTTAATGGGAAAATTGCACTTTACGTCCCACCAATTGATTTTTTTGCAACTTTGATTTTATTTGTGAACTCACCACATTGTATTTCATAACTTTAAAACATTTGCAATTTTAGTTTTAATCTCGAGCACGGCATACACTGAATTCTCCCACCCGGGGGTTTCGGGCCCGGGTCAATTTGTATCAGTCGAGGTGTTAGGGAATCAGTCATCACTTGCAAGAGGTGTTAGGGCGAATTTGCGACGGCCATCCGCAACGTACGAAATTTCATCCCAAAACTGCTACATGGGTCTCAGATTAAGTATTAATAAGAAGTAAAATGATAGAAATCTTGAATGTTAAAGTGAGATTTGCCTTTAAGAAATAGTGTGAACTTTCTAGCCGAAACTGACTCGACGGAACTCAACATTTACCTTAAGCATGCAGCAACGACAATCAAACCCTGATGTGATGTAAATTTGTACCAGATCCGGGTTGCCAATCTTTGAAAATTATTAATATAAAAAAATAAAAATTATATTATATGCAGTAATCAGTGCTTGTACGAGTATAAAAGCGTCATTCTAGAAACAACCGTGTCATTCGAAAAAATTTCCAAATACCAATTGACGACTTTTACTTAAATAATGAACAAAAAATGAAATGTAAATGTCAAGACACGTTATACTTTTGAAAAAATAGAAAAAAGAAAGACTAATATGTATTGCTTTACTTAAGTCAAAAACAAAGCAAATTAAGAATGGGAAGTAGAAGCAGAAATGAGAGGTATAAATACACAATAAACCCTATTTTTTCCACAAGCTTTTCTACCTAAGCCAACATTTTCTACTCCGCTGCTCATCTTAATTATGGTCCCATTCAATTTTCCACAACCACTGAAATTTCTCCAACTCTTTTGGATCTAAGTGGAGTTTTATGATCAAGGATAAGGACAATTTGACTCTATATTATTTGCAATTCTACTTACCATTTCGTATGGAGATAATTACAATTTTCGTCCTCTAATTACGACCAAGTGGTATTTTCAGCAAATTTGAAATAAATTTATTTTTGCGATGAGGGATAGTGATTTAAAGTATGGGCACATTGATGAAATTTGTCGTTGGAAATTATTAATTTGGTGAGAAAATATTTTGTGAAAGTTGTTAATTTCTCATCTTTGTTCCTGTACATTCATAGGTATAAAATATAGAGAATGTTTTTATCTAACACATCAATTTTTGTGACTGTTTCACCGTACAATTTGAACAATGAGGTGATTTTGAAGAGTGCAGAATCACAATCAGCCGTAAATTTGAAATTATGCAGCTTTAAATGCATCCATATATTCAAAAAAGAGTTTGAGGCAGAATTATGGACTTGTAGTGCACATATATATATATATATATATATTATTACAATAACAACCAATTAATCATAGTAGGTTTGATTTATTCATATAATAATTAAGTTGAATTGATTGAAGCAATTAATAAGAATTTATTGAGAATGTTGGCATGGGTAATGGTAATGTGCTGCCAAATATGTAGACAAGTGCAGTTTTCCTACTTCCTTAACGACCATTCAATTACGTGTCCGTTTCTTGATAGTGACCTAATTACTTGGACAATAGCTGGGTTGGTCTCCTCGTTCACCACATGTATTTTCTCCCATTTTCTTTTACCTTACATCTGGAATTATGCCGTGTTTGGTCCTGATTTTATGATTAAAATAAAATTGAAAGAGTTTTCTTTCTTAAAAGAAAAAAAAATCCCTTGTTTTCCTTTTTCTTTACGGATAAATTATAACATAATATGTACGTAAAATAAATTGATATTAACAGTAGATTACCGACTTTATGAATCTCTGTACAGTTTGAATTACAAATGTATTTCTCTTGATATACCTTGTACTTCACATGGATCTAACATCCTCTTTGATTCTGGGATTTTTTGTTCGTCAAGAGACGAAAATCGGTGTCCTTTTCAATGTCCATACTCTGATATATTTTGATTATATCTTTTTTTTTTAAGATTTATAATCCACTTCAAACGAGCTATTTTGATTGTATACATTTTTATTGAGTGATAATGAGAAATTAATCTAGATACTATTTTCAATCACATTCTCATCTATAAATGTGGATAAATAATCAAAAATTCTAAATTTGTGCATTTAAATTAACATAAACAAAATATCGTCATCATGACTCATGAGTTTAAGTCACGAAATAACGTATAATCTCTTTAATTAAAAAATACTAATAATTCAGCACCATATGATATATATGTTGTATATTCATAAATCTATATCTAACCATCAACATACACGATATCATTATTTATAGTAATTATTCATTTTTAGACTATTCTTCATACCTAACTCCAATTTTATTTCCAAACTTTTGATCAATTATTCAACCTCCCAACTTGGAAATAGAATAGCTTGTTAGTCCAAAAATCTATAAACATTTCTAACATAAAGAACAAAGAAAAGTACGTATACTCGAAGTGGTTTGACTTGTGGCTTGACAATTCCCATGCGTGTGGACCTCTTCAAATACAAACACAAATGTCCCTTCTCTATTTCAATTTTCATGATATATATATAAATAATTAATTCAGTATTGCATGTGCCTTCCCCCTTTATAAATTGTGTTCTGAGCTGTATGATTCTTGGAGACACTTTTGTAACATCATGTGCCCAACGTTCACTAATATAAATTATTAGATAAATTCTATAATATTCTTTGAGATTACGAGTATATATGTTCTTTGTAAAATTATAAGTATATTTTGTAAAACTGTAAATATAGTTATAAGTACACTCTTTATTCGATAGCAAAAATTAATACACACTCCTAGAGGTACATTACACTAACACCTCCTCAACGGGTGTACGTATAATTTTGCAAAGAATATGGGAGGGAATGCATTTATAATTTTACAAAGAGTAAGGGGCGTTTGTGAAATTATGCCTGACCTCACGAGGTATCAAATGTAATTTATTTTAAAATATAATAGTAGTGACAAAATATCAATTGACAATTTTAAATTTATCACTGTAGAGAATTAGTGACACATTTATAATAGAGGTTAATGGCAACATATAATTATTGTCATCATGTCGACATTATTCATGTATAACTAATTATTCACAAAATGATCACAATTATTAAATTTATAATAATTATTATTCTGATAAAATAATTTTAATTTCTTATACTAGATATTTATAATTAGTAACAATTTTGATTTTTTTTCTGTTGCTATTTTTTTTTTTTTTTCTTATAGTGGTTGTGGGTCTCTTGAAAAATATTCGGACTTTAAATTGTCAGAAAACAGAAATTAAAGTGGGACAATCTGCGGCAGTTAATTGGTCAAATTATAATGGCTTTATATATAGTAGCAAAAGAATAGATTTGTCCACAAACTTAATTATCACTTCACCTACCTTGTAACTACCCTTTCTTTTCTTTCATTGGGTGAAAGCATAAGTTAAAAAATAGAGTTAATTGCATTTAAACTCCTCAAAAAATATAAAATTATATTTCTCCTTTTAAAAATTCTATGTTTATACTCGATCTCATTCTATTAAAATTTTGACGAAAAATACTGGTTTCAACAAAAAATTATATATTTTGAATTTTATCCGTTATTTAACATTTTCATATAATATTTGTATACTTATAAGGGAGTAAATGTAATATATATATAAAATAAAGTTAAAATGGTATAATTATAATAAAATAGTATTCCTGAATCATAGTAATTGGATAAAAAAATTGTTTATGAATGAAATACTAGTCATTTTTTGTAATTTTATATTTCTTATATATGGGGTGAGGTGAACATCATTATTGCATATATTTCTTGAAGCACTAGATGTAATGATTGAATAAGATATTTTCAAGAAATAGATGCAATAATGATGTAAATGAACCTCGCTTCATATGTAAGAAGTAAAAAAAACACCACAAGATGACTAGGCTTTTCATTCATCTGTGGCTATAGTTCGGAGCAATACTTTTCTATAATTATACAATATTTACTTTATATGTGTTAATCACCTTATAAGTATAAAAATATTATAGAAAAGTATTGAATATGGGATAAAATTAAAAATTTATGCATTTTTTATTATTGACATCAGCATTTTTCATCCAAACCCTAACAGAAGGGGATCATGTGTAAACATAGAATTTTTGGAGGGGTTGAGTATAATTATAAATTTTTTTTGGGAGAATGTGTAATTTTGTATTTGCAAACACCTCAACCACAAAAATTGATATGAAAATTTAAATTTTAACTATGATTAATCAAAATTTCTCAGGATTTTAATCGCAGTAAAAATATTTTTTATAATGTTTAATTGTGATTATCGTTTTGGTCCAACCTAAAAATGACGACTAGTAGCCATAATATAATTATAATTTATTAGCAATGTCATAATTTTTTATTTTTAATTATAGTAATTAATTATAACAGCAAATGCATACTTCTTCATATGTCAATTGAAATCATTCTCACCACTCCTTTATTTCTTTTAGAATAATTAATAATGTACATGTGTATTCTTTATTCCAAGTTTTATGATATTTATTTTTAGATATTTATAATAAATTTATTTTTTTCTTAAAGTGGGTGCCTTTTTTCATAATATCTTCTCATTCATATTTTATTATTATGTGAAAGCATCATTTTAATGTTTTACTTAATTTTAAAATTTAAATTAATTAATATTTAACATCTCTAACTATCATAATTTTTCGTAACGATGTTTCGATAGTTTTTTTTTTCTCATGCATGCTTTTTATTTCTCCAACATTATTAATTATTTTTGTTTGTCAATATTTTTTTATAAATCAAATCTATTAACTTATTATCTTAATATGTATTTTTAGGATACTTTTTTTCTATACAAAAATTAACATTACAAGTTATATAAATATTATTTCCATTTATTTTTAAAAATTATTTACATAAATAAAATGTGCTATACTTACTAGAATTGAAGTAATGATGTGTTACTGCTAACTTCAACCATTACTTTTTTATGGAAAATTTTAACAAAATAAACTGTAAAGTTTGACTTTTAAAATTCTATTTAAAATTCATATTACAGTAAAATGATAGAAATTATAAGTAGTGACAATATTAAAATTATTACTTAATTTTCTTTC
The DNA here is from genome assembly GCF_026168435.1 of Sesamum indicum. Lineage (NCBI taxonomy): Eukaryota > Viridiplantae > Streptophyta > Magnoliopsida > Lamiales > Pedaliaceae > Sesamum > Sesamum indicum. The sequence continues at coordinate 5,309,152 of NC_142665.1, read as the reverse complement.
TCTCTAATTTTTTTATGTAAAATTAAATGATGTCAATATATTTATATTAGTAATTTACAATCCCGCAATTGTTACTATCCACAATTAGTATTTAGGATAAATTATATGGATATTTATAAAATTAGATCTAATTATATAATTATAAGTATACTATCTATTTAAGAGAAAATTTTTACGTTACATCTCCTAAAATAAGTTGCATCGATGCCCTTTAGACTCTTAGAGGATACATTTTAATTTTACAAATGACGCGAAATATTAATGTAATTATATTTAATTCCAAAGAATTTTGTTGTAATTTATTCTAAAGATTAAGGAATTTATAATGAAATCTTGGGTATAAAAATTTAGCTAAATGTATGAGTATTTATTTCACTTATTAAATGAATTTATTTATTTATTATTTGTTCTTCTGTGCAATTTTTTATTACTGAAAAAATTAAAAGAAAAATATTTAATTGTTACTTCTGATATAAATACGTAAACATCACCTCCGCAGAACAAACTTGTTTCTTACTTTTCTCACTACACTACACTACACTACACTACACTACAGCTATTGGATGTGTGTTGGTTATAGACAATAGTTGTCCACATTGAGTGAGCAAGAATTTGACATGAGACAAACAGGTCCACACGCCTTCTACTGCAAGTTGCAACCAAGTTGGAGCCATTTAATCTAACATCATCATTTCGAATTCCATCCATGTATGGGTCGTTCCTCTATTTAATAATTGATATTATTTTATTTTAATAGTAGGTGTTGAAGAATTGTAGTTATTTGATATATAATATTAAAAAAAAAATATTTCATCGCTTTCGCTTTAAAAAAAAAAAGCCATTTTATCGTTTAGATTTCCCAAACTTACGCTGATCAATGCCCTTTTGACATGTCATATTACACAAATATATTTTATTTTTTTGTAAAATTAAAGTACTTTTATATCTTAAGATGTAGTTATACGTACATCCTTTATTTGATGCCACATTGTTGTCTCTTCAAGAAATTTATGTTCGTAAGTATTTATTAATTTTTGTTGGAAAATTTATAGCCCATGACCAAAAATAGGGAGGCCCAATACACCCACTTGGATGGCTACGGTTTGGTCCAAGCTCACGACCCACAAACCGACCCACAAACCGACCCGACCCGGATTGGTTACTTATTTTCTACCTAACCCTCATATTCTCTCATATCTCACATCTCTCTATTCCCTCTCTGTGATTCACTTTCCTATTGCAACGATGGTCTCCTTCCAAAACCAAGCTGATGGTTTATGGAAGGTGATCCCTATCTTCCATCTCCATCTCTTCTCTCGGCCCTATAAATAGGAGACTCATTCTCCTATTTTATAACACTGAACTATTTCGATAAGCTCAATGTAAATCTTTGTGAAATAGAGAGATTGAAGGTCTTAGTGACCATGTGCTAAGAAGATCTGTGTGATCGAAGGTTATAGCCTTTGTGGCAAGGGCTTTGTGCCAAAACCGTGTGCAACCGTGGGTTTTATCTTAAGGCTGCCGATCTTAGTGATCGTGAGTAAAGCCTAAGAAATAGATCTGGCTCTCTGAGCCTTCGTTTGATCGATTATTTCCGCTGCTTTATGTTGATGTAATTTCTTATTAATATCTTGTATATCTTTGTGTATTATTTTTGTAATAATGTTATAGGCTCCCCACCCAACAATTTTTTTTATTCTATTGACGTGACATAATATATATTTACATATTGCTTCATATAATTTATATTAAAATATTTAATATACAATTAAATTATCCCTAGCTAATTAAGAATTAATTAGTAGCAAAAAACACCTAATTAATAATTTCATTCTAACCTTATCCTTTTCTTGCATTATCATCAACTTAAGTACTAGTAATTAAAGAAGTATGGATAAGCCATGGTTGACTCATCTTAATAGTTCCTACGTACTTTGTTTTGATGGTGCTGATGAGATCCATGATCATCTTTTTTTTCACTGCACTTATTCGCGTGGTTGCTTGAGGATGATTTGACGCACATTTCGATTCGATTGGCCAAATCAAGCTTGGGTTACTGACGTCTTATGAGTTGCTAGCAGATGAAGAGGCAAACACTATATTTCTACGGTCTATTGTGCTCTTTTGGCCTCGTGTGTGTACCATATCTGGCGTAAGTACAACATTAGGCGATTTGATGGAGTACATAGAAATACACGCATTGTTGGGTGCGCTGATAGTTCGAGATGTACAGTAGATGATTCTTAGTGTAGAATTACCTACTGCTATTAGCACTTGTACGCTTTACCGCTTATGGTGGATTCTTTGGCCTGTCGAGGAAACCTCTTAGATTAAACAAGTTGTATTGTATTATTGTACTTTTTTTACTTAATGAAAATTACCTTTACCGAAAAAAAATTAAACAAATATGAAGAAATTACAATTCATGACTATTATTTTTTATTTTTTTTTTCTTTTATTGAATATTAGTAGACAACATATGCCAATTAGTTTTAAGTTTGAAACATCAAAGCATATATATATATATATGTATATATCTTGATAATCAATAGCTAATGGTCTTTTCTAATTAGTTTGTCCAAAGTCTTGATGGCTAGTTGAGTTAGGTTTATCCTGACCACTGCAATACTACCATGTAAGAATGTTTACCATAAAAATTGGCATATATATGTACGATTAATTATACTTAAATTCTTTTTTAAAAATGTGAAATTATATTTTTTTAAATAAATTTTAAATTATACTTACACCTCCTTAAAATTTCACTGATTACACTCGACCCTCTTTCGTTTAGGTTTGGATGAAAAATATTGGGGCTAGCAAAAAAAATTACATAAATTTCTAATTTTACCTCTCATTGAACATTTTCATGTAATAATTTTGCACTTAAAAGAGAAAAAATATATGTTAACCTCATTCTCTGTACATATATATACGTATATATTACATTTATATCTTTATAAGTACACAAAAAATATATATGAGAATGAATGAGGGGCAAAATTGAAAATTTACATAATTTTTATTGTTGACGTCAATATTTTTTATCTAAACCTTGAAGGAATGGGGTCAAGGGTGTAAACGAAGAATTTTCTATGTAACTTTAAAAAAAAAAATGGAGAGAGTGCAATTCACATTTTCAAAAGGAATTTAAGTGTAATTAACATTATGGGTATATATTATTTAGGTTCTTTAAGTTAATATCAAGATTATCATGTAAGCTGGCAAACAAAGACTCAGCTTCTGTTTGTAATAGCTTCTGCTTTTATGATAAAAATAAGTTGTAAAAAAAAATTATAAGTTTAATTATAGTAAAAGTTAATAATATTTAAATTTTAAATTGAAAAATGAAAAAAAGAATGTAACGTTTGAATGTTAGGAAAAAGAGCTCTCTATGTTCAGTTTTACCAATAAACTTTAAAAATTGGCAGGGAAAACTTTTAACTTTTGACCTAATCATCTTAATTTAAATATTAAATAGTTATAACAAACACTATTTTTCAATTTATTTTCAATAAAAAATTGATAAGCACTTGTATTAAGTATTGCAGAATACCCCTTCATGATGTTAGTAAATTCTTATAAGCTCGCAGAATTTTTAATCTCAAATAATCATTATATGAATAATTATAATTATATCGTAATTACTCTATTAATCAAGTACGACTGATTAATTAATTAAATTACATTGTAATATAATACTTTATTTTATGTCATAATTACACAGGAAAAACTAAATGTTATGCTTTTCGCTCGTGTTATGTCGTTCAAGTACTTAATGGATCTAAAAAGTAAAATCATATATTATTATCGGTGTCCTGTTGTGTAAAGTGTTGTTTATTTTGATTTTATAATAGTCTTAAAAATTTATTCTGAAAATACGCCTTACTTGAGACATGAGGCCTTGGAGCTTATTAGCAACTCAAGCTTCTCGTTTGTAATCAATATGAAATGTTTGCCTACATCATATTTTGATATTATTATATTGTACTTTACCACATCATTATATTTTTCAAATCAAACTTTATTTGGTGCAACCACCAAAAATAATTGAATAAGGAAATAATAAAAGCAAAAAAGAAAGAACAAATTGGGGTTCGTATAGGTGGACTGGATTTTAACGAAAATAGAAAGAGATAGGAAGAATCCCAAAAGCAAGCAAGAATTTTTACTAAGAGGACAAATGGGCCCTAAAAGAACTTAAATATAACTCAATGGTATCTATATATACTTTTACCAGCGTTAATGCACGTAAAAAGATATATTAATTTGGTAGTAATAAATTAGCATTGAAAAATAATATTCATTTTTTTTATTAATATTAATAAATTTTGTGATGTGTGACCAACAATCGATTTATTTGTTGGACGGAAGTACTAAATGTAATTTTTCAAATCACATAAAGTATAATTATCCCTAATTTTTAATTACATTAAATGTACTCACGACGTATTTAGACAAGAATCTATTATTCTAGTAACCATAAACAACACTGATATAATTTCTTTTATTTGTTTATATAGTTAATTATATTTAAACTCCTTCTAAAAATATAAAATTACACGTTCTCCTAGAGCATTTTTGAAATTATACTTATAACCCCCTTCTAAAATTCACTATGATCTTGACCTCCTTTTGTTAAGATTTGAATGAAAAATATTACCGTTAAAAAAAATGCACAAAATTTTAATTTTACTCTTTATTTAATATTTTTTAATAATAATTTTGTAATTATAAAAAAAAATAATGATGTTAACTTCAATATATATATATATTATATTTATTCCTTTATAAGTACAAATATATAAATAGGAATCCTAAATTAGGGCAAAATTTAAAAACTATGTAAATTTTTCAGTATTTTTTGTCTAAATACTAACAAATGAAGTCAGATGTAAATTGAGAATTTTTAGAGGGGATGTAAGCATAATTTTAATTTTTTTTAAGAAAAAATATAATTTAGTATTTTTATGGAAAATTTAAATGTAATCAACACTTTGTTTATAATTGTAATGTCACAAGATCCAAAAAGTTCGTTTTGGGCTGCTTCTTGTTCGTGTGTGTGTGTGTGGCAACAAAATTTGTTATCAGATTGATACAAATGGGCCACATTCACTGCCAAATTTGGGCTCCAATATTGACATGAAAATTGGCAAAATTTACCTAAAAAAATATTATAAGTTCACACATTTTATAAACTGTTATTTTTTTGGGATTTTGAATAAAATAAGATTATGAACTTATATTAAATCTTATATGAATATGCATGACTTACCTATAGTTGGCCCAAATGGCAATCTGAAAAATGGTCAACTTATTTTTATACCCATTAGTTTTTTAGTAGAATTTTATTCAATTCAATTTTTATGATAAATTGATCATAATGTTATTTTGAATTATAAATTAAAATTTTATATATTTTTAAAAAAATTAGAATACCCTTATGTATTAATATCTTCTATGAATTATTTATTTTACCTATACTATTTTTTTTTTAAATTTCAACAAGAGTAAAATAGTAGTATCCACTTTATCGTCTAATGGCTATATAATTATTTTAATTTGAGAAGTATATTTATAAATTTTTAAATAATAAACATAATTATGTTGAATTTGAGGAGAGATTGCTGTAATTTTGGGGGGGGGGGGGGGAGGAAAAATTAAAAAAAAAACATGGTAGAAGGGAAGTCGGAAGGCAAAGGAAACAAAGAGATGGAAATTGTGAAGAATATAAAGCAAATGGTTCGACCGCCATCCAACGTTGAGAAGCCTCACACTTGGACTTTTCCCAAGAAAAGGAAAAGTAATAGAGAACCAACAGACGCGACACGTTCCTCCACCCCCTCAAACGTCAGGAATTTCTACATTTATTATTCGTCATTTCTCTTCTTGCATTGTTCTTTCTGCCCACATGAAGAAGAATCCTCCCCTTTCCAATTCTTGAATTCTTTATTCTCCTTGCGGTGCTGCTGATTTTTCTTTCTTGATTTGGACGTATTTGTGGCTATAACCGGCAAGAATCCCCAGAACCAAGAAAAATGGTTCAGATGAAAGAGTTGTATCCTTTATTGCTTTGCGAAACCACAATTTCTTTTCTAGTACTTGTGTTTGATCTAGTGTTTATTGTATTTCGATTTTACGACCCTGTTTGTGTGTCTTTCATCGTATTATAATTCGCAATTCGAACATGCAATGGGATCTTCTTTTGGAGAAGTCTTGTGTTACTGTTCCATTGATTGCTTGCCAAATTTCATGGGATATTCATTTATTTGATTCCTCTTGATTGTAATTTTTGCATTGCACCCTTTAAATGTATGGTGATTTTCATCGATTTTTTAATCCGTAAAGGTTGATGGTATATTTGCTGAACAGACCAAGTTATGAATTTTTTGGAAAAACAAATGAGGAATTCTGGGATCTTAATGGGATGTTCTTTGGATGTATACGTTTTTCTTTTCCTTGACCTGTATACTTTGCCCAACCGGGGTGGTTCTAAAGTCGGATTGTTATGCCGTTATCGGTGGAAGAGGTAATAAAACTCAGATGTGTATGTGGTTTATAGTTTTGTTGAAATGATTTTTGCAATGCCGTTTGGCAATGAAAGTGTGGTTTCCCTGTTTTTGTTGCAGTTTCAAATAGCTCAGATGTATATGATAATGAAAATGCAGCAACAGAGCACCACAGGGACAGAAGGGGTGGAGATAGTGGAGAACAGGCCTTTCGAAGACGATGTCTATGGAAAAGGCCAATACACATTGAAAATATATCGGTTGCAGAGGTAATCTTTGAGCAAGATGATACTTGATGGAGTTTGGATTGGTTAATTTGGTTGACTTTGAAAAATGGTTTGGATTGGGTAATTTGGTTGACTTTGAAAAAGTGGTCTTTACTATTGATGTCATCTTTATAGCGCCTTTTTCCTTCTCCAGTGGTAGCTGTTTGTGTGTTTGTCTGCTGAAGTAGCCTTTTGCAATAAGCATAAGCTTTCTTTGTTATTCGTTATTGTTGTCAATCAGTAAGGCAGTACCATGGTGATCGTTGTCCTAATAAATTTTTGGTTTGTTCATCCCGGTTCCAGCAAGGCACCAACATGGTTGACTAAATTTGCCCCAGCCGATGCTCTTGTGATGCAAGAAGAAGCTTGGAATGCATATCCAAAATGTAAATCAGGTTCGTTTTCCTCTTTGTTTAATCAGATTATTGCCAAAAAGCTGTTTTTTTTGCTTGGTTTTCTTTTGATCTAAGTTTTTCTTTCTCTTTCTCTATAATCACCGGTCTGAATTCTGCATCACCTCAAACAGTTGTCAAGGTAATTACCTGAAGCTGTTACAATTTTCTTGTGATGATTGGCCATCCAGGTTAAATTTCTGATAGAAGGTTTTGGTTCTTAATATGTTTTCAGTGCCCGTATTTCACAAGGTTTATTCTTACTATTGACACTGTTCACAAGGATGACAATGGTCAATCTGAAAATGTAAGTTCAGATGTTACTCGAATAACTTTACATGGAATTTGATGTGATCATCTAGTATATACGATCTCATGATAGTTTTTGACATAACTTTTATCTTATTGCTGACAAAGAGAATTTTTAATCTCTCTTTCCTTTTATTTTTTCTTTGGACAATGAACATTAGGTACATGGCCTCACCGAAGAGCAGTTAGCAGTTAGACAAGTGGAAACGATTGATATTGCTTCAACTGTAAATGATTATTGGAGTTATATTATTGGGAGTAGCAATATTGATTTGTCTCAGTTCCAATCAGCTAGAACAGGCCGAGGTCCATTGACAGATGGATGGCAGGTTGGTGTCTCGTCATTTATATATTATGTAGAATGAATCGAAAGATGAGTCCACTGGCAATAAATCGAGAATAAAAGGAAAGGTATCCGAGACTGTACAAACTATAAACATGACACGTCTGTTCTTGTGATTAAGTCTTTCACCATTTGGAAAAATTTGCAAGTGAGTTGTCTTCAATGTTTGTGGCAGCAACACTAGTTGTACTTGTATCTTTTGGCTTTTCCTAAACAAAAAGGGACTTTATACTATGTTCAAAGAAAAAGATAAAGAATTAACTTAAGGACATCAAGGAAGTAGCAGTATAAGAAATTTAAGAAAGATGGGGATGGTCATAAGACAACTGTGTAAAAATGAGCCAGGGCCGAGCTTTCTGATGTGCTCAAAACATTCTTTTGAATGCTTCTGAAGTAACATTTTTAGACTGGAGAGTCTGTCCTCCCTCAAAACTGGCCATGAGGTGTAAAGGATGAAGCTATGTACTAGAAACAAATTTTATGGAACAGAATTACAGTTCTTTTGCCTTGTAATGTATCATGAAGATATGGATTTTTATAGCTTTTGCAGAATAATTGGCAACATGTTCTAAATCATAGTATTGGGTTGAGGTTCGTTGACTTGGTGTTCTTCGGTACATGCAGGGCCAATGCGATCCAGTTTCAACGGCTTACAAGTTGGTGACAATAGATGCTCCATACTGGGGCTTTGGCAGTAGACTTGAACAAGCTTTAGTTGCGGTATAATTTGCTTTGAGTTGTTACGCATTTGATATCTACTAGAAATATCTAAAATATTGTGCTTGTCTTTTTACAAAAAGTACAAGCTTTCACTAGTCCTATGTTTCCTGTCACATTTTCATATTTTCTTTAGGTCGCATTTTCTTAGTGGAAGTAAGATAATTTTGTAAGATATAGAGAAAAAGATTACTTCCTCAACAAAACACGTAAAAGTGGAAGTATGTACGCACTTCTCGCTGCAGAGGATAAAAAAGTTATGAAGGGTATCAATACAAGGGTAGCCGTCTACTTTGAGCAACCACATTTTCTGAATGCACTCGAACCAAATATTTTTTATAGTCTTTGGATTTAATCTCGTCTCCTCAGCCATGCAATGCTTAACATTAGTTTGCACTTATTTTAAAAGGTTTTATTCTAAATATCGGGATATAACTATATTGCAGGGTGAAAGGGCACTTTTCCTTGAAAGCCATCGAAATTGTTTCGGCTGGATCGACGAATGGTTTGGACTGAGTATGGACAAGATGCGTGAGCTAGAGAAACAAAGTGACTCGTCATTAAACAAGGTAAAAGGAATTCAAACTTAAACCACACTCTAGTATTACTCAAAATACTAGATTTTTGCATATAGCCCAGTAGTACTATTTAATGCATTACAGGAAAATAATGCACAGTAACTGACCTGAAACAGATCTTGTCCCCTTGTATGTCATTTGATTCTGCAACAGTTTACTAGGGATTTATATTCGCCTTTTCGATGTGATAAAGTAATGGGATAATGGCAGGCGTGCTGTAATTATCCCTAAAATAAACTACATAGTGGTTTGAGATGATGCATCTGGAATCCGACGATGCAAATTTCTAGTTTTCCTCCTGTATGAAGTTGATTATGGACAGATGATTCATGAGATATTCATTACTTGCTTGGATGACCTACAATACACCATTTATCCATGAATGCATTTAAAGCAAATCTTTTCGTGAACAATTGTATCTTACATTGCGACAACTGCTAAGAATTTTGTACTCTTTTGCAATGCAGAAACTTGGCCGGCCTTGTGCGATAGAAGACAATGAGGAGTTGGATGAAATCAGAACTATTCCCAGTTGCTGATGTTAAAAAAGTTTCTGCGTAGGAGTCGTCGTTTGCAGAAACAGACAGCTAAGGGTGAGAGCATAGGAGGTTGTAGGCTAAGATCAACAACATATGCAGAGGGTTGAATTCCTTTGCACCTTTTGTACTGTCTCGTAAGCTTATATGAAAATCTCCATGTTTATGGGATTGTTCCGAGTTACTCTTCTTTGAGGAGAGCAGATTTTGACAAAGATGGGTTCATCACTACAACCTACTTAAAAGATTCCAAATTCCAACACCAATGTAAATTCATGGCATAAACTTCATATACGTGGTTTTGTTGCATGAATCATTTCTCCAATTATTATCTGAAAAATGAGGATGTAACAATCATTCAACTATTGGATGTATTCGTTGTTGAGGTATTAAATTTGATTTGCAGTCACGACCAAGTAATGCAGACATGTAGATTACATTACACCAAATCTGGTGGTTTTTTTTTAGTATTATTATTGGAAAAATTGTTATTTACTGTTTTAGTAAGCTTTAACAAACAAACTAAACCGCCCAAAAAAGACACATTCTGAGTGATCTTACTCCTTGTTTAATCATAGGTAATGCACCAGTCAAAGCCATTTATGTTTCTTAATTATCCAAATCTTCTTACCAATTTCATACGTTGTCTCATACTTGGCATTATTAACCACTAATTCTCTCCAAATGATCTTAGAGAAAATAATAATAATGTGGGAACTATACACTAACCACGTAAAACGACTGGAATGCCTCCATAGATCATCAAAATTGCTACTCCAGCATTCGCCTACTATTTACTCGATCCACCATCTGATTCAAACCCAACACGATGATGTACTTGTTCCAGACTACAATTTGGTTATTTTTATAAATAATAGTACCAAATATTAGGTATATTCTCGTCCCATCTAACATTTTTGAATTATTTCTTATATCAACCTTAATTACTATGCGTTGAAGGACTACAATTGGACCACCTCCCGTTGACCAATTATTGGTCTTACCAATTTTTATGGAGTAAATTACATTTTTGGTCTCTAAATGTATTTTGAAACACGATTTTGATCTCTAATTTTTTTAAAATGTTACGATTTTGATCCAATCTTTAAAATTGAATATTAAAGTTAACGGGGAAAGGTGGCCATGAAAAACCTGAAACATAATTATCCACCGGACCTCAGTTGAAATAAACAGGACGGATAGTACTCAAATCTCTTAATTATTTATACACAGCCAAGCATCCGTAACATGAAATACACCATCACTTAAAAATTTAAACATAAAATTAGGATGCATACACGATCCAAACTACAAATGATCATTCTTGAACCAGGAGCGTCGTCTGAGTCTCACCATAGGGCGCTGGGCCTGGCCTTCTCCATTCGAGTCTCACCGTAGGCTTCGTCGTTGTCGAGCTGTTTGTTGTGCCTAAATGCAGCGCAGGCAACCACATACAGCACAACAAGAATGATCAATATCACTATGTTGATCACAGACACCTTCCTCCAGCTCTTCTTCAGGCTCGCCAGCACCCCCGCTTTACATGAATCGCAGCTGTAACAGAGCTGTTCCTGATCGTTGCTCCATCGCGTGCAGTCGGGATCGCTCCCCGTCAGTCCCCCTCCCGACGTCCACACCGTCTCGTTGATGTAAGTGTAGCCGCATGATGTGGGGGGCTTGCAACATCCCGACTATATTATGGCTTTACTTTGTTAGCAACAACCACCTCATTTAAAAACTTAAACAATTAGAGCAAAAATTATTTAATTTTTAATACCTATGATAAGCCTTCTCATGTCCCGGTGTTAATTTTTTTTGTCTTTTTTCCATCAAGGCTTATACAAAAAACTCTTTTTCTTTTTCATATATGGGTGGCAGAGATACGAGTCTGGAACTCGTGTTTGGTTTGATTCTTGTACAGTATAAAATGACTATATCATTTAAAAGTTTAAATTATTAAAAAAAAATAAAAGGCATTTAGTTTTTAATACTTCTAACATATTTTGGTTACTCTAAACCCCACACTCGAGCGGATTCAATTGCTATAAAACTAACCTTGCAACCCTAGTTTTGGAGTACTCTAGCTCATGCATCGTAAGAGCTAAATAAGTACTTCTTATTTATAGTTTTCGTAATCATATCTACTTCAATTCATTGTTGTTAATAACCGTATAAGGGTAAAATTCATATTATCCCCTGTGATATTTAAAATATTTAAATAAATTTTTGTGATAAAAAAATACCACATAATCCTTGCAGTGAGAGGTGATCGAACGGCGGAGAAAAAAATAATAAAAGATGGGGGTGCATGTTATGATTTTTTGAGCAAAAAAAATAGAAATAACTCACCAAAGGATTAGAAATTTCAAGGGGTTTTATGGTATTCTTTTTCTTTTTTTATCATAGGAACCTATTTGAACATTTTGGGTATTACATAGGCTAATATAAATTTTACTCAAACGGATAATGTCATGTCATATATATACTCCCATTCAGGCACAGACGAACTTAAACAAAATTACACACATATAAATATTATACTATTTATTAAGTATGAGAGGTTAAAGTAACTATTTTTGATTGAATAAAATGTTGCACTAACTATAATACCCTCAAGTATATTATATATTTTTGGATAAAATAATTATTTGTTTAAAATTTTCTATTAATAATATTCTATTCATGTACATCTAAAATTAAGAAATAAGATTTATAAAAATATCGCTTTAATCAATTAGTTATTTTAACCTTTTACTTTTATATAGTAAAATAAAAAAAAATTTTAAATTGTGCATGCCTATAGAGTATGGTCCAATAATGGATAAGCCCCAAGAAATGAAAAGAAAGCATACTAAAACTGATGAAGTCCAGCAAAGGGAAAGAGACCAAGTGGACCTGGGAATAAAGCTAAGTAAAAGCTCAAAAAGGAGGATATTCCTAACAAAAGAGACCAAAAGGCAAAAGGGAAAAAGAAAAGGACATATGGAAGTTTTAACCCGAATCTAATTTAGTTGAATCAAATCAATAATGCGATATGTGTATTATATTTATCGTGTAATTAGTCATTTTTTTTTAACTGTTACAAATTCTACAGTAAGTATATTACACATTCTGTATAATTGGTTCAACTTGATTGAATTTAGTCTGAATTAAAATACTACATTTTGGACTGAATTTTTTTTATTTCAAATCTTACTACATCTTTTGTTTTATTTAAAATATATGGTATGTGTACAAAATCTTTTTTTTTTAAAATAAAATAAGCGACGCAATTTTAATAAATCGATGTGTATTTATAATTAAAATTTGAAATAAAAAACTCGACCAGATAGAAATGAAGGGAGAAGCATTATTTTCTCCTGTCAATTTATTGGAAAAATCTCTTACTTATTCGGATCAAAAGAAAATAAAGTATTTTGTAAAGTGGTTGCATTTTTACTTCATTAAACGACAAGACAAAGATGTCACGTCGATAGATAAAGCAGCTTGTATCTATTATTATATCTTAATGTTTTAAATCATGTATATTAAAATATTTTCAGATCGATAAAATACTTTTTATGAAAAATATGCATCTAAGTTTAAAGAGACCCAAAAAAAATAAACATAGCTCCAAATGAAGTATTTTCTTGATCATTATATTTTAATTTGATGATTTAATCTATGTTGCACAATAATAATGCAACATACCATACATATTGAAATATAGACTCGGTATTAATTTTCTATACATATGTGATGTTTATATAAGAATTTAAATGAAAGATACAATGTAAGATTTAAGGGGTTAATTTTACATATATTTTTTATCCGAAACGGGAAAAAATCAAGTTTGATCTGAATTGAAAAGCATTTGTAAGATGAGCTAATTAAGGGACGTTTGCAACTTTTTACTTTTGTAAGTTAAACAGTAACTGAAAGTTTTAAGTGTTTGAAAACAATAATGACAAAAAAAATTGAAGCTCGAGCATTTGGAAAAATAAAAACAAAAAAAGCTACATAAACACTTTTTGTTCTAATAATAATTTGCTTGCAAAAATTGGTAGAAAGATGATTGTAATTCGGTTTAAATTAACTTAATTTAAGTATTTTAAAAGAATTTATTTGCATTTCTATTTTCAATTTTCCGTTTTTAATAGAGAATATTTATTTTTAACTCTTCGTATAGATTTTTGTACAAAATGAGAATATGTTTGAATTAGTTACAGGAATTATACTTTAGATTGAAATATGGTGTTAAATCAATATACTTTTAATAAGAATATAAATAAATATATTTTTACTTTAATTATTATTTTAAAAATTAAAAATTATAAATGAAAACACGAACAAATGGGATCGAATTTAAAAAAATTTATTACATAAAATTATTGAAATAAATTATTAAGAATTTTAATCTTTAATTTGCAATGAATCAATTGAAATAGAGTCGAAAAGAATAAATAAGAATTGTTAGCTGACCTCAACAGGAGTGAGTTTCCTGAGGTAAAACGACTCGGCGGACTCCGGAGCGCCCGCAATACTCCTGCCCAGCTTCCCACACACATGCGAGTCCCTAATGCAAGAACTGATCTTGCTCCAATACCTGGGACCTGCCACGCGCTCAGCCAGCCACCCCGAGTAGTCCTGCAGCGAGTACTCCAGGTACACCCGGTTCATCACTGCCCGCCCGGACCCCCTCTCCGTCACTGAGTAGGCGAAGATGACGAAGCCCACGAGTGTGGCGATGATGATGAACATGACCCACAGGTAAACGTACATGAGGAAGGTGTTGCGGTAGCACGCACCCACGAATCCCGCCAGTGACACCACCATTATGGAGACGCCGATGATGATGAGGGGCCACTGGAGGAACTTCATGCAGTCGGTGGTGGTGGCCCGGCTGCTCAGCCATATCCCACCACCGAGGACGGGGATGGACAGGAGGAACGTTAGGAAGTTGAGGAAGCCGATCAGGTGGTTGCTCGTTCTCATGGTTTTGGTTTTGTGTGTTCTTTCTTGCTAAGGTTTGTTTGTTCGGTGAGAGAATTATATGTGCATGTGTGTGTAAGTTGCTTGGGACTAATAATCTTTTATCCTACTTTTGGGTGTTATACAAATGTTTGATGTCATCCCGGGTATGACATGCATTCTTACTTTTTAATTATTAGTTGTAGTTATACGCAATTTCTACGGGCATATAAAAAAGAATGATGTGAATTGAAGAAAAAAATTATGAAAAGAAATAATTATGGTGTGAAGGGGAAGAAAGAAATAAATCCGTAAAAAAAAAAAAAGAAGGAATGGGGCGATAGAAAAAATAAATTTTAAATAATAATATTATTGTCATCGCTGATTATATGTATTAAATGATAAAAATATTAATTTTATCATGCTAATAATTTTTCAGAATCTTAATAGTGATAATATTATGTAAAAAAAAATTAGAAGATTGTTTGTGATGAAATTAGACAATATTGTAATTCATTTGAAAGAATTTGTTAAGGTGTTGAAAACAAATTAGGCACTCTTCTTAGTTTTTTTTCTTTTTTTAAATGATAAATCCTAATATTTTACTTTTAAAATTTTTAGTATTTTTCTATAACATTTATCAGATAACTTATAATGTTTGATAAACATTCAAATATTTTATTACATATTTTAAAGAAGTTTACAAATTCACTCTAACATCCCCTAAATACTACCAATTAAAGAGGTGGACTCTTCACTACTGGGCCTTTAAGAGATACCTAAACTGAACTTGCTAGTGTTTCATATATGTCACTTTCAATCATTTTATGTTTAATTTCTTGAAAATTGAGTTAGTACGTAAATTCTAAATACATTTGTAAGCGAGTTGTGATCTCGAAAATATGTCCTGACCCATGATTATAGATGGCAATGAGTCAAGTTTGTGACGAGTTTACCAAAAATCAAGATCTGACCATTAAGAATTTATTGAAATTGAAATTCAATTTGACCTGAATCAAGACTCGACGGATTGACCCCTTAAATTCCCTACACCTAGTTTAAAACTTTTCAAAATTTAAAAAATATTTTTAAAAAACTAATACTTTCTAACTTTATAAATATGAAACAATAATATTATTGAAATATTAAAGTTTATTTCATAAATTTGTTTATACATATTTTAGGGTTTTAATCATTAAAATTTTTAAAATATATATTACTTATATAAACAATTAAAACTATAAATGAAAAAGTGCTAAAAGAATTCGGTTCGCCTTGAATCCGGGTCCAAAACACCAAACTTGAAGAGCCGTCGTAAGTTCCAATTATGACTTCAAAACGGGAATATCCAAATTTGGATTAGAATCTAACCCGAACCCACTGCCATGGAAGCCACCCAATATTTTCATAACCAAAACAGGATATTAAAGATGATAAGGATCATGTCAAATGCCCGAAAGCAAAGCGGGTCAAGCCCATATTTCACAGTTAATAAATTTGCAGAATGCAAGCAAGCAACAGGTTATTTTGCGGGTCAAGCCCATATTTCGCATGTTCAGTTCAGTATGGACGTTTATTTTTATAAATTTATGATTGTGGAGGCAGAGAACATGAATGAGAGTTTGATTGCAAGTTGAAATAAATGAACCCGGATCCGATCATGAAACAATGGAGATCCGAATCAAATAAATACGCTTCATAAAGTCTTAGATTACTTCCCCCTTCTTTTTTTGTAGATGCCAAATAAATTATTCTTACGTTTAAAAAATAATTTATTTGCGTACAAATGTATTAAATTAAAAACAATAGAATCTGTAAGTAAATAAAGTGTGTTTATGAATATTATTTGAGATGGGTTCGGGATGATTCTTGTACAAGAATCAAGAGCCAATCTGGACCCAACATATCCATGTAATAAAAATCTCTCCTCGAATTTGAATCCAACAATGTGGATCCAAACCTGATACAAATCCAACGCGGATCACTTATCTACACATCCTATTTGTCATCACTAATTATTATTGATTATTAAGTATTTAGCATAAACTTATATTACAATATTAATCTCTAGATAATTTTTTTTATTTAAATGCATGTCTATAAGACTTCTAACGATATACCTATTTGTTTCATAACAAATACACCAAAAAAAAAAAAATCAGGAAAAATGCATAAAAAGGACGGGGCGATTTTCACTTTTCTTAAAATGAACCATTTATAGTTAATAATAATGCATTCAAATAGTTGGAAACAATCAATTTATAAAAAAGAAATCGTTTTACTAAATGTAAAACATTAATTAAATAAAGTGAAAAGATTCTTATTTTATTCTGAGTAATTAATCTAATTTATGAATTATAAAATTAAAAAAAAGGTACAAAACTAAATCAACTGGATGTGGCAATTACACCCTTTTTTAAAATGACCCAATAGCCCTTTAATATCATAGGATTGGTCAAATCTGATTTGAATTTGATTGAATATGATATGTGAACATATAATGTACTAGTTCTCCATTGTCGTCTGATGAGGAGTGGAAAAACAATTTATGATGAATTATGCAATTTGATCATTTCTATAAATGCAAGCCCTCAAGTATTAATTTTATTGCTATTAATACTATCAAATTTTACATCGTAACGATTTCACTGATTTAGACATTTGAGAACTACACCAAAAACGCATCCAATATCGTTCTGAACGACCTTTGTGGGCACAAATAAATCGAAGAGAAACCTGCCATCTGATACCAAAAACTAGGATTCAGACGCAAAGTCTTAATTCCAAATCCAAACCTCATCCCACAACCCTAACCATGTCGATAATTAAGTTTTAAGAATAATGTGCTAAGATTAACTTATCGAATAACTTAGAAAATAAAATCTTGTACGTTCTGATGTAGTTCAAATTGTTGAATTCACATTTTAAGTTCAGGATGTATATAAACTAAAATACCCTTAAGCATAATTATTTTTACAGAAAAAATGATCTGTCTCTTTAAAATTTTCTATCAATATAAAATATTATATTCGTGCATATTCAAAATTAATAAAAAAGCATTTAAGAAAAATAACATTAATTCTGATCATTTTTTAATTTTATCTTTATTCTATGTTTAATATAATTAAATAAGTATAATAAAATTTTAAATTATTTACACATATTAAATGTGATTGGATAACTAGCAAATCCACAACGGAAAAAAGGATCTATACTTGGAACTCTAACCAATGCAAATTGGCAGTCCAGCATCCTTTTTCATTTTCAGAAAAGCACAAGAATGTCAATGGGAGCAAGCCAAACAAAACCTTGTTCCTATTAAATTACATATTTGCCCCTTTGGAATAGATTCAATTTCAATAATGTCAGAATATATATACATATATATATATATATAGCCTCTCTTTAAAGCGTATATCTTTTTTGTTTTGTTTTGTTCTTGTTGCTGCATCGACATGATATTTTGTTCACCAAATATTTTGAATTTATTTTTTTATAGGTATCGAAATATTCGAATGGATTGCTTTAGTTTGTTTTCACCTACGAAAAGACGTGATAATATGAGTATATTTTTTTATGGGTATTATTTCCTCGAGTATTTTTTATTTATGAATTTTTTTATGCAAACGATGTCAGTGATATGGGGTGCATTTTACGAAGGTTGTATCAAAATCTTCTTACACTATAACTATAATAATATTCAGATAAATTTTTGACTCGTTTCATTCATTCAAGTGCAAATTCTGCCATAATGCATCCTAAACTCTTATAATATGTATGAGCTCATCGTAATTATTCGATCACTTTGGTATTTGTGGTTTAATTGAAATTGTACAGTTAGAAAAAATTTATAAATAATCTTCACATACTTTAGGTACAACTTTTATCATCCTAACATTTTATATATAATTATCTTACGGCTTACCTAACGTAAGTATCGAATGACTATAACTGAAACCTTTTCAATGAGGTCTTGACGGTGATTTGTCTTATCACAGCTGTCACAATCACAAGATTCCTTCTTAAAAATTTAATTCGAGTTTTGTAGTACAATAGTTAAAATAAGTACTACACGCATATCTGTGTTCGATAAAAACTAAATAATCCAGTGGGACAAATATAATAGTCATAAGCCACTTTTCAGGAACGGGAATAAGTAAGATAAAAAATGAGAATAATAGATTTGATTATTTATTAATTTTATTTGAACTATATATATGTGTGTGTGCGCATGCAATATGTCATTTCTACTTAAATTGGACCAAAATGAACGTGTTTTGAACTTCTCAGATAATATAAAAATTGAAACTTAGAGTTATGAAAACACATCCTAAGGCGTTTTGGACCACAATTTCAAATATACAGACACATTTACAAGGAGAAGTTTGATTTAGGGATTGTGGTGTTATTTAATGTGAAAGGTGAGATTCTCACTTCCAATGCACAACTAACTCCACCAACTTTTATAATTGATGGTAATTAATAGTCATCAACTTTTCGAAAAATAAATAATAGGACCCATATATCGTCCTTTTCCTTTTTTCTTTTAATACATATTAATCCTCGCATTAACATTTCAAATTCATTGATTAGATATACTCACGTCACTATAAATAAATAAAATTTTTCGCTACATCATGAGTTAAAAATTATAATATATTAATATTATTAATTATAATTAAATAAAATTAATGTAAAAATTTAAATTTCTACCATGATTGATCAATTTATTGCTATGACTTTTAGTTATTGCCAAAACATTTGTCGTGATTTTAGCTATAACTAATATTTTGGTCTTATTTGCAGAAACAATGGCTAACGACCGTTGCGGAACCATGTTAAAAAATAAAAATTAGTTAATTAAATAGTATAAATCATAATTATATTATTTTTATAAAATAAACTCACAAAAATAATATAAAATTTTTGAAAACTATAAAAAAATATACATAAAAATTAAATAGAAAATATAGATAATATCTTAATGTTCTATACGGTATAGCAAATAGAATTACAATCCAAATCAAATTTAATACCAAATTTCTATAAAAATAAAAATCAAACACAAACTCAATTTTTTGCGATAGTGCAGGTTTCGTTAACTCGATTCATTAATTATTAAAACACTTTTATTAATACTTTGTTCGATCGGTGCAGCATTTTTAAAAAGAAATAATTACTAAAGAACGACAATCTATATTATATTTGATATCATAACCAATCGAATAAACTTGTTAAAAACTAGCATATAAAAATTATGGTAATTTAAGAATTCTATACAATAAATAAATAAGCCTTTGTATTGAAACAAATCAAAACCGAAGCAACATATTTCTCATAAATAAACCATAATCAAAGCAACTCGATCCATGTTTTACCCATACATTTGAATTCAATCCATTTTAACCAGATTCATTTAGATAATGTTCAATTCTCTGAGTTACCATACTTATTATTTTGCGAAAATAAAAATTATTATCAGTAAATACATATAATTAATGATGATATTTAAATATCATTTAATTTTTTTTAAATAGTGCCAACACCCACCTTACTAAAATTTAAAAAAATAAAAAGAAATGTATTAATTGATCACAAAATATTCATTTCATAGACATATAAATAATTTCAGTCCTAAAAGAAAATTACAAAGGTAGGCTCTATTTTCATTCACAAAATTGAAGCAAATAAAACAAGAAATAGAACAAGTGTGGGGCCCATCACAGAAACAATTGACAGTGACCTAAAATCGACGGAATTGGCCATAACTTAAATCACACCGTCCATTCCCATGTGACCAAATACGAGAATCCTGCAGACAGTAGGTCCCACTTTCCGGACATTATGTCCCAAACAAATATTTCAAAATTTATTTAATTATTCCTTTTCTTTTTTCCCCCCTTCTCTATTTATGCGGAAAAGCTTTTAATAGTTTTGGGTGAAATTGGCAATTGGCTGGCAACTGCCTTTTAATACCTTTTTGGACTTCCATTATGAATTATTGGTTATGATGGCACCTAATATTTATGCACATAATTTTATTAATATATGTAATTTATGTTTGTATATTAAAATTTCTTATTGCATATAAAAATTATTTGATCCATTGAATGGTATTTTTTTAATTATAAAAATAAAGTCTAGTTGTATGAAAATTGGCACTTCCTTCTTTTTCAATAGTATATATTATGGAATTATCGAAGGTAAAATTGTTTGGGAAAAAAATATTATTTAAACGTTGTTTGATTGAGTTATAAATTTTTTTTTAAAAAAATTATAAAATCTTCGAAGGCTTATAAAATATTAGTACAAGGTTTAAAATATAAGCTTATAAGATTGAAAAATAAGACGTTTATTAGAAAAAAGTAGGGAGTTCACAATTTATTTCATATTCTGTTTGGATTGGTGTATTTGAAGCTAAGGATTTCAAATTTATAATAACAAATCCGCTGCACTTGTCTTGATAATTATATATTTCAAATTATTTGAAGCCACTTCTATTATTAAATCCTTCAAAGACTTCCTATTGGACAATAATATCCTTATTCCTATATAAATATAAATAAATACATTTTTAATATAAACTTAAATATTTAAGAATGAAATTCAAAGAAAAAAGCAAAAAAAAAAAAAAATCCTAAAATCAAATTATAGAAGAATTAAATTAGTCAAAATTTTTCTCATAAAGGGGCCTTTTTTATGAAAAAATTATTTTTAAGTAATTTCCTTCCTGAACGCTATATATTTAAAGTGTCTCATTTTGTTTATATTAATTTAATAAAAATAGTATCATAATTATTAATATAATTTGTTGCTAAGTTTTTATGTTGGTTTAAATTTACAATATAAAGTAGTTCGCTATATGGTATAATTCGTTGTTAATGTTGAACAAAGTATGGAATCAAAATTGACGTTTTTTTATTTTTTAAAAAAATTACAGAGGGGCTTTCTTTCAATTTATGATTTTAAATATTTTTTATTTAAAATTCATAATTGAAATATTATTTCACATTTATTTCTAATACGAGCACAATGTTTTATTAGTATAACATCTTACGGGGTCCTTTATATACTTAGTTGAATTTTACCTGAAAATAACATGTTGTTAATTACATTTATGTTGCATTATTAAATTTTATTCTTATAGGACCCAAAATGCTATACAAACTATAATAAGAAGTGAATTGAATTTATTCTTTTATATATTAAGTCATAATATTATATATATTAACAAAAAAAAAGTATAAGGCTATTTTATTCTATTTTGGTAGAATTGTTTTATTAATATTTAATTTAGTTACAAAATATCATATTATTGAAGTACATGATATATTTTTTTTAATAATTGATAATTTATTTAAGTACATGAGGTTTTTCATTTTGGTTCTTCATTAGTGGAATATTCATTATTTTAATTAGGTCCCGTTAAAATTAATGTCAAGTAAAATAGTGAACTCCGATGAGACAGCGCATTTGAGAGAGGTTGGATTAAAACGGGATGTAAAATAAAAGTGAAGTAGTAATGAGAGATTTGACCCTCTCAAACATCTATTTTGTTTTTTTATAATATAATGTAATTATATCATTTAATATCTTCGAATTAAAGGCATTATTATATCAGTAATAATTTTAATCAACAAGTATGTTTAACGAGATAAATAAACAATAAATATACACTTATATTTGTGAGACTCAAACTCACAATCTTTTGATCGTGAGATCTTAACCTTATCAATCAAGCAAAATTTTATTAGCCAAAAGATTTATTTAAAAAAAGCTTTATAAAATCATCCGAACTTCTTTTTGATAATTTTTTAAATAATAATGAATGTTTATAATTATATTAGATTTTAAAAATTCAATGTAAAAAAATTCTCATCACACAAAATGAAATAACAGAGGATAACAGTTTGATTAACCTTTCCCTACCCTCCACGCTCTTGTATAAGGACAAGTCTCCACGGTCGTCTATCCCCATGCTTTTGTCTTTACCAATCTAATCAATAAACACTCACCCACTACTTGAAAAACCAGGCGCACAGCAAAGAATATCAAGAGTAGCAGTTGGGCCTCGAAAGCAGAGCTTTTTCCAGTCCAACAATGGCTGCTTCTTTTCTCTTCTCTTAATGGTTCAAAATTCTTGTACACCCTTCCAACATTAAGTGCTGTCTTTCTTCTTTAAGGTTTTTATTGGTAAGAAGCACGCACATTGCATTAATCTTCTGCTCTCTCCTTTGTTTACCCTTTTATCTTCTTGAAACCAGCGAACTATTTAAGTGCACAACTTCCCATTTTGGGTGTTTCATCCTCAGTCCCTTTGGTCTACCGAAAAATGTTTCAAAACACTGATGTTTTCAAGCTTACCTCAACTGAAAAGAGAGGGTAAATAGGAAATGCAGCTGCATTTTGAGTTACATTCTGTGGGTTTGAAGTATTATTGTGTTTCTGAAGAAATCTTCCTTTGTTTTTGTTGGTGGGGTGGGGGTGGGGGTGGTGGATTCTGCTCACCGGATGTAGAATTTGATGATAATAGTTATCTTGTTTTACTTCTTTTCTGATTCTTGTATGGTTCTTCTTTTCTTTTCACTTTTTATTTCTTGTACAAGACATTAGACAACAGTGTCTACTTCATAGCCTGATACCACTTGAGCTGCACCAGCCGCTTTATGGGCATTGTTTGAAAGCAAATTCTACATCTCAGAAAGTCTGACTTCCCTTTTCATCTTTTTAGTTTTCTTTTTGTGTTCTCTCTTTTGGTAGTATGTCTTCTTTCCTTTGGTTGTTTGTGCCAATTATTTCTTGCCAAGATGCTTGCTTTCTTCTTGAACGCTCCAGTGTGTGTAACTCTGAGTGGAAATGACAAAGTTTAGTTCCTTGTTGGATATCTGAATCTGCATTTCAAAGGGTTGTAACGTGTTCTTGTTTGGTTTTCTCTTCACTTAGTAGTTAGTACGAATATTAACATTTCTTTTGTTCTTAATAATGTCAATCTTGCTTAGTTTGCACAAGTGGAAGTGGCATTTGACTGTTGTCAGCTGCATTCTTGTTATTCTTCTGCAAACTTTAGTTTTTTAAGCCAAAAACTCCCAGAACACCACAAATCTCGGCTAGAATGGAGGGTTCTTTAAGTTGTCAAAACTGCCCCTTGATGATTGGCCATTTTCTTGCTGTCCCCACTTGCTTCCCCTTGACCAAAATCATGCCTTGGGGGGTGGGGGTGGGGGGGATAACTATCATTTTTCAAATGGTCCTCCCTTTATATAGCTGTGAGTACCTCGTGACTTCATTTATACTCTATATCAACCACGCCTGGAGTTCTTGATACTTAGTTCCGCAGAAAGGAGATATTTATTTTACTCATTCTTGATTAGACACTAGGACGAGGGAGTATACATATATCATGTTCTTTGCTTATTATATCTGCGTGATTGGATTTAATGTCTTGGTATCGGTTGTATGACTAGGTACAGTTGATCATGATGCCTGTCCTGAATGACCTGTTGGACGCTCCTTGTGCATTTAATTTCATTGGATTCCCACCATGTTTCTCTTATCTTTTCACTGGCCCTTAGCTTGTGTTATTTTGCTGCAGTGTTGCAGGTCTTCTGGGGAGCAGGACGCATTTAAGTAGCTCATATCTTCACAACCCATAATTTACTTTGTGGCCAGACAGTAGTTAAGATATGCAGACTCCTAAAGCAAGGTAACCTTCTTAGTTCTGTAGAATTGTTCAAGCTTTCTGGGAATGTTCATAAATTTCACTTAAATTTCTTTCAGGCAAGTTATGGATTTTATTAGACAGGTCCGGTCAGTATAAATTCTTGAGAAAGGGTCAGATATTGGGTTGATATGTTGTGAATCTTATGGCTATGCATTGAAGATCTTTTTGTCTGTTAAATCCCGGAAAGCTCCATTATCTCTGGGATTCCTGGTTACTCTAAAAGATTGTTCCAAGAAACTGATTGAGCTCTGTGTCTCAAAGTTTAAACCTGGCCATTTTCGTTTTCTTCCATTGAAATCAGATCTCGCTTGCCTGTACCTACGCCCCACGCCCTGGAACTAGTATTAATGTTGGAGGTTTATTTTAGTTTCTCTTTACAGCATCCATCAATAATTGTGGGAATTTATTATTTCGTTCTATATTAGAGCTGCTAGAGCTGCTGTTCCGAAAAGCTTTCTTTCTAGTTATGCTGCCTAGTATCTCAGTGTACATAGCACTGTTCTTCCTTGGCTTATTTGTGCTATGGGACTGAGATCTCAGTTTTATCATACTTGCAAACATGAATAATGATGCATACTGATAATGAGTTTTGATCAAGATATTATTTGCATTTCCTTTGTTATGGAACTACAGCTAGTCAAAGAAGTTATATGGTTCTTCTATTATGTTTAGAAAGGGTTGTGGTTCTGTGAAATTGATATTTTGTTATTGTTTCGTAGTTCCGTAGACAAAAACGGTAGCCTTATATTTTTCTGACATTCGCTTTGCCGTTCGTAGCATAACCATTTTTGGCTCATTTGTAATCCATCCAAATGAGTGACAAAGTTGATTGCTTAGTATAACTTTAGAGGCTTCATGGGATTTGTACATGGTTACTGCCCTACTTTAGTTATGATAGTCTCTGAACTTTTCTACATTTTCAACTGTTTAAGCATTCTTTAATTTCAATGAGTGCAGAACCAGTTCCTCTGGTGCGCCCCAAAAGAACTCTCCTCGATCTATTTCCTCAGAGGCAACGCAGAAGAACTCCCCTCAAGCTGCTTCCTCGGAAGCATCCCAAAAATTTTCTCCTCGAGTGGTGCGCCAGCTCAAGACAAGCCCGCGATATTCAGACCATACAGCATCTTCATCCAACCAAGTAAGTCGAGCACCAAAGGAGAAAAGTCCTAAAGTAGCTGATCACAGGTCTCCCAGAAGCCCAGCCTCTGAGGTACAATAAAGAAAAATTCTTCTTTTTCTGTCTTTTGCCTGTCCTAGTCCAGGATGGAATTTTGATCTGTTTACGTCTAAAGTATCGGTTGCCACTGTAATATGAAGTTCTTCTGTGATCTCCTACATCTCTTAAAGTTAGCATCACAGTAAAGTATCTTTTTTTAGCATAAATTTTGTAATTTGTTGCTTGATTGGTGAGCCCGCTACTGATTCTCGCATATTTACTAAGTAAATTTCTCGTTGCAACTTCCAGAAAAGGCGTCCAAGCAGAGTTTCTGAATTAGAATCTCAGGTTTCTCAGCTTGAGAATGATCTGAAAATTGTGAAGGATCGACTATGCTCAACTGAAGAACTGAAGAAGCAAGCCCAGAAAGATGCAGAGGAATCTAACCAACAGCTCTTGGCCCTCTCTTTGAAGCTTCAAGAGTCGCAGAAACAACTTCTAGAGCAGTCAGCTCCGAAGGAGGTCCTCTGTGAGATCACCGAAGAACGAGACGAGAAATTGCAATCTGAACTTGAGGCTATCCAGAAGCAGCACTCTAGTGATTCAGCTGCATTAGCATCTGCATTAGATGAGATCAAACAACTCAAAACCCAGCTTGAGATAGTAGCTGAATCTGAAGCTACCCATTCCAAGAATTCGGAAGCTGAACAAAACGAGCTCCATAAATTGAGAGAGAACTTGTCAAACACCCTTATGCTTGTGGAAGACATGAAAAACCAGCTCAGAGACAGCAAAGAATCAGAAACTCAGGCCCAGGCCCTAGTTGGAGAAACACTTGTTCAACTGGAAGCAGCGAAAAAGATGGTCGAAATGCTTAGGTCGGATGGATTAAAAGCCACGGAAGCATACAATTCAGTAGCTTCTGAGCTGGACCAGTCGAGGGCTCGAGTTAACTTTCTGGAAGAGCTTGTAAGCAAACTCAAGGCTGACATTCATACTGGTGGCAGCAAAGATTCTCTAAGTGAAGGTGACGACCTTAAGCAGAGAACTCAGGAGTCCTTAGAAATGGAGGTTAATTCTGTGAAAGTTGAAGTTGAACAACTAAGATCTGCTCTAGAAGCTGCTGAGATAAGATACAATGAAGAGCAAGCTCAAAGCGCAGAACAGATAAGAAATGCTCTTGAAATGGTAGAGAAGATAAAATCTGCATCAGGTCAGCGAGAGGCCGAGCTGGAGTCCGAGCTACGGAAATCTAAGTACGAAATTGAGGAGTTGAAGGCAAACCTAATGGATAAGGAAACTGAACTACAAGGTATCTGTGAAGAGAATGAGGGCCTTACCGTGAAGCTGGAAAATACTCTATCGGGCCAGGGGGAACATGAACTGGAAAAGAAGCTCCAGAAATCAAACGCAGAGATAGAAAATCTGAAAGTCCGTTTGATGGACAAAGAGACAGAGTGGCAACACATATCAGAGGAAAATGAAAAACTGAAGTTGGAGATAAAAGAAATGATCAAGGGCAAAGTAAGTGATGAAATTGTGTCCGACATTGAATCAGCAAGGGCTGCAGAGCGAGAGGCTCTTATGAAGATTGGTTACATGACGGAGGAAGTCGACAAGAGTAACAGAAAGGCAGCAAGGGTGGCGGAGCAGTTAGAGGCGGCACAAGCAGCAAATGCAGAGATGGAAGCTGAGTTAAGGAGGCTAAAAGTGCAGTCGGACCAGTGGAGGAAGGCTGCAGAGGCTGCAGCAGCTATGCTTTCAGCAGGAAACAACGGGCATCTCATGGAGAGAACAGGATCAATGGACAGCAACTACAGCCCTCGAACAGGAAAGATAAGCTCGCCTTATGCAGATGACCTTGATGAAGATTTAATGAAGAAGAAGAATGCTAACATGCTGAGAAGGTTTGGGGTCCTGTGGAAGAAGCCACAGAAATAGGACGAATGCGCCGGTTATAACCTGATACAAACTCTCTGCTTTGTTATTAATTAACTGTTTAGTTTCTTCTTTGTAGGAAGCTCAACTCTCGCAGCAGTTGAGTTCTCATCCCTCCCATTCTCCCCCCATTATCTCTGAGATGTATGCATCGTTTGGTCGTTGTGACGGAATCTTGATTGCGTTTATGACGAACCATTTTACATATTATAAGCTTGATGGTAACTTATATCCCATTAGAATGCATTTTACTACCATTTGTGAAAATGATCAGTCACATTTCCTTCCATGAAATCCATATAAGCTTTTATTCTCTTCTGCTGCTTCAGAGTTGCTTGCGGTCGTATACTCTACTCTAAATTGGTATTTCATTTCGTATTTTGTTTTGTGTATACGCACCAGGTTATTTTATATATATGATATAATGTACATACAAATTAAAACACTAGATAAATTACTGATAAAATATATGTACTTATATTTTATTTTTTTAAATTTATACATGTCTGAATGTTGTACATGCATGTCTTTAACTTGTATGATTGATATATAGGGTAAATTACACGACCTACCCGGAGGTTTCGCATAATTACGAATACACATTCGTTGTTTGAAAAATTATTAATACTTTTTGATTTTAACGGCCGTTTAACAATTAGCTCAATCTGTTAGGTATTATTCCTTTTCTATGATGAACTGACCAAAATGCTCTTGTGAATTAAAAATTATAATTTTATTTATTTTTTAAATTTTTTTATTTTTTTTGGATTAAGTGGATAATTTTTTTTTCATTCACCTTGTTCGATTTTTTTATAAGTTTTTAACTTAAAAAAATACAATAAGTGCAAATTTGATAGTTTCATACTTTCATCCAACGATTACATAATTTCTTTAAATATTAGGGATGTACTTGTAATTTGTTAAACAACGAGGGGTATTCATAATTATGATAAATTTAAGAAAGAATTATTGTAGTTTACCCTAATATATATGTAGATTGCATTTATTTGTATGCATGCATACATGCATATAGGGCTGTTTATGTATGTGTATATATATATACTTTTGAGGCTAATTATTTCCACAATAACAAAAATCAAGTCATATCATCAATATAACAATACAAACCAAGTAAAAAATTGGGATAATTACAGTTTTTACTCCTCATATATTGTCACTGATTCATTTTCAGTCCCTAAACATATTGGAATTCTATATTAGTCCGTCAATTTTTAAAATATTAACAGTTTCAGTCCTTAAATCTAATTAATGACCATTTTGCCCTTTCAAAGAAAACATATAGTTCAACTATCTTTTTTTTCATGTTCATGATCAGACTCAACAATGCTTTTAAAAATAAAATTAAGCCTTCATAAATTCATAAATTTCTTTGACCGCCTTATTCTCGAGTATTCCAAGTTGTTGGTATTTCCGGATAGTGTGGTTGGAGGAAGTCCGTAAAACTAAGAACTTAAAATAACTCGAAAATAAGGTGGTTAAAGAAAGGTATTACTATAATAATTATAACATTTAACTATGACTAATTGTCATGGTTAATAATAAAAAGTCGTAGCAAATAACTACTTTGTATATAAGCTGTGTATTTGATCATTAGATAAGCTAGAATAAGATCCTACCTAGACCCACAGACTAATTCAAATACTCATACCCAAACTCAATAAATGTTATTAAATCCAATCTCCGATCCAAAGCTATTAAAAAGATATGGATTGGGTTTTGATTGAGTCTTCTACCAATGAATACCCATGGGTCTATGTACCCTATTTTACCCAATATATATATATATATATATATATATTTTCAATTCAATTGGATAATTATTTATAAAATCGATCTACATTCAAAATGAACAAATTTAAAAAACTTAAGACTCCATAACCTTATTTATCATGTAACTCTTTAACCGTATATATTTTTTAAATATTAAATAATTAATTATATAGATATATTATCATATTGGGTATATTTTTCAATATTTTGATAGGCGATAATTGCTTGTTTGAAAACTTGAAGTGATAAAATTAAATTTTAAAGTTTTATAATATTAAATTTGATTGCTATTAAATATATAGATTTAATATTTTCATTAGATTATTTTTTAAATGGTATAATAAATAATATAATATTTAAAAAATTCTATCGAAAAAGAGTTATTTATGAATTAGTCTCAATAATTTGAATTTATTGATAAATTATGGGTGAAAATGAAAATAAAGAGAAAGAAATTTAATTTAATTAGTATGATTTGCAGAAAAATTGAATAAAAAAAAAAAAAAAACCAAGCCTCTGCCTAACCCTATACAAAAATCAGGTCTTGATTTGGTCTAGAGACCTATGAATTTTGAGTTGAATTAAATGAATTGGATAGAATCTATATATAAATTAATTTATTTGAACCTTATTTGGGCCTGAACCAAAGCCTGGGTAGGATTACCCATTGATAGGCCGATCACTATTAAAAGGTACAAGAAAGCAACAACATATAGTTCAAACACATGCACTACTCATGTTAATGATCTTGCAAAGGATCTTGGTCAGGGATAAAAGATATTGGGCTTTATAAGCACATTAGCTCCGCAATTAATATGGAGCGTGTATTTATATCATCAGCCTCCCAAGACGAGGGATTTGAAGAGAATACATGTCCTTGCAACGCTGTCAATGTCTCTATTGTGTGAGGTTTTGTTCATTATAATTTTATATGAGCTTCATAATTGTATATGAAAATACAGACTTATGTGAGCGAAGTAGCTAATTCTTTGTTGACATAAATTGAAGATAATTGACCCTCAAAAATCAAGCAGTATTGAGCTGAATAATGAGCAGTATTTAGATATGGAAAATGCTAATAAAGAAATGAATTAGAATAGAGTTTATCTTCACTGAATCCTATGCACACAGCACCAAATGAATATATACTTCCCCAACTAAAAATCTCACCTATGCTCACTATGTCTGATGAGCCAAAATTTTAGATTATTCATTGACTTGTTTTTCTATTTTTTTTTTTATGAATTTTCTAAGTTATTCGTGTAAGTATGAAATCTCCCATGCCTTGGCCCTTGCCACTAACTAATTTTATGTCGAAGTAAAATTATAAAATTAGTTCTCTATATATGGAGTTGGTAAAACTAATCTCGATTTGTAATTTTGATCTTTTATGTTTTAAATTTATAACAATTTTAGTCCTTTCAATCAAGAGTGATCGAAAATTGAAAAATCAAATTAGGATTTAGGGGTTCGTCCAAATGAATCTCATTTATGCAACAGCATGCTATGTGCGTGGATGTTGATGCGGCGTAGTCAAATTAAAATATTTTTATTTATTAAGTATTTAAGAAAATATAATTTAGTAATAAATGTTAATTTATTATTTTAAATAATACTTAATTTATATTATTAATTAAAATAAAAAATCATAAAAGTTTTAAAAAAGAAAAAGAAAACCAGAAAAATAAACCTCATCCCTTTCAGCCCTGTAGCTGCACCACCATCGCCGCCGCTTAGTTCCCTCCCTCTCCTGCCTCCCATCGCCATTAGCCCTTAACCTCGCCTCCACCAGCCCAGCCCCCTCCTTTGCCCATGGCTAACCCCTTGCCTTCTCTGCCTCCCACCGTCGTCAACCTTTAACCTAGAACTCTTTCCTTCCTCTTCCTGATTCGACGCCGTCCGATCTATCCATCATTTGCGACCACAACACATCGGCTCCAGTCTTCCGCGAGTCGATTGCACCGAAGCCCATCCATTTTTATCCACTATCCGACCAATTCTCTTCATTTTTATTTCCTTCACTTTTTCTTCGCCGCCCACTGTATTTTCGTCGTATCTCCGCCCCCAACAATCATCTCTTTGTTGGACCACCACCCTTTGTTCTTTGGCGGACCACCACCCGTTTGCCTCCCTACGATGCACATTTCCCTCCGAGCATATTCCATCAGCGGCACCATCCACATGATGGCATTCTTATCAGTCAACTTCCCCCATTTCTTCTTTGCATGTAATCCACATGTGGCTCATTTTGTGCCTATTAGGCCAACTTAGCATTCAAGTAGGATGCCACGTAATTAATTCAAGTCCAATTAGCAATCAAAACTCTAAACTCTAATTTGGTTCAGCTAAAATCTGATAATTTTTTATCGAAAGGACTAAAATTATTGTTGAATTGAATTTTACAGGAATAAAATTATCAATTCAATACTTACATGAATAATTTTGTCACCCATATACATACAGGACTGATTTTGTAATTTTATCTTTACGTATATATCTAACAAGCTAGATTAAAACATAGAGATGACAAATAAGTAAGTAATAATTTAACTTTAACTTATTAAAGATGGAATTTTAGACCTATTTAAAAAAAAAAATTGAAATGCATTCGATCTCTGTTCCATTACATAATTTCAGCTTCTGAAACCAAAAATTGCCGTTCTAAGATTTTATATTTAGTTTCAAAAAACAGAAACGGGTGAGATAAGATGTCAGAGAAGCAGAGGCGAAATCTTTAGATCCTAATGTTATTTTTGCAGAAATATTCATCCGTTGCTAAATTTGTCTATGGTTTAAAAACTTATTAATAATTTAAATAAAAATTGGTTTCCATCTCCAAAAAACAAGACATGCTTCAATCACGCCCAAATCTCCTGTAGGATTGGGTCTGAATCACAATTAGCGTCAGGCAAATCTATCCCGAAGTTGCTGCTCATGCTCACTGAGATTCCAAGTTTGAAGTAGTGAACACGCGACTCATTATTATTTAATTATTTGCTCAAAGATTCCATCACCTTTTCATAATCACAATTTAAGATCTGCCTCAATAAAGAAACTATATACCTATATCATCATATAATCAAGATTTAATGATTTGAAATTAAGATCTATTACCACTTCATTCCGAATTTAAGTTGGAAGCTCTTAGTGTAAAAGAATTTGTTTTCTACAATTAATTAGTTTCCTGCGGAACTACAAAAATTATGAAAATTAAAAACATACAAGACCGATATTACTATTCGAGTAAGTTACAGGACTAAAATATCAAATTATTATAATCGCAGAACTAAAAATGCAATTAAACTATTACTGGAGAAAGAAATATAAAGGGGATCTTTGAAAACGTTATATTAAGTGTTTATAAATATCTCAAGTTAGTTGAATAAAGCCGAAAGCTAGACATTGAGTTGGAGATGCTTTTTGCCATCTTGATATTTTGTCAAACCCGAGTTTACTTAATAAGAGTACTTATCATGTGATTGGTCAGTTTTACTTGACGATATATCCATTAGTAGTCACATGTGAGAAAAAAATTACTTTTTTTCTGTAATAGACTTTCATTTCCAATCATCTATTAATTTTCCTATTGAAATTAATGAAAAAATAGAAAAATATTCAAAATGTCTTTTTTGCTTTCGTTCGTGGGAGGGTATGCTCTGGAATTTCCGATTTATCTAAATTAAAGTAAAAGGAGATGGATACTCAAAGAGAATGAAAAAAAAAACTAATAAAAGTATGTATATCGAATTGAAATATTAGTATATATAAAAATTACAACAGTCTAGAAATATCTTTGTTTTTCTCAGTCTCATGAATAAGATCTAAGAATAACATTAGTTAATAAAAAGGCGGGAGGGGGGGCTTTAATCCAAAGATCAGTTCAGCCTATATACAATCACAAAAAATAGTTTAATATTTTTTTAAATTTAATGATAAGTACAACTATGTCCTTTAAATTTGATATAATTTTGAATACCCCTCATTTTGAAAATTACAAATACTCCCCTCAAATGAAAAATAATTATATAGTCTCTAGATAGTAAGGTAAAGACTTGTTGATTTTTTTTTTATTTAAAATATAAGTCTGAAAAAAATGTAAAAAACTTTTGAGGGTGACCAAAGTAAATAATACATAAGTCATATTAGTTTATAAAAATATTTTAGAAAATTTTGAAAATATATAAGAATATAATTCATAATTTAAAAAAGCAATTTGGTTGTTCACCAACAAAACTTGAATGAGAATCGGACAGAAACTACGAAATGAACTTCTCATTAAATGGATATTAAAATAAGAGTGTGATTTATAATTTTTTGAAAAACGAAAAAGTATTAATTTATAATTTGGCAAAGGTAGGGGATTTCTTTTGGTCGATGGCTTCTTTGAATAGGCAAACAAGATCCCAAAGCACACTCTGCACTTCTTAGTCAAAATATATATAGTTGGAAACTTGAGGAAGAGAACAAACATGGGCTTATAGTTTCTCATGAACAAATTAATCATAAAGTGAAAAACAAACAAAGACACCAAAAGAAGAGGTAATGTTTCAAGTGGATCAAAGCAATAAATTGGAGTAAGTTTCTTAGTTATATATGACATGAGAACCAAAATTCTCAAGTATCAACGCCGGCCCCTCTCTTCTAGTGGAAAATTCACATATTACATTTACTCTGCACCAAATATCAAAGGATACGAGTCACTCCACGTCAACGTGACATGACTTAATTCTAAGTACTTTGAAACTCCCAAATACCAACATGTAAGAATTTTTGTAGACAAAGATGCTTTAATTATAAGTGAAACACATTGTCTTTTACATGAGAGGGCTATTGAGAAGTCCATGCAAATTAGATGAGCCAATTCCACTCCAGCTGCTAAGTCTGTTGGAATCAAGTTCCCCATGCATGTTTCCATCCCCACCAACACTCTGCCATGGGAATCCCCAAAACCCTATGCTGCTACTTTCACCTTCCCTACCGCTACTGCACATTTCTTGCTTCACTGCTGTGGATGTGTTCGTTAAATCCTCGAGTCCCAGTAATCCCATTCCTCCGTTTTCCAACCCGAGGTTGATCCCATCCCCAACTCCGTAGTTGTACATATTGTGAAGCCCTCTTGGGGTTTGATCAAGAAATCCTACCCTCAATGCATCAAAATTCCCAAGAACATCGGTCCTAGGCATTGGAAAATCATGCTCATCGAATCCCAATTGCCCGGCTGTTTGTTTTTGAAGCCTGGCTATTGCAAGGCTGAGGTCGTTGGCCGAATCGTAAGAGAAAGGAGCGAAAGGCGGCGGAACGTTGGGGCTGGGAATTGTTAACGGCATTGGTTGATGATCATGGTTTCTCTTTGAAGAAGAGGAAGAAGATGTGGATGACGATGAGGAGGAGGAGGACCTCTTGTTGTTCTTCCTGCAGCCTCCTCCAACCGGGACATTCCTCAAGGTTCCACCTTTGGTCCAGTACCTTCTGCATGATTTGCAGAAGTACCTCGGCTGAGAGAGGCTGTAGTTGTTGTAGTAGCAGAATTTGGTGTTGGTGGAGTCACATCTTGGGCATTTGAGGGCTTGTTCAGCTGGCCTTGGCTTCTTCTCTTGCTGTGGCTTTGTGCACACGAACATGCTTTCTAGTGTTTGGGAGCCCATTTCCTGAACAAATTTGAGAAGATAATCTCATGAGCTTGAGAAAGGCGTAAGTAACGTATCAGTATTGAACGACCAACTCATCTAAAAACTTAAATTGTTATAAAGGTGAATGTTGAGGTTGAATGACGGCCTCGTCTAAAAGCTTAATATGTTTAAAGAAAAATCATTTAATATTTGATATGCTCCCCAAGCGCTAGCAGTATTCTTTTCTTGTCAAGCCTTGCACATGAAACTCCTTTTTTCGTAAACGGGTTGTGGCAAGAATACTAAACGGTAAGGATTTTGATGTTTCAGAAATGTTCTGGATTTTGCTGATGCACTCAAAGACTATGTGAATTAAACTTTGGATGTACTTTTGGCACAAAATTAATCTAATTAATTAACCTAAGTTCCTCATGAATAACAAATTAAAATTACAAGATCAGGTGTAGATGATGACATGAATTACAAATATTGAACAAGAAAGGCCTGTGTTAATACAAATTGTATATTGGACACCATTAATTCATCCAGTAATTAAGTCAAGAATTAATAAGTAGACCTTTCTCTACATCAGCCTCAAAATTCCAACACCTTTTCTCTATCTTGCAAGGCTAGATATATTAACTACTCAATTGAACTTTGATTTACAGAATTTGCATCCAATATAATTAATAAAGTCGCATTCTTGAAAAAACAATCTTAATGCAGAGAACTCATGTAACACAAGTAAACCCCAAATTAAAGACTACAAATCTGAACTCTAAAATTAGTACTACATATATTAGTAAAATAATGATCAACTGAAACTCAAGCAATCCCTTATTTTTCTTTAATTATGATATCTTGGACCATAAAATTAAGTATTACTCAAGCTGAAAAAAGAAAACCCACTTGATCTAGCTACCTTCTTTCAATTTTTTCTTTAATAAAGCCGTCTGTATCTAAGGGGAGGCTTGAATTTATTTACCTTCATGAAACCCATAAATCCATCTCTACAAACTCAAAATCATTCCGAAAAGGTGAAAGAGAAAACCAAAAGAAACAAGAACAATCATTTTCCCTAACCCTTTAAACTCAAATAGATAGAGATCGTATATAGAATACCAAGATGTTATGAATATTCATTCCCACCTGGAAATTATGGGGTTGTGCAGGTGAAGTATCCATAGGCATGCAATGCTAATTGATCTCTTGTGATCACCTCAGCCTCAAAGATTTTTCAACTCAACTCAGCTCCTACTACTGCAAGTTAAGAGCTAGAGAGAAGTGAAGATGAAGAGAAGTACTAATAAATGTACTGTTCTCCTGGTGGAAATTAGTATGTGACAATCATGCAAAGTTTCTCTGTGTATATATATATACACACACACATACTGCAAGGACAGCAACCAGCCTATACATACATATACATATAAAGAGAGAAGCCAAGGTGGGCTTGTCGATATGGGGAGAGAGAGAGAGAGTAATGATTTACAAGGTGGTAATGGGGATGTGTGTCAGTATGTCTATGTGGGGCCTTAGATGAAAGCAATCTCATTCAATTCAGGTGATGAGGGGGGGAGAGAGGGAGAGAGAGAAGACAAGGTGGATCTTCCTTCGTTTCAGATTCCGATGAGTTCCTTCGGTGGGTCCCACTAGCGTGGGAAAGCATTACGTGGACCCCCCACAAGACGCTGCCCTCCTAACGCCTTTAGGTGGGGCCCTCTGCGCGTTTTTGCTTTAATTCCTCGCGGGCGCAATTTCCAAATACTCGTCACCTGCTTTGCCAAATATTCAAGCAGCGCGTGAATGAATGACGTGGATTTAATGTTTATTATTTAAAATTTTATTACATATTTTTCTAAAAAAATTAGTTTTATATCATTATGGGTATTAATTTCAAGTACAACTAAATGTACGCGGCCTCCCTAAATCTCATAACTACACTAAAAGATAAGAACATAGACATATAAACAATTTATTTTTCAATTCTCATCTAAATAATACTCTTATCCTGTGGCAGAGAAAGTCATGATTAGAAATGATAATGGGTCTTAGACTAAATTTGAGATCTGATCTATTAAGAACTTAAATTGAGACATGTTACTCTCGAGTTTGGATCTGACGGATTGAACCTAGTGAACCTATTTAAAAATTCAAAAATATTAAAAATATAACACTATCATAAAATTATAAATATGAAAAATAATATTATTGAAAGGGATTTTCTTTTTAAAATTTATATGTGCATATTTAAATCATTATTTTAATTTTAAAAAAAATATTAATTTTATGCATAGTGTGTAACTACAAATCAAATATACAATATGTAAAACAAATAAAATTAAAGGACCGTTAGAGTTAGGTTGGAGTGTATAACAGCAAGACTAGGACAGGCCTGTGTGCCGAACCCCTTAGTCATGACATAATAATAAAAAGAGGAACGTCTAATGTTAATTATTGATCAAATATAAAAATCAATATTATCATCATATATTAATTATTGAACGATTTTTAATGAACAGAAAGTCATATTTTACTATCTATTTATATATGTCTATTTCATAATTATTTGATTTCGTGACGTTTTCAATCATTCTACTTCTAACTCGAGTTTTTCAAGGAAAGTTGCTGGAGAGTGTAAAACCATGAGTTTCATTCTTATTCATAAAAGGCAGTAATTAATGTCCTAGCAAGATTGATCCTTTTTACTTATTTATTTGGATTCTGCACAACCATAATTACCACACTAATTATGAGGGAATCATGTGTGTATGAATTATTCATATTTTTCAGAGAATTACACGTACATCCATCATAAACATCAACGTTATTTATACAAATCATCCCTATTTTTTGAAAAATTACATATATACTTTTTAAAAATATCAATATCATTTTATAAAAACTATCCATATTTTTTTACTGTCATAGATGATTTCTGTTTTTAAATAAAAAATAATTTATTATCAATAGAACATAAATTAAGGGTGAAAATAAAATCATCCCTTATCAAAAGGAAAAACACACACTACTTATAGCCAAAAAAAAAAAAAAAAAGAAAAGGTAGATACCTAGTTGAAAATAAAAGAAGGCTAATATGTAGGTAGCCAGTTGGAGGAGAGACATTAATCCTTTCATCACTTTATTTTTGTCCCCTTCTTTCTTCTCATTCCAAAATCCAACTCATTGTACTAATCAATCATTACTTCAATTTTCCTTATCCATTTACGGAAAATTTTATTCTTTGTCTTATAATTCATATTTTGTACTATTTTAGTCCCATTACATATTAATTATTGAAAATAATTTTATAATTTTAAAAACTTCTCACTTTTTATTTTTTCTGTTAGAAAATTGATGAAAAAAACCATGCAAAGTTACGTGTTTTTCTATAATTCGAGAAAATAACGATCATATACCTTCATATAGTTTTATCTATTTCATATCTAATGAAAATTGAGAGAATGACTGAAAATAAACCTTTTTTTTTTTTTACAAATTATGGGATTATGTTAAAAATTTTGTAAGCAATAATATTGAAAGTGATTATAAATTATGAAATAAAAATTATAATTTCTCAATATATATATATATATAATAAAGGAGTAATTACACTCTCTTGTTATGAATTTGGTGTAATTCATGGTGTTTGTCTCTATATAATACATAAGTTTCTCTATTAGTAAAAAAAAAAAAATTCAGAAAAAGGTTATATTAACACTCAATTGGCTTATGACTGATTTATTATAGGTCAAATAAATTTTTATAACCAAAATACTCTCATACGTCTTTACGTGTTAATGTATATGAAGAGTATATCTTCATTGTTATAAGAGTAGAATTTAGTCCAAAAAATTATTCGAACTGCAATAAATCAGTAATCAGTCAATAGAGGGTAAATATTAATTCTCAATCAATTTTTTTTTTATCAATGTTAGCAAATTCAGTAAATCTTGACTAACGTAGGAATTTATTTGTTAAACGAAAGTAATTTCAAGAGTATTATATGTAATTTTTCAATATATAAAATTTATGTATAGTTATATCAAACTTAAAATATATATATATAATTTTCCGTCTAATAAATCTAGAAACACATGCAAGCCATAAGAATCTCACACCCAACACACACTAAGAAAGAAAAAGAATTGTTGGGAAACAATTATTAATGGTTGTGTTTTTGCAACTCCTACGATTTAGGGAGCAAGATTCGATATGTTGTACGGTGCGAAAATCAATGTTGCCCCCAACAAATATTCTAACCTGTCATCGTCTGTCAACTTGTCACATTTCACCACCAAATAATCATTCTTCTCACCACATCCCACCCCATCGCTCAATCCCTTTCTCCATCTTCCAAATTCTTTTAAATACATTATCCAAATGAATTACAATTAGAAAATACAAATTATATATATGTTTTAGTGACAATTTTATATGTAATTTTTATTAATAATAATTATATAATTATAAGATAAAAGTTGTTATCACTTAATATATACTTTTAGTGATAATTTTAAAATTGACACTTAATATTTTGTGACTGATATCATATTTTCTTGTAGTGATTTTTTAAGGATATACATAAATTTTTTAAAAAATAAAGATAATTATATAATACGTTTATGATAAATGTAAGCGTGGTTTTTTTCTTAAATATAAATAATTTATATAAATAAATAATAGATTATGAAATGTATGGTGTAATGATCCCTTACAATAATGAATAAATTGGGGGTGAAAGGTTGGCAGAGATAATTTGGTGGGCCCATAAATGTAAAACAGTGGGACCATACTATCATAGTGCAAATCAGGACCAGTCAACAAATATTGTTGACTGGTCAATAAAAATGAAATATGATGAGACAAAGTGGAAATAGAGATGGGAAACTGTGCCAAACTACAGTGCCATGTTTGGTTGCATCTCTGAAGCAATTGTGCCCCAAACCTTTTCTCACCCGATCATAATTCCAAATTCTTAAGTTCTTTTTAGAAAAAATGCATCAATAATTCTTGAAATTGAATTAATTACACAAATATTTTTATTTTATTTTTGATAAATTTACAATTACGTCCTTTGAGATAGTGCCGATATAAATTACCTCAAAAATTATCTATGTAAATTCTTGCCCCTAGTGAGATACCATTAAATTGATGTAGTTATTTTAATATTTATTTTTCTGAATAACTAGTAGTTTTATTAATATTTTTTATTTTTGTTTAGTTATAAGAAGTAACATTATTGGAGTACATAATATTTCTAATGAATAATTACACTCCTCTTCTCTAAAATTTTGTATAATTACACGTAAATTCTATATGATTTGGAAAATTACATCTAGCATCCCCGGAGTTTGTTTTTGTCTAAAAAATAAATACATCCATTAATCAAAATACACTGGATTTGTTGATATTAATAAAGTATTGAATTAGAATTGATATTTACCTGTAATTGACTTAAAACTGACTTATTATAGGTTAAACAATTCTTTTCAGACAAAACTATTTTTATAACGGTGAAGATATACCCCCTCACATGCATTAACGTGTGAAGATGTATAAGGGTAATTTAATTATAAAATAATTTATTTGACTTGTTATAAGTTAGTAATAAGTGAATCGAGTGTAAATATAATTATTTTTATCCAAATTTTTTTATTAATATCAGCAAATTCGATGGATTTTGACTAATAAGAGACTAATTTGTTAGACGGAAGCAAACCTTATAAGTGCTAGATATAATTTTTCAAACTACATGAGATCTCTGTGTAATTACGTCAAACTTCAGAGGAGGAGAGTGTACTTATCCCTGTTTCTAATAGTTGGTAAGTTATTCAAATAGATGAGGGTTTTTTTTTGTCCAATTTTATATCTGATTATTAGAATATTTATCCATTTTAATTAAATTTCGTAAAAAACTTAACAATTTGGACCGTAGTGAGATCTATTTAAAAGATGAGGGGTGATTACAATACATTTAAAATTTGAGTGACTAAAGTTGGATGAGAAGTTGAAATGGTCTAATTAAGAGATATTATTGTCCATATTACGTAATATATAATTACTGATAATATATTAATATTGTCAGATGATTATTTTTTTGGGTTAATATATTCGTATTTAATTTAAGTTTGATAGCGTGATCAGTGAGCAATGAGCTTTATTGTTTTTTGGCTTAAAATACAATTGGCTAAATAATAAAAAATATTTACTTTAAGCATAGTTTAGTGTTATGGTATGTATTGTCAAAGGAATATGCAAAACTTCATCACAGATCAAACTACTTTAGAATGTTACCCATTTCCTTCACATGTGATTGACTTATGATAGTGGGAGTTGTGTAAGTTCACACACAGAGGATCCATTTCCAGTGCTTTATAGTCACGTTAGAAAAAGAATTGAGTTTTCGTTATAATATAAATATTCACGATTTTAATATTGTGATAAATTATTATTATTAACTATGGTCGAACAAAATTTAAATTTTAAACATCCCAAAATAATTTTATATTTTTCATCGGACTTATCATTCATTCTTAATATCCACTTTCAAAGAAATTATTGTATATCATTATTTTTTGTTTTTACCAAATCTAGATTTATATAATTTAAATTAAATGTAATGTTTGTTTGCATGTACAATAGAGTGTTCTGGAAAGTAGAGAATAATACCTCGAGAATTCGTTTGAGAATCGGGGCGAGGAGAAGGTGGAGGGATAAGGCGAGTAATTGGGTAGGCAAGATGGGACCCAGGGTAAGCAAGTGGTCGGCGTAGTGGACCCAGAGGATGAAACCCAATCAGGAAAAGTTTACGTGGCACGCGGAATACGGCTGGCTGACGAATATTTCAGTTTTACGAGGAAAGAACACTGTCCAAATCAATCCCTTAGTGGGTGGGCCCCCCTGTTTGTTTATACACTTATCTCCCTTGTGAAGGAAAGTATCTAAAATTCGTTTTTCTTTATATTTCTTTTTTAATTTTGAAATATTTGTTTGCAAGAATATGAAAATGATACATATTATTTACGTATGGAAATAAAATTGTGATTAAGTACTTGTAAACCAATAATGCCTTAACAGATTGAGATCATATGAACAAATTTAAAGTGGATTCGAGTTGTATGAAATATGTGTGTATCTATCTTACTTTTATATGACTATTTGTATCATCTTATATGAATTAGTCTAATTTATTTATCATTGTTAGTCATATTAACATATGTATTACTCATAGTATCGAAAAAAAATAATTTTAATTTTTTTATTATTATTAGTAAAAAAAAAAAAAATTTTCTTTAAGTTTTAAAATTTATTTTGATTAATTCCATGAAAAGTTGATTAGGTACATGGTGGGAATAAAATTGCCTTCTGTTTACGTAGAAGAAAGATGACAATATGTTTGGATGGGCGGATCAAAATTTAAGAATTTAATATTTAATAAAATGAATATTAATAAAAATAAGGATTGAATATTAGTAATTGGCATGTTACATGAGTGATGCCAACTCCCACTCCCATATTTCATTTTCTTTAAACAAATTCTAATCTAAAGTCCAATCACAAGCCACCCATTAGAATAACGGCCCAAATTGGCCGGGCCGTTTCAAGTGTACAAGAAATCAAACTATCAACTTCAACACAAAGGGGAATACGACTACTTATGCATAAGACAATGAGTTTTCTTTTCTAAATCAGTTGTTGTATAAATAAGTTCCTTTTAATTTCATGTATTTTAGTTATATATGGATTCCTTTTTCTGCAGGTAAAAAAGAATTTACTCTTTAATGTTCTGAGGATTATGTGTACAACCAAAAGGGTATTCGGCTAATGAACTGATTCCTGAAATATTCACAACAAAAATCTCAGTGTTTGCACATACACTCAGGCACTGGATAGGCTAACACATCTCTGTCTAACTTCTTCTTCCTCCACTCCGGTTGCCCCTTTGAATACTTATGCAGCTTCTGGATCGTGCGTCTGAATTTCTCGTCTGATACCGATGTGTTTTCTAGCAACGGAACTATCATCCGTTTGTTTGGCTTTATGTACTTCCTATGTCCTACGTATGCACGATGACCCTGCAAAACCACACTATAAAGTCGGTCTTTTTCTTTATAAGTCTGCACATACATTGAATATGCTTCAATTGCTAGTATAATATGCTTCGTCGTGGTGTATAGCCTAGAGACGTATACCTGCATAGCTCGGCCCATGTTGCCTCCATGGGAAGGCAGAAAAACATCACTGCTTAGAGACACGATGTAGTCGATGGCCGCTAGGACGGAAGGTCTGTTCAAGTAAGGCGTCAGCTCCCCTTGTCGTGCTAACGTCTTTTTCGTTGCTATGTTTGGGAACTCATGCACAAGTGGTTGTATTGCGCAGCTGCCCCCAAATGGTTCTCCTCCGGCTACATATATACGAGCATTGCTAGGTGCTCCTAAACCCCTCAGGAGTCTGCACATCAAAACTATTGCTCATTTCTTCAGCAAAAACACACAAAAGTGAAGTAAAGTATACAGCTCACCTTGCCACTTCTCTTGCACTGAGAGGACAGAATCCTGCAAGTCTTCGTGCAGATTTCGTCATGTTAAGTTTAGCAGTTAAGAAATCGGGATTAGACTCCCGATCCTTGTCTATGATTTCGTCGTATTCAGGTCCTAAACCTGTGGTACATCCTGTTCTGATCCACACATCCTTCTCTATCCTTAGATGGAGAGCA
Organism: Sesamum indicum; assembly: GCF_026168435.1. NCBI lineage: Eukaryota > Viridiplantae > Streptophyta > Magnoliopsida > Lamiales > Pedaliaceae > Sesamum > Sesamum indicum. The sequence goes on along the minus strand of NC_142665.1, from coordinate 5,265,618 downwards.
ATGTAAGGACCTTCAATCCACATTCTCCTTGCAATCTGATTGCCAAGGTTCTGGATTGGAGAGGTGAATCTCAAAGCATGAAATGCCACCTACAAGAAGAGACAAAGGTCGTGAGGGCAGTGAGTTCTGTCTTAATAATGATATCTCAGACCACTGTACAATAGATCGTGAAGTTTGTTATCTGCTACATTACCTTACACCGTAGCTTCTGAAGATCGGGAGGAAGATTCTTGGAGAGCCTAGAATCAAGCCCTTTTAGTATAAGAAAACCTTCTTCGTTTAGCTGCATTGGTAAGTGTAATCCCAGCATAAATCATACACAGCGACTACGAATGAAGACATACAAAGGGTTTGACTGCTGGAATCATTTTCTTACTTGGTGAAAGTATCTAGCACGAATCCAAACCGGTGATACATGAAATGGGATTTGATTTTCAATTGACTGCATTGAAACCAAATGAGTAGAGGGGAGGGACGATACGACTCGAACATCAGCTTGTAAAGTCTTCTTGAAATGTTCCAAATCGAATATATCTGAGAATTCACTGCAAAAGTAAAGCATTCACAGTTTTATACATTACAAAAGTGGAAGACTTAAAGAACCATAAAATCTGTATATCATTGTGCAATACACTTGCACATAGTCAACGATGATTCAGACAAATGAAAGGAAATCCATTGTATAGATCAAACAAGAGAAACCAAAAAACAGCAAAGAAACTAAAATCATTTCTACCTTTCATCTCCCCATATGCGATTAACCTGTAAAACAGGAACAACCAGAGCAGCTTCAAGAATTCTTGCTATGACAACAGCATCAACAATCTGATTCCTCTGCTGATTCAGTCCTCCAGAAACCACCATAACCAAGAACCTCCGTTTCTCCTTGGAAATTCTAGCCGATGCTTTTCGATAAGCAAGGCTGAAATCCAAGCACGGCCGGTACCCTTCACCATCCGGCTGCTGCCAGAACTCCTTCTCCTCTGCAGAAAGATTGAGATTTGCACCCACCCCATGAGCAGGCAATGGCACCATCACACTGCTCGACAAAGTGGGCTCATCGTTTCTCGGGTAACCTTTCGAGATTGAGGAAAGAGAGGCCAGCAGGATGGGAGATAACGGCGATGAAGGTGAGATTGGAGGGCATGGCATCGAGTTGTGAGGAATGCCATAGAAAGTGAGGACGCAAATTCCCAAGAAAGAGGAGAGTGTTAAGAGGGAGAGAAGGAAGAGGAGAGTGGGATTAGGAGACTGGTTTCTTGAGCTCTTCATTGGAGAAACCGCTAGAAAATGAAGGAAAAATGATGGGTGCGGAGTGATGCACGAGTTCTTGAAGTATCTTGCTGATTTCGCCATGGAAACTGCTTCGAATTTCAGTGGTTCCTGCTGATGTGAATGGGGTTCTCTGAGGGTCTCTCTGATTCTTGAGCTTCGGTGAATTTTCAGACCATTCTTGTGGATTAATGGCTGGGTTGAGTTAAAGGGTGAAATTTCAGTTTGTAAATGAGAGGGGAAAGGGCAGAAGGGAGATAACAGAATCTGTTGAATTCGACAAAATTCTACGTTTACCCTTGTTTTTTGCTAGTATTTACATCATCATAAGCGCACAGAGAGAGTACTGAGAGGGTAATATTGTCATCATAGTTAGTTCGTAATTCTGTTGTTTGCGCGGCAAGAGAGGACCTGTCATTGGCCCAGAACTTTATGACTGCAAAAATGCCATTTTAATGTTGATCACTTTATTATTTTATTTCGTCTTAGTAAATTATATAGTTAGAATGGAAATAAATTATGGGGAATAACAATAATCACACTTCATTTTTTTTAAAGAACACTTAGAATTTTCAATTTTACCCCTCTCTCTCAAAAAACCTTATGAATACAAAATATAAAAAAAAAAAAAAAAGAAAAAAGATTACCAAGGTCGTCATGTGTAGTGGCTTTCTTGTTTTTTTTTTTCTTTTTATTATTGCATTTCATGGTTTTTAAGTCATTGATTGGAGATCTTAATGATCTGAATGGTGGTGGACTCTTCACTATTCTTTTTTCTTGTGAAATTTCTTTTTTTTTTTTTTTTTTGGAAAAACTGAGGAGGAAGACGATATGTCTGTTGCTGGGGATTTCAATTAAGGGAAAAGCAGTGTAGTTGTTGGGCATTTTAGAATTTTAGTATTGACTATCTATATAATCGATTTTCACAAATCACAAGGGTAATTTTGGAAATTGATGTATAACTTCCATCCATTATCCTACAATGTAAAAATACTCCTCTTGTATGATTTACAAATCAGCCTAGTAAATCATCTTTTACTTCATTTGATAAATCTTGTTTATTTCTCCTATCTTGCATTTTTACCCAAAAATGGGCCCAATTTACCACTTTTTCCATCTGTAAAACTAAACGACCTCTAATTATACATTATGTCCAATAATGCAATTAAAGTTATATTTATGGATTACTACAATTGTGTAATTACTGTTGTTAGTGATGTTATGTATTGTTATTGCTTTGTAATTATTATTATTGTGATTGTATATGGATCGATACTATTATGTTATTGTTTAGCAATTATGTAATGATTTCTTTTACTATTTAATATGCAAAAAAATGACGTTGGGTGAGTATGTTGATTTTGATGTTTGGTAAGGGGTGGGATTGTGTGGGTACCTAAAGTTAGGTATGTAGGAGGGACAAGAATGTGGTTCCCTAATATTGATACGGAGAGGTTATTATACTAATTTAATATATATATATACTAAGACTGGTGAGAAAGGGTTCAACATTCAAATGTAGTATTGTCCTCTTGGACAAAACTTTAGATAATGGGATTAAAAAATTTGCATGGGAATGATGACATCAGGGAGTTGTATAGGGGATACAAGAGATTGGGCGTAGTCCCTATTTGCGTTGAAGAACAACAATAGTGTCCTCTGTTAGTTGTTGAAACTCAAGGCAATAAAATATCCATTCACTACTCTTCATGGATAGTATTTCTAACTTGAATACTGGAATTCCAAAAAATGATATAGATTTAGCTAACTTAAACGTCCTATAATCCAAACTTGAATAAATTCTGCCGATATCAACACCCAAAATCCTAATATTGACATAAACTCTCATAATATTGCGTTCAACTTTAGACTTTCACCACATCATAATATAGATTCGCCATATTAATCTTCTTAACCCTGAAAGTTCACTAGACGATCAAAACAATCTTGAGGGTAGTGAATGTAGTGAGGAAGTTGGTGCTGAAGTGAATGCGAAGAGGCTAATTAGGATGAAAAGACTCACACGTTTGATGGTGGTGAGGATGAGGTGGGCCAGAGGGGTGATGGTTTGAAGGGCGAGCAAAGATGGTTTGAAGGGCCAGAGGGTTTGTATACGGATGCATATGCCTCCATAGTACATGTCACAAGATATTTCAAGTCACTCATTCTCAAATCAGCAACCTGATGTAGAATTTCTAAACCATGCTGATGTTTGAAAAGTCATCGAGAAAATTTTAGTTTAGTATTATTTTTGTGGATGTTCCATCTACTTGCTACACAAGTTGAACCAATTCTAACTCAATTGATGCAACATGTAGAGATTGTTAATCATATGTTGTATATAATAACAATATATATCATATTCAAGTATTCATTCTTAATCATAGTAATTATCTAATGTCTATTTTCTATATACAACATACATATTCCTACGGAACAGGATACAGAACCTACAACAACTATTGAACCAAGAAGGTCTTCATAGATGCTCCCACATCCTCTGTCAAACAAAACCCAAAAGGACTAAAAGATTAATAAAAGAAAGTTAAAGTCCAATGCAGAGATCATGATCTCAAGTTTGAATACACATGATTCAATGGGATGGAGATCTGGCGAGGAGTTTCCAATAATAGACCCTCGCCAAGGAAATAAATGATTATTTGAAAAAAAAAGAAAGTTTGTAAAGTATCCATGAAGTCAGTATATATTACATGTCACAACTAAAAACCCAATGAAGGAGAGAACAATACATAAAATTCAAGATAATGATAGTTGGAATGGTTTAGGTGCAAGACTTAGGGCTCTTTTACTTTGTATGATGGAATTAAAACGAGATAGATAATTTTATCATTTTGATTATGCCTTTATTACAATTAATGACTTGCCAACCACATTAATATCGAACTTGGATAAATCTAAACAAAAAATAAACCTTAATTGGATATCAAAGTAAATCCTTTTAAGTAAAGGAGGCTTTAGGAAAAGAATCAAACAAAGCACCTGAAAATGCCTAATCGGCATAGAAAAAGCTGAAATTGATAGAAATGATAGTGGATATTATGTAATACCCCTTTAAGTTAGAAGGCTACACAAAAGGTTCCTATGCGCTTTGGACACAATAAACGTATATCAATTAGATTCACTTTGCATTCTATATGGCAAATCTAACGCATTACGAGTTGATTGCAATAAATTAAGAAAATGAACTAAGTCAGATGAGTCTAACGCCTTATTTATCTGGGTGGATTGAGCGTTATATCCGACTATTTACTTTTAATTTTTCAAGCTCATAATAAAATAATTTGATTCGATACTAAATTTACCATTTTAGAATTGGAACGAATAACAGTTCTTTGTTGGCCCACTGCCTAGGAAATAATTGCATTTTTTAACCAAAATTTGTGATGGTTTTGGTCCAAATTGTTTCAGAAGTAGAGAAATGTCATAAATGCTTGACCAATAATAAATTCATATTTGACAATGATGTTGACTATGCCATCACTTCCACTTCCCTTTTTATCTCTTTCTTCCAAGCTAGGGGTCTCACTTGTGCAATAAGGTAAAGAAAAATCTGATCTTCATGCGATTTTGTCCTATTTGTGGGCAGTGGGCACTTTAGTGAAAATAAACTTTGTCCCAATTTATTTCATGCTAAGTAAACATCTGATTATATTACCAAACATTTTAACATTTATTTTATCATCCAATGTAAGTGTAATATAATGTTATCATATCCATAAATTTCATAGAATTTATCACATATTAATCCCATCAAATAATATAAACGGGGTTTAATAAATATTCCCGACTAAAGTTTATGTTAAGCCACTCTATTAAGGCCAAGAAAATAGTAGTTGGCCCCAAAAATTATAAACAACTCGTTTGAAGCCGAAAAGGTACCACTTTACTAGGAAAGAATCATAAACAATTTCGGTAAGATAAAAAAAAAAAATTATTGTTGGTTCTGAAGTTTTATTAAATTTAGACTTAAATTTGGACAAAAAATACAGGATCTTTCACTAAAACATGTTGCAAATCAATTCTAAGAAATAGATCAATTTAAAGATAAATTCAAAAAATAGAACTAATTCGAACTTTTAAAATTAATTCTTAAGCCACGTCAAATATAATTGATAAAAATATAAAAAAGAAGTTACTATAATAATAAGAGATTACAAGAACTTGTCTCACGATACTTTTACAAAGCATAGAAAAACGTGTTTATGAAAAATATTCATTTTTCTTCAACTTGCATTTAAAAAGTAAATAAAAATAAAAATATCAGAAGAATTGTACGCCTGTTAGCTGTCCCATAGTATGAAAATTCCCGTAGAATCCCATTCCACGTTTTCTTTAACGGAAAAAAGGGCCGTCAGCGTAGCGTGAACAGTATTTCAGTGTTCCTTCCATTGTACCCTTTCTCCACTCCCAAATAAAACCGAAAAGAAAACGACTCCAAAAATTTCCCCATGGCAGTTGCCACCACCACTGCCATACGTACATACATATCCATATACGTATAACTGAAAGCCTACCGGCTACTCTCTCGCTCTTCCTGTGTTGCGTCACTGTGATCGACTTCAGATCTGAAGAGGAGGTGAGAGCTATTGATTTTGATCCGAATAGTATCGAATAAGGGCGCGTTTTGGGGGTGGATGGAAAATGAAGTACATAGACAATTTGCCGAGCATGGATCTGATGCGGTCAGAGAAGATGATGTTCGCGCAGCTCATTATCCCAGTCGAGTCGGCTCACCGCGCCATATCTTATCTCGGCGAACTCGGTCTCCTCCAATTCCGAGACGTATGCTCAGATCTCTCTTTTGCGACTCCTTTTCGTTTTTGTCAAATTTTCACTTGCAATGTTGATCATTATATATCCTCCTCTTTATTATGGGTCGAATTTAGTTTTCGTAAGGGAGTGAAGACCTAAAAAAGAGTATTTGAATGCTGGGGAAATGCTGTAATATGGTGATCGAGTGGAAATATGAATCTAGCTTGACACTGATGTTGCCTCACTGATTGGGATCGGGTTCTTCATTAATTGAGTTTTGCCTTTGACAGTTTGCTGTGAATTCCGTCTGTTTATCAGTAATTAAGGTATTAAGTGCATAAAATTAGTTGCACAGGAATTAATGATCCTTTTTGTAGACTTCAAGTGTATTCATTTGTTTTCTCCATTGATTGTGAGAATGTGTTTGTAGCTGATTCAGAGAGATACGTTCTGAAATCACATAATTAATTTTTTTTTCTTGTTCCAACTATCTTTTAGTTTGGTTAACAGTTTCATTAATAATATAGAATATGGATAACTGGTGTTCTTGGGGGTATTTTATTGGGACATGTGTGAAAGAGAAAACTGTAATGCCTAGAACAAAGGATAAGTCATTTAGTGTTCTATTCTGGCCAGCATTTAAGAGGCTTTGCACTAAAGTTGTGAATGATGATGTTGTTATTTGCGTTAAGATCTTTATTGTTTAGGAGATGCTATTGGGGAACCCCTAGGGACATGCTTCTGCAAGTTTTACTTCTAAATTATTTGATAGAAGTCCTCTCCGTGCTTATGTTTGATTTTGTTTATCCTGTATTCTGCTTGTTCTCACGGATGCACTCAACTATCTTATTGTTACTGGCAGCTGAATGATGATAAAAGCCCTTTCCAGAGGACATTTGTTAATCAGGTATTTTTCATGAACTGCTATTGGATGTTGAGATTTAAAAGATATCTTTGCTTATTCTATTCCCTAGATTTTGAGTGTTACACATAAGCTAAGTTGTTTAAGCAATGGCAATCTATCTCCCTAAATCGGTTACTTAATTTCTTTCTCCATGTCACAGCACATGAGATGATTGGACTTTATGGTCAATTGGACCATTTACCAAGACTGATTGCTTAATGAAAATAATGTTAAAATATGCCAAAAATATTGGTGATGTATATTGTTTTTAGAACTAGAAAATCAAATATGCCTCTGAAATATATTGCTACAATTTTAAGAATAGTTGTTTAATCACAAGATCAAGCATAATGTTAATAATTTCAAGTATTATTGCTTGGCGTTGGCAGGAGATTATTTTGTAATTCAATTGCAATATTTATTCATGTGGAATGCTGAATGAGATGCATGTTTGTTTACCCTTTATGCTATTCTAATGCCTGTAGTTATGGAAACTTTTCTGGTAATGTTTTCATCATTGTTGGTTATCCTGGAACTATTAAGATCTGCCTATTCTCCCCCACCAATTATGGCATAAATTCCTGTCTCTGTCTTTCTCTTTTCTTAAGTTTACTTATGTACCATCTAAAGGTATTTGGAGATAACAAAAACTTACATAGTCAAAGACTAGTTCCTCATCACTGTCATAATCTGGAGCAGCTTCTGCTCCCTGCAAGGTTATCTTAGGCAGCTCCTATCGTCTAGTCTGGTTGGCTAATTTTGTTGGCTCCTATCTTTTGGCAGCCTTTGAGTTAGAGCCAGCAAGTCTTTTCTATATGGAATTGAATTTATTCCTGACTGTTCAGAAGTTGATAGTTTACTCCGAAATACTGGCTTCAGTATCGACGAATAGGCAAGAGAGCACCATCTCATGAAGCAAAGGAAGTAAGCGGATTACACCTAAGTGATATATATGAGGAGCCATCTAGGAATAACACTTAACTTTACAGATAGAGCTATGTTGCTGTGTTCATTTTTTGGACGGTGGGGATTGTGGTCTATTAAATTGAATGTACTGTTCTGGAAGTTTTACTATGTTCTTTTTACGGACAGTGGGGATCATGGCCTATTAAAGTGCATGTACTGCCTGGAAGTTGTTTGCAGGATAGTACATAAACTGTTAAGAGGTTAGACATGCTGATGCATATTAGTTCAAAATAATGTGTAAGTAGTGATCTTGTTGAAAGCCATTTGCAGTAAGGTTTCAGATGAATTCAATATTGTATTTTAAACTTTCTGGTTTACATTTCCTATATGGAATAGGAAAAACATGTTTCTGGTTTATTCACTTTCAGTCACATGGATTGTGTGGATTTTTTATAAATGTATTGTCTTTGTTACTAGTGAGGGTTAATAGGTGACATTTCTCCTGTAAGACGTCAGTGCTTGTATTATCCTTGTTTTACAAGCATGCTGCAGATTCCTCTACATTTATTCCTTTTCCAAACAAGAAAATTGAATCAAACAAAATTAACAGAAACTGTTCCCAAGGCCCCATTATTTCTTTATCTACTGGAAGCAGAACTGCAGAACTGAACTGCTCGTGTACGGTGTATGCACAAATCTTCACTAGGCCACTTGTCTGTCACTTTTCCTCTTATTTGGTTGTAGGAAGTGACTGTCTTCTGCTACTCTTCTCCTTGGTTGTTATAATTCTGTTTTTGGTAAAATGTGGTCAGGTTAAAAGATGTGCTGAGATGTCGAGAAAACTACGATTTTTCAAAGATCAGATACATAAAGCTGGCCTTATGCCATCTCCTCATCCAGTTTCACAACCGGATATTGAATTAGAAGAACTGGAGGTCCGTTTCTTTCTTTCTTCGTTTTCTCCTTCTCATTCATAATACTACTATTACTACCCCTACTATTATAATCATTATGCTTGATGTGCTTGCAATTAATACATCTCTGTAAGAAAAGATACCTTTTCTCTATCCTTCCATGCAATTAATTCAGACTAATTTGCTCTCTTTTTGATTTTAGATTCGACTTGCAGAGCATGAGCACGAACTTATTGAAATGAATGGTAACAGTGAGAAACTGCAGCAAACATATAATGAGCTGCTTGAGTTCAAGATGGTTCTGCAGAAGGTACACTATCAAACTATTGATCATCTTCTTCTTTCTCAAAATAGAGCATTTTCAAAATAAAAGCTGTCAACCTTTTAACTGTAAAGGTATAAGAATACATAAATGTATCAAATGTCAATTGATTATTATCAAGTTGTTATCTTTTGAGTAAATGATCATTGACAGACTTTTGAAACAGTTGTGATATTTAGCTATTACATGTATTCTGTTTTTTTTTTCTTTTTAAAATCTAGAAATTCCTGACCAATAATAAATAGGTTCCATAATTTGGAAGATCTAATAAGGGGCATCACAAGTTTTTCTCACTTAATGCTTACTCATGGTACAGTTTGTTGAACAACAAAAGTAAAAAATGAGCATTGTATAGAATACAAGAAAGCAGTCATTCACACAGCTTAAAAAAAGATTTTTTTCTTCTTCATTCATGCATCTAATAAGACAATTAGTCTTCTTGTGCATATACACAGACAACAAGTAAATAATTGCACAAAAATCGGAGACAAAAGAATAGTCATTCACAGGCAACAAAGAAATGAGCAAAAATGGAAGAGAAGACGTACATGGTTCAATTGATTGGCCTGGGTCAAATGGCAAGATCAAATAGGAAAAGAATAAAGCATTAGTCTTGATGTCGGAGCAGCAGTAAATAGTGACATCAGATTATTCAACTAATCCTATTAATTTTTTTGGGAGGGTTGGGGTCGGGTGGGGGCACAGCACTTTTTTCTTTTATTAATTTAACCGACTTTTGAGTATGTAGATTCATGTTGAAAATGATGTAATATTGGGTATGCCTGATCTGCAAGGTGAATATATGACAGTCTTATTTTGGGAACTAAAACTGTGATGAATGCAGTGTGCTGGTTGCATTAATTTGACGCCCAAGAAAACATCAACTTGGACTCTTAGGAATACATGAAGTGGAATTACTGCAATAGTCTCATTATCAAATCTACACTATCATAAGTGATATAATGACATGTGAGCATTTTAATGGGCGATTTCAGGCAGGTGACTTCCTTGTGCCGGGTGAGAGTCATTCAGAAGAGACGGAATTAGATGAAAATGTCTATACAAACAATGATTATTCAGATACAGTATCACTGCTTGAACAGGTAATGTGCATATGATCCTTTTAGGTGTATTACTTTAATGCTTTGGGGATTATTGCCCGATGCTGTATTTATGTAGATTGTCTAACTGCAGGAGATGCAACCTGGGCCCTCAAACCAATCTGGTGTAAAATTTATAAGTGGCATCATTTGTAAATCCAAAGTTCTGAGATTTGAGAGAATGTTATTTCGAGCTACAAGGGGCAATATGCTGTTTAATCAGGCACCAGCTGGTGATCGGATCTTGGATCGTGCATCAAATGAAATGGTCATTGTTTCCCCCAATTCTCTATCCAGAGAAAATTCACTTTCCTATTTGAGTGCCAAAGCTCAACCATTTAAAATTTCTAAAGAAACTATGATACCAATTCAGAAATGAAAAGAATTGATCTCTGTTTTCCATCTTAAAAACGTCTGTTTCTTTTTTAAACTGGTTTTGGTTTATTTCTTTTCGCATGACTTTTACTTTTAAATTACAGGATATTGCCTGGTTTTGGATCGTCCTTACTGATGACCAGCCGCAAAATATTTTGAATAATTGATGTCAACCTTTGCACCTGCAGGTTCAGAAAACAGTTTTTGTGGTATTCTTCTCAGGCGAGCAGGCAAGAAAAAAGATCCTGAAAATTTGTGAAGCATTTGGTGCAAACTGCTATCCAATTCCTGAAGACACAACCAAACGGAGGCAAATAACTAGAGAAGTATGTTGCTGAATAGATTACTCTTGTATGTTGTGACATCTTGAAAGTTCCAGGATCATGGGTGCTCTCAGTTGCACACACTGTTGTTGTGATAAGAAATGCAAAAATTTGGTTAATCTTTATTTTCCATTTAATGAACATGTTGATTTATGATGATATACATGAGAGTTGTGGGTTGGTTAAGAATGCGTAAATATCTGCAACATGGTTTGATCCTTGTGAGTCAACATACAACATGATCTCAAGATTAATAATAGTTCTGCAAGTAACCCCTTATGAACTTACTACTTGATAACCATTGTATCTTATTTAGTACTCTGAATCCATATATTTCTATGGGATCTACCAGTTCAATCTATTAAAGCCTATTGTGAAGTTGTGCATGCCCTCAAATTCTCACCAGTTTGCTGCTTGTATACAGGTTTATTTTGGTAAATAAAAGTAGATATGTGCTTATTACTCTCTATTTTCAGGTTTTGTCACGCTTGTCTGAGTTGGAAACAACGTTAGACGCTGGCCTACATCATCGGGATGCAGCTCTGACATCTATCGGATTTCAGCTTACAAAGTGGATGAATATGGTAGGGCCAAATTGTTGGATTTTTCTTCTTATGAAACTCCAGGTGACTTTAGCAAGTCTAGAAACTCAAGTCCATTCCCATAACTGCTCTTTCTAGGTGAGAAGGGAAAAGGCCATCTATGACACGCTAAATATGCTGAATTTTGATGTCACCAAGAAGTGTCTGGTTGGTGAGGGTTGGTGTCCAGTATTTGCTAAAACTAAGGTATTTTTCTACTGAATTTTGTTAAATATTTTTTGGGAAAAACCTAATGTAACTGCCATTTTATATAATTAAGCTGAAAGGATAAATTCCCTAATACTGCAGATTCAAGAAGCTCTGCAACGTGCAACTTTTGATAGTAATTCACAAATGGGTATAATATTTCATGTGATGGATTCAGTCGAACCGCCTCCAACATACTTCAGAACAAACCATTTTACAAATGCATATCAAGAAATTGTTGATGCATATGGGTGAGTCAATGCACAATCATACTTCTTTGGACATGATTCCTTTTACTGTTATTCTCTTCAATATAGCAAGTATAATGTATTTATCCACAAGAAAAATTGTCGATAGGTCATCCATCAAATCCTGCTGCTGTGTCATCCTCATGCGCTTGCATTTAAGGCACAAAAAACAGTCAAACATACTGTTAGCTTTGCTTGAGTTTATGCTGAAAGCAAATGATTTTTATTAATATGTGCATTTGTTGTTATTACTTATGTATTTCTTCCCCTACTTTCTAGATCCTTTGTCTAAATGACATACATGCAGAAACTTATTTTCCATGAACAAAGTTTTCTTGATTTTCCTTTGGAATTAGTGGATATCAGGAAACTTGTCAGGATTTGTCATGCTCCTAGATCTGAAATTACTTCGTCCAGTTACCATATTCAATTTATGTTGTCTTGCCACTTGCTGTCATTTGCTTGATCGCTGGCTGTATAACACTTGTTTGTTTTATGTTCACTCAATAAAAAAGCTGAAAGGAATGAAGGAGAATCAAAAGTGCATTCTTAAAAATCTGTATCGTGCCATGATGTTCTATTAACCTATGCCCCTTTGTTCTCAAAGAACCCTATAAAAGAGTTTCTAAATTTCACAGAAATAATTTATGAAAGAAAATGCATTGGTTAGTTCTTGATATTAAATATTGCAGATCGGGGACTATATTCTGTCAAACAAGGTGGAATGTGGGATTATTTAACCTGGAATATGTTGATAGAATGGGTAAGAGGTGCAACTAAAGAACTATTTGTGGGAGCCTCCAGATTCCTCAATATTGTTATACAGCCAAAATACATTTCCTTTCAGTAGCTTCCTTAGTTATGTCTGAGGAATCTTCTACTAAGTTTATGAGGTGTTTCTATTATGGCTTGGAAGTTACTTCAAGTGAAACTTGAAAATGGAAAGAAGCATCAACTTTGGTTTGATCACGGGCATCCAGTTGGTTTGTTTTATGTGATTTCCTTCTTAGTAAGAAGACAGTTGGCTTCACCTGGAGGTGGTTAGCTGGTTTCTATATCAGCTGAAGGATCCTTGTTTCCCTTGGTGCAAAATGGAATCAAGTAGTGAACAGGCTTATTTGGCTTCTTCCTAGCATGGATTTTGAAAGTATGTGCTATGAAATTATTGCTGTTTCTTAATGCCTGTTGTAGAAAAAGACCACATGGTTTTCTGAATACAGAGATACATTCTGGAGCACTTCAGGGACAGATCCCAGCAGGGACATATGCATAGTATTGGGCAGTGTTTCCGGGAACTCAACAAAAGTAGCCTTAATATTTTAAACTTCTCTAAAGATTTCTTGTCTGCTAGGTGTTGAGACCCGTGTATAGTTGGCACAGTGGAACTGAAACGTGCATTGCTTAGTGGAGGTCTGGAATGATTGGAGAAATTGTTCTCTTTAATGGTTGGGATACCCACATATTCTTGTTTGCCATAAGGCTTGTTTGGTATTTGGTTTTCATTTTCTGAAGAAAACAAAACTATTAAGCATGATATGTTCAAGATAATTAATTAGACAAGTTACTATTTATTTAACATTTGAAATGGACATATCCTATACATGCCTTGATGGTGCCCCCAACTTTAGACAATAGACTACTGACAAGACATGCTTGGCAAACTTGCAATTGAGGTTACACAAGCTCTTAAGAGAATTGAATATTGATAAAGTTCAAGCATTAATGGTGTGATATTGATGTTATTTTGAGTTGATATATGCTATTTCGCTGATGTCAAATACATTCACTTTCAAGCAATTTTTCTTTTTTTTGAAGAAGTCAACAGTTTGCAAATGATGATTTGTGCTGTGCATCTCTGTCTGCATGCAAATGCTTAGCTGAGACATGCGAGGTACTGACTTCTTTCTTTTTTTCTGGTCAGTGTCGCTAAATACCAGGAGGCAAATCCTGCAGTTTATACCATTGTTACATTTCCATTTCTTTTTGCTGTGATGTTTGGGGATTGGGGTCATGGCATATGCTTGCTGTTGGGAGCTTTAATCCTCATAGCCCGTGAGAAAAGGCTTGGTTCACAGGTATGTCATGGCATTGTTCATGTATCTTCAAAGGATTTGGTTTCCGTTTAAACACAACTATACAATAATTTGTCGGTCCAATTTTATTACCCCTAGTTACCCTTTTGATGGATCTCAAATTTTGTTCTTCTGCTGTGTGCAGTCTCTGCCTTGATTCATTGATCTGTTGATGATTGATGTTGTTTTAGACAGATTGTTATTCTTTATTTGGATTGTGAAGTAGCTGAGGTGGGTACATTATTCAAGCAAGACCATTTCCTTTGGGCTCCTATTCTTGAGCATGTCATGTAGTCAATTAATTGTTTTAGAACATGCATAGGCAGTGGCTGGACCTAAAAAGTGATAAATGGTTCACTATGCTTATGATTCATTGTAGCTTTTGTTGTTGACAATAGTGTGGAGGAAACTTAGAATTCATTTGCTGGATTATTTCCTGGATAACAAACTTTCTTGCATGACAAAAGTGATGAACATATATGAGGGCACGTAGCCTGGAATACAATTCAACAGGCTGCTATAGCTTTACATATTTTCATGAAGTAGATGTAAAGAGTGCCTGTATCTGTCGAAGAGTTGGAAACATAGATCAACTTTCAACCATATTTCATTTACAATCAGTGGTGAGGAACCTACAAAAATATACATCGGCTGTTTGGTGACACCTTAATGACTGAATTTTGTACAGAGTTGTGCATGTAAATAAAGCTTATGAAGTTTCCTATCTAGCAAGGAACACAAAAAAAATGCAATTTTCTTGTTAACAAGAGCTAAATTGTCATGTGGTAGAAACAAATAGATTTATCAACCCCATGAAACAGCACAAAATGCACTCAAAACTAGATTCTGTTCCAATCTCTGTGGAGTGTGAAAATTCCATGGAAGGTATACAACATTTCGTAGTTCTGTTGCAGTGTAAAGGCACATGCTTAGGTGCCTCAAAAGTAAGTTGTTGGAGTAGCTGAGTGAAAAAAGAAAAGTACTGAAAAAGCCAAATACACTTATGAAGGATAAGCAATATAACAAGTCACTTCATTATGATTGGGATTTGATCACTGTTAATTAACTTGATATTGCCTAGGTGAGAGTTGATATATATTAACTCTAATAGAGAAGGGAAAGGTCTTCCTTGCGAAAATTTGAAAGAGTAGGTGAAGTAATTAGGAAAACTAACCTATTTCATGTTTTATCAATAAACTTTATGATGGTGATGCGTCAATTTCATGGACGTAAGTTTATATGTATTTGTATAAATATATATTTATATAATATGTGCTGCTTGGTTATGTTTATGTTAGTTATTTTACCTCCATTTAAATGTTTGTTCTGATCAGAAACTTGGCAGCTTCATGGAGATGCTATTCGGTGGCCGATATGTCCTCCTTATGATGTCTCTCTTTTCAATTTACTGTGGCTTGATATACAATGAATTCTTTTCCGTTCCTTTTCACATATTTGGTACCTCTGCCTACAAATGCCGAGATGCTACCTGCAGGTATGGAGTACCCATCTTTTTGTCATTGAGATACGTCTGTTCTTTGTTATATTTCCAGTTAAATTTGCAGTCTTATCTATTCTTCCTCTTCATGTTCTGCCTCCAAGGTCAGAGAAAAAATGACAATGAAAAAGAAAACTGGGGGGAAATAGTTGCATCAGGAAAGAATCAAGACTTAGAGATTTTAAAAGAAGGGTAGGGCCCTAAAAAGAAAACTAAAATACGGTTCCTAGGTCATAAAACAGAAGGCTAAGTGTGAAGTAGTTGTGATTGAATTTGGCTTCATGGACCAACAAATAGGGTCCATTAAGATGCCTTAAGTTACACTTAATAGTTTTTGAATTAGGATATGACCACCACAGCATGTGTGTATACTATTATCATTATTTTTTCCAAAATTTATTATCTATCGAGCATTTAGCTTACGTGTGACTGAAGTTGTTCATGTTCTATGAGATTGTGAAGTTTGTACCAAAATAAAGCATTGAATGATCATAGGCCATGTACGAGAAATTTGATGTGCATGCATTATTATATTCTTGGGATCTAAGTAACCAGGAGTGGATGAAATTAGCAACTGAAGCTTGTTAAACCCTGAGAATTCAACCGCCTGACTTCTTTGTTTGCCAGATCTCAATTTTTTTTTTTTTGGTGGAGTAAAAATTTATGATAGATCTCATTTGACCATGTTAATCAATGCTGATCTCCCATTAGCTTTCTATATTTCTGTGGTTCCCATTTGGTTTTTCCACATTTGAATATCACTATATCTCTGATTTGTGCATCTTTTCTTCTTTCTGATATATTATAATAATCATGTTTCTTCTTTTACTTGCATAAAAATTATGGATGTTGCTCTCTCTCTCTCTGTTTTAACAGTGATGCTCGTTCAGTTGGTTTAGTCAAATATAGAGATACATACCCATTTGGTGTAGATCCAAGTTGGCGTGGAAGTCGTTCCGAGCTGCCTTTCTTGAATTCTCTGAAGATGAAAATGTCGATTTTATTTGGTGTGGCTCAGATGAATCTTGGAATTGTACTAAGTTATTTCAATGCACGCTACTTCAGCAGCTCACTTGATATTAAGTATGTTCTCTGTCTTCTTTGCTCAACTCTCTAAGTTTTTATAGAGGCTTATTGTTTTGCTTTCTTACCAGGTATCAGTTTGTGCCACAGATGATCTTCCTTAACAGCCTTTTTGGGTATCTTTCTCTTCTCATTATTATTAAATGGTGTACTGGTTCTCAAGCAGACCTCTATCATGTGATGATTTACATGTTCCTAAGTCCATTTGAAGGTTTGGGTGAAAATAAGCTGTTCTGGGGTCAGAGTGTACTTCAGGCATGATTACCGTTGAATCTTGTGTAATTCTTCTATTATGCAAGTGCATAACTAAAATAGCGCACATTTAAACCAAAGTTGATTAGTAATAAATTTTACAGGTTATATTGTTGCTCTTAGCTGTTATTGCTGTCCCATGGATGCTCTTTCCCAAACCTTTTATTTTAAAGAGACTTCATACTGAGGTATTGTATGTACCATATATTTCTGTTCTTTTCCTTCAAACTGCTTTTCTTTTCTTTCATCTTATCCATCATCATAGGAAAGGATGGAAAATCTTTCTGCTTGAATCTGCCACATTCTTTCCCTTTGTGCTTCAAAAATATGTTTTCTCTTCTTTTATTCAGAACATTTACTGTTGAGGAATTTCCTCCCCATCTTTTTCACTGATATGGTTGTACATAATGCTTTTTGCAATAAAACCGGAGTGCCTTCTACTTTATCTCAAGAAAGCTATCAACTTGAAGTGCTTAGTTGGCCTTGTTTTCCTCGTGATTGTTAGCTGAAACAAGATCAGAAATAGGTATATCTGTGTATGCTGTTTTAATTTGGCTTATATGATTGGGTTCTTTAGAAACATTAGGAACAAAATTTGAAGTGAGTAATGTCCAATCTATTTGCCATTTTTATATAACTTTTTCTCCTCCTCGAAATATGCAGCCCATAGTTTGTTTTGGCACTAAATATATGATGACAGACACTGTACGATATGCATGTTCATTGATAGATTATGATGTTTTAGCATCACTATCCAACCATATGATGTTACAATTTTCCTGAAAGTAGCAACTTGATATTGAGTAAAGATTTCAATCTTGTAGTATTAGAGCTGTGTTTGGTAGTGTAGAGTCTATATTCATGAATGGCCACTTAAAAGAGTTAGATTAGTTTTTGCAATCTTGCAAACCTTGGATCAGGATTAACTTTGCATTTTCTTGTGCATATCTAAGAGATTTCAAGGCCGGGCATATGGAATTCTTGGGACCTCTGACATATATAATGATGAGGAGCCTGATTCTGCACGACATCCTCACGAATCGCACAATGAGGAGTTTAACTTCAGTGAGGTCTTTGTGCATCAAATGATACATTCTATTGAGTTTGTATTGGGTGCAGTTTCTAATACTGCATCATATCTCCGGCTGTGGGCTTTGAGGTATAGCAGTTTCAACATGCTGTTCTACAAATTTTTTATTCTTGGATTAGCTTCATCTTGTAACTGTTTTCGTTTCTTATCACAGTTTGGCCCACTCAGAGCTATCAACTGTTTTCTATGAAAAAGTTCTCCTTCTTGCCTGGGGGTAAGTTTTTGCAAAGCATGCACTCTATGCAATCGATGCCCTTTGAATTTTACAGGCTTTAATTTGAATATTCTTTTAGATGCACAAGGACTACTAGAGAAAAATAAAATTGGTTTTCAGAAAACTCCTATTGCAGTTTTTCCGGTCATAATTTCGAGCATAGAGTTCTCCTAAGTTCATGTATTTGTGGTGATTTTTAATAATTTTCTCCTTTTCTCCCGCCTTGTTTGCTGAATGATGATTTAGTGTGAAATTGAACAAAAAGCTATTTTTAACCTTGGATTTGGGTGGGAGAAACTTTACAAACTTAATGTATGTGAGCAGTTAGTCAATATCTGATGAATGTACAACCAGAGGTATTAGACATAGCCTGACAGATGACTTAACATGTTAACTTGATGGGCACTGTGACAGGATGAAACTACAGTTTCATATCTCTTGGAGGAAAATTGGGGGCAATTAGATGGTGGGTTTGAGTGAAAGATGCTGTTTAGGATGCCTGACAGAATCACATTCGTGATAAACTCTCTTCTGTTTGCTAGTATATAAAGGGTGTTCACATTTAGTCCGAAAAGAAAATTATTAATTGACAAGGCATTCTAATAAATGGTCAGTCCAAGAAGGGTGAGAATTTGACGATGAAAATGAGATGCGCATTCTTGCTGAGTGCGAACATGCTTCAGGCTCCAGTACAATGCTCAATATCAAGGTTGCCTTTTAATTGGTTGAATATTTTACTCTGCTTCATGCCAATAATGCAGGTATGACAATTTTATCATTCGTTTAGTGGGTCTGGCAGTTTTCTCTTTTGCAACAGCATTTATACTACTCATGATGGAGACTCTTAGTGCTTTCCTCCATGCCTTGCGGCTTCACTGGGTGGAGTTTCAGAACAAGTTCTACAGTGGCGATGGATATAAGTTCAGACCATTTTCATTTGCCTCATTAACTGATGATGACGACTAGCAATCTTTTCACGTCCATTTCTCTTTTGAGGTATTTGGAGGAAGTAGCAGGAAGAAGAAAAATTTTGCAGAGCCAATGGGACCATATAGTGGACCGCTAAGAGTCTTAGTTCTCAGTCTTTAACATGATACTAGTGGATTAGACTTGTAACTATAAGTCCTGACTCAACATTCGTTAGATGCAAAGGCGAGTTCATTGAGAGAGCTTGTAACTATTTTTGTCCTACATCCTTTCCTCCCTCATGCAAATAGGAATTAGGGATTCAGAAGCTGTAAAGAGAGACCTTTTCTTTTACGTACATACATTCTCTACCTTTTTAGTTCTTTCCAGGGAGCTACATTTATATAACCTTTATACAGAATGTGTACACGATTCTTTTTGTAATAATGTATCAAAGTCCGGCCGGTACATGATTTTCCAGATTATAGCATGTTGGCAAGAGAGTTATGTAGCGTCACTTGATCATAACTCTGGTTGTGTTATTTAACGAGGTTTTAGGTTGCAGGGCTCTTAGTTCATCTTGTTCTTCCCCGTTGTCTGTTTTTTGACATTGTTCTTTTACAGTTCAGTATTACATGTATCTGAATCTGCTTCTCTTGAGAATTCTCGTTTACTTTCAAGCATAGGCTAAGAGGCTACAGGGCATTACTGCAAATGGCGGATGATTGATATGGGTGGATTGGTTAAATGTCTGTTAGGGTCAATGTACAGGCCGTTATATCAAGTTAATATCTGAAATTTATTCATATTTTTGCATTTTTATTATCTTAATATATTTTCTTATTTAATTTTTATTATGACATAATTATGACATCATTGGTTATACCTCAATTCAACCAATATTCATGACTCAATTATTTTGACTCAGTTATTTTTTCAGTTCAATTACCGATTTTAATTTTAGAACATTGATTGAAAGCGACTCAAATTTAGAGGTCTAATTGCTATAATAAAATTTTTCAGGGAAGTAATTTGATATTTTAGTAATTTGTTCTTTATCAGTTCCTTTCTCTCCATAAACAAATTCGACAATAGAAACCCTAAGTTTGATTAGCAGTTAGTCTTTTCAAATATAAGGAGGGGTATTTTCATCTTTCACCCTTCACACCAACGTTTAGTTCGTGTAGGAAGGCAGTGTGCTATATTGTTTAATTCACATAGGGTAATTTATGTTTTTATTTAACATAGGGGTGTAATTTGTTTTTTATCAGTAACACATGTGGTATTTTGCTGTTAACCCTTTAAAAATATATAATCCTCATGTGAGTGGCAATGGTATTAATCATATAGTTGGGCTATTCTTTCCAGCTGAGATTTTCCTACAACTTTATGTGAATTCATGAGACTCAAATTGGGCATCTTGTGTTGTATTTTCTTAGAAATCAAATAAACACGTAACTGTATCTCGTTCTTCAACTAAAGTTGAATATTTCAACATGGGTTAGACCGTCTAGATTATTAGCTATTTCTTGTGGAGTTCATTTGTATGACAATAAAGCAGTCGTCTACATAATTGAGAATCCAATATTTCACGTTATAACTAAACATCTGACTATATTCATATACATATATATAGAGAGAGAGAGATTGTCATCACGTTTGTGCATGAATTATATAACCAGAGGTTTAGCCTATGTTTGTTTTTGTGTTTTGGCCCATCTTAGAGATGGGCCAAAACACAAAATCAAGTTTGGATTTGTAACTTGCACACCTCCGCTAGGTGTGCAAGTTGAATTTTAAACTTTTTATTATTTTCTCTCCACTTCTTTTCACTCTTCTTTCATCTGTCTCCACTTATTATTGTTGTTCCACGACACATTTCAGGGAAGCGCGTAAAATATCATGATGATGATGAAGCAAAAAGCAGAGGAGTCGGAGGGTCGGAAACTTGGGCAACCCCCTCAAGCATCTGTAAGACTCTTCGCATGGATGGCCTTAGAGAAGGATTTTCTTGAATGCACCAAATCCCCACCATCACTAGTCTCGCCACACCCTTCATGTCATTCCTAGCTTCCTCGTCATCTCCACCAGCATCTCTAGCTTCTCTTGGCTGTAGCACTCATAAATCCAATCAACCAACCCCTCCTCTTCATCATCCTCCATACCAAATTTCACACTTGACATGCAACAAACTATTTCAAGCAGCATCACACCAAAGCTATAGACATCCACTTTTGCTGTGATCGATGCTTTCCTAAACCACTCGGGTGCAAAGTACCCGACCGTCCCCCTAACATGCGTCCGTGCAACACGACTCTGCTCGGATAGTAGAAGTTTAGCCAATCCAAAGTCGGAGATTTTTGGGACGAGGTATTCGTCCAAGAGTATGTTTTGAGGCTTGACATCACAGTGTATGATCTGAGTGCTGCATTCTTCGTGCAAGTAAGCTAGATCTCTAGCGATACCGCACGCGATTTGCAGTCGTTGGTTCCACCGAGGCCTTGATATGCCGAAGAGAAGGCTAGCTAGAGAGCCGTTGCTCATGTGCTCGTACACTAGAAGTCGGTTATTTCCCTCATCACAATAACCAACAAGGTTTACTAAGTTCTTGTGGTGAGTCTGTCCAATCGCATTAACTTCAGTTGTGAACTCATTTTCGCCCTCGTTGACAGCCATATGCAATCACTTGATCGCAATATATCTCATGGGGTTAGACGGATTAGCGCCCTTATAAACAGTGCCAAAGGAGCCTCGGCCTAGTTGCTGCTTGAAGCTTCCGGTTGCCTCCTCGAGCTCTTTGTATGCGTACCTTCTTATCCCATTTAACGTTGAAGCTGGCTGCAAATTCAGCATCTTCTTGTGGTATACGAAGAAACTGGCGACCGATATAGCTACTAACAGAAGAAAGTTAAAGAACACAGAGCTGCCAAGAAGTACTGATATGGCAAGAACTAAAGTAGACTGATCTGTGCTTTTAGGACACGAGGTCGTCTCATTGTTCCGTGGAATCAAAGCGATCCCATTCACAGAGGCGGATTGTATTCCATTGGAAAGGGGGAACCTCTTCTTCCAACATTGGTCTTTCCCATTATAGATAGCAGCCGCACAAAAACAGTCACGGAGGCAGAATTCTTTACACATCTCCTTATCTACTTGAGGTCCTGTTTGGAGCTCATAGTCATTAAAGGGCCAATTAGTGTTGTTTAATTCCGTAAATCAACAAAGTCAGCATTCAGTTCCCATCCCTTCTGGTGGCAGCTTGGTAACTGAAAGTTCGGTTTGCAGCCTTGACTCATATCGAGTGGATCCACATGAGAGTATCCTTCTGGACACAAGCAATTAGGCCTTCCATTCGAATTCACACAATAACTATTATATCCACACGCTCCGCTTCCTAATTCTCCCAAGACTGCACTACACATATCTTCTGGAGTCGTCTGAATGACAGACCAAGCCGGTGAGTGCCTTCTGGCATCAGGAGTATAGTTTCCTCTCGGATGATTATAGTGCCTCAAAGCTCCATCATAATCAATCCTGGCCATATCCTGCCTGGGTCCCAAGTCCCTTTTGGTGACATTGAATATGTTTCTGTTTCTATCTTCTATGTAAATCAAACCAGCCTCATCAAAAACAAGCTCAGAGTCAGCATCAGGACGATTCGTCCCACTGGCCCAATAAGCTTTGGCTACAGCTTCACTTGGTAAGAACACAGGGAAAAGCACAAGATTTCCCGTCAAGTTGCATCCGGAGCTGGAGCTTCCCGTCTGTGTAATTAGTATCAGATCGACGCGAGAACAATCTTCCATCCTTGTTTAGCCTCTGACCAGGCAAGATTGTGTCAGTAGGCAATCTGAAGCTCTCCCATATATAAGTAGATGCTCTATTAATCAGCACAAAGTTGCCTGAATCAAGCATGGCTGCACATGCTATCCTTTCACTCCCTGTCTCAGCCATCCATATTTGCTGGCCCTGAGAGTTGTAGAGAATAAGCCGCCCTTCATCTGTGAGTTGGATTCTTGATCCTTCTTGAACTGGATGGTCATTCAAAGACCAAACTATGTTGGTTTGGGTATCTGATTGTAGCATATGGCTAACAAGAAGAGATCTTGATTGGTAGACAGGGAACGTAGGAGGGGCTGAAATCCAAATGCAAAATCACCTGCAGGGAAAATCCATGCCCCGCTATTCCCTCCTGCACCTGTAGTTAAAACTGACCTAAGTTTATGCTACAATGGGACTGGCTTACTGCAACTATGGCTGACAAAAGAGGAAACACTAAGCTGAGTAAACATAAGCGGAACTGTTTAGCTCGAAAGGCCATATCTAAAGCTCAAACTTAAGTACATACACATAAACCACAATGAATTGCATTCTATGATCTGCTTCTACTATTTAAAGGGAGACTGCTTCATATGGTTTTGGACAAGTCTGTCTCATTGGAAAAGTATGTTCATTAAGTATTAACACGTAAATATGGTTGGTAAGTATTTGATTATTCTTTCATCATTTTCTGTGCTGATTTTCATTGTCTTAGTTATCATGATTGGAATTGAGGTTATAGGACTTACAGATTTTTATTTCACTTGAAAGGTCTTTGCTATCTGTTCTGGATGAAAATTTCAAGTCTCGTGCTTCTTGACTACTTGCAATAGTAAATGCATCACTGACTAATTCCGCCTGCACTTTGCATCCCTGAAATATGCCTAAAGTCTGTGCCCCTAAAATATGCCTATAGTCAATATTTTGAAAATTGAACCGATGATTCAACTGGATAAATTATGGGAAAATTGGAACGACTAGTCCGATAGAAATGAAAATATCGATTGACTTGAAACATGTTATATACATGTATGTATATTTGTAGCATGTCAATATGTTATATATCAATAATTAAATAAATATAATTCATAAGAATAATTTATAACAATGATACAATTTTATAAATGAATGATATTTATAACAATTTAATAATAAAAACTAGCAAACCAATTGGAGGAAGCAAATCAAATCGAAATTCAAACTAGCAAAAATTTGAAATTTTAAACCCCCCAAACTAGTAATGTATAGTTTGTTTAAATAATTATTCATAAACCACTTGTCTATTTATTTCATTACCTTATCTTTTTGTAGAATATATTTTATTTCACTACACTATCCATTTTTTTTTTAAAAAAAATCAAAATCGATTTTGACTAGTTATCAGACAGATCAAACAACCAGTCCACACCAATTTTGATTAAGGGTGGTTCTTAAACTAGAATCGAACTAAGGATCTGGACAGCTCCTGATTGAACCGGTCAGTCCAATCCAATTTTAAAAACATTGCTTACAATCGTATTCACCTCCTAAAGTAGAAAAGTTAACAATTGTCCATAATTTAGAGTAAAAATTCCCTTTTCACTTATCTACCTAAAGTATGGTCTAGCATAAAATTGGCTCATAAACTATTTTTAGTATTTTTCAATTTTAATTCCAAACTTTCATTTAAAAACGATTTTAAAATCATAATTCTTTTTTTAAATTATATGATGTCGAATAATTATCGAAATGTGTAAAAGCTCAATATATGCAACTTCTATTAAATAATTAATTAACAACATTATTGTTAAATACTATGGAATATATAGAATTTAATTTTAATCTTTTTCATAAAAAGATTAAACGTATAAATATTATTCTTTTTGTATTTTACACTAGCACGTCGTTCCTACGTGCATATAATAAATAATTTTTTACTTTTTAAAATATATTATAATTAAGAGAAATATATAAATTAATACATTATATTAATAAAAAGAAATAAAAATCAATAATTTATCAATTAATGTAAATTTTAAAAAGTTGAATAAGTTAGTTATTCTATCATGATGGACATTTTTTACTTTATAAAAAATTGATGCGATATTATTATTAACCGTCATTTATGAGTGTAGAAAAACTTTTTTTATATTAGTATAAATATATAAAAAAATATTAATATAACCATGTCATTAACCATCATTTGTAAATATAAAATAATTTTTTTTTGTTAATATTAATATAGATACACATTGAGCGTAATTTTCATACTGTTCAAATTAAGAGTAACGGTTTGGAATAGGCAGCGAACTTCCACGGCGACTACCATCACGCGCTCCCCCCCGGTTATATTCCCGCTCGCCCCATTTTGAAAAAATCAATCACGCTTTCAGATTTCAGACGACAGCAGATCAAAATCTGAAACTCTATCAGTGTTTCACTGTAAAGGTGGATTATCGACACTGTTTTTATGAGTCGTCTTTTTAATATATCAATTCGCTTCATCGATACGCGATTGGAAGAGGGGAAAGATGCGATCTGTTTTGAAAAATCGAACCGCCGTCAGCTCCAATGCTCGTGCTTCATCCGCCGGTCAGATTTTTTTATTTTGCTTTATTGCTTTTCTTCTAGTTGCTTTTTTCACTTTTGAGGGGCTTGAGGAGACTAATTCCGATGTAATAGTAGCTTCGAGCTATTAGGGTTTCGGTATCTCGGTTTCGTTTCAGTTAGTGGGTAGTGTTATGTGTGCTGCATTGGTATGCAATCTGGATTTGTAAGGAGATCCAATTCGATTAAGTTTGTTACGGCAGTGAGAAATTTGATTGTTACTTAGGTCTTGAAAGAAAACTTTCAAGTTCCGGATATGTAAGTGTGCGCAAAGATGATGTTCGTAATCCTGTTACTATACTAAAGACAAAAGACTGACTTTTCACGGGATTGGAATTTGTATGCAGACGCGCCTCAATGTTAACTGATATGAACTTCTTCTTACTGCAAATTGGTTGGACTGTTCGTGATAATTACACTTAAATATGCTCCTGCACTGGAAAGATGATTTAGCTAATGGTTATAATATATTCACTCAATGCAGGATCAATTTCTTTTCTAAATTGATTTCAAAAGCTGGAAATTTTAAGGCAGTAATTTTTTTTTCTGTTTTGTCTTCTTGACCAAAGAGTAGAGTGTTAAAGACTTCATCTTGTGAGAAATGGTAGGGCTTTGGGGCTATCAGAGTAAGTAAATCATTTGGGAATCACTGATAGGCTTTGGCATGCAACTGCTTTTCACAATGGTTTTTGCCTAAAAGCACTTTAGATACAGTTATAAAGCTTCATATGCTACTAATAATTGAAACATTTAAAATATATCTACAGATGAGTTAGTCAATTCTCAATTGATTTGCCTCAACTTGATATAGGTCAGTGGAAATCTATATGGATATCTCACAATAAAGGAAAAACGAGAAAACAAAAGAATGCAAATGAATATCATAGTTTAATTTGTTAATCAGAATTATTACTCTTCTATCTTGCAGAGGCTTCAGAGAATTTTCCGGAGTTAGCAAGTCCTTGTTGTCCATCTAATGAAGGTAGCTGCTTCAAAGAGAATATCAATATAAACAAATCTGAAATCCCAAAGCTTACTTTGGAGCCACTACAGATGAAAAGGAAGAAAAAGGGAGCCGGATATAATTTGCGGAAAAGCCTAGCATGGGATCGAGCCTTTTTCACTGAAGAAGGTTACCACTTTTATGATATAGGACGAATGTTGTCTCTTAAAGTATAGCAGGTATTAGCAGTTAGTTATTAAGTATGGCTGATTGGTTCTCTCTGCAGGTGTATTGGATCCCCTAGAACTCTCTGTCATTACTGGTGCCTCTTGTAGAGAAGTATTGCCTTTCACTGATGAAGATACTCCTGGTCGTTCCCAGGTCCCTGTTAAACGCAAGGATGTGCAAAATCTTAAAAAAAACCTATTAAATAATCTGCAAACTAAAGATTTTGATAAAGATCAGAAGAAGGATTGGTCATCACCAAAGTTTGATTCATCTTCCTCTAACTTTATGACATCAACTTCTCTGGTGAGTTTCACTGGGTCACATTCCTCTTTTGAGTGGGAGAGGGTAGTTGGCGAATTAGTCTGTCTTATGTTTTATGATCTTTCAGACTTCAGACAAAGTTCCAACTGGTCTTGGTAGCAAATCCAGGCCAGGATGTGCTGACTGTCCTCGACCTTTACCACCATCATCATATCCTTCATGCTGAGTTAGACATTTCCTAATTTTTATTCATTCCGCATTAAATTTTTAAAGTGCAATGACCCTTAACAATTCCGTACATTAAAGAGGCCTGCAAATGTAAATGTCGGCAAAGCTGCAGGCAAGGAGTTAAAGCTGCCAAAAGTTCCTGGTTTAAAGTCAGACATTAGCCCAATTTGTGCAACAACAGAGAGTACTATACTGAGAGTGAACTGTGCGAATTACAACCAGATTACTGAACCAGGTAACTGCTGGTGATGGTTATTAGATTATGCATGTCACCTGCGTTTATGTTATTCATGTTAAAAGAGTTAGGTGGTTCAGTTTGACCTGCGTTTATGTTATTCATGTTAAAAGAGTTAGGTGGTTCAGTTTGTTGTCCTAGCAGGTTACATCTGATGCTTCAGACATTTGGACATTTTGTTCAGTGTGCCATACCATTGGTATATTCTTGGTAGAATGATGGTTCATATAGTCTCACTTATGTTACTTCTATTCAGGTTTTAATGACCAGAGCAATGAAGGATCAATCAGCTCCTATAAAAGTCTCAAGAACACCCAAAATGCATCAAAAGCTAATTCAGTGCGTTCAGCCCTTTATTCGGATAGAAATTCAGTAAGTACCTAACTGCTCTTCTAAGAGCCAGTGACGTTAAAAGTGTTCTAGCTGGTTGCAACGTACGTATTTAAGTCAAATCAGCAGACAACTTAACAGCACAATTTACCCTTCAGTTAGTACCAAAATTACATCTGTAGCAGTTTATTGAATGTGGAGTTTACAGGGCAACTCATCATTCAGAAGACATTCATCTGTGAGTATGCATTCTCTGCTGGTTGACAAAGCCAATCATTCAGTTTCAAAGATGATTCCAGACCATATGACTCCAGTCAGGCTGGTGAATTCATCTCAGAGCCAACATGAGCCGACAACTTCTACAGCTCCTTTTCCTCAGAATGCTCATCTTAGTTGTAGGACTATGCATACTTCACAGAATCAAAATATGAAACCATCAGGTTTGAGAATGCCATCACCATCTTTGTCATTTTTCAGTCAGGTATCACGATGTTGATTATGACATAGAGGTTTATAAGTAGAATATAGAAGTCTCTATGTTTCTTTACTAATGTTAATTCTCTGATACTTATGCAGCCTAAATCTTCGGTCTTCCGCAACTCGTCATTGAGAGATACTGATTTTTCTAGGGCTCAAAGACCTGGAAGTTTGATTTTGCTAGACAACTTGAGAAGAACACCCAAGACAGATAATAAAGTTCCAGAGAGCACAATTAGTAATAGTAAGACCATAAGCTCGAGAATGGAATGTTTAATGTCATCTCATGGCACTGCTGTTGATTTAATTAAACCGGAGTTGGAGGGAAATGATATGCAGAAGGTGGGTGTGAAGGTCCTTCATTATTTTTTAATTCTGCCAACATGTAGTAAGCTTTTTTTAAGACAATATTTATGTTTTGATGGACAGATTCAAGATATTCAGGAGAAACATGGAAGCAAAAGAATTTCTCATGAGGAAGCAGACATGCAGAAGATTGACACTGAAATGCCCTCACAAAGTGGAAGTTGCGAACAAGTAATGGATGGCAATTTTATTAAGAAGGCCATTGATCATTATCCAGGAAAAGGTGAATCATGTGGAAGTGGATGCAGAAATCCACAATTAATTTCAGAAACGAATTACTCTATTCTTGAATCTAAAACATGTGCAACTGATGAACCACCTAAAGAAAAAAAGAGAAGCAATTCCTTGGTCTTGAATCATGATGCTACTAATGGAACAAAATGTGAGGATGCACTTGATCATAGGCAGTGGAACTCTTTGACAATGCCGAGTGATGGGGAAGAATCCTCTAAGCCAGATTGTCAAGAACTTCACGGGGAGCAAACTGACCCCTTCAACTATTCTCTTTGTGGGATTGATAGGAGAACTGATAAAGATAATAATGTTTTGAAGACAAAGCAAAGAGCCAGTGATCAACTTGGTGTGTCCCAGCAGAATGAAAGTTGGTGCAGTAGAAGTGCAAGCACTGAAGCTTTAGAACCCAGTCGAGCCGAGGATGAAAATACGTATTTTAGGTCCAAGCATCTACCTGCAGATCTTTTAAAAGAAGCTGCTTTTATAGAGGTACCAGCTGATAATTTACTTGTGGGACTGAACCATATTCAGGTTGCTGCATGTGCTTCAACTATTGGAAGTTGTAAGAATGACGTCAATTTAATTTCAGAGGTTGATGATGACAGTGAACAATCTGCGGAACATTTGGTGGTTCAAAATATTAGTCTTAATGTTGAAACGGAGTCACAGAGAAATGTCGAGAATACAAGTGATAGATTGCTGTGTGAGAAACAAATATGTTGTAAGAAGTCCCAGCAAGAAAAGAATGATGATAAGCCTCTACTTGAAGTTCCAGACAGAAAAGATGAAAACGGAGCGATGGACACTAAGATGGCAAGCTCTCTGTCTCCTGGTAAAATGCATGATTCCAACTTCGGTAAAGAGAAATTGCTTGAACAACCTCTTATAAGCACAGAGCTCGATTCTATGGATAATTTATTCTCATCTGAAAGCGACAACAATTTAATCAATATGACTTTCAATCCGGATGGCGAACAGAAGGGCAATGCTAATGTGTTAACGAACGGTCCTTCTAATGAAAGCGTATCTAACAGTCTTCATGACGAAACCTGGAGAGCGGAGATTACCTGTTGCAGTTCATTTCCTGAAAGTGGGATTCATGAAGTGTTGCAGAAGAATACTTTTGGAAAGGTGACAATGGCTGGGCCAATTATACAAGTTGGTTCTGCAAACGATTGGTTTAGCTCCACAATGTCATTCAAGGAAAGCAAATCTGATATTGATAGCCTCAGATATATACGAGACGCAGCGACTGTGCTGGTGCAGTCACCAGAAAGCAGCACGTTGAACAAAAGCTGCTTTACAAAATCAGAAAGCATGGCATTGCCTATTGCAGAATTTGTAATTGAAAATACAGTGGGTTCTAATGACGGATTGCAATCTGAGAATTATTTGCAGAACGAAACCCTTACTGATGTGTCCTATGAAGATAATGCATTGGGGACTAAGGAAGATTCTGGTACAGGACAAATGGAAATATACTCGAGCACATCGAGAAGCTCCAGTATTTCTGCACAGGAATCAGTTTTAGAACATGAAAGTTGCAATACTGCATATGGAACTGAGGGTCGATCACATGTTGCGGATGCAATAACTGATCCTTCAAAAGTCGAAACTTTTTCTGATGTCACTAAAAGTGAAGTTTTTGATGACCCGAATAGTTCTTCCAATCGTCTTCACCCTAAGTTGGACCAGGGCAATGTTAAAGCTGCATCACCGCCAAAGTAATCATTAATTAACGCATCCTTTCCTCTTGGTTAATTTTGTATTTCCCTGTAATGTTTTTCTGAATCCAAATTTTTGGGCTCCATCCTATTTCTTATCTTCACAGCAATAAAGATGAGGATGGTCTTAAGGAGAAAAGTTGCTCACTCATTCTTCCACAAAATGCTATTCCATTTTCTGATGAATGGTTGGCTGCCATGGAAGCTGCTGGAGTGGTAAGTTCATGCCTTAGCTTTACGATGTGGCTCAAATTAAACATAATTATAACTCTTTTTTTCTCTTTCAGATGGAGGAAACTGCATTTAGATAATCATTATCTGGGGCATGATGCTAATTGAAAATTTTTGGAATCTTGGCTTTCTATTATATGTCAGAATGTCTCACTCTTAACAAATATTTGTCTGGGACCTGCACCTGGTATATGTATTAAGAAATGAAACACATGTTGGTAGGCTGTGGATGCTAAGATAAGTTGGTTTGACCTTTTGACATTGTTTGTCATCAACTTGACAACTTCCATCATCCCTTCCTTTTCTTAGTTTTCTCATCTGTATTATAGACGTATCCTTTTCCTTGTATATATAGTTTTTCCTTTTCCAGTCAATGATTTGAATAAATGAATTCTATAATCAGTAAGTTTTTTTTTTGCATGAGGTTTCAAATTTAACCAACTTATAAATGCATGACCAAGAAAAGAATTACAACTGTCCTCGTAAGAAAGTTTCTCCTTTCTGACTTATAAATTGTATTGTTTGGAGGTCAATCAGACTTCAAAATTAGTTTACGTGAAGTAAGCTAGTCTTGGTCCCTCGGATGGGTAGGACAAAATCAGTAACGAACATGTTATGGATGTACTTGCTGTCAACTCAATGAGTAGATGATATGGGAATAATTCACACAAGTATACATTGAGTGAAAATCATGAAACTTCTAACTGTTTGATTAGCCATTGTGTGCAACCGAATATCACATTCTCGAATTATTATTCAATCTTTTTACAAATAGAAATGTTGTACTTACCAAATTTACTATGCATTTCACAAAGTAATAAACAAAGTTTAATCTATCTGAATAATCTTTTATCATGTTTATATTTGAATGTTGGACCTCTGCCCGTAAAAGATGTCTAGATGGATCTTCTAATACACTTAGTTTATATTTGGATTGAGGAATTTGGAGCTAAGGATTTCGAATCCACAATGACAAATCCTTTAGTACTTATATAGATAGTTTCATACTTCAAAGGATTTCAAATCCTTGATCCCCTATTTTGGATTATATGTTGTGGCATTGTAATGGATTTTAAATCCATTTTAATATAGAGGCATTTGAAACTGTTTCGCCAAGTCCTCCATTCAAATATAAGTCCTTCCATCCAAATGTAGCATAAGAAAATTCAAGTTTCAATTGACCATTCTTTTGAAGAGCTGATCTTACACAAATTTAAAAGTAAATTGATTTTTCAATTGATAATATTGTAATATAGCTGAAAAAGAATTTGATTTTGCATTTCTATGCACGAGGATTGCATAATTGCTAGTTTTAATTTGTATTGTCAATGTGTAAGCCACTGGAATAATGGGATTATAAAAATGCCAGACTTAACTCATCAGATATAAATGTAGTTTAGGTCTATCTACCAAACCATTTGAGACTGAGTCCTAGGAAGTTCTTATACTGAATTTTCTTGCATGATTGCAATTGGCTAATTTTAGTTTCTTGAGATTTTTATACTGTTTATTGTATATTTAAACTGGCATGTGATGATGTAACATGAACTAGCAAGATGCAGATGTATTAAAATTTGTTAGACATTAGATATCATTAACACTCTTCAATGCAACTGCTCACATTCATTTATTTCTATGTGTTTATTGGTTTACTGTTGTCCATTCTGTTTGATTTCATCATTAGACATCTTTTGTTTAATTGATTGAACTACTTGGAACTATTGACAGGATATCCTCACCAGGAAGAGTGGGGCAGTGCAAAACTCACCCCCTGATAAATCTCTACCGGAGCCAAGCCCATGGTCACCGGTATGCTCTTGAGTTATATCTCTTCTCTGACTATTATATATGACCTTTGCTACGTAATAGTATATGTCGCATTTATGCACATAGACATATTACCAAATCTAAGGCAGGGCAAATCACAAGTTTGAGACATCACAATGATCTTTGAAGTTGACTGTCCTTGTTTAGTTTCTATATGTAAAATGTGGCATGACATGTGGCAGATAAGCAAGATGAAAAGCTATCTTGGGATTGGGAACGTGGATACTTATAGTCTTGAGAGAATTAGAAGTTAATTAGTTTGTATTCCTTACATCCCATTCACATTGACCTTTTCTTTCCTTGTCAGCATCTTGGTTAACCTTTTAGCTTCTCATTCCTTCACATTCGTCTCTTTCAATTTTATGTAAAAGGTTTTCCTCCTTCTCATCATAATTTGTTTTGCTAGCTGTCCAAGTTATGAGTTATGTCTTGTTCCATTGTGGCCTTTTATCAGCACAAAGCTGCTTTTTCCTTGCTATTCTTACATAAGTTCAACTGCCGTGGACTTGACATGCTCTGTTTGTTAACACTGGCCATCACTCTGCAAGCAAAATAAGTTATTGTTGTTATGACTGTCTTTAGCCTGTCAAAAATTTCATGCCTGCAGTGGTTTTTTCTTTCACATGTGGTAATTTTACCTAGATTTCCCTTCTTGGAACCCTCTTTCCATTGTGTTAAACTCAGAATTGTCAAAAATGCCCAGAAAACAAGCATAGGTCAAGCAAGGGCATTGTCTGCTAGGTCTTCTAGCCAACGTGCTATGATAAGTTCAAGACTAGAAGAATAAATAAATGCATAATGATAAAAAAAAATTCTATGTGAGATCTACAAAGTTTCTTTCTTCCTCCTTTTCTTTTCTCCTTTTTGTATTAATTTTTCCATCTCTACTACATCACACTGTTGAATTTTTTTGGGCTTATAATTTATGTGATTTTAAGAACCATTCAACAGCAATATAACACTTCGAATAATGGAAACTGTACAAGTGCTAAATATAAGCTTCTAAAGATATCTTTACTTAATACTGTAAAATAAAGTTCAAAAGATGTAACCTTGTCAAGCATCATTGCATAGGCGACCCCTTGCTTAAAATGAGTGGAGATGCTTGTTGTTCATGCATGCAAATGTCTCTGAAAACTTCAATTAGATAATTTAGATTTAGATTTGAGATGGTCTAGGAATTTTGCTGGATTTATACTTGTAGCTGGACACTAATTTCACTAGTTATCATTATCCCTGGGCTGATACACATGGGTTGGACTGTGTAGCTATTTGCTAAAAAAGGAAATACACATCAAGCAAGGTAAAAATTTGAAAGATAACAATGCTTTCTGTCAAAGGTAAATTAGTCAGTTCACTTTTATATTTAGACATGCCCCTCCCTAGTTGTGAAAATCTTGGATTTCCATAGCAATTTAACAATGCATACGGCTCTGCGTGGACTTTAGCTCTTCCAGGAAGAGCTAATTAATCAATTAGCAGCCTTGGAAGCTTCTTCCAGTACACCAATTGAATAATGTGCAAGAAATCAAATTAAGATAGCAATTAAGAAAGTCATACAATATTTCCTTTCTCCACACTTCTGTTTTTTATTTTTCGTGAATTGCATGTTATGACTTTTCAGGTCAAAAGGAAAAACAATCAGATCGGACCATTTGACTGTACGAAATTCACCAATATTCCTCCCTCTGACTCTAGCTAAATCACAAGGTTTGCCAGAAATTCATTGTTTTAATTGTAACTCTCGTTACTAATTCAGAATCATTGCAGTAAAGTCGGTTTGCAGTTTTCCTTTTTCACGAATAATAAGTCTTTTGTACTCAATACTTCAATTGGATTTGAGATGTTATACCCTCTCTGGCAAACGCTTGCACTTGGTTTGCCGCATTGCTTCATTCCACTCAGAAACTCAGAAGGTTAGGAAATTTCTCCTTTGTCATATAATCTTGACACTTGCTGTTGTACAATTCTGTTATTTTTGGCTAAGTTCGCGGACATTTTACCAAATGTTGTGGAGCTTAAAGCTGTTTAAATGTCATCATCTGCTGCTGCTATGATATGTGGTTATCTCTTGGTTTTGTTTAGGGAATTGCTCATGCCAAGAGCATTTCTGCTGATAGATCATTTCTTAGTTGTTGAAACTTTTTTTATCTCAATGCTAAAATAAAGAATGCTTATGTGCATACAAGATGGATGGATAAACTCAGTGCTCTGTACAAAGAAATCATAATACATTGTTTACCCTCTCATATGTTATATTTTCAGGCAACTATTGTGTTGGTTTCTATAGTAGATTTTTTTTTTTTTAACAAGTTTTGTATAAGATAATCATTCATGGAGTTACTCCACAAAAGGCATACACAACTGAAGTTTACTTGCTTTTTTATTAAATTAGTTGCCATAGAATAAATAATATTTTACGTTTTAAATTATATTATGAATATATATATATAAACCAACACATCATATTTTTAAAGAAAAAGAAAGAAAGAAAGAAAGCAACAAAGAAAAAAAAATTAACTTAAAGATATTATCGACATAATAATAAAATTAGTGTTGCAATATTATGATCATTATTTGTGAGGGAAAGGTCTTCTTTTATGTATTAGTATAGATAAATGCAAGAAAATGATAGTTAACATAATGTGTAGGAGGTGTTTATTGAAAATATTTTATTAAATTTTAAATAATAGGGAATTTATAAACTCCTTAAAGCCAATGAGTTGCAATTTTTCCCCGCTTCTTATTCCTTCTCTTTTTCCTTGGACCTCCAGTAGGAATAGATAGACAAAAGGCTTAGGATAATTATATTAATACTTTTTAGGGTTATGTCTAATGATAAAAATATTTTCTATTGTTGTGAAGTTACTAGTATACAATTTGAGAGTGTGTTATTATAATATTTTTTAGGGATAAAAAGTAAATATATTTGTATAATTAAATTTAATATTAGAAAGTGTGATGTAACATAGGAAAGGCTTAAGAAGTCATCATGAAATGTGTATAGTCTGAAACCATGTAAATCATAATTGTGGAACAAGTCAATACCATGATTAATCAGTTGAATACTACCAAAAACCATATCAATAGTTAAACAAAATTCCGTGGGCTAATGTCTGTTGAACCAAGAATCATGCTTCATATTTATCAAAGCTCTTTATTATTATTATTATTATTATTATATAATATAAACAGAAAATCCTTTTACCAATATATAAATGCATGTGGTCTGAATTACAACTAACCCACAGTGGAATGACTTGCATAAAGACAAAAAAATATATGAAACCCGATTTTTCATTGTCCTCACCTCACACTCCTACTCATATTTACTATATTCCACTAATTAAAAATTCAAATAAAATCTATAAAATAACACCAAAAACAGTTCTTGTAGTTCATATATATATATATATATATATGACTGATAGGATTTAAAAAAAGTAATGAAACCTACATTATGATAAACTAATAATAATATCAATTTCATCTCAAAATGATTGGAATATTGAAATATCATTTTCAATTCTCTATATATATCAAAATTTCTACATAATTTTACTTTTCACAGAAAATTGACATATATATGGTAATACTAATATTATAACCAAATACGGCTGCAATTCTTTTATATATTTCTCACTTGTTTTATACTTAATCTCTTAGTATATAAAGGGAAATATTGCAGGCCAATGTATATGAGATATATTTATAAAATAAATCTCTTCAATTATGTTACTATCTAATATTTTTAAAATTGTTCCACTTCCAAGAGCTTGGATTGAATTGATATATTTCTTCGTCCAAGCTCTCACCTCCTCTCTCGGATCGTTTAAATCCCCAGGGACTGGTATGGAATCTTGAATTGCTGTGTTGCCATTATCTTCTTCAATGTTTAGCCATGCTGTATTTTCACATAGTCTCATATTATTATTATATGGTGGAACGAGAGCATATTCCACTTAATTGTAATTATAACAATTAATTATTATTTCTAAGGATTATCCATCATTTTGTGGGACAATAAACTTTCCTTATTCCATAATTGTTGTTGAGAAATCATTATGACAGATGATGAATATGTGCATAAACTATTAAGAAAAAGAGAAAAAAAGTAAAATTAGTGCAAGACACAAGGTCCACATGGTCTGAACAATCTTTCTACAAGCACGCTTGCCCAAAATCAATCAGTTTCATATAACTAATTGTAATAAGGCTGTCTGTAAGCTATTGATATTAGGGCACATGTAAAATATTATAAAATAATAATAAGTTTAAAATTTAGAGTAAAATGTAAAGCAAACTCTACACTCCAACAATTGTTCCAATCACCGGTAGAAGACAAGAGCTGAGAAGCAAACAACAGTAGCATCCATTTGGAGTTGTTGGGTACGAAACCCGTAGTGGTATCACTTAATCAACAAGCCCTAACCAACTATTACACTTGATGTGGAGTACGAAACTCCTTAAAATTACAAACTGAGATTACAAAGGTAAAGAACAGTACACGAAGTAAATAATAGAGATAAGTGAATAATAAAACCCGTGATATTGATGGCGGCTCAGGAACATTCAGATTCAGCAGAAGCAACAGTCACGGGTCACCGAAACTCCGGACTCACAGACACTCGGCCCTGGTTGCACCTCACACCACGGGTGGTTCACACAGACAACCCACCCCACGGCCGTTCCCACAGAAATACTAACGGGTCACACACCTCACAACCGTTCACTTAGAATCGGACCAAGAAACCTCACCAAACAGCCGTTCACACAGAATCGGGAAGGGTAGGAGTATTTCACAGTGAAGTGCTCGGCTATCTCACCCCGGTCACCCGAGAATACACGGCCCCTATTTATAAGGAGAAATGGAGCCGTTGGTACACGCGGGTTTTGGGGTGGCTTTCCTTTAGCCATGAGTTTGGCTAAGGAAAGCCACCACCATTAACGGTGGTGGAAATGGTAACAAAGATCGGCCATAGAAGGCAACAAGAAGAGGGAGAGGGAGGAGATTCATCCGCAGCGGCGCAAGTGGGTGAGAAGAGAGAGATAGTTGACTTTAGGGTGAGTAAGTGTGTTTACCTGGGTCGGGTCCATGGGCTCGGGTTATGGGTCGGGTGAGGGCCATCCGAGTGGGCCGAGAGTCTTAGTGAGCCGAGTCGTTGGGCCTACCGAGTTTGGGTCATGGGCCACATAAATACCAACAATCTCCACCTTGGACCAAGACCCATCAGAAAGATGGAAATGGTCATGGAGTCTTTAGCTGAATCTGTTTGTTTCATCATCGCCTAAAAAAAAAGTTCTCCGTGGATGTACCTGCATTTTGAGACAACTCGGAAGCTTATGTTAGTCAGGGAATAAATGCAATATTTTTAAGCATGTATGAAATTTTTCAAGAGGAAGACTTTTGGTACCCATATCTGCAGGATTGTCCTCGGATTTAATTTTCTCCAATTTAATTACCTCTTTACTGACGATATCTCGTATGAAGTGATACCTCACATCTATGTGTTTCGTCCGATCATGAAATACGGGATTTTTGCACAATTGTATTGAAGATTGACTATCAGAGTATACCGTGAGCTTGTTATTGGAGAAACCAATTTCCTTTATGAGGCCATCCAACCATATAGCCTCTTTGAATGCTTCCGTGGTAGCAATGTATTCTGCCTCAGTGGTGGAGAGAGCAACTATGTGTTGCAGTTGGGATTTCCAACTTATGCACGAACCACAGAATGTAAAGATATAAGATGTGGTAGATTTTCTGCTATCCCTATCATTTGCATAATTGGAGTCAACAAAGCCAACAAGTTGAGTGTTTTCACTCCTTTTTGAAAAACGTATGCCTATGTTTTCAGAGCCATGCAGGTATTTCAAAAGCCACTTAAGGGCCTCCCAATGAGGAGGACCCGGATTTGACATGTATCTACTTAAGCAGCTAATAGCGTATGCAATGTCAGGTCTTGTACAAACCATGAGAAACATGATGGATCCTATCACATTAGAGTAGGGAACTTTTTCCATTTTAGCTTTTTCAATATCACTATGAGGACTCTGATTTTTACTGAGTTGAAAGTGGGCAGCAAGAGGCACAGAGGTAGGCTTGGATGTTTCCATTGAAAACCTTTTTAGAATGGATAGGATATAAGACTTTTGGCTTAGTAGGATAAAAGACTCATGTCTAACAATGTTCATACCAAGAATGCGTTTTGCATCACCTAAGTCTTTTATTTCAAAGGTTTTGTGTAAATCAGTTTGCAGTTTATTAATGAGATGCAGGCTAGGACTAGCAATGAGCATGTCATCCACATATAGAACAAGAAAAATAGGAGTGCTATCAACATGCTTGAAGTATAAACAATGATCATATCGGCTTCTTTTAAAATCTAGTGAGAGCATGAAGGAATCAAATTTCTTGTTCCATTGTCTAGGGGATTGCTTCAAGCCATACAGAGATTTATTGAGAAGGCACACATAATCAGATTTGATTTTATCAATAAATCCAACAGGTTGATTCATGTAGATATGCTCATCTAAATCACCATGTAAGAAAGCAGTTTTAACATCCATTTGTTTCAGATTCCAATTGTAGTGTGCAGTGAGAGCAAGAATGATACGGACAGTGGTGTACTTCACAACGGGAGAAAAAATCTCATTGTAATCTAAGCCTTCCTTTTGAGTAAACCCTTTTGCTACTAGTCTAGCTTTGTACTTAATGGGGTTTTCTTGTTTAATCTTAAAAAGCCATTTGCAATCAACTACGGATGAGTTTTTGGGCCTAGGAACTAGTGTCCATGTGTTGTTTTGTTTTAACGAGTTCATCTCTTCTTTCATGGCACTAAGCCATTTTTCTGATTTCATAGCTTCCTCAACATTTGTGGGTTCAGATAGTTCTATGTTCAAAGCAGTGTCAAAATCTCTAAGTTTGGTAGGTATCCTAGTTTCTCTTCTAGCTCGATCTCTAGTGAGTTGGTAGTCATTAAGGGGGTTTTCTATAGTTGTGGTCTCATTTTCAGTGGTTACTACCTCATTTTCGTTTGTTTGTTCAGCTATATTTTCATTATTCCCTTCCCCCTCTTGGTTATCCCCTAAGTGATTCTCCACCTTATTAAGAGTAGGTTCTTTTTCTCTAAGTTGAGTTTTATCAAGGCAAGGAAACTCATTCTCGTTAAAAGTGACATCCCTACTTATAAGTACTTTAAAACCTGGTTGGCTACGAACCCAAAGTCTATACCCTTTTGTTCCCTCAGGATAACCAATAAATACACACTTAACAGATCTAGGTTCTAATTTGTCTATGTTTTGATGAACAAACGCAGAACATCCAAAAGTACGAAGGTAAGAGATATCAGGTTTTCTACCATTCCACACAAAATCAGGAGTTTTACCAGATAACGGCACAGATGGAGACAAGTTTATCAAATGAGTAGCAGTAAGTATAGCTTCACCCCAAAAAGATTTAGGCAATCCAGAACTAATAAGCATGCATCTAACTTTATCAAGCAGGGTTCGATTCATGCGTTCAGCTACACCGTTTTGTTGTGGGGTATAGGGGTTAGTTCTATGCCTCCTTATACCAAAATTGTCACAAAGATTAGAAAAATCTTTATTGCAGAATTCAAGGCCATTATCAGTCCGAAGGGCTTTTACTTTCTTTCCAGTTTGATTTTCAACA
The DNA here is from genome assembly GCF_026168435.1 of Sesamum indicum. Lineage (NCBI taxonomy): Eukaryota > Viridiplantae > Streptophyta > Magnoliopsida > Lamiales > Pedaliaceae > Sesamum > Sesamum indicum. The sequence continues at coordinate 5,225,414 of NC_142665.1, read as the reverse complement.
AGAGATTTCCATTTTGTAAATTTCTCAAAAACTTCGGACTTGTGTTTCATAAGAAAGACAAACACCTTCCTAGAGTAATTATCAATGATAGACAGGAAATAACGGTTACCCCCATGTGTAGGCACACTAGATGGACCCCAAACATCGGCATGAACATAATCTAAAATGCATGAAGACATGGAAGGGAGTGATTGAGATGGAGTTGGAAAGTGTACTTTATGATGTTTTCCCAAGACACAATCATCACAGAAATCCAAATTTTCAATTTTGTCATTCAAAATTCCATCCTTTTTCAAAAAACCAAGACCTTTTAGACTCATATGCCCAAGTCGTTTATGCCATAATGCAGTCATATCACATTCATTCACAGAAGCAGTCAAGGAATCATATGTAACTGAGCATAGATAGAGATTTCGTTTCTTTTCAGCTTTAAACACAATAAGGGACCCTTTCATGATTTTCATGAGGCCTTTGCCCCACCTACCTTCTAGACCATCCTCTTCTAAGGCAGCACAAGATATCAAGTTGTGACTCAAATCAGGAACATACCTTACATTTTTCAGAGTTAGTTTATAACCTTCTTTGAAATTTAACGAGATGTCACCAAGACCCAAAATTTCACATTTCTTTTCATTAGCCATAGAAACAAAACCAGATTTTTCATAGCGAAAGTTTGAAAAGACTTCTTTAACAGGGCTCATATGGAAAGTACACCCAGAATCAATAAGCCATTCAAATTTGTTCACAGAGAGCACAGAATTTGCTTCATAGACCATGAAGACTTCACCATTTTCATCAGAGACATTATTCACTTTCTCTTGTTCATCAAAGTTTCTGTCCCTATTGTCACGTTTGGGTTTTCTACAATCTTTGATGTAATGACCCTTAATGCCACAGTTATAGCAACGTCTTTCCTTTGTTTTATCATCTCTAGATCTGGATTTACTATGGCTGTTTCTACTTTTACCCCTGCTGTGACTTCTACCTCTATTTTTAAAGCCATTGTTCCTGACATTTGGTCTACTTCTAGCAAGATTTACCTCATGATTATTCTGACTAGGTCTAGCAATTTTTAGGTCCATTTCTTTGCTTTTAAGACCATTAACCACAGTATCTAGGTTGATGCTATCTCTACCATACTTAATAGCAGCTTTCACGTCAGAATAGGATTCAGGAATTGCATTCAAGAGCACAATAGGAGTGTAATCATCAATGTTTTCATCACCAGTAAGTTTAATGTCTTGTATCAACTTGGTAAACTCATCAAGATTTTCATCAATATTTTTGGAAAGATCCAATTTATAACGAAAAAACTTTTCCAAGAGAAAAAGCTTACTGGGTAAAGAAGTTTCAGTATATAAATCCTCCAATTTTCTCCAAAGCTCTTTAGAGGTTTTTTGTTTTCCCACTTTTCTAAGGACATTATCGGAAAGGTTTAAAATAATGGACGAGTAGGCAAACTCGTCATTTTCCAATTGTTTTTCTTCAGAAACATTTTCAGTGTATTTTCCGTCAATAGCTTTAAACACCTTTTGTTGTATTAAAATGCCTTTCATTTTCTGTTGCCAGATAGAGAAATCAGTTTTTCCGTCAAACGGTTGTAAACTATATCCGGCCATTTTGAAAGTAGAGGTCACGGTTTTTAAGGGAAAAAACAAAGGTTGTGGTTTTAAGTAAAATCTTTCGAAAAAAACAGTTGATCAAGAAGATAATGCACTCAGAATCAGAATAACACCACAGAGGCAGAAATGTATCAGACAATAACAGTACTAATTCTGAGTTGCCAAAATATCAACAATGTTCACAGGTTAAGAAAGAAGTCACAGATCACAATTTTAGGATAATAGATCAAGGTATAAGCAAAATTGCAGATCAAGACAATGAACCCGTATAATGATAAGCGCAGCAGTTATCACAGTCAATTTCAGCAAATCACAAAGAGAAGGAGAAATGAACACGGCCAAGGTCTTTCCAGCCTAACGCCCAGTCCAGATACCCGACGACCTCAGGGGTCCGGCCAGGAGGGTCGTTAAGGGGATAAGCACCTCGGTTATTGACAGTAATATAATGCTGAAAAATAAAATAAAGCAGTAAATGGAGGAGGGGTTCAAGCGTGTTACCTTCACCACGGCGCGGATAGGATCGGAACAGTGCTCTGATACCACTGTTGGGTACGAAACCCGTAGTGGTATCACTTAATCAACAAGCCCTAACCAACTATTACACTTGATGTGGAGTACGAAACTCCTTAAAATTACAAACTGAGATTACAAAGGTAAAGAACAGTACACGAAGTAAATAATAGAGATAAGTGAATAATAAAACCCGTGATATTGATGGCGGCTCAGGAACATTCAGATTCAGCAGAAGCAACAGTCACGGGTCACCGAAACTCCGGACTCACAGACACTCGGCCCTGGTTGCACCTCACACCACGGGTGGTTCACACAGACAACCCACCCCACGGCCGTTCCCACAGAAATACTAACGGGTCACACACCTCACAACCGTTCACTTAGAATCGGACCAAGAAACCTCACCAAACAGCCGTTCACACAGAATCGGGAAGGGTAGGAGTATTTCACAGTGAAGTGCTCGGCTATCTCACCCCGGTCACCCGAGAATACACGGCCCCTATTTATAAGGAGAAATGGAGCCGTTGGTACACGCGGGTTTTGGGGTGGCTTTCCTTTAGCCATGAGTTTGGCTAAGGAAAGCCACCACCATTAACGGTGGTGGAAATGGTAACAAAGATCGGCCATAGAAGGCAACAAGAAGAGGGAGAGGGAGGAGATTCATCCGCAGCGGCGCAAGTGGGTGAGAAGAGAGAGATAGTTGACTTTAGGGTGAGTAAGTGTGTTTACCTGGGTCGGGTCCATGGGCTCGGGTTATGGGTCGGGTGAGGGCCATCCGAGTGGGCCGAGAGTCTTAGTGAGCCGAGTCGTTGGGCCTACCGAGTTTGGGTCATGGGCCACATAAATACCAACAGGAGTGAAATGATAGCATATGTAAGAATAAGTGCACAACCATCATATGACTCTAGGAAGTGTGTTGGGGGGACAAATATACAATCAATCATTCAATTGCAATATGCAGTTTTAGGCTTTAGGTTGAGCTGTTCAGTTCTTCAAATTTGGGCTGCAATACTATTCATGCACATGCCGCCACGCCCCTTTGCATTCCATTCATTACAACACTCTGATTTTATTTCAATTGGTTTTTGTCTTTTGCTGTCTTTTAGAACTTCAGTTGTATCTCGTTCCACTGAAGGAAAAAACAACAGTACTGATGTTTTGTCATGATTATTAATATGACCAAAAGGAAAAGAATCGCACTTTAGTACTCACTGTTTTTATCGATAAAACCAAAACATTAGCTATTACTAAATTATGCTAAATATTTTTATTACAGTTAAAATCATGATAATATTGACTAATTGCAGTCAAAATGTGGTCGTGATTACCCATCTGATTCCTACTTACCATCATCTGGTTGTTGATACATTATCAAAGGTGGATCACATTTACATGGAATTAAAGCATTAGTTTCTTTATTCAAAACTGATGATCATAGATGAGTACGTAACATCACGAAACCTACAACATTATAGCATCATTCATGATTCAGAAACACTCTGATGATCCGCCTCCTCCTCAACTTGAACAAAATTCTTGTACTTATACAACCAAGAACACAAAACATAATAACCAAAGTTGAAAACCCCAATCACTACCACAACCCAATACACATTGTCTACCCTCCCACCATCATCAATATCATCAGGCAACCACTTCGTCACTCTTCTCACAAACCCAACCACCGCACTGCTCAAGTAAAACGCCATTCCAACCAGCATTGCCACCATTGCAGTCGCCATGCTCTTCAGACTAGTCGGAAACTCTTGATAATACAGCGCCACTTGCCCTGGAAAATGAAATGCCGCTCCAATACCAACAATCACAAGTTGTGGAACCAACCACATCACCGACATCAGCCCGTGGTGGGACATTCTGGCATTCCGCCTTTTCGACTCCACAATGGCCGAAACTGCCATGCCGGCGATGTTCAACACGTGGCCGACTCCTATCTGCTGCAATGGGGTTGGGCTCTTGCCGGCCACTTTCTTCCACATGGGCCAAAGAAAGCGATCAAATAGAGTGAGGGAAACTGCAATGGAGATCAATGAGAAGACTACCATGGAGCCTGCCGGGATTTGGAGGCGGTGGCCGAGGTGGCGGTTGGTGGTTAGAGCTTGGAGAACAGTGAGGCTGGCTTCAATTCCTATTGGGGTGGCTAAGAGAATGCTGCTTGACCATAATGGGAGGATTCTGATAAGAGTTTTGAGGTCTTCTACTTGTTGGACAGTGCATAGTTTCCAGGGTTTCGAATTGGAGCCGTTTGGGAGGATGTCTCCTTCAGTCTTGAGTGCTGCTCGATTCAGTATTCTGCACATATATATATATATATATATATATATATATACATATGATGACAAGAATAAAACTGATTGATCGCATTGCATGCACCCCAATGTTTATACCAAGAATATTATATGGAGCTAATAATCAATGCAAGTGATGAAAGATATTAGCCCTAAACGTGAATGAATATGATGTGGTTAGGGACTCGGCAAAGGATATCACGGAAAAATACATTTGGCACACAATTACTTCCCAAGTACTGGTAGAAAGAGAATTTTTTAGAAGAGAGTGTGTTATGAGTGGTTTTTTTCAATGAATAGTTAGCTTATTTTAAAAAATAATATACAGGTATTTATAGTAGTATTGAGAGTTTTAAAATGTGGTAGGATGTATGTGTTTATTGTGTGTTTTACATGTATATAGAAAATTATAAATAAATGAATACTACAAACATATACACTAGAATAGATCTTCTCCAGCAAGCTCTGATTGCTTACAATAAAAGATTAAATGATTAATTGTAATGGTTAAAATAAATAATTGTAGTAATAATTATTGACTACAGAGTCATATACGTTAGTTATGATTTTTACTAGTGGAGCTAAAACATTTGTCATGATTAAGAGCCATGACAAAAAATATTTTTCATAATGGATAAGTTAAATTTTTATATTGATTTTATCTAACAATAATTAATAAGTTATTTACCATGATTTTTAATCATAGCCGTTAAAACAATAGGCAATAATAATTTTTTTTTTCTAGTGGTAAAAGGGTTGAGCTGGTGGCTTCTGTATAATAAATTGTTGTTGCTTTGCATATTGTTGCCCCATTTATTTATATCCCATAAATTGAAATTATTTGTTAAAATGATAGAAGTACTTTAGATATTGCACTAAGATGCGAAAAACAAATAAACCCCATTACAACATAATAATAAGATGACAGAATCATAATAGACATCTAACCATATTCATAAATAAATTAATATCCTTACTTTTTAATAAATCTAGCACCAAGATTTGTCGGTCCAAAATGCTAAAATTACAATTAAAGAAATAATTATTAATTATTTAATGGATGGCAATACATATATATATATATATATATGCAAATTTTTTGTCAAAAAAAATATGTTCATTGCCTTCAATTCCAGATTTAAATTATTGTCATCTTTTCTATTTCGACCTGGAGGGATTTGAAAATCTGGGGGGCGCATCCATCCAATGAATCAAGTTGCAATGATGAATTGGTATAGTTGCTAATTAAGTTATTGATCAGATGCTGTAATGCAGAGCAGAACAAGTATGCATAAGCCTAAAAGGCAGCAGAATGATGATAGATGCGTCCAAGAACTGACCCAAACCTGCTGAATTTGTAATAACAAGTTTAATCCTCTACACATCATGAAAAATTATCTGATCAAGAATGGATTTTTACCGGAAGCTTTTTGTGAGCGCTCCAGCGGCCGCTCCTTTAACTCCATCGACATCTCCCCTGTGGTTTGTCATGATAATAAAACCGACTGCCAACCAAGAATACGGCTAATCCCACCACGTTACAAGCTATGCATATACCGTATCCCCAAACCCAGCCCAAATTATCTTCGACATAGACAATGCCTGTGGCGGAGATTAAAGAAGCAACATACAAGGTGAAGAAGTACAAATTAAAGTAAGTGGCTTGGTGCTTGAGTTTATTGAACTGGTTGGCTCCGAATGTTGCCAGGGTGTAACGTGTGCCGCCTAGCCCGATGGAGACAAGAGCCAATGCTGCAAACAAAACCGCATATTGGATTCTTGATGGGGTGGCACAAACACTTGAGCCTGTTTCACAATCAGGAGGCCTCAAGCCGTCAAGTGTAACAGTTAGCACCAAAAGAATTAGGCCCTGTGCTTTTCAAAAGGCAATAACTCTGGTCACATAAAAAGTATAGGGACAACTTTATACGTATGTGTATGTGAATGTGTATGTGTACCAGAAAAGATATGAGAGAGGAGATCCAGATGACAGTGAAACAGCCGAGAAATGAATCAGCAAGAATGGCAGCTAAGACAGGGAAGAGTTGGAGCAGCCACAGGCAACATTGAAGACTTGGGCAGCATTGATGCTCTTGATGTTGAATTCTTGGATCAAGAATACTATTAGGTTGTTCAACCACCCGCCTGCGGCGAGTGTCATTCCGGCAACGCTTGCTGCTTCCAATGCACCAAAATTAGTACTGCAGCATGTTACTGTCATAGAAAGTTGCCTTTTGTGTGTGATTGTGTGAGAAGAGTAGGGAGCACTGACCTAAGATTAAGGGGGCGGTGATGCAACCGCCACCTAGTCGCGGGTCTACAGTGGGTGGTGGCGGTGCTTCTCCATCGCCGGAGAGTGAAGTGTTTCCACCAGCATGCAAAGCAGCCATATATATATGTTCTTGTACTGTTGAGGCTTCCTCCTGGTGCTTTTGTAATGGGCTAACCAGTTGGAATACTCTCTTATAAATGTTCGATTTTATAGGCATTCCGTGTATATAAAGTCAAATATAAAATCAATAATAGTTTAAAAGGATAATTATATTTACGCTCATTATTTATGATCTATTTATATAAATTATTTATATTTTTGTGTAATTATATGAACTATTTCTGACAGTCAAAACTCAGAGATAGTTTGTGTAATGATTTGGACGTTTGTGGTGATATGTGTAATTTTTCAAAAAAAAATAGGGCTAATGTATTTAAATGATGTTGATGTTTTCATGGTACCAAGTGACATATAAAATTTTCATGGGCTTAATTGCATTTACTGTCCCGTGTATTAAAGGATGACAAAAAAAAGATCCTAAATATAGAAGTGGCAAGTGGCAACAAGTACCTTGTAATTATTATTATTATTATTATTTTTGAAATTATAGGACTCCGGCCATCGAATTTTTAAAGGTGGCCAAAATTTGCTTATGTGAACAAAATTAGGAGGTTCTTTTTGGGCCTTTGCTGACTGAGCATTTTTTTTAAAACTCAACTGCCACCTAAGCATTTAAGTGAAAAAAAAAAAAAAAAAACTTCTTCCAAATAAGCAATGATGTGCAAAAAAAATAAAACACCTTTTTATTTGAATTTTTTACTGATTGGACTTTTTTTTTGTTTCTCATCTACCACATAAACAATTACATGAAAAAAAAAATGTCCAATTCTATACAATAAAATTTTAAATTTATATTATATACTAGCTGTTGTGGCACGACGTCTCTAAATAAGTATAAATAATTTTACACACTTTAAAATGTATCATAAATTTAAAATTATATACATAAAATATAAATACTTAAAATTATAAAAATTAAATTATAATATTATAGATAATTCATAAAAATTAAAATTATTATTTTATATAATACAAATTTAATTAAAAAAACTTACACCCTAAGTCCACCCCCCCTCCCCCCCCCCCCCCCCCCCTCAATCCCTGCCTCCATGCTGCTGCCTCGGAGGGGGGCGAGGCCCCCACAGCTTGGGCAACAATTGTCCACTGGGAGATGTTGCATCGCCGCCTCTCTCCTGGGGCCGGAGACGCTATCCCCCCTCTCTGCTGAATCGTCGCCCCCTTATGTGAGGGGACGACAGCAATATCGGTGGCAGACGGGGGATGGATTGGGTTAGGGGATGGATTGAAATTCATAATACCATCATAATTTTGTCCACATAAACAAATTTCGGTCACTTTAAGAATTCGATGGCCGGGGTTTTATAATTAAAAATTTAATTTCGAGGTACCTTTTATTACCCTCTATATTTAGAGTTCTTGTTTTGTCACCCCTGATATACGGTACAGTAAATGCAATTAAATCAATTTTCATGTGCAATTATTCCATTGAGGATTAATATTTGATGGTTTAATATCAATTTTAATAAATTTTTTTATTGTAAATTCATATTATGTTTTATATACATAATATGCAATTATTAAATAAAATAAACGATATAACACGAATCTCAATAAAAAAATCAACTCAATTTCGAGCTACTTTTTCAGGGAATGGTATTATTATTTTATCAAGTAAATCATAATTTCAAATACTGACAAATGTAATAATTAATGAATATACTAATTATTAATATAAAATATAAAAAATTAGTCAATAATTACTATTAAAGTAGAGTAATAATTAATTGTTAATAAGATATGAACTCATGACCTTTTATTTATGGGACCCCAACTAAACTAAGCCTCATCAATATAAATAATATGATTAATGCAAAAGTAAAACGTCTTAATTATGATCAAAATATTTAAATTGCCTTTGTACTCAACCATATTAACTGCGTATGATCACCAGATAATTAAGGTAGATTTTGGTGCAATTTAAAAAGCGTTGGTGAGACGTAATTCGAAATAAGCAAAATCGTTGATTTCATATAATTATATGTTTTGAGCCTTAAGTTCCACGATTTCTACTTTATTTATCTTTCATCATAACTAATCAATGCTATAATGATGAGGATGAAAAATATCATGGCTGCCTGTGTGTGTGTATATATATATATATATATATATATATATACGTAAGGTGCAATCTGTTTACTGCAAAACATATGTTATGAATCCGAGGAATTTTGATTAAAAGCTAAATATTGTGTCTCCTATGTTTTAATTTCACTGGATTTTTGAGTAGCTAATAATTTTGAAATAATTGTTGCATATTTTTCACTTTTTCTACATTAATATGACTGGCGATGTCAAATTAGTCTTTTTTTTCCTTTTCTTTCTTTCCTCAATTTTACCGCAAGCATTTTCATTTCACATTAAAGATAAAAACTAATTAATTCTATTTAAGACGGGAGCAAAAGAATTAAATCCCTCTAATAAGTGTGATTTCTTGAAGATTTGAATCATATCCATTCATAAAAATCTGTTGTAAATTTTAATTCGCTTATTATTGGACCAACAACTTGTTAGCAGTGGAATCACACATGAATACCTTTTAGACAGGAACGAAATTAAATACTTTGCCAACACGATGTGTATTTCTAATCGAGAATTTTAATTCAAGTAATTGTAAATTTTAGGCTACTAATACTAATATGTGTACTCTACATAGAAAAGTATATTTGTAATCGAGAATTTTGAATAACAAAAAAAAAATATTTCATTACTTTATAATTTGATACTTGTTAATTATAGTTTTGTGTTTAGTTTTAGACATTTTTCCTTGAAAAAGCTATCTTATGGATATGAGTAAGGGTTATGAACGTAAAGAATGGGAGTTTTCCAGCACAAACTCTTAATAGGTATTTGGATTTTGCTGAAAAGTTGTCATTTTATACTATATTTTGATATTTACTACTTCAATTATATTAAACGTCTACCGAAATTATGGCCGATACCTCTACTTTTAAGGATGATTGTATATATACGCATGTAATTTGAATAAACCTCAAGAAGATTTGCGTAATCAATGATGAAGAGGAAAAAAAAACAATCATTTTTATCAAGAACGTTAGTATGTTTTAACTGTATTACTGGAGGAAATAGATATGTAAAAAAATTCAAACTTGAAACCTTACTCGAGAGTGTGATAACTATCATAATCTATATCATGTTGGATCTAAAAAAAATTATTTGAGTTGCGTGTCATCGATTCTTTTTCAAGTATATTGTACCCTAATCTTTCCTAAGTTAATTTGGGATCGTTTAATAACAACTTATTAATCCTATCATAATTGAACATGTAATATGATGAAAATAGCACTCAAGAATATTAATCATACAATGCAAAGATTCTTTCAATGTCATAATTAATTGGAAGAAATTATTTTCACAAAATATGATCAACTCCCACTTACAACATAAATTGCACAAGGAACAGGAATAGTTTAATGAACAACTTTTGAGTTTAGAAGGCCCATCATCAAACAGTAGCAACATATTCTTATTCAATATTTTGTATTAATTCAAGAATTAAATAATCTCATAATATGAAGTACTGTTTGCCTTTGGTCATGGAAATGTATGACTAATATGAAAAGCTTGGCTTTTAAGTAAGAGGATCCTAACCAAGCTAGCAGCATGTTGTTTAAGCACTAGCTACAAGGGGCTTCAGCAGCACAAGAACATATATGGCTGCTTTGCATGCTGGTGGAATCACTTCAGCCTCCGGCGATGGAGAAGCACCGCCACCACCCACCGCAGGCCGGCGACGAAGCGGCTGGATCACCACTCCATTCATCATAGGTGTCTGATCTCTACTTTACACCACACACACACGAGGGAAGTTTTACTTATGTGTTGTATCATAGTAATATGGTGCAATTTTGATTTTAGTGTATTTGATGCAGCAAGTGTCGCCGGACTGACACTCGCTGGAGGCGGGTGGATGAACAATCTTATAGTGTTCTTGATCCAAGAATTCAACATCAAGAGCATCAATGCTGCCCAAATCAACAATGTTGCCTTTGGCTGCTCCAACTTTTTCCGTCTTAGCTGCCATTCTTGCTGATTCATTCCTGGGCTGTTTCTCCGTCATCTGGATCTCATCTCTCGTCTCTTTTCTGGTACATTATTTATATATATATAATAAAAAAAGTGAAGATACATCCTTATGTTTCTCTGTGACCAAAGTTATTGCCTTTTGAAAAGCACAGGGCCTAATTCTTCTGGAGCTAACTGTGACCGTTGATGGCTTGAGGCCTCCTGATTGTGAAACTGGCTCAAGTTTTTGTGCCAGCCCATCAAGAATCCAATACGCGATTTTGTTTGTAGCTTTGGCTCTTGTCTCCATGGGGCTAGGCGGCACACGCTTCACCCTAACAACAATCGGAGCCAACCAGTTCGATAGACTCAAGCACCAGACCACTTATTTTAATCTGTACTTCTTCACCTTGTATGTTTCTTCTTTTATCTCCGCCACAGGCATTGTGTATGTCAAAGACAATTTGAGCTGGGCTTGGGGCTACGGTATATGCATAGCTGGAAACGTGATGGGATCAGCCGTATTCTTGGCTGGGAGTCGGTTTTACTATCACTACAAGCCACAGGAGAGTCCATTTACGAGCTTGGCACGTGTGGTTGTTGCCTGTGTTAGGAAAAGGAACGCTGGGATCTCGTCTGAAAGAGCAGATTATTATGTGGAGATGCTGATGGAGTTAAAGGAGACGTTGAAGAGGCACCAATAAAAAGCATCCGGTAAAAATTCATTTTTTGATCAGATAATCTTTCATGGTAGTCTAGAGAATTAGTCTTATTTACTCAATGAACTTATTACAAGCTCAGTATTTTTTTCCTTGGGATCATCTCCATTCTTGGATGCATCTATCATCATTTTGCTGCTTTTTCGCTTATGCATAATTGTTTTGCTCTGCATTACAGCATCTAATCAATCATTTAGTGAGCATCTATACCGATTCTTTGCAACTTTATTCTCAGATGTGATCAGGTTCTCTCTATATATCTTGTGTTATGAGAAAGTTGGAATTCGAATAACGAATAATACAACCGGAGGCTTAATTTATCAATTGCTGATGGTCCACTTTTGGTGTTATCCGATCTTTTCTTCATGAATGGTGAAAAGGGATAAGATTGTTTTGGAATGGAATACTGATTTAACAACTTAAAAAGAATCTCCAAAAATTTCTGCAGACAACAAAATGCACTTTCTATGTTCTGAAATCCAATAGGCATCTTTTTTGTATTATTCTTGTCAACTCCAGCTCGTTGCAGGTTGTAAACACTGTACATGGAGTCGAGCTTTAAGCGTTAGAATTGGCTTTCTCATTCAACATGGAACCTGCAGCGGTCGTATACTAGTCTATCTGAAGCAAGTTCAAATAAACTAGTCTTATACTGAGCTCAATCTTTTACTAGTTAAGAATGAATACGACCTTAAACAAGCAGAGCATAGAAGAAAAGGTCCAAATAGCTTGAGAAGATCTATTTATTCAACTTTGTGGCTCATTATTTCCATCACTTGCATTGATCTTTTAGTCAAATTATACATGTATTAATGCCAGCATATATTAGTTTTGGCCTAAATATCAAGCAAAATAAACATTGGAGGTCAAACAGGAATATGATAAATCACTTCTCTCCTTCAATTTCTTCTTATGATATACATGTGCAGGATACTGAATCGAGCAGCACTCAAGACTGAAGGAGACGTCCTGCCGAACGGCTCGATTTCAAAACCGTGGAAAACTATGCACTGTCCAACAAGTAGAAGACCTCAAAACTCTTATCAGAATCCTCCCATTATGGTCAAGCAGCATTCTCGTATCCACCCCAATTGGAATTCAAGGCAGCCTCACAGTTCTCCAAGCTCTAACCACCCACCGCCACCTCAGCCACCGTTTCCAAATCCCAGCAGGCTCCATGATCGTCTTCACATTGATCTCCACTGCAATTTCCCTCACTCTATTTGATCACTTTCTTTGGCCCATGTGGAATAGAGTGGCAGGCAAGAACCCTACATCGTTGCAGCAAATAGGCATCGGCCACGCGTTCAACATCGCCAGCATGGCGGTTTCAGCCATCGTCGAGTCGAAAAGGTGGGCTGCTGCCACAGCCCACCACCTCCAAGGTGGGCCGATGTCAGTGTTGTGGTTGGTTCCGCAACTGGTAATTGTAGGTATCGGAGAGGCATTTCATTTTGCGGGGCAAGTGGCACTGTACTATCAAGAGTTTCCGACTTGTCTGAAGAGCATGGCCACTGCTATGGTGGCAATGCAGATTGGTGTGGCCTATTACTTGAGCACTGCTGTGGTTGACTTTGTTAGAAGAGTGACAGAGTGGTTGCCTGATGATATTGATGACGGGAGGGTAGACAATGTGCATTGGTTGCTGGTGGTGATTGGGGTTCTCAACTTTGGTTATTATCTGGTGTGTTCTTGGTTGTATAAGTACAAAAATGTTCATCATCAGGGTGTTTCTGTGTCATGAATAAAGTTGATCATCAACTATACGTAAAAAGATATTGAGTGCTGGTTTTGTGTTTTGTAGGGTTATTTAAGTTGTGATAATGGAGATGATTTTGTACTTAAATCTATCCTCCTTGGAGGTTTATATGAAGTTGCAAGTATAAAGAAGTTGTGGAAGGGATTCTGGTTTTGGAAGAAATTGATCATCAACTCTGAAAGATAGTGTTTGGCTTGACTCTTTGTAGGGTTACTCATGCATAACTTACACTATAATAAAAAATAATATTAAAGATAAAATATTAAACGGTAATTTTTAAAGTTGTTATTAAAAATACATTTAATAACAATGATTTTGATAATTGATCATGTCAGTATAAAGATGGCAATTTTAATTTTATATGATTCATTTCGACAATTTTATCTTACAACTTTATAAATTTTGTATATTAAGAACAAAAATTGTCATGATTTGCTAAAATGGTTGGTCTTCTTGTGGGATGCCCAGCTAGTAAAACACCGCAAGTGCAAGTCCAGCAGTCGTGTTCTTACATGTGTCCATATTGATCAGTTGGCTTGATTTACCACCCCTAATCGAAACACAACAGTAACTGACAAAAGGGATATAAGATTTCCTTGTCTGAGGCCCCCCATACGGTGTGAGAAAACCAAAGACAGTGTTCACAAGTAGAAAAAAATGGTAACGTATTGAGTTGATGCGTCATTTAAGGTGGCAAAATATTGTTGGAATGTCAAGTGAACTGGTTAAACCACGAGCAATTGATCGTGGGCATGAACTACAGAACTAGCACGGTTTCACCAGCAAGTCTATGTTGGAGTGCATATCATCTTTTGCTCCTTGGACTTCATCCACTTTTGCTTGCTGATTTTTCTTTATTCTGTTTCAACTATTTGATCAACTTTGAAAAAATGATACCTTAAATATGGTCGCATATACTTATAATTAAATCAAGAAACTTAATTTAGTATCCTTGGTTGATTATCATCATCACATAACTAATAATTGCATATTCCGTTGTGGTAAGAGAGATCCTCCCTAAATTTATGTGGCTTACGATGATGAATTTTATTCAAGATAAAAACTACATCTATTTGCAAGAACTCTTTTATTATTTCATAGATTAAAAATAAATTCCTCAAATAAAGAATAATTATAAAATAATTATTATTATTTTATCTTTAGTGAATTCTTTTTTAACAAAAAATATTTTTTTAAAAAAATTAATAAATTAAATAATTTATAAAGCATGCTGCGAATAAAATATTTTTAAAATTTTATATATAATATATAAAATTATAATTTATAATCTAGATGAACAGTAAAATTCACCACATCAACTTGTTGAATTGTTTCCATGTTTGACTGATTGAAAGCCGAATTTAGTAGTCATATCGGTTTTGGCTGAAAATGGTATATGGTGTATGGAAAAGTAAACCAGTAACAACCCCAATTAGGAAAACATCTGGCAAATAATTTTATTTAGTTTGGCGAGTATTACTTTATGTAAATTTTATAGATAATTAAATGACAAGTGTGGTGGGTACCATAGATTTAGTACTTTGAGAAAGACCTATACCAAAGATCGATATTTCAGTAAAGATGGACGCAAATTGCCCCAAGTCACTGGAAAGGATGAGCTCAATCTCATATCATGTGAGACAGGGAGGGGGGGGGCATTTTTTGGCAAATTTATTTTCCGGGAAAGTGATGACCATATATCATTGACTGCCAACAACAATGTCAAAAACCAACACATCCATCAAAAGAAGCACAAAACAGATCAACAGATCCGCCGAGTTTTGTAAGAATTAGAACATAAATTCTCAGAAATAGGCCAGGCCATCACTCCTCACTTCATGTGCACCACCCGCTACCTTACGCATCAGCAAAACTGCAAAAGTGTAGTATAGAAACATATAAGTGAAATCCTCATACACAAATACTAATAGAAACGTGGTTGCCATCATCAGCAGACCGAGCAAAGATTCAAGCGCCTTACCCCAACTCAGAGAGCTTCAAGTGAGCCTCTGCATAGTCCGCGAAGAAGGCATCCTCATCCTAAAACACAAAACACGACCATTAGTTCATACAGAAGCAGCTCACGAAATACAGTCGGCACACACGCAGAGTGGAGGGGGTCTACTAACCGCAGCATATTTCTCAACAAACGGGCGGAAGGCTGGGTCAGAAAGGAGAGCCTTGTCTGATGGCAATTGCAGAAGCCCTTCTTTCTCTCCACTTAGAAGCTCCCTGTTCACAATCAATACAATCAGAAGACTGCAGCAGCAGATGAGGCGAAGTAGTAATATAGAAGCACCAGTATTTCCAACAAGAAAATATGAGGTCATATATGTCTTTACTTGAAGTAAGAGTTGTCAAAGATGAGAGGGTTTGCAGTCCATGGTCCCTCAAATCCAGAACGTTCCTTGTGGCATCTTCCCTGCACGATAAAGCAGAAAATTATATAAGAGTTACCAGCATGAAACTTTTCCTATCTAGGAAAGGAAGAACAAAAAAATAGCTAATACACACCAAGGTGTGGCCACCAGAAAGCGCAACAATATCCTGGTCGGTCAGACCCATTTGTTTCACAAAAACATCCCTCAGGTGGTCAGATCCTGTAATAATGGATAAAGGTAAGACTCAGGAAACCCTTGCCATTTATAAGCACAAGGAATGTAACCTAACAAATTTGCTCAAGGTTATCTCATGTTTCTACCTAATTATCACAAAATTGCCAAATATAGAACGTTTTGAACTTACCCTTGGTAGCATCAGGCAAGCGACCCTCAACAGGTGGCTCCTCCTTGTCCTGAGATTTCAAATCGTGAACCCACTCAACAATCAAGCAAATAGTATCTTGCCGCAAGGACCATGAACAAGGAGTGCTTGTAATAAATTGCAGAATACCATAACACAAACAATGCCAACAATTTCAAACGATAATGAACCTCTTATCTTTCAACAGAATTAGACAAGCAACTGATGCCGAAAGCAGGACAATCCCGATATATACATTAATGAAACCCAGAGTTCTTTAATGAACCTATGTGCCGTAGAGACGTAGGGATCACACTTCAACTTTCAAAAAATAGAGTTAAAGAAAGAATAACATCAAAAAGAACAACCATACAGCATTAACAAGTAATTTCAGTTTTTTGTTATCAGCTAACATCATACCATCACACGAAATAGAATGTCTAAACATGTACTAAAGGATGCACCCACTAATTCAAGATGAAGAAATTTCACTAACCGGCCTTCCTGGGTGGAATGGAACTTCAGGTCCTCCAGTAACTTCAACAGCAACAACTCCAGCCAACTAAAGTCAATGAAAGACATGAATTGTTCAATTTTCTAACAACTAATGTTATGAGCTAAATTCAAATATATACAGCATTAAGAGAAACTACCTGATAGAAGTCAGCATGAGTAAGAGTGGGGAATTGATCCCTGATGGGTTGCAAGAGCCTGAGAGCAATGTCAAGACCATTGTTAGCAGCATGCCCCTGCTCAGCCTTGAATCTCATGGTACCAAAAGGACCACCAGTCTTGCTGCACTGCTCGAACGTACCAGCAGAGTGCCAACTACAATCACAGAGCACCAAAGTTGGATTATAAAAGAATAGATTACAAACACTTGGACACTGGGCATAATCGCAAAAGTTACATTGAGTTGAAGAGCTTGGAAATGTTAGGCTAGCACACGCTCACATGATGCCATCTATCAATCTCGTGTAACGAACAACAATAGTTTCACACCATTAAATTAAATGTTCTGCTTAAGCTTTTACAGCCCAGCAAATACTTATTTCTGGGATTTGTAATACAATCACATTTGTATTACTCCCGGAAACCAAAAAAACCAAAAAGACAAAAAACCAAAAAACAAACAATTAAACTCCAAGTGATCCAGTTATCTACTCCAATGCTTTTTATTTTGTGTAACTTATATTTTTCTCTCTTTTTTTTTTTTCTCTACAACTTCGGAGTCTCTGCCTTCTATCATCAAACTTGCCATGACCATCTTTTCTTCTGTTTTATATTTGTTTTGATTTGTTCAAGTAAATTGTAATTTAATTATTAACATCAATAAGAAAAATCAATAAATATCTTCAAAATAGAAAATTTAAGTCAAAAAACAAATATTCATAGTTTTTAATTAATTATGCACACTACCATGCATATTAGTTCCAATAATAAATCAGTCAAGGATTCCTTACTTTCCAGAAAATAAGTATAACAAACCTAAATTTCCTAAAATCCTAAATCGATTTATGGCAGAAAGTCAAAACCATAAAATGACAAAATTACTAAGTATCATACATCTAAATCTAAATCTAGAAAATATTGATCAAAAACAATACGAAAAAATTAGTACAAAAACATACGCAAGGCGGAGCATGATAGGAGCGCAGTTCTTCTCAGCGATCAAACCCCTGAGCTTCTTCTTGCATTTGTCAACGGCCTTCAGGTACTCCTCACTCACGGTTGGATAGTTCTTCACCATTTTCACCGTTACCTACAATCATAGTCATTGCATCAACACAAAAACAAGAAAATCAAACACATTCTCACAGAAACAACCACTTCAACGACAGAAATGAAAGAATCTGATCTCCTCCACCATCAGAAACACATAAAGAAACTGCAATAAATCACACACACGCACACAAAGTCAACGATGACAAGATAGCTCAAATCGACACCGATCGGGAGTAAAATCCAAAAAAACACAGTTATGATCGAGGAAATATTGAGTCCACTGACCCGAAAATACACAGAGAGACGAAACGCTTAATCCCTAGAAATGTGAGTGTGGAGGGCACAAGCAGTGAGCTGGAGATGTAGGGGAAAAGGGAGCGATATATATAGATACAGGAGGGGGAAGTTTCTAGAATATTAAATTGCAACCCTGGGATGATGATGATCGTGAGGATGGTGTTGCGTTTGGGGAGGACGGCTGAGATTGGTCCGAATTGACGGTTGGCGATCTAGTGGTAGGTGAGGAATTGAGAAAAATGAGTGATGTTGAGGTGGAACAGGGCGAAGCCATGAAGATGGACTTTTTGGTCGTATTATTTTTGGATTGTAATGACGAAAATGTCCTTTTGCCTTTTTCCTAGGGATTAAGGAGTTTCTATCCTGTGTGGCATGTTCCCTGCTCAAAATGGTAGAGGTTGTGCCTGGCATGAACTTTTGATCGTAGACTAATAATATGGAGTACATTACACGTGTACTTAAAGTTGTTTAAAATAAGATATATAATCTTTTGTTCAATTTTTTATGGATAAGAAATACCTAAAACTATAATTTAATTCAAAAACTTAATTTATAAATAATAATAGTAATAATTTATACACAAAAGGAGAAGATCAATTTTCAGAAAAATTAAAAATGAAAATGAATTCAAATTATATTGAAACCCGTCAACGATTAGGACGAGATTTGAAGCCATAAATGAATTTTGGGACGGGTCTTGGTGTTTTGTACCAAATATATTTCAAAAATTTAATTATTTTTAATTATTATTTTATATGAAGTATATTTATACATTTATTAGAAAAATGTGCATGTTTTAGTTATACTTACATATAATATTAAATAATAATATTTTTATAGATTAAAAAAATAACAGAATAAGTATTAATTCTAATGCATATACGAATAATATATATTTCAAAAGCTTTTATATTTTAAAATCACGCACATATAAACTCATAAAAAAATTTAATAATATTACTGGGACGTATTTATAAAGTATTAAAATTTTAAAAAATACATTTACTTTTAAACATTTTGAAAATCCTAAATTTGGTTGACTTTACCGGATCTAACCCATAGGATCCGGAGGCCTAAGGATCAGGTCCTGCATTTTGAGGAACACATTCTAAAAATAGGGGATGTAAGCGGGTGCAGGGGATGAAGAGAGGGGGAGAGGGTAAGATAGGGAAGCGGAATTAAGCGTTGAAAGGGGAAGTGTGAACGCAAGGAATTAGACGGAGATTCCATGGGGCAATTCCAATAATCGAGCGTATGCAAATAGAAAAATGATCAAATGGACGGGAAGCATCGTGCAACTGCGGACCCACCAGCCAGTCCCCCATACATTTGATTTGTACGACGTCTGCAGAATGTGAAGGCAGCATATGCCCCAGCCCCTCCCCCACCCAGGGGGGCGATCATCATTTTTTTAAAATAATAAATTTATTTTTATAATTTATAATAATTCCTATAATATAATTGTTTTCAACTCATTTTTAAAGCCGTGTAAGACTAAAAACCCCCTAAAAAATATCCAATTGGCATGTCATGTCATTTTTCCTGTCAAAAATTAAAATTTCGGCCACTGAAAGATAAATTTCATCAATTTTCAAACTTAATGGAGTTATAAAAAATGGGCATAATTATCAAATTAAAATTATTATTGAACATATTTAATGGACTAAAAACATAAGTTTTTCTATAGAAAATTAATTTTATATAATATAGATATAACATATGTATGTTTTAATAGGTCCAGGTTGACCATGAGGGGCATTTTATTCGTTGTCCCTAAAAAAATAGACTCAAGTTGACTATGAGGCAACGTGAGTCATTATTCATAATATAGGGGTAATTTTTATATTTAAATTTTCATAGGATTTTTTGTTGATATTTCCATATCACAAGTGGGTTACAATGACTTAACCTTTTTAAATTATATTGACAATCTTATATTAATTATAAATGAAAAGCTTTAGCTAATTATAATTTTTAAGGCCTTTGCAATTTAGCAAGATGTATTTTCAGGATAAAATCATGATACTGATATAAAGTCAAAACGAATAATACATCTCATCAAGTCATAAGCTGTGTTTTTTTCAAAAAATTGATAATTTGATTGGTTTTTATTTTTTGCTCAAGTAAACTGAAACCCATGGAATATCGATTTAAAAAAAATACATATTGCATTATAGTTTTATAAATATATATATATATATAATAAGCTTGATTTTATCTAGTTTTAAATATAATAAACTAACATGAAAATTACTAAATCTGTTTAAATTTACTAATTTTATTTAGTTGCAAATTTAACTGAGATTACTTTTTTAAATTTAATTACTAATTTCATTCAATTTTAAATCGATTAGTTTGGAACAACACCGAATCGAGCAGAAAAAATTTTGAGTTTTACCGAACCAAGGTATTCAGTACGTCATTTCGGCGTATGCTTAAATTCGATTCGGTTAACTGAAATGAACACCCTTAATGAAAAGGAGACATTAGGATTTATAATCCAAAATCAAACTCATCATCTACAGTTGATGTGGGATGTTTGTCTGTGTCAATTTCTATTTACCTACTAAAATCTTTCATTTACAGTGTTAAAATATGTCTATCATAAAATTTTTCTATGAGATTTTTGTAGTAATTTTTAATTTTAAATAGATTTTTTATTTAAAATTTATCATTTTATTATAAATACGCATAAACTATATTTGACTAACATAAACTATTTATGAAAAAAATACACATAAAAATGTATAAGTTTTGATATAGTCATCCGTATCATACATATAATTTACAAAATTTCATGTTATATTAGAATTATATAGTTCATATTCAATTACATGAATATACATTTAAAATACATCATTTCATTACTAAAAAAAATATGAAATTAATATATTTTACAATACAACACAAGTCTAATATATTTATAAGCATTTAGATATAAAACAACAACAACAACAAAAAGGGGTATTTTAAATGTTCAAACAATTATGACCTTACAAATTTTATACAAAGGACATAATAGTTTCTAAACTATTATCATATATCTGATTTTTTTTTTATTGCCTTTTTAATAGAGAGGAACACTTGATTTTTATTTTCTTTTTAAATAAAAACGATGAACTGTTATTAATTAAAATAAATCGATTACAATTACAATTATTCTTGTCAACATTAATATTAAGAAAGACTAATACAATAATTAAATCCTACTTAACAATACCTACTATTATAGGAGATAACAACACCTACTATGCAGTAAGCAATATCGCACGCACATGGCGTAGTTCGAAACCATAATTTTTAGGATCATGGGGTTTTAATTTCGCCAATTGAATTAAATCTCGTTGATCGAGACGCTTTATTCTTGAAAATAGCAAAAAACAAATAGAATTGGCAAAATGTAGGGCCCGCGTCACCAAAAAATGCACAATACATTGGAACTAAAAAAAAAAGACATATGGCAAATTACAGGGCATTATTGTGATTATGAATTTATGCTTTTAAAAGAAATAATAAAATAATTACATAGTACATCATGAGGATTATTATAACTCATCAACAACTCCACTAACAATCAACTTTTTAACAATTTATAAAAAAACAAAGTATTAAAATAGACGTCCGTGCAGTGTATTAGAGATACAAATAGTTGAAATTTGAAGGGGACATTAATGATTGATCCAGCCCCAATTAAATTATCCATAAGATCGGATGATTTAATAAAATTTATCAAGTATTGACTTTTACATATTAATTGGTGAAAATTAATAAGAATATTGTCCAAAATAGTGTGCTGTACTTATTTTGAATTGGGCAGCATTGAGTAATTCAACCCCCGTTTCTCGGTTGGATTACTTATTTAACTCAATCCCACATTTTTCCTAATCAAGAATGTATAAAACATGTGATACAGGTGTTTTATAAGTTCAATGAGTAAATTGAAATCTACCTACATGTGATATAAAAAATGGATAAATAGCCCCCTTATAAAAAATAAAATAATAATTTACTCACTTTAATGTTTAAAAAAAGTGCAAAATGCCCCCTGGACACTAGTGGTGTTGCGCACGCTCGAATATTCTTTTTTTAATCTTTATGTTACAATTATTGGATCTGATATAATATAAATCAACAATTTATATTCTATCTATAGTAATCTACAGTCGAGATCATATGTTACTTAATCTATGATCAATCCCTTATCTCTTCAAATCAATGATTGAAATTTATTCTCATATATTTATTTATATATAAAATTTATAAAAATATGAAAACATACAAATAATAAAAAAAAAATGGTCATCTTCCTCACGCATACCACCCCCTGTTCTGCCATCGCCCCCACCTCTTCCCCCGCCCCTGCCCCCGCTTTCACCTCCCGCCTCCACCACTGCCTCCCTCTGCCTCTATCTCCCCGCCTGCGACTCCACCTCCATCTCCCCGTCTGCGCTTGCGCCTCTATTTCCCCCTGCCTCTCCCTCCGCCTGTGTTGCCACCCTCTTTTTTTTTATGTAATTCTTTTAATTTATTTCTAAATTATGTATATATGTATATCTATATATGTGTACGTATATTATATGTATCATTTATTATATAAATCTATTTTTGTAAATTTATTTTTATAATTTGATTAAACTTGAGCCATTAATCTGACTCGAATGGATGTGAATCATTGAGATATATATCAAGTATAGATCATTGATTTAATCAGAAAAGATATATACTATCGATTTGTTTAGTAGATCTGAATCGCTTATGTATATATATATATATAACAAGATCTAACAATTAATGATCGAAGGTATAACAGTCATTTTATAGCAAAAAATAAAGCAAAATCGCACCCAATGTGCATGTTGCATACCTCCTCAGTTAAGGGGGCGTTTTGCACATTTTCTTAAAATTGAGGGAGGTTAAATTAGTGTTATTTTTTTCACAAAGGGATTATTTATCCATTTCCTGTATCACAGGTGGATACATTGCACAGCTGAAACTTGTTTCCGTCTGACAAATAAGTCCCTCAATTGGTATAAAGATTATCTGGAAAATTACTTCATCACATGCATTAACGCATGAAAATGTATAAGAGTTATTCGGTTATAAAAAAAATTATCTGACCTGCAATAAGTATAGTTATTTATTGTTAATATCAATAAATTTAATAAATTTTGACCAACGAAAGTATTTATTAATAGATGCAAGCAAACATCAGGTGTGCTAAATATAAATTTTCAAATTACAAAAAATTTAAGTATATCTACACCAAATTTTAGGAGCTCGGGTGTGATTATTCATCTTAAATATTATAATATATAGTTTTGAATTGTGTGTAGATTACAACTTTTAGTCATGAGTTGTGGTGTGACCCCACAATCACATCAGCATCACATTGACGATAACATTTGGGAGTACGTCAAAACCGGCGCACTCGATCAACCTCACCTTAGTTATTAGTATTTTTTTTTTTTGCTGATCAATCATATGCTGGCTAACCCCGCCTTAGTTATTATTGAGTGTGGAGTAGTGAGTAGCCTCATCTTCATACTCGTCCCTGATTGGACCAAGCTTCGGAACACCATGTTGCCGCGTGTGCTCCCCCACACACGACGGCGCGATAATATGAATCCGCATGTGATTGTAACCCATGAATTTTTATAATATGATAACATTTGTTCATTATAAAGTTTATAATCTCTCTCTGTTTAACATACTAAATACTGAAATATTATTATTATTTGTATTTTTTTATGTATATATATATATATATGTGTGTGTTTATCAATTATCTTAATGTAACTATTTTTGTATCTTACTTGGCAAAAATAATTTTTTTTTATCATTTTTAATACTTATTCTTTTTTTAATTTTTAATACAAACCATTCGTATTATCAAAAGAAATTCAGTAAATATTAAAACTAAATCGATTAATTTGGTTTAGTATTTTGTATATCATTTTGACCTATCAAGTTTTGATTTATCAAAATTTAATTTGATTTAATTTATTGAATAAATATTCTTAGCATCAAGTATGCTAATGATCTGGACGTTAAAAGATCGTTCATTCTAATTAGATTTAGCCACGTTAAATTAATTAAATTTCAATTTGCAAATATTGATGTACTTATGAATGAGTCTATTTAAACTATAACATAAGTGTAATATATTCATTATAATTAAATTTTGTTAGACCGAAACCCAATTTAAACTAAATTTTTGTAAACCAAATATAGATTTTTAATATAATTATTATTCACTAAAAACTAAAAATAGTTGAAGGATTTATGGGTGAGCTTATAATTTTTTTAAAAAATATTTCGTATGATATTTGAAAATTTATAAGATATTAAATATATACATATATATATGTTTTAAATGGGCTTATAAGATTAAAAAATAAAGGTTGAGAGCTTATAAACACCTTAGAAGAAATAAGAGGTTCTCAACTTATTTTTATAATTTTAACATAGTTTTTATCTTAATAATTATAATAAATTATAATGAACTCATCTGAAATTTGATATAATTATGAAAATTCCCTTGTTGTTTAAGAAATTATAAATTTTTTCTAATATTTGATGAAATTTTGTAATTTTTGAAAGAAATCTGAAATTTTCAACTTTGCCCTTTCTGTATTTTTTAAATATATATATATAAAACACTAGGATGAGGTGAATAAAAAAATGTAAAGAAAAATATCTGCTTAGTCCATAAAAAAATATATTATAATTCATAGTTTCAATGACATTTTGGTCAATTCATCGCAAAAAAATAGATGAGAACTTAGAGAAAACTAACGCGTTGTACTAATTATTAGACAGTCGTTGAAATCAATATGGGTATTAGTAACTTTTCAAACAACAAGGGGATATTTATAATTATAGCAAACATCACGAGAGCTTGTTGTAATTTATTCAAATAATTAAAATAATCATATCAACATCTTATAAGCTTTATAATTTTATTTTATCCAAACACTTCAGGAACTTATTTCTAAAATAAAAATCTAATTTATTATAACCTCAAAAAAAATATTCCCTATGTTTGGTTTTATATTTTTGTATTTTCATAGACAAGATAAAACACACTCAATGTTTGTTTTTTTTTTACACCTTATTTGTGTGTTTTTTTATTTTTCAACTTTCTATATATAATATATATATACACACTTATATATATAATATAAAAGAGACATGATTTTATAATGAACAGTAATTTTTATCTCTAAAAACTACAATATTAAATATATAATATTTACATATACACATATTTATATATAAAAATATATAAATGAGATATGATTTGACAACGAACAATGTTCTTGTCTCTCAAATCCAAATATAAACCTACACTATTTATTTTAAAATATTTTAAATTACCTCAAAACACAAATCCAAACATATCATTTATCTCCAACACACATTTATTTATCTTTTATCTTTCTCTCTCTGTTTTGAAAATACCAAACAAAATACGCAAAATACAAATTCAAACATTGATTAATTTTGAGCTCCGATTCAGAGGTTAAATCAGTATCGGGATTGGGCCCAGAGTTGAAATCTAATGGATTTAAGAATATGGACTTCCGGGCCCATAGCTCGTCTAGGCCCAACACAGGTAATGGAGCTCTCAACACAAGAGATTCCGTGTATAGAAACACAAAATTCTCAATTCAAAAACAACCTTTGAATGAGGCTAAGGGGCAAATGCAGCACAGTTTTCCCATTTCTGGCTTAATTAGACTTTAAATTAATTAAAATTAGTTGTCATGACACGTTGTTTTTATATATATATAATAAATAATTTTTTATATTTTAAAATATATTATAAATAAAAATAAATTATATAAATCAATATCATTAGAAAGAAAGAAAAAAACGAAATATAATTTATTAGTTAATATGAATACATTAATTATTTTATCAATTGAAGGGCATTTTGACTTTATAAAAAATTAGTACAACGACATTAATCGTTATGTGTGAGTACAAATTCGCTTTTTTTTTTCTATATTAGTATAGATAAGAGAATTTTTTACAACTAATTATTTCATCATTGAATACTATATTTTGTAATTGAAATATTTTGAAGAACAAGCAATCAAGAGATAGCATGTGACGCTCACATGTCACGTATAATGTGGGATGCAAAATCAAATTTAACAAAACAATCTAAATTTTTACGTAAAAAAGTAATCAATATTTTAAAATTAAGAGTGTATATAGTTAGATTGGATTATTTTTAAACTAAATTTTTTAATTAAATCTAATAAGTATGAATTGTTGCGAAATTAAATGAAATTGTATAACTATTTAGTCGAATTGAACATTTGGCTATGTTCAACTTATTCAGTGGTCAAAATTAATTTGTGGTTTCGCCAATCGTATATCATATATGGCAGGAGAAGAGTAATAGGATGTTTCATGATAAAATAACAATATCAGACGATCTAACTAGGAGAATAATCGAACAAATCAGAAGAAAGATCGTAGACTAGAATATTTGTTATACGTTCCAAAGGTCTGTATTCGATTTTAATTCAATAAGCATATAATATAGGAGCTTAGTTTGTACATTATTCTCTTATTTATTAATGCAAATTACATTTTTTCAAAGGAAAAAAAATCAATATAGTATATGATTTGACCTAGAATTCTATTGGTGGTACATCCATATCAATCACATAAAGTAAAGAGAAGGAACCAAAATTAGGGCTTGAAATCTACCCTAAATTATCGAAATTGGATTTCCTACTACTTTTAGTCGGAGCTCCGTCAAAGCACCTTCATTTGACGTCTGCGGCACAAGGTCCCGAACCCGGAACCTAACCCGAGTCGGAAGTATAGCCCGACCCAAGTGGCCACAGCGTAAAGACACCCTCAATCGAACCCAACCCTTTCACTTTTCTCACTCTAATTCTCTCTCTGAATTCTCAGTCTTTGTGGCTCTCTTTCTCTCTCTATATCTGTATCTATATCTCTATATCGCTATTCGTTTCATACTCCTCTATCTCGATCCAATCATTCGCTGTAAGTTCCCGCATCTCCAATCTCAATTCTCGGTTTAGATCCCTAAATTTATTGGAGCGACAGCGAAATCAATTTCGTTCAATCATTCTGAATGTTTTTTTTTCGGATTCGTTGGTCGGTTTGAGTCCAATTGATGCTATTTAATGTTCTTTTTGGATTGGATTTTAATTTGGACTGTTAGTATGTGGAGCTCAATTTTGTTTGATTTTATGTACTGGATTTGGCTTGAATTTTTTAATTGGTTTTCATTAGTTGGATTATTCAAGGTTTACTGGTCGACGGGGGCTTGTCATTAGGAAAGTTTTCAAGACTTTTTCGGATAAAGGTTTTTAGGGTTTGACTTTGGATCGGGGAGGTGGAAAGTGTGTTTTATTCCAAAGTTAAGTTTGTCTTGTGGATTCTGCTTTTATGTTTTTGAATTATGATTTTTTTCTCTTTTCTTTTACTAAATCTTTAATCTTGGTTGTGTTGATTTATTGTTCTGCTGGATGTGGATTGAGCTCTTCATTCGTTGTTGCATGATATTATCTTTAGTTTAATCTACTACCTATTTTAAATTATTGTTTGAATGTGAAAATATTTGTGTTTTAATTGCATCGATATCTGCTTCTTATGTGTTATTTTCTAAAGGCAACAATGAGTGATGAAGGAGAGAAGACTTGCCCCCTCTGTGCTGAAGAGATGGATTTGACTGATCAGCAGTTGAAGCCTTGCAAATGTGGTTACGAGGTGTCTAACTATTCCAAGTGAATTCATTGTTTATAACTGTGAAAACTTTGGTTTCTTGTCGTCTCTGAGCAATGCCTATTACTTATGTTTTTCTTTTCCTATTTTGATGATTATTGGAATTTGATTACTATTTTACTAATATTTGAGCCTGGTAAAATCGAGTGCCTGGATTATTAGATTTCCTTAAAACCGTTAGAGGATCATAGTTATAAATGGTGCACTATGACACATGGCACAAAAGCGAGCGCGGAGCATCATTTTCAAAAAATGATGCTGGGCTCTCACCTTGCGCAGCCATGGCGCCTTTTTTGGTGCGCCAGGCACGTCATGGTGTGCCTGGATGAAGCCCAACCTTTTAATGCTGGGCTTTCTATACAATATAAAAAGAAAAAGAAAAAACATGCTGAAGATGTCTACAAATTTGCTTTTTTCTTGAAACCTTTGGCTAAAAGTTTGAAAACATAATCTTGAACATGCTGATTTTGGTAAATGGTATAAACATATAAATTATTTATGCAAAATGTGCCATGCTTCAAAAAAGCGCTCTCCGTGTTGTGCTCTGTCTGCCATGGCTCCAGAGCAACGTTGTGCCATGATGCGTCATGCACCTTTAACAACTATGGGGAGGAGTGAACTAAGAGATGCCGGGAGAAAGAGCTAGGAAGGGAAGTCTTTTGCTTTTACATGCTTAGGCCAGAAGATTCCTTCCCTTTCTGCATGGCTTGCAGCATTGGACTCATCATTGTGGCTGTCGCATGTACCTCTTCACCTGGCACGTCATAATTAATTTGCGTATCAACTTATTGATATTAAGCTGAGAATCTTTTATGTTCAATGTTTAGAAGTGCGCATTTCAGTAACGTGATTCATATGATTTGATATGCTTGATTCCAGAAGATATTAGTATCCATATGATATCCAGGGAATTTCATGTTGTACTTCCTTGTATGTAAATTTTTCTGCTTATATGGATATGTGAACGTTTACAAACCTTTCTTGTAGATTTGTGTTTGGTGCTGGCATCACATTATGGATATGGCTGAGAAAGATGAGACAGAAGGGCGTTGTCCAGCATGTCGCACTCCTTATAACAAGGAAAAGATTGTTGGAACAACGGCAAGTTGTGAAAGGTAACTAATATGTGGTGTTAAGTGGATACATGTCAGGGAAGGAGGCTATATTCTTTGCTCTAATTATGATCGATTTTTAACAGGCTGGTTTCAGAGATGAATGTGGAGAAAAAACTAAAATCACAGAAGGGAAAAAACAAAACGTCAGAAGGAAGAAAGCAACTTGCCAGTGTACGAGTTATCCAGAGGAATCTTGTTTATGTTGTGGGCTTGCCACTTAATTTTGCAGATGAGGATGTGAGTGCTTCTACTTTCTTTTGCGCTTATCCTTCCCCCCTTATCTTTTTTCTTGTCTTGTTACGGACTTATTGTTGATTTTTGTCTGCAGCTTCTTCAGCGTAGAGATTATTTTGGTCAGTATGGAAAGGTGCTGAAAGTTTCTATCTCGCGCACAGCAGCTGGTGCTATACAACAATTTGCAAATAGCACATGCAGTGTGTAAGTTGGTATTTCTTGCTAAAAAAGTTTGTATTATGATACTAGAGGATTGCTTGTTTTAAGTCCTGTGCGATTTCATTTATATTATGACTTGGATTTCATGTGTGCTTGTATTATTGTTGTTAAAGGCACCATGGCACAAAAGTGTCAGGAGTCATGTCACATGACATGCCTTATGCAAGCGAGGCACATAATCTGCAATAGATTATTGTATAGTAGCTTTCGACAAAAATAATACACAAATAAACGAATATAAAAGATTCGAAAAAGAGAACTTGGTTTGCACAAACCTCAGTGATTATTTAATTACATTTAATACTTATTTCTTATATTGATCAATAACTTGGCAATTTCAACACTTATTTAATCAAGTTGAACATTGATCTCAGCTAATTAAGATCTTTTATTTGCAGTGAATTTGGTCAATATGTCCACAACAACCTCACATATGTTAGAAATAATTTCAATAGTTTAAGCAAACATAAATATTTTGTTACTAATTTGATAATTAAAATCTTAAAATTGGCTAGAAACTTATGAGAAGTAGAAAAAAGAGAGAACAGAAGGGACTCGTAAAAGATTGGCAAGAACAGAGAAGGAAAAGAATAAAGAAAAGGGAAGGAGAAAGAAAATCAAAACAAAAGAAATTAGAAGATGAGAAACAAAACTGAGCAAAAAGAAGTGGGAGGCATATGTGCCTGAGAGGAACACTGAATTTGCTGTTGCAAAGGATTATGCTTTCTTCCCCCCTCTCTTAGCAAAAGATCCAACTGATCGTCTCTCTTCAAGAAGGTCGCCACGGTTGTACCATCGTGCCTTGGAAAAAGGCACAAGGTGAAGCCAGGCATCGGCCGTAAGCAAGGCTAGTGCCAATATTGAAGAATGGTGTTGGCCTTGCGCCATTTGCCATTTTCCCCATGGTCACGGTGAGTGCCATTGATAACTATGGCTCCTGTTACGTACTTTATCCAATTTATAATGTAGCAGGACCTAGTGCCTCGGTTAGGGGTTGTCAGATAATTGAAGAATATGAATATATGATTTATTTAAAGTGAAACATGCTTATTATTTTCTTTTTTGATTACGACTTCATGTTAAACTTGGATGGTTACGATTGCTTATGTGTTACATTTTCTGAAGTATTGATACCATACCTTACATCTTCATTCTTGTGCAGAGTGCTATATTATATATGATGGTAAATATGTTATTCATTAATTAGCAATTATTTATCTTTTGCTCATTTCTGATTATTGTTATTTGTATTACTGATTTTTTTGAATAGATACATTACATATTCAAAGGAGGAGGAAGCTGTTCGTTGTATTCAGTCGGTGCATGGATTTGTTTTGGATGGTAAAACTTTGAGGTGAGTGTTATCCTGCATTTGTGTACTATGACCTCTTTTGTGATATCAAATGGTTTTTGAAAAGCTTGTTGCAGGGCATGCTTTGGGACTACAAAATACTGTCATGCATGGCTGAGGAATGTGGTATGACTATTATACATTATAAATGACTGTCCCTATTACACATGCTCGGAATTTGCACAGCATATTTGTCTATCATAGTGTTTCCTAATAAAGGATTTCCCCTTGCGCCAGCCTTGCAGCAATCCCGATTGTCTATATTTACATGAGATTGGTTCACAAGAGGACAGTTTTACTAAGGACGAGATAATATCCGCTTACACAAGGTATCTATATCAGGAAATGTTCAATTATATGTTTTCCTTTTCCATCATGTATTTCTATATCAGGAGCATTCAGTTATATGTCTCCCTTCTCTTCCATATGTTGATTTTCGCATTTTTCACATTTTGTCCACCTAAACATGCATATAGCACACCACTCTTTTCCTATTTTGGTTAAAATGTGAGTCGTGAATGTCTCTATACTTAGATAGGCAGACCTCAAGTTTTCAGGAGCTAGTTTCATCATATCATGGGATTGTTATTCTTATGCGGATGGTATCTACCCTCCTAACCGGTATTGAATCATTTTACAATTTAATCTGAGAACACCCGTGGTATGCCTCCTCTTTGATTTTCTGGATTCAGGGCCACCTTCTCTACTTAAAAATTTCCTTTATTCTCCTACAAAAGACTTTCCTTCATTGTAGTGCCTGTTTCTGTCCCCAGTAATGGCATTTTATTTTCATGTTCGGAGATGGTAAGTGAAGGTCTGCAGAACCCTTGCTCCCAATTGGGGTTGGGGGGGGGGGGGTTTGGGTGGTGGGGCTTGAGAAATTGTACTGTTTTTGGAGGCAGGGGCAATCCTGCCTATACATCAGAAACATTCTTTGATTGCCTATGTATCCTGTGGTGCTGATTCTTTTGGGGGTGGGGTGTTATATGTGCAAGCATCTTAAGCTGCAGTTTTCATGACGTCTTTTTAGCAGCTAATCTGTGTTCTTCAGAGGTAGGGTGATGTCGGAACCCGTTATGATCCTATTATGCAATAGTTAATATATTTCCTTTTTCTTTGGGTCTGAAATACTTTTTAAATCTTCTATAATTGTTTCTCAAGTATCTGATCCACTTATATAATGGTTGGAAAGGAGTAGAGTTCAACAAATTACTGGTTCCTCAAATAGTACACAACGGCGTTCAGGAAATGTGTTACCTCCACCAGCTGATGAATACTGCAATAACACCTCCGCTTCTTCAGGGAAACCTATAACTAAAACTGCTGTAAATACAAATGTAAGATTTTCTTGTTTCTTGCCTTAAACCCCCAGATCACTTGTCTTTTCCAACTAATGGTGGTTCCTCGCCAAGTTTTCTTTTATATTCAGTTTTCTGCTTTTTGTAACAGTTGCATTTCTCATGAATATGCTGCACTGAGCTCCTTAGTCCTCTGCTTAAATCAGTTAGAGATATTGGTGTTACGTTCTCCTAGGAAAATATCTGTGATGCAATTGATGTGTGATGATTGTGTTATTTGGCAGCTCATTCTGCCATATTGTGGTCTGGTTTGGCAATTGCCGCATAAATTGCTGCTGCTGGTATACCCCACACCTTTTTCTCTTTCTAATATAATTTCTATTACCTGGTAAGCAGAATACGGTGCTCAGTGCAAGAGTTTCTCCACCAAATAGCAGCTCTGGTAGATCTGCTGCTCTTCCTGCTGGAGCCTCATGGTGTGCTATCATCCGGCTGTAATTTATTCTAATTGTATTGGCTGCTCTTTCTGACTGTTGATTGTCTTGATCAGGGGAACTCGTGCTTCCAATAATCATCCTTTAGTTACAAGTGTGCAATGTTCCAATGGACCACTTAAACAGAAACCAGGCGTGTCTAGTGGAGCAGTTGCTTGTTCTACTGCAGTTGCAAACCCAATTCAGCTTTCCTCGATCCATAGTGATACTGGGAAGATGAGGGTTTCAAATGAAGAAAGCCCCACTTCTCAAAGTAAAACGAAAGCAGAAACCTTAGAACCAGGGAAGAAAGAATCAAGCACAGACAGGAGAGTTATTGTTTCAGAGAGTTCCGTTGCATCTGTACAGCCTGTGACTTTGCCGATAAGTAGACATCCCCATAGCCAACCTACAACCAATGCGCCACCTATTAGTGCAGATATTATTGATTCTTCCTTAATGCTTACTGTACATGCTTCAGACAAAGATTATACTGATGCTACAGAAGGGAATGTGGAGAATATATGTTCTGATATCTCCTCAATGAGCATTCATGAAAACCAAGTTTTACAGGATTCTAATGTTGGGCAGATGAGAGAACCAGTTACATCTCAGACAGCTGGAACAGCTGCAAGTACAACAGAGGACGCCACAGATGTCCAGTCTGATTTTAGATTGGGAGCACCAACTCACGTAACCCAAGTTGATATGCATGAAATAGATGATGATTTGTTGTCTTTTAATAACCAAAGGCTCAAGGATCCTGAGGTTGTTAGCAACAGAATAGCAAATTTTGGTCATGAGTTTCATCTGTCAACGCATTCTAATGTCAAGTCTCATCAGTTCAATGGTGCTGATGATTTGGACATGCAGGTTCTAGATAGAACTAGTAATTTGATGGCTTCAAAATCTAATGTTCCTGCTCGACATCCTGAGAGTGTGCTCAAGAGCCCTCTGGCTATTGATGTTGAACATGCTAATTTGTTTCCTAGTAAACTTCTAGGGAGATGTGAGGGTGACGTAGCTAGTGGTGGTTTAGATATGGGAGAGAGCAGCATAATATCCAATATTTTGTCTATGGACTTTGAATCATGGGATGAGTCATTAACTTCCCCTCAGAACCTGGCTAAGTTTTTAGGTGAAACTGATAAGCAACAAGGTTCCTTTGGAGTACCAGTCTCCCGGAAAAGTCAGAATAGCAGTCAATCAAGGTTTTCTTTTGCTAGAGAGGAACCGACAAGCCAAAAATCTGATTTTGGACAATCTATTGATTACTTTGATAAAGGCTTTCACCAGCGTCCTTTTAGCCATGATTTCTCTAACAGCAATCCCTTGCATATTGAGCAGCTTGTTAGCCGCAATGGTTTTCCTGTTTCTAATGGCACTGAATCAGAGAGCTTTGCAAGCAGTCATTCTCATATCTCCAATAACAAGCTCTCCCGTAAGTTATCGCTTATTCATATTTATGAATAAATATCTCTTTTCATTTTGTTTGGACATTTGAAATGTGTGACCTTATAATTCTTTTTTTCCTTTACACTCCAACTTATGATATGAATAATGTGGGTATCCATTGATCATATCACTAAAACTTCCAATGGGTAATGAGTTCTATGCCCCTCCGCAGAGTTGCTCCCTGAGAGTAGTCATGGGGCATTATCTTCAGAATCACTTATATACATTTGCTTTCTGTTTCCATGGTTTGGGAATATAAAGGTCTTTGTAAATTAATTTAAGAAACATAGCATATTATGTGTTTGTGTATTGTCTATGGATACATTTGATCTATGAGATGTGCCATTAGACTGGTTTTCATCATATTATCAGAATCCATACCTCGTATATATTCTCACTTCTTTATGGGCTTGGGTTGGGGGGAAGGATGTCTGGATGTATTGTGTCCTTTTCTCATGTGCATCAGTAATTCACTGTTGACAGTCAATGAAGAAAGCATTCTAGTTTCATTATTGTTTATGTCATGGTCATCTGTCAAGTTAGGCAAACATGGATGGTAGATAGGGTGTTAAAAGAGCCTACTTCAGCAAGCTTGTAGATGGTTGTACCTTGGTTGATAAAATTGGCAAACCTAAAGACAAGCACTCAGGTCTTTGTTGCTGGAGTCATACTTTAGTGAGCCTTTTCATTTGGGGCCAAGCTCATCTTAATCCATGTAAAACTTTTCCTAACAAAGTTGG
Organism: Sesamum indicum; assembly: GCF_026168435.1. Classification (NCBI taxonomy): domain Eukaryota; kingdom Viridiplantae; phylum Streptophyta; class Magnoliopsida; order Lamiales; family Pedaliaceae; genus Sesamum; species Sesamum indicum. The sequence goes on along the minus strand of NC_142665.1, from coordinate 5,190,639 downwards.
CTAGTATGGTTAACTGATTGTTTCTCGTCTCATTCACTGACCCAACACAGAGCTTCAACATGTCATGCTTGGCTCACCTTTGATGTCAATCATGATTGAATGAGCCTTTTGTCAGTTGAATCTGAGCCAAGTAGAAGTGTCTTGATTTTTAACTTATTGCTTTTAGCTCAATGTCGCCTGGCTCTCTGTGATAAGGTCCGAAGGAGCTAGTACAAGGCTTTCTATAGCCTGCACTGAGATACCAAGGCCTAATAACAAAATTGTAGTTAGATCTCAGTGTGGTAAATATCTATGCATACTTATGTACGGTCAAACTTTAGTGTTGCTTGGTAGTTTAGATAGGTTTAACAGTAGATTAGTATTTAGTCAAAATGAACTATAATGAAGAGAAACTGGGAAAACAATTGCAAATTGTATGCTTAGTAACTCAACAAGTCCAATGAAGTATACGTGTTGCTGGTCTCTTCCTTTTTCTGGAAATCATTCTGTCTATCCAATTGCGTTTACCTTAAAATGCAGATTCTAAAAGATGTTCATTTATGTATTTCTATTTCTTTCTATTATCTATATATTGTATGTATGCTAAAGATGCCATCTTGCTTGGACTTTCAGGAAAATTGTTCTACATTTTATATATTGAGGAAAATGTCTAGATTATAATGTGGGCGGCTAAAATCAAGCTGTGTTTGCTAGACTCATTCATATGGTGGAGTCAGTGAGGATTTTTTGTGATAATTCCTGTTAAAAAATTCTAATTTATGCTTCTACAGTATAATCAACTAAAGGAAGACAAGCAGTCTTGTTTGATTTGACTTCATTAAGGTGCATCAGTGTTGCTTTAATTTCATGTTGAAGACTGAAGCTACAGCTTGTTCTTGTTGGGTTCTTTCTATGTGTATGGTTGTTTTAACTGCGTAATGCTTTAGCAGTTAGCATCCTCCCAAGTGTGTTGACGCTGGTTACGGATGTTTGGGATAGAACCAGAGGTGGATAAAAGATCTATATCTTGGAGAATAGGGAGTTGGTCCATAAATTTCTGGCGTATTGTCTTGGATGATGCTCATTGCGGATGTTTGAGATAGAACTAGAGGTGGATGGAGATTTTCTATCTTGGAGAATTGGGACTCATCTTTGAGCTCCAAAAATTTCTGGCACCTTTGAGATAGTAGTTGTGAATTAATATTAATTTACTCTTTTCCAACATGTAATGGATAGGGAAAATTGTGTGATTAACTGCTTATCCATTAGCTGGGCAGGAGTACTTTTTGTTTTCCTTGTCTGCTAAGGTGTTAATGGGAATTGGTTTGATGTTAACTTGCATTTCCATTTATCTTGATATCATGGAAATGTAATTATGATGCATGGTCAGTTCCCTGATTGGGGCAGTATTGGAGCTTTTCTTCTTAGATATACTTTAGGTCATCACTCTTTTAATTGCTATTGCCAGTTTTGTAAAAAGCAAATCTAGATGCCGCCTCTTTTCTTTTGGCTTCCTTTTTTATTACTTAATTGTTTATTTATTTATTTATCATCTCCTGAAGCTCGGGTTTCCTATGTCTTTGAACAGTTTCTCGATCTCAGATTTCTGCTCCTCCAGGATTTTCTGTGCCTAGTAGGGCAGTACCCCCCGGCTTCACTTCTCATGAAAGGACAGAGCAAATCTTGGACACAGTTTCTGGTTAGCTCTCTATGCTGAGCTCAGTTGAGGTTTCATATTTATGTTAAAACTGAATAAGTTTTTTGAAAATCAGTTATATTCTGTACTTTTCAGGAAATCAGATGCTTGATGCTTCCTCTGTGTTAAGAAATCACTATCATTCACCTTCAGGTGGTAATCCCATTAGTAATGGTGATATTGAGTTTATGGATCCTGCAATATTGGCAGTTGGCAAAGGGACGCTTCCAGTTGGCATCAACAGCGCAGGTGTAGACTTCAGGTCAAGCTACTCTCCGCAATTGAGTACATACGGAGATGCGAGATTCCAATCATTTTTACAAAGGTCTCTTCCTCCACATCAGAATCAAAGATTTACTGACCTGGGGGACAGCTTTTCCCCCCTTAGTGATGCTTATGGAATTCCGTCCAGGGTCATGGAGCAAACTCTAGCCAATAATCTTTCTCCATTTTCTCAGTTCACCGTGCCTCAGTCTAGGAATGGAATAACTTCTAATGGACAATGGGATGGGTGGAATGAGGTCCAAGGTGGAAATAACTTGGGTATGGCAGAACTGCTCCGCACTGAGAGATTGGGATTTAACAAGTTCTACAGTGGTTATGAAGAATCCAAGATCCGAATGCCCAGTTCAGGCAATATATACAATGGAAACTATGGGATTTAATATGAAGTGTCTCATTCGATGTGGTTGGTGATGACCATAAGTGGTGAAATAGGATGTTTGTGTGTGACTTTGACAAGCCTGAATTAAGGATTCAATTGTTGGCACTCTAAAGATCGAAGAACTGGCTCTTTCTTCACATTATTGAGTGACCAATAATTTTTCAGAATGTTCCTGTTTGAGGATATGAGGGTGAGTCTGATTAGTCTGACATGGCTGCTTTCATGTTGGTGAAGGATTAAACCTTCTCAAATGTGGAGTCCGGAAACCAACAGGTAAACTTTGACTCACTTCTTTTCCTATCAAGTGATATACATTGGTGAATGTTATTGAATTTTGAGTTAGGATTGTAGCAAGGAGTCGTAGGAAAAGAGTCCAGAAGAGGCAAAGATGGTGCTGCCATGTTTAAAATTGGAATTTAGAAAGCTGGAGAAGGAGGTCGCAATGGAAGAATGAATACAGCACTGCGTTTACCTCTGTTCATGTTTCCTTTTATTTGAATTTATAATCATATGGTGATCATATTTGCAGGTGAAAGGAGCTTGAGATGAGAATGAGGGTCAATGTGATATGGCTATGCAACGAAATACTGTACATGGTAACACCCATCAATTTCCAGTGTGTTGTTTTGGTAGGAGGGGAGAGAATGGAGATGAATGATTGGAGATAAAGGATGATGCTTTTAGTATACTGGCTAACATGTATCATTAGATTGGCAGCAGCCAGCAGTAATTGATGTTTTGTAATTGCTAAAAACATTCATTCTTATGTAAAGTAGTGGATTAAGAGAGAGAAGAGAAAAAAAAGGTAGTGGAAGCACTTCTTTTTCCCGTTATCGAGGTACAAAAATGAGTTGCAAACTTATATTAGCAATAAGGTGGTTGACTGATATATAATAACGAGAGAGAGAGAGAGAGAGTGTGTGTGTGTGTGTGTGTGATAATGCAGCTGCTGGTGAAAAAAGATATTCATCTGTTTCTCTGTATAAATTATCCTTTGTCTAGTGACTAATTACATGTATTATATAAAGCAAAAAGGAAAAGTTCTACATATTCTGTTAATCTCATCATACTCTAATAAAGAAGTGAATGTATGAGAAAAATAAAAGGTACAAATTGGCTTTTACCAGAATGTGTGTGCTTAAAGTAAAAGGGAGTAAAATATAAAGAATTTTCAAGGTAAACAAACATTCTCTTTTTAATTTTTATCTGGTAAATGTTTAATTTTTTACACGCCCTTTTTGGTGCATGCATGTCTATATTAATTTTTTTGGTCATACGTTGACACTTTCTAAATTTAGTCTAAATAATATAAACGTCTTCTCATAAAATTCCAATTATACTTTTGGAATTTATAGTTGTAGATACAATTATATTCTTTATTCAAAGGCAAAATTTAGAAATATTATATTGACAGCCCCTTATGGGGTGTAGTTGTAACTTTATAAAAAATAAAAAATATTTGTATAATTTGATTTAATATCAAGGGGTGTGTTAAAGTAATTTGGCCTTTTTTTTTTTTTTAATTTGGGAAAGAATATACGAAGTTATACTTCAATTATTCTGGATTATATACGCTGGATGCGTGTATAATACATAAAATATGAAAAGTATGAATAAGTTTAAAATGTCTACGTGTCTTAACTTTTCAAAATGTATTGGTTCCATCACGAATTATAAAAACATATCTTAAAATAAAAAAAGTGTTTTTAATTGGGTTATTATATGAATATAATCTTTCAAACCCCTTAAACTTTAAATTTTTAGATCCATCTCAAAGGTTAGGGTTTGGGGTCGGGATTTGAGGCTGGGTGGGGCAGATTCTCAATCCGATTATTGCTGAATTAGGGTGGATCCTAAATGTAAATAGAGCAAATTTAGAGTCCCGTTCAATGTAAACAAGTCCTTTTTACTTACATTAGTCTTTTTTAATAATTAATAATGATAAATGAATTATAATAATTCGATATATCAATATAACTAATAATAATAGATAATATAAAGTGATATAAATATTCATATTTTTAATAAGATTGAAAATCATAATCTTCAACTTGTTAATAAAATTTTAATTTTAATCTGAAGGACTATATTAAGACATTGTGGATTGTATGTTAGTAGCTCCCAAAAGAAAAACAGGCTACTGCACAAAAGTAGTAAAGTACAATTGTACTACGTAGAATTTAGAATTTTCCCAAGAACCGAAGACCGGCGATAGCCCGTACTCTTTTGAGGCTGAAAAGTGAAAACGATTGATTTATCCTTAATTTAGATACATACCGGATCTACCCTTCAACAGTAATACCTCAGTTCGCCTCCTACATGTATTTCACTTTATCTTCTTTACAAATAATAATAATAATAATAACTAGTAATATAAAAGCATAATATTTATTTATTTGATTATAATTACATATTTATTATATATGAAATAAGAAAAATATTAATTAAGATATCTATATTTATTAAGTAGTATCTATGGATTTCTTAGAATAAATATTGAATAAAAGTAAACATATTATAGTTATCTTTCTTATTTCTTTATTGTCGACAATCGTTACTTTAAAGTAGTGCAACATTATCAAGCAATCTGTGGTATCTTACTTAATGTTTGGCCCCAAATTTCATTTTAATTTAAAACAACAAAAAAAGATCAATTTATAATCAAAATATTGTGAGAAACATTTTTGAAATATTACATGTAAAATTCACAAAAAGTCTAGCGAATTGAAGTATAAAACATACCAAACTTCAAGTGTGCAATTATACTTTTCAATTTTTAACATGAATGTATTTATGGTTGGGCCAAACCTCACTGATGCAGATATGATTTAACCTATTTATAATCTTTTATAACCTGAATTAAACACATTTTTTGAAATTACATTTAGTAAATTCACATAATAAATGTGAATACAGAGAGACAATAAGGCCCTCCAATGTTGTCTAAATCCCAACACACTTAAGCAGAGTCTGTGAAGAGATTTCCTAATAACAGCAACAATTCCTAGAATTCAATATGAAATTTTAGAAGACTTTTTGCCTCTTCATAACTGAATCCTCCTCCAAAATCACTACCAATAAATACCAATTTTCTGTATACATCATCAAAAAGAAAAAGAAGAACTTCTCCCGCCAAGAAAAGAATAACCAAATATAAAATAGAAAAGAATAATTCCTGCTTCGACGTATCCCATTTAAGCCGACGGTGCTTTAAGGGTGTGGGAAGGAGGGTGTGATATGATGAGAGTAATACTGAGAAGCGTTTATGGACGCATGGGGGTACGAGGACAAGAAGCGGAGATTGAGGGCCGTCGTCTGATATGAAGAATCAGAGTTAGTAGCCGTTGATGAGAATCCTGATGATGCTGCAGTGGACAACGTTGCGTTTGGGATAGCACGAGCCCTGTCGTGCATTTGCCATGCCCAGTTACCCACTTCTTGTCCAGAAACCAAACCGGTTCTTTGCTGGCTGGTCCTTTCCTGCCAAATTCATGTAATAGTCTTAGACGAACGGTTGAATTTTCATGTCCGATGAAAAATATTAATATTTCAAAATTCAAACAATAGTACAATAGTAAAGGGGTGATTGCAATTGTTTAAGTGTTTATCAAAATTTTGATGAAACCAAGTTCAAAAGGAATGTTTTTTATTTTCAAGTTATGACCTTGAACTGTTTAAATTAAGTTTATTTAATAAAAAACTACAAGTTTCTCCTACCAACGTACGAGCCCAAACACTCTTAACTTCTTTTCACTTTTAGTTTCACACATTCCCAACTTTCACTGCTAAATTTATAATTTTCTCTATAATTAATTCACACTACAAACGCAAAAAGTAGCAAACGTCCCCTAAAATAGCACGTGTTTCAATTAATCATATATATGAACATGAAATCCATATGCGACCAGAGTCTCTTTGTTAAGTTTTGTCCAAAGTCTAATACCGCAGTTTAAATGTTCCAAACATCATTTCTTTTTCACATAGCATTCCAATAAGAAATTATGTCAATACCTAAATTTGAAATAGATTGGATGGAGGAGATGGTCCATTTGGCAACTAAAACTACATCCATTAAGCCAAACGAATGAAGTTTGTCTTCTTCTATTGTAAATTAGTATTGCACTTCACACGGTCGTGAATGCGTATAACATTCACGATTCCCATATATTTAAGCAAATATTTTATACACATTATGTATATATGTACAGTGCAATATGTTACGAAATATACTGATTTGTGACACAAGATCTAAAGTGAATAAAAAGAAACAAAAAGACAACGAGATGCTTGTTTACCTCATAGTTGGGAACAAATTTATCATTTACACCGGTCAACAACCTAGGATGTTCCAATGCTACCGGAGGTCCGTTGAGTGGTGGATTACCAGAATTTTGCATATGTAGCTGCAAAAAGCAAAGAGAGATTGACTTATCAGCATCCCATTTGCAGAGAAATGACAGATGATGGAGATAAAACCCCCCAACATCTTTTACCTTCAACATTCTTGAGTTTTGAACGTTGTAAGGCGGGAACTGAAAAGACCCCAGGTTTTCACTCTCCTTAGGAGAAGAGGTCGACATCCCCAAATTCAAATCAAGATCATCTCGGCTACCAGCTGCTTTGACAGCATAAAAAATTCAAACTTCTTTCTTAGTTACCAAACACAAAAAAATATGCACGAAATGCAACAAATCCTCCTGTGAAACTACTAATATGCAAAAGTTCCAAAAGGGCAATGCGACCACTGTGCAGGAGGCCCTGAGCTACTTTTCTCAAAGTTGGGGGGTCGTGCTGCCTCTTTTTTCTTGTTTGGAGGGTTTTGTGCCTATTAGTGTTTTTACTGGGAATAAAATGCAGTTAACCCACTGCGCAAAAGTAGGGAGAAAAAAGACGGGCGAAAAGTATAGCACGAATATTACCTTCATTCCCAGGTTTCGGGATCATCTCCCCGTCATACGTGCTGGGCTCAAAGTTGGTGACGGCGTCCCTCCCGTTACACTTGATGGCTGCCTTATCATACGCCCTAATTTTCAAGAAAACATCAAACTCTTGAGGTCGGGATATTATCAGTCAGTAAGATGATAGTGTAAAATCATGATGGTTTAGGACCTTGCAGCCTCTACTTCAGTGTCGAATAGCCCAAGATACATATACCTGCAGCGAATCGCAATCCTCACTAAGACAATTCAACATTTTCTGGGCTAATCTACACTTGAAATTCTCAGCTAAACATCGAATACAAATTATTCCATTTCCCATTAATCCCAACTCATAAATGTAGCACCCTTCACTAGTAAGCATTTGACATCTATGGGCAGAAACAAAGCGCATATCACACAATAGTACCGAGAAGAGTGGAGTTGCTTACTTCTTTCCAAGGAACTGCCCCATTCGAGCCTCCCAACGACCGCACTTGTGGAGCGTCACTCCTCTGTATTTCGAGCTCCCTCTCGAGAATCCGGTGCTCTGCCGACGCAATATATGCACAAATTCCTCCTTCGTCAGATTCTTGGTCTGCATTCATCAACACCAGCAAACATTAACTTTGTGAATATCCATTTCTTTCATCAAATTAAGGTCAATACTGTTAGGAACTGCATTCAGTCAAATTATAACTCTGTGCAGAAAATAATCGTAAACCACAAGATTTACATAATTCGGAAGAATTCTATGAATAAAAAGTCACACATCAACTACTTATACCCGTACAACATTGTAATATAATTTTATCCCGGTCAAATCATTTTTCCTGGGGACAGTTCCACATTCCAAAAACATAACACTATGTTTGGATTCATATTTTTGCATTTTTCAAGATAAGATAAAATATATCCATTATTTATTTTGTATTTTTATACCTTATCTATGTGTTTTTTAATTTTTCAACTTTCTATATATATAATATATATACTTATATATATTATATAAAAAAGACATGATTTGACAACAAACAGCGATTTTTATCTAAAAAAAATACAATGTTAAACATACAATATTTATATATATACATATTTATATCAATGAACAGTGATTTTTGTCTCCCAAATCCCAACATCAAACCTACACCACTTATTTTAAAATATTTTAAATTATCTCAAAATACAAATCTATGTATACCATTTATCTCCAAGAGACACTTACTTATCTCTATTTTCTCTTTCTATTTCCAAAATACAAATCCAAACATTAGGATATATTCTGTCTACATACTGTTTGCATACATAGGCTTTTCTCACCTGTTTCATGTCCTCCTCATAGTCACTGAGGTTGAAGTTAATATCAGCATCAACACCCCGGAATTTTATTGCAGCTCTATCGTACGCTCTGATGCATAAATTTTATCAAATTAAATAGGTTAAAAAAGGAGAATGAAATTTGATTAAAAAAAGGGGAAGTAGAAGAATTCACCTAGCTGCAGCAAGAGCAGTGTCAAATCCACCTAAATAGAGACCAATACCAAAACCCATCAATAGCAACCCAAGAAAATATTGGGAAAAAATGGAAAATTAAATGAAAATACTCTGAATATTGATAGGCTGATTGTACTCGTACCCAAATAGACTTGTTTACCACAGTCCCTGATCAAATTCAAGTTAAGGTAAGTAGAGTTTCAATGGAAAGAAATAAAAGAAAATTATATATATATATATATATATATATAAGTATTTTTATACCATATATGGGACTCCCACCGGCCGGTTCTTCTGTAGAAAGTAACTCCTCTGTACTGGGAGCTTCTCGACCTGGGTCCTCGGCGGCTCTTCCTCGCTTGCACTTGTTGTACCTCCTGCTTCTGTTGTTGCACCGCCGTCGTCGGCAGGCCATGATCGAACCGGAGATTCGCTGGTTCAGTGATCTGCCTCCCAAGATTCAACTCGCCGAGTCGGCTCACCGGAAACAGCTCCCGAGTCACCAGACGCGACTCGGCCAAAGTCAACCCGCTATCGCCCTTGTCGACCGGATCATCGTTCCCGGAATTGCTGGTGTTGGCGAGGATGTCGAAGTTGAATGTGAAGGCGGCGCTGTCGCCGCCGCCGTGGATGGGGGAGGCGGCGCGTGTGGAGCACGTGTCGTCGTTGCTGGAGCTGGTCTCCCCGGTGCCGTTCACCACCGACGAAAGCGACGTCTCCGGAGACTGTCCCTCCGAGTGATCCGTCTTCAACATCGCCTTCCCATTGCAATCTACGCTCAGATTGAGATCAAACATCTTGGATTATCAACCGTAATTTCCCCGCACCCCGTAAATATAAATATCCGCGTGGTTCTTGTGTACTGTCCGCAGTGCGTGTACTATGTGTAGAAATGAAGCGGGCGGAAGAAGCTCATACTCAGCATTAGATTAAAGGGTCTTCAACTTTTGAAGCAACTAAGCTGATGACACGAATTTGGAGTTGCGTTTAATAATCTGAAAGGTGAAAAAGCTCAAGGGATCAACAAAACAACACGCTCAAGCTCTTCTCCGGGCCTTCAATATTTATAGTATTCTTTACTCACACACAAATACACACATATATGTATATATAAATGTAGAGAGAGAGAGAGAGAAGAGTGTAGTGATTTGCATTGTGAAGAGGAATCATGAATCAGGGACGACTACAGTGTTAATGGAGATAGGACGACGTTTGGAGGAACATATTTTTCCCAACACTCCGCTTCTTTTTGTTGGTTGGTTGGAGAGATGGGCAACTGGAATTGTCGGTTTTTCCTTCTGTTTTTTTTTTTTTTTTTAAATATATAAATTTATTACTATTATTGTTATTTATTTATTTTCTTGATTCTGTCAATAATATTTGTTTTTAGTATTTTCACGAGGATTTACGTTATTGATATGATGCTCTTCTTCTCTCCAAATTTCCTTCTTCGATGGATGCCTTTATTTTCATAAAATAAAAAAATCAATTCATCATATTGGCTCATAAAAATATTTTAGAAAATTTTAAGAAATATTTAAAATTATAATTTATAACTCAAAAAAATATTTTGATCAATTCACCATAATAATTAAATAAAAATTAAAAAAATGAGCTCATTATTAGATGAACGTTAAAATTAGGAGAATATTTACAATTTTCCAACAGTGGTCAAGTAATTGTAATTCATCCTATATTTTTTTTCTAAAAATAATTTTATTAATTGATTGTTATAAATTACTAATATATCAAATATGATGATTTATTTAATCACTTCAGCTAAAAAGGGCAATTGGAAATCTTGAACAAAGAAAAAAAAAAAAAAGCAATAATAGGACAAAAAGAAAATGGTGATTGGTGGGTCTCCTAACGTAGGACTTTCCGTCGGTAACCTTAATATGAGCTGTCTCTCTTTTTTATTATTTTTCCATTTTTAGCCTCGCCCCATAAAATGAAAGAGGCGATCATGATTTTTATCTCATTTTTGTATTATATATTGGTGTCACATCAATCAACGATTAATTTAAAAAAATTAAAATTTAAAAATATAATTAAATTACAATATAAATAGTTATTTATTTTGAATCTTACCTTAATAACATAACAACAATATTATAGGGTATATTATATTAACAATCCTTAAAATTAAATTTAATTACATAAATATTCTGTCTTTTACAAAATTATAAATATCTCTCGTAAAGTTGTAGTTATAATTACAAGTATTTTTTCTACTCAATGGCAAAATTTATACAAAAGCCCCTTGAGTACATTGCACTAACACCCCTTCAGGGGTGTATCTATAGTTTTATAAAGAAAATGGTTGTTAATATAATTGAGCCTAATTTCAAAGGATGTCTTTGAATTTATCCAATACTATACTTATTATTAATTAGTTTAGCCCTGATCAGACCCAGTCATGGACTAAGATTTTTCGAATGTCAATCTGATGCAATGCAGTTAGCCTTTGAAACTTTAGATATACATTATTGGAAAATAATTAAGACAAATTAAAATATAAAATTTAATTAATAAATTTATTTCTACTATATTAAGTATAATAAATGGTTAGTTATGATGTGTGGTACATTACTAGCTTGTGATACGTGAAAAATGATTGACGGCATCTAGTCACCATCCGGCCTTGTCCAGTCAATCGAATAAGTGTCAATAATTGAAGTAATCTGGCCTTGGTTGAAATAATGTGTCATTTGAAGGAAATTATGTGTTCCATTATGATATAAATGTAACTATTAAATTTGTAAATACATAACATTCTACAAACATCTTCTATGTCTATTCAATCACACATTTATGACATTATAAATACCCCAAAAAAAACCCATCAATTTCCAAAATGCAAAATTTCGAAGCAGTTTAGAAAATTAGTATTTTGTCTTTTATTCAAAAAGTACCAAAATATATTTGAATTTGATATTTTTTAAAAAATTCATAATGCTACTATCTTGAAAATATCAGGTTGTTGCGACTTTTTGTCAATACACAATTATAGCAATATATTCGATTTTTACCTACATATTAATTATTCTCCACTAAGGTGGCTTTTGTTATAGATAAGTTTATTGAAGAGTAAGGACAAATATGAATTGATTAAAATGCTAAATGATGAAATATATGAATAAATAAAGAAAAAGTTTGTCCCACGTACACTACACCTCACCACTTTGTTAATTTACTCATCAATTAACGACATTTCTTCATTAAAATAATAATAATAATAAATAAAAGAAATCATAAATGTGTGAAGCTTCCTCATAAAAAAACCTTATCCCTAATTTGTTCTCCTCCCTAATCAAATTTGGAATGTTTCCACAATAATATATTACTTTAATTTTTATATATTTTTTCAAAAAAACGTGCGCACTATTAGAAATATGACTATTCGTACATAACAAAAAATTCAAAAAATATCGTGATGGATAGTAATTAAAAAAGGTGCGAAAATTCAAAATTACCATTTGTTTCAGCAGACGATGTCAAAATATTAATTATAAATAAAAATCATGGCAGACGCTTTGAACATAACTAAAAGCTATAATAAATACTACAGTAATCAAAATTTCAGTTTTCACTTCGATTTATTTGAGGGATCATAGTTTTTAAATTGTATCAATGTGAGGATTAATTTCTTTCTTTTTTTTTTTTTTTTGGTGGTATAGATTTTTGGCAAAAAGAGAAGTTAATGCTTTTGTGTATAAGCAAATTAGGGAAAAAAAAAAAAAAACATGTAGAAGATTCCTTTTTCTAAGTAATTTACAAAGGTGGTAATGAAATGAAAGGGCAAAAAGAGGAGACAGAGCATCTTTGGAATGTTGATTCATTGAGATAAGGTATATCTATATCTATATATATATGAAATTAAATTAAATCAAAATAAAAAAAGTTTTATAGAAATGACATCTGTCTATTCATCCCCTTCCATTGTAATAACTTTCCTTTTTTACTCAATAAAATTTATTCATTCAATTTTGTTTAAGCATAATCACCTTTCTCGTATCCAACACTTCGGTCCTGTAGATGTTACATTCCATGTTTATGTAAATTGCTTCTAATTCAATTAGAATGTTTTTTTTTCCCCCCCAGTGAATTACTGTATATTCACCGCGACCAAACAAAATCAATATTATCAATAACTTGCAATAATTTTACCAATAATCAAAATAATTGTCATAATTTTTAGTTGTAGCTAAAGTTTGATATTTCTATGAACGTTGCGGCGTCATAATTCTTTATTATAAACATGGTTGTTAATCATAACAAAAAATCATATTTCTTTTAATAAAATTATCATAACTGATCAAAAATTATTATTAAAATACAAACAAACAACTACTATCAGAGTACAACCAAACAACCCACAAATTGAAAGAATTTGAATCCATAAATCTCAACTTCACTCATTACTAAATTGGACACTTTATTTATTTATTATAAGCTTTCATATTATACTCATTACCATAATTATATTACTCTTTGAGATTAGACTATAAATATTTTTAAATTTTTGTGAAATTATGAATACACTCTCTAAATGGGTGTTAGTGTAATGTGCTGTAAGGGGTATTCTCATAAAATTTTGCCACGACATAGGACATGCACTTATAATTAGAATTTAGAACTACAATCATAAGTAGTGTATTTATAATTTTGTAAAGGCCAGTAAATATTTATATAATTAGGTCTAACCTCGTATGACGTCAAATGTCAATATAATTTATCTTATTTATTAATTGCTCTCTTTCAACATTTTGATAATCAACCCACAAATTTTACAGACAAACTCTTCATTTTAACAAAAAAAAAAAAAAGAAATATATATAAGAGAAAACAAGATGAAGTAAAAATAATGAAATGATGGTAGAAAATTGGAAGGCATGCGGTAGAATAAAGGATAAAATACAATGAGTTCTTTTGAAATTTGTCATAATTATAAATATTTTTTTATTATTTAAAAAATTATAAATATTCCTTAAAATTAACAGTCGTTCAATAAATATCTTTGGAGACAATTCGTTGTACAAGGACACTTGTTAGACGATCATTAATTTTAAAAAATATTTATAATTATAACAAAATTTCAAGAGAACTCATTGTAATTTACGTTAGAATAAATACAACCCTATCTCGTATATTAAAATTTAATGATGCATAATTGAGAATGTGCACATCCCTAACCACCCTAGATTTTTTTAGGTACGTACCCGCACTACCTATTGTTCTAATCATGTACTTGTACTTTATTGTTCCACGTAACACAAATAATTATTTCCCTATGTATATGTATATATGCCACGCCAACAATTTTCTATATGTTATATTGTAATTGACTAATATTATTCCTAGCGTAAAGATATCATAGTTTAGAAAAGAGTTTATTGTGGTTTAACATAAAGTGTTGATTGATATTTATCCTTTTTTTAATGATCATCTCGTTTAAAAAGTAAAACTGTAAATTAAAAAAATTATTTAATATTTGATATATTTAACACGCTCTGTAATGTCTAGAAAGTTTTTTTATTTTTTTTTTATTTTTATTACAAGTCTTATATGTGGAACTCTTTTTCTTTTCATAAATGTGTTGCAGTGAGATTCAGGTTTAGAAAATCTTACTAGACCTGATTCTAATACTATATTAAACAATCAATTCAGCAATATTTGCAATAGCTTAAACTAATAAGCATGTATCAACTTATGGCTGCAAATAATTAGATTGAAACGTAGTGCTTTTTATTTACAACTTCTAATTCAAAACGACTTATATTAATTTGATTTAAGCCAAAAACTATAACCAATTTCTGTAATTTATTGATAAATTATGAATATTAATTGTTTTCTCAAATAGCCAAACTTCAATTTTTTTTTCATTTTTCAAATAACTCCAACTTTAACTTACAACTTAGAAGCTATTAGGAACTCCCCATTCATCTAAACGTTTAAGCTGTTAAAGAGTAAAATTATATAATAGTTAATATCTCTGATACAATGACTAGTCACATCATTCAATTCAACATACGGAAAATTAATTAACTAAGTACATAAATAATTATACCGAAACACATACACCAAAAGACAATAAACTACAAATTACTCTGAAAATAAATAAATCCAAATTCCCACATATACGAGACTCAAACCCAAAACCTTTATTAAAAATCAACAGCTTTAGGTAGATTTCTAATTTTGTTTAAATATATGTACTATTTATTAAGTGTGGGGGATTATGATAATATATTGACTAAAATACTCTCGTCATACATATTCTTACACAGATGACCATTTTTTTAAATGTTTTTTGACCGATAATATTATATTCATGCATATAAAAGATTAATAAAGAATATTTGAGAAGTTATTAGTTTTGATCAGTACTTTATTTTTATTTTTTTTCTCTTCCGTACAAATAAATAAATATAATAAAATTTAAATTATATAAATGCATCGAGTGTTGCTTCAATACCTAGTATTATTATTGTTGTTGGCAAAGTTGCGTGATGGGTTGGCAATAAGAAGGGTTAGCTAATTACCGTCTCTAAGCAAAATAATTATAACCTCCTAATTAACTCACTTAGAGATTAATTACTTACTAATTTGGTAGCGGGCTAATGGAATTATGATTTCTAAGGTGTCCTAATCATATATAATGCATTTTGCTCAAGTAATTAATGAAGAATATATACATTCAGATTTGATCGTTAATGCTAATTAATTCATGTGATTACTTTAACTAAAGACTAATAATAACGAATAAATACTCATTTCATTTTATCTATTTTTTTGGCGCAAATATTACTGCAAAAGAAGAGAATATTAGTGACATTATAAAATTAAGTTATGATAATTATAGTTTTAATTTAATTATCTATAATATATATAATTGAATAGGATGGTTTTAGCATTTTACACATTGATATGTTATTTTTATTTATAATTTAAAATGTGTTAATTTATTTATTTTTTTCACTTGTAATGTTCGAATAACTACCTCTCACTTGCCCATCGTCCCATCATCCATATTCTTCATATTTGAATTTTCTTTTATCAATTTCGTTCCTATATTTTATTTAATTGCATTATCATAAAGTTTATTATTTTAATAAAAAATATTTTTTTATTATATATATATATTGTATTTGCGCACACATAGAGTGTGAGTTTCTCACTAGTATATTTTAATTATCAAAGAAGACACATGTCAATCTCATATCAATGCGACACCAAAATATAATAGAAGATCTCACCACTCAATAACACGCTTACATCAATATCATAATTCAAGAATCCACACACTTTTGCTCAGATTGGGGTCATTACCCATAAAGACCATCCGAAGTAACTATGATCCATGAAGCTCAGATCATATTGATGTGACTGATTCAAGTGGACTTCAACTATAGATAATCTAATCCTACAAATATTAGGCATACATTTTTTTCCTGCATTATTGTACTATCATTGTTCTTATGCGAACCTGTCTGACTTAAACATCATAAATATATAATTGATGTCTATTTGGTATTCTGATTGTCTTGTAATCTACGGACACTCTTCAAAATTCGTACGTTAAAAGTAAATTATAAAATATTGGGCGAGGCTGAGAACTCAAAAATCAAAATAATTTCCACGAATGTAATAATCATGGTTTGTGAAAATTGAAACAGCATGTGATTCACGAGGAAATCAAAATATAACTTTAATCCATCTTTTGTTGATATTAATCCAAAGCCACCCTCTTACTTTTCCAGCCTGAATAGATTTTTGATAGCCGACAACTTCCATCTTTTTCGAGCAATCAAATAAACTCTCTCTTCCTGTTCCCATTCCCAACCAACACAGATATTATCGGACAGGCGATACTTTAGTGGACCACCCCCACCTTTTGCTTAAAAAGCACGAGTTTAATACAAAACCTCAGAGCTCTGCTAACACCCCAAATAAAATAAAGCAGTATTTGCTGGGAGCAAAGTTGGCCACGTTGCCAAAGTCGCAATTCTTGACTTTTCCTCGGATTTCTTGACCTATAAAATCTTCTGCTCAGATCTTCAAGGAAATCATCAAAACCCTAGCCAGCATAGGAGGAAACATTGAATCTCATTGTGTTTAATTAAAGTCGTGTTTATAATTATTTATTTTACTACCACCAAGCCAAGTGTTCCTTTTTTTTTTTTTTTCACTTTTTTTCTTTTTCTTTTTCTTTTAAAATTTATTTATTTATTACATTGGTCTTCATAATAATAATCATTACCAAAAAGAAAAGTTTGAAAGTGAGAAGAAACATGATGTCTTCTTGAATTGTATTGAAATAAAGTGAGACAATGAAATGTCATGTGATGTGAAGTTACATGTAAAACTATGCTTTTGGGAGGAAACTGGGATTATAATTTTGTCTAAAATTAATAATAATTACCTATTTTCATATCTCATATTTTAAAAAAATATATTTCCTATATTATAAATAACAATGTCCAAAAAAATTATGATAAATGAAAAATTATCTATCATAATCAAACAAAATCAATACGAGAACTTATTCTAAATTTATTAGTTTTAATTTGTCACTCATTTTAGAGTATAATTTAAAACTAATAAATTTAAAATAAACTACCATTTCAATGTCAGTTTGGGCAAGAATTTTTATTAAGTTAATTAATTTTCTCAATACGTTCTGAACAATATCGAATTTTCATGGCAATCGTGCACCAACGATAATAAATATAATTAATTGAGCATCATAATGAGACCTAATTCATAGACCAAGATTTGTTTAAATCAGTAGGAGGCGGCAACTGTAAATGAATCCACCTACAAAAGTTTCTTAAACCTAGTTTTAAGTCTCTTTGCACAAATCACGAAACCCTAATCAACTTAAATTATGTGGAGAGAAGTAAAATTGAAGACTATTACGTATCCACCTTTTTCCCTAATCCTGTAATAATGTCTTATTTGTGAATAAAACATCTCTCATTATTTGTTTTCGTAGTTCAGTAAAAAGCACTTCGTTTGTGTGGACCCCACCACCACACAATTTCGAATTTTGACATTATAACAGAAAATTCTAACTCAGATCGTTGCTCGATTAAATACAAAATAATCATATAGCAATTGTTTCGTGATTAGTTTGGTTCAACCAATCTTAATCAGGACAAGAATTTTCAGCTATGACCGTGCTTCTCTGTCTCTGTCTGCTAATTATAATTAAGTAATCTTAATTAAAATCTCTAATTATGTTTGAGTTAACGTCATCTTTGTCGAAGCCTATGAAAGTATCAAGCTGCAGTTGGATATGTGTATTATTAAAATTAGAAAATAAAAAAGTCTATTATAGTTTAAAATAACCCCCCAACCCCCTACCCTTCAACCCCACACCCACAAATAAAATAATAATAATAATAAATTAATAGGAAGACGTAAGTGTGAATTTTCAGCAAACTAGTGGCAATTAATGGGTTCGATATGCATATAAGCATGTATCTTCGACTGCGTAAATTAGGTATAGATGGATTCGGATTGGAGGGCTTCATCGATTATTCCATGCTGTAGATCGAACACGTTTTGAAATAGTGACAATTTTTATTATTAATAATTATATCATGACAATAAAATTATTATCACTTAAATATATAGTTTTAATGATAATTTTAAGATTCATACTTTTAATATTTTATCATTAGTATGGTCTTTTGTTGTGGTCCATTTCCGATATCATGAGCCTTAGAACCTAAAACCATCAATATAACTGAGATTGTAAACGTACTTGTGATCAAGTGAGAATTTTTCGATATTTAAATTAATTTGTGTAAAAGGTCAAAAGAATAGGACCAAAAAATAGGCATGTAGCAATGAAATATAGCTAGTTGCCTATACGGTAGCCCATGGATGAGACGAGGGAAGACATTTATAATAAGAGATATGATCACATAAACGATCATGTACGGCACTATATATCAATAACTCGGAGAGTTAATGTAGAGATGTCCATAATTGATATAAAAAAATCGAGTCAAAATCAAAATTGAATTAAAAATATTGATTCAATTTTCTTTTTCTTTTCGAAAGTTCGATATTTGATGCGATTTCAGTTTACAAAACCATATCGACACTGAAAATATTAATTAACTAATTTATTTATTTAATTTAATATACTTATTTCTTTTGAAAATGCGAGTTATGATGAAGCGTAAAGATAAATATTATAAATTATAAAGAGGATGGGTGTGTGATTTTGGGTAGGTATCTACATCATGCTCTTCAGTACTTGTGTTTGTAGCAAAATCATTAGCAATTTTGTCAAATTTGATGATTATTTATATGTGTTTATATATAGGTTTAGTTAATTGTTGAATAATGTTTTCCTTAAATTTCAAGAAGATGACTTTTATTTATATGATCAAAGAATGATTAGTTCCAATTTGGAAAAAACTAAGATAGATTAATTGATTATTAATTTCATTTAATTTATAATTTTTTAATAATATTTTATATATTATTTCTAAACTTATGGGTAATTACAAGTATTTGGCAGGAAATCAAGAAGTGGAACATATATATATATATATATATATATATTGGAAAAAATAAAAGATTAGAAATTTATAGTATTCTTATTATTAACATTTTATGAACTGCATAAATTTATTTTTATATAAAATGATCATATTTTTTCTATCGATAATATTCTATTAATATACATTTAAAATTAATAATATACATCAATAATTATTTATTTTAATAAAAAAATAAATTATACACATAAATCGAGTACATTTTGATATATAATATTATATATATTAGGGCGGCTTCCTCTTAAGGTAATCCTCCAACGTTAAATACCTTTTGAACTACTTACATTTACTTTCCAAATCCCGTAACATAAGATCCGTCTCACGTCATCCCCCACCAACCGTATCTTCCCTTGGATCACATCCTCCACCCAATCCTCACCTGCCACCTACACCTTTTCCCCACCAGCCTTTCAAGATCTACTGTTGACAGGTACCGTTACACGTTGATCCTCCCTATCCAACGGCTTTGATTCTCACTGTATGTTGCCTGCGTATCAGGTAATCATTAGAAGCAGCCAGAAGTGTGTGCTCCTGTTTAATTACTTGTCTGAAAGGGAAATCCTTAGATATTTGGCTCCCACAATACGCTCTGATACTTTCTATGTTGTTGTCAAATGTTCTAGATTTTGGATTGACCAATTCATGAAAATGTTAATTTTTTTTTATCATTGTACGGCGATTAATGTCTCGCAATATTAAGTATTTTAATATGTCTTGATAGAAAAAAAAAATTTATATTTAGAAACATCTCAAGTTTTTCGTACAACGTGCCAACATCATCATCATCCTCTTAGTGAAGGATTTGACGAGCAAACGATTTTGTTCCCACAAATTGCGCATATTGGATGCAAGCCAACAACATCGTTCTTCAAGGGTTTGGGACGCATGTATAACATCGTTCCCACGGTTGGGACGGACAAAGGGTCTTGTTTTCACAGACTGGGGCTATATGAGACGTCTTTCAGTGCAATTGATGCTTCATTACGCGTGATATTATATGGTTTCACAAGAGTTTTACGAGTCTGTCATTGAAGAAACGCCTTAATAAGAAGGTGATTTCAAAAATTATAAACAACTCAAATTTATTGTCTGCAACCAATATGTTTGTAAGTATGATATTCATTTTGGAATTAAGATAATAGATGCACAATTTTGTACAATTGATTTGATTTATGAATACTAATGTTGTATGTTTAACTAACAACCATAAAGGGCTTTTCTAAGATTTGACTTTGCTAAAATTTCATGCTTTTATTGGTTACCCTCTATAGGAAAAACAGTCATTACATTTGTATCAAAAATTGGAACATTAATCAGGCTAAAATGTATTTAATTTCCTAGCTAATATTAAATCCCAATTAAAGGACATTTTAGTACTTAGCTTGTTCAATAAAGTTATCTGAAATATATAAATATAAATAACTAAAGTAGTTGATGGTGGGAAAATATTTCCCCAACCTTAGACAAACTAAAATACACCAAAATATTTCTTTATAAATACATGTAAGCAAATATTCCAAAATTTTTTCGTTTAATATCCTTATGATAAGTACAAAAACAATCTAAAATTTGGAGAGATCGTCTCATCTTCTATCAAGGCAAGAAGATGGATTGAAATTTTCATTTCAAATCATGATGCATCATCTATTTTATTTAATATATATATATATATTTACGTTATACGTACAAGAATCATTATTTTTTTTTTTGTAAAAAAAAGTAATAAATATGTGTTTATAATATTAATTTAAAATAAAAAGATGCTATAAAATTTGAACAAGTAGAGTAGTACAGGTTATAAAAGATGTGCGTATTTTAAGGAAAGTACCAAGTGGTTGGGGGATGAGGTAGGTAGAGTGTGTCGGCAGAGAGGGGGTTGGGGTTGTACGAGGAATGCACCTGGAGAGACGTGGATTGATTCACTGCCTCTCTCTTCCCTTTCTTTCTAGTCAACCATTCCTTCTACTCTATAATGATCCATCATAACCTACTCTTTTTCTTTTTTTAATTAATACTTACATAATTATGTTATATTTTAATAAAGCATACTTATATATTTTAATTTAATTAATATATTAAATTTATATAATTAAAGACAATGAAATAAATTATAATAAATTCATTCATAATGAGATACACTTTTAGTGAGTTTTAGACCCATGATTTCAAACTTATTCATAATCTGCATGTACGTTGAGATTTAAATCAATGACCTCAAACTTGTTCATAAAACCTTATATCTGGCTAATTAAACCCATGACTTTGAGACTTCAGCTTGAATCGTTAAACTAAGACATTGGGAACCTAAATACATCATACTTGTGCAATTTTTTCTTTTTATTTTTATTTTTATTTATATAATTATTTCAAATTTTATTAAAATTGCTTTATTTTTCCACGTCATTGTAGACATCAATTATTTTTGTGCTTTAACTTTTAAAAAAGGATTGGGACCATCAAACTTAAAATTACAAAAATGCTCTTTACACAAATATTATGTTATTTTTAATTATCTATTAAAATGTAATAGATACAACACTCGATGATGTTGCAGATCTATCTTTCGATATAACAAATTTTAGAAATGCTATAATTGATGGCATCTCATTGAAGAAGTATTTGAATAATATATCATAATAAAAAATTATATATATATATATATATACATATGTTTGTTTGAGTGTGATAGACAAATATCCACATCATAATAATCTGCGAAAAAGCTAATAAATTAGTCTTCTACCAAGATATTGATTCGTATGTTTTTTAATTTATTCGTCATTTAGTTTACGTCTTAAATATACATACAATTGAAAAAATAGATATATATTATGATACATTGTTATCCCGTATAAATGAGGGTGTAAATCATAATGTATTGTACCAATAATATAATGGATACAACTCTAAAATATTTAAACAGGATCTGATTATTAATTAATAGGGGACCCACATTCATAAATAAGTGAATTGCATTACCAATATCTATTCTAATTTTGTTTCTTATACATAAAGAAAACAGGCAACATGAAAGGAGGTTGGGAAGTGTTGTTTTTTACGCTAACATTTTAATTTAAGTGGTGAAATTGCCGATTGTTTTGGTAAGAAATTTGTACTTATTAGTGGTAAAAAGCAATGAAGATGCGTAATGGCTAATGGTATAAAGCCTTATTGCATTCACATTTATTAGGGTCAATCCATTTAACCAAAAATCTCATCTCACACAACATCCATTCTATCTAACTAGAGAACACCTTTTGGGCAAATGCAATTATGTATTACTCATTTGAGATTTGGTTTTTTGGGCAAATGTATACTTCAATTAAAGATTCTAATAAAATTTTAAATTTCAAAACACCAAAAACGATTATGCTTGCCGTTTTTCCAATGTAGAGTACATGTATATAATGTCAAAGTTTGATGAGAACAAGATATCACAACTTGCTAATAAAGGAAAGACACATTGCACTATGAAACAAAAGACCTGCAATAATGCACATACCTAAACACTTACGTTGTCATTTCAATATTTTATTGCAAGAGATTATAAAAAGTAACAAAATGTAGAAACTTCGAGGAGATTAAGATGTCAAACAATGAATAAACAAAGCCATCCCAATCCCAATCCCTCAATAGTTGAATCAGAACATGGACCACATTAGTTTAATCCCACCTTTGTCTTTTCTCCACCATTTCGTATCACATGCTTTATGAAAAGCCAAACAAATCCTAGGACAATCAAATATATGCATATTCTTTTACGTTTTCGTCTCATAAAAAGGCCCAGTGCACAAAGCCAACACAAGTGGCTCAGTGGGCAAACCAGATGAATTGCACATGAGGTGCTATGACACAATTGAGCCTCATGACACGAGGCATTGACTACTTTAATTTTCTCACTCTAATTTTGCTACAATTTACAAACCCTTCAAGTTCCTCCTTTGCTACTAATTTAGGAAATATGCAAGCATCATTAGCCCCAAACGGAGTATTTCAGAAGGGGTCAAGGCCCCATTCCTAAAGATGAAAACAAATGATGCAACATACAACGTAGTTGGATCAATGTAGCATAAAATATTGTCCATTTTAACTTTCTCAATCTAACGATTTTGCCATGAAAAGACGCCTTCCTAGGGAGCTTGAGACTTATACCATGCATAAGTCTCTCGTCTCCTATCAATATGGAACGCATACCAGCATGATCCGTATGTTAGTGTGTGCAACTACATAAATATTTGACACATGTATATGTAACTTCTTAGCCTCACCTTTCAAGTTTCCTTGCCATAAACAAGGTACTGTATAGAAGGTTTAGTCTTTATATGACCAAAAAAGTTTCCTTGATTCTAACAGAAAGGCAAACAAAAAGAGTTTTGTGTTTAAATTAACCCTAATGGAGTGTGTACTAAGGTATTCTTTCAAGTGCGTGACCCTACTACTTCATAGAAAGAAGCAATCCCTCATAAATATACTAATGCGCAGCATCATATCTTTGTTCTTTTAAGCAATCTGAGGCTTGAATTCAGGGAATCCATGTGCCTATAGTTTTCATCACCAATTTTCAAGCCAGAAGATTGGTATCAACTAACCTAATATTAGAAAAATAAGCAATGTGTCTGTAGGTGCGTTTGTAGATGCAAATGTAACCAAATCAGCAAATTACATGTATGTATGTACATGCATATACATGCCGTAGAAGAGAAAACGGCATTTGCATCATTTCCAGCAATGGGACAAAACAGACAGCAGAAGCAACAAATTCAGGAGAGCATAAAATAATAAACTTCAGCAACAAAATGAGATTATACATTTTCATGCCAAAGCCTCAGCAAATTGATTAAAAGATGTCGACACAAACAAAAAGAACTTTTTAGTGAAATTAAAATTGTGTAAATTGTGAGATATCATCTTCGTTGGGATGAAATTTGAAACAGCACGAAACAACATCATACAACAAGATTCTCCACAACAAACATAAATGTTTCATAAGGAAAATCATAGAATTTTTAAGAAAACATGAAACACGACAATACAAATAAGCAGGAGAGATGCACAAAGAAGAAGCTGAGAAAAGTAACGAATAAAATTCAGTGAGGAAAAGATTTAACAAAAATAATAGCGTAAATAGTTCATCTTGGTCATCGTTATGTGCCCTACAGTTGGGGTTTCAGCGGCAACACATAAATCACATTAGATTTCCGAATCAAAAGTTTGAGGTACTTCTTGACTACATATCATTCAATTTAAGTCTTTTAACTGCGAGAGTGTGTTATGTCTGCAGATCTAAGGTGCAAGTTCGCTGTAACAATGGTTGCCTTGTGTGTTGCTCAAAACCAAGAAGCAAGCAAACACTGCTGAGAACTGGATTTTCTTTTCCCCCCCTTTTTTCTAAATATTGGCAACCACAGATACATCGTACTTGATATATATACTCAATGTTGGTCTACAGAGAACCTCTGGGATGGTCTGATACTGACATATCTCAACTAACTATGACCATGTGCTCTCAGTCCTGCTGTAAGGGAGAGTAAATGGATTTAGAAAAACCCATTCGGAGAAAGTGCACCTCATGCAAATAAAAAGAAACAAAAGGAAAATGAATGACTACTGAGTCAAAGAGAAATAAAAAATTTACGTAGGATACTGAAATCAAATAACAGACTCCATCACATGGCTTGCTTCATCTTACCATTTTTCTCATTGCAGCACTTCACTCATAATTAATAATGCCAATGTGGCCTGCATTGTGGACATGAATATTGCATTGATTACTGAAGCAGGAAACAACAGGCATAACATATTATTTTCTTAAGAAATATGAGAAAATCACACTAAATGAAATACATGAAGTACATTAACTCATCTCCATATTTACATTCAAATAGAATTTACTTCTGTTAGTGAAAAGTCGATCAAACCTGGATAAGATGCATTAAGTAATTGAAAAATATTTCTATTTTCCACACATTCTAAACTTAATGAATGATACTCGTACTTTTAGGTGAAACAATGCTTCATTTCAGAAATATTTCAGCCAAACCTATCTATTATAACAACATTATTTACAAGCAGTATTTGTTATATAACATTGTTAACTAATTATCTTTAAATTGTGTCATAATTATAAATATATAAAAATATTTGCTGCATAATATAAACATAACAACAAGTACAATATAAATTATAATCATGTTAATGTGACCAGTGCTTTTGCTCCCAAAATAATTCTTTTACATACATAGACTACCCAAACAATTATAAATCCATATATTATTTGTCTCTAACTTTAAACAGAAAGTTTAGGTATATTCGTATGTATTAAATACCAAATATTCCCATGTTGTAACTAACTAATGGAATTAGAGCTTTGTGAGACACATGTCGAACCACTGCCCTACCTCAGAATTAATCATTGTAACTCAGTATACTGCGCTCTCTATCATGCATTTGCAGGGTTAATAGACATGTTGGGAACAATTTTCAGTTTCTGTTTTGGCTATTTTTAAAAATGGTGTTTAAGAAGTGGATAATGTCTTTAGGTTTTTTTTGGGAAAATACTTTTGGTTGATTATATATGTTACATCAAACTTCTTTTCGAGTGAAAAATGTAATATACATATTTTTTTTATTAATACAATGATTTAATATGTATAAAAGAATAATGAAGAACATAAAATAATTCAAATATATGTATATATTTGTACAGTTATGATAAGGATTTTTTTAAATAGAATCTTGTAGAAGATATTTAAAAAATAGGAAAGATATTCAAAGATATATTTTTTTTAAAAACACGTTTTGAACCTTTTGTAGAACAAGTAAAAATCAGAACCCAGACATAGGCAATGTTTATTTTGGTTTGTTTCTCATAATTCTATCATTGTTTCCTGGTAAGTATATACAAAAGCCAAAGAAAGGTTTCAGGTCAAACCTTCCCAGCTGATTGTGTTTGCTTCTGGCCCCATCATTTCCACTCCTTCATCGTCGAGCAATGAAACTCCAGAAGAAGTTATGTTGAAACAAAATCCCATAGATGGAGATATTGAAGATTTTGCTATCTTTATAACCCTTTGTCCTGCAAGCAACGAGACAAATAATCATCAATCATTTGGATCATTGCTAATCCAGATAGTCAATATTTGCACTTGACATAAACAAAAGTTCGGGGCTAAGTTCAGGGATATTAGACCCTTCCCTTTAAAAGTTCCTAGCGCTCGACCATGCATGCTAAACAATGAAAGAGGGAAAAGCGTTGCTCATCTTTCTTTCTTTTAATTAGTGATATTTTGTTTGAGCCACAGCATTCTTGGATAATACATTTCCCTTTAAGAGGATTGGTATGAAACTTCATTCAATCTGCTCACAGCAAAATGTGACTTGGATATTTATGTCCACTAGTTTTTGGGGAATATATGCTTCTAGTCTAACCTCTAGCATTGTAGCTCAAATGAAGTGGCATGTCTTACCTCAACCTTTGTTCTAGATGAAGAAGCACAGGGAAAATGGGTATTGCTGACCGCACTATTGTCGAAACCATGTTTAGACTTGTGATTGGAAAGAAATTGGAACAGAATTCAAAAATTTATATATTCATCATACTTATAGAATAGGAATACTTTTACTCCCATCTAATTACAGAAAACAGAAAAGAATTAGTTCAACCAGTACAATCATTTTTTTCATGTCTTCACTTCTGAAATAGATAGCAAATTTTAACAATAAAGATATTACATATTCGCTTAGTGAGCTGGTAATTAAGTAGCCTCGGTTGGTTCGTGCAGTCATTGGAGCATATCTGAAAACAAGGGAAAAGTATTCCCTGTTATTCCTGTTTATCTAGAAAATAATTTTACACAGGCATAGTCATAAAATAAAAAGGTTAGCTAGATGCAATATACTAGGAAAGGAACATCACTCTTGCAAAGCATTAATTTGCATCAGAAAATCTCAGCTAAGTTTCAGCCTTGGTCACTGCATAGTAGGATGAAAGAAGACCTGATCTAAATTCTAGCACAAGACGAATGGTAACAGCATGAGCCCAGTGAATCCCCAGAGCGGCAACAAGATGAGAATTAAAATTTGGAGGATCTTCTATAGTTTCAGCTCTGCTCTGCTCTGCACTGCACCAGGATTCACTGGTTAAACATTGTTCAGAAGAGAAGGATGGTTGAGGTGTTATTTCCCAAAAAATGTTTGCATTTTACCCAAAGAACGTGTTAGTTATACCATTTTTTGAGATTATCTTTTGAAAATATTTTTCAGAAAACAACCCTATTTTCAAATCTTATGCAATATTTTCCAGAGTATGAACCTCATTTCAGAAAACAGTCTTTATTCTTCATTAAACAAGTAAATTAAACATGTAATCTAAAAGGGAGAAGTCTCAGCCGGCCAACTCAATTATCAAACCCTTCGAACTCCCTCACCTAAACACTTTTGCATTTTCACAAGTGTCTCAAAGGAATCTTTCCAAAACATTTTAGAAAATACTTTCACAAAATGAAAACAAATCCACAGTGGAAACTTTTGGAGTGTAATGACTATATAACACCTTGGAATAAATATCGGGAAGCTTCATCACGACTTTGAGACCGTACTTGATTAGTCACCACTACAGGAATCCGATAACATTCTGCTAGAGATCTGAACATGAAAATGAAAGAATAAATATTGATATGAAGAAAGGGAACAACAAAGCTAAAGTTTCCAAAATGTTCTCACTTTATAAATGAGATATGCCAACCTAATGGGTGATGTTTAGGAGGAGCCAGGCCATATTCTCTGCAAAAAGGAAAACGTTCTTCTTTTGAGAGAGAATGAAACTTAAGATAATATTGTTCAAAATAATCATAAGTTGATACACAAATTCATTGCATTAACTCGAACTTAGGAGGATATACACCACAATGGATTTAATGAGTTGTTTCAAGAATTTTCATCATCTCAATTATACATTCCATCTTCCAAGCGCACTAACGCCCACAGGAGAAAAGTTTCTGTATTGCTTATACACTTTTTAACATAGAAATTAGTGGATGATCAAAGACAATATAATAAATGTACCAAGTATCGACAAATCAATACCTAAGGAGTTAGTAACATGTGCAACTTAAAAATTTTCATTATCTAATAAAAGTAATAACTATAAATAGCATTATGATAATTTTATCCTTAATAACTATATAAAACTCTATCTTCAATGTTTATCATGAAACTGAAAAATCTTGGACAACAAAAGGCACACACATTATGGGCTTGTACTTGCCAGAATCCACTTTCATTGCAAATCTAGGTGACATAATTTTGGCTCTAAGGAGATTGGTTGTTGGCTTTTAATTAGTTTAAATTCCCAAATCATTAATTCCAGGAAATTTCCTTGAGCATCCATTCAATTTTATCATACTCGCTGTAAGTAAAGCACTTACAGCTCTCAAGCTTCAAGCATACACCTTACTTCATGGTTAAAATGGATTTTATCTGTATAACTTAAGAGCAAGTGTTTCAAAGGAGAAACGAGGTTCAGATACAGTTCCTAATATTCCACACTTTTTTATGAATATTAACTTTTCGTATTAATGTTTACAACAAACTAGAAAGATTTTTCTCAAAGACAGACAGCAAGGATAAGAATTTTCTTAGACGAGTAAGAATAAGTGGAGAAAACAATGATCATGGAAGATATAAGTCTCCCCATCTATGTCCTTGAATGAAACAGAAAATCTGAAGACTTATTTGACCACAGTACACTAATAGAGTAACAAAAACAGAATTCGGAACACACCAGAAAACAACTGACCACCCATCTTTACAATGATCTCACTGTAAATACTTATTGAAGGATCAAAGATTATATGGTGCATCCCTCGTATCAATATCTATCAACTAAGTAATTAACACTTGACATCTATCAGATCAGAATACTAAGATATTTACTCAAACATTAATAAAAACAAGACAGATGCACATTTCCTCATTACTTCTGTTTACATGTTGGTATTTGAAATAGCAGAAATTCAGCTGAATATAAAATGTTTCAGATAATAAACCCAGCTGTGTGATTTTGTTCTTCTCTCCCCTTCCAATGCTCACTTGTAGAAATAAGTGTGAAGATATTAAGATGAAAACCTTTATAAACACCAGAATTTAGTTCACCCCGAGTCCTTTGGAGTGATAAATTATTTTCTGAAGTAAGTTTGATTCGCTAACTTCTATGAACGTAAATATAAGAGAGGGAAATAAATCACCCAGAAGCAAGGGCTGCCATGCTGTCAATTATAAGCAGCTTTACATTGTGCTGGAGGAGTGAAACCTTTATATGTTGCAAGCTGTCAACAAAAAGCATAATTCCAAAGTTAGTACCAAACAGGCAAATTATCCTGCTAAGTAGAAGTTTCACAAGCACATGCGAGAACCAAATGTTTTAAAAGAAATAGACATACATTAATTGTTTCTAATCATTTGTCAATGGTTATATAAAGTTTTTTATGCTGAATTCGTTGTTTAATCCTTATAGTTTATTTCTTTACTTTATTCTCATTGAAAAATACTAATAATATATATATATATAAATTATTTTTGCAAATTAGTGTCTTGTGCACACGTGCCAGGGCTCCAAGACCCGATTGCGCCATGACCTTTAACAACTATGTTAAGGTCATAAAATTTGTTGGCTTCAACATTGAAATTGAAAAATGCAATTCAATTTAGTCAGTATTACGATTATACTTGCTTTTATATTATATATTAACACGCAGCAAGTCACATCCATATGGTGTCTTTCAGTTTGCTAAGGCCTGTCCGCCACTAAAAATTTGGTGGATTTAACTAAGGGCAAGCAGGATAACTTCTAATGATTTTAGCTAAAAGACCAAAAGTAGAACCCTATTTATAATGTATTTTCATTATCGAAATGCATAGAACTCTATTCAACTTAGGTCATGCATTTAGTAGAAATATATAATAGATAATTCACATCCCTAGCCCATCCTTAATTCCTCATCTTGGTAGGAGGGATCAACTGACCAATTTGAAAAGAAAGGATCAATAGCTACACAAGCTTTTGCCAACTTCAAGATGATAGAATATCAAATACAAGGACCTAGAACTTTGACTACTGAAGAACTAAATCAATGAGATTCTCATTCTCCCTTTGTCATATTATGTGTAAAGTCACAAAATCTACCATCATACTCTTATAGAGAGCGAGTTCCCAAGCAGAAGAGAGAGACTTCTAGGTAAAACCCTCCCACTTATCCAGATCTGCATTCAGGCATTTTATTTCCCACTCCAATCATGTTATAAGTATAGCCAGTATTTAGGAAAGCAACATATAGATGGATCTTTTACCTCTCAGTGAACTCAGACAATGAGGCTGGCTGCAAAACTAGAATCCTTCCTGCCATCTGCAACAAAATGAACAAACAAATAAATAAAGTGAACTCACTCTTACTACCTTTGTCTGCTATATAAAGATGTAATTAATATGGTTAAGAAAGATAATACAATCTCACATACATCCAACAAAAGAAGATGAAGGAAGCACATTATATTGCATACCTCTTGAGCCAAGCCTTCCATGTGAAATATTTCTGGGAAACTACTAAGGCCCATTTCTATCATCCTAAAAGGAGATTTAACCACAATTAAAATTGAGCAAGTCTGGGCTGATTTAGTACCACAATTACTTGGTAATACCTTTTTGAACTAAATTTGGATTCCACATCAACATATATTACACGGCCACCTAAACCTCCATAAGAAGTAGGCAAGGATGCCAGTAAAGCAAGCTTCAGGCAAAACTACAAGTTCAAAATAAGTAAGACAAGATTAGTCAAACAAATTGGGCTACCACCACCAACCATCGTAGTGCAAGAGTAAGCTACAACTTATAGCACTCAGCAGCCCAGTGATAAACTCGTAAAAAAAGCAACAGATTCTTGTAAGTATGTCAATTATCACATGAAATGTTTGCCATCACAACTATAAATCGTTTCCACTTGCTTAAAAGAAGAAATTACATCTCAAACAAAAAATCAGAATCTTTAGAAAGAAAAAAGGATACTGAAGAAATTGAAGCAAATAAAGCAACCAAATGGTATTAATGTGGATCTAACCAAACAATAAATGGTGCAAATAGTCAGGTATATGTCTGCTCTAAAGAATACCTTAGGAGGCAATTTGGAAAATGCCTTATGAAGTGTAAACATATGAACAATAAGAATAAGGTTTTTCTCCCTTTGCAGCATATGCATTGAATCTTCCCTTAAGGGAGCAAAAGGAACACACAACACTTTCTAATATCCTTGTTTAGGTGTTCACCTCAAATGCTGACTAAAATTAACTTCATATTTCCATATTCCTAGATCCTACCACAAGGCACTGCATCATCCTGAGTGGAAGTTGGCAATGGATGAGATGTGCTCTATCTCTCGAGGGACTTGGGAACTTGTACCACTCCAACTAATGCAGATGTGGTTTCTTGTTGGTGGGTGTCCACTTTCAGGTAGCGCGTTCATGGGATTATTGACCAGTAGAACGCCCAACTGGTTGTTAAGAATTTTATGGAGACTTATGGTGTTGACTATCTTGAAATATACTGTCTTATTGCTCAATGATATCTTGAGCTCTGGTACTGATGCTGAGAGTATAGAGGAGACTGGGCATATCATCAGCAACATTTTGTGATGAAAGGCATAGGACTTGTTAGATATTTCCAGCGCATTAAGAATGCCCATAGCAAACATGGGGTCTCTTTATCCAAAGGAAGTACATGCTCTTGATTTACATCAAGAAACTAGCTTACGTGGCACTAAACTCGTTGATACTCCATAGATTTCAATTCTGAGCCTTGGGAAAATACTGGTGTTTACTTAGAGACAAAACAAAGAACTAAATGGCTAGTAGGAAAGTTGATTATTTGTTAATTACAAGGCCCCGTATATATTTTATGCTACAAAAGTAGTTAGTCAATTTACGGATAAACCACAACTTATTCAGTGGGAAGTTGACCTTAAGATACTGAAATACAATAAGGCTGCTTCTATTAAAGTTTTGTTGTTTAAGAAGCATGGCTATTTGAAGAGAGGCTTGTTCAGATGTTGATTACACTGGGTCTAGAAATGACACAAGATCTAAATCTTGATATTGCATCTATGTTGGAAACAAAAAGTGGTAACTTAGCATCGGAAAAAGCAAAGTGTTGCTACTTGATTCAGGGCAGAAGTGGAATATAGCTATGTGTCACACTGCTAGTGGGATAATTTGGCTAATATTTACTAGAAGAACTAGGTCTTTCTCCCATAATAAGCTATTACCTATATACTGTGGCAATCAAGCATTCATTCACCAAAGCTTAAGGAACTAAAGCAATTTAGAGTCTTTGTAGCAAGCTAAACATGGTTGATATATGTGTTACAACTTGAGAAGAAGCATTGAAAGAATATTAGCAGATTCTTAGTATATTTTATATATGTATTCCTTTATTATTTTTTTTTTTAATGTTCAGTAGGTAGATCATTATATCTTTACCATCATTATACTCAATACTTGGTCCTCTTTCCCTAGCTAGGGTGATTCAATAGTACATATAGTTTTTTGATCTTCCAACAACCGCCATCACGGGGAACAATGTGAAATAAGCTGGTCAGTAGTCACCAAGAACCAAAAACCATTTAACGATACAAGAATCTTAATGACTTATTCCAATTTCTTGCCAGCCTAAGGAAACATATTAACATAATTATACTAGCTATGACGCTCTAGTGAGATTTAGCCTGATAATTCCAACCAAAGAAGTTGATGATTTTCATATAATAAATTTATTACGCTCATGCAGACACAATAATACAGGACCTGATACGATAAAAGGAACTAACCCCTGTTCACAATTCAAACACTTGAATATCTATTGCAAATACATTGTCCAAAGCTACCTGTGTTTTGCCAATTCCAGCAGGACCAACCAACTCTGTCACAACACCAAATGGAATTCCACCAAAGAGGGCAGCATCAAGTCCTTTTAAGCGCGTCGGGAGATGGCCTGCCAGGTACTCATTCTGGTTTCGTTGCTCCAGCAACGACAAAGCCTAATATCAGAGTCCAAACAATCATCAACAAATTTTGACAAGACAGGTACATCTGTACATCCGTAAGCCAAGTGGACAAACTATCATCCATGGAATTACCGTCTGATAGGGTGGGCATGAAATTTCACTAATGTGTGCCACTGCCCTTGTTACTTCTTCCAACCCAACATCCAACACCTCCATCAACTCAAACTCACTTAGTGATAATGCATCCTACAAGCATACACAAGTTCAACCAACAGCATGCCAAACTTACGGGATTGAGTTTACTAGTTCTAGAGATCGTACGGAAAAACTCGTGTGAGTTAGAAAAGTTATAATTAGGATCAAGCAATCACTCAACAAGTACTTTCAGAGGCAACACAATCCTGGTTCCAAGATTTAATCGACCCAATCAAATGTCAGAATTCGGCCACAAGAAAAGTGATGTTAAATCAAAAGCAAACACACAACCCAGAAACAAAAACATGGACGTCTAGAGCTTCAATAAATTGCTAAAAAAGAAACTCAAAAACCATCAGATCAGAAACATCTTCTTGCACAAACACAGCAGCCGCAACAGCACGCGGTACCTTGGCGGTGACGATATTTCGAGCAATAAAAACGTTAGCCATCGATCTAGGGAGACCCATTTCACTGATCAGCTTGTTCGCCATTCCAGAAACTTTTCTAGCAGCTCTCTCAATTCTGCCCTCTTTTATTTGCTGTACTCTGGGTAATACTTACTTCACTCCCCCGCTTTCCCGCCAAAAAGACCATCAAACTACGGGCCGCAAGACCACTGTCACTCTTGAACTTGGAGTGAGAGACAAAGTAGAAAGGAACCGCCATGATCGATCGACGTTCCAACTCTGCACGCGAAGATTGAGCAGCACGTGGGCCATTAGGACAGTTCACCAAAGCCCACTTTGCTCTATGATGTTGGCCCAAACACCGCGAATATTCTTTTTACAATAATTATCAACTATAATTTATATCATTTAAAAATCAAATTAATAAAGACTAATTAATCGTAAAAGATATATAAAATACAAAAAACGTGAACTGAAATTTCATGAAAATAAATTATAATAAAAATATAAAAGTACCTCTAATTTTAGCATGTACCAAAAAAAAAAATACATATATATTTTTGCGGTGTCAATTCTCTCGTAGAATTCAATTTTACTACAACCAAATACAATATTTGCTATAAATTATTAAATCACAATTTAAAAATTATTATTAAAAATATATTTTAGATGACGATATTTCTGACCTTATAATAATATAATTATCAATGATGAAAATTATACATTATATTATTATAACAATGGTTAATAACACATTTATAATGTCAACTTGATAACAATATAAATATAATGATAATTATATTTATTGTCATATCATTACCAAAAATATGTCGTTAGTTATTTATAAGGACAACATATACATAATTCATTTATGTTGATAATTATTTCTGATGGCAACATTTATGTAAATATTGTCACTGTTATAATTATGAATATCATTTTAATGACAAAATAAAAATCTTATCATTTAATACATATAATTTGCCACAACTTAAACATCATCACAATTAAAAGTGTTGGTTTTTTAAGAAATCGGGTTTTCTAAGTTTGATGCTAATTGTACCATGTTTGACAAATGACAATTAATATGTAATCATAATGACGCCAACACGTTTTCGGATTAATTAAATTCTTACCTCTATTCATTCGTAGTCTTCATAGAAAGAGAGGGAGACAAAATAAATGATCGTATTATTACAGGAATTACACAAAATAAAAGATAGAGGGATACAAGTTAATAATTTATTTTGGGATGACTAATTTATGCATAAACTTGTTTTTAGAGATAATTACACTGTGCTCTCGTGAGATTTAGTATAATTACACGTAGATCCTTTATAATTTCAAAAATTACATCTAGCATTCTTGAGGTTTGCTTCGATTTAACAAATAAGTTCCTCTATTAACCAAAATTTATCGAATTTATTGATGGAATTTTTACTAATAGGACTTATTTGTTAAATAAAAACAACCTTATGGGTGCTAAATATAATTTTTCAAACTGCAGGAGTCCGTGTGTAATTAGCATCAGTAAATTCAGTTGAATTTTAACTAATGGAGGAACTTATTTGCTAAATGAATGCAACCTTAGGGGTGCTCTATATAATTTTTAAAATCACAGGAGATATATGTATAATTATACTAAATCTTATAGAAAGAGAGCGTAATTATCCCTTCTCTTTTATGATTATTTTCTTGTTGCTGACAATTTTTACAAATTAGTATGAACAAACTATTAATATGCAAAAATAGTATTATAACAAAATAAAAATATCTGTCACTTAAATAATTTTTCTTTCTGCAAACACACAAATACTTCTCGTCATATGTAAAATTATGTATATATCCCACGTGGAGTGTTAGTATAATTTTTTTTTAAGAGGTGTTCGTATAAACCGCCGATTCTGAATAAAAAATATAGTTGTAATTATATCTACAATGTTAGTAAATATATTTATAATTTTGTGCAGGACAAAAATATTTATATATTTCGAGTTAACCTCGTAAGATGTTAATGTAATTTATTATTAATTATAAGTGTAAAGTGATGGTGTTGGAATGCAATGAGTATGAGGCAAGAATGCAAGGATGGTTTGACAATTGAGACAACTACTCGTTAAATATGAGGGTAAATTATATTTTGATATTCGAATTATACATTATATATATATATATATTTTTTTTTTGTATCAATTTATCATATTAATTTTAAATTTTTTTTACTTTTGTCATATATAACCTTTTTTTGTTGATTTTTTTGTTGGAAAAACATACATACTCATATATAAAAAAATATCACAGCACATAACCTTTAAATATCACATATATACCGCATGTGGTGTTTTTTCGATAAAATTTTTTTGATGAAAAATAGTTATAAATGACAAAGTATAAAATTTCATAAAATTAAAATAATAATTTGATATTAAAAAAAATTAAATACCAAAATATAAAATCAGTTATAATTGAAATGACAAAACTCTAAATATAATATAAAAAAAAAAAAACACGATACATAGGTCGCACGTTTATCATATGTCAACTCACACACTACAAATCACAACAAAATAATCCCTTAACACGGAAAATCTTAATCACCTCACACGTTAATAACACGTTTGGGGCCCATCCAAAGTAAATGGGTTCGGGCCGGTCCTAGATTTTATTGTGAAGTCGCCTCACTTATCCACCTCTTATAATAAATTAAAATTATAAAAAATACTTACAACTTTTTTCATAATTTGTTTTGATCACAGAAATAAAAATTAGGGTTAATTAGATGTGGATTCCATTTAAATTGTGAAATTATATTTTTCTCTAAGAATTTTCACTACAAGAAAATATAATATTAGTTACAAACTATCATAATTAGTGACACATCTACAGTGACAACATAAAATTGTGACAATTATTATTTGTTGTCACTGGATCGTCATTTACATGAGTCACTAATTGTATTGAGTGATAACTTTGTATACATTTTTTTGTCATTAATTCATGTTAATAATAATTTTTATAAAATAATAATGATTATTAAAAGAATGAAATTTCTAATTGTGACAAAATAAACAGTCTTGTCATTAAATATTTATAATTAGTGATAATTTTAAATTGGTGTTTTTTGTCACTAATCTTTTATTTTCTTTTAGTGTTTGAAATTATACTTACACCCCTCAAAAAATTCTCTATTTACCCTTAACCCCCTTTCATTAGGATATGTATGTAAAATGCTAATGTTAACAAAACACAAATTTTCATAAACTTCTAATTTTGTCCCTCATCTAACATTCGCATGTATTTATTTGTACTTATAAAGGAATAAATATAATATTTATATATATAGTGAAATTAACATCGTTATATTTTTTTCTTATAAGTACAAAATTATCAAACGAGAATATTAAACAAGAGGTAAAATTTTAAAAAATTATGTAATTATTTTGTTAAATTTGGCATTTTTTTAATCCAAATATGGTCAGATCTAAATAATAAATTTTTAGAGAGGGTGTAAGTGTAATT
The DNA here is from genome assembly GCF_026168435.1 of Sesamum indicum. Classification (NCBI taxonomy): domain Eukaryota; kingdom Viridiplantae; phylum Streptophyta; class Magnoliopsida; order Lamiales; family Pedaliaceae; genus Sesamum; species Sesamum indicum. The sequence goes on along the minus strand of NC_142665.1, from coordinate 5,153,135 downwards.
TAATTTTTTATTACGAGAGCATATATAAAATAAATGTCAATGTAGGCCCCTATAAAATGAAATATACAATCACTTTTAAAAATCATGTCTCAGATGTTATTATAATGACATTACATCATATACTATAATCTGTTTGGGATCTAAAAACCAACATCAACTCATTAATATGATAACAAGTAAAATCTTTATATCATTTAATTAACATTATAGAGATTGACTTTTTATGATGCAAGATTGACTAAATTGCATAATGTCATATCATCGTCATAACAATTGACATATTTAATTTTGTAAGTCAATCCACATAGGAGCAAAAATATAACCTCTCTGAGTGTAAGATCAAATTTGCAATTTAATTGGATTATATACAAATTACATGATTAGAATTGAATAGAAAAATGACTAAAATAATCATAATTTTAAAATTACGGGATTAAATTACGAAAATCAATTTGTTTAACACCAAAAATACCACCCATAAATTAAAAATTAAAATAGCATTTTTTTTCCCTATACAAAGATAATGGTAGCTTATTTTGATGGAATTAAAAATATAAGGGAATATATTAATTAGTAGGGCCATCAAAATTGGTAGCTCAAACTCAAATGAAATACGGAAATCATAAAGGTGGACAAGGGACTCAACACAGTAGACTCTTAGCTTAATGCAGAAGATACATTTAACTTGAAAACTGAGGTTGTTGTCTCATTTATTGGATTTTGATTCTCTCTTTCTCTCAAAATAATAATAATAAAAATAATATAGTTAGATAGAGCTATTTCAAAAAAAATACATGCTTCTTACCAAACTACTATTATACACTTTAATAGCACGCTAATGCATGTGAGAAAATATATTTTTACTCTTATAAAGATAAAATACTTATTTGATCTGTAATAAGTTAGTAATGAATCAGTTGGGGTTAAACATAGATTTTCATTCAATTCTTTTATTAATAACAACAAATTCGATGAATTTTGACTAAACAGATGGTCTATTTTTTATATGGATATTAGATGTAATTTTTTTCAAAATCATAGGGGGTTTACGAGTAAGACATCGAACCTTAGGGGAGGACGACGCAATTATCTTATTAATTTTAAAATATAATGACTGTAGTTGGTATGAACAAAATTAAAAAACGTGTATATTAACAGTCAAGCTAAATTTTATGGGACAGTAAAATGTATTGTAAACATAATTTTTGTAAATCATCACATAAACAATCCAATTCATAATTTAATGTCTAAAAGTTAGGATAAATTATACTGACATACTCTGAGGATCTTAGGTTTTACTATACACATATTTTGTTTTTTGAAATTATAAATACACCTCTTGAGAGGTGTTGAAATAAGTACAATTGTATGGAGTTTATTTGTAATTTTACAGTATACTTAAATATAATTTTATTAGGAGGTGTCGATATAATTTATCTAATAGTTATTCTTCAGTGCATCAAAGATTTTAGTGCATTTATTACCTGCCATATTGGACTATATCATTAATATATACATGTAACTTATATTGACACATCTTGAACAGCTTATGTCATTTGTAAAATTGCAAGTACATCTCTTGATATTATAGTTGTAATTACAAACATAGTCCTTATTCAATTGCAAAAATCTTAACAAACACCTCGTCAAGTACATTACACTAGAATTCTTTAGATAGTATACCTATAATTTTACAAAAGATAAGAAATATTTATGTTGTTAGACGTTGTCTCAATAGGTGCCAATGTAACTTATCATAATATATAATACAAATAATATATGTGATGGTTTTTCCTAATATATGTACGCTAATATAATAATGAATTTTTATCTATATTTACAAACGACGATTAATAACACCACTACACCATTTTTTAGGTACGATAATTGTACTCATAATTAGATAACTTTAGAAAATAATTGTAACTACTTTTCTTTTTTTTTACAAAGTTCACTTCGCCTCATTTTTACTACGCAATTTTTTTGTTGTGTTAATAATACCTTAAATTATTTTTTATATATATGATTTGTTGATTTATATATTTTAAAATATAAAAAATTATTTAGTATATATACGTATAAAAATCGTAATACAAAGATCTGTATATATAAAAGAAAAGAAAAGGGTAGCCGTACGGCAGTAGTCAGACATGCTATGATTTTGGGAAACATTTCTCTTTTTGTATACTTTAGTCGGATATTATCCAGCAGCCGAAATGCAGTGTGTGTGGTATGGCAAATGATTGTATGTTTTTTTTAACTATTTTTTAATTAAAATTATATTAATATTTTTTATTTATAAAATAAATTATTCTTATTGATTTTAATCAATTACTCACTTTGTTCTTAAATTTACGAATTAATTAAAATGATAAAAAATAATTATATATAATTATAAAAAATAATTACTTTACTCACTGGTATATATAATATTTATAAATTCAACTTAAAATTGGAAAAATACATTTTCTTATCGAAATATAGAAAGAGCATTCAATAACTAATGCAATTCAAGTTTTAAATGACAAAGAATAAGTGTGATTTTATGCAAATATTTATTAATTTGTAGAATAATTAACATATAGTGTTATATAAGTAAGAAGATTGGAGTGTATTTTTAATCATTTATGAAGACTTGGTATGATTAGTCCGGATAAAGAAAATAGTATAAATTAGTAGTGCGTGTGAATATTTGAAGTGTGGAAAACAGAGTACATCTATGGCAATAAATTAGAGAATCGAAAATATGAAAAACTATGCTTTATTCATCTAAACTCAAGTCCTGAAGTTACAAAGATGTGAAACTATATATAAAGAATAGAGTTTTAACTAAAGAAGAAAACTAACTCACTTTGGACTCTAACTGTCAACATACTCAACAAAAATTAAATGCTAGAATACTAATAAAAAACAAACACTGAGAACAAAAAGATAAGTAAAAGCAGAATCTGCTACAGTGCATTTATTTTAGCGTATGGGGATAGGATACAAAGGGTCAAATCCGATAGAAGACACTATTTAAGTTATATAACTCAACCCCCAAAAATAGTAAAATTCTAATTCAATCCCTCTTATCATCTATGGTGATAAATACATTATATTATAATCCTAACACATTATCTCAAATAAAATATGTAAAGTAAAGACATTATTAAATTGCCATATTCAAAATAATACAGATAATTAAATATAGCGTAGCAAACATTACATGGCCTATATATTTTGAATAATTCTTTTTCTTTGTTTCATTTACTACAAGAAGAAGGGTGGGAGGGAAACCATGTGCTGGTGGTGGGGTGGTTTCCACCAATCAGCTTTGACCAAATACCAAAAACCACAGCTCCTTGCAACAACATAAACACAAGAGTCATATATATGATGACTTTTTCTATACTTGTGCAGTTTTATTGTATTATTTATGGAATATTAAGTCCACTTATATACTTAGTATTTCGTTTGTCTTTAATACTTTGAAATAATAGCATAATATATTTGAAAATTATGAAACTGTAGTGATATATCAAGAAAAGTAGAAGACAAAATGAACATGAGGAATTATTAAAAATTCTCATATTTTAAAGGGGTTCGAATAAATTTTAATATTTGAATAAAAAAATTAAATCTCTCATTTTGTCCCTTCCGTATAATGTGGAACGAATAATATGCTAAGTTTTTGTTTATTTTTTCAAGAAATAATATGGTAAGTTTTTTTTTTTTTTTTAATGTGAAAACGATGAATTATTATTATTTTTAAATAAATACATTATCATTATTAATATAAAAAAATTGATATCTAACAACAAAAAATAATTATAACAATCATACATTAATTATCCATATTAAATAATTAAACATAATCAATAACTATTATCAAAATAAAATAACACTTCATTATATAAGTGAGTCGGACACATAAATTAATTTGATTAGCAACTTAGCATATTACTTAGGAAGACTTGGGATGTCTCACAGTTTCGTGGACCAATTGGGATGTCCCAAACATTTCAATTGATCTACTACCATACTCTACGCATAGGTGTTGCCCATATATAGACCGGATATCACCCTTTCTCTGTTGTTCATCGATAGCCCGGTAATCACCCTTTCTCTGCTGTTCATCTTGATTTCCATTTCTCTCTCTCTCCGTCTCTCTGTCTCTCTCTCTGCTTCTTTCATGCGAATTTTTCTTTCCATACTTACCTCCTATACCTTAAATTTTTGAAGGGCCTCATGTGTTTCTTTACTAGTTCATTGATTGGTACCCTTTTCCATTCCTGTTCTGTTTTTTTTATTCATTTATTATAATGATTCTGACTCTATTTTAGACGAATATGAAATCAAAATTCTCATCTTCTCTGCGGCATTGAATCAAACAAACAAAACGCGACGGATTTGTAACTATGAAATTGAATCCTTAGTTTCAAATCCATTCTTGTTCTGTTTATTTGGTCCTACAGTTTTACTCTGCTTTCACTCTGTTTCTTGGTTTTTTCCTTTCCCTCTCTGCAGATCACATAAACTTCATGGCCACTGCCCCTACCGCCCCCCTGCCAGGAAAAAACAAGGAGGGCGACACCACCCTTCCGCCGAAGAGGGGCCGCGTCAAAGCCCAGATTTTTGCAAGCCTCGCCGGAACAGTTTCATCTCTGGCCTCGAAAGCAATTTCCAAGATCGGCATCGGCGGCGGCGGTGGAGACAGCTCTACCACCACGAGTGAGCCGCCGAGCGCTTACGCTTCGGATGGGTGACGGAGATGATCAGGGCTGAAACCTCCGGCGTATTCGCGTTTGCATTGTGCTGTATTATATATACCAGTGTGCGGGTAGTGAGTAGCTAGCGCTCGCTGTTCCTCCCTTGTTTGTTGAGTTCTGGTATGGAGTTGATGGGGTTGGAACTGGGGTTTACTGCATTTCATCTCTTGTAAAAATATATAATAATTATTCAGTGTGTTTTTCTCTCTCTCATCCACTTTTTTTATTACATCTCTCTCTCTCTCGTAGTTACAGCATCATCAGTTCTCTCTCTCTTATTTTGCTAAAATTCTATTCAGATTGGCTTTTGCTCTAGTTCAAGAAAAATAATTAATCATATAATATAAATTTTATAATTTATTTGATTGGATCAAATTAATAAAATTTATGGGTAATGAACTATTTTGAAAAAGCATGAGGAGAAAAGCTTTTTGGCTTGAAATTCTTGACGAAGAGAATAGTAAAAATATCCACTTTTACAACAACTATAAAGCTATGAATAACTTGTGAGTTGATTTCAAATGATTTATGATCTAAAAAAGGATAAGAATCAGAAGAGATTCGTTTTCAGTTCATTACTCTTTGCCCTTTTTTGTCCACTTTTGTTTATCTTCATTTGTGCATACATATGATGTAATGAATTTGACATCTCTAATCTTTTATATGTCTTTATTTTTCTCATATATCTCTTTATTACTCACAAACAATTCATGTTTTTTAACAAAAAATTACAAGGATACATCTTGAGACGATGTCTTAATTTATCCCGATCAGTATGCTTAAATCTTTTAGTACACTAAATATTCCCTCATTGTTTGAATCTTTTCGTAAATTACGTCAATTTTTTTTTTTTGCATATTTATCTCTTTTCATGTTAATTTATTATACCTTGTGTTCCATTTTTATTTGTATCCTAATAATCCTTAATTAACCTCTTAGTATAATTATAACAATTACCATTCTTACAAAAACTTACAAAATAAATACAACTATTTTCTATTTGAATATTTACAGTATTTTAAGGTTCAACACTTGTTATACTCAACAGTACAATCGGATGTGTGAATAGTTTCTGACGGTCTTGATGACCTTCAAAATAATTTTATTTTTATCTTTTTAGAAAACAAAAAATGATGAAAATTGATTTCTCAATTTCTCTGGACACTTGAGTCAGTGACTTATTTTCACTGAAATAATGTTCAAAATAATTATGCATAATTCTCTGGAGAAAATTGCATTTCACCCTCTTATAAAAATACTAATAAATATAAAATTCATAAAAAAAAACTAAAATAAAATTCAGCAAAGCAACGCTTTTATTTTTTTTTATTTTTTTTTATTTTTTTGAAAAATGATTGTTGCAAGTGCAAAGGATAGTGTTGTCATTTTCTTTAAAGTTAAGCGGATTGCAATTCTCTTTTTATGATTTAGGATTTTTTTTTCTAAATAACGATAAATAAATCACAATAATGAATAATATCAAATTTATTCATGTAATCCTACCTTAATCTTGACCACTAGACTAAGATATTATTAGTGGTTTAAAGGGTTATTTCATTTATAATATTTTCAGAAGGGTCATGTTGTATTTAATCCATTATTTTTTTATTGATTTTAATTATTTAATTAAGTTCAATACAAATTATATTATTACTATTATTATTATTATTATTTCTTTAGCATCTAATTTCCCCCCTTTTGGGCCAAGAATGTATCCTCATTTTTCTTTTATTCTTTTTAATTATTTAGATTAAATTGACTATTAAAAAATAATCAAATTTAAAGTCGTTGAGGGCCCCATATGCCTCGTGGTTTTGACTAGTGATCACATATTTGTTTTTCTAGTGGAAAAAGCAGCTATGACTTAATTGCTTTCACATTATATTTTTCCTATTTTCACCTTCCACCTGTATTACTTTTTCACATTATTTTTTTTAATAAATTAATTACAATCATCAATATCAAATATTTATATCCAATAATTAATAATAATTATATATTAATTATATATATTAAATAATTATATTTAATCAACACCTACTATTAGAGTAATAAATAACATCTCAAACGTTATTGGAGTATTGGAGATCAAACCCATAAAGTTAGAGTTGTGGAGCCTCAATTTGCCAATTAACCTAGATTTCCGTCGCTATTATTTCTACATTATTATTTATATTAAATGTAACCGCTCTTTGACTATTTATAATGGTAAAAAAAAATAATTTTAAATAAAAACAAAAGATAATCCGTAAGCTTTTAAAAGATGCAATTTATCCCCTTATTTGGCCTACTTTCATATTGATTTTGTCTACTATTTTTAAGTTGTAGTGCCCTATAGTGTGGGAACTAATAATTTTTTTTTTATTTCTTTTGTGATATATATTTATATATATACACGGGAAATTTTAGCCCACATTCGATTCGAGCAAATATAAACCAATCATATAACAAGTATAGTATACTTATTGTGTGATTGGTGTACAGTTCAGAAAAAATGATCAATCATAAAACTAGTGTGATGCAATTACTCTGTTATTAATTTAATTCATTTAAAACTGATTCGAGCAAGAATTTTTTATATGTAAACACTGTACAATTTGATAAAATCGAGTTCAATGAATTGGATTGCCTAAAAGAAAAATTGGACCACTACTAGAAGAAGGTGACACGAAACGCACTTAATTAAATATCATATTGCATTTTAAAATTGGGAAATTAAAAGTCGACGGGGGAAAATTGTTACAAGTGTGAAATGGGTTGAATGTTTGGTGTTCAACTCCATTCTTGAAATTTCCAAGTAAATATCTCTATAATATATTCATTTCATATTTAATAATTAACTCTGTTTGTGGGTCTTCTTTTTGTTATATTACTATTTTTATTAGAGACTGAGTGACTAAATTTATTTTAAAAAAATTATCAGTTCATATTGTTTATTATATGCTTTTAGAAATTATTTATACGATGTTAAATTTTATTTTAACAATAAATTTATAAAATGTTTAGATAAAATCTTATAACGATGGGGCCGTGTTTTCCTTCTTTTTGTTTAGGTTTGTTTTCACTTGTTATAAATTTTTAAGCCTATCTCTCTCACTCTTTCTCTCTCTAGAATTTAAAAAATATTTTTTACTATTTAATTTTTTTAACATTTAAATAAAAAAAATACTTCATTAGTTAATAATAAATTATTATAGTTAAATAAAAATAAGATTGGTATAAAAAATTATATTTACTGAAAAATATAAATTTAAGGTATTATAGATTCTACGACTAGAAATTATCATTGTATCAATAAAGAAAATATCAATTATATATCTATATTAATATTAGACTAACATAAATGTACATAATATATTATTTTTATTTAACTACTTAATTTATTAAAATACTAATGTAATTATGTGGAAATCATTATCAAGAATTTTGGAATTCTGACTTCCCTGTGAATACCTGGAACTAGAAAAAAGAGTGAGAGTGATTGAATGTGAGAAATGTGGTGGGCATTCACACAAAAATTTCATCTGAATTTCAGCGCAGATTCTGCAGCACCACACGTGCAAATCTAAAGTCAAAGTGTCCAGATTACTTGCTGATTCACATGATTATGTCTATGTCTCTCCTCCGGAAAATGAAATAGTATATATCCTCACACTATTGAACAAAGACAATGTTAGTTAATTGAGGGAAAAAAAAAAAAAAAAGGTGAAGATATCAATATTGTTACATGAATTTTTTTTAATTACTATAATAAAGTAATAGTTTAATTAATAATAATTATTTTGTAAAAATTGTCACTAACAATAATTGCTGATGAATAATTTATGTAGAGATTTTTATCATAAATAACTAGCGATAAATGTAGAGTAAAAATAATTATTTTTTTCTTAAAATTTGTAGTAGAATTAAAAGTGGGTAATATTTATAAAAGAAAATAAAAATAAATAAAAGTTAAATTAGGTTGTATTTTCGTAAAAGAAACACCACAAAATAAGCTTAATAGATTAAAGATCGTTTTATCCAGATATGTTCAAAAGATATTGTTCTTATTTGCATATGTTTATGTTAACAATATTTTTTTTCTCAAAAAATAATAGATATTACTTAGAGTAGTTTATTTCTCACACAAATAGTTGTCATGTATATATATATTGTTAAAATATTAAAATTAATAAAAAAAATTGAATATTTAATTCAATAATGCTTCTACTAAGTCATATAATTGTTTATCATACATAATAAATAATCTTCCGTGATTGTCAAAAATATATTTTTTTATTAATTAATCATAGTAAAGAATAATATCATATTTATAGCAAATAAAATAGAAACGCTCTAAAATATTAAATATGTAAAAGTGTAAATTTTATTGGTGTTAAGTTATTCAAATTATTTGAAAACTCTAATATCAATTTAGATGTGCAAATTTAATAATAAATTTTATTAAAATTATTGTAATGAGCGTAAATTAGTCCAAAAAGAAGTTAAAATTATTTAAAAAGAAGAATCAAAGCAGTTGGAATCACTCCCATAGTGCTTCTAACTTTTAACAATTTCAAAAGCAAAAACTGCAATTCTAATGACCTCAAAAGTGTTTTCTTGAAGCCGAAAGGTGAAAAACAATTTTTAAAACTCTCGCAGACACTCTCTTACTATATTTGTATTCTCATACTACAATAATATATAATATTAGTGACAAACTATGAAGTAATATTTTAATATGTCACTTAAAATATAGAGAGAATTTCACCACCCAACCCTGATATTTGATTTAATTATACATAAATCCATAGCTTGAGAAATTACCTCTAGCACTCCTGACGTTAATTTGTCTTCATCCAACAAATAGATCTATTCGTTAGTAAAATTCAAAAAATTTGCCGACATCAGTGAGAAGTTGAATGAAATGTACCCTCGATTCACTTATTACAAACTTATAGCAAGTCAAATAAATATTTTTTGATCAAACGATATTTATACATCTCCGTCTTTTCTAGTTGAATAATAATTTAAATATACTATACAAGAGAGAGAGAATAATTTGTTATTTTTTCATAATTTTTGAATTTATGTGATGGGGAGTAGAGACAATTAAATTCAATAGCTTGGTCTCCAAGATTTAGCTGTGGACAACTGATCCATCAAAGAAAAAGACTGAGATTCGTATCATCTGAGTATCGGATAAAGTATCACTAGGGAATTAATATTAATTAAATTTTATCCGTCATCAACTAAAATTGTGATATATAATTATTACTAATAATAATTAAATAAAAATTAGTCATGATAAATATTTTAATTACACTTACAAAAACTAGAGCTAACAATCGTCATGTGACCGTGGTTATTGACTATTTACTACTATTATTTATTTTTAATCATGATAACTAATTATAATTAAATGTTAAATTTCTTATGGTGTATCTCACTACAAAAAAATATAGTATTAGTGACAAACTATCAAGTGATAATTTTAAAGTTATCACTAATAATATATATTAAGTGACAATAATTTTTATCTTTCATTATATAATGATTATAGTGACAAAAAATATGTATAAAATTATCATTAAATACAATTAGTGACACATTTATAGCGATTTATTATCACTAGATTGTCGCTATACATGAGTCACTAATTATATTTAGTGACAATTTTGTGCACCTTTTTTTGTCGCTATACATGAGTATATGGCTTTATACATAGTTAAAATGATAGCTATTGTTATTTAACTATGATCAAAAATTAAAATTTTGAATTCTTTTATTTAATTTTTTTAAATAGTATTGATTTATCATAATTTTTATTTTGTAGTCATTTATAATAAATGAAATAATTCATTTTATTGTAATATTACTAAATACTTGAGTTTTGTAACATTTTTTTAACCTTTTCATGTCTTGTATGAAATACAAAAGGAAATTAATTGCCAAAGAAAGAGAATTTTGCACAAAATTCACTCACTCTTTTAATTAATTATTTATTTGATAAAGAATTAATGTGATGGCATAGTGAAAGTCAAGCCTATAGAATCTGTAGAATTCAGATAAGTGATTAGAATTTGTGGTGAAAATGCAAGTCATAAGTCAAATAAGACATCATCTTCTAGAATTTCTTCCTTGGGTATCTCGTCATTTAGTTTAAAATGCAAATTATTAAGAATAATAATCTAAGTATGATACTCATTTAGTTTAAAATGCCCGTTGAAAATATACCTTATCACATATATCGTGTAAAAATATACAATAGTAGTTTCGCCAAAAAATATTTTTTTAGCCTGTAATAAGTAAATTTAAAAATAAATATTTATTTATATTCGATTTTGTACTAATATCAATAAACTCGATAAATTTTCACTCATTAAGGGGTCTAGATTTAGACACTTTTGGATTTTCGATACACTATAAACGATCACGGCGTAAGAATCGTGGTGAATCAATATTATTAATCACGATTAAATAAAATCAAAATAAAAATTTAAGATTTTTTCACCATAATTAATCAATATTTTTCATAATTTGTAGTCAAAACATTTACCATGATTTTGACTAAGATTAATATTTTCACTACACCTGCAGAAATAACTGTTAAAGGCCGTTGCAAAATCATGATTGATTTGTATTTATCATAATTTTTTTTAATTATAATAATAATTAGTAACGAAGAATCATATTTTTTTTAGTAAATTACATAAATATCAAGAAAGGCGTATAATTATCTCAAATATATAATAAGATACTTTGTAGATCTCCTTTGACAACCTTAAATCGACAGGGTTCAGATAAGGATTATGTCCCTTTCTGGTTATGCTTTGCACTTTTACTTGGGGTTTAGGTTTAGGTTGCTAGCTGTAGTCTGATGTACTCACTCATCATTCATTTCAAAAAGCAGCTATGTCAGTAAAGACTCAAGAATGAAGTCAGCAGCCAAAAAGCATCCAACTTCCTAAATTCTAGAACATACTAATTCCTGTACCCAAAAACAAAATAATAATAATAATGATAATAATAATAATAATTTTGTATTCAATAAATTTTAAAATTTATTATACAAAAGGCATAATGTAGTTAAAATATGAGTTCAGAATTTTGGAATATTAAATAATATGTAATTATTCAAATAATTCCAAATAATATGTTAGCGATGATTTGAATATTTTTAGTTTCAGATTCAGCGATCCAAACTTGTTGATAGGTTTGTTAATACGTCGGTACTGTTCCATTCGGACTCAGACCCAAAACCAGATTCAATATATATCCATGACAATTTTTTCATACTCTATTCTTATAAAATGCCGATAAAATCTTACCCAAACTATACTTGAAAATAATTGGGTAAAACTTGAGTCTTACACATTTGAGGCCTATTTATTTATTGTTTTTTACATTTACAATATATTTAGAAAATTGTAAGTTCTCAAATTTTAAATTTACATTAAAATCAAACAATACATGTTGTTAAATAAACTTATTTAGTGAATTTTTATGATCCATCAATTTATAAATTAAAACTAATTATTTAAATTTCAAAAGATATAACTCTAAAAAATCTAAATTATAAATTTAATTTTATTCAAATGACAAATCGATAACAATAAAATTTTAAATAAGAATATTAAGGTAGTTGTTGGGTTTAGGCGCAATGCAGTGTTGGGCCTTAAATGCCTCGAAATCCAGCAACAGCCTGTGCCTCGAAAATCTCGTCTCACTGACAAAATGACTTTTGTGTATAGTCCCGATATTAGAGATAATTCCATCAATTCATGTCACGTAGGCGATAAACTGATCATCCAGTGAGCAGGTCGCGAAAAAGGTCAATTGAAATTCAACAAGCCCAAATCCACCAGAGCATTGCCCACTCCAATACTCTCATAATTATAAACATTTTTTTTCTACTTTTCAAAAATTATGAATACTCTCATAATTTTAATGATCGTCTAAAAATTAGCTTTATCTTCATTAGGTTTCCACTTATTTTTTCTCATAACTGATCAATGTGCCCTTATGGATTATGAAATTATAATTTTTTTTGAAATTTTTTTATGAACTAAGTGGATAATATTTTTTTTTACAATGGTTCAAATTTTTCCATCAATTTCGTCTGATTTTTTTTATAATTTATTATTATTTTATTTTAAAAAAAATACAACAATGGTAAAGTCATCCAATATTTATATAATTTTATCATTTATCAAGGGACTATTTATAAATTTTTAAATAATAAAAAGTATTCATAATTATGTTAGGGAAGCTCATTGTATTTTACTCTCAACCTCGGACCTGGACCCGGACCTGCTCCATCTAGAGCACATTTTCAATCATAATTGGATCCAGGATCTTGATGATTCGAACCTAGACCCCATTGTTTTAATATATATATATTTTTTTTATATATTTGATAGATATTCATATGAAGTATATTTATATAATATATATAATAATTATATATTGCACTTACATTAATTATATAAAAATAATATATTATAAATCAAATAATAATTTAAAATAGTTTTTAGGTTTTGTTATATACGTAACATACATTTTGAAAGTTTTAATATCTCATAATCTAAAATGTGCACATATAAATCTATAAAATTTTAAAAACTTTTTTATTTTAAATATTTTATAAAAATTATTCATATATGTAGAATGTGCCACACTTATTTATTATTATTATTATTATTATTAATGTCCTTTAAAATATAATAATAGCACCAAACAATAATGAATATACTCACTAACAAAATATGATTTTATGTTTCAATGTCTTATTTCATTTGAAAATATAAAAACCAAATATACCTTTATTATTCGTTTATACATAACTCAGAAATTAAAATGAAAATATTCAAACCAATTCTTCCCTACATTCAAATCATCTTTGAACCCAAGCCCACTAATCAAAATTGATCAAAACAACTGTAAAAACAGAATTCCAAACAAACCCTCTCTTTATGTTGCGTACGTGCATTTGGATTTATAAATTTGAAATAAAAAATTTCACATTTTCAAATTTATTTGGATTATTATAAATTAAAGAATTTTCAATCATTTTATTCTATTATTAAATTATATTTTATTAAATATTAATAAATTTTAAATGTACGATGTCTTTTGAAATTCATTTTTCCGATTTTTTCCTCAAATTCAAATCTATTATATCAAGTACAGTTTTAAATTTTATAAGCAAGTCCGGAATTCATCTTATCTCTACAATATTATAGTGTCCTAATCATATGTAGAGTCAAAGCGAATAATAATTAACGTAATAAAATATCAATTAAGTAACAAATTGTATCAATTTCTTGGAAAATTAATTGATTAATATGTAACTCATTATGAGCAAGCACACACGAAAACCAAGAGATTTGCTGCACGCCATAATCTGTAATTACTTAATTATTAGGCATCGTCACCTGTAAGCCTCTGAATTAACATTCGGACAAGATGAAGATCGTCATTGCTTTTTTGTTGTTGACTAAGATATTCAGACCCCAACTTACCCAGTACACGTGCATACTTAGGTGTCACGTAATCACTAGTTAATCCCATCTTTGCTCTAATTAAAATTGAAAGCTCTGTTGGGTTTTTGTCTCTAATCATCGTCCACTAATACTTTTATAATCTTTTCTTTCGGCGATGAGTGACGCATATGTTATTACAACAATATAAAAATGGATTTGCTTTTGCCACCTCCACCTCCCAATCTGTGCACACAACTGCTTTTCCTTTACTTGTCGGTAAATATATTGACATTCCTAAGGTTAGTTTAATTATATAAACATTTTGCAGTATTATGTGTTGAGAATTCTACTTATCGGACATGTGATTTTGAGGTCGAACACTAGATCGCATTCGTTGAGATCGTGGTCCATGACACTCATCCTGAAATCGCACTGAGCCTACGAGTCAGAATGCAGTTCCCATTGCAGCACTCCATGAGGTCGCACATGCCGCGTCTGCAAATTTGTTAGGTCGCACACCTGTTGTGTCATGTGTGTGCATATATATGTGTGCGCGAGCGTGTGTTAATGAATGAAGAAAAAAAAAATAATAATATTACATCACGAATTATGAGTATTTAAGTAAATTGTGGAGAAAAATAAATAGTTGTGAAAGAATAAATGATACATTTAGTGTTGGGAAAATTGCATAAATAATTTAAATTTCCTTTTGAAATTCACAATTAGATATATTAATCAGTTTTAAAACTAAAATACAAATACTCACATCGAAACAAGATAATGACGACAATAGTTTGATTTGTTGTTTACGATAAATTAAATGATAACTTACAATGAGAGTTTTATCATAACAACTCTCGTCCAATGAAAATTGCAGACTAACCGAATCGTAGGAAAACTGCTTGCCTTGAAGAAATTATATGTCCCGTCCAAAAATGCATCGGGTACTACGCAGTTCTTTTCAGGATTAGACAGTTATCGTTTGTTTAGTATTGCAGTTATACTAACAAACACCTCGGACAATACTCAATAGCCTTGTACTGAAATTGGAGCTCAAAACTTGGAGTTTGGAGAGAAATTCGAGAGAGCAAGAGATGAGAGAAGAAGTTGTTGATTTAATTCGATCATTTAAACCTTCAACTGATATTGCTATAATATAGTTATTAATGAGAAAAACAATGCAGCAAGCTGCTACTATAATATAGTTATGATATTCGTAATTTACCAAACAACGAGGATATATATAGTTATACAAATATAAAAAAAAGCCCTTTGTAATTTACTAATTTTATTTTCTAGAAAAGTTTGATTTGGTTAGCTTTGTAATTTTCAAGTTTCATATGTGAGAATCACATTCTTTAATGTAAGTAATCTTTGTAACTTTCAACAAGAAAGAAAAATCTCTACTTTGTGTTCTTACTTCTAAGGAAGATTATGGAAAAATCTTGAGGAAATCCCTTTTTTTTTCTTTTTCCTTCTCTTCAAAGCGATTAAATCTTAACAATTAAGTTAACTTTCATTAAATCTCATTTATTACGGATCTATTTAGAGGCTGTTTGGCTAAGCTTTTTTAAGTATCTTATAAACTTCTATATTTTATAATATATTTTAAAAGCTTATAAGACGTTGGATCTTATTTTAAACATAAGCTTCTAAATTGTTTGTACCTTATTTTATCTTAATATAAATTTATTGTGCTATGAGTTTATTGATCGAGTTGATGTATTTGTTAATTTATTGATATTGATATAACATGTAATTATCATTTCTAAAAAGATATATGAAAAGAAACAATAGGGAGATATTGAATTGGGATTAAATAAGAGCGGGTTAAACCTGTTTCTACTTTGAAAATACAATTTCTGATCTCGTTTGATTTTTTTTTCTTTTTATAATAATTTGTGGGCTGTAATATATGGATACGGACACAACAATACATACACTGAGACACAAAAAAAATTAGAAAACTGGACACGACACAATATTGAAACAACTATGTGTGATATCTTTTTTTATTTTATATATATTATCAATTTCACATGAAATTAAATTTAAAATATGAAAAATATAAAAATAAAATATAAAATAAGCATGTCTTATATCTAACTTTTTAACCAAACGTGGCTTAAAACATATACAGAATTAGTTTGTTTTAAAAAGTAAGGAATGAAAAATTTCTAATAATCTAAATTAGTTAAATCATCATGATCATCTCTCAAATTTTTTAATAATTTTATCCCAAAGTCTTTAGTTTGATTGAATTGAATTAATCTTTTTTTTTTATTAAGTCCAAAATTCTTTTTTCTTTTTTTAAGACAATTGAAACTTTTGGAAATTACAAAAAAAATCTAAAAAAGTATGCGACACCGTGTCCTTTTTTTTTTTTTTTTTTTTTATATTTTCGGCCACGCAAATTCTGTATATAATGTGTCTATGTCCACTATTACATCGAGTAATTTTTTAGAGTATTCGGGCATTATAGCTTGTGGAATTAAATTTCTCCAAGCCAATATTTCGATAAAAATGGCAATTTATAGCTTTTAATACTATCATAATTCTTTTTATCCAATTATCGATTATGTCCCATAAATTTGAATTCCTTCATTAATCTTGAAAGTAAGGTTAATTTTTTAAATTCAGTTACAATCGGTATTTACATAATAATTGTGGATCAAAATATCATAATCACTTTTTGCTAAAATATATTATGCAACTCAATTAAATTATAACAGTCTCATCTCATGTTATAATAATTATAAATACTTTATCGTTATTTAAAAAATTATAAATATTTTTTAAAATTAACGATTATCTAACAAATGCCCCTATAATAGACTGTTATAAGAAAATATTTGTGAGACAATTATTAATTTAAAAAGATATATTTATAATTTTTTAAATAACGAGATAATATCTATGATTGTAACAAAACTGAAGAAACCTGTTATAATTTATACTTAAAATGCAAGATGCAATCTTTTCTGTTTTAAAAATTGTTTTTACTCATTTTTTCCTTTTTCATAATGGTAAATTCTTTTCTTCAGCTGCCAGATTTTATAATTGGAAATAATTAAAAAAGAAAAGGAAATAAAGAAAAAAAGAATTGCTTCATTTCCGGAATATTCAGAAAATTCTCTGACGGAAATTGGTAACAGCGTTTGCCAAAATTAAAACTACCCAGTAATTACCTTCCCGCAACCAAACTTCACCTGGATACGCGTCGCCGAACGATTGGCTCATTCTTAGAAGTCAACGCATTGCCTGCCAGGCCTATGCTATTCCAGCACCACCAAATTAATTATCGCATTGATCGTCGTCACCACGCTCGACGTACCGTGTGTGGGAAAAGGCTGGACCCACATAATTTACTCTCGGGATCCAAGGGGTTACCTCTGCCTGTCATGTATCCCTACCGAAGCGTACAGTCACAGGTACGTGACCCGAGCCATGCCTGTTAAAGAAATAGACATAAAAGATCTGGGGCACTCCTAGTGTGAACCTAACGAACCAAAAGCGAACGCGTCATGAAACGGATGGAGATAGTGCAACGTGGCGAGCGGTGATTTGATGGTGTTTGGGATGAAACATTACGCTGGATGCAGCATAGTATTGCAGAAAATATAAGGTCGTATGTGGTGGGGAGAAAGAAACAAAAGGAAATAATGTGTTAAGGTTCACTTCTCTTTCCTCTGTCTTCTTCTCTTTCTGAAAAACTCTGTCTTCGATTTTAACTCTTTCTTCCCCGTTCTCTGTTTTCTGCAGCTGAGTGAATAACCATATATATATATATACAGCTGCATATACATATATATAGAGAGAGATATAAATCTTATATATATACATATATTTAGATAGAGAGAGAGAGAGAGGAGAGGAGAGAAAGGCATGGGGTGTTTCCCTTGCACTAGATACTCATCCATTGATAAGAAGCAATACAAAAAGAGTAAGAGCAACAGCAGTCAGCGGTTGAGAAGAGATGATGATCATGCGCAGAGATCATCAGGTGTGTGTGTGCGTGTGTATGTTATGGAACATAGTTTACATGATATCCCATCTTTCTCCTTTATTTATTTTGAAAAAAGTTTGTGGGTGTTCGAAAAGGATTGATCTTTTGTTTTTCTGTGCGTTTTGGAATTTTTGACGTGGGTTTTCAGAAAAGAAACGATCTTTCTCCGTACCCCTTTCTTTTCGTTTTTATTGGGTGGGTGGGGGGTGATTATCAACAAGGATTTGATGTTCTTCATTTTCTTGTTATTTTTATCTTGGTGGTATTCGTTTTTCTTGATTTGCATGCTGGGTTGTGATCATTCTATTTCGAAATTCATTTTTGTTGACTTGCATGCGCCTTTCGTCTCCTCTTTCTTTTTAATTGATTTTGTGTTCTTATCCACCCCCCCCCCCCCCCCAAAAAAAAAGAAAAAGAAAAAAAGAACACTAAAAAACGAAATTTATTTCAGATCATCCCTGAATGTTATTTCCTTTGTTCTATAAGTCCATGTTTCAATTCCTTTCATGATGGCTTTTGTATACATCTAATTCTTTGTGTGTGTGTTTATTTTTTCCCTTTTTCTCGTCAAATAAATATGATCTTACGTTTATATGCATGTATATGGATATAACATACCTTGTTGCCCTTATTGATGAATTCTTGACTTTGTGTTGATTGTACATTGAATGATTTACAAAAGGCTGAATTTTTGTTCATTGGCTATGATGTGAATATGTTTGTTTTGCTAGAACTGTCTGGAGAATCATCTTTTTGAGGATGTCTGGCCTTACATCTTTAATCTGCATTTTATGTCTTTAATGTTTATTATTTATTCGGTGGGCCATTATTGTTTTTCACCTTCTCTCAAATTACTTTTGTGTTATGCTTTTAGATTTTTCAAAATCGAGCTCGCTCAAATCTAGGAAGGAGGAGCATAAATTTCTGTCTCGCTCTGCCACGGAGAACAGCTCAAGGGAAAGAGATACTAGTTTGAGTCCTGATTCTGCACCCGAGTCGGACAGCTTCAAAGCTAGGAAATTCACTTTAGCTGAGTTAGTTGATGCAACAGAGAATTTCAAGGCAGAGTATTTTCTTGGCGAGGGAGGATTTGGTAAAGTTTATAAAGGTCGTTTGCAGGGTACCGGTGAGGTCAGTTGGATGTATATCAAGTAATCCAATTGCATTATGTTCATCAAAGGGAATCTGTGAATTATCTATCTTCGTTTTCTTGCAATTCAGTTGCTTCATTTGTTGGTAAATTCAAATAACAAAGCTGCTTGATGCCTGTTCTGTTACAATATCTGAATTCATTCTGTTTGGTATGATGCAGGTTGTTGCTATCAAGCAACTAGATCGCAACGGGGGTCAAGGGATTAGAGAATTCGTGGTTGAGGTCCTAACTTTAAGTAATGCAGAACACCCTAATCTTGTTAAACTAATTGGTTACTGTGCAGAGGGAGACCAGAGGCTGTTAGTCTATGAGTACATGCCATTAGGTTCTTTGGAGGATCATTTACATGGTATCTTTCAATTTTCACGCCTCCTGCTTTCACGTATATGATGTTGTTATGCTTCTTGTCCCTGTGCGATGTTGCTTTTAAGTACCATAAAGTCACGGGATTTACTTGCTTTACTTGTACAGTCCGTCGAGCTAGTAGAAAGGTCCTGGATTGGAACACTAGAATGAAGATAGTGGCTGGTGCGGCTAAAGGCTTAGAGTATTTGCATAACAAGATGAAACCTCCCGTTATATACCGTGATTTGAAGTGTTCCAACATCTTGCTTGGGGAGGGATATCACGCCAAGCTATCTGATTTTGGTTTAGCCAAAGTGGGTCCTAGTGGAGATCAAACCCATGTTTCCACAAGAGTGATGGGCACATATGGGTACTGTGCGCCTGATTATGCTTTGACTGGCCAACTTACATTCAAATCAGATATCTATAGCTTCGGTGTCGTACTTTTGGAGATTGTCACGGGCAGGAGAGCCATTGACAACAGAAGAACTGGTCCGGAGCAAAGTATTGTTGAATGGGTTAGTATCTTGATTTTCCCTTTTACACACAACTTGTATTCAATTTCTTATCTGTGTCACAACTTGTATTCAATTTGTCAAGTTAAGTTGTTATTACTGGCACTACCACTTGACAAGCTACAGTTGAAGTATAAATCATTGGCGGAGGAGATTGAGTTTCAGTACTTAGTGGCAATTTAAAGGGCTTCACCAGGGGGCTGTGTGGTCCACTTGGATTCGATGTTTTCCCTTTAGGGCCATCCAAAATGGCTCCACTGGCTTAGTTGATTTTGCAAGTTGGTTATGGTTGGAGTATCCAATGCTTTATGCTATATTCTTTCGTAGTGATGGCCTTCTCTTTTTCGTACTTCTCCTTATCTTTCCAGCTTCCGTCTAAACGTAATGATGCCTACAGTAAAAAAGCACATAACCTGCTCTGAATGTGGTGTCGGTTTCATGATCTACGAACCAAGTACCTTAGAGGTGTTTGAGACGCTTGGACTTCTCAAAAGTTTCTTGATTCTTGTCACAGTCTGTTTTATCATCTAGACATGATAGATTAGTGATTCACATTTATTTGTTGCTTTCAATCATGCCATTACGTTCCTGAATGCAACTTGTTCCATTTACTTTGTTTTTACTTACGCTCGTAGTAAAATTCCAATAAGCATATGATATGAATTTACACTTGTTCATTTTGCAGGCGAAGCCGTTGTTCAAGGATCGTAAGAAATTCTTCCAAATGGCCGACCCAGCATTAGAAGGTCAATATCCCGTTAGAGGCTTGTACCAAGCTCTAGCGATTGCTGCAATGTGCATCCAGGAGCAGCCAAACATGCGGCCGCAGATTGCAGATATCGTTAATGCTTTGAACTATCTTGTTTCACAGAAATACGACCCCAAGATCCATCCAATCCAGAGCCCAGGAAGCGTCCATTCTTCGCGCAGCCTTAAAAGGGATAGTGAAGAGAAATTTGATCTGGGCTTTGGGAATGAGGAGAAATTAGAGGACTTAGTTTGAGGATTGTTCATTCTGCTGTTTGCTGTCATGCAATGTACCTCCGATCAGCACTGTAAATCCATCCCTTCATTACCTTTTGTAGATTTACCTTCACATGCTATGTTTGAGAATGATGAAGAAGAGAGTTCCCTTGCACACAGACACATAGTTGTACAGTAATACATCGGATCGTTGTGTTCTTGGATTTTTGCCATATTTCCTGAGCAACTTAAGCTGGTAATTACGTTTTCTGGAGTCGCATTTTATGTTTGGAGACTGGAGTTATTTTCGTTATCGTTTCTGGGCAACCTTTTGTTTAAAAAAATATATATATACCTTCTTCCTTGGTAAAATGTGGAAATGAAAATTTATTTAGCTGAGGAGATTGAAAGTTTTATTTATTAATTTGGTAGATTGATTTAATATTAAATTTTATCAAAACATGTTTGGTCATCAAAATATCAGTGATACTTTGAACCAATGATGCAAAAAACACTGTGAACACGTAAAGAAGTGGTTCATAAACTGGCGTTATCCCTTTTACACTAATTAATAAAGGATTAATTATACTGATACTCTATTTAAAAATAGAAATTATATTTTTTTAATTTTTTTTAAAAAATTATAATTAAATCCACTCTGAAAATTTACTATTTACACTTGACCTCCATCACATTAGTGTTTGGACGGAAAATACTGATATCAATAAAAAAAATTAATTTTGCCTCCCATTTAATATTTTTAAGTTTATTTTTATACTATATATATATATATATCAAGTGAGGTTAACATGAATGTAATTTTTTCCTTATAAGTATAAAATTATTATATAAAAATATTAAATGAGGAGTAAAGTTGTAAATTTATGCAATTCTTTTTGAATATTGAATTAAATAACTTCAAATAGTATATCGAATCAGTCAATTTTCACTGTCTATCTAATTATGAATATGGACGGATACTTTGAAGCATGACTCCGATTAGAGTAAGCAATAAATTAGGACGCGGTATCATAAACTTGGAAAGGAGATTGAGCTGGCAGTGAATACTGGAAATGAAGGGGGAAAATTCATTGGCTCAGAGAAGCGAACTGTAACATTGCTCACTTGAGATTAGGCCTGTAATGGGCCAAATTTACCTAAACCCAAATTCATCCATTACTCATTTACTTATGACTGGACCCAACCCAACCCGATGAGTCTGGAAAACGGGTCTAGTATACCAGACCCGAAAATTCAGGTCGGGTCCAGATAAAAAAAATGAAGCACACAACTTGTGCACCAAAAAAGTTACTAAAAAACAGAACTATAAAAAACCAAAAACAAGAAAAGACTCCAACTCAAGGCCCAATACTAAGATAAGTGATGAATCAGGAAATGGTTCAAGAGTTGTTGTGAGCCTACATTGAAGACGAAATCATCAAAGCCTTGTCCCACTTGGCTCCACTTAAATCACATCTATTTTGATTGCTTGATGTTACTAAAGAATTGGCGACCAATTGTACATGAAATTGTAGATAATTAATAATATATATAATTATATTTTAGTGACGATAAATAGCTTTTATTATTATATTATGTGATCGATAATTTCTTTTTTTGAAACCTACGTAGGTTCGAAAATAAGACCTTTCACAGAAAATCTTGAGCCCTATTAGTGACAACTTTATGCATAAATTTTGTTACTAATAATACAATAAGAATAAGATAAAATTTATTGCCACTTAATAAATATTCTTAATGACAATTTTAAAATCATCAGTTGATTCTACCACTCATATTGCGTTTTAAATATTTTTAGCAAAAAAATATAATTTTATATATTTAAAAGTAGTTTAAATATAATTATTTTTTAAAAAAAAATTAGAGGAGTCACACTATTTTTTTATTTAACAAAATTAATGATCCATTATTATTGATATTGCAAATTGGAAAATAGAGTTTTGGTTGTGTGTTTGGATTGGGGTATCAGGAGAATAGGAGTGGGTGATGTGACCTACAGATAAGATAGAAATTTGGGAAAAAAGGCACTTCACGTGCCCTGGACCTACCACTTGTTCCCCTCCCATGCATCTTTTGGTAATTTCTGCCACCCTATTTACGTCTCTTTTGGTACCCCCATAGTTTCATGTATGAACCTTTCTACGACGCTTCTGTCTTATCATCACAATCATTTTCAAGACAAACATGTGACCTTCCATTCATAGTTTATTATATTTTATGACATATGATTTGGCGTTGTCTCTAAATATAAGATTATATATTTATTTCAGATACATATTTTGAACGACTGACGATATACATATGCGTCCTGAATTAATTGTAGATCGATATAAATTATAAGATCTCGTCTCCCTAATGAAACGTCTTTCAGAAAACAAACTTATAAAATTCAATTAGAACTGACAATAACTCACACACCGAAGCACCGTTCACGTCTAATGTGGCAAAAAATACAGAATCTATGCTTTTTCGACCGTTATGTGGAAGTCCTCGTCAAACCAAACATGACCTACATAAGTTAAACTATTGTAACAGGTTTAGCTTGCTTACGAAGAAATATAATTTTTCGTTATGATTAATTAACATAGTGATAGAGTAAAAGATCACGAAAATTTATAATAAATAATTAACGATAGTGCAATGACTATTAACAGTTGTTCATACAAGTGAAAAATATTAGCTAATGCTAAAAATCGTGATAAATATTTTGACAATAGGTAACAAATGTTGATTACTCATAGTCAGAACTTAAATTTTCGAATCGATTTTGTTGATTTAACATAGATAATATTAGTTTTTTTTTATAAATTTTAAATTATAGTAATTTATAATGTAGAAAATAACTAGGGATAATTATATTTACAATTCTTGATCTATGATCTATTTACACAACCCACTATTTCTTTTGTGTAATTATAGAAACCATCTTTGGCAATCAAAATGCAGCGGAAGTTTTTGTAGTAATGCTGAAATTTCTAGGGAAGTATATATAATTTTTAAAAAAGTAGAATAACTTTTGTAAATAAAGTTAACTTTTTGGTGATTTTATTTCTAATTTTTATAAAATAATGGTGATTTATGAAAATAACCTATAAGTGAGGAGCATAAATGTAATTGATTGTTGAGTTATTCCATGTGAGAATTCTCTGGGAATTGGGCGCAGGTGCTTTTGTTGTACAAAAGATGTTTTTACCTTTTTCTTTTTTTCTAATTATTCCAATTCTCTTGTCTTCTATATGAGAATTGACAATTTCACTTTATCGTGAAATATGTTATTCCTTATATATAATTGGAATAAAGTAATTTGAGTCCCCTAATTTAAGGCAATTCTCATTTTAGTTTCGTAATTTACTAGGGTTTTATTTTAATACTTTATAATTTAAAAAAGCTCAATTTTGGTACACATTTGATCGAAAATTTGCCCCAGTCACCGGAAAAAGTCCCATGGCATTCACATGACTTTTTAAATCGGGGATTTCATTTTTATTGGCTTAAAAAACTCACGTAGCGACGATGTGGCGATGACGTGGAAATAAAAATGTGTACCGAAATTGAGCTTTTTTAAGTTATAGATGACTAAAATGAAACCTTAGTAAGTTACGGGACTAAAATGAGAATTGCCTGAAGTTAGGGGACTAAAATTGCCTTTAATCCATTAGGCCATGTGACTTTTTAAGCCAATAAAAACGAAACCCCTAATTTAAAAAGTCACGTGAAGGCCATGTAACTTTTCTGGGTGACTGAGGCAAATTTCCAACCAAATGTGTACCAAAATTAAGCTTTTTTAAGTTATAGAGGACTAAATTGGAACCCTAGTAAGTTACGGGACTAAAATGATAATTGCCTGAAGTTAAGAGACTAAAATTGCCTTTAATTCTATATAATTAACGGATAATTGCACTCCATTTTTTTGGTTTGATGTAATTATATATAAGTTTTTCGTGATTTGGAAAATTGCATTTAATACTTTTGAGGTTTGCTTTCATCTAAAAAATAAATCATTCCGTTAATTAAAATTTATCAAATTTGCTGATATATATAAAACAATCAAAAAGATAATCTATATTAACCCTCGATTAAGTTATTACTATTTATTGCAGGTTAAATAAATCTTTTTATTATCAATTATCCACATACGCCTTCACGCTTTGATGCATGTGATGAGGTATATTTTCATCGTTATATGGGTATTTTAGTCTCCAAAAAATTATTTGACCTGTAATAAGTTAGTAATAAGTTAATCGAGAGTAAATGTTAATTTTCATTCAATGTTTTTTAAATATCAGCAAATTCAGTAATTTTTGACCAACAGGGGACTTATTTATTAGATAGAAACAAACTTTGTGAGTGCTAGATGTAATTCAATAAACCACAAGAAATCTACGTGCAACTATATCAAATTTTAAGGGAAAGGAGTGTAATTATCCTTATAATTAATTAATTTTAGATATATATGATAAATAATTAATTAATTTTACAGTTAAATATTTTACTCCATCTCATCCCCGTATATTTCTATACTAATTATAAAAAAGAAACATTCTTTTATGTCTAATGTGAAAGTCATTATGTGCTTTTCACATAATCTGCCCTTTACTTTTACATAATATCTTCATTCCTTTTTGCTTACAAAATGAATTTATCAATTTATAAGGGACAAAAATGAAAATTTTATATATGAAGGTAGTTCATACCAATTTATTAATCTACCTAAAATACCCTTCCTTTAAACCTATTCCCAAGTCCCAACTTTCTCTCCTTTCACCACACACACGTCTCCCTCAAATTCTCAATGCATCAAACCTCTCTCTCTCTCTCTCATTTTAATTATAAATATAGTAAATATGTTGACAGTGAGAAAATAATTGCTTCGGTGGAATTTTACAAAGGTAACATTTTTTAATAATTTTTATTAATAATTTATGAAATATTATAAAAACTATTGTTTTACATTAATAAGTGTATTTTGTTAATTTGACATACATTTTTGTAGGATATTGCCACCCCTATTCATAAATACTCAAAAAATAATTATTGTAGGTGGTTGAGAATAAAATAAAGTTATGATGCAAATAATTAAATTGGATAAATTAAGCAAATTATTCTATATTTTTTAAATTTCTTATAAATATTCCACATATATTTTTAATTTTTACAACCTTTTTCTTTGATAATTCTAAAATGTTCTTCAATATGTCTAATATTTAGTTATTTTAATAAATGGTATTTTTAGTCTTATAAAATTAAAAACGTGCATTTGACTCCCAAATCAACGAAATTGCAACGGTTAGTCCTGCAAGTCAATTTTTTATTGCAAAGATAGTTTTTATGTTAAATTTTTAAGAGCAGCAGTCAGGAGAAACTCACGTGGCAGTTAATGGCCACTTAGGAGGGAAAAGAAACTTATGGTGGTCATATGTTGATGGAAAATTGCTTACATCACTTCATTCATAAAGAAAAGGTAGAGAAAGAAGGGGGTTAATTATTTTAATATTGACAAAAAAATTATATAAATATAATTTATATAAACTACATAACAAAAATATGTCAAGTCGCGGATCACTTACAAATTATTATTATTTTTTAAAAGATAGCCTTGTCTTGAAGTCGTGGATGTTAGCCACGACACCCGTTTCACAATTGTATTTGTGGCGTTGACCCGAAGTCTTCTTCTTATTTCCTCGCCCATATTTTGCATTGACTCATTTTGTATCTTATTATCATCACCATCGGATTAATATCGAACCGACTTGATGTTGTTGCAGAACTAGACTCCACATTATCACGATATACGCTAGATGATGGAAATGAAATTAGTGAAATGTTGTATCCTGATGCATATGATTGATTAATGCCAAGGCCAAGGTTAATATGTACTTGTAAAAAATAATTTTCTGTATGGATTGACATATATGGAGCCAATAGAAACCAATCATCTTGTGGCGGTTGATACATGTAGTAATTTTGAGGCGGTTGGGACACGTAATAATCTCGAAGTATATGCACTATAGAAGAATCAACTATATCCATCCCAATATCATGTCGTTCAACTGAACCAATAGACATTCGGCTAGAACTTCTTTTTTGTCTGTGGGATGTGGTAGGAGTATAATCGATAGTGTAGCAATTTGTTGTGGCTGATGGGCTATGACTTTCTTCATAATATATGACCCATGTTCGAATCTGTCCACCAATTGACTATGCCTTCAATATTTAGTGTCTATATTGACACAGAGCTTCAGGGGCATTCACCTCTTCTGCCTAAAGAATGTAGAAAACAATGAATGTTATGCTGTAGAAAAAATATTTAAAATAAAGTATGCGATATTATATAATATACCACAACTTGCAATATAGGTATTTCTCCAGATTGGTATACCCGCTTTCCACATGTCAGTCAGTAGATGACAACACAAAATTTCATGTTATGTTGTAGTATCATTCTAATACCCTCGTTCTTTATTTCTTCTATTGAAAATGGGTAGCCTTTGTACAATCATGTCATATCGTCTTTGCCATCTAATGATATATTGTATGTGCTGCAGGTTCCAATCTGTGCCTGTATGATTTTTTCGGAAGATCTGATGTAGACTCATGTCCCGAGTATCCATCGCTTCAAAAATCCATCTCGAATTGGTGAAGGACCCCTTCAGGACGATGCATTTCCACTTGTGTAAAATATTAAGGGACATGATGATATCCACAGCTGGGGCTTTAAATCAGCGGTGTAAGCCATAATGACATCTGAGTCTATGCCATACGGCTGCCAGATGAACTGTAATAAATGAAACGATGTAAATTAATACGCATTTAATTCACGGTATAAATGTACGTATAATATTAAATATAAGTTACTTGATCTGCCTGCATCTCATCCAATATATCTCTTATGACCCGGATAATGGCTCGTACTGTTTGGGTGAAGGTGTACTCACAATTCCATGTAGCACCATACTGTGCTGCTGGGAGCAAATGATTAGTGCAATTTGGACTTGGCCCATATATAATCGTTCAGCACCAAGTCCGGGGCAAAATGGAGGTGATCCGTGAGCATGCCCAAATTTTTATAAATAATACAAGCATGCAATATTAATTAATATTTATAACAAAAAAATTAATCTATAAGTTAATAATTAAATTTTACATGTAACAATTGTAGCGCGCCACCAATTGCAACTTTGTCTTTTATGTTGGCATTGCCTAATTCACGGTATAAAAATGCAAGCACTTCTATATCCTCTAATTTGAAAAATATAGTAATAATACCAGGTTTTAGAAAATAACGCGCGAAAAATTCTTCACTTTATCGTTGAAATGTTAAATTCAAGGCTGACGCGCGGTCAAGTGGAAGATCACTCAATAGAACATATACGTCGCGAGTATTTGGTAACTGAGAGATTGAAGGTCAAGTGAAAAGTGGTCTTTAAGCCGGTCATAATGCATCAATGAAGTTTTGAAAGGGGTTCACCGCCTACCATTGACAACAATAGTTAAGATGACGCTTCGTCATACTGGCCATTATTTTCATGAGAGGTTTGCGAAGAGTAGTGTAATGTTGACCAACAACCAACTGTGGACGGATTTTGCATACAAGATATTCACACGTTGGCAACAAAATATTGTTGAGCATACGGTCACCATATACCATCACTTTCAACAGTTCGCCTTGGTTTTACAAAACATCAGAATGAACATGGACTCAATATCCATATTGTCAAATTGCGAGCCGAGAATGTTCATGTGGCAAGTGGACTCAATTTGGTATTCCTTGTAGTCACGCTAAAAAAGTATGCGCTGCATACATAATTAATGTTGCATCGATGTTAAATGATTATTATGATTTAATGGTTTACAAAAATACGTATTCTAAGTCATTTGAACCGTGCATTCTGAAGATTATAGAGATGTCCCGAAATTTGAGTTGGTCCACAACACTACTATTCGTATCTCTACACGCCGTAGTCGAAACCAAACATCACGTATTCACAATGAGATGGATTGACCGCAAACACATGAAAAGCAACAAACCCAACAAACAGATTCTTCTACACAATCAAATGTGCGGTACGGGGTTCTCAATAATAATTGACTTTTTTAATTGTACTTTTTAGAATTGTATAAAAAAATATACACTATTATATTTGTATAGTTCATTGTATTTTTTAAATTATTACGATTCTAACATTATCATTATGTTTGGTTTTGTTTTTAACTTGTTTTTGGGTATTTTATGGAGATAGAGAGAGAAAAACAAAGATAAATAAAAATAAGTTAGAGATAGTGTGTATGTTTGGATTTGTTTTTGGATATAATATAAAATAAGTATGTTATGTTTGATGTTGGGTAGTGGGGAGACAAAAAATACTGTTCATTGTCAAATCATGTCTCTTTTATATATATTTATATATATATGTATAAAAATATATATAATTTATTTAGTTGTGAGTGGATTAAAATAAATATTATTTCCTAATTATATATGTATGGAAATGAAAAAAAATAATTTATGTAAATACACTTTTAAAAATAATTAAATGCACTCTAATAATGGATTAACAATATTTTTTGTTAGTTGTTCTATTCGAGGTGATAAATTTAAATACATTATTCAAATAATGTAATATATGAATTAACCGCGTAGAATAATTATATTATTTTATATTTTTTAAAATTTTTAATTATTTCAATGATGTAGAAAATATTACGTATAAAATATTAAGTGGTTAAAATAAAATATATTTGTATTTAAAAATCAAATACTTAGAAACAAGACAAAATACTTAGAAACAAGACAAAAACATGGCAAAACAAGCAAGGGCAAACATTGCTTCTGTTTTGGGCCATCTCTGAGATGGCCCAAAACCGAAAACAAACATAAGGTATGATTTTTTGAATTTTAATATGTTGTTAAAAAATTAATTGAATATAATTAAGTTATAAAAAATAAAATTAAACAAAAAAATAATAAAAATAAAAAATAGTATTGTGGCTGACATCCACGAGTTGAAGTCGTGGATGTCAACCATGATTTGACGTCAAGTCGTGGATATCACAAACGGTACTAAGTCGTGGATGTTATCCATGATAAAGGCCATTTTTTTTTTAAAAAATAATTTTTGAGTCGAGTCGCGGATCACATCTGCGACTCAATATATTTTTGTTATATAATTTATGTAAATTATATTTATATAATTTTTTTTATAAATATTAAAATAATTAACCCGAAAGAAGGGGATAACAGAAGGAAAATTTTCAATTTTAGTGTTGTAATTAGGTAAAATTATATTTTTAGTCTGATAGAATTAAAATTGTCATTATATATAATCAAATATATAATTACTTCTAAATGTTTCTTGCATAGTGATGCACCCACTTAACATATACCCACTGCAAAAAAAAATAGATTCTTTTTCTATATTATAAATGACAACACTAAAATATTACGATAAATCAATACTTTCTACAACGGTAAAATAAAATCAATTAAAACCTTAAATTTTGATAACAATTAATTAACATCTGTCGTGATTTTAACTATGATCAAAATATTAATTGTCATGATTTTTGGTGTCCACTGCTAATATTTGGCTTCACTTGCAAAAAAAATCATTAATAATCGTTACACAGTCATAATTAATTAATATTTATTATTACTTTTAATCATAGTAATTAATTGCGACAAAAATGTCATATTTTAGCACCCCAAATTTATATTCACAAAAGCGGTTGTTTTGTACTTTTGTTCTCTTCAGCTTTAATTTGGGTTGTTGAACTTTAGGCAACATATGCACTCGACCCAACATTATCTCTAACCATAAAAAGTATTTTGGAAAGATCTCATGATATACACTACTTATAACATGCATGTTGCTGTGTCCCCAGCGATCCATCCCAAAATCAAGATCAATGATATAGATTAAGTAGGGCAAACTGCAAATACAAATGATCAGTCCACCCCATCTCCCCCCCATTTTCTCTTGTACTTGTGCATGCTTTATTTTTTGTTGCCATCCCAATATTCCACTCTGTAAATGTTTATCTGAACCCAAAAGGCAGATCCAACAGCGGTAAAACGTACAGAAAAACTTTGTGTGTGTTGGTCATGATCAAAACATTGATGGGGTTTTGGAATTTTAAAGGCATAGGGATCAGTGTTTGGTGCATGTGAATTGTAGGTGGACAGGCATGGGATGCCAATTTGTTTCCAACAATTATTCTCCCTTCACACCCCTTTTCACCATTTAAAACCCTACTTCTGCCTCTCTGATTTTCCAGCCTGAAACTCCACCTCTCTCTCTCTCTCTCTCTCTTCCTGAAATTTGAAAAGGGTTTTCAGCCACGTACATATGTTCTTGCAGGTCTGCAAGAGAGTACTTTGATCAAGTTCAGGCAAATCTTTGATTACTGAATTGTGGTAAGATCGAATCATCCCAGTACTGAGTAAATTGATGATGGTCGTTGTTTGTCATGTGTGCATTTTGTGTTGAAATATGTTTGATTTAGAAAGGCTGTCTGTGACTCTGGGGGACTTTCATATCATCAATGCCACTACTCAGTTTCTTGGATGTGGACTACTTGCAATTTCTATGTATGTACAAACTATATTTTGTGTTAAATTAAAACCAAGCTGTATGGAGCCAGGTTTGCTATATTATCAATTAGTCATTGTCATTGATAACCAAGAACTTTAATTCATGAACTACCCACATTTGCCTTTTAGATATATTGTCATTTTCGACATTTAATTACCGAATTGAATCCTATCCCACTCGGTATTAATTACATCTTATATTTCATTTTACTATATATATACATACTATAAATTACATGTATAATATTTTTTCATAAACATATGTAATATGAACTTAATATACACATTTAGCTAGTTGTAAAGTATATGAAAGGGAATATGAGTTGCATTACTAATTCAAATAATAAATTTGGTCTTTAGGGTCTAAATAACCCACAAGTAGGTCCAAAGATTTGTGAATGACTTTCAACAAGCTTGCAAGACACAAGAACGTAAAAGCAATATTGGGAAGGCCCTGATTGCAGTTCCACAATGTTTATAGTCAAAAATATCATTTAGCCATAGATTGTTAAGGAAAGTGATATAAGTGTGAAAAAGATGAACTTGAAGAGTATCTATTCATATATTTGAATTGTATAATTATATGTGAATCATTGACATGATTTCAACTGTATGATCCGAATGCTTCCCACATCAGATTGAGATATTCGGGTATGGATCCCAATAAGTATCCAATAGAATTATCTTGACCAAACTGCCCCTGAAAATGTGAGGTGGTGAAGAGTTCGGCCCAGTGAAGATCACAAATAGACAGTCAGAAAAAAATCAATTTCCCACATCTGTCCCTCAGCTTTTGCCTCAAGCTTCCTATAAACATAAATTTCCTTGTTTATGTTACAGTCACATGTGCAGCAGTGACAAAAACATCAGTTTCAACATTGCTAAGTCCTTCCCTCGAAGGAAAAAAAATCTCAAGAAATACGTAAAAACAATCATGCATGAAATACAACTCTGGTCAATCAATTAACACTGCGCTGTTCATCTAGATTATATATATACACACACACACATATGTATGTATCTTCACTCAGCTTGCACAGTTGAATTCATCCTCCAGATATATGGAAATGAATGATCCAAACCCGCACAATAAGCCCCTCATACCACCTCTACCGAGGGACCCACGGGGATCGCTCGAGGTCTTCAATCCATCTTCTGCATCCAGGCCATCCCACCCTGTCTTCCGATCATCACAGCCGTCCTGGCAGAGCTGGGCTGCCAGTCCCGACCCGGAACCCGAACCAGAACGGAGACTCTCCTCCAAATCCGGGAGAACGAATGCTGAGGGTATCACCTCATGGATGGCCCTCAAGGACCCAACTGCTGCGGCGGCGGCGCCACCAGAACCGCCGCCGGTGGCCTCCAAGACTATAGCAGAGATATTCAGGGACCGTGAAGGCCAGAAGTCGCCGGCAAAGTCCCCGAAGCAAGGAGAAGTAGGCGCCGCGGCGCAGAGGGCTGCTGAGTGGGGCCTGGTCCTGAAGACTGATGAAGAGACGGGTAAACCACAGGGGGTGAAAGTGAGGACTTCCGGCGATGAGCCCAACAAAGCGGGGAATTCCAGGAGGGATTCCGGCAACTCCGTCCGGAGCTCCGGCGACCTGTCTGACGACGGAACAGGTGACGGATTAATATTAATATTAAATTAATTAATTAGCCCATGCAATAATTAATTAATGTTAATAAAAATAGCAGGGAAAGAGAGAGGGTTTCCAAGAGTATCAGAGGATCTGAAGGATGCACTGTCAACATTCCAGCAAACGTTTGTGGTATCAGATGCAACAAAATCTGATTATCCAATCATGTATGCAAGTGCTGGATTTTTCAACATGACTGGCTACACTTCAAAGGAGGTCATTGGCCGGAATTGGTAAGAATATTACATCTATCTATCTATCTATCTATATATATATATATCTTCATTGGATAATATAATTAACACTTTGACTCTCGTCTTTAAATACTTAATCAACTCCTTATAGTGTAATTAAATTTGGTTGTCCTAATATTTTATTTAGCTGAAATACCCTCCAATATATTTATTTATTTTTTGGACAAGATAATCATCTCTATAACTAATCAGCTCGAATTTGGTCTAAAAATTGCATAATTGATTATAAAATAATTAATTTTATGAAAAAATAATTATATTATTTGGATTCTCAATTTCACAATCGTTTGATGTAGTTAAATCAAAACTAAAATCATTTTTAAGGTTAATGTAGAAATTAAAAATTATATTATGGACCTAATGTGCAATTGGGTAAAGAATAACTGGGATTGGACAATAATTAAGCTATAAATTGTAGATTTTATCACAATACAATAAGGATGCATTTAATCTACAAAATAATTACTTAAAAAGAGAATCAAACAACATAGAAATTGTAATGTATGCGAAAAATATATTTGCACTGCTCAATCGCAGTGACAAATGGGGCTAATTGGTTCGATCAAGAATTTTCTATTCATACAAATTTTCTATAAATTATTCATCTTATCTTTTTCCTTTTTCATTTATTTAAAAAACTATTATAAAAATATTTTAATTAAATATATAAATAGAGTGTATTTGGACGGGGATAATTAATTTATGATTGGAGAAGGGCATTTATGAGATTTTGGGGTTGGTGCAGCCGGTTTTTACAGGGCAAGGATACGGATCCCGAGGACGTGGCAAAAATAAGGGAAGCACTGGAAAAGGGGACGCACTATTGCGGGAGATTGCTCAACTACAAGAAGGATGGAACCCCTTTTTGGAATCTTCTCACTATTGCACCCATCAAGGACGAAACTGGAAAAGTCCTCAAATATATTGGGTATAACTGTCATTTCCCCCTTTTTCCTTTTTATTTTTCCATTTCTTAATGGAGAGGTTGCTATTCATATACATTTTGGGGTTAATTGCATTTTACCCGTTAAAAAATATTAATCATAAAAACACCCCATAAGAAAGAAAAGAAGGCCAATGCAACCCCTTGCACTTTTAGAAAAAGGTAATGAGATTCTTTTTCAAAAATTCAGGGGCCCCAGAGCCATTTTTTTCCTTTTTTTATAGGATAAAATACAATTAACTTTACATATATTTTTTTTTATAGACATTAATTAATCACTTTAAAAAGTAGAAAAATTAGGTTTGAGTGTCGAGTTGTATAGGTGAGTTTGATTGATGGAATCGTTTGAACTTTTTTGAGCTTATAAAATGCTATAAATATTTCTTTTTCTTTTTAGTCAAATCATTTAAGATATACATATGTATATATAAGAGAAAAATATAATCAAATCATTCTCCTTATTATTGATTGCTCGTAAATATTATTTCTGAAGTTAGATCCAAACATGATAATAATCGTGATAATCAGTAGATATTCAAAATTAATTTGAAATTTATTTTTTTAAAAAGAATATGAAGACACTCTACTAAATAAAAAAAGATACTAAAACATTCAAATTGAGAATGAAATATTTATTAGAAAAATATAATAATATTTAGGAATGAAAAAAAAAATGATTTATAATTATGAAGGGTGGTCCATGCAATGCAACAATTGGGGTCGTGGGAACATGCATAAGTCATATCAGATTAATAGAGCTGGAAAATGCACCCTACCCTATTCTTATCCTCCAATTATTCTTCCTTTTGGGGTCCCTTCTCTTCTCCCTTTAAACTACTACAAACGTGGATCATTTTATCCCATGAACAACACCCCCCAAATAATCAAAATGTATAAATCTTGATTTTAATATATTTGATCAAAATTAAAAGTTAATTTGAAGTAACTAATGGGTAGTTATAAATATATGGTCTACAATTCAGATGGAGTTTGCCTAAATGTGTTAATTTTTTTTTATAATTTTTTGCATTTTATAGATACTTTTTAGTTAGATGTGTTTTTGATCTTGTAACTTAGATTATTTGACGTTATTTGATTTCTGATTTTCTGAGGTAGCACTTTTATCCTGCATCTTTTTTATTTTTGTCGAAGTTCACTCCTTTTTCTTAGTAAAATGCATGTGCATCTCAAGTGATCTTTTAAAATTGAGGCTATTGTTCTTATTATTTATTTTTGCTAGTATTCTTGTCCTTTATTTTTGTAGGATAGCATTTTGATTATGTATTTTTTTAATTTTTGTGATTTTAATTCTTTTGTTTTTACCGAAATTCACCCTTCTTGCTGGTGGATGTGAACTCCGACAAAATAAGGGGGCTGAAATTACAAAAATTGAAAAGATGTAGGACCAAATGTTGTTCTAAAAAGTTAAAGAACGAAAACACTAAATGACCTAAATTAAAAACAATGCACTTATTCGTATGTTTTTTAAAAACTTATAAAATATCAGATTTTAAATAAGTTTTTGAAGTGTTTAGATAAAATAAGACTATAAAATATATAAAATTTAATAATAATAATTTTATATTAATAAGCTTAAAATTAAATGGCTCATTGGTTTTTATAGTTACCGTAAGATTTTTTGAAAAGCTTATACGGTTATCCCAAACACCCTCTAAATTTTTTTCGGAACATCTTATATGTTGCGGAGCTAATAAAATGTTGGTGATTGCATATATATATATATATATATATATATAGTTTACTGATGATAAGTATTGCATTTTGAATATTCTTGATCCATTATTTGATTAAATAAAGTTAGCATTATAAAAGGTAAGTTATTGACATATAATTTTTTTAGGATTGGTTTTCCGAATTAAATGAGAGGGATGTTTTTTTTTTTCTCATTTTTCTATATATGAATAATATTTAATTGCAACATTTTTGGTGCAGAATGCAAGTTGAAGTAAGCAAGCATACAGAAGGAACCAAGGAGAAAATGACCCGGCCCAATGGCCTACCCGAGTCTTTGATCCGTTACGATGGTAATCCACGTTTATTTTTTTTTTTAAATATAAAATTATATATTTATTTTAAAAAAATTTAAATTATATTTACTGCGTTTTATCAAATTCTCTATTTACACCTGATTCTATTTCATTAGAATTTGAATGAGAAATATTGACCCCAACAACAAAAATTTACATAAATTTTTAATTTTATTTCTCATTTAAAGTCTCTATATATATTTTTATTCTTATTATAATTTTTTTTTGATAAATACAAATTATTATATGTGAAATTACTGAAATTACCCTGCGGCTGTTATCAAATTATATTTACTCTTTGCCACGTGACAACTAATGTGTCTTTCTAGATAAATATGATAGACAAAATTTGCCATCATAAGATGAAAATTATGAAAAAGGAACTAAATAGGAAAGGTTTTTCGGAATTCGGACTAAATACATACATTGAATTTATCATGTTATTAATTTAGGTTGGAGCAAAACGAAATAATTAAAATTTCATGAATTGTTATTATTTTTATTTTTTAATTTTTCTTCAATTTTTTGGTTTTTTAGCCCGACAGAAGGAGATGGCGTCAAGCTCAGTGACAGAGCTAGTGGAGGCAGTGAAGAAACCCCGTGCAAGAGCGCTCAGCGAGTCAACCAACCGCCCCCCTCTCAGAAAATCAGGCGACCATGAAATCTTCGACACCCAAACAAGGCGGAGCTCTGACCACCCGCCTCCTCCACGCCGTCATTCCCATGCAGGCACTAGAACCTCCATGCAAAAGATCAGCGAGCTCCCGGAGAAGCCTCCAAGAAAACCCGCTCGTCGCTCTTTCATGGCGTAGGATTCTCACCGAAATTCATCTGCTTTTCTTCCATGCAAATCTGGGAAAAGTTTTAAGTCTTTCTGTTCTTGTCATGTGCAGGATTCTGAAGAAGGGGCGGCGGGGAAGTTCTGCTCAGGAGCTGGAGCCGGATTTCGGAGTGGAAGACGATGATGGGGATGACGAGAAGGAAAATGAGTATTCTTCAGAGAGTGAGGATGATGTGAGGCCAGACAGTGTGGATGATAAAGTTAGGAAGAAGGAAATGAGAAAGGGTATTGATTTGGCCACCACTCTTGAGCGTATAGAGAAGAATTTTGTCATTACTGATCCAAGGTTGCCTGATAATCCTATTGTAAGTAAATTCAGTGGTCTTACTTGTTTAGAGTGTGTTGATGTGTTTTTCTTTTGCTTTTGCTGATGACAATTTCTGTTGATATGATTGCCAGATATTTGCTTCTGATAGTTTCTTGGAGCTGACAGAGTACAGTCGAGAAGAAATCTTGGGGAGAAATTGCAGGTAGAACATGGTTTTGGAATTTGATAGAGAGAATGAGTTTGGGTTTCTTTTTTCTTAATAAAGCCAAGGTTATCTCTGTTTGCTCTGTGTTTGCATTTGTTGCATTTTGTGGACCTCATAATTATGAGAAAACCTCTTTGTTGCTGTTTAGCTGCATGGAAAATGGAAGGTTGAACACCGTAATGATATCATGGCAATTATCTCTAAGATCCCAAATCCATATTTCAACTCAGAATAATACTAAGTATACCAACGGAAAGATGATTATTTTCCAGATCGGAATATATCATATATGTGTTGGTTTTTTTAATCTAGAACATGAAAACATGTTGTGTGTTTTTGCAGATTTCTTCAGGGCCCGGAAACTGATCCTGCTACAGTCAGGAAAATAAGAGAAGCCATTGATAACCAAACCGAGGTCACCGTCCAGCTCATCAACTATACTAAAAGTGGTATTGATCATGGACTTTGATAAATTCACTGGATATATTACTTTACAGTGGAAATGGTTTATTATAATTTTCTGTTTGGAGATTTAGCTAGCATAGATTGCGTTTGCAAGAAAATATATGAGCATAGTTTTAAGTTGTTGATCAGCTACATGATATGCAGTTTTTCCTATGTATTTAAAAGCCGAATTTGCCAAAGATTTTTCGTAATGTCTGTCCCCCTTTGATTAATTCACAGGCAAAAAGTTCTGGAATTTGTTTCATCTGCAGCCTATGCGTGATCAGAAGGTATGCATTCATGATATGTTTCTGATTTTTATGATTTGTTTTACTGCTTATGGATTTAATATAGGAGGTGTACTATGGCGTGCCCCTATTTACTTGATTTGATTTGTGTTTATTTGAGCAGGGAGAAGTCCAGTATTTTATTGGGGTCCAACTCGATGGAAGCGAATATGTAGAACCGGTTCATAACTGTATCCCTGAGGTCACAGCAACAGAAAGTGCAAAACTGGTAATCTTTTCCCCCTCAGTTTCCATGAATTAGTTCTTTTAGCTATATGATAAATTTGGAATCGAGGAAAGTATTTCAAATGACTCAACAGTGAAGAATTTGAAGTCCATCAATATTTAACAAAACATAGCTCAACATCAATTTTAAAGGATTTGAAATCCTTTTGAATTTTTAGAATTATCCAAACAAACCCAAAGGTTTTGTTACTAGGGATTTGAAATCCGTAACTTCAAATCCATTACTCATTCCCTTCGTTTCATGAATTAGACAGGTTTAATATGTAGAATAGTTACTTGGGGATGTTTAAGGAACAACTCAAGTTTGGATACAATAATACTGGCTTTGGTTTGTTATCAGGTGAAACAAACTGCTGAAAATGTTGATGAAGCTGTGAGAGAGCTTCCGGATGCCAATACGGTAATTTCCAATTATTTATATCAGTTCTTTGGCATGTTTTCTTTTGGACTTAAATTGGAAGTCATGATTTCAACTCAACCTGCAGAAACCGGAGGACCTGTGGAAAAATCACTCAAAAGTTGTTCATCCAAAGCCCCATAGGAAGGATAGCCCTTCCTGGAAAGCTATTCAACAGGTATCTTGTCATGTATAACTGATAACTACGATTTCTCAAACTCGTTCATGTGCTCAAAAGAGGTGGATGCATACTTAAATAGCAATGTTTATATCTTGGAAACAAATCTATAAGAAATCCACAGACACACACACAGAGGTTAGCTCTTACTTTTTACATGGAAATTCATCTTAGAGAAGGTTCAAATAATTATTCTTGTGGAAGGTTCATTTTCATGCAACATGTAGAATTCACTTGGTTAATAGATATCTTTAACTGATAATCTTGTTAATATGGTTCTGAATTGTGCTTGGTCCATTAATAAGTAGTTTTGTCGCCATTTTATAGATTATGTGGCAACCAGTGTCATGCATTTCGTAATGGATGCAAATCATTTTCATGCCTGAAGGTCTAAAAGGGCATACTCCAATTTTAAATGGCAGCTTATACCTGCTCTTTAATTTAGTTCTACTGCCTTCTTGATCTAATGCATGCACATATATTTATCTCATTTTCAGATTCTAAATAGTGGGGAAGAGATAGGCTTGAAACATTTTAAGCCAATAAAACCACTAGGATCTGGTGATACTGGAAGGTATGTGTTTTACTTGTATAATGAGTCCCTCGTGTTTTTATATCTTCAAAAAGTCTGTATTAGCTGAACAGCGTGATGTTATTGTATCAAGTTGCAGACTAGTATGTTGACTCTTTATTTCATATATTCTTTACATGCGAGACAATTTAGTTTACTTTTGGACTTCTTACTTGTCATTTCAAACAAGATC
Organism: Sesamum indicum; assembly: GCF_026168435.1. Lineage (NCBI taxonomy): Eukaryota > Viridiplantae > Streptophyta > Magnoliopsida > Lamiales > Pedaliaceae > Sesamum > Sesamum indicum. Next base: position 5,112,814 of record NC_142665.1, on the reverse strand, counting down.
AACATCAGTTCATGTGCTGACTAGACTTCTTACATATCCATCTGCCAGTTTCTGTTGTCAAAAAATGTGTGGTCTTAACTTAAACTTGATAACTTCTAAGTTTTTCTGCTTGTTTTACTTAAGTAGTTGTTAATACGAAGAAATGCTACAGTAGACATGGTTGACATCTTTTGGATGTCCTGCTACCTGTATTCCCAAATAATATATATAGATGTAGACAACTGCACGTAAAACATGTACACTGGGCACATTGTCCCTCCATTTCTTAGGGAGGAATTTTGTCTTGGTTGATAGCAATAAAACTGACTGAACTCCTTGCAGTGTGCATCTAGTAGAACTATGTGGAACAGGGCAATACTTTGCCATGAAAGCAATGGACAAGGGTATAATGCTCAATCGAAACAAGGTATAAGCAAAACTTTATTATTTTTCTCACAAGGTGTTGTATTTGATGATCAATGACTATATGAGTTATTATACCTTTCTGTTGCATCATGTTTAATTGTGATGGCTTAGTGTCGTCGGTGCTTAGTTTGTGACCTAGTTGCTTATGTATAATGGCCAAGTTAAAGGTCTCACATGAAGTTGTTGCATCATTATACCTCCTTGTTGTATAATGATGTATGATTATATTCTCGTAATTATGCTGTCTCTCTCACTCTCTCTCTCTCACACACACACTCATAACATATAAAGAAAGCAGATCAAGAACTGATTCTTGATTATTTAGTTACAATTGTTGTAAAAGGTGAACGTTTATTGTGTCTCGGATCTTAACATCATAAATTTTCCAGGATTTTTGCCCTTTAAACATCACGTATGCCGGTGTTTACTTTCCTGTCTATTTTGGTCTGCTCATATTCTTCTTTGGATCCTGCAGGTGCATAGAGCTTGTGCAGAAAGAGAAATCCTAGACATGTTGGACCATCCTTTTCTTCCTGCATTGTATGCTTCATTTCAGGTTGGCTTACGAGGAAGAAATCTTTGCACATGCATGCATCCCTATATTGATTTCTGGATTAGGTTAGAAAAGAAATTGTTATCAAGAAAGTAAAATTTTCTTTGGCTCTAGGAAAACTGGTTCACATTTAAGTACCAAGCATATCCATCTTGTTTCTTGTCTGTAGATGATTTCTGCCAGTATTTAAGTCTGAATTCCAGTTATATGGATAATTCTAGTTACTGTTTGGTCACACTTTTATCTGAAACTATTTTGGGCTGTTAATCCTTCGAATTGCTTTGCAGACCAAAACTCATATCTGTTTGATAACTGATTACTGCCCCGGTGGGGAGCTCTTTCTCCTTCTCGAAAAGCAGCCAACAAAAGTTCTGAAAGAAGATGCTGTTAGGTATGCACTTAGTACCCAAAATTTGTATGAAGTATGTGAAAAAGGTGTATTCCCTAAAGGCAACTTATATTGGATCATCATAAAAAATCTGTTGTGGAATATTTATGCTAGAACTGTTGTTACTTGTGTTCATTCTTCTTTTGCTGTTGCACTTAAAGTTTTCACTGCCACAACCTATGGATATTGATAGTTGATTACATTCCTTTGATCCAATCTTTTCGATGCTTTTTACATTTGAATATTGATCTGTAGATGGCTCAGTTAAAAATGAGAAGTTCCACTTGCTTTAGTGCAAATACAACTTGATTGCTATTATGTTTCTGGTGATGCACCCCGATATCGGACTAATATAAGGCCATCGTTTCTGGTAGATTCTTTGCAACAGAAGTGATAGTGGCACTGGAGTATCTTCACTGTCAAGGTAGAGCTTTATTTACATAAATTGAAAAAATCAAGACCGCACCAGAAAAGACCCAAAAATTCTATCTCATTTAATATTTCAATTCCATTGCTGCTTTGTAAATTGAAGCTGTACAATGGTGGAGAAAATTCCAACTATATTCATATGCGTATATATAGTTGGATCGGATACACGAGAAAGAGAGAGGCCTCTTTAGTATTTTCCTGTATATTCTCTGCAATAATCCTTTCTGGTTGCAGGTATTATCTACAGGGATTTAAAGCCGGAAAATGTTTTAATTCAGGACAATGGGCATATCTCTTTAACGGACTTTGATTTATCGTGCTTGACATCTTGCAAGCCACAGGTGTGTTCTCATATCTTTACTAGAATCTACCTTCTAGACTATAAGAAGATGGCTTATGATCTAGCAAAACACATTGAGTATTATTATGCATTGTGCAGCTTCTGATTCCAGAGGCAAATGAGAAGAAAAAGCATCAGAAAAGTCAAAAATGTCAGCAGGCTCCAATCTTTATGGCAGAACCAATGCGAGCATCAAATTCTTTTGTTGGTACTGAAGAATACATAGCTCCGGTCAGTGTTTTCTGCAACAGATTAGACAACATCCATTTCTGTTTCTTTCTTTTGTTTGGTTGTTTCCTATGGTGCTCTAGTCGTTTGTCATCATGCCGTTTATATAGATAGTAGCTCTTCCGAACTGCTGGAGTCATGTTAAGTTAATTTTAATATTTAACTTAGAACATTACTTTCTTTATGAGTACTTATCCTTCCAATTGTGGCTTACTTTTAGTTTCCTTGCCATTTCTTGCCATCTTCCATAAAATATGTTTCTTAAGGGGTGCTTGCAATAGCTTAAGTTCTTATCAGCTTCATACTAAAAATAAGCTGAAAAGAGCGGTTTTTTATGCTCTTGAGCTGCATAAATTAAACTCATTTAAGCCAAAAGAAGAATAAGCTTTTTCCCCATCAACTTTTGCAACTTATTTGTAAAATGGTTCATATTAAGTTTTTACCACCAGCACTCCAATTTCAGCTTTTTTCCACTTTTTTTTTTTTTTTTTGCTTTCAAGCATTCCCGACTTTCACCACAGCCAAACTTACAACTTTGTCTAATTTATCCCACCACAAAAGCAGAAATTTTTGCAAACTTGGTTTTGATTTAACATGCTTAGTTCAAGTCAAAGCTAGTTTCAATCAAACATAGATTAAAAGCATTGAATGCCTACCCTCAGCTTCCAAATGTTCTAAAAGTGCAAGTAACAGAAATGTCGAGATTGTTTTTCATGGTTTTTCATAAAAAGAGAAAAATGGAAAGGTTTATTGCCCCTGCCCTGTTCTATTCATCTCGAGTACGGACTTTCGCGCTGCTGACTGTTTAGGTTGTTCATGAAAACAGGAAATCATTACAGGGGCAGGCCATACTAGTGCAGTGGACTGGTGGGCTCTAGGTAATTTGTATTCTTTCTGTGATTAGACATTTGCGCTTTTTAAAATTGTTTTCTTGAATTGAACTCTACTTTTCAGTACTTTGTTTACATTTTTATTATTTTTCCGAGCACTCAGAATTTATGGCCTTCATGTCTTAGTCTATGCAAAGTCTTGAAATGCTAAGATCCATATAAATATTTAATACATGCAATATATAAGTTCTTTTACTAGAAATAATTGTCAATATATTTCCCACGTGGTTATTCGACATACTGATAATACAAGTATACGTCTAAACTTTATGCTGCATTAATCTTTTCAAACAAATGCATATGTCGAACAATGGCCACGTTTATTTAAATGCCAACAACTTGCAAACCAAGAATACACGGCCATGAAATATTCATTTGGGGACTTCCGATTGACTGCTTCATTAGATATTAAATGCGGAAAATGCACTTGAGGGGCCAAAGTTCCCATTGATGAAGAAACTAAAGCCCTTTGATCTGATTAACACAATTGCAATCTTCAAATGATTTTTTCCTAGGAAATACTAAATGTTGATTATCTTTACAGTTTCCATACCTCAAGCATATGAACCTTGTGATAACTCTTTGGAACATTGGCTTTCTTTGAGTTGCAAGTGGATTCTGACATGCAATAACTACTATTTTTCGTTGCTCTTGTATATCAACTATCAAACCTAGTCTTCTTTATCACTGATTGAGTTCTTGTTGCTTTGTAGGAATTCTCTTATATGAAATGCTTTATGGATACACGCCATTCAGGGGAAAGACGAGGCAGAAGACCTTTGCAAACATTCTTCACAAGGATTTAAAGTTTCCAAGAAGTAAAGAGGTGCTTTTCCAAAGCTATTCTGGATTCTTTAATTTTTAAAGCGCATGCACAGACAAACACGATGCCTACAACAAATTTTTGCCTCAGAATGCGTAAATCTTTGTTCTCTAAGTGCAAAATTGTGCACAGGCAATACATATGCCATTGCTTACAAATAGATATTTCTTATGAAATGACTGCATATTAGTTATGTCCTTTACAGTGTTTATACTTCACAAAGGATGTTTGTTGTTAGCTTATAATTGTAATGCAGCAGATGTTTGACAATCTTTGCCCTGCTGCAGGTCAGTCTTCAAGCAAAGCAATTAATTTATCGTTTGCTACATAGAGATCCCAAAAGCAGACTGGGATCGCGAGAAGGGGCGAATGAAGTAAAGCAGCATCCTTTCTTCCGGGGAATCAATTGGGCTCTTGTTCGTTGCATGGTAATGATACAAACTCCTGTTATTGAATCTCTCTGGCTATGCGTCTCTATCAATAGAGAAAATTCAATTATCTAAAATACTTGAGAAGAGTCCGGTTTGCAGTCCGTGAGATGATATATAATACAATACCATATTATGGATTTTCCTGATATATATTTAGTTATTAGGTTTATCTTACTAGAGAAGCAGCATAAGGAAGCTGATTACTAGTATGTGTTGATGAAATGATTCAGAGGCCTCAAAAACTACTTAAATACCAAATTATTTTCCAGCTAATATGGGAATGATATATCATAGAATTTAAACAAAATAAAATGTAAAGTTACTTGAGAAGCTCTTCTTGCTTTCCTAGTTTGCTTTTCAATAAGTTCCGTTTCTTGCTCCGCAGTTGGCTACATGCATTGGAAAACAAAAGCCCACCAATGCTCCATCATCCATCTATTGTACTTCATATTCACAAATAAACTAATATCTCTAAAACTCTGCAGAACCTGCCCGCACTTGATGCTCCCCTTTTCAGTGAGAAAGAAAATGATGTCGATCCTGGACTAGATGATCTGCAGAAGAACGTCTTCTGAAAGGTATTTTATAATCCTTTTCATGTTTTATTTTGTTGTTATTTTACTTGGGAAAATTCTACTAACATCTTCCACCAACTGAAAGATTTTGCATCTTCTTAAAGGGCCATGACAGACTACGACACATCTACCGACTGAGGCAGCTCGTAGTTGAGATTTATTTCGAGCATAATCCTGGTGATCTTCCTGAGGAAGTTGTGGCCTCCCCTCACTCTTTTTGCATCCTTTAGTTTGAAACAATGTCCATCTTTGCTCTTTTGAACATTTTGAAGGTTGTGAAATAGTTTGGTTGTTCTTAAGGCATCCCATTCTTTTTGCATTCTGTAGTTTGTAGTTATGAATTTGTGTAATTTGTACACAGAAAGCTGTACAACATGTTATGGTTGTTTAATGTACAAAACTCCCTTCAATTCGGTTTTGTATTTTAATTCACCCACTTCTTATCTCTGTTCCAACTATTTTAACTTTTTGGTAAATTACGTTTACATCCATTGAAATTTGTCGTAATTCTGCTAGATCAAAAGTTATATTTACATCTTTTAGGGGGCGTTTTACTTCAACGATGTTGGGTGAATTGGGCATCTGATCCACCCGAGTCTAGTGTTTACTATGATAATTGAAGGCCGATTTGATTGCTACAGGCCCGGTGTGAATGGCGGGTTGTGCCCGATTAGTGGTCGGATTGGACAACCCAACCCAATCCAGCAGTATTAATTATGTATACAACTAAAACTGTCAGGTGCATGCAATGGTGATGAGGGTCTTGTAGTTCTCCTGCGGCTGCCATCATTGATGTGCTGCAGACTGCAGTCTCGGCCACCATTGGGTTTGCTTTTGCCATATACTTTGTGGCTTATGCTTTCCGCAATTCAGAAATGTGAAAATCATAGGAGAAGAAAGGAGCGGGTTGCAGAATCTTGAATCCGGTGGGTTGTAGTTTCTATGATTATTATCTGTTTTGTGAATTAGGTAAGGAGCAGAAGTCATTAAATCCGTGATTATTTCATACGGTAGGCAGAATTCATTAAGACTTTTAATTGTAGATTCTATGCATGATATGTCCCTTATCTCCATGACAATATTTTAATGCCCTCTATTTGCAGCAGAAACAAGAAAGGACCACTGCTAATTTAATTCATTATAAAATCCTTTTTTTAATCAGGTCGTAGATAACCTTATCAGTGCATTTCAACTTTATGTCTTGTTCTTACTACAACCCTATTTAATCTTTTCTCCATTTCTATATATATATATATATATATATTATTATCACACAGAACCCCTGAAAAACACGAGCAAATCAATTTCACGATATAAAGTTCAAACTTTTATAAAAACACCTTTTTTTTTTTAAAAAAAAAAAATCTTTAAAAGTATATGTAATACAACTCAACTCCAAACAAAGTGAATGGGTCATGGAATTTAAGAGGCACAGTAGGAAGTTTGACGTCATCATAGGCATGAGAGAGAGTGGCATGTCAAATGTGAATACAGCCAAACATTAAATTGAAATGCTCTCAAGAAAGGGGCCATTGCTCATAAAGTCTTCTCACGTCACCTCTCCTCACTTCTCCATCATTTCATGCATCCAATCCAATCCAAAGGGAAAGCAATTATGATTTTCTCCCAACATTTCTGCATGGATTCATTCCAACGGCCGGGCCATTTTTGTCTTTTTTTTTTCTTGGAAAATTGGATTCTTAATTTTTGTATTTTTTCTAGAATTATTAATTTGGGCTAATTTTAATTTTAGTTAAATTGGATTTTTCTAAAATTATATTGTGCCTTAAATTAATTTGAAATTAATTTCCAAGCAAACAAAAAAAAAAAAAAATTGTACATTGAATGTATGGTTGAAATCTATTTTTTTAATTGTATTATTAGTATGTTGTTTTCTGCATTTAATTATGATTTTGGTATTTGATATTGGATATCTATTGTTAAATATAAGGATCATGTTTAGTTGTTTTATATGTTTATATTTGATATAAATGTATTAATAATTATTTATTGGATAAACAATGGGGATGATCACAAAGTCCATTGACCGAATGCATTGTTTAATTTTATGTTGGGTGAGGCCTGCATGCCTTTTTGTTTTAATTCCTTCTTTTGTTTTTAGCCTTGAAATAATAAGGCTTGCTTTCTCCCTCCTTTTGTACACCCCCAACTTTGGATTGGGGTTTTCAATTTCAGTTGTAATGAGTGTAGTTAGTATTGTGAGGTTCATTTATTTTGAATAAATGTAAGCTTCCAAGGAGATGAAGGCCTAGGCTCGTTGGACGGGGCTCACGACGGAAGAAGAACAAAGAGAAATGCCATTAGAATGATAATGGGTTACTATTTTGTAATAGTTAAGGCCACGTCCTAGATTGATCATATACTCATTGCGAGCTCAGTGGGTCACTTAGGCTTGTGATCATCCAGCAAGGGCGTGCTAGGCTTGTTTTTGCATGTGGTGTATGTTTTAATATTTGGAATATGATGTGTTTGGAATGCATCTGTTTATACTCAATATTTAAAATTGATGCATGCAAAATCTTATAATGATGAGGTCTCAATTACAACAAACTTAATTTGGAGTCCTCGGAATCACATGAAAAGGCAAGGCAAAATAACTTGGGGATCTCATTGGATCAAAATGGTATAGGTTACCTCCCATAAAGCTTTTCTCCGTGTGAATTGTAAAAGCAGGGCATGGAGAATTGCGTTTGTAGACCCAAACCCACTAGGAAATGATTTTTCGAAAACCCCACTTGAGAGTGGTAGACTTTTTGAAAAAATAGTGGTACGGGTTAATGACTGAAGACCAAGTCTTAAACTTGATATATAATATTACAATAATCTACTAAATTTCTGTTTATATTTGATGTTGATGTCTAAGCACTCACTGCAATTCTTGAGACTAATAAATTTAACGGAACAAACTACAATAATTGGCTGCGAAATCTTAGGATTGCCCTAGATTTTGAGAACCAGACCTATATTCTGGATAAATCTCTTCCTCGGGCCTTGCCGGAAGGGTCCACATGTGAAGAACGTTTGACGTTCGAGAAGTGGCATGAGGACAACCGAAAGTTTCATAGTATCATATTGGCGTCAATGACCAATGACATTTAGAAACAGTACGATAGGCATGATGATGTCCAATCGATAATGCTCCACATGAGCTAGGTACATGCGATTCCAAACCGGCATATTAGATATGCTTGGAAAAAAGTATTTTTTGGTGCCAAGATGATTGAAGGGCCTTCTGTACAGAAGCATGGGGTTAAGATGCTATCCCTTGTGAAGAAGCTGAAGGATCCCAAGACTGATCTTGAAAAAGAGACGTACATTGACGTGATCTTTCAATCTCTTCCTCCCTTCTTTGGTACTTGTTGGACTTGGTTCAATTGTTCATTCACTGAAATTTTCCACTACATTTAAAATTTAAGTGCCTAACGTCCTGCAATTATAAAAAATTAATTAATTTTATGTTACTATTTGCCATCACAATATTTAAAGTCTTTGTTTTGTCACTTTTTTTTTTATATATAGACAGTAAATATAATTAAGCATTATAAATTATAATTAAATACACGAGAACATTACACATGTATATGTAGAGCACATAAAGGACAAAATTGCTATTACTGTAGACCATTTCAAAGCGCATAGAAAATATATCCATCAAGTTAATCTTATTCATCTTGGGCGATTGTAATTGATGCGCAGTTGTGAAGATGCATGTGACTTGATTGAGAAATTTTATAATTTTGGCAATTTTACTTTTACTTTTGGCAATTTTTGGGGAAATTTTTGGCAATCACTTTTACTTTTGTAATTTTATAATTTTGGTATTTTTACAATTAATTTGATTGAGAAATTGCACGTGACTTGTACATAATTTAATTAAATTCTAATTTTAGTCCTATAACTCAATTAATACAGGTTCAAAAATGTCAACTCCTCTAAGTTATAGGATTAAAAATGGCGACATTCCCTAAGTTACAGGATTAAAATTGCAATTTAATTAGGTAATGTGTAAGTCACATACAATTTTCAATCAAAAAAGATGAAAATTGCCAAAATTTTATACAAAATTAAATTTTATTGTACAAAATAAAAAATACAACCCCATAAATTACAAAACTAAATTTACATTTCTCCCCCTTATATATCAGCTCTTTCTTCATACATGAAATTACTATGAAACATGGAGATTGAACTCACTGCCACTGCTCATAGTAACAGTATAACCAGCTTATTCTGTAGTTTTGTCTGCTAATTAATTTTGTTTTTATAATCTATACTATTATAAAGAAAAAAAGATCTCTTGGCGTACCCATTTTTTAAAACTCAAACTTACCCTTTATTTCATTTTTTTCCTTTAAAAAAATTGGTCAATTTTAATAATTTCAATATTTTATTAATAATATCACAATTATATTTTTTTCTTCTTAACTACCCACTACTCCACATTTTTTTCTCCTTATTTCTCCATATTCATTATAATCTATAATTATGATTTATTATTTTCAAAAATTTCTTTTTTCTTATTATTTCACACCAAAAAAATTTTATATGCTCGTAAAAACCACGTACAATTTTTCAAAAGCCAAAATTCCCATTCAACTGCTAGTAACTGATCACCCTATTCTCCTGTACCTATTACTGGACATTAGGATCATCAAAGTCTAATTGTGCCACCCCATAATTATATCTGATTATAATAATTATCTATAGGAAACTTCTTCGAAATAGGTCATACGCAACCTCAATAGAAATGAACTTATACTATAGTACTTGTATAAACTCACAAATGCCCTCCTTAAACTCTAGTCTAATACCTACATTTTGAGTAGGTTCTTCTCATACATTTACTTTAACTCTCTTAATATTATTAATTATGAGGTAATTATATTTAGACCTCCAATTATATTTTCTCTATTTTTTTTTGAAATTATACTTATATTTTTTTTGAAAATTATCAATTTACACTTGACCCATTTCGATTGGGGTTTGAACAGAAAATATTGACGGTAGCAAAAAAACTTACATGAATTTTTAATTTTGTCCCTAATTTAATATTTTCAAGTATATTTTTGTACTTAAATATATGGAATGAGGTTATATCATTATATTTTTTTTCCCTTATAAGTACAAACCTATTACATAAAAACATTAAATGCGAGGTAACATTAGCAATTAATGTAATTTTTTTGTTACTGTCAACATCTTTCGTCCAAACCCTAACAAAAGGGGATCAGGTGCAGTGAATTCTCGGAGGGAGTTTAAGTGTAATTTAAGAACTTAGTTGGATAAAAAATGTGTAATTTAGCATTTTTAGAGGGACTTAAGTGTAATTACCCTATTATTGTTGCAACCAATATAAAAACATGATTTAAAAAATATATATATAAATATTTACAGTACAACGATATTGCATATTACATGAACACCCATATATATTTTCTTAAAAATGTGCAAATATTTGTGCAAGAATATATATAATATATTTCAAGAAAGGACGATTTAAAAATGTTTATGTTTAGAACATAATAATTTTCAAAGAATACACGAACTACATATATTAATTTATGCTACTATAAAAAAATAGGGTAGCATATATATCATGTCATCACAAATACCATAATTACAATGGTTTATGTACGCTAAAAAGAAACTAACGTACAAGGTCAAGAAATTAAGCATACTATGTTTAAATGTGTGCTACAATTAACATAATTTAACTAAACACAATACAATTTAACTAATTACGTTCATAATGCACCAACTGGTTTGATAGGTTATAGGTGTATAGATCCAGATGGCCCAATAGTCTTTAAGGAATTGGATGGCCCATTGTGAAGAAAGCTTGCTAATTAAATAAAATTGTATATAAGGTAAAGGAGTTTGTTACTAGGGCAAATTCTAAAAGTCTAAGATAGAGTCCTTTGGCAATGAATCTTTGATCCACTACTTGCATTTAGTCTCTCTTTCATTAATTCTAGAGCTCTTTCCCGGCTCGAATATGAAAATCGATAATTTTAATTTTATACTGTAATATTGACGATGTTGATTCAAATTTAGTGTTCAAATATAATGTGTGGCATATAAAAAATACTAAAAAAAGGTAATTTCTTCCTCCAATTACGCTAGCTCCCAGGAAATTTGCACCTATATATGATCATGCAACAAATTGTTTGTCGAAAACTTAATTTCTTTGTCCTTCTGGATCGAATATTGGGACAATTTTTTCACATTGGTTCATGACGTACGTCACAATTCTATTACATTTTCAATTTGTTATAATTTTTTCATTGCAAATCGATCTTCCATCTTAAAAAGTTTTTTCTTAAAGCGTTCATCACGCTTTATAATCTGAAAGGAAATCATCAGCATACATTGGATATCAATCTAAAAATATGTATATGTATTTGAAGGTCGCGAGTTAGGAAATAGGCAGAGTCTTAAATATCAGAATTAAATGATGGGCTGATGATGAATTCTTATTACAAATTTACAACACAACCAACTCTCTCTAGAACTCTCTCTCTCTGTGTCTGAACTGAAAGCTCCAGTGATGAGTGCCTCAGCCGCAACACGACGTCAGTATGACATTTTGTTTGGTACAAATTTATTCTCCTCTTTAACACCCCCCACCCCACCCCCAAAATCCCAGTTCTGAGTCATCCGGCCTCCTATCTATTTATACCGGTGTGTACATGAATGGTAATGGCCTATTTAGAAGCCTATATACTACCTTAAAGATCACAGGCAATATGTCTCCTCCTAAATCCAGCAGATGGTGTCCGACCCCAGAGCAGCTCATGATACTGCAGGAACTGTATCGAAGAGGGTTGACGAACCCTAACGCCTCCCAGATACAGAAAATCACTGCCCATCTCTCATTTTACGGACAGATTCAAGGCAAAAGTGTGTTTTACTGGTTTCAGAACCACAAAGCCAGGGATCGTCAAAAGCTGAGAAAGAAACTCGCCCACCAACTGCTGCAACAACACGTCCTACTCGGTCTGTATCAACATAATCATCAGCATAATCTTTCTGGCTTCACTCATCACTTATCATCCAGTCGTTGCACAGCCCGAAATCTTTATCCACAGGTACTGGATACTCTTTACAATACATTTCCTGTTTTGTTTAATTTCCTATATATATGTAAAGAAACATTTACCTTTTTAAATTTATTTCTAGTATTTAACTGATTCATTATATTGATTCTTAATAATTTAACGATTTTACCATAAGCTAAAATTTGAGATGGTATTAATTTGTCGTCCTAGTATTATATATCTAATCAGGCTGATCAAAATTTTCTCAAAGATGTGTTCTCAATTTAAGTATTAGACGACATTAATTGTCGATAACTTTTAATTATATGATCGCTATTAATTCTGAAGAACAAAAAATACTATAATAAAGAAGAATTATAATATGTTGTCTCTAACAGTTTTATATATGTACACATAATAATTTTCATTTGTGAAGTTCATTAATTAGATTAGTGAAAAAAAAAATTTCATACATAATAGGCAATGTTTAATTAATGAGATTGAATTAGGATCTTTTTTTCTTACTTGTCTGATCTAATACTATATTTTAGTAAAGACTGACAAGTTATGCTAACATTTAGAGACATAGATTTATTATATATTAAAGACCTTTCTTTAATTTAGTAATTATTAAACTTAATTAAGATAGAAGACATTTAATATATTTATATATGTGTATATATCTTATTCTAACAAGAAAAATTATTACATTATGTGCACAGAACTTCATGACTTTAAGAAAGAAACAGTACAATGAAATATTTACTTCATGGAATTACATAGAAATTCAGGCTTCGTATACAATTCATAAAATTCTATGGCCACATTTCATATATCTACTCGAGTTATATATAATCTTTATGCAGTTATGAAGTTAATTTGAGTACTTTATTTTACACTACAAGAAATAATGTAATTTGATAAGACCTACAAATTCTTTGAAAAATAGTGAAATTTATTGCTAATTCATGTTTAACAATGAATTCAGCAAGAAAAATATTTACTTGATAATAGTTCATTACTGATTTTAATTAATATCGAATTTTTTGCTAATTTTTGTTAGAAATTTTACTAATGAAATTATTTGTTATTAATTTAGGGGGAATTTTGATTGCCAAGGGTTGTCACTAAGTTTTGCAACATTAAAATTCCTTTCTAATTATACCAAGAAAAATATATTTCATTTTTAATGTTAATTTTGAAACCACATGAACTTAAAATTCTTATTCCTTGCTAAATTCATTACTAATTATCAACAATTTTATTCTTTTTTCTAATTCCTAGCTCTTGGTATAAGTTTTTCTAGGGTTATATTTCATTTGATAATAATATCTAATAGTATCTTTTATATTTTGAATACTTATGCATTATAAATATATCCTATTGTACTGTGATCAGTATCATTATAATTTTATAAATTATATATATTAGGAAGTTAATTAGTCATTTATAATAATTAATATCCGATGATATCTTCGGGTCGTGAATTTCTGACAATATATATATATATATATGTTCATGATATGATTACTTAATATATTATTCCTTGTAATTATTTATTTTTTTAAGATGAAGCGATGACTTTTATTGCCACAAACAAAACTGCTACAAAAACTCTTACTACCAGACTCTTATTACATGTAATTAATTATTGCTGATGAATTATATTCTACCACAAAACCTTTTAGTTAGCATATAGTAATGAATGGTACTTTACATATTATTCTTTTAATTTACTAATTATTTAAATTTCTAATATTTGTTAATGTATTTCTCTAATGCTTGAGTTGGGAAAATAAATAACATTGGTTTAATTTATGAGATTAAAAATATTATTTCTCCTGCTTGAGTCAGTAAACTTGTTTTGAGATACGTACAAAAGTAGGTGGAATAAAAAAATTATAATAAAGCAAATATATAGAGCGATAATCTGGATATTAATAATTGATGTGGAATATTGAGCATCATAAATTTAAGGGAGTTGTCGGTCTAACAAAAGGAAAGATGTGATTGGAGTCGGATCAACCCAAACAAATATGGTAATACTCATGATTTTGATGGTGGACCCTCTATATATCCAGCACTAGATGCTTCAAATTAGGGCTGCAAAATTAGGGTTTTAGCTCTCGAATCATTACTTATATATATAGATACAGGGTGGCGGAGGCTGTGAGGAGGCACCAGCAGTAGTGATGAATCATCATCGTTCAAAAGATTGTGTGATGAGAATGTATGGCGATGATGTGACGATGATGATTATGGACGTCGACCCCAACTTCCCCTGCTGCAGGAACAAGCGCCTTGAAACCCTAGAACTCTTCCCCCTCAGATCCCCCGCCGTAAAGGACCAAGAACGTTAATTCCGCAGCTTGGAAAACTACCTATATATATTTATATAATAATCTCCAGCAATCACCTCCCACCCCACCAGTAATTGAGATGATTCCTAGTAATAAATAATGGCACTGTATGTCATTTATGTCTCTAAGGTAGTCTAACCTGCAGAAAGTCTATATATAATCTGTATTTCTTGGTGTTGGTTCAGTGTATATAGTTCAGTGGACAGTATTCGCTGTTTTCACTGCATCTGTTATTTCCAAATGAACCTTGTTTTGTACTCTACTTTCAACTGGAAAAATGCATTTTTCGTCCTATAAATATGGTGGAGTTACACTTTTGGTCTACCATAATAATTTGAAAAAATAATATAATACATTTGATTGATTTTTGTCGAAAAATGACACTTTCCCTGGGAACAAACACATGCTTGTTACCACTTGACAACCCCTTCTTCAAGCAAAGTTGGCAATTTCGACAAAAAATGACCAAATGTATCAAAGTGCTTGTTCAAAATTATATAGAACAAGAAAACATGCAATTTTATCACTAGTGTGATCATTTTCCTAGTTGAGCGATCAATCTGCATTGAAATTGACGTTTTTCATTCTTTTTCTATTTACCATTTTGTTGATGAGAGCGAGTCAGAAGCATTTCCCTTGAGAAGCAGAATTTTACGTGCGTAATTTGTCAGCACGCATGGAATATCAAATGATAATTAGAAGCATCGTTGAATTTAATAAATAGACAAGATGTCTCACATCTGCCACATTAACGATGATGTTTGTTGTTGTTTTCCTGACCAGTAAATTAGTATTGATTTAACTTACAAAAAATATAGACAAAAATAAAAAATAAAAAATGTAATAGAAAAAAGAGTTTATTTTTTTTAATCTCTTTGCTTGCAACTAAATAGTTTTCTACCACTTAATTTGAGCTATTTAGGTGGCCGTAAATAGAACTTCTCCGAAAAGATAGAATTAGAGGAAATTGTAATTTTGATAATGTAAATATGGGGTTGATATTTTTTTTTTACAATTTGGTTAAGTAATTTTTTGTAATTCGTAAATTGACGAGGACAATTTCGGCCAATCTTGCCGGTGCCAAAAATTTTTTGATGCCAATAGTAGGGTTGTAAAGTTATTAACAAAAAATAAAAGTTATCAAATTTATGTCCTTAATCACAAAATGTGATTTAAAATTACCAAATTATTGGTATTTGCTAGCTTCTTGTTTTTGGCTTGGAGCTTATCACTTCAATCAGGGTTGAATATAATTTGGTAGATCATTTTTCTAATGTGTTATATTTAAACATGTACTGGTCCAATTAATCTAATCAAATAAAAAAAATCCGTACTTCATTCATGATTCATCTATTTTAGAAATTTATGATAAAACCCAATGTTGATATGTACTTTAATTTGAGATTCAATTATTTGCCAATTTGTTTAAACTTCTAATTAGTAATCTATCCCCCAAAAAATTGAAAAAATAGCAATTCTAACCCTATAAATATAAAGAATGACAATTTTGGTAATTTAATCCTATAATTAACAAAAATTAACAATTTGAGAATAATTTTGGCCGAAAATGGCTGGAAATTCTCAAATTAGTATGTCACGTGCACAACATATGTGATTTTTTTTTTTTTATGAAATTAGTTAAAATTCTCCGCAATTCATGAATTTCAAAATATTTTAGGATGATATTGCAAAAACAGATTCCTAAGGTACCAAAAATGTCATCTCCACTATACTGAACGGTTTGACGGACACAAGGTTATTAATGTGATAGGCATCGCAGAATATTTGCCACGGAATAAGTTTGTCGCGAAGACGTTGTGACTGGCCACAAATGACATCGATTTTAAGAATGTAGAATACGTAATTTACGACAAAATGGACAAGATGAGAAAGATTAAAGTTTGCAACGAAATATACAAGCTGGTTTCACTGTCTTAGTGAATTTCCCACAAGCAAGTGTCGTCCCAAATGTTTGCTACAGTGTTTCATGTGTCTCTGATGGAGATAAAAGTTGCAAATTTCGCGACGTGTTCTACTAGTATTTTCGTCAACAAACTTGCAACGGATTGCGACATCTGGTAAGGCGCTGCCAATTATTTGGATAAAGATTGTGACGGATTTTGACATTTTTTGTGATGATTTTTATTTTTATATAAACATATTATACAGTAAGAATGCTCGAGTTTGATTTTGAATGGTTCCTTCCTCCTAATATTCGTGTTTAAGTTGCAGTGGTTATCCTTTTTCCTTTCCTCCGCCCATTTGCTATATACATACTATAGTGGTGTATCTTCTTCTTCCTTTTTGAGATGAAATTAAACACATTTAATCAAAATTCTCCCAATTGTTCATTGCTTATTTCTCTTCAACTTCACAGAATTTGAATAGTTGGGAAGGAGGTTCTTGAACACGAGAACGCAGCACTTGAAATGGACATGCATGACTGCATACAAGTTTCCTTCCAGGCATTGATCAGGCCACTTTCTTAATGCTAATAAAAAATTAAGACTTAACAATGCATGGAATATCAAAAATTGCATTCGGGGAGGGAATGCTGTGGCTGATCATAAACATTCAAGTATTGCTGTAAGCCTGCCTAAAGCTCGACAACTTATTGTACGATAATCCCCGGTCCTCAACTGTTCTCCCGTGATCTAGAAGTTTTCCTTGTGAAATTGGAACCGTGTAGACGTATTTATGCTGAACTCCTGGCAGAGCTTCTTCAGTGGTTTTGTTAGTGTTTGACTTCCACAATAGAACACACCTGAAATGCAGCATAAGTTCAACTATTACCAGGTTAATTGTAGGTGGGATATATGCTTGTGCTTGTGACAGTAGATGAGAAATACCGGAGTTAATTGCATTTCACGACCCTATAAAAACACTAACACATAAACAACTCTCTTTTTAACCAAGAAAAAGAGCTCAGTGCCTCCTGCTTTAGGAGTCGCATTCCCTGTTTTCTTGAAAATTTATTCAAGGAGTTATTTGCCTATTAATGCTTTTATAGTGCTGTTGCATTTAACCCTCTTAAAGAGAAAGAGTCCAGCTCTTCCTTGACCAACAATTACACTTTATTTTTACAACAGGTTTATGTATGGATATTACCTATCCGACAACATGGATGTGCAGCGGCTAAATGAGTGAACACCTGCCTCCAGTTGGGCCGTGCAAAATGAGTCCGTATCTGTGTCAGTGTTTTGAGTTTAAATAAGAAAGTAAGAATTTACATTGATTTGTATGTGATCTGTGGGGATAGAAGTGGATGCGTACCCTGCTTTCTGACACGACGTCTACTCCATTCTTAGCGTGTTGCAGCGACTGCACCATTGCTATCAGTGCTGATCGAGCATCTCCTTCCTCATACACGCTTGTCAAGTAGTTGTGCATTTCTATCACATTCTGCAAAAATTCAGCAACTTCCATGAGAAAATGTGCTGTCCAAAGAAACACAGGAAAACATGGCAACTTTAATGTTACAATCCTACATAATGATCGTATTCTGCAATGTCGTCCATGACACCTTTAAACCATTCAAAAGATCCTTGTTCCCTTGTCACCCAATAGAAATATGCTCTTTCGGGACCATTCTTGTTGCCTGATTCAACGTTGTTTAGGACCTGAGGAAGTTTGAATCTGTTTCATACTTTCTTTCTAGTATTCTATAAATATTGTCTATGAAGTAGAAATTGTATTTACTTAGTACTCACATTTCTTGCCTCATTGTTCACTATGTCTTTTATAATGCTAATGAATGGGGTGGCTCCAATACCTAAACCAATCAGCAGGAGTATGTCATATTTCTTGTAATTCTGAGCTGGTGCTCCGTAAGGCCCTTTAATCACAATTCTTGGAAATCTGCCTCGACAATGAAATATACGAGACAATCATACACGTGCTATCTAAAGAAGCGTTGAAACATAACTAGAGATTAAAGTTTCTTACTCTTGTGGAGATTCTGTATACGCCTTAGTCTCCATTCTCACTAGATTTCCCTGTCTTGGCTTTGTAGTTTGAGGTTCACAGGCCTGCATAATAATATTTTCCATAGAACCATTACAGCCATGTGGGAAGAATACAAGGAAAGATTCATCATATGTGCAGATAAAAGCAAAAATATATGACCTTTGCAAAACGGTTTTTCAGTTCTGATGTCCAGTCTCCCAATGTGCGGATGTGGACGCTCAGATAGTCATCATCTGGTGCAGAAGTGATGGAAAACGGATGCCTGTAAAGTAAAATTAACGGAGTTTCTGAGCGTTGGCATAGTAGTTGGGCATTGAGAGTTTCAGAAGATCTTTAGATTACCACTCAAAATTCGATATATCTGGACACTTGACAAAAAGGTACATTCCACTCTTGTATTTGAATCCAGTAGGTTTACTCATGTAGAGGGCTAAAACATTTCCAGTATATATGACAGCCTGCAAATCGAAGAGAAGGAATTGTAGTTCTTGCTCTACACTTGTAAAAGACCAAAAAAAAGTTGTTTGAAATGCTGGTTACCTTAATGATGTCGACTTTGTGGTTGTGGTCATAAAGGGTGATGATTCTCTCACAACCATACACCAGCATTGGCACAGAAACATACATCCATGTCTACAGAAGAAAATAGTTTCAACCATTAGTTTCAGTAGCGCGCCGGCCACATGTACTACTCCATTTTTTACCACTGAATAACTCTATAATAATTCCATGTGGTGAATGAGAATTTAGGAAATGAACTAGTTGTAGGAGTGTATACAATGATTTGATGTTGCAACTTGGCCTAGTTTTCATGGATCCAAGTTTAGTATAAGGGAAATTCTGTAATTTTATATATCTAGAAGCTCCCTATTTAATTATAAATGATGAGTGACCTTTGATGCTACCGTATTCTTGTATTTTTATGTGTTTCAAAATCTGTCTAGCAACTTTCTAGAACTAGTGCGCTCTGGGGGCGTTTCGGGCCTCTTTAAAGTTGGGAAAGAAAGGGAAAAGTGCAGCAGAAGAGCCAAAAAAAATAGAACTCGGATTGAAGAGAAACTTGGCGTACCGTCTTTTTATACCATTCTCGGGTGAGGAACAAGAAGTAACCATGGATGATCAAGAGGATATAAACAATGGCCAGCAAATGATGTGCATACCAAAAGGAATTGAACCCTGCCAAGTGGTGAAAAGGCCCTGGCAGTTTAACTACGTTCCTCCTGAACGAATGCGTTGCCAGTGTGAATGAGAAAATCATCAGAATCATCATTAGAATTCCGGTAATTCCAGGAATAGTCCCCACCACACCCAAATACGTTGGCTGGTGGTAATCAAAGGCAGGTCCAAAGATAGCATCAAACTGGTTCTTGGGACAAGTTGTTAGCTTCACAATGTTGCAGCTACAGTGCATCAGTATATGAAGAGCGGCTCCCAATAGAATCGCTAGTGCGATCAGCTTGTGGAAGTTAATGTTGTCATCAAATGGGATTACTCTACCAAGAAAGGTTTCTCTGAGATGAGTAAGAGTTCTTCTGCAGACAGGAAGGAGAATGAGAGCCATATTGAACTTAACAGTCTCAGCACCAGCCTTGGCTAAGCATACACAATATCCCATGACTTGGAACGCAGCCCTGTGTTTGTACTGATTGAGCTTCCAAATGAAGAGGGACAAGTTTATGGTCAGCCATAATACGAGGACCCATATTCTCTTCCAGTTATCGTAGAATTTCTCACTGTTTCTAGACAGGAATTTGGTGATGGGCGTACGGTATTCTTTAGGGATCATAGTTCTTGCAAGCGTGTCCGTTTTCTTGGTACGTTTTTTGACGTCGTCTGAGCCAACCATCCCTCTTAACAGTTCTTCAAGTTGCCACATCTGTTTCAACCAGATGATTACAAATATGAAGGGCTTTAAGAGGACAATTTTTCTCAATCAGATGAAAGTGTTCACCTCTATATATCCTTTATCGTCTGGGTCAAGCTCTTCCATGATTAAAGAAGCATAAGCTGCAGCATGTTGCTTAAATTTCGACAGCTTATTTGCTGAAGCACTCATTACTAGAACCTTAACAATAAGAAAGTCGAGAAATTTTTGTTACTGAGGAAAAAAGAGAAACAATCAAAGCTGTGATAACTTGAACCTCACCTCTGTAACCTCCTCCTCTGATAGCTTTCCATCACCATTCTTGTCACACCTGCATAGTCATCGAACAATGTCATGTTCCAAAAACGTCGTTAAATCTAGCTTTGTCAACCTACCATTTTCTCTTCTGTGGCATGTGAAAAACTGCAAGTTTTCTTACATGTCAAAGAATATATGAAGCCTAGTATCCAGGTCCTGGTTTGTCATGTCTTCCCAGAAATCTCTGAGTTCTTCTACACCTATCCCATTCTCTGTGCTGATGTTCCTGCGCCTCGCCAGGGCCTCAAACAACTCTCCCGCAAATTCCTTGCTGTCTCCCATCCCTTCCAGAAAAAACACATTGTCAAAACAATCACTTGTACATCGATAACAGAGACTTACTGAACTATTGACACCTTTTACCAAAGCAAAATTTCAAGAGAAAAAATACGTATATATACCAATGCAGACTCCAAATTTGTCCTTAAACAGCCTCCCATCAACCACATTCTGGTTGAAACGCTTCTCAATTGCTCTCCATGCGTCCTCTTCCTTCCCAGTCTTGGTCCTATCCAGGAAACGAAGGCCCATTAGCCCTCTACTTGCACCAGACGATATTCTTCCCATCTTAGGGGTGGAAACCTGAACCGGGATCCTCTTCTTTACGCTGCTCGATTTCCTCTTTAGATAGCTCGCAGACCCTGATTGTCCATCTCCCATTGGCACATCAACCATGCTGTCAATCTCTATTTTCTCCAGAACCCATTGTCCAGAATCTCCTCCCGGCACTTCTGGGATTTCCTTTGATGCCATGAAGATTTCTTGTTTCCAAGTTCGAACAATTCCAGGCTAGAGCTAAATATCATATATGTGAATGGATTATGTGAATTTTTGATGGAACGATGCTCCCGGGGAGGGGAAAGGAAAGAAGATGTCTGAGAGGTGAAGGAAGGAAAAGAGACAAGAGTTAGTTAAGTCAGTTGTTCCATAATTCTTGTTTCAGACAATGTATCAACAAAGTCCATGTTTAAAGAGTTTCTCTTCCGGGGCGTTGCTTTCTGTCTCGTTCAAATGGAAATATATATCAATATTCTTTCATCTTATTATAGTTTTTCATCTTTGGAAACTGATGTGTTTCTAAGGTTAGATCCAGAGCACAAGAGCTAGCGCAGAGTTTACGCGTAACAGATACTATTCAATCCTTTTTCTTTCTTATTTCAACCCTTTTTTTGGTAAACATAAGTTGGGGAAGGGAAAATTGCATTTTATTTCCCATAAATTAGTCCGATTGTATTTTTAATCCCATTATTTTTAACTCATCATATTACATTCCATAACTCCAAAAAATTTTATAATTTTATTCTCAAGTCTAAATTCCATTAACAAAAACAACACGTTCAGTACACAAGCTCCAGCCGCCCCTCAAAAATCAACAGAGCTAGTCCCATGTACGTACATGATAAAATTTAATGAAATTGAGGTTTTGGACTAAAATTGAAATATTTTTAAAATAATGAGATGTGATACGATGAGTTTGAAAATAATAAAACTAAAAATTATAAATAAATTAATTTGTGGGATGTCGGAGAATAACTAATAAGGTTTCCATGTTTTTAGTAGGGAGCACGTAGTTGTAGGTAAGGGTTGACATGTTTATATTTAATTGGAGGAATTTAATGGTCACTAAGCAACGTGAAGAGGAGTAGTATAGACCCTAGGAATATTACTTAGTTTGCATAAAGAACAAAGGTTAGTGTGGTTTAGTGAGCAAAATTCTTCTTCCTTTTTATTTTTTTATTTTTCTGATATGAATCATAAATTTTTAGGGTATGAATTTATTGACTATTCAACTCCTTAATTAAAGATGATATTTATAATTAGATTCATCTATCTAACTAAGAAGAGGGTGGGAGCATCTTTTAATCTTTAATTGAGATCTCTATGGTATAAAAAAGATAGATTAATTTGATTTTTTTTGCACATTATTAATGGTTCAATTTTTTTAAACAAAAAACAAGAAAACCTAACTTTAGTTCCAAACCCGTGCCAAGGCATATTTTTAAAATAAATAAGTATTATAAATATTCTAAAATATAAAAGTAAGTACGTCATTGATGAGTAAATCTCTCTAGACATTATATTAGAGTTTTTATAGTTTTTAGATTCAATTAATAAATTAAATAGTTTTTAGTCTGACATGAAAATTTAGAATTTAATGAGAAAATCAACAAAAGTTTAGCCTTATAATTTATTTTTATGCTAATTCTGCATGTCCACTATTTATAATGCTACAACTTCTTAACTTTTAAAGTAATTTTGATTTAAATGGAAATAGTAGTTAAGTTCAGCAAAAGTGACTTATCTTTATCTTTAAATAAAATTTTAAAAAATCATCAGGTGATTATCCCAATAATAATTAGGTTTTTTTTTGGATAAATACTGACAATTGAAAAAAAAGATCTTGTTGATATATATACATGTTTTGGATAATATATATTTATTCATATATTTAGAAGAATAAATACGAAAATAATACTGATTAGATTCTTTTGATCTATAAGAAAAAAAATTACAATATTTTAGATAAATATATATTTATATGTTTATGTATTTAGAAGGATAGATTGAAAAAATAGTATTGATTAGAATTTTTTGGACAAATACTAATGTTTTTTTTTTCTTTTATCTAGAAGCATATTATAGTCAATTTGGCAAAATAGAGCTCATTGATGTTTTTCTACTTAAATCGGCACATACGTGGATAGCCTCAATTTCTAATTTATGACAATTTGTGGTGTATTACCACATATCTATGAGATTTATTGCTATTTTCTTGGAAATCATAAAATTAGTTGAATTAATCAACTTCAGGGCAAAATTGAATTTCCATTCAACTTTTATACTGAAATCAATAAACTCCATTAATATCAAATGATAAGGATACTAAATGTAATTTATTAAATTTATGGAAGTACGTGTAAATTAGGCTAAACCTCGGGAAAAGACATTGAAATTGTATCCCAAAATGAAATTAAAGCAAACAGGTGAAAACTAAATTTGTACTCCAAACACTTCTTACCGATTACAAAATACTGAATGAGTAGGTCGAATGCCATCCTAGAACAAGCACCAAAATCCAAAGTAACAATCATGTACTAGAGAATTTCATACAACTGAAATTCTATAGTCTACTGTTTCCTATAGAAGTGCTTCATCTCCCGAAAAAATTAATTAAGCTCATTGATAGATGCAGTAATAGACAAATATAAGTCGTTCGTATACCCAAGCCATACTTTTATGTACAAACTGCAATAGTAATCTTACTGCTACATGTATGCATACTAGTTAAGCAATTCACTCACTCCATTTAGTTGATGGCGGTGAGGGGAAGACGGGAGTCCCTCAAAGAGACGACTGCTTCTAAAATATGCTTTACGTCTCCATTTGCCTGCTTCGACGACCTTGCATCCCAAAATGACTTTAGCAGTTCTTCAAAGGATGGGGTTTTGAGTTCCTCGATGGAAGCAATGCTAGGTGGATTAATTGGTCGTCTTCTTGGCGTTGAGCATGATGGTTCATCGACCTGTCAATGAATATATGTCGAAGAGAAATAAGAAACTTAATCCAGCTGAAGGATCGTTTATGGATTCAAGCTCTATTTGCTCAAATTGTCTTACCATGTACTCTTCTTGGAGGCACTTTCCAGCATTTTCTGTGATTTCAACAATCTTGTGGTAATGTCCACTATTCAATTCCCTCAAATCTCCGCAACAAGGAACGATCATGGAATCAAGATTACTGCATGCCTCATGGTCAAGTTGTAAGGAACCTGCAGGATTTGTTTTAGTTTTTGTACATGTTTGAACAATGGGATTTTCTATCAATTCTGACCGACTCTAGAAAACATTTAAATTGGTAATCTTACGGTCAATGGACGTGAGGAGATTCTTGCTTCCAGTATCTGCATCTTCCAATGCAGAACTCACAGCAGAAGAGAATCTTTCGCGTAAGACTTCGATAGTGTTCATCCCTCCCCTAGAGTAAAAGAAGAGAATGTTAACATCAAAGAAGCAATCGTACAAGCTGGACTTTAAGTAGATTCCTGCAAGTTATTGTTACTAACCTAACTATTTCATCTACTGAAGCAACATTGCTTCTCTCCAGATGAAGCAAGGAAGCTTGAGCATTTTTCCATTGTTGTGCACCCAATTTTGCTTGTTCCAAACTGCATGTTTTGATATGGCAAGTTGACTATTGGAATATTCCATCATTGTTATATAAAAAGCACATACAGTAGTGGCTAATGATACTAACCATTTAGAAAGAATGTCTTCCATATCTAATTTCCCGTTTTCCACTGCAGCTGTATCTTCGAGATAATGAGATTCAGCATTCTGGGTATAACCTGTCCATTCAGCTTTAACAGAATAAGTAGCATCTTGCATAACTGACATCTCTTGCTGTAATTTGTTGGTTCTAGTGGCTGCACTATCGCGAAGTCCATCAATTGCACATTTAACCTAGTGAAAGAACGCCAAAAAAAAGGAAAAGAAATTAAATAAGTATTGATCACTCTAGCGTGAGTTTTCGTGAAGTAATAACTAACAATTTTGGTTTTTTGAGAACCACCATGTTGGTTCAAGATTACATTCATATTCAGAGACTATTAATTAGAAACTTCGAAAATTGTGGTGAAAAAATCTGAAGTCTCTTTTGATATCAGGATTCCTGAATGGAAGATAATGCTGGTGAGAAAATCTTGAATAGAAGCCTGCAAGGAAAGGAATTTCAGCATCCAATAAAGACAATTTACCCTTAGTGATATGAAATTTTGAACTCTTCTGTGAAACCCAATGCCGACTCAAGATTACATCATTTTCCATCCTTATAGTTCAAATGTCAGTGTTATTCAAGCAACAACTAGATTTTATCATGTAAACTTAACATCATTATCCAGCTATGGCTTCATGGATTGACTGAAAAGACTACAGGTCATAAGAATGATTTGTAAATACAAATAACATAAAACAAAACAAGCTGTTAAAAGAGCCTGAGCAAACAAATGTGTCATGTTGGCTGCTTTTCCTAGACACAAATAGAAGACAATGTATCCAACAACGTCAACTGGCAAACACACAGCACCTCCTAGAGCATCAAAATACTGGTGAACAGTTCGACAGGAATACGAGATTCATTAGTTGAATCTGTCTATGCATATATACCTGAAATCAAGTTTAGTTCCTCTTTAATTATTCTAATGACCATTTCAAAGATCTAGTTGTTTGCATTGAGCATAAATAAACAGAAGAGTGAAATAGTTGTTTTAGAAGTATATACCAGTTTCTTCTTCCTAGCATTTGAACCAGCAAGCAGCTCTGCTACTTTTGCTAGCAGTTGCTTTTCTTCATTGGCAGCACACTCCTACAGTAAGTTCAGACCTTGAGTCAGGAAAAGTTTACATGTAAACTCATTCAAGCTAAATGGTATTCCATATAAAGAACTTAGTTACCTCAAACTTCTTTTCCAGCTCAGATAGTTTCTGATCATTAATTGCCTGTGCCTCCTCCACAATTTCGCCCAATTTTGAAGCATGCCCATCTAAAGTCTTGAAGAAGTTCACTGTAATTTGAGAAATTGATCTTGTCGATTCAACAGCTCTACTATGAGCCTGGATAATATATGTCAAATTGTCAATAATATCCCTTCTGTGTAAAAAGAAACCATAAAAAAGGGAAGTTATGGGCATTAAAACAATTTCAATTTTTCTACTTAATGAATACCAACCTCGCGCTGCTGTTGTGCATATGCAGATAATTTTTCCTCCTGGCTATGCAAACTCTCTTGAAGATCATGAAGTAAAGTTTCAGCCTCAGAAGTAATTCCTCCAAACAGCTGCAAAACAAGAACTAACAATCAGATCATCCAAAAGTGAGGTACTATTAATAATTGTCGAATACAATATCAGTGATAACAGACCTCTTCTAACGCTGAGGAGTGTTTGGAAACTTCACAGTTCAGCCGACCAAAAGTTGAATGAGTGTTAGAATCAAGTTCTCCAGCTAAGTCATCTAAATTCTTGATACCAGAGCCATACATGGTTTTCAATTTTTCCAGATGACCTCGAAGCTCTTCAGTAGCCTACGAGTGGATGAGAAATTCATTCACAAGGCACTTAAAATTACTGCAGGTGTTTAATATGTAGAATAATTTTACCTCTGTCTTTGTGGATACAAATGAATGCATGTCTTCCTCCATCACTTTCAGTTGTTGCTCTTGCTGTTTGGTTGAGGATGCTACAGCTCTATGTAAGATTTCAAGCTGCTGAGTCAATTCGGATTGGAACTTTTGTATAAGAATTCTGTTCCCATCTTCTATTTTGTCCTTGCGTTCTGGATTATTAGCAGTACAAGAGATTAAGAAAGGATCATTTATTGGTACAGAGTAAAGTACCAATGAATTTTCAGAGTAAGGACACTGACCAATCTTGGTGAACAGATTAGTGACATCTGATGCAGCATTCTCCAGTTCTTGTCGTAGCTCAAGCGCCCGCTCAATGAGTGCTTTCTCTGGTTGAAAACAGCCAGCCAAAATTATCTAAAAGCTGTGGATTTGTATTCCTAAACTAACACCAACTGTTTTCTGGTTCAATTTGGCAAGTAGGAGAAAATAATTTTATGTGGTGGATGGTAGATAGATGAATCAAACAGCCGTACTGAATCTACTGACTGTGAGAAACACTGAGTTCACGGGAAGATCAGCAAAGAGAATGGGCACTCTAGTTTCGTCTCTAATGATGAGCATTCGAGCCCACCAAGAATTTCATAACTAGGAAAATATAACATTCCAATCCTAGAAAAAGGAATGAGATCGGGAGAAAATGCAATGTTATTTGGCACTAAGCTGATCACCTATATAAAGTCGAAAAATTACATGGCCTGTCTATTTCACAAATGCAAATTGCCAGCATAAAGTCCAGAACTGGAGTTTCGTCACAGTTACAAAAGCAGAATGGTATTTTCAAATTCTATTGCAAAAGCCAGAAACAAAACAAGCAAATGCGACCAAAATAGGAGAATAATTTATTCAAAATTATCTTTATGGAAGTACGATAAAGATGCCTACCAGACTTAAGAAGATTAGATATCAGGTACTCCTTTTCTTTTATTGTTGCATTTGCCTGCCTATGCCTTTCTTCAAGATCCAACAATGCATGCTCAGTTTCCTGAAGCTTTTTCTGCATTATGATAGAAGCCTAGTTAATCCATGATAGTAAAGTAAGGAACTAGAGCTTTTATTTGACCATTCTACTAATATTACCTCAGTCTTTTCAAGTTTATCACTTAGTTCAACAGTCAACTGCTGCTGGGAATTGTACAATTCCTGGACCTCCGCTAGTCGCTGCTCACAAGATGCAAGTTTATAATGGATCACTATTTTGTTATAGCAACAACCAAAAGATCCAGTGAGAATTTTATTTAAAATACCTTATCCCTGGAATCTAAATCAAGTTCCATACGCTCTATCTTCTCTGACATTGCCTGACAAGTGAGGAAACAAGACATATCTAAGTCAGTTGGAAATGCTCATTAGCTTCTCTAATAATTGCAGCACACCAGTGCAATTCATAGCATGACACCTTTTTCTCTGCCTCATCTTGGAGATAACGGTCTCTTGGTATGTAGATTCCATTCTTCTCTCTTGCAGCATACACCTCTGAACACCATAATTTGTTGTGAGGCAAGAACCAAACATCATAAAATGCAAATGCGAGAAATTCTGATTTCATTTCTCAATGACCATAAATGAATTTCACACACATAAGATAGAGAGGGAGCAGTTAACAACCTTGCTTTAGTCGATCAATTTCAAAATACAAGTCCTTAATTAGTGCAGATTTCATCATCTTCTGATTGACCTGTAACGATATTAACGAGTAAATGATTTATGTACTCGTCGGTAGAGAGCAAAGCAGCAAATGGAAGAACGGGATATGCATATATCAAGAGTAAAAACCTCTGGCTTGTTCTTTATGTTTTTGGCTCGATGAGCATAATCTAAGGTGCTAAGTGTCTCTTCCAAACAATGGATGGAAGGGGATATTGTCGCAATTATGCATGTCTTCGTCTTCCCTCCAAGAGAATCTCTCAACAACCTTGTTAACTTGCTATCCCTGAAATTTAGGTCACGTTTATATAATCTTTCTGAAATATACCTGGCCACAAAAACAAGAAAATTGATAAGATCCATACCTGTAAGGCACATGACCAGAATGCTCAACCAAAGCATTTATCACTCGACCAAGTGTTAGCAAGCTCTTGTTAATCTCACCAGCCTCCCTCGCTCTGCCCTGCAAAAATTAAAAAAAAAAAGCTTTTAAAACACAATGGAGTTTCTATACCACATTATGAAGAGGATTTTTTCAGTTGTATGAAGCCTTCATTGGTCACAAACCGTATGATACCCAAAACAATTACAACGGGGTGCAAATTCTATCACATCTTTCCATGAGAATCTTAACACCCCTAACTCCCGTGGACCAGCCTGTGGTCGAGATGTTAAGAACTGATATATAAGTTCATGATTCCTCACCTCTCTGGCACCAGAGCGTGAAATATTCTCTGAGCCGGCAAGGTCAACCAGATTCAGCTTCCCACATTTGATCATTTCCTCTCCTTCTGGAGTACACTCCTTGATGTGAATAGTGATAGAAAAAATGGAGTGAGAACGGCTGCTCTGCTTGTTGAGAAGAGTCTCTGCTGTTCTCCTTTTAGCAGAACCTTTCTCTAAGATCTTATATATTTCGTTTGCAGTGGTCACAATTTCTTCTTCCAATCCCCTAACAAGAACTCCACCTTTTCCATCCTCCATTAGCGCTATTGGTTTCTTTGACTTGTCATCAGTGAACTTTGAACATTCTTCTGGTGCCAAAAGATCTGTTATTTCCTCATTATATAGCTCTAAGAATGTAACCTTCATGCTATACTCAGCACTCTGAGCCTCCAAGATATCAAAAATTTGTCTAACAGCTCTTGGAATAACACCGGCATCACTTGGAAATTCCCCATTCTAAACAGGTAGAGAAAAATCACTAAAATTAATTGACAAATGTAATAGCACAAAAAGCATATAGATAAGATTTTCCATCAATAGTAGTAGACAGACCTTTTTTCTTGCTCCACCCTCCATTGTGTAAGTCTTTCCTGTTCCCGTTTGCCCATACGCAAATATGGTGCAATTATAGCCTTCTAGAACTTCAAATACTATGGGCCAGACAGCTTGATCATATAAATCCTTTTGTTGAGATGATGGACCAAAGACCTAAACACAACGCCGCACAAGTATGATCTATTGTGAACATAACATATTTAATGTGAGAAAAAGGAAATTCGGAACTTCAATAGAAATAAAAAAAGAACAATTTGTTTCACCAAATTTTACTCCTGCAAAGAAATTTCCAACAGAAGGCAGGATCTTGGAGTTCGATAACCAGTATGAATTTCAGTAGCTATTGAATAAATTTTACATTGTCAAAGATAAAGCAAACCTTGTCAAAGAGGAAAGTCCTATCAATCTGCTTATTAGCAATATTCTGAACAGCACAGACTTCTTTCCTATTCTCATTGCAAGAAATCACCACCGGTGTATGCAATCTCACCTCATCCTCACTCAATGGCCTATTAAGAAAGACAAAAACGTAAACAGAACCCCGGATATCAGCAAAATTGAATCCACCAAAGCAAAAACAAACTAAAAAGCAGAAAACTCGTAGAATTACTCTACCTGCAGCGTACAATAACCTGTACGTTAACACCTTTATCCTTATCGTGCTTTCCGCTGATACTCCCCTCCCCCGATCGTAGATCTTTCCCGGCCTTATCACTGGAACGTGGTGTTTGCAATGGCGATATCGGCACCATTGAACCACCACCACCTCCACCTCTTCTCTGTGAAGCCTCCATCTTTTATACTCTTCTTCACCCACTCCGGATCTCACAACTTTAACTAATTAATTAATTTAGTCAAAACCTTTTCTCCTTGTGTACTGTACTGCAAATCAAATCATCTCAAGTAAATCAACTCAAGCACGTTTAAATTCAAATCTCCATAAATCAGCAGAGGCAGTGTAAAACCACATCCAATGCGCAACCTTTTCCAATATCTGATGAATCCAAGAACTCTAAAAAACAAAGAAAAAGGAAATAATCGAGAGAGAAATCAAAAGGGACGACTGGTCGATGTTCATAAAACGACAAGGCAGCTTAAAGATCCAAATTCATGTCCAAACACGAAAAATAGACCAAAACAAAAAACAAAAAAAAAAAAAAATCGAGAAGAACACCGACAGGCGGTCTGCTTCCGTACATAAAAATGTATTTGTACGTATATAGAGGGAACAATACCTACAGCGGCCGGCAATCTGGAAGTGCAGTCGGAGAATGTGAGTACAAATGGCTATCCTGTAGAGACAATATGATGTGTAGAAGTTGCGTTAAAAAATTAATTAAAAGGAGAGTGGGGAGAGTAGAAAAGAAGCTCAAAAGAAGAATATGGCCGTTACGGAGGTGTGGCGTTTGAAATTTGGAGAGAGGCGATAAGGCTTGACGGCGTTAAAGAGTTTTCCCGTTTGGCTGCATACATGCTGATTTAATGACCGTTATTTTTAACCTTTCACTCTACCAATTAATCTTTTTCAAATTTTTGGGACCAGAAATATGATTTGATAACATCTCTCCCAAAAGTTAGTCATCCAAATAGTTCAGGCACCTGTGTTTGAATTTGGGTGTGTGCGCACATTAGGTGCACGACTGTAAAAAAACATTCTCAAAAATTTAAAAATAATATTTTGTATCTATTATCTATATATTATTATACTATATATACTATTATATTATGCCTTAGTCCCATAAAGTAACTAATTTGATTTACTTATATTATTTCATTTGGGTAAAAAGCAATCCAATATTTACTTTGTTCTATAACCTATTTTTGAAGAAAAATTATATAGATATATATATATATATATATCTTCAAACTATAATATTAATTTATTATCAAATGCCCAAATTACTGTTTTATAAAAAAGTTTTCTCTATGCCCAAATCGATGTGTCTATCACTAGGCCAACTAGAGGAAGAAGGATGTGGTAGGGAAAGATGAAGGGAGGAAGAAGTTGAAGGGGATGCCGCCAGGTGAAGGAGGAAGATCGGGGGGAGACGACAGTGAAGTTGATGGAATCGGAGGGTCACTTTGGTAATTTTACTAGTTATCAAATTTTACTATTTGGATTGAATAACTCAACCTACCTTAAGAGTAATATTATCAACCGCTACAGTAATTAGTAGCAGGTTTTTTGGGGCCCCATCCTACAATGTAAACAACGCACTAACTTATATAAATACTCTTATTCAACTTAATAAATCAAATTAAACGTGGCCCAAATAAAAATACAAAATAGATTATTTCCTATGATTATATTATTATCACATCTCTAAGTTTAAAAATTCATTTACATGTTACTCATTTATCCCATCCACTGAGGTAAACATAGTCCAAGGTTAGATATCGCTTCAATATATTATATGGTGGTGATAACTTAAACTACTTATAATAATTTTGATAAAGGATCTCTACATATATACTTAATTATTAATGTTTCAAATTAATTGGAACATAAAAGTTTTACATTTGAAATGATTAGTACCAAAATAACATTATAAAAACTGATAAGTGCCGTAGATTATACTTTACTAATATATTTGGTCCTATTATTACTAAACGCATGAGAGGATACGATGATTCTGATATTTAAGTGGTATAAAATTAACTTAAAAAAAATACATTGTTCTTTTGGAAATGTATTTTTTTTTTAACTTAGATTATAGTGTACAAATTTATAATTATTCTAATGCTTAGCATATTTAATTTTTCTTTCAATGCAGGCCAGTGGAATAGGTTGTATAATTTTGTTAACAATGTTTGTATTTGTATTTTTGTAAATATTTAGATTTATATATCTCAAACCACATATTTATTTGGATGATATATACATATACTTGATCTTTTTTTTTTTAATTTTATTTCATTTCATTTGATGCTATGTATTAAAGTCGGCCAACATACATAATTTAAATATATTAATTAGTGTTCCAATTTTCACTAACTGAGATCCATGTTTGCCACAATCGTACATGATAACTCTGAGAAGTAGAATTTTGATGAGAAATAGAGATTTTGAGCGCGTTACTTCTAAAAACACTGTAAGAAATATAACTTTTTGTTATGATTAATTATCATGATAAAAATTAAATAAAAACATCAAGGCAAATTTATATTAACTACGACTATAATCATTAGTTGTATACTTTTTCAAGCTAGACTAAAACATTGCCTATAACTAAAGTTTCTGCATTATGTAAAACCTTGACAAATATGATCAATCATAGCCAAAATTTAAATTTTCGCATCAATTTTATTTGACCATAGTAAATAATATTAATTTGCCATGAAGTTTGATATAATAATGTATAGTATCGAAAATAATCAATTTTTTGCAATGAAATGAGTCCATGAATAATGCTATAATTTTGACTTGATATATATATTTATTTAGATTTACAAATGAACCAATAAAATGAATGTTAATCAATTCAGAAGCATTATTCTAAATTAAAATTTAGAAAATATTGAAAAAAAATACTGAGGCGTAAACCAATTTAAATAAAAGTGTAGCTAGCAAATACCTCATCCTAAAATTTCAGGTCAAATGCAAACAGGTACGGAACTGTTGCACTTAACCTAGATTATGTTTTATTGACATTTGCACAATTTGAATGATCAAATAAGTAATATTGCTTGAAAGTTGGAGCAAATAATTAGGTGAAGTTTGTTGGATGAACTGAGCTGAGGTGGGAATAGAGAAATGGTGGGCTCGTGATCATGTGTCCCCTCACGACATTTTTGCAAACAAAAATTATCAAGTATTGGAATGATTTTGAATTCAATATAGTTTACCTTTGTCTTCAAGAATTGTTTATCAGGCTTCAAAAATTCCACCCAAATGGGGACAAACAGTCAGATATCCTTAGTCACACACACACACACACACACACACACACAATTTTGAAATAGCTGACTAAGAATTTGTTCAAATTTTTGAAATGATTTACTCACTGTATATTTACTGGAAAATTTATGGATTTTTAGTCTGATTAATTACCACAGTTTGAAGTTAAGAATCATCATTGATATTAATTAATCATTGTTGCGTAGTGGTTATTAGTCGTTGTTTTTGCGAGTAAAGGCAATATATTTACTACAACTAATTAATTACTGTGACATGTATTTTTTGGCCATAAATATATAAGGCCATGGAATGTTGATTAGTTGTGGTCAAAATTTAAGCTTTTACATCTATTTTAATTTGTCCGACTGCGGTAGATATTATTGATTTACTACGATTTTTAAGCTGTAGTAATTTATAGTAAAACAAAAAACAACGGCGCCGCTTCCTACGGTTTCCTTTAGAAGCTACATTTGGATTGAAAGTATGGGATATATTAACTATTGGAATCAACCCTAATGTCAGTAAAAAAAGTTGAAAGAGAAATAATGAGTCGAGACATGGCAAAGAAAATACGCTCATCTTGTTGTCAATTACTTTTTACCTATTTATGAAATGATAAATAGGTAAGGAAATTTCGACTTTTTTTTTAAAAAAAAAAATAGCTGCTTGTCCCCCTAAGCTTTTAAATAAGAAGCTCGTTGCCTTACTATTCATTTTTAGCATGATAATTATTTTGTTATGATAATTATGTATATTTGAAAATTGACTACTTGACAGCATTTATTTTAGTAAATAAATCATGGAATAAACAAACGTCATATATATGTCAAAATCAATTGTAAATTACATTCTGTACGAAAAACATAGGAAGCATAAATTTCTTGGTTTTTTAAGTTATGTTACATCTTTCCTTTATTATTATTATTCTTTTACTGAGAGAATTTTTGGTCTGAGAGAGATTGATGAATGTTTGTTGGGGGGGGGATGGAAAAGTAAGGTGAAACATCGCAAGAAAATCTGATAATAATGGCTAAGTTAGGAGACAAAGAGGGCCTATGTAAGTGTGGTTTGGAAGGAGCCTCCATGTGATGGAGAGTGACTGCAACCCTCACATGACCCTCCTTCGAATGCATAAACATATAGCCGCCTGCAATAACTTCTTGAGTATATTAATTTTAGAGTAGATTATGATGAAGTTTTCTAAAATTTGTTCCAATTATAAATATTTTTTTATTATTTAAAATATTATAAACACCCGTTAAAATTAATGATCGTCTAATAAATGTTTCATTGTGATAGCCTATTATACTGGGCTATTTGTTAGAATGCCATTTATTTTTAGGACATATTTATAATTCTCAAATAATGAGGGAGTGTTTGTAATTATGATAAACTTTAGGAGAATCATTACTCTCTTTTGTAAATTGTAATTTACCCTTAATTTTGCTATTCACTGTCACCATCCCGATATCGTTAATATTAAATTAATAAATAAATTATTATATTGGGGAAATTGCATTTTCAGTCCTGTATCTTAGAGTTAGTACACTTTTTGTTCTATTGATTATGAAATTTTCATAAATGGTCCTATAAATTATAAAAAAATTTACTTTTAGTCATTTCATCAGATTTCGTTGTTATTTTGATGAAAAAGACACGTATTTAGACATAGCTTTTATTTGAAATACAAAAGTAATTTGATGAATGGATTAAAAGTGATATTTTTTTTGTTAATTTATGGGACCATTAATGAAAATTTCGTAGCTAATGGGGCTAAAAATGCTAAGTATGTGAGCACGTGCCTTTCTTGTCAAAATACTAACAAAAATAATGAAAAGACTAAAAGCGAGATTTTCGGTAGCTTATGACACCATTATTATATAAGAATCTTGTAACCAATTGGACGAAAAGTACACTAACCCTAAAGTACATTACACTAACAACCCTTTAGAGGTGTGTACTTACAGTTTTATAAAACCGACGAATATTTATGTAATTAAACCTAACTTCACGGATATTTAACCCTAAAATTATTGGCGTTGTGCTATACAAGAACATGTTAACACAGTACATTTTAGTGCGAGCTCATGTGAAATTGTTGCTTAGACACTACACTTTGTGTATTCCGCGTGTACTTTACTTCTCGTTGCAGCTGCTTTTTTGCCTCAACTGGGGCTTTTCACTGACACTGGAAACTAAAGAAGGTTGGGCTTCTTGTCTGTTACATAAACATGGGTTGAATGTTGCTTTCTGCAAATATTTCTTTACCAAAGCAATAGAATTTATGTAGCAACCACGTGATGAGTTTGCTGTAAAGTCTGTATTTGTCTCTGGCTATGGCTGCCCCAATATTCTCACCTTATCTGCATCTTACCCAACGCTCATTGCATAATAGCTCTCCCAGCACAAAACTACAATGGTGAATTTATGAATTATTTCAAACATGTTATAAATTAGGGATAATTATACTTTCTTTAGTCAAAATTCACAAAACTTAATAATATTAACAAAAAAAATCGGATAAAAATTTATATTTACCCTCGATTGACTTATTACAGATTTATTGTAGGTTAAATAAATTTTTGTATAACCAAATTACCCATATACATCTTCATGCGTTAATACATGTGATGAGGTATAATTTCACCGTTATAAGGGTAGTTTAGTCCTAAAATATTTCTTTGACTGGCAATATGTCAATATCAATTCAATCGAGGGTAAATATCGATTTTATTCAGTGTTTTTGTTAATATCAATAGATTTAGTGAATTTTGACTGACGTAATTTGTTAGATTGAAGCAAGTCTCAGGGTACTAAATATAATTTTCAAATCATATGAGGCCTATATATAAATAAATCAAATTTCGGAAAAGATGAGTGTAATTATAATATTTTCACTTGCTGCATAAGCATTTAATTTTTGTGACTTCCGTATATGTATGTTGATCATTATCCAAATTTATGAAATTATAACACCTGCATCAAATTTTGGTCGAATTCTATATGCTTAGGGTGGTTTTTTATACAATTAGTTTCTTAATTGTCTCAACATTGCACATACTTTTCCTACATTGACATTATAAATGCATTTTTTTTTGTTAACATTGAAATAACAAGACATATATTTTGAGAATTAATGCCCATAACGACCCAAACAACCCAAACGGCAGAAAGAGCCTCAGTCTAATCTTCTCGTGAAAAGCCCATCGATGTCCTGGCACAGCTAAAAGCCCGAACTTCGATGAAGACGAAGGTTGTTCCCTAGCTAGAAAGCCACGTGGATCGAAAGTTGTAGCAAACTAACCCAAAAAGGAGGAGCGGGATGGGCACAATCCTTAAATTTGTTAAGAGATATGTTAGAATAGGAGTAAAGATTTTGGATGGTAATGGGTTTGGGTAAACTAGGGCCCTGCCCTAGAACCCCTTTGGGTTCAATTAAATGGGTCTCCAGATGGGTATTGATATAATTTGTGCGGGGTCCTCGTGTGGGTCTGAGGTGGATATTGGGTTTTATTACGGACTTGCCCCAAACTCGAACTCGAACATACTATATAATTTTTAATAATTAATTTATTTTTTTAAAGTTTGGAGTTTTAAGTCTTGAGTTATTTAGTTAAAGTTTAGGGGAGCTAATTCATTTTATACTCCCATATATATTACTTTTTTGGTTTAATCTTCGCTCTTTTGTGGATATAGTTTAATTGATTGGCGTAAACACTGACAAGAATATATCTATCTATATTATTGGGACAATTATTCTTTTTTCATGAGATTTTGTGTAATTATACGTAAATCTTTTGTGATTTGGGAAATTACATTTAGCATTTTTGAGATTTACTTCTGTTTAACAAATAAGTTCCTCCATAAGTCAAACTCACCGAATTTGTTGATATTAACAAAAAAAATATAAAAATTTCTATATTTACCCACAATTAGTTTATTACGGATTTGTTGCAGATAAAATAAATCTTTTCATGATTAAATTACCCTCATATGTTTTCATACATTAATACTGATGTGCATAAAAAATAGGCTGACCAAAGAGGCCCAAGCGATCCAAAAAGAAAAAAAAAAAGAGAGGCTCGTAACATCTTAAGAGGCCCAAGAGAGCCTGGCAAGCGGCTTTGGCGAGTGCCCCCCAAAAAACAGATTGGCAAAGGAAGGAGGTTAAAGGCATCTCCCTACTTGGATTATGATCAAAGCCCGATAAACATTCGGCCCACCACACACTTGGCATCTCACTCTCCCACGTGGCATCTCATCAACCCCGAGGCCAGCATCCACATTTGACCACATTAGCTCTAGGAGGACCCTTGGCAATTAGGACAACCCAGGAGAAGGGAGGCGCCCTTAATCCCAGGATTCCTAAACCTAGAAGGAGTCCTCGCATGATCAAAGGAGTCATTTCCTAGGCAAAAACGTGTTGTTGTGAACTGATCAGTTGAAGATAAGATCGAATCCTGCCTTATCTCCACATATTTCGCTCCTTTTTTCAAGAATAAAGGAGGTGTGTAGATTTCCAGCCTAAGAGGACGCCCCCTCTATATATACAGGTGCAGTCCCCCAATAGGGACACCTTTAGTCCACCAATGGAGACACCCTCCAGAATTTGGAAGTTGCTCTTCGTTTTTGCTTAAACATTCGAATTGCACTTTGATCACAATTTCTCGTATGAATTTCTTCTCGATTTCTCATTACGATTTATATTTTTGATTATTTATTGCTAAATTCAAGACTAACTTGGGGGCGGAGTGCTAACGCCTTTTCTGCAGGTCCCCCTTCAGAATTTGCATTTGTTTCGGCCCAGGTTTTGAACATAGTTCATATCAATTAGACCCGTGCAGTTTTTGAACGCACCAAATACATGTAGGGAGGTATATCTTCACATTGTAAGGGTAGTTTAGTCCGAAAAAAATAGTTTGAGCTACAATAAATTAGTAATAAATCAATCGGGATAAATATAAATTTTTATTAAGTTTTTCTATAAATATCAGCAAATTCAGTGAGTTTTGACTAATGAAGGGACTTATTTATTAGACGGAAGCAAACATCAGTAGTACTAAATGTAATTTTTCAAACTATAGGGTATCTACATGTAATTACACCAAACCTCATGGGAGGAAGTATAATTATCCGTATATTGTATATTAAGGTTCAAAATCTTAAAAAAATTACTTTGGATAAATAAGATATGGATTCATTAAATATCCTTATTTAGACATATTTATTCCAAAACTATCCATTTCTGTACTTAAGTTGTGATATCAATTATATTCTATTTATGTAAAAACCAATTAGTATTTTTTTTATTTTGACCAATTATTTCATTTTATTTAATTTAATAAATATAATAAAAAAATTAAATTATACACACACATTAAATGTATTTAAGTCGAAGTTATTAATTATTGTTATTTGATTGATATAAAAACATAAATTGTTATTTGTTGCGGTCAATCTTTTGTGTAGATAGGAATAAATAGACAAAAGAGTGGCACAATGCTTACCAAGTTTTTGTCCCATCAGTCTAAACCTCTATTCACACTCCTAATTATTATTATATATCAAATAAATAATAAACAGACCCACTTTCGTAGCAGCAAATTTTGTTTACAAAGTGAAAACAAAATTAGATTTTTAATTTCGTGACCTTTTGAACTCTGTACGATTTTGGAACCGTACTAATTAATTAAGAACGTAAAACACAAAGAAATAACTGATTTGAGAATTGCAAATGCATCAATCATTGGCCTTCCAATCTACTATTAATCAGCAGCCGATTGCTAAATTTCAAGTCCATATCAAAATCCGTATCAATGAAATTTTTTTATTCAAATTAGATTTAATCGAATCTAACTAATCACAAAGTAAATATAATATATTTATAATTATTCATTTTTTATAAATTGTACACTAAGTAGATGATAAATATATTATACTTGTCATACAATAAATTTAGATTCGATTAAATTCGATTTGAATTAAAATTTTTTATTAGACATATCCCCTGGCCCATATTCAAATCAGCCCTTGAAATTGAATAAAATCTCAGGTATTTAACCCTATAAATTCCATTTAAATCCAAAACAAGCTTCTTATCATGTATGGAAACAACAATCCACCATTCCTCCCTTAATTCATGCAAAAATTCCTTCAACGGCACACGACACTTTTCCCAAATTTCATATTCCAATATGGGACCGGGACACCACCCTTAATTCGTTGAACAAGCAGTACTATATAATTAAAGACAACCTTAACTAACTCAAACCCTACTACACTCTCAAGAAAACCACAACCAAGACTATGGACTTCTCTAAGCAGCTCTCCCTAGCGCTTTTCATCTTCCAAGTGTTGGTCTTTTTCCAATCATCGGCACAATCCGCCTCCAACAACTCCAATCTCTTCAGGGAATACATCGGCGCCGAGTTCAAGAACGTCAAGTTCTCTGATCTCCCCATCAACTCTCAAGTCGAATTCCATTTCATCCTCTCCTTTGCCATCGATTACACCACTTCCTCCTCCGCCACCCCAACCGACGGCAACTTCAACGTGTTCTGGGACGCAGACAATCTCACCCCAGCTCAAGTCTCAGCCATAAAAAACCAAAACTCCAACGTCAAAGTGGCTTTGAGCTTAGGAGGAGACTCTGTGGGAGATGGCTACGCTTATTTCAACCCCACCTCCGTAAATTCTTGGCTTTCCAACGCTGTTTCCTCCTTAACAAGCATAATTCAAGAGTATAACCTGGACGGAATCGACATAGACTACGAGCACTTCAAAACCGATCCAGAGACCTTCTCGGAGTGCATAGGAAAGCTCATATCAACCCTAAAGAAAAACGGGGTGATTTCTTTTGCATCCATTGCCCCGTACGACGACGATGAAGTTCAAAGCCATTACATGGCTCTGTGGAGAAGTTATGGGCACATAATAGACTACGTAAACTTCCAGTTTTACGCCTATGATAAGGGGACTACTGTGTCGGAGTTCCTAGATTATTTTGGTACACAAAGCTCGAATTACAACGGAGGGAAGGTGCTGGCGAGCTTTATCAGTGATGGGAGTGGGGGATTGGCGCCTGATAGTGGATTCTTTACGGCCTGCAGTAGGCTCAAGAGCGAGGGGAATCTTCACGGGATATTTGTGTGGTGTGCAGATGATTCAAAGGGATTAGGGTTTAAATATGAGAAGCAATCACAGTCACTGCTTGCAATTTCCCACTAGTGTTGCATGTATATATATATATATGTACTCTTATCTCCTCTACTTTTTATCAATTAATTTAATGGAATAATTTGTGTTGTTAATGTTGAAGAAAAGCATGTTTATTAATAATTTTAGCCTTGTAAGTATAAGGGAATAATTTTTAGTCCTGTTGAATCCATTTTGTCAATGTTGTCGTGTAATTTTAAAAATTTCATATATTTAAGACAAAAATAATCGGAAAAGGACACCAAATTAAGTTTATTACGTTATGTATATTTTTCCAACCATTTTTATTTTTAATGTACGAAATTCTTAAAATTTATAAATTTACTAAAATAAATTCATACATACAACTGAAGACACCCTTCATACTTACATGACTAAGGTTGTAATTTGTCCTCAATTAAATAATGGTTGTGAATTTTTCTTGTAAATGGTGTGTCACGAGTACATGTTCTTCAACATTTTGTGTTGAACTTTGTAATTAAGTCTATCAAATTGATATATGTTGTCGCATAATGTCAAAAATCGTGTGGACCAAGTTGGAGTTGATGACCCAAAAGCTGGTTTCATGGCCGGTGGAAAATAATGATGTATAAGCCGGGTCAAGACTTCTTGTCGTTTTTCCACAAAGAAACTTCCGACCACCTTACAAAATAATATCACTTCACTGCAAAAATATAATTCTCTCCCACATTATGGATATTTATGAATTAAAAAAATTATGAAAATTTTAATATTATCTACCACAGTTAAATTAAATTAATTATAATTTTTTTTAATTATAATTAATTAATATTTGTTATAATTTAAATTATAATAATTAGAACTAGGCGATAGTACTGAAATATTTTTTATTACTAGCACTTTTAGCAGTTTGTACATGTAAGTAATTCCATACATAAATTAGCAAGGTACGAGGACAGTAGCTAGCTAGATTACCTTGATGAATATCTCTAGTAGGTGATGTTTGTATTAATACAGGTCATAATCCTAGAAATTCACATGCTATTGTAAGATCAAGTTTCATAGCCACTTAGATACCAAGGCATTTTGATATATACGGGGAATAATCTTAACATATGTAGTCTAATATGATTTACAATCATGTTTGTTATTATCTTATATACAACATTGCAGAGGTTTATGGCCCGAAAATGGGTGACCAATTATTTGTTGGGCCTCTTTGATGAACATAATTAATTCTTATTCGA
This sequence comes from Sesamum indicum, assembly GCF_026168435.1. Lineage (NCBI taxonomy): Eukaryota > Viridiplantae > Streptophyta > Magnoliopsida > Lamiales > Pedaliaceae > Sesamum > Sesamum indicum. The sequence goes on along the minus strand of NC_142665.1, from coordinate 5,070,760 downwards.
TTGAGTATAGATTTAAAGAGCCTGTACTAATGAAATTCCTGAAAACCTTATAGTTTTCCGGTAATGATGGAAGAAATGTGCATTAAGCCCATCCGGACCTGGAGCCTTAGGAGAAATTCTAGTTCTAATGTGAATCAATCATATGATAAGTGCAATACACTTGTAATGTAATTGATGTACAGTTCATGAAAGTAACCAATCATATAACAAGTGTACACACTTGCTCTGTGATTGATTTGGTCTTTCCAAACTTAATTTGGGTAAGAACTTTCCGAGCTTTGTATGAATCTTTTGTTATGGTCATCCGAATTCATTTGCAATCGATTAATGTGGCGAAAAAATTCTGTATTGGGGAGATATATATAATTATTAGTTGCAAATATATTGGAGTACAATTCCCAGAAATGAAGTGCAACCAATTTTCTCCGGTTTATAAGGCCGACGTCCGTCGTCACATTGATTCCTATCCTAAGCATGGAAAGGATAAAGTGTTATGATCATCACCTTCCAACTAATTCCACTTGAGGTGTGCTCTTTCAGCACTCTAGGCTTAATTCGTGTTGAGCAATTTGAGATATTCTTCACGTAATTCATCTGGGATGAGGTTATCAGAATGGTAAAAAGACATCAAGGGATTTGGCTTTTTCATAATGAAAAAGATTTGGTTTGTATTGTTATATAATATAAAAACTGTAATGCAAATATTATAACTTAAGTTTAATTGTAATTATTGCCCCGTATTTTAAAGAGTGGCAATATAACGACTCTAAATATAGGGGTAATAAAAAATACTCTAATTTTTCTTTTTTCAATTGTAGACTCGGCCACCGGATTTTAAAGCGACCAGAATTTGCTTACGTGGAAAAAATTAGACTTTTTTTTGAAGAATTTTGCTGACTGAATTTTTTTTTTAATGTGCTACGTAAACACTTACATGGAAACAAGTGAAATTATATAAAATTAATTTAAAATTTTGTATTATGTGTATAATTATAAAAAAAATTATTATTTTATATAATAAATTAAAATAAAAACTTAAACCCCCCCCCCCCACCTAAGCAATTCCTCCCCCGCTCCGTCCTTGACGACGCGCAGTCATCCCATCGGCCCCCTCGACCCCAAGAGGGGAGGCGACACAACGTTGCCCCCAATTTGGGTGACATCGTCATCGCCCAACGTACAATTTGGCAACCACCATCGCTAGATATGCCCTGGACGATTGCAACGTCGCCCCGGCGCGTTACCCCCCTTCGGGGCTACAACGTGGTGGTGGGGTAGGGGTGATCGAGAGGGGGTGGGTGGGTCAATTTTTTTTAATTAAATTTGTATTATAGAAAATAATAATTTTAATTTTAATGATTTAAAATTATCTATAATGAACTCGAACTCACTATTTTTCCTTTATCGGAGATGGAAAGAAAGAAAAATATTACCTATCGGTACAGTAAGTGAGACTGAAAGGAGAGCTAAAATAGCAAAGAAGCAAGGGACTGAGTGAGCAGCTAGAAAGCCAACAAGCAAGGCTGCGCAGCAGTTCTTCCATACCAACTTAGCTGCCCGGCGCTGCTATTGGCATAACAACCGGTAGACCATAGGTTGGCCCAACCCAGTCCTCTCGTACTAGGGTTGGCTCCTCGCAGTTCTCCCTTTAACACCAACGGTAGATAGGAACCGAACTGTCTCACGACGTTCTAAACCCAACTCACGTACCACTTAAATCGGCGAACAACCGAACCCTTGGGACCTTAATATTATAATTTATTTTTTTATAATTTTAAGTATTATATTATATATATTTTTAAATTTATGATATATTTTGAAATGTGTAAATTATGTATACACTCTTCAGAGATGTCGTGTCAGGACAATTAGTATATAATATAAGTAAAATTTTATTTTTATGCAATTTGGTATTTTTTTTTTCATGTAATCAGTTATGTGGTAGAGGAGAACTAAAAAAATATATCCAATCAAAAAATTCAAATAAAAAAATATTTTATTTTTTTCCACCATTGCTTATATGGCAGGGATTTTTTCCACTTAAATATTTAGGCGGCAGTTGATTTTTTTAAAAGAAATCTAGTCAGCAAAAGCAAAACAAAATCCTAATTTTTGTGTACGTAAGCAAATTCCGGTCACTTTTAAAAGTTCGATAGTCAGAGCCCCACAATTGTAAAAAAAGATTTAATTTTGAATATTTTTTGCCACCTCTATATTTAATTTAGGGTCTTTAATTATTTTGTCACCCCCAATATACGAGGAGAGTAAATACAAATAAGCCTTATAACTTAATTTCTGCTGTTGTTTGTTTTTATATTGTTAGGTCATATTTGGATACTACAATGAGTAGGATATTAAATTTGGATATATAAACTCAAAGAACATGGCAGATTTTTTCCACTAGAGACAGAATTAGAGATGGAAATAACAAATGAGCAACATTGACGTAAATAATGTACATTATAAGAGACGGAACTACAAATAAATTTAGAGAGGAAAATTGCTCTGCATTTATCATCGGAATACAGATAGATTATCTTGAAATGGAGACAGTTATTCTAAAAGTTATTTGTTATTTAAGATAGTTTAGAGACTTTTGAAAATCTAAAATTTAGCTGTTGGGGCTTCAGCTATGAGTTTGGGAGATGAATATCTCTGGCGCTATTCAGTCTTAGAGACGATTTATTAGTTTTAAAGACTAAAAAACCGTCTCTTGTCACTAGGAAAAAAATATGATTTTGTACTACTGTTAATTACTATAGTTAAAGAAAGAAAATAATAGCAAATGAAAATTAGTCACGGGTTTGCAAAGGTCACTAGCCGTTGTTTCTGCAGGTGTGGCCAAAACATTAACCAAGACCAAAATCATAGCAAATGTTTTGTCTATGGTTAAAAACCATGATGAATATTGATTAATCGTGGTAAAAATTTAAGATTTTGCTTCGTATTTATTAAACCGTGGCTAATAATATTGATTTTACCAAGGTTTTTAAGCTGTGGTCATTTGTAATGTAGCGAAAACTCAATTTCTTAATAGTGCGTAGTGCAACTAAATCAAATCTATGAATATGTCATCCATGCTCAAATATAAATTTGGCTACCCTAACTTTACCTCTAAATAATTTTACTCAATTAAGTATCGGAATACGACGTCTTGTGAATGTTGTTTTCAGGTAACTATTTTTGTGGGGTTATTCGTAGATTTTTGAGGGAACATCTATGTACTTGAACCTAAATGGAGATTATTTAAATTTAGAGGACTTAATCAAATTGCAACCCGAATGAACTTCATGCATGTACTGCAACATGTGGTTTGCAATAGATAGATAGATAGATAGATTGACGTTACACCACACATAATTTTGTTCCACAACTGAAAGGCACAAAGGTAGATAGATGATCACTAATTTGTCACTTCTTCACTTTTTCCTTTCGGCCATGAAAGCAATCGGCTTAAACTTGTAGGCTTTCCCTTTCGGGCCCATTAAAACGTCGGATCATTCTTCACTGATTTCCCACTATTGATAAGTTAGATTATGGATTTACTTTCACAGATTGAAAATTCTAAAATGGAAACAGAAAAATAAATGATGTATGTATGTAATTTTCAGGCATATACAGTATCCCTAAAACAAGGCATTGGTAATAGTTGCATATACGGAAAGAGAAAGAAGTGCAAAATAAAAAAATACCACTAGTTTCATACTATATATCCAAAATAATCTATAATACACTATTGACAAAGGGTAAATTACGTCGGACTATTCCCTTGGATTTTTGAAAAATTTTAAAAATATCGCATTGTAATTTAAAAAAATATAAATATCTTCATAAAATTAATGATATTTTAACAAATTCCCCTTTTAATGGGCTGTCACGAGGGGTATTTGTTAAAAAGACATTAATTTTAGAGTGTATTTGTAATTTTTCAAATAATGAGGAAGTATTTAAATTTATGACAAACCTCTGAAAACTCATTATAATTTATCTATTTATAAGACGAAAAATACTATTTCTCCTTATATTGAAGTTGCAATTTGTTCAAAGAGGGGGAGAAGCCGGGGAATTATAAAAATGGGGAAATTCTAGTTCGGATCTGGTTCGTCGAATCTGAACTAATTAAATGACAAGTGCAATATACTTATTGTGTGATTGATGTATAGTTCAGGGAAAGTGACCAATCACATAGTAAATATAATAAACTTACTCTACAATTGATTTGATTGGAAGAAACCTAGTTTTAACAAGAATTTTCCATAAAAATGGGAATGTACATGTTTATTGCAATTGGAGGAAGAAAAGGTAGGAACTACAGATAAAAAAGTGATTGAAATAATCAGACCATAGTGGTAAGAAGTCATGAAAAAAGCTTAACATGATATTGACATCTTTTCAATCAGACATATAACAAACTCAACCAGCCAGAGAGCCATATATCTTATTATATATTTCATATATCACTTAATTAATAACTGAATTTATGTCCTAATTGATATCTTCTTTAAGTGGTCTCATTCTAATGATACACTTCAACGTAATTTCAGGTATATATGCCTCAAGACTTAAATGCAACATGTCTTCTATATAAGAATACTAAAGTAAAAAGTTCCTACGGAAAAAGAAGGGAAAATGTCATATTTCTTCTCGTAATTTAGGGTCTTTTTATTTTTTATTCTATTAGTTCACTTTTGATCCAATAACTTTTAAAAAGTAGCACTTTTAGTCCCATAATACATGTTCGTTATATATTTTGACTAAATGTGTACGTGCTTAGCACGGGGCTATTAGAATTTTACACCTTTGGTCTCATATATTACGAGATTCTCACTTTTGATATCACAACTTTAAAAAAAATAGCATTTTTGATCCCATGTACTTAACGACCATATGACCTTTTCCATTAAATATCTAACAAAAAAGTGTCACGGACCAAAAGTGAGAATTCTATAACCAATGGAACCAAAAGTGTAAAGGCTCTAAGTTATAGGACGAAAAATGTCATTTTTCTAAAAAAGAACAAATTAATGCATTTCCTAAACTTGAGGAAAAAAAAATTGAAAAGAAAAGGCTACACGAACTTTTGATATGGAAGATAGTGATTTTCTCTTTTAAAACTTTAAGGATTATATTGCAACCGCTACTTATGATTTAATGAAAATTCTTTCCAGAGATACAAAGACCTCTTATTTCAATAACAACATTACAAATCTTGAAATACTGCTTACCAAAACATATTTTGAAACTCTCTCAAAAAATGATAAGAATTGGATAAATGCTTTGGTTGCTGGGACGCTAAAATGGCATAAGAAATTTGGTGATATCAAATACAACCGAGGAGGATTGTAGGGTTGCTACCAAAAGACACGACGACGGCTGGCCTAGAGAGGTGCTGATTGCACTGGTTCACGAAGGCTGTTGAGTAAGTGCAGTCATATAGTCAACCAGGGCACTTCTTCAGTTAAAACTGATAAGCCATCTGCATTGTTGCTTGCTTATGTTACGTAGACGATGACTGGGTGCAATAATCACCTTCCACGTCATTCGGACAAAATACAATTAAATTTCCTCTATAATGTTTACACCGATCGAGCCAAGGTATGGCGGCAACAGACGAGGGGCATGCTCAAGCAGGCGGAGCTAAGCAGGTCCACCAGGCGGTTGCTAGATGAACGCATGTGGCTTGCTCTTAAACCTACCATATTAGTGCATTTCTAAAGCATTTCAAGGTAAAACATATTCAACAAAGGAAATTTTCGTTCGGACCCGGTTCGGAAAAATTTGATGCACTTACCATATGATTGGTATACAGTTTAGGAAAAATAATTAATTATGGAATAAATGCTCTGTGATTGGATTGATTCAGCTGTACCAGGTCGGACAAGAATTTTCTATTCAACAAGGTGGCATGTAATCTTCTCTGCTTCTAACGTGAGATGGCAGATTTATGCTTTTTCATACACACTCCTGATCAGTTACAATATGGAAATGTGATCATTCACAATTTCATTATCTTTACAAACTCAAATTCAAGTGGTATCTATTGGGCATTAATTGTTCATTCACCCAAAATTGATTTTGAAAATTCAATCCGAAATCACCTACGTTTTATGCAGATTAAATTGTCTTTTAAGTTCATTAATTAGAACCCGCTCAAATTTTTGGTCAAAGTTAGGTAAATACCCCATTTTCTAACAATTCATCACATTGAATAGAAATTAATGCATGCGAATACGTAACTACTTGAGAGAATTTCATGTGGGAATTTATTGCACTAGGATAGATACAGTAAAACCTCTATAAATTAATACTCTATAAATTAATAAACTCTCTAAAATAATAAAATCCTCCGGTCCCGACTTGGGCCTTTGTAAAAAATCATCAAATTCGATAAGATAATAAAATAATAATTTTTCAGAAAATTCCTTTATAAATATTAGGTCCCATTAAAACTCTAAATTAATAATTCATAAATATTACAATTATAAATATTATGATAATTTACTAAAATATGAAATCTGTAATGCTTTACGCATTTGATCATTCATGGATGATTTTGCGATGCCTTTTAGATGAGAAGACATGGTTGGGTGTTATGAACTATTTTATTATCATATTGAGATTTATGTAGTATATGTTTCATTCATCATGCATGAATATATTTAATTGGTTATATTAGTTATTTAAGTGCAATGAATTAATATAAACATGTATATTTAAGTAATTCCAATGAATTGATACATGTGTCTATGAATATAATAGTTCATTGTTGCATGAATATAATCAATGAAACATATATGAATTTATTTATTTTCAATACATATGTACTAAATTTGCTGAATTTAAAAAGTCTCTCTTTTAATTAATAAAATATTAATTTATCGATAATTTAATATCTCTCTAAATTAATAAAATTTCATGGTCCCAAGGTTATTAATTTATAGAGGTTTTACTGTAGTTTGTAGTTTTGAACTCTTTTTAGAGGGATACTAATGAAATATCGGGGGAATTTTATTTTATCCATCACAAGCTAATGAAATATTTCCAATAAGTTAATTTAATTACATATTATGGTAATATTGTTACAGAAAATATGTAGAATTGTTTTATTATTATTTTTTAAAATATTGTCAGAAATTGTTGTAAATTTAAAATTTTTTACAAATTTGATTTCTGAAACTTATTATAAAAAAAAAATGTGACACAAAATTTGACCCAACTTGATTGTTTTGAACATAACATAGGTAATACCGAATTAAAGTTTTATGGGCTAGCTAGGTAATTGTCGGGTATATACGTATATATATAAGTAATCATTATGTATGTTTATTTGACATGATTGTCGATGTATATGGTAATACTAGCTCATATGACATCGTCAACAAATGGTTCGAAATCCACTAGAGTTACAGTACCGATTTAGGGGAAATTGCAGTTTTGGTTTTGTACGTTATACTTGTTTCACTTTTGATTTTATTTATTATAGAATTAGTATTTTTAATTTTTTAATTATTAAAAATTAGTATTTTTCATCTTAATTTAGTCTTTTATTTATAATTTAACAACATAGTTCATGTGCTTATAACACATTCCCATTAAGTATTTCTGGCTGGAGGGAAAATTGATCTGTCTACAGCTTGAGACTACTTTTGAAGGAAAATATAACTACGTACATTTGAGGAAAAAAAATAAATCTTTAAGAAAATTAGGGCAAGAAAAGGAGAATTTCTCTCTTCCCTCATAAAAATTAAATTTCATCCATTCCATATTTCTATAAGTTGAAGTCTAATAGAAGTAATATAAAGTATCATATATTCCATAAGTGAATCAAGCAGACTAAGTGGAGCATTTATATGCTACTGTGGAAAAAAAGATCAATTTTTCCTCAAATAAAAAACACTTAACAGACACGTGCTACGCACGTGATTTACGCTATTAAATTATAGATGAAAAAGTAGACAAGGATCAAAAGTGTTAATCTACTAATACATAAGAGAAGGCTTTTTTCTTTCACAAATAGTGATTATGACACTACTAAAAATGCTCTAATTCCATAATAAATAAACCAAAAATGAAATAAACCTAACTTTCGTAATTAAGATGTTATTTACCCTACCAATTTACCTATTGTAAACAGGTTGAATACTGTTGTTTCCAAGAAAACATCTACTAAACCTATCTATATGATTTTTAGGAATACGTGCATTTTTCTTCGGTAAAATACTAATAAACAAAAAATACTTCCTAAACAAACAAACATAATTTTTTTTTAAAAAATGCTCATTGTCTCACGTGTCGAGGATCTCATTGCCCTATTTTCTTTTATTTTAGACGATCACGTTGCTCTTTTGCTATATAGTAAATTATTTATTTATTAATTAATAATTTTTATAGAAGAACATATTGCATTTAACTCGATCTATAATTAATCTAAAAGTTTAAATCAAAAGAGCTTACCACAACCCAAGCATGAAAAATTGAGTCCTTCCTTCCTATAAATCCTCGATGCCTTGATTTTGGAATCAGTCAACATTTTGTATATATAAAAAGTTAAATGAAGATGTAGGTATTCTAGCTAGGGTTACAAGTCAACGCCCCTTGAGAACAAGGACGTCACCTTCCACAGAATCGCCCACCTCCTTTAAGTAGAGTGCATCTGCCTATCGAATCAAACCCCCTCTCCAAATCATTTTCCCTTTACGTTTCATCTTCCTCTTTATCACTAGCAAACTGACATGTTTGGACACGAGGGGAACGGGTTTTTCTTGGAACTCCAATATCCCCAATTCCCATCTACCCAGCTCGGGTACAGTAGCAACAACGCCAGCACCCGCTCTGTTGAGAATAATTTGGATAGCTACTACCCAGTACATCCATTGTCACCATGGGATTTTGAATCAGAAATCAGCGCTGTCAAGAAGGTGTTGGGCACTGATGATTTGCAGGTAACTCATTTTTATGGTGTTGACTGACCGCATTTTACCTTTCTGACAGCCACAAAACCCGTCAGGGTCAGGGCCAGGGTGTGTTATTCATTGTTTATTAGTGTTCTCACAGTAGGTAGGCCTGTTGCATTTGTTTTTTCATATTTATAAAACTTTTCGTCCATTCCATGCAACATTCATTCCAAGTCGAGAATGCAATTTCACGTCAAAATATAATTAGTTTCAAGAAATATTTGAAACCCTGTTTTCTTTTCGAATCATGATATTAGTACTTTTTCAGGGATAAATTAATTTCCCAACACAAATGCAACAGGTTGTAAACTCGGCACAGAAGGACCGGCGGTCAAATAGTCCGTTAGCGAGCGAGAGCAGCGCGACAGAGAGCACGAGCAGAGCGAGTCGATACAGTCCAGAGGAGAGAAAGGAACGAATAGAGAGATACAGAAGCAAAAGAAATCTCAGGAATTTCAACAAGAAGATCAAGGTTTAACTATATTGCAGTTTTTCATTTCTGACTACTACTCATGAAAAACGAAAATTGCGAAAACAAGGGCAGCTTTTCGAGTAGCAATTAACACCAACTAATCCCACTAAAATAATGGACTGGGGAGGCAGATATATAATCGGAAAATCATCATATTAGGCACTAGACTTTCCCTTTTTACGTTGGATTTCTATAAAAGTTACATGCCTAAAACATTCATACTATATCCTTTCAAAAAATAAATAAAGGTTCATACTATACATTGTTTTGGACTTTATAATAATATCTATTGCGTGTCTGTCACATTCTTAGCACTTTTTTTGTATAACTAATGACTTAATTTTCTCTTTCAAATTTTGTTATTAATTTAAGGGCAAATAAATTAATATATTTTGAGGTTAAGTCTAATTATCTAAGTATCCCAGTCCTTTACACCCCTTAAGGGGACTCCGTGTAATTTACAATTATAATTTCAGTGGATATACATATAAATTTTTTTTTTTAAAAAAAAAATACTATTTATGTAATTCAATATAATTTTAAGAGATATCGTAGTCACCTCTATTTTAATTAATCCTATACACCTTACATTGTACTTTTTGGCGATTAGTATGAATGTAGGAAGACTTTAGCAGACAGCCGACCACGCGTCAAGGGCAGATTTGCAAGAAATAATGAAATAGGGAAGGCACGCCAAACAGGCGCGGAGGAAGACGACGAGGACGAAGATAACTGGATCAGTATTCTTGATGCATTAATACCTTAAGAGTTCCATAAATTTTTTACCTAAGGAGCTGCAATTCAATCTACACGAAAGCTTCGGATTACTTATATAGCATTGTGAGAATTATAAAGGGCGAAATAGCTTATTCCCACTTCGCTGATTGTATTATGGTAATGCTTTTTCTACCTTTCCGAGGTACGCCAAAAAGTTACACTAATGTTAGATAATTATATTATAATGATATATTTATATGTAATAACTAGTTAATTATTTATGTAAATATATAATATTTATATACGTGAATGCAACAAATAAAAATTTTATTTATAAATATGATACTTTTGTATATAAACATGTATGATCTTTTTGTCCAAATATTCGATCGATTAGATAAAATTGAATTGGTAGGCCATTTTGATGTACCAAAATTTGGTATGATTCAATTCAATTTTATCGAACCAACACCCGTATATGCTTCTATTTTATTATATATAGATGAGTAAAATTTTTGATGCCACGCATAAGCTTTTCAATATTGGTACATTGAGGAATTAAGTTGTTGGAGAATTAGGAGAGTTTTGATATAGATGAGACAGACATGCATGAATTGGACCCTATTATGGTGGCAAAGCAAAACCCCACCAAGTGTCCAATACTTGTCCACTCCAAGCCCACTTTCCTTACTGATTGAGAAGTACTAAGTATTGGCTCCTTATCACAGCGAAATGCGGACAGTGTCCTCAGGAGCATCAAACCACTCCGGTATTATCAAATGTTTTTTTGTGAATATTAATGTTTGATTTGTACTTAATAGTTTTTTTAGAATACTTTTTTAAATTGTGAAAAAGTCTATATATCAAATAAAATATCATAATGTATAATGTGATTATATAAATAATAGAAAGGAAAACTTGTCACAAAGTTAGAAAATTTGTAGTAATTAATCAATGGAGAGTAATCCAGCCACCTGGGGGTGTCCTTAAATTTATGACTCTTATGTGTATACTATGAACGATTTTTCATGGTTTTAGGATAAAATTGTTTAGTTGGTAGCAATTTTTCCTCAGTTATTTAATGGAAAAAGTCACATACGCTACACACATGTCCATCAACTTTTTGGGTTGGAGTGTGACGCCTATGTACTTCTTTTCTGAAATAACTAATTAGAATACTGTTAAAGGATCAAAAGTGAAATTTTTTAAAACTTGTAAATGTTATTGCAAATCAAACATATGGACTGTTTTGGAGTGTTCGACTCCAAACAAAGCGGAGGTTTCTATTAATTTGAAATAATTTACTAAAAGATAACAATAATTTATATTCAATTAAAATATTAATATACATATAAAAGATAAGAAAGCGAATGCTTCCGTTAGTATTTTGTTAACTTATATAAAAAGACTCTTTATAAGATGGCTATTGTTTATGTTTCTCAAATCTACTTAATTTGTATTATGAATTATATATTACTATTTTCTTACTTAATTACAAAGGCTGAATATATATTAAATTAACAATAATCATAGTAAGTAAATAATGAATGTGTGTGATGCAATGATGAAATCTGCATTTTGCATCTGGAAGTTGGTTGGTGGTTATGATTCACTCCTCTTTATAATCGAATGGCTTTCATTATTTAATGTGTAAAATATGCTTCGCCTCCACCTCATATTCACTCTAATACATATATATATATATATATATATATTTAAGGGGTGAATTTGCAAAGGCCAAAAGTCATTGATCGGACATCCTCACCAACTGAGCTCTCCGTTATTAGTTTGGGATGGTCTTTGAAAAAATTCAAGTCTCCTATGGAGTTGCAATTAGTTTTAGTTTTATTGGTGAAATTGTGATCAATTTGGTTTGAACTCAGGACTCACTCATTTAACGAGGAGAGTGTTTGGCATTTTGGTGCTTTAAAAAATTGAAACTTTTGTTTGGTCCATTATATTTATAATTATTGTGATTTCAGGATTTTTTTTCACCAATAATTTAAAAATTGGCTAAAAAACTTGATGTGCAATTGTCAAGTGTGTCCTCAACTTTAACATGCACGTAACTTGCACATGTCGATTTCTCACAAATTTAGTATTTTTTGGTCTATTGTGTCATCAAATGGTAAATTATATTTTTGGTCCCATAAGTGGACCTGTTTCCAATTTTAATCCCACACTCAGGTCAATTCGCATATTTAGTCCTATATGTGGATTTTTTTTACAATTTTGGGACCAAAGGGGGGATCCGTTAAAAACTTAACAACATCTTTAATTTTTTAACGAAATCCCCCATTTGGTCCTGAAATTGAAAAAAAAATCCACATATGGGACTAAATGTGTAATTGGTCTGAGTGTGAGACTAAAATTGAAAACAGATCCATTTATGGGACCAAAAATGTAATTTACCTTATATATGACAAAATGTAGTTTCCTCATATAAAATTAGTCACAACAAAAGATATTTTTTTTGTAGTGACTCCAATTATAATATATTTTTATATTTGAACTATAAATGTTTTATATACTTTCTCAACTATACATATTTTAAAAATATAATATAAAATATATAATTCAATTTATATATAAAAATAAACCACAAAATAAAAATAAAAAAGGAGGATGTTGAAAGACGGAGGAATGATGGACCGAAAAAAGGAGGAGAAGTCACCAGATGAGGGGAGATTGAAGGTGGGTGATGGTGCAGAACTGAAGTTGGCTTTCAGAAGTTGTCAACTGGGAACTAAAGTGCGGTGGCCGCGAAGAAGACAAAAAAGTAGCAGAAGACCGGAGCGCAGGTTAGGAGATTGGTGAAAGAAAAAATGAAGATAACTCGCTGAAGGCTAAATGGTGGTGGGTGAGCTGTTAAAATACTCGTCATTGGATGGATTTTCCAATAGTCGTACACCAACGTCAAGAGGTGATCGAACGGTGGAAAAAAATGTGACAGAAGATCGAGGCGCTGATTAGGATTTTTTGAACAAAACAAATAGAGATGACTCACCGATGTCTAGGAGATTGGTGGTAGGTGGGGTATTAAAATACTCGTTGTTAGATGGGCTTTCCAATGGTGGTATGTTGGCGTCGAGAGGTGATCGAACGATGGAGATATGGGAGGACAAGGAAACTAAATTTAGAAATATACATATGGATACAAATATATATATATATATTTCAAACAATATATAATTTTTTATATATTAAAATAATATGTTTTTTGTCTCATAAGTGGATCTGTTTTCAATTTTAGTCCCACACTCAGGCCAATTGTACATTTAGTCCTATATGTGAAAATTTTTTTTCAATTTTAGGACCAAATGGGAGATTCCGTTAAAAAATTAAGGCTGCCATTAAATTTTTAACGGAATCCCTCCTATGGTCTCGAAATTGAAAAAAAAAATCCATATATGGGACCAAATGTGCGGATTGACCTGAGTGTGGGACTAAAATTGAAAACAGATCCACTTATGGGACCAAAAATGTAATTTACCCATCATCAAATCGCAAAATTTAAAGAAAAAATGGATAAAATTGACTAAATTAAACGACCAAAATACCAAACATCTATAATCGTAGGACTAAAATTGCAATAGAGCCTATTGTGATATTAATAAGTATTGGTATATGTTAATATTAATAAATAAATTTTACAATGTAAGTATAAGCTATTTATTTAAAAAAATTCCTCTTATCTAATTTGTTTTTGGAGTAATGTTAGCAAAGTACATAACTTGAAGGATAATACTTCACAACAAAGTAATATGTACCATATATTTTCTCTCTCTTGGTAGAAATATCTTTCCAAAAATATTCAAGAATGTCAAAAACATAAATGCGTCATTAGTGAGTTGACAAATGTTTTCTTTGGTCCTCTGGAATTCATCAATTTGGCAATTAAAAAGCATGTAAATATTATCAAAGCTGGTCGAAGTGAATTTTGTATTTGCTTCTAACGTGAGCCCAAGTTTCAACCAGATTGCAGTTGCCAACACCTTTTGTTCTAAATGTATTATTTTTTTTTAGTTATGCGAAATGGATATCTAATAAGGCTGAAATTATAATTTTTCTAAAAAATTTAACCCGAAAATTCTGGCCTTTTAGCAAAAGTTTGTTTTGGGTGACTTCAAGGTAAAAAGTATTAAATGAAATTGCTGTATCTATTGTCCCTACCCCAGAAAATTAAATCGACAAATTCATTAATTGTAGGGTAATACATGGAAATGGACATTTATACACACGTTCAAATTTAGTGGAAAAAAGGGGTCAAAGGAAACGGATCGAATCCCACGCAAGAAATCTCCAAATAAATTAAACCAAGGGTGAGGTATCTTGGATTTTATATTCAAAATTCTATTATATTTAACATATATATATATAAGGATTTCCTTAGATAATTTTATTATGTAATTTTATATATATAAACATGTACATATTAATAAAAATAGAAAATGCAATTACTGATATTTTGATTTAGTAGTTAAAATCAAAATTATATAAATATGATGTTTTGATATTTAAAATTATTATAATTGATGGAAGAAAGAGTGCAGAATTTATAGTGATATAGTATTGATCCAATTGGTAGTGTGGTGGGTAGAGAATTTCCCCCTACATGATGCCAAATCATTGGCATTTCGCTTAGTCCAATATGTAACGCATAAAATCGCACTACTACCACACTCTGAGAGGTCCTCCCTCCTCCTCTTTATCCCCCAAAACACACACTCATAAACCAACTTTTCTTCTATCTCAACCTCCCTCCCCACACACAACAACATACATGGCCTCCACTTGCATATCCAGCTGCGTCGAAGACGCCCGTGTGCCCGTCAGAGCAACGTATGTCAACCTCTACAAGTGGCCGGAATCCGACTTCGAGTTCGTCCGCTCCATGAGCTCTAAAGCGCGGAAAGACGGGCAGAATCCCATGTACGGCCACCCCAGGGTGGTGGACAGCTTCTCCTGCAGGCAGTTGTATTTGAGAAGCTACACTTTTTCCAGGGAGGAAGATCATAGGGATGAGAAGACCATAAAGTGCCTCGGCAGGGGGAGAGAGAAGCCGGCGGACGCTGGTTCTAGAAAGAGAAAGTCCGCCGGAGATGGTGGCGCGAGGAACTGCCCGGGGCGGAGGAAGGGTAAGTCGGTGCCTTGCTCCGCCTTGGCCTCCATTTTCCGGCGGCTGCTGTCGTGTACCACCAAGATCGATGTTGTCAATTGATGGTATATGTATATGGTGATGATATTCTTGTTTTCTGATTTTATGTTTTATTTTTACCTTTAATTTTCCGTCTTTTCTTTTTAATTTATATACAGGCCTTTGTTTGTTTTTTTTTTTTTAATTTCTTGCTAAAGTATATATATATAGATGAGGCTGTTTCAAAGGATTTGCATTTTATATATGTTAATATATGCTAGTATTGTTCTTATAACATTATGTTCTTGCTCGTGAAAAACTTTGATCTTGCCAACAGTGATTATTTCCTATATTATAAATTATTACGACTTAAAAATTATAATAAATTAATATTATCAATCATGGTCAAATTTATTGATGTAAAAATTTTTTTTTTTACCATAATTAATCAACATTTATCATGATTTTACTTATGGTAAGAACATTTACCATGATGCAGATTTGACACTTAATGCAAATTCCATTTTACTAGAAAAAAAAAAACATTGTCATAGTTTTTAGTTGTACATAATATTTTGATTTCGTTTGTAAAAATAATTATTAATGATTATTATGCGACTGTAATTAATTAATATATAATATTATACTAATTTTAGTTTTTAACAATGATAATTAATAAAAAAAAAAACTATATTTTTCTAATGGGTATGTATGCCAACACTTGCACATAATTGAGTTATTTTATGATGCATGAGAAAATGAATGTTGCTTAAGTAAAATTTATTGTGTCTTCTGCTAAATAATTAAATTAAGGAATAAATTATACTAGATTGCATACTTAATTTGTACACTATTTAGAAAATTATTTAAAAGATTAACAATATATATCAATAATTCTGCAAAAGTTTATAAAATTACTTGGCAACAAATCATAAATTGTGTAGTTCTAGTGCAATATGAAGATAATATATTTTTATTCACACAGAATATAAATGGTTAATAAATAATGTACAATTGACATACTAGGGTAAAGTATTTTTCTAGCAATTTTTTTTTAACACAATTATGGCAGGTGACGCTTTTAGTCTCATAAAACTCAAAATCACGTCTTTTTTGTTCCAGCAAATGTGATTTAGGGCCTTTTTATTCTTAAAATTACAACGTCTTTTTAGTCCCGGATAACACATTTTTAGTTCCAAAACCACAACACACATGACTTTTTAGGACTAAAACTAGGTGTTTATGAGTCTATGAAACTAAGAACGACACCTATTATAATTATGGTACCAAAATAAATTTTACCCTTGTTTTATCGAATTAAAGAAATATTTTACCATTGTTTCGTCAATACAACAAAAAAGTGTCAATTTCCTCTACTACTCAATATTTAATTAGATTTTTATCGTCAAATGGTATTGCATTATGATTTAATTACATAATTAAAAAAAATAAATACAGAACATGCATATTAAATCAGATATAAAATACTATATATATATAATCTTATTTTAATTGTAATAAAAAATTCAAACTGATCCAACGAAATGAGGGTTAGAATTACAAGAAAGTTTGATCGATTACTACATTTTTTAAGAAGGACGGCAACAAAGATGGTCATCCACGGTTTCAATTTTCAATTTCAAATCCTATTGATTTTTTTATTTTAATTAATTTATACATATTATTTGCACAAAAACTATAGCATTTATTTTATCGTAAATTACAGCTACTTCTCTTGGGATGTAGTATAACCACAGAAATTTTCTGATTGTTTGAAAAATTACAAATACTAGCTCCCATCAAATAAAAAATAATTATGTAGCTCCTAAATAATAAAATGGATGTTTCCGCTTTACCCTTGCTTAAAAATTTTAAGAGATAAGAAAAGATATTTGAAAAAATATTTAAAAACTGAGTGTGGTTAAAATGAATAATCCATAAGGAATATTAGTCCAAAAAAGTATTTTAGAAAGTTCTAATAATATATATAAAATTATAATTTATAATTCATGAATGGTATTTTGGTTAATTCATAATAAAAATAGGATGAAAATCTAACAAAGGCTAACGGAATGGACTCATTGTTAAACGGACATTAAAATCAAGGGATATTTATAATTTTTTAAAAAATAAAAAAATATTTATAATTATGCCAAATTTTAAGAGACATCACTATAATTTACTCCTATCTTATTTAAATGAAAAATTTATATATACAAAATGTATATTAAATGAATAAATAACATTCTAAATAAAATATGTAATAAGATTTGAAATAGAAAATTAAATGGTAATTATGAATGGATGCTATTTTGCCGTACAAGTTTTCAGTTTCTCCCAAAGTTAGTAAGAAATTTTGAGTGCTCAAAAAAGGGTTGGCCGATGTAGCTTTCACTTCTCACTTTTTAACAAAAGAATTCCATTTTTTAATTATATAATAAATTCAATAAATCAAGAGTAAAGTAGGTGTAATGTTTGAGTTAACTTTAATCCAGTCAGGAATAGAGGTAACCATTCACAATTTTCTAGACCAGATATTTTCCTTGTTGCTCGAGCATTGAGATGCTTGGTTGTTTTGTTGAGGACTAGTCTTGCAATGCCTCCGAAGATTGTGGTTTCTGGCCATGAATATGATCATTTCTCGCTTTTCAAACCAGCTAGTTCCATGGTGATTGCCAACGTGATAAGGAACTCTTGTTGATTACAGTTAGTTGGGAGGAAACCTGATTTCTGGTCTGAAACAATAAGGAACCACTCTCTAAGCGGCAAGTGTGACAAGGAGTGGAGTCTCACTTGCCACTTAGAGAGCAACCAAATTCTTTCGGAGAAATGGGGAATAGAGGAATAAGTGATGAACATCTTCCACCTGAATATCGCAAAAGGGATACTCAACATTCTTCATATTGAAAAATTGTCCAAACTTATCTTGAGTGGACAAAGTATCAAATAATGTTATCCAGATAAAGAGTTTAAATCTGTTATGCAAATCAAGGCTCTAAATCTTTTTTCCAATAATTTCGACGGCATTGTCCGTTTAAAAAGAGTGTTGTTAGATTGCTTGGAAGGCCGCTTTGGTTGAAATTTTTTCCAACTTGGAGGGTGCCCAAAAGGATTTTGCTTTGACCAATTCCAACTTCACAATTGATGAACGATAGAGGTATTGGGGGCTTTGCAATTTGATTATATATATAATTAGCTTTTAGCCCTTCTTTTCATCCAAAATTATACTTGTGCCTCATAAAGTCATCAAAGCCTTTTCTTTGTTAAAGAAAAAGAATCATTTTGACATGAAATAGAAATAAATTAACTACACGAATTAAGTATTTTATTATTATTGTTATTTTTATTCTGGAAACAAATAAAAATGAGAATAAAAGTGTGGCTTACTTCTCTAATTACCAAAAAGAAATTACCATGACCTATATTTTAATTGCTATGGACTAAAATTCGCAGTAAATAATTATTATTAATCATAATTAAATAAAATCGATGCAAAAGCATACTTTATTCTCCATTGCAAAAGTATTTGCTGTGGCTCTTAGCCATGAAAAAAAACATTCATCATGACTTTTGAATATGACAAGTGTTTTAGCAACAGTCGTAAAAACCACGGCTAATAAATATTACGTGGCCATGGTCATTTAACACTACAAGAAAATATAATATTAGTGACAAAATATCAAGTGATAATTTTTAAGTTATATTTCAGTATATTTTTTTGTCAATAATTCTTGCTACCAACACTTTTTGAAAAATAATATTAATTATCAAAATTATAAGATTCATTATTATTATAAAATAAATATTTTTGTCACTAAATATATATAATTAGTGACATTATTAAAATTGTGACATAATATTTTATCACTAATCTTATTTTTTTTTTTGTAGTGTATTTGTAGCAATCAGCCATGAATAAATCTCATATTTCTTTTAACGAATGAAGGGTATTAATTAATAGAAATTAACATTATGATTATGATTTGATTCTTAATCATATATGGTCAACGGTTTAAACACAAAAAACAGATAACTCATTTGATATTTCTAATTTTTTTTTAAAAAAAATATTATAAAAATTAATGCCAGAGCTGTGGGTTTACTTGAGTAGTGAAGACTATTTATTTTATAAATTAATTAGTGGTTTTTAATTTGACCTACAGTTGAGCTTCATCATTTTATTTCTTAAACATATGGTTAGTGCTCAATTAAATACATATAAATCATGATTAAACTACACTAATTAAGAATAGTTGTTTAAGTATTTTTAATTTATTTTCGTAAGAAATTATATTTTTTAAAAAAAAAGCAATAAGCGTGGGATTGCTTCTAAAATTATTTATAGAAATTAAATATTGAATTATTGGGTTTTAATTTGACCTTCAATGTTAATTAATTATGTATTTGTTTAATTAAATATATACAGACTCGTGTAGAGGATCAATACTTGTTTTCTTTTCCGCACTTGAAGAGGTAGTGCTCCAATATCAAACAATTATTTGTGAGGCGGCCATTTTGGCTTGCAGATCAGATGGATTTTTTCTTTTTAATAAATAAATAGTTGGAATTTCTGAAGCATGCTTTCATGGTTTATCTTAATAATTAAAATTAGTGTGTGTCCCACACCAAAATTTATTTGCAATTAATTTAAAATATTAAAATATAATTATTATATTTTTTAATTATATAATTTAGTTAAATAAATAAAAAAATATTAAAAGGATAGAGGTTGTGAGTAATTATCTGGAGAAAAATAGGAGTAGGAAAAACATAGAAGTTGAGAGAGAGAAAAAAGAAAAAAAATTTGCTGAAATAATTAAATAAAATAAAAAATAACAGATCAAAAAAGGGAGAGACACCAAAGATCTGCTCTCCCTTAATAATATAGTATAGATATTGTTTAAGGAAGTCAAAATACCAAAAAACGAGAAAAAATATATTTTTTGTCATGTAATTATGATGGGGTGACACGTTTCATCCACTCTGATTTCTAAACTTTAAAAAAAAAAAAATTATGGCTAGGGTCTACGTTACCTTTTTGAAAAATTTTAAGAGTTCGTATTATTCTTTTTTTTTTTCAGTGAAAATTTTATTTATTAATATTTTTAGGAGAAATTTTGTTACGTGTTTGAATTCTTATAAACTATTGATTAACGAATCATGAATGGAGCATGACTCTAATTAATTACAATAATAATAGAAAAAAAATGCAAGCAACCCTATGTGATATTATAAATGAGCAAATAACTCTCATATGTAAAAAAAAATACCAATTTATCTTCATGTATTTTTTAAAATCCAGCAATTTGTCCCTCTGTGTTTTTTAAAATGAAGGAATTTACCTCCTTAAACGGAAAGATAAATTACTTTATTTAAAATTACACAGAAGATAAATTATTATTTTTTTTATAGAAAATAATCACCTTATTTACAACATGAGGTAGAGTAAATTGTATTAAATCCAGAATAATAGCAGAGAATAGTGATGATGGAGAGGGAAATTAATATGATTAGGGGGAGGAGGAGGAGTAGGGCAAAAGAGAGAAGGGGGCGACGCCCACCACAAAAATATAATCATAATCTCAAACACGCATCTCATTATGAAACTTACAAATCAAGATTGGGTTCTGTAGCCTTCATTTTGCCTTTACCCTTTTCATTATCTATGTGCTCACACTGCAATCCATACCATCCCCATTATTACCTCTTTTTCCACATCTAATGTTGTGCTTATTAATGTAAATTAATACGATAAATTATAATTATCTCACTTGAGATTTGATATGATTATAAATATCAATTATTATTTAAAAAAAATTAGAAATGTCCCCAAACGGTGAAGTGAACTTTATTATTTTACTGTTATTGAATTTTTTTCTAAAAATAAAAAATTAAGGGTGGGTAAAATAAATAATCTAGAGGGGATAATAGTTTATAAAAATAATTTAAAAAATTATAATATATATATATATGTAATTATAAATTATAATTCAAAAGGGCATTTTGCTTAACTCATAGCAAAAATTGGTTGAAAATTTAAAAGAATGAGTTCGTTGTGACACGAATATTAAAATTATAAGAATATTTGTAATTTTTTCAAACAATAAGGAGGTAGTTGTAATTTTGCCAAAGTTGAGAGAAAGTGATTCTTACACTAATTAATATATTATCTGATATGAAGAAGACAAAGCTACCACATTAACTTTTCCTCAAATTTCTTCATTCAACTACCCCCTACACCTTTGCATTGAAATCTCTATTCAATAAAATAATAGGTAAATTATTATGCTTAATTATATATATATTTTTTATTTTTTTTTATAAAACTATAAGTAAACTTTACGAGAGAGTGGCAGTATAATAAATCTCATTGGATGTTTGTGCAAACTTTGGTTATTAAATAGGAGTATATCTGAAATTTTGAAAAAAACATGAGTTGTTTGTGTAATAACAGCTAATATCAGGAGGTGTCAACAAAATACACCTTAAAATAAATGGCATAATGTGCGTACATATGACGTGTATATATGTATTAATTAGAATACAAGACGCAACACGATTAGAAATAAAAAAAATACAATCCGCTTTAGATCTATATAGTTACCATTACAAAATCGATTAAAAGGTATTTTTTTTCTTCTTCTTTTTAAAAAAATAAATTTAATATTGGTCAATGATAGATATTAAAATTGAAAAGTTGTGTAGTGTCCCAATTATAAAACAACCAGCAAAATCATAAGTTACTAATGAATTAAAAAAAATGACTTCATACCATAAAGTATATATAATAAGTGGAGTCTTCCTCAAGGATAGAGCAAATAATAAACTGTTCCAATATGCTAGGAACATTCATTAATGCACCTAACTCTTAATTTTATTTTATTTTATTTTTTTGTTCCCTTTTCATTTTATTCATAATATTTCATTCTGGGTATACGCAATTGGAGTACAAGATCAGATGGTAAAGTAGATGAAAGCTGGATTTTGGAGTTAAGTGATGATTTGGTATACCTTTATCTCAATAGTTACTTATTGAAGTAGTAGAGTTCAATATCATATAAATCTTATATTATTTCCACATAATTGATAATATTAATGTCGCGATTAAGGTTTCGCACTTTAAAATTAGAATCGTGAAGTGGGGTCCCACATAAAAGCTAGAAAATTATAAAATACCCTTCAGGATTTTGAGAAAAAACGAAACACTTCAAGATCCATGAGATTTGTTGTTCATGGTCTAATTCGATCGATCCAACCTGATAGTGTTATTGTTGAATTTAGTAGTCTGATCTCATAGTGATTGAGAACTAGTTTTTGAATTACGTAACTTTGATGTGACAGTGTCAAGTGGTCATAGTCTATAAATACTCCTTCAGCCTCATATGTCTGATAAGTAATTTTTCAAAACATGTTATTAATATAAGTATCATAGAATTATAATTGAGATCTCAATAACTAAGCTCGAACCAGTATATGACCTAAAGCACGGTTAGTTTAGAATGTCGCTTATTGAATAATAGCATTATTTATTTGATTAAAAAAAATTGTATATTGAAAAACCAAAAATTGTAAAATTGATTTCTATTAAAACTAAATTGCCACTCTCTGAAACAAAAATTGCAATTTTCCCGAAAAAGATTGTGGAATGGGAAGCTTGCTCCTGAAATCTATCAGAGCCAGGTTTCGATCCTGGGACCTGTGGGTTATGAAATCTATCAGAGCCAGGTTTCGATCCTGGGACCTGTGGGTTATGGGCCCACCACGCTTCCGCTGCGCCACTCTGATTTGTTATCCTTAATCTATTATTGGTTTATTATATTCAATTTTCAATTATTTTCTTGCTTTTCTTCAACGAAATATTTGTACCAACCATAATTACGAGTATATAAATCGTGAAAAAAAAAATAATAATAATAAGCGACAACAATTGTCAATAACTATGATAATGAACTATTTGTTACTGTTATTAACTATACATATATGACATAATTTAAGATAAAGCCAATTTAAATGCAATTTTTATTCCTTTAAGTTTATAAAAGGAATACTTGACATTATTGTTACGCCTATATCTTTCTATTTTTTGCAACTTATTTAAGGTTTTTATCTTTTCTCTCTCTCGTATTTATTTTTATTTTATTACTTATGTTAGTATAGATTATTTTTATATTTTCATCACAAATTCATATAGAAAAATTTTAATTTCACATAAACAATTCAATAAATTTTTATAAATTTGATTTTTAAAAATTCAAGCACATGTATTGAATGTATCAAAATTACTAGCTAATGATGGTTATTAATTATAAGGTGCATCCGGAATTAGTTGCATCAATTTTAACCCTTTTAATGAATAATAACACAGTCAATTTTTTAAGAACTAATTAAACTTGTTAATTTCTAAACCACTTGTCCTATTTGTTTTTTTCCCTTGTAATTTTGATGTTATTAACTTTTAAAATAGTGATTTAGGATATATTAAGACTGATAAATTACTATTTAAAAGTTTAATAACATCAAAACTAGAGAGAAGAAAATTAAAAAAAAAAAAAAACAAGTGATGACAGTGTAGTTGAAAAATTAACAAGTTTAACTATTCTTAAAATAATAACTATTCTTAAAATTTTAAATTAATTATATACATAGTTGAGTGTACCATACATACTCGTATTATACTAAATATAAGGTGCCCTTTAAGTTTCCTTCTTACCAGGTACGTAGGGGCTGTTATAGGAGGATTGGCCCAATAGATGAGCAGACAACTCTCAGTATTGAGGCTCCTAATCTAACAAAAATGCTTTCGACCCACAACAACGACGATCAATTCAAACGATCCTCCACAAAATAATGATAACAATCCACATTTTGATTCAATTGGGCTCTATTAATTATTTATCCCAATTAACGATGATCACGGATCGGGAATTGGCAGATTTTGGATTTCCTGCCACCAGTAATGCTACAGAATGCAGTGATTAGTCCAATCAACCCGCTCGAGTTCAAGCATATATATAATGCAATTCTTGATGGTCTTTTATTTCCTTCAGCTCGCTGAGTTTCTTGTCTATCACAACTCTGCACTTGTCCAATCTCACTAAGCTTGAACAAAATCAAACAAGAACCTTCACAGCCGATTTTACGTTGTTATCTCACAGCTCCGCCAAAGACTATAATGTTTTCCTTCGACTCGAGATCTCAAGTCAACTCACTTGTTATTTAAGTCAACTTTAACGGCATCCGTAGAAACTCAATTTTCGTCTAGCCTAGTTGGTGAACTCATCATGCCTCCAACGAAATTTCAATTTTGGGCATTGACTTTGACTTGGTCATTTTCTGAGCAATTTGTTCATAGGAACTGAGCTCTAATTTCTTATGTACCTCTGCACATAATAGTTGACATTGAACACCAACCTGCAGAAAGAGTGGTATAATAAGTTAATTCCACCTCTCCCTTTCAATATTGCATTTACAAGCTTTGTAATATTGGTTTGTCATTGTTGTTTTATGCATACTTGTGTGTGTAAATTGCCAAGAAAAACAAATTGTCAACTGCAGAAGAATGTGATGAGCCTTCTCCATATGACAACAGCCACCAAACTCATCATCACTTACAAAAACAAATCTTCTTGCAAGACATTTAATACCATAAAAGACTTCGTCGTCCCCCCTTGTTTTTCTTTCAATAAACAAGCTCCACTTCTTGAGCATGTCCAGGGAATATAGTACTGGAGCTCAATCGATATTCGAACATGTATTGAGGACCATAATTGTATCAAGACTTGATATATACCAATAATAGCTGATGAAAAGAAAATCTCTTCTCTTCAAGATTCCGCTTGAAATGGCTGCTCCTCTGCTCTCCTGTCTTCTTTTAGCTCTCTGCATTCTATCGGTTTCGGCTGATGGTAACTATTTTTATCCTTACTCCTATACTTTCGACTTGATTGCCAAATGATCCATTTCCAATGTTCCCAACTCTACAACATTTTCATATGTTTCTTGCAGTTTCTGTGAGCATTGATTGCGGATCATCAGACTCGTACAAGGATGACAACTTGATCGTCTGGACGGGAGACGACGAATACGTGCAGGGCGGGGAATCCCGTTCCGTGCAATCCAGTAATTCAATCTCCCGTGTGATGGACACCCTGCGTCTGTTCACCACTCGGAAGAAGAACTGTTATCACATCGACTCGGTGAGACAAGGGCGCGTCCTCGTGCGTGCTACGTTTTACTACGGGAACTACGACGGTAAGTCTTCGCCTCCAACGTTTGATCTCCAGTTTGACGGGAACCACTGGGCCACGGTTCAGACATCGAGTACGGAGTATGTTTATTATGAGGTGACTTATGTTATGAAGAAGGATACGATTAGCGTATGCGTTGCTCAGACGAATCCAGGGCAGTTTCCCTTCATATCCGCCCTGGAAGTGCGCGGGCTGGAGTCGTACATGTATGTGAATGTCGATGGCAATTATCCATTGTTCTTGAGAAGAAGGGTTGCTTTCGGATCAAATGCGACTATCAGGTACTAATACTTTTCTTTGTTCCAAGTTCCGGAGATTTACACTCTCTCTTTCATAAATAATTACCACTTATAGTTTTTGCCTCTAAACTGACATCTTTTTACCATTTTGATCATTTTCGTTAATTAATTGTTAAATTAGACAAGAATATATATATATATATATATATATATATTTTTTTTTTTTTCTTTTTTGTTTCTTCCTGTACCTCCTTCACGGACTCAGGTGTGTGGCACATGATCTTTCCATTTAATATAATTGTTAATTGATGAAGATGATCAGACCAATAAAAGATCGAGTTATATGTTAAATGACTAGAAGTGTAAATGGTGATTATTAATTAGCAATTGCTGGAAGTGTAGGTTCCCAGACGACCCTTACGACAGATTATGGACTCCTGAAGTGATCAGCCCCGGAATGATCCCAGTCCGGAGCAGTGCCCTCTTCAGCATAGGTTTAATATTAGCAGACCGGCCACCACCTGCAGTGCTAAAGAATGCAGTTACTGCAGTCACCCCTAACTCAACCCTACAATTGCCCATGGGATTCCCACTTGTCCCAGCTCCAGTCTACGTGAATTGGTACTTCTCCGAGGTCACTGAGTTGGGACCAACCCAAAACCGGTCCTTCAGTTTTTTCAAGGACAATCAGCCCTTCTCGCAGCCGTTTTCGCCACCTTACGAGAACTGCACTGAACTCTATACTAGTAACCTCACGGCTTCAGTGAATACTACGCTTTCGCTTGTGCCAACGAATTTCACGACGCTTCCCCCTCTCATCAATGCAATGGAGATCTTTGTCATTGGAGATGCGCTAGCCAATGGAACCAACAACAAAGATGGTTAGTAATTCAAATTATTTATTTAGGGTAAATTATATCAAGACTCTTGCGAATGGTCTAATTTCACAAATATTTTCGAAATTTTCTCGTACAACGTAATAGATACCGAGTCTACAAAATATTTTCGGACCAAACGCAACAGAGCGTTATGTAAAAATCTCTAAGGCCTTATTGCACACAAACTCATCATGGAGTACTGCGCCTGCGCCATGTGCGTCGACGAGTATCAGATTGCCGATTTAATTAAAGAATGCATTTAGTGTTTTGTTTCTTAATATTGGGTATTTGTTTTGATGAATTAGTGAAAGGCTTAGCTTCTCTGCAAAAAGCTTTTGGTGTATTACAAGGTTGGAGTGGTGATCCTTGTCTTCCAGCACCTTATACATGGGATTGGATCAATTGCAGCACTGATCCTGTACCTCGTGTTACAGCTTTGTAATAATCCCTTTATCTCAAATTCAATTGCTCCAGTTTTTTTTTTCTTTTTCTTTCTGACGTCTGAAGAAGACTTTTTTTGCTAATGGTCTGATACTATTAGCATAAGATTTTATTTTTTTATGTAAATAAAATAGATGACAGGAACATTTTTATACATGGCGTATATATGTTAAATGAACAAAAGATGTAATATAATTTGAAACAGGAAATCCAATCCCACATACATGTGAAGTGTAATACAAAAACCAACACTAATTTGCAATAAAAGATCATACTGGCTGTATACATTGCCGTTCTTCCACTGGCAAACTAATTAATTTACTTCAATTTTTCATTTCTTTTCTTCTTTCTTGTTTTTACCCTTTTCATCAATTAATTTGTTAAACATTTGGCAGGTTTCTTGGAAGCTTCGGCCTCTCTGGGATTCTTCCAGATTTTAGTTCCATGGATGCTCTGCAAATAATGTGAGTTTTAGCTGAGGACATACATATTTGCTACTTTAAATGAATCTTTGATTTATTTTAACAGTAAATTATATAAAAAGTTTCTGAAACTAGGTCTAACATAAATACCCGTTTACAAGTATACCCCTAAAAGGTGTTAGTGTAATTTATTTCGACATATGTTTGTACATTACAAGTACAGCTTTAGAAGGTGCATTTATAATTTTACAAAAAATAACAGGTATTTATAAATTAGACCTAAACTCGAGAAATATCAATATAATTTACTCTATTCTAAACTCTACTTTCTCATTATCTTGTTGAATTTTGTAGAGATCTGCACAATAACAGCTTGCAAGGGCCAATTCCAGATTTCCTCGGCACATTACCACAGCTCAAAACATTGTAAGTGGAGAGGTATCCAAAATATATGTACATTTACGGGAATATATGCCACTAATAAAATTATAAGAACCATTAAGGTGAATAAAAATTCTCTGCCAGGAATCTTGCAAACAACCAGTTCAACGGTTCGATACCAGCTTCACTGTCAAACAAAAATGGCCTAGATCTAGTGTAAGTTACCTAACAACAGCTAATTACAATGAATTTCCGTTAACATATATATTAGAATGCATGGATTAGTACAATGTTGTTGTTGCTGTTGATATTACAGGGTGACTGGGAATCCTAACCTGTGCACATCTTGTCCGGCTTCGCCCAAGAATTCAACACAGGGCTCTTCTGGCTGCAGCAAGAAGGACAACAGCATCTTGGCAATAATGTCTGGGGCCATAATACCATCCTTCATCATGCTACAGTATTTCTGGGAAAACTTGCTCTAGCAGCAGCAAAACTTGCAGACTTATTTCTGGGATGTTATTATGTGTCTCGGAGGATGAGGGAAAGGATTTTATGATTTTTGCTTATCTAGGTGAAATATATATTCTTCTTTGCATTATGTACTGATTGATGCATTTGGACTGACTTATACTCCGTGTATATGAAAATTATTTGTCATCTTTTGCTACATGTTAGACGATATCTTATTCTTGAAAATAACTTTTTGTAAATTTGTAAATTATTGTAATTTTTAATTTTGATTAGTATTTTAAATTTTTTTATTTTGTTGATAAGAAAAGAGAATTATTTATTATATAATTTTATGTGTATCTGAAATTGGTAGGCCTGTTTGGCTTAGATGCGTACACAAATGATCCAAATAAGTTCAGGTTAGCTCTGATTCTCAAATACGTGACCTGCAAGTAAGAAACTGTTTAAACCACACTGGAAAGGCCCGGCTATAGCCCTCCAATACCTAACTTAGTGAGATCGTATAGGGGCCTAACTCATTAAGGTCATATAGGTCATAAAGATCGAAAGAATAGAGTTGCTGACAAAAATTATACCCGAACATGGAGGGCTAGCATTTATTGATTTCTCAAGTTGTCCAATTTTACTTGAACTATGAAATCAGAATTGATTATATAGTCAGAATGAGTTTATACATACTTGGATTTGAACCAAGTCGAGCCTAATTGGAACAATATGAATAAAAAGGCATGAAACTTAACTTGATTTGTAATTAATAGAAAAGTTTGGGCATTTGTTGCATTTACTATCTTCAGGTGGTTGCTTCCACATCATAAGTCTCCCTATTTTCAAACTTCTCCAAAGTCAAGCTCGAGAAGTGAAGATGCTTTGTCAGTTTGACAGAGTAGGCGGTTTGGGGCACAGTGCTTGTCCAACCGCAGTGCTTACTTTTTGTGGATTTTCCACCGAGTGTCTATTATAAAATAGGTGCATTTTAAATCTTTCGGCATTATGCTTATTGAAAACCTTTGATATACCTTCAAGCTATATGAAAAGGTCCTTAGAGCTCATTTGACACATATACAGAAAGAAAGGTGAAGCTAAGGTCCAGGAGAATTCTCTCCACGAAATTTGTCGAGTTCAAGAATACTCAAGGTGCTCAAAGCAAAAATTGAGTCATTTTTCGAAAGTGCACAACGAATTAAAATGTTTGATTCGTGATTACAGGCGTTAACCTTGAATTAACATTATAAATATCTAGATTCAAATTTCAAAGATATTCAAGGAGAAAATTCACATGTGAATCCTCAAATAGATAATCAAGATTATAAGTTTAATTTAAAATTATAGGCATGAACCCTCGTATTAACATCATAAAAAATTCAAATCAAGTCCCAAAGAGATTTACGTGAAGATTTCACCTTTAATTTTGTCGAGCTTATAGATATTGCTTTTGAAGAGAAAAATGAGGGGATAAAATAAGATTGTACACTTTTCAATTTATTTGAGACAATATTTCATTTTTCACAATTTTTCGTGTGTTTTGATTTTAAGAGATGATAAAATTTTTGTTCACAATATATAATGTTATAGTCATGATTTCTACAATTTTACTTCTCATTTTGTCCTTCTTCCGGATCTCTTCCCTTTTAGGAGACGAAGAAATTCAAGTACTGAAGTACTTACATCATCCTAATATCAAGTGACTAAAAGGACTGATCACAAAACTCCGAAATGTGACCTATGAAAGAAGAGCGAGCTCTCAACTCAAATGGCATACATTTTCTTGAAGTCATTATTCAAAACCTCTGAATCTGACAGTACTGATACTGACCAGGATCTTGATCTACTACCCGGAGAGTTCTTGCGTATGCTCCGTTTGTTCTTGGTCTCAATCCGATGCATTATTACCCAATAACACATCGTGCCTAGTGTAGTTACCAGTATGGAAGTTCCTATAACCGTCACTCCAATCGCTAGCCACCGTTCGTGCTTGCCTACCACAATGAATGACAATGCCAAGTATGCCACTGAAACGAGCACGCATGCCAGCCACATTAGCTTGTTTATTATCGCCATCATCTGCTTCTTTGCCTTGCTTTCTATAACGACGACCGAGGTTTGCACCACAACAACAGCCAGGGAAATGAATAGCGCGACCGAGTCAAAGACGAAGAAGATCAGAAACGGGAGTTGCGGAGATATATTTGCCTCCCCCAGGGAAAGCCCGGGTGGAATATGTCTACGGTTTACGTAGTCACCAGGAACCGTAAAAATGGCTGCAAATGCAACGGTGGCTATGAGCACAGCCACGACTGTGGTGGAATTGATGGCATTGTTTAGCCCCTCGGTGTGCATTTTGTTGAGGCGTTTGGCAATACCTTGCACATGTTTTCTTGTTTGGCGAGTGTGTTCTAACTGATTGTGGACTTCGTGCTTTATGTCGCTCACGGTTTGTTTTAGCTCCCTTGCTGGATTTGTCGACTGAGGCTTAATTACCCTGGCACTCAAAACGCCTTTCTCCTGCAGAATAGCTGTGATATCTAAATGTCCCATTTTCTCTGCTGTGTCAAAGGCAGTTTCGTTTGACCTGTTCACGACTTTTGTGTCTGTTTCATTGTGACTCAACAGCATCTTAACAATCTGCAAAGATAAACAAGAGTCAAATAATTAGTCCTCTACCTACATGAACTTCCAAGAATCGCTGATGACTAATTTCTGCCCATGGTTGCTAATATAAGTAATTTCATTCTAAGACAAGATACCAAGATTGTCTGAGGTGAATTCTGAGGACCGATGGTTCTGATTCATAACATGATTGATCCAGCACATTACAAGAGTTGTTGTGCAATAACCATATGCTAAAATAAGACACGTACTTAACATATATTGCTGCAAAATACTACAAACGAAAAGCAGAGTAGCAGTTTTCATGAAATTCTGTAGCGTAGTTTGTCAAATTAGGAATTTCTACTGTGTGTTTTCAGCAAATTTCTGGCCAAAATGAAGAGGAAAGGCACTGTGTTTAGTCATACGTCGTTAAGTTAGAGATTATTCATGGACTGGTGACCATCTTAGCTGAACAGCAACTTCAGTAGCACAAATTTCTAATCAGTAGACAGAATAAATCAATGGAACTAGTAAATCTGATCACCCTACCAGGAACTGATAGTTCATAAATACAACAGAGAACAGAAAGAAACAGCTGAAACTTCACCGGAGTAATCTATTGGAGGAGCAGTAATTTAATTTGATAAATAGAATAACATCAAGAATGCAAGATAATAATGCCAATTACCTGAGCCCTGCCTTTCCGGGTAGCTATGTGCAACACAGTGTTTCCCCTAGTGTCGACCATATTAATGGTAGAAGGATCCGCCCTGATCAGTTCCTCAACCACCTCAAGATTTTGACCCTTAACAGCCATGTGAAGAGCAGTCTGCCCCTTTTTATCGGTCCGTGTCGTGATCCCTGGATCCTTATCCACAAGGGCCTTCACAACTTGTACATGTCCGTTTCTTGCTGATGAATGCAGGGCCGTTTTCCCATTACTTCTTGCTATGGTGGCCAGGCTGCTCTCTGACTCCAAGAAAAAGTTCACAATCTCTATATGCCCTTGAGTGGCAGCCGTATGCAGAGCTGTGGCGTTTGTTGTATCCACAGTCATAGACAGCTCCGGATGGGCCTCCATTAGCACCTTCACCACTTCTGCAGCACAAACACGGATCGATTAAGTATAAGAAAAAGTATCAGAAAGACAGGGTTCTATGCCAAGAAAATGTACCCAAATCCCCTTGTTTTGCAGCAATATGAAGCGCGTCAAATCCATTCCTAGCCTTGATTCCAGCATCCACTAAATCGTAATGCTTGATCATCTCCATTACCAACTCGAAGTAGCCATACTCAGCAGCTACATACAAAGCTGTTTCCCCAGCTGAGTTTTGCTTAGACAATAACTCCCTCAATTCTTCCTCTCCAGCAGCACCATTGATGATATCCCTCACCGCAACGACATTCCCAGCTCTAGCAGCAGAATGCAGCGGCGTATCTTCCCGTTTCCCGGTCAGCTGTTTCGTCATCTTTTTCCGGGCGGCGGTGGGCGGTTGCCCTGCTGGTGCTGCATCCTCCATCTTATTGAAAAGAAAATGAAGTCTCTCCCCACACCTTATGCTAACAATCTACAACAAAAACAAGAATGCCTTTTCTTCCTCCCTTCAAATACCCAAATCAACAATCGCATCTTTATTCCCAACTACGCCGACCAGAGAAATCAAGAACACTATTTATTGAAGAACAATTAACAAGAGGGACATGTTCGGATTCATCGACGCTTATGACTTGAATTTCATGCTTAGAACTCTCCATTCTTATCAATGTATCCAATCCAAGGCCCTGCTCATAGCAACGACATGAATCAATTTCTTCCCTTTTATTTGATAAACTCAATCAAATAATACACAAGATTCTTGAGATTAAGAAAAAAATAATAATCTCTCCTGCAACCAACAAGGGCTTGTTTCTTTTTCTCTAATAAATTTATATGTCTTTTAAATCCTCAATGGATTACAACTGGCGGATCAAGAATGAGGGAAAGCCCAAACATTTACCTTGGTTGTGAAGAAAGAGCCAACTTTTGCCCTCTCCTCATTTAAAAACCAAAAGGGCCATAAATTGCAAGAATTCTATATCATCAAAAAAATAGCAATCTGTAGTTGGTTTTAGGAAAAAAGATGAAAGAAAAACAAGATTTAGCTTCTCTCTCTCTCTCTCTCTCTCTTGTTTTTTCACATATCAAAACAGAAAGCTGAGGGGAAAGGGAACAAATGCTAGAGGTTAAGGGAATGGGGCCATCAAAGGCACATGTATGCAACAAAACCTTTGCATACACATGAATTCTGTATATATATTTGAATATATATATATATATATATATATATGTAGTGGTCTGAATCACAGAGCTCTTGAATCAAAAGATGAACAGGAGTTAATAATAAAGGATGGACCTTTTGTAAAGGTGACGATGATGGGGTGGCTGCTGCCGGGATTTTGATAATCAAAATAAATATTCTTTTCTTCTTTTTTTTTTTTAAAAAATTTTCGTATAGGATTTAGAAAAGGAATTTAATAACAAAAATAAATATAATTTCTTTTTTAGTATCTTTATAAAAGATTTCTTAAAAAAAAAAAGGGTAAAAAGGAAGTCTGGGAACGGCAGATGAAGAGCATACCAACGGTAATAACGGAACAGCGCGCGTTGCATGTCCCTCCTAGCTATTTGGTGTCTTTTTCTTTTTCCAGATAATAACATTCTCTTCCCCTAAAATTTAATGTAATTATATATCACTTTTTATAATTTAAAAAATTATATCTAATATCTCTAGTTGCTTTCGTATAATAAATAATTACCCAATTAGTCAAAAATTATCAATTATTAATATTAATATACAAGAAGAATAAAAATTCATATTTACCGACGAGTGATTTGTTACGAATTTATTCCATGTAAAATAACTTTTTTTGATCAAATTACTTTTATATATCTTCATACGTTATGCACGTGAGCAGGTATATTTTCACCTTTGTAAAAGTAGTTTAGTCAGAAAAAATTTATTTGACTTACTATAAATCAGTAATAAGTCAATTAATGGTAAATTTTATTCAATTTTTTTGTTAATATCAATAAATTTAGTGAATTTTGATCAATAGAGGGACTTATTTGCTAAATAAATATAAATATCAGAAATATTAGATATAATTTTCTAAACCATACATATAGTACACCAAATCTTATAGGAGGAAATTGTAATTATCCTTTCTTTTTGCAGTTAAGCACACGCGCCACTTCTCAGTGTGGGCTTCCACTGCCCCTATATACACTCTAATTACTTCTAAAATTATATTTTTATTTTTGATCCAGTATAATATTCAATTATATTTCAATTTTGATATGGGTACGACATTTGTCGTACTTTCATACTTTGTTGTCAAAAATTAATAATTATAATTAATGATTTTTAAAAATAAAAGTTCGATTTAAAACTGAAATCTTATTTAAAAAGTTAAATGAATGAGGAGGGCAAATTTGATAATATAATATATATATATATTTGAATATCTGGATAATAAATATTTTCTTTTCGTAACCAAAAAATTTCCCCCAACATGTAGAAAATAATATTTGGGGATGTAAATAGATCGAGTTGAGTTGAATCTACTATAATTCAAATTTATTTTAATTATGATTGAACTTAAAAATTTATGTTTGAACAATATTTAATTTCATAAAAATGAATTAAGCTCAAATAATTTAATATTTTGAATATATTTTTTTTTTTTTTTACTAATCAGATCAAGTGCAAAACGAGCTTAAAAATTTACAAACACGAATTAATTGTTAATTTTTTCTATTTTTGTAAACGAGTAGGAAGCTAAGCTTATATATATTTATGTTTTCAATCAGTTCTATTGGTAAATGTACTAAAATGGCCTTTTGTATTATAGACTATAATTTTATATATTCTTTTTTAATTTTCTAAAATATTTTTATGGTCTAATGTGGCTTATGGATTACTAATTTTATCCACTCTTAATTTTTTTTTTATATTTGTGCATATATTCTTGTTTAAATTTTAGTAAGAATAAAATAATAATTCCATCCATTATCGAGATCTGAGAGATTACATTACTTTCTATTTGTTAAAAGTATTCATAATTTTTTAAATATGACGGCATCTTTATAGTTATTAGAAACCTCATTGAATGTAAATAATTTATTTTTTATAATTAAATAATTTAAAGGAGAGAAAAAAAGAAAAGAAAAAAAAAATAAATAGACCCCACAGAATCATAGTCCAAAAGATATTTTCTCTTTGATTGCATGTGGACTCTCAGTAATCGCCAAATGCATGATGGATTTCTTTGACCTCTTGAAAAGCGTCCTTTTCCCTGTCCACGACTCTTGCTTTTTAATTACCAACTAATACATTTTTCACAAGGGAATATGTAGATCTATTAACCATTTCATGCGATATTGACGTGCGTTTCCTACTCATTGCAAACGAGGAGTTTAAATAATTTATAAATTTTAGAGTAAATTATAATAATTTCTCGTAATTTTTTTATAATTATGAATACTCTTTTGTTGTTTGAAATATTACTAATACCTTCTGATTTTAACAGTTATCTAATAATTAAAACAATTCGTTAGGTTATCAATTATTTTCTATGGTGAACTAATCAAAATGCCTTGTGGATTAAAAACTATAATTTTATTTACTTTTTAAATTTTTTAATTCTTCTAGAATAAGTGAATATTTTTTTTATAACTTTTAAAATTTTTTCATCCACCCTATTTTTATAAGTTTTTAATTTTTTAAAAAAAATATAAAAAAATACAGTAAGGACAAAGTTGCAATTTCATACCTCCATTCAAAGTTTACATAATTTCTTCAAACATCAGGTGGTATTTATAATTTTTTAAACAATGAGAGAGTATTCGTAATTATGACAAACATCAAAGGAGGATATTTATAATTTATCCTTTTTTTTTTTTCTTTCTATTAGATGCTTTTTCAAGGACAAATATAGGAGGCTCATGAAGTTATAGGGGATATTATTTCGTGCAACGAAACACCAATCATATCTCAAAACACATCATTTAGTATCGTCTGTGCGAATGAAACTATCTATCTATCTCAAACTCTTCAATTGTCTACAGAAAAAGCAGTAATGCTACCCCGTAACCCACATCAATTATAAAATATAAATCGACACGAAAACAATCATAACATAATAGTCATGCATAACTTTAGTCTAAATATGTAAAAAACAAATTTTACTATCGTGTCATTTAGTACATCTAGTTTAATATACCCCCCCCCCCCCCCCAAGCCTAAATTTGGTTTCCGACATTTGAAAGCATGTGATGAGACACTATTTCTGCCGAATGTCCAGTAAAATAAAAGTATATATATATGAGTACGTAGTGGTGGAGAACAACATAGGGCCAATGGAATGTGCACTTATATTTTTATTTCGTTTCCTAACTTTTAATTCGACATTCTTAGGAAAGAAAAACTCATTTGTCAGCCAAGTTTTTCCTACAAGAAAAATGTTACGGATCTATTTTACCCATTTTAGTTACATTGTGAATGTGTGTAAAGTAGATAAAAAAAAAATATTTTAAGAAAGAAAGAGTATATGATTCAGAAAAATTCTCCAATATATGTTTATAGTCGTTTAAGATTAGTGTTTATTAGAACAATTTTGTGTGAATTATAAACGTCTCAGGCAAAGGCGTCTATAAAGTACGATGGAGTTGAAATTACCATCCTATGAATTACGAAGTTAAACTTGCAATATTTACAGTAAAATGTTATAAAATTTACCACCCTGGATATAATATTGGACAAGCTGCACACTCCAACCAAAAACATCATTTGTCATTTAGAAATGAAGACGATTATATAATTATTATAACTTCTCGTACACAATTAAGGATTTTATTGCTTTTTCTTATGCTTTTCATGAAAAGAATAAGGTGCATTCGATCACTTAATAATGTAATTTTTTATTTTATTTTGCTTAGTGTTATTTTTATAGGAAAAGGAGGAGATTTCATTGGCATTTAATTTGACGATGGAGTAGTTGAAGTGGAAGCATGATCTGGAGGGCTCAATTTTCTTAAAGGAGTGTTTGCAAATATGTTTGCTTTTAGTGAAGTAAATTAGAAATTGTAGAAGAATGAAAAGTGGATAATATTTGTAAAAAAATTTAAAAGCAGATAAAAATTAAATTCCATAGTGTTTGGAGAAAAATTATTTCTGAAATAAGTTAAAATGATGAAATATTGTTTTATCCTTGTGTGTTAAAAATATACTATTTTTTTTAATTATTAGTTCACTCTTTTATCACTGATAATTATTTTTTCATAAAAAATAGTAATTTTATTTCGATTAGTATTTCATATTTATATTTTTAAAAATATTAAAAAAATTTATATTTAATTTAATAATGCTCCCACTAAGTAATATAATTGTTGATTCATACACAATAACTAAAGTTGTATGATTGTCAAAAAACATTATTTTAGTAATTAATCAAATAATAATATGTGAGAAAATAATATAATTAGATAAAGCACATAAAATATAAAAAATTTAAAATATAAATATGTAAAAGTGTAAATTTAATTATTGTTAAAATTTAAATTATTTAAAAAATTTTGATATAAACTTTAACTATATAATTTTAAAAATAAATTATGAACGATAAAGTTGAATTAAAATTATTATAATAAGGGTAAACTAATAAAAAATTAAGTTAAATTTATTTACAAAAAAGCCAAATTAAATTAAACTGCTTCTAATTTTTACTTAAAAATGCATTTTGTAGCCGTTTCAAAAGCAGAAACTGGCATCCCAAATCTCGCAATCTAAACAAACTTCTAAATTAACAAAGTACATGATGCATGTGCAAGCATGTAGCCCAATTCAATTAAATTCAATTCTATAATAATAAAATGGTATACATATATATATATATATGTGTGTGTGTGTGTGTGTGTGTGAGTACTATATATTTCAGGCAAAGCATACTTCTCTTGACCTCAATTATTCTACATGTCGAATGTCTTAATTGCCAAAATTATTAATTATATATATAAATATATTCTTGATTGCATGTTAATCTTCGATTTGGAATCAACTGATTCCATCTTATCCGCTAATCACGCATGAGTCATTGAATCACCAACAATAAATGTTTGGGCTAATTGTTGATTAATTACTTCCATATTTAAAACTGAGTCGTGTCCAGTTTTGACAATTATCCATGACGATGATGCTTAGATTCTTGTAAGATTTTGTTTGAATAATTAGATTGAATTTTTAGAATTTTATGTTATGATCCGAATGTATTGCAATTGGGGAGTTTTGGTTAATTTAAATTGTGTTATATGTTAAACGATCACGTTATTTAAAAATTTAAGTAATTAAAAAGAAAAATTATTTAATATTAATAATAATTAACATGGCCTTCTCGTATGACTCTACATGTGAAGTATTTCTTTCAGAATAAATTTTATGTCACTAACATGGACAAGCCTTCCCTAAAAATAAAAAACATGTTAATTTGTAGTCCCTTCAACCTTTTCCACTTCTGTGATTTCATTAATTGATTTTCCCCGTTTAGACGGAAATGATTAAAGAAAGCATCTCGCACGTGGGATGCGCCAAGAATGTCTCGATTGGCTCACCAAGGTTGTCTGCGTGTGGATAAGAATATGTAAGTGAATCGACTTTCTACATGTTCACTGACATGTTATTTCATTATTAACATTAAAAAAAATTATTTTTTTATAAATAAATATAAATTAAAACATGACACATAAAATGAAAAAATATAAATTTTAATCAGGGATCCAATTATTAGTCAATTTTTGTTTGGGATTTAGTACAAAAATTTGGATGTCAACGTAAGCTCTCACCTTACAAAGAACATACCAAGCATTAAAATTTTTTGTGTAAAAGATCCGTAAGGCATCGGCTTGCCCATATTTCTTGTTGCTGCCATAAACACGGCCATGTTTGGCTTTGTTAGTGTCTTCTTTGTTTGCCTTAAATTTCTTCCTGCAAAAACTTTCTTATTAATAAAAATTATACGATAATAAAATTAAAATTACTATCACTTAATATATATTTTTAATGTCCACTTAAATTAATATTATATTTTAGTAGTGTGATGGAATAAATTTGTATTTCATCTACCAAGTTGCAAAACACTTTGTCGTCAAACTCTG
Organism: Sesamum indicum; assembly: GCF_026168435.1. NCBI lineage: Eukaryota > Viridiplantae > Streptophyta > Magnoliopsida > Lamiales > Pedaliaceae > Sesamum > Sesamum indicum. The sequence continues at coordinate 5,031,621 of NC_142665.1, read as the reverse complement.
AAAATACCCCAAATTCCAAACAAGTGCCAGATTTCCTCTAATTCTGAGTTTTCCTTCCAAATCTGATTTAGGCTGGTTTCTGATTTTTGGCGAGGGTGAGAATGAATCAATCAATAAATGAATGATTTTGGCTGTCTTTTCATTAAATAAAGGGATACTTATATTACCTCAATTTTCTATAATTTAAAATATTATATATAATACCCATAACATTTATTTTTATTTAATAAATAGATACTTTTGTTAGTTAAAATTCAATCAATTTGCTAATATTAATAAAAAAAATGAATGAAAATCTGTATTTACTCTCCATTGATTTATTAACTTTCTGCAGGCTAAGCAAATCTTTCTAGCCAAACTATGGGTAAATATACCTCCTCACATGCATTAGTACAATGAGTCAATATAAAATAAAAATAAAATTTTATCAAATTGTTTTGATAATGTTAGTGAATCTGCATTTTTTTATAAACAGAGGGATCTATTTGTAAATCAGAGGTATTAGATGTAATTTTTCAAATTACATGGTGTTTATGTTTAATTACACCAAACCTCAAGAGAAAATAGTGTATCTCTTACATAAATTAAACTCAACCATATATATATATATATATATATATATATATAATTAAATTTCACCATTAATATTGATTGTGGCATTATTTACTGACGGCTAGCTTAAAGATATTAAATTTCACCGCATACACATAAGAGTGTAAACGAGTCGAGCTCAAGCTGATTTTTTTTTCTTCTTATTATTATTATTAGATTAAATCATGGGAATAATCAAATTTTTATATAAATTTATAAGTAATAAAATAGATTGCATAATGTATAGTATATTATAAATATACCAAAATATAGTATGAAATTTTAATTTATTGTTATAAATATAAACTATTGATTAGTTTAGTAGTAAATATAATTAGTGAAATATACCAAAAAAAATAATCATACTGAACAATTTAAAATTTTAGAAAAATATCTATTATCTAGAATAATGCAATCGTAATACATAAAAATATTTTATAGTTGAGATCAATATATGTTCACAATCTACGATAAATTTATATATTTATAAATATTAGTATTACATTGATGTAACTATCATCATACATTTTTGAATTACATGGCTTAATCGGGCCATCAAAATTCAGATCAAACCGTTAGATATGATCAAACTTACAAAAAAATATATTTGATAAAGTTTTAGAGTTATTGGAGATACGGATGTCGAGATATCATACTCGAAACATAAGAATAATCATTCAAGTCGGTGTATTGTTGAATTAGGCAATATGATTTTAAATCATACCGTCCGATATGATCTAATGGACATAATTTTATATATATTTAAATTTGGTATGAATTGGGTGCCCAAATTTTAAGATATCGTAATTGTTGATTAAATTTTTTGATCTCATTATATATAATTAAATAATAATAAAAATAATTAAAATTGTTCAATCATCACTATTGTTATTATTATCATTTTTTTTAGATTAATTAATAGGAATCACTAAATTTCGACATAAATTTATAAGTAACAAAACACATTGCATAATGCATAGTATGTATCTTGATATAAATATAAAATTTAGAAATAGATAAAAAAATTATAAGTAAATTAGTTTTCAATTTTTTTAAAAAAAAAGTATAATACAATACAAATATATATATTAAAATATAACATAGAGTTTATATATATCATATTAAATAATAATTTTAATTACAAAAAATATTATTTTTGTATAAAGACTAAATGTACGAAAAAACAACTTTTATGAGTCGGCCCATTTATAGCACGCGATTAATGTTAGGTGGGCCTGTATCTCTTGCTTCGGTAAATAATTGATGGAAACTTGATCGGATATGATTATTCGAATAAGGAAATTAATTATGGATTTTGGTTCGATTACGACAAGCTCTCATGATGGGCAATCTCATTTTTGCGTTGAAAGGTAGTTGGGATAATTGACTACAAGTTGTCGACGAACTATATTACAGAAAATATTTATACAAATTAGATTTCCACGAATTAAATTAATCAGAGCAAGTGTATTAATATTTGTTTTTTTTTAAATTGCACATTAGTCACATAATAAGTATATACAATTATTATATAATTAATTCAAATTCGAATAAACCCAATTTAAATTAGAAATTGTAGATTCACACATTTATTTTTCCCATCAAGTTTCTAATAAAAATTCATAGAAAGACTAAAATGAAATTTTTTATAAGTTGTGGGATTATTTTTTAAAAATTGCATAACTAAAAATATACTTGGACTAAAATTATGATACCAAAAATACAAGTAGACGCAGTGTGAAGAGTGGATGTGCATCTTGCCCAACCCCTTTGAAATACTGATACTGTCACTAAAGTGTTTAGTTTAAATATTACATGTAGCATTGCTGACAACATATGTTACAATCCTCATCTCCATCCAACCCCGTAGAAAAGGAGATGGTGGAACGTGTTGGTATGTTCTTCTGTTGTCTTCCTCTTCTTCTTCTTCTTCTCTTTTACATCCTATGGAGAAGCTTGGGTTGGAGGAGGAACAGATGTTACATATTGGACTACGAGTGCTACATGCCGACTGACGACAGAAAGCTCACCACGAAATTTTCCGGCGAAGTCATTATGAGAAACAAGCTTCTCGGGCTCCACGAGTACAAGTTCCTCTTGAAAGCCATTGTCAACTCAGGCATCGGCGAGGAAACGTACGCCCCAAAGATGGTGTTCGACGGCCGTGAGGAATCCGCCACGCTCGACGATGGGCGCTTGGAAATGGACGAATTCTTCCTTGCAAGCATTGACAAGCTGTTCAAGAGAACAGGCATCCCTCCTTCAGAGATCGACGTCCTAGTGGTAAATATATCGATGCTTTCCACTATCCCTTCTTTGTCCGCCAGGGTTATCAATATCTACAAGATGAGGGAAGACGTCAAGGTCTACAACCTTTCCGGGATGGGGTGCAGCGCGAGCTTAATATCGATCCACATCGTCCAGAACATATGCAAGACTCGAGGAAACGTGCAAGCCCTTGTGGTAACATCGGAGTCTTTGAGTCAAAACTGGTACACGGGCAACGAAAGGTCGATGATTCTCTCCAATTGCCTGTTTAGAACAGGAGGCTGCACCATGATCCTGACGAATAAAGATTCCTTGAAAAACAAAGCCATGTTCAAGCTAAAATGCCTAGTGAGAACTCACCATGGTTGGAAGGACGAGTCTTATGGTTGTTGCCTACAAAAAGAGGATGAAAAAGGGCTAGTCGGGTTCCACCTCGGCAAGAACCTTCCCAAGGCCGCCACTAGTGCGTTTGTCGATAACTTGAAGGAAATAGCCCCAAAGATCCTGCCCGTCCATGAGCTCCTCCGCTTCACCTTGCTAAAATTTGCTCCAGAACTACATCACAAATGGAGCAAAACGGCGGCTGGCACCTCTGCCAGTCCCCTAGTCGACTTCAGGACAGGAGTGGATCATTTCTGCCTTCACACGGGCGGCAAGGCAGTGATCGATGCAGTAGCACAGAACCTGAGCTTGAGTGAGTATGATGTGGAGCCGGCACGCATGACATTGCATCGTTTCGGGAACACGTCGGCTAGTAGCATGTGGTACGTGTTAGCGTATATGGAGTCCAAGAAAAGGCTTAAGAAAGGGGACAGGGTTTTCATGATCAGCTTCGGGGCAGGATTTAAGTGCAACAGCTGCTTGTGGGAGGTGGTGAGGGATTTAGAAGGCAACAATGTCTGGAAAAACTTCATTGATAGCTATCCGCCCAAGAACTCAGCAAATCCTTTCATGGAGGAGTATGGATGGCTTCACAAAGAAGACAGAATCCCAGATGAATATGAAATCCCAAATTAACTAACTTTTGGGACCGACGGGCCAATTTGCTGCTTCATTTTCTGCTCAAGAAATTGTTTTACTGTGTGTTTTTTATATTTTCTTTGTATTTTGAGTGAGATTCATAGGTCTAACTGTTGATCCATGCACGTGGTTCATGCCATATTAAAGGTCGAATGTAATACTTCTTAGACGTGAAATTCGAACCGTGTATAATCTAAGATGTTCACAACGAAAAGTCATATAGATTGTCACTGAATCGTTGGGGCAACCACCAACTGCAAGTCGTTTCATCTTTGTGCAAAAAGCAGAAGAAATTGATGAAAAAAATTATTCTTTTTCGTTTGAAATAGCTCCATTTTGAGATTTTTCATAGTCATTCTCTATAATTTTCCACACATCTTGAGAGCCAAGTACTGCTTTCATTTATATGCACCATGTTTTATAATTTTCTTTTATGAGTTGAAGAAATTGAAAAGGACGTGACCCATTATTGTCATTTTTTGAAGTGGCAATAATAGTACTTTGTTAGAAAAGAAGAGAAGATAATAATAGAAGACAACTTCTAAGATAAATTTCTATGAAATTTCTTATTTTACAAAATGTTGACTACAAGTATGTATAGATGCATAAAACAACTTTCAAACTACCCTAATATTATGTTGGTCTCATAGTTTTGCGTCGATATTTAATTTGGTCTAGTACGATGATATCAAAACATTTTAACAATGAATATTGACCACTTTTTTTGGAAATTTGAAATTATTATCAACAACACCCGCAGCCTCAGAAAACATGTGCGAGAAGTATTTTTCCAAATCTTCGGGGGTATATCTGATGAATGACTCGACCGTACAATCCTTGGCATGTTTACCTCTGTGTTTCTGGTGAAAGACCAGATAACTGGAGAGGATCCTTTTGGATACTGACGCCTTAACGGATTCTCGGATTTTCGGGTCGGGTATGACCCAAGAACACTGCTTCTTGTAGGCCTCCTGGAAACTTGAGTTAAATTTCTTAAAGCATTCTTTCACTTCCTTTGGTGAAATCTCCCCCGTTGGATTCTCAGGCAATGAGGAGAGGATCTTACTCCATCCTAACTTCTCGTATTTGGCTAAGTATCGTTTAACCTTTGACTCGTGCTTTCGGATCCAGTTGGATCCTATCAGGAGCCCAAGATTGGAGTTTTGGACCTTGTAGACAACGTAGTTCAGGTTGTTGGCCAAGAACAAGTACGGCAATGCGGCGTTGTTGTATTGCGCCGCCTTGCTGTCTAAGTTGCTGAACAGGACTAGAATCAACCATGCTAGGCGGCGGCTAATCGGTGTTGCAGACGGGTCCTCTTCGCTGACGGCGGTCAGGCTGGAGAATTGAGGTTCTGGTAGAGGAGTTTGCGGGTTCACCGGCCCATCCTTTACAATGTTGGAAATGTGGACGCTGTAATCACTGAGGAAAACAAGGTAATTCATGACGTAGCGAGTCAGGGGGTGGACGCCGCCTGCCACCGGCGATTTTGAGGAGTCCTTCTGAATCGCCGCCTCGAATTGGCCCAGTATAGTTCTCACAGCTTCACCCATCTTTGCCTGCGCCGCCGTTGCCTGCGCCCTGACTGACGTGAAAAACTTGCTAGCAAATAGGGATTCAATCTCCGGCGAAAGGTCAGAGACTGCCTCATAAATATCCAGGGCGATGAACATCTTCTCTGGCGAGAGTAACTTCTTGCATTTGGCTACATTTTCAGGGAAACTGAACAGGTTCCAGGCAGCATCGCAAGAGATATCAAGAAAACACGACTCGGCCACCTTCTCCGAGAAGACGATTTCGCAAAGAATTTTCTCTCCCTGTAAAAGAGTTTTCACCGCAAACTTAACCACCCGCAACCATCTCTTGATTTTGGGTTCTAAGACCAACCATTCCATTTTCTTCATTTGAGGATGGCTTAATCTTTCAACTCCCAGATGATAAAGGCTCTCAATAACCATTGATTTCCTGATCGACTTGTAAACACGTATGCATTCCCTCCCATAACCACAGGCGATCATGCAATCCGCAATTCCCATCAAGTCAGCCATAGCCATTTCTGTAGCTCTCTCAGCGTCCAACTTGGCATTCCCACCCGGAGTTGGAGGCGGAGGCGGGGACGTACGGGGTGGACTCGTCGAGTTCACTTCTTCCTCTGAAAATTCGAAGAACTCAGAAAAGCTGGACCTGGTCCTTGAGGACCGGCTTGAGACCGATCCAGAATCAAGATTCTTTCGATTTGCAGACAAAATCATGTGAAATTCCTTCTCCAATCTCTTCATCGCGACCTTCATTAGCTTCCGAACCCTTATGAGTTCCTCAGAGGCTGCACTCTGCTTCAAATAGTAGTTGATGGCTTGTTGCAGACTTGTCGCAGCTTCGAAGAAACTCTTGGCTTCTCTTCTGTCGTCAACAAAGAGGCTCGAGAATTTCTGGAGGCCACCCATACCTAAGTCCCATTTCCTGATAATGGGTTCGGCACGAGAGATGCTTTCCTCTATCATGGTTTCCGAGAGAGCTTCCTGGTCGGCCGCGCAGGGCGGCGTGGAGGAGGAGATAGAGGGTAAAGGAGAAGAAGGGTTGCATGGTAATGTCGAATCCTTCATTTTCCTTTGCAGTAGCAGCAGAAAGATTTGGCTGGTCTGAGAATTCAGTTTGTTGAGAAGGTACAGATAAGTGGCTCTTGGTCGGATGAAAATGCAGTGATCGTTTATGGTTGAGAGTGGGAGATGTAAGAAATTGAGGGAAAGCGGGTTTGACTCACCAAATACAAAGGCTACAAAAGCGGGCACGGCTCAAGTAACTTTCAACCATCAACTACCTAATAATTTTTATGCCATGTACAAGGTTTAATTTTTTAGAAAACAATAATAATAATAATAATCAGAAATTCTCACCCAATCAAACCATGGTTAAATTAAATCTTCCTCTGTCGTCATTAAAAATATACGACATATTTTAAGTAGAATCATGAACAAGATTACTTCTAATCCTTGTATTTTTTTTTTTAATAGTATACAATTTATCATATCATTCAAATTAAAAAACTACTTCAATTACCCCAACTTAGCAAATATGTTCAAATGATACAAATAAACAATAAATTATTATAGAAACAGACATACACTCATATTTATGGAATTTGAACTTACAAACTTTTAATAGTGAGGTGTCAATCTTATAAATCAAGCAAACTCTAATGGACAGTATTTTTTATTGTTAAGCTATCTTCAATCTTTTCCTTTTTTCCTGTCATTTTTGTATTCATTGTGAAACTCTCATAGGGCCTTCCCGTCGCACTTTATTGGCTGTACTGCGTATTTGCTTCATTGCCCAACAACTAGCCAAGGGAGAAGCAAAATGCTTATCAATAAAGTAATTCTGGATATAGTAATTGAAGAGCTTTTGTTAATATTGTTTGATGCTTCAAGTACCAAACACTACAAATTATCTATTTGTTATTACCATGAAAATTGACATCAAATTAACATTAGCCCAACTATGTTTGGGGTTGATTTTTGGAATGTTTTGTAAAAATAGAGAGAAAAATAGAAATATTAAATATGTGTTGAAAATAGATTGTGTCTGTTCAAATTTATTATTGAAGATAATTTAAAATAAATGTTGTAAGTCTGATCCGGTTTGAAAAAAAAAATTACTGCTCATTGTCAAATCATGTCTCTTTTATATATATATTATATATATATATACGAGTATTGTATATTTAATGTTGTTTTTTCAATGGCAAAAGTTATATTATTAGGGGTAATTTAGATTACATTTGATACACAATACAATTTGATATCTCCAACAGAACTGATTTACTTAAATCAATGGGGTGTGATAGTGAATAAACACTATTAAGCAGTTGCAGCTTACCTTCAGGAGGTGCATGTGAGATAGGGTTGTGAGAAACAGCACTAGGAGTTTCAGGGCCATAGCTCGAGATGATCTATCATCTATAGTGCTGTAGTATGAATGTATAAACTAAGCCAGCGTGCACTCACAATCATAGGGAATTCCTTCCCACAACCACCCAAACTCACCTCAATGTCTGTGTGCACACGTTGAGGCAGATAAAGGACTTACCATCAAGAAGCTCAGCCGGGCTTGAAACAGACCAAAAATGATGCAAACTAACATGATCAACCATGATCCTTCTGGCATGAGATATGATATAAAATAGATATAGTCTGTAAAACGGAATAATGGCACTTGAATTTCAAGTCTAGTCGGCACAGCTTAACTAATTGCAAGTCTACAATCATCATGACACAGTATCAGTGCCCTTCAAGATCAGAAAATATGAAGTACCAAAATTGCTTCAAGCACAAGTAAATTTAAACCTTAATGGCATACTTCCTCATAGGAAAATACATCTCCTTCTTTTTCTGCTTCTCTGTCTTTAGAGATGCCTGAAAGAACGAGAAAAACCAAAAGTTCAGAAGACTGGGGAAAGAAGGTAGAACCAAGCAACATTCCTATTGCAACAGCAATAGTACAACAATTAATTCGAGGTTAACATGTCAACCAAATAATCTAAAAGAAATGAGTTAACAAATCCGATGAGCCATATCCATTTTCCAAGAACATATACAACACTTTATAACAATTGCCAGTCATCATGATCAAAAGGGGCTAACTCAAAATGCTAATTTTAATTAATAAGAATGTGGTCTCAAGTGCTTTTAGAGCAAGAGGAAGGCTGATGCATCCCAGAAGAATGAGAAAAAGTATTCAAAGTGCAAACATAAGATGACATTTCCTAGAAAGATGGTTAAGTCTATAAATACTGGCAGTTAAGAGGCACAAGCCCACTACCCCAAATAAGGAAAACAGAAGGCTTCGTATGTTCAATAGTGATATGCTGCTTTTACTATACATGCAATTTGAGACACAGAAATAATCTAGAATTAGAAGATTGCAAACTCAGGGTCATTATAAGATCATAGGTATCCTCTTAACTTTCACAATGCGAGAAACAAGGTGGACGTATATATTCTACTAACATAATTCCGTGAAACTGCCATATGAAAGAACCCTTTCTACTTTTTTCTTTCTTTCCCACTTTTTTGTTTTAGGGTGTGCATGTGGGTGCAGGGTGGCAGGATAGGTTTCTTATAGTATTATATACCTATTTCAACAAAACACTATAGGCAAAAAAAAGTATACTCAAAACAGATCGAAACCGGCCATGAAACATAATTTCAATCACAAGAGCATCCCATTAAGTCAGTATTACATTTGCATCTCAACATTCAAATTAAACTATTAAAAATCATATCACAAGGTTTACAAAATACCATTGAGGCCGATATGACAGACAAAAAGCAAAATCAACTCAATCACTATCAAGCAATTGATTATGAGTCATTTCCGCTCTCATTATAACTCCGACATGAAAATCAATATAAAATAGCATGCTCAACATATCAAATGCAAGTTTTCAGTAGTACTCGGCAAATCAAAATTTCCAAAACACAGCAAAAATAAAGGAAGAAAATGAAACAATGGCATGACATTGCCGAAATCAGCATTCTGTTCCACCATCCAAATGAGCCCGAACCCACGTCCAAACTAACCCGTCATACCAAACTAACTCAAAAAACAAAATCTCCGAAATTGAAAAGGCTTTTATACACTTATCTAAAGAAAAACAGGAAAAAAAATTAAAAAATATCATACCTGGTGCTTCGTAAGGCGGCGGCGGATAGCACGAGTCTTCTTAGGGCGGAGATCAAGAGGCAAGTACTTCTTGTTCTTGTACGCTTCCCTGAGAGCGGCTTTTTGCTTCTGAGAAATCACGGTCAGCACCTGGGCAATGGACAGCCTAACCACCTTGATCTTGGAAAGTTTGTTCGGAGCGCCACCGGTCACCTTCGCCACCCGCAGCAGCGCTAGCTCCGCCTTCAGATCCTTCAGCTGTGCCAGCAGCTCCGTCTTGTTCTTCTGCCTCAACTCATGAACCTTAATCCTCGCTAGAAAAACAGAAACCAAACAAAACACAACTCTTCTCAGTACATGCAAAATTTAAACAAAACAATAACATCTTCTTATTAATTCACGATGAATAATTCTTCGTACCCATTTCGAGTTTCTTCTCCCTCTTTGCTTTCTGTGGGCAGGTAGGTAGTCGAATTGGCGGATGAGCAAAGTGAAGAGCTGCTGGAATGAGAAAACCCTAATGTACTTATTGATCCTCTGTTTGGGCTACAGATGAATCAGCAAAGCCCAATTCCAAATTTCAAATGGAGCCCATCCGTACTAGAAAATAATAATAATAATAATTTGTGAATTATATTGTTTAATATTTCAAAATTTAAATCATAAGTTAATTGATATAATGTTTGAAGTCTTAGTAAATAATTTTTCCTTTTAGCATTATTTTTCAATATTTCAAAAGATATAAATATAACCAAATATTAGTAACAAAATATACGTAATGTTAGTGCTTTGTCACTATGATACGTAATTGTTTATAATAACAAGTTTATATGTACAATAATTTATCACTAATTATTATCGGACACTATTTTTACGTAATAATTATTACTATTAAGACTGAAAATTAATAAATAAAGATTATTGTTAAATTATGCATCTAATTACTGAATATTAATCGTTACTGAATACTGTATGCATATCATATAAATCGTTACTTATGTACAAAAGTGTCATAATACTTTTGAAAAGCTCTAATTGGTTTTTTCTGGAAATAGCTAATGATACTCTATTAATGTTGGATTTTTTAATTAAATTTAAATCTATTGTAAATTTTTGGATAATGAAATTTGGTTCTTGGCTCAAAATGTTCATAAAATATTCAATAAAAATGATTTGAAGGAGAAATCTGGCAGTTTCTTAGGGCCGTTTGAGTAATTTCGCCTTAATTATCATCATCCTCTTAATTATTATCGCCCTTGTTATATACGCGTTATAATTATATATATGTTTAATGACGTGAAAATCTTGCCATATGATACGAGAAATTTTAGTCAAATCAGATTTGATCGAATCAAAATTAATTACAAAGTAAATGTAATATACTTTTAATATAATTGATTATTTTTTTCTAAAGTATACTTAAATTATATGATAAGTGTATTGTATTAGTCATATAATTGATTCAAATTCAATTTAACCCAATTTGGATTATAATTTCCTCCGTACCAGAAATCGAATAGCTACTGAACAGGTGAAATTCTAATTCGGATCGAGTTCGGTAAGATCTTAACCAATTATATGAAAAATATAGTACACTTGTCGTGTTGCAAGTAGAGGAAAGTAACCATGAAAGAAAAGAAACGAGAGTTCATGTTTCGTGATGGGAAAAATTCTAACTTCACTCAAATCGTGCTAACTAATAAAAGTGCAAGACATAAAAATGTATGTTGAAGTGCCCGTTCGCTTGTGTATTCACTTAATGCTCCTGGGTTCCTTCAGGTAGAGCAGAGAAAGAACCTGAACTTCCATACTTGACCTGCCATATTTGTAACAGCATACCGTCGAAAAAAAATAAAAAATCACATAATAAATGTACCGCACTTATTATATGATTGAAAATTAGTTGAACTGAATCTAATTTGCTTAAGCAAACATCCAATTTCCAACTGTGAACCGTAAACATCCAATTTCCAACTTCCCAAGATTCTCATACAAACTTCCAATTCACAAGAAGCACACAGTAAACATTAACCATATACATATAGTGTTGAGGAAATTCCACCAGACAAACTAATAAGCAAGGTATACAGTAATCTGCAGCAGTGTCTCCACTCCATCGGTCTCGTGCTGGTTCGTCCCTCGGAAGGTCTTAACAGTGGCAAACCCCTTAGCGTTCACATACTTCCCCGTCCCCCCCATTATGGCCAAGTGCGACTCCGAAACCGCCGTCCGGTGAACCCCAAAGAAGCTCAAACTATCAGCGTAACTCCCACTCGTAAACATCACAGTGAATGCCATAGTCTGGCTCGTCCCGTCTTCTGAACTCGATATGTAGAAACCCTGCGCCTTCCCCACCAGCCCCGATCCCAGTTCGTGTCCTTCCGTCAACTCGTCGTCGAAAACAGTCATCGTGCCGAACATGAGCTTCTGGAGGGTGGTGCCTGACGGGAACTGCGAGCTATCGAGGACGGGGAATCCGGGCATCCCTCCAATAATGTTGTTCCCGTTGTTGTTCTGCGCGAAGCTCGATGTAAATCCGCTGAGGCCCGTCAAGAAGGGGATGTTGTTGTTGTTCACGATTCCGCCGTTGGCGTTGTTCGTGGGGATTCCGTTGTTCACGGGCAGGACGGCGCCGTTGGGCTTGGCGAAGGGCACTTGCCCGCCGATAGCCGGATTTGCCACAATGCCTGTCACCGCAATGGCCGAGGGGCGGCTGCCACCGAGTATGTCGTGCATGAAGAAGGTGAGAGAGTGATCATCCGGGTTTGTTACGACGGTGGCAGCACCACCAGGATTGGCGGGAGTGATGGGTGCACCGCCAGGTGTGGTGGTGGTGGTGGTGGCACCAGGAACCACGGCAGGGGCGGCGGCGTCTGCCTCCTCATCGAGAATTCGAGCGGAAGTGGCAGATGAGATTATGAGGGCAAGAATGAGGAGGGATGCTATGGCCTTGAGATGAGACGCCATGATTAATTGTCTGTAAGAAGAAATTGTTATTGTTTGTTTATGGTATTTGATCTGATGAACTGAGATATCAGGAAAGTGTTGAGGGGGAATTATATAGACAGCAATCAAGGAAGAGTGGAGCATCTGTGGAGTTGATAGATGGATTAGGTGCATGCATTTCCAGTGGTTTGGGTGTAAATGTAATGCTGCACTATTCACAACTAAACCAATGATTTATTAATTGAAAAAGTTAATCATGTTATGATTATATTATCAAACAGTTCTTTCATTTTTTTAAATTTTAGTTGACATGTTTAATTGAATTACGTGTTAATTTATTCTATTAACTATATATCTATTAACGATGAAGATCTTCTATCACACGTCTTATCTTACAATCACGTATATATTACAAGTGAATTTACCTTTTAGTTATGACTAAATTTTATTTATTGATGAGAATCATAGTTGACTAGTCTGCAATTATCAATCTTTTTATCCTAATAAATAGAGTTTTATTTATCAAAGTTACTAGCTAGATTTGGAAATTCTGGCTGCAGCCCACTGGTATTCATTCTACTCAAAAACCATTGTAAACTCATTTTAGTGATACCTCTCTCCGATGACCTTCACCCAGAATCAGCTTGAGGATCTCGGAGATAGAATTTTATTTATTAAGTGTTTATTTACTAAGTTTATATTGAGTAGAATTTTATTCACTAATCTAGTTCTATTAGAATTCGTTGTTGTAAGTTTATAAATACATGGGTTAAACTTATTATTGTTAACCTGTGGTCATTGAATGAATATATTCTCTAGGAAATATCTTTAATTTAACACTGTTAGTTCTAACTAGTACTTGTCCTATATGGCACTGGAGCTAAATTTTGATCAATCAGCTTCGTGGCCAATTAAATTTTTTCAATCGTCCCGACTTACTCATGTTGATCAGTGATCGTGACGCAGTACAATCTTCTCCAGTATATTAAAAAATATTTATAAGCTATTTATATCATTCTTCCAATTTATAAAATATTAATTTTGTGTATTTGTATGTAAGTATACATAAAATGTACAGATATGTATAAAATATATTCTATATAAGGGTGTATAAAAATATAATATATATATAAATTTAAACTGACAGAATACGGGTCAAGTCAGGTCCGACCGGGTCGAAAACCCTAAGGGTCGAGACCTGTCCCGTGATGCAATTATGGCTTCAAAGTTTGGGACGGGTTCGTGGTCTAGTCTATCCCATACCCATTGTCATTCCTATTATGAGTTTGAGTATATGTTCCTAGCATTAGTAATTCACACGTCTAATCCGAAACGTTCCATTGATGGGTATATGCGGCCGTTGATCAAGGAGTGTGGCATGCGCATATCCAAATGCACAACCCATCAACGAATGAATCGTTTATGATGCATGCGCCATTCATGTGAACCGTGAATAACATCCCCGCCTATCGTCCGAGTGGAGTACCACATGTGCTATAAGTTTTCCGGCCTAGACGACTGATGCACGGGCAAATATTGCATATTAACCCAGGAATTTGTAGATACTCCTTCAATTACTACAAACAATCAAGCATACAATCTGCATAATCCACGTGGTATCTTACTTTGTGTTAATCTTTCTTCAGCGATACATGAGACTGAAACATCCTAAGCACGAAAGGTGGCGTCCGACAACAACGAAAATGAAGAAACTAGTTTCAATGACTATGAACCTATAGGGAGGGTGAAAGACAAAACCACGATTCAGATTTAAGTCGTTTTTACTAAAAATAAAAAAAGAAACTTATAAGAGAGTAAATACACTTCTCCTGAACGGTACTTCTACGCCTACTCTTTTGGTTTTCCATACACAGGTAAGGTCCACAAGAAAGCATCCTTTCCTTCTTATCTTTTATTCAGAATTTTAATATAGTCATTGTGAAGTAGTATCTTGTGAGGTGCCACATTAATTGTGAATTATTTTGTGAAAATGCTTCGGTGTATGGGTGCCTTTCTTTAAATTCCAGTTTGTTGTTAATCATTGGTGGTTGGGATGATGAGTAAGATGATTGAGTATGAATGCTGTTGATACTGATAGTAGTATTGTGTTCTAAAATTGAATGAAAATACGTTAAAATCTGATATGAGCACAGCTTCAGGTCCCAAAGTCCAATTTTCACAACCTCAACGTGTGACGACATTAAGCAGCGACAGGAGGCCAGTTCAAACTGAAACGAAAACGGAACACGATATGAAGCAAATCATTACTACCAATAAACCAAGCATATAAGCAATGCCAGTGTGTCTCGACATCTACAAAGATTACTATTAGATGCTGATTTGTATAACTGTTGATAATTGATACTCAAGCCGTAATGGTGTACATAATCCTTTATCCTTCAACTTAAAAGAATATATAGAAACTATAACAGTCTAACGAATATGATGATTTAAGGGGTGTATAGCATCTCATTTGTCTATGATATATCAGATTTGTTTAAAATAAGAGTTTTTGAGTGACTTTGAGAAGATCTACAGGTAATGATAAAATCCCTATCATTTGGGTCAAAAAAGAAGAATTCTAAACCTTTGCAGTAACTGTTACGCAATAACGTTTCTCCTTTTCCACTAGTCATCAGCATACTTCGCAAAATTTCTATGAAGATAGAGGTTGAGAGAACAAAGAGCAGCCACAAAAAGTTTTCACTAAGGGGATCATTCTTGTTGTACGGATAGTAAACTTTCTACCTGTAAAAAGATGGGCCATGGTAGTGAAGCTTCAGAGGGTACATCAGCTGCTTGTTACTTGAGACAAGTCTGGAATCATTTTATGCTTGCAGGAGTTTCAGGTAAAATTACTCCAAGCAAAGCCGTTCTTCTCAAATATGTAGATAGAGCCCCAGCTTTAGAAGTCACAAGGACAGCCATCATTCAACAACTAGTTAAAGAGATTAGCGATCTTAAGCCCCTGAACAGAGAGGGATATAGCACGTCCCTAGTTACGATGCCGATGTGTTATGTGTTAGCCCTCGCTGGAGCAGAAGCCTCATTCTCTGTTTGTTCTGAGGACAAAGGCACCGGCTTACTTTTTAAGAAGCTTTTCGAGTACAAGGTACCAAAGACAATAACCTGAAATCCATAACGAAAAGAGGAATCAAGACTCTCAAAATCCGAAACATATAAATAAAGGGGTTAAGAGAGAGGCTTACTGCTCCGATCAATTGTTCTGCACTGAGTGGGTGAGCAAACCACACGCAGGACAATAGAATGCTTACCAACTGCACTAACATGTAAATCATATGAATTAATTGTGCCAGAAAGAACAGCTGGAAAACGATAAGCGTGTGGCGATAATAAAATCAAAAGGTTGCTATACCTGTCTTGTGGTCATTATGGTGGCAAAGGCAAGAGCACCAAAATTACGGATTGTGTAAGAAATGAAGAATTGACTAACTGTCGCCACCTGCAACCCAAGATCACATCAAGCATAATGTTTGTCCAGTTACGAGAGACAAATTGTTTTCATGTGTTCACAGGACATTCAATGATAAAAATACAGAAGGGATATAGAAGTAAATTGAAAACTAAAAAATTTGTTCATTATTGAAGTTTAGATTGCATGGAAAGTAAAAGAGTAGAGTTCTGCAACTTACAGTTGACAAAATTATGATGTCAATAAAGCAATCATTGTGCCGGGTAACAAAATCTATAGCCATGGGAAGATTGCCTTGTAAGAGTAGACCTACATAGAAATCAAACAGAACCATCAAATCAATGTTGGCAGCTAATATGAAAACTGACATTTCATACACAGCAGTCCATCTTATGTATAATCATGCAGATAGGGAAGTAACTCATGAGAACATGTCAAAAGTGTCCTAAGTAATTCATACTATGACATTAAAACAATTTTACAGGAGAATGTAAAATCTGTCAATACCTGCCAAGACCACCTATCATGTTAGAAACAGAAGTTTCTTCTCTAATCAGTCAAAGGAAATTCTTGATCGAAGAAGTACATCTTCAGAATTTAATGGTACTTCATGATTTAGTGACTTAAGAACTTCTACAAGAAGTTCATGTTTTTGTTTCTGAAGTACATGCATAAGTGGTGTTTATACGTAAGAAATTGCACCAAGCAAATGTCAAAATCTCAGTCCATGCAATCTCCAGAAGTTAAATAGTGAATTCTATGTGCAAATAGAGGTCTCCTAACCTAGTGAGCATGATTATTTTATTTCATTTGTTTTATCGGAGAAGTTGCTGCATTTCGTGAATGATCTCTTTTACACGCCAAAATGTATTCATAAAATGCAGCAATAGAATTAGAACAAAAGTGATAAAGACTCTTTTTGCATAGATAAACTTATAATTGCACCACATTTCAGATCAAAATTTAAGCTAGTACTTCATCATTAATAAGGCAGGCTCCTATAGTGCTTCCTCTTGAGAGCAATATAAACTAGAATTAAACAGTCTATGATCTGAAAGAACCTTAAAAATATCCCCCCATAGGCGTTGCTTTCTACATCTTTGGAGCCAATGAATGACAAAATCAGAAAATTTTACTTGAGCTTATGAAAGACAATTTTGAGTTTCGAATTTTGTGAAATAATACGTCCACAGAAATACTGGACGACTGAAACATGATCTCAGCTTTAACACTTCAGTTTCAAAGATGTGGGTCGCTCTTCCATTTCGTATACAGTTTTAATCTTATAACCAACCTATAAAGGGATCAAGACTCAAATCAAAGGAACAAAGCTAGATAACGACAGGAACAAGAGATTCTTGACTGCTTATCTTACCAGTGAAGCTGATCATGCAAGAACACAGTGTTGTGTAAAATATCTGATTGTGTATCCCCATATCATAGCCTTTGAAAAGTTTATCCTGAAATGTGCTTGTGAACCCATCAAACCTGTAAAACCAATGCAACAATAATTAAGAGAAACTGCTCAGGACAGAAACACTAAATTACTTGCCACTTTATTTGTGGACGATTAACTTAAAAGCTAAACAGATTGCTCATTAAATCAATAAAATACATGAAAGCCTGTACTTCATTTCAATACCAGATCGAAGTTAAGGAGAAAATTTATCTTGGTATATTGCGTGAGTTTAGATATCAACAAAGCTCATAAGGAGAACCAAATAAGGCTCCTTTAGCTGTGGTTCACATGAGAGAAAACTAACAGAGAAAGAGATGTGGAGGATATATAGAGAGGTGAAAGGGGGAGAGCATAATAGTATTTTGGCACAGAGAGAAAAAGATAGACCAGTTCATTCACAAGGGAGTGAACCAAGTAGCTGACTCAATGGCCAATTGGGGACGGATTGAAGATTGAAGCTTTGGGGGTCAAAGTTGCTATCACTAGTGAACAATTGTGGGCAAGGATTACAAATATAGGTGGTTTTTGGTAATCTCTTGTTCTGGAATGTATTGGTTTGTTTCCAAAATCTTTAGTGTTTCTAGTTCGACATGAAGGTTTGGCACTGCATATACAACTGGTTTTTATTCCTAAGAAGTTAGAAAGTAGGAAGAAGTTCTCCATTGTTGTGTTTGGCTTGAAGGATGTGGAGCTAAGAATTTTAAATTAGTAATAATATCCACTATACTCGGATAATTCTATGCTATAAAGGATTTCAAATAATTTAATTCTTATTTAGAACTATATTTAATAGCATTGTAACTGATTCCAAATCTATTTAATTTTTGAAATCCTTTCTCCAAATCATTCACTCAAATCAAAATGGCCACCAAATAAAGCCTTTGTTCAACATAAAGTAGATATAATTACTCCTTATTGGGTAGTTCTACAACAACAAAGGCAATCAAGAGCAGATCCACTTTCTTTTTACCAAGAACAAGAAAAGAATTGATCTCATCTTGAGACCGAATTTCTCAGACTTATATATGCACATAAAGATCAAAAACGTATTTTACAACTTTATTGCAACAAATTATGACTTCTAAAGCATTTTAAAATCCAATGCAGAGATCTAGTTACGTGTCTGGTTTTGTTCCTCATATCATAAAACTTGTAATATTTTCTAATCCAAAACTTTTTATGACAATCTCTCACTATAGTAATGTAACAATTCACTAGTTTCATTTTCTAGACTCTTGATTAGTTATAGAGAAGAGAAGACAACCCCAGAATTTCCTTTTCTATAGAGAAGTTCTTGAACTGATTTTAGCTCAAATTTTTAGAAAGAACCAGAATATCCAGTGTAGTCAACTTCTAACTTCACACGAGGCAATGAACATTTTGTTCTGAAAGAACATGATGCCACTTAAGGCAATCCTTGTAAATCTCACACCCCACCCTCCAGGTCCCCTCTCCTCCTCCACCCACCCACCCACCCACCCTACCCCATCCTTAAAAAAAGAAAGGGTAAATTACTACAAGCTCCCCAGGGGAGATTTGATACAACAAGTATGGATACCCCCTCCTTGTTTGAAAAATTAATATACTATCTTGGATGGAGCTTTTAAATTATCAAGTTTGCCCTTACGGTATTTTTTTTCTTTTAAAAAAAATTGAAATTTTGTGAAAAAGTGGACGAGGTGGATGGAAAAATTTGAAAAATTGTAAAAAGTTTATTTACTTAGTCTATAAAAAGATTTCAGGAAATTTTCAAGAATAATTAAAAATATTTAAGAATAATTAAAAAGATTTACTTAGTCTATACAAGGGCGTTTTTGTCAACTCACCACAAAAATGGATCAAAACCTAGCAGAGACTAACAAATTCATACGTCAAGAGCTGGTAATTTGGGGTCTGGGCTAGTTGTTAAACAACCCTCAAATTTAGGAAGATATCAGTAATTTCCCAAACAATGAAACAATATTTATAACTATGTCAAACTTCAGGGAGCTCGTTATAATTTAGCCAACATGAAAAGAAAAAAACATCAAAAGAGAGTAGTAGAGCAGAGCGGAGAGACCAACAGAATCAAAGAGAAGCAGGGACACTTTACTATTCTAAGAGGACAAGAAACATTATTGGAACCTAAAACTGCAAAGCAATCCATTCTTTAACATTCTACTTCTCACTACAAAGGCTGGTCAGCACCTCCAGAGTGGAAAGCAAATTTTCTTGGGATTTATTCATAAAATGTAAATTACTTTTGCACCTAAATCAGGCAGCTCAAAATCATCTACTTTCCTCTGGGTTTCGTGAATGTCAGCTCTCAGCAAGTGCCCTACCATCCCTACTCTTCTCAGCATTATCAAAACAGGTAGTCCACTTGCGAAAATAATCCAAGAGATATAGTATATAGCAGCGCGTAACCAAACAAAATTCTAAACAACCCAAATTTAGGAAATAAAAGAACTGAATTGCTTTCAAAAGCTTCTTTGAATTAATGCCAATTAGACGAAAACAACATTTTATGCAATGTCAATGGTAGGTAATTAAAATAACTATACTATCATAAAGAGTTATCAAGCTTTCGAAATTAGACTGCATCCATCTTATGCTTGCTGGGCTTGAAGATTAACTATTTCATGCCCAATAAAGTGAAAGTGTAGACTAATTTTCCAAAACTTGGTCATGGAGAGCCCTTGACTAAAAGGTACCTCGCATACTGTGCATTAGAGGTAGATTTGACAATAGGAGAAATTTATAGTATGCATTAAGACATCTGGGTACTATACTAGTTATCTGTCCTATATTGGTTCCTAGGGATTATCACTGCTACCAAACAGCACTGGATTCTGAGAAGCTCAGACTCAAATCACGTGTGTGTCAGGCACACGTGGTGTTGAAACTACAAAAAGAAGCCTATTTTGGATAACATGCGCTCTTTTTCAACATAAGAATGACTTTAACCAAATATTTAGAAAGCTAAAAACCAAAGTTTATTCTCATACCCAAGATAACCAAGCATCAAGGAAACACCCCAAACCGTGCTTTCCCTTCCTCTACTGTATGGACTAATGTCACCTTCTGCCTACATTTGGAAGAGTAGAAATATAGTCAATGATCAAGTAAACAACTTCACAAACTATACAATTAATAAGCAAGATAAACCACAAATGATTCTTGCAATCATTTATAACCTGACATAGGATATCACAAGGATATTTTCAAGTTGAGCATCAACTTAGTTCTCTAAAAAGAGAAAATGGAAAAAAGGAAAAAGGAAAAGAACAGCTTGCCAGATTTATCTTGTACAGATACAATTTCTTATAAAGGACATATCTACAGGGAGAGGGCATGAGAATTTCTTCAGTAGCCCTTTTGTATAATATAAAACTATCCCAAGACTTTGCTTCATCCGACTTCCAGAAAGACACTTTAGCCTGTTCTGTTTGGAGACTGGAGATGCATTACAGGAAATTTAGTTCATGTAGGTTTTTCTATTTTTCCTTCATCTGTGATGCCTATTTAAAGCAGTCTATTTGCATTGAACCTGTCTCTTCATTTAGAGTTCATTCTTTATTTCAAGGAGAAAAAACAGAGAGAGAGAAATGAAGTATAATAAAATAAAATCCATCATACTGGCATTAAGTAGTGGACCGTTTCTTAAGCACTTCAGGAGTGATTTATGGTCACTGATCTCAAAAGTATCGAAGATACAAGAGGAACTTTTATTATCTTCTGTCATTTTCCTATCTATGCCTAACCAAGTCTTGACCGCATGCACCAGAAATCTACATCTTGAAGAAAAGCAAACAAAATATAAACTCGTCAGACCAGATGGCAGCAGATCCACTACAAAGATCTATTATCATACAGTCGACTTTTAGATGTAAATGGTTCACAATCTGCCAAGGAGTTACTTGACACACAGTACTAACAAAAGATCCATGTCCAGAGTTTCCAAAATCTTTACCGGAAATAATATAAAAATTGAGCATCCAAGGGTCACCAAGAAGGCAAATAGATAATCACGTCCAGTATACTTCTTTTGCATGATAAAAGTGCCCCAAATCTGCACCCAAATGAGACACAGAAAAGTAAGGTCGTCAAAAAGAGCGCAACTTCAAACATCCTAAAGTTTTGAATATATTTTGATTAAGATCTAACTTTAGATTCTCAAAGTCAACTTTCAACTCAGTTTAGGAAATATAAGATTTGCTGCTCATTCTAGAGTTACAAATTAAGGAGAAACCAAACGACAGCTGGCCTTCTTGTTCAACCTGGATATAAATGTAATATCCCCATTCCTTATCGTTGCCGGAAGAAACTGTAAGGTTTTTGCAGGCCTTGTTTCCTCTCGTCGTCAAACATGCATTTTGGCGTTTTGGTCCTCATAATACAAGAGCCCAGGAGAAATTGTATGGTAACCGGCACTCTATTTTGCAAAGAACGCAACAATTGGTAAGGGAGTTCATTGTACCAAAGTACTGTTTTTGGGGCCTGGGGCCCAGCTCATGGGTAGGCCTGTTCAATTCGGTCGGTTAACTAAATTTCGGTACGCCATATTAATACCGAACTGGAATAGCCAGTTTGGTTTGGTTATAACAAAAAAAAATTCGGTTTGGTTCAGTTGAAAACCGAAAACCGAATTTTATTTAAAAAAGATCTGTGATTTTAATATTTTATGATTTTTATCCAAAATTACGTGTCCAAAAATATAAAATTTTAAAAAACAAAATGTTCAACCAAAGTCAACTATACGAATACATATTAAATCAAAACAACACAATACGAATACAATTCAAAATTAAAATAACAACAATTCAAATTCAAACTTAACGACACAATATTTATCAAAATAACAACAATTCAAATTCAAATTTAAAAGTTAATAGAAATTAAATTATAATAAAATATATATATTTATAAATTATAAATATAATTTTTATATATTAATATATTTTATAGAATTATAATGTATAATTTTTTTTTTTTAAATTTCGGTTATTCCGTCGGCTCGGTTAACCAAACAAGAGAATTGTAACCAACTGAATAGTACCGATTTTTTTTTAAAAAATGAAAAGAATACCAAACCAAATTTTCGACTCAGTATTCCGTATGAAACAAAAATTCGGTTTGGCCTACTTCCGGCCGGTTAACTGAGTTTTGAACACCCTGCTCATTGGCACATGGTGGGACTGTTGCAGTTAACTTTTCTTGGTCAAAGTCACAATTTTCCACTTAATATTCCATATTCAATTCTGACTTCCAACTTTAGGACTTTTTTAGGCTTGTTCCTCCGAGAGTTTTATAAGTTAATTAGGAACAATCATTTTTCAGCAAAGAATTAAATGGTACAAAAAGTAAAGGTAAACATCAAAGTTTTGATTCAACATATTAATGGGAGAGCGAGAGTGAGATTATTACTCATTGAAATTTCAAAGCAGATCATGAACTGAAAACAATTTGAAGCTGTTCAGAAACAATTTTCACCAAGAGTAAATTTGCAAATTAGCATTCCCTTAATTTGAGTAAAACTCTTAAAGTGATGTTTTATCATATCTTTTACAAGTGAACTTTCTTAAACAAGTTGAGAAGGAAAATTTCATTGGCAGTCAAAAGTCTTATCATGTTAGATGATAATGTTAACAGAAATTTCACTGTGAGTCAAAATCACAATATTTGAAAGGTAACGTTCACTACCAAACCCAAAGAAAAAGAAATAAATCAAAGCAATAAAAGCAATGTCCATACGGTCGATTTAACTTTTAACGGGCAGTCCAGAGCAGATTTTGCTGCTTGGTGCCATTTCTAAATGGCAAGAGTTGCTTTTACTGATGATCTCCATGGTTTTGAATTAAAAACCATTTATTCTTTCTTATTTTGCCTTGTTTTATTACACCGTTTTTGCTAAATGGAAATTTTAATAGAATAAAGAATTATTTAAGCTTCGTTAATATATCTGTCCTGAGGGTATTGAGATAGTTGTGAACCAACTAAACCTGAGCAGAGTGATAATTGTGTAAATGGATATGTATAAAAGATGCCAATTCTTCTGACTTTTTCATATAGCAAATTTATTTCAGGGATTTTAGGCATTTACACCACAGTCGATAAGTAACCGGCTGGCTGATGTTTCTTTCTTGATTCTGTTTCCTTACTAATGAGCAATAAGAGGTTACAGATCAGACTTACCATTACAGGTATCATCTTAGCACATTTTGCCAGCGTCTGCACTGGGAAACTGACGTATTTAAGGGCCTGGAGAAAGTATAACCAGAAATATTTCATGTTAAGCTCTTCACTTGATATCATAACATACAATACGGAATATAAAAGGCCAATCCCTTTGTGAAAGTAAACAATAGAATATAGTGTTTCTCCAGGGTAGAAATGAAAGCACATTAACTTAGATCCAGCTCTGCAAGGAAATACAAACTTACCTCATACTGGCACGTTGTAGTGAGTATATTAGACACCGATACAACACAATACTTGTAAATTGGAGCAACAGGGTCCAGGACAGTTTTACTTGCCTGGAAAAGAGATAGAGAGAATGAAATCAAAATAAAGGCTGATAATTTCCATACATCCATTGATGATTTGGTAAACACCTGACAAGCTTCCTATTACATAAAAGGATGAATCATTTAAATGTGCAGCATGTGTGTGTGCTTGGGCAATAAACTACTTGCACTTCATAGGCTACACAATATTCTGGATAGCATCTGACCTAATAGGACAAACAGAATACCGAATCAGATTACTTTATGCTAGATACTTCCAATCACAAACCATCTGGACCCGTGTGCTTCAAACTTGAACTGAACACTTTAATTCCAGGTACGTGATAAGAAAATGTTTCGTCATGCTTTGGATCACAATTACCAGTAAGAATCCTCCAGATACAGCAGAAGTGGTGATGCGGTTGCAGAAGACAAGAAACAATGAGTACTTAAAATATTCTTTGTTTGGACCATATGGAACTCTCATAATCTTTTCCTGAAAGAAACCATTTTTCAGTCAGTTCTTCAGAAATAATTTTGATCTGAACTAAGAGATTACTCAAATCAGACGGACAAAAGTTTTAAATCAAGTAAGACTAAGACTATTTAATTGAATGTGACGCAATATGTAGATTTTAACAAGTTAGCTATATAGGATTACAAGCTTTCTATGCCAGTACAAGCTCCTCACAGTAGTTTGTTAGTTTTCATCTTTAAACAAAATTTAAAGTAAATGAAGAACTCCAAACCCTGTTTTGATTAAGGTCAGGTCATCTGGAGCATAAAACATCACAGGTTAATGCATGAGCATAGAGTAACGTCTAAAAATCTCACTCTCACTCCTCAAGCAAAGGCATGATTCTATTCTGGTAGGTGCTTGGTAATGGTAGGTTTGGCTGTTGCTTGGTATACAGAATACGTTTTGTCATATACAAACAAGATATGTTAACATGCTATTTTCACTGACAACATGGATACACACATTTCATCTGCATCCTGTGCAAGCATTAGTGAGATCTTCTTCTATCCTGGTCGGATCTTAATTGGTTGCCTGCTCCAAAACAATTAAGGACAAAGTAAAGGAAATATTTCAGTATACTCTCTTTCTCATTCCCAGTCCCTCAACTGGAATACGCAACTAAACAATTCAGTCTCCTTGAGTAAAGTGATCTCCACCTACACCAATACTTTCATTAGAACCATTTTTTCAGGAAAAATACAAAAGCTCATCCATGTCCTAGTCACGTTCCATGAGTTTATCTATATCAGGCATTACCTCGACCGACTAATGCATCCTCATTTTCATCTTGTCCTTTCTGCTTTGACAGAAGTAAGCTCCAACGTCTTATCTCAGCTGTACCCAACTTATTTAAACTTTGTTTCGAAGATTTCAAACAAACAGTATCATACAGCCTTGGTGCCTCTACTTAGATGCAAATGACGGAAAAGAAAAAGAAAAGATCAAAGAAAATATACTGCACAGAGAAATTTAGAGTGGTTCATTCATTTTAAAACAACATGAATACATAATGATATCATAATCCTTGCTAAAGATGCATAAATACAGCCAACGGAAATATGAGAGCACTTCAAGATGCACGGGTGACATATCCTTTTTCTAAGTTCATGCTTTTCCTCCGTGGTCTCAAAACCATAATGCCATTCCTTAATGAACGCTCTCAATCTCAGACCATCTCAACAACCTTCATGACAATCATATACATCTCGGTCAACTCAGTCACAACTGTAAAAACCTGCAACACTCTCATACATACTCAACCTGCAACCATATTTTGTGGAAGATAACTCCACAACTGCCACCAACTGACCCTATATGCGTTCCAGTCTATTTCACATTGACATTTCTCCAATAAAGCAAGGTCCAAACAACTAATATAGCTAAATAACCATCCCTTCAAGACTGCACCAGTGCTGGCACCGGCACAGCAACAAAAACCTCGACTACACAAAAGATGTAAAATGACCATCACACCAATAAAGGAGTCAATCTGTGTCATGTAACAGACACTATTCTCACGTTCCAAACTTCACCTATCATCATTGACATTCAACTAGCATAAGGAACACCACTATGTACAAAGACAAACATATGAATCAAAAGGATAATGTTTATCTAAAAGGATGTATTCTAAAGGTAGCAGATCAACAGCATTGTATGGAAAGGGGGACCATTAGCAACTAAAAGTTCAGAAGAGACAAATTTTAGGTAGAAAATCATTTATTTCTGTATGCATTTTCCTCCAGTACCAGCATGCCTCTCAACTGGTGAATTAGACCTCAGCAAGCCCAAATTAATATGCATCTTAAGCAGTATTCTGTATACCAAGCAACAGCCAAACCAGGGGACTGGAGCTACAATTGAAATTCACCAACCACTGTACATGATTCCATGTGTTTTAACTTGGTTTTCCGCTAGAAGAAACCCATCGGTAATACCAAGCCATATTATTGAACTATTTTAACTTTCTGGAAGCACACCTATCCTATTTGTATTGATACTACTGCCTACTGTTTAACTCCATTGCTCCTATCCAGTGATACATGACAAGAAATTTGATGTTCAAATCTGCTATCATCAAAAACACATAATTTATTCTTCAAAGTTTTATTCAGTGATAATATTTCAAAACTTAGAGCTGTTGAAAATTCGTACTGATTTATGCATGTTACTATCTATTTAACTATGCATATTAGAACTGTCACCCATATATATACTTAATTTTGTCCTTTGATAAATTGGAACTTCCTTTCTGGAAATAGTATTTTGGCTTTATGCTAATGGTTACAGTTGAATGAAGCTAGACAAGTTATTTATCAGATGCCTTTATCGCATTTATGCTACTTAATTTCAAGCTTGAATTGTGTGAGCATTATTCAACATAATTTATACCTTAAAATATATTTAAAAAAAAAAGTAGAATATTAGTTTCAAAGAACATCTCTACATTTCACTTTGTAGATAAATCGGTCCATTCACAACAATTATAGAAAAAATCCACAACGAGAAGGAACTTCACCTGTAAGACTCCGTAAACAAGAAGTGTTGACATGATTCCAGCTACGGCGAAGACCATCTTGAACAGTTTGTTCTCTTTCAATCTCTGCATCAACTGCGACGGTTGCTCCGCCATATTTAAATCCAATCATCCGCCGCCGCCTCCACCACCAATCTTCACCAAATCACACCTTCATGAATGTTCACGAAATAAACCAACGCAACATTCATTTCAACAGCCAAAACAAACAACAACAACACACACACCCTCAACACTAGGTGCGAAAACATCAATACAAATGTACAAGAGCGGAGAAGTAAAGGAAGCCAAAAGTACCGAAAGCAGAAACACGAAGCGGGTTTCCAGGAAGTGGAAACAGTATACAGTGATCTGAAACGGATTTGATCGGCAGCTAAAAGTATTTGGGAGGGGTTTTGGTTTTCCTTTCCCTCTCTGCTTCTTTTATATGATTATTATTATTATTAAAAGTATGTGGACAGTGCTTTGGAAGCCACGTCAGAAAAGCAAAGGTCAAGAAACTTGCTTTTCATTTATATAAAACAAAAATAAATAAATAATTCTCAAGAAAATATTCAATAGTGTTAATGGGGTCAACGTGATTGCGTACAAAGATCGGAATGTTATCCATTTATTAATTCATTTGTTTGGGAGTCTTAAATTATGCATCCATTTGCTGGGGCCTCATTTAGTTAGGCGGCCGCATATATTATTGGGTCTAATTCATCGGTTTTAGATATATAATTGTGGTGGCCCGATTTGATAAGGCCTAGCTCGGGATTATTAGTTATTATAACCTCAAAAGTTTGGGGAAAAAGAGATGCTTGAATTGTCCCTAATTCACTATTCTTCATGTTTATTTCTCTTTTGTTATGGATATTCTCTTTCTCATTCTAAGTTCATCCCTTCGTGGTCGAAAATAACAAACTATTACATCAATTTGTGTTCTTTGTATGCGTGTTAATGATGAAATTTATTAGTTTTGTCTAATGATTATTGATTTGACAGAGAAGTGGAACGAGTAGTTTTAGAAAAAGACAAGGCATAAGACACATTTTATATAGAGTCGCCAACTGGATGAGTTCAGGGCAAATTGGAGGAAATTCAAGATCCGTCCCACTTTACTTTCACAAAGTTAAGATCGAAACTTGCTCCCTATAAAAACTTACCCAATCCATCCCACTTAGAACCCATAATCGCTCCTGCTCCGACAGTTGTCCTGCATCACCTCGGCCGACGCAGTCAATAGTTCAATATTTTTATTTTCAAATTATAGAACAATAAATATTTTCTTTAATCATATCACATGACATTAGTCATAAAGTTCTTGGCATTGTTGTCTGAATAGTATGACTAATGTCATGTGTCTTCAATTTATTGGAATGTCAATCTTTTATTTTTTTTTAAATTAAATAATTATTTTTAACTTTTCCATTCATCATGATTTTTCATAACTATCTTTCAGTAAATTTTTTTCTTATTTATTTTTATCTTATATATATATATATATTATCTCATATATATTTTAGATAATTTTTAATTCTATAAAAAATAAATAATATAATGTAAAAAATTTTAAAAAAATTATACACGTAAATAAAATATGTGAGACTTACTAGTAAAAGTAATAAAGAGCGAGCAGAATATTGTCCCCACAAGAGTAGTTATTAATTCTTTTTTTTTAAAAAAAAAAAAGAATAGTTATTAATTACATCAAAGCTAACTTAATACTATATAAGCAATTAAAACAGAAAAAGGAGGTGAGTAATAAATTTTATTCCACCGCACTACAAAGTAATCTAGGTATTGATTTCATATGGCCTTATATACACAGTCATTCTTACATGTATCAAATCACATCATGCCAGTATCATATCCGATACATATTCAAAACTACATTAAGTGATTTCCAGTTTGGATGCATGAGTATACTGCATGATCAAGAATGAAGGTCATGGAGAAAAGCAATGAGTAGGTACCTTCATCTTCTACACTTTCACATCTGTCTTTTCATCACCTTAAATTTCTTCCCCCTCAAAATCACAAAGGAATTACCTTACAGCTTTTTGTGTATGTATTTCACACTACAAAACATTAGGTATTTCATGGAAAAATAGGATACTGACATAAAACAGGGAGCAAATCTCAACTATGCTGAAAAATGTATACATTTTTCTCACATTAATTTGAGTTCATAGAGTAAATACGACCTCGTTGCTGTGGAACTCTGGTTATTACTGCTTCATCTGCACCAAAGGCCTGACTTCTCAAGACAACTGCCAAATTTTATCTCATAAATCATGTAATCATGAACTCCATCGTCTTTCCAGTAGCCTGAGGATGAAAAGCAAGAACTCGAATTCCATTTCATTGACTTGATTGTGACTTTGAAAATTAAATCACAGATTTAATGCCCTCGGAACAGTTATGCAATTCTGCTGGGAATAATCAAAGTGATGAATGAATAAACAATATGGTGGGACAGTCAAAATTTCATGTATTCTTATATTTTCAACCCTACTGAAAGCAAAGCAAAGTAGTGCTCATAGACAAATTATCCTATCTACAAACCACCCAAAGCGGTGGAACATGACGACGATGACAAACAACTGACCTGACGGCAAGAACTGGAATAAATGAGTGAAACATCTTAAACAAAGCGGACAAGCTCCAGATGTGGCTTCCAGGTATAGAAAAAAAAACTGGATGAGATGGGGAGATTAGAGCAAAAGCACAAAAAGATCTGATAGGTGGCGCCATTTTAGTTTTTGACATTTGTTAAGTCCTGTGAATCTATGTGGAGCATAAGAATCCCACCATTGTGGTTATATGAAATTGAGGGCTATCAAGCTTTAATCAATTTGATGCAATCACAAATTCTCTACAGTGGAACCATGGGAACCAAGCAAGTATTCTGGAGTTTCTTCTCTATTTTCATCTTATGGACAGCAACCCAGGAAAGCCTCAAGTTGCTTTTTTTTGGGTTTTATCGTGATTTCAGTTTATATCAGTACAATACCCATTCTGTTTAGCTTATACAGCATGATTCTTTGCCTGAACCTTTAATTGACAAAAAGTAAAGAACAGGAAAATTCATTGTCCATCTTTCCTTCATGCTGCCCAGACATCAATCAATTCTCATGTTAGACCATAAACAGATAAGGCAATGTTGTTCCACCTGAGTGAGATTGTTAATAGGCAACCGGCACGATGAATGACATAGACAAGGGAACCACTCTGGCCATGTGTTGGAATTCTTGAGGTCACCAAAATGCGAATTGGATATTAATGGCAATGAGGGTACCCTTGGTCAGGTGTGATCGGGGTACGATAGACCATATATTGATCCTACATACTTTTACCTCCAGCCTTTTGTGATTCCAATGATACCTGTTAATGGAATATTATATCCATATAACCGAGGTTGACCCTGCCACGAACTTGAATAAACTAGGCTGGAGTTGGGTAACAGATATTATCAAAATATAACTTAGCCATGAGTGTTGTCTTTATCTCTTTAAGGACAACTAGCTGTTGATATACAATAGTCTTCCACCAAATCTAACTCATGAGTTATAAACACTCTGCTGCTCATATATTCAGCACAAAATATATTGCCTTCTCCTTAATTACCTTAGGTACTAGCAAGCTCTCTCTACTGATTATCTTGGTGTTTTGCTCACTGATGCCAAAAACGTCAGCAAAATAAATTTCAGAAATAGTATCTGAGTGTTTTGAAGAGTCTACTTGTCTTCTTCAGCTAAAACCCTACACTTAACCACGTATCATAAGAAATTTTTGGTTGGCCTCATACTATTGGTTGTCATTCATTGCCACAGGTTTTTTCTCTGTTTCAGAAAAATATTGTTCGCAGGCTCCATCTCCTATTCGTATAAATAGGGCTGTTGTGGGGCGTAACACACGGATAAGGAGGCAGGAAAGTTTGCAAATGGT
The DNA here is from genome assembly GCF_026168435.1 of Sesamum indicum. Taxonomy (NCBI): domain Eukaryota; kingdom Viridiplantae; phylum Streptophyta; class Magnoliopsida; order Lamiales; family Pedaliaceae; genus Sesamum; species Sesamum indicum. The sequence continues at coordinate 5,000,769 of NC_142665.1, read as the reverse complement.
TAATATTGCTGTTGAGCATGTATGTATGAATAGCTTATATATGCAGACATATAATACATGAGAGCAGACATGCATACCAGATATGGGTGTTTAAGTATGGAAATGCAGCTATCATTGGTTGCACGGTATCTGTGTAGAAGAAGCCTAACATGTGGAATACTCTTCCAACTGTCTCCCAGTGCTGGTTTTGAACTACCAGCCTCCCCAGCAACCATATGGTTGGTCACCTGAAGCAAAGGGACTTGTATTATTTGAACAAATAAAGTAGAAATCCGTCCAGGAAATTCCGCCAAATGTAAGTTACTACTCAATACTCCTCAAGCAAAATAATGGATTTTCTCCACTCACTTGAGTATCAACTGAAGATACTTCTTTCAGAAAAAGCTAATGAGATAAACTTCAAGCCTTTTTTGGGATCCGAACTAAATTCAACCATAAAAAATTGAGAACAGGTTTTGCAAACAAGGGGCACTTTCTAGACTAACATAGGTAGACCCTGTCATTTGTAGATCGGATCTTGCAACTCTTATTTGAGACATAATTTTTAGATTCTCGCAGATCTCTATTGAAGGATGAAAATATAAATGCAATCCACTACTTTGGAAATAGCTTTTCTTTCGGATAAGTATTTCCCAACAATTTGACAGTTCCAGATTCCAACAGAAGTTTTACACCCAATCCATAGGTCTGATTTTCTGGGTTGGGTTCTATTATGATGCTATGGTAAATTAAATCTTCACTCTTCAACTTCAGCTCCTCGAAGACTTCAACTGATCAAGTCTAGAGTACCATTTGAAAATAAAAGACTGCCAGCAAAGAAGAGGCCATGATAGCACCAAGAAAAAGAAAATATCTAAGAGTCAAAGCAATAGTTACCACAATGGAAAGGTTATGCTCATGTGCAAGCTCCTTCAACAGGAATCCAGCAGTAACCATTAAGGCATGTCCTATATATATAGCCCACCAAGAAAAACGCTTTTAGGTACTAATAAGAAGTTAATGTGCTTTCTTTTGTTGCACATTTTAATTATGATTGGTAAATGAAATGCATGCGCCTAAGTTGCTAGCCCACCATTTTATTAACTGGTACAGTCTAAGCTCAAGATGTCTAAAAGACTGCAATATACTAAAGGACTTGATCACTTTATCTAAATAGTTTATCACACAAATCCAAATATTGAAAAAGTAGTTTAATAAAATATTTGAACAGTTAACCATTTATAGCAGCTAGCAATTGAATATAGTTTTGTACGAGTTGGAAAAGTGTTGAAAACAATGTCCACGTGCATGCCTACAAACCCAAGAAAGCTGATAATACTGACACGTTTTGGCCTAAAAAAAAGATATATGATTATGGTACTGATGATCTTAGTATATGCTCATAATTTAGATCTATTGGCTTCTATTAAAAAAAATTTAAGAACTTTCCAAGTTAACGATGGACATGTCGGTCTGAGATTGCAGAACACAGACCATGTGCTCCACCTCCGCCGAGAACTGGGGCTATAAGTGATGAGAGGGAGTCAATGATAAGCATCCTGACGTTGCAACCAATCTGCGTAATAGTTTTTCTTGGTGACAACAGAGCAAATTCTTCATGCTCGACTAACAGGAAACACAAAGCAAACGAGAAGAAGATAATAAACAAGTACGAAGGCAATCATGAAAACCTCAGATTTCAAATTATTCATTAATTGGTGCAGCATATCCAATAGGGTAAAGATGTCGAATATAGAATAGCATACTATGCTGCTCATTACTCGTTGAACTATTTCATCTACCTGCAGAAACACAAAAAATAGATGCATATCGAAATGTCAGTAGGTGATATTCTAATGCTTGTGTAAGAAACTTATAGGTAGCCCAATTTCGGTTAGAGACAACATGGAACATTTATTTAAGAAAATATATGGAGAAGACTGTAGTTGCATATATAATGAATATAAAGATTTGCCATTAACTCACTCACATCCCAAACTTAATGGAAGAATAGCTGGACAAGATTTTGGCAAAAGTTATACAAATGCAACAGGCTTTTGAGAATGGTTCAAAACGAAATTACTCCAACTGTCTTTAAGATGAATGGAACAGCAGACAGGGCGAAAAGCAATTTACCTCAGTATTAGCAGGATCTGACTCCTGAGTGAGAAACTGGACAATACGTTTTGGTGAAAATGAGTTGCCCGAGTCAAAGTACATCACTGTGCCTGAATATTTTCTTGCCACATGTGACGCAACTTTCAGGCAAACCTAATTTGTCGTCATAAGAACGAAATATGGAGTCAAAGCATCAGCTTTTAGTTTAATATATTGCTCATTCAAAATTCATAAAAAGGGGGGAGAAACCAAGAAATGTAATCAGTCTCCACTGGTTGGTCATAATTTAATCATGCAAGGACCTCCTACTTGAGTTTTACCAGAAGATGATGGCCCGGCTAGCTCTGTTACATGTCCCACACGTAAACCTCCTTGTAGAAGAAGATCAATTCTAGAAGAAAGAAAGTTAGATCTCTCTAGTTATATGCATGTTGTATGACATTAAAATGTAATTGTGCTGAGAGGTACCTTTCGCATCCTGTCGATAGAATACGCTTGTTCAGTTGAGCATCTTCTAATAACTCCAGTCCATTGAACTGCGGTCGACATTGACTCTCTATCATAGAGGACACCAGTGTAATTCCGTACCTTTCCACAAAGAAAAGATAACACTCAGTTCTATTAACTGTATAACTTCCAAATTAAATACATTCACACAACTTCTAAAATAGCTACCTGTTTCAACTGTCCTACCGTGTACCCGTGTCTCCAACAGCCTCTAATGCATAAAGATCATGCACGCGAAAATCTTCAGATGGAAAAAGCGAAAAAAGCCAAGATTATTTTTTAATGAAAAGGCATCAATATAATCAAACTTGGGCGCATGAAATGCTTGAAATGTTACTAATAGCCTAATTGTAGGTGTATTTGTATCAAAGGACTGGAAGATAAGAATATTAGATCTATAATAAAAAAATCCAATTGAGCTTTTCTGAATAGTTTCAAGTTGCAAGTCGTTTCAAAGTCTTTAGAACGCACTTTCAGCTAGTTTCTCCATGATTGTGGAGATCAAATCCACCTAATGATGGAGTAAGAACCAATTCTGCAACCTTATAAAATCAATATTATATTTGGATCTTTAGGTGGGGAAATGGGAAAAGAAATAGAGAAAGTATCTAGTGAAGAAGCACAGGTTACTGTCATTTAAAGGGAGAAAAAAACTTTAATATTGTTTTCCAAATCCAACAATTAAATTAAGTATAAATGAATTCTATATTTTGAAACTGCAAACAGCAAAAATCCATTGAGTTAAAGAAAAACTCCAAAAGTTCCTCCAAACAATAGTAGCAATAACTGAAACATCTCTTGTTTGTCTCTTTGCTAATGGTTACAATGGAATGATGTTAGATAAGCTACTTGATAGTAGTAGATACTTTTATCCCATTCATAGTATTTAGTTTCAAGCTTGAATTGTATGAGCATTGGCTAAACATAAAATTATACCATTAACCTATAAAAAAGATACTACAATGGGTTAGTTTCAACGAATATCCTTGAATTTTCTCTTCGTAGATAATTCACTCAAATCTTCACCAAAAACCAAAAAGATAAATCATAAATCACCAATTGCACAACAATTACAGAAATTAACCAACAAAACATTCATTTCAACAACCAAAAAAACAATGATAATGATGAGAAACGCACACACACACACACTCAACATTACGTAAAAAAGTATGAATATCTACGTACAGGAGCAGGAGTAGGGGAGGCCAAAAGCACCAAGAAGAGCAGAAGTAAACACGCGAGCAATAGCCGGTGAAGCAGCGCCTTTTTCCTCAAGAGTGCTAACAGTTTTCAATCCCTTCCTTTTCTTGATTTAAAACACTTCGCCTTAGCCACGGAATTTCTAAGAAGAAACAGATTCTCTCTCTCTCTCTCTCTCTCTCAATTGATTTGATCAGCACCGTCGGCTGTTCTTTTGGGCAACTAAAGTGACATAAGAAGTATTGGGCAGCATATTTTTTCAAACACCATTAACAATTATATTTTTATTTTTTTGGAGAGGCCGATTAACATTTATATTAATCACTACTAAATTTGATGAGCTGAATAATTAATATTGATGATATAAATTAACTAAAATTATGTATTGAAATAATCAATTATTAACTTTTCAATTTTAAAGCAATATTTATTATAATAAAAAATTAAAAATGAGTAAAAGTACTTCAATTTGATCAAAAATACCCCTTTCAAATATATACATTAATAGAATATAAAAAATATTTCCTACTATCTGAATAATTAAAGTAACACCTCCTAATAGCAACATTTTATGGTACGAAAATCTTTCAATAATGAAAAATTTAACTGCAACTGATACGGAACCCCTTAATTAGTATTATAAAAGTATACCAACGGTCTCTTAGTTTAATTGTTAAGGATCAGGTCTCATGACTTAAATCAAGGTCATGGATTTGCACTTTATAAGATTTGTAGGTATTTTTCTCACTTTTATGTTTGTTTATTATAATTTGTTATTTCATAATTTTTAGTTATATTAAAGGAAACCAACAAGTATCTGAGTACAGGAAACACATGACAGCAGTTTGGCAAACCTTCTTCGGCTGAGTATGTGAAGTGTGTGCGTAATGCAAGAATCTAGTCCACCAGAATTTTCAATGTGCTTGTTTAGACGCCTCTTTGTCCGCTGTCAAAACAGTAATAACCAAAAACCCCTCTTAAAGTTAAATAAAACAAGAGACTCAATGCAAAGTGGCAATGAGTTTCTTTATTAAGTTTAGGATGTTGCTATTTCTTTTTAGCATTTTCTGTCTTAGTATTTTCACAGGGATAACCCAAATGTTGTTTTTGCTTCAAGAGAAGCAGAGCATCAAGAAACATTAAACAAGAGCGAAAACAGAACTGAGATGAATTTGATAAGTATTTACTTAAAAGAGCTGAGAAGTTCACTCGGAAACTAAAATCATTCTGTGCCATTTACATCACTTAATCGATCTTCTATTTGTACAAAAAATCGGAACAACTTAGTTCTAATTTCAACAGAACTTCTGCCTCTTCGCCAAATGAAAACAATCGTTGCTACTAATTATCGGGGCATTGCTCAGACAAGTTCCAGAACCAACACTAGCAAAATTCGTTAAGTGCCCTGAGGAAGATCCACATGACGTAAGAGCATAAGGCTGCAAATTCAACTGTCTTGAAGCCCATTGCCCTCCGTCTGCCACAGGTTTCTTATCAGCAAAAAAATCAGCATCGCCACCTTTGATCGAAACCGGAGGTATCTGAAATGGCTGAAGCCGGGGCGGATTACGCCACCTTGGGAGTGGCCCAGCCACAAGAAGCGTCTGAAGCAGCGGCCCGGCTTCAAGAACAGCCTCCAGAAACTTCCCTTTCTGAGGCAGAGCTCTCCCCTTTACAAGACTATCGATAACCAACGAACCCTGATCGATCCTGGGCACCAACTCCATGCTTGAGAATATTTCAGGTGGAGAAGAGACGGCATCGAATAGGGACTCAACGGGAGGCGAGCCATGCGAGTGGTAATTGTGCGTTTCTGAGAGGCTGTTGGACTCAGTTATGCTTGAATTTGCTCTTGCTGGTCTGGGCAGAGGGCTATCGGCCTGAAAACGAGGGACCATCGTATTCGTTAACGACGTGGCCGTGTTGAGTAGCTTCTGGAGTTGGTTTCTTGCTTCATCTCTTTCTTGGATGGCGAATTTGAGGAGATGGATTAGCTGCTTCACGTACTCCTTGTTCTTCCTCATTTCCTCCATGGCTTCGACTTTTAACTTCTCAAGCTCAAGCGTGGTGCACAGCAGCTTCTGCCCCAGTTGCTCCATGTCCTGATGCTGATCAACATCACAAACAACATCAGTAACAAATCTCGTGAGATAATAAGCAATCTAAGTATCTTTACAATTTACAGACACAAGAACAAAAGGTGAAACAAACACTGATTCCATGAAATTTTTTATCCAAACCAAATTACATAGCAAATGAATACACTTAGCGTATGATTGGTCACTCCTTTAGAACTATACTGATTGGTCACTCCTTTAGAACTATACACCAATTACACGGCAATATATTACACTTGTTGTATGATTAATTCAGGTTCGACTAAAACCTGTATGTGCTAGAATTTCTCCTGATTCCACATGATGGGCTTTATGATCATCAGATCGTGAGACATTTCACGCAAATGATCAGCAATTGGTAGAACAAAAATGTGGTGTTTGAATGAGAAAAACAAACTTGAAAAATGAGAGAAATAACAAGAAATGATAAAGTATGAAGTCCACACCTCTGCATAACCCCACAATGAAGCCATATCTCTGTCTCAAATCTTGAACTTTTGTCTGAAAATGAAGTGATAAGATTTGGCAAAGGAAGAAAAATCTTGGGGGAAAAGGGAGTTTAGAGAAAGGAGACTTTGATGGATATATAGAGTGGAAAGGTTAAAAAAAGACAAGCAAGCCTATTGAATAAAACAGCCAATTGGGTTCACATTGAGAATCATTTTCTTTTTTATTAAGGAGAGAGAGAGAGAGAGAGAGAGAGACACAAAAAAAGATAGTAAGTGTTATGGAATCTACAAAACTTCCAAATGAACAAAAGTCTTCTCTTACTATATTTAATTTAAAATAAATGAGCTGCAAAATAATGGCCTCATTCTCACTCCAAAGCAAATATATTTGAGAATTTTCCATTTATTTGTTTAATTTCATAGTGGAAAAAAATTCAAATCTTTCACCTTTTATTTTGAATTATGTTATGCAAAATATTAATAAATTTCAATTTTTTTCAAATTAGAGTCGTGGAAAGTACACTGAATTTTATTTTACTATTTATTATAAACAATGGTAAAAAATGAAGTGTTAAATTACAAATTAAATATGTTTTTCCAAAAAAAAAATAAAATCCATCGCTTCTTCTATCTTTTTTGCAGTTGCTTCTCAATCATAGTGAATGGCTAAATGAAGACAGATTTTCCTTAATTATTTTTCCATGGACAATGATGATTTCTTGTTTGCGCCTCTCAAATCAAAATGTGAAAGCAAGTTGTTGATCACGCGGTTTTGTTAGTTTAAAAAGGTAAGTCAAATAACACATTCTTTTCATAAATATTAATTGCTGCTTTTAATTACACTTCATCTTCTTCTTTTTTCAAACTTTTTACTGTTCTTTTTTCCCTCCTTTTTCAGTGGTGAAAACATACTATTTTTCATTATTACCACTTTCGCTTCCTTTTTTTTGGGTCCATTTCATGTCAATCTTTTCGTATCGTTCGTTACAAAAAAATGGATTATTACCGACAAAAGGTTATATTAATTGTCATTAGTTATATGCATTACGCCACAAGAACTTTGTTTATTCTTGTAATTATTTTCATAATATTAATATATATATTTAATGATAGTTTTATAATTATTACTTAATATTGTTGTCATATAATGGCAACAACATTTTCACTGTTTTTCTATAGTTTAATTAATGTCAAAATCACAAGGTTTTACAGCTTTTTATTATGATGATATGCATTATATACATAGCTAATGAAAACTACATGAAGACATTGACAACTTCTACTTCTCACTAATCACTATTAATAACGCACTAATCACATCTTTTTATATTATGACGATACTAATTAATTATTAAAGTTAAGGGCATCCCGTGTCCGCCCCTTGTTTTGTATCTAGCACCTCGTATTCGAATTATTATCTATACTATTTTATAATTGAAAAATATATATTTTTTGTTGTGGGTTTTATTTTTTTTTTGTCTGTTATTTTTTTATAATATTATTTCATATTTTTTTTATTTCTCTTGTTGTTGTTCTTTTTTATTTAGTTTTTAAAATTATTTCACCAATTTTCGCCCTTATTTAACTTCTTGTCACCCTCTTCTCAACTTCTACCAATCCTATTGCTTATCTAACTTTTATAATTCTCTCAATAATTTGTCATATTCTTTTTAATCCTTTTTACTTTATTCAATTAAATTTTATTGTAATAACTTTTTTTAACTTTTAAATAAACTATACATGCACATTTAACTGAGCCGCATGCACTAGTAAACTTCAAATGATCAAATCGTTAACCTAAAATCTAATTTCCAAACGCTTGATTTTCTCATTATTGCATGAATTTTACTTAATTTTCTAGTTTTAGTTCTTTTGTTCTGGACAAGTCCGATGATCTTCGAGAGTATTTCTTGATTTTTGGAGTGAATGTCTCGTCTTTTCAAATGAAAAATGATCTATGTTTAAAATGATTTTTATAGTATTTACATAGGGTTGAGTTCCAATTCTACGCATGTAAGTGTTAGTTTGTTTTTATAATAGTATGTGTATGTTGTTTCTTTGTTCCATCTGAAATCGTTGATTGATTTAAAAATATTATTGTATTGTGTGTCAAATGTTGTACTTTAGAGACATCACTGTATTTTAAAAAAAAAATAAGAAAGAAAATTTTTATATGTGATACGGCGGGGTACATATATATGATGAATTTTCATTATTGGAAATTGATTTTTATATCCTTATAAATTTTGATATTATTAGTGATGGGAATATGATAAGAAAAGTGTTTAAAGGGTATGTTTATGGGATCTCAAATGTCAAAATAAGACTAAAATCTATACACTTTTATTCATATTGGGTCGCACAAGATTTGTTCCGATTCGATAACCAAAAATCACAATTATAGATCATTTAACACCTAAAAATGTGGAGATTACGATATTTGGATTCGTACAAACACGTCGAACATTACACCCTATTAATACTCTTTGGAGTAAAAATGCATTATTTATTGAAAAAACTATTTTACATTTTTAAAATTCTTTTTTATTTAAAATCATTTAAGTATTGAAATATTTTAGATAGAAACCTGGAGAAAAAGTAACATGATATGAAGCATATGAATATAATGATTGGAGATAAATGTAGTGTTGTGATCTATGAATTTAGTGTTCTGATCCCGAAGCCAAAAGAAACTCCGAATCCGAAAGCAAAGAAATAATTGAAAAAGGAGGCCAGTCTGACAATACAACACCATAACATGGATGAGGTATGCCAAAGGGATAAACTGTATTATTTTATTTATAATTAATTTATCCCCCGACAAGACGCTTCCTTAGATTTTTAAAGTCCCCACTAATTATATATAATATTTATGATCAAGGCGATGATAAATGTACCGTCAATATGTGTGAATATCACACATAGATATCTATATATATATATATTGTTTTAATTGATATTTACAATAATTTTTATTTTTTGTTATGAGAATATATTGAAAAAATTATAAATTAAGTAGTAGTCAAAGTCCTGAGCGTTCGGAAAAAAGAAAAAAGCAAAAAATTGGAATAACATTGATAGTAGAATTGTTTGAGAATAATTTTTATCAATAAGCGGCAAAAGTTGATAGAAAAGATACTTTTATAATTTTTTACTTAAACTAATTTAATTTAAACAGCTTAAAAAATAAAAGATATGAATCAAATATATTTTTATCAACTTATTTTGAACAAATATACGAAGAAATGCTTATTTTGAGCGGCTACTATTCCGAACACCCCCTCACGTTTTAATCCCTCCAAATAATGAAGATGAAGCCATTTCAATAATAAAATTCAAATTATATTAATAAAGCCTGATGAGCCTCTATGCCTTAGTTATTAACCTAAGTACATTTCAACATTTCTCCAAATATAACACTGTGAGGATATTGTGGCACTATAAATAGATTATTTTTTATATTATAAATAAATAATTTAAAATTAAAAATTATTTTATATTATTTATTATAACGAAGTAATATTAATATAAAAATTAAATATTGGGACAATTATACAACAATTTTCATATTAGTTTTAACTATATTCAAAATATTTATTGTGGTGGAGGGACAACATTAATAATATTTATTTTGTTCTTGCAATTATGTCATAATCTTGAAGTATGAATCATTAGTTGGGTCGTGGGTGTAGCATATTTGCTCCATACAACTTAGGTAGTGCAATAATTATTTCAAATTTTCAATGTATATAAATATAATTATTAAATTCTTTAGAAGAAAAAGACAAATTAAGCTGCCTATACACTATATCCAAATGAGGACAAACCCGATAGGTTTACAATAAATAACACATAAGCTAATGTACAATGTATCTAGCGTCTCTCTCCCTCTCTCTCTCTCTCTATATATATATATATGTATATATATACATCTTAATTCTTGTATATACAAACACACACGCACATGTACACCTAGTACGCGTTATTCCTCAGTTCCTAGGTTTCCCAACATAAAAGTTTTTTAAATAGTTAATGTCAGTCCTAAAATATTAAATAATATTACTAAAGTTGTTTATGAAATAATATATACGTATAAAATAATATATAATATTTTAATTTTATCGTAAACTAATTATTAGTTATGGTAACTTATACATAAAATTTTAACATATATAATATATATTTTTATTTAATAGATAACTGGTGATAATTTTAACATAATCACTTAATTTTTTTTCATTATTCTCTTTTATTTAGTATTCTTAATTCCTAGAGGAATGAGTTAATTCTAAATAGATTTTTTTTCCTTTTTATCATAAAAGTTATTTATTTCCATACCGAACATGATAATGCATAATCAGTTATTGGAAATCGTATGTTCCACAAGGTTCTGCGATGCCTCGGAAACAATCTGACGGGTGTACACACACATGTACATGGGCTTTATTTGTTGAAATTGCGATGAAATATCCGTCCATAATTTAGATAATACTTAAGATAATTTGAATATTTTATGATTTGTTAAAAACATTAGACAATAATTCATCTTATTCATGAAATAAAGTTTAATCGGCAATTTTTCAGTCCTTGAGGTTTTGCCCCTTTCGGTATGTCTACCATGACAGGTGATCCGGATCACAGTTCGTCAGCTATCTCACGTTTTCGGAAAGGTTCGTGACCTGAGAAAAGAGGGCAGATCGTTAGGCTTGCTGGGAGGTCTCCAGCTAACACTCTCTGATGCCTAAGTCAGTAAAAGTGTTCGAGATAGAAAAAATAATCTAAATGCGAACTCAAAGTGAACCCAAATGGATATAATATGGATTTTTGGTGTAAAATATGACTTCCCATAAATAAACTGAACATGGGGTGTTTATAATGTTTGAATGGGTCCACTTGCCTGTACGAAAGGTCCATTTACATTATGTCACGTGTCATGATCCTAGCTCATGTGACGTCATATAGATCAACAGTCTCCAACAAAGGGTCCTTTGGGTATGTCGCGGATCCAGGTCGGGACCCGTGACTCGACCCGAAATGAGAAGGTGTGGATCTTCAGGTTATTCCTGCAAATAAATGCCTATTTTGAGGGTATTTTTGTTATTTTAATGATAATTCTCTTAATCCCCCATCAGTAAGGTTGACACTAAACTCAATAATAAGTACAAATACAGTACAATATAGTGTTGCAACACATGGCACACTGATACAGAAATTTTGGTATGTCAAAAAATATCTGGTGACGGTTCATAGCTTGGTCGCATGGTAGGTGGACGTGCAGGCTTTTGGCACAATAAAGGGTGGTGTTAGTGAATTTTGGCATCATATGGTCATTGTTGGTTGATGCAAGGCAGCATGAGATAAAGTATGTTGGGTATTAGGGGAAACAATAAACGCCTGCATATGATGCACGCACATGGAAGAAGATGGACACTTGTGAACCAGAAGAGTTGGTGTTGTTCGCTTTGGCAACATTTGATGTGCAAGATTTCTTGACAGGACATTAACAGGCGTCAATATGATATATGACCATAGCTAAAACCACAAAGAGTGTCAATATGGTGTATGACACTATGTTGGAAAGAGGTGTTGGTACCATAACACGAGCTACGAAGCAACAAATAACATATTGATTCAAGAACGTCGAACACTTAAAAAATATTGAATGATAGTGCATGGATTTTGATACATGATAGGTTAACATTCTTTGGTGCAAGATAGGGTGTAGTTAGTTGGTCTTGGCATTATGAGGCCATTGTTGGCTTATGCCTCGATAGCATAATGAAATGTGTGCAAGGTAGTGTGGGAAAATGGCAAATGACTGCACATGATGCACGCACGTTGGTGAAGCTAGACACTTTGTAAGACGCATTAGTGTTGTGTGTGTGGACAATATTCATGCGATTTCTCAATAGGACGTTAGACGATGCATGTAGAATGACCTAATGATATAGGCCTGCTATTGGTAGGTACTGGCATACTACCAACATAATCAAGGCTTGATGATTAACTGCAAGCTAAGGCAAAGAATGACTAAGTGAAGCATGTGAGGGCAGTTGGAATTGTCTGATCCAAGACAACTACTTTTCATATGACACCATAAAATTGCAGACGCTACAAAAGAAATTTACGATTAGAATTTTATTTTTCCTATTCAAAGAAATTATATGGTCTCAAATTTTGCCCCATTCATAAAAATTACTAACATACTTACCACCTATTTGGTAGCATTTAATTGCAACTAGGTGAAAAGGGAAAAGCAAGTGGCTAATGCCTAACCAAATACATCTTAAGTTTGAATACAACCTATTAAATAGGATAGGGCTATAGGCCATATTGCATGGCTAATTTTAAAGAGTTAAACATTGAATAAAGATCCCTTTGGCGCACCCAAACAGTTGTCTGCAAAAGCAGAGACCATTTCGCCTTTTCCCCTCCTTAAAGTTCCTATCTACTAACGACTTTACCCGTCAACCTACTCATTTTCTTCTTTATTTTGGTAATCATTTTTCTCTCTAATACCTTTACAAATTTGATGCACAATAATTGTATCCTTATCAGCCCCAAATTGTTTAATTTCATACCTCATATATAACTTTTTTTTTTTCCAAAAAAAGTTAAGGGCAATAATTTTCTTTTATAATAATTATTATATTTTTTTAATATATTTAAATATTGACTGCTGATTAAATATATCAATAATTTCAAACACAGCAATGGGGAGGTGATCAAGGAGAAGTGGGGGAAGGTTGGGGGCGCCGGGCTAGTGACGGGGAAGTGGGGCAGGCTGGGGCGGGCGATTGGTGGGGGGCTGGCGACAGGAAAGAAAGGGCGGGGGAGGGGGTATGGTGTTTTTCATTTTATTTCATTTTTTAAAATAAAAATATATTATTATAAATATATAATATTATTATTATATATTATATTTAAATATAAAATAACATTTATTCTTAAAAATTAATTAAAATTGCACCTAAAGCGCGTGTAGGCTACTTTCAAGACTAGAGGGGTAAATTACTTTTTCTTAAAACACAGGGGGGTAATTTGATAAATTTTTTTCGTAGGAGGGTATTTTGCACATTTCATATATCACAGGAGGGTGGCATGCATTTTTTCCATTAGAAACTCCTTATTTTTTTAAAAAGAAGTTCTTAATATATTTTTTGTTCGTCAATTTATGATCTCGAGTAAATAAAGCATACATCTACGGCTACGACAGAGGTATTCCCTGCAATTCAATTGCTTTTATTTACAATTTATTAGTTATACTGACACGCAATAATTGTACATATATAATTAAATAGATACGACGTATATTTTAAAAATAAATTAGTATATATATATTATTAAAAATAGATCAAATAATTAATTTGAGTGAAAGTAGAATATAAATATAATAGTATATTAACGATTAAAAAATAACTTGAATCATTTAAAATAAATAAATAATTAATTTATATAATGAATATTTTAAATTTGATGTTGCAATATTACAAACCACCATCATAATAATTATTATGTCAATTTTGAGGGCTCATCAACATGCAGCCATGAATATTTCCCACGTGGAAATAAGCCATAATTCGCTAATCCATCTTAATCAGAAAAAATACGATTAGTTACCACCCTAATTGTCGTTTAGCATGTCATATTCATAAATGAATCGGGCACAAGAGGGAGTGGAGAAAAAAGCACATACATAATCTTGTTCTGTTGCGCGGCGGCACATGGTAAGTAGTTATCAATCATGTGGCAACCGGTGGTGAGATGACACGTGTATGCATTTTTGAGGTTGACAAGGATCACTTATCAGCTTCCTTGCGTGCATACGCCGTCTTGGCCGTGTCGAGTGGCACATGAGCTTGCGCTCATGACCTGATTTAGAACTACATTGGTAGGCTGCACATGCTGCACGATGCTCTCGTATGAGTATTTGGGAATAAAAGATCGTTTATAATACATTTGTTTTATACTTTAATATTATAATTATACATGTATTTGAAGTTTTTTTATTAAATTCGATACCTTTTATCTATAGTAATCAAAGCAAAATATTTCACTCACTCCTCCCCGTTGGAAGCATATATGACTATGAACCAACACTCACTCACCTGGAGATCGGTATGAGGTTCCAGAGTTGTCACTGTATCAGGCTTGTATTGGCCATGGCGTTAAAGTTAGGGTTTGGGGAGATACATGGATGCTGAGATCGTCCACTTTCCAGTAGATCACACTAGTGTTATAGGAATTTGATCGAAGAGGTTAATGTACTGTGACAATATTTATTGATCGGAGCACACAAGGGTGGGATTGAAATATATTGTTGATCATGTCTTCATGTTTGAGGATCAAGACATGATCCTCTGTACTCCTCTCGGCCACAACCCTATTCCCGATACTCTTAGTTGGCACTACACCAAAATAGGCTCCTACTCGTTTAGAAGTGGATGCATCTATCCCAATCGACTTCCTCAAGTCCAATTGGATTTTTCTGTGGAAAAATGTGGCTCTAGGGGAAATTCAGATGTTTGCATGGCGAGTTTGTGACAATGTTCTGCCAGGGGGTAATTTGATTTGATGTAGGGTGGTGGAGTAGGCAACAAGAGCAGAAAAGAGGGGAAAATTATTAAAATAATATAAAATTTTTATTTTATTTTTAACAAAATTGGCGTAGGTTAAAATTTTTTAAAAGTTTAAGCCAATTTTGTAAATATGTTTTTCTTTACATTATTTTAATAATTTTCCGAGAAAAGAGAGCATATGGTGTGGTCAAATATGCAACCTTTTTCTTGTATGAAAACAACAGTACTCTCTCTTCTCTCTTTGTGTGATAAGAACTAAACCGCCCAATTAATGATGCTAAAAGCTATAGTGATAATACATGAACTAACTTAAACACAAAAATAGGGAAAATGGGAATCCTTCAAAGGTTTTGACCAAAATCAAATATATATGATGATGCAGAAAATTCATGTGGTTGTAAACTGTATTATTCAATGCAGTGGATATTAGAAATTAGACAAATAATTCAATCAAAAGTTTATAATTCAATAAGCTGGATCTAAGTATTTGGATAAAATAAAATAGCAGGAGTTATATATTAGAAATCTGTTACTAATATTCATTTTGTAAATGAAGAAATGATCAAAAATAGAAAAGGTTAATTATCATCTAGAAATAAGTTAGAAAAATAAGTTAATTCTAAAAATAATGTTTGTAATTTGTAAATTTTTTTTATAAATTATGGAACACAAAAAATATTTATAAGATCAATATATACAAATATATATTACAAAGTAAATAAATTATGTTAAAAAGTACATGTAAATATGTGTCAATACATAATGCATATAATATTATAGAAAAAATATGTTACATAACTTATAAATTTTTATTCAATTACATGTCCACATAATAAAAATGTATTGCTTAAAGAGATGTAGAATAATATATATGAATTATATTATAGACTTACATATTTTATAGTATATATGTTCGATGTAATATTGTAAATTTATATTAATAATTTATTTTTTTAAAAAAGTCAATATATATAACAACACAGGCAAAAATTATGTAAATTTTTTTATTAGTTGTGAAAAAAATATAAGAATTGTAAATTTATGGAGTTTATACAGATTCTATATTCAGTATAAAAATTATAAATTTTGAGTAGTGTTTATTTTAAATAAAAAAATTTATAATAACTCAGATTATATTTAAGAGAATGATTGTAATACAGATATTTTAGGAGTATAAATAATTAAGGGTATTTTTGTTATAAAAAAATAGTGGATATTATGAGGACTATTTTGTTACGTTTTATATTTCAAGAGTATGCATAATTCAGGGATGTAAAGTGTATTTAACTCTTCTAGATATTATTGACACAAGAGGCATGTGAATTGGGGATGAAATCAAGGTGCACGGTGGGCTGGGCCAATTAAGGATTGACACGGATCAATTTAAAAAAGCTTATCCAAGATCGGCCCACTACTGCTTAAGGCTAACCCTGAGTCTTTAAATGAGCCCCAATTAGGTTAATTTCTAAATTCAAATCCAGCACATGGACCACTCGGTTGAGGCCCGGATCAGGCTTGGTGCCTACGTATTTAATTTATTTTTATAAACATGAGTTTTTTTTTTAATAATTACTTAAATTTATAGTTGTATTACAAAATAAAATAGATAATAAATAAATCACATAAAAATATATAGCTAAAAGAATAATAGTTAAGATTATATAATGAATTTAAATAATAATTTAATTAATAAGCTTACGATAATAAACTTATATGATAAGAAATTCAAAATGGACTTAAAAAAAAAACTTTGAAAAAAATAAACAAAGAGTAGTAAAGAATCGAAATACTGAAAATTCAGAAGTAGCATAATAAAGATAATAGTTTTTGGAGTTTTAAAAGTATAAAAGAACTATTAGAACAGCCAATTTAGAAGGATAAAATAAAACTTATATGCCATGCATTATTTTAATAAACAAAAATGACTCAACACTTGGTCTTGGGCCATTGAACTAGACTGATCTGGATTCGAGTTTTAATACTTGGGATCGCCCTATCCCAAATGATCGGGGGTCAAACCAGTTCAATTTTATTGATTCAATTAAACTCGATCCACTGAATATCTTGAAGAGGAACTATGAAAGATATAATGGGCCTATCTTAATGGAACTATGTATGTTCTTTCTTCTGCTTAAAGCCCATAATGCGTTTGATTAATGTTGGACTGTGATTCTTTCAGAACCCATAATACATTTTTGGGTGATCTATCCCCAAATTTGCCCTCTTGTAATTTAGGAAATGTACAATTTTTTTTTTTCTAATCAAATTATTTCTGTATTTTATAAAATAAAACAAAAAAAACATCTCCTAAAAGGAGTGATGTAATGCACACGTGACACATGCCAATGCCATTCTTGTGATTTTTTTATAATTTTTAAGAATAAAATATTATTTTATATATAATATTTTAACATTCATATATATAATATTAAATATTTATAATTATATATATAATATTATAATCCCCAAATCCCCCCCCACCAGCAGTCCGATAATGTATTTTATTTTCATCATAACAAACAAAAAAAATATGTAAAATTGATTTATTTTTATCATACGACACAATTTAAAAGAAAGTACGAGAAATAGTTTAATCTGTTCCTATCATTATTGCCTCTGCTATATAATTAAACTAGAAACTATATATAATTATGAGATAAGAAGAGAATTATTGAAAGACAATCATTTAATAAATAATTAAATATGCTAATGTTAGAGACAACAAATGAAGAGATCCATTTAATTTCTATAATTACAACAAACTTTTATCTAGCTAGAGTTGTCTAATAAGTCAGTACCTACTTGTTAGGTTTGTCCTAATTTTTGTATTATGTTAGAAAATTAGTTGTTTCAAAATTAAAAATTTAGATACTACCAACATAAAAACTGAAGAAAATATTCACTATGTTTGGTTTCATTTTTAACTTATTTTGATGTGTTTTGTGGAGATAAAGAGAAAAAAAATAAAGATAAAATAAGTATGTATTAGAGATAGCGTGTATGTTTGGATTTATTTTTGGAGATAATATAAAATAAATATGATATGTTTGATGTTGTTTATTAGGAGATAAAAACTACTGTTTATTGTTAAATTCTCTTTTACATATATTTATATATATGAGTATGTATATAATTTTTTTAGTTGTAAGGCCTATAATTAGTGTAGACTTATTTTGACAAAAAACAAATAAGGCACTATTTCAAAACATATCAAAACTTTCAAAATAAATCAAGGCAAACATGTCCATGTTTTGGCCCATCTCAAAAATAAAGCAAAATTGAAACCAAACATTATGATTATTTTTCACACTATTTCTTTTAGAATTTTTTAATAATAAAAATTGACTTACAGAAAGATAATTATTAAAATGATTGTTAATTATACTTAGACCACCTTAAAAATGAAAAATTATACTTTCTCCAAACAACTTTTAAATTACATTTGCATCCTCTCCAGAGTTCTCCGTTTATATCTATGCCGCTTCTATTAGAATTTTGACGAAATATATTGATCTCAACTAAAAAAAATAAAATAAATACATAAACTATATTTCACACATCTTTCAACATTCCATATAAATTGTTGAAAATATTTTATTCATCTAACAACTATTTTTTACCAAATGACAAACAATTGAGAAATAATATTTTATTACTGTTACATCATTTTGCCTTTAGTATATTATATTTACCCTTTACAAATATAAAAAATATTATCATAATTATCGTAATTTGTCAATAAATTATACTGAATGCAATGAGGGATATAATCGAAAGTTCATGTAACTTTTTCATTGACGTCAGCATTTTTTATAAACTTTAATGAAAGAGTAGAATTGTAGATGGAAAATTTTGGAACAGGGTGCAAATTTTATAAAAAAGTATAATTTAATATTTGTAAAAGGAGTCTAATTAAGCGTAATTAAATTAATGTGAAATGTATATTAATGCTACAAACAGGTCATTGAGGAGCATTTCTTTAATTCGTTTTTTAAAAAATAAAATGTGAATTATGATTGGAGCAGAAGAATGATTGCTGTTTAATTAATTGTATATATTTATCATTAGTGGCTAATTAATAAAACATTGCTCCTTTCTGTCTTTTATTTTGTTTAGGAAAAAATGATGTGGTTGTGGTTTACCCAAAACTTTGTGGAAACTTATTTTAAATCTCTATGGCGTCAGAGCAAACCGACCAAGTTTTGGTGGCACTGTCTGTATATGTGTTGGTGGGCCCCAAATGAGAGACGAAGAAACTTTTTGAAACAATTTGAATTTGATTAATCTCTGTCAAATATTTGTAATTTTTTAAATAATACAAGATATTTATAAATATATTAAATTTTAAAATGAATTAAATTTGATTAAATTTTGTAATTTATTCTTACTATTACTGTAGGTACGAATGACATGAATTACATATTGAGCTGACTTCCGATATAATTTATGTATTAGGTTCCTCTATGTTCGGATTTAAATCCAAAATCACTCATAAATCACCTAAGTTCATAAGTTCATTAAGGACATCATGAAAAAATTTCTTGTTTTAGTCCGTCGATGTTTGAGTTAATAAAATTAAGTTGATGTGAAACTCGAAAAAATAATAACGATCATAAAAGATTTATAATAAATACTTATTGATTTGTTGTAAACTGTTATTTTAATTTTAATTAAACAATTGCGTAAATCAAATACATTATTGGATTTGATTTGCGTGGATACCGACTCAAATATGAAATGTGTGGATTCGATTAGTCTTTTTCAAGAGTTCATTTATACTCGAACAATTGAGCACATAATTACATATATGTGAATTAGTATAAAGAATTTTCATAAAAATTGAACTAATTATATAAAAATTTAATTTGGAGATCATAAATATAAATTAATACACTCAACCACCCCAATACCTCTTTACTTTTTATTGAAAAAGAAATGGAGCCATTGATATATATCTCCACCTCTCTCCACAAATACAATTATTGAAGTATTAATGATGAATTTATAATTAATTCAAATAATATTAAATTAATTAGTTTGTTAAAGTTTTGAAAATAAGTGAAGAACTTATTACTTTTCTTTTAAAATAACTTATAATTTTTTGGTTTTTATAAAATTTTATAAGTTTTAAAATACTTTTTATTTTTTAAAAAAAAATTATAAAACCACCCAAACACCCTCGAAGAGTTTTGGTTGTTGAATATCACATACTCATAATAATTAATTAGATGGTATTTCATATGAACTTTTTGGTAATTATTGATATTATTTTATTATTATTAATAGTATTTATGTTTTTGGTATTAATTGTTATTTAGACGGTTAGAATACGTAATACAACCACAACTAATCCCTATCACTACACCGAATGGCCGGTTCGAATTTCAAACATTATACGAACAATCATTTTTGGTGGACCCCATTACCAACTCATGGTCGGCTAATGTTGGAATTCCATCATCACATCGTGAGTGATAATTGGTTGGCCAGGCAGAAAAAAGAAAAAACAATGCCACGTGGCGCCACGACATCAAATTGGAGGCACCCCTCCTGGCCAATCATAAAGTGGCTTGATCAATAAGTGTTCTTGCATTAGTCCCTCTGTATAAATAGAGCTGCCCTATAGTAAGGTAGTATGACATATAGAAACACAGATTCAAGAGGGCAAAAGACATTTCTCTTGCGCTCTTAAAGTTCTAGAACTCGTATTTCACATACAACGGTAGATAAGGGAAGATGCCGATTGCAAGAATAGCTGTGGGATCACCGGCCGAGGCCAGCCAGCCGGAGGCGGTCAAAGCCGCCTTGGCTGAGTTCATTTCAATGCTCATTTTCGTTTTCGCGGGTGAAGGCTCCGGCATGGCTTTTGGTAAGCTAATGGATATCAATTACTATGCACAATGTATAATAGGAAGGATTAATTAATTGCATTACTAAATAACGTGACCCCGTAATCTTTTTAGACAAAAGGTCACTGTTTCATGCATCAAGGGGTCGAAATTGACCCTTTTCTTATTTAAGGACTTTTTTGCCCGTTACCGTTTTTATAGGGAACTTTTTGGGTACTTAATCGTAATATGAAACTCATTACTGGGAATTTAATCGTCGTTTTTCTCAACAGCTAAGCTAACAAACGGTGGAGCAAGCACACCTGCTGGCCTTATTGCGGCATCAATAGCCCATGCTTTCGCCCTCTTTGTGGCCGTCTCGGTTGGCGCCAACATCTCCGGTGGGCACGTAAACCCGGCTGTCACATTCGGTGCCTTTGTGGGTGGTCACATCACACTGTTCAGGAGCATTCTCTATTGGATTGCTCAGTTGCTTGGATCTGTGGTTGCATGTTTGCTTCTCAAGTTTGCCACTGGTGGATTGGTAAGTAATTATTCAATCATAATATGTATGTAAATAGGGATGGCGATCAAGATTCAAGTATGATGAAGCACAGTACTTAACTATATCTACAGGAAACATCAGCATTCGCACTTTCATCAGGAGTTACAGTTACAAACGCCCTCGTCTTTGAAATAGTGATGACCTTTGGCCTAGTCTACACAGTGTACGCCACAGCAGTTGACCCCAAGAAAGGCGACATAGGGATCATTGCCCCCATTGCCATCGGCTTCATAGTGGGCGCCAACATCTTGGCCGGTGGAGCCTTCGACGGTGCATCCATGAACCCGGCCGTCTCTTTTGGCCCAGCCGTCGTCAGCTGGACATGGGACAACCACTGGGTCTACTGGCTCGGCCCCTTCGTGGGCGCCGGAATTGCCGCTCTTGTGTATGAGATTCTGTTCATCAACCAGAGTGGACATGAGCAGCTCCCTGTAACAGATTACTAAGGTGTTTCTTTGTGTTTGATTGGTGTTTGTTTTCATTTTGTGAAAGTGGTTAAGGCCACTGGCTTTTCTCCTGTTATGATCTATGTATGTCATCAGTTGTCTTGGTTTTATGAAAACAGTTGTTGACTTTTCGTATTAAATGTCAGCTTGTTCCCTTTTAAGTACTCATAATTAAGCATAAACCAGCTCTAATTAGTTTAAATATGGATGTTGATGAGGATTTGAATAATTGAAGTACATATACTCTCAGCCAATTTTAGCTGTGGGATTAAGGAGTTCTGGTGGTGGGTGGAAATGATCATGCGGTCAGGGTCAAGGAGTCATAATCAATGCTTTTAACAATCACACAATCCACGGCAGTGATTGCATATCACAAATTTTTTCCAAGAATTAATCTCCTAACATATTTTAATTTGTTGGTGAGTTCAACAAAGAAACCCTCAAAATATTTTCTTTCCCTCACCACTTTCCTTATCTTTAAGGGAAAACTATAATTATATATCCTGAAATTTAATATAATTAAAAATATTTATTTATTATTTAAAAAAATTCAAATAATTCCTTCATCTTAAAGTCCGTCTCACAACGAGCTAATTCTGTTAGTCTACGATAGGTTTTCATCTTTGGATTATAAATTATAATTATATGTATATTTTTAAAACTTTTTAAAATAATTTTATGGACTAATAGGCCGTACGGATTATCTACGTTACCTACCTCAAAACTTTTTGTATTTTTTAAAGAATTAACAAGAATAAAGTAATAATTTTCACTTTACAATGTATGATCCGGCTACATATTTATTTTTTATTTGAAGAGAATATTTGTAGTTTTTTATAAAATTATGGGATATTCAAAATTATGTCAAAACTCGAGATCGATAGCTATAAATTACTCAATTTTTAAAACAAACATGTGATATAAAATATAATTATTATATATATCAATCTTGTATCTAACACATTTTATACATTATGTCAACTAGTTATCGTACCTCCATTTGATATATAAAATAGTTTTTAAAAATAATTTTCATTTAAAAAAAGAAAAAAGATTTTAGCTTCTAACACAATATCTTATATGATAATCATTACTCATGATATGAGGTTTCTTAGGTCTCCTTAGGATTCCGAGACTCGTGGCCTAAGAAAGATGATGACCATCCGGTTGTGGAAGACCTTACTCAGACCACTCCACTTTGTTCAAAGTGGCCTAAAAAGAAATGTTGACTCAAAATGTTTAGTTCTTGTGGCCATCGGATCTCAGAAGATATGTGATCGATGTGGGAAATGGTAAGTAGTAATGAAGATTGTGCTAAACATAGGGTAAAATGTAGACAACCCCCAATGCAGTGGAATATATGTACTTTGCTTTCTAATTTTCTTTAAATATTTTTATATTTAACCTTTTAAATTTTTTTGCACTTTATATTTTCAAGAAATAATGATGATATACTCCATCCCTGTGTGTACACGTACTTGAGGGCGATTTTGAATTCAGTAAAATTGTAAAGGTTAAATACAGACAGTCCCCTAACGTATGGAATCATTTGCACTTTGTCCCCCAACTTTTTAATAAAAATAAAATAAATAAAAAAGATAGGTAAAATGGAAAAAAATCCAAAAAATGAAGAAAAATTCAATACATTATTTGCAGATAATCAACTTTATATTACAAGATAAAATCAAATAAAAAAGAACCATGAACTTTCTACAATATCAGGTATGTGTATGGACCCCTAAACCGAACAAAAAAATTTTAGATTTCAATTCACAAACAAAAAATTTCAAGACAAATACAAAACCAACAGAACGTTGCAAAGATTGAGAAAAACACAAATGCGAAAATAAGAAAAACTCATGGATACAAATAAAAAGTTGAACTTCAACAACCGAAATGAAAAAAATCATGAAAGAGTGTAACTTCACAACAAAACTAAATACACTACTATTGCACAAAAAGGGAAAAATCAAACCAAAAAGATAACGGGAAAAAAATTCGTGTATTTCTGTCGGCACTACCATTAAGGATAAGTGTGTATTTTAGTGTGAGCCAACATTAGGCTTGTAATGTGAAATGGTTCATCTGCAGATCAAGCATTAAATTTTTTGAAAAATTTCTTCTATTTTTTCTATTTTTCAGAATTTTTCTCCATATCTTTTTCTAATTTTTTAATTTCTTTTTTCTTTTTTTTTTGGTGTAAAAAGGTTTGGGGGCAATATGCAAATGATCCCATACATTGGGGGACTATCTGCATATAACCCTTACAATTTTACCGAATTCAAAATTGCTTTTAGATGCCTGTACACACGCGGATAGAATATTCCATTATTATTTCCCAAAAATACAAAGTATAGCAAAATCAAAAGGTTGGATGGAAAAATATAAAGAAAAAAGGTTAGGGGACAAATGACCCCACACCTATAGTGCATGGACAGTGTACACGGTGATATGAACATGATACAAAACGGATATCGCAACATAAAAAATTTAGAACACGATATGGCACTGATACGTCTATATAATGTATATTTTTATTATATATTCTTAATTTCTCATAAAATTAAAATATACAATATGAACAATATCAGGATAAAATATAAAATATGCATGTCTTACATCTATATTTTTAACCAAAATGTGGCTTCAAATATATATATATATATAATCAATTTATTTTAAAGAGTATGCAATAAAAAATATTTAATATTCAAATTAATTGAACTATCAGGACCATCTCCAAAAATTTTAGTAATTTCTTCTCAAAATTTTTAGTTGAGATGAGTGATTAACACAAAAAATAGCTTAGAATTTTTTGAAATTATAAAAAAAGATTCAAAATATGTCCAAAACGTGTTGGACTTATGTGTTCTTTTTCATTTCTTTTTTATTTTTATTTTCGGACACACGATCCACTTATCTATCACGTGTTCGAGGAGTGTTAGTTTCCTACACCAGGTCGGATAATTTTTCAAAATACTCATGTATTATAGCCCAAATAGTGGGAGGATGTCTGCATTTTACCTAATTTTTTAATTGATTTATTACTTGTAAATACAGTACGTGGATCGATAACACCGCCACAGGCTGGGGATAAATTCGTGGTCGGGGACGCAGTGTTCCACCGCTTCAGTCTGAAGATTCCAGAGTGGTGGAAGCTTCGATTTGATATTTCCCTTCCACCACCTCTTGGCGGAGTTACTAGGGGTCTTTTCATAGAGGCAAAGCTCTTTTACAGCACAATTCGGATTGCGCATAGGTATTTCCTGTTCGTTGAAATCTGGGTACTACTACTTTATGCACTGTTTATTAGTTATGTAAATATTTATTTTCTTTTATGTATCGTACTAATGACAGTGTATTTCCTTTCTTGAAGAAGTTTTACAGATGGGACATGCCTCCAGCTCAAATGAGCCCTGCTGCCGGCCAGGTGGATTAGGCTACAGCTCGAAAAAGAAGAAGCCAACATGACTTTCCAATGAGATAGTTGGGTAGGAGGATCAGCTGGACAGGCCATCCAACTTGGTGCAGGTCTATGGCTATTCTTGGATAAAGAAGGCTGTCTTGAAATAGATTATTATGTTTCTTTCAATGTTATAATTTCTTTCTAATTATGTCTTCTTTTTTCTTTAAGGAAAATTTTCAAAAGCTGGTGGATAAGCATACCAATTAGTGCGCCACCCAAGACGGGAAGGATTGTGGCTAACACCAGTAGGTGGATGCAAAAAGGGTTTCATTTTCAGGATGAGATTAGAGCCTCATTCTGCGTCTCAATTTAGTTGGTTCAGGAAGAAGAGTTTTTTACCAACTCCATCATAATGACATTATTTGTACAGACACTTCATCGTTTATAGTTGACTTATCCAAGTCTTGCCCCGGTGGTTTCCTGCACTTGGTGGCTTGTACCTTGAACCATCACCAAACTTGCTCGACTTGGATACGACAATTCCCTTCTATTACAACATACAATCATTATGCATTAATCTTCACAAATGATATACCTAATTATTTATCAATATTCTTATGTTGTAGTAACTGAGGGAATAGTGTAATCACGAGGCAATAACTCACTAATTAAGACACTTCATCATAACATCTCTACAACAAATTGTACCCAATATTAATATTCACAAATCTAGCAACCAGTGATAAATAGGAGTGGTTCTCACAAATACTGTACAATGGGTTGTAAAATCAATTCGACAGTTCAGATACATTAAGTGAAATACTCTTTTTTAATTAAGTTATTTTTTTAAAAAATGTATATATTGAACTGCCATGTCATCAATTGGCTTTGTATGGAAAGTTTCAACCCCAAAGTTATTATAATAAATGGAAAAATGCATTATTTCGTGTTTAATTATGTATATTCAGCCATGATCATTATCACAATGAATAAACTAGCCCTGATGCATATCGACAACTAGGCTGCCATATCTATTATGCTTCACTGACCCATAGTTATCAGGTTAATTTACCACGATGGAAAGCTAACTTTACCAAAAGATAGGATTTTAATATAATACATCAATTCTGTGATGATCCCTCAACACACGTGGTGCCAATGCAGTCCAATTATCAATAAAAAGAATTGGACAACTTCTTTATTTTAAAATTGAGTGCACTGCTTTTAATAACTTAATGCATACGAATTCCACATTTGCCTGAAATTTTTATTTGTTCTAATGGTTTTGGTAAAGAAAGATAGCTTCATTGTTGGATGGAATGGGGAAGATAGGTGCATAAAATGATAATAGTGTAGTTCATTGTTCTAATGGAGTGCCAGTGATCCTTCCATTCTAGTATCAGTACTTGTAATTTTGATTCTATAAATATACTTATTTTAATTTTGACCATTTTAATCCATAAATGATAATACTGTAGTTCAGTAATTTTTACTTTTCGAGGATAAGATTATTGTCGAAAATTTTAAAATTAGCCAAAGAATCACACATGCATGTAGGACTTTTTAACTGATTTTTGAATTTTCGACAACAAGTATCCTCAATTGCGTAAAAATTAAAAAATTAATAGATTAAATATCTAGTAATAAGTTTAAATGATCAAATCGCCAAATACTTATAGTCATAGGACTGTGGCCTCTTTTATTTGACATGATGGAATTTAAGTGGATCAATAACTATAGAATTATAATTCAATCATAATTAGCTATTTTAGCTACTAATATCGTGTCAATTCAAATTCAAAACAAAGTAAACAAAAAATTAAAAATAATTAAGTGGGATATCCCGACTCATACCTCAAAGTAAAAATGAACTATAACAATTACCAAAGCCACCCAAAAAAGGTTTAAAATGAACTAAATAATTAATGCTAATTATAAGAAAAATGAAAAATTAAGTACTGCAACTGCTAATTAATTTTCGACAATTATATGGGAGCGGGCAATTGAGGATTTACGACCCATCAAATAGGCAAGTGGTACCCTTTAATAATCAACATGATAAAAAACCCCACTTTCTAAAGATACCACCAAAACCCTAAATATCAAGCTTTATGTGTTTGGACCATATCTAAATAATTGGATGAGAGACTTCTGCGTCACAGCACACACTATACATATATTCATATTTCATACCCACCCATCATTCTTTCAAGGTCCCATATATATACTGGATTCTGGGACTATTATATTTGTGCACCTATTTCCATGTCCGATTCCTCACACCAAAATTTTCAATACTTTCTTGGTAAATTCACTTTAAAATTTAGGGTAAATTCCATTTATCGATTCCAAAATTAGGTTTGATTATATAAACAGTCTCTATTCTTTATAAAATTAATTTTAAGTATATCTTTTAAAAAAATACCGATGTAATATATACCTTACAGAGTATCAATAGATGCATTTGTAATTTGTAATTAACATATATATATATATATATATATAGACATAATAAAAAAATATAGATGTAATTTATCCTATAATTATTTTATGCATATGTAGAGCAGCAGAATACAAATTTCCACTATTGATCACAAGATTACATAATTTTCATGGTTGATGATTTTGACATGATGCGATTTGGAATTTTCTGCCCACTCCATAAATAAAAACAATCAAAACCCACTCTTTGTTTATTTGAAAGAAAGAGAAGATAATATTAATTATGTAATCCGGACAAAGGAGAGTAAATGAGCAGGAAACAAACTACTAAAGTACATTCACACATTAGATGATTGATTACAGTCACGACTTGAAAGACAAGAGTGCTGACAAAACATTAACAACTGCTGAATCCGAAGATTAAAACTATACACAGAGTTAATTACTTAGAAGTAGCACTAACTTTCAACTATATATATATAACCAAATTCTCTTTGAAATAAAAATTGAACTTTTTTCATGTTAATTTAGCCAGTCATGTAATAAGGGAAAGAATGAAAGTGATCATCACCAATTGGCTGCATCGGCAACCTGCTTTCTTCTTCGTCCATGGACCACAGCTGCAGGGAGTGATCTGTGGGGCAGTAATCCCATATGGGAGAGGCCACTGCTTGGCAGGTCATCAGCTGGTTGCAATTTTCTTGTGAAAACTCAAAGTCTTCCCATATGTCTTCCATGGAATACACCTTGGGGCTTTCTTCGGCTTTCGAGCTAGTAATCTTCTTTTCTCCAGGCGCTGCAGCCATCAATTCCATCCCACCTGTGTCGTAAAAACTGTGCTCCTTAGCCTGCAGGGCCGGAGTACTGATCAGTTCTGCCGTAGGGCTATTTGAGATTGATGAGGATGAAGAGTTGGAAGACAATGAGGAAGCCGATACCGATGGAGATGCAGCGCCCTTCTTCCTCTCCTGAGCCATTTTCCTCATGTGAGTCCTCCAGTAGTTCTTGATCTCGTTATCGGTTCGACCGGGTAATTTCCGGGCAATTCTTGACCATCTACAAGTTAATATATCGTGTAGAAAATTTTAGTACAAACAAACATGATCAATAACATATGATTAACACATCAGTCAAGAGAAAATACAGCTATAATTAAAGCAATCATGCATCAATGACATCCAAAGATCAAGAAAGGGGTTGTCGGCCGCTTCCCGAATGATATTTTCCTAAAAGACACAACTCCGCATGGAAAAAGAGGTTTCCAAGCATAGGAATCAGCGCAAAATTCATTGTTTGCAATCAACTTAGGTTTAGCGTGTGATGTGTGTGTGTGTGAATGAGAAGAATAGGCAGGGAGGGATGATGAAAGTGAACCTGTTTCCATATTTGGAGTGAAGCTCGAGAACAAGGCGCTCCTCATGAGGGGTCATCTTACCCCTTTTGAGGCCAGGGTGGAGGTAGTTAACCCAACGCAGCCTGCAACTCTTGCCTGTTCTTTTCAAGCCTACAACAACAATTCATTGGGATGGTTAAATTCATTTGGGGTCGTGGTGAGTGCGATGCCCATGCCCAAAACAAGCATACCTATATATTCTGTCTCCCGCCAACCGGCAAACCTGAAACTTTTGCTATGAAATCCCATCGCCGGTCGCCGAACAAGTTCACGTATAGTACCAGCTGAACATCTTCTTGTTCAGTCCATGGCCCTTTTCTTACTCCTTCCTTCTCCATCATATATTCTCTCTCTCTCTCTCTCTGCGCTACACGGAGAATCTCAAGGGTGGGCTGCTGATATATATACTAAGGATTTCTATGAGTGATCTCTTTGCATTAATAAAAATTAAAGTTGGATTTGATCAGTGGTGTATATGAGAAAAGGACCCTCACCCTGCGACTTGACCAATTGATGATTGATAGCAGAATATGGCTGAATGATGCAACCCATTATAGAGTGCAATTTTTATTATTTCATTTTCTTTTTGTTGGGTTTAGAATAAGTGGCTGATATTTTGATGTAACTTTCATAACTAGCACAACTTTTACAATTCACTCTATTTTTTGTAACTGCCCATTTTTTTTCACATCCGTACAATATTATCAAGTGTACGTAGAGCCCATCTCTAGTTAGAGGCTAGAATTTCAAAATAGAATCCAATTTGATTTCAAAAGTTGGTAAATAAGATTCTGATCCGAGTTGGAATTGCGATTTATAATCCAGTTAAATAAAGAGTGATAACTGAAATTTTCAGTCTGAAAGATGGGTGACCCACAACACAATTATAAGGCTTGTTGAGATAATTTTAAATTAATTTTTTCAATACCTAAATTAGAATTCGTTTGTGAGAAATGTTGGGGTCGAAATAAATGTTTAGCACTAAGCTGGCAATCTGTCAAAGACCATATAGAGCCATGTGTCACCATGGCTGCCTTTGATGCCCTACGAATCAATGATTGTCCGTAAGAGTTATTGGGTTGAACGCTCATACGCCATTCAAATAAAAAGATACAAATTCTTGCCTTGATATGGGATTTTATTAATTTTGAAAGACTAATTCAATTTTTGTTGAGCTTGTACTATTTAGTCCCAATCAAACTACTTATAATACTCATACTATTTTTTTTTTAAAGTTATTACAATATAATATTAGTTAATTCAAATTTCTTTATATATATATATATATATATTCTATTATTGTATATCGATTCAACAACTCAAAATTTCATTTGATTAACACCCAAATGAAACTTCATAAAAATGAAACTTCTTATTGTTACTTCTTGTGGTCTACTTTACAAAACTGAAATTGAATGCTAACCAAAACAAGAAAGTGATAATCACAAG
This sequence comes from Sesamum indicum, assembly GCF_026168435.1. Lineage (NCBI taxonomy): Eukaryota > Viridiplantae > Streptophyta > Magnoliopsida > Lamiales > Pedaliaceae > Sesamum > Sesamum indicum. The sequence goes on along the minus strand of NC_142665.1, from coordinate 4,970,288 downwards.
CATATTTTATCATGAAAGAAATTAATAAGCAATACACACACATGAAACAGCCTCACGCCACATATCATAAAAGGTGGCTGTCCAACAATACTAGCTAAATTAGGGAAAATTTATTTTCTTAGTTAGTTAAATATATTTAATATTAATTTTAATTTTGTAACTATGACTTTTATTATTAAGTCCTTTTAATTTAAAAAATGCTAAAATTTAGTCCTTCGATGATTGAAGTTTTAATTTTTGGCCCAAAAATGACATGACATGCCAACTGAATATTTTTTTTTCGTTGTTTAATCCTACATAACTTTACACATAAATTAGAAGAGATTTTGGATATAATTATACTTTTATTAATATATATATATATAATTTATAAAAAAATATATACGTCATCCTTGCTCCCCCTCCCCTCCTTCACCTACCCCCCTGCAGAGGGGGGTGATGGTGTCTTGTCATCCAGATCGGTAATAGATTTGGACAACAGTGTCGTTTAGAGGTTCGATTGCCACTGCAATGGATGACGGCCACCCTCAACTGTGATGGGTTACGGTCACTCTCCATTGTGATAGGCGATCGCCATTGCCCAGAGATGAGGATGAGGCGACACGCTTTCATCTGCAGGAAGGCGTCATTACCACTGCAGGTAGTCACTTAAAAAAATATATTTAAAATTTAATTATAAATAATTAAAAAAATTAAGAAATAAAATAAATTCTTAAAAGAAAGTTAAGAAATATTTTTTAAAAAATTAAGAAAATTAATTTACTTTTTTAAAAAAATTATAAATAATATTAAAAAATTTAATATTATTTATAGTAATCGTTCGGTCATCTTTCGCTATAATATAAAACTTGAAAATAAAGTTTTATTACACTACCAAAAATTGACTTTTCGTTATAATATAAATTACCATAATTTAAAAATTATCGTAAATCAATATTATTAACAACGATTACACTTATATTTTTCTATAATTAATCAATATTTGCTATAATATTTAGCTATAACTAATGTTTGGCTTCATTTACAGAAACAACAGCTAATGATCATTACTGAGCCATGATTAATTTGAAATCGTCATAATATTTTTAAATATAATAATTAACTATATCAAAAAATTATTTTTTTTTTGTCTGTGCTATAAAATTTGAAAAGACTCAAGTTAACTTATTAACTGGAAATTCTTGGACACAAAACGGTTGGTTGACAGTTATTTGATTAATTTTAATTAGTTAACAAACTAAATAGCTTGCACTACTCATTAATTTTTGAAAAATAAAATATTAAGTAATGCATAAGAAAAAAACGCAAGAGATTTGTAATTGATTTTGAAAAGACTCATAATTTTAATTTAAGTTTTTGGTGATAACTTGTAATTGCTCAAAATTCCATTGAAAATACCGTTGTAATTTGTCACAAATGTTATTCCAACCTTTTGTCCATACGTTATTATAATAGTAAATAAACTATTACAAGATAACTCGAACCATCAAAATTCATCTTAGCTTTCATTGCACATTTGTGACGAATACTGTTGTCACAAATATTTGGTCGCAAAATTGTTGGTGAAAAATACCAAAATCTAGTCTAGGGTATACTGTCGCTAATTAGCGACGGCCACCCAAGCGGGTGAAACCATTTTGGTGATAACTATGTCATTGCTAAATTTGTCTCAACCACTTATAACTTACATTTTGTGAGGAAAAAAGTCTCGTTATAAATGAAATTTGACACACTTTGCTACAAAATACGAACCCAATCACAAACTTTGGCGATGGACAGCTAAATGCATTTTTGGCCCAATAACTTAGGTTATTTAACGTTTTCGTCCTTTAACTTTTTAAAATAATATTTTGGTGTTACATCTTTTTAATTTTATAATTTCAATTATTTCTTTCATCGGAGTTAACCATTTTCTGCAATGGAGGTCAACTCCAATAAAAAAAAGGGTGAAATTGTAAAATTTTTAAAGATGTAAGACCAAAATGCTACCATATAAAATTAAAAAATAAAATCGCCAAATAACTTAAGTTAGGAGACATGAAATGCAAGTAAGATGTTAATAAATTACAAAATTTAGAGATCTACTCCTTAATTCTTTCATATTAATATGCCAAGTTCCTAAATATTCTCTTTAATCATTATGGTATACTACCCTAATAAATTAAATGGACAAGAATGCCCGTCAAAAAGGACGAAAATAAATAAAGCCCCGAGCATCCACTCACTTTTTCCTGCAACCCGACCCACATTGAAAACCCCAAATTTGGACAATGGATCCTTCGACAACATCTCGTTATGTTGCCACGCAGACCAACTATGTACAGATACTTGGGCCTATAAATACAATTTTCACACACATTTATGGTACGTTACATTTACTATAATTTCAATAAGATTAACTACACTAATTCGCTTGTGACCATCTCTAAACCTTCACTAGTTTAAACATAATTAGAAAATTTTAATAGGGGAGCTCCCAACTCGACCCGATCTCCCAGAGACTCAAACCAATTTTGATCCAGATCAAAATATTATCTTTACGAGATGGTCAAACATTAATCAAATGAGGAGTTGAAATTCATTAATCACATGGATCAATCATCGGAGACTGCACAGTAGGTATGGGCAGTGTGCACCACCCATATTAAGTAGCAGCCTCTAGAATGCACTTATACAATCATTCGAAAATGAAACCACTATATATATATACATATAAATAAATATAGTGGGGTGTTGCATCATCATATTCGTTCTGCTATGACTTAACAACATTAGGTATATATATATATATATATATATATATATATATATATATTAGTTATAGTTCCAATCAACATTCAGCTTTCCATAATAAGAGAAAATTAACATTAGATGTCTGAGAAAAGAGTAAAAAAGGAGTAAGGTTTATACTATTTTCTGCTATACTACTCCTTTTACTTACTTTTCTAGTGATAAGTAGTTCATAGTATATATGCACCTACAATTTTGTTCAGGAGTTTGAATGCATTAATTTGAGCCATCATTTTTTCAAACTCTAAAAATATTAATCGATAAAAAACACCTCTGAAAAAAGATTCAGCAATGCGATCATCACCCTAAATTTTTAGGAAAAAAAATGGAATATGATCCCATCTAAAGCAAGAGACAGTAAAATTTCTTTTTCACAAATTTAAGGATCGTGTCGTACTTTTTTTAGTTAGGAAAAAAGTAATATACACTTTCTTACAAACTCTTTCTAAAAAAAATTCTTACACAAATCCATATTTATATTAGGTTTACTAATTAAAACACATTAAAGATATTGGATCATTCTAGAGAATTAAAACTATATGTATATATTGGGGGGAGGGGGGGGGGGGGTTCTTGGTTTGGGGATTGTGGTGGTGAAAGTGGGATTTGAAAGAGAGTGACCAAAATGACGTGTTAGCCACCATTTCATGGCCACTCCACTCAAAACATTCACTGTCCTTATACATCAATTTTTAAATTCAAATTAATGTTAAGATGAGATAGGTACATACCAAAGTTTTGTATGTTCTTAATATAAAAATACCAATGTATAATGACTTTATACCATGTTGATTTTATTGGGTTAAATGCAATTTACTTCTATGTTAATAGATTAATGCAAAAAAGTTTTTATTAAAGTATAAAAAAAATCATCAGAACTTTTTTACACCTTTTCATTAATAAAGGGAGTAATTGTATTTATTCCTGATTTTATTATATATTCATAATTGATATTTTTATTTTCAAACAATATATATAAAAATTACACAAGTAATACATATATACGTAGTTCGAGTATATCTATATATTTATATGACGAGGTGGTAGATGTATGGCGAAAAGGTAAATTTGTCGAGGTGATAATTGAGTACCATTTGTATCTTCTTGTTTCATTATTTTGTCGTTCATGCCTCTACAAAAAATAAAAAAATAAATAAAATATAAACATTGTAGATAAATAAATTTTTATTTGTAAATCAATGATGACAATGGTGAAATATTGTATTCTTAGACTTCTTTAAAAAATATGAAATTATGATTTTCCTCAAAATGATTTTAAAATTACACTTATATTCCCCTCAAAAAATTCATTGTTTACACCTGACTTATTTTTGTTAGGATTTGAAAGAAAATATGTTAGCACAAAAAGCAAAATAAAAAATTATGTATTTTTTTTTTTTTGTTAACGTTAATATTTTTCATCCAAATCCTAATGAAAACAGGTTACGTATAAATGGAGAATTTTCGAAAGGAGTGTAAGTATAATTTCAATTTTTTCTGGTGGGAAAGTATAATTTTGTATTTTTAATGGTGGCTTATATATAATTAACCCTATTAATTATTACATTCTTTTCTACATTTATATTAGAATTACATTATATGAAAAGTTAAGTTTAATTGATATTTTAATATATATTTTATCATCAAATCCAGTGTCAACAAGTGTTAAATTGAGGTATTTTGACTAATCTAAGCATGCTGCAGGGACGCAAGCAATTTGTGCCATGTTGATCTGTAGTCGGTCAAATATTTATACTAATCCCTTTATAAAATTACAGACATTAACGTGTTACATGAGCCAATCATATGAAGATACATATTTGATGTATTATATATCTCATTAAATCAAATTGTAAGAAATAATACTGAAAATGTCCATTATATGATTCTTTTCAAACACTTATGTAAAGAAATCCCTACTGGAGTTCATTTGATACACAACAGAGATTGAAAATTAAAGCTAGGAAAGAAGGTTTCAAGGGATTTGCTCTACAAAAGTCCGTCAAATTCAAGAATATTTTAAGACAGCAATATTTAACAGGAAATATCAAATTGTGATTTGTAATTGCTGACGCTAAACCCTCGAATTAACGAAAAATCATTCGTAAAGGGCGTGTAATTCATATACCCTCTAGGCCTTTATTCTCGCATTTTGTATGATCACTCGTATGCATATATTTGCTTCGTGAATAAACATGGTGGAAATTGTTGGACAGAATTTGTAGGTAGAGTGGAGATTAGGACAAAGTTGTCGTTCTCAGAGTTATCTGAGGTCGTTTGGGGGGATCGAAGATTTAGACGTATCATTCCTAAGAGTTTGGATATGGACAAAGTTTGAGGGATCAGTGGGAAGAATGGCAAACATGCATAGCTCACTTTCAATCCCGAACACATAATTATGTAATCTGCACTGCAAAAGTTTATCGTTGTTTATGAAGTGCGGTACTAAATTTAGGATGAAAATGGACCCTACAATCATGATTAATCTTTTGTTATGCTTAATCAATATATTCATACTTACCACTTACCGCAAATTAAAGTGTGTATTTAAACTAATGATTGCACTCCCTTTATTAAAAATTTAGGTCCGGTATCAGTAGAGGATCTGCACATTTTATAAATGGTCGGCTCAAAACGACCCATAGACCACCCGAATAACTCGGATTGAGAGCTGTGGATTATGGAACACGTGACATCATCCTAAATGTGCAGGATATCAACCGTACACTTGTCCAAGACTATAAATACTCTATTCACACTAGTCATTAGGTATGACATATTCAACCCTTATTTATAAACTATTTCATCTTTTATTAGATATTTGATACCATCAACTGACTTGATCGTTGAAGTGACTATACTAAACAACCCACAGAATACTGACATTTGTGGTATAGAAAATTCCTGACCTGGTACCGGAGTATGTGGATTGAAACGACACTGGCCGAAACCCATTGACCCTGATCATAATCTATTTTTATTTTTATTTTTCGAGGCAATTATAAAGTACAAATGAAATTTACTCTTATACTTACAGTTACTCAAGATCTATTCCTATTGAGATAGTTTTTCAAGAATTACAAGATCATCCATCAACTACTTACATCAGGTCGAAGTCTATAAAACATTATAAAAATATTATCAGCTACAAGTTTTATTCTTGATTAAAAAAATAACTTCGGATCCACAATTATTGAATTCGAATAAAATATTGAGACAAATTCTATAAAATCCAACAATCATATATAGCATTATTTTTTAATTATTGTTTCTTGGAAAAGCACTTCACCACAATACTGACTTCACTCTCAACGCTCTTCTTATCATGGTAAATAATACAGTAATTAATTACTTCAAATGGCTAGTTTTGGTTATAAGCTCTACAACAAATCGTCCAAATGATCCTGAAATTATGTCCTAACAACGTGGTATTAAATTTCAAAATGACCTGTCAAAGATTCATAAATATGAAATGTTAGTCATGTCCTAGTGGTCAATAAGCAAATGAAGTGAAGTCCAAATGGCATCCACTAATAACCCTTTAATTCTTCATCCAGTTAAGTGCGATAATTAGTAATATATATATGATGATGATGTGATGATATTTGCAACAAGATAAGATATTATATTGTTCCCAATTAAGTACCCTATATATCATCTTTTTTTCATTTGCCTTCTTATAATAACTTCTTTCTCTATTTTATTTTGTTATTGGGGGCAGGAAAATGACTCACTTTTATTTATTTATTTTTGAATCACAAAGTGAGCACTAATTGTTTGAGATAATAAGTAGTTGTGATATTTTATCTTATATGGAAAGAAGAAGTGATCATGATATGTAATCAAATTGATAGAAGCAATTCTAATTCAAAACCATTAATAAGTAAAGATTGCGGGGAGTTTGTATAAGTTTTTGCGTCTGATGAAATATCGAGTTTAGGAATGAAATAAAGAAAGAAAATGGATTATATTTGCATAGCGTATTGGTGTATGAGAAATTAAAAGACGATGGATGATTGTCATTCGTATGTTCCTTCATGTATTCACATTATTGGTAATTTTAAAAAAATATAAAGTAAGGTGAAATTATTTCTTAAAAAATTTACCCTTTATAGTAATCTTTTTTAAAAACAAAATACTTTTTATTATTATACGGATGCGTACTAGAGTTCAGTAGCATCACACCAATGGAAGCATCTTCTTGAAGTACAAAGACTGTTAGAGGGTTATCCTGCAAAATAGGGATTAGCACTTTGATGCTAAATCAATAATAAAGATAAACAGAGTAAGTAAGGAACGCAAGACAAAACATATGACTTATTGGTTCAAATGACAGGAAAACATAAGTGGAAAGGGGGAGGGGAAGGGGGAGATAAAGAATAATAGTTTTTCTTTAAGATATTTGGTATGATTGTAAGAAGAGTAAATCTCAAATACTTTCCCTTGTTTGATACGAGGAAAATACATTGAGAAGAAAAGACTAATTATTATAATTTTACTGAATAACCTTTCTATTTATTTTATATCAGAAAATAAATTAATTAATATTATACTAATATAATTTTAATATATAAAAAATTTAAAAATCTTATTAATAAAAATATTTATCAAATAATAATAGAACACTTTTTATTAATAAAAATATTCATCAAAATGTGTATTTTTCATTTATTCTAAACTATTTAGTTTAAATAAATAAAAATTACTAACAAGATTGTTTACCTAATTGTTGACTTGGATGCAGTAGCTTTTCAACAATTTTGTTATCTTTTCTTTGAGAATTATGTACAGTATTATCAAGGGTGAGGATAAAAGAATTGAAGATAAATATTATATATATATAGGTAATATGATAAATAAAAATAAAACTATACTTATTGGTCTTTTTAACCTTATACTTCCAATTTTCCCAATTTTGAACGAAAACAAAATTGGACTCCTGGAGAAGTTTCATATACATCGAGTTTTACTTTACTTCCATCTCTTCCCTCAAACCAAACACGAAATTATCTCTTATACATTCAATTTTACTTCCACTTCTCTTATACTTTCACTTTTTACCCCAACCAAACACACTAAATGTGTAATTCAAGTGTGGAGTGCTGAAAATGTGAAGAAGAGTATTGAAACTCATGTATGGAGAGTAGAAAATAGTTAGAATTTGTGCAAACTTGATGAGTGAAAATATTACCTTATTGGCTTACCTAAACCCCCAATTTATAGGAGCAGGATTTGAGAGATTTGGGAGATTTGGGAATCGATTAGAAGAGGTTGAGATATTCCCAAAATCTTTAAATATGTTTGTGGGATAATGTTATCCCCTTGTTCACCATATCATCTGGTCCCACGTCAGTAGGAAGATATCCTGCAAAATTAGCAACATAATAGTCTAACATCAAGGAATTATTTACCTATAATATTTATCCAACCAAATCCAACTAACATGTGCATCCCTATCGGTATACTTTTAGGGTGAGGTGGCACTTGATGTGTACAATAGGATTGATGTATTGAATAAAGTGAATAGGCTCTAAACTTGTTGATATTGGGCCTGAACTTTTAGGTGTACGGTTTTGCATACAGGTGGCAAATAGGTAGGTTTTGATCAGATTCAGGTGGATTGATTTTACAATGAATTAAATTTAATTGGTGTTCAAACGTGTGGGTCCAATATGGGTTGATCCTGATTTGGTTGAGTTCAAAATAATAAGGTATTATTTTTGTGATAGAATTTGAATTGCAATTAAATTTTTTTTACTAATTTTTAATAAATTATGTGCCGTTATGATATCAAATATAATTAATTATAGCTTCTAATAATTGCTTTTCTCAAAATATTGTATTGATATTTTACCTATCGAAATCTCGATTCGATTGACATTTACATAATGAACACTCTTGAGAAACAAGAATTTACCAGTTACAAAGAAATCAGAGGCATGCCATGTTTTTATATTAAGTCGAATGAAAATATAGTTATTTAGAAAATATTATATTTATATAATTTAAAAAAAGTGAATCTATGATGATGGGCATAGTCCAATTGCATGATATTATTAAAAATAATATTTTTTATTAATATTAAAAATTTTATTATTTTTGATTGATTAATAGAAAATAAATAATGAGACTCATTTAAGACCTGTTAGAAATCGTCCGAGACCTATGGTCTAGATGGAGTTAATTAACTGTACAACTCTTTTATTGAACTCATAACTATGCTAATATTTGCCATCAATTGTATAATATTATTAAAAACAACACTTCATCGACTAATAAAAAATTAAAAATAATTAAAAGAAAACTCATTAGGTACCCATTAGAACTCATATTAGACCCGTAATATATTCAAATTCAATTAAACACAACTCATATTGAACCAAAACTGCAACATTTTAAACCCAACTCAATCCCATCCAAAATTAAATGGGTTGAGTTCCAACCCATATTACCATCACCGGACTTTTGAAGCTTCTGTCAAATGCAACCCAGTTTCAGGATCCAGAATGAAAATGGAGATTCGGGTCAGATTCTCTGCTTCTCTTTTGATAATTTAAACCCGTCAATGAAAAGGATTTGGAGCCGATTCAGACCCAGAAGATCGTCACTTACCCAATGAGGCCCAATGCGTAGTTAACAGGCCCATATCCATAGGTAGGATATCTTCTCTTGGTTCTACCCAATTTCGGTTTTTAATGGGCGGGTCCAATCCAAACCCAATCAAGTTTGGGTCGAGTGAACTATTTTGATCTTGCATATCCGAAACCCTTTCAGCAAAATGACTTATACCCACCAGGACAAGAAAAAAATACCTATGCGCACCACTTTCATTTTACATTTATTCTTATGGTATAATTGCGTTTACATTTTTTGATCTATAATTTATTTATAAAATTACCTCTATTTCTTAAAAATTATATATACACTTATTAAAAATATCGATATTATTAACACAAATCATCCATATTTTTTGAAAAATTACATATATATCCTTAAAAATATCAACATCATTATACAAATTACTCCTAACTAAATAAATAATTCATTTGTATAAATAAATAATAAATAAAGGTTTTAAATATAATTATCCCTGTTCTTAATGGTACCATAATTAGTAAAATATGGGATGGAAAAACAAAAGAAAGTGCGACTTACTGTTGTAATAGTTCTGACATTAAACTTTCTAAAGATCTTGTTCAGCATGGGATGAGTAATTTAGGACTATTTGCTAAATTTCTTTGTTTTATTAATATGTATTAGGTGATGCAAGACCACTTTATTCAAATAATATCAAAATTATTTATCTCAAAATTAAGTAGAGTTGAAGTCAAATTATTGACAATCGATTAAAATCGATTCATAAAATATTTGTTCAAACTCAAACTCAAACTCAAACCTATTTTCTCTTTTGTCAAAACCATTACAATAATCATATATTGTTTAATACTATTACAGTAGATAATAAATCCTATTACGGAGTAGACCAACTCCTGCTATATAGCAGACAACATTCCATGCACCTGGTGGAGTTCGAATTCATGCCCTTTAAAATCGTGGGACCTCAATTTCACCAATTGAGTTAGACCTAATTAGCAATCCAATGAAAATGTTAATCTTAACAAAATCAAAATTTTAAACAAAATATTTTGTTGATTAAACTCTCGTGTTTGGCTTGAACTCGATGCTATTAGAACAAAATAATAAAATATACTTAAATGAATTATCCAAGTCCGATTTATATATGATTTAATTAAAATTCATTAAATTAATAATCAAATTAAATTTAGGCACCATAAAATGAAATTCAGTATATCTGCTGGGGGTGGGGGTGGGGGTGGGGGTGGGGGGGGGGGTGTTGACATTGAATGCACCGAATAATGATGATCTCCAGGGAGGGGCGAGGGTGAGATGATCAAAGCCGTGAATACCACCAAAGAATACCATCAACATGCGGGTTCCAGTACAGCGTACACATTCTCATGATCTGAACCGCCCACTCTGATTGAGGTATGGGCGGTGAGATGTGGTCAACGCCAAGGGGTGCTATATGCTATGATAGGGCCCCACACCCCCCCGAAATAGATGGGAATTTAATAATACGTTTCGACAACGCAATTATCGGCGTCCCCGAATTTCAAAGTTAGGTGAGACTGAGAGTGAGAGAGTCAACTCTTTGACGGGTTTTGAACTTTTGGAAAATTGTTTGAGAAAGGAGTGACTTAATTTTACCAAACATATATAGGTATAAAGATTAGGCCTAGGGTGTATAAATTAGTGTATGCTACTTTGACTAAAGATACTTGTGGATACCTGTCTTTATTAAAAAATCTTACTTAAATTAGATGGGTTCAAATCAAATTAATTACTGACAAGTATATCATATTTTTATGTATTGATCATTTTTATTGAATTATATATCAATTATCATATAAATGTATTACACTTGTCATATAATTAGTTTTGATTAAATTCGATTTGGGTTAAAATCTCTCATATTTTTATTTAGTCACGGTATCAAGTTAGGTAATAAAATTATGTCCACATCCCTTACAGTTAAGTTTAATTACACGAACATTTCTAATTCTACGATAAAATTACAAGCACAGTCCTTAAAATTATAATTGCAATTTACATTGTCACTTCCTTATGAATTTTTTTTACACAAATACTTTTTAAAGTATACTACTACATCAACATTTCCTCAAGGAATGTTCTTATAATTTGACAATGAATGTTTATGTAACTAAATCCAATTTGAGAAAGTATCGACGTACTTTACTTTACTTCATTTTTATTTGAGTCGGGGGGTTAAATATAATTTACTCTCTTGAAAAATTTTAAATGTTAAAAGAAATATTTGTGAGAAATTCATATTACTTGTAAATGAGTAATTTAAGCAGCTTATAAACACCAATGTTTCATTGTTCTTGCGAGATGTCTTCTCAAGACAATCGCGAAACTCATATAAAGTCAGAATGAGTAATACCTCATATAAATGGGTCAATGATCACATACATGTCTTGACATTTGACATAGTCTATAGAAATAAGGCCATACGCCCATCTCAAGTCTTTCAACTGGGGGGCTGATTATGTAGACAAGCATACTACATTGGTTACAGACGAAAAGTTTGAGACTTATAAATACTAAAGCCTTCTTTTCCTAACGAGATGCATTTTTAGGACAAAATCGTAAGACTTATATAAAATCGCAACGGACAACATTTCACGCAATGAATTTCTGATCGTATCAGATGTCACATCAAATTAGAATGAAGAGATTCCAGCACCAGTATAAGATTGCACTCTTGGTCGCAGTCATCCTAAATATACTTAAATCAACATTTTTTGTTGAGGGATCTTATTGAAGCTGCAAAAGTTGTAAATTTGTAATATTATAACTCAATGAATGTAATACTTCTGTTAAGCTCCATCCGACATTTGAGTATTTACTGATCCGTATTGATATAAGTACTACCACCTTTTCGGTACATCGCATCATTTGATGATTATTTTAATTTTTATCGTATTATAATTATTAATGATAAGAATTATAAATAAAATTATTAATATAAATAATTAGTGATAAATGTACAGTGACAACACAAATGTAGTGATGATAATTATTTATTGTTAAATGAGTACAACATATATGTTTGTAATTATTTTTAGTGATATTTTTATGCACAACTTTCTTTTTCTCTAATTCTTACTGGTGAAAATTTCTATAAAATTAAATACCGTTGTTAAAAACTATAAAACTCGTTATTGCAGCAACATATGAATATTTCCACTTACTACAAATAGTTAGTAAAAGTAATTATCAATTGATTTCTTTTATTGATAATTCTCTTTTTCTGGTGATAATTAATTCATTTATTGATAGTAAAATTAATATTTTTCCGTAATCATATATTTGTTGATGATCACATTGAAGCACTTAACAATTAATATGGAGCAGAAAAATATAAAAACAATTAGAATAAGTGTTTGAAATTTTAAAGTTTAATAAATCTTTTCCTTTCGGTGCGGACAAGATTAATTTTGCCTCCAGTGTGGGAGGAGTTTAATTCTGTAGCTCCCGTTCTTCTAAGACAAGATTAGTTTCATCTTCAACGTGGAGTCTTTCTAAATAAGATTAGTTTTCTTTGGAGTGAAACGAAAATATACGTGATGAAAATTAAAAAGAAAAGAAAAAAAATATTTGACGACAAACTATCTGGTTTCATAGTTGCTCTTGTTCCATAGAGCATTATAAGATAAGATTTTATTACATAAATGATATAACATCATTAATAACTAATAAATGTTTTATTTTCTGACCCCCCCCCCCAAAAAAAAAAAAAAAGAAAAAAGAAAACCGTAGTGAATTCTAAAACCAAAAAAGTTAGCGGCAGATATATTTACATTTGTTTGTTTGTTAGCTGTTGTCTCCCGCATCCATTTTTGAATGTTCCCCTCCACACCCCGCCTCCCCTTTTCACACCCATACCCACCGTGCCCTCACCTAACCGCCAAACCCCTTGTTTATAAACCCCATTCCTCCTCTCTCTCCAAAACTCCTCACCATTTCCGTTTAAATGGACTTCATTTGACTCCCATCACTCTGCCATGGCGGTTTCTGGCTCCAGGTCAGGAAAAATGTCGGAGCTTCAGCTGACAAAGGGTTGGAGAGATCAACAAAGGGAAATTAGCCCTGAGAGAACGAAAGTCTGGATTGAACCAGCAAACGGCAAGTTGAAGGCTGATCGCAGAGTGCCTGTTGTGTATTATCTCTCCAGAAATGGGCAGCTTGAGCATCCCCATTTCATGGAGGTTCCTCTCTCTTCTACTCATGGCCTCTTTCTCGGAGGTAAATTACTGAACCCAAATCTGCACATCCATTGAGAGTCTTCTTTCGGGATCTGAGTTGCGATTTTGTGTGCAGATGTGATTAACCGGTTGAATGTTCTTCGTGGGAAAGGCATGGCGGCCATGTATTCCTGGTCTTGCAAACGGTATGACTTTTTTTTTTTTTAAAGAAATTTCTTGATTTTTTTGGGTTTTTGATTTTTTTGAAATTTTGGTTTGAGAGACTCTGATTTGGGGATATGGTGGTCCAGGAGCTACAAGAATGGATTTGTATGGCATGATTTGTCGGAGAATGATTTCATCTACCCGGCGCACGGCCATGAGTACGTTCTCAAAGGATCAGAGCTTCTGGAGAACACGTTTTTGGAAACAGTTACTTCTCTACAGAGGCAGCAGCCACGGGCTCTGCCGCCGCCGGAGACCCAAATCACCGCCGGGGATCTGGATTACCCCCAGACATCCGACAGACGGCGGCGGAACCAGTCCTGCAGCTCCATCGACTTCAACCTCCAGGAGTACAGTGTCTACAAGGCAGAGTCCTCCTGCAGATCCGCCGCCGCTGACGCCTCCACTCAAACTGGAGAAAGCCGTCGCCGCCGCCGCCGCCCACCACCCGAAATAGTTGAAGAGAAGAGCAAAGAACCGTGTGAAAAGGAACCGCAGCGCGACGAGATCGAGATCTCCCCACCACCATCCGACTCGAGCCCGGAGACTCTTGAAACTTTAATGAAAGCCGACGGGCGGCTGATGCTCCACCCGGAGAACGCCAAGGAAGAATCAACGGCGAGTAGGCAGCAGATTCAAAGGGCAGGCAAATCGTCAGTTCTGATGCAGTTACTCTCATGCGGGTCGATGTCGTTCAAGGACTGCGGCGCCGGACAGGGGGGCTTGGGACTGATATCGCAGTACAAGATGAGGGTGCCCCGCGGCGGAGTGAGAGTGGAGGAGAAAGAGTACTTCAGCGGGAGCTTAGTGGAGACAAAGAAAGAGGAATTTCCGACGTTGAAGAGGTCCACTTCGTACAACGGTGATAGGTGAGTGTGTGTTTCCGACATGGTTTGTACGCGAGTGTGAGATACTACTACTGTTTATCATTTGGGCAGATAGTAATAGTAATAGTAACAGTTGTGCTTACTTCATTCCTGACTTGCACACAGTGTGTCACATGGCTTTTGATTCTTAGTACTAGCTACTTTATTTGTCCACACCCTTTCATCTACGTGTATTATGCTATGAAAATACGTTGATTTCGAACTCCATTTGATTGAATTAAATAGGAGGAAAATAATCTGATACTTGATCGGCTTTTAATTGTTAAAGCTCAACTAATGTTGTACAATATTTTTTTTTCCGTATGAAATTAAGGTCTAGGTCAAATTCAATTCAGTCAGTCGAAAAATAATATCGAGTTATTTGAGTTAGATTCAGTTGTTTTCGACGCAATTTCACTATATATGGATGAAAAATATTTAAGCAAAGTTGAACTTATAGTATTCAATTAATGATAGGTAATTCAATCATTAACTATCATATTGATAGTCATTTATTCTCATAATGAGCCCAGTAGAAACAAGAAAAACTAAATAAATATATTAGATAATGATAGATCATGTTAACTTTGTTTAAGGTGGTTAAGAATTCAAAATCAAATTTCTACCAAATCCAAGCTGGTTGATCATGCTAACTTTTCCATTTTCTAAAAGTGGATTGTGTTTGTCTTTAATTTATTTTGATGCGAGAAGAATGGTTGACTTTATATTCCATAAGGGTATCTTACTCATTTTTATAAGGGAATTTCGTAGTATTTATGTTAAGGTAGAGACCAATGATACTTATATAACTAGAGCCCATAATGTAGATATATCACCTACCTATTTCTTGAGCAATTAACTCAATATAGACTCTAATATCAAGTCAAAAAGGTATACCACAAGGGCTTTTGTGAGAGTTCATTTTTAAATATTTTTTTATTGAAAATAAGTTGAAACAATACTATTAAGTTGTAATTTATACTTTTGAGCTATTTAAATTAGTCAATTTATGTAAAACGTTATAAATAACTTCCTGCTAACTCAAATTTAATACATAGACAACATGAAAAAGGTGTAGTAATTAAGGCACTAAAATTACATGGGAGGAAAAATGAAATGTAGATGCATGAGAAACATAAGTCACATAGTAATTCTCACATGTCGGGGCAAGGCCGGCATAGAGTACATTGGAAAGTAGAAAAAGTGAAGGGCTATAGCTAGAAATTCACAAGAATGCTCCCTTTCTGGTTGAATTCTTGTCCTTACACATTTTGGAGTTTGCACTTGCATGCATGTGCACAATTGTTCCTTGAATTTTCTCTCATTTGGAGATATATCCTTCCTTCACTAAATAATAAAATTCCTCGTGGAGTGGGACACAAACCTTCCACACTTCTTCTTTGACTTGGTGTGAATGTAGGTAGTGTGGGGTGGGAAGTTCAAAAATTTTGTCACTTGTATGGAATGGCATACGCACCCTCATAGCTTCTTGTGTTGTTTCCAAGAAGTTGCATTCGAGTTTTGTGCATTCAACAACTGAGTTGGGAGGCGAAGTCATGGGAATTTATGTTGACTTATGTATGGATTCACACTACAAATATCAGTCTCCAAGAATGGGTTAATTACATTTTATTTATTTATGTTCCAATCATATCCAACTAGTAAATAGCTTCCTTTTCTGATACAATTTTGTTCTTCAATTATTATGTCTTATTTATTATTAATTAAACATTATGTAAACAAGGATGTCTTTTTTTATAATATAAGAACAAACACTAGTAAAATTCACACTTTTTATGTATATAAATATAGATATTCTTCTATATTTTAATTTGGAAGTATTTCCTATATTTTTCTCTTAGCAACTGCGGGAGGTGCTTGAACAGATTGTAGGCAAAAATGCTTTACAAAAAGATCCTAATTCTTCTCTTGATCTATTCTTTTGTGATCCCTACTCTGCCTAGAAAACTATTAAGGGCAAAAAGAACTCTTTGAATAAGCAAAAAAGGGCCCTTCGTTCTTGAATTTTTAAATAAAAAGTTCACTGTACATTTTTTTTAATTTTAGTCTAATAACTCTTTTATTTGGACAAAATTATATCTGAAAATTGATCGTTTGTCTGCAAATGAAGAAGGTTTTCAGTAATTATTCTTTTATATTCGTAAAGGGGGTCAAAACAGACATTACACACATGAAAATATCAATTAAGAGTTGTGTCCAGTACAATTGAAAAACATAGGGGGCTGAATTGTCTATTTGCTAAAATTTTAGGGAACAAGTTGTTCATTTTTAATATATTTATAAACAATTGTAATATCAAAAATAGCCCCTATAGCTCAGTGGTAGAGCGTCAGTCTTGTAAACTGAAGGTCTGTAGTTCGATCCTGCATGGGGGCAACTTTTGCAATTTTCAGTTTGATGCTCAACAAAAAGAAGTAAATAAAGCAAGCTCCATCCATTTATTTAATAATTCTTTTTAGATTTTTCATTTTAATCTTTTAAAAGACAAAAACACTCTCACAATTTTGTTACTATTCAATTTTACACTTCATACAATTGATATTTTTTTTATCCCCATATAAAAATATTTGTTACATGATCAAAATTCCAATAAGTTATTGACTTTTCTAGTCAATTTTGATATTTTTAAACTTTTAAAATATTTTATAAATCAGACACCCTTTAAATCTGATTGAACAGATAGGGTGAATTTGAATTGAGGTTATCAGACACCCTTTAAATCTGATTGAAAAGATAGGGTGAATTTGAATTGAGGTTAGAAAGTAAGGAAGGAATCACACCAAGCGAAAATGAAATAATCCATTTCTTATATAGCTCAAGACATTACCTCAGGCCCTTTAAGTAATCTTAGTTGTTTGTATCCTTTGCTGCTGTATGACATGAAATATAAATCTAAATATACAAATGTCCATAACATAGAGCAATTTGTTGTCTTCATTCTAATACTTAAATTTCTCTTTGCAGTTCCTCTAGTTATTCTCTCATGATGACATGCAAGATTTTGTTCTGGCAATCGCAATGTTATCTCCCAGAAAAGTATGTCGAAAGTTTGTCCCTCAAGATCGAGCCCCCCTTGTCGACTGATTCACAAACTTCTTGCCTGTATCCCGGATCATGTTGGAGAGACGAGGGCAGCTCTTCAAGATCTTCGCCCTCCATGTGTATGACAATGTTGTGGAGAATGCAGCAAACGAGAATAAACCTTGGCAACTTGTGCTTGTCGGGTCTCCACATATCCCCTCTGATCATCCTCCACACCTCCTTCAGCCTCGCCAACGCCTTCTGAGCCACATAATGAGTTGCAAGCAGCCTCTTATTGAACTCAACTTTTGCCTCCGAAAGTTCCTTCCCTTGGTATGGAGTCACAAGCCAAGGCAATAATGGGAAGCCTGAATCACCGACTATGTACTCCCTTAACTCCGTTTCTTCTGATAAGCATGCCTTGTTCCCATTCAGCTTCTCCCCTTTCTGACATAGTTTGAAGAAAGTTGAACTCTGGAGAACGGAAGAATCGTTCATCTTTCCTGGATATCCAGCGACTACGTCCCGGAACCTCAGATCAGGGTCAACAATCACCTGGAGGATCATGCTGTGGTTCTCCTTGTGGTCGAGCCAACTGTCGGCATCTTGATCAGATGAAGTTAACAGCATTGTTATATGGGTTGTGTCGATTGCGCCACAACAATTCGGAAGACCTCTGATTTTCTCAAACTTGCTCTTTATCTCGGTCATTTCCTGCTCAGTGGAAGGCCATCGGAGGTGGTGAAGCCCGTTTTCTTCAATGGCCTCCACAAAGCGCCATGTCACTTGCGAGACAGTCGAATGGTGTGTTCCAAATGAGTCTCCGATAGAAATTAATGAATTGCCTGACCCGAGTCTTCTTAGTGCTAAGGCCACCTGGTCGTGTAACGACATTGGCTTGCCGTTTGTGAAGGCAAAATGTGTTTTAGCCATCATGTGCTCCTTTGCTAGTGAACATATGTAGTCAAAAGTCTTCCTGGACATTCTGAAAGTTGATTTGAACTCATCCAGTCCCTGGGACGACGACGGATGTCCTGCTTTATAAGGTCTTTGAGTATTAAAGATAAAAAAGCGCTAATAACAAAGTTAAAAGAATGCTCAACAAGTTGCAGTGCAGCATAGTGAAAAGCCTCTGTCAAACAGTCAACGTTTTAACTTTAACAACAAAAATGAAATTTAATCCTGCAGAATGGACCTAGTAATACCATTTTGCTTTCCCATCTTAATCGAAAAGTTCCGCAGTTCTAATCTCATTTTCTTCCACGTATTATGGTATACTTTTACACCTTGATTTTCAAGTGATGACTACTTGATTCTTCCTTACTTTCAAGGGATATAATTATGACCAGAAGTTCTTAATAGTCCTTTCTAAAATAGTGATTTCCCCTGGTATTGATTACAGTATGTGAAGCCAACCCTTCACCTGATACAGAAACACAGCATGAAATTCTTTCATGAATCTTCCTTATCCATGCAACACTTAGATAGACGTCAATGAGAGTCAGTCATGGTACATGAATTTATCTCAACACTTCCTACTTTGAGTCTGGGTCAACACTAGTGAGGCTCAGTGGCTCAGGGACAATTTGTTCTAACTTAAGAGTTGCTTCACCTTTCCTTCAGTTGTCCGAACCGAATATTTTAACTGCTGTTTACGTGCCTGGAAATCCTGGAGTATAGACTTCTCAATTATGGTCTTAGCAATAGATGGAGAATGATAAATATATGTATTCATCTTTTGCAAGCGAGTTTTCAGGACATGGATACTCTCCACTTATGATAAGGCCAAGAATCAATCATATTCTAAGACCACATGAATTGTTACTTCATCAAGGAATGGTATTGAACAAAAGTTCTCCAAGAATAAAGATTCACAGCACATTTAAAGTTAATGACTAGAAATGAATCATGCAGAAATCCATTAATTCTGGTAATTTGTTTTTTCTGATTATCCATTTTATATCTTTCCCATATACTTAAAACTCCTTTATCACAAAGGGCCAAAGTATATGCAACTAATAAATTTTCCTTTGCTTAATGCTGATTGCAGCGACAATTGTGGATTTACTCAAACATGAAGTGCCAATTTGAAGACTGTAATAGTCTTTCTGAAATGATGTTTGTAAAATTATCAAACACCTCTATGAAAACTTTAAGACAAACAGCGCTCAAATGTTAGCATAAAGAAAGACCATTCACAGCCTACTCTATGACCTTCTGAAACCACTCAATCTTGATTCAGTAGTACCAGCATATGAGCTTGCATTCTCCGTAAATAGACTACTCTCCAAAGCTGTATCCTAGCGTGAGAGAAATGAATTGTTTGATGATTTCAACATTCAGCAGTAGCAAAATGTTCTCAACACTTTCAGATAGCTTAAAGCCTTAAACAACTGGATAAGTGGCAATGCAGTTTCTGTAGTATAGCTTTAATCAGAACGACCCACTTACATAATATACCTTTAGCAATATATATCTTCATATAAATATGTGAATAAGTATCGCTAAACAAAAGGGGTTCCTGAAACACTCTGTTTCCCTGAAAACCATAAGTGAAAACTTTTCCGTGAAACAGCCATCAATTGAGTTCCATATCCGCCCACAGAATTTGCTTATTCGTTGAACAAAATATCACATAAAGGAAATCGAATCTACATAACAATTGCAGATCATCAGCACAAAATCAGCAAACTAGAGATAGAAACGAAAGAGCTTTTCTATAATGCGCCTATTACTTGTTCGAGATGCTTCAACGCAGAACACAATCGACACACGCAAATTCCCTTCTCAAGTCATGAGTTAATCAAACAATAAACTAGAACTGCTCACCGTATGTTCTACTGTCATCATGAAAAAGAATACGCGGACATTAGTCGTAACTCAACAGTTGGGGGGGATATGAATTAATTAGGGATCCTACTTCAACACATTAATTTACAATTGCCAAATTGTCAACAATAACAACAACCAAATGCCGGCCGAAAAATTAAATTAGGTAAAATAAATTCTCAATATCCATCAAGGGCAGATGATGAATTACTCCCAGCAAAGCTTAAAGTGATCAACAGTACCAAAAGAGAATATTCAACGTATGATAAAGATTACACTTTAAACATTGCAAACACACAGTGTACTGCTGAAGAATTCGAAAAAGATAGAATTTTTAACATTACCAGAAAATTTCTTTGACAAAACGTCCCACCATTCAGCAGAGACTTCCTGTGAAGACCCAGAAACCAAGGACTTCTCTTCTGCTTTCTTCTCCACTTTCCTCTTCTTTCTATTCCCACTCACAGGTCCCATCACTCCAGAATAAAGAAACACCCAATTGAATCAAAACCTAGAAAATCACACTAATTTCAACAACAGACAGAAATCAACACAACCTTGTCAGAATTAAAATATAACTCACACCCATTTGTGATAAACCAAGATTGGAGACCATGGACATAAAAAGATCATGAACAAGCTGTGAAAACACAGAACATGCAAGAACACAAATATACACAGGCCTGCATATACAGGTGATTAGCTAGAGAGTGTCAATAGTTTCTGTGTGTGTGTGTGTGTGTGTTTTTAGTGTTTGTGTAGCATGCAAATCGAAAGAGGCTATGACAAAGGAGCAGAAGCACAGATGCTTTAAAGGGAATTTACGAGAAATCTGAACAAGACATGTACTTTTTGGGATTAGTGTTCTGTTTAAAACAATGTGCAAAGAGAAATGAGAGGGCATGGACATTAGTGGAGGCTAGAAAGACTATACTTACATGGGTTCTGAATTTTTCACCGTGAGAGAGAGAGAGACAGAGAGAGACACAGAGAGAGGGAGAGGGGGGTGATTAATATAGTATTATTACCAAGAACTAGATTTGATAAATGAAATATAAAAGTTTGTAGGTTTTATAATTTGACTTACCAATGAATGAAATAAGAAATAGACAAAAGTGCAAAAATAGTGAAGAATATAAAGTCTTTATGAGATTTAAGGAAACAAGTAAAGAAACACTCTGTTTTTGTTTTTCTAAATGTAATTACAACATCAATCATTCAATACTTAATAAATTTATTTTTCTTTTTGAAAAAATTAAAAGGACAAATCATTTGCATTTATTGTAACATGCGATATTTTTTAAATTGTGGTGTCATAACACAAAATCTATCAACAAAACGACAAATATCAAAGACTAATTTGATTCTTGATTTTGTATTGAAGTCTCGTGCATATAGCAAATTACTCATATACGATTATGTATTCATTAAATATTAGATATATAATGATTTTTCGTATACGATTAATTTGATTCTTGATTAATTTGATTCTCATATATAATAATTTTTCATATACAAAATCTATCAACAAAACGACAAATATCAAAGACTAATTTGATTCTTGATTTTGTATTGAAGTTTCGTGCATATAGCAAATTACTCATATACGATTATGTATTCATTAAATATTATATATATAATGATTTTTCGTATACGATTATATATTTTTTAAATAATAAACATAAATGTGAGATGTATTTTGTCTTTAACTTTATAAATTACCTTTGCTTTTACATATCATATTTTGTCTTCTGACTTTACTTGTGCTTTTTGAATGTAATTATGATGGAATCATTCACAACTTCACAAATTAACTTTTTTTTTTTAAAAAAAAAAATAATATCAATTGCATCGGTTGTAAAACATCATTTCTTAATCGTATTGTGATATTAGCAATTCGACAAAAATCAAAGACCAAATTATTTGTTGAATTCTTTACTGAATTTCTCGTGCAAATATAACTTTCTTATATAAGATTACATATTCATTAAATATTGAATCATAACTTACTGTATGTTAATATATCAAACACTAGTAAGAATCATGTGCGATGCACTTGCATTGCACGCAATTTATATTATTTCAATAAGATTATTACATTGTAATAATAAAACAAAAATTTATAACATAATAGGTACTACATAAATAAAAGATATTATTTTAGTTCCGAACTACATAATAGTTAGTTAAAAAACTTGATAAATTTATTTGTCTTCAAAAAATTTAAAACGGCAATCAATTGCATTTACAGTAACATGTCAAATTTTTAAATCTTATTGCCACAATACAAAATTTATTGATAGGACGACGAATATCAAAGGCTAAACTATTTCTCGAATTTTGTATTAAAGTTTCACACAAATAGCAAATTACTCATATACGATTACATATTTATTAAATTTTACATAATAAATTACTTGTATACGGTTATATTGTGAAATATTAATGCAAGATGTATTTTGTCTTCAACTTCATCAATTACCTTTGCTTTTATCTATAAGGTTTTTGTCTAATTGGTAAAGTTGATACATATAATTATGTTTTCAACTTTATTTGTACGCAAATGTAATTACGATGGAATCATTTGTGATTTTATTAATTAAATTCTTCTTTGAACTTAAAATAATATTCATTCCATCTATTATAAAACATCATAGTTTTGAATCGCACTGTCGCATTAACAATACGACCAAATCAAAGACCAAACTATTTGTTGAATTCTTTACTAAAATTTAACACAAATAGTAGGTTTCTCATATATTGTGGCATATTGACCACTAAATATTGAATAATAAATTACTAGCATATGAATATAGATTCAATAAACACTAGTAAGAATCAAGGCACATGCATTGCACGTGCTTTATATTATTTCAATAAAATTACTATACTACAATAATAAAATAAAATTATAACATAATAGGTATTTCCTAATTAAATATATTATTTAAGTTTCAAAGTACATAATAGCTAGTTGAAAAACTTGATAAATTTACATCTGAAAATTTTAAGAAAAAGAAATTAATTGCATTTATTGATATAACAAGCCAAATTTTAAATCATATGGTCACAATACAAAATTTATCAAACTTCCTATTGAAGTTTTACATGAATAGCAAGTTACTCATATATAATTATATACACAGTAAATATCAGATAGTAAATTACTTATGTATGATTATACATTTATTTAAATATTAATGCGGGATGTATTTTTCTTCAACTTCATAAATCACCTTTACTTTTATTGATGGGGTTTTTGTCTAATTAGTAAAGTTGGTATTATCTCTTTTCAACTTTATTTATGCCTTTGAATGTAAACAATGGAGTCATTCGCAATTTACAAATTAATATTTTTTTTTTAAATTTAGAATCATATCCAGTGCATTTATTATACAACGCTATATTCCTAAATCGCTTTTTCCTATTAACAATAGGACAAAAGTCAGAAACCAAACTATTTGTTGAATTCTTTACTGAAATTTCATGCAACTCAGCTCATTTATGGTCTCATATTCATTATATATTGAATAACAACTTACTACTATATATATATATATATATATATATATAATTTTATATTTTTTAAACACTAGTAAGAATCACGTGAATTACAAGTGATTTATGTTGTTTCAATAAAATTATTATATTATAATAATAAAATAAATTTATAATGTATTGGATACTAATAAAAGATATTATTTAAGTTCGGTTAAAAAATAAATATTGTATTCTTCTTTATTTATTACATTTTATATTTGCAAGAAATGTATATTCTTTAAAATAAGTAAATATCAATTCATAAAAATAAATTTGGACGAGGACTATCATATACACACTTATTACACGCACACACACACACACACACACACATATATATATATATGTGTGTATAGTTGTGCGTGCGAGCGCGCGTGCGTGTATAAAATACCCAACTACTAAATAGTTAATAAAGATACTTAGTAATTAATTTTTTTATATGAAGAAATAATACATACAAAAATTATAAATGTATGCAGAATATATACTTTATAATATAATAATATACGTATATTGAAGTATAATAACCGTATTATCCATTGCAAAATCACCCATCAGGTATCTATATACTTGTTGATATCATATATCATATATTAGTAGGGAATATCTTACATACTGTTGTTTAAGGTAGTAATTCAGTAAATCTTCTACTATTTTATAATATGATCAAAATGAATAATTAATATTCACAAGGTTAATTTATTAATATATTATAGCTTATAATTCACACGGTAAAGGATAACATATATAGCTAACAATAGTAATTTCAACTATTGGCTAAAAATCATGGTAAATGTTTTGATCATGGCTCTTAGGAGTACCAAATAATTTTTTCATGGTGGAAAAGCTAGTTTTTTGCGTAAATATTAGTTAACCGTAGTTAATAATAGTCATTTTACCATAATTTTTAGTCATAACCATTAATATTGTAACTAATAGTAATTTTTTTTCTGGTAGATGTTTTACAAGTATTAAGCAATTCTTTTTGGGGTCTACATATTTGTTCAATATTAATGTGACTATATTTTGACATGTAAATGCGGTTATAAATATACATGTATATGGTGGTTTAGATATATATATTTGTTCAATTTGAATATTTTTTTAATTTTTATATAACTTTTAATTCAAAAATCTCAAATATTGTTGTTTTAATAACTTTGTGAAATATTAGGTCCCATTGTAAATGATACATATTCTGTTGATTATTTTAGAAAATAAATGTTATATTTTCACCAAACAATATTATATGGACTTGAATTATTATTAATGAAAAATTCAATTATATTATTAATTTAAGCTTTTTGGGGTTGTTTTTTGGATGGCTATGGCTCTTCTTTGTATCTATTATTTTTCTTTAATCTCAATTGCAAATATAAAGTCAATAAGGGTAATAACTTTAATAATTTAAAACATTAATTATTTCATATGAAATTTAATCTTCTTCATTACTTAATATTAAATGCTAGATGGTTTTAATTTGAAATTTTTATGTCCATGCAACACACTGACTAATAACTAATTTGTATTGAAGTTTCACACAAATATTAAATTACTCATGCGATTACATATTCATTAAATATTAGATAATGAATACTTTTACACAATTATATATTTATTAAACCTTAGTGCTAGATTTGTTTTGTGTTCAACTTCATAAATATTTTTTGCTTTTTACTGATGAGGTCTTTGATTTATATACAAAATCGAGATATATTTTGTCTAATTTTATTTGTGTGTTTCGAATGTAATTATTACTAGGGAACAATCATAATACTTCAAACATTAAATTTTTTTTTTTTGAATTGTGACCTTATGATTTAAAATTCCGCGTCTTATATTAATAAATGTAACTATTATTATTACTTTCAAAAAATTTCAGAAAAGAGAGAGAGAGAGAGAGAGAGAGAGAGAGAGAGAGAGGTGATTAATATAGTATTATTACCAAGAACTAAATTTGATAAATGAAATATAAAAGTTTGTAGGTTTTATAATTTGACTTACCAATGAATGAAATAAGAAATAGACAAAAGTGCAAAAATAGTGAAGAATATAAAGTCTTTATGAGATTTAAGGAAACAAGTAAAGAAACACTCTGTTTTTGTTTTTCTAAATGCAATTACAACATCAATCATTCAATACTTAATAAATTTATTTATTTTTTGAAAAAATTAAAAGGACAAATCATTTGCATTTATTGTAACATGCAATATTTTTTAAATTGTGGCGTCATAACACAAAATTTATCAACAAAACGACAAATATCAAAGACTAATTTGATTCTTGATTTTGTATTGAAGTTTCGTGTATATAGCAAATTACTCATATACGATTATGTATTCATTAAATATTAGATATATAATGATTTTTCGTATACGATTATATATTTTTTAAATAGTAAACATAAATGTGAGATGTATTTTATCTTTAACTTTATAAATTACCTTTGCTTTTACATATCATATTTTGTCTTCTGACTTTACTTGTGCTTTTTGAATGTAATTATGATGGAATCATTCACAACTTCACAAATTAACTTTTTTTTAAAGAAAATAATAATAATAATAATATCAATTGCATCGGTTGTAAAACATCATTTCTGAATCGTATTGTGATATTAGCAATTCAACAAAAATCAAAGACCAAATTATTTGTTGAATTCTTTACTGAATTTCTCGTGCAAATATAACTTTCTTATATAAGATTACATATTCCTTAAATATTGAATCATAACTTATTGTATGTTAATATATTAAACACTAGTAAGAATCATGTGCGATGCACTTGCATTGCACGCAGTTTATATTATTTCAATAAGATTATTGCATTGTAATAATAAAGTAAAAATTTATAACATAATATGTACTACATAAATAAAAGATAATATTTTAGTTCCGAACTATATAATAGTTAGTTAAAAAACTTGATAAATTTATTTGTCTTCAAAAAATTTAAAACGGCAATCAATTGCATTTACAGTAACATGTCAAATTTTTAAATTGTATTGCCACAATACAAAATTTATTGATAGGACGACGAATATCAAAGGCTAAACTATTTCTCGAATTTTGTATTAAAGTTTCACACAAATAGCAAATTACTCATATACGATTACATATTCATTAAATGTTATATAATAAATTACTTGTATACGATTATATTGTGAAATATTAATGCAAGATGTATTTTGTCTTCAACTTCATCCATTACCTTTACTTTTATCTATAAGGTTTTTGTCTAATTGGTAAAGTTGATACATATAATTATGTTTTCAACTTTATTTGTACGCAAATGTAATTACGATGGAATCATTCGCGATTTTACAAATTAAATTTTTCTTTGAACTTAAAATAATATTCATTCCATCTATTATAAAACATCATAGTTTTGAATCG
The DNA here is from genome assembly GCF_026168435.1 of Sesamum indicum. Taxonomy (NCBI): domain Eukaryota; kingdom Viridiplantae; phylum Streptophyta; class Magnoliopsida; order Lamiales; family Pedaliaceae; genus Sesamum; species Sesamum indicum. The sequence goes on along the minus strand of NC_142665.1, from coordinate 4,942,811 downwards.
CATTGTCGTATTAACAATACGACCAAATCAAAGACCAAACTATTTGTTGAATTCTTTACTAAAATTTAACACAAATAGTAGGTTTCTCATATATTGTGGCATATTGATCACTAAATATTGAATAATAAATTACTAGCATATGAATATAGATTCAATAAACACTAGTAAGAATCAAGGCACATGCATTGCACGTGCTTTATATTATTTCAATAAAATTACTATACTATAATAATAAAATAAAATTATAATATAATAGGTATTTCCTAATTAAATATATTATTTAAGTTTCAAAGTACATAATAGCTAGTTGAAAAACTTGATAAATTTACATCTGAAAATTTTAAGGAAAAGAAATTAATTGCATTTATTGATATGACAAGCCAAATTTTAAATCATATGGTCACAATACAAAATTTATTGATAGAACGACAAATATCAAAAACTAACCTATTTCTCAAACTTCCTATTGAAGTTTTACATGAATAGCAAGTTACTCATATATAATTACATACACAGTAAATATTAGATAGTAAATTACTTATATATGATTATACATTTATTTAAATATTAATGCGGGATGTATTTTTCTTCAACTTCATAAATCACCTTTACTTTTATTGATGGGGTTTTTGTCTGATTAGTAAAGAGTATTATCTCTTTTCAACTTTATTTGTGCCTTTGAATGTAAACGATGAATCATTCGCAATTTACAAATTAACATTTTTTTAAAAAAATTTAGAATCATATCCACTGCATTTATTATAAAACGGTATATTCCTAAATCGCTTTTTCCTATTAACAATAGGACAAAAGTCAGAAACCAAACTATTTATTGAATTCTTTACTGAAATTTCATGCAACTCAGCTCATTTATGGTCTCATATTCATTATATATTGAATAACAACTTACTAATATATATATATATATATGATTTTATATTTTTTAAACGCTAGTAAGAATCACGTGAATTGCAAGTGATTTATGTTGTTTCAATATTATTATATTATAATAATAAAATAAATTTATAATGTATTGAATACTATAAAAGATATTATTTAAGTTCGGTTAAAAAATAAATATTTGTATTCTTCTTTATTTATTACATTTTATATTTGCAACAAATGTATATTCTTTAAAATAAGTAAATATCAATTCATAAAAATAAATTTGAACGAGGACTATCATATACACACTTATTACACATATAAATATATATATATATATCTGTATAGTTGTGCGTGCATGCACGCGTGCATGTATAAGATACCCAACTACTAAATAGTTAATAAAGATACGTAGTAATTAATTTTTTTATATGAAGAAATAATACATACAAAAATTATAAATGTATGCAGAATATATATTTTGTAATATAATAATATACATATATTGAAGTATAATAACCGTATTATCCATTGCAAAATCACCCATCACGTATCTATATAATTGTATATATGATATCATATATCATATATTAGTAGGGAATATCTTACATACTGTTGTTTAAGGTAATAATTCAGTAAATCTTCTACAATTTTATAATATGATCAAAATGAATAATTAATATTCACAAGGTTAATTTATTAATATATTATAGCTTATAATTCACACGGTAAAGGATAACATATATAGCTGACACTAGTAATTTTCAACTATTGGCTAAAAGTCATGGTAAATGTTTTGACCATGGCTCTTAGGAGTGGCAAATAATTTTTTCATAGTGGAAAAGCTACTTTTTTTTGCATTAATATTATTTAACCGTAATTAATAATAGTCATTTTACCATAATTTTTAGCCATAGCCACTAATATTGTAGTCAATAGCAATTTTTTTTTTTTCTGATGGATGTTTTACAAATATTAAGCAATTCCTTTTGGGGTCTACATATTTATTCAATATTAATGTGACCATATTTTGACATGTAAATGCGGTTATAAATATATATATGTATATGGTGGTTTAGATATATATATTTGTTCAATTTGAATATTTTTTAATTTTTATATAATTTTTAATTCAAAAATCTCAAATATTGTTGTTTTAATGACTTTGTGAAATATTAGGTCCCATTGTAAATGATACATATTCTGTTGATTATTTTAGAAAATAAATGTTATATTTTCTCCAAACAATATTATATGGACTTGAATTATTATTAATGAAAAATTCAATTATATTGTTAATTTAAGCTTTTTGGGGTTGTTTGTTGGATGGTTATGGCTCTTCTTTGTATCTATTCTTTTTCTTTAATCTCAATTGCAAATATAAAGTCAATAAGGGTAATAACTTTAATAATTTAAAACATTAATATTTGTGTGTTTCGAATGTAATTATTACTAGGGAACAACCATAATACTTCAAACATTAAATTTTTTTTTTTTGAATTGTGACCTTATGATTTAAAATTCCACGTCTTATATCAATAAATGTAACTATTATTATTACTTTCAAAAAATTTCAGAAAAATGTAAATTTATCAAAAATTTTAACTAGCTACTATGTACTTTTAAATATAAATAAAATCTTTAACTTATGAAGTATCTACCTATTATGTTATACTTTATTTATTATTACAGTGTAATAATTTTATTGAAATAATATAAAAACGTGCAATGTGCGAGCGTTGATTCTTACTAGGGTTGAGTAAATATATATTCATATATTAGTAACTTATTATTCAATATCTAATGAATATGTAATAGTATACGCGAAATCTACTTTTCGCGTTAGCTTTAAGTAAAGAATTTGATGAATAATTTGGTCTTTGACTTTTGTTAATACGACAATACGATTTAGAAATATGGAGTTTTATAATAAATGCAATATATATACTATTATAAATTTTCAAAGAAAAAAATTAATTTGTAAAGTTGCAAATGATTTCATTGTTATTGAAAATGCACAAATAAAATTTAAGACAAAATATATATCAACTTTACTAATTAGGTAAACACTATATCGATAAAAGCAAAGGTAATTTATGAAGTTGAAGACAAAATATATCTTGCATTAATGTTTATACAAGTAATTTATTATTTGATACTATAATATATATATATAATCGTATATAAGTAACTTGCTATTTGCGTGAAACTTCAATACATTATACGAGAAATAAACTAATTTTTGATATTCATCATTTTGTCGATAAATTTTTGTGTTGTGACAATACTATTTAAAAGTCTGACACGTTATATAAATACAATTGATTTTTTTTAAAATTTTCAGAAGAAAAGTAAATTTATCAGGTTTTTCAAACTAGCTATTACTGACTTTGGAAGTTAATAATATCTTTTATTTATGAGGTGTCTATTACGGTATAAATTTATTTCTATTATTATATTGTAGTAATTTTAATGAAATAATAGACATCGTGCGCAATGCACGTGCATTACATGTGATTTCTAGTATTTAGTATATATATATATATATATTTATATACTAGTGATTTATTATTCAATATCTAATAAATATGTAATCGTATATAAGAAATTTACTATTTGCGTGAAAAATTCAATAAAATTCAAAGAGTAATTTGGTCTTTAACTTTTGTTGAATTGTTAATATCACAATACTATTTAGAAATGGCGTATTACAAAAAGCGCCATTGATATTGTTTTTATTTTATAAAGAAATAGTTATTTTGTGAATTTGTGAATGATTCCATCATAATTATATTAGAAAAGTACAAATAAAGTACAAAATTTATATTAACTTTACCAATCTAGCAAAGACCTCATTCATAAAAACAAAGGTAATTCATGAAATTAAAGACAAATACATCTCGCATTTATGTTTAAAAAATATATAATTGTATATGAAAAATTATCATCTAATATTTAATGAATATGTAAGCGTATATGAGTAATTTAATATTTGCACGAAACTTCAGTATAAAATTCAAGAAACAAATTAGTCTTTGATATTTGTCATTTTGCCAATAAATTTTGTGTTATGATCATACGATTTAAAAATTTCGCATTTAACAATAAATCTGACTTTTTTTTTTATTTTTTTCGAAAAGAAAAGTAAATTTATTAAGTATTAAATATATCGTAATTACATGTAGAAAACACAAACAATTTAGTATTTAAGTTTCACTCGTCTTTTAACATTATTTTTAACATCTTGTCCATAGAATAATAAGTGCTACTTTACTTGTAATTTCCTTCAATCCCATTATGACTTCATAGTCTTCACTATTTTTGCACTTTTGTCTATTTCTTATTTCATTCGTTGGTAAGTCAAATTATGAAACCTACAAACGTTTGTATTTCATTTATCAAATCTAGTTCCTGGTAATAATACTATATTAATCACCTCTCTCTCTCTCTCTCACGGTGAAAAATTCAGAACCCATGTAAGTATAGTCTTTCTAGCCTCCACTTGTGTTCATGCCTCTCATCTCTCTTTGCACATTGTTTTAAACAGAACACTAATCCCCAAAATACGTGTTTTTGTTCAGATTTCTCGTAAATTCCCTTTAAAGCACCTGCGCTCTGCTCCTTTAACACAGCCTCTTTCAATTTGCATGCTACACAAACACCAAATACACACACACAGACAGAGAAACCATCGACACTCTCTAGCTAATCACCTGTATATGCAGGCTAAATATATACAGGTACATATATATTTTTGTTCTTGCATGTTCCGTGTTTCCATAGCTTGTTCATGATCTTTTTATGTCCATGGTCTCCAATCTTGGTTTATCACAACTGGGTGTGAGTTATATTTGAATTCTGACAAGGTTGTGTTGATTTCTGTCTGTTTTTGAAATTAGTGTGATTTTCTAGGTTTTGATTCAATTGGGTGTTTTTTATCAGGAGTGATGGGACCTGTGAGTGGGAATAGAAAGAAGAGGAAAGTGGAGAAGAAAGCAGAAGAGAAGTTGTTGGTTTCTGGGTCTTCACAGGGAGTCTCTGCTGAATGGTGGGATGTTTTGTCAATGAAATTTGCAGGTAATGTTAAAAAATTCTTTCTTTTTCGAATTCTTCAGCAGTTCACTGTGTCTTTGCAATGTTTAAAGTGTAATCTTTATCATACGTTGAATATTCTCTTTTGGTACTGTTGATCACTTTAAGCTTTGCTGGGAGCGTTTCATCATCTGCCCTTGATGGATATTGAGAATTTGTTTCCCTTAAGTCAATTTTTCGGCCGGCATTTGGTTGTTGTTATTGTTGACGATTTGGCGATTGCAAGTTAATGTGTTGAAGTAGGATCCCTAATTAATTCATTTCCCCCTAACTGCTGAGTTGCGACTAATGCCGCATATTCTTTTACCTGATGACAGTAGAACATACGGTGAGCAGTTCAAGTTTATTGTTTGATTAACTCATGACTTTAGAAGGGAATTTGCATTTGCCGATTGTGTTTTGCGTTGAAGCATCTCGAGCAAGTAACAGGCGCAATATAAGAAAGCTCTTTTGTTTCCATCTCTGGTTTGCTAATTTTGCGCTGATTGAGAATAAACGAAAATGTTGACCATCTGCAATTGTTATGTAGATTCGATTTGCTCTATGTGCTATTTCGTTCAACGAATAAGCTAATTCAGTGGGCAATATGGAACTTAATAGATAGCTGTTTCAAGGAAAAGTTCTTTCTTATGTTTTTCAGTGAAACAGAGTATTTCTTCTTTTTGTTTGGTGATACTTGTCAACAAATTTACTTACGAAGATATACATTCACTTAGGCATATGAAGTTAGTCGGTTCTTCTGATTAAAAGCTACACTACAGAAAATTGCATTGCCACTTATCCAGTGGTTTAAGTTAACATTTTCTACTGCTAAATGTTGAAATCAACAATCAATTCATGTCTCTTACACTCGTAATAGAGCATTGAGGAGGAGTTTATCTACACCGAAGGCAAGCTTATATGCTGGTACTATTGAACCAAGATACTACAACGAGTTTTGTAAAATGCATCGGAGGTTCAGAAGGTCTTCCATATGCTAATATCTGAGCCTTTGTTGTCTTAAAGTTTTCATAGAGGTGTTTGATAATTTTGCAAACATCATATAACAGAGACATACACTTCATGTGTGAGTAAATCCGATATAAGTAAAGGAAAATGCATTTGGTCTAATTTTAATTGACTTACAACATTACTTGGAATAACTTTAGCCCTTTAAATTTGATTTGAGGAATTCATAAGAGTTGCATGCTGCCGTGTTTCTTCTGGTGGATATTTAAGTCATCCAAATAGGCCTGTTGATCCTTATACGTTTATGAAGATAACAGGCTATCCTGATCATCCTCAACTAAGAACCCACACTAACAAAGAAGTCATAGTGCCTTGTAATAAAAAACAATAACTTGTGAAAAATACTCAATTCTTAGGATTTGAAACAATACTTGAACAGCCTGTTTATCTGATAGATTAGTGATGCTTTATCCTAGTTTACCTATATGAGAATATGCTTTGAACCTTTAAGCTGTGGGATAGTAGTCCAAGTGAGTTGCTTAACCTACTTTACACTTCTAATTTTCTTGTGTATTCTAGCTTATTAACAACAAAAGCAACATCTTTACCTACTACTTTTACCTGGATATAGTTGTGAGATTAATTCTGTGCATTATGTGTAGAACAGTACGCTAGTCTGCCTTGAGAAGAATTTGTTATGCGTTGCACAGAATTATTTACATGTCCAATTAGTAAGAAGATCGGACTAAGTGGAGCAGAAATTTAATATATTTTGGTGCATTGAAGCTTTTCGAGTGTTAAATGAACAGCCCATAAACATAAAACAGAAGCATCATGGAGATAGACATTATCTTTTATCTGTTGTCGTGTCAACAACAAAAGTTGTCAGCTTTCGTCGTAAAAGTCCTTATTTTGATTCTTTTGGTTTGTTTTCTTGTCTATTTCTTCTTCCTTTTCCTTTTTCCTTTTGTGTCGAAGGAAGAGCTGCAAAACTTGCTTCCAATTGGCTCCTGATAGATAATGAATAAATTATTGAGACAGTGGCGTCCCTATGTTGCATGGACAAGGAAGATTCAAGAGAGAGATCGTTGCTGCTAATGTTTTTCTCTTTCTATTATCCTTCAGAAGCTGAAATTTCTTACTTAAGTTTCATGTGTTTATCTATATGCAATAGATGCTTTAAATTTGTCTTTCATGAAGGAAATATAGATATAAAAATAGGTGATAAACATATTGTCAATTTATTCTCAAATTACTTGCAGGAGTTTTTGCTAAGAAGTGGTGACAATAATAAACATAGACTAATTAGGACTTAACTTTTCTTCTAAAGAACGGAACTGTGCTCGTTTCAAATAGTAGCGTTTTACGATGAAGTACATAAAGACGAGTCTCTGGTTATAAACTAGCATATTAAGGGCATCATGCTTCATGGATTAAGTAATGGAGGGAATAAAGCATCTTGTTTAACCGATATTTGTCTTCTTTGTACTGAATTGCTATTTAAGCAAAAGGCTATTCTGAATTTCCATTATATGCCTCGACGGTGAGAAGAATCAAGGTGTAAAGTATACTGTAATACATAGAAGAGACTGAGAACCTCTAGATTAAGATGAGAGAGCAAAACAGCATTACAAACTAAAACTGAGGTGGACTTTGTCTCTCTTCACTTTGCTTGAGGTTTTTCACTCGCGCTGCATTGCAACTTGTTGAGCATTCTTTTAACTTTGTTATTAGTGCTTTTTGATTTTATTACGTAAAGACCTTATAAAGTTAAGTGCAATCTTCTTTACCTGTCTGCAGGCCATTCTTCATTGTCCAAGGGATTGGATGAGTTCAAATCAACTTTCAGATTGTCCAGAAAAACTTTTGACTACATATGTTCACTAGTAAAGGAGCACATGATGGCTAAAACACATTTTGCTTTCGCTAACGGCAATCCAATGTCGTTAAACGACCAGGTGGCCTTAGCACTAAGAAGACTCGGGTCAGGCAATTCATTAATTTCTATTGGGGACTCATTTGGGACGCACCACTCAACTGTCTCACAAGTGACGTGGCGCTTTGTAGAGGCCATTGAAGAAAACGGGCTTCACCACCTCCGATGGCCTTCCGCGGAGTGGGAAATGACCGAGATAAAGAGCAAGTTTGAGAAAATCAGAGGTCTTCCGAATTGCTGCGGTGCTATCGACACAACCCATATAACAATGCTGTTAACTTCATCCGATCAAGAAGCCGACACTTGGCTTGACCGTAAGGAGAACCACAGCATGATCCTCCAGGTGATCGTCGACCCTGATCTGAGGTTCCGGGACATAGTTGCTGGATATCCAGGAAAGATGAACGACTCGTCCATTCTCCAGAGTTCGAATTTCTTCAAACAATGTCAGAAAGGGGAGAAGTTGAAAGGGAACAAGGCATGCTTATCAAAAGAAACGGAGTTAAGGGAGTACATAGTCGGCGATTCAGGCTTCCCATTATTGCCTTGGCTTGTGACACCATACCAAGAGAAGGAACTTTCAGAAGCAAAAGTTGAGTTCAATAAGAGGCTTCTTGCTACTCATTATGTGGCTCAGAAGGCGTTGGCGAGGCTGAAGGAGATGTGGAGGATGATCAGAGGGGATATGTGGAGACCCGACAAGCATAAGTTGCCAAGGTTTATTCTCGTTTGCTGCATTCTCCACAACATTGTCATAGACATGGAGGCTGAAGATCTTGAAGAGCTGCCCTCGTCTTTCCAACATGATCCGGGATACATGCAAGAGGTTTGTGAATCAGTCGACAAGGGGGGCTCGATCTTGAGGGACAAACTTTCGACATACTTTTCCGGGAGATAACATTGCGACTGCCAGAACAAAATCTTGCATGTCATGAGAGGAATAACTAGATGAACTACAAAGAGAAATTAAAGTAATAGAATTAAGACATCAAATTGCTCTATGAAAATCTCTGAGGATCTACATGACTGTAATAGTTGGAACAGAGTGATGGAGTTTTGTATAATTTTATATAGATTTTATATTTCATGTCGTATGCGAGTAGTAGTGTGTATAGGGAGAGTAAAACAGCAGCCAAGGATACAAACATCTAAGATTGGCTAATTTCTTCAACCCTAAACAGATCACAACATGAGGATTATTTCTCCTCTTTTGGACTGAAAATCAAAGGAATTCCACTTTAATATCTCTTCCCCACCAAAATGAATAAGCAAACAAGAAGAACAGTTTCCTAATGTTTTGGCAGTGCCAATTTGAGGTCCAATAATTAGGGGATAAAGTTGCGTGCATGATCAGGGTTAGTCTCTATGTTAGGAGACTTTGAGGAATTGACCAAACAAATAGGTAGCTTCTACACATATTGGGGAAGAGATATTGAAGAGGAGTTGCGTTGATTTGGAGTAGAAATTTGAGTTCCAAATAACCCACTTGTCGTGCTTTGTTTAGGGTTGAAGAAATGAGTCGATTTTTCCCCCCCTCAATTTCATACCCATCTCACTCACATTTGATGTATGTATAAAGTAAATTACGTACGTACAAAAATGAGGGATAATTATTTAGGGGCTAAAACTAAATAAATGCTACTATTTAGGGACTAAAAGTGTAATTCTCCCTATATTTAACCATTCACAAGATGATGCCCAAGCAATCCATCCAACGGTAGATGCGTGTGCTCTTGATGTAGTCCCAGTTACACCGTAACACTACCTTTCGCGAGCAAAAATCGAGTGCTCCTCAGATGCAAGATGATCACGCTCTTTCCACCACAAACCAACAATCAAAACCCTAGAATTATTTATTTAATAAATTAACTAAAGTCGGTGCCGGAAGGTTCATCGGAACTTTATCGAAGATTGTAATCTCAGGTTTGGTTCCCCTTTTTGATTTTATGGAAGTTCGAATTTGATTTGGGCTAGGGCTTTTGACTTGAGTCTGTACAATCCTGATTCGCTTACACACTTTTTGGATTTTTCAGTGTTAGTACTGACCGAACAATTTGGGAGTTCGATAAATTTTTTATATCCGTATTCAATTTTTTCAATTGTAGGGATTTTTCATATAGCCAAGTGGAAGCCACCTGATGGTAAGTTCTTCTTGAATTTTCCTATTAGTTTGAACTTATATTATGTATATGCATGTATATTGTCATATATACTCCATCTAACTGAGTGTGTATTTTTGTGAGACTGTTTCTTGCAATTGGGTTGTTGCTTAGCATGTATGCACGAGGTGGAGTTGATGCAATGAGTTGAAATGGGTAGTATCATTTTACTTGTGACTGAGTTGAGCTCGATCTATTTGATTTTAGTCAATTTATGATATCGAGTGAATCTACTAAACAAACTATATCATCTTAAGGGATCGGGATATATCTAGATGTTTTTATCCAAGTGGTGTGTCGTTCATTGTCATAAATAAGTGTAATGTAGTATTCTAAGTTTGTGAGCTGAGTGAAATGTTTTATCGTGCATGTATCCATGCAATTTACACAATGCAGTAGGTCCTGCATTGACTTCTGTAAAGTTACTGGAGGAAGCTTTAGCTTGATATCTCTTACTAATTCCTACAGCTGTGGATTTTTTATTTGCTATTGTTGATAATGTGTTCTCTCTGGAGAATATTAACTTCCCGTGAGTTAGATTCATCACGTTTCTAGTTTGTTTTAAATGAGTGAGATGGTGGTTGGGAGTACACTCTGTATAACTTTACTTGCTGTCTTTCCAGGACAAAGAATTTTGGATACCAAAGGGCGGTGGACATGTGGCTGGTGGAGATGCAGTTTTTGATAATTCATCTAGGCTGGAACCTAAGCGTGCCCGCCAATGGTTCTTAGATGCTTCTGAGCCGGAGCTATTTCCTAGCAAGAAGCAGGCTGTTGAAGCTCCAATAAGCAAGACGGAATCAGGAATCGCCATGCCGAGTTCTCTTCCTTGGGAAAGTTCTTCTGGATTTCAGTCAGTGCCAGCAGTTCCAAGCCAATTCATGGATCGGCTGTTTGGATCTGAGACAACAAGGCCCATAACTTTGACGGATAGTAACATGCCCATTTCTGGGACAGATGGCTCAAATCTGAGGAAAAAGGTCAATGGAGAACCCTTCGAGAGTGATTCATCTGTTGGTTTATCAATTTCTTATGCCATGGAAGACCCAGAAGTAGGAGTAAGTTACGGTGGACTCAGGAAAGTCAAAGTTAATCAGGTTAAGGACCCTGGAAATGGATTGCATACATCTGTGGAACACGGGATAGGGATTTCCATGGATCAGACGTACAGCAGGGGAAGTGATAATGCCTTCATATCCATGGGACAACCTTATGGTAAGGATGGTGGAAATGTCACGTTGATGGGTCATTCCTATGACATCGGGGAAGCAAATATCAGATCCATTGGATCGACCTTTGGGAAAGGTCTTGACAATACTATTAAAATGACCCACTCCTATAATAAAGGGGATAATAACACCATATCCTTTGGTGGCTATCAAGATGAATCTGTAATTGAAGCTCTGACCAGGCCAGTTAGTAGCTATGGCTTATTGTATGAGCAACCATCAGCACAAACATCAGAAACACCAAGCAAAAAGGAGGTGGATGTCCCAAGTGAAAATGCTAATGTCAGCACCTCTCAGTTACCAAAATCCAAAGTGGATTCTATATCTAAGAATAAGTCTGACGCAAAACCTGCTAGGAAAGAAGCACCAAACAGCTTTCCATCGAATGTAAGGAGTTTGATAGCAACTGGTATGCTTGATGGAGTGCCAGTGAGATACGTTTCCGTCTCACGGGAGGTAACTTTTGCAAATTTGTCTTCCTTATCATTCACAACTTATGGTTCTTTAAGTGGCTCATAGGAAGTATTTTTCCATCTAATAAGGAGCTTCGTGGAATCATCAAAGGCTCGGGCTATCTTTGCGGGTGTCAGTCCTGTAACTACTCGAAGGTAAGCCGTCTATTTTGATCTGTATTTGGAGAAAGACATGGGTTATCTCTTTATTTATCCAACATGCTCGTAAAGTAAACTTTTCCCCATCCAAAGGCACTAAATGCATATGAGTTTGAGCGTCATGCCGGTTGCAAGACGAAGCACCCAAACAACCACATATACTTTGAGAATGGAAAGACCATATATCAGATAGTTCAAGAGTTAAGAAGCACCCCTGAAAGTATGCTATTTGATGCAATTCAGACTGTGACCGGTTCTCCTATAAATCAGAAAGCCTTCCGGACTTGGAAAGGTAGTGAAATTGTCACATCCTATTCCAACTCAAAGTTTCTTATTCCTTATTCCTTTTTTTCCTTTGTAATAGAGTCATTCCAAGCAGCAACTCGTGAGCTTCAGCGTATTTATGGGAAGGAAGAGCTCAACCTATGAGGATATATCGTGATGGGAACCTGATTTCAATTTAGGATGGTATATTAACTTTTGATGTGCCAGCAAGTACTATATTCTGGTAAGCTGTGTGAAATATGTATGGATTTCCAACTTGAGTTTATATCTATTCTAAGTTAGAGGTTCTAGAATTATAAAGTAGTTAAGGGGTCATTTTGTTTTTCATTCTGGACGTAGTGATCTTGATCAGTTGTCGAACCCCACCTCCCATTTATCCTCCCAAATAGATACAGAGAAATGAAAAACGGAAGCATGGAAGCTTGTTTTTGCTTCTCTCTACAGTCCCAGTCAACAAGATTCAGACCAGTTACTTGTATTAAGGTTTCATCAAAGTAGAACAGCAGAAAATTGTTGCAAATTCCTGAAAATAGTATTCCTCCCACGGCATCTGTCCCCTACCCCAGAAGACGGAATATTTTGCTCAAGTCTTTAGGCATTGTCTTAGTGTCAGGTTTAGAGGGGACTTCACCCCCATTGCAAGAAAATTGAGAGAGAAATGTAATTTCAGTTACTATCGAAATCCTTAGTTATAACAACTTTGCATATTACAATTCTTTTTGCCATTCCTGTTTGCCTTGGGTGCATGTTTGTTTTGCACAAATCACATAATATGTTGTTTACCAAAAATTAATCCTCCAAAGGAAAAAAGATTATAATTACATATATTCAACTTCAACATCCTTATAAAAGGCTATTCATTTACATATTTTCCCAGGCTGCTAACATGTATTAAGGTTGAAACTTGAAACCATTCTGTTGTATATTTAGGTGCATTAGTAAATTCATTGATCGACTGTGTGGAGCAATCTATGGACGATGCATTCCAGTGGAGCTATTGTGATTAGCTCGTCGTGTCAGTTGTACTGTATTCAAACAATCATTTCATAATATTCGGTGACTTCTAGTCACAATTAAAAAGAATTGTCATGTTGGTCGTTTGTTTTTACACTCATGGAAAAAATAAAATAACAGAGAGCAACAGAAACAGAGATGGGACGGGCAACGCTACTATTGGTTCATTAGATGGTGTGAAACGCAAGTCCAGAAAATTAGGATAAGTTAAAATAGGTTTGCCAACACCAAAACCATTAAGGAGTATTAATGAGTGAGCTTGCTGTCTCGTATTGTACAATATCGGCTTCCTGAGCAAGGGATAGAGAAATTTGTATAAACAAAGAAACAGGAGACAATTTTATAGAACAAGTTGTATCATCCGAAGTGAATTGGGATGGAAAGGTATGAGGGTGTTTGAGGTAGAGGTGATCAAAGAGAGGGGTAGACTCAAAGAAAAGGCAGGACCCAAATCACCTTTTTAGCCTAATGTTAATGAGGTGTCATAATTCCCAAATCCATCAATTATCTAGCTTCCCCATTAAGCTTCAGTCCATAGGGGGGTGGGTGGCTGTTTAATCATACCCATTTCTTATTTCATTTGTGTTATAGGTGTTAGGTACACATTCCCTCTAATTCTTCTTACTCTTGACAGCCAATTCCACCCATCATAATCATAATGTGAGTGTGAGTGTGAGTGTGAGTGTGAGTGTGAGTGGTTCAAGAATCTTCACTTCACTTCACATTTCACAAATACCATCATCCTCTGCTCGGCGGCAGAAAAACAAGAGTTGATGGCTATCTCAATCCCCTTTTCCGACTTTACCCCTCTCACCATCCTCTATTTACTATTCTTCTTCTCTTCCGTTTCCTCCTTCAACATCACCCATCTCCTATCCTCCTACCCCGATCTCTCCGCCTTCACCGCCCTCCTCACCACCACCTCCGTCGCCGCCGATCTCACCGCCCGTTCCTCCCTCACCCTCCTCGCCGTCCCCAATGCCTATCTCTACTCTACCTCCGCCACCCCCCAACCCTCCTCCACTGACCTTGCCGATGTCCTCCGCTACCACGTCCTCCTCGAGTACCTCTCCTTCTCCGACCTCCGCCTTTTTCCTCCCACCGGCAAATTGGTCACCACCCTCTTCCAAACCACTGGCCGCGCAGCTGCTAATTCCGGCACTATCAACATCACCTTTGATTCCTCCTCGGGCACAGTCGCGTTCTACTCACCCACCTCCAGCGCTACGCTGCTGTCCCCAATCAAAACCCTACCTTACAACATATCAATTTTGTCGCTGAATTCCCTACTAATTCCTTACAATCTCGATCTCGTCGCTTCGGAGACTCGCCCCCCACTGGGACTCAACATCACTAAAGCGCTAATCGATGGTCATGATTTCAATGTAGCGGCGTCGATGCTCGGCGCCTCAGGGGTAGTTTCGGAATTTGAAGCGGACGAAACAGGGGCGGGGATCACAATGTTCGTCCCCACGGACGAAGCTTTCGCCGATCTGCCATCGACTGTCAAATTTCAGTCATTAGCTGCTGACAAGAAAGCAGTGGTGTTGAGGTTTCACGTCCTCCACTCCTACTACCCGTTGGGCTCTCTGGAGTCTATTGTCAACCCAGTTCAGCCCACATTGGCCACGGAGCAAAATGGGGCGGGTAGTTTTACCCTAAATATTTCTCGGGTTAATGGATCAGTAGGAATTGACAGTGGTGTGGTACAGGCATCAGTAACTCAAACGGTTTTCGATCAAAACCCTGTGGCTATTTTCGGTGTCTCGAAAGTCTTACTGCCCAGAGAATTTTTTGGGAGGAATCCAATTGAGGTGAACCAGCCTAATGACGGCGGTGGAACGCTGAGCAGCGCTCAGCCGCCGGATATTGCGCTCTCACCTGATAATTCTCCAGCAATATACGGCCCGCCAAGTCATTTATCCGCGCCTCCGGGGCTGGGAATTCGGTCTCCGGCTGCAGCCGTGGCAGTGGGGTTTCTAAGAACACTTTTGGGTCTGTGGTGTACAGGGATCTATTGCTATCTATTGCTATAGCCATGAAATTGATTGATTTGGAGTTGCATCATTTTTCATCACGGAGAATACAGTTCGCGGCTTAGGAGCAATTTTACGCTGGAATTCATCGATCATGACTTATGAGGTAACTAATAAAGAAAAAGGAAACAGAAATGTGCAAACTTGTATTTACTTGCCGATAGTTTAGGATAGGCGGTAATGATTTGGATCCATAATTTAATTTGTTGTAATCATCATTTCTTGAATCTGCATTCTTGTTGTAAAGAAGTTGAATTTTTTGGATTGTAATGTGTAAAATAGTAACCAATTTTTCTGTACAAAGTCTTGAGAAATTCTGAGTTCCTATTACGCAATTCCTGTTCCAGTACATTTTGTTCTCTTTTGCAGCAACAGATTGCTGAAACAGCTGTGGTTTTTGCTGATGTGCAAGTTCATGAGGAATGCTTAACAGTATATTTTCATTTCATTAACTGGTTAAGGGTGTTCATCATAAAAAAAAAAGGGGGTGTTATTAGTAAAAAAAAGCTGGTAAAGGGTAGGAGAAGGTTTCCTTTCTGCTCAGTTCTGGGATCAATCTCTTTACCACTCTACTAATATCTGTCCGGTAGTTTGTTCGGAGCTCCATTTTCAATTGTGATATCGCGTTTGGTTGGAACTTTTTTTTGTAGGATGTTACAATCAATTTTTTAAAATTTCATTGTGCTAGTCTTTTAATATAAAAAAATTACTATAAATTATTATGTGGTTTTGTATAGAGAACCATCACAAAATATTTCAATTCAGATACTTTTCATTTTTTAATGTCTTTTTCTATATAATAAACTATCCAAACAAGTCTGGCTCCTATATCCAAAGTCCATCTGGTAAATATCAGAGCGAAATTCTAGTTCTCCCACGGTGCTTGTCTGCACAATTTCTGGGCCACCAAGCATGTATGTAGGGGAGCCATTTACGCTCAACAACCATCTCATGTGATCATCTTCAGTATGGATTCTCTCCATTATTTAATCAACAAGGTGCACTTTGATAGTCATCCTGGGCTAGCTGGAAACATCATATTTGCTGAGTTACATTGCCAACTTGATCATTCATCCAGATGTTTCAGCTTTCCCCCGCGTTTAATGTCAAGGGTTATTAGTGGGAAAAATGATGGAACGGGACAGAGCACAAATGTAGCCTCATGACTGTAGTAACTAGTGCAAAGGTCGGTTTTCTATCTCTAGGTGCCGCTATTCTACGTCATTCAATACCTTGCTGATGTAGTACACTGATTTTGAAATCCTTTTTCTTCCTTGATGAGCACAAAGCTCACTACATGTTTATCTACAAAAAGGTGCAAGTACAATGGTTCACTTGGTGAAAGTATGGTGAGCAAGGGGAGCTCTAAAGTCTTCAAATGTCTGCCGGCAACTTTTGTCCCATGTGAAATCCTTGGCCTTGCTCAATATTCTGGAATGGTAAGGTTTTTCGAGTAGAGCAAGAAATGAACCAGTTGAGCATGGTATGCACTAAGTTAGACATTGAAACTCGTTTAAGATCACTAGAGCTCGCATCTCCTGGATAGCTCATCTCTTTCAGGGTTTGACTTAAATGCCTCTCTCTGTCGCCAGACATTCTAGAAAGCATCTACTCGTGACTCCAAATGTATATTTCAAGGTTGAGTTTCATCTAGCATCTCCTCAGGATTCCGAAAGTCTTCACCAAGTCAGCAAAATGGTCCTCGACTTACCTGCTCTTTACTAGCATGTCATCTACATAGATTCCATATTGAGGCCTAGTTGCTCCCGAATCATCCAGTCCATCGATAGTTGTTAGATAACGCCAACGTTCTTACCCGAATGGCAAAACCACATAAAATTATGTTCCACATGTAAAGTTTACTCGCTTTTTTTATCATTTGGATTCAACATATTTATGGTTCTTCTAAAAGATGACTTGGAATGCACCAGCTGGTTAATACAAAGGAGACGACAGAAATCCTTGGGGTATCCATTGTTCACATCCTTGAAATTTACACCACTTGTTCTCAAGCTTGGGAACCAGTATGATGTTGTACAGCTATTCAAGGAATTGAATCTCCCTGAAGTATCTAGCAACCAACAACTTACTTACCTCCTTTGGAATGATCTTGTCCTTCTCAAGACCAACCTGTCTCTTCTTCCTCATAACTAGGGAGTCGAAGGATCTATGTTGAGATTGTGCATGGCAATCTTGTGATAAATCTCCACTTGATCGCGGACTGTCCAAGTGAACACATCTACATTCTCTTAGAGGAAAGTAGTTAGTTACAACCATTTTTTGTCCCAACTAAAAACTGATCCTGATGGTATTCTAGGATCTCATGATACCAGCTGAATGTCAAGAGCTCTTCAACGGGTTGGACACAAGTAGCTCATGAACCTCATTCCTGTGCTTATCAGGTTTCTTACTTGTATTCGTGATATATCATGTTTCCTCCTTTGATAGACTCTACATAGCATTTGTGTGCTATGTATTGATCACTCCCTACTTCCTTCACTACATCACCCATAGGGAACTTCATCTTCATGTAGTATGTGGATACTACAACCCAGAAAGCATTTAGGCAGATCACCCGATGATAATGTTGTAAGCTGAGGGCACACATATAATGAGAAGAGAATCAACTTGCATGTCACCATAGGATAATGTTGTAAGACGAGGGCACATATACAATGAGGAAGCGGATCAACTTGATCTTCCTAATGGCTCTATCCCTAAGGAGATTGGAAGAGAGATTTGGCCTAAGAGGTGAACCACCTCCCCAACAAATTTGTAAAGCAAGGTATCTACTAGCTCTAGAGAGAATTCTCTAAGATCTATTTGGCAATAGACTTCATAGAAGAGAATGTGAGTCGAGCTGCCGCAACCTACAAAAATCTAAATGTGAGCTAAGCTACCAAAATCTACAAAAATCCCTTGCGAAGTATAATTAGCTACGATAACTCATATAACAAGAGCATCATTGCATGTATTCCCTGCACACTGGGGCCTTTTAGTGAATCTCCATAACCGGTCTAGCTGCTCTAACATGAACTGCTTAGTTCTTCTAGAGACTCCATCAGTAGGTCCTCTAGATCTAGTACCTCTCAGCTCGAGCCAACAGGTAGGTTGAAGCTAATAGCTGATTTCTTGGCTAAAGGTTTGAAGAAATTCCTTACTGGCAGCTTTTGAGTGAGGGTACTAGTGAATACCTCCTGGTTGGCAAAAGGTAATTCCAGGACAGCACTGGTGAAACATTGGATGTATGCCTTCAAAGGCTCATTCTCTTCTTGCTTCAACCCGAAAAGGCTCAGGGTCGTCTTACTACACTTCTTGTTGCTTGCAAATTGGTGAGAAACATAGAACTAAACTCTACAGAGAGGATAGATCTAGGGAGAGCTAACCGAACACTTGTGAGCAGGAATATACGATATTTTATTCCATAATTATAACTATGTGACAGTGTGGCATTTTCAAACTTATAGAGGTGTTCCAGTAGATTGTTGGTGCCATCATAAAGTGGTGAATGAGATAGTGTCCTGAAGTGAGCTAGGTACTCATTTTCTCATGACTTGGGTGTCTTTATCTATCTTTCTCCTTACCTTTGTCATCTTCCAGCATAGGACTTCCAACATGCCTACAACCGTCTTCGTAGCTCATCCCAAGCTTGTACAAACTATCGCAAAATATTGATTGTCTGGATGAGAGGCAGTAACTAGTGGTAGAACCAAGTCATCGTGGACTTGTCCTCCTAAAAAACCTGGTGTGCTGGAAGTAGTCACATTGTCGGCCCCATAATCCAATGCTAGTGGTGGAACCACTAATGAGCTGGTGCAGGCGAGTATTGCGCTTATTACAACAACAATGACCTTGCTAAGATGTTTTTCAAAGAGTGAGCTTACTCCAAAGAGAGGGGATAGTGGAACCCCAGTATGAGGAGGCGTGCTAACACCAAATGTTGTACCCTTTGTGGTCCGATATCCACCACTCCAATCGGGAGAATGGTATTCCCCTTAAACGAACCATTGTGTCCACAATTATCGAATTAGTCATGCTTACGCCTTACCTCAAATTTCCCAAATACATCAATAATGTTTTTCGGAGTCTAGCAACACTATAAGATATTGAAGGACCAGTTCAGGATCATAAGATTTTTGTAGGACTAGCCTACAAAATAAAAATTAACACTCGGATGTTTAAATTATTAATGGTTTTGGAAAAATCAAACAAGAACTTATGGAAGTCTATTTTCATAGGATTACATTGGTCCAATTGTATGTCATGTTATCTACATCCTACACAAGCAAGAACCAAGCCTAACACATCAATAGGAAAATCACCTACTCAAAGGGGAATCTTTAACCTATGGGGCCAGCCTAGCTATATCCGGAATTACAACGAGCATGGTTATCCGATATTGTGTACCTTCTAGGTGACGTGTCATCCAAGGTCGAATGCAATGCCGACTAGTCAACTAAGTTGGTTCAGCCACCAATGGGTTCTAAATGGATGGCTCGATCTCTTCAACAAATTTCAGTTCGACTGAAGATAACATTTTGCTCCTTGAACTGTGTGTACTTTAATCTGCTAATTTTATCTTAATTGGATTTACACTCTTTGATTAATTGGGTCAAATAATTCCATTGTACCTTAGAAAATTGATGCTGTAAATATCAAATATAAACAATAGAATAATATTTTATATTTGGAAAGGTAAAAACATCCATTTGACTATCAAACTTGTCATTATGTCATATCAGCCTACACGTGGGACGAGTAATGTTTCTCTGATTTCATTATTGAAGAAATTTGTATAAAATCTATCCCACCACTGATGGTACGTATCAACACAAATTCTACAAAACACAATTTCCAATCCTTCACACTGCCACAATAAGATGAAACTTTCAACACTTGAGACGTGAGATGTTGACCCTTATTTTTAAAATACTCTGAATTGGAATCGAATTGTTTGTTTACCCACTAAAAGTCCATCTCCCATGACATAACACCCACTCAAACACATCTACTCTACCATTTAACTTAAGAATTTTTGCTTTGAAATAGTCATCCTCCGCTGCCACCAGCAACTATCTCATTTCTTTTCTTATCATACGAATTAATTAAAAACCTGAGCAACAAAATGTCAATGGAAGGCAACAGAGGCATGATGGATGCACCTATTCTTCATGAATTCAAGAAACAGGCTTCCTTCTTCCTCAAGGAGAAGATCAAAAGTGCCCGGCTGGCCTTGACCGATGTCACTCCAGCACAACTGTCAGTTTCTTTCTACACATATATATGTCCGATTCTTCTGTAATAGTATTAGTTGGATCATTGATTTCTAAACTTGGCTAGCTTTCTGCGTGATTCATGCCTGTGCGATCTGACATGTATGCTTGCGTGTGTACAAGGATATGATTCATGAGTTAAATGAAAAACCCTTTTGTTAGAAAAAAGAATCATGTCGTGAACTGTAAGAAATCCTATGATTCATTGTACACTTGTTATTGGGGTTTTCTTCTTGTTGTCTGAAGACTGGCGGAAGAAGCTACTAATGCAAATCCAGGAGGGGTGGATGCTCAGACGCTGAAGATGATATCCAGAGCAGCATTTGAAGTGGATGATTATTGGAGAATTGTGGAGATCTTGCACAAAAGGTCTAACAACGTTCTTGTTTTTCTCTGGATTTGCTGTTGTTTTTAATTATAGTATTGATCTTTTTCTTTTCTTGGGTGTGTTTATGTGTTTCAGACTGTTAAAATTTGATAAGAGAAACTGGAGGGCATCATACAAGGCCCTGATTGTGCTGGAATACCTGTTGACTCATGGGCCTGAGAGTGTTGCTCAGGACTTTCAAACGCAAAGAGACGTAATTAGAGAAATGGAAAGGTTCCAACACATTGATGAGAAAGGGTATTTATTTGATAATTTTCTTCAATATATTGTCGAGGAAGACATTTGTCTGCATCCAGTAATTTTGTCATCAGCACCCTTTTACGGGTTAAATGCAACGGGCTCCCTATGAAAATAATAATTGCAAAAAACCTTTACGAAAAGAAGAAATTGCAATGCTAACCCTTAACTTAAAAAGGTCAATGCAACATCAAGACGTGAGAGTTTGTGAGCTTCTTTTTTTTCAAAAGTTTAGGGTTGTGTTGCCATTTTTTGTCTAGAAAAGTACCTATTGATAATTTCATAGGAGTAAAATGCAATTAACTCTGTTTTGTATTAAACTCCTGATGTAGGTAAGGATCTTTCTCTATCTCCTCTGCAGTACAAAGTATTACAACTTTCTTGTCTGTGTCTAGATTTAACTGGGGTCTGAATGTGAGGAAGAAATCTGAAAGAATATTGAAGCTGCTTGAGAAAGGCCCTCTTCTCAGAGAAGAAAGAGACAAAGCCCGGAAGATCTCAAGAGGGATTCAAGGGTTCGGTAGCTTCTGCCTTAGGACTTCATCAGGGCAAGAAACTCCTCCAAAGGTATTTGACAGATGCAATTCACAGTTCATTGATAACACAAATCTGGATGATTTCCTTTCAGCCGCGAACGAACATGATAGCACCAAAACAGAGAGACAGAAGCCAATGCCTCCTACGAACCCAAAAATGGAGGGCCTAAGCCCTAAGAGTTTCAATATTCAAGTAAACTCGAACGAAAATTTGGTTCCAGACGAGACAGGCCTTGTGAGGGAAGAAAATGGCGGGAGCTGGAACTGCACGGTGGAGTCAAAAGTACCTCTATTGGATGAGCATAAAGATGAGGCAGGGATAGATATGTCGACAGGAGATCATCATCATTTGTTCGACAATACTGAAGATCTAACACTCATTTCACTGCTTTCAGTTTCAGAGATGAACAGCAAACATGTTGCAAATTAGACGTAAACTGTTACATGGCCGGTGTGGATGTATAATAGCTCATTGCTTCGATGTTCAGAAAACGGCGTCTCTGATCATGCGGGTGGACTTATACTGATGCTTAGTGAGGCTGCATCATGCTTACCATATTGAACACCTGACACACAACGTGAACTTGAGTGTAGCACAGTTTACATGTGGTGAACTTGGATGAAAATTACGAAAGAATTTGGTTGCATGTTTTTTGAGCTTGCAAGTGTGATCAGAAAGTGTAATTGATTTGAGGGTAGCTGCAATTCTTGATCTTGGCAGTTATTGTGAAAATGGAATTGGTTGTTGGAGCAAATCCTGTCCATGATTCAACAATCCAAATGTACAAGGCAGCTTTATGTTGTTCATATTAATTCTTGGAATCTCCGATGCATTCTAACGAGTCTTTAATTTGAATAAGAAGATGGGCTTACCAATGTAATAGACTATAGAAGACTGCAAGAAAGGGAGGCCTACCCACCTGCTTGAGCCCAACAGTGTCCATAAGGCCTTGCGAGTTCACCTGAAGGTCCAGTTGGAGACCCTCTGCCTAAACGCCCGTTAGCCCAATTCAAGTTCTTTGCCTAAACTAAAAGTCCAACTATATGGAGGCTCATTTAAAAAGACCAGGTCATGCCCAAGGCTTATCCACTCCAGCAACTCAACTATTTCAGAGGAAATCAAGAAAGAATGGTTCCTCATGCAAACACTCCAACAACCACCCAGCGATTCTAAAGAAAATCAAGCAAGACAAGAGTGGTTCCTAGAAATCAACAATCACCTCCCACACCGTCTGGACAAATCTAATTCCTGGAACTTCAGCTATATCAATCGGATCAACCACCAACACAAAATTGGGGAATTTGGATATATGATCGTATCCAAACCTCCTCTATGAATACCCGATGTATAAGCAGATTTAATAAGCATACATAATACTCCTCACTTTCTATACTTGCTACATTTCAACTCATTATTTTCCACACACTTCACAAGCATTACTTCTTACATAATTGTTGGGCTTTTAATTCCAACTCTTATATTGATTTGAGCATTTAAATGCTAACCCTTTGCAAGTTCACTCCCACTTATTTTTATGTGCAAGACTTGGTCCTACTACAAATTATTGGTGCTGAAAGTTACCCACTTACACGTATAAATATATTACTACGACAATATTGAAAAGTAAAATTGAAAGTTTATATAATTTTTTTTTTATTAAATTACCATTTTCTGTTCAATATCTAACGAAAGGGGGTCAGTTATAACAAAATTAAATGTAATTAACCAAAATCTTCAATATACTAAATATATCTTAAAAAATATTTGAGGTGTGTCCAAACCCGACTGAATTCTCATAATAAAAATCCGTTCCTACACCTTGACACGATAATTTGACATAGCTCTATCCATCTCGTTTATCATCCCTATAGCAACAACTTTTATTTTTGGTAATCTAATAAGCAGTAAATAAGTAAGTGGGACATGAGTATTAGAATGATGAAGAGGAGAGAGTAGTGACAAGAATCCAGTTGGAAGCTGCATAAAGCAAGTAAGGTAATGGTTTTGGACAGTTGGGAGTTTTTGGATGAAATATTGACGATGATGACATGTTGAAATGAAAGGAATCTTGTTTTATAGTTCCCTCTTCAACATTGCTGACATCCACACGCCAAATCTTGTAAGAACATTGAGGGTTACCATCACCAAGACTTAGTAGTATCAATGAAGATTCATCAGATGATTCTTTCTTTATCAATTGCATAATATATCATTATCATATGCATTACCATCCTCAGTACGCAATTGAGATTGATTCCTGAATCCTAAGTGAGCCCCCAACCACAAAACTTTCGTATCAACTTGAAGTATTTTCGCTTACAATCAAATTCGATTTAATAGGTGTTTGATGTGAGGGGCTGTCAAAAAGATAAAATTGACTTTCACAGGACCTCAAAGTGTTCAAATAGAATAATTATCCATTCACCCTATTCAATCAAATTTGGTAATCCAGAACCACAATCGTTCAACACTTGGAAGGTTAAGATCACGACACATGGACCTGTACAAGTACGGACATTTGACTCTATAAATACCCAATAATTTGTTTGAGCTGAAGTATATAAGTTTTTACAGAGAATATCTACACTAGGTACTTTCCGCTTGATCTTGAAACCCACTCACTTAATTATAAGAGGATTTTAATTAGGAAACTTCCATCAAACCTAACAATCTGTTCATTTCCTCAAGTCCCAAACACCTTCGGATCAAACGACTCTATAAATAACTACGATACTCCCCCAGCCCTATTTTGGCCAAACAAAAGAATTTTGGCTAGGGTTAAAAAAAAAAAGCATATAGTTAAAGTATTTCCACTATATTGCCCTTGAAATTAGTAGTCCAAAATTAATAGTAATTTTTAAATCGAAATGTAAAGTGGTGCGTACAATTCTTGACCATGGAATATCTGCTCATTAACCTATTGAATAATTAGTCACATTGTTCTCCATAATCATAGCCACCTTACATCATGTTCACATTGTTTCTACTTTACTATATAAATTTCCAAGTTCCGCCTCTTGAGGTTTGTCTCAAGTTCAACTATTTATATATATTTCCACAGGGAGTTTTTATATCCATTTTAATTCGGCATGAGTTTTTAAATAAGAAATAAATATTTTAACTAGTACGTATATATATATATATATATATATATGTTTATGTTTTTCTTTTATTTATTTATAATTTCCTCCTATAGTGGGTATATAATAGCACAGTAAAGAATCTTGATTAAAAACTCTCTAAATAATAATTAAAAAAATAACAATATGATCCCTAAACTTTAAAAAAAGCTCACACTACATCCACTCCGGTATCAAAAAATCGCGTTCTAGGAAGATTTTGTAGTTTTCTGTTCCTGCACACTTAGAGTTGCAATATTTTAGTAGTTTTGATAAATTATTTATTTTATTTTTTTCTTTTATTTAATTAAATCAATACAATTAAAAAAATTGAATTATACACATACATCAAATATGCTCAGATCGCTAATTTATATATATTCTCGAAGCCCCACTTGATTTCGACAGCAACCATGACATTTACAAGTAATTAAGAAGAAGAAACAAAGAAATCATTTCTATGACTCGAATTTATCGATGTTCTTTAAGGTTTTTTATACTATTATGGCCCTCAATTTAATTTGGACATCTTACCAGTTATGCAGGTCGGAAGTAGTCCCACTTATCAGTCTCGCGTCAGTAAAATATCTTAAATATCAAGAGATATTTTTAGCAATAATTCAAGTTTACACTACATGGTACAATCAATACGATGCTCTGATTGTCGAGTATTTGATATTTTACTTAAATGTCATAAATTTGAATCTCATTAAAAATGTAGAGTTTGTTATTTTATATGAGCGTATTATAAAACGGCGACAATTTATCCATAATACTTGATTTCGTGAAGATTGAGCATAGCTTTATTAGCATATTTTGGTGAGACTAATGGTGATCAAATTGAACAATGATTCAACGAGCTTCGATTGAAAAGAACTTTTCGTAATAGTTAGATTCTTTTAGTTCTGCTAGCCACATTGAATTTATTCCCATCTAGTCGATAATTTTGCGAAATAAAAGTATACACCACAATTTTAAAATTGTACGTAGTAATCAATTCTAATGAACGTGGTAGTAATTCTTACCAAAAAAAAAAAAAAGTAAAAAAAGAATTGCCCTCGAACACACATGATGTGTCGAATTTTTTTATTTTTGAAGTGAATGAGTAATCTGTCATATTAAGGATATTTTTGTGTAATAAGATGTCTGTATTTTCCAGTGAATTTTATTATTGAAAATTGACTGTTATATCCACATAAACATTTATTATGACCATTATATCCATCAATAATAACATGATTTATTTTTTTTTTATGAATAATAACATGATTAATTTTTTGGATGCACCAAGCTTTCTAAACACAGGGAAGGTACACTACTTTGTCAGGTTTCTGAAGGAATTATTAAGGATTTGACATCTTTGAAATGAAAGGAATCTTGCCTTTCAATCCCTTCTCTATAATGTTTTTGTACAATGATTAGAATTCAATTTCTATAAATAAGTTTAAGTTTTCATCGAATATATGAATATTTTATTATAATTAATTATTATATTAATATATTACTTAATTTATTAAAATTTTAATATAATTATGTAATTATTGTACTAATAATAAAAAAAAAGAGTCCCCTCTCTATCCCATCCTCACCGGTGATACTGACAGCCCAAATTTGAATAAGAATGTCATTTTTTCTAGCGGGGTGCAACCATTAATTAATTAATTAGGCATTATTAATTAATGGTAATTTGGAGGGATAAACATTTACTCCACGCAATTCAGATTATTGATTCCGGAATCTTAATCATGATCAGCTCCCAACCACCTAATTCAAATTAAAATTTCACCCCAAGATTCAATTGCGTGACCATCGTGTTGTCTTTTCAATCTAGATAACAACAAGCAATACTTAGAGTATGCATAATGTGTGTTGCAACCAAAGATAATATCAAGAGTCTGATAATTTAGTGACAATTATTTATCGATATATTTATATTTTCATAATAAATGTATCCTTGATTATTTATAATTATAATTTTATGCTCAATCGTGTTGTCGCTTATTATTTATAATAACAATTTTATGCAAATGTTAGAGACTATTAGAACTATGAAAATAATTTTAGTCACGTAATAAGTTTTCTTGTCACTTAATTACTATGTTCATTAGTGGTAATTTTAATATCATCATTTTATTTTTATTTTTTTTTTGTAATTAGTGTTCTCAGCTTTGTTAGTTGGTGGTTGGAGAACAGGAGAAGTAAAGCACAAGATTTTGAGTATTTTCACCTACTGTGCATTTCCGGCTCCCTCTCTTATTTCTTAATAAAATAAATAACGTAATTTTTATACACTTAATATATATATATATATATATATATATTAAGTAAAATAAAAAAATTAATAGCAGTTGAAAATTAAAATCAATCATGTTATTTGTGGAGATAAGAAGTATCAATATTGGAATGTCACCTTAGTATTGTTAGAAAAAATTAAAATAGAATATCAAGTAGAAAATGGATAATTGTATAAACTTTGTTTTTAATTAGTCTCTCTTTTTCCCACCAAGAATTCTTTTTTTTTTTTTTTTCACAAGTTGTAATAATAAAAAACATTGTACGATTGTTGCACTGAGTGGACTAAGAATAGCAAACCAGACCAAAACATATATATGTGGAAAAAGTTTTAACTTTTATAGCCAACTTGTTTATTCTTTTGTCTTTAATGTTTAAATCAGTTATTAATTACAAGAAATCTAAACCTTTGACGCACACAAATCTTGACCATCCAGTTTATATTTGCTCATTTTTTGGTAGTTAGATAATACAGATGGCAAATGGAACGGGTAGAGATGAGCTGATCCCACGAATTTGTATCCAAGGATCGAAATGGGTTTCCAATTAGTTATATAATGAGATTTGTCTCTAGGTCTCGAGTCAGGTCAAGTTAGAGATGAGCAGAATGAGTTTTAAATTTTAGGAAGATCTTGTGTATGGTAAAATCCACCCCAAATCTACCTAGCTAGTTGCCATTTCTTGGCATTAGGGCACATATACAATGGCAACTGAAATATAATGACAATAATTATTAATTGTCACTAAATCGTTATAACACATGCATTATTAATTAGTACATCATTAATTTTACTAGTAATAATTTTTATAAAATAATTAGTGCTATTAAAATTATAAACCTTATTACTGTAATAAAATAAAAATACTTACATATTGTTAGTAACAATATTAAATTACTCTTAATATATTTGTGGTTAATATTTTGTTTTTTAGCAGTGATATTAGCTAATGTGCATTTACAATAGTCTAACAATCTAAATTATATCAAAATACATAAATAATTAAGGATAGGTCGTAGGTGGGGAAATGATGTAGACACGCACCAGGTGGAGAGTCTGCGAGCAAATAATTCATCACCCAAAAATAATAGAAAATAGAGAGAAACATGAGCATTCAGACAGATGAGTATTTCCGGGTCCCATGACAAGTAACCTTTATATCTCAATGTGTCCAACTCTCGGAATATGTATAACCAGCAGAGTACAGAAATAATTCAACCAAATGAGCGACAATCATCACGTGAACGCATCACTCAACTGTTTTCATACAAAATAATTGTCTGCAATTTTCCCCACCAGTTTTTTTACAAGGACCGATACAAGAACATGGGACAAACGAATAACCATTACTTGGGCTAAAATTCTTGCCTGAACACTACATTTGAGTCTCTACGAAGGTTTCCTTCATGTAAAACTCAGACAGCAGCAGCAGGCAATGAATCATTTTGAATATCTAGATCGAAAAGAATTGCATTCCTATATACTTCAAATTTGGAAGTAAAAGCACAAAACGACTACAGTCACAATCGAAGAATGAAATACTTTGCAACCCAAATCCTGCAAATTACTGCATTTGCTTATTTCTTCAGTCTACCAAGAAGATGCATAGATAGTTGTATATATGACCTTAGATGGATGCTTGTTTGCCCAGAGTCGGAATTCTTGATACGGGATGTTCTTTCTATGTATCTAGGCTTAATGGCTTATCGAGTAACTCAGACTCAGCAGCAATCCTGCCAGAGCCACGGCTCATTTTCCCAAAAGAGCCCACTGCTGATAAACCCTTGAAACTGCTGCTTCCCTCGCTTAAGTTACGGGATCTCCAAGACTTTCGTGGCTTTGAGGAGTTGATATCTCGATCAATGTCGTTTTCGGTTCTAACCTTTGCTACAACCAATTTGACGATGTTACTCCTGCAGAAAGGGCAGAGTGGCACCGAGGGGCAAGACGTTGTTGGGTTGGGCTTGTTATGGCAGCACAAAGCTAAAGTGCATTGCGCGCACATCCGATGGCCGCATTCATGAACCTCAATTGTGCATATTTGATCGAAACATATGCAGCAAAGATCCGTATCACTTGCCTACAGAAAGATAGTCCAATCCCAGTGAGGCCTATTGTCCGTTGGGACCAATTATTAGTAGCCTAAGATTGATATTTTTATCGAATTATACAGTCCCATTATAGCTTGTCCTTTTAAAAATGAAGCAAAAAGAACATTATCAACAAAGAACAGGCTTCACAATCATATTGGAAGTAGAAGTGGGAAGAATTCACTCTCCATAGAGGTAGGAGAAATTGTTCGTTTGGAACGGTAGGGCTAATAAATTTAGAGGAACTTACCAGCAAAAGACGGACAAGATTACTTCACGTATAAAAGATTATAAAACATTACGCAAAAGTAAGATGGTAAATTACCTCAGATACATCATCATCCATTCCAGAATCAGATGCTGAAGGAGATGGCGGCGAGTAAACTGTCCCTTTCAATATGACCTTCTCCCTTTCCCGATTAGCCTCCATTAGGGCCTTTTCTAAAAGAGACTTTGCGTCCTGATTAAGTTCACTTATGAACTTCAAAGGTGATGGCCAGACGAGAGGCTCCGCAGACGACGGATTCAGCAAAGCTGCACATGCTCCGTGGTGGTGTCTTAAAGCTACTGTATATGGTATTCTCCTGAATTGTGTCAGAAACATTAAACTTTTATGCATAGATTAACTAAAACAAGCATTACCAAATAGCAGGCCTACATGAGTGAGAAAGAAATGGAGTCTTCATACTTTACAATTTTAAACAAGGACACAAATCAAATATTCCGATAAATTAGTATAAAATATTTGTGTTCGACTTTTTCTAGCAACAAGCATGTACATAAAAAGAATAGCACCTATGCTCTTTAAACCATTGGCCCTGATTCAACCACTACAGCAAGCAAAGATTCAGAACAGTGAGATAAAACATCAATCTAGTTAAGACAGATCCATTTAGTATTAGAAGAACTAAGATATTCAAGAAAATACCCTGATGCATCTCTCTGAAGTCGATCAGCACCCCAAGCCAACAATTCTCTGATGCAATCAAGTGAACCACTTCTTGCAGCCAAATGAAGGGGAGTACTGCCGGGAAAGCTGCAGAATAGAACTTATCAATCGGTAAATGTCTCAGCAAACACGGGGAGCAAGAATAAGCACTTGTGACAGAAAGATTACCCATATCCACCAGTTGAAGCGCAAACCAGGGCTCCATTGTCCAGTAATATATGAACACATTGAGGGCGTCTTTGACGAGCCGCCAAATGCAAAGGTGTTGCTCCTTTGCTATCTCTGATGTTCACAAAACGGGAGTATCCCCTACGAATTTAGCCACAAAACAATGGATAAGAAGCGGGCTTTTATAGTAATACATAAATAGGAAACTGGGGCATCTTCTCCTACGTCACAAAGTCATTTTCTTGAAGAAGAGCCTACCAAGAAGCTGAAACCTGGGAGGTCCTGGCGGCAGAGAGAATGGCTTGAAGGCAATCAGAGTGGCCATAGTACGCCGCATAGTGCAAACATGTTCTTCCATTAAGTGAATCAAACATCAAAATCTGACCCCAAAACTCAAAGTTAGCAAGGGCAAAGATGCCTATAAATTTAACATCTAAACAAGGAGACCTTTGTTTTGCATACATACATTTGCACCAGATTCAATTAGCTTCTTCACACAGGAGATCTTGCCATGCATTGCAGCCAACATCAATGGAGTCTATACATATCACAATTAGCCAAAGATCAAACTATGAATCTACAGCCAAGAACTAATTTATGATCAAAATCTTGCGAGAACTGAATCAAAAATTCAATTTTTTTCGCACATAGAGACAAAAGGCAAAAGATTAAAACTTACCTGTTTATGTCGATTCAGCATATCCGGCTTCACAGATCGGTTCAGAAGCAATGAAAGAATCTGAAACCCACAAAGCAGAACCGATGAAGCTAAACAGCCCGAAAAAGAAATCCACAGAAAACGTTGATAAGCCCAAAGAAACCAAGAAAAACAGAAATCCCACCTCGATCTGGCCATTGGCAGCAGCAATATGCAAGAGCGAGTTGCGATCATAAACTGTGGAATATCGAACAAGAGCTGAATCCCTTTCCAAAACTGCCTCAACAGTTTCCAAATCCCCCAACTTCACTGCGCTGAAAAGACCCTGTTCTTCACTAGTACTGCAGCTCAGCCCCTGACCCATTGTTCTCTCTTCCCAAGAAAGTATGATATATATATAGATATATACACACACACAAAGCTTTGTATGTATAGGCGGCGGTGGTGCGCCTCCTCCTGGTTCATGCACCACCGCGGAAGAGGAGGTGGTGGGTGATGGGCTGCAGGGAAAAAGCGCTTCACATACTTATTCGTAAATGTATAGGTATATATTTATGGAGGGGTGTTGGGGAGTGTAGGAGTTGGGAGGTGCCCGGGAAGGGGAAAGAGAGGGAAGTGGGAGGGTGACCGTGTCAGAAAGAGCGTGTGAGAACGGGCAGCAGTCAGATATTTTGCGGGCAGTTGGATTCCCTATATGATATTATTTAAAGTACTGCAACTAAACTATTACATCTCTTGCTGTTGATTGTTCAAAATCAGATGTAAAGGTCAATGTTTTATGGTGAGTGATTGGTCTTTCTACCCTTTCTCCCAATTCCAACTTTTCACACCCTATTTTGGAAATTTTGAAGTAGGTCTGGTCTTCCCCCATTCCAATATATTAATATTAGGGTCAATCACATGAAAAATTATTCTAAAATTTAAAATTATATTTTTTTTAAAAAAAAATTGAAGTTATACTTACAACCCCTTTAAAGAATCATAGTTTACACCTAACCCTCTTTTATTAGGATTTGAACGAAAAATAATGACATAAACAAAAAAATTTTGCATAAATTTTAAATTTTACTCCTCATTTAATATTTTTATGTAATAATTTTGTTCTTATGAAGGAAAAAATATAATGATGTTAACCTCACTTATATATACATATACTACAGTTATCCCTTTATAAGTATAAAAAGATATGTAGGGATGTCAAATGATGGACAAAATTAAATATTTATGTATTTCTTTTTGCTTATATCAGCATTTTTCGTCCAACCCCTAACAGAAGGAGGTCAGTTGTAAATCAAGAATTTTTGAAAAAGACGTGAATGTAATTTCAAAATATCTTTAGAAAAAAGTATAATCTAATATTTTTAGAGAAGGTTTCAATGTAATTAACTCTTAATATTAAATGCTTCCCATATTTAATAATTTAAATTTTTAAAAAAGTGATGATTTAATATGGTATAAGAGCCCCATCAAATTTGAGGTTTTGGACCATATATAAAAAATAATATTTCACATCACTAGAATAAATTTTATTAGGCTATAATTTTATTACTTATGCACTAAAATTATGATAAATAATTATTATTAATTATAATTAATAAAAATTGATGCAAAAGTTTTAGGTTATCTAACATGAGAATTATTTTTAACATAGTTGTGAATCATAGCAAATATTCTTGCCATGACTTTTAGCATAAAAAATATTTTAGTCAGACTCACAAAACCCACAACCAACAATCATTGTGTGGATGTGATCAATAATTATTTACTACGATTATTTATTTTCAACCATGATAGTTAATTATAATTAAATATTAAATTTATTATAGTGTGTGAAAGTACATATTAAGATATTACTATTGAATTATTTAATAACTTTTATTGTGACAATTAACATGAATGTATATGTGGCACTTACTTGAATTCTTTCAATATTTATATATCTTGTATACATATAATTAATTAATGGACGTCATCTGTGTTGAAAACAAAAACTAATATTATGAGATTTTAATAAAATCAAAAAACTAATATAATATATATATATATAAATAAATATAATCAAATTACTTGATAGGTATGTATTGGATAAAAATTTACTGTAAAGTGGTTATTTATTGACTTATCTTATAAACAAATTTTGAACTCTTTTGGATTAATATGAAAATAATTTTATTTAATATATATATATATATATATGTGTGTGTGTGTAATTTCTTATGTGACAAAATAGAATTTAATGAGACCATCCAAGTAAAATAGGTATAATAGGTAATTAAATAAAAAATAATTACAGTGGAATTAAAATGCTCAAAAAATATGCTTTTTAGTATAATTTAATCCAAAATGTGATTATACAAAAGGGACTTAACATTATAAAAAAATATTTATAGAGTCGTAACGCATATTTGACATATTCAATTACAGGACCGGATAGATGCTCAAATAATCCGTAACGGATTATGTTTTAGCAAGTTTGATCGAGTAGATTGGGGTAGCTCAATTCTAATTAAGTATTTGCGACAATCAAAACCCAAAATACCTAATATGTGATCATACATCAGAAAGTAGTTATTTGATCTTGATTTGGGATTAATTAGGGCATAAGTATAAGCAAATTGTGTGCTAAAACACAAGCAAAGAATACTTTAATACATATAATTAGAATATTAATAAGAGTAGTTATGCACGCTAAGTATGTTTATTGGGTGAACGTAGTTTGAAAAAGATGGTGATCTCATGGTAGATGTGTTGTGAATCTGTTTCTTGAATCCCAGGAACCAACATTAATGTATGGACCACAACCTAAAATCAAAGGCCCACTTCCACATAAATAAACCACTTGTTGGGCCCAAAAGAGGTGGATTGTAAGTTAGGTTTGGGTGCTTTTCTATTTTTATTTTGCAATAATTACACCTTTTTTTTTAATTGAAATTTAATATAATTATAAGTAAATTATTTATAATTTTAAAAATTATATTAAGTAGCTTTAATATTTATTTTTCTCTAACAAATGAATGCCTCAATTAATCAAAATTTATTGATATTAGCAAAAAGAAAATTGAATAGAAGCCCATATTTACCCCGATTGACTTATTACCAACTTATTGTAGGTCGAATAAATTTTTTTCTGATTCAAATACTCTTATAAGGACGAAGATAGACTTCACCACGTGCATTAGCATGTGAAAATGTATAAGGATAGTTTTGTTGGAGAAACATTTGTTAATGAGTCGGTAATAAGTTAATTGGGAATAATATAGATTTTAATTTATTTTTTTGCTAATATCAGCAAATTCGATGAATTTTTTTACTAATATCAGCAAATTCGATAAATTTTTTTACTAATAAATGGATCTATTTGTTAGAGAAAATAAATGTCCGAGTAACTAGATGTAGTTTTTTCAAACCGCAAGGATCTATGAATAATTACAAAATCTCATGGGAGGCCGGTATAATTATCCCTTTTAATTTTAAGCATATTTGGTTATGAATTTACTTTGAAACTATTTTTTTCTGGAGTAGATCGATTATAATTATATTATAACTTTCAATCATTAATAAATGTATTAATTAAAATATTAATTATTAATATTAAATATTTATAATTAACTTACCATTATTATGTAAGTAGAGTTAAGAATACCTCTGGTATATACATTAGGTGGATTTGAACACGAATCTTATACTAAACAATGTTTCATTGGTTTGAAAATATTTTTTCAAATAATATTAAAAAATAAAATATTTTAGTTTGATTTTATTAAAATGTTAGAGAGCTTTTTTTTTAAGAATAATAAATAAAATGGAGTATGAATTGTTTATACAAATTTCCAGTTTGCAAAAAGAATTATAAAACTAGAAATAGGGACAAATTAATTTTTGAATTTAAATTGGTAAAAGGATTATCTTCAAAAGTGAAAATTGTCCGCCGGGTTCTTCCTTCAAAATTTTCGATTCAAGGGCTGGAAGCTTGTTTGTAGATGTGGATGCGAAATCTCCTCTGAACTTGTGGGGCAAATTGTAGATTACCTTGAATATTTGGGGAATTATTTGATGTTATGATTATTAACTTCTTACCTGACTTGACTTTTTGTGCGACTTGATTGATTGTCTGACTTGACTTGTCGTTTGACATTATTTGTTACTTGAATTATTTTAAAAAATTGTCTCTAGAAAATAATTGTAAGGATTAAGTCAAAAAATTCAATTCGAATTTAAAACATAAAACTAATTTCTGAAATAAACTCAAACATATGTTGCCTATATCTTCTAGTCCTTTTGTTTTTTATTGTGTGCAAAAGATGCTCGAAACAAGTTAAAAATGAGTTAATCATACTTCGACTATATAAAAAAATGTGAAATTATACTTCTCCCACATAAATTTTATATTTACATTTATATTCCTTCCATAAAATTTTTTATTTATATTTAACCCCCTTCAATTAGGAATTGGACGAAAATACTAACATTAGCAAAAATAATTTACATAAATTTTCAATTTTACTTCTCGGTTAACATTTTCATTTATATTCTTGTACTTACAAAGAGATAATTGTAATACATATATATATATGAAGTGAGGTTAATATCATTATTTTTTTCTTTTTACATATACAAAATTATTAGATGAAAATGCTAAATGAGGGGTAAAATTTAAAAATTATGTACGTTTTTACTAAACGTCAGCATTTTCTTTTATGCAAATCCTAATATAAGGGGGTCATACATAAACAAGAAATTTTTAGAGGGGGTCTAAGTGTAATTTTAGAATTTATTTGAGAAAAAAGTATAATTTCATATTTTTAAAGGGGTCTAAGTAAAACTAACCCCCCAAAAAATAATATTTTTAACTTTATTAACTTTTTACTTAAACAAAAGAGTA
Source organism: Sesamum indicum (assembly GCF_026168435.1). Lineage (NCBI taxonomy): Eukaryota > Viridiplantae > Streptophyta > Magnoliopsida > Lamiales > Pedaliaceae > Sesamum > Sesamum indicum. The sequence continues at coordinate 4,907,024 of NC_142665.1, read as the reverse complement.
TTTTTAGTTTGCAACTTACACTTGTAAACTAATTTAAATTAAAAATTATAAACTTTTCCCGATTAGCTTTTGTATCTTATTGGTAAGATTTACATATTAATCTTTATTCCTAAGTACCTCAATTTCAACTTCAAATTCATTTTATTTTCTTTTTTTTTTTCAAATACTCCGAACCTTTCACTATAACTAAACTTATAATTTCCTTTTACTACAATGGTAAAATTTATTACAAACACCCCCTGAAACTATATTTGTAAGGGAAAAAGTGGCAAAATTAAGATTGAAATTTGAAATCATGGGAAAAAAATGAAAGTATTTGATATTCAATTTGAGATTAATGGGTAAAAACTCGTTTAAGCTCGATTTTTAATTAAATAAATTAGACTTGAACTTAATTTTTTTTTTTATAAAATATTCAAGTTCAATCGGAGTTTGATTGAATTACTCAAAAAATAATAAAAGATATTTAAAAATATTAAATTACTCGAGCACGACTTGCACATGATTTAACAAAAACTCATTTGAATTTAATTTAATTATTAATATTTATATTTAGTATTAATTGAAATAATAATGCATTTGATTTGATTGGACTTATTTACCTCTCTAATTAGGAGCATTGTACAAATAGATTCTGAATAACAGATCTACTACGACTTTTCCAAATCAAATCAAATAATTGAAGCAAATGAGATGAATTAAATTCAATGTACGATAATATAATATCCACCGCTCCACTTATATGATACGGAGTTCAATAATCTTCAACGCGGCTTTGGCTTGCTTAGTGTCCATGCCACAAAACATTAATTCTTTTTTTTTTTTGCATTATTTATGGAATTTTCGGAAAGAATCGCGTAGTCGTTTTATTCTATTTTGAAAAAATAATGGTCACGTGATTTTCATATTGTTTTTACGTCAATTTTTTAAAAAAAACGAATTCGCATAGATGCTGAAATTGAAACTTTTCGTAAATTATGAGATTATTTTGAAGTATTATCTAAATAATGAAATTGAAAATGTATTAAAAAGGTTGAAGCCCTAAATAATTCATTTAGTAAAAACTTTGAATCTGATCATTGTGTGATTGTTTGTGTAGTTTTATATATAGTAGTTTCTTTCCCTATACATATATATATATATATATATATTAAATAACTTCCATGAATTTTATAAAATGAAGCAATTTACCATTTACGTGATTTCGCACAATTCACTCGCCTTTTAAATTATATAATAATTTTTATAACCTTATTTAAGAACTGTTAGACTTGATTGAATTTAGGGTCCAAACTTAATTAACAAGATCAAAAGATTAGATCTTGTCTAATTTAAATCGAGGGTCTATATTTAAAATATATAGTGAAATATATTTTTGTTAAAACAAAAATTAAATTATTTTTTGTTATCTGAATTATATTCGTTTTTACATTTTGGTATCTTAACAAATGAAAAATTCAAGCCGTCTATATGAATTTATACCATATAAACTATGAATTATTAAATTAATACATGATGGAAATATCATATAATCATCTAACAAATAATATGGTACAAATTCAACGTCAGCAAGTCCCTAATAAACCTAAGTCTTAGGTAAGCTGTGTAGGAGTATCAAAGCAATGATTCCATCATCAAGTCAAGTTTCAGTTTTTATTTATGAGTGATGAATGTAGAGTGTGAAGTTTTCCGGTTTCATGCTTATTGAAATATCTCTTTATACTTCTTTATGTATTCTTCTTTACATATCACCTAAAGATTTATAAATTGGAGGTGTGTACATAAATAATAAATTTTAATAATAATTTATAATAAGTGAGCAAAACGTATTTGTGGATTTACACACAAATTAGAGTACGGTAAATTATTAGAATGATCTTCGAGAATATAAAAAACACATTCGTGATCGATTCGGGCTAAGGCCTCGTCAACTTGTTTGATTCAGGTGTTCACACAAATTTCATATTCACAAAAAGAAATTAAGAGACTGGAAAATCTGAATGCATAAATTTAAATGAAAGAGTTACAACATTTGAAGTGATGATTGTCCCTTGATTTTTTACTCTAAATTCTAATTCAAGGTTTTAAAGTGTAATTTTATATGATTTTATGTATTTTAGCAAATATTTCAATTATAGACAAAAATGTAGTTTTATAATTATATTTTCATATCAAATAAGTCGATAAATTAAATGTTAAACTTTGTAACAGTAAAGTAATTATACATAGAAAATGAACCAAATGTATTAAAAACTTAGAAATAGAAAAGCTGATCAATAAATAAGAGAAAGAAAAATCATTTTGGAAGAACAACTTTATAAAAATAATTTGAAGTTAATAAAAAAAGGCAATTGACATAGTAGAGTAAAAATAGATATCTGCAAGTAAAAATCTCAATTGAATTTTTAAAAGAATAAGAAAATGATAATTGACTTTTTAATGTTTTTTTATTTTTTATTTTTATGTCAAATGTAAACTAATTTAGCTTACATAAGATCCAAAACAAGAAACTTTGGGTAGTCAAGTTTTCGTTATTTTTTTTGGTAATAAATAATGTATTTACTTATATATATATATATATAAGGGTGCATCGCACGTTATAGTTGGAAGTAGAAAATATTGGACATCCACAATTTCCTAGTTTGAGTTTAAGGAAGTAATAAAATCGTTGTATACAACCAATATGGACCAATGGAGGTTCCATTCCAAGAACAGAAAAGGAAGAGAGGTTGAAGCAAGAATGGGGGCTGAACGACATTTTAGGCAGCGGGAAGGGCGGTTTCGATTGCCATCCATTCATGCCAAGTTGATAAACACCCTTTCCATCTTCATTTCCACAACTCCATCTCAATCCTCCAGCCACCGAGGGTGCGGCATCCACCTCCACGAATTCCACCACTTTCCTCAAGGTGAGTTTCATTTTACGCAAAATTGGAATCTGGGCTTGTAGATGTTGCACTGAACAAGCTGGGAAACATCAAGTTAGAACATGGGATTGCCTGAAAATGTGTTTCTTTTTAAGTATTTGTATTTGTGTCTTTCTTATCGTATTTTGATGTGTATTTACTCGGGATTTGTCCTTTTTCTCTTTTTCTTGTCGACAACCTGTGGTGTTGTGCTGATCTATCTTGATTACTGGGTGCTCATGCTTGCAAAAGAAATTTACTTTACTAGCTACATTATGGTTTGTTCTCATTCTGGGATAAGGCAAGAATCTATCTTGAGTGTGTTTGTATTTGATTATGTTGTGGTTTCTCTTGCTTCTGATTAGTCAGTATGCTATGGCGTGGGAGGAGCATATTTTGGTATAAATGTATTAGACTCTTGCAATGCCCCATTGATCCATAACAGCAGAAAATTTTCAACAACGTTTTCGAGTCCTTGTTATGAATGTATTTTGCTTTTCAATTCGGAAAATGGTAGAAGGGCAAGAGCATCTTATACATTGTGGAACATGATTTTTGTCTCGTACTATATACAAAGGATCGCAGTCTTACAGAGCCAATATATAAAATGCAATGCGATTCAGTATTGTGCTTCATTAGCTTGTGTTTTACCCACGGATTCTTCAGATGTGAATATAGCATGACATGATAGTTTTTTACGGAACAGGGAATTTGCTTCCCCTCATGTTCTTGACTTTCTAATTGTATTTGTTTTACCTATTCTGGATTGTATTTGCTAATTGCGCCTCTGGGTTGGTAAATATTGACGTATTGCTTGGTGGAACAGTAAATACTTTCAGTTAAACTTAAACGTCTAAAGTCTTGTGTTTCAAGTTTGATGGCTTTCGATGTGAAGTTGTCTGCTTAAGTAGTGTTTGATTGATTGTTGCTTGTGGTTGTTATTCATCATTTGTTCTTTATTGCTAATCAATTGTTAAACATTAACATGCATAATATAATGGCATGTAAATGTTTCGCTTCAAAGAAAAAAAAATATCTCAAGTTCACATCAGTATTGGTATCTTTTTAATTGCTCATCGCGGGACTTCTTTGATAATGTACTTGGAAGTGCTTACTCTTTAAGTTCAAACAGATCTTAATTTGTTTTTGTTGGGTAAACAACATTTTATCCTTGTGTTTTTGAAGAAGGATGTATTCGCCCCTTTGTTATGGAAAAAAGGCATACATAGTCCTTGTGGTTCAGAGAAAGGCAACTTATTGTTTATCCCTTATCGCATTAGAAAAAAACAAACCCACCCTTATATATATGAGATGGAATTTCTAATTTATTTATCATTTTCTAATTTCCTGAATATTAATGTGAAATCATTAAAATACATATGTGAAATATTTTATTTATTAACAATGCACATATTATTTCAAAGACGTGAAAAAGGTAAAAAGGTGTCCTATAGTATTTCAAAATAGTAAGGGGTCAGGTGCCTTGTTTCTAAAGCACAGGATGCACACACTTTCCAGAAAGGAGTAAAATGCAAATTTACCCCTTTTTTTCTTGAAAATTTACTCTTAACCTTGTACATTTTTCTTTTATTTTTCTACAGCTCTTGTTGAAAAATGGCTGACTCAGAGGATATTCAGCCACTCGTCTGTGACAACGGGACAGGAATGGTTAAGGTATTATATTAGAAACTTTTGACTCAAGCTGTGTAGAAGAAAGACTTAACTTTCGAGCTTCTTTCAAGTGCTGCAGTAGAAAATGGCTACTTTAGAATCTGGTTTACTCATGCTCTACTTAATTTTTCATTAGGCTGGATTTGCTGGAGATGATGCCCCCAGAGCTGTGTTTCCTAGCATCATTGGTCGGCCTCGTCACACTGGTGTGATGGTGGGCATGGGCCAGAAAGATGCTTATGTTGGGGATGAAGCTCAGTCCAAACGTGGTATTCTGACACTCAAGTATCCGATTGAGCATGGTATTGTGAACAACTGGGATGATATGGAGAAAATCTGGCACCACACCTTCTACAATGAACTTCGTGTTGCGCCAGAGGAGCACCCGATTCTGCTCACTGAAGCTCCTCTCAACCCGAAGGCTAACCGTGAAAAGATGACCCAGATTATGTTCGAGACATTTAATGCTCCTGCCATGTATGTAGCCATTCAAGCCGTTCTATCGCTTTATGCAAGCGGCCGTACAACAGGTTGGTAATTTGATGTTTGCAGTGTTTGTGATTTATCCAGCGTACTGTTGGCCACAGGAGCTGTTTGCACATGATGTTAATGAATTGGTGTTTTCTTTTTCCTTTTCGTTTAACGTAGAAACACGAAAAAAGTTCTTTGGCCTTTCCTAATACATCATCCTTTCAGTCACAACCTAAATCAATTAACCACCACCATGCTCTCCCTTTTACATTTATGACATCTTATTTGCGCCTTTTGTACATTTGCATGGTACGAAAAGTGCCTGTCAATGGCAACTCATTATAGAGATATTCACAGTGCTGGATGTTTGTTGTAGGAATCGTGCTGGACTCGGGAGATGGTGTCAGTCACACTGTCCCTATCTACGAGGGATATTCTCTGCCTCATGCCATCCTTCGTCTGGACTTAGCCGGTCGAGACCTTACGGACGCCTTCATGAAAATCTTAACAGAACGTGGGTACAGCTTTACCACCTCAGCGGAACGAGAAATTGTGAGGGACATGAAGGAGAAACTTTCATACATTGCTCTTGATTATGAGCAGGAGTTAGAGAATGCCAAAACGAACTCTGAAGTTGAGAAAAGCTATGAATTACCAGATGGGCAGGTCATAACTATTGGGGCTGAGCGTTTCCGATGCCCTGAGGTTCTTTTCCAACCTGCAATGATAGGAATGGAGGCTGCAGGCATCCATGAAACCACATACAACTCGATCATGAAGTGTGATGTTGATATTAGGAAAGATCTTTACGGGAACATCGTCCTCAGTGGTGGTTCTACCATGTTCCCAGGCATTGCCGACAGAATGAGCAAGGAAATCACTGCTTTGGCACCAAGTAGTATGAAGATTAAGGTGGTAGCTCCACCAGAAAGGAAGTATAGTGTGTGGATTGGAGGTTCCATTTTGGCATCCCTGAGCACCTTCCAGCAGGTATATTCCATATACTTCTGACTAAAAACCTCACAATTATATCACGTCCTCCATTATGGACAATGACCATTATATAGGTTAGACTTCGCATTGAGCAATAGTGCTAAGATCTACCTATTGTTTAGTGATAATTACACTAACACTTCTTGAAATTTATACATGTTACAAAAAACCGTCAACTCTAAAAGTTGCACTGCACCTCATACAATCATATTTTATATTTCAAAATTTCTCTCATCAAATCACATCCCCCATTGGGAATCTATAATATAAAAGATGACTGCGGGAGCATCAGTATAAGTTTTCCAAAATTTTACGAATTTGTTTATAATATGCCCAAACTTCAGAAGATGTTTCTGTAGTGATCACTTTTATTCACTCAACTTCTTATTTTTTAAGCATTGTAGGGGTTAAGGGTAGCTTAAGCTAAGGTGATGTCATTTGCGCATAATAGTTTGGTTAGATGTATTGATAAGATAATTTCTACTACGATACAGATGTGGATCGCAAAGGCAGAATATGATGAATCCGGCCCCTCCATTGTGCACCGCAAATGCTTCTAGCTTTCTGGGATTATCTCTGAACAAGAAGCTATGCTTGATAAGCATATCATGATTTCTTAAAAATAACAATGGTACTATTATGTATGATCCACAGTGCGCAGTCTCACTTCAGCGGTGCGCGACGAGCCAGCCCGGCAGGTTTCTCCTTGATGCTGACAGCATATAGTAAACAGATTCGACGAGTTATTTCATTATCAATAAATCTCTCTAAAGAAAATGTTTCATTTTCTTCCATGATTCAATATTGATACTATTTATAGGAGAGGTAACTTGTAATGTTTTGCAGTAGTATTTGTTAACCAGTTTAGTTTACCTGTATTGCTGTTTTACTTTCATGTAGTTTTTTTGCATGTCTTTGAGACTGTATACTGGATACATGTATTCACTCTCCACAGTAGTTGTCAGTAATTAAAGAGCAGTAGACTACATCTATTTTCTTGCCAGTTTTTTGTTTTTGCTTTCTTTCTGTTATACAATTTTCATTAGAGGATAATAATGTTACATTTGCATTCAACTCTGTTTGTTAAATAGTGACGGATTGCAAATTCTTTTGATATGAAGTTATTTGAACTTATTTATCTAAATTCTTCCCTTAAATTCAAATTCATCAATCTAAATACAACCAAATAGAAATCATGGAATTTTGTGTTAAATACAGTTTATACTATCCGGTCGGTGCATGCGTATTCTATGTTGAATACACACTCGGTGTTGGCAAGCGATAGTGCAATTCGCCTTGAATTATGCTTCTTGAACCAAACTTCAATTACAAACATATGATATCGACTAGAGATAGGCATAGCGGGTGTAGGTATGCTCTTATATCTTGATTCTCATGAGGTTTTGGGATCAATCCAAACACATAGCCATAGTCCATAGCAAATATAACTTAGGTGAGCTCTCAAAAGGTATATATGATTCATGCCATGCGAAAATCCCACATTGTTCTCGCTAAGGGTCAAAACCAAGCTTAACATTAAATTTTATAACACTTTACCTTGGAAATTGAAAGATGAATATATCTTACACACTCTCTTTTCAAAATAATGTGTTATATATCGATTCATGTATGGTAAAGTTTTCCTACACACCGAACATTCTTCATGAGGTCTTTATCATTAAGATTGGATTGCTTCTGATAGTGACTAACTTACCCCCTATGTTTTAGAAAATAAAGTAAGGAGGTAAATTATTTTTTTTTTAAATACAAAAAGATAAATTACTATTTATTTTTTATAAAGGAATAATTTGCTCATTTCTAATATAATGTGAGAATAAATTGCTATTCACTGACAACATGAGTCAAGCGAAAATGGTAAACAAAACTGAAAAGGCAGGTCATTATAATCACATTAAGGATGAAGTAGGACAGCATTAAATTTGTCTGCAAATCAAATCAGCATGGCCTTTGAGTAAGTTGCCACTTGGCATTGCCCAATTCATCGTATAATAATAAGATAAATTAAGATAAAATTGGCATAATTATAAATATTTTTTATTATTTAAAAATTTATAAATGTATTCTTATAATTAATGATTATTTAACGAATATTATTTTATAATGAGTTGTCGTCAGAAGTTATTTTTTAGATAATTATTAATTTTAAAAAAGTATTTGTAATCATAATAAATTGAATATATTTATACATATTATCCGGTATGGTACAGGTCCGAAATAGGTCCGACACAACTCACAGCGAAAAGCCAAAAATGGATCGGATCCATAAAATTAAAATCTGGATCCAATAATCTAGACCAGTTGGGGCCATGCCCGAATCCGCCTGCCCCATTAGAGTTAAGTCCGCCATCCCTTGTCATAGCATTTAATGAAAGAATATAAATTGTATAGATATTCAATCTCTTATATATGGTTATGTGTGATTATTGGTCTCTATTTCCATTTCAAAAGTCCTATTATTTTTCCAAGAATTAAAAAAAATTAAAATGATTTTTTCTTCTCAAATTATCCCCTCATTTAAAGTGATGACATGACATCAGTTATTTTCTACTAATTTAAATAAAAATTTTATAAACTATTATTAATTGAAATAAACCGATTACAAGTATAATCATTTCTGCCGACATCAGCTATTACAATAATCATATCCTACTCAACAACACCTTACTATTACAGTAGACAACAACTCCTATTATGCAATAGACTAAGACTCTTGTCATACAGCAGACAACATCCCACGCACCTGACATATTATTATACAGAGCTTTCTTGAAATTCTATTATCTCTTCTACTTTATTTAATATATTTAAATTATGTACATAAATATTACATTATTTAATCTTTTTTATAAAATATAACGTGTAATGAAATAAAAAATGCGATAAGATTGAGAGAGAAGAAAAGAAAAGAAAAAATCAAATTTAACACCATCCAATACAGTCAGACAAAACGATACAAAAAATTAAATTTTGGCTGCGGGTATGTTTTTACTATAATCGAAATATTTGCTATGGTGTTTAGCTTAATTAATGTTTTTGCATCGCTTGTAGAAATAAAGTATTAATTAATTAACTATTGATGATTAAAATTCTTAATATAATCGTAATCTGTATATTGAAAAAAGTATTCTTGCAAGGTGTTAAAATAGAATTAAGGATAAATTAAAACAGACTCTCACAAAATTTGTCATAATAACAAATATCATTCATTGTTGAAAAAAATATAAATACTTTTTTAGAATTAACGAACGTCTAACAAATAACTCTCACAGTTAGCCGTCACAAAAAGAGAGTATTTGTTAGATGATCATTGATTTTAAAAAAGTATTTATAATTTTTAAACAACGACGCAATATTTATAATTCACATGTACAAAGATAAAATATATTTAACTCTAATATGAGATATGTATTGTTCCCTAAATTGTAAGGCCAAATAGACACTAAATTAACATGAAAGTGCAATGCCCATTATTTACAGGAACACACACATTAGGCTTAAAAAAGCAATATGGTAATGATTAAAGACACAATTGTTCTTCTCCCTTTTCCATTTGGCTAAGGTACCCAAATCTTTTCCTATGTATTTGTGTAATAATTTTGTTGGTCCCCATCCACACTTTTGAATCTCAGGACTCAGGACATCATAATTCTCCACCTCTGAAATTATCATGCAGCCCACATCCTAAAGCTTGTTTGCAGATTTGTTGTGCATTGTATTATTTTGGGATAATTACATTGTCATATTCTAATATTTAACTTACTTATATGTAATTTTTTTTATAGTTTGAAAATTTATATTTAATGACATCTATTTTCTCGTATAATAACTAGATCTATTTGTTTATTAAGATTTACTGAATTTGTTAATACTAGTAAAAAGTTGAATGAAAACCAATATTGACCCTCAGTTGACTTATTACTTGTCAAATAATTATTTTTTAAAACCAATCTATCCTTATACATTTTTACATTAATGCATGTGAAGAGGTATATTTTCATTCTGATAAAGATAGTTTGTTAATAAGTAATTTGTTTGACCTGCAATAAGTTAGTAATAAGTGAATCGAGGATAAATATAGATCTTTATTCAATCTTTTACTAATATCAATAAATTCGATAAATTTTCACTAATAGATGGATGCTAAATGAAAACAAAACTTAAGGGGTATTATATGTAATCTTTCAAACCACATGGAGTTTACGTGTAACTATACCAAAATTTATAAAAGACAATAATTATCCCAAAATAATACAATGCATAAAAAATCTGCAAATAATCTTTAGGATCCGAATTATCCAATCCGAACACCCACTCATAATTTGAAAAAAAAAAAAAAAAGAAAGAAAGGAAAAAATCACTGCAAAATAATTAAAAATTAATAAAATATATATTTTAAATCTCATTATAGAAGAGCTTCTTAAATAAAAATATAGATAATTACATTGTATTTTTTTGAAATTTGGTGTAATTACACGTTGACCCTCTATAGTTTGAGAATTACATTTAAATTTTTCTGACATTTATTTTCATCTACTGAACAAATCCTTCTATTAGTCAAATATTAGATGTACTAAATATAATTTCTCGAATGCTACGAAATCCATAATATACTTAAGGTAATTTGAGGACTAATTTTGATCATTTTTAAGAAAATTTGAGGACAAAAAATGAATGAGGTCGGAATCCGAATACCATTTAGTAAGGTACCAAAAGTGAATCTATATCATGCAATGATGGTTAATTAAGAAATAATCATACTCCTCTCCCTTGAATTTGGTATAATTACATGTAAACCTCATGTGGTATAAAAAATTACATTTAGTATTTTTGAGGTTTGCTTCCAGCTAACAAATAAACCTCCCGTTAACAAAAATTCACTGAATTTATTGATATTAGAAAAATTAAAATGAAATTGATATTTATCATTGATTGACTTATTACTGACTTATTGCAGTTCAAATAATTTTTTTTTTGGAAATAAACTACCCTTATAATGATGAAGATATACCTCATCACATACATTAAACGCATGAAGATATATGAGGGTAATTTTATGATAAAAATATCAATTTTACATATTATAAGTTAGTAATAAGTCAATTTGAGATAAATATAATTTTTTTTGGTAATGTCAACAAATTCAGTGAATTTTGACTAACAGAGGGATTTATATGTTAGATGAAAATAAATCTCATGGGTGTTAGATATAATTTTTTAATTTATATGAATTTATGTGTAATTATACCAAATTTCAAGAGAGGAATGAAATTATCTTAAAAATAATATTTGTCATTGATTTAGAATTAAAAAAAATAAAATTATCTTGCATAAGTTACACGTAAGTAGAACATGTGGCTTCACTGTAGAAACCAACTCTCATCACTTTCACCGCCGGTTAAAAAATAATTAACAGATGCAAAGCCAAGCCGAGCGCAGCCCATGTATGATATAACCAGAGCCAGAGGCCTTTCACTGGTAAACTTCTAACCGCAGTTAAGCTGAACTCCTGCGAAGCCGCGCCACTATAACACCCCTCCCTCCCCGGGAACCACCCACCAGAGTGTGAAGTCTAGCCTGGAAACCTTCCATTTTTCTCTCTATGTCTCTGTCATGGAGAAGTCTAGGACCCGGACCCAGATCCTGACCCGGACCCAGCTATTACAGTCTCCAGCCAGCTCAAATTTAGTTCTTCTCCGTTGACTCCACCTCAACATTTCTAGTGATTTTTAGGTCGTCTTCTTCTTCTTTGAAAAGTCTCCATTTGGGTTCAGATCTCTGGCGACAATGGAGGATGATAAAACCGCGTTGTCGCGGAAGCTGATCGATATAGTGAGCGAAATCTCGGCGATTCCTGAGTACAGAAGCACTGTGAAGAAGCAGTATACTAATCTAGCTCGGAGGCTGAAGCTGTTGACCCCAATGTTCGAAGAAATTCGTGATAGCAAAGACCCACTTCCCGAGGACTCCATCAGAGCTTTAGCTTCCCTGGCGAGCGCCCTCGAATCAGCTAAAGAGTTGCTCCGCTTCGGCAGTGAGGGCAGCAAGATTTATCTGGTCGGTATGGGCATGGCTTCATTTTCTGTTATTTTAGGTTTAGGCAATTGTTATCCTCTTGATCTTTAGTTTAGATCAGATGACCTTCTTTTTGTTGTTTGATCTGTTTGGTTTTTGTGTTTCAGAGTGTTCATGTGGGCGATTGTGTGCATATGCGTCTGCGCTTCTTTTCTTCTTTTCCCCCCTTCTTCTTATTGGGGGAATCATTGGATTTATTTACTTGTTTACTGAAGTTTTCAAGTAACAATTCGTTTTCTCAACACTTCTTGTAAATTCATTGCGAGGATTGTAGGGCAACGACTCTTCCTAAATGTGGATTCCATTTACTAGGAAGTTGATGTGTGATCGGTGGGTACTGTTTCGCCTGGCATTTTGTTAGAAAGATGGGAGGAAAAGACTAAAAATATTAAATTCATTTTGGAGCGGATGTGCGATTCTTTTTCTTTGGAGGGATCTTGTTTGTGGTTAAAACTTTTCGAAGTTAGCGTTACACCACAATTTTGGGATTCACAGAGATTCCCCATTGAGAAATATAGGAATATGCTCTGGTGATTAAATTTGGTCTCTCACGTACCATGCCACTAAGTTTTGTGGCATCATTGTTATGACTGCCTAAGTTTGCTAGTCTTTCGATCTATGCATATTTTTGCCCTAGTCCTTTTCATTTTATCTCATGTCTTATGTGCTATTGCCCCAAGGCCATGAAAGAACCAACATGACTTTACCATTTACAGGACTATTTATATCATGGTGATGACTGTGGTCATCTACATGTTCTGGTCCTCTCTCCATTACACAAGGTAATGAGAGGATCCAAATCCTCCCAAAAAGTTGCCATTTTGACAACTAAGCTGTTGTCGCATTATGTGGATATATTGTTACTTTGTATGTTACATACCTAAAGCTAAAGTATCGAGCCGGGAGGGTAGCATCTTAGCTATATTAGGAATCAGAAGAAAGCATTATGCTCTTACATTATAGTAATACTTGAACATTGTGACAGTATTTAATGTGATATTACCATATACTATCTTCCGCTTGTGTTTCAGCACTGTACCAGATTTGGTAAAGCACTGAATAGCAGTGCGTTACAAGGAGCTATTACTTCTATAGAAATCTGAATGGGGGTGGAGCAAAGGGGAGAAATGGCTGGATCTAGGCAGATCACTCGCAACATGCACTCAGACAGATTTCTTGGTCAGCAATTTACCCTAATAATTTGATGGCTGTAATCGCAAAATTTATGGAAAGTCAATTCCCAGCTAATGACACAAGGGGCAAGACAAAGACAAAAGAAAATGTTACATAAGAAAAACGTCAGGTAACAAAAAGGAATGTTTAAATTTGAGAACATGTAAAGGCTTCCTGATATTATTGCAATCATTCTTAGATGGATGGCAGTCTCGTTCTGGAAGTATGGAGGCACCTCATTTGTGAAATATACGATCGCTTGCCCTTTCCAAATATAAATATTCTGCCTTGTACAGAACTCCCTAATGTTCCTCCACGTGTCAATTGCACCCTGCACCTGGTGCATTTGTGCGCCAGGTATGGGATGTTGACACATACCCCCACATGCTTTCATCATGGGGGTACGTGTCAATATCCCTCACCTGGTTCATGCGTGCACCAGGTGTAGGACGGATGGGATTTCCTCCATGTGTATTAAATTCTTTATGTATCTCTTGTACAAGGTAGCTGAGACAAATTTGTGTCAGCTCATAAATGGCAAAGAGGCTATTCTCTAATTGTCAATTCAGGATTTGCAGTGGATCTTGAAGCTTGCTGGAAGTGGATTCAAGGTGCAACTCCAAGAGAGTTTAGGGAGTAGGTTTTCGGTATTAGAATAGAACTGAGCAGCATGTCTATTATATTAAGACATCTGGGTTTCGAAGTCCAAACTTTTAGTTGATTTTTTCTTAGATGCAATGTAAAAAATTGTCTTGCTTGCAACATATGGACTTGATGGACGAGAGCTTATCTATTGTGAAACTAAATATAGAAAGCAAGCCTTATTTTATTAGGGTTAAATCTGGACCCTTCATCTCTAAGATTTTGAGATCCAATAGTTGATCGTATATTCATTATCTATTTATTACATTATTTTATGGAAATATATATATATATATATATATATAAATATAAAAGATCTTAAAATCTGTACAATTCATCTTTAAGAATTTGAGATCAATGGTTGTTAATAGTTGCTCACATGGAAGGGTTCTCACTTATCAATGAAAATCCCGGGTTATTAAAAATAGTAAACAAACTCACAACAGACTGTTTACGCAAAAATTAATGGTGTTAAGTTTTATTCATAGAATGGACATGTCTGCACCAATTTAGAGATCACAATGGTGGGTGTTTAGGCTTTTTCTTAACATCGGGGGCTTGTTTGCACTTTCACGAAAACTCAGGGGGTTTTAATGCATTCTACCCATTTTATTAATTGGTTTTTAGGTGTTTAAAAATTTCAGCTACAGTTACTGAGTTTCTTGAAAAAAGGAAGGAATTCTTTTCATACATTATATAATCCTATTATCCAACATAAACATCTGGTCTCTCTGGTTATTTCCCTAAGGCACAGAGCAACTCTACCTAAAATGTTAGTAGTGTCAGTTTTCACGCTTCCCTAATTCTTATAACTGATCATTGTGTTTTTTATCCAAATGCATGAAATGTTGGAGCATCCAGGCCTCATAGGAATGCACGGTCTGTATCTGTGCTCATAATACCTGTTATGCAGTAATTGCTTCGTTCTAACTTGTTGCCAATGACATCTTTATCATATTATGCATGTTCCAAATGACATTTTCTATTTATTATCATGTTCCCATTTTGGGGGAAAAACAATGTTGAAGAACCATAGTGCATTCGATCACGAATCTTTTGCCTCGGTTTGGGTTTGAAAAAGCATTGCTGGTCCAAAAAGGTGAAACTTTATTAAGCTGGATAAATTTGCCAAATTGGTTGCTGAATGTGTACTTTTGGCTCCGTTTTTATTGTCTTAGGTTTATTTCTTTTTATGTAATATCTAGAGTCTTTCATCCTTTCCTATGCCAACTGCTTCTACATCTTTGTTCCTCTTTAGTTGATATCTTGCCTCAAATGCTTGCTGGAGCAAGGAACTCAAATTATGGGTGTCTTACCTTGTAAAGGAGCAGGAAACATTAAAAGTTGAGAAGCAATAAAAATGGGTGTTGGAACTGTGGTTTTAGCTACTTTTGGATGAGAGGTTTATGATATGGGTTTGAAATCAATTAGAAACCTAGGCATTTAATTACTTTAGAAAAATGATAGAATAGGAAGTCAAGGATCTTTATCCATTAGATATTGTTTAAAGAGGAAAGAAAAAAACGGCTCATGAGACAAAAGGGAATCTGCAGGGAATGGAGAGGATGGGATGTAAAGTGCAGGGGGTCAGTTTACTGGTGGTAGTTAACTGGCTCTAAATAATATCTTAGTCTTGATTGTTTTCTAATTGGTAAATATACTGGAAAAGGTAAAGGTTAAAATGTTGGCTTACCCTTTTGTTCAATAATTTTAGATTTTTCCCTAATTAATTTGTACATTATTTGCAATAATTAACATATTTTAAGTATGTAATATATGCGAGTATTGCGTCATGATAATGCAACAAAGTATGACTTACATCAAAATCATATGGGCTGCCTTCACATGAGCTTCGGTATTTTAAATTTTTGCCTTACTACCGTGGAAATTTCCTACAACATGTTAGCCAAGAGTATTGATAACAAGTAGCTGGTTGGGATCTTCAAAGGATTTTACTCGTCTTAGGGAAGTGATTTTTGACTTTACATGCATATTGGATTTGAATTGTGTTGAACTGGCTGTAGTTAAATTAACACTGTAGAATGGTTGTCCGATTGACCTGTATTAACATGCAAATGAACTCATGGATACTTGATCCATGCAAATTCCACAGGCTTGATTTCTTTTGGGTATCATATGTGAAGAATTTGGTGCTCCCATTCATTGACTTCCAAAATTCACATGCTAGATATTACTGTGATGCTTTTTGGTATAGTTATTACAGAACTCTAATATGCTCAATCCTTTTCCATCGCCCTGCAGAAGGCAAGGCTTCTCTAATTAATCTCTTTCAGCACGTTTTTTAATCTGGTTGCTTACCAATTATTTGTTGTGGTATCTCTCATGGAAGACAATAAATTTCAAGGGTTTCTCTTCATGCAGGTCTTAGAGAGAGAGCAAATCATGAGTAGATTTCAAGAAGTGACAGCTGAATTGGAGCAAGCTCTTAGTGCCATTTCTTTTGAGAAACTTGATATATCAGACGAGGTGAAGGAACAGGTAAGATCTTGTGGTTAATTTGCAACTGTTATATTCTTTGTTTTTTTTTTCCTTCCAGTTTGTAATGCCTGTGGATGAGATGATACATTGATTGTATTAATGTTATCTAAATCTGCTTACTATAGGTGTTACTGAAAATTTTTGGAAATGCCTTATTAAATCTGTTCTTGTATGTTTAAATAATTTCTATTGCAGGTTGAGCTTGTCCTTGCTCAGTTCAGAAGAGCCAAGGGAAGGGTCGATGCACCAGATGGTGAGCTGTATGATGATCTTTTGTGCCTCTATAACAAGAATAATGACGGTGAAGAAGATCCAGATGTATTAAGGAGGTTGGTCGAAAAATTACAGCTTGGTGGCATAGCTGACTTGACTCAAGAATCACTAGCTTTGCATGAGATGGTTGCTGCAACAGGTGGGGACCCAGAGGAAAGCATAGAAAAAATGTCAATGCTGTTGAAGAAAGTTAAGGATTTTGTTCAGACAGAAAATCCAAATATTGATTCTACTGCTGCCGAAAAGTCTGCCCCTACAAGTAGTAGCGGAAAGACATCAGCCGAGGGAAATCAGAAAAACCTGGTTATACCAGATGATTTTCGCTGCCCCATCTCATTAGAGCTCATGAAGGATCCTGTCATTGTCTCAACGGGACAGGTACTGTCTTGTACTTCTTTCGTTCCAGACTCAGCTGCAACTTTGATATTTCTCTTGTTATTTTGTGATCTTCATCTGTTTTTAGACTTTGAATGATACCTGAACTGTACTTCATCTTTTTCTCGCGTTTCATACTTTCAAGGACAATGTGCTGCATGCAGTGTTCAGTGACTTGCACCTAGATAGATTAAATTTTGATGTGATGGAACCATATAATTGTGTCAACTTCTTTTATTACGATTGCTTCTTTTGGGTAACCCCTTGAGGCTACCTGCTTGGAGTTGATTTAGCATTGGAACTGCTGACAGGCAACCAATTGAGGGGACAAAAACTGGTATGTGGGGGGGGGGGGGGGACCCTTATTTGATGCTCCTCTCTCTCTTTCTCCACCTCTAATCTCTATATTTAGCCTTCTATCTACTTGTAAGTCCAATTTAAGGCAAAGAACATGTCTCTTGAATATTTTTTTGTTGTAATGAAGTCATAGCTGGATATGTGTGCTTGTAGTTCATATCATACCTCTCTCTCTCTCTCTGGCATATTGAAAAATTTGTACTTCCTTTCTTCTGTAGACTTATGAGAGGTCGTGCATCGAGAAATGGCTAGAAGCAGGGCACAGTACTTGTCCCAAGACGCAACAAGCACTGACTAGCACTGCTCTTACACCAAATTATGTTCTTCGAAGTCTTATAGCGCAATGGTGCGAGGCAAATGGCATTGAACCACCAAAAAGACCAGGTAGCTCTCGAGCCACCAAGACGGGGTCTGCATGTTCCCCCGCAGAGCGTACTAAGATAGAAGCACTTCTCTATAAGCTCACATCTGGGAACCCTGAAGATCAGCGGTCTGCAGCTGGTGAAATCCGTCTTCTTGCCAAGCGAAATGCCGACAATCGTGTGGCGATAGCTGAAGCTGGTGCTATTCCTCTGCTTGTCCAGCTTTTATCAACCCCTGATTCCCGCACTCAGGAGCATGCTGTTACTGCACTTCTTAACCTTTCCATATGTGAAGACAACAAGGGAAGCATCATATCCTCTGGTGCTGTGCCTGGTATAGTTCATGTGCTCAAGAAGGGGAGTATGGAAGCTAGAGAAAATGCAGCTGCCACCTTGTTTAGCCTCTCGGTAGTAGATGAAAACAAGGTAACAATTGGCGGTTCAGGAGCAATTCCACCGTTGGTGACCCTTCTTAATGAAGGTACACAACGGGGAAAGAAGGATGCAGCAACAGCACTCTTCAACTTGTGCATATACCAAGGCAACAAGGGAAAAGCCGTCAGGGCAGGAGTTATTCCCATACTCATGCGACTGCTCACTGAACCTCAAGGCAGCATGGTGGATGAAGCACTCGCTATACTGGCAATATTGGCCAGTCATCCTGAAGGGAAAGCCGCCATTGGAGCTGCTGAGGCAGTACCCATTTTGGTGGACGTTATCAGGAATGGCTCCCCGAGGAACAAAGAAAATGCAGCAGCTGTCTTGGTGCACCTTTGTTCTGGCGACCAACAGCACCTTGTTGAAGCCCAGGAACTAGGGGTAATGGGGCCACTACTTGATTTGGCACAACATGGCACGGAAAGGGGTAAGCGGAAAGCTGCCCAATTGCTTGAGCGAATGAACAGATTTGTAGAAACACAGAAGCAGGCCAGGGCTCAAGCAGATACACAAACACAGAATCAGCTCTCACACCCACCCTCATCGGCTAATGCTGATAATAGTTGAGTATTCTTGTCTATTTCTTCTTACTTGGCTTTATTTGTGTCCAGATCTCTTCAGTGTTCCAGGGTCGTAGCTTGGTTTGAAGGGAGAAGGTGGAAGATCACCTCTCCTGTCCTTTTTAAAGTTATTATTTGTTATGTTCCGGTCTGGACTATAACGAGAAAATACAGCGACAGGAGTAGAGTACAAAAGAGAATTCTCCGAGCTATGACATAATGTGAACGCCAAATTGTACCTTGTAAAATGCAAGTATAATCATCCTCAGTTTTTATTCAAGAACTTCGCTGTGTTAATACCTTGGTCACCCTCTACGACATGTTACATTATATAATCTGTTTTAAGAGAATTGAGATGTACCCACCTGCCATCTATACTTGTCTTTTTCTTTGGGGTTTATTTCTTTCTTTCCTAAATTATGCATTTCGATTCCCATTCTATTTCCTAAAATTACACTTTTTTTTTTCTTTTATATTATCTTCTCAGGAACAGTAATATGTGACGACATCAACAAATTCGCACCTCTATCTTGAGGATTAAAAGAATTAAAACAAAATCTAATTGTTCATTTAATTTTTCAACTTTTTTAGTACAACTTCAAATTGGATCATAGGGTGGGAAGGGTATTCCCTTTTTAATATCGCATTTGTAACACAGAAATTTTTTATTTTTTTTATATCATCAATAAGGAGATTTTTAAATTTTATATCGATAATGCAATACATGGTGATCCGGACTTCAACAGTAGCACTTGTCAGTATGAACCCTCCAGTTGATGTAGCCCCGCTAGTCGACTCAGTCATAGATGCAACCCAATCTCCTAATGAAACCTTATTAGCTTATGTTAAAGGGAATATACCCATATCTTATAATTAGAAATTAACATGTAGATGTTTTTTGGGCAAGTGTTACTCAATCTTGATCTTCAGGAATTAGTTGTAACAAGCTGCACAATATAGCTAAATGAGCATATATGAAAAACAATCCAAAAAGTATTCTTTCTCCTAAAATCCTCTTCTCTATCTAACTTTTCCCCTGTCAAATTGAAACAAAAAGAACAAGAAAATTGCATAAGAAAAGCCCAGCTGCCAGCAGTCTAATTAGAAATTCATACATATACCCCAGCATCTTCACTTCCTATGAAAATGCTAATCGGCACAAATACGTTTTTGTCATGTGAATCAACAGATATAAATCAAACAGCAATGAACGAAAACCAAACATACCAAGAAAAGGAAAACGAAAAATTCTAATCCTGACCCGACTTTTTCACATCCAACAGTGCGGATGTTGTGGCGTGTCAGTACTGTGCTAACCTGGTGTAATTCTAACCTTTCGTTATGCTTCATCGAGCATATGATAAGTATATTTTCGGAAAAAAGAGAAAAAGAAAAACAGACATTAGAATTTCAGTTGAAGCCAATGCTTTCTTTACTAACTTTCCTAATCTTACCACGCACAAAATCCTTGAGAATATTAGGAGGGAAGAGTGACTGAATTTCATCGGAGAGATCAAGTAGATGAACTCTCTCATGACTCTCAGCTTTTCTCTTTGTGGATGGGAGTGATTTGGGTTTTCTTGGAGCTGGCGGACATTTCAATACTATGACATTCTTTCTCATGTGATCCACTGATGTTGGTGTTCTGATCCCACCATCTTCTCCATCATCATCGGCTGCAGATGCCTGCAGTTTGATCTTCAGAACAGGCATTGGAACAAGGGTTTTATCAGCTTCTGGTCTGACCACTACTGATGCTTCTTGATCATGATGGAGCCCTTTCAGCATGAATGCATGGAAATCTTTCTTCTCTGGGAGAAATACTGCATCCTCAGAAGTCATTTTACTGGACAAACCCATCAATGAAACTGGCTTGAAATCTGTGCACATGAAGCTTAAATGTGTGAAAATCAAATTTCTTGGTTGTGTATTTTAAAGTTCCTTCTATATATGAAGAAAAGAGAGCAAGAAGAAGTGATATATATTTGATGGCTAAGACAGGAAAATGTGGTTGGTTCATATATTCAATAATGTAATCATCAATTTTATATTATAATTATATATATCTTTTCTTTAAATTTATTATAGTTGACTTTATCACTTTTCAATTGTTTTTCTGTTTTTCCATATGGTTTGGGGGGTTTGGGTGGAGTTTTCAACTTTTCAATTGAAATTGATGAAAATGAAAGCCCTTTTGGGTGAGGAATCCAATGCAGACAAAACCCTCTTGTCTAAATCAAAAGGACTGAAAGAAACCCTAAAAGTTGAAATACCTTTGTGATCCTATACTAACTTTGATATATATGCATGCCTTTATTGGTTTGGGATTTAACCCTTTTAGGTGTACCTATTTTGTTTCTTCTGCATATATATATATAGGGATCAATCAAGAATTTTTAATTTAGATTGGTCTATTCGATTAATTGGTACCATTTATAATAAATCTTTATAATACGTTATGTAAATATTTTGATATATATATAATCGAAAAGAACATTTAAAAATTTAAATAAAATGGACCAAAACTCTGAATTTCACTAATTTACATTTAAAAAACAAAAAAGACTACTTGATGGAAGTGAATTAGTAGTATGAGATGAAGCAAAGAAATGACATAGGATACTCTCTCATCAGCTCAAACAAAACTATATAATATGTCTTATCCTTACCAAACAATTAAAAACAAAACTAGTTGTCTAAACCAACACGCCAAACACCTTTTACTCTACCTGCACTACAATTGGTTTCCAAAATAATTGGATTAGTTGCCGCCAATCCCTTAACAACCCACCCCAATATATTATTATAAAATGAAATTCTTTTAAAAGCAAGCAGTGTTTAAATCAACCTCAAGAGAAGTTTGCAGATGCAATTTTTTAAGTTTGAGAAGGTGTATGTATGTAATAGAACCAATTGAACATGTTATGAGGCCTTTTGGACAGATATCCATGATAGATAGAGATGAGTGGTGTGTGGAGTGGTGGTGCGGCCGCCTGCTGGGAAAATTGGATGATGATGGTGTGCATGCCTTAATTGTCCAAATGGCCCACAGCTACCACTAAAGAGAGCATGCTATGTTTATGTAATTGTATTGTTTTGAAGAGTGGCGACATGCATTATTATAATTCATTTCCGACCAGCTGCTACCTGCAGGATTATGTATATGTATATATATGGCAACTTAGGATTCCCACTGCGTACGTACGATGGAGTTTGGGGATGAGGGGTGCTGGAATTTGGTTGATGATGAGGAGTTGTTCCTTTTCGGACATGTGTTTTTCTAGACTTTGATAATGTTGGAGGGTGGAGATTGTGAGAGGGTCATCACACCAATCATCATCATCACAATGAGGAAATTAATGTATGCGGAGGGGACACAGTTGGTGGACGCTGGATATAGAGATTGAGGTAATTATTAATGTTAGCTGCATTGATAAAAAGAGTGAACTTTAATGAAAAAACATAAAATAATAAAAATTAAAAATAAGTTTAAATGCAATTACTGTCCCGTACCTATAGGGTAGTGGCAAAACAAGGATCATATAAACAGAGGTGGCAATTTATGCCTGTATCTATTACACGTTTGTTGCCCTCTGACCATTTTACCCTTTTGATGATAAAGCATTTATATATAGTCCATTTTTTATACTCTTAGTTTGACCCAACATACTTTTGAAATAAATTAAGCCCTTATTTATTCGTACCTTTTTTTGACCGTCTTGTTCTCGGGTATTCCAAGTCATAGGTTTTATGAACTTCTTCCAACCACACTATCACAGCAGATGGTTCGCGGGCACTTGACTCCTTTAGCAACAAACAACACATCTCTATTTCGTTTCCTATCTTAGGGTGTAGAAGATACTCCAATATAGGCACTTAATAGGATTTTGGACAACAATTTGGATAGAAGCCTTACTTTTATTGAAAAAAATATATAAAATATTACATAGTTATTATTTCCTCCAAGAGGAGACAACTATTTAGCCTCTCATATGGTCGAGGACTTGACTCGTTTGGAAAACCCCCCATAAGGCTGTGAATTATAAAACTACAAAGATTTGAAAGCTTGAATTATTATACTATGAAGAGTTGGAGAAAATTTATGATGATCCCCATCTGCTTTCTTATTTATAAACGTCTGCGGACTTCAAACTCGAACTCCAAACTTGTTTTTTGAGGATGTCATTGTGTTCGTCATCACTTTGTCTCTTTTGGATGACGTCACTGCGTCGTTTCCAACTGTTGGTCATAATGGCTTGTCGGCTATGTCATTGCTAGCTGGCTTTTTTGCTTTCTGGCTGTTGGCCTTTGTCATCTTCTACCGACAGTCTCACTCTTGAATTTTTACATTCTACAATTTTTACTTCGCCTCGTAAAAATTCTTTTTTTTACCCTTGTCATGCTTTGTTACTATAGAAAGGATCTGGTTATATAATCTTTATAGTAACCCCATCCAAACTGAATTCCATTCCATTACCTTTTTCTTCTCATGGTTTATAATTTTCGAGAAAATTTGACCCCAAAGTCATATTCTCATTTTCTCTTTCTGCAACCCCTGCAATCATGATCTCACGGTCTGCAATTTCTGACATGCCTTCATATTTACCAATAACAAGCTGCTGCACATGATATAAGTCATCACAAGAAAAATAGTTTTCTTTCTTAGTGATGTCAAATATAACTTGTATTTCTTTCCATCCTTCAAGACATCTAAATTTTACGTTATTTACCTAATTTTTTGAGGAGTAAATGTTTTTATCAAGTCCTTCTCTTTTTCTTTATAGCATGTAATCCTATATTCTGAAAAGGATATCATGCTACTAAACTCAATTCTCGAGCTAAGTGTTCGATCTAAAATTAGGTGATCCTTGATTACGGTATCGACACCATCTATTCTAGGTATCCTAATCGGATCTGGTATCATCACTTTGGTAAATTCCTTAAAAATTTTAGAAATCTCAATATACTCTTTCGTAAGAAACAAATCGAAATGATGTTTGTTGGAAAGGGCATAAGCTATTCTATAAGTTACAAAATGCGGCCTATTACCTTCCTTCATAAGATCTTTTCTTTTAAAATCCTGATGAAGGGTCAAAACTATACTGAAATCTTGGTCTGCTAGCTTGTATGCAATCATAGGATGAATATCAAACATTAATTTTCCTGCATGCAAATTACATATCATTATCCCAAGACAACCATCTTTTAAGTTATTGATTCTTCTTTCCATTATAAATAAATGTATTTCGAAATCAATTCATTCCTTATAAGTTGCTTTTATTACTACTTTAATAGTTTCTATTTCATAGTAACAACTTCCTCTTCTCTAAACTTACTTAATTCTTCAATAATTTCTTGTTTAGGAATAAGTTGTATTTCCATCACATTACACGGAACTTGAGAATAACAAACTCACCTGAACTTATTTTGTAGATTATGTGATGTTTCCTCTAATTTAATTCTATC
The DNA here is from genome assembly GCF_026168435.1 of Sesamum indicum. Classification (NCBI taxonomy): domain Eukaryota; kingdom Viridiplantae; phylum Streptophyta; class Magnoliopsida; order Lamiales; family Pedaliaceae; genus Sesamum; species Sesamum indicum. Next base: position 4,882,745 of record NC_142665.1, on the reverse strand, counting down.
TAGTTAAGGACTCTCCCGATTTTTCTAATCCTAAATACATCGTATGGGCTGAGTTTGGATTCTTGGCACATAATTCTTTCATGGTTTTGTTTGACACTGTTATTTTTGAAAAAGAATCCTAACAGGTTTTCAGAGGTTTGAAGCATATATTTCTTATTGTAGTTATTCTGAATCGATTGAAAATCCATCTAAACCAATCTCTATTTTTTCCTCATATACACTTTCATCTAAAGAAGATCCTCGAATAGGTATATGTGTACCATATAGGCATAGTAGACTGCATCTAGAATGTCACCCATGGTTCAAATTTTCTTAATTCACCACCTACGGGCAGTCTAGAGATATATGACTTCTTGCTCCACAGGTCCAACAGTTACAATCCTTGAAACTTTTATTGGGCCCGATATGGGCTCGTTCGAAATTCCTTCTTATAGGGGTTCCTTTTGTGGATTTTGCGTATGTTCTTCTAGATCCTCGAGATGAAGTCCATATTGGTCCGATCTTCTATTCTAATTTGTATGATCTAGCCTTTAATTTGTAACTCGAACTTTCTTTCGGGTCCATTCTCTAAAAGAGTCTCTTTTTTTAATAAAAAAAATATCTAAATACAATATAAATAAATATTTTTTTAATAAATTTAAGCTCTGATACCATTCTAGGCGAGCATGATGCAACAAAAAGTGAAAATATTGAAACAGAACTAATCTGCTCTTTCTAAAGTAGTAAAGGGGTAAAATCGTTCGTAATTTGTTCAGATTTAGGCGGAGGGTAGAAATTGCCGTATTTTTTGAAGTTCCAGTACATATTTTTCTAGGGTCAAAACTACAATTCTTAAAATGCTCACCCGCAAATTACGGATCAGTCTTTGTAATTAACTCATTAAAATATAATGGACTATAATATAGCCGTATAAAGTTAAAGGATAAAAATATTGTCAAAATTGAAATAATATGAACAATAGCCCCAATTTGAAAAGATCGTATGTGATGCAAATAAATTTTTCCAACTCAACAAATTTCGGGTGTCGAAATTCTACAATTATCAAAATAATTAATTATAAGTTATTATCTATCATCCTTATATTTGAAGTCTTTATTTTGTCACACTCTTATATATAGAATAGTACAGACAATTAAGTTCATATATATATATATATATATATATACCTCTTTATGATGTATATATATCTATATATACTTTTCTCTTTTATGATATATATATGTAGAGAGAGAGAGGAAGTTTGTGGATATTAAAGTAATGATGGAAAGATAAGAAGTAGTAAATGATTGTAATTATGGGGCATGAGAGTGTGTGCACTTTAGTTTGTAACCTTAGTGCCCCACATAATCATATATCCCATACTCTCCATAATTTGTTTCATTATCAACCTTTTTTTCCGAATATATTAAACTTACAATCATTTTTATATATTAATTACTTAATAATTTTTCTCTAAGAATTTAAATTCTTACATAAAGTAGTCGTTTATTATCATATCAGAATCAATTTATTTATATAAATAAAAGATTTCACATGCAAAATTTATATGTAAAGAGATATTAATTTAAAAAAATTAAATAAAAACTTCTTAATTAATTTAAATTTTTAAATGAGATAACGTATTACCATAAAAAAAACATAATTTTAAGAGTTAAATGTATTTTGCATTCCTGAACTATGCATAAAGTGTATTTACATTCCTAAACTATAAATTGTAACAAAATGACCACTCATGATATACACTAATTTTTTTACGACAAAAATGCCAGTACTATTTACGTTCTTAAAATATCTTTATTACAATCATTCTCCTAAATATAATCTGAATTATTATAAATTTTTTATTTAAAATAAACAATACTCAAAATTTATAATTTTTATATTGAGCATAGAATCTATATAAATTTCATAAATTTATAATTCTTATATTTTTTACACAATTGATAAAAAATTTATATAATTTTGCCTGTGTTGTTATGTATATTGAATTTTTTTTAAAAATAAACTATCGATATAAATTTACAATATTACATCGAACATATATGTATTGTAAAATAAGCAAATCTATAATATTCTATATTTTTGTTATGTGCATGGACATGTAATTGAATAAAAATTTATATATATAACATACTTTTTCAATAATATTATGTGCATTATTTATTGAAACATATTTACATGTACTTTTTAACATAATTTATTTACTTTATAAAATATATTTGCATATATTGAGCTTATAAATACTTTTTGTATTTTATAATTTATAAAAAAATATAAATTATAAATATTATTTTTTTAAAAAAATATAAGTAAAATTTTAAATCACTAAAAATAGATTTGGGGAAATATTTTAATAAAAGATATTGTAGGAAGTAGAATAAAAAGGTATAGGGGTAAATGAGAAGAGCATTTTTTTCTTATTAATGCTAAATTATTTTATTAGTGGTGTTTTTATTACCTTTTTACATTTTAAGGGTGTAAATAAAACAACTACATAATTTAGGGATGCAAAGTGTATTTAATCCTAATTTTAATTATTGAAGCTTTGGTTGAATATGTTCTTTTTCTGGAGAAAATGATGTGTGTGGCCCCAATATACTATCACTATGTTTGTTTTCATTTTCAAGTTATTTTCGAGACGAGTCAAAACATACTTAATCTCTACCATCATTCAGAAACATCTTATTTAGGTGTTTTAAACTATTTTAGCATGAATACATACATATATATACACATACATACACATAATTATATATAAAAGAGACATGATTTAACTATGATTTGACAATGAATAGTAATTTTTATCTCCCAAAACACAACATTAAACATACAATACTTATTTTAAATTATCTTAAAAAATAAATCCAAACATATATATTATCTCTAACACGCACTTATTTATCTTTATTTTTCTCTCTCTATCTCTATAAAACACTTAGAAAACGAATCCAAACATTATGTATGATTCTTCAACAGTATCCTTCCAATTTTACAACATTACGCTTACAAGCAAATACACACATGTTTCAGTGTACACAAAAATGTTGGGGCCATATTTTATTTTTTATTATTTTTTAAAATATGGATGCATCAATTTAGAATGAGTTATAAATTAATTATGTCAAATTTTATAACTTTACACATTAAAGCCGCCTTTATTTTGGATGATATAAGTATAATGTATCATACTGTGATTAAATTTTTAATTACCAGCTGATTTGATTAGCTTGTCAAATGTTTACGGCATATTATTATAAATATGGATATGGGTTATATATTTATTAGTGTATGTATGTTTCCTTTTATACATTGTCTGAGTGATAACTATTAAAAAATATTTTTGTCCTTGGCCAAAAAGTCAAATTTGTCACCATTACGTCAGTGTATTTGGTCAGAGAATTAAATGAAAAACAAGGACGAAATTGGAAATTGCATAAAGAATTAGGACAATTTCATAACTCAATTTTTATCACCATTGGTGGGCCATAAAGAAAAACTAATAAAAGCCCTGAATTCTTGATTCAAATCAAGGTACAATCACAATTTGTATCGAACTAGAGGACATAATAACGGGCTGATCAAGAAATAAGTAAATAAAAAATAAAAATTGATGGTGTAAGTAATTAGTGCCTCCTACGAGAAAATACAGAAGGAATTTGATTAAATATAGTTGTCCGATATTAATAATTAATATATGATTATTGTAGTTGTCGATAGTTGTTAAATATAGATACTTGATATTGATGATTGTAATTGATTTATTCAGAAAACGATAATTTATTATTTTTATTTTTTTATTTTTTAAAGAAAGGAATCAAAACTTATCTCAATCGGGATGGATTTAAGTCGGATCCAACCCAAATTCATTGACATTCCTAAATGATTCTACATAGCTAATAAATAGTACAGGCATGTAAATTTCAATGGGCCGGGCTGGGTGACCCGAATGAGACTGCTACTACACGTACTTTATTGGGCTTTTATTGCACTCGTTTGTTGGATATAATGGATACATATTGAACTGAAGAAGAAAATTTTCTTACAGAATAATTTATTGTTTGGATTTTTAATAAATTTGATACTTTGTTTGGATATTTTATTTAAACTAGTAAATGAAGAAAACTCGATTTCTATGCATTATTTAAATTTTTATTGTATTTTTTAGTTAAATGAAAAAATAAAGATAAAATTAATAAATAATCAAATTAGTAAAATAAGTTCACTTTAATTGTGTGTGAATGATAAATTATCGTCAAAATTAATTAATAAAAAAATATGGTCATTTTGTAAAAGAAAGTACAGTTAAGGGCAATTTTCGATGAATTTTGACTGACAAATGAACTTATTTATTAGATGCAAGTAAATTTTGGGGGTGTTAAATGTAATTTCAAAATTACAGAAGTTTTACGTACGTGTAATTACACTAAACCTCAAATGAAGGGAGTGTAATTATCCCTAGTAATTATAGCTCTAGCAGTCGGCACACAGCATAGTCTAAATAATTTTATTATGCTAAATTAATTTAATAAAATGCAAAAAGTGAATTACATTAAGCTATTTACTTGAAAAACGTGGTTTAAGAAATCATTTTGAACTTTGAAGGAGTAAAATAAGAAAACACATGAAAAAATTAATTCTTTTGTTAATTTTTGTATTTTATAGGATCAATTTAATAATTTCTCTAAAAAAAAAGATCAATTTAATTGTCAATAATATGTACCGAAACTATTTATTTAAGCCCTCCCCTTAGAGTGTATGTAGAAGTGGGATGATGGTATTGAAGATAGATTATTACAAACATTATGAACATAAATATCCAGTAACCTCAACTTCAATGGGAGGAATATGAAGAGACATACATTTTAATTTAAATATTAAAATGCAATATATATATATATACTACTAACGATCCCCTACTCATTTTAATATTAAAATTAAAGAGAGTATACTAGTTGAAGGGAGACTATTATGCATAATGAAGGTGCCCCACTTAGTGAAACAGTAACCTCTACTCCAGAGTCAATACTGATTTTAAACTTGAACTATAACTGCTTCGCGGAAATAAAGTATCACTGCATACACATAACAGTCAAGGTGTTGACATGAGCTTTATTAGCCAACACATTACGGTCATGTGTTATCCCAATTTTCATGATGTTTTTTAGAATAAGCTCAATTATCATAGGAAGCAACCTACTTCCACACTCGTATAGGTGAAATCTATTAAGGGCACTCTTGTAATTCTAACACACGACTCATTTGAGCTACAAATCTTCATTAAGAGTTAATAAACTCAACCTCCACAAATTATTACAGGATAAATGCACTCACATCATAGGGATGAAAAAAAATTAAAATAAGACGGTGCATTTCAAAACAAGTCATCATATAATTCGTTTTTTCCACTGAACCTGGTTATAGGATCTCTAGTCCATAAATTGGGTTTCCTCATACATGACTTATGATTGTATGGGTTTTAACCCCATCCCCTCGATGTGTTCCAGACTCTTTCTCTTGCCAAGGTCTTGGTTAATGGACCTGCAAGATTATCACAAGATTTAACACAATCAACATTGATATTACCACTTACCAAGTATGTTTCACAATACTGTGTTTTCTTCTTATAGGTCTGGATTTAACATTATAATAACGGTTTTGTACTCTACCAATAACACGGTGCTTTCACAATGAATTAAAATTGGAGCAATTGATTTTTTAAATATGAAATTTGAAATAATAAACCTCTCAACCAATTTGCTTCTTCACTAGCCAAGTTAAAGCAATAAGTTCTGCCTCCATGATAGAGTTAGCAATAATGTTTGCTTTTTAGACTTCCAACAAATAGCAGCCCACCAAAATAAAAATATAACCAATGGTAGAACATGAATCACTTTATAAGGTGTTCTAATCAGCATAAGAAAAACCTTAATAGTACAATAGGATATTTTTTATAAACAAGCCATAATTTTATTGTACAAAATAAATATCTAATAACTCTTATTATAGCATGTCAATGGTCAATACATGGTTTGCTTGTAAACCTGCTAAGTACTCCTACAACATAGACAATATCAGATCGATTGCAATCAGTCGCACATCTCAAGCTTTCAATTAAGCTAGCATACTCCTTTTGATTTATCACGTCATCATCATTTTCAATAGAAAATAAGTGGATACTTGGATTAAAAGGAATTGTAACATGTTTATAATCAATAAAATTGTACTTTCTCAAAATTTTATTATTATAATGTGATTTAATTTAAATATTAAAATTAAATATATATATACACTAACACTTTAAAATACAGTGTTATGGACTCCGGTACGCATGAGATATAATAAAAAAAGAGAATTTGTAATTTAATTATTTTCAAGTTATGCCGTTAATTATCCTTTTTCTTTTCCTCGATCAATTAAATTTTCCTTTTCTTTTTTGGGTAAATAAAGACAGAGTAGTGACCCGACCCGTTTTCATTTCCTGTCTTGTTTCCCAAGTATTGGATTCTTGGACACGCATTTGACAGCCCACTATTTTCTCATACCACCAACTTTTAAGAGTTTATAGCCCCAAAATATCTTCGAATCAGTTTTTTGGTTCAACATTAGGCAAAACCCTAAATTCCAGAATTCGTTTCTCAATTCAATCACCGTAATTTCATTTTTGTTTTATTGATAAACCTCTCAAAAATCCCACAAGAAAAACTGAAGAATAAATTGTATCCTCGTTGGTACAAGTCATTGGAGTTGCGAGGATGATCTTTTCAAGAATTCGCACCTCATTAACTCGTTCCTCTCGTTTCCGGGTAAGCCATTACGGATGTCTATGTTCATGTCGATGTGTATGCCTGTCGCTCTAGATTTAATTTAATGTTTTCAATTATCTTCTCTGGTTTCGGAATTTGCAGAATAATATTAATGGGGCTAGTAAGGGGAGGTCCTTCGCATGGAATAAGGAAAACATTGGATCCCCGAATGTAAATAGTACGAGTGGCAGTGTTAATCAATTTGAAGGGAACCTAGGGTTTCTGAGGGGTTATTTGACCTCAGTTGGAGGTGGCAAAGGATCGGTTCCTAGGGGTTATTTATCAGATTTTAGCTACTTTGCTGCAAATCCCAGAATTCGTAGATTTTACTCCAGTGAAGCGCCCAAGAAGAAGAGTAAGACCTGTTTTCTGTTAATATAGCGTCATTTTGGAAAGTTTGTGACACAGTTTGACTTGTTATCTGTTTCTTTGCTTATGTTGTCAGATTATGAGAATTTTTATCCAAAAGACAAGAAGGAAAATCCAAATAAAAATGACCAGAAATCTGGGTCCAAAGGTTTGTACATTACCGTTCTGTAATTTTTTAGTTATTTATTCTTAGCATAGAAGACAACATATGGTGGATTTAGTGCAACAAGGAAAGCCTCACATTCCAAATTGCGGTCTTTCTTCCATTAGTACTGGGGTAAAGTTGAGATAGATAAACCGAATTGATAAGCTTCATATTAGTCACTTTAACAATGACCTATTTTATAGAGGCATCCCGCAAGCATTCTTTCGATGTATCTCCAATTAGTGGAAATCTCAGCTCATCAAAGAAAATATTGTTCAATTCCTTGAAACTTGAAAGCAGTGGCATGTGAGTGAAGCTTTCAGGTCTGTGCTCAGATTGTATATGTTGACGATTGTTGCAAAATGGATTTAAAACGTGGTTCACTGCGTTGCCAATAGTGTAAGGAGAGAGGTAAAAGAAAATCTATTAACTTGCATGTTTGCCTCTAGAAACTATTTCGGGCCTAGGAAATATAGGAAAATCCATATGTGTGATCATATTATGATTTCATTAGGTTTTATTATCTTTTTGCTGCTTCTTGTGCTATTGTGCCTAATTTATAATTAAAATTTGGAAACTATATTCACATTGATAAATAAAAATGAGGCGTCTATTTATGTATTTAGCATTTCTGCCATTGTGAAAGAGCACCGGTTAAGATGACTTTTTAAACTCGTAAAATGTGATTTATATATTTAGCATATTGGCCATTGCGAAAGAGCACAAGTGAAGCTGACATTTTCTAAACTAGTAAATTCTAGTGAATATAGAAACATGTACCCTAAATTCAGAGCAGGTTTTAATACTTGTAGTAACTGATGTGTCCAATATTTTATGAAGTTCTAGAACTTTTGTGATTTAACTTGTCTCGATAAATGAGAAAGTGGCAGATGCTCTTACTTTCCCTGATCCAGCCTTCCTGTGCGGTAAATTCTTCCAAATCATCTGTTGCTCAAATTTTTTAGGGCCACCAACAACCTTATATATTTATGCATCTATTCTTTAAATGAAATATGCATCTTTTTAATATTAATAAATATGTAGGCAATACTGTAAGAAGTTGCAAAGCCTCTTCATCTCTTACAATAGAAGCTCATGTGCAAGAAGGAATCTTATAGTTAGCTTCACATAATTTTTGGATCTTTTTCCTCTTCACATGATATATATTAGTTAATTAAATGAAATGGTCTGCAGGAACATACATGCAATTTGGATTCTCATGAGAACGATATTAGTTTCGAAGATACATCATGTTGTGGGTAATGGGTATATGTGGGTGAAAGGTTATGAAATCATGTGACAGTCGCTTATAATCATGTGAAGTACTTTTGCCCTTATCTATCTGCAGCACTATTGCTAGAAGAGTTTGAGATCAGAAGTTTATCCTTGCATAAATATTTATTGTTTGACTCACAGATTATCTTAAGGTGATAGAGAAAATTTCTCTGGTAATCTTCTAATTCAAATTATTCCATCTCAGAGGAAGGAAATACCGATGACCATGGAAACTTTCATGAAACTTTCATCAAGAATTTGCAAAATATAGTGACCCCGTTGCTGGTGATTGGTTTATTCCTTTCTGCATTTTCATCTTCACCACGTGAAGAGAAACAGGTATACTACATGCTTATTACAAGTTCAAGTACCGGATGTTGTTGATTTATGTCCAGTAAAGAATCACTGTGGCAATTAATGATGATAGTGATATCTAATACCAAAGGTGCTTGTTGCTATGAGCCGCTATTGGAGTTCTTTCACAAAGTCTTTATCATATATCTGAAATACTATGAGCTGAAGGTTTTAAGTTTCTCATATTGAACTACATTCTGCTACCTTTGGTCCATGCCTGTGCTTTTAATTGATCTAGTTGAACTTTGTCTATCTGGTTCTTATGCTAGTCTTGTGTTTTGGCAGCTTTGGAGTCTCATACAGAGTTAGCTCTCTTAGTTTTTGCGGTTGTATCATATATAATCTTCTGTGTGGGATTTTGCCTTTCATTTCATTGCTAGGCATTCATTGGGCTATTTCCTTGCAGATTAGTTTTCAAGAGTTCAAAAACAAGCTTCTAGAACCAGGTTTGGTAGACCATATAGTTGTTTCCAATAAATCTGTTGCTAAAGTGTATGTAAGAGGCTCACCGCAGAACCAGGATAGCCATGATACGTCCAAAGGATCTGAATTTGAAGCACCAGTTAGCAACAACCGTGCAAGAGGAGCAACTAGTCAATATAAATATTATTTTAATATTGGAAGTGTTGAGTCATTTGAAGAAAAATTGGAAGAAGCTCAAGAAGCATTGGGGATAGATCCACATGATTATATCCCTGTTACTTACGTTTCTGAAATGGCTTGGTTCCAAGAGTTGATGAGATTTGCTCCTACTCTTTTATTATTGGGATCGCTTATCTACATGGGCCGCAAGATGCAAGGTGGACTTGGAGTTGGAGGTACTGGTGGAAAGGGTGCCCGGGGAATATTCAACATTGGGAAGGCTCACATTACAAAGTTCGATAAGAATTCAAAAAACAAGGTTTGGCCTTAAATTTGTTTTCTCAAATAAAGCTGATGCCATTTTGTTTTGAACAGATGACCATTTTCATAGTACATTGGAGCCTGTTAAATATCTCAGTTCTTCCTTTTTTATGTTTCTATTTCCAGGTTTATTTCAAAGATGTTGCCGGCTGCGATGAAGCAAAGCAAGAGATTATGGAGTTTGTTCACTTTTTAAAGAATCCTAAGAAGTATGAGGAGCTGGGAGCCAAAATCCCTAAAGGTGCTTTATTGGTTGGACCTCCTGGGACAGGTAAAACGCTCCTAGCAAAAGCAACTGCTGGTGAATCAGGTGTTCCTTTTCTAACCATATCCGGTTCTGATTTTATGGAGATGTTTGTTGGTGTCGGGCCTTCAAGGGTTAGAAACTTGTTTCAAGAGGCAAGGCAATGTGCACCAAGTATTATATTCATCGACGAGATTGATGCAATTGGGCGAGCAAGGGGACGTGGGGGCTTCTCTGGTTCCAATGATGAGCGTGAAAGCACTCTTAATCAGTTGCTTGTGGAAATGGATGGATTTGGAACTACTTCTGGTGTAGTTGTTCTTGCTGGCACTAATAGACCTGATATTTTAGACAAAGCCTTGTTGAGACCGGGTCGCTTTGACCGTCAAATTAGCATAGACAAACCTGATATCAAAGGCCGTGACCAAATATTCCAGATCTATCTCAAGAAGATAAAACTTGACCATGAACCATCATACTACTCTCAGAGATTAGCAGCACTCACTCCTGGATTTGCTGGAGCAGATATCGCAAATGTTTGCAATGAAGCAGCTCTGATTGCTGCCAGGGGTGAGGAAACACAGGTGAAAATGGAACATTTTAATGCAGCTATAGACAGGATAATCGGTGGTCTTGAAAAGAAAAATAAGGTAAATTATTCCCTGAAGGCTGCTCAGTTCATTGAACTAAAGTCACCAGCATTTCATGTTTTGCTGCCAATATTTGCAGTGCATGCAATAGCCTAATATGATGAAACTGAATAAATACATAGTGGAGTAGTTGCATTGCATGTTATGCTTAGTATGTGATGAATCAATGACTATGAAATATCTTTTGGTTGTCTCTTACCATATACATTTAGGAAAAGACAAATGTCAGTAATCATGCTTTGAATTGAACTAATCTATAACTTCTATAAGCATCGGCTTAATTAACTTGTTACTCCTATTTGCAATCGCATGTTAAAAGCAGCAATTTCCTTTCCTGTAGTACCATTGATTATTTCGGAAAGCATGAAATGGAATTCACTCAGTGTTGAATAGAGGAAAATGAGAACGAAAGAAATCTGCTAAAGCACTCCTTTTCTTTCTTGGCCAAGTAAGATTAAATGTAAGAATTTCTCTATGTAGCTAATTTCATGGAAAATGGAAGAAATTAAAGCATGAAGCAGCTTATATTTTCTCTTGTTATGTATGGTTTACATCTGTTTCATGCCTTCCTCTAGAATTAGACATGGAGAGTGCCAGTGTAGCTGAACCTAGGATCTCAAATACTTATAGGGATAGTCCACATGAGCTGACAATGGTAATAATGTCTTTGTTTGACCATTTGATTTCGGGAGATTCACTTCACATAAATGGACTAGATAATAAATATCATTTATGTCTAACATTATTCGTACAATTGGTCTCTGAAATGCTATATAGAAATCTATATCAACAATTGACCTCTGAAATGCGATATAGACATCTATCGTGGCCTAGGTGAAGCACCTGCCATCTCCCTGGGTTCTGTTGATTGTTTAAATCAAGGCCACACGAGAGAAAAAAATACCACCATATGGTTACAATACGTGTAGCTTTGCCCAGAAGTACCTATTGAGTTCTTTCACAATGTTACTTGGTGTGCATTATCACCGCTGTTAACTCAAAGTTGGCAAGCTATGTGGATGTTTTCTCCCCACTCCTTTCTGTCAAGTGCCATTTCCACAAAACCTCTTGCAGTTGTAACTTACTTTTGTTATGTGAATTTTTTTCTTTTTTTGCAAGGTTTGTGTAAGTTAGGTAATCATCGGTATAATTTTCCTTCGGAATTGTCCCAAAATTTTTCTTCCAAATCTGCCACTCCAGTATCTCAGTTCGATGACTCCATTTCTCCGTTTTGTGAACAGGTTATTAGTAAACTTGAGCGCCGTACTGTCGCCTTCCATGAATCAGGTCATGCTGTAGTAGGCTGGTTTTTAGAACATGCAGAACCCTTGTTGAAGGTCACTATCGTCCCTCGTGGAACTGCTGCACTTGGCTTTGCGCAATATGTTCCTAATGAGAACCTTCTCATGACCAAAGAACAGCTTTTTGATATGACTTGCATGACTCTTGGTGGACGTGCTGCTGAACAGGTAACCACTTGTTCGCAAGAGACCATCATAGTTTTATTAAATAATGGCAGACGCCCTCCAAATAGCTGAAAGCAAAATGATCTCCCTTGTTCATCTGAACTTCCTATTTAAATCAACTAAGATTTAGTAGCAATAACCTTTCTAGTTGGGTTGTGACCTGCACATTACTTGTAAAACTGTTAAACATATAAACTTGATTAATCGAACTTTACTGTGCTGGGTTAGGTGCTGTTGGGAAAAATATCAACTGGAGCTCAGAATGATTTGGAGAAAGTGACCAAAATGACATATGCCCAAGTAGCAGTCTATGGTTTTAGTGAGAAAGTTGGTCTTCTCTCTTTTCCTCAGAGGGATGATGGGTTTGAGATGAGCAAGCCATACAGTAGCAAGACAGCTGCTATTATTGACACTGAAGTACGCGAATGGGTTTCAAAGGCATATGAACGAACAGTCGAATTAATACAGGAACACAAAGAGCAAGTAGCTAAGATGGCTGAGTTGTTGCTGGAAAAGGAAACACTTTACCAAGAGGACTTGGTCCAGCTACTTGGTGAACGACCTTTCAAACCAAGTGAGATGACAAATTATGATAAATTTAAGCAAGGATTTCAAGGGGAAAACGAAAAGAGTGGGCAAACTGCAGAAGATGGGACAACTGAGGACGACGGATCTTCACCCCTCGTGCCTGATGTCGTTCCCACGTAGGATTGAATGATGATCATGTTTGACGGTGAAGAAAGAGTTCCTCCTTTTATTATCTTTATTTGGGTGAGCGTAGATGCATCGATAAATTTTAATCTTTGTTTATGTATGCATCTCCTCAAGCAAAAATAATTGCCATTTCTTGGAAAGAAACTGCCCCAATCTCGACCAGCTTTTCTGGAGGTTGCTCTTTACACAGGTAAGTGGATCAACTCATTCCAAGTCTCCGTCGTCGGAAGTGCACATTTCAGTGGATGTTGGTGTTAGGATGAGGAGTATCGTAGAAAATACAGAATCAAAGGAGGCTTAATGTATGCTTGTTGTATAGTGGCTTTGCATAAAATGGATAGTTCATTTGCTTTGGTACGACTTGGAGTTGTCATTTTCTCGACTAACAATATATTGCGTCAACTCATTGAAAAATTTAGGGAAGCAACAGTTTGGCATCTCTCTTCTCCCAAAATCATTGGCTTTTCCTCATTCTTAAGATGAATGGTAACACCAGCACCATTTTTTTCCGAACTGCGATTAATTATTATATTTTTGGTGTAGATTTGTAATTTTTTAATAATATAAATATAAATAAACCAAACAAATTTTAGGAGTAATAAGTGTAATCTTCTAAATTATTGGGGGTCTATTTATATTATATCAAAGCAGTGTAATTATACTTAAAGAAATAAAAAGGTTAAATATAGTTATCATTCTTGAAGTATTCATACACATCAATTACTTTTTTAAAGTAATTAAAATTTTTAAAAATCCCCCGATTTTGACTTTTAAGTTTGAAAAGCTCATTTTATTCTTATAGGAATTGTTTTGTAAGAAAAAATAAAAAAAAAATTAAAATGTCAAAATCACATTTGTCGAAATTTTAGTTTTATTTTGTAATTTTAAAGTACTTACGTCTTATTTTATTTTAATTTTATTTGTTTGTTAAATCAAATTAAAAATAATTTTTTTAATTTTAATTTGTTTTTACTTGTTCCTAATTTGATTTTACAAGCAAGTGAAACTAAAATAAAATAACATTCAAGTATTTTAAGATTATAATATAAAAATAGCTCGATAAACAAGTAAAATTAGAATTAGACAAATAGTGATTTTGATATTTAAAAAATCTCTCTATTTCTTTTTTTTTTTACAAACGTAATTTTTGTAAAAGTAAAATGAACATTTTAAACTTAAAAAGTGAAGGTTGGAGGGGTTTTTAAAAGCTTTAATACTTTGGGAGAAGTGATATAGGATGAATATTTTAGAGATGGTAATTGTATTTAACTTTAATAAAAATTAACATTGTTAACTTTGACTAACGACCAAAGCGGAAAGTGCACTTAAATTAAATAATATGGAAAGGTTTTTGCAGAAAAACTATTTTGAGGAGGTTTTAAAGCAATTATTCCTTTGAAATATTCAAAAGTTCTTCTTAAAAAGGCCGTGGTGGGCTGGGCGATGTGTGAATTGATTAAGTTGATATCACTCTTTTTATTGAAGGCGAAGTTGTGGTTTATGCTAAGGTGTTTTCCTCCCAAGTCCTCGTAGTACTTATTGAATTTAAAAAAGCATAAAAAATAAAGTATATTGTGTGTTAATTTCTAGGTTGCCTAGGTGGCAATGACATGTATTCTTATTCCACGTGTCAGTGGAGTTATTGGATGGCGTCGCCACGCAAGCGAGGGTGTGGCAGCTCTTGCTGCAGCAAATAATTTCCTTCCTTCCATTACAAGCCCAAAATCCCGAAGCGTCTTCCTCATCGACGGTTGGTCGGCCGATCGCTAATCAATTCAAGGAACAAACTCTCTCTCTCTCTCTCTGTGCTGGATGTGAAATGGATGCTCGTCATGCATCTCTCGGTCGACGCACGGTATTGCATCTCTCTCATTTGCGCTGTGTAGACGTGCTCGTATTCCATTAATTGTCTGTCTGTGTTTTTCGGTAACTCGAAACGAATTTTTCAGTTGGAAGAAATTCGACAGAAGCGAGCAGCAGAGAGATTGAGCAAGGCCTCATCTGGACCAGATCTCATAAAATCCCCTACCGGTATTAAATCTCTTTTGTCCTTTTGCTTTTCCTAATATGTATGTATTTCTGGTTAATTTTCCTTCTTTTTTCTCCTCGTTATAGATGGTACGGGAATTAAGAAATCGGAGAGCGCAAATCGACTCTCAGAGGTAGTTATGATTCCTTCCTTTTCACTTTTGGCTGGGGGGTTACAGAACCCGGGTTCACAATTTTGCTGTCATTTTGCAGAATGATATTAGTGGTTTAGTATCACAATTGAAAGACACGATGCAAAGGAATGCAGAGCTTGAGGAAGCAAACACAAAATTAACCTCAATGGTATTTTAATTGATATGCACTATACTTTCCGCCAGCTTAGTTTGAAGCTAATACCGATACTTAGCTGGAATAACAGTTATTTTAGATGATGCTTCTTCTGGTGAAGTGAAGATTGTTTCTTTTTTGTCTCCAAATCTTTGTAATCAGCTTCAGAAGAAGGAGGTGGAGAACGACATGCTGCAGAAGCGACTAAATGATCTGGTAGCTGCTGTGCCCTAATGAAACCCTTAAGACTTTTTTGTCTTGTTTAATATGTTTTAAGCATTCATTTCCTCACCAAGGCATAAACTCATCATCCGTCATTGTAAGGGCTGTTAAAAAATCAGGCCAAGCAAAAAAGAAATAGGATTTTCATGCTTTTGAGTTTTTGATGAGGATAAAGATCTGATTGGTCTGATCTCTTAACCATTCTCGATGAGGTATGGTGAAAAGGTCGTGCTTAAAAAAGTAAAATCTGGCTTATACTTATTCCTCCTTTATGTTTAGCAAGGTTAATTGAAAACATGAAACTTTCTTATCCTTGTTTGTTAAGGAATAAAAACCAGTTTTAGCAGTCACTCTTGCCTGGAGCTTCAGTAGTCTGGACCATTTTGGACCACTGATAGAATTTACTCACACCATTTAATTTCAGTCAGTTTTCTGTTAGGTAAGTGGTAAATTATTATGGAGTACTTAAAGGGTTTTGGTCCAACTTATTCCAAATATTTTATATGCTTTTACATCTTATACAATGTGTTTGGAGATGCTAGATTTTATTTTAAAAATAAAGTTGAAATATTTAGATACGGTGATCATTAGGTTAAAAGATATTAGTAATGACATGTAATTTAGATGGTCAAATCAAAGGAGCTTATTTTATTAACACCAATCGCCGAGGCTTTCTATAAGATGGAGCTTGTAAGTTCCTCTCTTATTTTGAGATCTTATGAACTCCTATGGGCCTCTTGTTAGATACGATTAGGAGCTTATAAGCTCAATCAAAAACCCTCTTATAATTGAAGCTCGGCTCAAACATCAAATGTGCCTCTTCTTCTTCTTTTTGTTAAAGGTAAAAACCAATTTTAGCTGTTAATCTTGCCTTGAGCTTTGAGTAGTCTGGTCATTTTTCGCCATGAATTGCATTTTCTCATACTGGTTAATTTTCAGAAGTTTTTCTGCAAATAAGTATAGATTATGGAGCACTTAGAGGGTTGTGGTTAAAGCTTATTCCAAACATTTTATATGCTGCTATATCATGTTTTTGGAACGTATAGGATATTGGATTTTGTTGCAATAGTAGGTTCTTAGAGTGTTTGAATGAAATAACATCATAAACTTTAAAATATCAGTAATGACATGTAATTTAAACGGCCAAAATATAAATAGTTTGTTAAGATTTTAAAAGTACGTTGAGGCCTTTGTGCTTTTTAGCATGTAAGGCTTTTTTCTGGAACACAAAATAGAGAGCCTTCCATAACTTTTAGTAAGGAGCTTATAAGCTTATCGAAACCCCTCCTCCCCCAAAATGCTTAAGAGAAAAAGAAAAAGGGGTCATCTTTTTCTTCCAACTTCACCATGGATCTAGTGCTCTCTTGTTTCGAGTAAGGAAACACCTATATCAAATTAGCAAATTACTTGTCACAGTTCATCAAGACTATAGTTGTTTCAGTTATGGATATTGCTTTCTAGTTCCTTAACTCTTTTTAGTGACAAACTATAGATTCAGATTCAATGTTTATGGACTTCTGGGTGGTGTTGCCATTTAATCAACAGTATTTCTTTCTTCTTGCTCTCTTCAGGAGCAGAACATTGTACCATCATTAAGAAAAGCTCTCAAGGATGTTGCTATGGAAAAAGATGCAGCAGTTGTTGCACGAGTACTAAGTCTCATCATTATTATACACTTGTTTATTACAGATTGCCTGTTCCCCATAATCTGTTTCCTAAATTCTTACATTTAGTACAGGAGGATCTTTCTGCCCAGCTTCGCACACTAAAGAAACGGATAAAGGAAGCAGAAGAAGAACAATACAGAGTAAGCCAGCAGTTGCATGATTAACTAAACAAACATTGACACTCCCACACCTCATTCTTTTATATGCTTATGATCCTTTTGCATTAGGCTGAGGAGGATGCAGCTGCATTAAGAGCAGAATTGAACTTGTTGCAGCAGCAGGCGATGCACAGTCCTTCAGGTGGCATCACTGCACCAAGATATTCAGATGATCAGATGCAAGCCATGGAAAAAGAATTATCTAATTTGAGATCCAAGCTCGAGGCAAGATGGCCTGGAAATAATCTTTTGCTTTTTGCATGAGATTACTTTATTTGAGTTGTATAAGCCACATGACTCTTGATATTACAGCAAGAATCAATGCTGAGACAGAAAGAGCATCAGCAGTTAGTGGAGGAGCAGGCCCGTACATCTGCCCTTGTTATTCAGAAACAAGAGTTAGAAGAGAAACTTGAATCTATCTCTAAAAGGGCATCAGGTATCACCCAGCTGCCAGTGAACATTTAGAATGAACTGACCTATACATCTGATATATCATGTTATCAACCAGGATGTAACCATTTAATATTACTAGCTAAAACAAGCCTCACTTTGGGACTGACTTAAGAATAAATTATCTAAAGCTAGCTTGATGGTTCTTATTTAAGCACAAAATATCTAGTAGAAGTGTTGCTTGATAAATTGATCCAATTGCCCCATTATTGAAACTTTGATCCATGACAAGGTTGGATGATTTTGCACTATTATATTTGCATATAAATATATATATATATATATATATTATATCTGGGACGTCGTTATGTGGAATTATTGCTGAACGGCGCAAGGTGGGGCGTAATGCAATAAAATAAGTACATGGCTTTTATGAGGACTTGAATGTTGTTTAGGATATTTAAGTCAAATATATTACGAGAAGTTGGAAAGATGAAATAATTAATTGGACTGTTCAATATATTAACCTTGCTATTTATTCTCCCTCTTTAGGTGTTTTAGGGCATTGTTGTTGTGAAAGAGGATCTCCTTGCCTAAAGGCCTTAGAATAGCCATGCCATACCATACCATGCCGATATCTTGTCAATATATGTAGCCTATAATTATCCTAGCAATTTTATGTTCTTGTTCTTGCTAAAGATTATTCTTAGAATATAGGTACCATCATCTAGAAGTTTAATATGAAATAAACCTTGATAGCAGACTCGTTTGTACATTATTTCCAGGTAGTAGAATGTCATTTATAGATTGTACTGCATGTATGACACGGAGAATGTCACAACGCTGTTATGGTGTCTTTTGTACATACGTTATTATCTAGCATTTGTTCAAATCCAATCCAAAGGATTAGATAGCTAATACTCCAGCAGCTATCATGTGGAATGAATGCATTTGTTGAGGCGCCATTTGGTGTTGCTCAGCCAACTGGCTTTTATGTGACCATTCCACTAGCCGAGTATGTAGTGGTGTGTTATCTAATGCGTCATTTCGCCCGTTCTCTATTTATTAATTTTTAGTTTTATTTTCTTCAAAAAGCAAATTTTATATCTCTTCTCCATTCAAGTTAGCATATCCATCATATGGGTTGCTAAATACTTTTCAATTTGTTTGAACTATTATCACAGGGTAATACTTGATTACCATGGTATAGCATTTAATCCTCGTAAATAAGTAACGGTTTATTCTTGAACTAATTAAATTGTTTTGGGAATTCTCATTCTTATTATTGTGGTTGACTCCTCTGTTTCTTATAAACCATTTATTTTGTTTATAAACTAAATTTTATTTTGGTGAAAGCATTTTATTATGCAGCAATTTTGTTCTGGTGTTTTCCTAGCATTTTAAACCTCTTGTGTTTTGTATAACCTTTATATTTTCTTGTAACTTTTCCCTCTATTATTTGATGTAGAGAGCGAAGCAGAGCAGGCAAACCATCGACCATTCACAATGGTGAGAATTGTTTTGATTAATCAAATATTTAGGCTAGCAGATACCTGTTTCCAATCAATGGTATTACTACTGGATGTGATGTGTGGCGAAAGAAACTTTTCTTCTTACTATACTATCAACGGTCTCACTAATTTTATTTTGGAGAACCTACCAATCATTCACCACTTGCTTCATACGATGTCAGGAAGACAAGGAGAGACTTGAGAAGCAGTTGTATGATATGGCAGTAGCTATTGAGAGATTGGAGAGTAGCAGACAAAAACTTTTAATGGAGGTACACGCTTTTGATTTCACCCATTAATATCAAGAACTGCAATTCATTTCCGTTGAGTTTCTTTTTACAGATTGATTCCCAATCTTCAGAAATTGAGAGACTATTTGAAGAAAATTCAAGTCTCTCATCTGCTTATCAGGAATCGATGGGATTGGTCGCGCAGTGGGAGAATCAGGTACTTAGTTTTTAATGATTGTATTTAGCATGCCTTCATTCACTAGTAACGACTAAACGTTATATTCTTTCATTGACTTGAACCGCTTGAACTGTTTATCATCCAGTTATATTTTACTCCGTGTGGAGAAATGAAACTGTGCCGCATTATTTAAAGACTGCTGAAATGAAGCTGTAGCACATCATTGTTACAAGCTCTTCGACTGAAGCATTGCCTTTTTATTTGGTTGCCTACATGTACCCCTTATCTAAAGTTTCTTAGCAGAATTTTGTGGCATGTCTGAAGAGCAGCACGATCACACTTCTGATTGAGATAACATTGCCATTCTTCATTATTCCAGCAAAATATTTTAGTTAGCTTTTCTGACTAATCTGTCTATTGCTATGGTATATAGTTCAACTTGATGTGTGTTTGATACAGGTGAAAGTTTGTCTAAAGCAAAATGAGGAACTCCGTAGCATGGTAGATAATTTGCGTACAGAACAGACCAGTCTCTCTGTCCTGAATGATAAAGCTTCACGAGCTATAAATATTTCTGGCGGAGGAGATAATACAACTGAATCTCTGTATGCAGCTGAACTTTATTCCCTTAAGGTTTGTAAGTGATTATTCCATTAATGCTGTTCTTGCCGGTTTTGGCAAGAACAGGATCCATTTGAACCTAACAGAAACTAAAATCGTGCTGGTGTATTTTTGTCTTTTTC
Organism: Sesamum indicum; assembly: GCF_026168435.1. NCBI lineage: Eukaryota > Viridiplantae > Streptophyta > Magnoliopsida > Lamiales > Pedaliaceae > Sesamum > Sesamum indicum. Next base: position 4,862,404 of record NC_142665.1, on the reverse strand, counting down.
GACATGTCTCCACCTGCTTTTTATGTTAAGAGATTAAAGTTTCAATAACAAGTTAATATGCATTTGAATGGGTCTATACTTGTATATTTTCTCTTCTGATGCATCCTGGGTTCTGTATATTTTGCAAATTTTTCTTTTGCTGGTAAAACGAACAATCAGTTATTAGGATCATGTGAATTGTTCAGCTGTTCCTGTAACAATTTTGTGCAACTCATGCCTCTTCTTATTTCACTTCATACAGAGCCAGCTATCTAAAGAACAAAGCAGAGCAGAAGCTCTATCTGGAGAGGTCTTGCAGCTCTCAGCACGTCTCCAGCAAGCGACACAAGCGTATAATGGTCTTGCTCGACTGTATGGTTTTCTTTTCTAGTGCTTCCAGTTTGATTGTTTCTTGCTAGTTTCCGCTGTTCTTAGCTTATTTAGTAATACTGAGTATTTGCAGCTACAAGCCCTTGCTGCGGAACATTGAGAACGGCCTTATGAAGATGAAGCAAGATGGCTCAGTGACGGTGCGATAACCATTGAAATAAGTGATTTTTACTTTTACTGGATTAAAGTTCTATTTGTTGAAATTTTGACAATCGAGCTAGAAAAGAACTGAAAAATTAATTTATATGAAATGTGGTACTTGATCTTTTCTAAATTCTGTTACCTTGGAAGGTATGTGGGTTGATATTTTTCAGTCAGGTTTATGAATTGGTTTAATTTTCCACTTGTGCTTGTTATAATGCATCATTTCAGATAACTAAGAAGTATTTTCAGAAAATTTGTACTTTCAGATATGGAAAAAGAATTTGCATATATATGTGTGTGTGTATATATATATATATTAACTCTTTGGCCTCATTATATATACTAACAGTCAAGCAAGTTCGATGTGTGCACAATTTATTTATTTATTTTTTTAAAAAAGGAATAATATCTATATATGTAATTGCAATAATGTGTTCTAGAATAGGAAAATACATATTTTCATAATAGATTCTAGAACTAAAATTATATACAAATATGTAAAAAAGGAAAAAAAATTAACAGTGTTAGTAGTTATTATATTCCAAGTGAAATTACATTTATAGGCCCAAGGTATATATTTAAGGAGAGAAGAATAACGTGATTTTTATATATCCAGGTTGAATTTACTTGCTCTTTTTAGCTATTGACTGTAATTAAAAATAAATAAAAAAGTCATTCTGGGAATTAAATAATCATTTTACAAGGACAATTCCTTCTTATTGGCTCAATTACTCTAGCTTTTGAGTATACTGAAAAAACCAGCTTAGTTTGTACATAAGCTCCCAAATGTACGAAGATAATCTTTCGTTTAGTGTTTGTTTGGCCATGTAATTGAGTAGGATAAATTTGAGTTTTTTAATTGCAAATAAGAAATTAAAAATAAAATAATTTGAGGGTTAATAAATAGAGAGAGTTTGTGTGTTGATATGTTGTAAGAAGGGATACAAGTGAGAGGATTACACATAAAAAAATTGCGATGGGATTTGCGGCAGAAATATATGGCCTTAAATTTGCAACGGCTTCGCGACGAGCATTTAACCAACTTTTGTTATGTAATTTGCGATGGTTAGATGTCAGGGTTATAAACTTAATGTTGGAATTTTAGAGGAAGGTTTTATTATAAACCTTTTTATTTTATATTACTTTATTTTCTTTTCAAAAACTAATGAGTTTGGTTATGTGGTTACCACAACCACATGAATAATGAATTAACTGCTAATATCTATGAAACCTACTTTACAAAATATAATTTAAAATAAAAGTTGAAGGATTCAGAATTATTTGTAGCATGCAATTGGTTTTGTATGGGTTGAATGATTAGAATTTAAAAAAAGAATTTCAAATAGCTTCATATTAAATAAATTTAAAATTCATCAGAATTTGAATTTTTTCAGTATTGAATAATCTAGAGAAGTTCAATCAATTTGTTAGTAAGAATTTGAAATTCTTAATTTTAAATGCATCAATTCAAATACAACATCAAAAAATTTGTTATGAAGAATTAAAAATGAGGATTTTAAAATCTATCAATTAAACACAATGTAATGGAAATTCTAAATCCACTAGCAGCAAGCAAGATGTCCATTTTAAACTGTCATAAGGAGCAAGAGATTTAAATAACACGCGCAAAAATGACTTGCATACATGATAAGGAACAAAGATTGCTGTATTCTAACATGCCATGAATGAACCATGCCGCTTACTTCCTTACATATCAGAACAATCAAGATCAAGATTCAGTACAAGAACAGCCTTGTACCTTCTTTCCCATACTTTAGTTGTGATCCTGAGTTACAATCTCAAAATGTTGTTCATTTGCCAAAGAATGTTCTTCCTGCCGACCCACGAAGCTGTGACGCTATTAAAGATGTTGGAGTTGAGCCTCAAAATATGCAAATGCTACTGTTCATTTCACAGTTGAGAAAATTTCATGCAATACAACAGTAATTCGAGTAATATTTGAACTTCAATAGATACAACTTTTCCCTATGAAGAAACCAAATTAACCGAGTCACATACCATGTCATCAAGAGGTTGCACCTGGATCACTAATCACACCCAGAAAGTCATCTTTTATGGTGCCAATGCAAAACTGCAAGCGAAAGCAAAATGTTGGAATTTGTGGTGTTATGGGGTTCAGAGAAGACAGTTGTTTGTCCAAATGGATATTGTGCTCAACATGACAAATATCAGAGTAAACTGTTCCTGCAAACATTACGCTAAACACCAAATGAAGTCACTTACATAACAGCATGGCACTAATGCTGTTTCAGCCCAGCAAGCTTATTCAGGTTATCTATGCCCTTCGGATGTCACATATGATTGTAAGTTTTATATCTCAATTAGAAAAAATTACAAAGTGATTAAGATAGCACAATAGCCTTGAATGAGCAAGTGAGCAAGGAACAAGGAGGGCCTCAAGGAGGGATGGACAGGTAAAGAGAATTAAAAATGACACAAAGGTTACAATTTTACACCCTTTTCTAACTTTATATGGAACCCTCTTATATTTAATATCTTATGAGTTGATAAAATCTAATCTCTTCCCATGGGCTACTCATATTTTAAATATTCTGAAAATTTTTTAATACTAAGACTGCATATATCACAACAGGCCTTAATAATTTGTATATGAGATTCATACTCCTCTTTGTATTATAAGCTTATCTTGGATTTGACTGCTAAATGTGTTGAATTGATAAATCTACAGAAGTAAACATGACAAAAAGCCCTACAGCTTGGGGCAAAACATGCAATTTTCTTCAAAGTTCTGATACAACTTTAGTTCGGAATTAAGAACAAAACAAGCACTAGATATTAAACAAAAGAAAGAGATTTTAACATGTGCTGATAAAGACAGAAGACATACAATTTCTGTAGCATCTACTCGGGTTCCAATTATCTTCAACCTGACTTCACTGTCTTTCTGAATTTTGACCTGTCAATGATTGGATGAACAATTAATAATGTAGCCCTCAAAAGTCCGAACTAAAATCAGATATATGCTGTCTACTAGAAAAGGAGAGTGAAGCTGGACGGCAACATACAGATCCATCTGAAGTTGTGTAGTTGGGAATATCTCCAGATTGAAACTCCATATCATCTGGTATCAGCTATATACGAATAAAAATAGGAGTACCAAGTCAAAAAGAGAAAAGCAAATGCCTTCATATGACTTTCTAACATTGCAACAATTTGGCAAGGTTTACATAAGGATAATTTGTATGGAAGATTAGATACTTATAGAAATCCAGAAGTGTTAAATATTAAAATAGTTTTGAGCACTTAACAGCGTAATCGTATAATAGAACAGAGTGCCTGCCAAAACCTTTTGGCCCAGGACAAGAATCAACAAAAGTGCAAATACAAGAAAGATAAAGAATTCTTCTCGAATAAGATTACTCATAACGAAAATCAGAAACTAGACAATGATCTGGAACTTAAAAGATGAAAGTAAAAGAAAACACAACCAGACATAATTTGTTTCTTTACTTAATTGTAAGTAATGACAAATTAGAGCATATTACAAATAGATAATGCCAATCACCAAGTAAAGAAAAAAAGGCAACACCAACAGCAACAAGGTAACATATTTGGAAAATCAAATGCACTCCTGACAAAAAGAAACAAAAGAAAAGAAAATAATGGAGAAGAAAAACTTCCAAGAAGCTGTAAAAATGTGGAAACATCATGCTGCAGATTGGTGCCTTTGTGCTTTCCATGTCCCTGATGTCTAAAAGTGGCTCAAAATAAATTATGAAGATTGTTTTACCTTTCAAATTTTGTTGTTCATAAATGATACTGGAATCTATTTACCAGAGGCGAAATGTGTATTGTGCCTTTTCCTTGTCAAGTAGCACTGCTGGTATTTCAACAATTTGTATGATATAGTAGGTCTCATGGATGCTATCTAGTAAGGGATTGATAAAACATCCAATTTACTACATCTATTTATTCGGGTAATCAGAAATAACTTTTATCTTAGAATTTTAATTTCTTTCTTTATACTAACAAGGCAGAGGAAAACTCACTGAGTTTAATAGCTAAACGAAAAGCATCTAATAGTGGATGTAAAGGAGCATAATTTTCCAATCATTATCACCTTGATTGCATCTAATAGTGGATGTAAAGGAGCAAGGGTGTAAGAAGGATGGTGGAAAGCTTCCAAGTATTTGGGAATACGATAGTGAGTTGACCCATCCTATGGAAGGTTGGTGCACTAGATCTTCAAAGCAATAATATTCAACATTCTGAACAGGGCGAGCATCTCGGTACAATTTATTAAGATGTCATGTAGTTTGTTTTCTTTCTTCATCCAGTTCTGTTTAGTTATTTGTGGTTTTGCTGAATGATTCCATGAAGTCATAATGGAATAGCTCATAGCAACCGTTAGATTCTCTATGCAAAAGATTCACATAGGTCCTAAAATTTCCAAAAAAGCTTTAATTTGGCTGATTAATATACACAAATCCAAATTCCTCCCAGAAAGAAATCTCAAGAACTCTCTAACTCTACAAACAAAACTCTGCACACACAGTGTTATATTAAAGAAACTCCAACTCTACTCCATGACAATAACTACTACAAGCAAACCTTTAGCGAGAAAAAGAAAAAACACAAGAAAGAATTCGCACAGAATATTCAAGGACATTGCAAAGAAATCCACTCACATGATTAGATACGAAAATTTGGACTGGCCCTGCTTCAGCAAAAAACCCCATCTGCAACATTTCCAAACACACTGCAAAAATCACAAAAAGATATAGAAACAAGAGCAATTCATAGAAATAAAGAACAAAAGACCGACCTTGTTAACCATTGTAACAACGGCTTCTAATATCTCTCCCTTAAAGGGTCGAAACACAACGCACTGATACTTAACCGGAAAGGTAACAAACCCCGTCCCATCACGAATTAAACCTTTCCCAACACTCTCAATGCCAGTAATCGCCACAATGAACCCATGCCGACCACTGCAACAAAACAATTAACAATTACCCTATCACTTTCATATATATATATATATATATATATCAATCAAATAAACATTTCAATTGAAAATGGAATGAAATGTGAATTCCCAGGAATTCAATAACCTGCAAGTGCCCTCAACATCTTTCATAAGCTTGGCGACGAGCTTATCCCGGAGATCACGGCCGAAGTGGCGAGGGTGTAGCTGCATGTTCCGCTCCAATACGATGTGGAAAAACATCTCTTTTCTTTCTGTTGATTTCAAATTTCCAGTAAGAAACTATACCCCTCAAGTATCCGCCTCCGCCTGCCTGGAACTCCAAAACTACGATGAGACTTCACTGATGCCCAACACATGTCTAGCCTAATCTTGTAAGGAAAAACAAGGTTAGGTTGCTTAAAGCCCAAGTGGTAGCCCAACACTAAGTTCAATTCTTTTTACCAGTGTGTCTGACACACTCAAATCAGTATTCATAATATATATTTTAATTAAAGAAATTTAAAATGTTCGAAATAATAATAATAATAATATATATATATATATATATATATATAGAGTTAGTAAAAATTGAAAAGAGTGAGCAATGTGGGAGTTTAGAGAAATGGTTTGGCTCCGGGGTGTAGAAGAGTGGGAGGGTATAAATAATGAAATTAAATATTATATAATTTAGTAGACCAAATAAGCGAGACATCAAAATAGTGCTCTCACTTAATAATAAGATATAAATAATTTCAACCAGATCATTGTTCTTTTATTTACCAAACGGTTTTGTTGTTAATTTCAAATTGTCGTAGCAATAATTGATAATTTTTACAAAATTTATAAATTGTTCCCTTAACTTCGAATCTATATAATTTAATCCTAAATTTTATAAAATTTAGTTTGTTAAAGTTTTAATATATAACTCTTTTTACATGTTGATGATATGCATCAATAGGATAATATGTAGAGAGCCCCTTGATTGCAAAAAAAAAAAATCTAGTAAGGTATGAGATGGTTGTGCAATTTATAGTCCAACTATGTAGTGTGGTATGAGGCGATTGTGCAACGGCACGGAAATGTATATTAATATTTTATTTATCAAATTAGTTAATTAGATTTTGATAAAACTAAATTAATTTTGTGTGTTGGCCACTGTCCAATTCATCAAAGGTAAATTTATATAATAAGTATATATAAACATAGTATTTTTGTAGTCAATGAATGATATACCATGTGATATTTGTGGTAATTAAACAGAATGGGGTTTGATACATGTAAGATAAAGTGCATGCTGATCTCTACCCATCTTCTGCTAAGGATTCTGAGCACTAAAAATTTGTGATTTTATCCCTTGTAAGCAGTTCATTATGACGATGAAGAACTGAGCTTTCAAGCTGACTCAATGTGGTGAGAGATGTTGCTGTGTACCCTCTTCGGCAAAAAGCTGATCTTCAGTCACACTTCTCGATTAGATTTTCTGTTGCAAACTACTCTATGTCTTGTAAGTGCAGTAAGGATTGCTATCTTCTCGTTTCTCCGCAATGCACAAAAATAGCCTTTCATAAGCTGCAGCCATTTTGGTGGCTGTAAATAGCTGCAAAGCCCTTTTCCTGGCCGATCGACCTTTCTGCTCTAGAACTCCTCTCCCGTCTTTCCACACCTCATACAGAGCTTTCTTCAGTGCCTCTACGGAAGGCGAAAACGTGTATCCAATGTCTTTGCTGACGATCACAGAACCTGTGATGCTGGCAAGTTTTGTAGCCATCAATGGCTTGCCAACAAGCATAGCTTCCAACAGGGTGTGATCCAGCCCTTGAGCACGAAGTGTTGGATTAACGAAAACGTCGATTGCATTGTAAAATCCTGCCAGTTCTGCGTGCTCTAATGGCCCTAAAACATGTAAAGAAGATCCAAGGTCTTTGTATCTGGCACCCCATGGACCATCTCCAGCCACCAGAACAATGACACTATCACGGAACGTTGAACTCTCATTGAAAATTTGCCTCAGTGCTTCAAAGATCAGGGGATGGCCCTTGTCCTTGACCAACCTCCCTGCCATTCCAAGTATCAGTGACTTGGATTCTTGAATACCGAATTTTGACTTGAATTCTTCACCCTTGGAAGCCTCTGGCTTGAAAATCTCCTCATCAACGCCGTTGAGAATAATGTGTACGCGTTCTTCTGGTAACATATAGATCCTTTTCAGGATATCTCCAACGTGATCACTGGTGGCAACATGATGAGCATAACGAGGGAAGAATTTTATTTCTTCCACAACTTTCGATACTCTTTCCCTCAAAATAGACGTCTGCGCAACTTGAGGATCCCTCAAGAGTTCTTGAATTATGTCGGAATGTATAGATTCATAAGCAATTCCATGCCAACTAACAGCAAGGTTAGTCAGATTACGCGATCTAGTGTGCATAAGCCCTACGCTTTCAGAATGTATCACATCAAAGTGTCTTCCTGTCGAGTTCTCAACTATAAATTGCTCCCAAACTATGGCTTGGTCTAGATAACCAGCTGCTGTTGGCTTTGAGAGGTGAAAATACAAATTCTTGATGGAGCTTAAGTTAGTGGATGAAGAGGTGAATACATGGAGCTCATGGCCTCGCTTGGCAAGAGCGTGGTGCAGAGTCAAGGCATGGCGTTCAAGCCCTCCCGCACGATGCCACTGAGGCCACTTCTTGACAAAAAGGGCTATTTTGAGAAATCTTGGTGGCTCTTCATTGGGGAAGAGAAGGAGATTCCAAGCAGCCGGAAACGTAAGTAGGTTAAGCTCTTGTTTCACTTCATCAACAGCGATTTGCATACCGGCACGGCAGCCAACTGAGAAATAGGACCAGTACAGAAAGATAAAGGACGAAAACGAAGACAGGAAGAGAATCGTACAGCAACAGCAGCGCAAACTCAGGGCCATTACACAGAATTTGCACGAAAACGGATAACAAGAACTGATGTTTACCTGACTGAGAAGACTATCCGGGGGGTTGTTCTTCCTATCCTGATCTGATGAAAACCTGCACATGCCACTTGATTTGTTTAGAGATGTATATTTAGCAGACTTGACGTTTACGATAAATCAAGACCTGCTGATTTCGACGTTATTATGTTAAAAAAACTCGAGTTAAAATAAGCTAACAAAGTCTTGAAGTCAGCACAACTGTATAGCTATTGCCAGCAATGAAGGCTTGTAAACGACTCCATTCGTTTTACTATATGCTATAAGTTTGAAGACTGCTATTACCTAATCCTTATTATAATCAACGACAGCCTTAGCCTGTATTGTCAACGGCAGATAGCAGCATCTGTTCTATTTGTTAAGATTTCAGATTCCTGGCCTGAAAGGACAATCTTGATTTTCAGTATTTTCAAGTGCAGTACACGTTACTCGGCCCCGATTGGATTTACGATTTCAAATTCTATTGTATTTTTTATTTTGTTTAACGTATACATATCACATGCATAAATTTTTTTTAAATAAAATATAATATTTGTAGTTATAGCGTGTATATATATTATATTAGTTGGGAAAAAAAAAATGTATCGTGAATTGAAATAGATAATCCAATCCGCTTCACATTTGCTGCATAGCACACATCTCAAGTTGTTAGCATGAAATGTTCAAATTTGGATGATCAAATGTTGTTAGGTAATGTTAGTAGTGGACCACTGAATAGGCCCAGAAGAGAAATTTGCAAGCCAGTCCATTACTGTTAGTAGATTATATTCAAGTTATTCATATATATTTATATATATGCAAGTGTAATATACTTATTTTGTAATGTATTATTTTCTCTAAATTGTACACTACTGTACTTGCTATATAATTAATTCAAATTTGGCTGAGTCGAGTTCGGACTAAAACTTTCCCAATTTGACATACTTATAAATGCTAGTTCTGCACATCGCAATACTACTTTTGCTACATAAATTATGTTTACGAACTCTTATTATCTTCTTTATGAGTTACGACCTCATTAATTTAATTATCAGAAGACTATAATTAGAATCTTCTAATCGTTGTTCTCACGTGTTTCTTTTTTGTAAATTCACATGGACGGATCTGAAGATTTATCTAAGCATTTTAAAATGTTCCTAAGATAGACTTAATATATACCTTGGGCTAAAATTCATAAAATTCCTCTTTGTTTTAAAAATTCGCCAAAAATCTCTCTGTATTTTCTTAAACTTAGCTCAATTGTCCCCGTTAAATCTAACTAACGGCATTAATTTTTTTATAAAATGGCCATTACACTTTTAATATATATTATTTTTTATTTTAACGATCGTTTAATCTATATTGGTTATATCACAACCATTAAATCTAATAAATTAATCTCAACCGTTGAATTTTAAATTTATAAAAGAAATTAAGAGTTCGAATTTTTTTAATAAATTTATATATTATAAAAAATATTACTTAAAAAAATAAATATAATTAACACCCGTCCCCGATTTGGGCGGCGGAATGCGAGAGCCGCGGGGACTTTTTTTTATTTTTTTAATTATATTAATTAAATATATTTTAGTTAATTAAGAATAATTTTAGATAATTATAATAATTATTGTACTTAAATATATATTTTAATTAATTAAAAATAATTTTAGATTTAGAAACTATAGTTTTAAATTTTCAATTTTAGAAATTACAAAATTATTTAAATTTAAATATAATTTAATTTAATATTTTAATTTAAATTATAAAAATTCAAAAAAAATATATAATTTTTCTTCAAATTTTAAATAAATATATTTAAAAATATTTTATTTTTTAGATAGATAAAAATAAAAAAAAATTATTGAAAATAAGTAAAAAGTGTACATGTGAAACATATAAATACCATAAGGACGTTTTAGTAAAAAAATACCCAAAAAAGGGGTCAAAAATAGTTAAAAAGCATCCCCTAGTGCACAAGGAGCATATGTAATGCATCTTCCGTTAATTACTAACAAAATGGGTGTTTTTTATTGAAATTTTACAAAACATGGAAAAATTTTTAGCCTATTTCCAAAACACAAGAAGGTTTTTAGCTTTTTCAACAAAATACATGTGGTAAAACGCATTTTAGCCTACAAATGAAGAAATTTTGATGGGCGATACTTTTGTACAAGGAAGAATTTAAACCCGAATTAGGAATCTATTATCACCTCTGATCTTACTCGAAATATGCGACCACGACTAGTAGATCGAACACGGCCACGATACCCTCCCAAGATCGAGTGATTGGGTTCTGAGGATAGAAACACGAATGTGAGGCTCGTCGGGTGTGTCCCTCCTACGATCCTCCTGCGCTCAAGTTAGAATTGATTGAGGTAAAAATGTGCGGGCTGAAGATTGTAGGTCGAAAATATTAAATAGCAGTTAGCTCAATAAATGACGCGTCGGGGTATTTATAGCTCTAGGTGTGTACAGTGGTTTGGACCACGTTTCACCATCTGGGCAATAGCATCTCTGATCGGACGACTTTCATTAAGTCACGTCTTCAGCTCTTGGGGCGAGTCGTTCCAACCAGTTTTGAAAGGGCAAGGATCTTACAAAGGTAAATTACAAAAATACCCTTCATCAAGTGTATTTTTGGTAAATTAGGTTTTTCCCCATCAATCTCAATCCTGCAATCCAAATACAACTCGAGGATAAGTTTAATTTTGATTATGCATTCAAAATCTGATTTAATTTCCATTACATATCATAAATCATGAGTGTCAATTGGATTATTCCTTCAAAATCTGATCCAATTTCCATTACATATCTTAAACATAATTAGTTTGATTCAATCATTATGTCCAAAGCGATTATTACAATTTAGCAGACATTATATTTCATCATTTTTATCCGACCACCTAATATTTGGCTCTTATATATAATGCTGTAAATGGTTGGATTTGGACCAAATACATCATTGTTAAAAATTATTTAAATTATTATCAAATTTAAAAAATTATATTTTAAAATTTGATTTGATTATTAATCTCACCGAGCTAGTTCAAATAAGTTTTAATTAGATCAAATATAAATCAAGCTCAAGAAAATTAAATATTTTTAGGAATATCTTATTATTTTGTACTAATCTAATCGAATTTGAAAGCTTATATATCTAATATTTTCTTCTTTCAAATTTGGTTTACTATGTTAAAAAAAAATCAAATTCAAACAAACTTTATTACAATCGAATAATTTAATTTATTTTCGGACCTTTGTATTTTGGTAGCGTGTGCATTCACATGGAAACAAAGCAATCATTTGCTTTCTATCAGACATATTAAATATTAAATCACTTTCCTTTCAACAAGTTTAAATTTTTAACTAAATTGGTCATTAAATATGATAATAATTAAATAAAATTTTTTGAATTTGAATCTCATTATCACCCATTAACGTTAGAAAGAATTTTACGTTGTGAAAAAAATACCGTCTAGACGTAAAGAAGCAAATTAAAAGTATTAAATATTAAATAATTTTTGCTTTAATAATTTAAAGTTTTAGATAAACATTTTTTATTAAAGTTTGTACAATAAAGTTTATTAGATTCCATTGGTTGGAGCTTTATGGTAACGTGATTGAGGGTCAATTATTTCATTACCTATATCAATTATTACCAACATTATTTTGTGTTGATCAAATCATATCAGTCACATGCCAATTTTGATTTTATTTGATAAAGATTGATCAACTTTTCTATAGATTGATTCTTTGATATTTCAAGCATCCTTAGTAAAATTTAACCAGCCACTTATCCCATTGTTCAAAGCATATCTCTAAACATTTTGGCCCCAATTAATTATTATGTCAAACATACATAGCTGGTGAAAAAATTGCATTTTACGTCTTATAGAGTATGATTTTTTGTAATTTTAATTTTATTATTTTTATACTCAACATATTGTAGCGCACGACTCTAAAAAAGTTGCAAATTTAGTTTCAAGATTTGATTTCACACGAAAACAACACAGACGGGCACGAGCTTATTAGAGTATCTTAGGATACATATACTATATACATATATATTAATATAGATAAACTTTCCACATTGATTGTAAATTAAAGGTAACAATGCAATTTACCTTTATGTGTTAATGAAAAGGTTAAAAAAAGTCCCTGTAAAAAAATAAAGTACAATTTACCCCTTTGTGATTTAAAAAATGATGTAATTTACCTTCCTTCATAAATTGCAATTTATTTTTTCACAGGAGTTTTTTTGTGTTTTTACGTTAACAGAGGGAATAAATTGCATTCAATCTGAAATTAAGAGTTTGAATGATTTATAAGCCTCACAGCCTCGTCTCCTTAACAAGGCGCTGTCTATAGGAACAATGGCTTGCGATTCGATTGGGACGCTTGCCTCTGTATATATAGACGACAGATTTTGTATATATAAATTAGGAGGGTTTACTTAGAAAGAGGAAAGCTTATTGTGGTAAACATTAGACATAGTGAAAGATGATGTGGAAGAACATTTGTTCTTGCCTCAGAACTAGAAACAAAAAGAAGTCTGATCAGAAAGAAGAAGGATCCATCTCAATTAGCGCAACTGGTAAAACCAGAAATCGCAAAGCTAGTAGCTCCGACGCGGCGCCAGGCGAGCGAATCAACGATGGCGGAGCTGCCGCAACTACTGTCCACAGCGACGCAGGTACTGCAGCCACTGTGGTAGTTGCTGCAGGTCATTACGCGTCCGAAATGGGTGGCAGCGGTTGCGGTAGCTCTCACGGCGGCGGAGGTGGTGAAGGCGGAGGTGGTTAATGGTTGATGCTGTTTACAACGTTGATTTGTTTGATGAGTACCATTGGCGCAGGTCCTTTTTGCTGTTGTGGTTGCTTTTCGACCTAAGTTCTCATATGAAAAGGAAAAAAGAAAAACGAAGAACAGAAGAAAGTTATGATAAAATATTAATTATGAAGCAGAGGAGTTTTATTTGTGATTGGAGTTTTCATTGAGCACTTGTTGTCCATTTCAATTCAATTCAATTTGTTTGGGTGCGAAAGGAGTGATGTTAATTTCAATTCCTTTTTATTGTTTTCACACCTGTATACGGTAACTAAACTTCAAAATTTTCAACCACAACAAATTGTTGCAATCGTCTACATCTTTCTCAACTATAAACCTTCAAGGACTCATTAAATTTTAAAATGACCCGTATCTGCTTCATAATTTTGATGAAGATTATGCACCTACATTCAAGACCTCCGACTTTTGGATCACAATTTAGAAAAAAGAATCAAGGGTCTTAATTTCGGAGATTGTTATCTTTTAATTTAAACTCATAAAATTAATTTATCAATTTTTTCCTAGTCATGTATTCTTTTTGCAGATTCAAAATTTGTGTAAACAAGCTTGTGGCACGTCTAGTGGGATAATATTTATGTTCCTCCTACATAAAGTTCATGACATCACACCCAACTCCCAATGTCATCCAAGAAGAATCAAGCAATCGTAAATGAAAAAAACATCGTTAACATTAATGTTTCTATCGTGGATTAATCCTCCCGGAAGGTTGAGATTGTTGACAGTTGACACGAACCCTTGAAACGATTCAAAATCCACTCTTTTCACTACCCTCCGTACCACGCAATAGAGGAGCAACTTGCACAAATGGCCCAGGCCGTTGCTGATCTACAAGAGATTATAGAAGAAAAGGACCTCCAAATCGCCTAATTGATGAACAAACAAGAACGTACAAACGTTGAAGAACCCGACCGCCCACCACAATCATGTCTCCTTCTCAAACTATATTAAAAAAGAGAAGCAAATTGATCAGACCACTGAAATGCATTTGGATAACATCCTTTTTCGATTGGGTATGGCTTCGACTATTCCCGCAGCCCGCCAATTAGTTAAACATCTATTACAACATTGTTTGTTCAACAATAATAAAAAATGATCACTAACACCATCAAAACTCAATAGGACAGACTTGTTTTTAAGAGGAATTTGCAACAGTCATTACGGTGTAGCAAATTCCTTCACAAAATACAGTATTTTAGTACACTCCTTTGCGAAGATTATCAAAAGCAGTCGCAATGCTGTCCCAATGATGGTTCATGGCGAAGGATCCTTGCTTGAATCTTTTCCCGATCTTACAAAATGGAAAACATTGTTCATCAATCATCATTAACCTAATTTTTTGCAATTAATTCTTAAAAATTGAAGTGTTGTGATATTTTAAAGAATCTCAAAACTTATTCGATTCATACTTCTATAATAGGTATATACATATATATATATATATATATATATCTGTGTGTGTGTGTGTGTGTTGGTATTATTAGGTATTTGGAGGCCACATGTTGATGCATCATCTCTTGTCTCTCAATTCCTCTTTGGTATTGCAATAAAAAGACTTTCTGGAACCAAATCATCTTTCTTAACACACATCACTCATCCATTATTCCTTATGTTTTGCAAATGGGTCCATGCACTCCACTAAATATAAAATTGAACCTTATTGTCCGGACATGCAGTCTTTTAAAATTAGCTAAAAACCAACACAATTTGATAAGGTTTGATCTCCAAGGGTCGCAAGTTTTTTACTTCTGGGGTCGAAGGGTTGGGAATAAGTTTGGGACTTGCACAACAAAAAGATGTCGAACTAGATCCGACGTGGACATTCCGATGCTCAAGATATGTCTAATAGGAGATTAGGTCGTAGGTCGATATTAAGTAAGATATGAGTTTGTTTATGATAATTACCTTTATTTTTATAGATAGTGGTGTATATATACCAAGAATCACTCACAATCCTACCAGGCGATGCGGACACGTCCACATCATTCAGCATCTTCTGTTGACTTGTGTACTTATGGAGCTAGAATTGCCTCACTAATTTTTGGGCCTATACTGTTATTGGGATATTCTGGGCTTCATCAAAATTTAGCTTTACTATCATGGACCTTGCCAACTTTAACTAATCACAACCCACTATTAACTCAGCAATTACTGTGTGGTTTGGGTGGGTGTGATTGATTAGACGATTTGACTGAACACCTCTAACGTCGATATACTTATTCTTATATATAATTAACAAAAATAAAAAATAAAGATAGTAACTAATAGGTAGTATAGAAAAAAGTGGGGCCGAAGTGAAGTTGACAGATAGCTGCATAGAACTTTGGGTTTAAACAAATACAAATACCCAAGAATCAAAAAAACGAAAAGCAAAAGCAAGTAAGGTAGTGGTGGAAGCATATGCTGAGAAGATCCTCTCTCCACCAAAACCCTTTTTAAGTTAACACTATACCATTTTCCACCCAATCAGGACACCCATATTTTACATCGTTCAATCCATTTTCTCCACTCCCCCTTTTTCTGCAATGGGGTGTCAATGTGCAGCAGCAGCAGCAGCAAACTCAGTTCAGGGGCTCAACAAGTAATCACAGAGAGAGAGAGAGAGGATGAGTGTCTTGTTTGCTGGTGATTGAGGAATTTTATGTATGTTGTTTGGGCAACTATAGATCCTTTGGCAATGTATCTATCTATCTATATGAGATGCTGTGGTTGAAGCTTCTCAACTTTTATCACTACTTAGTTATTTTACCAGAGGTACCTTTTTTCTGGTTTTTGAATTCAAGTCCTCTCAATTTAGGGTTCATTACCTGGAAATTGCTCTCTCAAGTGTATGCATGAGGTAATATTATAAAGGTTATTTTGCTTAATTACCACTTTGTTTCCTCCTTAATTGCCTTCTTCTTCTCAACTTTTCCTTTCACCAAATGCTATAACTAGTGCCATATCACAAGCTACTTTACTGATTTTGTTGTTCTATTTTCAGTATTCTACTCTTGCTATGTTGGTTTAATGAATCCTACAGCTTTCCTTTAAAAGAAAAAAGGGGACTTGCTAATTAGATTGGATTTTCTATTTTACATCCTGTTGCATTTTCTATTTAATTTACTACATACATTGCAAAGATTAAGTGAATTATTTTATTTAAAGAAATACTTTGTACATGTATTAATTATGTGTATATTAAATAAAATAGAAGTGCAATAGGATTTGCAATCCTCTAAATTAAGGTTCCTAGCAGTCTCCCTCTTTTCTTTCCTCAAAGTAATTTGCAGAAAGTATTCTTTTTGTATGTTAATAATATGAAGAATACACAAGTGCTCCTTATACTCTATCCAAAATATTTTATCAAATTTAATGTAGATATATATATCGATTAACTTATTATTTATTTTCTGTATATAAATATTATTCAAATTTATTTTTATGGGTGCAAAAATTTGTCCGTTCGATGGACCTTGGACTTGAGTCCTTTAGATCAAGTTTTTTGCAAGCTTTGAAATAGAGATCTAACAAAAATACTTTGACACTCTGGCGTTCGAATCAGTAAACTGTTGTGAAATGATAAAATTAATCGAATAGAGCTATGATAAATTACAAAATGATAGGAGATGTTGAGAGTATAGTGCTTTCATACGAATTCTATTGCAAAAAAATGCCATTACCCTTAACCAGGGGAAAGAGGCTTGCTTTAATAGCCATAGTCCTCCACCTGGTGATTAAGTCTGACCACTTCGAAACTGGTTCGGTAGTTGTTGTAGATAAATCCACACAAACTCGAAGGCAGTTGGCAAGATTCTTGAAAAGATATGCTGGTCGGGGACTCCATGGATGGATAAACTTCTTAGCGAGGATAGATTTTGAATTCTCAAGGAGTTGTTCGGATGTGTAGGATAATAGCTTACATGGCCATCCTCCTGCCATTTGTACGCTAACCACAGAGGCAGCCACGTGGATATAGGGTAACTCCTCCTCGTGCGCCACCGGGCCTTTACTGGGTGCTTGGCTCGAGGATCTCCTCCTTACATCCCATGCACTTATGAATTCCTTAGTGAGTTTTACTCAAAATTAAACTTCTCACTGGATCACAATAATTTTGGGATATCAATCTAAAATTATTCAAAATGAAATTTTAATTTACTGAAAGCTTTTAATAATAATAAGTAAATATTATAAATATTATTTAACAATATGTACGACAGTAGGAAGATAACTAGAAGGAATTGAAATTGAAGAGAAATTATATTTATGAATAATATTGTAATTGAAATTAAGATAAAAATCTGTTTAAATGCCATGGTTTCCATCTACTTTAATTCCTTTTTTGGGACTATCATATGATCTAATGATGACACCTTGATCCCATAAAATCGAGACAGCATCGTACCAAGAGGTCATGCGTCGTGTTAGGCCAAACACAGTTAGGCGACTGAATCGAATCCTTCAGCCAGTGACGGATGGGCAAAATGGCCATGGCCGTGATAGTGCTTGAAGATGAAGATATTGTTAGTTGTTGTCTTTAATGTTGAAGGATGGTTGTATGCTTAATTAAGATATTCGGTGCATCTCTTTTGGTATAAATAGCATTTTATCATTGTTTCATGACTATGTATGTATTGAACGTAGAATTACCTGATACTTTGGGTACTCGACATGCTACTCCTACATTTAATAGTTCTGTAGGATACACAATTGTATTGGCAATCAAGTTAACTTGATATGGCAAAGTGCCATGTCAAGGGAACAAACGGTCTCAAATTTTTATTGGTGTTATACTATCGACCAATAAGTAATATTTGGTCATTTAAATTATACTTATTTTTATACTTTATCATCTATACTTTTTCTTTTTTCTACCCACCATCTCAACTTTATGAAATTTATACTTCAACATATATGATTATTTTTCGATTGATTTTTCTTCCAAAAAATTATTCCATACAATGCATATGAGATATTTAAGAGCAATGCTATGTGATGTTTTTCACATGAGCATTGCATGTAATGTTTTTTAATAAAAAAACAATCATATATGACAAAATATAAATTTCAAAAAGTCGAGAATAAATTGACCAAGAAATATTGATAGCAGTGAAAATAGACGTAGCTCAGATAGCAAACATAATTTAATTAGCTGCCATATGGTTTGATTTTGCAGGTACTTTTCCCCTGAACAATTTCGCTTAAGCCAAGTGTTGGGGACAAAATAATTGCATCAGGTAGAATACTACTTTCATTAAACTGAATTCTGGTAATTTAGGATTAATTACTAATTAATATTAAAAATATATTGGATATAGGTGCAAGAATATAGCTAAATTTAATTGCAAATTCATCATCTTTTTCCGTTTTTCTTTTGCAAGGAAAAATAAGTAAAATGCATTAAGCCGAAAGGAGAGCAGGTACACATCTATGAAAGCAAAGCACGAATCTGAGCAAAAGAAAAGGAGCAGCTAAGTTCTTCGCTTTCACAGATGTGCACCAACGTGGAGTAGTTAGCTGTTCCTACGTGGGAACCCCCTGAACATCCCCAGAAACTAGCTTGAAATTCGCCAAACTGGTCATCTTAGCAACATGCTTGTTACACATTTGGTTCAAAGAAATGAGTTAACGGGATGGGTATTCATAAACTTATTCCAATACACATGTCCAATACAATTTTAAAACTTGAATTATAAGAAATGACACAAAACAACTAGTCTAAAGATCAAACTTCTTTGTAACATTTTTACCCATAACTAATTGAAAGACCCCCATTTCAGCTCCCAACAAAAGAAGTAAACGAGAAATTTATCATTTAAGGTACTTCTGCAGCAATGAAGAGTAGCAAACAACCCAGGTCATTACTTAATAAGGTGCATGTGGCTTTGCAGCCTCTCCCAAATGAAAACTGATGCCAATACAATTTAAAGGCAACTGCAATCAATAGTAAAGGAAATGGCAAAACAAATTGCTTCATATAAAATTGCTGCTCTCACTGTCAAAACCAGGAACTTGTTCATCATCACATAAATCATGCAATTTGTATCAGAAAGGATGAAGGAGATTAATGCATTTCTAACACTTATAACTCAAATGTTTCACTACATTACCAAAAATCAAAATAGGCGTAAAGTTTGCCAACTGCAACTTCAACAGCAAATCCTCAGACCACACCTAGTAAAAGAACCCAAGCACTTTACCTCCAACGTTTTTCCTACGTGCCTCTTCGTGATCCATGATTCCAGCAGACGTTGTCAGCACAATATAACCAAACTGCAATCAAAGAGACAAGTTAAAACCATACACTACTCCAAACTTGATCAATGTATTTCAGTAACTTTTATCATTCACTTAAGACAATGATTAAACAGTTGACTACTCAAGCTTAGCAAACTAAGTTGGCCATGTTCTAACAAAGAAAATCAAAGCTTAATCATTTTCTCTACCTGTCTCGATGGGAGCAGTCTTGCAGTCCAAGGCTCAATTTCCTTAACACCAACATCAAACCTTGGGCTAATGACACCACATTTGTTTAGTCTTCCATTCAATTCAACCACAATTTTTCCAGCTCTGTGGTCATCAACATACTCAAATTCTCCAATGTATCCTGTAAAGCCGATCCAAAAGAAAACAAGTCATTGAAATGTGTAAGAAATTAAAGAAAAAAATAGGTGCTATACATAAAAAGGAGCAAACCATGCTTCTGCATGACCAGAAGAAACTTGATAATCACTTTTGACGAAGGCCTTATCATGACCTGCCGTTTTCCCCTCTTTTCAGCATTATACATACTCTTTAGAGCATCATTCAAGACACTGACTCTCACCATCTTTCAAATCAAGCTGCTGAAAAAATCATAGGAAGCTTTAAATAATGCAAAAGATCTACTTTCTACACTCACATCCCAAATACAGAGCAACGGATAATAAGATCATACATACAGTCCATCAAGACGGGCAAGTTAGTTAACCAAAACACGTGCATCAGAGAAGAACGTGCAGTGTGAAAAACTACACAATTTATTCCCGGTAGTGCAACATATTTAATGCATTATCACAAGAATGATAGGAACAATTCCCCTGAAGAAACATTCCACAAAATCATATTCCCACCTGAAACAGATGCAGAAACATACAGCAAAGGCCACCATCATCAACGGATACAACATAACATACAAGTGATCGCAATGGATTATCTTCCAGAAATGTCCAATCAATACAACTTTTCCATTTAACAATTTCCAGAAGAAACAGACCTGAACTAAGAACCCCGCTCTGGAGTTTAAATAGGAAAAGAAAGACGAAAAGAACCTTCACATAGACAAATACAAAAAAGTGACATTTATCATCGAACACACAGACAATATTCATGAGTCAATTTTCATGAGTCTCAAATACACCATTTGCGTAGCATCCATTGACATAGTATCAACACATCATCTTCAGCGCCACACGAGTGATTGAAGATAAAAAAGAAGCCGAAATTTTCAGAAATCCCAACATAATCGCGAAAAAGAAAAGAAAAACCTACGATTTACTCACATGCAGCAAAAAGAAAAATAATGTACTACACAATCAGATTGAAGAAAATACCTGAAAACCTCGGCGGCCGCCCTGCTGTGTGAATTTTAGTTCGGCACAAACGAAATCGAGGAGGCGAGGGAGATGGAGAAACAGAGTGCTAGGGTTTGGACTTTATAATCGCCGCGTCACTGGGGTTTTCTTCTTTTAACCACGCAAATTACTTAATTACCCCCCGCGGAATGGTTATATACTGAGCAAATACTTATTTCATGCAAATTCAACAATTGTAATATTATGTGTGTTTAAAACAATTTTTTTTGCTGAATTTTTAAAAGATTTTGAGAAATTATTAAATTTTCTTAAATCATGTTTCAGAATATTTTGGAAAATTATTTGTTTACAATTTATTTTTAACATTTTTCTAAATTATTACTTTAAATTTTCTAAAAAGTATAGTTCAAAAAAAATTGTAAACTTTTAGAAATTTTAAATTTATTAGTTGTTTTTTAAAATTATAAATTTAAGAAAATTTTAACATACTTTTCAAAAACCCTAACTTTAATTTAAATTTTAGCAAAAAATTTAATATTATTTTCATAAATATATGGTTTAAATTAGCTTCTTAAGATAATTTATAGATTTGCCATGTTAAGGATGAATTGGTTAGTTTGTTGATTCTTAGTTTCTATCTTCATTTTACATTTTATACTATTTTCAGAATTACCTTTTGTTTGTAATTTATAAATTCAGAAAATACTAATATGCTTTTCTGAAAATGTTTCAATTAATTTTTGAAATATTAAATTTAGTTGTATTTTCTTCTTTATTTTTAATAGTTTTCCATGTAATCTTATTTCTAAAAATTATTATGTAAAACATTCTTTGTTGGAGAATATTTTGAAATAATGATGTATTTATTATTGTTGCAGGTTGCAATTTTGACCTCCATTTACTGCATTTTGTTGTGAAAATTGTGTGATTTATGTTTATAATTATATTTTAAAATAACTTTTTATATATAATATCATTATATAAATTATTATAATTATATATAGTAAGAAAATAAACGAAATAAACTTAGAAATTAGAAAAGCTACACCGATTGAGAGTCACTACACATGTCGCTGACCTAAAGCCATGATTGTCTCTCTATGTGCAAGTTTTAACAGTTGATCATGACTCTAGGATAAAACTCCATTAGCTCTCAGCAGTATCTCATCCCATGTGCACGACCACGAGGAAACTAGGAACCAGTCCACAATCGTGTTGCAAAAACTCTACAAATACTTGTGGGGGTATAATTTTAATGGTGTTATATATATGTCCATTTTAGTTTTTTTACCAATAAAAGACATTATTATGCCAAACACCCTAACATCTTATAAGATATTTTCAAATCTTATAAGTTTTAACATCTTATTTATCCAAATACTTTAGGAGCTTATTTTTAAAATAAGATCCAACATCTTATAAGCTCTTAAAACATCTTATAAAATGTAGAAGCTTATAAAATATTTTAAAAAACTTAGCCAAACACCCCCTAAGTCGAGTAGGGAAATACCAATTTTTTTGCCCCCCAATCAGAGTGGTGGTTATATTAGCATTGCATTTTTACTGAAGTGGAACAACATTACCATAATGTTGCACTGGGTGTCCTGTTTGGTGGTAAATGAGGGACATACATGTCTGTGCTAACACAAGAGACTATATCTGACTTTGCCAGCCATTTATAGAAGTGATAGAAAAATTTGGGGTAGTGGAGGACTATATGGATCCTTCAATTTTTACCCAATATAACCTTCATAAAGGTCATAGTGATATTGGGTGCACCGGTTATCATTGGGGAGATGTTTAACAGGATCACTCCTTTAAGGTTAGATCATCAACTTTATATTTGAATAAATATTTAACGACATTATCTTAAATTTTTATTTTTTATATTAAAATATCATGACAGTTTATATGGCAACTATATGATATGGATTCCGATAAAATACAATCATTCCCGATGTGGCACCTCTAGTGTGGATTAAAAATGTTCATTAATCCACTATGCAATCTTTGAAATTCATCATGCAAAGCTCGTTCTTCAGTAGTTTGGCATGATTCAAGATATCACTCTTATCCTAAATATAAGTGAGTGTAACTTATATTTAGTCGATTATCGATGCCGTTATGGAGAGGATTGGGCTTAGTATCACATAGGTACTACGTATTTGAATTTGTTATTAGAGAATCGATGATCCGACCAAGTGGCCCAAGTTTGGTTGTTGAATACGTGACTTGGAATTGCCAAATTACAAGGATTCAAATCTCCAAATCACTTGACAATACACAATTGGATTCCATCCCCCTAATTCAAATTACTAGCAACATGTGTTACGCGGATAGTTGTTTAGTAAAATTACCCTATGATTATAAACTTTGTTAACTTTTGACATATTATTTTTAGGTTGATAGAATGGAGTAATTGATTGTAAGTTGTGACACAGTGGATGACAAGAACTTATGAGTGTCAAACCAAATAAGTGTTACATGTCCTGGCATAGCGACATAACTCATTGACTACTTCCAAGCACGCTATCCTATTGCGCAAATACACAATCCATTTTAAGGATTTCTGACAAGGTTGGCGTCGCAACATAGATAAATGAAAGCTATGAACAGAGAGGTCCATCAGTTATAGCTGTTAGGATAGTGATATAATGGAACTTGGAACGTGTCTTTTTCAAATCATGTGTAGTAGATAATGTGGGGCCTTTTATATCTTGCCAATGGGAACAACATATTGAGGCAAGACATTATTCCATCTCTTAGGACATGCATCCATCCAAAGTCAATGTAGTTGAGTCTTCCACATCTTACCAACTCAATCTTCCACCAACATCGAGAATATTCATCTCAGATTACTACATACCTCAACCTCTACAATTAGAATACATATCATTGTTCAAACCATATATGCCACTGGCCTCGGGTATCTACATGGACCTACTTCATCGAAAGTTTGATGGAGTGTCAGGAGGTTATCCAACATTGCAAGACTTCACACCACATCGGTCATTAACATAATGTATCACTTATTTCTTTTCCGAAAAACTCAGGCCAGAGTACCACCACTATTAAGGGACAACTCAACATCATCTTCCAAAATTAAGTTTTCGTAAAAAAGCGAAAATATTAGAAGATCAATAACACTTATTTGAAATAAAATTCTTCTAGATAATTAAGACAATATTTCATTATAATAAAAAAAATCACTACTAAATATTGCAATAAGTGATAAGAATTCGAATAAAAAAGAAGTGCTCAAAAATAAAATAAAAAGAAATAGCAAACCAATTAGATGGGTACGCAACTGGATGGCATAAATCGAGCCAATTTATAATATTATTTTTAATAATAGTTATAATTATCTTGTGTCAAATATTATTTTGATGTATAATTACAAAAATGACAAATATATTTATTTACTATATAGTAAATAACAATAATATAAGTCGCAACAATATATGTAGGGTTGGTGGGTCATTGCATTTATTTTTCCCATATTTTATTATAATTGTTGTACAGTTGTACTATATATAAAATCTTAACCATTCCATTGTAAATGGAAAAATTATGAACTGAAAATATTATAATATTGATAAAATAAAAATATAATTGTTATTATTCATAATTCGTCAGAGTGGCGGAAGTATGATATATATAATTGAATTTTTTGGAGTTTTTAAAATACAGTGAATTATGTATTTTATAAAAAGACATTTTGTTTTCCAGTATAAAAAAATAAAAACAAACAAAGCTCTATGCTTTGTCCAAATTAAATTAAAAGTGGATTGAAAGCTCTAGAAAAAGACTGCTTTCTACCCCACCGCTTCTCTTTTCCTCTCCCGCCACATGTAACCTCCATAACCAATTCACGCCCTTCCCACCTCTGCTCATGTCCATTTCTCTACACTCCCACAGCTCCTTTTCTCTCCTGATTCAATAATTTAGGGTTCAGCCTTCCGCAGGGGTTGCTATGTGATATGGGGGTCACGAATGATGACGCCGTATTGATCGAGAAAGGGAAGAAAGCCGGTGAGCCTTACGTGATAACGGTGAATTGTCCGGATAAGACTGGACTGGGCTGCGATATTTGCCATACTATTCTCGAATTCGGGCTCTATATTACCAGAGGAGGTCAATTTTCTCCACCCCGTTTCTTTTGCCTTTTTTGGGGGGGTTTTCTGATGGTCTTTATGTGTCAGCCTAATTGGGTAATAGTTCTTTAGTCTGATATTTATGCTAATTTGTATCTGTTTTGTTTTATGCGAATTCTTGGTGTTGAATTTGCGTTATGATTGCACTCCCTGGCCTAGTTTGGTTTGTCTCCTAATTTGGAGTTAGAGTTGCTGCTGGTGTTTGTAGTGTTTCCAGAAGAAAATGATTTTATTTTTCTATTTCCTTTTGCCACTTCATGAAATAAGTTAAGAGGTAGTGTTGCTATTTTAAATACTTCGATCAAGTTTCCCTTTCAGTGTTTGTGAGCTAAGAGACATTAAGTAGCTGCTAAAACTCATTGTTTTGAAGTTGTTGGAGGCATATCTGTGTATTGAGAACTTCTTTTTTTATTTTCCCCTATGTATCTGAAATGAGACTCCAGCGTTTACATTTGAGTTGCACTACTTGACAGTCAAAGTCAAGGCCCTGATTGCGATTTGCCTAATTTCTAGTAGCATTATGCTAATGCAGCTGAAATTGTTTTCTGGGAATCTCTTCGAGTAGGGTGGCTTGAATTGTTTTTACGGAGCCATATGAATTTCTTGTTGGGCATTAAAACTAGGACTTTTAGTTAACTGGCTAAGAAGATTACCATTGCTCATGGTAAATAAGCATTGTTTTTCAATATCTTCATTCTTCCAAGCAATGTTGCCCCTGCATGTTATTAATATTTTTCTGTGTTCTTCTTTTGTTTCTGCTTTATGAATATGTCTTTTGTTTGTCAAGGTAATTAACTCACCCTGGTTATGATCTGCAGATGTTTCAACAGATGGCATATGGTGTTATGTAGTTTTGTGGGTGATTCCTCATTCTAGCTCTCATGTTGTGAGATGGATGAATTTGAAGGAGCGCCTTCAGTCTATCTGCCCACCCTCAATACCATCATTTTACTTAAACCAGCCATCTCAGCGGGCCTCTTCTTCTCCTGTTTACTTGTTGAAGTTCTGTAGCCTTGATCGAAAGGGATTATTACATGGTAGGAAAAACTGTTCGTATTGTTTCTACTGTTCGCTTGCACTTTTATGCTGCTGTGTTAACTTTTCCTAAATTTTTTCAGATGTGACTGAGGTCCTTGATGAGCTTGAGCTTACCATTCAGAGAGTAAAAGTAACCACAACTCCTGATGGTTATGTTCTGGACCTCTTCTTCATAAAAGATAACTTGTAAGCTTCTTTTGTTTTTTTAAGTTTTGGTCATGTAAGAATATTATGGTGTTGAGCTGCAACTTGTACTCCCAAATTGACTCATATTTCTGTCCTTTTTGGGGTTATTCGGGTGTAAGTCTTCCTTTATGAGTTTACAATGTTCTTTCAGAATTACTCTGTGGCTTGAAGAGTGGTGCAAGTAAAACCACTACTTTTGAGTCTAAAACTAAGACATTGGAAAACTTTAACCTCTTCAAGTCATCTCGAAAACTCCATTCCAATTGAAATTGGGGCATCCAAATATTCACTGAAGATTATGTTACAATTTTTTGGACTAGTAGGAGTGCTGCATATGGCCTTATTGTGGTGTATTGGAGGGCAATCCATTTGATGAAAGTTTCTCTGCTGTTTTATTTCAGTCCAGTGGCATGTATTCATACATGGGATGTTTAACTATTGAATAACTAAGACTTCTTCTTGTACTCCCATTTAGTTATCCATTTGTATCTTCTGAACTTGAATCCGTTTTTCCGAGTTCTTTTGGTTCGCCTTATATTGGTTACACAATCTGATGGCCTTTGAGTCAAATTCAGATATTTTATTTCCATATGGCATTCGGATTAAGAATTCACCTCATTTAACAAGGTTAATATGACATCTCACCCTCTAAGTGCTATTTTATTTCTCTTGACATCATTATTTATTTTAATTCTTTTACTTATTTATATATGCTGGTCTATTCTTTTAAAAGTCTGAGTTGGTTGAAGTGAAGCCCAAACTAAAGACTACAGTTGGTTAATACTACTCTTAACCACTGTTTGTTAGCTTCATTCTTGTTCAACATTGTGTTTTAGATGCTAAGTGAATTGTTTAAACTAATTGGAGGATGAAGTTACCACTCAAAACAAGACAACTGTAAGCAAAGGATCCTGCTGTAATTGCATAATATTATAAATTGGTGGATAGTCCAACTTCTTGTCTTTCGAAGTTTCTTTGATGACCTGTATTCTCTCTGCTAAGGAAGTGTATGTATTTCAGAATGAAAATAATTTTAAAGCAGCTCACATGTATGTTGACACTGGTTTACGGTTTAAACAGCTTTCATATTATCTCACTTACAGTCGAAACTTGTATAACTTGAAATGTTTCTGCCACAGAGAAGACTATTTCATCATAGTGTCTCTTCCTTGTTATTTTGTCCTGATCTACTATTGATAGTTATTATGATCATAACCTTATTTGGGTGTCAGGGAGCTCTTACATACAAAAGCAAGGCAAGATGAAACATGTGAGCGGTTGTACACTGTTCTTGGTGAATCATGTATTAGTTGTGAACTTCAGTTAGCAGGCCCTCATTGTGAAAACCTTCAGGGCACTTCTTCTTTGTCTTCAGTTGCTGCTGAAGAATTATTTAGATTCACTTTATCAGAAAAGGAACCTCGCTCGCAGGCTCTTAGCCAGGATATCACGGAGTTGAAAAGGGCTAGTGTCAAAACTGACAATTCCTTGAGTCCAGCTCATACTTTACTTCAGATCAACTGTGTAGATCACAAGGGTTTTCTTTATGACATTATGCGAACATTGAAAGACTGGAACATCAAGGTACATGATCCTATTTGTCCTTGCCAATTGTTAGTTTGATTCCCTTTGTTGAATGCTTCATCTGTCAACTTCTTTTGAGTTTAGTCGGAAGAATAGTAACTTTTTTACTTAAACTGGATTCAAGCTGGCTGCATTACCTTTGAGTCCATAAACAGTATTGCATCTTATGTGTGAGATTACTTGACTGGGATTTTCCTGAACTTAGATTTTCCCATAGGCTATAGCAATGAAAAGACTATGCCTTTGTGTGTATTATCTTTTCTGTATCTAAGTAAAGAGTATGGTCAGGATGACCGGAATCTTTGCTTATGGCCTTATGCTTATCTGGCTATAAAGTTTTATCTGTGCATGAACCGTTGAGCCTTGTTTATGTTTTGATGAGTAGTGCCTGTAGATTGGTAACTATTGTGCCTATTAACTTTAGGTGGTATTGCTAAGTGGTGAGGCTCTCAAGCCCATTAATTCGACGACCGTGAATTGGTCTTGCACTTTGAATTGACAATTTTGATGCTTTCACATGTTATCTAAGTCAATTTTGCAAAATCTCTATCAAAATCTTTGATCCGTTACTTGAACATCAAACTCAAACACATGTTAGTTATTCATCATTGTCTTGCACTGAGAACACTTGAATAAATGAATTAAGCTTATATGTTGCCGATGCTCTCCTGGTGTACTCCTATTTAGATAGCATATGGTCGATTCTCCCCTGTAAATAAGGGTCGCCGAGAACTTGACCTATTTATTCAGCATAAAGGTGGGGAAAAGATAGTGGATCCTGAAAAGCAAGATGCGTTGTGCTCTCGCTTAAAGCTGGAATTGCTTCACCCTCTTCGTGTTCTTATCACAAACCGTGGTCCAGACACCGAGCTTTTGGTGGCTAATCCAGTGGAGGTGTCAGGGAGGGGAAGACCAAGGGTTTTCTATGATGTCACTTTCGCCCTAAAGAGTCTTGGGATCTGCATATTTTTGGTAAGTAAACCATTACAACAGTCTCCTTAACTATAGTTTTGTGTAAGATGGATGAATACTCTTTCACATTCTCCAAGTTAATTTAAAGAAAAGAATTCAAATGTTTCTGATTTCTCCATCCACAGCTTATAGCATGCAAAGTGGATGTTTGTATCTGCCACTTGTTCTATATTTTAATATGAAAATAAGAACAACTTTGTCTGCCTTCATAGGCTGAGATTGGAAGGCATTCAGCAGCAGATCGTGAATGGGAGATCTACAGGTTCCTTTTAGATGAAAACTGCAATTTTCAGTTGTCAAGTAAGGTTGTTAGGAATCAGATTGTGGACAAGGTTAGAAGAGCACTCATGGGTTGGTGAGTTCCTTTCACCATCACCTCGTCCTTTTCGTTCAACACCATCTCTTTCCGATTGAAAATAGGAAGGATGTTACATTTGGTGTTGCCTGTAAGAAGATACAAGAGGAGAGGGCTCTCCTTTTTGTATGGGATGAGTGGGGTGAGGTGCAGGTGTTTTTCAATGCAAAGATGGCCTCCTTGTACAGTTCTCTTGATTTCTGGTTAGATTATAGCAAGCAAAGTTCAGTTTGTAGTTCTGGTAAAGAACAAATTTTTCGTTGAGATTTCATTCTTGAAGATGCTTCTTAGTATGAGGATTATTACTACAATCTTTCTAAAAGACGATAAGGTTCATTTACAAACAAGAAGTTGGGACTTTATAAAATAACCACTGTCGAGGCATGATTTGACGTTCATAACTTTCCTCTCTGAAGAAGACAATGTCGTATGTATTTTTATTCATTTTACGTTCAATAGTAAGGGTATATATGATATGAAGTCCATAGCAATTTTCTGTCCTCTTTGAAAATATTATCAAATACTCTTCAGATTTCTCAATACAAGAAACTCTCTAAAATGCATACTCTTCAGATTTCTCAATACAAGAAACTTCCTAAAATGCATATTCATTTTCTCAAACCTTTCAAAACCTACTTACAAACACCCCCACAAAATAATATAAAGCAGAGTATGTTAGATCAATACTTTATGAGGTTAGATTGAACAATGCGAACATTAGTACAAATGTACTTTTTAATGAGAGACAAGATTTTATAAATACGTTTCTTGAATAAACTATATTGATGTCCCATCAAAGGGGAGGAAGTGTTGTAAAATACAAGTTATTATGAACGACCATTAATACGAAATTAAATAATGTCTAGACATTTTTACTTTATCAGATATAGAGTATTAATAACATCATTAATACGCTATTGTTAACTAATAGATTACATAAATAGGAGACGATGCGTATTGAAATATATGGAAAAGACAATAAAAATTTATGATATTTCGTAATTAATATTTCCATCTTGATAATATTTTATAACAAGAATAATGCATATAATTAGGCGTGGGTGTGCGTATATCTCCTTCGCTCTAAATAAATGAAAATGTTAATAGGAGGAGGAAAAGAAAGCCATATGTATTATTGCATTGGCGGTGAAGCCTACGGAGTTAAAAAAAGAAGGGGGAAAAAGGGCAGAGCTCCCATTCCCATTCCCAACAATTTCTGAGGCAATCCACCGTTTGCTGACTCACCCATTTGTCTGTCGGTGACGCGTAATCCTCACATTCGGATAATCTTCAACCCTCAAAACTCTAAAATCCTCTCCTGAATTTCAACAATGATCATCTAATTTATTATTATAATTTACCCTTTTTGCTGGTTGAAAAAAAGGGGGCAGTTATTTTCTCATTTCAAATGATCCAGAAACGTACCATTCTTGGAAGATCGCAATCAGAATGCCGCAGGCGCCGACGGTTCGCAGCTCCGCTTATCTCAATGCTCTCACGCTTGAGATTGAGAAGAAGCTTCAACGTGTATCTACTCTCTTCCTCCATTTCTCCATACACACATATAAATATATGTCAATGAAGAATGCCCTTTTGCATTTATTAAGATGGGTTCTGCTTGGTTAATGCCCAAGTGTTTTTTTTCCTTTTCCGTTTGTTTTTGCGCTAGTTAATGTTATTTGATTATTTATTCATCAGGCTTTAGCTTCAGCAACGCAGAGGCCGAACTTGTTGCAAGAGTTGTTCGCGGACATAGCTTTGGAAGTAGATGATCGTGCTAAACGTAATCCCAGGAAATTTTGTTGTTTATTTCATGCTTTTATTTTTCGTTGCACCGGTTTTTGATAAGTGCAAGATTGCACGTATATGCAATATTAGCGGGAGAAAAGATATAAGCTTCAAAAACATTTCTTCATTGAGAATAAACTAACTGATTGTGGATTTATTGCTCAACGTTTTGCTGCAAGTGGCCCTTTTCATATCAAATTGATTTCGGTACATTCTGGAGAACAGTTGGTTTCATCTTGTAATTTTACTCTCACCCTCGCTAACATTTTGTTATAGATTCCCCCTCCCCCCAATTTTGGAAAAGAATAAAGAATAATAGGACAACGAAAGTGAAATCATCTTTCGGCTTTACACCATTATTTTTGTGTCATTTTCTACTTATAAGCGAGTAATTGGAGCTTCTTAATGAGTTATGGGTATGATCATTGGTCTTTGGTCAACTTAATTAAGTAATGTTACTGGACACTACCATACTTTTGCTTATTGTTCTGTGCAATTAGTGAGATCCTTTTATATACAGTGTGTTGAAAGTTACAAATTCCCAGGTATAAGATAGCTGATCGAGCTTAAAATTGACTTGCTATATGCAAAGAATTGATCAACTATATTAGATGCATATGAGTATCTTAGTAACTTTGCATGAACATGTTTGCTAAGAAAATGTTTTGCACTGAAAATTTTTGCAAGGAGTTCTTTACATTAGGGTTTTGCAACTGAGTTGTGTGCCCCTTTTATATAATTTAGGTTTCATCATTCTACCTGAAACATGGGGACCAGATTGTTCGGCTTTGTGCCAACAATTGCCTTGTGGCAGAGGCCCAGGTTGGCAAAGCCACAACCGAATGTGCACTTGGGAGTTTGTGATGGTTGAAACATTTAAGTTGCACGGCCACAATCACTTTTAGCTTTTAGAGCATTGACACCTGCTAGGTCCTAAAAGATGGTTAGGGAACTGCAGTTTACCTACCAAGTCTGAAATAAATACCCTTAGTTATTGGAATAGAATCGCAGTCATAGAGATGACTCTGGTGCATGACCTCACATAAAACAGGATCCCTTTTACGGTCTCCTTTCTACATGTCATTAAGTTTGAGTATGAAATGAGGAGCTAATCTGCTGGATAAATCAAAACATGACTAACCAGAAGAATATCTGGGAACTGGGTTGTTTTACAGATCACGAGGAAAATCCAGGAACTATTTTCTATGACATGATGATTCATTAAGAGACAAAAAACGACATAACAATGATAAGTAATAGAAGATTTGAGTTGTGGATCTAGAGTATGAGGATTGATCTGCTGAGGTTGGAAATAGGCTAATCTTATCTTGTGACCAGTTTGAAATGCTAATCTTTCCCCGAAGAAAATCTAACATTAGAAGACAGCAATGGTGAACAGTCTTTACGGATCTATTTTTACTAAGTCAACAGTAATATTTATGCAGATACTTGAGAATACTAGAAAAGTTTTAAGACATTTTCATCTCATTTTATTTTACTCGTCCATGTCAGTTTGTATACACACATTCACATACATATATACACACATATTAGATAGAT
The DNA here is from genome assembly GCF_026168435.1 of Sesamum indicum. NCBI lineage: Eukaryota > Viridiplantae > Streptophyta > Magnoliopsida > Lamiales > Pedaliaceae > Sesamum > Sesamum indicum. Next base: position 4,829,961 of record NC_142665.1, on the reverse strand, counting down.
AGATGGATAAGGAAACATATTGCTTATCAAGAAAGCATGACTGCTGTTTGCAGACAAGGTGTCCTCCCTAAGCATGACTTAAGGAGATAATCTGGTTGGTGATTCATTTTAAAATTCTGTCCAAGTTCTATAAGCCCATTTAGTTGTACAAGCTCTCTGTGTTGGTAATACAGCGATTATTGAATGGCTAGCCCTTATATCTATTGGGGTTTGGAGAATTATGGGTATTAACCCAGGTGCTTCCCACCCAAACTTGAGCTCTTCTCTTGAAATTTTAATTTCTCCTCCCCCTTTGATTCCCAATCTGCATGTAGGTGGGTGCTATTATTCTGTCCAGACCAATCAGTTATTTGGGGGGGAAATAGAAAGGGAATGGCTGCAGATTAAGGTTTTAAATGCACATTCATAATGCATATCTTGACGCTTTATTTGACACCACCAAACATCGACTACCGTACATTATCAGGCATCATGGTTTTCAGTCTCAGTTGAAATTATTTCCTAAATCTTCATTCCATATTGATTCGTGATTCTCTACTCCTAAAGTGGTCCAGTTCCTCTTTTACTGAAAAACTGGGTAAAGAAAATTCAAAGACAAGCAATACACTTCACAAAATCCCTTCCTCGAAGAATTGAAATTTTGTCTGTTGCCACAATACTTTGATAGTAGTAATATTTCTTTCATATATGGAACACCTGAAATAGGAACAACCAAAATTCCGTTTGCCTGAAATAGCAGAACCTGAGGTTACTCTGACATGATGGATGCTTAGATTTGTTCGTTTGTGGCATAATTGATGCAATGGGGTTGCTTGATCTGAAGTGTTCAGTGGTTTCTCACTGAAAGGATCATTTCTCTTGCATTAAACATCATTATTGTCTAGCAGCCAACTATATAAGGCCGAAATAGATCTTTAGGCTCAATCATCAAAGAAATGGAATAGGAATTTCTAACTTGGTCTCATGAATGCTAATACAATTGAAGGGTTGCTAGCAAGTATATATTTGTTTCCTTATACCCGGGTTAGAATAGCTGGGCAGAATATTCCATGCAAGGAGGTCAATCCTGGCACAATCAAGGTTTTTTGCTGTTGGAGTTATTATACTTGAAGAAGAATGTGGTGCTTTGCAATTCTATTGAGAGAAACCTAAAACTATGCTCAAGAGACAAGTGGCTCTATGCTGGAAAAAATTAACTTCTTGTTCAAAGTCATCCATGTTATTTTTCTTGCTTCTACTAGAACACAAGCTATTGATATACTTGCTGCAGAAAGTGAACCGGTTTTACATGTTTATTTAGCTAAGAAAAAAAGAGGTAGATGATAATACACAATATATGGGCAAAGAAATTTACCACATGATACTTTTACTGTATGTGCAGGCAAGGACATATAAATGTAGTGCTCCTGAAACTTCACATGTCCCTAAAATCTGGAAAGACCTTTCCATCTAATCTCCGGACTATATGCTTTAGTTACCATTTGTTATTTTCTTTTGGTTTAAGGGGAGTCTTGTTTTTGCATTAAAATACTTTTGAAGTCAGTTGGTTCTATCAATTAATGCTACATCTGCTGCTTATTGGAACAGAGATTATTTTTGGCGAGGAAGATGCAATTTCTGTGGCAGATGATGGACACAGCGGCCCAATATGCTTTTATAGCGTGCTTGCTGATTATTTTGTATGCATGCCACAAAATGGAAAATCAATACTTGATCTCATAGTACAACTTTGGAGCCAGTCATTTGCCTCTAATATTTTTGCTCTCTTGTTCCACAAGTGGGTATGTGTTTGTGTTCTTCTGGAGGTTTATTTCTTTTGAGTGCTAGATGTACTGATTGAGGTAGAATCCTATGCAATATGGAACTTCATCGATTTATATTGTTTCTCATTTCTCCTTTTCACTTCTCTCTATGATCTGTCATACACATCCATCTTCACCAAGTACATAATATCTTCATCACTGGTGTCTCATCTTGTATCTTACTCAATTGAGAATTTTTATTTCAGATTACCAATCTTTTAATATGTTACTTCTCTTTTGCAGATGTTTGAGGTTCAGCTTGATAATCCTGAAGTCTCACTTCGTTACTCATCCGCTCTTGTCCAAGGTGCTGCAAATGTTTTCTGGTATGAACCTTTGCCTATTACGGGGTTACTTCTATAAGTAGTAATTGACTAATATAAAGCTAATTATGTGGGAAAGCATCAGTGTACTGCGAGTGAACCATAGAGTTAGTTATGTATATTAAGTAGATCCTTTTGGCTGTCTAAGTCAAACATGTTCTTTATTCTTTTTAAGATTCATCATGATGTGGGGCATATTGTGCTTAGAGTTAGATGCTGGTTGTCCCACCTTTCTTGTCACCTATGACTATTACCCATCTTCCATGGAAGAAACCACAAATATTTCTGTAGTATACAAAATATTATTGAACACTGAGTTTTCCTTAGCGGACATAAAGGAAGAACGTGTCAAACGCACCTTTGTAAGTGGCTGCTCTGTGCAAAGGAGAGTCTTCTCTTGAGCCCTCACTTCGTGCTGCATATATGGACCTACGGCTGTAGGTGGGGTTAAGACAGCCACTATGGTCTTCATTCAACAGTCCACCCAGTATCTTCTTAATATTATGTACTTGTAATTTGTTGTTACTGTAGCAGGAACATGAACCTAACAGAAACATTTTTCTCCTGATCGTTTATAACAGTGTCAGCATCAACACAGATTATCAAGGTAGAGGAAAAAGAAACTTGACCACCGGAAATTTTAGGTGGTCATATTACGCAAACTAACTCCAGAACCACACTGATAACTCTATTTGCATAAATTTGCAAATTTTATATCCATTATAATTATATTCTGTCTCTCTTCTCCCCATCTCTCTGTGGTTTATTCTTAAAGAGACCAAATCCTTCTCTATTTTCTTCAACTGAGAAATTGTCTTGGAAGAGTTGCCTGACAAAGTATATCTATATGTGCAGGATTGATATCCAGACTAATGCAACGCGTTTCCTGAGGCTCTTTCAGGTGGGAGGTTTTTGGCAAGATGCATAGTTCCCTGTTATTGATCAACTATATATTTAATCCCTGTACTGCATTATTGTTTCAGTATCTGCTAGACGAAGTTGCTCTTGATTCTGAGAGGTTAAAGAAGATCCCCCAGCAGGTCTGGCATCTATATTCTCTGTGATACGAAATCGCTTAATATTTTTGGACTCTAAGCTTGTCTTCATTCATGAGTTTGTTCTTCTGCAATAACTTTTGTTGTTTTAATCCCTACTAGGCTCAGCGGGACCTGTTTCTTCTCCTCTCTAGATTCATATTTTTCTATAACTCAGGTTTGATCAATCTTTCAGTAAATACTCAGCATTGTGATTGAATAAGCCTTTTCATCATTGTTCTCAGAAGAGTTTACTTTGCTCGTCGTAGCTGACAAACTTGAAAGCTTCTTGAAGCAATTTCCTGATTCTCAGAATGCTTTCTTGATTGGGAATGCTGCGGACATTTTTGTCATTGAACTAGCTGATCAGGTAACTATTAAACAATATTTGGTTATCCTTGTTAGAATATATGGAGATCTTGTTTCTGATTTCAGTTTTGTGATTGTTGGTATCTGGATTGGGTATATATTTGTCTAATTCGTAGAAATCCTGACTCTATATATTTGGGGTTCGGATCTTCAATAAGTTTCAGCCTTCTCAATTTCAACATGGTATCAAGAGGTTCTGATCTCATTTCAGAGAGAGAGAGGGAGGGGGGAAAAACTGGAGAGAGAGAGAACTGTCACTAGTGACCCAAAGCCCAAACACCCTTCGCGATCTTCTTCACTCACCCCGTGTAGCCGATGTTACCTCTGTTCACATCAGCGCCATTGGCCACCTCTCAGTTGTTGCACAATGAATCCTCTGCATGAGCCATTGACCACCTCTCAGTTGTTGCACGGTGACTCCTCCACGCCGACAGCCTTGTTTTGCCTCGTGCCTTGAAATACTTTTGAGGGTCCCTTGACCGGCCATCTTGCTCCCGTCTCTATCAGCGTCATCAATAGTTGTCTGGTCACTGTCCCACCGATGGCGTGTTCTCTTTCAGCCAGGATTTGTAGTTCTGTTGGGTCACCCTCTATGTGTTACATTCAGTTTCAAAAACAAAATGGCTGCCTGGTTGGTTATGTCATTTTTATAATTTTCTGTGTGGCTGTGTTATGGCTCTGTAACATCTCTCTCTGCTCTGCCCTTCTATTCATTCTCTTACGGCCTATGCTTCTGAAGAAAAGGTGCTTTTTGTACGACCATAAAATTAAACCCTCAGAACCATATTCTTTGGTCACAGGCGCTCAAGCTCTTTTTCAGGTGTCAGAATAAATTATCTTATATTTGTTCTTCTCTGTTGCATCCAAGGATACTAGTTATGCCTCTTGGCAACACGCTGATTATTCCATTACGACATGGTTTCTCAATGACATGAAAGTTCTGTCAGCGAGAATGTCATGTTTTTGGATTCAACCAAGTCGATGTGGAAGTATTGTTGGATCTTTATTCTCACAAGACAATTATTTCTTGTGTTTCTTAGCTTTATGAAAAGGCCTTCTCCCCTAAGCGAGATGGCTGATCTGTGACCAATTGTTTTGCCTTTTTAAGAGGTTTGCTGATGAACTCTTACCCTCCCATTAAGCTGTGCCGTGCCGTCTAGGCTCGGAGAACTCAATGGGAGGAATTAATGGTGGCCAAGTTTTTATGTAGTCTTGAGAGTGGTCTCCGCCCAGTCCATGATCGGTTGGCAAGTGACGGTCTCCCTACTTGGTCCAAGGCATTATCTTCTGTACTTTGTGTTGCCATTAGTATTTTTGGGTCTCAAACTACTACTGGCCCCGATTCCTCAGCCACCATTATTCGGGGTTGCGGTTGTGACTCCTCTGGAGGCCAAGGTTATGGATTAGTTGTTGGTAAAGTAAGAACTAGGTTATTACACACATTGTAGTTTCACTAACCATGTTTTTGGAAAATGTTGGGTCAAATTTAGAAAGCTACAGTGGGCTAATTTGTGGGTGGTGATGTCGAGCCATCTGCTTCAGACACTCAGTTGGTTACCTTACCTCGTGAAACTTATTATGACAGTCTCTCTCCGTCTCCTGTGCATTTGGTTCTCATTGTGAAACAACAAAGCATAATGAACTTGATTATCATTTCATTCTGGAGGCTGTCATAAGTCAAAAGTTCCATACCCTTTTACTCCTTCAAAGCAAACAACAGACATATTCACCAAGCCTACGAAGCTAGGACTTTCCCCAACAAGATAGGCATGGTTGACTTATATGCTTCAACTAGAGGGGGAGAGTTAGAATATTGGTGATCTATTTTCCCATTCTATCTTTGTTATTGCTGGTATCTAGATCCAGTATATATTTTTCTAATTGGTACATATCCCAACTCTATGTATATGTTAGAATTCTTCCACAGCACCCACAAAAGTTCCAGCCTTGTCAATTTAGCATTAACAAATAGGATATTTGGGGTTTGAATATTTGATACAATGACATTATACTAACTTGTGGATTATTAGAATTTGTAGAATGTCGTGTGTCTGACTTGTATTTATCATTTTGTTGTCATCTCATATTATATTGATTGTTGTGTTATCAGCTTCAAAAGTTGAAGGTGGAGCCAGTACTTCTTCATTACCTTTCTCAGATAAAAGTGCTCCAAGGTACTATACTGGTTTTGCCATATGACATGCGAGATTTTTCTTTCATATGCATGAAATGTAATATCATATCTTCTGATTGTTAAATGCTTTTTGTAATGTCTACAGGCCTAGAACTTAGAATGACAACCAGTACAAGACTGAAAACATGTTTATACAGCTTTACATCCCCAGGTGGTCCTATGTATCCAACGAGAGCTGTCCGTCATGCAGCCTGGGATGCACTAAATTTTCTTTTTCCTGTAAGTCGTTTGAATATGGGATTTAACAATGCATCCTTGTGCATGTTCTGGCTCTCCGGATATGATGCGTGGCCATGGCCCTACATTTTCTTCCCTTTATGCTGCCTTAAATAGGAAATTTCTAATGCTTTTCTGGAACATGGATATTATCACCAGTTTGTTTTAAGTGCAATCTTTTGTTCTAGTTGGTAAGTAAGATTCCGTTTGTTTCCACCGCACATGGGGTACAAGGGAAAGAATGTGGAAAAAATATTTTCTTGGAAGATGATATTTTCCCGAAAGTCTGGTGATGTAAAATTGGCTCATTTATTACTAGAAGGGTGGGTTGTAATACAAATAATTGCAGTACAATTTTTTTCCTTGGCTGCATCCTTTCAAGCAGAGAACCTCTTGATGGAACTTCTCTGTTAAACCTCCCTTGGATGTTGTAAACTCAAAATTCAAACAAATCACACAAAAGGTCTCTGAAGACTGTCTTCTCTACGTATGTGTACTGCTAGCTCTCTTTTGTCTGTGTTGTGATATTGGTTGTGATTCTTATGAACATAGTTGTGCAACCCCCATCCCTTCCCTGCTGAGTTCTGTAACTGTGCATCTTCCTTCATATGAATCAACACATGAAAGTGAGTATGATACAGTTCAAAGAGGTGATAGTGGCATTTATGATTTCAGTATTTGGAGCCAATTACATTCTTTTAGTGCTCAAGGATTAGGAAATTAAATATCTGGTTCTGCCTGTATGTAACATTGGTGCTACTTTTCAGGTTGGAAGATATCCACGGCATGTTATAAGCCTTTTTTTCCGATTGCTTTATCCATGGTACTGGCCCTCGTCTTGTTGGAACTTTGTGCTCTCTTGTATAAAAGCTATTGTATACTTCATGTTGGGATTAATTTTTTCTAGTTGGGAGAAACTTAAAAGACCTAAACAGTCATAGATTTAGATGCCAATGTTTTGTGTGTGGTAAGTTTTTGTAGAAAATATGGGGAAAGTAGTTTCTTCCGTTTGAACCATGCTGTGATTGTATATTGTACAATATGTTGTACGAGTGAAACAGATTATATATAAACTTGCTTTGTGAAAATCTGATCAAACTTTCATAGGAACACCTTTTCTGGCTGTTTGATGGACAGATACATCTTCATGGATTGTTAATTTATTGTCGATGAGATTGATGGATAAAAGGTTAGGGATTTCAAATCCCTAACAACAAATCATGTGGATAGTCTATATTGTAAAATATTTCATATTCTTCAACTCTCATCGTTTTGTGAAATATTGGTGGAATTCTATATGAAGTCGCTTGAAATTATTTTTATTTATCCTTCCTTAAATTCAAATTATTTCATTTAGGATTATGTCGAGTCTTTGGTCATTTTGAAGGAACGAAACAGATTATGGTATTATGAAGAAATATCAGAATTAGGTGGATGTATACCAAAAAATTAAATAAATAAAAAGGATTTAATGATGCTAGGTTTAATGTTAGGAAATGAACAGAGGTACGAAAAGATGTAGCAACTTGAAGATGACAGCCGCCAGAGCTGATCTATTGTGTCAGGAGTACAAAGATTAGAACTTGACAAAATTTTAAGCAGGAAGTTGAGCTCGACCGCCTTTATTTCAATGGTTTGAGTCTGAGCTCAACTAAACATAAATTGTGCTGCTTTTTGTGGCCTGGGTGATGGTTTATGCTCCAATCAACCCAACTTTCCAGTATTACAATCTGGTAGCGCTGTCTTGCTTTATAATTTCTTTGTAATTGCTCTTCGTACTGAGAGAATACCCTGGTCCAATTGCCATGAAGAATGCAGAATGGATCTGTAAGCTGGCCAAGCACAAGGATAGTTGCCATGCTTTATCCGTTCATCCTTTAGAACCTGGGATGACAATTGTTATCGCGTCTGGCAGGAGGATGGATGTTGACACAATTCATGTTCACTCTTGCATGAGCCAAATTGTAAAATACATAAATGTCGTTTGTGGTTTTTGCTTTAGGCGACTTAATAAAGAGAGAAATAATTTGAGAAAAGAGAACATAAAGAAATAGACAAGTTTGTGATTATGGTATTTCAGAAATAAAATTTTAATATTATTATGCAATCAGCAAGAAGAAATACAATATAAAAAATTATTTAGGCATACTTGAACTAATCATAAGAGAGTAAGCAAAACAATTTTCGAGGAAGTTTCGCACATCTCCATTCTGTCCATAACTTGACACCACTGACAGAGCTGTAGCAGAACCAAATCATAGCAAATCTTGGAGTTCTTGCGCATAAAAAAACTGATCAGGAATAAACCCCAAAAAACGATGAATAAAGAGATGATCATCACCCTCCACCGAAGACCAAAGGTATGACACAGCAGGAAATCTTATCCTTGAAATAATTGCAAACATTTTCAATGAGGTTTGCGTCTCTTAAACCTATATTCACCTCACACTTCTCAACTTCACCATGACACCCAATCCAGTAGGCTCCAGTCTTTTGTATGATGAAAACAAGCAGTGGAATAAGTAATAGCATCTGGGTACAAGCAGCTTAAGGTTCTGATGCTAACCACAAGCCAGCAACAAAAAACATGAGACATTTTATCCGGTTCCCTTAATTTAAAACTTTTCTAGTTCTGAAGAGGACTGTCCCAGATAAGAATTCAGAGGCATGACCTTCATATATGATAAATGCCAGATTATCATAAGACAAAAACATCTCGTTGAACTTCAGGCATCAAGAACCCTAAACTTGGTCCCCCTATTCATTGCTATATGAATAGGGACCATGTCCATACCTCCAGAAAACCTTCTAGATAATGTAGCTCTCATCTAAAAGATGCCATTACCAGATTCTTACTTGAAATGAAGCTGACAAGGTTTGGCACTTACTAGTAGAAAGAGACATTCAGTACAAGTAGGTCGTGTGGATAAGTTGAAAGTTCTATGAACAGAGGCACCTTCATGAAGAACCTAATCAGGAAAATGAACACAACTTCACCTTCAGGAAGAACCTAATCAGGAAAATGGCACAGACCTTCAATATAAAAGGAGTCATGGAGAGCAATGCACGGAATCTCTCAAAGTTGATGCTCCACAGTTTCGAAGATCCAGGACTGGCTTCGGTTTCAAAACTGAGCACGCTGAATTGCTTCAATTTTGATTCTGGTCTGTGCCTTCTGGTTTACCAATAACCTTCAGCGGGGGTAAAGCACATGATGCATAATACCACTCCAAGTTTTCAGGAAAAAGAAGATGCTTAAATGTCAACCACACACTTATGTCGATCATGAAACATACAGTTGATAAGTAAAGCAAGTTCCCTGAAACAGAGTTCTACTCCCCCCACTAAAGCTCCCTCTGTCCTCTCTGAAAGTACCTATATTGTTCAAAGTACAGACTATAGCGAATTTTGAGCATCAAACTCATACAGGAGCAAACACGTATCCAGTAAATATGCTAGCCTCAATTAATTTGTCTGCATCGCATCTGCATGATACTTCTCTAAATCAGCATCTAGATCCTCGGCAGATACCTTCTCCTCACGGCCCCTTCCCCGTCCACGGCCTCTTCCAAATCCACGACCTCGTCCGCCACCACGTGGTCTCCCAAAACCACCTCTCCCTTGTCCGCCACTGCATGGCATAATTTCAAGGAATATTAGAAAAAAAACAACGAAATGCGCAAAAATCCCAACGATAACAGTAGGAACACATCTTCATTTCCAATAGGCTGCTTCTCAGTTTTACGTAGATCTCTGTTTGCTTGGTAGACAACTTTAAAAAGTCTTCAAAAATTGAACAGTAGTTATTACTACTTCCATAAAAGGAAAAGGTACACACTACACAGCTTCATTTTCCAGATAAGAACTTGAGCAATATCTGTAGTCATTCATTTACATATACCCATATGTATTCCAGAAGCATATAAAATGGACAATTTTGTAATTCAACGCACAACTAATGATATAAATATCATTGCATTTTCAACAAGTAAATTCGAATGTTTTACTAATCAGCAAGAGCAATTGGAGAACAACTTCCTTGATCAATTTTTTAAGAAAGCGGAACATGATTAATTAATTCAAACAACACATGCATGTACAGTTATTTGTGAGAAAAGTTAAAATCCCTTCCGCTCGGCACCGGATATAACTGCAGTACATATGACAGAAGAATTGCAATTTATGCAATGGAGAAAGATAAGACCCAATCCATCTACAGAATTGAGCTTCTTCCAAGAAAAAAAGGAAGACACCTTGCCCTATCTGCACACATCCAACAGACAAACTTGAGTATTTGCATATCTTCCTAATAGAAGTTTGACGTTATAATTATGGGAAGTACATTACAACTTATTGGGTAAAAGGATTTTATATATGTCCATGGGAGGAAGTCTCGTATTTAAGCACAAAACTTGCCAGTGATGTGCAATTCATGAAGCAATACAACATTTTAAAACATCAATTCAACAAAATACATACCTTCTTAGAGCTACACTTGGATCAGCAAAAGGGGCAGCAGGCGGAAGAACGGCACCAGAGGTTGAGACATTTGTTCCAACAAGCTCTATTTTCATTGGTTTCCCATCAAGCTGAACATTATTATACCTCTTAACGGCGGCTAGTGCATCTTGACGCCGTGAGAAGACTACTTCAGCAGTACCCTAGAGAAAAAAGAAATTCTAAACTATATCAAAACAAAAACATAACAAGAAATAAAGGCAGTGCCAAACTTGGATAATACCTTTGATCGGCCACTCCTGTCATAGTGTATATGATACCTCTTCAGGTCACCAACCTCCGCAAACAGTTCCTTCAGTTTAACATTAAATAATTTCCTTTTCAGTAGGGTAAATGTAAAGCAACTTCCTGAAAGTACATAGAAAGAGGAGGAAAAACAAACTAAGCAACAATGCCTGTATTACATGCAAACAAAAATGATCTTCGATCAACACCACCATAAAGATGCACCATAAAGACGACTCACGAGTACTAATATCCAAACCTCCACCGATAAGAATACTCAAACTGACCAGTTGTATAAGAATCAACATGGAGAAGTCAATTTCACCATAAAGAAGATACAGCCAAGATAAGATTCGCTTGCAAACTCTAGAAGGCAACAGTTAAACATAGTAAAACAGACTAACAGTACAAGAAGATGCCCCCTAAATTTATCCAGGCAAAGATACATTCCATCACTATTTTATGAACAGTGGCAACAGCCAAAAGGCAAACAATTTAACTGAACGTGAAGAAAAACCTTAGAGAATGATTCAGGAAAAAGAAAACATTAGACAATGGAGATTAGATTTTAGTTAGGAAATCACTGAAGTGCTCAATTTCCTTTATTTGCTTTTAAAAGGAAGATATGAAGTTAATGCATGCAGAACATATAACAAATGACCAACTTTACTGAACATGTTTTGACAATAGACCATGCATCGGAGAGCATAGGTATGTTTATACATGAAGTTAGCAAATCTAAATGAGTACATATTTTTATCTATGTAAGTGTATACATCATTGAATATAAATTAAGAGAGTACATATTATCCTTTCTCATCAAACCTATAGGTACATTGAAAAACAAAAGAGGGAGAAGATAATAATACCAAATGTAATAAAGAACTGATCTTTACTTGGGACTGGAGATTGTTGATGAAGATCAAAGCAATTTGTAAAAGGAAAGGAGCATGCTATTCAGTTTACATCCATAAGTTGAAAAGGATATTAATTTTTTACTTTGACCAAAACTACTGATATTAACTCAAAAAAAATAATGCATAAACAGTGTTTGGTTTCTATTAATTTTTAAGGGATTCTTTTAGATATGTTTTTGTGTACTCGAACCATCAGCTTAGGCCTCATATTCAAAATTCTGATAAAGGTTTCCAGGACAGACAGTGTTGTTGCCATTTAAGTAATTTTGATGGAAGAATGATGCTCAGTGAACTACAAGCTGTTCTTTCTCCTTAGGATACCCCAACTTCTATGGGCCAATTGAGCAACAAGATTTGGCCTCGGTGCAGTTGGTTCGGATGTGGAGGTCAGTGTTAGCTTTTCTCAGAGTCTTATTCATGTTATATTCTAACTGTCCGTTATCTCCTAAAAAAGGGTCAGTAGATAATAATATCAGTGATATATCTTGCTAAACTTGCTGCAGCAGACTACAAATATGCCATAGCAAGCTGTGTCTACATAAAAACTAAAACCAAAAAACAACAATTGATTGGAACAACACAATGCACGTGTAACATTCTCCACAAGACGCAACTAGAAGGCACAAGCAACCACCTGGTGCAGTAGAAAAAAATCACACCTTCAAGAAACAAAAATTCGCACTGGTAAATCAAACAAAAATATTAAAACAAGAAAATTGGAAGAATTGGGAAGAGATATGGAACATATTCTAGCAGAATCCTTTTTTTGGTCGGGAAAAAATGAACAAAAAACACAGCCGTACTTCCGAGGAATTACCTTAATATCCTCATTAGAGACCCCATAATCTAAATTGGATATGTACAACTTCGTTCCAGTCTCGATACTAGAAGCTCGACCGCCGGCGGCGAACATATCATGACCCCAAGCTGATTCAGGCGCCTATTCCAAACCCATAATTCATGACTCAGAATAATTTAAAGAGAAAAACAAGGAGATCCAATTGAAACATCCTCAAGTATAAACATAGAAAGCGGCAACAAGATCCGACCTTGGGAGGGGCGTAAGGAGCGGCGCGATTGGCGGAGCGGTTAGGCTGGCGGCGTGCAGGGCCAGGACCAGCGCCGCGTCCTCTACCCCGGGCGGCGGGTTTTTTGTTGCTCTTGATTAGATCGTCAAGAGTCATATCCAGTGCTGCACCTGCCATCTTCTCTTCTATACGGGCGTAAGTGTAGAGAAAGAGTGACAGAGATCTGAAGAAGCAGCAGATAATTTAGGTTTAGGGTTCGGAAGGGGACGAAGATTTTTGAGGAGAGAGAAAAGGGTGGGCTGGGGAGGAGAGAGAGTGAACAGACCAAGCCACAGAGAGTTCAACTTGTGCGCGACTTTTTAGTCTGCTGCTATTTCCCTTCCTGCTTCCAAAGAATTTAGGGGCTCTCTTTTCTTTTCTTTTTTTTTCTTTTCTTTTTTTTTCTTTTTTTTTGTACATTTTTCCTTAATTTTTAAAAGGAATAATTATATTGATACCCCTCGAGTGTAGAGAAATTACATATAAATACCCCTCGACTTCCTATAATTACATTGATATCCCAAAAGTATAGTGAAGTTGCGTAAATTACCGCTCAACTTTCTATAATTACATTGATAGCTTATTAGTAAAAAAGTAATAATTACATTCTCTTTCCCTAAAATTTAATGTAATTATACGTAAACTTCTTTTGGTTTGAAAAATTACATCTAGCACCTCTGAGGTTTGCTTCCGTCTAATAAATAAATTTCTATGTTGGTCAATATGCACTCTATTTGTTGATATTAACAAATAAAAATTGATATTTATCTTCGATTGCTTTATTACTAACTTATTACAAATTAAATAATTTATACAACTAAACTACTCTTATAACGGTAAAGATATACATTTTCGTTTGCATTAATGTGTAAAAATGTATCAAGGAATTTGACTATAAGAAAATTTAGTTAACTTGCAATAAATCACCAATAAATCAATCTGAACTAAATGTAGTTATTTTTTTCTATTTTTTTGTTAATATTAGGATGTATTTGTAATCATACTAAGTTTTAGGGAGTGTGGCTGCAATTCACCTTAATATATAAGATAATTCTTGCAATATTTAATGGAAAAAATAATTAGTTTAGCCAAAAAATTAAAATAAAATATTATATTTAAGTACAAAGTATGTGAGACCGTAACATTTAACCCTCGTAATAGTTACAATATTAGAATTTAGTTCAAAGAGCATTTTCGTTTCAAAAGTTGGTCAAATCATAATCAAACTTTTTATTAGGAGTATTTTAAAAATAATCTATGATAAATTCACCAAAACACTACTGATGAAGTTAAATATAAGACGAGACGAACCTCAAGGGAAGTAACTTTAATATATCAAATTCAATAGGTGTTGACGTAATTTACCGTGCAATAAATCATATACCTAAAATAAAAAATTTGAAGGTTACCCCATTCCCTATTTATGGAAAAGGAAAAAAATTGAAGAATGGAAAAGGAAAACAGAGAAGTTCAGCTATGGCGTGGAGGGGACAACTTTATCGAAATTTGAAGGAACTTCGCATCCTATTTTCTCCTAATTCACCATCCAGTTCCTCGACTAGGTTTTGCCTGATTCGTATTCATTTTCTGATTTTGCCCAATTTCATTTGGTATTTTGCAATCATCATCTTGTTGATTATGGTTCTTATTGTTTTGATAGAGCTTTCATCGAGAATAACTATAAGGATCTGAAGACCAAAAACCCTAGGCTCCCGATTTTGATCCGTGAGGCCAATGGCATTGAGCCTCAGCTTTGGGCTAGATATGGTAATTTTTATTCTTTCTAATTTTGTTGGTTTCCAGTTAGCATATTTCTTTGTTATCAGAATGTCAGTTCAGCTTCTAAGTTTTAGAAAGCTTTCTAATCTTACTTTTATAATTCGAAACAAGAGCATGCTAGAGCATTGCTGTAATATGATTCTTTTCTAAATTTTGTAGTCTGGAGCCTACATTTTGGAGTTATATGTTCATTTTTATTCGAGAGTTGTTCATGTGGTAAAAAAGTTTAAAATTTGAGAAGAAGATCTAATTCGGGGTATGATGTCGTCTGGATGTATGAAGAGTTGATACAGGCTTTCGGTCTCAGAATCAGATTATTGTTGATACTTGACAATATCATTAGTGAAGCCCCACTTTTATTAATTTACTTTGTATTAAGAGAAAAATGATAGTATAGTGAGCATGATGGCGAAATGGATTTTAGGGGGGGAGGGGGGTGGTGGTGGCATTTAATAAGTATTGAAATATTGTAAATGTGCACTATTGATAATGTACACTGGAGCTGGATGCTGGTAGGCAGACAGCAAGGAAACTGGTTTCGTTATTGCTTTCAGAGTACACATGCAATGCATGAAAATCTTGTAAATAGAAACTTTTTTCGGATCATCTATAATTCAGTATGTGATTACCCTTTGAGGGTCATAGGTCCAAAGGAATTTCTTATGCGTGTTATTTGAAATACGCTGAAAAAGTGTATTCAGCAGTTTCGGGTTGTCCAGTTATTGTGCCTTTTGCAAATAATATATGTCAAACTTATGTTTGTAGTTACGATCGCTTTAAGTAATATATATCCTGGTTTGTTGTAGACATGGGTGTCGAGAGGGGAATACGCCTGGAAGGCTTAAATGAAGATCAGATATCTAAGGCACTTGAGGACCTTGCTAAAGGAGGGGCATCCATTAAATGTTGAGGCTTCCATCAGATTTTCCCTGACACAATAAATGTGTGCAGAAATTTTGGATCAATTTTTGTTATGATTCCATGACCAATATGCCGGAGTTGGTATGATAAACTGCTTCGTGTAACAATGGTTGCCTGTTAACTGTAACAATCCATAAAATATGATCATGCATATTTACCAGTGGATACCATTGTGGGATGTTTTTTTTCTTTTAATAATTATTTTCACTTATTAAATGATGGGGAGGGGATACTACTAGGATATCATACTGCAGGTGGTAGATTAACCTATCGGGATGGGGCTCAGTCTTCAACACTGCAAGTCCATATCCTACCTCAATGCTGTGGTAGACAAAGGTTAGATTTCCTGGTCCACCAATTCAAGTATTAATTTGACATAGGACAAATAAAAAGGTTTATACCTCTGTTAGGTAATTTTATCTTCGACACATATCACGATAGAATTTTTTCTCAGTCCAACAGTGTACATCTCTTGGCCACATGATCTTCTTAAACAGGATCTTTCAGTAATTAGCAGATCATAGCAGCTGGTCAAATGGTGAATTTTCTTATGTCTTTGGTAGTTTATGTCAACGGAGGATTATTTGGTGTTCTCTAGTAATACTAAAATTCTTAGGCAAGATTATGGAGTGGGCTTATTGTGGACTACGGAGATTTTCTGTTGATAGATATCAAAACTGCAGCATCAGCACTCAGCAGGCTAAAGGTAGTTCAAACTTCAAACCAGAAATTTCAGTTTGATTTCAACCTTTGAGTTAAACAACATCAGTTGATCCTATAACCACTTGAGTTGAAGGCTTTCATACTCTTCTAATACGCAAAGAAAAATAGTTGAAGCAAACCCATGCGGTGACCCCTGTGGCATTTACGACTAAGGCAATTCTCATCAAGTGATTTAAGGTTGAAATTCCAAAGCTCATAACTAGACAGGATTGCTAGGTAAGTGTTTGATAGTGGCAAAGCTCAAGAATTCTCAAACATGTATGGAGAACAGCCTCATAGGCCAAACAAATAGATGTCTCCTAAGTGTACTGACCTTGTTTCCTGTGTGCATAGAAATTCTAAGATGATTTTTACCACTGCTCTTAAATTTTCCCTTTATGTTATTCCTTACAGAATTGCTCATGTTTATGCAAAAATAGAAAAATAAGACCCAACGCCGTTGTTGAATTTGAATGTGAAGCCTCTAAATTCCTGGATCAGCTGCCTAGAGAAACTATAAGGTCTATATATCAAGGCCGCAAGGATGAACCAGATATAAATGCTGATTAGTTGGGCAACTCTTTTGACGAACTATTTTATTTGGACTAAATAGCTAAGAGGTCTGCGTTATTAGAGAACTGAATTGGGACATTAGACATGAATTGTAAGCCTCAATTGGAACACTGTGTTTGATACGTAGAACATAGAGAAGTCAACTCCACCACAGCAGGTCTGACAGTAGAGTGAATTTTTCTCATAGTACAGTAGAACGGATCAATATTTTCTATACACGAGGAATTTGCTCCACAAGAATCAAGGAATGCAGAAATTTAGTGGCAAGGATAAATTCCGGTTATTCAGAAAGTAAAATGTTTTCATAGCTGATCAACTCCAGCTAAGCTCTTCATCTTCTACTCCTAAGAGTTCTGTTCTGCAACTAGAATTACTGACTTCTTGGCACTGGATCGCATGGTTGTCTGTCTGGAATCTTGTTGCCATACCCATCTACAATCTCGCCCTGCCTTTTCAAGAGCTTATCCCTTTTAGTTAGTGTCCTGGGGGGGGGGGGGGGAATGCAGTAGTATTCGAGAGACTATACAGTGACTTAAGATTGAATTCCAGTAAAGCAAAAACAGGAAACATAGAAACTCAAAACCAGGAGTTGTTCAGCAGGTTACATATTTGATCCCCAAATTATCACCACATTGACACAGTAGACATCACCAACTGTTTGAGGACCATATTTATGAGCGTAGACATCACATCTCGGGCATTGTGCATATTTATGAGTGTAGAAGGCCTGAATCCAACATTCATCTTGGGAATATTTTTTCTTTTCTTTTTTTTTTTTTTGGATTTTGGAAAGTCAAAATTGTCACTCGAATTTAGGGAACATGCTATTCCAAACAAAAACGTTTCTGCAAGAAAATTTCTCAGACCAAGTTATCTCAAAACAAAATTTCTCCACCAATCTGGCACCACATCATAAACAGCGGATGATGAACCACTTGCATGGGCCACACAAGAGGACAGCACATGAGCATCACCTGACGGCTAATGCCGATGAAGAAAAAAGCGAGAGCGGCTATCCATTGCCGTCAATGGTTGGTCGGCAAAATCAACTTGCCAGGGAAAATGAATCCCCCTTTTCTTGGAGCATCGCTCAGAGCAAGTCATCTGCCCCAAGAGTTGCCTCAATCTATTACCAGTTCTGCCTTAAATAACCACTCAGAGGTCGACACAACCATGCTACAGCCCGCTTTCCTTGTATCTCATCACAGGGCAGATACACCCTGGAAAGTTCAAATCCTTCAGCATTTGACTGCGCACGTCCAGTATTCAGGAAGCACAATCTCAACTAGAGTGTAGAATACAACATGCCCACCGGCATGCATGTTGGCGGTGTCGTCAGATGCCAATTACAACCTGCAGTTTATAGAAAATGAAGCAAAATAGGTACCGCATTCGATCTAAAACTCAGCAGAAAAAACTAAAAATGCCTTAAAATAGGGATGAAATAAGATCGAAAATAATATTTATCACTAAAAATAAAAATCAAATTTTATGCTAACAGCAGCCTGGCCACCCAGGACCTTGTGGCCCAGGCCTGCCGAGTATCTTGAAGTACAGCGGCAACATGGCATTCGCAATTCGCATGGCTTCTCGGTCTCCCAGTAATTCTTAGTCACACTCGATACATGATCAAAGTGTTTGCAAATGTTTATTTTAAGTGCTTATTATTCAAAATAAAGTGAAAAGTACGCTTTTCTTATATAACTTTTACTTTCGAATGAATTAAATTAAATTAATCTAAATCAAAAGTTATAAACACATTCCTATTAATTTTTGCAACTTATTACTAAAATTGTAAATATCAAGCCATTTTTCAAACACTCAAACGTCAAATTTTTTCACTTCTAACTTTTATTTGTAAACGATTCCTATTTTTTTTATGCTTAACTAAGAACTTTTTTTTATAATTTATTCACCATAAAAGTAAAAATTAATGTAAATACCCATAAATCAATCATGAAATGCACTTATAATTTTGAACGAAAAACTCAAATTAGAATTGCATAAAATTGAAATGACAAGAAAAATAAGGCTATCTTTTGGAATGAATAATACAAATTAACATGAAATTTTTCATCAACTCATCTCCCCAAATCAGCAATCTAGATCCAATCTAAATTAGCATATACTCTTTCCATCCATTTTTTCTTTTCTTTTCAAAATTCAAGTACTTCTATCATTCCACACACGACTGAGTCTATTACAACTGATCCACCTTGAATGTCACCAACCATAAGTGATTCCACAGCAGCCAACAATCAACCATGAATTAACAACTATGACCGATTCTGTTGAACTCAATCCAACATACATGTATAGATATAGATATAGACATACAAAGAACATCATGAGTTAAGATTCATCCTACTATCACAAGGTGTAGGATGATCCTAAGTTTACAAAGAAAGTGTCTATGTCTCTATACATGACTGTCTTTTCTAGAGTAATAAGGATTGAGACCCAACTGCCAGAAATATATTTGTCCTAATCTTCTGCTCTTTCCCAAGTTCTTGATTTCTTGCTTTTCTTTCAATCTTGTTTGGCGTGGGGGGCTGGCTACGAACTTCTCTATTTCCACTGGAAACACTTTCGTTTTGTATCTTTAGATTATTAACCCCATGCTTTTGGCTTTTGGCTTTTGCCTTTTGCCTTTTGCCAGCACATGTGATGTTTCAAGTGAAGATGTGACCCCTCCAACCATTCTATACACACATACACCTCACCTCTCACCTCTCTCTCTCCTCCCTGAATTTGCTCAGATCCCATAGATCCCTTTTGTTTTAGGAACTTGATATCATGATTATCAATATGATTATGATCATGACTTAAGACTTTTCTTGCTCATTTTATTCTTGCTTTTACAAGCTGCTTTTTTGATGACATGTAGAATTGTTTAAAAGGTAACATTTTTTATCTCTTTTCTTGTGTACACGTACAATCTCACAGGCAATAGCGTGTATCTGAGGCAATGTATACCTCATAAATAAGGTCTTTTCAAGAACTCTTTTAAGGGAAATTTTATTTGCTTTGGTGAGGAGGATGTGAAGTTGGAGGGGCAAAACTTGGTTTTGCTAGGTCTTTGCTTTTTCAAGCCAAACAGAGAACTACCATAGAGATCTCAAGAAAAAGAGGCTAGTCCTCTTCTCCTTATCTGCATTCCAACTTTACATCAATAGATATGTCTTTCTTGGTTAAATATCTGTGGAAATTTCCATCGGGGCTTTGAGTTTTGAGGATATTAAACTTATCCCAATGAGAGAATCTCAGAAGTGGGCTTAATTTCTATGCAAAGATGGGATCTTTCAGTGGTGTAGGCATTGGTTTGAGCTTTGTTTTCGGTTGCATATTGATGGGGCTTGTTGCAGAGGTCTACTATTTGCTGTGGTGGAAGAAGAGAATAGGCATTAGCAGTACTGGTAGTAGTAGTAGTAGTAGTAATAGTGAAGAAATTGAGGATTTCTCAGTCCTCCTCTGCTGGAAAAAGCTCACTTCTTTCCACACTACTTCAAGCAGCCAAGAACTCAGCAGCTGCTCAGTGAGAAATCCCCAAGAACAGCAAGACTTGGAGATGGGCTCGAGCAAGGATTTGGGGCCGAAAGGGTTTGGTGAAGAAGGGGTGGAAACGGAGTTGATGAGAACCCACAACCTCTGTGGGCCTCCAAGATTTCTCTTCACCATTAAAGAGGAAAGCAAAGAGGATTTGGAGTCTGAGGATGGGAAATCAAGAAAAGGGTCAAGAACAAGGAGTTTGAGCACTGACCTTGTCGGAACCCCCTTTCTTACCCCTTTGTCCTCACCAACAGTCAAGATTCCACACGCTCTGGACTCCTACAACAACCCTCTGTTTGAGTCTCTGTCGGAGGCGGAACTCAGCAGATTTAGATCTTCCCCACCTCCCAAGTTCAAGTTCTTGAAAGATGCTGAGGATAAGCTACTGAGGAGGTTGTTGGTGGAAGAAGCTGAGAAGAAAAGGGCTGGCTTTCAATTTCAAGAATCGAAAATGAGCTGTCAAGAAGAAGAGGAAAAAAGTGCTTCTTTTGTTTCTTTCATTAACAAGAACTTAGTGAGAGATTCATCAGCTTCACAGGTGCTTCCATTGGCGTCTTCTCCCCAGTGACTGGTGACGAATCATTTGTGCAGTAGAGGAATGTAATGTAATGGTTTTGAGTTTTTTTCCCCTTTTCTGATCATTCATTTGCAGTATATGTTTATTGATGTTACAGATATTCAAATCTGTTTTGATCACAAATTAATTGATCTGCACTTGTCCATATAAACGCTACTAATTCCTTATAAAGAAAAAAAAATTGATAAATTATATTGGCGTTGCAATGTTAAGTCTAATTACATAAATATTTTATTTTATTTATTTATTTTATTTTGGGTCAATTACAACATCCTCCATTAGATTTGGTATTATTACGAATAACTATCGTTGTTTGAAAAATTATAAATACCCCTAATTTTTGATAAAGTTATGCAACCCTTGTATGGAGGTATAAAATTATCAACTTTGCCCTTACTATATTTTTTTTTAAAATAAAAAATATCGAACTAGATGGATGAAAAATTTAAAAATTATAAAAAAATATTCACTTAATAAATAAATACAAATTTAATTTTTAATCCACAAGTGCATTTTGGTCACTTCACTATAAAAAATGAATAAAAACCTAACGGATGGAGTTAATTGTTAGACGGTCGTTAAAATCAAAGAGGTATTGGTAATTTTTCAAACAACGAGCGGGTATTCGTAATTATGACAAACTTTAAAAGAGGTCGTTGTAATTTACCCTTTTATTTTTTTGTAAAAGACAAGTTCATGTCATTAGGTTGTAATGATAATGTACATGGATAACCTCTAATCCACAAGAAACACCTTTGAGAGTGTATTTGTAATTTTATAAAAAATATGAGATATTTGTTAAACTTAATTTCAATGTGACGTCGATGTAATTTACTCATAAAATTCTCCAAAGAAAAGAAAGTAACACTACATTAAAATGCAATGCGACTCCCTAGTGTGAAAGAAAACGAACTTATGTTTTACACTTCAGGGACGCGCATTGTCATTTATTTAAAAAAAAAATTGAGATAATTTATGTCTATTGCTAATTTGATAGGGGGTAAAATGCAATTAATTCGAAGCCTGTTTTTGCTTTGGGCTTATCTTAAGCAATTTTGAGAAATTTATTCACCTAGTAAAATGTTAATAATTTTTATTTAAGTATTTAAAAAAAAAAGAAAAGAATATTAAAAAAAGGAAAAAAAAAATTATAGAAACGCAAAATTCCAAAGACATTTGATTGTGTAGAGAAAATAAGGAGCACATAACAACGAAAACTAATAATAGGGAGGAAGAAGGTAATGGATGTGGTGTAACACAAGTCTCATGCTTTTCTTGTACTTTACTCATTTTATTTAGAGTAAATTACATTTATTTATTTTTAAATTAGATTTTATTATATAAATATTTTTATTTTTATAAAATATAATTACACCCCGTGAGGTTGTCAATATAATTTATTTCGAAAAGTATTTGAGTTTATATTTTGGTTTTGAGAGTGTGTCGATTAAATTATAATTACGATTTTAAAAAATATATTTATAATTTTATAAAGAATACGGCGTATTTGTGTAATTAAATAATTCTTTGGTTCGGGAGATATGATTCTTTTCCAAATATTTTGCTTCAAATTTCATTCTTTTTCCAATCGTTTTAGGCAATTATTGTAAAATATCATAATAAATGAATGACCGTTAACAAAATATTAAGTTATAAGTGTGATATGCGGTATACAATACCATAAAAGAAATTGAAGTATGAAAGGTTAAACTGCACAACACCCCCATGTATTTTTCAAATTTAGCTAACAACTTCCTGTGTTAAAAAATTCTGTGTTTTATAAATATAGTAAAAAATTCCACCTCCGTTAGAAATTAATTGAAAGTGTGTGAAACGCGCCTATTGTGGGGGTTGACCTTATTTTTTGGCCTTTTTTGGGATTATGTTAAGTGTATAACGTCTATTTTGCCCCTTTTGCTTCATATTTCAATATATTTTAAAGTAATTTATTTATATTATTATTTTATTTAAATATACTTAATTAATTTATATTGTTTATTGTGTCCAAATATATTACAATAAATTATATTTATCTATGATATATATTAATTTAATATAAAAATAAATAAAAAGTATATAAATTTTTTAAAAAATAAAATTTTAAAACACAATACAAATTTAATATACTAAAGTTCACTTTTCAAATTAAAAATTTACATGCAATATAAAAGTCACTTATAACAATTATATATTATTAGCTCAATTAATTTTTTTTATTAATTTAAATATATTTTATTTATTTATAAATAATTAACTACATATCAAAATACTAAAAAATTAATATCATTTGTTTTAAATTATAATTGATATATCATATCTTTACATTTTTGCTAATTATCACTATAAAGAAATGCATTTATTATGACATAATAACTATAATAAAAGTATAAGTGATTACAAAATACTAATATAATTATACATGTGATTAACTCTTTACTAAAAATCGCCAAACCTGCTCCCATCCAACCCCATCTAATTAACTGCAAAGTGCAATTTTAATGATTGTCAAGTCGGATTTGGACTAAGTCTTTTAAAAACCACAAATATCAGATTGGGCCAAAAAAATATCTAAATTAGCTCATTCCACGCGGCACACACTCGAACACTCACTAAAATAGGTTGGTTTTGGTGATTGTTGGTCAGATTTCTCAGGTTCGAGTTGTTTGTGTCTGTCGTTTTACTTTTTCATCCCATTCGGCAAATGGGCTTTTCGCAAATATTAACAAAATATTAGACTTAGAAATGTTTATGTAAATAAATTCTTACTCAATTGATAAAATTTGCACATCACAATCAGAAGGATGAGTTGGAGTTTTACGGATATCGGTATATCGTCTACTTCTAAAATAATTTAAATGATATAATAAATTACATATTATAAAAATAATAATAAATACTTCTCAGAATGATCTAGCTAATTACGAATACGGACTCGATCATAAAAACCAAAGTATATTATAATCTTACTAAATTAAACTCTCAATATACAATCAAAATATTCAATTGCAAACCATAACATTAACACGAATTGGATTCGACAAGCCCTTCGGACATGCTAGCTTAGATTTGCTCTCCACTATAAAGCCACTTTTATTTTGGGTGATTATTTAGGATGTTTTATTTATTTTTGTTCAGTTTCTTCTGGGTCGGCTTTTAAGTCTAGATTCGGCACAAATTCTGATTGTTGTGCGATTTATATTAGGATTTCAAAGCCTGTGTTAAATATGTCAAAATGGCCCACCGAATTATGATTAAATTTTGACTTTTTTTTCAACATCCTCTCATTTCTGGCCTTGCTTTGAATTTAATTCCCCGACAATCGACTTGTATGAAGTGATACGACGTCACATCCTTTTTGAAAAAAACAAGCTTTGGCCTTGGTCACTTTTGCTGAGTTTCACTCAACCCAAATGCAGGTCGAAATTTGAAGGGGTTTCAAAAGTTTTTCAAGTGTGGAGGAAAGAAGCTTACCTAATGTAGGAGGAAAACGATGACTTGTGGGCAGAAAACATACACCAAAGTACAATGTATTGATCGTGATATGTTTGTCTTTTTTCAAGGATAAAACAGTCTTTCACTTGTACAATGTTTGATAGTAAACATGACATCCATTATAATCAATATGTAATCCATTGTGTAATATTATGCAGTAAACATAACACTAAGCAATCACCCAACTGGTTATCATAGCTGTAATCACTATTTAATAAATGCCGCCTTTATCATATCACAAAAAGTAAAGATGACCTAAATATTCTAAGTTTTATAGGCAAGTTTACTAATCATGATTTGACACGTGTAAAAATTGACAATAAATTCTCTCTCTAACTATTTGTCCGCAACCAATAAAATCTTACTAAATTGGTAGGTTGAGGGTTCACAACTAAAACGTTGAGAGTTTGAGTTCATGAATGTGGGTGTATGTCTACAGTAGTTTATTGTTGCTTTTGTAATCCTTTGAAACTATTTATTCATTCAAAATATTGATATATTGAACTAGTCTTTTAATTTGAATATATTGAATGATATAATGAATCGCATACTATAGAAAGAAAAAAAACCTAAACTCAAAATTTCACCACATCATATTGACGTCGTATGTAGGAAGCTGCTAAGAACCCTAGTCCTAGTTCCCTTGTCTAGAAGTCTACGCTCACCTTTTTTTTTTAAATTACAACAGGGGTCGGGAACACCTATTTGTGATCCCAGCACCCTCTCTTTGAAGGAAGAGATTGGTACCAACTAAGCCAATAAATTGACGACGTTTATGCTCCAATTCTCTTGGTTATAACGCGTAAAGCAACGACCATGGAAAAAATTAACCTAAATACAAAACGTACACTCTTCTTATTATAAAATCTAGAAATAACCTGCAAACTGGGATATTATTAATATCTTCGTCCATGCTACTGGAATTGACAAAGTTCTTTGAGGAATTCAAAGAACAAATAGTAAACTAGGTTACCAAAACATAAATTTTTGACACCGTTACCGACTAGTAACATTTTTTTTTAATAGAAAGAAAGATTTATATTATTGCAGAATAATATTCATTACAAAAAGGGAGGCGGTACTCCAGGTACATACAAAATGATGGTCTAAGGATAGAACATCCTTTGCAAAAGATGTGGCGAACAAAAAGATCTGCATAGGACTTCTATTTATATCTGCGGTTCGAGCAAAAATATCTGCAGCACAGCTAGCCTTCCTATAGCAAAAAATTGCTTAAACATCTCCAAAACCAGTCATCGGTTCCTTCCGATCCCTAAGCAAAGGGATGATTTATTGACTAGTAATATTTGTTGTGGTCAATTTCAGACAACACTAACACTCAATAAATGTCAATCAATATTTTCGTGGATGTTAGGCTTTGCTGGGATTTTGTCGTCGCGAAATAATAGCAAGTATTTATTGTTTGGAGAGTTAGTGAAATTCTTCTCTAGTTTTGAATAATAGCTCCAGCGGCCTCCTGATTGCAGAAGTTGATAGCCTAATTTTTTCCCCTTGCACCAAGGCAACTAAGAGGGTTTTTGGCTAATTTTATTTAAAATATGTTATAAATTCTTATATTTTATAATTTTTTAAACAATACAAGCCTTCGAGATATAAATGTAGTGATAAATAGGGATGAAAGACAAATCAAATTATTTGATGTTGGATTGATATTGATTAATGAAAATTCGTTGGAATTTACTTTGTTGAATTTAACAAATTAACTTGAATAAATTTTTTCATTAGATTAATATAAAAATAATAAAATATATTTAAAAAATATTGATTATTCGTGCTCGACTTATATTTGATTCGATTAAAGTTCGTTGAACTTGATTACATAATAATCAAAATCAAGTTCAAATGAAAATTTTCAAGCTCAATAATAATTAGAACAGTTATGAGCAATGACGTGTTTGGTTTGACTTTAATTGTTTACATCCCTAATGATGCGCATACAATTCCCTTTTTTTTTCTTTTGGGTAAACTACATTAACACCCCTTAAGGTCAGGTTTCAATTATACAGACACACTCTACACTTTGCAAAACTACAAGTACACCTCTTTGATATTGTAGTTGTAATTATACTAAACTCATATTCAGTAACGAAATTTTACACAGACACCTATTCGGTACATTATATTGTCACCCTTCAAGAAGTGTACTTGTAGTTTAAAAAGAAATGGTTAATCACACTTAAACCTCATCTAAAAATACGAAATTACACTGTTCCCAAAAAAATTTTAAAATTACACTTACACCCCTAAAAAATTTCACTGTTTGCACCGACCCTCTTATGGTTTGGATGAAAAATGCTAATATTAGCAAAAAAAATTAAATAAATTTTCAATTTTACCCATCATTTAACATGAGCATGTAATAGGAGGGGAATGTAAAGATGTTAACCTCACTCCATATATAGATTTTATATTTATCCCTTTATAAGTATAAAAATATACATGACAATATTACATGAGGAGTAAAATTAAACATTTATGTAATTCTTTTTGTTAATGTCACTATTTTTTATCCAAATTATAACGGAAGGAGGTCATGTGTAATAAAGAACTTTTGAAGAGGCAATAAATATAATTTTTCAAATTTTTTTGAAAAAAAGTAATATATTTTAAAAAAATATAAACGTATAATTAACTAAAAATATGAAATATTTATATAATTAAATTGAAATTAAGAGAATGTGGATATAATTTAGGGTGTGGGGTTGTGGTAATTATATTTGTAGGCATGGCTAGGTGCGTAGCTCTGGTGGTGCTTGGCAAAATGGCATCCGCGCACTTCCCTGATGCCTGATATTTGATGGAGCGCATTAGTTTGCTACGTGTATGTATCGGCAGCACATCTCATATCGTAGTCGTAAAAATCAAAATAAATATATATGTATTAAATAAGCGGCGGGCACGCAGATATGCAGATGCAAAGCGCTGAGATTCCATCGTGGCCCGTGACAGCCTGTCCCTTCTTCTCACTTCTTCCTTAGTTTGCTCCTCCAAAACATCACACTACACACATTCGCCTACACACATTCGCTACTCTCTCTCTCTCTGTCTCTGTTATTTCTCTTCTCCATTTGTCTGGGAAGATCAAGTCGAAACATCTCGGTTCTGATGGCGTCTATCGTGGAGTCTGGTTGGAGGGTAATAAAGCTTAATTGTCTGTTTTTATTTTTTGTGCCCTAGATTTGATGTCATTGTGTCTTGAATTTAATTAATTCTGCTGGATCCCTAATGTTTATTTGTTGATCTGTTTAGACTTGGTGGTTGTGGTGTCCGCATTTGTCCAATGCATTGTGAGTTGTTGGTCGTATCTGTTGTTTTTCTTTGTTGCGTTCCTTCATTTTTTTGGGATTTTGCTCGGTTTTCTTGGAGGAGAGATTCGTGATGGTGAATGACGTCGGGGCCTGAATAGTTTTGATGTTATGTGAATAATGTAGATGATTCTTCAGATGAGCAGGTTTTACCTGGACTGTTACTAGATTGTTTTGGCACGTGACCTTTTTTGTCTGCATGATGGTAAAAGACTTATTTTACTGTCTGTTTGGGTAATTAAAATAAAAAGTAGTGGGTGGCTGGATCAGTGTTTCTAGCTTAAAGATATTGAAGAAGTTGGAAAAGGAAAAAGGCATTTCGATGTTGGATCAAGATTTCGGTGATCGCTGCCGTTTAGTCTGGCTCTATGCTGATGATATTAGGACAATGGTGGATAAGGCTTGTGGAATTCAGACACTCGAGTTGCTGAAACTTCCATTTTGACATGTCGTGCAAGTTTGCTAAAGAGCAAATAATAAGGGGCCCAGTGGCGTGTCTTCGTGGAAATAAGATTGAAGAAAATCTCCTGTCATGAAAAAAGATTGTAACTTTATTATTGATATAATGAACCTGAATAATCTTACATTGCCATCAAGTAGAATCCCAAAGGCCCAAGCAAATGCTTAGTCATTGCGCTTTTACTAATTAAAAGTTGAATAAATTGTGCTTTGTGATCTGTTGACCTGGATGAACAAACAATCGGCTAATAATAGGATGCCGTAACTAATTATCAAGGAGCAAAAAAGAAAACAAAGCCATGTTTGAGCATACAACCTTAACAAACCCATCTCCTTTCTCATCTAGGCTGGGCAGCCAAAAAATCCTATTTTGTCAACTCTGCATCATGAAGGGCTCTATTCATTGTTTGGCACAATACTTTGGACCTTGCTTTAGTTCCCTACCCTATGATTTTGGGTATATATTTCTGTAGATTTGATCATTTGTGTTGATAGGATCACTATCCACAAATGGTGCATTAGGTAGTTTCCTTTTTCAGAATGCTGAGAGCATCTTTGTCATTCACCCATTACTCGTCTTTTTTCAGCATGTTCAAGTATTCTTGACACAGTCACATCGTGGACATGTGAAATGCCCTTTAGTTGCCTACTTCTCTTTTGGGCTTCTGCTGTTCGAGTTAGAAACTATCACATGATTTACTAATTGGCAAGTTTTTTAAGATAAATAATTAGACCCACTGAAAATTTTTAACTATTTGATATCTTATTTGGTTCTTTATTATTGCTATAGTTCTGGGGAGACTTCAATTGATTGCTACATTTGGCTCGTCTTGGAGTTCATTGAACTTGTTTTCTGGAGTACCTTAAGTATATCCAAAGCCATATTAAGAGGTTTCTGTGGGCAATTCCATTTGAACTTTCCTGTGTTCCAGTCACTTAATGAATGAATTTCCTTCAACATCTGCTGATAGAATGTCCTTAACATCAATGTTTTAAAGCAGGTCAAGCTGGCTATTTGATATAGAGATTTTGGAGAAAACTAGTTTCGTTTGAAGAAGACTTTCATTTTCTCTTCTGATATGGGCTTCCAGTAATAAATCAGTTCAGGACCATGTCCTATAATGTTTACCATCTTGTGCTTATCTCTGGAAAAAAGAAAGAAAAAACATTCTTTGTAACTTAACTATTAAATACAATAGTCTTTTCCATATAGGATTTGTATTTCTGCTGATCATCACTGTTCAGCAGAAAAATACAAGGCAGGGGTTTTATGTTTGACACCCTGTATTGATAACGACTCAACACTTTTTCTTGGAGTTTGAATATATATCCTTATCCTTTGGAAAGGGATCTTAACTTTCAGATTCCTAGCTTCTTCAAGTCTTTGGCAAATATTGATCTGCTCGTACATTCTTTTTGTATTTGTTAAACTTTTTCGTACTCCTAATTTGCTTCTTATTGGAATTTTAACATTCTGCAACTTTTTGTTGTTGCAGTATCTCATAACCCATTTTAGTGACTTTCAACTGGCATGTCTCGGAAGCTTCTTTATTCATGAGAGTATCTTCTTTTTGTCGGGACTTCCATTCATATTTTTGGAAAGGGCAGGATGGCTGAGCAAGTACAAAATTCAGGTACAATCAAGAAACTTTCTATTGCACTGTGCTTCCTGGAAACTGATTGTCTCTCTGCCCCTTCCGCTGATACTAGTTCTCATTTAGAATAATGACATGTTATAAGGCTTCGTTTTGACCTGGTTTTTCTAGTATGGACAGTCTCATAGTCCTGAAAACAAGACAGCAAATAATGAACTGAGAAATGTTCTAGTCACCTGTCATATCGTTGCTTTTAAGCATTTTCCTACATTTTGTTTTATTATGTTACTTTTGCATCTTTTGGATTTACTACACAACTGAGGTTCATGGAGGAAACATCAAGTGACATGCTAAGGATCTTCTTTCCTCATTCTAAAATATGACCACATTACCGTATTTATCTTGACTTTAAGTTCTCATTAGGAACTTTCCATTAAAAAGAAATATGGGATTTACCTACTCGGTCAGACTTGAATTCCTTCGATCATTTCAGTTTCAGAAGCTCACTAACTAAAGAAAAATGCAAAAGAGTTTTCTTATGAGTGGTTATACTGTGTCTGCCAATAATATTATTTTAATTATTCTAGCTTTAGGCACTTAAGTTCCACTGTATTTTTGTTGCTTTCCGACTTGCTATAAAGTCACAGATGCTTTCTGCTGAAAGGAAAGGTTGAAAGTCTGAAACTTAACATTTAATTTCAGGAAAAGTTTAAGTTCATATCCTTGATCTTGACTCTTGACTCTTGACAATTGGTGCTCTTCCATTTTCTTAGTCGTTGCTCCTATATTCCTGTGTTTTCATAATTTCTACTCTGCACAGTGGAAATGAAATGATGAGGAAGTGAAACTTCTACTGAAAGGAGTAGTTGAAACTTGAATGACTGTAACTTAAGATTTAATGTCAGTAAAAGTTTAACATGTTCATATCCTTGATCTTTACTCTTGACAATAAGTGCTCTTCCATATTTTCATAGTCTTTGCTCCCAGATTCGTGTGTTCTCATGATTTCTACTCTAACTAGCTCAGTACAATGGAAATGAAAAGTGAGGAAAGGATGCAACTTTGCGCATGGTGAGAGAGGGGGAAGGACTGGAGGAGAAGAAGAGATAAAGGATGGGTAGAGAGAAGAGGTAGAGTTAAACTATAGGGAATGATTCTTTAAAGAATTATAGAATTTGTGGAACTGAGTGAACGATGACTAAAAGATGAATTTTCCAATATTATTCACTATCTTATGAGTGGAAAAGCATAATTAGGTGTGTTCTTTGGGGACTTCTTTATAATATCTGTCTTCCACTTACTTTCAGGTCGTATTAGGTAACACTATTTTCAAGCATTTACAGTTTTCCCTTTCTTTTGTTCGATTTACCTGATCATATGGATATAACACATGCATATGATAATGGATTTTTCTCTGTTGGTGAAGACTAAAAACAACACAGCTGCTGCTCAAGAGAAATGTATCACTCGGCTATTGCTTTATCATGTTTGTGTCAATCTACCAGTTATGATCGTGTCATATCCTGTCTTCAGATTCATGGGCATGCGAAGTACTCTCCCATTGCCGTCCTGGTATATTCAGGTTCTTTATATACTAAAGCTTGAGTTTACGAGACTGACACTGTTTATCGTATGGCTATCTGGCTGCCAAATTATGTCCCTACAATTGATTTTCTTGACAATTAGATTGTTAAGGTACATTTACATTATCAGTACCCACAAAAGTTTAAAGTCTACAGCATTATTGTTGCTTACCTTAAAGAGGAAACAAGAGAGCATGGTTAATTAATTCTCTGGTTGGTTTGGTAATCTAAAACCTCAATATTTTAGTAGGAACCCATTGACACATAGGATTGCATTGTAGGGAGGTTTCATTGCAGTGATCAGTCAGAATGGATTTCTTCGAACCATTTGATACTAACAAAGCAGTCTCTAAATAGTACATAACAGTAATGTGGAAGTAAAGTCTGTATGGGTTTTCTCCATTTTTCCAGCTTATTGTACAATGCCTCTTGAGCTGAACAGGACTCTTACCTGCTGTTTATCGAGATCATCATGGACTTTTGTTCTGCAGGAAAGTAGTCTCAACTCAGATTTTATTCTACTTTGTCCTGGAGGATTTCGTGTTCTACTGGGGACACAGGATTTTACATACAAAATGGCTTTATAAGCATGTCCACAGTGTCCATCACGAGTGAGTAACCAATCTGCATTAGCTTCAATAACTACTCTGGTTCAGTGGCTGTAAAAGATATCTCAATCTTTTGCCTTAAAAGTGTTTATCAGAATGCTTGATGTGTGTGCAGATATGCAACACCATTTGGATTGACCTCTGAATATGCCCACCCTGCTGAGATTTTATTTCTTGGATTCGCTACAATAGTTGGCCCTGCCATCACTGGGCCCCATCTGATAACGCTGTGGTTGTGGATGGTTCTTAGAGTCCTTGAAACTGTTGAGGCACATTGTGGATATCATTTCCCCTGGAGTCTCTCAAACTTCTTGCCTTTATATGGGGGGTCAGCTCTCTTGTATCTTTTACTCTTCAGTGTTATGAGGTTTTTGCTGTAACCAAATCACCTTCATGTCTCTAATGTTTTCTATCTATTGCCAGTGCTGATTTTCATGATTATCATCATCGCCTGCTGTACACAAAAAGTGGCAACTATTCATCAACTTTTGTTTACATGGACTGGTGAGATTTTTAATACTCTGCTTTCTGATATGCATTTTTCAAATTTCTTTCAGACGTGGATTGCTTTGTCAAACTTTTTGGTAAATTGAGGAATGCGGAAAATTGTTTACTACCTTTTCTTGTGGCTGCAATGTCTATGATGCTTGTGCATTAAGCAGAAGAAATAATTTTAAAATCCTTGTACCCTCATTTCTCAAGTAACCATAGAAATATAAGGCCACTACCAGGAAAGCTCACTCATTAAGTTTTACTGAGGTGATCTTGCTTCTGCATTTGAACCTTAAACTCTTGCTTCCTGTGGATGCTTGGCATGATTGGGTGCTACATACTGCAGTTTGGAAGCCTATTGAATTTAATACCAGAAAAATGTGCAGCTGAAGTAAATTCAGAAAACACTATTGACATACTAATATGTTTATCGTTCTATTTCTATGCTTCTTGTCGATTTAAGATCATTGTGGTTCGTGTAACCTCAACTTACTGTGATTTTACTGAACCGAAGCCATTGAACCCTTCAACCCTATGTTAGTCAAGTCACATGTTTTCATTGGCTGAGTTGCAGTAATTTTGCACTCATACATGAACTCTTGTAAAATCTTGTACTCTAGTGAATGGGGGCAAATGTCTTGCTTTTGGTTTACGATGCACGTCTCCCCAGTAGTAGAAGTTGTAGTAGAAGTCCCAGTATGTTGAACTTTGATGTACCATTCAATTCTGAAAATTTTCGCATTCCATATCTTGCCTCAGTAGATTATATAACTTCTAATATCATAGTAATCCTTCTATTGCTTTTGACTTCATTACATTTTCCCAGGATATTTGGCACTGATAAGGGTTATAGAAAATTGAAGGCCCTGAAGAGTGACGGAGACGAGGTGGCTCTGAAAGAAATGTAGAAGTAAGAAGGAGAGCAGCGTTGGCTGCTTGTTAACAGAATAGGTTCATGATGTTGGATCATCATTTTGAATGGTCTAATATGGTTCCTCAGCACTTGTGTGCAATTGCATTTAGTGTCCAATTGCTGTTGTGATCAACATTTTGTGTTGTGTGGAACTAGTTCATGTCTTGTTGTGGATTTTTTGTCCTGCATGAATGCATTTCCACCTTTATTCACTTTATCTTGCTGTCATTACTCAGACCGAATACCTTAGCTGAAGTTCCAATAATTGATATATGTAGTCACCTGCCATGATATTCAATTCTTGAAGGGAAATCAGAGTAAATACTTCCAATCATTTAAGCAGAATCCATCGTTTTTTGCAATTTTGCGTTGGTTGTGGTATATCAATGTTGGAGACATTGCAGTTGCGGATCCACTTTTGGTTCTGATCTTGCTCCATTCATGTCCATATATGGTAGACATAGATTTACTAGCCGTGGTGGCATATACTTTTTGATTACGTGTTTAATTTTTACAAATTTCAAAACATTCCTTATTTTTTTGGAGGGAAACGAAAATGAAGTTGACTGCAGAACAATTAAAGAAAAAAAAATCCGAAATAAGGGGAAAAAAAGGACATTGTAAGTTCCAGTGGAGTTTAGGTGTTCATACATGGCTAAGTTTGAAGGTATTTGGCTAAATTTATTTGAAGTATATTGTAAGAAGCTTTGAATAGTTTAAAAGTTGACTGAAATCCCCTCCCAGTCAATCCTTTGAAAAATAACCCAAATTGTTATTATAATATCCTTATGCCTCGTTTAGTTTATTAGATGGGATCAATGTGAAGTTAATTAATGCATTGATTAAATATTGGATTGATGAGAATAAGGATAAGGGATATTTCATTTACTTTCATTGTGGAAAAATCATAAAAAAAATCTGAGAATTCGTGAACCCCTCTCAAAGAATCTTCTAGTTTCCATAAAAACAGAAAAAGATTTCTTGACCCCTTTTCAAACATTCTTCTCCAAAAATTCTAAAATCAACAATTTGATTTCTAAATAATTACTCTTACTAGCACATTAGTGAAGAAATTCCATTGAAGGTGGTGTGGACTTGCATTGAAGGGAAGACGGGTGTGCCCCTATCATAAACGAAAAAATGAAATAGTTACTTTTCCTTGGAAAGAAGGGGCATCGCTTCCTATTGCTTGCTAGGAAATGGATCGTCATTTAAATCATCTTGTTCAGTTGGAGTGCATCAATGATTAGTAATCTAAATCTAGTTCAACAGATATTTGCTTTGAATGCATGAGATGTATGTCTTGATAGCAACTATATGATGGCAAATTTTTACTTTTGTTAGGGTTTGCATTTGAGGATAGATAGACAGATGTGTGGATCAGCTCAAGGTGGGATGGGTGATGATGACCCAAGTAGTCCATAAAGCCTCAACCCAAGGTTTCTAAGGAATGAATGATCCAGTAGGATACTATAGCCTAGGTGCAGATTAGGATGACACTCCAAAAAAAACCTACTTGGATTGCATGATGATGGTATAAATGAATTATAGCAAAACATAAGGAGAAACTTATAAGATAAATTTTGTTATTTGTAGTTTAATTTGAGCAATAAGAAATAACGCAGTGCCATTTGGCCCTTCTTTGACCCTACAGATTCTACAAGGAAAGGAAACATGTCTCAGGCCATATGCTCCGCCGCTGTGTCTCTCAACTTTAATTCCCCATTAACAGACGCCTCAATTGGCAGATTGCATCGCTTTAGGACAGCTGCCGCCGTCGCGAGTCCCTCCCGGTGGTCTCTTCATGGCTCCACCGCCCTCGTTACCGGCGGTACCAGAGGTATTGGGTATGCCTAGCTCTTACCCGCTCAACTCTTTTATACTTGGAATTACTTCACATTTGGTAATTGCGGGTGGAGCTGATATTTTGAATCTGGATTCTGTATGGTGTTTATGCGTCTGCTGTTTACTGCATTCTATACTACGCTGTTTATCCAATTAATACAACTTTCAACTTTTGCATTATTCCGATGTTTGGGCGATGTTTATTCTTCATAGTTGCAAGTGACTTTTATTGGTTTTCTCTGGTTGTATATTTGTCCATGGATGCTGTTTATTTTGTATGGCGCTATATTGTCACAATGGATTTAATGAGCATTGATTCTTGAAAGGTGCAATTTTGAATGTCACTTGTGCCTGCATATGTCTGGAAACGTTGCGGTTTCATCACTACTTAAACTTTTAAAGTTCATTGATTGTTAAAGAAAGACGGAGTTTGGATTGTTGATCTTCTCTTTTGTACTTCTCTTCCGGTTTTTTATTGCATTCTTTAGACATGCGATTGTGGAGGAGTTGGCTGGGCTTGGGGCTGCTGTGCACACGTGTGCCAGAAGCAAAGACGAGCTGGATAAATGCTTGAGGGGTTGGGAAGATGAGGGTTTTGGGATCACGGGTTCAGTGTGTGACGTGTCTTCTCAAGCAGACCGGGAGAAGTTACTGGATTCTGTTTCCTCTATATTCAATCAGAAGTTGAATATTCTTGTGAGTTTATCCATTTAGTTTACCTCATTTTGTGATCTTTCTCCAGCATTTTTGGCATAGAAAATCATTTCTTGGTGTGGAATGGAAAAATAGTAGCTTTTAGTTTTTTTTTACACTTTATCGTATTGCTTTGAGTTTAATCAATTTTGGGGTGAGTAGGGTCCTTTATATGTGTTTATCACAATAAATTCATACAAAAATCAAAATCATGACATAATGAAAAAGATAAATCAACAGGAGATTTATGGTTTCCTGTGATGCACCTCATGTACATAGGGCAAGATGATGAATTTACCAAAAAAGGGAGATTTTCGAAGTCTCCATTACTAAATCTTATTAAATATCCTGTAAAATTGAGAAGTCTCTCGCACACAATCCTTAGGAACTATCTATATATACAGGCACCAATGAGATCCTAAACTATAATAAGTGCTTGTACCTCTAGTGGTGTGAAATAAGTCCATTCTGTGTTGGAAACTGCGCAACATGTGAATCTAGTCATAAGTAAGGTGCGGACAAAGACATCTCTCCGATCTTAATGATAACATATCTTTCTGGATATTCTATGGTCCAATAACATATGTATATAAACACTCTTAAAAGGCGTTGGAGAAACATGCAAATGGTTTTGAACACGTGTACCTGCAGAGATCAATTGATTAATCCTGCTGCTGACTTTGGAAGCATTCTGCAGGCTATGAAGCACCAGTAATTCATGATCAGTAACCATTTTGTTCAACAACTTGACAGGCCAATTGAATAAGATAGACACCTAAAACATTCTTTTAGACAAATCTTATTTCTGCACCATCTTCACTAGATTTGGGTTGTACACATCTTATACTATTTCAAGCATTCATTGACCTAACAAAGTTCACAAACTTAGACATCATATGTTGAATGTATCTTTCAGTCTTCTTTCACACGGCCACTTCATCCTTCTTTTATCTTATTCTGAAGTTTAGCGTCAAAAGTTGCTGGCAGGGCTCTCATAAGAATTCCAAGTAAAACCAACTTTTGGGGCTCCATTTCGAGTCCCCTGTATCAGGTCCATTTCCATTAAGTTTCTAGGGGCACAATATTCTCAATCAACCTTGTCAGGTCCATATCTATATTATTGCTATTTCCCCTAGTGACCTTGTTTCAGACCCTAGTTCCATGTCGTATGCAGCTTTCATATTCAATTCTCCACTTTGTCTCCTATTTATAGTATGGGATTCTGGGCAGCGAGCTGTATGTCTACAGCAAGTTATTTCGTCTCAGCACTGTTTGCGTATTTACTGCATGATGAACTAAGAAATTAATCTTGTAGCGTACTTGCCTTCAGTAGATAAATAACGTTGGGACAAACATCCGAAAGCCTATGGTTGATTTTACATCTGAAGAAGTCTCAATGCTCATGGGAACAAATTTTGAATCTGCTTTTCACATGTGCCAACTTGCATATCCTCTCCTGAAAGCCTCTGGTGCAGGAAGTGTTGTGTTCACCTCATCAGTCTCTGGTTTTGTTTCGTTGAAGTATATGTCTGTCCATGGAGCATCTAAAGGTAATACGATAACTCGACCTTATTGCAGGAGCTATGCAATTAATTAGAATCTAATGATTACTTTATCATTTAATTCCAGGTGCAATCAATCAACTTACCAAAAATTTGGCATGTGAGTGGGCAAGAGATGGTATCAGGGTTAATGCTGTTGCACCTTGGTACATCAAAACCTCCATGGTGGAGCAAGTAGGTTTTTATTTTTCTTTTACTTTTGTTCTCCTTTTTGGGTTGCATAGCATATGAGCAGTGCACCATTGACGACCTTAAGACAAATGCCAATAGAAATTTTAGCACCATGAGGTTTAGGGGGATATATTATGTACACATTCTTTGATACAGTAGTCGTGATGCTTTTCTGGTCTTCTAACATAGAGAAGAGACTTTACAGAACTGTTGTTTTTCCTTTTTATCTTCCTTTGTGAGAGCAACTAGTTATATTCAATTATTTTCTGCAAGGTTTCATACCTTTATTTGCTTTTGGCTTCATATCTATCTAATAAACATGGCCATAAAAGCATTAACTTGAGTGTTTAGCATCTTTTAGTCCTGGTATGGATGTCAATATTGCTGAGGACTTTTTTCACTCGAATTTGGTGTGCACCAGATTTTCCAAGTTCTTGTCGAAATAGAGTTTCCCTTGATTCTCTTTTGTGATTCAGTGTCCAAATATTGATAATTTAACTGAAATCCAAAAAAGGTTACACCTTTGCAGTGGTTTCTTATCACAAATTTGTGCATATAGAACTGTCAATATATACCTTCTCGAAGAAGTTTATGTGACCACCTCCATATCCATTTTCACCACATAATATGATTTTGCATATTTGATTTATGCTGGTACGGAAACTGAATTTACATGATATAATAAAATGTATTAAAGATACATTGCATCTCAGAATGTGATCCAGAAAACAAATTTCAGCCACTTTTGTTCCTATGGAGATGTATCACTCTTGCAATATCTTTGTTCTCACTCTTCAATTTCAGGTGCTAAGCAACAAAAAATACTTGGAAGAAGTATATGATAGAACTCCAATGCGTCGTCTTGGTGATCCAACGGAAGTCTCGTCTATGGTGGCATTCCTTTGTCTACCTGCTTCATCCTTCATCACTGGCCAGATTGTCTGTGTTGATGGTGGGATGTCTGTGAACGGTTTTTATCCAAGCCAAAGTTAAGGTGATCTGAATACCTTATTCACATTGGTTTATTGATTTTCGGATTAATTCTGCTCGAAGATTCTGATGAGAAATGCATCTGGATTGTTGCTCTTTCTGCATCTTAAATCCGAATTTGTAGTTATTCTTTCTTTAATCCAAATTTATTCATCTCAGTTGTTCCGATGTTTTAAGATAAGACTTCGTTCTCTAAAATCTGACAATTACTCAACACGTTGATATCACAATAATATTTGAGGTGATATTTGATGGACACCTCACAAGCTGAAATGCTATCTCAAATCTTATTGCATCTTCTATTTTATACATACACGCGATGTGTACTTTATTTTTTTATACACGTGGTACGTATAAGTTAAATGAAATAAAAGATGTAATAGAATTTGATGTAAATTTTAATTTTAAACTTCTCACTTTATTTTCGTAAAGCTAATAAAATCAATACAAAAATACAAGGAAAACCAGTAGGCTTTTGCAGAATAATTTGGGCACACCCTTATGTTGATTGGATGTTATTGTTGACAAGATCAAGACTCGGTGCTTCGCTTTGGTTTAGTGACAGTGGTACATTCATTAATAACTCCACTGCTACAATTATAATTAACTCTTTATTTGTATCTATATTGATATGCTATTACAAAAGTATGAATAGGTTTCGTTCATTTTTTGATTTGATCGAAATATCCTTATGATTATGATCGTTTAGTGGTATTTATATTAATTGATATTATAACTACATAAAATTTAAGTTTAGTAATACATTGAACTAATAAAATATATTAATTGAAAACATTGTGTAGACAATGTTGTTAATAATCTTTCTAAAGTTCATCGAACTGTTTAAATATTATTTCTAGGATTTCTAAATTGCTATTGTAATTCCTCAGTGTTTTGTTGGTATATAAATTATTTTAAATTTCTCTTAAGAATGTATATATTTAATTTAAATCAATATATATATCTATATTACGTATGCACTATATTATATAAATGTGCATGACACACATATATATATATGTATATACCAGTGTAAAAATACGAATATTATAGAGTATCTTATATTTCTTATTTCTTATGTTTTTGTTCAAGACAAAAATATCCACATGAAAAGTCATGAAAACATTAAATACAGTATGCTATTAAGTAATATCTAGATTCTTGTAGGGCTGTGCGGGATATAGTTGTCGGAGCTCAAAGGAGGAGGGGCAGAGGCCAGCCGTGGAGAAGAACGGAGGGATGGATGCCAATATCGAGCCTGAACTGCCCTTGGCTGGTTGGGGTGCCCCCCGTCAGGACTTCGCTGGGCGCTTTCCTTTGAACACCTTGGGAGTTTAGGGAGGTGTTTATCAGCATCCGACATCCGAAAAATGGAGGGGTAAAACTTTAAACTCCCTCAGCCTCTTTGGCCCTCTCATTTGGAGCTTCACTATCTTTCTCGCTCCCTTCCTCAGAGCTATCACTATCCTCCTTTTCTGCAGACGTCCCATATCTCAACTGGTGGTGCGTCTGATAGTGCATAAGACTCTACCTTCCGGGCCTGCAAGTAGAGGATGCCGAGCCTTGACCCACAGCTCTCTCAAAGCCGCTACGGATGGATGCTCGTTGGCTACCAAGGAACCCTCTCCGATCACTCATTGATGACATCTCAATGTGCATAGTGGGCTGAGTCGGCCTAAGACTGGTATAGATCAGCCCGTAAAAGCTCGACTCAGGACCGACCCACAATTATTTATGGTCAGTCTGGAGCCTCTAAGTGGGCCCCAATTGGGTCTATTTTAAAATTCAGACCCAACCATGGATCGGCCTAGTTGAGGCTCGGACCAAGCCCAGACTAGGCCTGCATTAGGCCCAGATGTGCTTGTTTAGTTTTTTATGATATTGAGATTTTCTTATAAATAATTATGGATTGGATAATTCAGTCCGATCCACTGTACATCTTGAAATTGACATTTAAAAACCCCAAAAGAAAGTGAATACACAAAACCAAAAAGGGTGAGGGAAGACAAACTAAAAGAACAAATCCCTGAAAAATGGGAGAAGAGTAAAGAAAGGAAAGAGATGAGGACTTGATGAAACAACTGGAACTTGGGTTCCCCGGGGCTTAAAATAGAGAGAAAGAAAGCAAATGGCATGACAGGGCTGCAGGTAAAGCGGGTGGGTTCGATTGCGAGTAGGGACGGCCGCATCCTGGAGAAAGGAACCTACTACTACAAAATATCTATACTATTATAAAATAAAATTCTTTTATTATACCAATTTTTGCATATCTCAATTTATCTTTTAATTCATTTCTTCCACTTAAAAAAAAATAATTGGTCAAGATAGTAATTTTATTTTTTTTTATATAATTATATTTTTTCTCTTAACCCACTACTCTATGTTTCTTTCTAACATTTTTTTATTTTTTTTGCTCCCACAAACTTTTATATTTTTAAGAAATCTATAATTATATTTTTTTTTCCTCTCAACTTCTCCCTATTTTTTTACTCTCAAACTTTTCTATTTTCAATAAGTATGTCGGAATGCATAAATGGAGTATTCAAATGCGCTCGCCGCCTACTGTTGACAGCAATTGCTGAGATGACGTTTCAGCAAAGTGTCCATTATTTCCGTGAGAGGTTAGCGAGAAGTTCTGTAATATTGGACAACAACCAATTGTGGACGGATTTTGCACATAAGATGATGACATGTTGGCATCAAAATTCTGTTGAGCATACCGTCACCAAATACCATCAGCTCCAACAGTCCGCCTCGATTGTTACAAGACGTCACAGTGGACATGGAGTCGATACCCATGTTGTCAAAATTGTGAACCGAGAATGTTCTTCTGGCAAGTGGACTCAATTTGGTATTCCTTGCAGTCACGCTCAAAAGGTATGCGCTGCATACATGATTAATGCTGCATCAATGGTGAAGGATTATTA
The DNA here is from genome assembly GCF_026168435.1 of Sesamum indicum. Lineage (NCBI taxonomy): Eukaryota > Viridiplantae > Streptophyta > Magnoliopsida > Lamiales > Pedaliaceae > Sesamum > Sesamum indicum. The sequence goes on along the minus strand of NC_142665.1, from coordinate 4,788,539 downwards.
CGATATAATGGCTTATAAGAATACATATTCTAAGTCATTTGAACCTCTGCATTCCGAAGATTATTGGGATGTACCGGGATTTGAGTTGGTCCACGATCCTACTATTCGCATATCTTCGCGCCCTGATCGAAATCAAACAACACGTATTCACAACGAGATGGATTGGACACAAACGCGTGCAAGACAACAAGCCCAACAAAAAAAAATTTTCAACACAATTAGATGTGCCGGTACCGAGTTGCCAAAAATAATTGTATATTTCATTGTATTTTTTACAATTGTACAAAAAAAATACACTATTATATTTGTACCCTTAATTGTAAAATTTTAAATTAATACAATTTTAACATTATAATTTTAAGAACTTTAATATGTTGTTAAAAATTAATTATATAAAATTTAATTAAATGAGTTAAAAAAAAACAAAATGGTCTATGTCGCGATATAGACACCAAGTCGTGATTAGAGATCGCAACTTGGCCAGATTTGTGTTATAATATTATTTTTAATGTCGAGTTGTGATTTTAAATCACGACTCGACATATTAATATTAATATATTTAAATTAATTATATTAATATAATTTATTTATTTTACTAATAAAATAATAAATAACTATAGATTTGGTTGAATATCCGACCTAATCTGACTACCTAAACATATGGTAAATATGTTCTTGGAAGTATACAGTATTTGAGATATTTGTGGTGGTAGTCTGACGATTTTGCTCTGTTGGATATTGAATTGGTATTGTGAACTCATAACTTAATAAGCATCCGCATTTGATATAGATTGAGTTCTTCCAACTTCATCTTGGGATAAAAACTCTTCTTGTGTAAAATCAATGTAATGATAAATAGTCATTTTCTATAAATGAGAACAAAACACTAACCACAGTTAAAAATCATAGCATATCTTTTGATTATAGTTAAAGTTATTATTTATTTAACCATATTCAAAATTTATGATAAATAATTCATAATCTATTTTTTATTTTTGACAGTGTCAGCAGCTCAAGTTTGGCGGTCGACCCACAAAGTATCACAATATATACTTCCAACCTATTAACACCTTGGTTTCTTCTCTTCCAAAGTTCATTTTCATTGTTTTCATCATTTAATTTATAAATTCTAAGCTTGAATCAGCATAAAAGTGAGACAGAAAAACACTAAGTTTCATATACTACAAGATCAGAAAGAGAAATGGAAACGTCAGGAGTAGAAAAACGGCGAGGAGTGGTGCTAGTTCCATGCCCTTTCCAGGGCCACATAACTCCAATGCTTCAGCTGGGCTGGATTCTTCACTCCAAGGGATTCTCTATACACATCGCCCACACCAAATTCAACTCCCCAAATCCTTCCAACTTGCCTCACTTCACTTTCTTGCCCTTATCAGATTACTTAGATGGTTGTGATACTTCTTTCCACAATCTACTGAATGTAATGTCAGTTATAAACACAAACTGTGAAGCCCCTTTTCAGGAATATATGATGAAGATGGTGGGTGAGGAAGAGGTTTGTGGGCAGCCGGTAGCATGTATCATCTATGATTCCATCATGCAGTTTGCCGAAGCGGTGGCTAATAGGCTGAAGCTTCCGAGTATTGTGCTTAGAACTACTACCGCTGCATATATGCACTCCCATAATGTCATGTTTCAACTTCTTGCAGAAAATTTAGTTCCCTTGCCTGCAGGTATGTTGTGACTTAGAAGGTGTTAGTTTGTCTAAACTTATTTAAAAGCTTAAAGACATTGAATCTTATTTTAAAGCAGAGTCTCAACTGGAGGCTGCAATTCCTCAAGTGTACCCTCTCAGATTCAAGGATCTACCTTTGCCAGCTACCATAGAAATCCCACAACCTGTACTAGATTTTCTGCACAGTTATATGGATATAAGATCGTCTTCGGCAGTCATCTGGAACACTATGGATCAGCTTGACCATTGGGCATTGCAGCAACTTCAGCAAGATTGGCCTGTCCCGTTCTTCTCGATTGGCCCTTTCCACAAAATGGCTCCAGCAATACCAACCAGCTTATTGGAGGAGGAGAGCGGCTGCTTGTCCTGGCTAGATAAACAAGCTCCCAATTCAGTAATATACGTAAGCTTAGGCAGCTTAGCGATAATAGACGAAAAGAAGCTGATTGAGATGGCAAGGGGGATTGCCAAAAGTGAACAGCCATTCTTATGGGCTGTCCGTCCTTCTTTACTCAATGGTTCAGACGCAATCAAATCCTTACCGGAAGATTTCATGAAAATCACTCAAGAACGAGGAATGGTGGTTCAGTGGACGCCTCAAAAGAAGGTTTTAGCTCATCCAGCAGTGGGAGGGTTCTTGACGCATTGTGGTTGGAACTCGACCTTAGAAAGCATGTGTGAGGGTGTTCCGTTAATATGCATGCCATGTTTTTCAGATCAGCTGGTGAATGCAAGGTACCTGACCTACGTGTGGAGAGTAGGCATGGAATTGGAGAATGCTGGTGAGAGAAGCATCCAGGAAGCCATTAGGACTCTGATGGTAAGCGAAGAAGGGGATGCAATAAGACAGAGAGCATTGCACATGAAACGGGAAATAGAGCGATCCATAAACGAAGGAGGTTCTTCGTACGACTCACTATACCGCTTGGTAGAGTTTATCACCTCATTGCCGGGGACAAAATAACAAATCTCCCATGTTGGCATTTAGATGATCCAGTTTCATAATGTACGAAAAATTCTTGATTTTATGGATCACCAATTACAAAATTATACTGGATCTCATGGCTTCTCATGTCGTATCTCCTGTTTTTATTTTATGATTTAGCAAATGAATCTTAATGTACATGTTCATTTGACAGAAATGACATATAATATAAGTTTAGTCCTATTACATTACAAGTAGTAATCACATTTTTTAATAGCTCAAATATTATCTTTTTTCCTTTCTATTGTGTGAAATTTTAAAATTTTTAGATTCGAATTAATAAAATGATTTATAATAACCTGACTCGTCCGATTTGCAATCTAACCCGTATATTTAGACCCATTTATACCCAACCAGCCCACTTACCACTCCCATCTCTCTCTATTGAAAGTCTACTGACCGAACTCAAACAACAAAACTAGAAACTGCAACAAAAAGTAAAAGGGTAAATTACGTCATCCCTCCCTAATGTTATATCTAAATACAAAAATCTCTCATCATTCTTAGGAACATTACAAGTACACTTTTAAAAAATACGTACAACAAGTACATGGAAGCAAATTTTTAATTAAAAATCCAACTTGAACAAATATCAGTTTAATTTACCCGATTTGATGCCATCTGCCACTCGGCGAGAATTTGTGAGTGCAGCAGTTAATGAAAAGAGAGCAGTGGCAGAGAGGACCCCTACACTGTTCTTCTATTCCCCGAACTTATTGTTTGCCGTACATAACAAACTCTAAATTTTAATTATTGTACTACACTCTATTTACTGCAATTGTACTGCCTACTCTCTTTCAATTTTGATCATCACAACCAACCTCTCAATATTCACCACAAACTTCTCTATCTACATCCCATCCACCGCCACGAGAGCACAGGACCGGAGATGGATGGCGGTGGCCACACGCATAGCCCTCCATCAAACGGCACGATGATGATGCACCGCCGTCACATGATGATGCACATGACCTTCTTCTGGGGCAAAAACGCTGAGATTCTATTCGACGGGTGGCCCGGCTACGGCCATCTGGGCATGTACCTTTTAGCCCTTGCGCTGGTCTTTTTCCTTGCCTTCATCGTTGAGTGGCTCTCCAACTGCACCATCCTCCGAGGATCATCCTCCTCCAGCCAGCGGTCCGCCGCGGCGGTGGGCATGCTGCAGACGCTCCTCTACGCCGTGAGGATTGGGTTGGCTTACCTTGTAATGCTTGCAATCATGTCGTTCAACGCCGGGGTGTTTCTAGTTGCCATTGCCGGACATAGTATCGGCTTTTTCTTGTTTGGAAGTAGGGCTTTTAACAAACAGGCGAGTGCTCCGGGGAAGACTTCCGATCTTCCACCCATGAATTGTTGTTGAGGATACATGAACAAATTTTGTTTTCCGTTAGTTGTAAGATTAATTTATGTTGTGCAATAAAATTGTGATGGAAACCTATTTTGTTCAGAGGTGTGGCAAAAATGCAATTGACCCCCATTCAAATGACAAATGACCAAAACCCCAAAAATCTCATCTCAAACCCAAACTTTTTGCTTGCATCACTTTAAATTACGAGATGTTTTGGATTCATTTTCTGAGTGTTTTATTATGTTTTATGGAGATAGATAGAGAAAAATAAAGATAAATAAGTGTGTTAGAGATAGTATGTATGTTTGGATTTGTTTTTAGAGATAATTTAAAATAAGTATTATATGTTTAATGTTGTGTTTTGGGAGACAAAAATTACTATTTATTGTCAAATCATTGTCATATCATGCCTTTTTATATATATTTATATATATGTATGTATTTGTGCTAAAACAGTTTAAAACACCTAAATAAGGTGTTTTTGAATGATGGCAAATATTGAGTATGTTTTAACTTGTTTTGAAAATAAGTTGGAAATGAAAACAAACATAGCGGTTGTATTGGCCAGAAGAATTATAATATTTAATAACAAAGAGTTTTATGGTAGTTTTTGCGAGGTAGTTAAAATATTTACTCATAACAAATATTTTTATCATGACTTTTAGCTGTAGCAAATAATTTTTTTATAAAAAAAATTAATTTTTTGTGTCAATCTTATTTAATCGTAGTTAATAATAATCACTGATCATAATTTTTAATCATAATCACTAATATTATAATTAATAATAATTTTTTTTCTAGTGCCGGAAGGCTGAAGTTATATATATATATATATATAAATGAGTTTGTAGTTTGGACAGGAACAATGAGACACAAAAATATAAAATTCAGACCGCAAAAAGACAATTATAAGTGGCAACAACATTGTGTGTGTAAGAGATGTGAGAAGGTGAAGGTGCATGAGAAGCGCCGTGCTAGAAAGGCAGTTATTTAATATTTTATTAGTAAAAAAAAATATTATATTAATATAATTAATTTTAATATACTAATAATAATATGTCGAGTCGTGATTTAAAATCACGACTCGATATTAAAAACTATTTTTTTATCACAAAAAAGCCCAAGTCGTGATCTCTAATCACGACACTAAGTCGCAATCCAAGCTCGCGACTTGGGCTTTTTTGCTTTAAAAAAATAGTTTTTAACGACTCGATATATTATTATTAGTATATGAAAAATAATTATATTAATATATATATATATAAATATATTTTACTAATAAAATATTAAATAACTGGCTAGAAAGGTGCTGTTTCTAAACGGCATGAGCTTTGCCACTCTACCAATTCTCTCTCACTCCTATTTATTCATAACATCAGAGTCCCACCACTTACTTTACATGTCTATCTCCATACACACACATATTAAAATATTATTATTTTAAATAATTTTTTTATTTATTAATTTAAATTTTTAAATAAAATAACATGATATCATAATGAGTCCAGATAAAAAGTTTAGTTTTGGGTTTGAATCTTTTTGTCAAATGAGAAAATTATGTAAAATTGCAGTATTTTATTTATATCTCATAAAACACTTTATGATATTCTATAAGTTTTTAAATATACATCTTGTAAAAATGATTTAAGAATATATTATAAGTTGCATAGTCACCAAATAAAAAAGTTAGAAGGTTGTAAATACTAACTTAAAATGGGGTATAGGTATAGGTATAGGTTTAGGTCAACTCAATTTTCGAAACATAATTAATATATGGTGCCTTACACAATGGCTTTCATTATCTAATACGAAAAACACTTTTCCTACAAACTAACCTATTAATTAATTAGTTAAAATAACACGTCACCATCCACTGCATTAGACTTTTTAATCCCTCTATTGTTTTTATGTGTTATATATACTTGGTTTAATATAGACATAAAAAATGTATATACTGATTAAAATAGAATATATGACGAGATTTGAAACAGAAAATTAGCTTGAAACGAAAATAGTCAAGAATGGAAAGGGATGCATATTATTAAGAAGGATTTGCGAAATTGTCAAAAGTGGAGTACAGTAGGTGTGGAAAGCAGTACAGCGACGCTGTCTTATATAATCACTACGTACTCACTGCATCTGCCTCTTAATTTCAGTGTCTTCAAAATCATAGTGTATGATCAAGCATGGAGAAGATGCCTGGAATGGCGCCGCCGCCGTCACCATCCCCGGCAGACGGCATGCAGCATCACACCACGACCTCGTCCTCTCATCATGCCATGATCATGCGCATGACATTTTTCTGGGGCAAGAACGCTGAAATTCTCTTCTCTGGGTGGCCCGGAACAAGCACAGGGATGTACGTTTTGGCCCTCATATTCGTCTTCCTGCTTTCGGTCATGGACGAGTGGCTCTCCCAGTGCGGAAGAATCGACGTCGAAGGTCGCGGCAAAGTTTCTGGTGGTTTGATTCGGACAGTGGTGCATGGAGTGAGGATTGGTGTGGGCTATCTTGTGATGCTAGCCGTCATGTCATTCAATGTGGGTGTGCTGATTGTTGCTGTGGCAGGACACGCTTTTGGGTTCTTTCTCTTTGGTACAAGAGTTTTCAAGAAATCTGGTACTGATTCGGACAAGGGTTTTTCTCTTCCCACCGGTTGCTGACAGGGGTGGGATTGTGCTTGCCCATGGATTTCAATCTCACTTCATCATCATCACAATCATCCATTCCCTAATTTATTATATATATGAATTGCCCTCGTTTAAAATTATAATTTTAAATTTATGTTGCAGTCTTTGCCACTGGAGCCCAACAATGGTATTAGATTTTAGGTTCATGGAAATGTGCATAATGTTTGGATTCATTTTTGGAGTGTTTTATTGTGTTTTATAGAGATAGAGAGAAAAAAAATAGATAAATAAGTATGTGTTAGAAATAATATATATGTTTGATTTGTTTTTAGAGATAACTTAAAATAAATATTGTACGTTTAATGTTGTGTTTTGAAAGACAAAATTACTATTCATTATCAAATCACTGTCAAATCATGTATTTTTTATATATATTTATGTATATATGTATGTATTATGCCAAAACAGTTAAAAACACTCAAATAAGGTATTTTTGTATGATAACAAACATTGAATATGTTTTAACTTATTTAAAAAATAACTTGAAAATGAAAACAAATATAATGGTAATGTTTAGAACCGCTCTAAATCCATCTATGATTAATTTTTTATTTTTATTTTTCTGTTATTTTGAAAAGTATTTTTAGAAATCTAGAATAAAATTAAATCGAAAATTAGGGTGCAGCAAGTGTGCCTAGGCAGCCTAGTGGCGCTCGCACAGGAAGGGCTCTTGAGCAGGTGATGGGCACGTGCACGCGCCAACAAGCAAGTGCGCTTGCGTGCACAGGCGCCAGGGACACGTGCAATCCCAACACGCAGGCTTCTACTTCTTGTTATTAGAAGAAAAGTTATTACTATCTATTAACTTATTATGATTTAAAAGAAATATAAAAATTTATATTATCCATAATGAACATTATTTTTTTTATAAATTTTAGTTATAATAAAATATTTTAGTCGCACTAACAAAAATTACAACGACATAACTTTGATCAATAATTATTTACTATAACTATTTATTTATATCCATAACAATTATGTATGATTAAATTATGGTTGGTAGGAGTGCAGAACTGCGCACCAGTGTGCAACAACTATAAGGCGTACTGTTTCTTGAAAATTCTGAATGTTGATGTTGTTGTAACGAGAAGCACATTGATTAGAATTATGAATTTTCAAAGCAAATATAACAGCAGCAGATTTGTTTATTGGAAATTCAATGTCTTTTAATTTGCTGCATTAAAGTGGTGAGGTTAAAGTCACGCCATTTCTCATTTGCAAACAGAAAAAACAACTTCAAACTCCTCTCTCGGCCTCTCTCTCAATATTTTAAAGATTTGAGCTTTGTTGAGTGTTTAATTAAGGTATTCTTCGGTATAGTGATAAAATCAAAATAACTGCAACCGTCTTATTTTGAGAGAAATTACGGTTGTACTTGGTGCATTATTGATACAAAACGTATATTTTCTTCAAGTCAAGCAGTGAATTGTGCGATTTGATTCAATTTACGATTCCTATTCGATTTTCTTGTCGTAAATAACGTTTCTAACTATGATATATTATTTGCTTTTGATTTCTAAATCCGATTGTTATATTTCAAAACATTATTTCATTACACGAAACTGAAATTTCTTCAACACATATTTTAAAGATTAAAAAATTGTGATTATTCTCCAAAAAAAAAAAAAGAACAGAAAAGAAAAAAGAAGCTTTCCCGACCAATTATGAGTTTATGAAGAAATGAAATAAGGGCACTGCACATCCTATATAATAAAGAGCTCAAACTTGTAGTCAGGAGTTGTGAGCTATCGGAGCTAGCATCTAAACTAGCCAGAACACCCGACTACAAGCCTATCTATAAGTAAGAGAGCTAAACGACCTGTCTATTCCAGAGGAAATAATAAATTAAAAACCAAAAAGAAAAAAATGATTTTAGAAACAAATATTAAATCATGAAATAAACAATTTATTTTTTATCTATTTTTTTAAAATTAGTTGTTGTTTTTGAATGAGCATGTCATAAATTTTATGAAGCAATTACATTTTTTGAGAAAATGATTTTTTTTTAAAAAAATTAAGTTTTTAATTACTTGAAAAATGTGTGAAAATTAATTGAAGAGGCAATTGGAAAATTCATTGGTCATTTTTAAGGTAACCCTAAAGTAGATATTTCAAAAAAGGTGAGGAGACAGCCAACAAGGCCCTGCCCAGAAGGCTGCAGCGCAGGCCACCGACAGACTATTGCCTACATACACCTAGCGACCATTTTGACAGTCTAATAGGTATTCACCACCATTATTGAATGAATACTCATTTTTTGATCTATTTGATACCAACATTCCAAACAACAATTATTTTAAGATTACTTTCTATTCGTTAATGCCGTCGTTTATTTCGACGATCGTATTAAATAAATGATAAAATTATTTATTATTACTATTTAATCAAAATTTCAAGGGTATAATGGTTAATTCACATCTTGGTGTCCTTCTCGGACTAAATTTTTATCATATCTCAATGTGATATTAATTATTCAGGTATAACAGTAATTAGTAAAAACTTTAGTTTTATATCAGACCTCCATACAACAAAATAAACGCTGTATTAACCTATACTAATTTTCTTATAAAGACTTATACATCAAAATAAAGGAAGCCTAAATTGATCCCAAATTGCAAAATGCTTTCCATATTATAAATGGATGGAATGAACATCGTGTGCTTGGATGAATGTGAATGGACATTGTATTATAATTATAATTTTGCGGTTTTTGCAATTGAAATGAGGCACGTGCTTCTCGTCTTTTCTTAGTTACTGATAATTCACGGCACATTCTACATGCGAGCATAATTATTTAATTTTATTTATATATTTTTAATTAGTATATGCGGAAGAATGAGTAAATATTATATTTATAAGAAAGTGATAGAAAAAACACAAATAAAGATATAATATAGGAATGAAAACAAACGGAAAAAAAACTATGAAAAGTTGGTATGGTGGACATGAGTCCATGTGTCTTCATTCTTGAATTTAACATGACTGTTTAACGTTGTTTCTTGGGTATACCATAGTAAGCATGAATCTCATATTTGGAATGGGTTCCAAACCTACAATCATTGTTAACAGCTTATAGTATATGATGCATGTATATATACGGACACCACCACACCAACACAATACGATACGAACACGGCGATACAAAAATTATAAAAATGATTAGGATATGATACGGTTATATATAATATATTTTTATTATATATATTCTCAGTTTTTCATAAAATTAGAATATGTAATATGAAAAATATTAAAATAAGCATATCTTACATCTACTTTAATTGAATGTGGCTTAAAGAATATACAGAATAAGTTTATTTTAAAATAAATAAGGCAATAAAACTTTTTTAATAATTTAAATTAGTTAAATTATCGTGAATCTCTCTCGAATTTTTTATAATTTCAACATAATATTTTTAATTTAAGAGGAGTGAATTAATTCTTTTTTTTATTAAGTCTAAAATTCATTTTTTATTAAAGATAGCCCAAATTTTTTTAAAAATTATAAAAAAAATTAAAACGTGTCCGAAATATATCGGACACTTCAATAAGCGTGTCCAACACCTTGTCCTTTTTTTTTTTAATTTTTGGAGACACCGATATCGTGTTCAACACATGTCCAAAACGTATCCTTATCCAACACTGTATTGAATAATTTTTCAAAGTATTAATACATTATAATTTATAACATTCAATGGTCCTCAATATCTAATAAATAAACATTAAAAAAAAATAATTGACAACTAAGGGCACAACCGTTCATTATACCCAAAAAGTTAACATCGGTAATATTAGATGACAAAAGTAAAGAATGTGCAGACTTTTGTGTTAACAGACTTCTATTTAACACAAATTAAGAAATCTTAAAATTACATTTATGTCAAAAGGGAATAATTATTTTCCATTTTTACTAAACTACAAAGGGGTTGTTGGCATTAAACCCTTTACTCACATTCCCTCTCTTCACCGACCATAATTGAATCTCCAATATTTTAATGCCTGAACAAGACAATATTCCTCCAATAACAACACTGATTTAAACTACGATTCATCCCAAAAGAAAACAAACCCTTGAAATTTATATATAAATATGAACCATGCAACTTGCACCACTTATACCCTTTATTCATCATCATCATCATCATCATCATCAAGGGCTTTCTTGGCCCCATTTTCATATAATCAATTTACAAAGAGAAAATGGGAGCCATGGAATCATTCGTTACAACCCTATTTATTATATATATATTTTTTGAAATTTTTACTCAAATTAAATTTGATCGAATCAAATCAATTATAAAGCAAGTGTAATACACTTGTCATGTGATTGGTTGTTTTTCATAAAGTGTACACAAATCATACAACAAATGTATTGTACTTGCCATATAGTTAATTCAGATTCGATTAAACTCGATTTGAGTTAATATTCTCTTACCTTTTTGGTGATTGGGACATATTATTATCTTAATTGCCTTCTTGTGTCCCATCTGGCTCTACATAAATGCTTCCATGTGTAGCTGCCGAAAGATGTACAGATTAGACAAACGACACATTATTAGTACGCAGCGGTAGCGGTAGACGGTAGGGCATGCGCGCGCTAGCTAGTAGCTAGTACGTCCATTCTTGCGGCAGTCGCATCTCGTCGCTATTTGCAGGGAGATCTGAATCTCCATTTGGTAGCACATCCTTTCTTGTGGATTCATCTGCTGCAATTCACGACAAAATTGAATTATGTTCTGTATTTTTCAATATTGATAACTATTAAAATGTCAGCATCGAGACTTTTTTCAAGTGGATGAGACAGAAACTCATACCCTGTGTTTTGGATTTGTGTTTTAAATATTTTATTTTGTGTTTTGAAAATAAAGAGAAAAAAATAAAGATAAGTAAGTGTGTGTAGAAAATAGATGATATATTTGGATTTGTATTTTGGAGTAATTTAAAATATTTTAAAATAAGTGGGTGTAGGTTTGATGTTGGGATTTGAGAGACAAAAATTACTATTCATTATCAAATCATATATTTTTATATATAAATATGTATATATATAAATATTTTATGCTTAATGTTGTATTTTTTAGAGACAAATTATTATTTATTGTCAAATTATGTCTGTTTTATATTATGTATATATATAAATATATAAAGAAAGTTGAAAAATAAAAAAATACACAAGTAAGGTGTAAAAATGTAAAAATAAATATTAAGTGTGTTTTATCTTGTTTCGAAAAATACGAAAACATGAATCCAAACACTGTCATTGCAACTTAATTTTATTGTTTCCATTTTCAGCTATTAATTAATTAGCTGCCCCGTTTATTTGTGCGATTAAATGTTTCATTTTAAAGTTTACTGAAACTTGTCTTATATTTTAATACATCACGTATATAGAATTTTTATTTAAAAATATGGCAAGTACTGCACATAGATGCCAAAACTCAGACGCCAATATATTTTTTACCCCAATATTTATTTAGATTAACAAAATGTTTAGTTTAAATTATATTAGATTTAATAATAATAATATAATCAGAACATTACACTTAATATATAATTATTATATAATATAAAAAAAAGTGAAGAATCACGTAACAAGTATTATTATTAGTGGGGTTGGATCAAACCTAATATCTAAGGCAGGAGGGAAGGAACTACAGTTTATGCGAAAGGGAAAGGATAAGGTGCTTTTGGAGTAGTGATTGGAAAACCTACCAGTACCAGTTGATGAGGGTGGGGCGCCGGAGGAATCTTGCACTCGATTGAAATGTAGTTCCAAAACTTGCAAAACTCTTGTGGGCATCAGAACCATTGAGCAACCTGATCATCATCAACATCCAAAATATTAATTATTAATGCATGTAAAATTAGTCAACATGGTAATAATGATGATGATGATGATATATATATATATATATATATATGGTTATTATATTATGAATAAATTTAATCAGATGATAATATATATTATGTTTAAGTCTATATATACACACTGTTTTCTTGAAATATTAAATAATTTTTGTTTAACAGTTGAATTGATCGAAAGAACGTTCAAACTGTAGAATTTGTACATGAGGGAACATGTTAAGATATTAAATATTATATAATAATTTTTTCTTTGACAACTTAAAATTTTAAATAAAGTGATTGTTTAACATGTATTAAATCATGCCAAATAAAAAATTTTGGGCTGGAATTTGGAACTTCATTGCCGCTTATTTATTAATGAAATATTTTACGTCCAAAATTTTACGTAAAGAAATGTATTAATATATTAAATACTTTTTTACCTAATAATTTAAATTTTAAATCAATATATATATATATATATATATCCAACTAGGTCTTTTTATACTCTTCCACTTTTCTTTTTCCTTTAAATCATCAAAACCTAAGATTCAAATCATGACTAACCAACTAGGAGTGTGTGTGTGTGTGTCTCTTTCTCCGTCTCTCATAAGAGAAAAGTGATAGGGGACGCAGTAGCGTGTATGGTCCTCATCAATCTTGAGGAAAGAGTGGGGGACCCACAGAAAAGATTCCAAATCAAGGTAATTGGGTGATGCATATTCGAGGTGGGATTCCACCCAACAGGATTCCAATCTAAGCTTATTGCTTCATCCACTTTCCTACATTAATTACATTACTACATCAAGCTGTTGATGATAAATCATATTATATCGTACAAGTCCAACTAGACGAAGAAGATGCAAACTCAGACAAGTCATCTCTCACCATCTCTTCACAACCAAATATCAAGGAATCTACACCCTTTTTCATATACAAAGATTCTCTACTTCCCATTCATAGAACTACAAATAAACACCAATTAAAGTGGTTTAACAATTACATCTTTTTAAGGTTGTTACAATGTGCTTGTCTTAGATTTATTATTATTATAAATAATTTCTCATTGTATGAAAATTGCAAATATTTTCTTATACAGACTTTTATGAAAAGGGTATTAGTTAAACGGCCGTTAATTTTATAAAGCTATTTGTAAATTTTTCAAACAACGAGGATTTATTTACAATTATGACAAATTTAATTTCATTGTAATTTACCTTAAATTTTATTCATGTATCTGAAATAATTACAAAAAAATTTATAAAACTAGTGAAGTACAGAGTGTTTGAAAACAAAAGCAAAAATTTAAATAAATTTTGGAGTTAAAGTTTTAGTGTTTGAAAAAATAATTTAGGTCTAGAAATACTTATTCCCATAAAAAATTTTATTTGTTTGTATAAGAGATTAGTCATTCCATCTTCCGACATGGTATTAATTATTCTCAATATGATGGGATTGAATTTTTTTTTCTTGTATTAATATAATATTTAGTTTTATAATTAATTAAAATTAAGTAGTTTCTGTATCTGCTACTGAGAATTAATTGGGTAGGCATGGTAATCAAAAAGTAAATATTAGTTTTATATTTAATTATTTTATTAATTCAAAATATTTTTTTAATAATATGGTGGGTGTATTATGATTAAATAAATTACTCCATTTGGTTATTCAAATTATTATTATTTTTTTGTACAAAACTATTGAGTCAATAATTTTTTTTATGTAAATAAATAATTTTTTTCACACACACACATATGTATATCTTGTCATTAACATATGAGATATTTCATAAATTGTTTATAACATTTTATAAGCAATTTGAAAATACGACTTTTATACATTGAATTGAGCATATTCAATAAAATTTAAATAAGTAATTTATTTCAAAAAAATTACTAAAGGAAAATTTATCATAAAAATAATTTTTTTCCACTACTAATTATTATTTTTTAATTATTAATTATGTGAATGGATCAACTAAAAAAATAAAAATTTTATTATCTTCTAAATTTGTTATGTATACTAATTATAAAAATATTATTTATTTTTTTTCTTATTTTATTTCTAAATTCATTCCATCTTCATTTGATTCCATTCCTAAGCCTAAAAGATATTGAGTTGAAAAGAATTAAAGATTACGTTACTGCTTACCCGATTTCTTTTTGAGGTGAGTCGGATCTCTAGCTCCACGAGGCAAAAAGACTCCGGTGCCAGGAGACCCAGTTCTCGATCCGGATCCACCAAGAAAAACGGCCTGCATACCTGACCCGGAGTGCCCATGGCTAATTCCCCATTCTCTCCCTCTGTATTGCATATAGTGCTGTTGCTCTGTTTTCGGAAGCTGTTTCTGCTGAGTCGACTCGGTCCCTTTGGCTCGTCGTCTCTCTTTGCATACTACTTCTGGTTGATTTTTCAACTCATACACCTACAACCAAAATAATGTATTGATTAGCATTTATCTGTGGTGGACTGAGACAACAGTTCTGTCTTTGTAATGGAGATTTCTAACTCAAATAGAGTCCGATCAGATCTAAATTAATTATACATAGTTGTAATATCCTTATCATATAATTATTATACAAGTATTACAAAATAAATATATAAGCAGAAATTTTGGCTTACTTGAATCGGCGGCCTTCCATTGTTAACGCAGACTGGGCTGGAATATTGAACGCCGCCAGAATCCACATCACTCCTCTCTTTCTTACTTTTCGCAGGCCGACTTCCCTTTAATATCACCAACAAAGGATTAGCCATGGACACTGCAAGGAGTAAGAAGAGCTCCAATCACTGTTCTTCCAATATAAGCTTACCTCAAAAACGTGGTTTACATCTGCGTTTTCTTCTTCTTCTTGCAGCATGCACTCAGCCATCTGACGAGTCAACTCGGCGATGAAGTCTCCGTCGTCGTCGCCTTCGGATGACCCCAAATCCGAATACAACGGCGTGCTGAAACCCGAGGATGACGAATCACAAGACGAAGACAGATTCGAGCTCGAGCTCGAGCTTGAGCCTTCCAATTTCGACATGATAGTATTTCGATGAGGTTTGAACAAATCAGAGAAAAGCAGAGTTTTCCTCTCGTTACAGTCAAAAGCCATAGCTCTCAACTCTTTCGCGTTTCGGCAAAGTTATGAGGAGCAGAATATGGAGCGGGCAGAAGGATTTCTGGAGTTGCGGTTGATTCCAAATTATGGGTAATCCATTGTACAGGGGGTTTAATAATAATGATTGGGGGTGGGGGGAAGTAACAAATTAGAGAAAGAATTGAGGGGGTCACGTCGTGTTCAAAAGCATTGTCTTTAGTATAGGGTTCAAATTTTTATTTAGATCTTTTATCACACTTTCGTATCATATATTGGTATTATCTTAAATTAATTGGTGATCGACATGCATTTTGTTTTTCAAATTAAAAAGTGTAATCAAATTAAATTACAGAATAAAACTGCAGTCGCATACAATACATATACGAGTGTGATATCAATATGATACGAAAGCGTGATAGAAAATTAACACAAAAAAATTGGGATTGTGTTTTAGTGGTTGTACCGTACATTTGTCTGGGGCAACCAAAGGCTAACTCAACTGCCAATTGTTGGAAAACTGAATTTCTTGTTTGTTGGTATTAAATAGTTGGGATTGGAGTAGTTCAGTTGAGTTGGTTTGAAACATTTTCTCTCCTAACGTTGCTACAAATGGTCACGATTGAGGGTTGTTTGCGCTGTCACCAACGTCGTTGACCAATTGCTGCCTTCCCACCTTCCCTAATTCTTTTACCAATTTCTTGTTCAAATTCATTACGAAAATTTTCATGTACATCTATTCTGAAAATCATTTCTCCCTTTATGTGTACATTTCACTATTTGTGTTATCTAGATGTAATATGATATGAGGTGGGGCATGAGTCTTCTTGGTAATAATTGTTTTTTTCTTAATTACTTTCTTTTGGTAATTTAGAAGCACGTGTTAAATAAAATAAGTATTAAGTAGATCTCAATTTTAGTTTTTTGATATATAAATCGGACAATTTGATAGTGATAAGTTGCATTGATGCAATTAAGTGAACGTACTTAAAACATTAGGGTTGGGGTATTAGTCCTAAGGGGGTCAACCTAATGGTTTGGGCATAAGATTTCTCTATGGAAGGCCTCCGATTAGAACATTAGATGTGGATGTATGTTGAGTTCATGAGTGTAAAAAGCTAGGCTGGGGTACTGGTTTTTAGAGGGGACAACCTAATAGTTCGGACACAAGACTTCTCTATAGGAGGTCTCCAATTAGAGCATTAGATGTGAATGTATGTTGAGTGCATGAGTGTAAAAAGCCAGAACTAGGGTACTGGATTTTAGAGGGAACAACCCAATAGTTCGAGTACAAGACTTCTCTATGGAAGGTCTCCTTTTGGAACATTAGATGTGGATGTATATTGAGTGCATGAGTGTAAAAAGCCAGGGCTGAGGTACTGGTTTCTGTGAATGAACAACCCAATAGTTCAGACACAAGACTTCTCTATGAAAAATTTCATGTTCGAATTTTAAGTGTATGCATGTAATTTTGTGTGAGTGAGTGTTTAAAACAAAAATAAAATTGGAGTACTGATAGTGTTTATCCAGTTGAACCAATCATATCAGTATAACGTTGAACATCGTACATATTAAATAAAAAATAAATGGTGCGGCGACAATAAATGACAACACTACTGGTTCCTTGAGCAAATAGCGAGGCTTCTTATAGTGTAAGGTTACCAAAAAATTGTTGAAGGATGTTTTAGTCTTTTTATTTGTGGGCATGTAGTTTTTATATCATAACATAATTAATATTCATCGTTTAATATTTAAAAATCTTAATAAAAAAAACTTTTTAAAATGTACTATTCAAATAAAATAAGGAATAATTTAGTCCAAGTGACAAAATTTTGAGTTTGTAATATTTAAAATAGATGGCATCAAATTTTGTTTTTGTTCATGATGTCACATGCTAGGGGCTTTATTCTGTCTTATTCCATTTATTTTTAGGCTGGTCATAAAGCCACTGTAGTGCCATATACACATTCTGGACTAATTTGTCTGATGCAGTCATCAAATTTTTTAATTCGAATTTTATTATATCTTTTATTTCATTATATATATATGTATAAAAATAATATTTATTTTATAAAAAAAAATTATATATGGCATGAATATATTTAAAAAAATAATGCTTGTAATGTTGTCATTGAAGGAGAATTTTTTATTATATACTGGAGTTTTATATACTAGTTGGATCCTCTACGTAATTATTATTTTATTTAAAGAATCGATTACAGTTATATAATATTTTTTGGTTAGTCCAGCACTTTTAATGATAGTTAATCAATAACTACTATTAGAATTAATTAAAAAATATTATTAAAATAGATCCATACCTATATATTGATGAGATTTAAATTCATAACTTTTTAATTATGGAGTTTTAATTTCTCTAACTAAATTAAACTTGATGGGCTTATCTGCACGTAATCAAACAAACATATAAGTGTTTGTGTTCCATTTATATAATATTTAAGGATGATGTATTGGCAGCTGAGTTGTCGTGTTAGAGAACGAGATCAGCACTCCTCTTGCAAAAGAACTAAGTATAGAGGAATTACGATGATTTGGGGACTTTTTAACAAGAAACTAAATGATTATTAGTGAGAGGAGGGCAAGTATGTGTCCTCATTTCAGTTCAACATATTTAATTAGACAGAGTCCTGAAATGGAAGGGATGGGTGTGTGCTTGTCCGAAAGCTTGCTTCATCAGACATAGACCCTTGCACTGTTGGGCTTATTCCAAACGAAACCAGGTTCTTTTGACCTAATTTCTGTGTCATTAGTTAGGAGCGGTAGTTAACTGGCCCACGCCTTCCTAAG
This sequence comes from Sesamum indicum, assembly GCF_026168435.1. NCBI lineage: Eukaryota > Viridiplantae > Streptophyta > Magnoliopsida > Lamiales > Pedaliaceae > Sesamum > Sesamum indicum. Next base: position 4,770,091 of record NC_142665.1, on the reverse strand, counting down.
TTTGATGAGGAGGGACTTCTAGTTTACCTAATTACAAACTTATTTTGTTATGTATGAGGATCAATTTCCGTCTCAACAACCCAAAATTAGGTGCCATTGAGTGTTGGTGCGAGTAAAAAATGTTCAAGTTCGATGTACTGTTTCGGGAACAATGCGTTTCTCCATCATTACATCGATGAAGTCAAGTATCACTTGTTTGTGACCATCTTCACATGATTGATCGAGTCAGCCAATTGTTTGTGGGATCAATCTGATCGTTCGGAGAATTTCGCTTCATTTTCTTACACCAATTTGCTAGCAAATAACGACACAGAAAGATGTCCATGGGCTTTCTCCCCATTACAACATGGTGAATATTTATCATATTTTAATAGAATATCAAGTGTGCTACTACTACAACTACTTTAATATTAACTCTCAACCAGTAGTGTTCCTTTTAAATTGGTAGAGAATTATTGACACTACTCAAATAATAATAATAATAATAATAATAACAACAAAACTTTAAGTGGTATATTAAAATTATCACTAATTATGTACATTTTAAGTGACAAAAGTTTTTATTTTATCAATATAATAATTTTCATAGTTTTGATAGTAATAATATATATATATATATATATATATATTTATAAAAGATGTCACTAAGAATAACTAATGATAAAATTGTCATTATAAATAATTGATGATATGTGTATAGTGATAATGTAGTAATAATAATAGATATAATTATTATTTTATCTATCTGTGTTATATATTAAACATGATACGGTTAGAATATTGCATTTTAATCTATTAACTGATAATTTTTTCTTTCCTCTCCAACTTTATGATTCTAACTTTTAGACCATATTTTTATGTAATAAATTAAGTATACATATCGAGTGTGCCATTATCGCTAATTTATATTGTCATTAATTATATATGTGTCGCTGATTGTTTATAATTAGTAATTTCAGACATAGTTATTTTCACTAATAATTTTATTATAATAAATTTAAATTATTATCATTTAATATATACACGAGTTATAATTTTAAATCATAATTTAATATTTTGTTACTTGATTCAGCACACGACGTAAATTGATGCTTTATTGCTCAAGGTATTATCTAATCAAGTTTTATATGAGCCTTATAGTTTGATTATAGGAGGCTTTGGATCTTATGAGCTATTTAATCTACTCGAATACAACTGATGTGGGACACATGCCCACTGCCCTGATCATCAGCCCCCAGACAAGGGCTTGAGATCGGCACACAACCTAATTCATATAGACAAAGCAAAATGATGCGGCGTATGGTATGATTGATGTTCCATTACGCAAGGTATTGTCCGCTTTAATTTCATTAGAACCTTACGCTTTTATCTAAAAGAATGCTTTTCTAAAAACAGAAAAGTTTGTAATTATAAGGCAAAAATCAGTTTGTAAGAAGCTCCTTACAGCTCGCCTTTCCTTGGCATTAACTACTCATACCCTAAAACAGAGGAACATTAACCCCTAAAAAAATTATTATTATTATTTTCTTATTTTAAAGGGAAAAAAAAAGGAAAAAAATGTGAGGGAATTTTAAAAGAAATTCCCTCGCTTGGTGACGCAACGTTTTTGTCGAGGGCGTAAAGGAGGCACGACCACAGGATGGCCGTCTCTCCGCCATGTGGCAGAATCCCAGATGAGGTGTGGCCTAGGAAAGAACAAGTCTTAAGGCAGTTCTTTCCGGTAACCTGCTGTAGCCAGTGGGGGAATTGGGCAACTACCGATATGTCCGGTGACAGGGGTCAATGGTTATAAGAGTTGGGGTTTAAGCGTTGGAATTAGAGAGGAGGATGGTTTTCTCAGGGTTTTTGGGCTTTCTTTTTCCTACACGACAAAATCAGAGATAGTCACAGACAATGATGAATCTCGAGGGATTTTCTGTGTCATGTGATTTTAACTGTGTTTAATGATCTGGTTGATGGAGATGGGAAATTCAGATTCTGCTTTTGGGTTCCTACTTTCACGATGAAAATTCTGATGATCTTGCTGTTGTTTGTAGTGTAGGTTTATGGATTTTGATTTCTCAAGGAAAGATGTGGAATTTGGTGGTTTATGGTTGCATGCAAGAGAATTGGTTCTTAGAAGGTGAGATGATCTGATTCTGGGACTCTTTATTCTATGTACTTGTGCAAAGTTGGATGTTTTGGATGAGGATTTTGCTTTTTTTGAAGAATAATACAGGGAACTGAGTACTTAATCTGAATCTTTGCGAGTTTGTTTTCTTTCTTTTCTTTGTAAGGAGGAATGTGTTTGAATTTGAAAGGCCTTGATTCCTCTTTCTTTCAGTTTTTCAGACGTCCAGAAAGGCTTTGGTTCTGCATATCTTGTTGTTTGTTCTTAATTAGATGCTGCCATTTTCCTCCGAGTCGGACGATTGTCGTTGTTACCATTATGAATTTGGTATTTGGTCTTTGATTATGATTTCTGCTATGCAAAGTATCTTTTCTTTTGGTTTTCAGGGAATGAATTTCGGGTCCAAGGTGTTTAGATCTATTATTGAAAAGTTATTAATGTTTGTGCTCTGGTATGAGTTTTTCAAGATGCTATGGTTATTCTGTTTTTCTCTGATTATGTATCATTTGCCAGCAAGTTATTTCATAAATATTTCCAAAATTCAGTGAAGCAGATCTTATGGTGTGTGTTGTTACAATTTCTACTTGAAATCCTTTCATTACAGTTTTGCTGAGGGTTTTGTTTTCCCTACTCTTTGTATCCCCTCTTCAATTTACTTATATGTCATAGTTTTCCCATAGAGGAGAAGAGAAATGATTTATTGTGTCTAGAAAGTTAATCACTGTTTCTTTACTTCTCTATGTAGCAAAGTAGGTTTGTGGCACAAATTCTGTATCTTCTCAGGGTTGTGTCTATTTTGAGGATTAAATACTGAGATTTGGGCTGTGTTAATTGCTTAGTCGAGTCCTTTGTTACAATATCTAAGTTTTGTGGTTAATCTTTTGTAACCTGACCTCTGTAAATTAGTATCTGCTTTATTCTTCTGAACTCTGATGGTCCTAATGTGACTAGGCTTGGCAGGCTATTGTGCTTTGCTTGTGTCCTAGGCGTGTACTAGGTGTGTCGCTGATTTCCTTGGAGGTCTTTATGGTTAAGCAAGATTAACAGCGTCGGTGTGTTCTCCTTTATGAATTTCCTTGATGTGTTTCCTAAGTTATGGTGTTGGAGAAGAGGTTGGAATATGGATTTAATGGCTATCAGGTGCCTCCTACGCCACGAGCTGCGAGATCAGTCAGGGTAATAAAAGACTCTCCTGGGATACAGTTTCTAGTATTTTCCAGCCTGTCGCTTTAAAAACTTACTCTACTCATTTATTTCATTGTTTGTTTTAGAGGAGGTGCTTATTTAAGAGTAAGGCTGGCAACCGCCAATTGTGTGCATTTGACTTATTGGCAACTGTAGCCGACAAGATACTGTTGGACACAGGACGGTCTCCTCCATCTGTGGATACATCTTCTGGAAGGGAACAACAAGCAATTGTTGTAAGTTCAGTTGAGAAAGAAGAAAAGAACGAAGCTGAACCTTTTGAAGAAAAATCTTTTGATCGAGATTGCTATGAAAGGAATTTTCTATTTACTGAGCTTGTCTCAGAAGCTCCTAATTTAAAGATTTGTTCGAATGAGCTTACATGTGCTCAAAATGATGCAATATCAAGACCTACATCTGGAATAACGACTTCGGATTGCTCAGAGAAGGTTGGTTCTGCAGAACAATTGGTTGATGATGATTGCAAGCTTCGACTTGGAATTTCTAGTCCTTCTGTAGATGTTGTGTCTTCTGATTGCGGACTATCTGCTAAGAGTGAATCAGAAGATGAAAGTAGGAAACAGATAAATAATGCCTCAGCAAATAATAAGAATTTGACAAAAAGAAATAGGAATGATATGCACAGTTCAGGGCGTCCAGAGGCTTGGGACAGAAAGCCTTCAGCATTTATTAGTTCAATTGATAGTGTAAAGTTTCCGTTTTGCAGTAAACACACTCCTTCTGGTGCTCTCCCTGTTATCCGGGATTATAAAAAGTTAGCTACTAGAGATGATGACGAAAATTACTCTGCGTTAAATGACCCTAGCACTGGAAATAAGGCCTGTAGACCATCACGTGTTGGAGATCACGGGACCAAGAAGACGCTACCATCAAAGCGTTTTAAAGTCACTCTGGATTTGAAGGACGATGAACATTATAACGCTGGTGAGTTGAGATAAAATTGTTTAGTTTACATGGTCGTCAGTGGTTTGATACGGTCACATGATTTATAAGTGTGTTATGTATGGTATTATCATGCATTCAGATATAGAAAGATGCAATTACCTCAACAGGAAGAACAATTTCAAGTGCGAAAGGTCTATGAGGGATTATCCTTTCAAAAAGAGGAAATTTTATGACTGTGGCTCAGGGTCGAATTGTGATGAAGGCATTGACAGCAATGGAATATGTGTGGTTGAAAATGGCACTAATGAAGGTGAACGGGATTCTCCTCCAACACCTCCAAGAGGTAAATTTTAATCTCAGATAACTCTCTCTCTCTCTCTCTCTTTTTCGATCCATGCACTATCTCACAAACACATCAGGCAAGTTGCGGAATTTTCTTGGATACAATTGATTTGAAATTAAATGTAGTGATCACAATTTCAACTTCTATAACAGGTGAACATGCATCTTTTCCCTCTGGGAATCCCCACGGTATGGGAGTGGTTCATGGGTAATTCATTTTTTTCATTGGTTGGTCAATACATGACATTCGAAGAGATTCTCATGAGTTGTTTTAAACCTTCAGTGAAGCTTAAGATCAAGTCTTTTAGGGTCCCGGAGTTATTCATTGAGATTCCAGAAACTGCAACTGTTGGTTGTCTGAAGGTATTTCAACAACAATTCTGCCTGTTCTAGATATCAGCTGACAAAGCTAAATGTTGTAGCGATGAAAAAGAAAATATTGATGTTGTAAATGAGAAAATGCATATCTATGAAAAAGGCAGGTCATGCTACCTGTGCAAAATAGCCTGTTTTACACATTGATACCATCTGGGGAGGTAGAATTAGTTCAAGACATAGGACCATTGTTCTTAAAATGAGTTTCTTCAGTTTCAGAAGTTTGTATAATTGATCATCTCTTTATTCTTACACATACTGCTCTATTTAAGATTGGGGGTTATGATTTGCTTACCATTGTCAGATTTGATGAAATAAAATTGAATTGATTTCCAGACCACCTTTCTGCATAACCTATCTTATTGTCTCGAACTTCTGAGTCAACTCAGTTTAAGTTCTCTTGATGCATATCACAACTATCGTTTGCTTTAATGTTTTGCAGAGAACAGTTATGAAAGCAGTGAATGCAGTACTTGGTGGTGGAATATGTGTTGGAGTGCTTCTTCAGGGTAAGAAAATTAGAGATGATAACAAAACCTTATTGCAGACTGGAATTTCTCATGACAACAAAATGGATACCCTGGGTTTTACTCTTGAACCCAGAGTCACTGAGGCCCCAATACAATTGTGTCCTGAAGATCGATCGCGCCAACTTGTGCACAACAGTCAACTGCGGGCGAGGTATTCTTTAATCTGTGTACTTTCAAGTGTAATTGCTGAGTCTAGTAGTGTGGCTGCAATTGCTTCTGTATCGACATTGATAAATGTTTCTTGCATGCATACCCTTGACACATATGCTGGCTTCTCGTTGCTGGTCTAATAGCCAATTTTTAACTTTCTATTCTTGTGTCTTATTGATGAAGTCCTCCTGATGGGCTCAGTGTTTAAGTATTCACTTCAGTCTTGATTTTTTCTGCTGACAGTGTACCTTGTTGTGGTACCAGGTACCCTCCTCCCAGTATCACTCACGATGCTGTGCAGCAGGGAAATGGGGATACTACACCTGATCTTCCTGGAATTAATTTCAAGAACTTCAAAGAAAGTGACTATGATTCAGCTCCTTCCCCTTCTGATATGTCATTACAGAAAACTGCTACAGAAACAGAAGCATTAGTTCCCATACCTGCAACGAAACCTGATGCACTCGCTGTGGTTCCTTTGCGGACATTGAAACGATCAGAATCTGCTCAGCGCAGAATCCGTAGACCTTTCACTGTTGCTGAAGTGGAAGCTCTAGTTCAGGCTGTCGAGAAGCTTGGAACAGGAAGGTATGCTTCAGTTATCCAAAGAAAGACAATAGTATACGCATCCTAAACCGAAGTATGGACTTACCAAGAAACACAATGGCATACGCATCCTAAATGTTTGCTTAAGATGACGGAAAATGCTTGCTTCCTCGGTTAATGTGTATTCTATCGCTGTTTTGTTTGTTTACTTTTCTATTAGTTGTTTATGTTGTTCACCAGAGTACTTTTATATTGCAGATGGCGAGATGTTAAGCTGAGAGCTTTTGAAAATGCAAAGCATAGAACTTACGTGGATTTGAAGGTAAGGAGGGAGAATGAGAACTTAGGGAAAAAAAATCAATCATTTCCAATAAATACTTCCCCTTTTAGAAGGAATCTTTTAGAACTCCAGTTACGTTACTTGCTTATGTTTTTAAACTCTCAAATTATTATTTGCTTGAATAATCATATGCTGCAGCTACATTGCTGACCACCACATGGCCTTTGTCTATGTTGTGTTGCCGAAGGATTCAGCGTGCCTTTTATGCAGAAATGTACTCTGCTTTGTTTGGTTTTATTTTATGTGTTTTTCTTTGTTTCTGGAAGATAGAGAGAACAAGATATATACAAGTGTTTGTTCTTTTATAGGTTTTAATATGTTTTGTATTTCATATTAGAGTAACATACAGATTTGACATACTTTTATTTCTCTTGGATAACATGAGCTGTAAGCTCATATTCATACACAGTATGTTCCTGAATGAGAGGCTTTCTTACATAATGTTCTGTTTTCAGGATAAGTGGAAAACACTGGTCCACACGGCAAGAATAGCCCCTCAGCAAAGGCGAGGCGAGCCTGTGCCTCAGGAACTCCTCGATAGAGTCTTGACTGCCCATGCTTACTGGTCGCAGCAGCAACCCAGACAGCATCTCAAATCCCAGCCTGATACTTGCCTTCTTCTCTGAATAGAAACTAGCAGTGTCACTATAGGAAAAACGGACATGTAAGTCGCCTTAGTGGGCGCGACTCTTAGTTATGTTCCGTGATTGATACTACTATGTATAAAGGTTGTGTAAATGAGAAATAGTTGATGTGATTAATACATAGAGCTCTTGTGCTGATCTGGGAGGACTAGCACTTGTATATTGGTGGCTGAATAAGAGCTTGTTAGCAGAATTATTTATGCTGGAAATCTGGCGTTTTGTTATGTGAAATCTATAAAGATATATTTGTTTCTTTCCTGTGTCGTATAATTCAATTCTATAATTTGGTACGCCTACTTGTATCCACTTACCATACAAAGAAAAAAACCTTAAATTTTTTCATTTAATTAGTGGTTTTTGCCAACAGAACAATTTAAGGACTACATTGTCTCGTTTAGGTGGTGAATTTTTTACCAACAAAAGAATTTAAACAAAGATTAATGGTTCGCTGAGTATCCTACTGGTATTTGTGTCTTTTGTGATGTTGATACGGGTGTAGATAGAATCATGTGGAAATTCTACCCAAGAGGATCACTACTTTGTAGTTTGTACCACACATACAAATACATAGGTTGCTCAACCCAATTAGACCAAGTTATTCATATGTGCCGTTAGACAGAGGATAAGAGTGGTATTTAATATAAGGTAAATTATATTAACACTTCTCAAGTATGTCTGTTAATAGTTAGGGTAAGACCCTACTCAGGCTCGGATCCAATGAAGACCCAAAATATTATTCTATATCTAGACCCTATCCAGACCCTTAAACCCAATTCAAGACTCCACAAATAAGTCTTTTTAGATAGAATTTTTTAAATATTATATCATTTATCATACCATTTACAAAATAATCTTATGAAAACAGCAAATCTACATATTTAACAACAATCGAATTTAATATTATAAAACTTTAAAATTTAATTTTATCACTTCAGGTCTTCAAACAAATAATACTGCCTAAGAAGGTGTTAAAAAGTATAGGCGGCATGGTAATATAGTTATACAATGATTCTTTATTATCTAAAAAATGTACATGATTCAAGAATTTGATGATAAACAATATTATGTTATCTTAAATTTTTGAATTTCTTCATTTATATGTAGATCGTAGAGGTATGCAATTCGATTAATCGAACGTATGAAAGTTCATAACTAAAATTTTGATGCCAAAATGGGGGACTTAATACCGAACCGAAACATTTAGTTTGGTTCGATAAAAATTGAACTTATTTCGGTTCAATTCAGATTTTGTGCCGAATTAATAAAAAATGATATAGAAAATATAATGTTAATTTATTTGTTATAAATTATTAATAATTATGTATTAACTATAAGATTTATTATTTTTTATTATAAGTACTTATGTTAAGATATTTAATATTTATTCTTTTATATCTTTTTATATTTATATATATTTTAAATTCGAATACAGGTTTGTTAAACCTACATAAAAAAAATTAAAACCAAGCCGAATAATAAAAATCTAAAAAAAAAACTAATCAAATCAAACCAAAATTTTGATTTAATCGGTTAACTCAAAATTGCACACCTCTAGGAGATTGATTGATAAATAATAATTAATTGAATTGGAAAAGATAAATATTTTTTAGGTCCAAATTGGATACAAAAATCCAAGGGTATTAATGGATAAAAACCCAGTCCAAACCAAATCCATATTTTTTTTAATGGGTTTAAGTATGGATCTGGATCTGGATCTAAGAATATCCATTATGTCTGGGCCTGTATCAAAGACATTTTGCAACCTGTAAATGTTATATCTTAATTAAAAAATTAATTATTAAACTTATAACAAGTTATCCTTTATACACCCAATTGCGAAATTTAATCAAGAGCCTAAAAATAAGCTAGTCATTAGTCATTGTAACTTCTTTTAAGAGTTTATATAACTCTAAAAGCAGACATGAGTGCAAGAATGGGGGCAAAGGAGCACAAAGTAAAAAGCACAAACCAGAATTGAATCACATTAAATTTCTTGAAAGCAGAACGTTACGGTAATTAGGACTCAAAGGCCTAGCAAGAATTAACATCATTACATATAATACATTACAAAACCCTCTTTTTTCTAAATAATTGCCTAGTGAAAAGTTGTGGATGGTTCAGGTGCAACACATTCAATCCATCCAAAACCAATGATAGGCGAATTTTTGAATGCCAGCGGTGGATAGGACTGGAGTCACTGGGTTCCAGTTGTGTCACTAGTTTGCTAAAGAATGAGAAAGAAAATTACTAGTGTTTTATTGAGGGCGAACAAGAGGTCTCATTCGTGATGCTACGTAATGTGCTACAAAAATTGTACCTCAAAAGCTGAACAAAAAGAAACAAGATCCGGAAAAGAAAAAGATCAAATAGAGACATGGAGGATAAGCCTATCCCTGCATTTGCAAGCCAATAAAACACACTGAAGAGAGAGAGAGAGAGAGAGAGAGAGAGCCACAAATACACCAAAGTTTTCAGCATTTCAGGATGAGCTAAAACGGCAAGGAAATTTCACAGCTTAACATCAAAACTATAGGACCCAATTACCATTTTTGTATTGAAGAGAGATTAAACTGCTGGTCCAGGTCTAGAATAGAGCCACTCAAAAGTGCGCCAAACTGTATACTAGAATCCATGCAAGCTGAATAACAGGCAAAAAGGTGGTTGGTTTTAGGAAGAAATTTCATGACGTCATATATGTGCGATAGAAAGCAATGCAAGGAAAATACAAAACATACCAAAAAGAGGCATATCGAAGCAAATAGCCCCTCTTGAAGGAGCGCTCCGTGACCTCCAAACTCTTCTTCATCAATTTTTAGTACAACAGCGTAATATGCATAGATAATCCCAGTGGATAACGCCACAAACCTGAAAGTCAAAATCAGCACCACGAATAAGGGTAGTTTTGTGTATCAAAGTGAAAAACAAACAGCAACATGTCATTAAATCTATTAACTTCATACTACATACATCAGGTGCCCATAGACTTGAATCATAACTTCAATTAGGAGAAGAGGGAGAAACTACTTCAATGTGTGAAAGGGCAGAGGTATTGTATGTATCACAAAGTACTTTAGAATGTGTTTTTGCTTTGTTTTCCCAGTGATTGGACTATTTTGGTTTCAAACGAAAATTAACATATCTTTTACTCCTAAGTGGATGCAGAACCATGAGTAACTTCCACAATATGACAAATGGCTGCAAGTGAAAATTATTTTTATGAGCCATTGTCAATTTGATATTTGTCAAAAATAATAATTCTCTTTCTCTTAAAAGTTTTATTCTTTTTGTATTCTGAGAAAACAATTCCTATGCATAAATTTTCTATGGCTTCATTCAAAATTTTCTGTATTAGCATCTTTTTTTGATCCTACCCAAAAACTTTCTAGCTCTCCCACAAAAGAATATTGCTTCCTAGAGACTTTCCACGCAATGTTTAAGAGTCATCACTGTTAACCAAGAGAACCAAACAGAACAAAACATTGCAGCAACAATAAGTTACTACTGGTGGCACACTCGTTGCACGCACAAAAGAGCATAAGAATTCACTTGATACTTATATAATCATCTATACCTTTATATTAAAGGAGAGCGCCTAATTGGTGTCTCTCCCTTTTTTGGTCTCCGTTTTTTATTTTTTTAATTATTTCAGCATTTTTTATTCCCTCAACCTCCATTTTTCTCTCTCTCTCAACCTCTCTTCCCCACTTTTCTCTAAATAACTACTCACAACCTCTATCTTTGCAATATGGATAATTATATCTTAATATTTTAAATTAATTGCACCCAAATTTTGATGTGCCACACCCACTAGTATAATATTAATCAGATACAATAAATGTAACTTTTTTTGTTATTGTATTCTGATTTTCTCTCGAAATAAAAATTAAAACTAAAATGATGTGATAGTTATCATGAATCGGATGCAATATGTTTATACAAAGAAGTGTGAAATTTATGGAGATAATTAGTATTAATGAAATAGAAAGGAGAGAACCAAAAAGGCAAAATGAGAAGGGAAACAAAAAAAAAAAGGAAAAAAATCACTTCACTTCTTTTTTCATATAGGGTTAATTTAGTCCATATATAATGCACACTAAGGTGGTTACTCTACACCCCTTAACTTTATAGTATAGTACAGTATGGAGTGCATAGCATAGATTTAATGAATGTTGACAAGTGCAGAGCTTAGAATTAGTTGAAACTGTTACTACAATCAAAACATATCACTGGTTGCTGCATGAAAAGGCATTCATGAGTCTAGAATTCTGTATTACCCTTGATTGATCACTGATCAAACAACAATTGTACATCATGCTGCTCCGAAATTATAAAGATACCACTATGATACAAAAGCAAGACCAAAACCCATCACCTTTGCCTTCTATACACATACCCTATTTCACTTCAACCAACTGGCAAAATAATTCTTGCAAAATTTCTCGTAGTGCTAACAAAGTTAAATAGTCCATTTATCGAACCATGAAATCCTAATTTGATGAAGGTCATATGCTTACTATGAACATCCGAACAAGCGACTAGGCAGCCCCATCATCACATGTTGCCTCTGTTTCCAGCTATCAAATATTGCCCCCAATTTTTCCATGTTACCCATCACATCAAAGTGGCAAGTGGCACATTACAATTCCATATGACACTCTAATTGAAATTTACATGGTGACCAGACTATTTATTAGCATTATGGCCATGGAACTGCTAGACTATTACCTTGCACAGTTCTTGGACAAAATAACGATCTGAATTAATTATATTCTAGAAAAATCTATTGTTCACACATGGAACCTGAACAATTTAACCATGGCTATATGTACATATATAAGATACATCTGCGCTGACATAGATGATGAACACATAAACATGTTGGTATAAGGACATATGGCTTTGCCTATCTAATTGAGCTCAGTCTTGGCAATAAAGCAAGTGGAAAGGCAGTCGGCGCAGGAGCTTAGGTGTAAGTAAATGAGAATCTTAGTACCAAAACTGTGTAAAAAAAGTAATTATACATCTATATATAATTTACCAACATAAAATTCTCAATCTGTGCATGGACGTTGAACTAAATGTGACCCATTTTCAATACTGCAAGTGTCCAAAGTTCCAGATTCCGGTACTCCTTTAGAAAAACAACTAGTTTGTTGAAAGTATGCGAGACACTCCCAAATTGTAATATATGCTGTCATTTTTCACAAAAATGAAAATAGAAGCAAAATGAAACAAAACACAGGAACTTACAGGAGAAACCAGATGCCCCCAACTAAAGGAATTGCACCCCATAGTAATCCACACACAAGAGCCAATGCTTGTCTAATCCAGTGAAGTACGTCCCCAAGCTGATCCTGTAACAGATACAAAATAAACTTAATTTCCTTGTATTAAGTAATCCTGTAAATTTTCCAAGTTGAACTTACCAATATTATTAAGAGAACTAAAAAATTTGTTGGTTTCTAGCAATACAACAACAACAATGCCATAGAGACAAGTGGATCAGCAACAGCACTTGAATATTTAGGTTTACAGAAAGATCAAATGGACTTGGGCCTTCACTTACCCCCCAATAAACTCTTCAGGTAAACAGGAAAATTTCATTCAAAAATTTGCCTAGGTTAAACAGGAATGTAGCACACCTTCTGACCTTCTCGACATCCATTGGATGTTGGAGTAGATCTATCTATATATGGGGAGTTGACGAAGTTTTAGAAACTTGTACACATAACCTCAAGTAGAAATCCTTGTTTATACCAAATTTATGACAACAAAAGTGGAGACTGGTCAAAAGGATTAAATATCACCCTAAGAGTTCCTCTTTTTTAAAGTCATTTAGATTATACTAAAGGTTCTCAAATAGAACATCCATGCAAGATAGAAGATAAAAACCAGATAAGTCTTAACTTGTGTCCTCTCGCATTAAATTATTCAAACTGACACAATTTTCCCTGCCTTCAATCCAGTATAGCTAAATTCAAATGGTAGGAATGTCTCGATAAATCCAAGAATTTCCTTCTTTGCTCTAATCCATTAGCAATAAGAAAGGAAAAACATCATAATTTCCCAAATGTCAGCCACTGAAACTGTTATAACACCTTCCTGATATAACACAAAAAACCTATTCAAGTCCTTATCCTTGAAAGTATTGTCCAACATCCTTTTTGAAAAAGGCATCAAAATGTATTAGTTTAGCTGTTACTCTCAGATGTTTCGTACATGAAATGGATAAATAATCTTTATAATGCGCATTTTATCTTGTACTCTACACATCAATCGAGAGGGTCTCATAATTTGATATTAATGTCTCCCTTATTTGGTAAGTTATAAAACAGGACCCACATTGAGCCGAAAACCTTTGCTAAAGTTTAGACAATTAATATTTATTCATATACAAGAAATACTATCTATTTCATTATGCTGGCATAACTTCCACCAAATAAAAACATTAAATAACAAGAAATTCAACCACACAAATGCATCGCGCCCAAATAACTACCTTTTGTAAAGACTTGGCCGTATAGTAAGTTAATTAAGTTTTCCATGTCCACTCAATTATATCTGCGACAGTTCTAACTTTACCTCTTACTCTCAACAAAAATCCTCATTTTAATAAAATTCATGAATATAATTTGCATATTTCCGTGATATTTCACCTATATTGCAACAGTATTACCATAAAAATAAAATAAAATAACCACCACCAAAAAATAAATAATCTGTTCTAATTGTGAAAATTGACTAACTGAGCTTAAAACTAAGTAAACTAGACCTACATGCTCTAAGTCATAAATAAAAACAACTAAAACAAAAAACGACGTGTGAGCTGAAACCTTGTCCCAGGAAGCATCAGGATCTAAAAGCTTCGCCAATTTAAACGGAGACAAGTGACCATTCTGATGCTGCTGCTGCTGTTGGAGATTCAGCTTCACCGATTTCCTTTCCCTCATCTGAAATTATTAATCAGAAACTGTAAACTTCCTCCAAACAAATCAACAGAATTCCTCAACAAAAACAACATTAAATAATACTCACCCTAATAATTAGAGCTGATTATTGGAACAAAAAAACCACAGAGGTATTTCAGATTGGGGGAGGAGAACAAGCAAACCAATTACCAATACGATATTTAGAGTATAAATTGTAAACAATCCAATAAAATAATCGAGAAAAAGAAAAAGAAGAGTGTTTGCACGTGATGTGGCCGGCGTCAAACAAGGAACCAGAGCTGTGTGGGTATTTGGTTCTGCTCTTGTGATGCGCAGTCGCCCGCGGCCTCTGATGGAGAGGGATTGGGAATTTAGACCCCTACACCTGCTGGGCTGCAGGTTTCAAAAAATTTTGGGTATTTCTAAAAAAAGCAAGTAATTGGGAGAGAAGAATTAGTAGTAGTTGGTGTCTGTGATGTGATATTAACAATTATGTCTACAACTTTTAACACACAAACTCTTTTGCAACATTCTACAGTAAAAACTCTATAAATTAATAATTTTGAGATCATGAAATTTTATTAATTTAAAAAATATTAATTTATCGATAAATTAATATTTTATTAATTAAAAGAGAGACTTTTTAAATTCAGCAAATTTAGTACATATGTATTGAAAATAAATAAATTCATATATGTTTCATTGGTTATATTCATGCAACAATTAACTATTATATTCATAGACACATGTATCAATTCATTGGAATTACTTAAATATACATGTTTACATTAATTCGTTGCACTTAAATAACTATTATAACCAATTAAATATATTCATGCATGATCAATGAAACATATACTACATAAATCTCAATATGATAATAAAATAATTCATAAAACCCAACCATGTCTTCTCATCTAAAAGGCATCGCAAAATCATCCATGAATGATCAAATGCGTAAAGCATTACAGATTTCATATTTTAGTAAATTATCATAATATTTATAATTGTAATATTTATGAATTATTAATTTAGAGTTTTAATGGGACCTAATATTTATAAAAGAATTTTCTGAAAAATTATTATTTTATTATCTTATCGAATTTGATGATTTTTTACAAAGGCCCAAATCGGGACTGAAGGATTTTATTATTTTAGAGAGTTTATTAATTTATAGAGTATTAATTTATAGAGATTTTACTGTATCTTCTAATTACACATTTTTGCTTATTTTTTCATTTTCAGTATTTTTAACATAATTTTTTATTTTTGTGTTAGATTTTCTCTAATAAATGAAAATATATTTGGATTAATACGAATTGTGATAAATTTTCTTACGAAAAGAACAATTTGGATATGAATTAAGATGTTTTGTAATATTTATTTTGTGAAAAGATGTTATACATATGAAAATTTGTTTGGATTATGATGTTTTTTTTTCATAGTTTTTGTGCGAGAAAACGTAATATTTTGTTTGCATTAGTCATCATAGCACGTTATTGTTATGTGCATATAATAAATAATTTCTTACGTTTTAAAATATACTTTAAATAAAAATAAAATATATAAGTCAATAGATCACATGTTAAAAATTATTAAAAAATGGGATTGAAAGAAAACAAAAATAAACTTAAGGGTATTATTGACAAAATAAAAAGATGGTATAGTGGTATCACAAGCAGTCCTTTGTGAGTGAAAAGTACATTTTCTTTTTATATTAATATATATATATAATTAATAATTTTTTATATTTTAAAAATATATTATAAATAAGAACAAAATATATTAACTAACGCATCAACATGTCAAAAAATAAAAGAAAATGAAAGAATAAAGAAAAATAAATAAAAGCAATTTAAAGGCATTATTGACAAAATAAAAAAATAATATAATGAAGTCACAAATGGTCGTTTATGATGAAAAACGTATATTCTTTTTACATTAATATAAATGATATACATTGTAGTATGAATTTTTTAAACCTTATGATGAGATCCCAAAAAAAAATAATAATAATAATAATAATAATAATAGTTTTATTATTAATTTTTACTCCAACCACACCATCTACTCCTCCACATTCTTCTCTTCCCTTTCCCACTTATTAATAATCAATTTAAATTTTCAATCTTGTCTGGCAGTCTGCACTCTCCTTAGTCATCATGTCTGCCACTGGCAGTATGAGAAGGGTTGTTTGTAGTGTATATATTGCAGTGTACAACACTTTTGTAAATTGTAGCCATGTTTTAGATGAAAAATCATGTGCATCACATTAACTTGCATACAATTTAAAAATAAAAAATGAAAATGAATTTTTGTCCCCAATTTCCCAATTATTAAATAGAAATGTTATGAGCTAATTTCTCAAGAAGCCCAAAAAGCCCAAAATGTATATGTGTAAAGTAGACATATACATGAAGAAGAGTCTGCAGTGATGGATTTAGGAATCCCATCTCTAATGATGTTCTTTGATTGTTTACCATATTAATAGATAAGGATGTGACTGAATCTATTTTGTCATAAGATTGATAGCCATTTGATTTATTTTATTGTTAGTTGATAAGATGATGGAGTCAGAAAGAAAATTTGAAGTTGGTTGCAAGCTTTTATAACTCATCATAAATGCAGAATTTACAAATTCAGCATAACAATTATATGTTCTAACAGTCAACTAGAATACGTTGATACGTACAATAAGACGGATTTTGTCATGCTAAAGCTTGGCAGGTGGTGGGGGTGTTAGCCCCTCACGACCTTCTCCTCTTGATAAATCGAGTGTGTTAGAGTTAAGCTTGAAACATGCAACAAAATTGTTGGGAAAACGGGATTAGGGGAACATTATTAGATGATCACTATGAACAACAAATACTTTTAAATCAAGAAGTTAATTGATGAATTTTAATAAAATGTATATTAATAAAAATGAAGCCTGTATTATATAACCCAAAGCCTATGTCCGTCATATGCCAACCGTGAGCGGCAGGATTGGAACCTGCGCGGGCAGAGCCCACATGATTTCTAGTCATGCCCGATAACCACTCCGGCACGCCCACTCGATGCAAATACAGCTTCAGAATCTTGAATTTTGAAGTAGCAAGAGAATATAAAACAACTCAATGTTTATTTTTGTGTTGTTACACCATATCTATGTATTTTTTTATTTTTGAACTTTTTATATATATAATATATATATATAAGTATATATATATTATATAAAAAAGACATGATTTGACAATAAACAGTAATTTTTGTTTCAAAAAATACAACATTAGACATACAATATTTATATATAAAAAAGATATGATTTGACAATAAACAGTGATTTTTATCTCAAAAAAATACAACATTAGACATACAATATTTATATACATACATATTTATATATAAAAAGAGATATGATTTGACAATGAATAGTGATTTTTGTCACCCAAATCCCAACATCAAACTTACACCACTTATTTTAAATTACCTCAAAACACAAATCCAAACATATCATCTATTTTCAACACATACTTATTTATCTCTATCTCCAAGACACAAAACAAAACACTCAAATTACAAATCCAAACACTATGTATATATCTCGTCTTCCAAAATCCTAAAATATTGTAAATTTTTAAACTTTTATGATTGCCTATCAATATTCTGAATCTAGAAATAGTTTAAGAACCTAAAAATAGGACCTTAATCTCAAGTGTTATAATACTTTATTACAAACTTTTATTTTAATGAATAACTTAAAAAGAATAATTGTACTCAGTACCTAACTATAGCACCAAATTCCAATTCATAAAAACTAGCATGCTAACACAAATCGGTCCAACATCTCTTGATTATCCTTCTTTGCGAGAAAGTAACGAAACAGGGGCTGCCAAATACAAAACTTTACCACTGTTCAAAGGAAAAAAGAATTGATAAAAATACCCTAACCTCAAACCTGTTGAACAATTAGCCAAAAGCTTCCTTTGAAAACG
This sequence comes from Sesamum indicum, assembly GCF_026168435.1. Lineage (NCBI taxonomy): Eukaryota > Viridiplantae > Streptophyta > Magnoliopsida > Lamiales > Pedaliaceae > Sesamum > Sesamum indicum. Next base: position 4,752,060 of record NC_142665.1, on the reverse strand, counting down.
CAATTCTGTCATTAAAATTAAATTTTTAACAAAAAAAAATCGCGTGATTCTTTGAAACATTAAACATATATATTAATTCATACTAGAGTACAGTAACACCAATGACTGAAAAATCTTTTTGAAATTCTAAAATATCATAGGACTAATCAAGAGTTAGTACCTCAATGTTTAAGTCGTAAATGAGTTTCGGATAAAATAAAGTAAGGAACTCAAGGTAAACACATGAGATTTAATAAGCTAATTATGTGTAGTTTGAGTATAGAGTGCTAGAAATATGAAAATGAGTATTGAAACTCGTGTATAGTGAGTAGAAAATGAAGACAATTTGTGTGGACTTGTTGCTTGTTACCTGGTTGACTTATATGGGTCACTATTTATCGAGACAAATATTGAGAGGTTTATGGGGTAGTTATAGACTTGTAGGAGGTTAAGATATCTTCGAAATTCTTGGGATGCTACCTTGTAGGAATAATGTTTATCTCCCTATTTTCCTTATCATCTGCGTCCCACTCTAGCAAGAAGAGATCCTGCCAGATCAGTAATATAATAACCTTAAAATCATGGAATGATTACCTATAATCTTTATCCAGTTGGGATATGCGTCTCTACTAACGTAGTTTGATGATGAGGTGTCATTTCATATATACATTAGGGCTGATGCATTAGATGAGATGAACGGACCCTAAGCATTTTCATATTGGAACTGTTAGGTCCTCGTGAGCTTTCTTAGACCACCTCAGTAGATCCTTCTCTTTAATGGCTTTCACGTGAGCTGCGCTTACATTTAGAGGTGTGTAATAATCGTGACTAAGCACAAATGGCATGACCACCTCTTTTGACTCGAATTCGGATCTCCTAAGAGTTTAACATCGGAACTTATGTCTTTCTTTTGTTTGTTGCTCCATTGTTGTTTTATTAATTTATTATGTTTCCTCTAGGTTCACATACTTTTCAGTCGAAACATCAAGTGGTCGAAGTTGATGACTGGTTCTTAGCCATTAATATGAAGAAATTGGCTACCCGCAGTCCTCCTATCTGCAAGGGGCACATCTAGGGCCTTGCCCTCAAGGACTCATTCTCTTCCTACTTCAGAGGCTTAGGGCCATCTTACGATATTTCTTGTTGCTTGAAAATTGGTGTAGAACAAAGAAGAAACTCCATGAATGAGTGGATCGAGCATTGAGCTGGTCGAACTACTGCTGGCCAAATTTCACCACGTAGGGAAACAATATGCAACATTTAACTCCATTAATATATCTGTATAAGAGGGCAACATTCTCAAAGTTGCTGAGGTGTTCCAACGGGTTGTTGGTTCCATTGTAGGTTGGTAAGTGAAATGGTGTCCTAAAGTGAGTCGAGTCAACTCCTCGCTGAAGGGGATTCCTCTCCTCAATAGAGGGTTTCCCCATCCACTTTCTATCTCAACTCTATCATCTCCTGACAAAGGGTTTGCCATGTACCTACAACACCATTCTAGCCTCTCCTGAGCTTGTGCGAGTAGCATAGCCTTGCTGAATGAATGAATCAGCCTTTCATAACCCTATTCTCCTTGTGAACTGGGTGCATTAGAGATGTGGCTTTCACCTGCTTCTGTCTTTGAACATAATCATTGGTAAAGCACGAGCAGACAGATCACAGAAGGCAGTTATGGGAGCAATAATGTTGATCTTGTTGATATGCTTGTTAGAAAGCAAGTCTGCTTTAGCATAATAAAAAATAATAATAAAATTAAGAAGATTATTACGTATCATTTTTATTTAGCATAATACAACTGCCATGTACACCCCTACTAGATGACCCTCATAAGCAACAAGTACTAATAAATTAAAGAGTTGATTTGAGGTTTATAAATCATACCGCAAGATGTATGGACACAAAAAACACACTAAATTTGATGATACAATGAATCTAAGTGGTAATTGAAAAAGGACCGTGAGCGGCAGGATTCGAACCTGCGCGGGCAGAGCCCACATGATTTCTAGTCATGCCCGATAACCACTCCGGCACGCCCACTCAATGCGTTCTTATTATTAACAGAAATATTTGTATGTCAAAACCATTCAGCTGGAAAAATAAACGTCTATTCTCCATATTTTAATTAAATAATTTTGTTTTAAAGGCATCTCAAAATGAGGCTTTACATTTTAATATTATATTATGAATTGAAATAATAATTGACTACCAATCAAATTCTAGCCGAAAAAGAGTACTCGTATATAATATGGTTGTTATATGATGGTACCCAAATTTATGTAAATGCCCCCAAAATTTTCAATAACTTAAAAAATTGTCAAGATCTGGTTTTTGTTAATTGGGTCGTACTGATCCGACTCCGAGCCGACTTGAACTCGAATATTTATTGACCTAACAGTGATCTTTTCAATTATTTTTGAGTAAATAATTTATGTAAAATCATACAGGTTGATGGTGTTTATACTACTAGTCTTTCATGCCCCAAAATAGAATTCTTGATATTCGGAATGCTCATACACTTCATTTCTCCTCGTCTATGACCTTGATAACTTAAGCATAAGAGGACATAATTAAGGCTTTTCAATGTTGTTCTCACGCGTTCTTTTCTTGCAGGACTGTAATTAAATCTTCATTCTCCCAATAAATTGAACCTAAAATAAAATTTTCAAATTCAAACAGACAACACTTATGCGTGCACGTACATATTAAAAATATAATGAAAAGACACTCCTTGGTAATACTAATATTTTTTCTTTTGTCAAGAATTATTATAACATGTAGGCAAAGCAATTTTAGTGCTAGATATTTTGGTTTTTTTATAATAACTATACTATATTAATTTGTGGAAAAATCTCATTTTTGATCTCATATATTAGGCCTTATTTATTTTAATCTCATTCATTATAAAAATCTCAAGTTTAAAATAATATCTTCATATTTGTTTCAATTTTAGTTCCACCGTTAAATAATTGACGGAAAACGTTAACTATCATCAAAGAGGCATGTTCTCTCACATGATGCACATTTGGGGAAAAATATATAGCAAACTTGACATAAAAGAGGAGAAAAAATAGAAATTAGCATAGTATTTGGATTCGTTTTTTGAGTGTTTTGTTGTATTTTGTGGAGATAGAGAGAGAAAAACAAAAATAAATAAATATGTGTTAGAAATAGTATGTATGTTTGGATTTATTTTTGGTGATAATTTAAAATAAGTATTGTATGTCTAATATTGTGTTTTGGAAGACAAAAATACTGTTCATTGTCAAATCATGTCTTTTTTTATATATATTTATGTATATGTGTGTGTATATGTATGTATATATTTATGCTAAATAGTTAAAAATACCCAGATAAGGTGTTTTTGTATGATGACAAATATTGAATATGTTTTGACTCATCTCGTAGATAACTTAAAAATAAAAACAAACGTAGTGTAGGGTTCCTCCATTTTTTCTCTTCCAAACCAAATCCAACTTAAGTTTCTTAAAAAATAGCATCATTCGATTTCTACAATCGAAAGATCCATCAATATGTACAAGGGCAAAGATCATACCTAGGCTCCTTGGCAAGTTGAACAAACTGGAAGAAAAAATTTTCAAGTGGGAAGAAGGTGAATTTCTTGCACAAAATGAAAGAGGTAGCCAAAATGAAGAAGAGGGAAAATTATTCAACTTTGGGTCACGAAGACTCATTCTTCTAGTAATAATTTCTTCTTCGTTGCTTCTTCGATGGGAGATTTGAAAAGAAAAAAAAAAGGTTTAGGACGAGTTTTTGGCAGGAACAATTTCGCAGAAAGAATTTGAGGAAAAAAAATTAGGGCTGAAAATGTATAACTTTTGACCCAAATACACATTTAGTGATATCATGTAAGAAGCATATGCCTCTTTAACAATAATTAACGTATTCCGTCAAATATTTGATGGTGAAATCAAATTTGATAAAATCAAAAGATATTATCTTGAAATTGAGATTTTTGTAATGAATGGAACCAAAATTGAACAAGACCTAATATTTAGAACCAAAAATGGGATTTTGCCTTAATTTAAAATAGTGATATTAACTTGATCTTTACGTGTATGAAATGACTGAAATTGGATTCTGCCGTCTTGCTTCATATGTAGTTAGGTATTTATTTTTTTTACATTATAGAAAATATAGTAGCTAGAGAATGCTGGTTCATACTATCATTTGTGTAATTATTATTCGTCAGGTACATCAACATCATAAAATATAATCAAAATAACTTGTTAAAAAAAATAAAATAAAAGAGTTTACCTATAGAAAATTGAGCAATTATCGGTGAGCATCTGTACTACTTCCTAATTTTACTAATTATTTATCAAAATGAAAATAAAATAAGTATTGTTTAAGAAATTTGGAGAAAGTAATGGTTAAGCAATCCACAGATTGGTCACTCCTAAGCTAAGTCTCATTCTATCACCACCTATAAATATTCGATATGATTACCAATACAATATACAAGTCCGATACGAATCGAGAAAACACTAATTCACTCACAAATATTCGATATGAACTTTATTTTTTCAGATCTCCAAATAAATGTATCCATCTAGTTCAGTATTTTCTTAAAAAAACAAACAAACATATGATTGTCCGTTTAAGCAAATACAATACATGAATCTTAAACCAAGCAACACCCGTATATTTTATATTAAAATAAATTATATCAATAGTCTAAACTTACATCTAATTACACCAACACCCATATTCTTTGTGAAATTACAACCACACCCCAAAAGGATATAGCTCAGAGTTTGTCAAAAGATTTACCTCATAGCGTATTTGTTAAATTTTGCTACTAAATAAGATTGTAATTGGATGACAAAATTATCAACGATTGGAATCTTGTATTCTATTCAACAACATATGAATAGTTCTTTGATTTTGATTAAGGGGTGGTTGAATTCTTACAAACTTAGAACTGCACCCGTAAATTTTACAAAAAAATAGAAAATATTTATATATTCAGACCTAAACTCAGAGCGCATCAACATGATTTACCCTTTACAAGATGATATATCTAACGCATAAAATTTAATTGCCAAATAAGATATAATGGAGAATTCAGCTTGTATTCTAACATCACCTTTCTAATGAATATCATCTCCAATGCCATGATTACAACCAAAAAAGCCCATAGAATAGCCAGTAGAGTTTATATTTTCAAGGGTGTGTATATTACAAAAGGAAGTCTTTAATGAAACATAAAAGCGTGAACTTAAACACAACCATGCAATCACTTGCTCTTTAGAAGTCTTGTCATAAGTTTGTCAAGTCTACAATTAGAATATTACAATTACTACATTCCCAAATATTAACACTAAATATCCCACACATGAAGAAAGAAAACTTAAAACTAATGGAGCATCAGATCAGCATATTGAGCTTCTCCATTAATCGCAACCACTCGTTCTTTTTCCATGATGTGAGATAAAATAAAAGGGGACCTGAAATTAAATAGAAAGGAAAAAAGTTAGAAGATGGGAAAAAGTGCAGGATTCCTTTAGTTCCCTGTGTCTAATCATAATGTTGAGAATCATGAATTGATTCTCCAAATAACTGTAAAATCACAAGAGAATCATAACAAAATCTTAGTGATTCTTGTGATATCTATATGATTTGATTTTGAAAATATATCCTTATTTTTATGTTATACACATATGTAATTCAACTATATAAATAGGTGGAGGTTATATCATCAAACTAAGAGAGAATAATATGATTAAACTCTATGGACATTTGTCTCGTGGACGTAGGTCATACGATGAACCACGTAAACGTTCGTATTGTGTATCTCTCTTTACTTATCTGATACTCTGACACATAATATACAGCAGACTAGCTGGAACTTTTTGTGAGGAAAAGAAGGTGGTTTTAACCACCTTGTTTAGACAAGCAAAATGCATATGGAACCATACTGTAGGAAGAAATATGATAGCAGATGTACCTAGTACCTACAATGTTAAATTGGAGATGTTGCGCAGAAACTGTTTGGGGACCTTTCAGGTGTGTAGATAATTAGCCGCCATCATAAGTTCCAAAGTCAGCTCAGGTTCAATATGGAACTCAGTTTCCTTGCCACTGCAGAATAAAAGGCCAATGCGAACTGTCATCACAATTAGTTTATACCAAAAATATAGAGAGAGGAATTTATAGTTCGGTTTTATTTTCTCTCTACTTGGTGCCTCAGAAAGAACTTCAAACTCCAAACTGATTTCAATCTTGTAGTCCTAATTTAGTTTAGTTACATATCCAATGAGTGCATACTTGCTATCCTCATTTTCTTTCTCAGACTTCTGAAAACCAGATTCCATTTTCTTAAATAGGAACTTTTCTCAAAACTACCTTTGCAATTGAAGTACTAGTGTTGCTGCAAATCTAGTTCAACATCATGAATGCAACCGAACTTGGAATATTGCATCTGAAATCAGTTTCACCTTCTAGTTCAACACTAGTTCAACATCATGAATGCAACTGAACTTTTCAAATCTAGGGTGCAACTATATAGAACGCATATTATCCATCGACTTTGTTATAGTCCAGAAAAAAAACACGTAGCTGACACCATATTCCCTAGTTTTCCTTGTTAGCTGGCACCTATAATACAAAACTCTACCAAGATCAAATAAGTATGTGAGACCACTATAGGACGATCTCTCATATAAATTGGTGTATGATACAGTCAAATGTTCCCAATCATCTCAAATAGTTCAGTCAGAATTTTCTTTGGTTCATTTCCACAACTCAGAACATGCTTAATTTATACTTCTAGTTCTAGATATTCATTAATCATTCAGAATCCCACAAGCCTGCTTCTAGAGTAACCTAGTTGACATTATCCAATGAGAGACAGTCTATGATCCCGCTCCATGTGTGAAGAACAGAACCTAATAATCTAACCATTAATTTAGGAATCTCATAACCTTCAATCTCAAGTAAATTGAGTTGGTACTTCAGCATCAGCTATGCTTATAGTCCAAGTAATACATGTCTTCCAATTCCAAAGACTAATTTTGAACAATTTTGTTTCAAGATACTTCATCAACTACCCAAAATTATACATAGTTTCTCCTTCAATTTCATCGATCACCACAGGCCACCAACAATATGCATACACCAATAGACCTCAGCCAGAATATTCTTGTGCATGCATCTGTAACTAGCTGTTAGAGCACACCAGCGATTGTGCATAGATAAGAAGGTTCTAAATAAAACTGCATGAACTTGATTAAAATAGAACACTCTGATAAGTGTTACCTATGACCTTCCCCCCAAAAGATACACTTCAAAATATCAAAAGAAACTTATCAGTGCAGCCTTGACAGGACAATTTACATGAACAAATAACTCGAGTTGTTACTTCATCTGTTCATTATTAACAGAACTTCTGCCTTCACTGACAGTATAATAGCAAGTGGTGTGTAACTCGCAGATGTGTAGCAGGAGAGGGACCGAAGATAAAGGATTGTCCTTCCATGCACTAAACAAGTAACAAAACAGTAGTAATTCATACGCTTTTGTTTCTCATTCAGCACCAAGCAAATCCAAAACTCGTTTGAAAAACACTTTCATGGGTCCACTTCAAATTAAATTCATATCTATATGTCCTGGCAACCACCTGCAACAGTGCCCATTTGTAATTTGAAAGAATTCTTAAGACATTAACCTTAACAGCTAATAACTTTAAAACTATATGTACTCAAAGTAAATTGTGCGGTCCAATTGCAAACTGAAGAATTTTTAAAACATGACCGTTTTACAAAAACCCTAGATCATCCAAGAAATCTTAAAAGAAATGGGTGCATGTTCAAGTTCTATATCCATATTTAAAAAATATAAAGACTAAGGGAATATAGAAGGAAACTGGGTGTGGCAGTGTCTTGCCTGGAGTCAAAAGCCCAGATGGTTAGGCTATATATTGCCCAAAAATGTTCCGATCCTCAACTTCGGTGCATGGACTCTTTGAGATTGCTAGAGTGGGTTAAATGGCTATTTATGGATCTAGTATTGAAATCATTTTTTGAGACTAAAATTATGGTTGGGATGTTAAACAGTGATTGGATGCCAAACTAGTAGATTGGCTTACAGTTTCAAGAACATGGCACTGAGCAGATCCAATATACACAGTTTATCCTGAGGGTTTCATAAATATAGCCCAAGGATAACCAATCTTTTTTGAGAAGGACGTTGGTAATATTTAATAAGTAGAGCCAAAAAGAGAACAAGAAGTTACTAACCAAAGTAGGGACTTTCATTAGTAAAAAGTATATATTGAAATGCAAAAATACAGATGAAAGGAAATCCTTAATTTGATCCCACAGAAATTGAAAACTCAACCAACTTTCTTGCACAACTTCTCACTGAGGCCACGCCTTCTTGTACGTATCCATGGAAACAAAAATACACCCGTTTTGACTTGTTTCATTTATAAACCCCCATATCCATCTACAGGACACCCTAATGTACGCTTTTTCAGCACGCAAAACAGTTCGCAAATTCTCTCTGCATTGCTCCATTACTCATTTACATTTCAACAAGAAACTCCTACACTTGATTGCTTGGCCCCAGAACCAGCTTAACTTTTCCCCACAGTAGATTTCTTACTCATTAACTTTAATCAATGAGATTCTATAATTTGCACCACAGGTCCTCAATCACTCTTTAGATCTTGTCAGGTGAAACAATATGCTTAATAAGTTATCATACTGTACAGCTGAAAGGTTCATCAAGACATTTCCCCTCATAGAATGACATTAGGTCCCACAAGCCGCACCAAACTTTCATCTTTTTCATGTTTTCTCCACTTTTGGTATATAAAAAAGAATGACATCTCTATTCTCAAAGACATGATCATATTATTCTCCAATCCACTACTAGTGCCATATAAACATATGCATACACATACACATATACAGTTACCCCCTTTGAGAATTCATAACCACAGATCATACCCCTCCCTTTTGAAATTACAGAAAACCTACCCACAAGTTTATTCGCCTGTTTTGGTGTGAACATGATGATCTTATCCAAAGAATTCATGGAGTTTTTCAATTTACTCTTGACCCTAATTTGTGCGTTTTTCGACAAGGATGTCCTTTGTTCTCAAACTTGAAATTGATCTTAAGGTAATCTGTATGTATTTTGCACCTGCAAAATGCCAAATGCAGACTTTGTTCAGTTTTCTCATCCCCTGTTTATATTCTATTTTTATCAAGTGAAAAGGATAAATGCATTCATCTATTTACAAGTCTAATGCAACTAAATATTGACAAGATTCAAATGGCACAAAATTTTATGATATTAGCTCTTTAAATGCTAATCCAACTTATAATGATTCTCACATACTAATGTGATGAAGCCTCATTTGCTTTTAACTGATGCAATGTTCTTTTCTGTTGGTTTCCTAGTTAACATCAATTCAACTACCTCCCTTTCGGATTTAGACACAGAACACATGTACCTCTACCCTTTATGGATAAAAAAATTTTCTAAATATTATCAACTGCTTCAAAAGCAAATACACCCATAATACTGACGAAAGGTCGCGTGCAAATTTCACAATTTAGACAAGGTCTTTATAAATTTAGAACAGAATAATATCATCAACTACCCAAGCTCCGACAGAAGGTATGGGTAATTAACACGACCCTAGTATATAGTTTAGATCCAACAAATTCTCACAATAACATCTATCCATTCCTATAGTATCTCCACATCTCTTCAATATCTCTGCCCAAGAAGATGAGAAAACCAATGCAAAGGCAGAATAAATGATATCATTGTCCGTGCTAAAACTAATGCCCATGCCCGTGCATAAATGTTATTAGAGAACTAATGCCCATGCTAGCAGTCAGCCAAACCAAGTAATTCAACTTTGCTGGTGGGCAAGAATTTTTGCATATCCTTAGAAATAAACAAACAGAAAATAATAGGGAAAGGGCATAAACCTTACCTGGCATATTGAAGGGACCAGTAAAAGTACTGACAAATCTTCTCCAGAATAGTAGTGCTTATCTCCGGAAAAGTCACCTCTCCGTGCTCCGTTTCAGCAAAGCTACCTAAAATTGTGCAAACTACATAAATTCCTCCAATCGCAACACCTAAGGCAAAATATTTCTCAATGTTTTCACCATTCATATAAATATCTTAACTTTCTCAAAAGCACAATTTTGCTCCAAATTCCAGGAATTCAGTATTTTTGGAATTATCCATTTCCCGGAAGCCCTCCCAAAAATTCCTCCAAAACGACATGAACGCTCACATCACACCAAGGGTCAGAAAATTGAGTAATAAACATTTTCAAACTCTATCAAATAGCCCCAATTTCTGCTCGAAAATCCAAGATTTTACATCGTTACTAAATTTTCAATCAGGTTTTCGTAAATAGTAGACCTGGAGAAGTGAGCATGTTGCGGATGGTCTGAGAAACCATGGCAGCCTTCTTATCAATCACGAATTCGAAACCCTCGGCGCTAATCAACTTCACCGTGTCTTCCTTCTTCATCCTTACTCCGATTATCCGCTGATCAACGAATATACCAACCAAACCGCCTTTCCTCTTGCTGGAGAAGATTTGGTATTTTATTTACCACTACAATAGGAGTGTGCTGGGCGAGAAGGGGTTTTATAATCGGGCTTGTTCGAGATTTAAACGAACGCTTGTCGGCCTTAAGCTTTGTTTGGTTTCGGTATTTTTAAATGAATTTTTTTTTTTGTAGTGTGTAAGAACTAAAAATATATTTGAATTAGAATATTTTGTAACTTTTTTTTTGGTAAAAAGCGTGGTAGAATAAAAACATATTATTGTTGGATTTTATGGCTCATGTCCCCAATACCCAATACCCACTTCTACACCCTTAATTGGATGACAGCCCATATTGCTGCCTTGGCTCATTGATTTTGCTCCTTATTTAATTTTTTTATGTATTTTTATATTTTTAAAGTAATAAATATAATATATATATAATGAGGTTAAAATCATTATATATTTTACTTATTAATACAAAAATTATTAGGTAAAATTACAAAATTAGTCTTGTATGTATGGGGGTGGCAAAATTGGTCCCGTGGCTATGAGCAATTTTGTCCTTTATGTTTAAAATTTGTAGCAACCAGCATCCTACATGGATCAAATTGGGAATTAGGGTTTCGATGATAAATTACTTACACAACCAGTATCCTACGTGGATGCTGACGTGACAAAAAATTATTAACCACCACCACCACCACCACCACCAAGTCGATCGTCGGAAATTTTTTCTGACGCGTTTCCGGTCACGCGTACCACCACTAAACTCGTCGTCCTATGCTGATTCCAACCTATAGCATGTGTTTCAATTGAAGTTCAAACGTGTCCCCAATTGTTGATTATTGTCTTATCCTAAAACCTAAATTTATTTTCTTTCTCTTCTCGATTCACCACCGTCCGACCTACCCACTAATTCAAGACCACCACCAACTCTTTTTGCCCAACGAAACCTTAGAAGAAACCTAATTGTATTTTCATTAACCATGCTCTTCTTGGTTTTGGTTGAATATTAAACTAGAATTGGTGGGGAGCGCCAGGCCAAGGCAATAGTGCAAGACCAAGGCGACGCGTGAGAGCCCCAGCAGCAAGCTACTGTAATGTGCTCTCCCCCTAGAAAAATTAATTTAATATCATGTGAGCCGATGGCTCACGTATCAGATATTAAACTGATAAGAACAGATACTACACTTGATCTTAGCCAAAAGGCCGAGAAAGGTATGCTTAATTCAGTGCCACAGCCTAATGATTTGTAGCAGCCTCAGCCCTCCTGCATTCCTCTCTCAATCCGATGTGGGAGGCAGAATGACATTCTGTGCAACAACGAAGCAAACGTTCTCTGTTGTGCTGCAATCACTCAGCTTCCATTATCGGTTATATCTTGCACTATGTCGCCAGCAATCTCTGCATACTTAACTAAAGTTCAGACATAAATTGTAGGGGCCAAAACCCAATAGGTTCGGACCCTCCAAAAATTAGAGTATGCCGTTGAATGAGGCAAGCGCACGGTATTCTTTAGTAAAAGGCGAAAGAATAGTTCGCTCTGCACTTACCTCACGGCTCCTTAGCTTCTCTCAACATCTCTCATTACCACTTTCTATGCTTCAAAATCTGCCAAGCCTTTATCTGTCTCGATGTGGGATGCAATTCATGCCTTTCTCGTTTCTCCTGTGCGATCGTGGCCGTCGTCTTGTGTATAAGTATTGTTCAAGGCCACATATGGTTTCAATCAACATGTCTGATGTGACTGTAATGCTTATATGAAGACTTGATGTAAATTGTCTCTTTACTGTTTATTTTTAGTTTTTTATCTTGTCTCACTATTGGTATTGTATTAATGAGGAATTCTGTTACCATTACAAAATATGTATTTTAGAAAGTGTGCTGCACTAAATTTATTATATAATTTTGAGTTTATTGTTACTATATGTTATTTTGATCTTAATTTGGTCTTTTGTTCCTTTTAATATTGAACGTAACATGGAGATTTATTTATTTATAGTGATTAACAATTATTCAACTCTTAATTATATATCATGACATCCCTGATTGTTGCATACCAATAGAGTCAAACTAAATGTAGAATATTCCAAAAATTAAAAAAAACAACTGAAAACACTTGTGTTTTATACAAATCATATACTACATCTTTTTTGTATTAACTAACAACTATTGCACGTGGTTCCCGTGAGTACAAATCTTTTAAGTAAAATAAGCACAAAAACAAAAATTTTACAGATAAAATAAAAGTATACATTTCTAATTTTATGGCACATGATTTGTATACTCGTAATATTTTAAATTCTAACTCATTTATTGAACTAATATTATGACTTCTAAGCTTTGTTCCGTGTCAGCAGCTAATCCCTCCTCTATGGAGACACCTAAGCCCTACTTCGAGCAGACACATTATCTTTCCTCCAGCAAGCCCTAAGTCTTGCTCCAAGTAAGCATCCTCAAATGAGCCCTCTCTCGAGTAGGCACAACAATCTTGTTCCTTGCAAGTCTTGTTCATTATATGCACATCTTTATTATTAACATTCTCTTGCATTAGGCATAAAAGACACTCGTTAGGCCCTCCTCCTTAGAAACACCTTCATAAAGCTCTGCTTTGTATAGGCATGAAGTAAGTTCTTCTTTTTCTAAACATGAGACTAACATTCTTTGTAGAAATTTGAGGGAAAAAAATAAAAATGGCTCCTTCTTCAGGCTAGTTCTTGCTCTAGTAAGTGTCAAAATCTCTACTTATTAGAGTGGGCATTGAATGATGTGCATAAAAATGGACTAACACAAAAAGGTCCAAAAAAAGAAAGGCATGTGAGGCTCATGGCGCTCCCTAGGAGACCCAGTCAAGACAAGGCCCATAAGGCCCTGAGGAAGCCCAATCCCGGCAAGCCCTCAAGGGGACTAGCAGATTCCCCCAGAAAATAAATTGGTCAAAAGAAGCAACCGGCCTATGTTCGAGATAGCCTTGATCTAAGAAGGCCTCATAGACCCACAAGGAAGCTTACGGACTTGAAATCCCTAACCAAAGTCAAAGGTCCTCTCACATGGTGCTCACAAGGGACCTAGATGGCATCTGTGCAGGATCTCTAGAAGTCCCCCTCACATAATTAGATAAGGGCAAATAGCCCTCTCCAAGACACATGACACCCTAAAGAGAAGTACTTTAAACACTAAAAACCTAACTTTGACTGGGAAGAGGCTCTTCAACCACCTTCCTGAAAATCCATGAAGGCATCCTTAACCTAGAAGATAAACAGCAGAATTGAATAGCCCCTCCGAGGGCGATTGTCCAACTGCTTGGGACTGTCCACCATATCTGAGGGGGATTCGGCATCATCCAACAATTTTAAGTTCATGCTTTATCAAATTTGTGATTTTCTCCTACCTTGTTGCCTATGAATAGAGAGTTCCACTAGCGAGAGGAGATGTTTTGATCTTTTCTACACTTTAAACTTACCTACTATAACTTTCACCTTTATGCTATCATATTAACTTAAAAGAACATTGTAGTTTCGTACTTAGAACTTTGATTCAATATCATTCTCTCTCTTTAGACAAAAATAGAGCAATTATACTTTCTTTTTCACTCATTTATATGTTTTTATCTCTAACACTTATTTCACCGCTTTCCACTCCAAATGGCCTAGCACCACATTTTTTTTATCTCATCAAGTATTAAATATACATCTAATTACACTAAATATCATGGGACGGTGTAGTTATCCCTAAAAATTAATAACTTGAATAAAAGAAAGTAATTAACAAATTCTAAAATTTATAAATTCAAGATTTTGATAAACTAAAGTCATGTTTTCAATCCTTCCATAGATTAACACAAAATAAGAATTCAAATAAATAGACCAAAGCAAATAATAATAAAGATAACAAGCATTTCAATTTTCATACTAAGATTTGGGGTGGGAGCTGCGCGAACGCAAGCCCCCACTACCATAAATTATGACGTAGATTTCACCATTTAGGCAGACCTTAGATAAGCACCGTCCCAAGTGCAATGAAGGACACCAACATAGGCCATGACCTTCATGATCACCCATTGACCCCATCCATTTAAGTATATTTGAAGTTGTGATATCTTTGCCTAATATTCGCTTCTCTCGTAATGCAATACGGTTTAGTTATGTACAAGAAATAGTGATGGAAAATGAACAAGTGCGTGAAAAATTCCATTGACCATGTTCTTGGTCTCTGTTCTACATCAGTGGACTAAAATTGGTGTGGGGCGCCAGGCCCCAAGGCAATAGTGCCACCAAGGCCAACGAACAATAGACTAGAATTGGTGGGGAGCGCCAGGCCAAGGCAATAGTGCAACACCAAGGCGACGCGTGAGAGCCCCAGCAGCAAGCTACTGTAATGGGCTCTCCCCCTAGAAAAATTAATTTAATATCATGTGAGCCGATGGCTCACGTATCAGATATTAAACTGATAAGAACAGATACTACACTTGATCTTAGCCAAAAGGCCGAGAAAGGTATGCTTAATTCAGTGCCACAGCCTAATGATTTGTAGCAGCCTCAGGCCTCCTGCATTCCTCTCGCAATCCGATGTGGGAGGCAGAATAGCAGACGTTCTATGTTGTGCTGCAATCACTCAGCTTCCATTTTCGCTTATATCTTACACCATGTCACCAGCAATTTCTGCATACTTACCAAAAATTCAGACATAAATTGTAGGGGCCAAAAACCCAATAGGTTCGGACCCTCCAAAAATTAGAGTATGCCGTTGAATGAGGCAAGCGCACGGTATTCTTTAGTAAAAGGCGAAAGAATAGTTCGCTTTGCGCTTACCTCACGGCTCCTTATTTTGTCTTAACATCTCTCATTACCTTTTTCTATGCTTCAACATCTGCCAAGCCTTTAGCTTTCTCCATGTGGGATGAAATCCATGTCTTTCTAGTATCTCCTCTCCTACGTCCTCGTCGTCATCTGCCTCTTGTTTACTAGCATTGTTTAAGGCTGTGTGTATGGTTTTTAATCAACATGTCTGATGCTTATATGAAAACTTGATTTAATTATCTCTTTATTGTTAACTATTTTCCTGTTACCATTACAAAAGGTAGAAATGGGTATTTGTCATTGTGTTGGAGTAAATTTAATATACAATTTTGTGTATATTCTTACTGTAATGTGAAGATTTAATTATATATAATACGGTTTTATACCAATAGAATTTAAATCAAACGTATGTAGAATAATCTAAAAATAAAAAGAATTCGCAGACTTGAGTTTCATATGAAATATTTATTACATTGCTTTTTCATTAATGTCAAATTTATTTTTTGGTCAAAATGTCATTATTTGCCCTCATTAGAATTAGTTTGGTTTCCGTTCTTGGAACCCATAAATTATTAGAATATTCACATAGCATAATCTTTTCTGATGCTGTTTTGTTGAATCTTGCTTTAAATATGTAGAAGTTCAATTCTACTAATAAAAATATTATAATTGTTAAATCACTTAAACAGAAAATACAAATATTGAAATCTATTTCAATATCATCTGTTAAATATAAAATTAAAAGTTGCAATACAAATTAGAAAAATGATATTTGTATATTGATACACGTCGATCCTATTGAAAGCCCAAAAGGTCATTGGTTTGATAAGACTGCAAGAAAGGGAAGCCGAAAGTTCGAGCCAGCTCGTTTGCTTGGGCCTTGCAACCTCCAACTCACCTAAACGCCGAGTTGGAAGCGATCCATCTGAAAACATTGTTAGCCCACCGAGCCAGCTTGAAACCATAAGCCTAAATGCCTCTGAGACCAAATTAAAAGCTTGGATGAAGTTATCAGCCCCATCGGAGAGCCCAGTTGAGGGATTACTCGGCTAAAGGCCTAGCTGAGATTGTTAAGTCAGTTGAGGTTCGGACAGTGCTCGGTGGACCAACTAAGTTGTCGAATGTTAGTTAGATGATACATTGTAATACCTTGTATAAAACAACCTTATTTGTTTGACATTGATAACATATTCAATATTCTTTATTCAAATGTTGTGTTTATTTAAATTATGCATAATAGAATGAAATCTTAGGTCATACATGACTATGATACATTGCCATCCATGTATGGTGAGCGTGAAACATATGTCTAAGCCCTTGACCTTACTATTGAACCCTCTAACCAAATGTAAAAATTAGCATAATTTCCTAACACCATTGTCTGCAAATATTAAAGCAATCACAATTAAATACTTGACCTATCAATATTAATAAATACTTGTGGACAGAGGATTCTAGGAGTATTATAAATAATTCACATAAACCAAATATACAGTATACAATGTGGACCAAGCACATATATATAATTAAAAAAAAATCATAATCAACAAGCAATTAAATAAAGAGTTAAATTCATTTTGATCCATGTGATATTGAAAAACATAAAAAAAAAAAAAAACCATTTATAAATTTAAATATAAAAAATTAACCCTATGTTGTGAACAATGACCACACTGTCCCCTGATCAACTTAAACCTAATTTTTTAGAGACAATGATTGAAATGCCCCTCCTAGTCAATATGGCCAACTACGGTCTATTAAAATATATCAATAATATATCTATTTATAATATATAAAATTAAAAATTTATATAGAAAAAATTATTTTTTTAGTCCATTAAATATGCTAAATATTAATTTTAGTCTGATAATTATGCTCATTTTTATAAATTCATTAATTTTCAAAATTAATAAAAGTTAGTCCTTTAGCGGCCGAAATTTTAATTTTTGACCGAAAAATGACATGGCACGTCAATTGGATATTTATTGTGGAGTCTTTAGTCCTATATTACTTTAAAGATGAGTTGAACGACATGGCAGATACAATTATATTATATATATTATTATAATTTATAAAAAATAAACTTATTATTTTAAAAAAATAATAACCAAATTCCCCATCCCACAACCTGCTCCCCCTTCCCCTTCAATCCTCCCCCTCCCGTCCCCGCCCCCCGTCCTTGCAGAGGGGGAGACAATGGTCGCCCTCGCTGCTGGGCGACTGTCGTTGCCCAGTGTTGAGGAGGGTGCGGGCCGCACTCTTTCTCTGAGCGGCGTCATTGTTGCTATAATTTTTTTTAATGAATTTAATTAAAATATATTATATTAAAAATATTAATATCGTTATATATTTATATACAAAATAATATTTTATTATTAATAAATATATATAAATTGTTTTAAAATTTATTATATTATATATTATGTATTATATAATATTATATATAAGATTAGAAGGAAGGCAAAATTGTTAAAATAATGCACTTTTCAGATCCAAAATCTCAGTCAATACGTGTGCACCACACACTCTTGTTTCAGGAGTTTTTTTGAATTTTTATCCATATCACATGAGATATAATTGATATTTTAATTTTTTTAAAATTTTTTTGAATATTTTTAATATCACAAAAGTTCTTAAATTTTTTCCACTAAATAAATATATTTATTCACTGAAACACATACATAATTCAAAAAAAACCAACAAAAGGGTCCCCTAACACCATTCGATGCCGTAGGGTTTTAGCCAATTTTAGAACACTCACAAAAGCCCTTCTGCACACACCAAACGTTGTCCGCGCGCACGCTTCCTCTCCATTTCTTCACATACCAAAGCTTCGTGGGCGCACACGCATGCACTGGTTATTCAATTTATTCACACACCAAAGGCTTCGCGCACACACATAAGCACTCCCTTCGAGTTCTCTGAATTTGATGAACATCTCATCTGAAATCTGAAATTGATTGACACGTACACTCATACCCTTCATGAAAGTGAAGATACCCAGTCGAAAAGAGCCAAAATCGATGGAAATGAAAAATCCCAACTAAAAGTGAAGAAGGCTGATGGAAAAGACCCACAATCAAGTAGAGGCAAAGTCGTTTGTGCAATACCCAACTAGAACTGAAGAAGCCCGATGAAAAGAACCAAAATCGATGAGTTAATTCGTTATCTGAATTTCGAATTAAAAATCTGAAGGAAGGCAAAATTGTTAAAATAATGCACTTTTCAGATCCAAAATCTCAGTCAATACGTGTGCACCACACACTCTTGTTTCAGGAGTTTTTTTGAATTTTTATCCATATCACATGAGATATAATTGATATTTTAATTTTTTTAAATTTTTTTTGAATATTTTTAATATCACAAAAGTTCTTAAATTTTTTCCATTAAATAAATATATTTATTCACTGAAATACATACATAATTAAAAAAAAACCAACAAAAGGGTCCCCTAACACCATTCGATGCCGTAGGGTTTTAGCCAATTTTAGAACACTCACAAAAGCCCTTCTGCACACACCAAACGTTGCCCGTGCGCACGCTTCCTCTCCATTTCTTCACATACCAAAGCTTCGTGGGCGCACACGCATGCACTGGTTATTCAATTTATTCACACACCAAAGGCTTCGCGCACACACATAAGCACTCCCTTCGAGTTCTTTGAATTTGATGAACATCTTATCTGAAATCTGAAATTGATTGACACACACACTCATACCCTTCATGAAAGTGAAGATACCCAGTCGAAAAGAGCCAAAATCGATGAAAATGAAAAATCCCAACTAAAAGTGAAGAAGGCTGATGGAAAAGACCCACAATCAAGTAGAGGCAAAGTCGTTTGTGTAATACCCAACTAGAACTGAAAAAGCCCGATGAAAAGAACCAAAATTGATGAGTTAATTCGTTATCTGAATTTCCAATTAAAAATCTGAAGGAAGGCAAAATTGTTAAAATAATGCACTTTTCAAATCCAAAATCTCAGTCAATACGTGTGCACCACACACTCTTGTTTCAGGAGTTTTTTTGAATTTTTATCCATATCACATGAGATATAATTGATATTTTATTTTTTTTAAATTTCTTTTGAATATTTTTAATATCACAAGAGTTCTTAAATTTTTTCCATTAAATAAATATATTTATTCACTGAAACACATACATAATTCTAAAAAAACCAACAGTGTAAGTCAGATTTCCTTGGTGTTTATTTGTTTTTTTCGCCAGTTTTATTACTTCACCGCTCAGGTTATACGGTATTGTGGTATTCAGGGGATGGCGAGTGCTCTCGTCACAAAGAGAGCGTCTTCCTCCCTCCAAAAGACCTCTGCCCTCTTCAGAATCTCATCCAGCTTCTTTCGAAACCTTAATTCCACCAATTTCACCACCAATTCCTCTGGAAATGCAGCAGCTGGTGTCGGAGCTAAGTGTCCGATTTGGAAGAAGAAGAAAAAGTTCTCAGAGGTGGCCCCTGTTTCTCCTCAACTTGGGAATTGGCTTTTACATGGCTGAAACTCACTGCCTCGTGTATCTTACTAGATAACTAAAATCAATCTCCAGAAAAGAAATCTTTTATTTTTCTTGTGTGATTAATATCATATATAAATTTTGACTGGTTTTGGTATGGATTTCTCTATAGTCATTTCATTTCAGTTTTGTTTCTTTCTCTCCGTGTTATTAGGGTTTCATATTTTTATCTTTCTTTAACTGCTATTTTATCAGTTTGGATTGCAATTACAGTCCTTTTTTTGTTGATGTGTTTTAGTAGGATTTTAAGAGTTTTTATGTTGGTTTGCAGGATGGGAGGCATGGAAAGGAATGGGGGATGGCTTACAGAGATGGTAACTCTTTTCTCTTTGTAATTCAATCCCATTTTGTTGCAGCACATTCTGTGCTCTTCATTGTTTTGGATATGAAGAACTTATCTGGGATATTTGTTAACATGGGCTTTGCCCTAACGGACCTCCTAATAATAATTTTGATTTCTGGTAAATTGGAGAATTGATTGTCATCCTCTATTGAAACTAGAAGAAAATGAGCTTGAAAGAGGAGTAGTGGGTGGAGAAATAGATGTATGATGGATTGAGGCCTCATTGATTCTATTATTGAGGCTTGTAGATATTTAAAATTTGAAAACAACCCTATCATTCTGCATATGATCAATCTTTTCACCTTTTCTGTATTGTATTCCTCTCTGCAAGGTTCTTTCCCAAACTTCTTTCTTTGCACATTCTTTTTGTTCCAGTTTCCATCTATTTCTAAGACACAAAAACACAATATAAGCTAACAAAAAACAAACATCACGCCATCAGAACACAAGAAAATAAATTAGGAAATAAGTAATATACATTATAGCTATCACACACACATATATTATTATAAATTTTGTATGCTATTATCTGCTGCACATATTTATAGTTTTATAAATTTGTGTTTCCCTATGTATATATGCATACACACATTTACATATCTATATATTTTATATATATGCATTCATCTTAACTAATGCAACTAAAAACACAAGACGAAGTGATTGATATTTACATTGTAGTTTCACATTAAAATCATAAAAAAATATGATTTAACATTCTACACCATTAATCAGTAATAAAGGAAATTCGAAATAAAGATCAAGGACATGATGTGACAATGACTAGTGAATCCTGTACCATTTATCCAAACATAAATAAACTTATCCAGAACAGGTATATTTGCAACTCTATAACAAAAATATCAGGGTTGACTGGCATATTAATTTGTGCTAATTAAGCTTGTATGTAGGTTCTTGAACTGTAATTCACATAGTTCACAGTGTCGGTCATGCCAAATGCCACATATCATCTGCTTTTTCAAATTCTTTCTTGAGCATTTTTGCCACATTCTACTCTTCCACAAAATGGCCCAATTTCAATAGTTGTTAAGCAAGCAAGAAAACAATTATACCCTATTCTATGTTTTCTCGGCCTGTGCATTTGATGACCTGTTGTTGTCATAATTGTTGTTGAGCCTTCGTGTCTTGATTAATATGATAAGAGTTTCAATTTGGTGTTCTGAACATCTCTAAAGGCCCTACAGTACAAATTTGTTTCTTGAGCATTTTCTGCCCATAGCTTGTTTGACAGAATGCCTATATTAGGATATTCGTTAAAACTATTAAGAAAATGATATACATCTGTATGTTCTTTGAGCTTGTATTTACAAAGGTTCCTGGTCATCATAGTCATTGCTAATCTTACTGCCTTGATCAATGTAATTCACCTTTCAGATATGAGTATTTGATTTAATATCACCAAAAGTTGCACAAACCATCTGGAGTCTTCTGTTGTTTCTTTAACATGTTCTCTTGCGAACTATCCCACATTAATTGCAATTGGATGGTTTGTTATCACAGGCAACTTGCAAGTCTATAACTCTACAACATTCCCTTTGCAGGTCTCTTAGGAATAAACTCATTCAAAGTTGAGAAATTCCTGAAGAAAATTGGGCTAGGAAAAGAAGACCACCATTTCTGGAAGCAAGTCGGCAAAGCACTATTATGCACGTATGCTCTTTTTGGTGTGGCATGGCTGTGGAATGAAACTTCCCCACTTGGGTGGTGGACGTTGAAGCCGAGGCCTAAGGAAGAGAAAGAGCTTGCTCATCTCTATGAGCGCCGGAAGTTTCCTTACCCAGGCGATAAGGAGGCCATGGAGGAGTTCATTGCTAAGGGTGGGATGATTGGTACCACCATTGGGCCAAAAGGGATCATTGAAACCGATAAAGATTCTTACAATTTTCAGAAAGAATTGCAGGACAAGAAGTTTGAGCAGGAGGCTTTGAAACTTTGGTTAAGGATGAGAAATGAGGTTATATCTGAGCTACAAGAGAAAGGATTTGATGTTGAGTAAACTGCCCGAACTAGTAGTGTTGCTGTCAAATTCCATGCTAATGGAATTTGTGGGATTGTGATGATGTTTTTTTGTCACCTAACCCCACTTGGTGTTTCTGAATGCTGAATGTATGTGTTGGATGAATTGCACAAAAAGAAGTGAATAAAGAAATTATCAAGTGAAAAATTGAATGGTGAGCTTTTGATTCAGGTCCGTGTAGCTCAGACACCAGAAAAATGAATTGCTTATGTGTGTGTATACGTGTATAGGCATGAATGTTGTCCTAAGAATACTCACTTGGGTTTGTATGACCTCGGAGATATAATGAGTACTGAAATTTAAATTTGCACAGAATTAAATTTTCATAAAACAATCCAATTTTATAATGATATTAATCAGTGATTAGGATATGATACCAATTGCTATCTAAAATATATGTATCTTGTTGCTATTACAATTAGTCGTGCGACTTTCTTTTCAGTGGATCATTCAAACAACTCTTTGTAGGCGATGTATTTGCATAACAAATGTTGTTGAAATAACATTCCCAGCTGCGTGGAATATTGCAAAAACTATTCCTACACTTGGAGGAGGATATAGAGAATTAAAGCAGAGTCCAACAGATACAATTCTTGGCACTTGGCAACAGAGACATATCTTTCTGGTGTGATTGATGGTGTGGAAAGAAACCTTTGTACATTAGAGCTCAAGCGTCTGAATACGCGCAACAGAAAGTGAATTATCATTGGGACAGAGGCGCCTGGGATCGACAGAAACTGAGAGGATTTTGCCCGGAGCTTCTGGTGAATCATATTTGTCCAATGCCTATACTGAAAGCAGGGAAAGATTCAATGGGGTGGAAGCTAGAGATGAATGATGGCTGATATATTGATGTAAATTAATTATTGTTGTTATATTGATGCATTTCTATTTTAAAAAATATTACACAGAACCGCGCTACGACATATATGCACTCATCCTGACTAGTTGAGATGGCCTCCCAACGAGTTCGGAATTCGTACAAGAAAGGCGACAAGGCCCATGACTTCCAAGTAGGAGACCTTGTCCTAATATGGGTTGATGCCCTTGAGCCAATTGATGAATTTTGGGTAAGTTACAATATATCCATTCAAATGGGATAGTTCAAGCAGTTGCTACATTTTCAAGAAACACAAAAAAAAACACAAGCTTCTAACTCCCCATTACCATTTATAACCAATGGAGCACACGTGAACTAACATTTTCTAATGCAGTAACAATAAAGAGGAAAGCCTTGACATCTCCCACGAGAGAATCCCTCAGTCCTGCAGATTTTAGTACAATTCTGGTCGTGTAGACAAAATTTCTTGTATTTCTTACTCTTTGATATGCAATGTTTTGCTTCCGCACCAGGGATGCTCACCTCTGTATTTAGTCGCAAACACAACTATTACAACAATTATCCCACCAAAAACTAATATTCACAGTAAAGATATCACCAAAACATATCTTTCTGATTGATTCAGTAAATCATATTAGTACAAAGTAGTTGTCCATAACAAGTATTTATACAATATACAAATATCATATTTCCAGATACCATTTACTATGAAAATCTTTATTATCCAACTATATTTTCGTGATTCCAATACTTGAAGTTCACATTTCTAACTGGAAAAATGTACGTGTATTTCACATGAACTTTTAAAATTGGGCTTACTGTTTTTATTGACTCATTCTTATTAGCATTTTTGTCGTTTAACTTTATAGGTAGCATTTTGGTCATATATTTTTCAATTTTCATAATTTCGGTCCTTTTTCTCACCGGAGTTCATCCTTATCACCTGTGGAGGTGAAGTCCAGCTATAAAAATGACTAAAATTACTAAAACTAAAAAGATGTAGAACCAAAACGCTAACTAGAAAGTTAAAAAGACTAAAATGCCAAATGATCTAAATTACGAAAATAAAAAGGCATTAAATAACCCTATCATAACAACACCGATATTTTGAATTACATAGTAAAAAAAATCCAATAGTTTTCTCATATAAAGTCACAGTTAAATATCATAACAAATCTAAAGAATTATTGTCTGGACTTGACAACTCTAACATGAACTAAACTTGGAATTTTCAAACATACAATGAACATCATATGGACCTCATTGATCAAAGCATATTTATTCAAAAATACGTACATTCATACATACATATACATAAGTGGATACAAATAAAATTACAAAATTATAGAAAGACTTACGAGCAGCCATCACAACCAAAAATATGAAAAAAATCCCAAACGTCCTTCTAATCTCCATAATAGCGAATGCAGTAATCCAAAGTTTCTTGTTCAAATGCCGACAAAAGTTTGTAGTACAAGATTTTATTCAGACATAAGTAAAAAAGAATGAGTAAATCACATTTTGCCACTAATAATTTAAAAAAAAAAAATGGCATCTTTTACTCTGTACCATCAAAATGAACAATTTAAAAAAAAAAAATCTTTTAAGTATCAGTTAACAAGTCTAATTCGAGAATGGTTTAGTACTATATTTGCCCTATTCGGACGGACGAGAGTGGTTTAACGTTATTATTGCCTATTTTCAAGTTTAAATATTTAAAATAATGGTGTTTATGAAAAAATTTAATTTATCGAATCAAACTAATTACAAAATAAGTGACGTATATTTATTATATAATTGATTCAAATTTGACTAAATCCGATTCGTATTAGAATTTCCCTATACATATATTGTTTGAATGCCTATACCAAAATACTTGAGACTCCTGCATGACTTATTTTATAAACTAGCAGAGAATTTATAATTTTTTTTTTTTAAAAAAAATGTTTATCTCCTCAAGTTTTTTATATAAAATTTAAATTTGTGTTCTTTTTTAAAAAATACAATAAAGTTAAAATTGTCAATTTTAAATTTTCATTTTATGATTGCATAATCCAATCCAAAATTATAAATAATTTCTAAATAATAAGGGAAACACTTGGTGACGGTGCTGCAAGACGTCACAGACGGGAAAAATTTGTATTTTTAGTCCCATATAATAGAGGGTGTTATATTTTTTATCCCATAATTTACGAACTTAGCACATTTAATTCCATAAACTAAAAGATTATAGCGTTTGGGATTAAAAAAAAATCTATAATTTTTTATTCTAGAAAATAAAAAATACTATAACTTTTTATTGTATGAAATCAAGTACAGTAAGGTCATAAATGATGATAAGAGTACATCACTGATCAACCTCAGTCGTACCGATAAAAAATGTAGTTTTGGCAAAGGCTAAAGCCCAGAGTTATTTAATTATTTATTATTAAAAAAAAATAAAATTATATTATTATAATTTTTTTTAATTATATAATAAAAATATGACGAGTCGCGATTTCAAATCGCGACTCGTCAATAAAATATTGGAAAAATTGCAAAAGCTTCAAGTTGGGATATAAAATCCCGACTTGAAGTCGGATTCTGAATCCCGACACCAGAATTTGTTTTTAAAGAAAAGCCCAAGTAACGACTTGGGCTTGTTTTTCTTTTTCTTTTTTTATTTTATTTAATTAAATTTTAAATAATTAATTATATAATTTCGTTTAGTTATATACATAACATATTAAAATTACAGTTGTATTAATTAACATATTAAAATTATAATTTTATTTAATTATATATAATTAATTAAAATTATATTAATTTAAAAAATTATAATTAAGTGTATAAATGTAATAATGTATATTTTTTTGTACTGTTGTAAAAAATACAATGAAGTATACAATTATTCTTGATAACCCGATACCGGCACATCTAATTGCGTAAAAAGATATACATATTATATTTATATATTTAATTATAATTTTTTAAATTAATATAATTTTAATATTATATTTTTTTAAAGTTTAATATATTAATTATATATAATTAAATAAAATTATATAATTAATTATATAATATTTTATTAAAAAAAATGCAACCCAAATCGCAAGATGAAATTGCGACATGGGTTGCAATTTTTTTTATTTATTTAATAAATAAATGTAATAATATATAATTTTTTGTACAATTGTAAAAAATACAATGAAGTATACAATTATTCTTGACAATTTGATACAGGCACATCTTATTGTGTAGAAGAATTTCTTTATCGGAATTGTTGCCTTGCACGCGTTTGCGTCCAATCCATCTCGTTGTGAATAATTTATAAAATTATATTATTTAATTAGTCATTTTATTAAATATAGTTTATATTGAGCGATGTATTATTTATCGAAATATTTTATGATTTTGGCTATTTATATTAATTTTCAATTAAACATCACATTTGATATAAAAAAGATATAGTTGGTTAATTAAATTATTAAATTTGTTATATTTAACCAAATACATAATTTTATGTATTGTTGTTTAATTAAATTATATAGTAACGACAAATTGATAAAAAATTCATAGAAATATTTCGGAAATTCTTCTACACAATCAGATGTGCCGGTATCGGGTTGTAAAAAAAATTGTATACTTCATTGTATTTTTTACAACAGTACAAAAAAATATACATTATTACATTTATACACTTAATTATAATATTTTAAATTAATATAATTTTAATTAATTATATATAATTAAATAAAATTATAATTTTAATATGTTAATTAATACAACTGTAATTTTAATATGTTATGTATATAATTAAATGAAATAATATAATTAATTCAAAATTTAATTAAATGAAATAAAAAAAAAAAAAGAAAAACAAGCCCAAGTCGTGATTAACGACTTGGGCTTTTCTTTAAAAAAAAAATCTGGAGTCGGGATATTAAATCCCGACTTGATGTCGGGATTCGATATCCCGACTTCCAGTCGGCAATTTTTTCAGCATATTTTATTGACGAGTCGCGATTTGAAATCGCGACTCGTCATATTTTTATTATATAATTAAAAAAAATTATAATAATATAATTTTATTTTTTTTAATAATAAAAAATTAAATAACTCGCCCAGCCCTAAAAGTGTGGGCTGGGGCCTCCAGCAAACCGAAGAAAAACCAGAATTGGAGAAAACCTGAATCTGCGCCGGACCATCACCGTCCTCTCGTCTTTCTTCCGCTGCTACTGCCTTCTCTTTCTTTATTCTCTTCCCTTTATCTTCTGTTCGTCCCACCTACTATTCATCTTAATTTCTGGGTTTTTTCCCCTGATTTGTTTTGTAAAAAATGTTGATTATGGTGTAGTTTTTTCTAATTGTTTAATGTCATGACTCATTCTTGCTAGAATATACAAACAATTTGATGATATTTTCTGCAAGGCGGTGCTGTCCTTTGAAAAGGAGGCGCGTCTCCCACCTTGCGCCCTGCGCCGAAGCTCCGGAGGACATTTACACATTTTGAAGTCTATGCTGGAGAGTAGCAGAGGACTGTGCTGTACTCATTCATGGGATAGAGAGTAGTGTTAAGTGCATAAAGGATAGTCATCAAGGCTGCTGTATATGATTTTCTTATGACAGATTGTGTATGATTCACTCTAGGCGACTCCATGACACCAAATTTCGGAATAATCAGAATGGCCTTTGTGCTTAATGAGCAAGACTCTTTTCCTAGTTCTTCCTCCCAAGTCCCAATCAGCAGAAACTAGCGACTGTTTGGACCCGCTCCCGAGCCACGGAGCGGGTGATGGTGCTAAAATGCACGTTGTTTGCTTGATGGTTCCCGTAAGGATTCGTAAGTCGTTGGTTCACTTCTCCTTACACCGATTATGGCTCAATGTTTCATCAAAGTTCTTTCACAAGGTTGTCTTCATTTATTCCTTTAATATTTTTTCAGCTGTCCTTGAAACTGTATAGACTATGCAGTCGTTTTACAGTACATTAAGATTCAAAATCCTTTCTAAGTGTAATTTTGCGGATATTATTACAGTGGCATCAATCTTGTCGGGTCCCAACATCCACTTTTGCTGCTTTTAGCAGCAGTGCAGCGTCTTGTGTCCTTGATGAAGCTCCAACTGAAGAAAATGTCCACAGCTTTGCTGGAATCCACTCTGAGTTAAAGAAGGGTAATGTTTTGTGTTTTGACTGGCAACAAGAAATTCACAGAACTCCTCCAACTTACCGTGAAAGTCTTCGAGACAAATGCCTGGAAATCAGATGCTCACCAGATGCCAAGAACTTTCAAGGAGAAGATTTGAGAACTTTGTTGCATGAATCTGGTGGAATTTCTGGTCAGCTTGCTGATATTTGTGCTGTGTCTAATATTCTGCGGGCTTGCAGTGGTGCTAATGTTGCTTTTCACTTTGTTCAACAGATCCATGCTAAAAGCATCCGTCTTGGTTTCAGTAAAAGCCCACTCGTTTGTAATCCTTTGATCGATATGTACCTTAAGAATGAATTTCTGGATTCTGCTATCCAAATTTTCAAAAATATGTGTACAAGGGACAGTGTTACTTGGGTTGCCATGATATCAGGCTTGTCCCAAAGCTGTCATGAAGTAGAGGCTATCCATCTTTACAGTGAGATGCGAAAGTTAGGAGTATTCCCCACTCCATATGTCTTTTCAAGTGTTATAAGTGCCTGTACCAAGATAAACTTGTATGAACTTGGGGAGCAACTTCACGCTCTGATCTTCAAGTGGGGTTTTTCATCAGAACTTTTTGTGTGCAACTCTCTCATTGCACTATATTCTAGATGTGGGAATTTAACATTTGCTGAACTGATTTTCAGTGAAATGCTGTGTAAGGATAAAGTTTCATACAACACTCTGATTTCGGGCTTTGCTATGCAAGGATCAAACGAGAAAGCTCTCCAGTTATTTGAGAAAATGCACAGTGAGTCCTTGAAACCTGATAGTGTTACAGTTGCTTGTCTCTTGGGCACATGTTCATCAATTGGGGTTCTTCATAAGGGAATGCAACTGCATTCATATGCAATCAAGGCAGGCATGTGCTCAGATATCATCATAGAGGGTTCTCTGCTAGACCTCTATGTAAAATGCTCTGATATTAAAACAGCCCATAAATTCTTCGTCGCAACTCAAACAGATAACGTGGTGCTATGGAATGTGATGCTAGTAGCATATGGGCAGATAGGCAATCTCCAAGAGTCATTCAATATTTACTCACAGATGCAGATTTTGGGTCTGCAGCCTAATCAATACACATACCCTAGTATTCTTAGAACATGTACTTCTGTTGGAGCACTTGATCTAGGTGAGCAAGTTCATACTCAAGTGATAAAAACTGGGTTCCATCCAAATGTGTATGTCTGCAGCGTGCTTATAGACATGTATGCCAAACATGGAGAATTGGAGACAGCCCTGAAAATATTCAGACGTCTTAATGAAGACGATATTGTTTCCTGGACAGCTATGATTGCTGGATATGCTCAACATGACATGTTTGACGAAGCTCTTAAACTTTTTGAAGAAATGCAAGAACGAGGAATTCTATCAGATAACATAGGGCTGGCAAGTGCTATAAGTGCATGCGCTGGAATTCAAGCTCTCAAACAGGGACGTCAAATTCATAGTCAGTCGATTGTCTCTGGTTATTCTTCAGATATTTCAATTGGAAATGCACTTGTATGTTTATATGCTAGATGTGGTTGTACTCTGGAGGCACACTTAGCATTTGACAAAATGTATGCTAGAGATAATGTTTCATGGAATGCATTGATATCAGGATTTGCACAAAGTGGAAAGAGCGAGGAAGCACTAAAGGTCTTTTCTCAAATGATTCAAGCTGGAGAGGAGGTTAATATGTTCACATATGGCTCTGCTGTTAGTGCAGCGGCAAATTTAACGAATGTAAATCTAGGAAAGCAAATTCATGCCAGAACAATTAAAACAGGTTATGATTGTGAGATAGAAGTATGTAATGTATTGATCACATTGTATGCAAAATGTGGACGGCTTAATGGTGCCAGGAGGGTGTTCACGGAGATGCCTGAGAAAAATGAAGTTTCATGGAATGCTATGATTACAGGATATTCTCAACATGGATATGGCAGGCAAGCTATAGAACTGTTCGAGGATATGACACTGTTGCAAATGAAGCCAAATCATATAACATATGTAGGGGTCTTGGCAGCATGTAGCCATGTAGGATTGGTGGAGGAGGGGCTGAATTACTTCAGATCCATGCGTGAACAACATTCCTTAGTACCGAGACAAGAACATTATGCCTGTGTGGTTGATGTTCTTGGGAGGGCCGGTCAAGTTTCCCGTGCAAGAGCATTTGTGGAGTCTATGCCAATTGTACCAGATGCAATGGTCTGGAGGACCCTCTTAAGTTCCTGCACAGTTCACAGGAATACAGAAATTGGTGAATTTGCAGCAAGGCATCTTTTAGAACTAGAACCTACAGATTCCGCTACTTATGTTCTCATGTCAAACATGTATGCTGTTACTGGTAAATGGGACAATCGGGATCAAGCAAGAAGACTCATGAGAGACAGAGGTGTGAAGAAAGAGCCTGGTCGGAGTTGGATTGAAGTAAAGAATTCAATCCATGAATTTTATGCTGGTGATAGACTCCATCCTCTTGCAGATGACATTCACAAGTACTTGGAGGTTCTAAACAACAGGTTAGCTGCACTTGGTTATGTTCAAGACCGAAGTAGCTTATGGAATGATCTAGAGCTGGGGCAGAAGGATCCAACTGCATATATTCACAGCGAAAAGTTGGCTGTTGTTTTTGGACTTCTAAGTTTGTCTAATATGATTCCCTTGCATGTTATGAAGAATCTGCGTGTTTGTAATGATTGCCATAATTGGATTAAGTTTGTCTCAAAGGTTGTTGATCGAACTATTATTGTCCGTGATGCATACCGCTTCCACCATTTTCAGAATGGATTGTGTTCATGTAAAGATTATTGGTAACTTGGAACAACCAATACAGAGGATAGTAACTATCTGCACTCACCTTGCTGGACTCCAATAGGATGCTTTTGCAGCTGCCATGAGATTGCCATTTTCTAACTGGAAATGGACCATGAAGTGGTATTTTTTTTCATTTTAATGCCTGCAATTTTACCTCAATATACTCCAAGAAAGAGGTCTTTGTTTATTAGTGTCGATTATTTAATTTGACCTGATTGTCTTATAATTCCTAGAATTTTACTTTCGGAGGAATCAAACAATGAATCATACATGTCCTTCTTACCAGATCTAAGTCTAGCTTTCATGTTTTCTTCCTCCTCATGACTGATTTTATGCAATAACCACTATCACTTTGCTTTCAGGGTTGCGAACTGCCGGGTACATTTTCGATGTTGGCTTGCTTTGGCCGCATTCAGAGGTTTCTAAAGTTGCAATTTTGCCATTTTTATCCTTGTGTCTTGAAAGGCATAGCTAAGTGATTATGTAATTATACCCCCAGTCTGTCCTTCCAGCATGCGCAGTTGTGAACACTTCTGTATCAGCTTTGGTAGCAAGAACTAGTAGTGATATGGCAGTCAACTGAAACCTGTTTCATGGAATATCATCTCCATTGTCAACTTGATGGAATGTGAAATCTAAAGCAATCACGGTCTGTGGAACCCTAGACAAAATCCAGCCAATTGAGCAACCAAAAAGGTGGCAAAATATTGTTTTCCTGTTAAAGTTTTCTCCATCTAAAAAGTTTGGTAGTGTGCAATCAAGACTTCAAGCGAAGCAGGAAATTGGTGGAAATTTGGCGTTAAGATATTCAGATTAGTAAAGTATTTGTTGATAACATATATCATTCTTGGTATTACCATATTTGTTTAAAAAATGTTGAGTATCTCCTCTCTGTGTTGAAATTGTTGATTAGAATTCGTTATAACGCAGGTATACTTGATGCAATCATTAAAATGATCCGTACAGAGTGTTTTTGCTGCATCCGTACTTTACGGGGTGAAGGAGGAGCTTGTTAAGGCCTAATTCTCAGAAAAAGGTCTTCTGAAGAGTGTTAGATGATATTATTACCACCTGGAAGTTATATATGCTGCTTAAATTTACAAAAGCAAGGTGAGGATCAGTGATCTTATGTTTCTTTCTATATTGATGATTGTGAAACAAATTATTTGGAGTTGTTGAGAATGTTTTCATTCTTGTTGTTGGATGTCAAGTTAAGAGAGTGGGATGGCACGGAAAAGAAGCATTGTGGAGGTCATCTCATCGGTCAGCTCAGTCTCTTAAGACATCACATCACACAAAATGGAGCGCGCTTGTAGTGTGGATATCTCTCATCTGTGGAGGCTATTCACCATAACCTATCCTGTGTCGTCTGTGTTGCAGAATTCAATCTAAATTGTAATGAGTATCATACATATAGCTCTCTCTCTCTCTCTCTCTCTCTCTCTCTCTGCCTTTGCAATGTCCAGTTACCAAACCCACCCAAAGTTTAGTAAGTAAAGATTAAGCCGTGTTCTGTAAATTGGATACTCATAATTTATATTTACAAAATTGATTCTTATAAATTTAGTAATCTTTCTGCTATAAAATATATACACCCAAGTTGATTACTTTTCACAAATTTTATACCAAAAAAGTAAATTATGTAATGAATTTCCATCAGAAAATAATCATTACAGAAATAACTTTTACTAGTTTTTAAAGAAAGGAGTGAAATTTTAATGTTGCAAAGCTGAAGGGTACATCTACAATATATCCATCATTAAATTTTATTACCTCAATCATCCAAAATTCCTCAAACGCAAAAAGTCATTCTTGGCCAATTATATATATTAAAAAGAAGAAGAAGAAGAAGAAGAAAAAAGAGAATTTTTTAATTTTGGTGTTATCATTGTAACTTAGGTTGAGTCGGTCCATCATACAATATTGTAACTTGTAAATCAACTTCTTCCTTCCCATAACTAGTTATGGTCTCATCTCCCTCCAACTATTAAAGGATTCAATAATAGTGGGAGTGGGAGGTACGACCGACCAGTTTATAGATGGTGTAGATCGAGTGAGTCAACTCAAAAGTCTCTCAACTCTTGCGATGAATCATGAAAAGAAGGCATGGAAATAAAAACATTAAGATCATGTATAATATTGTTAACTGTTAATTTAAATTAACCATCGTACATCCAGAATATGTAATTCTCCAGACTACAATTTGAAGGGCTCCACTGATGCAAAACTTCAAAAAGTCAAGCTTACTAAAGTTAATGAACCGAGAATCAGTGTCTCAATGAATACTACTGGTCATAATAAGCCATTCATCATTTCTATTAAATAAAAAAGTAAACAAATGTCCTCCATTCTTACAGAAGTGAAAACCCTACTAAATTCGTGCGATCTTCATCCACTAGAGCAATTTCACATGCGTGTCACGCATTACGTTGGCATGCAGAATACAAATTCTTTTGAACACATTATATTCCTGTCTTGCCTCCATAGCATCAGCCAAAATATTCATAACACAACCATTTACTTACCCAGACAAGCATCAGTGTGGTAATTGTCTGCAGGTCGGGCAATACCACTTTCCTTTAAATCTCGTCTCAGGAGTCAGGCCAACGCAAGCATAATGAAACCATTCACCTCCTTGGCACTGTCAACAAAAAGCTTAACTTAGTAAAGTACAAATGTTGAGATTGAAGCTTCTCATAAGTATTGGGTTAACCCTATCAGTCAACACTTGACTAGACAAAACCATCAATATAGCTAATAGTGCATGACTAGCATGGCAATGCAAAGACAAAGTTCTATGAGCTACCTATATCCAGGAAGCTGTTTTCACCCTTCACACGATATGAATAACTTACCCCTTGCCATTGTTCCAATGGAAGAAGATGATTCAACTACTATTTG
This sequence comes from Sesamum indicum, assembly GCF_026168435.1. Classification (NCBI taxonomy): domain Eukaryota; kingdom Viridiplantae; phylum Streptophyta; class Magnoliopsida; order Lamiales; family Pedaliaceae; genus Sesamum; species Sesamum indicum. Next base: position 4,718,120 of record NC_142665.1, on the reverse strand, counting down.
AAAGTTGCTGAGAAGTACCCCAGTCTTGCTCCAAGCATTCAAGAAATCTTTATTTCATTTTTTGAATGTAAATGGTGCATAAAGGGGAAATAATGAAAAAGAAGCTACAAGAAGTGGGGCAAAGAAGGAAGGGGAAATTGGATTTACGTTTTCATTGTCACAGGCAATCATATCACCAAAAGAAACCTGTAAGATGAGAATAGCTTTAGTATACAATGATTCAGTAGCTTCATACAAAATACTCGAGAGAATTGACAACCAGAAATTATGGAAAGAATTAACAAAGGACCTGATGACAAACGCAGTAAGTGGGTTCATTTGGATCAATGGGTTGATCAAGCTCAACGGGAGAAGCAAAGTCTTTCTTAATGCTGCCAGGAGGAGGCATGAGCTCAAAATCTCTATCACGCTCCCGATCCCAATCCCTGTCCTTGTAATCTATCCTCTTTGATTGAGGTGTTCCATAAAGTAATTTGCGTTTTTCACTTTTAGGAACTAGAGGTAATGGTGGAAGCACAGCTGGCTCATCTGGTGCTATCTTTCCCTCTGCAAGAACCAGAATAAGGAATTATACTATACAAAGAACATAAGACTCCATATTTTTGACAAAAATTCAGCATTGGGCATTTCCCTGTGCACACGATGGTGCCTTTGTTAGGCTACAAGCTATACACTCAGCAAACTATGCATCAAAGAGTTTGTGGATCATCAGTCGGTTGCCTTGCTGACCTTCATGGTGGATAAAAGGAAAGGATACATTGAAATAAGGATGCCATTAAATTGTTCACATACTTTTTGTTGCATATTTAGCTACTCTTGGTGTCCCAAGTCTATTGTCCTGTTTCTGCTCATTAATTCATTTATAATATTGCATCTGAAACAGAAAAAAGTACTCAACTTAAGTGGCAACAATTGGAATGGAGCAGTTAACTTGAGACAGAGATAGTATTATGTAAGATGAGTGCTCATATATCTTACAAAATTAAGAAAAAAGAAGAACACCAAAGGTTACAACCAATCTAACATTGTCCATAGAAATAAGAATCAAGACCTTGAAATTCAAGAAGAGTACACAACTTGTCACATAAATCTGGCAATTATATCTGCTTGGTGAATTTGAATACCATTATAACCCTCTTGCTGGTTATCATAAGCAACAATATAATCTAAATGTAAAGCCAAGGAGTTAGTGCACCTTGTTTGAGATCTTCGACAAAGTTGTTAAGATCCTCATCAAGGCGTTTTATGTGACTGTCGATCTGAAGGAAAGTTACAGACAAGCAAACAATCAGCTGGTGGAATAGAAGGATAACTAAAATAATGGGCATACCATGTTGTCATGTCTAAGAAGATACAAGAGACTGAGGAGCTATTCTCCCCCTCCCATCTCACAGACCCCTAAGAAAAGCAAACAATTAGCAAATGAAAGCATATATGTATTAATATTTCAAGCTCTGGCATCAGACCAATATTAGCAAGAAACAAACACCATAAATTGAAGACAGGGGAGAGACATTCTGAGCTAACACTAGTAAACATGATTGTTAAGCAGTTTCACATGATGGCAGCCGGGTTTACCAGATATCTCCAGCTAAAACTTACATCAAGCTATATCAGGTAGCAGAAATACAATCAATTGTGTACTACTACTACATGATTCAGGTACCACAACATCATCAATTAGCTAATTGGCAACCTAGAAGTGCATCATGGTATTTACCTTCTCCAACCATGCTTACATTGCAAATAAATATCATTAAATAATACTTATGCACATGGATTAACAGAATCGCTCTTATGTCCAGTCAATTCAACAACAACAAAATTTCAACACAAGAAGAGGAACCAATACAAAATATAACCCCAAATGAACCCCATAAACAAGGATAAGTTTCTGGAGTAGTACTACTAACTAGGCACTTACAAGATCATAAGCTTGTCTGGCCAGTAGAACTTTCTCGGTGCAGAGACTGAGAGCGCTGTCCTGGTTTGCCTCAATATCCTTGCGAAGCTTATCAAAAACCTCTTCCTCCTCGTTTTTCCTAGAGAAGGCGCCCCCTTGAGATGCCAAACCCAGACAGTATTTAGTTTGCTGCCTTGTCTGGTTTATCATTGCTTTTTTCACATTTGTACACAGACAGAGGTAAAAGGTTCGTTATAATTTGCAGAAGATTTGACATAATATAGCAGCACCTGGAAAATAGGAAAAATGGGCAACCTTGAGACCGCTCATCCAGTTCTCTGATGGTATTGAGAAGCCTTTGAAGCTCCGCCGGCAGCGTGCTCGAATCTTTACATACACAAACAATATTCTAGTTCAGAATTCAATCAATTTTGCGTAATCCTTTTTCCTTAATTTATTATTGTAGACTACAGGATATGATAGCTCACACTCCAAATAGTCGTCTACAAAAACTCCCGTTCTCGCAATGGCCATCTTCAATTGGCGGTATTCTTCTAGGGTTTCAGCGATCACAGAGCGGAAATGCTATGCTGACGAAGATCCTGTTTTCACAGAATCGAGAAATTGGAGAAGAAAACAAGTTAGGGTTGAGGAATCAGAGATGGACGATAGTCGAGAGAACAATATGAAGCAACACAAAATTCCATTGATTTTAAATATTTAAATATGTCTTTTCAATTTATTTTCCGTTTCACATATATTAAAAATAGAATAGGCGCTCAAATATACTCCACGTTTCTATATATTTTAATTTTTTATATTAAATAAAATAAAATGAATAACTAATTGAATGTAATAAAATAGGTTAACTCTAAGTGTATATAAATAAATAATAGTTATTTATGATAGAAAGACAAATATAAATAAAATTATTTTAATTAAATTTATATTGAAAAAATTATATTTTTAATTTTATAGGACATGAGTGTAGTGTTTTTAGTTTCGCATTTTTAAAATGAACAATACTTTACGAGATTAATATTTTTTATTCTATAGAATTGAAAAAGGGGTGGATGTAGTTCTATGCATTAATTTCGTACAACCAAATACATTAGGTTTTGAAACTACTTTACAATATTTTTTAATTTTATGAGAAAAAATATTAATTTGCAAAATACGAAATTAAAAGTGGAAATTTTTTTACTATATGAGATAAAAAATACGATTTTTCTATTTACATTTTATGCTCATTTCTCCATAATCACAGCCTATGCATAGGGCTTCTAAGCACAACTTGCAAAGATGAAATCTTCTTCTTGTCCATAACACAAGCAAATGACCCCACGATGATCATGAAATAACTCTCTTCACCCTTCTCTTGGGCATCTAATATGGTAGGATATAAGTGGGATCAAATATAATATTATTTTTGGTAAGTTAAAAAAGTATGATATTAACTATGCAAATAATCCTATAGTTAGTACAAAAAATGCGATTCTTTCTCATTTTTTTACGGCCACATACTCCTTACATGGCCTTTAGTTAAAGAGTTAATCAAAGTATGTATTGTGCAACTGAATCCCTTTATATACTATCATATTTACAAGACTTATGTACTTTGATGCCAAAAATGTAATTCCCTCTCTTTTCTCTTTCAAACCTTCTTTCATATTTCATGACGTTGAATTGATTACTCAATCTTGCTTAAGGGTGGCAGCAGGGCTGGTATGAGGCGGGTTGGGGTGGATTCGAGACCCCGCCCCACTAAAAAACCCATCAGGGCGGATTCGTGAGAGAAGTTAGGGAAGTGGCAGCAACGAGAGATAGCAAGCGAGACGGCGAGACGTGAGACCAACAAATCGAGATGGCGAAGGCGAAGCAAGAGAAAGAAAACTAAACAAAGAAGAAAATCGGGAGAGCAAAGAGAGATGGCGAGAGAGAAAAGGAGAAAGATTGAGAGACAAAGGAGAAAAATGGGGGGAGAGAGAAAAGAAACGATTTGAGAGAGAGAATGAGAAGGTGAGAAAGAGGGATTGGGGGTGGCTGGGAATGCCAATGGGGAAGGATAAAGATTAGGGCAAGTTCTATTAAAATACATATTTATTTATAAAATTAAAAAAATAATAATAATTATATACCGAGGCGGATTCAGGAAGGGTCTTGGATCCGGGAGGGAATTAAGACCTGAGACCCACCTTGGATTTCATTTTTCAGACCCGAACTTGGTCCATTCAGCGTGGATTTGGGGCGGGTTTTCACCGGTTCGAATTAAATTGTCATTCCTACTCTTGCTCTACATTAAGTATAAACTCATCGTCCGTATCCTACTCCCACTAGTATTGAATCGTTTAATACATACATAATTACCCTCTATCACATCAGATCATGCACGAGGTGTAATAACTTAAATTTTCTAGCGTTACTAACAACAATAACTTATTTTCTGTAGAATCAGTGCAAAAATCATTCCAGTTACCCTTAAATTGAAAAATCTACTCACAAGCATATTTTATGATTATTATATACACACAATATGCCTATAATCTATTGATTTCATTTAAATTTAAGCAATATTAATTGTCAAAGAACGCATCTACATAAGTAGATGATGGGAGTCGGATTCTATTATTGCAGGACCCACGGTACATATTCACTTGGTATGCTCATTCATAGGCACCCAAGGGGTCCATTAGTAGTAGGATTACAGGAACGAGCTATGCTTCAATTGGTGATTCATGAAGAAGAATGGATATGGCCAGCATCTAGACGATTTGAGGTTAGGTAGATTATAGGCATGCTCCTGCCGTTACATCCACAACTTCATGCAGTGCGTCTGCGCTCCAACTCTTCACGCCGGAGTGTCATAGGCACCACATTGATGACTGGGTGTGTCAAGATACTAAGGACTTCTTTTATTTTATAGTTGGCCATTTAGGAGCGACTCTCCACGTTGGATAAATCTTGGGGGCCAGTGCACTCTTTCTAGAATGGATACGGAGGAAATGCACCGTTGTTTATTCTTTGATTGCGCTTATTCTATGCCTTGATTGAGGGTTAGCCAAGGCGAGTAAGACTTCAATGGCCTTACTCAAATTGGAAGCGGAGGGGGAGTCATTTACTTAACGCTTCATGTTGAGCTTTACTTATTTTACTTGTCTTATCATTTGTGGAAAGAAAGAAAATTGCGTGGATTCGAACAACCATATAGTACTCCTTTAATTCTTGTTCATATTGTAATGAACCAAGTCAGAAATAGACTATTAGGTTTAAATCTTATACCACCACTACAGATTGTAGCTAAATATTGATTATGAAAAATAGCATATAAACAGTGAGGAACACAGATTAGTATACAGCTGTGTGCTGAATTAAACGGACATAATTTTCATGTTTTTGTTCTGCTGTTTGGAGGCTTGCCTTCAATATTGTATTTGTACGACGTGTTTTACATTAATGAAATTTACTTTTAACCACAAAAGGAAAAGAAAAGAAAAAAAGAGTAAAGTACATAAACGGTCAATTAAATTTGGAACATTGGCATTACTCTAGCAAAAATATCTAATACGGAAACATTATTATTCTCCGTTGAAATGAAGACTACGACAGCAAGGATGTCCGCTTAACTGCGTACATCCATCCTTGTCCAGACATTCAAGCTACTTTAAACACTGCAAAATACTAAGCTCATATAGGAGTTTGGTGCCTTCAACATCATGGCAAAAAATGATAAACTTAAACTTACCAGGAGTACAATTTTTGTAACTGATGATATATCATCTTTGCTTAAACTATATCCTAAGTTAGCTTCAAATCTTTATTTGTAAACCAAACTCCATTTAAGATGAAGCAGGAGAAATCTGTGCTAGACCTTCATGGCCACGTTCACTTTCAAAGCTATACTCATGACCAATAGAAGAGTGTAGACAATGCACTGGTGGCTCAACAGCAGGTGCTGGGCGCACACCCTAAAATATTAGGGTTAGACCATAGATGACACAACCTCAATTGCACTGCCCAATGGCCATGCAGCTTCAACCAAAGAATTTTGATATTTGACCTTTTTCACCAAAGTAATCTCTTGCCACGGATCAAGACCTGTCGTACAAACACACAGAAATCAATGGTTTTGCTTGTAGCACAGATGGGTAAACAAGTCGTAAATATGGTTTGCCGAAATATGGATGCAATTTTCTCACCAAAGCCGTCAACAAGCAATGTAAATTGGTATACAAGGTCCATGCACAAGTATGGCAGGTTTTCTGGTTCCACATGAGGAAATGCAGAACTGCCATCCTCGAGACTAGTTTGACAAGCCCGTTTGGCTGCATCCTCAAAATCAGCTGGATGAACTTTTGCAACAGCCAAGTTTGGGTCAATAAATCCGGCCTATATATTTAAGAAATAAATGAATTTAGACAGTTTCATGCCAAGAAGGGTCACAAACTAGTAACCAGCGCTTCACAAACTGTTTCAAGCATCTAATTGCAAAACAAATATTTACCTCAGCAGCTCTATCAAAGAAAAATGAAGCAACAAACAAATTCTTCTGGCCATCCCCTCCCCCACCATTCCACACGTCCCCAAACGTACATTTCATGTGGGTGCATGATGATTCATTGATTTTCAGAGCCTTGATAGCTACTTCTCTACATTTGCTCAGGCTGGAACCAGATGGTAGAGCTGAAGCCCTATAAACTGCTTGGCCATACTTGTAAGAACCTAAAATAAACAAGATATATGTAAAATTTGCTCAACAAACAAAGACGACCAAATTGCCCCCTCTTCCATATGTTTTGCAAATATAGCAAAAGTTTATATTTCAACTAATGATATATGTTGCACTTACTTTTCTAGGGAAGAAATTAACACCATAACCTTCCAGACAACATCATTTGTTAGTTTAATATCATATGTCATACAACAAAAATCAATTATACGTATGCTAAGGCATTCAAGAAAAAAGTCACCCTGACTAGTAGATATGCATTGTCATATGTCTAGAGATGAGGGGGCTGAGATTATGAAAATGTCTTCAAAGCCCAATATCCCTAGAAACTTACAATAGCTATATTTTTGTTGTGTCCGATAAGAAACAGGCACATTTGGGGTTGTATATATATATATATATATATATATGTGTAACTTGAATAAATAGCAAAATGCAACAGAAAAGCCGATAAGAAAAGCACTTTTTTCCTGCAGAAAATCAGCGTTTCATGGACAGACCAGACACATGCATATGCAAAGTGTCATATATTTGGTCCACAGGCAATTGGCATGATGAGCACCTTCAACCATAACTAAAGATACTGAGAGTAAAAGAGAGGAGAACCACATAAAGTTAGCTAGTTTCAAGGTTTAAAGCACATATCTGGGGAGAAAACCAGCATGCGAAGGCAATGCATAGCTTCATTACCTAATCCTCCTCTTTTTTCATAGACAACCACATGACCGAGTTCTGAGACAGGGGTGAAAAAAGAATAGCAATATAAACATAAGAAAACCAAAAAGTGGCTTCAACCACCCCTACTGGATGTTTGTGACCACATTGGCCCGCCTCGTCTCATTATATTTCCCCTCTTTTGACACAGCAACCCGATTATACTGGTATCTTGATACAGTAGAGAATCCTAGCTTAGAGGACCCAAAATGTTTAGCAAGATATATTTTCATGAAATTTCTTATAATTAGGATTTTTTATTTGTTAAATGAACACCTCATTTAAAAGCTTAAATTATTAGAGAGATTTAACATTTAATATCTTAATGTGCCCCCTACAAATCCTACACGTGAAACCTTTTTTTTATAAATGGATGGCAATGAATTTCGAACTCAAAAGCTCTTGTTTGGCCTCACTCTGATACCATGTTAAACATTCACATCATCTAAAAATTTAAGTTGTTAAAGAGGTAATCATTTAATATCTCAACAATATTATTTTAGTGCCGCATCTTTCATCCATAACTTGTTAGAAGGTGGTATTTCATTGAACAGGAAAGTCAAAGGAAAAGCAAGAGAGCAAGAGAAAATAATGCAGCATCCAGAAACCTGGACAGACCATTATATCCCGCCAATATACATGGATTATCATCTTCTTGATCAACCTTCAAAATCTCAGCTCGAGCAGCCAGTAAACCATAGTGCAGGTAACTGCAAGTACAGAACAATCACCCCATCAGAAAGAGAATGGAATACAAATTATTCATTAATTTCGTATGATCAGAACTAAAGCAAAAGAAATCTGATATCAATAAATTATAGACCACCATCATTCCAAAAGATAGGGCAAAAAGGGCATATTGGAATAAAACTCTCTCACAAAAAGCACAAAAGGAAACGGAGATGCAACATCACCAAGGACAGACCTGTGAACGTAGAGATGATATTTTCTTCCCTTGAGATACATTTGCTGCACATAAGAGTCCTCTCCATCTGATAACATTGGAGCTTTTGCAGCATCTGACTCTGAGATGGCATATGCCATCTGCACAGAACCACCCCCAAGATCGACCACTCCAACAGTACTAGAGTATTTCTTCCCCAAATTTCCTAACAGATAGTTAATGGTAACCTGCAAAGATATAACAATTTCTGAACATGTTCCCAGCTGCAGTGACTAGATAGAAAACAAAATAAGGATAAAATCTGCTCTATTTCTATTTAAGTCCTTGTTTAGCAGGTTGTCATATCTGTCTAGACATTTTTTCTACGTTGTCTCAGGAAGTTTGCAATACCAGGAGTAAAAATATTTTGTCCTTAAGTGAGCATGTTGGAGGCTATATAATGGTTTAGGGGTTCCTCAGTCACTTTTAGGGGTGTGATAGTTTTATGTGCTCTCGTGTATTCGAAACAGCTTACCTCATTGCATCTAATCTAAACACATGCTACTTTGACTAATCATACACCACAAATTCCATTGCTTAGGCTCCAAACCCTGAGTATTCAACATATACTTTCTCCAATCTAACCAACTCCAGATAAGTAAACCACGGTGCATTTTTTAGTCAAATATAGACAACTAGATCTTTAGAGGTTTAGTTTATGAAATAAAGTGATAAAACCCATATTGAAGTACGGGAAGTTCCTATCTAGTACCAGACTTTATGAGAAATGCATCCAAGAATCTTACAAGACATAAAAAAGGAAAAATGAAAGTCCTACAATACTTCTCACTAATTTCTCCAATCTAGGATCTTGTACTTCTCCCCATCTCCAAATTACCCGTATCAAGTAGTATGGAGCCATCTAGATGCTCTAATTTTTTCACAAAACTCTCTTTCCCCTTCCACTAGTTCAACACTTGCTTAATATCATCCTGCAGAACATATTTTCGACAAACAGAAAAGGCTCCAGAAATCAGCAGCTTAATTTCTGTGCAAAGATTATCAAGAAACAGCCATGTTGTACACTCAAAAAGGCTATCTTTCTTAGATGGTTGTCCACCAGAATCTGCCTCAGCTAAAGCAACAGATAGTAATAATGATAGTGAAGCCATCCAATCCAGGTTTCTAACTGTTCTCATCCCTACCCCTTTTATCAGCAACCAGGCCATCACTTTTTCAGCATTCAAATCACTTTCTTTGAGTACTTCCATATGTTTCAACTGTACACAGAGGTCATAGGAAAGTGAAGACAACTGGAGCTAGATCCATCAAGCTCGTCTTTCATTAATTATATTGGTACTTCGAAGTAGTAGAGGAGCATAATATCCGACAACACCAATGAAATGGAAGGAAGAAAAAACTGACAAGCCACTAACTCAGAAGATTCTGAGGTTCTAGTACTTTGCAAAATCATTGTCCCAAACAAAGAAAACATAAAACCTGTAGGATTTGGTCCATTCACCATCCATCTGCGCAAATTACAACAATATTCCCCATTTTATCTTTTTTATTGCATGCTCGTGACGCATTTATTGAGTACATCCTCTTCTTCTCTAGTCTCTAGCGTATACGAACAGGTTGTTAGTATTGCTTTTCGTTAGAAGATAAAAGATTTGTTAGTATTATATATATATCACTATATCTTTCTTGTTATTGTGATAGCTATGTTGGTAGGTAGATCACTCAATTGTACTTATCCTTTGTTATCCATCTCTATATATTAGAGACTCGATATCTTTAATTATACACAATTTACTTTTCATTCTCCATTTCTGACACTTATCTTACAATTAGGGATTGAAAATTAGACTCAGTTAGTTAGTTACTCTATACACGTCTAATCTAATCCACAGAGCATGACCTGTTGCCTTATTCTCTGTGGTGGATAAAATCAGGACTTCGAAGATCAACCTCAACGATTCTTAAAGACCAGATCTTTTATCAAAAGCAATAGACTAAAATTATATAGAAAAAATTACTCTAAAATAGAACTCTTTATAAGAATCATGATCTTAGGTGGGATGGAGAAATTGTTTCTCCTAGGGAAGTCTGTCATAGTATTCTCTCCATTTCAAAACATAGCGGTCAGCTGAATTCTAAGATCGGTGAAATAATGTATCCAATCTTACCTACTTATATAAAATAGAAGTCTTTTTTGTCTATGTAATCACCCAATATTAGTGAAATCTACATTGGTGTTAAGTGCACAGCTTCGGGAATCGGTTACTAATTTCATTTATTTAGATAGTACTATATATGTCTGAGCTTTGCAAAGTTTCTTATGCTTCTTCAGCATTCTCTGGTAAACAGTTTAAGGCCTTGCATCATCTTTTTTGACTTCTTTCACCTGTTTCTACAGGGAAATGCTAAGCTTTAACTTTTCATTTTCCGACGTCCAACCATTAAGTCCACAAATTGTTTCTCATACAGATTATTATGCATAAATTAATAGTTATAGAACTTGCACCCATAAGCCAAAAGTTTACAAAAGAATAACTAATCTCAAGGAAATCTCTAAAGAACATGGGAATGGATGATGCATGCATGTATTTAATCCACACAGATAAACAAGAAAAATTGTAGACATCCTTTTAACTTCTGAAGTTATTCTGGAAAACAAAAGTCAAAGTGTGTAATGCTTTCATCTAACAGAGACTCTAGATTCACAGATAAAACCCTCAAAAGAAAGGCGACAATCTATTCAATGTTGACTACTAGTTGAACAAAAGACATCTAACACAAATACGGAAACTTCTGACAGTCCAAGTTCTACTTGTGAGAAGACTGAAAAGATATTCAACTTTATTTGCCAAAGAATTGAGAATGTAGTCATTGACCATATCCTCAGTATTACAATTTTATTCATGTGCCAAGTTTAGTAATGTCAATCATGATTTAAATCCTGAAGAAGGATTTGTAAGAAAAAAGGAACACGATTATATTTTTCCAAAGTTTGTTACCATCATTGTGCCATCTTATGGTTGGAATAGACTGTCGGTTCACTAGGTTCTCTGAGAGCTATGACATAACATTTCTATAGAATCTTGGCAAATGATCACATAGATTATGTTTTTCTATGAACTTGATTCTCCTTTCTACAAAGAAATGCCTTATTGAAGTCAGAAGCATAAACTTTCGTTCTCTCTTCTCTTCTATTTCCACTGCAAATGCTTCAAATAAGAGCACCTAACATGACAAGAGTACAGATCACTCACTGACTTCTAGATGCCATTATCAGTTGTCTAAAATCTACTCAAGGATCACAAGATTTTTATATACCGAATTGTTCTTTTAGATTATATCCTCTTTCCACTTTGTTTTCTTGAGAATCCTATAAAGGCAGAAGTATTAAACAACTAATTAGATGTACACTGAAACAATGATTTCACTGGACACACTTATGTTTATGCTTGTTGTCATTCGTAAATACTCCCAAACCCTTACTCAGTAATAACGGACATGTTACAAGTTAAGCTCAGAAGGCTCAGATGCATAGAGGAACATAACATACCCATTGATAAGCACCTTCCTGATTTCCATCCAGAACTGTGACCCAGTCAGCCTGGGACTTAAGGGAGCTTTTATTTTTCAAAAAGTCCCTCACCTGGCAGGAGTTTAGAAGTGTAACATCACTGCTGTACCAAAAAAAAAAAAAAAGAAGATAAAATTGTAATCTTATAAGAAATTCTAAGAGGATGTATTACTGCTTGTAATATTCTATCCGATGTATCGCCTTCCAATTGCCTTAGCCCAGCAGTAGCCTGCATGAACATCAGCATTGCAATTCAGTTTTCACAGATGCAAAAATAAACAAAATTTTTTACATTTATTTATTTGTGCCAATAATGCCCAAAATTCCCTACCCCAACTCTGACCGGCGTGTTGTACCGCAGCTCTTTGGGAACTGCTGCTTGTGCTTTTTCAAGGAGATCTGAGAGTGAATTTGCAGCAGCCTCAGGGTCCTTTGCATATCCACTCAGACCTGGTTTTCTCTACAAGACCAAAATCAATCTAGACATGTGAAGATCATACAGATAGAAAACATATATAGAGTGGAAATTGGCAACAAATACACATAGATAGCTGATGCATAAAAATATAGAGTACCTAAAGAATCATTTAAGTTAAGCCACCAGTATATATCAGGCTTTGGTTGATTAAAACTGAGGCCCAAGTTATCAGATCAAGAAAGAAGATATTCTAACTGAACGAAATTTGTTTCTCATTTAAATAGAAACTAGATAACCATGTGTTGCCAGTCGGGACTACAGCATTATTGTTAAATGAACTTACAATAAGTATGTAATCCCTGATTCCAAAATCACCCCAAACATGGACTGAACCCGATCACTTTAACATAGACTCAGGAGTAAATTCAAATCAAATGCATAAATTGATCGAGTAAAATGCAGATGGCACAACTGAGACAGGCAAAAGATAGAAAGCACCAAAATTACCTGCAGAAAAAGCTCAAGATCTTGGCCCATTGGAACCAGATCGAGCTGCTGATTGAAGCAGAACACGTGGACCCTACTGCCAGAGCTGCCGGCATCGAAGATGACCGCATATCGCTTAGACAGGAAGTCGGGTGAGAACTTGCGGGAGATGGAATCTGAAGGGGAACTGGCGGGCATGAGAAAGAGAACAAAGGAGATGAGCAGGAGAGGGACCGAAACCAATAGTATGGGGCCACGCCATTTCTGGATCTTGTCAGGCCAGGACTCCTGCTGCCTATTTCTCTTCAGAGCTTTCTCCATCTGAACTTGCTGCTGCGCATCTAAGAGTTCGGCAGCCGATGGAGATCGATATCGAATCTGGCCGTTTCCTCCTCCGGGCTTCAATGACTGTGTCTCCTGTACCGGCTCCAGCTCTTCTTCTTCGTTGCTTCTCCCTCCAAATCAGATTACGGATCGTGATCTGACTCAACGGGTGCAACCACGCAACCAGAAATTATATTATCGAGCCCAAATTCATTCTTCCTATATATATAATCAAAATAAAAATTAGGATTAATTATACTTAGACCCCATTAAAAATGAAAAATTATATTTTCTCCTATATAAATTTTAAAAATTATACTCACACCCACCTAAAATATTCTGCATTTGCACCTAACCCCTTCCGTGAGGATTTGGAAAGAAAATACTGCCGTCTGTAAAAAAATTTACCTGAATTTTCAATTTTGCTTCTCATTTAATATTTTCATATATATATTTTAGAATTATAAGTGAATAAATGAATATATATGTGGAGTGATATTATTATTATATTTTTATAAGTACAAAATTATACATAGAATATTACATGAGATGTAAAATTAAAAAATTAATGAAATTCTATTATAAAATCAATACTTTTTGTCAAAGCCATAATAAAAAAGAGTGAGGTGAAATTATAATTTTGTATTTTTAAAGAGGGTCTAAGTATATTTAATCCTGAAAAAAAAAATTACATTTAGTTGAGAATTACACTTGTGGTCCCTCTACTTTAATACTAAAATGATACTGGCCCCCTTCTAATTTGGACTACACATTCAGTCCCTTTATTTCTCATGCTAAATAACAATGGTCCCAATTGATGGTGGAAAATTAAATTTCCCATTAATTCCCCAACTTTCACAATTTCAATTAAGTCTAAATTATCAATTATAGTATTTGTGTGAACTAATAAAGTATTTTAAAATATTATAATGTATTTGCTAATATTTTTAGTAAATGAGTTAATAAAATAATTACTCGCATTTTTGTAACTCTAAGGATCTTACTTTAACAATATACTTTTGAAACATATTTTAAAAATAAATCTAGTATTTTATTTGATAAGGTGTAAGAAGGTATGAAATATTTTCAGTGAATTAAGCTAAATATCTTCTAAAACATCAACTTCTATTTGAAATTTTTTTACTCGAATCAAGTTTCATCAAACAAAATCAATCACAGAGCAAGTATATAAAACTTGCTATGTGATTAATTTAAGGTTGTTCTTCCGATGATTTTTGTTAATAAGAAATCATGTTATTTTTCTTGGTCACTTCATTTGTTGCATCGTTATGTTTAGTTTCATAGTTACGTTTGTTTTTGTTTTGAGTTTGGGAGGGCAACTTTTACTGTAAATGCTACATCATTATCTATAAAATAATTTATTTGTGTTGATAGGTCTATTAACTGTTTGATTAATGTATTTATATGTAACAAGTTAGCATTGGGGAAATTGTTACGCCACCTCAACTATTTTTAGAGTAAATTATAGCCACTTTTCTTGATATTTGGCCAATGTCTCATTTTTATTTAAAAAATTATAAAAAAACTCTAATTTTAACATATATATAATAACGAACTCATTTCGATAGCCTTCATTGAATTTCTATCCAATTTTTGAAATGAAGTTATCAAAATACAATTTTAAATTATAAATTTACAATTTTTATAAATTTCTTTTTGAAATAATTTTATGGACTAATATCAACCTATGAATTATTTTACTCACCCTCATTTAAAAAAAGAAAATTTCGTTTCTCGGTTAGTGAAATGTTTTGTTTGGTTTCATTTTTTAGACTATTCCAGATATGGGAAAAAACACATCCATTGTTTGCCTATATATGACACACGCATACACACACACACATATATATATATATATAATATAAAAGAGATATGATTCGACAATGACAGTGATTCTTTTTCTCAAAATATTACATCAAACATACAATACATATATATATACATATATATACATATATATATAAATATATATAAAATAGACATGATTTGACAATGAACAATAACTTTTGTTTCTCAAAAAACAACATCAAATATATAACACTTGTTTTAAATTTTATTTAAAAGCAAATCAAAATATATACAGTTATTTCCAATACATACTTATTTATCTCTATTTTTCTATCATTATCTCCAAAACACAAAAGGAAATGTAAAATAGTTTTCATGTCTTCCTCTCTTTCTCTTTCATTCAATCTTTTGTTCATCAATTTCAAAATGAAAGAGAGCTCTCATATCTTTGTTCAAGTGCATATTTATTTTCTATGTTTTATCTTAATGTTGAATTTTGTTATTTTCCTCAAGGTGTTATATATATCAATATTCGTCACAATGCATATTTTAATTTTTTAAAAAGATATATAAATAAAATTATATTATATGTAGTCGTGATAGTATCATATTATATTATGAGTTTTTGAAATTTTTTGTATAATTGTGTCTTATCGTATTATATTCATATCTGAATATCGTTGTGTGCGTGCATCACTAACTCTAATTTTTTAAGCTAAGGGACTTTTCATACATAACTACTATATCCATTCGAATCAATCTCTACTATTAAATATATTATGATTTTTTTTTATCGTACTTCACTATCAATTTTGATAGGCTGTAATTTTTTTTTATATAAGTGATTATTATTATTACAACATCTATGTTGTATTATCACATAAAAAATGTAAATAAATAAAAACATTTTATCGAGCTAGGTGGCCTTTTTAGTACAATAAGCTCATAATTTTCGGGTGTTTTTTTATGGTCTTTATTTGCCGTTACATTCCCATGATTTAATTAACCGAAAATTTTAAAAGCTTTGTCCGAATAAGAAAATTAAGGCAACGGTCAACTAACATGAAAGTGACGTGTGATTGAAAGATATATAAGTCACAGTACAGAGGAGAGGTACAAGGCAAGAAAATCAAGAAAACGCAAGAAAATCTCTCAAAGAAGGGTCTTTTCCCACTCCAATGGCGAATTCTCAGACTCCTCGCTTGTCATAGCCATACAAAAGACTTGTACTCGTGCTATAAATTTCAAGAATGCTAGAAACCCATTCAAGAAAATCGACAAGAAGGATTGATTTCTTCTTCGCGAGGATTGATTTGTCACTGGATCAGTTTGAGAGGTTGCGGAAGAAGGAAGAGGGGACTGGTGGGAGAATGATGAAAGTTGAAGAACAAGGGTTTCAGATGGTTTATGAGAAGAAGAATAGTAAACTGTTTGAACATGTGTGGTTGCAGGGGAGTGTAGGATGGGCTCGCGTTCTGACATCCTCTGGTTTGTTCTTTAATCTTTCTTTGCTCTACTCTGTCTCACTTATGATTTCTTACCTGTCTCGGGATTGTTCTTGCACTTTTGGTGAATTTACAAGAAAACTGAATTGGATTGCTTTGATGAAGTGTTTGTTGGCAATGCTTTTAACTATAAGTTGTTTGTTTCTTGATTATTAGTCATCAACTTTGTCACCACAACCCACACCAACCAACTGTCCCAAGAAGCATTCCGACATGTTTATCTGTGTGATTTAATGCCAATTTTCGAAGGCACTATAATGAATAATAAATCCTCCGGCCCTGATGTCGCAAGTGTCTCTAACACCATCTGATACAACACAAAATAATAGAAAAAAAACAACCCTTGTCAGTTGAGAAATCTGTTTACTAGGGATCAAATGATTACATAAAATTTCTTGAAAATTAGTGTTGTGCTAGTTATGTTTTACTCTTACAATCTTGTACTTGTCCATGAGAATGGTCAAACATAGTTATATTTACCTAGTGTGGCTCATCAACGCTGTCATTATTTTACTGTTCATTCATATTGTCAAAAAACATAAAATCATTCTAACGATAATTGAATTTGCTTCTAATTTTACAGTAGAAGCTCTGGGGTCTTGATTTGTTGATAAACCTGGTAGCAGTGGGAAGCCTGTAAACGTCTTCCAATCGAGGTTAGACGCATCAAACTTGCACAAGACTTGACCCAAGTAAGTACTAAATTTCGTAGCTTTAATGAATTTGCAGTGAAGTTTGTGCATTCTATTCTTCATAAATACATATTGATGCAATCTATATGTCAATATCAATATATATGTTTTGGACATAGAAACACTGGAACATATACATTAAGGTTCTTTAGTGAAAGGATTTTTCAGACCATAATGCACTTGAAATACTGGAAATAATGCATTTCTGATTGTATCTTTTGGTACTTGGACCGGTATACTTGTCTTTACATTTTGATCTTTTCAAGAGTGGCTAATTTCAAATCCAAGCTGTAGATATGAGAGCTTGAAATACTCTACTTTGCTTTATCTATTAATAAACAGAGTTTTTATCCTTGAGCCTCCACACATATAAGTTTGTTAACCCATTGCCAAGATCCTTAACCCGTTGTGTCCTCCCCCTTAATGAATTCGTTTTGGTTGTCAAATTTTCCTTTCTACAAAACTTATTTTATTAAATTAGCTCGCTCTCATGATTCTTATACAAACATGAATCCTTTTATTCAATTATCATTTTGAAAAGATAGTTTTTTTCAAAATTTTTTGGTTTAAGCTACCCCCTCTCTCTTTATCCCCCACCCCCCCTTGCCCCACCCACAATGATCGTTATGTTTTAAACTTTTGTTTTACTTAAAAAAGAATAAAATGCATTTTCACATCATCATGCGTTGATTATCAAATTTTCCTTCTATAAAATGTCATTTTTTAAATTAGCTTGCCTTTGTTATACATAAATGAATCCTTTTATTAAATTGTCATTTTAAAAAACCAATCTTTTTAAAAAATTCTTAGTTTAAGTTACCTCCTCTCTGTTTTCCGTACTTCCTTCTTTAAACTAATTTGCATTTTCCATTCTACCAAACCTCCTTCTTTAAACTAACTTACATTTTATTTTTTATAAAACTTCATTTTTTAAGTTAGTTCGCCCTTGTGATTCTTATACACAGAGGA
Organism: Sesamum indicum; assembly: GCF_026168435.1. Lineage (NCBI taxonomy): Eukaryota > Viridiplantae > Streptophyta > Magnoliopsida > Lamiales > Pedaliaceae > Sesamum > Sesamum indicum. The sequence continues at coordinate 4,700,099 of NC_142665.1, read as the reverse complement.
ATATTTTTATTAAATTGTCATTTCGAAAAGCTAGTCTTTTTAAAAAATTCTTAGCTTAAGCTACATATCGTCTCTATTCCCCTCCCCCACAAATGAATTTACTTTGGTTGTCAAACTTTCCTTTCTACGGAACTTCTTTAAACTAACTTGCATTTTCCTCTCTACTAAACTTCTTTTTTTAATTTAGCTTGCCCTCGTGATTTTTATAATAAATAAATTATTTGATTAAATTGTCATTTTACAAAGCTAGTCTTTCTAAAAAGTTCTTAGTTTAAACGACCTCGTCTCTCTTTGCCCCTACAATGAACTTGCTTTCGTTCCTGAATTTTCCTTTCTACAAAATCTTCCCTCTTTAAATTACCTTGCATTTTTCCTTTCTAAAAAACTTTCTTTTTTAAGCTAACTTGCATTTTCTTTTCTACAAAATTTTTTTTTACCAAATAAGCTTGCACTCATGATTCTAATAGATAAATGAATCCTTTTATTAAATTGTGATCAAATTTTCTTTTCTTCAAAAGTAGTGAAACTTTCTCCTTTAAATTAACTTGCATTTTCCTATACACAAAACTTCGTTTCTAAATTATTTGCCCTCGTAATCCATAATCCAATCCTTTTATTAAATTGTCTTTTCAAAAATCTAGTTTTTTGAAAATTCCTAGTTTAAGCTACCTCGTCGTTCGTTTTTCCTCCACAATGGATATGCTTTGGTTCTCAAATTTTTCTATCTCCAAAACTTCTTTTTTTAAATTAACTTGCATATTCTTTCCTACAAAATTTTTCTTTAATTAGTTTGCACTCGTGATTCTTACACATAGATAAATCCTCTTACTAATATCTCATTTCAAAAAGCTAGTCTTTTAAAAAAAAAAATAACTCGCATTTTCATTTTTCAAAAACTTCCTTGTTTAAACTAATTTGCATTTTCGTTTCTACAAAACTTCCTATCATTAATAGCTTGCCTCGTGAGCTTATCCATAAACAAAACTCTTTATTAAATGTCATTTCAAAAAGCTAGTCCTTCTATAAAATTTTTAGTTTAAATTACCCGCCCCAATAAATTTGCTTTTGTTATTTGAAATTTCTTTATACAAAACTTGGTTCATTAAACTGACTTGCCTTTTCCTTTCTATAAAACTTTCTGTTTTAAGTTAACTTGCATTTTCTTTTCTACAAAATTTCATTTCTTAAATTAGCTTACTCTTGTGATTCTTATATAAAGTGATTTTATTAAATTGTCGTTTCGGAAAGCTAATCTTATTAAAAAATTATTATTAAACTACATCCTTTCTCTCCCCCCACCCAACCACAATGAATTTTTTCTCATTTTAAAAAATATCCTTACTACAAAATCTCCCCTCTTTAAATTACATTGCATTTTTTCTTTCTAGAAACTTTCTTTTTTAAACTAACTTGCATTTTCTTTTCTACAAAACTTCCTTTTAGTGAAAAAAGCTCGCATCATGATTCTAATACATAAACGAATTCTTTTATTAGATTGTAATTTCTAAAAGCTAGTTGTTTTACAAATTCTTAGATTAACTACCTCCTTTGCTTTCCCCCAACAATAAATTTGCTTTGGTTCTATAATTTTCTTTTCTAGAAAACTTCATTCTTTAAATTATTTTGCACTTTCCTTACTACAAAACTTCCTTCTTTACACTAACTTGCATATTTCTTTTTACAAAACATGCTTTGTTAAATTAGATTTCCCTCTAATTCTTATGGACAAAAGAATCCTTTTATAAAATTGTGATTTCGAGAAACTAGTTGTATTAAAAATTCTTCGATTAATCAACCTTTCTCTATTTGTCCCCCACAATGAATTTGGTTTTGTTATCAAATTTTCTTTTCTCCAAAAGTAGTGAAACTTCCTCCTCTAAATTAACTTGAATTTTTCTTCGTACGAAACTTCGTTTCTTAATTAACTTGCCCTCATAATTTTTATACATAAACCAATCCTTTAATTAAGTTGTCTTCTCGAAAATCCAGTCTTTTTGAAAATTCTTATTTTAAGCTACCTTGTCCCTCTTCGTCCATCGAAAATGAATACGCTTTGGTTGCTCAAATTTTTCTATCTCCAAAACTTCTTTGTTTAAATTAACTTGTATTTTCATTCCTACAAAACTTCATTTCCTTAATTAGTTTGCGCTTGTGATTCTTATACATAGACATATCCTTTTAGTCATATATCATTTCAAAAAGCTAGTCTTTTTTTTAAAAAAAAAACCAACTCGCATTTTCATTTTCCAAAAAATTCCTTGTTCAAAGTAATTTGCAGTTTCCTTTCTACAAAACTTCCTTTTTTAAACTAACTTAAATTTTCTTTTGTACAAAATTTAATTTCTTAAATTAGCTTGCTTTTGGGATTTTTACATGTAAATGATTTTATTAAATTGTCGTTTTGAAAAACTAATCTTTTTAAAAATTCTTAGTAAACTACCTCTTCCCCCCCGCTTCCAAGCCACCTAACTCCACCATGAATTTCTCTCATTTTCAAAAATATCCTTTCTTCAAAAACTTACTTCCTTAAATTAGCTTGCATTTTCCTTTCTACAAAATCTTTCCTCTTTAAATTACTTTGCATTTTTCCTTGCTAGAAAACTTTTTCTTAAACTAACTTGTATTTTATTTTCTACAAAACTTCATTTTAGTTAATAAACTCGCATTCATGATTCTATTACATAAACGAATCCTTTTATTAGATTGTAATTTCTAAAAGCTAGTCGTTTTACAAATTCTTAGATTAACTACCTCGTGCTTTCCCCCAATAATAAATTTGCTTTGGTTCTATAATTTTCTTTTCTAGAAAACTTCATTCTTTAAATTATTTTGCACTTTCCTTACTACAAAACTTCCTTCTTTACACTAACTTGCATATTTCTTTTTACAAAACATGCTTTGTTAAATTAGATTTCCCTCTAATTCTTATGGACAAAAGAATCCTTTTATAAAATTGTGATTTCGAGAAACTAGTTGTATTAAAAAATCTCACTTTAATCAATCTTTCTCTATTTGTCCCCCACGATGAATTTGCTTTTGTTATCAAATTTTCTTTTCTCCAAAAGTAGTGAAACTTCCTCCTCTAAATTAACTTGTATTTTTCTTCGTACGAAACTTCATTTCTTAATTAACTTGCCCTCATAATTTTTATACATAAACCAATCCATTAATTAAATTGTCTTCTCGAAAATCTAGTCTTTTTGAAAATTCTTATTTTAAGCTACCTCGTCCCTCTTCGTCCATCGAAAACGAATATGCTTTGGTTCTCAAATTTCCTATCTCCAAAACTTCTTTGTTTAAATTAACTTGCATTTTCTTTCCTACAAAACTTCATTTCCATAATTAGTTTGCGCTCGTGATTCTTATACATAGACATATCCTTTTAGTATTATATATTTCAAAAAGCTAGTCTTTTTTTAAAAAAAAACTCACTCGCATTTTCATTTTCCAAAAACTTCCTTAAAGTAATTTGCAGTTTCGTTTCTACAAAACTTCCTATCATTAATAGTTTGCCTCGTGAGCTTATCCATAAATGAATTTTTTTATTCAATTGTCGTTTCAAAAAGGAAGTCCTTCTATAAAATTCTTAGTTTAAACTACCCTCGCCCGATAAATTTGCTTTCATTCTCATAAACTACTTTATACAAAACTTGGTTCTTTAAACTTACTTGCCTTTTCCTTTCTACAAAACTTCATTTTTTAAACTAACTTGCATTTTCTTTTGTACAAAATTTATTTTCTTAAATTAGCTTGCTTTTGGGATTTTTATATATAAATAAGTTTATTAAATTGTCGTTTTGAAAAACTAATCTTTTTAAAAACTTCTTAGTAAACTACCTCCTCCCGCCCCCCCCCCCCCCAAAACCACCTAACTCCACAATGAATTTTTTCTCATTTTAAAAAATATCCTTTCTTCAAAAACTTCTTTAAATTAGCTTGCATTTTTCTTTCTACAAAATCTCCCCTCTTTAAATTACATTGCATTTTTTCTTTCTAGAAACTTTCTTTTTTAAACTAACTTGCATTTTCTTTTCTACAAAACTTCCTTTTAGTGAAAAAAGCTCGCATTCATGATTCTAATACATAAACGAATTCTTTTATTAGATTGTAATTTCTAAAAGCTAGTTGTTTTACAAATTCTTAGATTAACTACCTCATTTGCTTTCCCCCAACAATAAATTTGCTTTGGTTCTATAATTTTCTTTTCTAGAAAACTTCATTCTTTAAATTATTTTGCACTTTCCTTACTACAATACTTCCTTCTTTACACTAACTTGCATATTTCTTTTTACAAAACATGCTTTGTTAAATTAGATTTCCCTCTAATTCTTATGGACAAACAAATTCTGTTATAAAATTGTGAATTCGATAAACTCGTGTATTACAAAATGTTAGTTTAATCACCCCTTCTCTATTTGTCCCCCACAATGAATTTGCTTTTGTTATCAAATTTTCTTTTATCTCAAAAAGTAGTGAAACTTCTTCCTTTAAATTAACTTGCATTTTCCTCTGTACGAAACTTCGTTTCTAGAACCAAACCATATCTGTTGTGGAGGGAAAACGAGCGACGAAATAGCTTTAAACTAATAATTTTCAAAAAGAGAAATTAATTAAAGGATTGTTTTATGTAAAAATTATGAAGGGAAGATAGTTTAGAAACGTAGTTTCGTACGGAGGAAAATGCAAGTTAATTTAAAGAAAAAAGTTCACTACTTTTCGAGAAAAGAAAATTTGACAACAAAAGCAAATTCATTGTGGGGAACAAATAGAGAAGGGGTGATTAAACTAAGATTTTTTCTAATACAACTAGTTTCTCGAAATCACAATTTTATAACAGAATTTGTTTGTCCATAAGAATTAGAGGGAAATCTAATTTAACAAAGCATGTTTTGTAGAAAGAAAAATACAAGTTAGTGTAAAGAAGGAAGTTTTGTAGTAAGAAAAGTGCAAATTAATTTAAAGAATGAAGTTTTCTAGAAAAGAAAATTATAGAACGAAAGCAAATTTATTGTTGGGGGAAAGTAAAGGAGGTAGTTAATCTAAGAATTTGTAAAACGACTAGCTTTTAGAAATGAGAATCTAATAAAAAAGATTCATTTATGTATTAGAATCATGAATTCGAGCTTATTCACTAAAAGAAAGTTTTGTAGAAAAAATAAAATGCAAGTTAGTTTAAACTACCCCTGCCACAATAAATTTTCTTTTCGTTTTCATAAATTCCTTTATACAAAACTTGGTTCTTTAAACTAACTTGCCTTTTCCTTTCTACAAAACTCCTTTTTTAAATTAACTTACATTTTCTTTTCTATAAAACTTCCTTTAAGTGAATAAACTTGCATTCATGATTCTAATACATAAATGAATCTTTTTATTAGATTGTCGTTTCAGAAAGCTAATCTTTTTAAAAAATTCTTAGTAAATTACAATCTCTCTCTTCACCCCCTCCTAACGACCCGTCCCACATTGAATTTCTCTCATTATCAAAAATATCCTTATTACAAAATCTTCCCTCTTTAAATTGCCTTTCATTTTTCCTTTATAGAAAACTTTCTTTTTTAAACTAACTTGCATTTTATTTTCTACAAAACTTCATTTTAGTGAATAAGCTCGCGTTCATGATTCTAATACATAAACGAATCCTCTTATTAGATTGTAATTTCTAAAAGCTAGTCGTTTTACAAATTCTTAGATTAACTACCTCCTTTGCTTTCCCCCAACAATAAATTTGCTTTCGTTCTATAATTTTTCTTTTCTAGAAAACTTCATTCTTTAAATTAATTTTCACTTTCCTTACTACAAAACTTTCTTCTTTACACTAGCTTGCATTTTCTTTCTACAAAAGATGCTTTATTAAATTAGATTTCCCTCTAATTCTTATGGAGAAAAGAATCCTTTTATAAAATTGTGATTTCGAGAAACTAATTGTATTAAAAAATCTTAGATTAATCACTCTTTCTCTATTTGTCCCCCACAATGAATTTGTTTTTGTTATCAAATTTTTTTTTCTCCAAAAGTAGTGAAACTTTCTTCTCTAAATTAACTTGTATTTTTCTTCGTACGAAACTTCGTTTCTTAATTAACTTGCCCTCATAATTTTTATACATAAACCAATCCTTTAATTAAGTTGTCTTCTCGAAAATCCAGTCTTTTTGAAATTCTTATTTTAAGCTACCTTGTCCCTCTTCGTCCATCGAAAATGAATACGCTTTGGTTGCTCAAATTTTTCTATCTCCAAAACTTCTTTGTTTAAATTAACTTGTATTTTCATTCCTACAAAACTTCATTTCCTTAATTAGTTTGCGCTTGTGATTCTTATACATAGACATATCCTTTTAGTCATATATCATTTCAAAAAGCTAGTCTTTTTTTTAAAAAAAAAACCAACTCGCATTTTCATTTTCCAAAAAATTCCTTGTTCAAAGTAATTTGCAGTTTCCTTTCTACAAAACTTCCTTTTTTAAACTAACTTAAATTTTCTTTTGTACAAAATTTAATTTCTTAAATTAGCTTGCTTTTGGGATTTTTACATGTAAATGATTTTATTAAATTGTCATTTTGAAAAACTAATCTTTTTAAAAATTCTTAGTAAACTACCTCTTCCCCCCCGCTTCCAAACCACCTAACTCCACCATGAATTTCTCTCATTTTCAAAAATATCCTTTCTTCAAAAACTTACTTCCTTAAATTAGCTTGCATTTTCCTTTCTACAAAATCTTTCCTCTTTAAATTACTTTGCATTTTTCCTTGCTAGAAAACTTTTTCTTAAACTAACTTGTATTTTATTTTCTACAAAACTTCATTTTAGTTAATAAACTCGCATTCATGATTCTATTACATAAACGAATCCTTTTATTAGATTGTAATTTCTAAAAGCTAGTCGTTTTACAAATTCTTAGATTAACTACCTCTTTTGCTTTCCCCCAACGATAAATTTAGTTTGGTTCTACAATTTTCTTTTCTAGAAAACTTCATTCTTTAAATTGATTTGCAGTTTCCTTACTACAAAACTTTCCTCTTTACAACTAAAATGCATTTTTCTTTCTACAAAAGATGCTCTGTTAAATTAGATTGCCCTCTAATTCTTATGGAGAAAAGAATCCTTTTATAAAATTGCAATTTCGAGAAACTAGTTGTATTAAAAAATCTTACTTTAATCAACCTTTCTCTATTTGTCCCACAATGAATTTCCTTTTGTTATCAAATTTTCGTTTCTCCAAAAGTAGTGAAACTTCCTCCTCTAAATTAACTTGTATTTATCTTCATACGAAACTTTGTTTCTTAATTAACTTGCCCTCATAATTTTTAGACATAAACCAATCCTTTAATTAAATTGTCTTCTCGAAAATCTAGTCTTTTTGAAAATTCTTATTTTAAGCTACCTCGTCCCTCTTCGTCCATCGAAAAAGAATATGCTTTGGTTCTCAAATTTTCTTAATTAGTTTGTGCTCGTGATTCTTATACATAGACATATCCTTTTAGTAATATATCATTTAAAAAAGCTAGTCTTTTTTTTAAAAAAAAAAACTAACTCGCATTTTCATTTTCCAAAAACTTCCTTGTTTAAAGTAATTTGCAGTTTCCTTTCTACAAAACTTCCTATCATTAATAGTTTGCCTCGTGAGCTTATCCGTAAATGAATCTTTTTATTCAATTGTCATTTAAAAAAGAAGTCCTTCTATAAAATTCTTAGTTTAGACTACCTTCGCCCCGATAAATTTGCTTTCGTTCTCATAAACTACTTTATACAAAACTTGATTTTTTAAACTTACTTGCCTTTTCCTTTCTACAAAACTTCATTTTTTAAACTAACTTGCATTATCTTTTGTACAAAATTTATTTTCTTAAATTAGCTTGCTTTTGGGATTTTTATATATAAATGATTTTATTAAATTGTCGTTTTGAAAAACTAATCTTTTTAGAAACTTCTTAGTAAACTACCTCCTCCCCCCCCCCCCAAAAAAAAAACCACCTAACTCCACAATGAATTTTCTCTCATTTTAAAAAATATCTTTTCTTCAAAAACTTCTTCTTTAAATTAGCTTGCATTTTCCTTTCTACAAAATCTTCCATCTTTAAATTACTTTGCATTTTTCCTTTCTAGAAAACTTTTTTTTAAAACTAACTTGCATTTTATTTTCTACTAAACTTCGTTTTAGTGAATAAGCTCGCATTCATGATTCTAATACATAAACGAATCCTTTTATTAGATTGTAATTTCTAAAAGATAGTCGTTTTACAAATTCTTAGATTAACTACCTCCTTTGCTTTCCCGCAATAATAAATTTGCTTTGGTTCTATAATTTTCTTTTCTAGAAAACTTCATTCTTTAAATTAATTTGCACTTTCCTTACTACAAAACTTCCTTATTTACACTAACTTGCATTTTTTTTTACAAAACATGCTTTGTTAAATTAGATTTCCCTCTAATTCTTATGGACAAAAGAATCCTTTTATAAAATTGTGATTTCGAGAAACTAGTTGTATTAAAAATTCTTAGATTAATCACCCATTCTCTATTTGTCCCTCACAATGAATTTGCTTTTGTTATCAAATTTTCTTTTCTCCAAATGTAGTTAAACTTCCTCTTTTAAATTCAAAAAGTCTTGGCCTCGTAATTTTTATACATAAACCAATCCTTTAATTAAATTGTCTTATCGAAAATCTAGTCTTTTTGAAAATTTTTATTTTAAGCTACCTTGTCCCTCTTTCTCCATCGAAAATGAATATGCTTTGGTTCTCAAATTTTCCTATCTCCAAAACTTCTTTTTTTAAATTAACTTGCATTTTTATTCCTACAAAACTTCATTTCCTTAATTAGTTTGCATATACATATACAAATACTTTTAGTAATATCTCATGTCAAAAAGTTAGTCTTTTAAAAAAAAGAACTAACTCGCATTGTCGTTTTTCAAAAACTTCCTTGTTTAAACTAATTTGCAATTTTGTTTCTAGAAAACTTCCTATCATTAATAGCTTGTCTCGTTAGCTTATCCATAATTAAATCTCTTTTATTAAATGTCATTTCAAAAAATTAGTCCTATAATATTCTTAGTTTAAACTACATCGCCCCAACAAATTTGCTTTCATTCTCATAAATTCTTTTATGCAAAACTTGGTTCTTTAAACTAGCTTGTTTTTTCCTTTCTACAAAATTTTCTTTTTTAAACTAACTTACATTTTCTTTTTTGCAAAATTTCATTTCTTAAATTAGCTTGCTCTTGTGATTCTTATATATAATGCTTTTATCAAATTATCGTTTCGGAAAGCTAATCTTTCTAAATCATTCTTATTAAACTACCTCATCTCTCTTCCCCCCACCCAACCAGCTCACCCCACAATGAATTTTCTTTGTCAAAAATATCGTTACTCAAAATCTTCCCTCTTTAAATTACCTTGCATTTCTCCATTTTAGAAAACTTTCTTTTGTAAACTAACTTGTGTTTTCTTTTCTAGAAAACTTCCTTTTATGAATAAGTTTGAATTCATGATTCTAATACATAAACAAATCCTTTTATTAGATTGTCATTTCTAGTTGTTTTACAAATTTTCAGGTTAACTACCTCCTTTGTTTTCAACAATAAATTTGCTTTGTATCTAAAATTTTCCTTTCTAGAAAAGTTTCTTGTTTTAATTAATTTGCACTCTCCTTATTGCAAAACTTCTTTCTTTGCACTAACTTGCATTTTTCTTTCTACAAAACATTCTTTGTTAAATTAGATTTCTCTGTAATTCTTATGGATAAATGAATCTTTTTATAAAATTGTGAATTCGATAAACTCGTGTGTATTAAAAAATGTTAGTTTAATCACCCCTTCCCTATTTGTCACCCACAATGAATTTGCTTTTGTTATCAAATTTTCTTTTATCTCGAAAAGTAGTGAAACTTCCTCCTTTAAATTAACTTGCATTTTCCTCTGTACGAAACTTCGTTTCTAAATTATCTTCCTTTCGTAATTTTTATACATAAACCAATCCTTTAATTAATTTCTCTTTTTGAAAATTCTTAGTTTATAGCTACTTCGTCGCTCATTTTCCCTCCATAACAGATATGGTTTGGTTCTAGAAACGAAGTTTCGTACAGAGGAAAGTGCAAGTTAATTTAAAGGAGGAAGTTTCACTACTTTTCGAGATAAAAGAAAATTTGATAACAAATGTAAATTCATTGTGGGTGACAAATAGGGAAGGGGTGATTAAACTAAGATTTTTTTAATACAACTAGTTTCTTGAAATCACAATTTTATAACAGAATTCGTTTGTCCATAAGAATTAGAGGGAAATCTAATTTAACAAAGCATCTTTGTAGAAAGAAAAATGCAAGTTAATATAAAGAAGGAAGTTTTGTAGTAAGAAAAGTGCAAATTAATTTAAAGAATGAAGTTTTCTAGAATAGAAAATTATAGAACAAAAGCAAATTTATTGTTGCGGGAAAGCAAAAGAGGTAGTTAATCTAAAAATTTGTAAAACGACTAGCTTTCAGAAATTACAATCTAATAAAATGATTCGTTTATGTATTAGAATCATGAATGCGAGCTTATTCACTAAAAGGAAGTTTTGTAGAAAAGAAAATGCAAGATAGTTTAAAAAGCTGCAGTTTCGTTTCTACAAAACTTCCTATCATTAATAGTTTGCCTAGTGAGCTTATTCATAAATGAATCTTTTTATTCAATTGTCGTTTCAAAAAGGAAGTCCTTCTATAAAATTCTTAGTTTAAACTACCCTCGCCCCGATAAATTTGCTTTCTTCTCATAAACTACTTTATACAAAACTTGGTTCTTTAAATTTACTTGCCTTTTCCTTTCTACAAAACTTCATTTTTTAAACTAACTTGCATTTTCTTTTGTACAAAATTTAATTTCTTAAATTAGCTTGCTTTTGGGATTTTTATATATAAATGATTTTATTAAATTGTCGTTTTGAAAAACTAATCTTTTTAAAAACTTCTTAGTAAACTACCTCCTCTCCCCCGCCGCTTTCCAAACCACCTAACTCCACAATGAAGTTTCTCTCATTTTCAAAAATATCCTTTCTTCAAAACTTCCTTCTTTAAATTAGCTTGCATTTTCCTTTCTACAAAATCTTCCCTGTTTAAATTACTTTGCATTTTTCCTTGGTAGAAAACTTTTTTTTTTAAACTAACTTGTATTTTATTTTCTACAAAACTTCATTTTAGTTAATAAACTAGCATTCATGATTCTAATACATAAACGAATTCTTTTATTAGATTGTAATTTCTAAAAGCTAGTCGTTTACAAATTCTTAGATTAACTACCTCTTTTGCTTTCCCCCAACGATAAATTTGCTTTGGTTCTATAATTTTCTTTTCTAGAAAACTTCATTATTTAAATTAATTTGCACTTTCCGTACTACAAAACTTCCTTCTATACAACTAACTTGCATTTCTCTTTCTACAAAAGATGCTTTGTTAAATTAGATTTCCCTCTAATTCTTATGGACAAAAGAATTCTTTTATAAAATTGTGATTTCGAGAAACTAGTTGTATTAAAAAATCTAGGTTTAATCACCCTTTCTCTATTTGTCCTCCACAATGAATTTGCTTGTGTTATCAAATTTTCTTTTCTCCAAAAGTAGTGAAACTTCCTCCTTTAAATTGACTTGCATTTTTCTGTGTACGAAACATCGTTTCTAAATTATCCTCGTAATCTTTATACATAAACCAATCCTTTAATTAAATTATCATCTCAAAAATCTATTCTTTTTGAAAATTCTTAGTTTAAGCTACCTCGTCGCTCGTTTTCCCTCCACAACGGATATGTTTTGCTTATCAAATTTTCCTATCTCCAAAATTTTTTTTTTTTTAAATTAACTTGCATATTCTTTCCTGCAAAACTTTTCTTTAATTTGTTTGCACTCATGATTCTTATACATAGACATATCCTTTTAGTAATATCTCATTTCAAAATGCTAATCTTTTACAAAAAAAAAAAAACTAACTCGCATTTTCATTTTTCGAAACTTCCTTGTTTAAACTAATTTGTCTTTTCGTTTCTACAAAAGTTTCTATCATTAATAGCTTGTCTCGTGAGCTTATCAATAAATAATTCTCTTTATTAAATGTCATTTTGAAAAGATAGTCCTTCTATAAAATTCTTAGTTTAAACAACCCCCGCCCCAATAAATTTGCTTTCATTCTCATAAATTCCTTTATACAAAACTTGGTTCTTTTAACTTATTTGCCTTTTCCTTTTTACAAAACTTCTTTTTTTAAACGAACTTGCATTTTCTTTTCTACAAAATTTCATTTCTTAAATTAGTTTGTTCTTGTGATTCTTATATATAATGATTATGGTAAATTATCGTTTAGAAAAGCTAATCTTTTTAAAAAATTCTTAGTAAACTACCCCCTCTCTTCCCCCCCCCCCCAACCACCCCACCCCACAATTAATTTTCTCTCATTGTAAAAAATTTCCTTCCTTCAAAACTTCCCTCTTCAAATTAACTTGCATTTTCCTTTCTACAAAATCTTCCCTCTTTAAATTACCTTGCATTTCTCCTTTCAAGAAAACTTTTTTTTAAAGCTAACTTGTATTTTATTTTCAACAAAGCTTCCTTTTCTTAAATAAGCTTGCACTCATGATTCTAATACATAAACGAATCCTTTTATTATATTGTAATATTTAAAAGCTAGTCGTTTTACAAATTCTTAGGTTAACTACCTCGTTTGCTTTCCCAACAATAAATTTGCTTTGATTCTATATTTTTCTTGTAGAAAACTTCCTTCTTTAAATTAGTTTGCACTTTCCTTACTACAGAATTTCCTTCTTTACACTAACTTGCATTTTCCTTTCTACAAAACATACTTTGTTAAATTAGATTTCCCTCAAATTCTTATGGATAAACGAATCCTTTTATAAAATTGTGATTTCGAGAAACTAGTTGTTATTAAAAAATCTTAGTATAATCACCCATTGTCTATTTGTCCCCATAATGAATTTGCTTTTGTTATCAAATTTTCTTTTCTCCAAATGTAATGAAACTTCCTCTTTTTAATTGACTTGCATTTTCCTGTGTACGAAACTTCTTTTCTAAATTATCTTGGCCTCGTAATTTTTATACATAAACCAATCCTTTAATTAAATTGACTTTTCGAAAATCTGGTCTTTTTGAAAATTCTTAGTTTAAGCTACCTTGTCGCTATTTTTCCATCGAGAACGAATATGCTTTGGTTCTCAAATTTTCCTATCTCCAAAACTTCTTTGTTTAAATTAACTTACATTTTTTTCCTACAATACTTCCTTTCTTTAATTAGTTTGCACTCGTATTCTTATACATAGACATATCCTTTTAGTAATATATCATTTCAAAAAGCTGGTCTTTAAAAAAAAAAAAAAAAACTCACATTTTCGTTTTCCAAAAACTTCCTACCATTAATAGCTTGTCCCGTGAGCTTATCTATAAATGAATCTTTTTATTCAATTGTCATTTCAAAAAGGAAGTCCTTCTATAAAATTTTTAGTTTAAACTACCCCCGCCCCAATAAATTTGCTTTCGTTCTTTGAAATTTGTTTATGCAAAACTTGATTCTTTAAACTAGTATGCCTTTTCCTTTGTACAAAATTCCTTTTTTAAATTAACTTGCATTTTCTTTTGTATAAAATTTCATTTCTTAAATTAGCTTGCTTTTGTGATTCTTATATATAAATGACTTTATTAAATTGTCGTTTTGGAAAGCCAATCTTTTTAAAAAATTCTTAGTAAACTACCTCCTCTCTCTTCACCCACCCTAACCACCCCACCCCATAATGAATTTTTTCTCATTGTCAAAATACCCTTTCTTCAAAAACTTCCCTCTTTAAATCAACTTGTATTTTCCTTTCTACAAAATCTTTCCTCTTTACATTATCTTGCATTTTTCCTTTTTAGAATTTTTTTTTTTTTAAACTAACTTGCATTTTTTTTTTCTACAAAACTTCCTTTTACTAAATAAGCTTGAATTGATGATTCCAATACATAAACAATCCTTTTATTAGATTGTCATTTCTAAAAGCTAGTCGTTTTACAAATTCTTAGGTTAACTACCTCGTTTGCTTTCCCCCCAACAATAAATTTGCTTTGGCTCTATAATTTACATTTGTAGAAAACTCCCTTCTTTAAATTAATTTGCATTTTCCTTACTATGAAACTTCCTTCTTTACACTAACTTGCATTTTTCTTTCTACAAAACATGCTTTGTTATATTAGATTTCCCTCTAATTCTTATGGATAAACGAATCTTTTTATAAAATTGTAATTTCGATAAACTAGTTATATTAAAAAATCTAAGTTTAATCACCCATTCTCTATTTATCCCCTACAATGAATTTGCTTTTGTTATCAAATTTTCTTTTCTCCAAAAGTAGTGAAACTTCCTCCTTTAAATTAACTTGCATTTTCATTTGTATGAAACTTCGTTTCAAAATTGTCTTCTCGTAATCTTTATACATAAACCAATTATTTAATTAAATTGTCTTCTCGAAAATCTATTCTTTTTAAAAATTCTTAGATAAGCTACCTTGACGCTTGTTTTCCCTCCACAATGGATATGCTTTGGTTCTTAAATTTTCCTATCTCCAAAACTTCTTTTTTTAGATTAATTTGCATATTCTTTCCTACAAAACGTTTCTTTAATTAGTTTGCACTCATGATTCTTATAGATGGACAAATCCTTTTAGTAATATCTCTTTTCAAAATGCTAGTCTTTAAAAAAAAAAAAAAAAACTAACTCGCATTTTCGTTTTTCAAAAACTTCATTGTTTAAACTGATTTGCATTTTCATTTCTACAAAACTTCCTATCATTAATAGCTTGTCTCATGAGCTTATCCATAAATAAATCTCTTTATTAAATGTCATTTCAAAAGCTAGTCCTTATATAAAATTCTTAGTTTAAACTATCCTCGCCTCAATAAATTTGCTTTCGTTCTCATACGCTCCTTTATACAAACTTGGTTCTTTAAACTTACTTGCCTTTTCCCTTTCTACAAAACTTCATTTTTTAAGCTAACTTGCATTTTCTTTTCCACAAAATTTCATTTCTTAAATTAGCTTATTCTTGTGATTCATATATATAATGATTTTATTAAATTATTGTTTAGAAAAGCTAATCTTTTTACAAAATTTTTAGTAAACTACCTCTTCTCTTCCCCTCCCCCCCCCCACCACCCCACCACACAATGAATTTTCTCTCATTGTCAAAAATATCATTTTTTAAGAAACTTCCCTCTTTAAATTACCTCATTTCTTCTATCTAGAAAACTTTCTTTTTTTTTAAAAAACTTCCTTTTACTAAATAAGTTTGCACTCATGATTCTATTACATAAACGAATCATTTTATTAGATTGTCATTTCTAAAAGCTAGTTGTTTTACAAATTCTTAAGTCAACTATCTCCTTTGCTTTCCCCCAACGATAAATTTGCTTTGGTTCTATATTTTTTCGTTTTAGAAAACTTCCTTCTTTAAATTAATTTGCACTTTACTTACTACAAAACTTCCTTGTTTATACTAACTTGCATTTTTCTTTCTTCAAAACATGGTTTGTTAAATTAGATTTCCCTCTAATTCTTATGAATAAATGAATTCTTTTATAAAATTGTGATTTCGAGAAACTAGTTGTATTTAAAATCTTAGTTTAATCAATCTCTTCTCTATTTGTGCCTTACAATGGATTTGTTTTTGTTATCAAATTTTCTTCTCCAAAAAAAGTGAAACTTCCTCCTTTAGATTAACTTGCATTTTTGTGTGTATGAAACTTCGTTTCTAAATTATCTTGCCCTCGTTTTGCTCGTTTTCCCTCCACAACAGATATGCTTTGGTTCTCAAATTTCCTATCTCCAAAACTTCTTTTTTTAAATTTACTTGCATACTCTTTCCTACAAAACTTTTCTTTAATTAGTTTGCACTCGTGATTTTTATACATATACAAATCGTTTTAGTAATATCTCATTTCAAAAAGTTTGTCTTTTAAAAAGAAAAAACTCACACGCATTTTCATTTTTCAAAAACTTCCATCTTTAAACTAATTTGCATTTTCGTTTCCACAAAACTTCCCATCATAATAGCTTGCCACGTGACCTTATCCATAAATAAATCTCTTTATTAAATGTCATTTCAATAAGCTAGTCCTTCTATAAAATTCTTAGTTTAAACTACTCCTGCCCCAATAAATTTGCTTTCGTTTTCATAAATTCCTTTGTACAAAACTTAGTTCTTTAAACTAACTTGTTTTTTCTTTTCTATAAAACTTCCTTTTTTAAACTAACTTGTAATTTCTTTTTTATAAAATTTCATTTTTTAAATTAGCTTGTTCTTGTGATTCTTATATATATACTGATTTTATTAAAATTATCATTTCGGAAAGGTGATCTTTTCAAGAAATTCTTATTAAACTACCTCATCTCTCTTCCCCCCCACCCCACAATGAATTTTCTCTCATTGTAAAAAATGTCCTTACTACAAAATCTTCCCTCTTTAAATTACCTTGCATTTTTCCTTTTTAGAAAACTTTCTTTTTTAAATTAACTTGTATTTTTTTTTCTACAAAACTTTCTTTTAGTGAATAAGCTTGAATTCATGATTTTAATATATAAACGAATCCTTTTATTCGATTGTCATTTCTAAAATCTAATCATTTTACAAATTCTTACTACAATAAATTTGCTTTGGTTCTATAATTTTTCTTTCTAGAAAACTTCCTTTTTTAAATTAATTTGCACTTTCCTTACTACAAAACTTCGTACTTTTCAGTAACTTACATTTTCCTTTCTACAAGATATGCTTTGTTAAATTAGATTTCTCTTTAATTCTTATGGATAAATGAATCCTTTTATAAAATTGTGATTTCGAGAAACTCGTGTATTAAAAAATATTATTTTAATCATCACCTCTCTATTTGTCCCCCACAATGAATTTGCTTTTGTTGTCAAATTTTTTTTTCTCCAAAAGTAGTGAAACTTCCTCCTTTAAATTAACTTGCATTTTCCTCTGTGCGAAATTTCGTATCTAAATTAACTTGCTCCCGTAATTCTTATACATAAACCAATCCTTTAATTAAATTGTCTTTTAGAAAATTCTTAGTTTAAGATACCTCGTCGTTGTTTTTCCCTCCACAACGGATATGCTTTGGTTGTCAAATTTTTCTATCTCCAAAACTTCTTTGTTTAAATTAACTTGTATTTTTTTGTACAAAACTTTCTTTCTTTAATTAGTTTGCATTCGTGATTCTTATACATAGACAAATCATTTTAGTAATTTCTCATTTCAAAAAGCTAATCTTTTTAAAAAAAAACTATCTTGCATTTTCGTTTTTGGAAAACTTCCTTGTTTAAACAAATTTGCGTTTCCATTTTTACAAAAGTTCCCATCATTAATTGGCTTGCCTCATGAGCTTATCCATAAATGAATATTTTTATTAAATTATCATTTCAAAAAGCTAGTACTTCTATAAAATTATTAGTCTAAACTACTCCCACCCCAATAAATTTCTTTAGAGTAACTTGCTTTTTCCTTTCTACAAAACTCTTTTTTAAACTAACTTGCATTTTCTTTTACTACAAAATTTCATTTCTTAAATTAGCTTGCTCTTGTAATTCTTATATATTAATAATTTTATTAAATTGTCATTTGGAAAAGCTAATCTTTCTACAAAATTCTTAGTAAACTACCTCCTCTTTCTCTCCCCCAACCACTCCACCCCACAATGAGTTTTCTCTCATTGTCAAAAATGTCCTTTCTACAAAAACTTCCCTCTTTAAATTAACTTTCATTTTCCTTTTTGCAAAACTTTCTTTTTAAGCTAACTTGCATTTTCTTTTTCGACAAAACTTTCTTTCTTAAATAAGCTTGCATTCATGATTCTTATACATAAACAAATTCTTTTATTAGATTGTCATTTCGAAAAGCTAGTGTTTTACAAATTCTTAGGTTAAGCTAACTCATCTACTTTCCCCCAACAATAAATTTGCATTGGTTTTTCTAATTTTTCCTTTGTAGAAAATTCCTTGTTTGAATTAATTTGTACTTCCCTTTTCCTTTTAACAAAACTTCGGTTCTTAAATTATCTTACCCTCTTGATTTTTATATATAAACGAATCCTTTTAACTAAATTGTCTTTTCGAAAATCTAGTCTTTTCAAAAAATTCTTACTTTTAGCTACCTCATCTTTGTTTTGCGTTCCACAATTAATATGCTTTGGTTCTGAAATTTTTTTTCTCCAAAACTTCTTTAAATTAACTTTCAATTTTCTGTTCTTTAATTAGCTTGCACTCATGATTTTTATACATAGACAAATCTTTTTATTAATTTTTCACTTTGAAAAACTTAGGCTTTTTAAAAAATTCTTAGTTTAAGCTACCTCTTCTTTTTACTCCCTCACAATGAATTTGCTTTGGTTCTCAATCTTTTTCTCTCTACAAAACTTCATCCTATAAAGTAACTTAAATTTTTCTTTCTACAAAACTTCATTCTTTAAAGTAACTTGAAATTTCATTTCTTAAAAACTTCCTTTAGTAAATAAGCTTTGCCTTCGTGATTCTTATACATAAGCAAATCCTTTTATTAAATTGTCATTTGAAAAGCTGTATTTTCCAAAAAGTTGTTAGTTTAAACTAGCTCTGTGTGTTTTTTCCCCGACAATGAATTTAGTGGTTTGCTAATTTTTCTTTCTAAAAAACTTCCTTTATTAAATTAGCTTTCCTTTTTTGTTCCTTTTATTAAATTTTCATTTCGAAAAGCTAGTCTTTTTAAAAAAAAAATTTAGTTTATACTACCTCTCTGTGGCTTTTTCCTCCACATAAATTTTTCTTTTTACAAAACTTTCTTGGTTAAATTAGCTTGTCCTCGTGATTTTTATACATAAACAAATTAAATTGTCATTTAGAAAAGCTAGCCTTTTCACAAACACCTTAGTTTAAACTACCTCTCTGTGCTTTTTCCCCAACAATGAATTTACTTTGGTTCTCTAATTTTCCTTTCTACCAAACTTCCTTTTTCAAACTAACCTACATTTTCCTTTCTACAAAATTATTTCTAAAATTAGCTTGCGCTAAAGCTTCTTACACATAAATGAATCTTTTTATTAAATTATCATTTGAAAAAGCTAGTCTTTTTAAAAAATTCTTAGTTAAGCTCCTCTCTTTTTCCCCCCACAATGAATTTGATTTGGTTCTCAAATTTTTCGTTTTACGAAACTTCCTTGTTTGAACTGACTTGCATTTCCTCTCAACAAAACTTCCTTTTTTAAATTACCTTGCTCTCGTGATTCTTCTACATCAACGAATCGTTTAACTAAATTTTCATTTTAATAAGGCAGTCCTTTTAAAATATTCTTAGTTTGAGCTACCTTCTCTCTGGTTTTATGTTCAGAATGAATTTGCGTTGGTCTCAATTTTTTTTTTCTCCAAAACTTCATTCTTTAAGCTCACTTACATTTTTCTTTCTACAAAACTTTATTTCTCAAATATGCTTGCTCTTGTGATTCTTATGCATAAACAAATTTCTTCATTAAATTGTCATTTCAAAAATCTAGTCTTTCTAGAAAACTCATAGTTTAAGCTAGCCCCACACTTTTTTCCCGACATTGATTATGCGTTGCCTCTCAAATTTTTCTTTCTACAAAACTTAATTCTTTAAACTACTTGCAAATTCCTTTCTACAAAACTTGCTTTTTTAAATTAGCTTGCTCTTGTGATTCTCATACATGAACGAGTCTTTTTATCAAATTCTCATTTCGAAAATCTATTCATTGTACAAAATTCTTAGTTTATTCTAGCCCTCTTTATTTTTCCCCCACAATGAATTTGTTTGTGTTCTCAAATTTTTTTTTCTACAGAACTTCCCTAACTTGCATTTTCCTTTCTACAAAACTTAGTTTCTTAAATTATCTTGCCCTCATAATTCTTATACATAAACAAATTTTTTTAATTAAATTGTTTGTTCGAAAATCTAGACTTTTTAAAAAATTTTAGTTTAAGCTACCTCTTATGTGTTTTCCTCCATAATGGATTTACTTTGATTCTCAAATTTTCCTTTCTCCAGAACTTATTTCTTTAAAATAACTTGCAT
The DNA here is from genome assembly GCF_026168435.1 of Sesamum indicum. Classification (NCBI taxonomy): domain Eukaryota; kingdom Viridiplantae; phylum Streptophyta; class Magnoliopsida; order Lamiales; family Pedaliaceae; genus Sesamum; species Sesamum indicum. The sequence continues at coordinate 4,680,045 of NC_142665.1, read as the reverse complement.
TTTTTTTCTACAAATCTTCCTTTCTTAAATTAGCTTGCTCTTGTGATTCTTATATGTAAACGAATCATTTTATTAAATTATTATTTCTAAAAGTTAGTCTGTTTAAAAAATTCTTGGTTTAATCTACCTATGTGATTTTCCCCCACAATGAGTCTGCTTTGGTTCTAAAATTTTTCCTTCTACAACACTTCCTTCTTTAGACTAACTTGCGCTTTCCTTTCTTAAATTAGTTTGCCCCTGTGATTCTTATACATAAATGGATCCTTTTATAAAATTTCATAAAACTAGTCTTTTTAAAAGAATCTTAGTGTAAGCTACCTCCTCTATATTCCCCCCTCCCATAATGATTTTGCAATGGTGTCGACTTTTCCTTTTGGCAAAACTTAATTCTTTAAACTAACTTGCATCTACATTTCTACAAAACATCCTTTCGTAAGTATGTTCACTCTCGTGATTCTTATACATAAACGAATTCTTTAATTAAATTGTTATTTCAAAAAGATAGTCTTTTGCAAAAAAATCATAATTTAAGCTACCTCTGCTCTGTTTTTCTTCCCACAATGAATTTGCTTTGATCCTCAAATTTTCCTTTCTCCGAACTTTTCTTTTTTAAACTAACTTACATGTTACTTTCTATAAAACTTCCTTCCTTAAATTAACTTGCCCTCGTGATTCTTTTACATAAATGAATCCTTTTATTAAATTGTAATTTCGAAAAGCTAGTCTTTTTAACAAGATTCTTAGTTTAAGCTACCTCGTCTTTGTTTTTCCCTCCACAATGAGTTTGTTTGGTTCTCAACTTTTCCTTTCTAAGGAACTTCCTTCTTTAAATTAACTTGCATTTTTCTTTCTAAAAAACTGTGACATTTTGTTGCCCTTGTTATTCTTATACATAAACAAATGTGTTTATTAAATTATCATTTCGAAAAGTTAGTCATTTTTAAAAATTATTAGTTTAAGCTACATTGTCTCTATTTTTCTCTCGACAATGGATTTGCTTTGGTTCTCCAATTTGCTTTCTACAAAAGTTCCTTCTCTAGATTAATTTACCATCTTTCTTCCTATAAAACTTCCTTTTCTAAATTAGCTTTCCCTCATGATTTTTATACATAAACAAATCATTTTGTTAAATTGTCATTTTGAAAAGTTAGTCTTTTTAAAAAATTCTTAGTTTAAGGTATCTCTCCTTTTTGTTTTCCCCCCTATATTGAATTTGCTTTGGTTCTACAATTTTCTTTTGTACAAGACTTCATTCTTTAAGCTAACTTGCATTTCCTTTCTTAAATGAGTCTGCTCTCGTGATTCTTGTACAGACTGCAAAAAGCATCATTTTATTAAATTGTCATTTCAAAAAGTTAGTATTGAATAAATCGCATATTTAATAGAATAAACAAACAATGATTATAATAACAACCATTAGATCATTTTTTTCTAAAGATCAAATGCCCATCTTTTATAATCTTTTATAATATATTTATACATAACTAATATATACACCATGGCGGCAGCTGTCAGTTCATCTTAGTCATCGCGCAGAGAAACCTTCTTCCTATAATCTACGAGACGACCTTCCAAGAAAACGAGGCCTTCTCGCCCATCTTCTGGGCAACAGTCATCGCTAATATTGAAAGGGTGATGGCCACCCCATCGTCTTTTGGATGACGACTATCACCCAAGATGAGCCAACAGTGGCAACTGCCACCATCGTTGCCTCCACTATAAATAAATTATATTTATTACTTATATATATTCTATATATTATATAAATATAAATATTATAAAATATGGAACATTGATCTTTATAAACTTTTGATCCATTAGTTATTGTTACGTTCATCATTTATTTATCTATCTTATTTTATTAGACATAATATATAAATATATCTATTTATAAACATAAACTTAAAAGGCTCTCAGTTTTCGTTTTCTTTTCTCAGTCCTTCATGGCTTCTTCTGGTTTCAATGACTATAGTTTTCTTGCCACGTCTACACATGCAGTTATGATTACAAATGCACTCACCTTTATGAATAGAATTTCTGATAAATACTTCATATCTTTACATTTATCGCTATAGTTTCTAGTTTCTCAATTTGGTGTGTGTACCTCTCTCTAGTTGTTCCACTATGCTCTGCTACTTAGGTTAAAAGATAATGCAGGTTTTAGTGTGCCGGTTCAATGCTGAGAGCTAGCGGTTTTTTCCATAAGTTATATTCCAGTAGTTTGTTTATTCCTTGCACATTTTTCTGTGATCTTTCTTTTGTCCTGTGTCTTTTCAATGTTACCGGCTTGAGGTGGTAGACATGATTACTTATAGATTCCACCTGATAATGAGTATACGTTTCTGGAACAACTGACTTTGTCGGGGTCTGGGCGAGGCTTTGGCGCTGTGTGCCATAACTATGGCTCAAACTAGTCATTCCTTGGTCGGAAGAACTGTTGTGGTCACGCTTTTATGGGTTTTTTTTGTTGTTGATCCCCTGTCCTTTGTACCCCAGATAAGTGCAAAAAGTCTAATTCGCAGCTGGTTTTTAGCTGTTCTTTATATGATATGGGAGTTTATTAGGATGTCCAGTACCCATATAATTTTTAGCCTTACCAATAAATTCATGGTTTTCTGGATTTTTTTGCGTCCATATTTGTTTATAGTTAATCTACTTGTTTTTAAGTAACTGAAGAACAGCCCGTAGAGTCTCTATCAATGAAGGGATGTAAGCTCTTCCACAAGATGAGAGTACTCGTTATGTTCTGCCCAAATGGACTCTTACTCAAATTTGTATGTTGTGGCTATTCCAAAACTTCAGATTTATAGCATTTTCTAGATTCTCCAATATGTTCATAGAAGTTTTATGCCTCACTAGCCGTTTATAGTTTGTCACTTCATGTGGTTGTAACCGGGAATGATAGTCTTTCATTCAATGAAGATTTGACTTAAGTTACTGGTATGTTTGATTTGTTTTTTCCCCTTTAAGCAAGTATGATGCATTGATGCTTTTCGTTTAAGGTTGCTTTGCTCGAGGAATCCTGCTAGCCCAAAAGCATCATGTGAACTTGGCCTTGTTGAGTCTGATGCAAGTGAGTTTATTCTTTTTCTCCATATTCTACAGAATTTGCCAAGCCAATGGATTTGAGTTTCCTTCCAATTCATCACTTTAAACAGGGTAAAGTTGCATTTTTCATCCCACAGGACATGGGGTTTGCACTTTGGTCCCGTACTTTACTGTGTTTAATATTTTTGATCCTATACGATTGAAAAACGTTGTAGATGTGGTCCCGTTTAGTAATTATGTGGGACCAAAACTGATATTCTTTGGGACATCGGCTACAACTTGTTTTAATCATGTGGGATCAAACATATAAATCCCGTAAAATGCATGACCAAAAGTGCAACTCCCTCTTGTTTTATGAAATCAAAAGTGCAATTTTGCCCTTTTAACTATTTTTAGTGCCTATGATTCAGTATACTAAACTTGTGTTTTTATTTAAGTGCTAACGTAATTTCGATTATGCTGCTCCACCCTTTTTCGATAATATCTTTTAAGAGTAAATTCTATTATAATCAAGTCTTGATAAAACTTACAAGTTGTAACTTCTAATCCCATAACATTTGTTTTTTTTTTTATCTAATTCCCCATTCTGCTAATTAAGTAATCTTTTAATTTCTTCATTAATATTAAAAATGAGATTAATTTTGAAATTTAACTCAAATTTGTGTTTGTATAAATTCAATTATGAAATTATGAACATAACTTGTTTAAAATTAATTCTCTCATAACCAATATTTGTTTTTTGTCTATACTATATATCGATGGAGAGCACTTTTCGATGTCTCTCTTGTTTTTAGTTAATATGCTTTTTTTCTCTTTCTCCTAGTCTAAATATTCTCTTTCAAAATTATTTACTTTTCTTACAATTATTTTTAAATTATAATTTTTTTTCTACAATATTTTTTTTTATTAGATAAACTTTTTATATACATGCATCGAATGTCCCACATTCAATTAGTAATTAATTATGCAATTGTGAAACCAAATTAGGTCTGCTCTTGTAGTTTGACCAATTTTTCAAGTGTTTTGGTTCTTTAAATGTGGTTTTAGTAACTTGATAATAATTTTTTTTGCGATTCAGCACATATATTTTTCATTTCCCTTTTCGTTATGCAACTTAAGTTTTTTATACTTTTGGTTCAATTGATTACAAAATTCTCATTTTATAATTCTAAAAAAATAACATTTTTGTCCCACGACACATTTTTGTTAAAAATTTTAACAGAGAACCTAATAGTCATTTAAATATCTATCGAAAATGTATCATAAATCACAGATGATACTTTTTGAAAGTTATGCCATAAAAAACGAGAAGTTTATACCCAATAAAATTAAAAGTGTAAAAGACATATATGAAAAATACTAATTTTTCTTTGTTTAATAGAAGTTATTTGAATTGTAAATAATAAATGATTGAAAGTTGTACGTAATTGTAATCAATTTAAAAAGAAAAAAACCAAGAAAAACGTAAAAGACTGTGTGTTTGTTTTTATTTTTAAATTATTTTTGAAATAAGTCAAAACATATTAAATGTGTCATTATTCAAAAATATCTTATTTAGGTGTTTTTAACTGTTTTAAAATAAATACACATATACATAAATATATATAAAAAAGATATAATTTGACAATTAATAGTAATTTTTGTCTTTCAAAATACAACATTAAACATACAATACTTATTTTAAATTATGTCAAAAAAACAAATCTAAACATACATACTATTTTTAATACAGACTTATTTATATTTATTTTTCAATCTCTATTTTCACAAAACACGTATTCAAACGCTATGTGCCGGATTTGTACAGTGACCTCTACTATTAACTGGAAGATATTTGTAACTTGTTGAATTGAACTACTTACTAAATTTTATGGCCCACAAATGAATTCCGTGCTTGCGTTCTTTGTTCAAACACGACAGTGCTCGACGAAAGGTCATTGTGTTTTCATCCAGAAAAAAAGGAAAAAAGAGAATAAATAAAATACATCTGATTGCTGTCCTAATAATGCAGAAAATAAATACATACATACTACTAATCATCTGATTCCTGTAAAGATCGAAAAAACAGATTTTATCACCGATGAGTACCACTACGTTGTCGGTCCCTTGTTGCGTGGGTGCGAGGATTTCGGTTCGGAGGAGAGGGAGGGTTAAAGCAATTCCGCCACGAGCGGCGCTGGTTGAGGCGAAGCCGAGACCGGCACAAGCCATTAACGGTGGTGATGGCAGTGCCTCCGTGGCCCTCTTGCGAGTCAGAGACTCATCCTCCTCTGCTCCGTCTAGCAGAGACCGAGCTGATGATATGCAAGCGGAAGCGAGGGCTATGGCCCGTGCTGCTAATGCTTCGGTCTACAGTCCAGAACTTCTGGCCACTAAATACGGGTCGCGCCCAATTAAGGTGGTTAGGAGGGCGCTGGAGATATTTGCAGGGCTTGGTTATTTTGCCTTCAATTTGTGGCTCGATCAAGTGAAGGGGCAGCTCGATCAGAACCAAAGACAGCGGGCAGTCCAATTGAGGAAGACTTTAACTAGATTGGGACCTACTTTTGTCAAAATTGGCCAGGGTTTGTCCACCAGGCCTGATTTGTGCCCGCCCCAATACCTAGAGGAACTTTCTCAGTTGCAGGTACATCCTTAACCTTTTAATCTTGGTTTTTCTGCTTATGTATTTATGAACCGTTGGTGGCTGTAAGTGGATTGGGGAAAATACGATAAGAGGAAAACACAGTTATGATCTTCTCTTTCTGGTATTCTGAGGAAATAGAAGAACATTCCATGGCATTACATGTTCCCATGGCAATTAACCCTCGGTTAATGACATTTTACCCCTCTTGAAATGGACGAATCCAAAGACAAGTGTACCGTACAAAATCAGTATTGAGATAAATGTATTATGTTATATCCATATTTTTATGATGCACTATGTAAGTCCATGTTATGATTTATATATAACATGTAAGTTTGTGTTGGATGTTCATTAACACTGAGATATGGTTTATGTCCTTAATCTATGAGTATGTTGGACACCATACTTATTATGATGTCTTGTTGTACAATTATAGACATTAATGTTACCTTAAAACCAATAGAAGTTAAGGAAATCGCGAAAGGAGAAAGTGGCTGTAACATAATCTCAGAAGGAATAGGTGTGCTCGGTGGAGGATGAATGATGTCTGCCTGAACTTCACCCTTACTTGGAAAACATTGTTGAAAAAGTGGCTGTTATTTCGTGGGAAGTTGAAATAATTGTATGCTGTTTATGATGACAAAATTGATAATATGTTGCTTGTTTGCTCTCTTCTCCTACTATATTGTAAGGCCCTTCGTCTAGGATCATAACAGAAATTAGTGAAAACAAATGTCTCCATCTAAAATAACTTATGCCATGTTTAGCATGACCATTGAGAACTTCCCATGCGAAGCCATAACAAGCAAATTTTATATTTCATCGAGGTCTTTGTATTTGAATGACTAATTAATTAGTCAAAGAGATCTAGAACAGACATAAGAAACTCATAAACAAGGGCAAAGTAGGTATTAAGTGCCTAATCCAGGAATGGAGAAGTAGTAGTAAAAAGAAAGAAATATTCCAATGAATTTCTCGAGTGTAAAACCATGATCATCGATCATTGACTCCTCATACAACAAGATTGTCAGAGTGCTAATATCTGCAAGCAATGAACCTGCTCTACACATACATGTCATATTATGAACATGAGTGTTATACATGTAAATGATGGAAAAAAAGGTTAAATTATGCATCTTGAATACTTGGTTCAAGTTCTATCACCAGCTTCTGTTGTTGTCATTATGAAATTCCACAAAATCTTAAGGTACTATCTTTTATGTAGCATGCCCTTTGTTTCTAATAACTTGTATCCATTGGGGGAAGAAAATGGTAAGGAAAAACAAGATTTAAAAGGAAAATCCAGTGAAATTTTCTATCTCTGCTTTATTATTGGCTGTTGGAGTTGCAAAATTTGCAAAAATATCCCTTCATGTATGTTTACATGCCATGGTGTCTCTCCCATTTTAACTATCCAATTACGTTATTCGTTTGAGCTTAGATGTCATAATAATGTTCTTTCATTTTTTTGGTGAAGTAGGATGCTTTGCCAACATTTCCAGATGCAGAAGCATTTTCATGTATTGAAAGAGAGTTGGGATGTCCACTTGATTCTATTTACTCATCAATATCCGCATCTCCGATTGCTGCGGCCAGTTTAGGTCAAGTTTACAAAGCACAGTTGAAATATTCTGGGCAGGTTGTGGCTGTAAAGGTGCAGCGACCTGGTATTGAAGAAGCTATTGGGCTAGACTTTTACCTCATAAGAGGTCTAGGTTTTCTCATAAATAAGTATGTTGACATTATTTCAAGTGATGTTGTTGCCCTTGTTGATGAATTCGCCCGAAGAGTTTATCAGGAGCTCAATTATGTACAGGTTAGTTTTCAACATTATTTTGCGTTTGCCACAGAACCATAGCCAACTGTACTTTTGAATTAAATCCCGTGGTTAGGGAAATGCCATCAACGTAGTTGTGTGAATGAGAAAGCTAGTGGGTTTGAATAATAATTTTCACAGGTCTATGCAGGAAGGACAAAATGCAAGGAGATTTAAAAAATTGTATGCGGACAAAGAAGATGTCCTTGTCCCTGATATTTTCTGGGACTACACAAGCGGAAAAGTGCTAACGATGGAGTGGGTTGAAGGCGTTAAATTAAATGAGCAAGAGGCCATTGAGAGGCAAGGGCTGAAAGTACTGGATCTGGTGAACACTGGCATACAATGCAGTCTTAGACAGCTGCTTGAGTATGGTTATTTTCATGCAGATCCTCATCCAGGGAATCTATTAGCAACACCAGATGGGAAGCTTGCTTTTCTTGATTTTGGAATGATGAGTGAGACTCCTGAACAAGCAAGATCTGCCATAATTGGTCATGTTGTGCACATGGTTAATCGGGACTATGAAGCCATGGCTCGTGATTACTATGCTTTAGACTTTTTGTCTCCTAGTGTAGATGTATCTCCCATTGTGCCAGCTCTAAGGAACTTCTTTGATGACGCACTAAATTCGACTGTGAGTGAGCTCAACTTTAAAACCATTGTGGATGGTTTGGGTGCTGTCTTATACCAATATCCATTTAATGGTGAGCATCTATCTTCCTTACAAGTTACAATCGTATATACTGACTGCTTTTGAGAGGAATAGTTTGTAGCAAAATACTCTCCTACTGCACACCGCTGATAAATGAACTAGAGCTATATTTTCATCAATTTGGTCAACATAATATTGCAAGGAGGAGTATAATATGGGAAAAACGGAGGACAAAGGATTGAGCTATGTGCTGCAGAATGCAGCTGTCTTGTGGTTGTTGAACAGTACCTCAAAACATAATGACAAAAAATTAAGGCTATCTTTACTAGGTGGAGAACTTTATAATTGTTGAATTATGAGGATTAGAAAACCATCATCGTGGTCAATTGCTGAAAGAATGATTGCATCAAGAAGTTCAGATTGCAGTGATGATGAATGTGATGTGTTTTCTCCTTAGACTAGATTCTGTTCTGTACTTTGTGAGCTTTGTAGTTGGGGAAGCTTACTTGTGATTTCCTAAAGGCAATACTTACCAACATTTTCTTACTATGGAAGCATATGGCATCATAGGTAATATAATTCCAACAGCTGTCAAATGTAAGAAAGGAGACATGTTGATCCAGAATTGCTGTTCTTTTTGGTTTCCCTATACATTCTTGCCTGCTATTCTGCTGTATTTATGTTTAACAAGCTGTTGCAAGCCTGTGAAGTCTTGATGCAGCTGTATGCAGATCAGCTAACTTTTATTGCGCTATGTAAATGATCAATGTGGCAATTTTCTTTAATTGGAAGACTTCTGAGCAAGACTGTGTGTTGTTTAAAATTGACCTGCATGTACTGTGATAAAATTTCCTCTCTGCATTTTGTCTAATAATTGCTATTTAATTCTTGCAGTGCCTGCATATTATGCCTTGATTTTACGGTCTCTCACTGTTCTAGAAGGTTTAGCTCTGTATGCTGACCCTAATTTTAAGGTGCTGGCTGCATCATATCCGTATTTTGCTAAAAGGCTTCTTACTGATCCTAATCCATATCTCAGAGATGCTCTTATTGAGCTGCTTTTCAAGGATGGGAGATTCAGGCATGTGCGGTGGACTGATTTATTTCATCACTATCTGTATGATGAGTTATTCTCCTGTGACATTACTTGAATGTAGAAGCTTCATGATTTTGTTGCAGGTGGAATAGACTTGAGAACTTGCTAGTCCAGGGAAAGAAGGACTCAGATTTCAATGCAAAAGATGCTTTACAACCTGTTCTCAAACTATTGCTGGGTGCAGATGGTGAAGAACTCAGGGTTTTGGTGATTAAAGAAGCTGTGCGTGTTACGGAAGCTATTATCCTGGGCTCCGTGGTTGAATCATACAAATCAATTCCTGATGTTATTAGGACACTTGTCTTTAATTTCAGTGCAACTGGTCCATTAGTAATGAACTCGGCTGAGCAGGAAAGCATGTTGGAACTTAGGGCACAAGTATTTAGAATATGGGAGCTTCTACGATCCTCAGACAACTTCGATCCTAGTATGTTGCAGCCCATCCTACAGGTAAGAAACTAATATGCCATTTGCTTAAGTTTTATGTTTGAATTCAAAAGGCATATTGATGTAAGATCTTTAAACCTCTATAAGTACAGTTCTTATGTCTGGAGAGGATAAGTATTTATGGCATGAATTACGGAGTTCTAGGGTAATATTAGCTGCTATGGTGCAACTTATCAAGAATTTGAAACTAGTATATGTTCTAGAAAAAGGAAACTGATGTTTTCTCCTCAGATCTTAGAATGGTGAGATAACTTCACATTGGTGTGGTTAGCTCACTATTGAGAATGAAATAAATGTATAGTATTCAAGCTAACTTTAGAATTGTAAGCAGGTACTTCAAGAACCCGAAGCACGAAATCTTGGTGGGCGTGTTGTCGGTGGAATTACCCAACGCCTCGCTGCACGCTTACTGCAGCAAGTTCTCCGAGATCCTCCAACAGTTTCTTCTCCAACTCCCTAATTGTTTTAGAAGTGGATCATGTAAGTGGTTCTTTATTTTTTACCCAGGGCTGGGGGAGGCCAATCCCTCCTGGGCGTCTCTGATACATTCACTATCTAATTTTGGGAAGTGAAAAGGAAAGGACATCAGGGGCGACATTCTTTTGGCACTAAATTTGTTTTACTGTCTTCTCAATCCCCATTCACATGACTATAGAATGAATGGTGGCTTCTATATCTTTTGTGCTTAATAATGAATTATATCTTTTGGCCCAAGATTTCTTAACATCATAAGCTGTGGAATTGGGAATATACATACTCTTTTTCTCTAGTTTTTTTCCCTTAATTGAAAAAGATAGCAGCTATTATTACTGGCGTTGTTCTTCTGGGAGCTGGGCTTGATGGACAGGAGGGGTGGTGGATAGAGAGAAGGGCAACCAACGGAGATGTTGGAGGAGAAGGGAGCGAGGGAGCGAGGGAGCGAAGGATTGAAGATTGAGGTGGAGGGATGAGGCGATAACTAGTTATAACTAGTTATATAAGGAAAAAGTTGATTTACAATATTATTATATGATGGACATACTCAACCTTAGTTGCAATTATATAATTCGGGCTTCTATTGAAAGAGGTAAATACCAAAGTTCAAAAACTCTTTGTTTACGTATATAATTGGGGAAGAATGATTTTTTGCATTTTAGGTAATATAAATTTAATGATGGATATATTATAGATGTACCTTTAAAACTTTAGCAACATTAAATTCTCACCCCTTTTTTTTAAAAACTAGTAAAAAGTATTTCTGTCTATAGTACTTATTTTCTGATGTAAATTCAGTACGAAATTTCTTTGTTTGAATATAATTTGTGAAAAAGTGATTAACTTGGGTGTATATATCTTATAACAAAAAGATTACTAAATTTATAAGAATCAATTTGGTACATATAAATAATGAAATATTCAATTTACAAAACATAACTTAATCTTTACTCACTAAACTTCGGGTGGAGTGGGGGTTTAGCAGTAATCTTGGTAGCTGGATATTGCACAGGCACAGAAACATAGCTAATATATATGATACACATTACAATTTAGATTGAATTTCTGCAACACAGACACAGGATAGGTTTTAGTGAAGAGCCCACATATCAGAGATATCCACATTACAAGCGCTCTATTTTGTGTGATCTGATGTTTAAGAGAGCTGAGATAACTAATTAGATGACCTCCACAATGCTTCTTTTCAGTGCCATGACGGGTCGCCCACTCTCTTAACTTGACATCCGACAACAAGAGTGAAAACATTCTCAACAACTCCACAATTTGTTTCACAATCATCAATAGGAAAAGAAACATAACATCGATCTCACCTTGCTCTTGTCAAACTAAGCAGCGCATATAACTTCCAGGTGGTAATAATATCACCCAACACTCTTCAGACGACCTTTCTCTGAGAATAGAGCATAGGCCTTAACAAGCTCCTCCTTCACCATGAAAAGTACCGATGCAGCAAAAACACTCTGTACTATCTTTGTGCTCATCCCTTTGTAAAAACTGCTAACCCCTTCGTAACGGATCATTTTAATGATCGCATCAAGTGTACCTGCGCTATAACGAATTCTAATCAACAATTTCACCACAAAGAGGAGATGCTCGACATTTCTTATGCGTATATGGTGATATCAAGAACGATATATATTATCGACAAATACTTTACAAACCTGAATATCTTAATGACAAATTTCCTCCAATTTCCTGCTTTGCTTGAAGTCTTGACTGCAAACAATGCCAAACTTGTACATTTTCAGATGGAAAAGACTTTAACAGGATAACAATATATTATGCTGCTATAATCATAATGCAAAATCATAACACATAGGTACCTTACTCTAATCTTTTTGCTGCTGAAATAGTTAAGTAAACACCGAAGCAGAACAAAAGCTTGCAGAGGACTTTTCTGCTTGATTTATCAGCTTAATTCAGAGTTGTGCATATAACAGCCTCTAGCATCCTCCATTTTCAGTTGGATCTTTTTCAGGCAGTACAGTTATCTAGTGATATTACACATCTATTTCATGTTACAGACTGAAGCATCCAATGATTATACCTCTGTCTAAAAAGAAAAGCTTGGATAATGTTCAGTTAATAATTCAATTCTGTTATCATAGTTGAAAGGATGATCTAACAGTATATTTTATGTGTTAATTTCCTTTCACAATAGTGCCAACATGTTTCAAGGTGATCTATGGGCCTTCTCTCGAAGATGTGAAAGCTGAATCTGTTATGCAATATACGCTTACAGCTCATGTACTTTTTATTGAGAAAATCATCTTCCCATCCCCAGACATCACATAGCCAGTAGAGACTAAATGGACTACTACTCTATGCATCCAAGGTTACAACATACTACAAGGTATGAATGGAGGTAACAAGTGCTCCATGCATGCCTATAATGTGTGTGTCGTGCAGGCCAGTCTACAAACAGTCAGCACGATAATAGGGACTCTATATCATCTGTAGTGAGTCAAGGTGCAGTGAGAGGCACATGGATGACTTTAGGATTGGTATCACAAAACCAAGAGCCATATCCAAAGCTTGTTATCTCTTGATTTTAAGACATAAATGGTGTGGAACTAATTGATCTTCACTTCAACAACCATTGAATCATTCCGGTTGCATGCAAGAATACAATTGGCTCATGCTAAGAATCTACAATACTTTCACAGTGGCACCAAAGAGAAATAAACAAATTTTACCTTAACAACCAACAGAGGGTACGTACAAACAGTTGCTCCGAGTTTTGCCACAGCCCCCACTAGAAAAATCTGTGTAGATGAAGATAAAGTGAAGATTTTAACAGTGGATGCTTTTACAAGTACAGAAAATACTACCAAGGCACGAAAAGATGAACCAAGAGAACACAAAGTTGGCAAAGAGTTACAGAACTATTAGAGTAAAATGAGTCGTAAAGTGGAACTGCTCTTTTTCTTTGACGCTCACAGACATCAGTTAAAAGATGTTTCACTGTTAATGTGAAGCTGCAGCCTTATAACACTTCAGAAGAGGTATAACTATACATTATAATCTGTCTATGAATCCAAATACTGAAAAGCTAATTAACTCCTGAGAATCTGACAACAAATCTGATCCAAGAAACTTACAGATTCATAGTGTTTAGTCCATGCACGCACGACCAGTATTTGCATGAGTTGACCAAAATGTTCCCATTTTGACATAATATCATCAAACATGCATGTAAACTTTTTACACTCAAATATGATACTAATAAGTCTCTGAATAGAAGTTTTGATCAATTAAGTGCTCCTTGTACAATAGTTTGTCTATGTGTTTTTGTATGTATATCTGTCTATCTGCACACATTCTCACACCCCATATGATTCTCTGTTGCTGTGTGTGTGAGTGTGCACAAAAATATTGTAAATGTCTTTAGACTCACTATCTCATTTGAAGTTAATTAAAATTTTATGGTGAAACTGGAATTTTGGTCTTAGGGCTAAAATTCCTTCTGCAGGGCCTAAAGAAATTCTCTTTTACATGTTCTATTCATACATACAGTTGTGTTTCCAAACATCCTTGAACAGTGTTTTAAAGATTCAATTGAGATTTCAAAAGCACTTCGCTAATCACACCTAACCGTAGAATTTGAGTAAAAAAGGTGGGTGGCAAACGTAGAAGTGATCTTAGCTTTTCATACTCATTATCCAGCATCAAGAAAAGATAATGAAGGAGCTTATTGTGCTAGACCTATTAGAAGAAGGGAAAATTAAAGAGCCACCATTTCAGCAGATTTACCTCCAGAGCTGTTACATTCTTGGAACCTTGTCTCTTAGCCACTCGCCTAGTCCTCAGATGCTTTAACAAAGTCTCATAAATCATGAACTGAATTGATGGATTGCACACCTGGCACGCCAAAAGTCAAAAACAGTTAGCAGGAATCTCAGAAAAAATCTAGTAATTTTCTTTATACGGAAATATAACCTTACCATTATTAGTGTCGGGATGAGGCCTTTCCAGAATCCAGCAATTCCAGATTCATTATAAACCTCGCATGCCTACTAAAGATATCCAAGTAGAGGTCTTACTAACAGAGATGGCAATTGAGATATTGAATGAAAAGCAAGATAGTATATTATTCATATAATTCCGAAGCAAAAATGAATACTACATTCTTATTCAAAAATTATTGTCACCGGGACTAATGAAATACCTTGTGAAATCACCTCAGGTACTTTCTTATGTTTAGTGGTGCTTGACTTCACAATCAGGAGAATTTATGCCAACATAATTTCAAGAAACTTTGCACAAGATTCACCAGTAGACACGAGAACGGGTAAACCATAAGTTTTCTATACACAAGGTCTCCATATGTTGAACAGAGAATAGCTTTCTACGAGACAACTGCTAGCAGTTAGGGATAGTCATTTAAAAGCACCTCTTTGAGAAATTGAGCATTGGACAAGAAAGCTTAGGGATGACTCCAATAAAAGGAGGACTAAACACGCTGTCAAACAATACGTTTATGTTTTCCATAAAGCTGAAGAAAGAAGAATAAAGTTAGTACTACTTACCGCTTGAAATGTTCCATAGGGATGGGGCTTTATGGAATCAAGCACTGCCAGCTGGGCTGACAAGGAAGAATCTAAGAGAACATTTCCTGAAGCTTCCTTTATTAAAGCTTCCTTTTTTGCCTCCACAATTTTTCTTTCTGCTTGAGTGTGAGTCTGCAAATAGAAAATGAATGTCAGACCATGTATCCTCAGAATTCATTATTTTACTTTAAGATTATTCAAACAGATGTTAATACAATTTATAAGCTATCTACTTGATGCATATTTCCAAATTGGCTGCAAAAGACTAGAAGACATAAACTAAAATTGCATGATTGAGATTAAGAAAGAGTGTTCAGATTGGCGGCAGAAAAGAAAAGAACAGAAAATGCAGTATTGAAATCAAAAGTCAGTTATAGTAATCACGACCAACATATCAACTCTCAACTATGCTACAAAGTAATTTTGTGTTATGTCATTGTAAATGTTGAAAAACATAAAGGGTAAATTACAGATTCAAACCCATATGTTTAGCCTATTACAGATGACAAAATATTAAATATTAAATTATTCCCCTCTCTAACAGCTTCAACTTTTAGATGTGCTAGTCAGTCAATATGGTCTCGGAGGAGTCAGAACCAAACAAGAGGTCTTGAGTTAGAATCTCACCACCATCCATTTATGAAAAAGAGTTTCACGTGCTAGGTATCACAAACTATAGAATGCGTGTGAAACATATCAAATATTAAATGATTCTTCTTTATGATGGTTTCAACTTTTAAATGAGGTGATCATTCGATCATATAACCTTCAGTTGTCAGAAGTTTAAATCTACGTCATTAACATTCGGTTCCTTACAACATTACATCCTAACAATGCTTTACATTAGGGAACCTCACAAACATCAGCAACAAAGCTGCTTGGTGTCGGAAAATACTCTTTTCGTTGCTCTTGAGGTTTTTGACCTGTATTTCCCAACAATCTTACCTTTCTGGCTCAAGTCTAAGTGCCTTACCATCTCATGTGAGGGGTAAATCTAAATGCTGAATATAGGAGTGGTGTCGGTATATAGTTTTCCTACTATTTTTATGCAACTGCTTTTCATATCCTTTGCAAAATTTGCCATTCATACAACTTATTTGTTCTCTAGAGTTGATATGGCATCCCACAATTACTATAGGCACTCCATTATTTGTTGTTCTTCTAATATATTTTCCTGTTAGTGGTGTATTTTAGAGAGTTAATATTAACTCTCATCATTTTATTTTTCTTAGAATGTTTATATGGCTTCACCTTGGGGTACTTATGATATTATTAATGGATAAAATATGGAACGGATGACTGGAAATGCCATAATAGATGAAATCCCATGTCTAAAGAAGTGATATGTTTGGTCGGCTTTTGCATTTGGTTCGCATCAAAATTTTCAATTTTAGTTTAATCAGTTAAGAAAATGATGAACACCTAGCAGCACCAAGGAGAATCTCTGTAATTGGATGGCCACGCCAAAGGCGGTAACGATAGTGTGAGTGGGACTTGGAGAAAATACTCATAAAGAAGAATTTTATTGTGAAATCGGAAAAAATAAAGGGAGTAAATGAGAGTTCCACAATTTGGAGGAAGACAAAATTTACCATTTTTCTGGAGAAGTTTCCAAATCATCATTTTCTTCTCCTCAGAGAAAAGTCCGTTTGCTCGGAGGAATGACAATTTTCATTCTCTGAGAAATTCCTTCAGAAAACATTTTTCAAATTATTACATATTTTACGAAAAAGGTGTATATATCTTCCCATCACTACATGAATATATAAATATATATAAACACATATATGTACATCTTTCAATCATTCTTTTTAATCAGACAATTAATAAAATTTGTTTTCACACTACTATTTGAAAATTACCATGGATCATCTGGACTATTTTGATTCTTGGCACATCTTCAAATTTACTACCAAAACACCATTAAACCAAAACAGAACTCCCAAAAAGTTCAAAAACCAAAATTTGCTGGAAATATAGGAGAAATCAGATCATCCACACGATGTGACAATTCCATTTTTCTTATGTATACATATATTTATATTGCATAAAAATGTCACTGTACTATGAATACTGACACCCACTATGATATTTAAAAGATTACACAGACATCAATACATATAGTCAGGGCCCAAAAGTTAAACTACAACATGTATCTTTAACAAGTTAAAGAGTATAATACATAACAACATATATCTTTAAGAAGTTAAAAGAGTAAAATTTATGTATACCACCTATATGGTTAAGGGTAAAACCATCCAGTTACTTTATAAATTATTTCTCTGTTTTTAATTTTCTAATTCACAGAATCTGTAAGGACAAAGTCCTTTTACTGATTCCGTTTGGGGTTTTAAGGAAGGCATGTATATGCGATGTTCCCAAGGGGCTTTCGTACTTATGCATTATCTCAAGAGATGTAACTGTAATTTACCCTAAATAAATTCTTAAACGTTCTGATATAGAGAGAAATTTCAGAAGAGAGATGAAGACAGTAGAAAGATAGTGCTTATGCATTACTAACAATCAATAGCTCCAGATGGAGGTAGAGTAGTTTTTTTAAAAATGTACGGCATGCTTTATCTTGTCAAGAAGAATTGAATGTAGATGATTAGGATGGTCCAACCTACAAGTCTCACTGCTTGCAAAGTGCTTCTACTTAAACCATAGCATTTATCAAGCAATTTATGTAAAATAACACTGGATGTTTTACGTGTTGAATGGCAACTCTTGTGAAGGGTGGCCCAGATGTTAGGATTTATTTGATCTCGCCAAGCATTTCCTTAAACCAGGACATGCAACTCTAAAGCTTGGGTTTATTCTGGCTGACAACTAATCATCTTTGAAATCCCAATTCAGTTGATTGAATTCCACGCGATATCAAGTTCTTTTGTTGCATGAACTCTAAGAACCTTTTTGAGGTCTCATCACTTGATGGAGACCACCTGGTTTGCATTGAGCACAATGCAGAAACTGCTTGCTCATCAAAGGTTACCCAGTAACTGAAAACTTGCTGGATATCAAAACTTGAGTTCCCATTATAAGTTTTTTTAAACTACGTATCGAAGCACACTCAGTAATTGTTCATAACTAAATTTCGTTATATTTATTTAATTATATGAAAGAGAAATGTAAAACTAATATAAAGAACTGATTAGAACTGAAACAAATAATTTTTACTAATATGTTTATAAGTATAATATTATTGATAGAAAATATTAAAAAGATGGTGTTCGAGATATGTAATGACTTGTCTAACCCTGTATAATATAGGGACTTCCACCTTCAGTTTTAAACCCCTTTGGCTAGGTCCTTTCATGATTTTGCTATTCTTGTTATGTTAGATACTATATGAAGTTAAACAGAAACAATTAATCCCAAAAACCTTCACCCAGAATCTAAGATTCACAATTATGTCACCATCCAGTTCTCTAAGCAATCAAAACTGAAAACTTAAAAGCCTTGAGGCAGAATGTGATCATAATTCAACAGCTATTAATTTTCTCAAAATTTATACATATAGTGAAGTTTTTTAATACCATGGATTTAAGATTGTTTAAGGTATTAATTTAATGGAAGGAACTTCTCATAGAGTTTATGTATTTTCTTCCATTCACATTCTCAAACAAAAGGTTTAATAAACCACAAAGAGTGATGACACATTGAATAACATGTGAAATATTCTTCTCAAGACAAGAATGAAAGTTCACTTCTTTAAATGCTGCAGTTCAATAAGATTCTAATTTCATGCAGATTATGTGCACAATAATTATTTATAGTTATACGAGTAATTTCAGCATTAGAACTTTTCCAGGGAGTGAATCATGGGTGTCAATGAGATCTACCACTAACCAAACTTCTGGACTGCAAAGAAAATGATCTGATTACTTGATCCCCGAAAATTCTAAAATGTACCACAAATACTAAGTTAAGCAAGGGATTTTTCTTCAGCATGAATGATGGTTTCCTGTGGATAATTACCTGCATACGAGTCACAAGAACCCATATTGGGTTGGTCAGCAGCACATTTACTGACCTGCAATATATAAATCAAATCAGAGTCAAGGAATAATGATCATTCGACATTGGGAGCACATTAATGGTGAACCAGAAAGTAAAAAGCATTAACAAAGTCACCCAATACATAAGCAAGAGAGAATACCCAGCAAGAGCAGCTACTACAAGCCAAGAAAGCATTCCAGGTGAACCATCTCCTCGTCCTTTTCTTTTATTTGCACTTGCAATAGCCTCAGCCTTGTTTTTGAAAGCTTGGTAAAATGAATAATATATACCCTGGCAGCTTCACAAAGAAGAGTATTAATTATACGCTTGACTACATATTTTAAATGGATGACATCAAGCTTATAGCAGCAGCAAAGAATCTAAAAGTATATGTTCCTACAAATACAAATTTCAGAGTCAGATTTATAGGTCCGAAGAACATGAGTATAATGGGATTGACTTGGTTGGAACTATGTCAATCTGGTCCAGAGAAAATCCATGGAGCTCTGGAACTATGTCAACAATATTAGTCACTCTAAGAAGAATGAGAAATCAAGAGGCAGTAAATTTCACCTGAGAAGCAGCAGTGCCAAGCAGAGAAGGCTTGAGGCCGCTGTAAAGTCCTCCCAAGCCTTCATTTTTAATGACCTGTTGACTGAAATCAGTTGAACTAGCCTCTAAAATCTTGAATAGGACATCAAAGTCGTGGTTTGGATCGAATAAGACAAACCTGAAAAATGTGAACAAGTGTGCTCCCATGAGGTCGTGTGGAAGGTGATTGAACTGAGTCCTTCTTAGCAACTCTTTCCGTTTGCTGGCGTGTATTCACCTGCAGCCATCAATACTTTAAGCTAGCCCATTAATGCTCTCAAGAACATATGAAAATCACAACATCATAAAGTGGAAATCATGGGCAACGATATTCAAATAGCCATAGTAATTAAAGCTTGGAGCAAAGTAAGGAAGCCTGAAAGCTTCAAAAATGGAAAAGGAAAAAAGACCCAAACTTATGAGAGAGAGGAAGAAGTACCGTTTGGAGAGGGTAGGTAATTATCTGAGCGATAATGCCTCCGCCGGCTCCGGCCATCCCGTTTACTATGGCGTTCGACATACCGATAGAGATATCGATACAGATACTCCACTGTGATGTGATACTCTGATACTACTCCACCTATGCTACAGACTAACAATAATAATTCTACTAATCTAACAGTAAAAGAAAACAAAAAAACGACAAATCTTATCTTCAATCTTTGATGATTTTTGTAGCGACCCCACCACTTGTAAAGAGTAAAATGACAGACCAGCCCACACCGTCTTTGAGTCCTTAACAGACCTGTTTGAAAAGTCCTCAAACCATCCACAGGAATTGACATCGACCCACTTCTCACAAGATCCCACCTTAACACCCTACGAGACTACAAGAACAAGGGTATAAAACCCACCAAAATTTTTGAAATTCAATGGAAGAAATAGTGTCAACCGAAAAGGTTATAGCTTCAAACGAATTCGTTGTCGGGTCCGTGCCGACCGTCTTTTACATTCCCGACTACATTACTGCTGCTGAAGAAGACCAGCTCTTGAATAACGTAAACAGATGTAGTAATGAAATTACGTTCCAGCTTCTACTGTTGGTTTTGTACTATTTTTCTGTCTAAATTTTTATCTGCTTTGCAGATTTACCAAGCGTCGATTTCCAAGTGGAAATCTTTGAAGAATAGGAGACTACAAAATTGGGGTACGTCACTTGAATTGTAAGCGTTTGTTATACTTGGAAACAGTGTCTATTCTGTTCAATTTGAGTAAACAATTGATGTTGATCTTGGTCATGGCAGGAGGTGTAGTGCACGAAAAGGGTCTTCTCGCCCAAGATTGTAAGTTAGTCAAACAGAAAATTTTATAGCTTTCCTCATCTCTGATGGATGTGTGTTACTCAATCCATCTCCCTTTACTGCTTCTGTTCTGATTTCCGCATAACAGGAGAAGGTTAGTATTGTTGCTTAGTATTGTTGATCCTGGTCTAGGTTAAGCATGATAGGTAAAGAATTGGACTCAATCATTCTTATTCGACCTAGCAACATCCCATTTTGGAAGCCGGTTTGCTTAATTTCATTTTTGAAGAAAAATACTGCCTCACAGGAAGGGGGCTGATCAAGAAGCGGTATGACTAAAAAAAGTGCGTTCATTTGACAAGAATCCTAATTTTATTCCTACTTTGCCAAGCGATCAAGTGATCCGTAGGTTGAGTGAATGTAGGCATTCATGTGGTTAACACTTTAATCCTGCAAGGTTCATGATGACTGCATGGTATTCTTGATGAATAGCTCTAAGTTGGTATCTATGACTGGTAGGTTATTATGCTTATTCTCTGTTTTAATAACATGAAACACCCCCCCCCCCCCCCCCCCACGCACACGTACGTATAGACATATGCTTATTCTCTGTTTAGCATACATCAATACACAAACACACACACACACACGTGCATATATAGACAAGTTGCAGAGTGCTAGTCTGACAGATGAAGATGATCATAAGGATGGAGCCTCTAAATGATGCTTGAATACAAATTTGGGTAAGAGAAGTTCAACATTCAAATTTTTTGTGGTTTGCAGTGCCACCTTGGCTAAAACTCGTGACAAATAGGATATACGAGGAATCAAGGTTGTTTCCATCAGCAATTAATCATGTGCTTATCAATGAATATCTTCCTGATCAAGGAATTATGGTGGGTGCTAAAATTTAGTGCATTGTTACTCAATTACACATTTACATCTTCAATTATAGTTCTTCAAATTTAAGATTTTCTTTTGTTTTTTTCTCTGTTCCGTTCTACTGTTGCCCTTGCTTTTGCTGTTGCACAGCAGACAGAAGGGGTCAAGAAAATAGTGAACCTTCTTCCAAAAATGTAGTCAACACGTTTGACAGTGATCATAATTTGATTTTTCTAACAGCCACACCAGGATGGACCTGCGTATGTGCCGGTGGTGGCAATCCTATCTCTTGGATCGCCTGTTGTTATGGACTTTGTTCCACATCCTAGTTTTTGTGGAACTGCTACAGACATATCAGGAAACAATGGCGAAGATATCATTTCTAAACCAGATAATATAAAGATGAGTTCTGGGGAATATTTGAGTGAATACCGTCCCTTTTCAGTGGCCTTGATGCCTCGCAGCTTGCTGATATTTAAAGATAAAGCATACTCAGGTTGGTAATTATTTTGCATCTGTCTGTTGTCATTTGTGCTCAATGTGGTTTAACTGTAAACACATATATCTTATGTTTCATCCAGACTTTTTGCACGGCATAAAAGATTGTGAGTTTCAGCGATTTGATGAGGTAAGACAGGGAACAAGTACTTGAACATGCTGAACACTAGTGAAAAATACACAAAATTGATTTGAGTTGCATATAGAGCTTTTAAATTTTAATCTCTGAGCAATTGCGGGTTCTCCTGTTGGTCCAGGCTGTAAATGTTACCAATTGTCTGAAAAGTGAAGCACAATTAGCACATACGATTTCAGGGTTGAAGATTGATGGGGAAGCTGGAGACAATGTCATTCACAGGACTGGTACAAGAGTTTCTCTTACATGCCGGGTCGTGACGAAAGTTCACAAACATTTGATAAAGCTTTAGGTTTAGACCATAGAGCAAGAGATGGATGGTTTTCAGTTGAGCCCTTTTGATAGATCGCATGGAAAAGTCTGATTTGGAAGTTGCAAGAAACTGTAAGAAGAGAAAAACAATTATATTTAAGCATGAATTTTCCTCATTTTTGTGTGTAATATATATTTGATTGTTTTGTTATTTGCCATCTACGGACTATTCTTGACCAAATTAAATCATCTGAATACTGTGGATGTAATTTCATGAACTGAGTACAGAACTTTTCCACTGTGGAAGACTTTGGTGGGGTGAGCTTCCAAGTTTTGGTGGAAATACATACAACTTGACGTATTGTCTTCATCCCCAACATCATTATCGTCCCTATGTGTCTTCATCCTCTTCAATTTCTTCTGTTTCTTTACAAATTTTCACAGTTTCTTCATTACATATTTTTTACTAGGGTCCTTACTCATGAAAATATCATCAACATTTGAAACTTCCTAATCCTCTAAACTTAAGCTAGGAGCATCATTGTCATCAAATGTCTCAACTCGTCGCAGATAATCAAAATTAGATGACTCATCAAGCTTTTTGACTATGACATGTCGATTGAAGTTTGATTTTCAAAAGTTTTCCTTTTACCTTTGTCTTGTCCCATCCCCCTTATAACCCCTACTTCATTTACAACTTCACCCTAAACCATAGTCCCTTCCCCAACCCTTTCTTGATTTACAGCTTCTCCCTCAACCACTTCTTGATTTACAGTTTCTCCCTTAATCCGAGTTTAGGGATGTTAATAGATAAAGTAAGACCCATTTCAAATTTATACCCATAAAAAAAACTCATTCTATCAAATATTACCCCGGTCCTATCCAACCCTCTTAAGACCCAATGCCGTTGTTTTGAGTCCATTTTTTTTGGGTTTGAGTAGAGTCTTGACCCATTTTTTTTTTCTATTTTTCTTCATATTTTTTATTTAAGACAAAGTAATTAAAAAAGACTAAATAAATTTTAAATTAAATTAAATTCCTTTCCTTTTATTTTTCATTTTTACCCACTATTTATTAATAAATTCATAATTATTGAGACCAATTCACAAATAACTTTTTTTATAGAATTTTTTAGATAATATATTATTTATTATACCATTTACAAAATAATCTAATGAAACTATTAAATCTACATATTCATAGCAATCGAATTTTAATATTATAAAATTTTAAAATTCCTTTTTATTACTTCAAGTTTTCAAGCAAGGGCAAAATAATTTTTCGGTACCATTAAAAAAGTTCATTATCGATTTTGATATAACAATTGTGGCGGGTGTCACTTTTGGTGTCATAAAATACAAAACAGACTAATCACACATGGCAGTTAATGGCTGTTAATTTTTATTGGTTGATGTGATTTTGGCTGATTTTGACTTCAAAAGCCATTGTTTAAGGTAGAGAAAAAAAGATATTTTGACCACAAACTAGCTAGAAGAGTTTTTTTTTTTTAATTTTTTTTCACAAAAATGAAATTGTTAGGAATTTTTTTTTAATATACATAATAAAATAGCTCAAATTATAATTGTAATTATTTAATTGTAATAAATTGTGATCATCATGTACTAATTTATACTTTGGACAATATTGAGTATTGTCAATAAAAACTTGTAAATGTTTGAGAACAGGATAAGTAATTCTGTTAAATTTCGATTTGAAAGCCAAAAGATTAGATAATATAACTAGTCGACTAAAAGCAGAAGTATTTAAGATAAATCTATTTATTCATTAAAAAAATAGTGAAATTACACTTAGTAATATTTAACGTAATGAAGAAAAAATAAAAAAACATTTTAAGTAACTAATCAAGCAGCTCATAGCTTCTTCTTCTTTAAGTGTATGGAGCAGGCTTCGGCAATGACTTAACGATACCGCAGAGCTCTTGAGTTTCAGGCAGTGAGTACTCATCCCTCAATGAGCGTGCTTCAGAGACTACGCTGAGGTAGAACTGCTGCCCCAAATATGCTCTCTCGCGCATCTCCGACCTCAGGTTCCACATACCCGCATTGTCCAATGTGGTCATCACTGCTGCCCATGAGTTGGGGTACACCTGAATCGTGTTCCTGCTCACTGCATCCAACAAGTTGTAGTTCTTCCTCTTCTCAGGGCTCCACCTCCCGGGCTCTATCGCAACTGCAAAGAAGGAGAATCCATCCAAGTGCCAGGTTTGGATGGTCTTCTCGTGGTTCTCAAAGATGATCTCCACAAAGTTTCTGTATGTTCCATTCACCACGTTGGGGGCCACTTCCACTTTGTCACCCTCTTGAGGCTCGTCCTTCATCAGATTGTAAGTGAATACTTTGTCAGCCACACCGTAGTATTCTGCCAACTTCAATGGGGTCTCTGCGTCCACATGTGACACACCGTTGATGCCAAATCTGAGCTTGCCATTGGAGGAAGAGCGAGAGTTAGCAATCTTGATGGTGCGGGTGATGTTGATCTTGCCGTACTTGTAGGAGCCTTGTGGGTTGGGACGTGCAGCATTGGATGTGAGGTTCCACCTGAAGGAGCGGAATTGGCTGATGGACCAGGCAATGCCCTTGGTGTTCTCGGGAGGTGGTGGTGGGAGCTCAGGTGATGCAGCCCCATTTCCGTTAGCATAACGAATGACGGCTACAGTTGAGTGAGGATGCTGGGCGAACCTGCTGGAAGCCACGAAGTAGTAGTCCTTGGGGGTTTGGTCAGCTGTCACCAGCACGGACATGCATTGCCCAACATGAAGGTCCAAAGAGTCATAGAGATTCTGCACGGTGTGGGATCCCTCCACTTCGACCACCTTCATGGTATGGCCCTGGACTCTGAAGTTGACAGAGAGCCTGAGACCGACGTTGCAAACCCTCAATTTATAAGTGTTGCCAGCCTCGAAAGTGAAAAGGGGCTTAGCATTGGCGTCGCCGACCTTGCTGGATTGGCCATTAATTTGGATGCCATCAGGCCTGCCGATGGAGCGACCAGAATCAAGAATGCTCTTTAGGGTCTTGTGGCCCTTGTTGTACCAATCCCCAAGAAGAACAGGATACTCCTCGGCGGGATTGTCATAGGGGATGGGGATAAGGGGCCGGCTGTGGACCTTGAGCATACCGATACCACCAGAGGCCCTGTGGAGAGCGGTGGTGGGGAAGTAGAAGTAGGTTCCGATCTGGTCCTTGACCTGGAAGCGATAGGTGTAGTTCTTTCCAGGGAGGATGGGGCACATAGCACCGGGAGTGCCATCCTGCCAAGAATTCTTCCTCTGTTGGATACCCGCCCAAGTGAGGAGGAAAGGCTCGTCGAGCTGATTGAAGACATTAACGACGATGTTGTTGTTAGAGGTACAATTGATGGCTGGTCCAGGGAACTGACCATTGATAAGAATGCCCTGTTGTGGGACGCCAAGAGGTGCAATGGTACCATAGGTGACCTTCCATTCGAACTCGAGAGTAGGGTCCCCTGCAATGACACAGGTGGCCGAGAAGCAGAGAAACAACACGGCAAAGATCATCTTGGTGTAGAACACCATTGCTCTGCAGAATGAGAAGAAGCTGTTTTAGTGTTTTTTCTTGTTTTTTTTTGGGCTTGCCAAGAAGAAGAGGAAGTTATTGAGAATGTCTTCTTCTGGCAAGAGACCTTTTTGTTTTTGTTTGATGTATTTGGGAATGAATGAATAGGCTTTTATAGGGAGAAGGATTGGCATATCTCCCAAGTTGGTTGGCTCATCTCTATACGTTCCTCGCTTCTCGGCCTGCTTATTTGTTTTTCACATGCAATTCCTCCTTCACCCTTTCCATCTCTTCCTCCTCATCCACTCATTTCCTTGCGATTCTCAACTGCATATCTCTCACCATATTTGGTCTTTGAATTACAGTAAGAAAAATATTAAAAATCTACAATGGAATTTAATAATTTAATATCTTTTGTTAATATTTAATAATTTTTATAATCTTAACTATGGAATTCTATTGCTATATTCATAGTATCACACCCCATGCTCACGCTCATGTACGTAGCACTTTGTTTTGCATAGCACTAAGTTTCCAACACTACTTGGTGGTCGATTTGGATATTATTTGTCACTCGAGTTCTTTGGGCAATGATGATATATTACTTATTTTATTAAATCATAATCCATATTGAATGGAGTGTCACATATAGTAATAGGGATTTGTAACCACTATTATTGTAGTGGAGACAGAAATTTTGTAGCAATTAATTTCCACTGCTATGACTACAAAAATTATGTAGCAATTTTTCTACTAAAAATACGGTAGTAGTCTTGTCACTATAGGAATAGAAGCTTTGTAGTTATATTCATTAATATAGCTATTCATAGCCATTTTTGTTGCCACAGCAAGTAAAGAATTAATATATATTATAGACTTTTAATATTTTTCTTACTGTAATTCAAAGACCAAATATGGTGAGAGATATGCAGTTGAGAATCGCAAGGAAATGAGTGGATGAGGAGGAAGAGATGGAAAGGGTGAAGGAGGAATTGCATGTGAAAAACAAATAAGCAGGCCGAGAAGCGAGGAACGTATAGAGATGAGCCAACCAACTTGGGAGATATGCCAATCCTTCTCCCTATAAAAGCCTATTCATTCATTCCCAAATACATCAAACAAAAACAAAAAGGTCTCTTGCCAGAAGAAGACATTCTCAATAACTTCCTCTTCTTCTTGGCAAGCCCGAAAAAAAACTAGAAAAAACACTAAAACAGCTTCTTCTCATTCTGCAGAGCAATGGTGTTCTACACCAAGATGATCTTTGCCGTGTTGTTTCTCTGCTTCTCGGCCACCTGTGTCATTGCAGGGGACCCTACTCTCGAGTTCGAATGGAAGGTCACTTATGGTACCATTGCACCTCTTGGCGTCCCACAACAGGGCATTCTTATCAATGGTCAGTTCCCTGGACCAGCCATCAATTGTACCTCTAACAACAACATCGTCGTTAATGTCTTCAATCAGCTCGACGAGCCTTTCCTCCTCACTTGGGCGGGTATCCAACAGAGGAAGAATTCTTGGCAGGATGGCACTCCCGGTGCTATGTGCCCCATCCTCCCTGGAAAGAACTACACCTATCGCTTCCAGGTCAAGGACCAGATCGGAACCTACTTCTACTTCCCTACCACCGCTCTCCACAGGGCCTCTGGTGGTATCGGTATGCTCAAGGTCCACAGCCGGCCCCTTATCCCCATCCCCTATGACAATCCCGCCGAGGAGTATCCTGTTCTTCTTGGGGATTGGTACAACAAGGGCCACAAGACCCTAAAGAGCATTCTTGATTCTGGTCGCTCCATCGGCAGGCCTGATGGCATCCAAATTAATGGCCAATCCAGCAAGGTCGGCGACGCCAATGCTAAGCCCCTTTTCACTTTTGAGGCTGGCAAGACTTATAAATTGAGGGTTTGCAACGTCGGTCTCAGGCTCTCCGTCAACTTCAGAGTCCAGGGCCATACCCTGAAGGTGGTCGAAGTGGAGGGATCCCACAACGTACAGAATCTCTACGACTCTCTGGACCTTCATGTTGGGCAATGCATGTCCGTGCTGGTCACAGCTGACCAAACCCCCAAGGACTACTACTTCGTGGCGTCCAGCAGGTTCGCCCAGCATCCTCTCTCAACTGTGGCCGTCATTCGTTATGTTAACGGAAATGGGGCTGCATCACCTGAGCTCCCACCACCACCTCCCGAGAACACCAAGGGCATTGCCTGGTCCATCAGCCAATTCCGCTCCTTCAGGTGGAACCTCACATCCAATGCTGCACGTCCCAACCCACAAGGCTCCTACAAGTACGGCAAGATCAACATCACCCGCACCATCAAGATTGCTAACTCTCGCTCTTCCTCCAATGGCAAGCTCAGATTTGGCATCAACGGTGTGTCACATGTGGACGCAGAGACCCCATTGAAGTTGGCAGAATACTACGGTGTGGCTGACAAAGTATTCACTTACAATCTGATGAAGGACGAGCCTCAAGAGGGTGACAAAGTGGAAGTGGCCCCCAACGTGGTGAATGGAACATACAGAAACTTTGTGGAGATCATCTTTGAGAACCACGAGAAGACCATCCAAACCTGGCACTTGGATGGATTCTCCTTCTTTGCAGTCGCGATAGAGCCCGGGAGGTGGAGCCCTGAGAAGAGGAAGAACTACAACTTGTTGGATGCATTGAGCAGGAACACCATTCAGGTGTACCCCAACTCATGGGCGGCGGTGATGACCACATTGGACAATGCGGGTATGTGGAACTTGAGGTCGGAGATGCGCGAGAGAGCATATCTCGGACAGCAGCTCTACCTGAGCGTAGTCTCTGAAGCACGCTCATTGAGGGATGAGTACTCACTGCCTGAAACTCAAGAGCTCTGCGGTATCGTTAAGTCTCTGCCGAAGCCTGCTCCATACACTTGAAGAAGAAGAAGAAGAAGCTAAGACCTGATTAGTCTATATCTATATATAAAAATCTATCTATTTATATCTTTTTTTCTATAAAAAAGCCAATCCCTAAAACCAAAATTCTTTCTTCCTTGTATTTGCCTAAATTGACCTTATAATCATACTATTTTTTTTAGGGATGATGATGTAAAATAATGTACTCAACTATTAACTCACATTAATTACTTTTGACATTATTTAATTTGGATTTAATTTATTTACTAAAGTAAAAAAAAAAAAAAGTACCCTATAATAGAATAGAAATTAAAAATACTACAAACATATGAAAATTGACGTATTTATAATTTTTCAAATTACTAAAAAATACTATTTAATGTATCTCAAGAATACTAATCGTAATTTAACCCAATTTAAATCCAAGTAGTACACGGGAATATGTGAAGTGTCTGTAACAAAATCTTCTCGATCTAACAGACTAATATTTTTTTCTTCAAGACACTGATAGCTAGATTTCATCCGTTGCTATAAAAGGTAATTTAATTTAAACTGTTTGAAGAATATTATACCAATATATTTTAATTGTAATTATTTAAAATGAGCTCCAGTTATATATAGTATGTTCTAATTGATCATATGTTGGTCCGTAAAATCTCTCCTGACTGTGAGAATGTTTGAATATTGAACGACATTGCTGTGGCTTCGGACATTTTGTTTTGATGCTGATTTTAATTCTTTTATCTGAATGTCTTTGATTTCAATGTTGTTCTTCATATGATATTTTCACTATACAAATGTGGGCCAAGTGCTCTGTAAAACTGTTCCATTGAATATGTATTTTGGGCGTGGATAGTATACAATTGATGTGTGCATGTGGTTGTGATACGTAGTTCTTATATGTATATAATAAATATCTTTTTATATTTTAAAATATATTATAAATAAAAGTAAAATATATATATTAGTACATTATATTATTGAAAAAAATCAATTAATGTAAATTTTAAAAAGTTGAATAAGTTAGTTATTTTATCATGAATGATACTTTTTACTTCACAAAAAAAATAGTGCGGTGGTGTCATTAACCATCGTTTGTGAGTATGAAAGGGTTTCTTTTTTTTACATTAGTATATACAAAATAAAATGTATATTGGAATAGAAGATTTGAGGGCAAAATATTTTTAGTCCCATAAAACAAGGATAGTATTTATTTTGGAACCATAACCATGACGTGTGACACTTTTAGTCCAATAAACTTAAAATCACGTCTTTTTAGTTCCAAAAAGTATGATTTTAGCACTTTTTAGTCCCCAAACCACAATACCTTTTAAGTCCCAAACAACGTCTTTTTTTAGTTCCAAAACTACCATGCACATGAGTTTTGTGGACTAAAACCGATACCTGTCAATTGTTTGTGGTACATCAAAAAATCTCCTTTTATTTTATGGGACTAAAAAAGTATTTTACCCAAAATTTGAAGTGTTTTTGTTTGGTAAAAAAGGAAAAAATGCAAGCACCTTCTGTGAGATTGCAAGTGAGTAAATTATTCTCCTATAAAAAAAATAATAATTTACTTCTCTATATTTTTTTAAAATGTAGCAGTAAACCCACTGTATTTTTTAAAATGAAATAATTTACCTTTTTAGATATAGTGGTAAATTGCTTTATTTTAAAAAATAAAAGAGAGTAAGTTGTAGCCACGAAATTTTGCTCCATTTTCTCTCTAAAAATGTTCTCCTTTTTTTTCTATATTGAATTTGATTCAATTTAGAACATAAAATATTCCAAAATCACTAATCAATAGTGTTATTTTAGAGTTGTTTTTCTTCTGGCTTTTTATTCTATCTAGCAATAGAAAAAGAACTATATCTCTTCCTTAGTGTGGTGTGGACAAATTAGAGGGATTCTAATTTGGATCATAAACTGAACAGAACGGGAGAACGTAAAGGGAACAATGCATGTTGTTGCTCAACTTTAGAACAAAAAGGTAAGGTTTTATTTTTTGTTTCTATGTTTTTTGTTTCATCCTCTAACCACTTGTCTAACATTTTTATTTGTTCATTATCATGCTTTTGACAAACATCGAATGCGAAAATTTCAAAGGGAACACCCCTTTGAACCCATTTTAAATAATTTTTTTTATTTCACGCTTCGGCCGCGTTTCCGAGCCACACCGATTCTTTCAATATCAATGAAAATTTGAGACAAACAAGAGTAGAAAAATATTAGTAGGATAGTGAGAGATTAAAAAAAAAATCAAGCGAAATTGAGGAAATAGAGAGAAAATAAGAAGAATGAAAGAAGATAATGAGATTAAATGGAAAAATAGGAACACATTCATATAGAATAATTTTGAACAGTCGGGTATAGGAACACATGTATAGTCGTTAATTTAAACTTTAGGGACGACACTTGAGATGGTCTTACAAACGGTCATTCCAACCGTTGAAATATAGACGTTGAATTTCATTTGTAACAATCTAATAACACAAAAGAAATAATTCAAAAGCAAATTGGCACCAGGTTTTGGAACAATTGTAAAAGCACATAGCTTCTTAAATAAAATTCATAAGTTGGAACGATTTTTCACATATTTGATTAAGAGTAGACCAAAATCTTTCATATTGTACCTCATTTTGGAATATATTTTTAAACTATCATTTTCGAAACAAGCACATATAGCAATGGTTGGGTTGGGACCTTTCTTAATTCTAATATAGTGTTTCAAACAGAGTTCAACTATTTACCGTTACTATTTTGAAACGGATTTAATAATCGTTTTGTTGAAACTTATCTTGGAACAATTTGATCGTTCCAAATTTATAACCCAAAAAAATATTGAACAAGATGTCATATTTCAATATTTGTTCCTTATGTGGTCCAAAGACCATTTCAAGATGAAACGAATTTTAGAACGATTTATCTGACCGTGCCAAATCCCGTCTTTTTTTATAATATTATTTTTATACACATCAAACCCCTCATATATCTTTATAGATATCTTTCTTGATAACATCCCTAAATTAATTATCTTCAAAATCTCATACACATAATAATCTCTAATATTTTTTAACTATAATTTTCTAATATTTTAAAAAAAATTCTATATATTTTTTGCTATTATAATAATTAATTAAATACTAGTATATAATTCAATATTTAGTTAACAAACTCGATTAAATTGAATAAATTAATTATAAAAATAGTTAAATTTAATAAATCAAGTAATTTAGTAAATAGACTATAATATTCTTAATACAAATGAGATATTTAGTCATTTACTAATTTATCAATGGTCAAATTTATAAAATTTTTCGTTAAATATTAAATTGAATAACAGAAATTATATTACTAAATATACAAATTAAATAATTTAAATATATTAATTCATTGATATTTATAACATAATCTCTTACCCTGCCGTGCGCAGTTTCGGGAGAAGAAAGAATTTTTTTGTTAACTTAATATGAAATGATATTTAGCTTTGGCCAACATAAATTCTAAGTATGGTGAGGCGGTTGATATAAAATATATTTATTAATTCAAGAAAATTGACATAAAGTAGTAACTCAAAAAGAAACAAAATAATTTCATTATTAACTAAGCAGCAGCACCAAGCAGCTCATAGCGTCTTCTTCTTCTTCAAGTGTATGGAGCAGGCTTCGGCAGAGACTTGACAATGCCACAGAGCTCTTGTGTTTCGGGCAATGAGTACTCATCCCTGAGTGAGCGTGCTTCAGACACTACGCTCAAGTACAATTGTTGTCCCAAATACGCTCTTTCGCGCATCTCCGACCTCAAGTTCCACATACCCGCATTGTCCAATGTGGTCATCACTGCTGCCCATGAGTTGGGGTACACCTGAATCGTGTTCCTGCTCACTGCATCCAACAAGTTGTAGTTCTTCCTCTTCTCAGCGCTCCACCTCCCGGGCTCTATCGCAACTGCAAAGAAGGAGAATCCATCCAAGTGCCAGGTTTGGATGGTCTTCTCGTGGTTCTCAAAGATGATCTCCACAAAGTTTCTGTATGTTCCATTCACCACGTTGGGAGCCACTTCCACTTTGTTGCCCTCTTGAGGCTCGTCCTTCATCAGATTGTAGGTGAATACTTTGTCAGCCACACCGTAGTACTCTGCCAACTTCAATGGGGTCTCGGCGTCCACATGTGACACACCGTTGATGCCAAATCTGAGCTTGCCATTGGAGGAAGAGCGAGAGTTAGCAATCTTGATGGTGCGGGTGATGTTGATCTTGCCGTACTTGTAGGAGCCTTGTGGGTTGGGACGTGCAGCATTGGATGTGAGGTTCCACCTGAAGGAGCGGAATTGGCTGATGGACCAGGCAATGCCCTTGGTGTTCTCGGGAGGTGGTGGTGGGAGCTCAGGTGATGCAGCCCCATTTCCGTTAGCATAACGAATGACGGCCACAGTTGAGAGAGGATGCTGGGCGAACCTGCTGGACGCCACGAAGTAGTAGTCCTTGGGGGTTTGGTCAGCTGTCACCAGCACGGACATGCATTGCCCAACATGAAGGTCCAAAGAGTCATAGAGATTCTGCACGGTGTGGGATCCCTCCACTTCGACCACCTTCATGGTATGGCCCTGGACTCTGAAGTTGACAGAGAGCCTGAGACCGACGTTGCAAACCCTCAATTTATAAGTCTTGCCAGCCTCAAAAGTGAAAAGGGGCTTAGCATTGGCGTCGCCGACCTTGCTGGATTGGCCATTAATTTGGATGCCATCAGGCCTGCCGATGGAGCGACCAGAATCAAGAATGCTCTTTAGGGTCTTGTGGCCCTTGTTGTACCAATCCCCAAGAAGAACAGGATACTCCTCGGCGGGATTGTCATAGGGGATGGGGATAAGGGGTCGGCTGTGGACCTTGAGCATACCGATACCACCAGAGGCCCTGTGGAGAGCGGTGGTAGGGAAGTAGAAGTAGGTTCCGATCTGGTCCTTGACCTGGAAGCGATAGGTGTAGTTCTTTCCAGGGAGGATGGGGCACATAGCACCGGGAGTGCCATCTTGCCAAGAATTCTTCCTCTGCTGGATACCCGCCCAAGTGAGGAGGAAAGGCTCATCGAGCTGATTGAAGACATTGACGACAATATTGTTGTTAGAGGTACAATTGATGGCTGGTCCAGGGAACTGACCATTGATAAGAATGCCCTGTTGGGGGACGCCAAGAGGTGCAATGGTGCCATACGTGACCTTCCATTCGTGCTCAAGAGTAGGGTCCCCAGCAATAGCGAAGGTCGACAGGTAGAGGAACAACGCCACAAAGATGATCTGGCTGTTGGAGCCCATTGCTCTTCTTACCTTAGTCAATCTCCGCTACACCAGAGAAGTACTTTTTCTTATTTGAGGGTGATTTTCACAATTGTCAATGCTGATTTTTATACTGGAAATTGAGTATCAAAATGATGGGTCGTCCTCTTCATTCGGTGGTTTCAGTTTGCGTCTTTGATGCTGTGCCTTCCATTCCCCGACAATTCCTCCTTCCCACTTTTTTCTCACTTCCTCCTCATCCCCCGACAGTTCCTTTTTGTGTGAAAACAACACCGTTTTGCTCTTTTTCTAACAAATACGTACTGGATTTAGTAAAATCATTTGGCTACAACTCTTTTTTCTTGTTAAATTAATATTGAATAATCTTTTTTTTTCATTTTTCCTTTTTAGTAATGCAAGCCAGCTTTATGTGTAAGAGGAACTTATTGCATAAATGGAAGGAGATGGAAATCCAGATATGACATATCAAAGAATGTGACAGAGAAATGAAGT
Source organism: Sesamum indicum (assembly GCF_026168435.1). Classification (NCBI taxonomy): domain Eukaryota; kingdom Viridiplantae; phylum Streptophyta; class Magnoliopsida; order Lamiales; family Pedaliaceae; genus Sesamum; species Sesamum indicum. The sequence continues at coordinate 4,645,507 of NC_142665.1, read as the reverse complement.
TGAGATGTATAAGTTAGCCTGCAGATTCTATTGTCAAATTTAATAATTAGGACAAAGCGTGAAAAATGACTAAGTGTTGAAAACCATGTATATATACTTGCTTAATTTCTTGACTATGTATTTTTTCTTTATTATCTGATAATTAATTTTTGCAATTTAGTCCTGTAATTTAAAAATTTTGGAAAATTTTCATTCTTTTCCGGCCAATTTGGTTAGAAAATTACATATAATTTGCACATGTCTCAATTAAATTGTATTTTTGGTCCTACATAAATTATTTATAAGACTAAAATTATAAGTAAGTTGCAAGTTTCAGCCAAGTTGATCAAAAGAACTAAAATTGCCAAAATTAAAGGATTAAATTATGAAAATCAATTCATACAAAATTAAAAATACCAATCCCTTAAGTTATAGAACTAAAATTATAATTTTATATATAATTCCCGCTAGTCCATATCAATTTTAGGAAAATTCTTATCCCTTAATGTTGGTTTTAATTCTCTTTAATTTGGTTTGATATCGTAGCATTTGATTGGGGGGAAAATCGGTCCTTTAAGTATCATAATTACCAATTTTTTACCATTAATTTGTAAAAAGATGTAAATTTGATCTGATTTATGATTTTTACTTAATTCTTTGGCAGTTTTAGCCAGAATTTCCACTTAGACAATTAAAGTAATGATGTGGCATTCACTTGAGTGATTGAATATTTTTTTTAATTTTTCGGCACTTTTTTAGCCAGAATTTCTACTTAGACAATTAAAGTGATGATGTGGCATTCACTTTAATTATGTAAAATATACAAATATAAGCATATGAAAAGTGATATATAATTTTTTAAATACATAGATATATTTTTGCTACTAATATTTCATTGTTAAGATAAATATTAATATTAATTATATTATTCTTGAATAAAGAAAATATGATAATTAATTATCAATATTTTTAGGTATAACTTTTTTTATATATAAAAAAATAATATAACATATTAGTTATTTAAAAAACTTTAATACATTGTAATATTATTAACAATCTAAGTTGAACTTGTGAGTACAAATTGATTGTAGCATAAGTGGTGACAAGATCAAATTTTAGTCTAGTTAACAAGGGTTCAAACTCCGTAAGCAACAAAATTTTTCAATCACCTCAACTGAATTCCACATCATTGGTTTAATTGGCTAAGTGGAAACTCCGGCGAAAACTATCGGAAAATTGTGTAAAAATTCTAAATCGGACCAAATTTATATATTTTCGTAAATTAAATTGTAAAGTAGTGGACCAAAATGAATCGACCACAAAATTAAAGGACCAAATTTTTTTTTCCTATTTGTCTAAGTATATGTAATTCTTTAAATTATTTGACTATTAGGTATTATTTTTTTATATTTAATGCACGAGGCAATTCTTTTTCAAGGCCCAAGGAATAAATCTAGCCCAAAATCATGTTATGGAATCAGGCTCTAATTACTCAAAATCAATGAATCTAAATCTTGTTGGCCCACTCATTATCAATCAGTTGAAGGACCATCAACCCAACTAATCCAGTCTTTGTTGCTCTGTTAATGAGATAGCAGACTGTCCAGGTCCAGTATCAGCAAGCGTAGTGCCCATCCATCTCATCCAACACGACATCTATATAATATACACATCAAATGCCAGCTTATCCTAAAAGACGCCAACACGAACACACAATTGGATAAGGATCACAAGTAATTGATCCAATGATTTTAGGTTAATTTATTGCTTATCTCACAGGATCTCTTTCTGCTAACATGGAAGCCAAATGACATAGCTACAAGGGGTACAAGCATTATTCCCGCAAAAAGACATTGCAAATTATCTCAGCATATCTCAACCTACCCTAATCAATTCTTGAATCTCTTGTAACCTACTCTTACGGATAGGAGACCAAATAAGTCAATAAGGCAACCAAGGCTCTTAGTAATAAGTCCATTCATATTTCCTCTATTTTTCGCACTCTTCACACGAGTTTTAACACTTTTCATCACATTTCCAACACCACACATTTATATAGTCAGCTAATTGAATTTCAATTTTATCTTGAAATCCATATTTATTTTATTCATTACACTTTACTGACTTAAATATTAAAATATTAACTCCTATTCTGCAAGTTAGTCCTCTGGTAACTTTATATTTGAAGAAGAGACTTTAATTCTTATGATATTACTAGATCTCAGCACGCATCATTCGTAAAAATTCTTGAGCTAAAGATGTAAGAAATTGTCTCACGGTGATCACAACATTCCTTCCCCTATTGTTGATCCACCAATCCTATTGTTAGAAGGATTATCATTGCAACTGTAATCAAAACCCTTGGGGACTCTCCTGCCTCTGCTTCAGGTACAAAAGCAGGTTAAACACCAATACCAGCTAGCCTTATGCCTCTTCGCACTAAAATAGGTGGAAAAAGAAACCTTGTGGGTGTACTTACTCCAATATTTCACCAACGCAGCCCTTGAAGTATTATTGGGCATTCAAGAAGGAGGAATCAGTGGCCTCGCATAGGATTTGGAAACCAACTATTACTTTGATAGCATGTTGGCCAAGCTGAGAAATATATCAACTTAGAAGAAGTCCATGGAGATTTTTCAAATGGGTTATTTAAGAAATAAAAAGGACAAAAAAATAGTTAGTGTTTTTCATCAATGCTTACTTTTATCCAATATAGCTATAGTTCAAACATAATATGCATTACAACTGCAATATTTTACTATAAATATTATATTTATCTTTTTACAAGTATAAAACTATTGATGTGGTATTTCTTTTAATAATTTATCCAAAATATTGAAAAAGGGATAAAATTAGAAGTAACTGAAATTTACTTTGTTATTATATAAAGGGACTAATGATTAAGATAAAATAACTTATGGATTCGAGGAAAAAGTCCAACCTACATTAAGTAGTAATTAAAAAATAACTAACAAAAACAAAAAACAAAAAACAATTAAATAATTATTGACTAAGCAGCGTCACCAAGCACCTAGCGTCTTCTCTTCTTCTTCTTCTTCAAGTGTAGGGAGCAGGCTTGGGCAGAGACTTAACAATGCCACAAAGCTCTTGAGTTTCAGGCAATGAGTACTCATCCCTCAATGACCGTGCTTCAGAGACTACGCTGAAGTAGAATTGTTGTCCCAAATATGCTCTCTCTCTCATCTCCGACCTCAAGTTCCACATACCCGCATTGTCCAATGTGGTCATCACTGCCGCCCATGTATTGGGGTACACCTGAATCGTGTTCCTGCTCAATGCATCCAATAAGTTGTAGTTCTTCCTCTTCTCAGGGCTCCACCTCCCGGGCTCTATCGCCACTGCAAAGAAGGAGTATCCATCCAAGTGCCAGGTTTGGATGGTCTTCTCGTGGTTCTCGAAGATGATCTCCACAAAGTTCCTGTATGTTCCATTCACCACGTTGGGAGCCACTTCCACTTTGTTGCCCTCTTGAGGCTCGTCCTTCATCAGATTGTAGGTGAATACTTTGTCAGCCACACCGTAGTATTCTGCCAACTTCAATGGCGTCTCTGTGTCCACATGTGACACACCGTTGATGCCAAATCTGAGCTTGCCATTGGACGAAGACCGAGTGTTAACAAGCTTGATGGTGCGGGTGATGTTGATCTTGCCGTACTTGTAGGAGCCTTGTGGGTTGGGACGTGCAGCACTGGCTGTGAGGTTCCACCTGAAGGAGCGGAACTGGCTGATGGACCAGGCAATGCCCATGGTGTTTTGTGGAGGTGGTGGTGGGAGCTCCGGTGATGCAGGCCCATTTCCGTTAGCATAACGAATGACGGCCACAGTTGAGAGAGGATGCTGGGCGAACCTGCTAGATGCCACGAAGTAGTAGTCCTTGGGCGTTTGGTCAGCTGTGACCAGCACGGACATGCATTGCCCAACATGAAGGTCCAGAGAGTCGTACACATTCTGCACAGTGTGGGATCCCTCCACTTCGACCACAGTCATGGAATGGGCTTGGATTCTGAAGTTGACGGAGAGCCTGAGACCGACGTTGCAAACCCTGAATCTGTAAGTTTTGCCAGCCTCAAAAGTGAAAAGGGGCTTAGCATTGGCGTCGCCTACCTTGCTGGATTGGCCATTAATTTGGATGCCATCAGGTCTGCCAATGGAGCGACCAGAATCGAGAATGTTCTTTAAGGACTTGTGGCCCTTGTTATACCAATCCCCAAGAAGAACAGGATACTCGTCGGCGGGTTTGTCAAAGGGGATGGGAATAAGATTTCGGCTGTGGATCTGGATCATACCCATACCTCCAGAGGCCCTGTGGAGACCGGTAGTAGGGAAGTAAAAGTAAGTTCCAATCTGGTCCTTGACCTGGAAGCGATAGGTGTAGTTTTTTCCAGGGAGGATGGGGCACATAGCTCCAGGAGTGCCATCCTGCCAAGAATTCTTCCTCTGTTGGACACCCGCCCAAGTGAGGAGGAAAGGCTCGTCAAGTTGGTTGAAGACATTGACGACAATGTTATTGTTAGAGGTACAATTTATCTTGGGGCCAGGGAATTGACCATTAATAAGAATGCCCTGCTGGGGAACGCCAAGAGGTGCAATGGTGCCATATGTGACTTTCCATTCGAACTCGAGAGTAGGGTCCCCTGCAATGACACAGGTGGAGAAGCAGAGAAACAACACGGCAGAGATCATCTTGCTGCTGGACCCCATTGCTCTCTTTATTCAAACTCCGAACAATGAGAAGTGTTTTTCTTTATTTTGATGCTTTTACACACCATCAATCCTCCTTTTTTATAATGGAAATTCAGCATCAAACCTCCTCTTCATTCGGTCGTCTCAGCTTCCTCTTCGCTTCCAACATTCTTTTCTTCCTTCCATTCCCCGACACTTCCTCCTTGCAGTTTTTGTCTTACTTCCTCCACATCCCCTCATTTCCTTTAAATTCTCACTGCTATATTTGGCCTTTGAGTTTCAGTTACAACAATATATTCTTCACTTTGAATTCTACTAGTTTTAAGGCAAGATTACATTTATAGTCGTGTAAAATAGTGGGTTCAAAAGTTTTAGTCCTCTCCTTTATGGAGTTTTTAAAACAGTCCCAAAATTAAAAAAATTTCGATACATTTATAAAATGATTGCGACAGTATTGAAAAAACTCGATACACTTAGTTATGTGCTTTACAGAATTTATGGAACTAAATGTGTCGAATTTTCTCAATTTTCAAACCATTTCGAAAATCACATAAAACATAGGACTTTATATATCGAGTTTTTTTCTAATTTTGAGACTATTTTAAAAGTTTTATAAAACAAAGAATTAAAAGTGTTTAATTTCCTATTCAATGAGACTAAAAGTGTAACTAAACCTAAATTTTATTTTGTCTCCCATGAATGGCAATTTTCTTATGTAGGTTTTAGCCATTTTTTTTTATTTTCAATTTGAGTCCCTATTTTCTTTCAAATAGATATCTTATTTTTTTGCAAAAATAGTAAAGGTTACATTCATTAATTGCATGTACATAAAGAATATTATTTACAAGGGTAAATTGTACTGTCATGGATGTGAGAGAGGGTAATTTAAGATTTCTAACATATAGAGGTGGCAAATTATAATTTATAATTATAATTTTTAGCAATTAGAGGATTTTGGGAGTTTTATAATTTGCCAAAAATTATTGACGCGCACGAAATTAAAGGTTTTAAGTTGGGATTTTTATTGACGAAGCATCCAATCAGCCCCCAACCATATAAAAGATGACTAAATTGTATTTTATACCCTGTATGTTAGAGAGGTAGCATTTTAATTAAGGGCTATAAGGATAGGCAATTAAATACTGATAATTCATTAATTTTGTTCAATTTTATGTCTCTTTCTTTTTTTTGTTTTTTTCATGTCATTCGCTTATGTGTATTAGTACATTATTTTCACTTTTTTTTTTAAATACATTGTTTTCACTAGGTAAAATGACAAAAAATTCAATTCTACGTCACACAAGTTAGCACTTTTGTAATTTTAGTACTATTATTTTTTAACTCATCGCATTGCATCCCATAACTTCCAAAAATTTATAATTTTAGTCCCAAAAAGTTTCTCCCAAAAAGACTTAAAAGTATACTTACACCCTTTCGTTAGGTTTAAAAAAAATATTGATGTCAACAAAAAGAAGTTACATAAAATTTTAATTTTGCCCCTTTTAATATTTTAATGTATATTTTTATATTTATAAAGGAATAACTATAATATATATATATATATGCAGTTAAGTTAATATTATTACACTTTTTTTCTTATGAGCATAAAATTTATTACATGAAAATATTAAATAAAAAAATTAAAAATTTATATAACTTTTTTACTAAAGTTATCATTTTTTATCCAAATCATTACAAAAGAATGTTAGATGTAAACGGTGAATATATGGAGGGGTTGGTGTAAGTTTGAATTTTTTTTGTAATTTCATATTTTTAGAGGGGTTGAAATATAATAAACCCTTAAATTAATATATTAATTATTTAACTATATGTTAGAATTAAGAGTTGCCTTCATTTATTAATATTGATTGACCCCTCTTTTCAGTGTTTAGGTAATCTACAAGTATTTGCCCTTAAAATTAGAATCATCGTATATATTAAAAAATATCCAAAATTTATTGTTATTTGGCTGGAAAAAAATACAGCTTATTTAGTCCACATTCTTATACCGTAGAAATATGCTGAGTTATGTATTATTAATTAATTCAAATATTACTGAATAAGCTTTAAATTTTAAAAGATGTTATTATCAGTAATTCAAAGTTCAATTATGTGTTATCTACCACAAAAATCAAATAATAAGAATAAATCGGCCAAACCAGTAAAATTTTTTAAAATTTTCTTTCCTTAATCACACCAAACAATTTTTTTAAAAAAAATACTATACTTTCATTATATACAACCCATTTTATATTATCTTGAATTTCTTGTATACATATATGTATGTATATACAATTGATGAATTTCACTTTGTTAGGTAATTAATTGTCATTAATGTTAATAATTAATACTTGATATTGTGGTAGCTAGTGAATATATATATGGAACTCAGTTGATATAAAATATATTTATTAATTCAAGAAAATTGACATAAAGTAGTACCTAAAAAAGAAACATAAATAATTTCATTATTAACTAAGCAGCAGCACCAAGCAGCTCATAGCGTCTTCTTCTTCTTCAAGTGTATGGAGCAGGCTTCGGCAGAGACTTGACAATGCCACAGAGCTCTTGTGTTTCGGGCAATGAGTACTCATCCCTGAGTGAGCGTGCTTCAGACACTACGCTCAAGTACAATTGTTGTCCCAAATACGCTCTCTCGCGCATCTCCGACCTCAAGTTCCACATACCCGCATTGTCCAATGTGGTCATCACTGCTGCCCATGAGTTGGGGTACACCTGAATCGTGTTCCTGCTCACTGCATCCAACAAGTTGTAGTTCTTCCTCTTCTCAGCGCTCCACCTCCCGGGCTCTATCCCCACTGCAAAGAAGGAGAATCCATCCAAGTGCCAGGTTTGGATGGTCTTCTCGTGGTTCTCAAAGATGATCTCCACAAAGTTTCTGTATGTTCCATTCACCACGTTGGGAGCCACTTCCACTTTGTTGCCCTCTTGAGGCTCGTCCTTCATCAGATTGTAGGTGAATACTTTGTCAGCCACACCGTAGTACTCTGCCAACTTCAATGGGGTCTCGGCGTCCACATGTGACACACCGTTGATGCCAAATCTGAGCTTGCCATTGGAGGAAGAGCGAGAGTTAGCAATCTTGATGGTGCGGGTGATGTTGATCTTGCCGTACTTGTAGGAGCCTTGTGGGTTGGGACGTGCAGCATTGGATGTGAGGTTCCACCTGAAGGAGCGGAATTGGCTGATGGACCAGGCAATGCCCTTGGTGCTGTCGGGAGGTGGTGGTGGGAGCTCAGGTGATGCAGGCCCATTTCCGTTAGCATAACGAATGACGGCCACAGTTGAGAGAGGATGCTGGGCGAACCTGCTGGAAGCCACGAAGTAGTAGTCCTTGGGGGTTTGGTCAGCTGTCACCAGCACGGACATGCATTGCCCAACATGAAGGTCCAAAGAGTCATAGAGATTCTGCACGGTGTGGGATCCCTCCACTTCAACCACCTTCATGGTATGGCCCTGGACTCTGAAGTTGACGGAGAGCCTGAGACCGACGTTGCAAACCCTCAATTTATAAGTCTTGCCTGCCTCAAAAGTGAAAAGGGGCTTAGCATTGGCGTCGCCGACCTTGCTAGATTGGCCATTAATTTGGATGCCATCAGGCCTGCCGATGGAGCGACCAGAATCAAGAATGCTCTTTAGGGTCTTGTGGCCCTTGTTGTACCAATCCCCAAGAAGAACAGGATACTCCTCGGCGGGATTGTCATAGGGGATGGGGATAAGGGGTCGGCTGTGGACCTTGAGCATACCGATACCACCAGAGGCCCTGTGGAGAGCGGTGGTAGGGAAGTAGAAGTAGGTTCCGATCTGGTCCTTGACCTGGAAGCGATAGGTGTAGTTCTTTCCAGGGAGGATGGGGCACATAGCACCGGGAGTGCCATCTTGCCAAGAATTCTTCCTCTGCTGGATACCCGCCCAAGTGAGGAGGAAAGGCTCATCGAGCTGATTGAAGACATTGACGACAATATTGTTGTTAGAGGTACAATTGATGGCTGGTCCAGGGAATTGACCATTGATAAGAATGCCCTGTTGTGGGACGCCAAGAGGTGCAATGGTACCATAGGTGACCTTCCATTCGTGCTCGAGAGTAGGGTCACCTGCAATGACACAGGTGGCCGAGACGCAGAGAAACAACACGGCAAAGATCATCCTGGTGCTGAACACCATTGCTCTCCTTTCTTTCAAACTCCACTCAACCAGAAGAAGCTGTTATCTTTGTATTTTGTGTTTTATTCCTTGCCAAGAAGAAGATAAAGCTAAGGGAATGTCTTCTTCTGGCAAGAGAGCTTGGAAAGCTTGATGTATTTGGCAATGCATGAATGGATTTTTATAGTGGAAAAGAAAGGGGAGATCTGTTGCTCAACTCCTCTTTCCCCTCTCTCTCTCTTACTCCTCATCCATTCATTTCCTTCGACAGAGACTCTTTTCGCCGATCTCTTCGGCGTTCTTCGTTACCACCTTCTTATCAAATTTTCCTGCCAATAAATAGCAATCATTAATATATACATATATATATATATATTATCTTCCCTCTTGCATCACAAATTATTTTTATTTTCTTTATTTAATAATTTAAATATATAATAAACAAACACAATTTGGATAATCTAAATTATCACCATCCCTATGACATTATATTATATAGTTTATTTTCACTTAAAATTTGTTTAAGTGTAAAGATATATACCAAGCTTTATCCAAATAGATATATATATTTTAGGTAATTGTATTATAACTTTATTCTTTTATATCTAAAAAATATATACTTATTTTATACTAACTATAACTATACTCACTGATTACTTTCATTTTATTAGTTTTTCATTTTTATATTTAAAGTTTTAGCCAATTATCAATTACGCTTTTTGTGTCTTAAAGATTGGATTATTTGTTATTGCTTATATGCCAAATTGGCTATTCCAGTTATTATATTTCACCAGTCATTTTCCTAATGCTCAAAATTTTTGAGTATAAATTTGCACTATTAGGGAGGATTCTTGCTCGATTTCTAACCTTCATCTTGGTTCATCAGTTCACATAGATTGAGAATTTATACCCGTACCGAATAACTTGATCAGATACAACACTCAAATACTTAAGATCATTTAAATATAATTTTCGTCCTGTATTTTTTTATATTTTAGTAATTTATCTTTGTAAAATACCAAATAGGTCCTACAACTTCTTAAGTTTTACGATTATGATTCAAAATTTGCAAATATTATTGGAAAAAAGCATGTAACTCAACATGCTTCTTCTAATTGGGGTTTTGTTCCCATTGTCATTTCTGTACAATTTTTTTTGGCCTGTACCTTTAATTCATTTATTTTTAAAAAAAAAATCAAAGCTGAGAATTTTCATTCATCATATCAGAAGAAATATCCACCTGCAACGCGGCATGAGGGAGGGGGGGGGGGGGGGGGGACATCCTCATAGATCCACTGATAGCCTGGCCATGTTCCAAATCTCAAATGCTCTACATGATAAATAAATTTACAAGTAAAAAGAAATGAATGCTGAAGTGCACTTGTGCTGCAACTCCAAATTGCATGAACTTGATTCACCTCAATTATGTTGCACAAGTATTCAACCATTCAAACATATTCTCGGTACTAAACACTCTCGTATTTGTAATTCGATTCGATAAGAAACAAAAATGAATGGTCAGTATCGTTAAGTAAATACAGTGCCACGGATCCTTTAAAACTACAAACATCCGAACAGATTGTATACATTCCAACTGAGTCCAGGAGACAAGTGTTGACACATTTATAATTACTGTGCAAGCAGCTCATTTAGAATTAGAAACATCTGAACAGAATGTATACATTAAACTGAATCAAGATGACAGGTCCAGAAACATACTGAGAAAAGGATAGAACACAGCATCCAATTCTCGTGGCTGATTATACAAAAGCGGAAGGCCTTCACATTTCCAACAGTAAACAATCAGAAACTCGCAATCACGAAAAGAAGAGATCTAAATAAAGATGCCATTCTTTTGGCACAAAAGAGTGCTTATTCTCATTTATTTATATATATATCATTCTATCTAGAAGCAAGCTGATTAACTTTCATAAATGGTCTCTGATTGAAGACGGACAGCAGCCTTATTCAGACATAACTGGAACAAAAATAAGCAAAGCACTTGGCAAGCGGAACACAGATGCACCCTGATCAACCACAATAAATGGGCCATAGATCACAATCTATTTAGACAACACAGAGTTGACTGGTCAACCAGAATCTCTACCACATTCACCTTTGAGGAGGGTCCACTGTCCGAACATTTGCACCAGTCATCCCCTCAATCCGATCTTTAGTGATCTCCACAAAATGACCCACCATTTCATAAAACTGCTTCAGGCCAGAAAGTGGGAGAATGATAGAGGAGCGATCTGAACCCGTGACCTGCAACTTTCTAAACTTTAGGAAAGCACAGAGTGAAACAACTCAATATAGTTATATCCAGTAAAATTTTCCAATACACACCTCGGATATTCTCAAGAAGTGACCTCTGTTATTGCTGCCGAGATCAAAGAAAAATTTCTTTTGATCAGCTCTTATTACCTTTGAGACTCCTAAATTACCTATGTCATCAGTCGGTGGCAGATCAGAAGTCCGATCAACATTCAAGTCAGCTGCTGGGGCAGGTTGAGAACTATGGCTGGATATAAAACCAGCCCCCACATCATCTGAAAGCCCAACAAGGCGTTCTGGGGCTTCAGAGTTCTGCTGATGCTTAAAACACAATCAGAAGTACACAAAGGTTTGCTTACTGAGGTATCTCAAGAGTAACTAGGGATAGACACAAAACAAAGATCTAATGTTACCTGGTTGGGCAGTATGAAAAGCCCTGATGCTTCATTTATTTCAGCCAAAATATTCCTAAAGGCCGCCCACCCTTCATCTCGGGCACTTCCTGCAGGGACAATAATAGTACTGCGGTTTCGGCTGACCGAAGCTTCCGATATCTGCATGCATTAGTTTATTAGCAAAAATAAAGGCTTTTAATTGCATTATTGCAAGAAAGATTCCATACGTAAAACACTTTGACATCACTCTCTAACTATACAAACCCATGACATTCAGCCCTCTCCTTCAACAAGTTCAATTAGACCACCATCAGCATAGCCTATGCTTCCAACTTTTACTCAATCTCCCTAATAAAAGCACTTCTAGAACCTAAAGCTTTGATATGCACTAATGCATCTTTTCCTCATCAACCACTGTAGCTCTTTGCATCATCATCGGCTGGTTTCAACCTCAAGTGGGACTAGCTTACTGGGTGCTACTAGTTTCTATGGTCACAGAGCCTGATGCTGATTTATACCTCCCCTCTTGGTCTCAAAATTACACTTTTTTGGCCTTGTTACTTATTTTCTAATAACAATCACCTCTTTTCGGAGATCCACCTATGGGAATCTGATAACGCCATGACTAAAACTTATATAGACTTTCAAAATGCTTTCACGTATTTTGATAGTGTAACACTTTTTAATGGCATAATCCAAAAATATTGTAATCAACCCCTGCAAGATAATGAACCAAATTTCCATGTTCCTATATAGATTATCCAATAACTGTACAAAGTACAAACCCCATACAACACTTGCCTATGATGACCAACATCAAGTTAGTTTCAACCATCCTGATAATTTACTGATAAAGTACTTATCAAATATCCACGTGACAGAATGGTGGATGCAACAATTATGTCATGATAATTAGTTGTCTTCAATAATGTTTTTTTCAAATTGAAAAACACCAGTATTGTGGTCCATTAGATGTGACATCAAAAGGACAGCCAAAGTCTTTAGAAGCTGAAGCTAGTGCATGCATAATGTTTGTTCCTCTTGTGCTAAATATCTTTGCTTGAAATAGCTCAATGTAATGCTTGTTTGGTCTCTCTTATATATTATCCTGGTCATTTCTTTAATTGCATAAGGAACCAATTCATTTACAAAAGACGCTTGTACAAAAAGATAAAAAGAATGAAATGCAGTGAAGATTATAACATAACACTTCCTTTTATTACAAATCATTGCAACTATCCCCTTCTAACTATTAAATCTTAGCACGGTTGAAGTTGTATTCTCACATATTCCATCAACTTTAACCAATTTCAAGTGCCCAGAGTTTCAAACTAAGAAGAGAGATTCGTGTAATTATCTCTAGTAATAGGGGAGGTCTGTGTAATTAACCCTTTTCTAAAAGCAATTTAAAGCATTTAGATCAAGTTTCGCACATTTGACAAATCAAAAGACGGTGAATATGATCACTGAAACATAGCATAAGTGAATTATTGAGAGGCAACTGAATGCACGTTACTGTATTGATATAATTATCATCATCCTTGCTTTTGCAAGTTTTCCACCGACATAGTAATAACTGTTTACAGCATTATGACATAATGAGTTTACTATGGCATCATTTGCTATTCTTATGCAATATACTTTACACTACCTCAAATATGACATGATAAAACTACAGCGTTTCTATTATCATTTGCGTATTTTGCAGACTCCTGCTTTTAACAACTACAGCGCCTTTAACAACTATGTGATAAACTAAAAATACAATAAAACTTGTGGTAGTTTAAAAACGAAAATTTCATTACGAATAAATATATATATATATTAGAAAGACGAATAGAAGGAGACAGCTTAAATAAACATGGAAGAAAGAAGTCAAATAGATGGGGGGAGATGGAAACACAAGAAGCAGCTACCACCCCCCATGGCCCAAATGCTGTTGAGTAGTTTTGGGAGCTTTTAGAGGGCATTTGTTCCTATACTAGATGTTCTCAAGATATGTTATGAAGCAAAAAGATCATCCACCCTTCAAATGCACATGGATCCAATGGATAAACAGACGCTTCAATAGAGCTTCAGACTTCCTGAATCGATAAACCAAATAGGAAATTGAAATCTTCACTTCTTTTGAAGCGAAAAGATCATCCAATCTTCATATCAACATGGATCCAACCATGAACAAGATGCTTCAATTAGAATTTCCTTCATCATCAAATCAAATTAGGAACTTGCAAAAATCTTGGTTTTTTGAGAGAAGAGATCATCCATCATTAGATTATTATAAAAGGGGATAACAAGACCCTTGTATTGGTATTTCCTTGGTCAGAAGATGAAACTAGGAAATCTGATTCTTGATTCCTTGTGAGTGAAAAGGATTATCCAACTCCAAATTCAAATCCAAGGGTTGAACTAAATACTTTGACTAGAATTCCCTATACCAATACATCAAACTAGGAAATTTATTAGAGATTTTCCTTACCCAATCTGCAACCTATACTTTTTAGTCATTACAGTTATTATGAGCCTACCACTGATTTATAATTATTTTCTCTGATTTGATTTTTCTGTACACTTGTTGCAGATGTAGGCCACTGGATTTTTGTTCTTACTAAATTCAATAGCATGAAGTCTTCTATAGTTCAAATAAAAGTTCAGTTTTATCTTTCCTATTGTCAACAGTTCCACAAATTGACACCATTGTGGTATTTTGAGGAGCTCTTTCCTGGAATTATACAGTATGCAATTATGGTCTTCACTCAATGGATTGCACAAAGCACTAGATATCAAAAGAGATTGAATCTCATAACAGCTTAATTGAATAAGAATACATAGTGGAATTTTACGAGCTCTCATGCTAGATATCCAAGAACCTCCCACAGACCACATGTTCACGAAAATATTGAAGTAGGCAGTTGCTAATTGGAACTCCGCAAATAAACAAAACTGCTTCACAAGCAACAATAGCTGATAATTTATGCACGCATTGCAAGAGAGAATGGCAAATAATACATAAAAACCAAAAAGCAAAGGCAGGAATGATCGACTAACTTTGAGAAAGCGTCCCCTTCTGTTCTCGCCAACATCAAAATAAAATACCTGCAAGCAGATATCAGCAAAAACTTAAAGCAGGACGTAAAAAGATAAAGGTTGTATCAGCGGGGTGGGAATATTGGTGCGAGGGTGTATCAGAGGTGCCTTGGTATCAAGCTGGAGTTCTTTGCTAAAGACATCTTGGTCATCGGAGTTGACATAGTAATTGAAGAGATCAAGGAACCAGGCGATGCCGTTGGAAGGTACTATGATGGTGGACCTGGTCGCTGAAGTCTTCTCAGAGATCTTAAGGTACCGGCCGCGGGGATTCTCCTTGAGGTCAAAGTAGAAAAGCTTGTGCTCCACCTGCAATGTTTTGCATAGCAACTCCACATCAGTCCCCCCTCCGCCGCCGCCCCCCGCAGAATTCCCCTCCATCTATAAAATATTATATAGAAAGGAAACCCACAAAAAAAATAAAAATAAAAATAAAAATCTTCAGACACAACCCGGCAAAAGAATAATTAGATACAGAGAGTTCGCGCGTCAGGCGCCGACTAGAACACTCCAAATTGAAGAAATTGGTGGAGGTGACGAAAGCAGCAAATCGGATGGCGTGGCGGCGGTGGCGGTGATGTATTTTCTTGTGGGATTGTTAGGGTTTTGAAAGAAGAAGATGTAAAAATGGAGATGGAAATGAAATGGTATAGGAGGTTTAGGTAAGTGAGCATGGGTTGCGTTGTGAGCTGTGACAGTGAGTAGCGTTATCTAATTTGGGGGAAAGCTCAGCCCGCACTCCGCAATCCCTCCAAGTCCAAGGCAACCAACCAGTATGAACTGAGCATCACATGTCCACTATTTTTATTTAAGTGCCCTCCACTCCAACCAACCGCAAATACTCCTTTGACGCTGCAAACCCCCCCATCCCCTTTTTATTTACTTTTGCTCGTAATTGCTTGCATATAATCATATTAGATAGACACGATACAATTTTTCAAAACTAAAGTCAATATGTGATTAAAAGTGAATTGAATGATCATTTTGGAATTAAAAAATAATTTAGAATTAAAAGTCGAATAATATACGTGTGAAAATTTTTTAATAAATATAATAGTATAATTACGGTTAAAAAATAAGGTAAATATAGCCACTTTTCTTGAAATTTGTCATAATTATAAATTTTTTGCCATTGTTTGTCAAATTACGAATACCCTCTTTTAATGTCCGTTTAACAATGAGTCATTCAATTAGCATTTATTAGATTTTCATTAAATTTTTATTTTAAATTGATCAAAATGTCCTTTTAGATTATAAATTATAATTTTATATATTTTTCACAATATTCAAAAAATTGACTAATATGTCCTATGGCTTATTTACATTATCCACTCGCACGATTTTTTACAATTAAAAAAAAAATCAATAGGGGTAAAATGGTGATTTCCACCTTATCGTTTATGGGTGATATTTGTAATTTTTCATACAATATGAGAGTATTCATAATTATGACAAATATAATGTAAAATAATCGTAATTTACCCTGAAAAATAATCTGAATAATTCGGAAGACCTATTAAATTATATTTAATGGGTATATAGGTATTCCAAAATTAGTGTCGAAAACTTTAAATTGTGGTCAAGGACTGGGTTGTTTTTTTTATACTATATATATAATAAATAATATTTCATTTGTGGTTGAGGACTGATTTGTTTTTTTTATACTATATATAATAAATAATATTTTATAATTTTAAAATATATAATAAATAATATTTCATAATTTTAAAATATGTTATAAATAATATAAAATATATAAACCACATCTCATTTAAAAAAAAATAAAATAAAAAATAACAATTTAAGAGTATTATCAATATAATATTTGAGTTGGACTTCAAAATGAAGTTTCAGACAACTTAGAGATAATAATGAGCTTTAGTGGAAACAATAGCCTATCAATATACAATAAAATATTATTTAATTTTTTTTATATAAATTTTGAAAAACAATAATAAGGGGATTTAAAATTCATAATTGGAAGCAAATGCAATGTATTGAGAGTTGAGAGTTGAGAGTGGAGTCCCTGCCTGAATTTCATGTTTTGGTTCATTGCCTTCTCATTAGGTCTGTCGTATGTTAGGTGTAGCGTACCCTCACAATCTTCCCGCCCATAGAGCACACCGAAATCACCGTCTCCCTCTCCTCTGCTTCTCTACATTGCCACTCTCCTCCTTTTCACTGCAACACATCAATGGCAAATCCT
Source organism: Sesamum indicum (assembly GCF_026168435.1). Taxonomy (NCBI): domain Eukaryota; kingdom Viridiplantae; phylum Streptophyta; class Magnoliopsida; order Lamiales; family Pedaliaceae; genus Sesamum; species Sesamum indicum. Next base: position 4,628,698 of record NC_142665.1, on the reverse strand, counting down.
CCGCTACTTGACCTCACAACTGATGGCGCTCCCCTCTTCGAATTGGACGACGAGATTGACGGAGACGAAGTCGGTTCCAGAAATTACCGCTTCTGTAAAGTTGGAGAGCCCGTTCCTATCAAGTCGGATGACAGCTCCGAGTTCGACCCCCAATGCCTCCCCTCCCAACCCTTGGCCGTATCCGAACGCTTTCGTCTCCTCTTTGTAGCTCATCCCCAGGGTAACTTCCTCCCATCTCCTTTTGGTTCCTTCCCTCAAGAACCCTTCATTTTTCTTTTTCTACCCTAGGAATTTATTCGTGTTTCTTGGGTTTAGGGTTTTGTGTTGCGAGGACAAAGGACGTGATGGCATCGGCCGAGGAAATTAAGGAGAAACAAACCGGCCCATCTGTACAGGAGTTAAGTCTCGTGGATGTCTCCATAGGAAAGGTCTCAATACTGGCACTGTCGTCTGACGATTCCTTGCTCGCTGTCACTATTGGCAACCATGTCCATTTCTTTGCTGTTAGCGCTCTGCTCCATAAGGTATGGCTTCCTTGTGCTCCAAGCTTTCCTTGTTATTGATTAATTGTTGTGCATATGGGTTGCAACTTAAAATGCATTCTCAGGCAATCCTCTCGTTCCTTTACTGTTTCCTTATCCTTTTTCGTCTTTCTGGGCACCTTGATCTGGGAAGTAATTTTGACTCAACTGGAAAAGTTGTATTGAGTCAAGTTTGCTTTTGAGGCTATTAGAGTAATGTGATCAGCATCGTGATGGTTGATCATTTTTGTCTCCTGTTAGCAGAATTTGCAGTTGTACAGAAATGAGGTGGTAATTAGTAAAATTTTTTGACAATAAGATGTTAAAATAGTGAGTAATATTTAGACAATTTGTTTCACATGGATGATTATTGTTAGAAGTGACCCATACATGCTTAATTTGTTGAAGTGCCAGTTATTATCCATCATTACTCTTATGAGTATTCACTTTTTTTTTTTTTTTTTTGTAAGATGGAGAGCATGTTAGCTATCTTACAAAGTATAATTGAGCTGGACTATGCTTTCTTCTTATTTTATCTTTTCATACCCTTTTGGAACAAACATGTCAGCTTCTATGTTCATCATTTCCTTTGGTGCACATATAGTGGAATATAACTTATCAAAGAAAATTTGTGAAGCTCAATTTCGAATTACTTGTCGGAGCAGATTTTGAATGTTGTTAGAGAAGTTATAATTTGTTTTATTGACATTGAACAGGACCAAAAGCCTTCCTATTCGGTCTCACTAGATGATTCCATTTGCATCAAGGATATGCGCTGGGCTAGAAAAGTTGCAAAAGCTTATGTTATTCTTTCAGATGATGGAAAGTTATACCATGGGTCTGGTCAAGGTCCCCCTAGCTATGTGATGGAAGGCGTTGATTCTGGTATGCTTTATCTGTTTGGTGTCTTTACTATTTATCAGTGTGACAGTGTCAATACTAGATCAACTATGGTGTGACTTTACTGGAGTCTAGAAGATTATTTATGCTAAGACTTCACGTGCGGATATTAGTTGTAGGTTATAGTAAAAAGTAAAGGGACATTCATTTACGCTAGCAGAGTATCCTTTTTTTTTTTTGGAGCACAAACAATGTTTCTCTTTCACCAACATACCACTAGCTTCCGGTGAATAACCTCTTTGCAGAAGATATAGTGCCTTGTTCCTTGTAAAGTTTCTTTTGCTCACTAACATCATTTATTGTTATAGTCGACTGGAGTGTTAAAGGCAATTTTGTTGCTGTGGCAAAAAAGAACATCGTCAGCATTTTGTCATCAGAATTTGAGGAAAAATTAAGATTTTTGCTACAATTCCAGTCAGTGGTTGGTGATTCTGATGTCAACCAAGTAATAAAAGGTATGCTCCCTCTGTATATTGTCTTTCTTTCCTCTTTCGTCTATTTTCCTGCATATGGCATCCCCTTGATTCTTGTTCAATCTATTTTCACTTTGTTCAACGGGTTGTTGAGACTATTTTCATTATGTTCAAAGGTAGACATTCTTGACAATTGTTATTGGCATAATGATCTATGTTACTGTTTATTATTTTCTGGGGCACTTTATCCTTTCCTTTTCAACATCAGCCTTTTGAGCCACTGCTGTGCCTGCAAGCTAGGGTTTCCTATAAGTTGTTTGTGTATGCAATACCTGGTAGGGACGTAGCTGGCCGTCTTCCCTTTTTTCTGCAGTCTGCACTAATATGCTTTGCAACTAAGGTAAAAGCAAGTCCTGCAATTAACTCTTCCAGAGGTATCTGGACATGACAGTTTCACCATTTGCTCCAACAGGTGAAGTGTGGTTACCTGGTACGTTGATTGTGGTTCATGGTTTTGAAACGGGAACATGGTTCTTCATATTCATAACTAGTCATAAGTATAGGCATCTTTATGTCAGCAACTAGTAGGTTTTTTGGTTGATCATAATGTTTTTTCCTAATATGGGATTATGAATTTAGCACTTCTTCTAAAACTAAGTTGTTTCTGTTTAAAAATGCATTAAGGCATTATCTTAAAAGATGAACACCCGCCAAATACGAAGAAATAGATTGTCATCATCCATTCCTGTTTCACATCATTTGGATTTTTGCCAGTTAATATATTCATGCTGCTTTTAGGAATGAAAACAGACTTAGGTTTTTGTTCCAGACTGTTGTGTCAGACTGTAATCTCTGGTAGTTGTGGGCGTTTATGTTTAATATCTGCTAATCAGTAAGTTTTGGTATCGCATTTTAACATTTATGGCTTTCATGAAGTTTACTGCTTCTGAAGTTAATCGCTTCCGAGATAAAGGAGGATTCAGTCAAATGATCTGTAGGCACATTTATGATGCCCATCTGTTGGGAAGGAAGACAGGTAGTGTGATGCTGCAGCGACACAGCAAGAATGTAAAGACATCTTTTGGATGGTTCATCTGATTGTGCTGTGGATAAAAAGAACATTTGGGAGTAGTATTGAGAATGATTTTGCGCCGAATAAGTCCTAAGCCTTTGTCACTGCAATATAGCGTTGGGTTCTGTCTTAGCAGCTGGCAATTTTCTCTAGCCAGTGCATGCTAGGAGTAAAGAGTGCTTGATAAGTGAAAGATCCATATTTTTGTGCCCTATAAATATTAGGAACAGAACAAGGAGATCTGGTTTGGATGTAGAATCTTTTAGGGAAATTAACCAGGCAACCCCACCAAAAGTTTGAGACTAAATTTGGAGATCAAAAGTTCCTGCATCCAATATCATAAGAGTGTGCATTATAATATTTGAGGTATCTTTTGGGTAGGTATGTAATCGTTTACTCGCCCCCGCCCCCGCCCCCACAAAGCTAGGGATTTTGTTTTCTTTCTGTTGCAAACACTGATGATTAGTTGCACTTTAAGAATGATGAAGAAGTAGATTTCCCCCCTTTTTACTTTATAAACCTTGACTATTTTATCCTTTATGACTTATGACAGTACCTCTTTTATGTAGCTCCTTGTTTTCTATTTATTTATTATTACTCTGTGTGCTGTGATTATCAGTGGATTCCATCCGATGGATCCGTCCAGATTGTCTAGCTGTTGGATGCTTCCAATTAAATGACGACGGAGAGGAGGAAAATTACATAGTCCAAGTCATCACTACCAGGGGCAGAAAGATTACTGATGTCAGTGTATGCATTCTTTCTCATCACTGTAGCTTTTCTCTGCTAATCATTTTCTGAAGTAACTTTTCAGTCTTGCTCCTTACTGATTTTGTATAGTTTCATTTTCTGATATATTTTGCTGTGGTGATGCAGATATATTACTGTCATTTTTTCCAACTCTTTATATTTCTTGATATTTTTGACTTATGGTATAAGAATATATGTTGTTAGCCATGGTTATCCAACTGTTGACTGGTCTTTTTTCCCCACCAATTGTCTAATTTTGCATGATACAAGATTTTTACAAGGCCTTTCCTCGTCATGGATTTAATGGCATACCAAACACGTTTACTTGGTTGGCAAGTTTGAGATGTAAAGAGATGCTGCCTTGCAAAAAAGTCATGAACATAAATGCAGTCCGATCACACTGCAATCGCCAGCTTCGAAGTTCCACCCTGCTAGACTTGGGTTGCTTTGCATGTTGAGAATAATAGTTTTTTGTTGCATCATGCTAATTCCTCATTGCAAGGATAACCGAATGATGCTTAAACGTGTTGTGGAAAACTTGGAAGCAGTAAAAGTCAGTTTGATCCCTCTCAAGTAGCAGTTTGATTGTGAGACTTGTAGTTTCGTAGCTGCATCCTCACTACGTAACAACTTGACATCCTGAAAATGGTCTAGCTCAATCCAATAACGAGCTATCTGATTACTGTGACCAGCCAAAGATAACAAGCTTGTTTGGCACTGGTTATTTTTGTCTTAATCTTGAGAATAACTAAGGTACCTTGTACATTCGAATAACTTCTCTACTTCAGCTTGCATAGTATTTCAAAGCTACAATATTTGAATATTTAGCATCCCAGGCAAAAAAAGCCGGATCCTGAATTTGTTTGCTGCTCCAGTTTGATGGGTAATCTCCTTGGCTTTTCAAAAATGTCCTTATCTACTGAGACTAGGATGTATTTTTCTCCAATAGAAATGCAAGAATGATGCCTTGTAACGTTCAGGCAGCACTATTTGTAATCTGTTCACATGTGGCCACAGCTGTTGCATGTGCATGAGCAGTTCAGAAACTTCTGATACCATAAGAGTAATAAATTAGTTGAGATATTTGCCAATGATGGCAATATAGAAAAAAGAACTATGGCAGTGACTGAAGAAAGGACAGTAAGGACAGAAGCATATTTGGTCCAAGAAAACAAAACAGGTCCTAAGGGTCTGAAACAATGTCCAGAAAATATTTGAAAAGAACAGTGTATTTCCTTTTCAATAGTCATGACTGATACAGCCCTCTCTGAATTCTGTAGTACTGGAGTACCTTACAGGTTTACAGCCTTTCTGCATGCAAAAAGTATATAATATATACAATAGAAAGAAACAATATCTTCAGTTCTTCATACAACCATTCATTTTTCTTGATTTTTGTTGGCTTCTTGTGTTGCTACAAAGGCACTGCATGAGGCAGTAACTCACCAAGGACTTGAAGTTCAAGTTGTGCTCATTTAGTTCATGTTGCTGGTAGCTCACTGATACAGCCAAGTAGATGAGAGTTTTGTTCGTAGGCTTTTACTTTGTGATGGATAGCTCCTTGTCCTTGTTGGAGGATATGTTTTGTAAATTAAATTTCTCTTGGTACTTTGTCCTCTTTTCTAACGTATATGCCATAGGTGTCTTAAAAACGATAAAAGTAATATTGTTAAGTGCTGCAGAATAAGATGCTTTGGCTTCTCCATGACCTACTGTATCCTTTTATTGAGTGGGATGTAGTTGAATAAGTGGATATAGATAATTGATTATTGATTCTAGTGACAAATGATTCTTTTATTGGGTTCAGATTTTATGTCTTATTTTGACTGCATTCAAATATTTATTTGCTTATTGCTTTCAGGCAGCTGCAAAGCCGATTGTCTTATCCTTCAATAATGTCTTCATGGATTTTTCTTCTGATGCTGTGCCCATCAGAAATGGACCACATCTGTTTCTCAGCTATCTAGATCTTTAGTATGTATACATTATTAACTTCTTTTAACTATTCTTCTATAACCTCTGTAACCATTTCTCTTTGTGCTCTTTTACACTACAGTCCTTTATAATATCTGACATCTGCTCTTTTGGATATTGTTGTGAAATAGCTGAAAGTATTTACTATGCAAGTTTTCTCTTTTTCTGTTCTTGTTCTCCATATTGGTAGCTTATAAATAATCCTGGAACTTGAAAAATGAAAATTTCTGGATGCCAGATTCAAGAATATGCTCTGTGACATGATCTTTGCACCTTACATATACTATATCCTTGGGAGAAGTGCATTTCTGGTCCCGTTAAACTGGCAGCCTCATTTCACTTTTGGTCCTTTACTTTGGTGGGTGGCAATTTGGCTTGTATCTTACAATTTTTGGAACATGGCATCCAGATTGACTGGAAATTGCAAAGATAGTAGGGAAGTTGATGACTTGGATTGAAAAATGGGGATTTTCGTAACTGGAAGAAAAATGATACATGGTAGCAAAGTTGACTAGTAGATGCTCACAGAAACTACTCTTCTCCTTTGTTTATTTTTTTTTTTCTTTTTACAGTTGTTTTTTTTCTTCTCTTTCCATCTTTCCCATTTTGTATTTTTTCTTCAACTTGTTCCAAGCTTCCATCATCTCCCAACCCTATGTCCTATCCAACCCAACTGCACTCCCTAGACCCTGCTTGACCCTACCCAAATATGTGAATCTGCCAAACCCAACACCTTGGCAATGGTCAACAACCCCTCAATGCTTAGGTTTTTCGTGGTCATAGGTTCTTCAGGCAGGATTTTGAAAGACTTGGTTTCTGGGAATTTCATATAGTGTTGGGTTTAGTCGATGAATTTATAGCATTCTGTAAATTTGTATGACAGGTTTTTTTTTCCCTTCTTTCTCGGGGGGGGGGGGGGGGGGAGTTGTCTGCTTGGTTTGAGGTCTCAATGATTGGGGGTGGAGGGGTTCTGCAGGGATGGAGAGGATGAAGGGCAAAAAGAATAATCAAATGGGAGTAGTGGCTAAAGAAAAACAAATGCAAATGTGAAAAAGAAGACCAAAAAAAAAAAATTGTGCTTTGTTGCATTTGGTTTAGTTTGCTGCCATATCACCAATTTTCCATCTACATCGTCTAGGACCATTGTGATTTTCGCCCAATTTGAATGCAATGTGCCAAAAATTAGAATATAGGATAAGTCGACACCTTTCTAGATAGAGGGGTCAAAAGTGAAATGAGGCCAAGTAATAAGACAGTGGAATAATTTTTGGGAAATGAGAACATATATAGAAAAACACTCGGCTTTAAAGTTCTATTCTTGTATTAATTTTGTCTGGATCAATTATCATTGCCCCTTCTGGCTTTGAGCTGAAGATTGAATTGTACTTGCCTGTGCTAATTTGGTTTCCGGCCGTTGTTAGTGGGGGCCAACAGGCTTTCAGTTTTCATGAGTCTTTGCTCTGTGCTTGTTATTCATTTTGCCTCTCTCAATTTAGTTGTTACACTCTTCCCCTAGAAAGAAACAGCTCCTATTTTCTTTTTGAGGTCCACATATATATCCATTTCCTAAAATGGCAATATTTCCAAGTAAGTACCCTCTCATTGTAGTAGATCTGACCTAATAACTCCTAAATACTACTCTTTGAGCCTGAGAAAGTAAAGAAACATAAAACTTTCACTTCCTCATATGAAGTTTCATGCCAGTTCAAGGTCCAGCATTCAAATGGTGACCAAGGGAAGATAATCTTATTCAAAACAGTTGCCCAAATTAAGGTCTAAGTTTCTAACTTCTTCTGGATGGCCTTGCTCCTATGTCATAACCTGGTAAGGGTGTGGTAGTATTCTCTTGATTGATAAAAAATAGTGCACTTGGTAGTTGGCTGAGACGAGCTTTGTCTGCTTTCACCTAGGAGCTTGGGGTTTTGGCTGAGGTTTGACATTATTTTCCTCGTCATTGATTGATCTCTTTCTCATTTTTCATCAATAAGTATTAGTTCTCAGAACTATTCCTTTGTTGCATCCTTGCCTTGTGGATAAAGTTTATTGAATTTTTAATTGATATCACACAAAGAGGAAGAAAAGATTAATTAGGTTTCTCTGGTCAAGCTATTAAAATGCCACTTAGTGTAACAGGTTGAAACTGGAGACACAAATGAAAAAACTCTACAGACAGCTTCACTGTACAATTGGAGACTGTTGATATTCAGTCCTGTTAGTCATTACAGGAAATCGTGGCTCTCCTATTGTTACTTCCTTAAGCATAGTTTTTACTGCATCCTAAGATGCAGGATATTGCATCTTGAATTCTTGATAGATCCTCCAATTCATGTTACTGCATTACTAGTAATGCAGTTCTCTGATATATAGTTTGTGGTGAATATTTAAGTTACCTTTACTTCATTTCTTAAAGAACTACCGTCTGGCACAAGATTCACCCACCCAAGGAAAGAAAGATAAACAAGATGATATTGGCCCTTAAAATTGACCTTTGTTTATTCACATGCATGACTAATAAATACACTCACCATTAGAATGATCCGACACACTGCTCACTCTGTCAGATACTCGATGATGTGACTTCTTATGAGCTGTGGTTTTCTGTTGTTGCAGTGGGCTGGCATTTATTGCCAATAGGAATCTCTCCCAGCATGTTGGACTGTTCTGTTGGTCACTGGACAGTGGGAAGAATGAAGCTGCAGTGATTGAAATTCTTAATGATGCTTGGAATTTGTATATCGATACTCAAGGTGCTAAAACTTGAAACTAAGATAGGACTTTATGAATGAGTATTTCATTTACATGTGTGTTGCATGGTTATTCACTTGGTTGTATGTTCCGTTTATCTATACCCCTCTATTCATGCAGCTGAGGTCTCATGCCCTAGTACTTGGAAAATCAGAGTTAGTATAATATGCCAAACTTATTGAGATTATTTGAGGATCACTAGATTTCCTCTGCAATTTGTATAACATTTAAAATTTACAATGGACATGAGGGGTAACGAGCAGAGAGAGGGCATGGGGGGTGGGGGTGATGCGAAATTAGAGTCGAAAGCATGTATGGCTAAAATAATTCAGTTATTCCCTATGAAGCTGCAAAATACTGATAAACTCTGAATCGAAGTTTAGCAGTTGGTTGAATTAGTAATGAGATGCATCTCATTTCCAACTGGTGTCATTGAGGTGGTCAATTCTCTGATATTAAACTGTTTGATCTCAGTTAATGGTGAAGAAAATGTAATCATGGGACTCTCTGTTGACAAGGTTTCCCAGAATGAAAATGTCAGATTCACACTGGGGGATGAAGAAACCGAAGTCTCACCGTGTTGTTTAATTGTATGCCAAACCATTGATGGAAAGATTTCAGTTTTCCACTTTGCCAGGTAAACCCCCCCCCCCCTCCAGTTGTCGTTTAGTTTGTTAGCTGTTCCGGTTGCACTCTCTTCTCTTGGGAAGCTACATTTAAAAAATATATTCTCTTCTGTAGTGCTCGAGGGGCTTTAGCATCATCTGAAGTTTGTGCTGATGAAGAAGAGGATGATTCCCAGGCATCAACGAACCATCAACTCTCCGTGATTTCTTCTGCAGGTGGTGAGGAAAGTAGAGTGCCAACCTCTTTGCCATCTGAATCTCATGAATTTAGTAGAGTTGCTATTGGAAAGACAGGTGCTAAGGCCACTATCACAAATGAATTATCGCCATCTTTTCATTTAGATGGCAGATCACAAGAACAAACTTACACTGAAAACACGGGGCAGAAGCCTCTTACAAACTCTCAGATGGTGAAAGTCAAAGTTGATGAGCCAGAAAAAGCCCTTTCCACAAAGCAGAACCAAGATAGTAATCCAGAGTATCAATCAATATCTGAAGTCAAACGCAGTACAGGTTTCTTCACAGCAGAAGTTGTCGGTGATTCTTTTCAGCAATCAATGAGCAACTATTCAATATCAGGTCGGAATGTGGAGCCATTAGGTAAAGTTCCACCAACAAGTTCACCAAGTGGGTGGTCTTTAACCAGATCAAATGCAAGAGTTGATTCGTCAAAACCTTCTACTGGGAAGTTTTTGTCATTCCCATCTGGTGAAATTGGCAATTCAGACAAACCTGCACTACAATCTGGTGGAGGTGTAGAACGACGTGCTACAGATCTAAAGGAGAAAGCTAAACCTTCTGTTTCTTTTACTTCTTTTGGGCAGACAGATTCCAGCGCACAGGGCAATAGAAATTCACTGCCAGGAAGTCCTGGTTCACAAGCATCTTTGACGGAGAGTGTTGCTTCTGGAAAATCTTTCCCGTCTGAATTCAAAAAGGAGTTGAGTGCGGCTCCCTCACCAGCAGGATTCCCATACTCTGCTCAAAAAGTGTCAAAACAATTTGGAAATGTAATATACTTATTACTAGTTTTGACCTTAATGGTGATGCACTCTGTCGTATGCATAATCATTAATCCACTTTCCGTTTCTAGCATCATCTCTTGCTCGGAATAAAACCTGCCCTTCTAGCTTTCTATGACTAATTGGCTCTGTTGTAATCCTCTTCAGTGTTATGAGCCTTACTATTCACAGTTACTCTGTAGGGAAATGGTAGCTTGAGTAAGATGACGTATTTCAGATATGCAGTATGATGGCTCTAGTAATGTATTTTCCCTCTGCTATTGTGTCTTCAGGTTGAAGAAATGGCCAGAAAATTAGATAAGCTTCTTGAAGGTATTGAAGGTAAGGGTGGCTTTAGGGATGCATCCATAACTTCTCAAACACACTCGGTGGTAGAGTTGGAGGATTGCATATGGGCTCTTTCAGACAGATGCAGAACATGGAGGGTTTGTTTTCCTTACATGTTCCTTATAACAGAATACTTGTTGCTTGAGTTTTATTTGGGCATGTGGTATTCTTGCTCCTCCATGCAGCTTACATCGTTTAGAGTTTTCAAACTCATTAATGAAGCGATTCTCAGTTTTCTTTGGTTTTTCAAAATGAATTGATTCACTTGGATAATTTCCCAGACTGGCTGTTTTTTTCCCCTTCTTTTTTCACATTGTGTATGTTCAAAATCATCCATTCTACACTTCCATCTCATCCCCCCCCTCGGTTCAGCTCTCAAAATTTGTTCCTGGAGGATTTTCCTCCGTATATGGTCTGCCAGTGTTTAAGCTACCTGATAGTTTCTTTGATTTGTATGTTCTGTAACTTGGTAGTGATTTGTGATGGGATATAGTTGGAGGTTCTCTCTGCCTCCTGTCAACCATGATTACTGCATCAGGGGTTCGGCAATTGTTGTAATTGTGACCATGATGGCTCTGTAGTTTATTTTAAGAAAGGTTATAGGGAAGTTTAGAAAGAATTGGATACAAGACGTGCCAAGTTTTATTACTTTCTTTGTCCCAAATTCATTACTCCTATTCCCTTTTTGGTATGTCAGTTTTTCCCAAATTCTATCAGCTCAGTTGAAATTATGACTTTTCCTACTTTTAGGTACGCAGGGAATGTGTGATACTTGTATTTCGTCATCTCAGAAGGGAAAACCCCTTGCATAAATTATGTTGATTGAGATTATCTTGAAATTAGGATGAGTATTCATGTGAAGTCTATTTGCCAATTAACCAAGATTTTCTGCGAGCAAAACATTTGCGCTCTTGCATGTTAAAATGGAAGCATTCTTGTTTGCATTTAGTTCATGTGTAGAGCGAGCTGGATGCTTCCTATTAGAAATTGCAAGATAAATTACGAAACTTGTGCAAAAGCAAGAAGAAAACCAAATTAAAAAGTACACAATCTATTATGTGGTTTAGGGGTGAATTGCTCCTACTTATACAGTCGCTCAAATGTCTCTTATAATTATGATACCCTACTTCCATGACAGAGTCTCCAGTAACCTAGTTATAACTAGGATCTTTGTAAAATTATAAAATCTACATGGACCAAAGAGTAAAGTTGAATCTGGGACCAGATTCAACACTTTTGAATTTGAATTACAAACAGGATGCTTATAGGAAGGAAGAGGTCAGCTGTTCAGCATCTTTCATGTGAAAATGTGATACTTCTATGTGAAATGAGATGTAACAAACAACCAACAATGATGATTAGGAATAATTTTTAGATCAGATGTAGAAAAAGTGAATTAAAAGATATGATACTTCTATGTGGTATTGGATGTAGTGAAACTCACTATTTCTACTGGACGAGTTAATGGTTTGACCCTGACCTTTTATGCTGGATACAGTAATGATTTGCTAGCTCATAAGTGTGAGCTGGTCCAGACTTAGCAAGGAAGCGTGTTTGAGATAGCTTTTCTGTGTCTGAATAACTTTCCCATCTTTCCAGGTCTTAAAGATTCTAATACTGCTTTTTCATAGAGATCTATCTCAAGTAATTCAAGAGTCGAGTCAAGAAGACTGTTGGTTAATGAGGCAGTTGTGTTTTGTTTTTAATCCTCTACAGCACGCTTTAAAGATTCTAATACTGCTTCATAGAGATCTATCTCGTGGAATCCAAGAGTTGAATTAAGAAGACTATGTTAGTTAATTAGTCATTTGTATTTCGTTTTTAATCCTCTACGGCACCCTTTGAGGTGAGAAAGAAAGCGGAAGCATGTGATAGTATTAAATTAAACTTGTATGAAAATTTGTAACCTGAAAGGAAGCCTTAGTTTCTTAAGTATTGTATCTTGGTTTAGGCTTTTCTTCAATTTAGCTAGTGCACCATACATGGTATGAAGAAATCTGTTAATGTGGCAATGAATGACATTTTATACTGGTCCTAACAACTCTCAAATCAAAAAGTCATGCAGCCAGAAAACTGACTTCAGTTTCTCCACTATTCTCCTGAATGCTGGATCAATCTCAGGCTAACTTGGCCTAGTCTCGAATAGTATCTTTTAATAATGGTAAAGCATTTGTCATCTTTATATTATGAGCACCAAGGAGCTACGGCCTTATTATACATCTCTAATTACTTCCAGAAAAGGGATATTGCTGGACTCACTCTCCATCCAATGGATATTGTATACTGGAACTCCTGCAGCAACATTTCCATTTTCATGGACTCATATCCGTTTCTGTTATTCTGACTATATACATAAATCAAAGAAAGTCATAAGGATGCTGTGCTCCAAGCCTGTTATCTACAGCCAATAGAACATACAATCTTTAACTTTCTGAATTATTTGACTGCTTCAGGTCATGCTCCAAAGAGACTGTAGTATAGTCTCAACTTAACAAGTTTGAACACTCCATTCACTTAATTGGACATCCAAGAAGCTGCTGGTACCTATGGAGATGTTTGTTAGATTTAGATTCGTAAGGCTCCTAATTATGCACAAGGAGAACAATGCATGAATCTGAGAAGAAGTTCAGAATGTTCTCATCATGAAATGAGTAGGTTAGCGATATAAGAATGAGTATAAGAAATAGCTGACTGGTTTCATAGTATGGAGACATCAAAGCTAAGGAAGAAATTGAAGAGAAAGCCGCTAAAAGAAGAATTTAAGACCTGGTTCTTTTGCCACTGGACTCCACAGACTAATGTCTCCAAGATGAAGCTTTCTGTTTATTTGAAGTTCTAAAACTAATTCTCTCCACGCTTTCTTCGAAATATGAGTAGTTTGGTATGATATTGTAGAATATTCATATTTTTAACATATGATTTCTATTAATTTATTTACTGCTCAAGGAATCAGTGTAGTCTGGTAGATTTCAGATAACATGCTACAAATTGAAAATTTTTCTTTAGAAGAGATGAAGAATCATGGTAAAGCATTGAACCCTATAAGATTGCCCTTTTACTGCAAATGCAATTGAATAATATGGTTCTAGAACATAATCAGTATATGTTTTGTGACGGGGAGTTTCTTAGCCTCACACCCTCACGGTGCCAGCCAATATTATTGTTCAATTTCTCTGTGTGTGTGGCACATCAACGACTTTGCTGATTTCATAGTATGTTTTCTTTGGACTGTGTAGGGGCTAATGGACGAACGATCAAAGGAAGTCCAACTTCTGCTTGATAAAACGATACAAGGTCTGTTCCTAATTTAGTTGATTAAAATGTTGTGATGCAAAAAGAATTATGTAGTGCCAGCTTAAACTGGAGTAATATGATGCTTAAGCTCTTGAATCATGCTTCTTATTTATTCTCTATGAAGCTGTTAATGGGGTGTTTTCCGGGCAAAATTATAGGCTAAGGAACTTTCCGCCCACTGCATTTGGTAATTGTGGAAAAGGAGACTGGAGAAGAATTGGGCAAAGATGATGGCCAACTTTCTGCCAAGGCCAGCCATTATATTGCTGTATAGGTAGTGGGGCAGAAGGGTTTAACTAGGAATACTAATTATAAAGATAAACATATTAGAAAACGAAAAATGATTAGTATTGCTTGGTACTGAGAGCAAACCCTTTGCTAGATTGTTTGAAGTATGCTTATCATATATATGTAAGTATCTATTAACCAACATATTAATCATTGGAATATACTTCTGAACAAAGTTCTTATTACTTGCACTTTAAGATGCTTATAGAGATGTACATGGATCATTACTCTTGAACGTTTATTGAACTAACTTCCATATCATTAATTTTTATTTTGTTTACTATCAGGCGTAGTTTCATCATTCGTTTATGTTTGTTTGGGCATCATGGCACTGATGGTGTTGGTGCATCTAGTGGACTCATCACTAGGGCATTATTGAAAGTAGATGCTTTTCCTTTGGGTTGAGTCGCAGATAATTTTAAGATACTTTTGCTTCAAAGGTTTATGGTTATGTTGCAGAAGGAAACAGCAAGCAGCTATATAGATGAGTTGTGTGATTTGTCTATGTCCCAATTGATGCAGCACCATGCATGTGTACTTTATATTTATAATACTTTAATGTTGAACTCTGCGTTGAATTTTTTATCGGTAATAAGATCTTGTTGACACTTTCTGGTATCTTCTGCTTGATGAGTTTACTTTCTTTTGTTCTTGAACATGTGAAGTGGTTATCATCCTTTCTAAGGTTAATGAGTTCTTCAATGTTATTTCAGTTTTGGTTAGGAAAGTGTATATGGAAGGGATCTTCAAGCAAGCGACAGATAGCCGATATTGGGAACTTTGGAATCGTCAAAAATTGAGTTCTGAGATGGAATTGAAGCGAAGACGTATATTGGAATTAAACCAGGTGCATTATGCTTGATCTAAACTATGAGGTCTGTTTCTCAATTATACTCCTCAATACACCAGTTTCAATTTTCCTGGAAAACTTCTAGGAGTTGACAACTAAGTTGATTGAACTGGAGAGGCATTTCAATTCATTGGAGTTCAATAAATTCGGTGAAGATGGAGGAATGCCAAGAAACCGGAGAGTTTTGCAGAATTCGCACAGGCATTCAAGGTACTGCATAATTCTGTGTGGCTGTCGTTTATGTCCTGTACTATCACTGAATCACATTCTTGTCTGGATTACAATTGTTACGGACTTTACATGAGGATTTTCTCTCTGTTGGTTGTCCAACGTGACTATGTAACAGACTGAAATGAAGCATCTGCCTTGCAGGCAAATTCAGCCCTTGCATATTCTACATAACACGACGCATGCGCAATTGGCAGCTGCTGAGCAACTTTCTGGATGTCTCTCGAAGCAGATGGCTGCTTTGAGTATCGAATCTTCTGGGAAGCATGATATGAAAAAGCAGCTCTTTGAATCCATTGGTCTTTCTTATGTTGGTGACACTATGACATCTCCAACTAGGACCAGAACTTCCAGTACTCCTTCAGACCAAAAACATTTCATCGCTTCAGGCTATATTGCTAGTAAACAACAGTCTAGAAGAAACCAAGCTAGCTCTGCCAAGAGCTATGAACCAGAAACTGCAAGGCGGCGCCGAGACTCTCTGGATCGCGTAACATTTCTTCTTTGCTGGTCTTGGGCTTTTGCTTCTAAATGAGTTGACCATCATTATGTGCTACTGATGCTTCATTGAGTTTATGATACCATATGTGCATTCTATTGCTTGATTTCAGGAGGTTTCTCATTATATTTTCTGGCAAAATGTGAATTTTCCCCCAAAATAGCATGGTACTAACCAGCAATCCATGTCCATGGCCACTTCATTACCTGCCCTGAAAAGGGAGATGTGAGAGTATGGTGGAATTTTATGGTTCTTAGAGTGAATTGGCTATGTTTTGATTGGTAGTGTAGATTGACGACCAAAAGTTTATGGTGTAGGTTATTAGTTTATGGATTGGGTCTATTATGTCTTTCCCTGCTTAATGTAAAACTGATCCACAAAAATGATAACTCGAATAAGTGTAGACGTCCAGCTGTAGGAAAAGATATTGGCAACTTGCTTACGTGTTGGTATGCTCATAATCTAAACAAAAAGTTTTGTTTATTCTATAACAATATCCAGATCCATTTCAATATTTGTTTTTGACAGTTTAATTGTGTTGGTTTCTCACATCATCTTTTAAATGAGGAGAGCTAGTACCTTTGCTAGCACTGCATAGGTTAGAAAGACATGTTTTAGCATTTATTCCTCTTTGGACAAAAGGAGGGAAAAGAATACTGGGTGATTAGACCTGTGTATTATTCCTTTAATCTGTTTTCTTCGGCTTTTACTTAACAAATCTGTTTGCTTGTCCTAATCTTTCATTTCTCTTTCCTTGGAAAATGTTGTTCGTCGTCTGTTTAAATTTTTTTATGTGATGCTTTAGTTTTCACAACTAAATGCAGACTTGGGCTAACTTTGACCCTCCAAAAACAACTGTGAAAAGGATGCTGAAAGAAGATTCTGAGAAAGGAAGTGCAAATCGTTCACTGTTTAACATGGATAAACAATATCTCAGTCCTCAGTTGCAGAAGAAATCAGAAGTTGCTCATTCAGCACTTTTGAACCTCTCTGGAGGGGTGAACCATTATCAAAGCAGAGGTATTAGTGCAATTTTAGCTGGAATAATGTGCTGAGCTCATGCTTAATTAAACTAAACTTACTAATAAGAGTATTTTATAACCCTGCACAGGCACTGCTGAAATACCAGTAAAAGAGTCGACTCAGAGCCCATCATCATCTTTGCCCCAAAGGACAGCTGGTCTTCTAGGTCGTGGAATGCAAGTGTCATCTACAAAACAGATTTCAGCATTGCCACCACCATCCATATTGGAGACAAGGACAACTCAAAGTAGTGAAGTAGGAGTATTCAAACTTATTGATGAAAAATCTAAGAGCAGCCTACCTTTTACCGGAAAGAATGATTCTTTTGCTCCAAATGAGTCGAAACTTGTTCAACGGTTCGATACAAGCTTTCATCCATTACCATCCATGTCTGGGCAGATGCCTGAGCACTCACTGACACCACCCTCTAGTTCAACTGAGAGCTTAGATCACTTTAAAATTGGATTTACCAAGTCAAACACCTTGAATCCGAAGAGTACTAGTATGGCATCTGATACAACATTATTTGACTCCAAAATTCCGATAACTCCTGCATCTTCTTTCAGTTCTGGCTCAAATGTATCAGTGAAAGGTTTATTCACTAAAAATTCGGAAAAGACAAGCCAGCCTTATGATGGCCTGTCTGTCTCTACCCAGTTGCAATCAGTTTCAAGTAACAGTTTACCATCACTTTCAGCTTTTGTATCAAAACCAAGTTCATTAACCCTGTCCCCGGTGACTCCTTCCAGTTCTGGGGCCAGTGTAGCTGCAAAGGAGGTACCACAGCCTCAGACATCAGTTCCTTCAACCGTAAATTTTCCTTCTATGTTGTCATTGTCTACTCATGAGAATAATCTTTCATCTATATCCCCATCTTCAAGCATTAAAAATCCCGAGTCTCTCACATCATTGTCTGTTCCATCTATTGCGAAATATGGCTCAGAGACAGAGGGCGTCTTGCAGACACGGACTTCAGTTGCTCACGTTCCATCAAAAGTTGAAGAGGATGTCAAGATTCAGGCTTCAGCATCACAGCCTGGGTTGGCAATTACTGCATCTGATTTGAAATTTGGACCTTTGCCCTCAACTGCACCATCTGAATTGTCTATTAATTCGAAATCTGGGAGTAAAATTGATTTTGGTGACTCATCAAAGAGTTCATCCGTTACATCAGCTATTAAGTTAGAATTGCCTTCTGCGACTGAAGCTCTTTCACCAGTTGCACTATCAAGTGAAGGGATTGGTGACAGTGCAAAAAATGTCGTTTCAGAATCATCTCATGAGGAAATGGAGGAGGAAGCCCCTGAGACAGATCAGACAGCTGGATTTGCATTAGGGAACTTTGTTGGGTTTGGGATTGGTTCAACCTCAGATTCAACAGCTCCAAAGTCAAAACCATTTGGTGTAGCAGTCCTCAACAAAAGTACAACTTCCGCTCCCTCTCAATATATGGCTCCTGCTTCTGGCGGTGAGCTGTTTCGACCTGCGTCTTTTAACTTTCAATCACCCCAGCCTCCAGAACCTTTGCAGCCACCAAATGTCGCTAACTTTTCTGGGGGTTCTGGAATACCTGGTCAAGTTTCAGCAGGGGCTGGATTTGGCCAGCCAGCACATGTAGGAGTAGGCCAACAAGCACTAGGCTCAGTACTCGGTACCTTTGGACAGTCTAGGCAACTTGGGGCTGGTCTGCCAGGAAGCGGTGTTGCATCTGCAAGTGGCTTTGGCAGTGGTTTTGTGGGCACTCCTGCTGGTGGTTTTGGAGTTGGTTTTGCTTCTGCTTCTTCCGGTGGTGGATTTGGTAGTCTGGCATCAGGCGCTGGTGGTTTTGCTGCTGCAGCAACAGTTGGGGGTGGATTCGCTGCTGCAGCAACTGCTGGTGGTGGATTTGCAGGTGCTGCTAGTGCTGGGGGTGGATTTGCCGCCGCTGCTAGTGCAGGAGGTGGATTTGGTGCCGCTGCTAGTGCTGGAGGTGGATTTGGTGCCGCTGCTAGTGCTGGAGGTGGATTTGGCTCTTCAACAACATCCGGTGCTGTTTCAGGTAAATCTCCATATGATTAATAGTTTATACCATGTTTTGTTATTCAGAAGTTATATCTGATCTTTAATCTTGAGAAAGTGTAGTCTACTCGAGAAAATATGAATTCATGCAAAATAATTAGTTGTTGCAATGCTCTTGCAATTGGGGGCTCATGTGATTTGGACGTTTCAGTTGCAGAGATCAATAGTAGACATTTCTGTTTACAGAGTTATTACTTTGAGGCTGCTGGTCTCACAAAATTATTCCATGGTTATGTGATTTTGTTGTGTGATGGATACATCTTCCTGTGGTTTAGCTGATAATGTTATGCACAAACTTAAAGGTGGCGGATTTGGAGCTTTTAGCAATCAGCAGGGTAGTGGTGGTGGGTTCTCTGCCTTTGCTGGTGGATCAGGAGTTGGAAGGCCACCCTCTGAACTCTTCACGCAGATGAGGAAATAGTTGCAGAGAGAGGCTTGTGGAGACTTGATAGGCCATATTGATAGTTGCGTTCCATGACATTTTTGCTTGCTTTCTTCTGCTTTCCAGGGAATTGAATGCATTTCTGCTGAGCCTTCGTACGGTATATTTATGTGCTAATGTACATTTTTAGTCTGCTATATTAATGCATGGCAAGTGGCGACAATGTCCATGCTTGATTCAAAATTAGAGCGCTAGTTATCGTTGGATTCACAGTTCTGAGAAAATGAGAGATTAAAATTTTGAATTATGCGGACCCATTAAAGCTCCAAGGGTGGCTTTGTATTTGCTTATACTCAAAAAAGTGAACTGGTATTGATAAAATTCCTGCTGCTGTATGTGTCCTTACAAGTTCAAGATTTATATATTTCAAAAATTACATGCACATTTTCAGTTATATTGAATATGCACTTTTATGCTTACATGATGCTAAAGTACCTTGGTTTCGTAATTTTATTTAGTATCTTTGACTAAAATTCAAGCTTCGATGAGGTGGGCGCAAGTTTGATACCCCTGATGCAGATTATATCAAAGAGAATTTGTTGAGTTGGCAGTATGAAGAGATAATTTTGTCAGAAGGGCAGCACAAGTTTAACTTGTTGAACGCGAGCTCTTCTGTGGTTTATTTAGTTATCGCTTCTCAGCTTATCAATTTGTATGAGAAAGCCCATTTTCTTACATGACCAAAACAGTCGACTATCTACACATGAATGCTTGCGAATAATTTTAACTGGTATCCAAGTTGAGACAAGAAAATCGATAATAACATTTTTCTCAAATTAAATAAAAGTATAATGGGTTATTCAGGTCGATAGATATTTAACCTTGCATGCACCACGTATTAAAGTCATTACTTTTGCTTTATTTGTTTTATTTATTTTGTGTAGTTCAACTAAACTAATCAGCCGAGAAACCCAAATTTTCACCCCAAAGCACTTGAAGAAAAATTCTGAACTACAAACATGAGGTGCAAGAGTAAAAGCTATGCAAGCAGTCAGAGCATAAAACGATACGTGAAAAGTTCGAATTTTGCTTCAGGGATGAGTGTTTAGCCCTTTTCTTCATTACTATCATGATTTGTTTTTTCCATCAAAATCTGGGATCATATTACATGAAATTTCAATCCTTTCAAAGTCTGCAGGAACTGCACCTATCAAGATTTATTGAAAGATTAGAAAAAAAAAAAAAAAAGCAGAATCAAGCTTCAATATAATGTCTCAGACTTTCACTGAGCACAGACAAGTGAAATTGACAAGTCCATGAGTAGGAGCACTTGCGTTTTACATGTTGGCCTTTGTATGTGTTATTTATCTGATGCTCCATTTGAATGAGCAAGATCAAAAGTGAATCTCAAGATTCTGGCAGCAGTAACCAAAAGTTGAAAGTATCTCTTGTTATTAGAGAAATCGGGTCAAAAGTGTTACACATGAATACCTAATTCGGAAATCTTTAGAATTCTTTTGTCCAGTGCTGATCTTTGTTGCCGCAAATGTGATGCCATAGAAGCAACCTGGTGCAAATATCAGATGTTACCAAAAACAGTCAATAGTTTTACAGTGACTGTAACAGTACAAACCATAGATTGAGAAACATGCAACTACAATTTTAGGATTAAGGGACTTACATCTGCTCGTAGCTTCAAAGCCTCCCTACCAGGTATTTCTCGCAGCAGATCCATCAAATCTGAGCACAGCATATAAGAGAAATGTATAAACAAAAATGACAAGGCAGAATGTATTGAGTGGAGTTTTGGGTACAGAAGCAAAGGACACCATGTTTTGTATTATATTGTAATGTTGAATCATAAAGAAACTCCAATCTAGAAATCTCAAAGGAGGTTTGCGTAATTTATAATGAAGTGTAAAAGTGTCATATTATCAAGAACATTGGTTTTTTTAGCTGCTGTTAGTGTCATAAATGTAATTCTTCAAACCATAGAGACTCTTAAGTGTAGTTTGAGCAAACCTCTGGGGATGGCGTTGTAATTATTCCAAAAAACTATTACATACTTTAAAAATGATTTTCAATGTCATATCTTCAGAAAAGCAAAAGGAGAAATATAAAGAAAAATAGTTTTTGGGTTGTTCTAGTTTACATAGGCCCAAGGATGAATTGAAAAAGAAATCTTTATTGGACAGAAGGCTGCCATCTTATCTAAGGACTCTCAACCGTGATTGGAACAAGTGGGTTGAGCCCAACCTAAAGGGAAAAAGTTTTGGCCTTCATCCATTAGTATTGATGACACTAGGCTCTTCTGCATCTTGTTTGGCTTGTGGATGTCGAAAACAAGACCATTGTCATATTAAATTTGCGCGTCATTTTTACTTTTAGATATGGATTCTCCTCTTCTGAAAATCCGATGTTCTCTGGTCAGGTGGAAGCTGGCAACAAATTATCAAGTGGATGATACCTGAGGCTAGTTAAATTATATGAAATGTTTAGCCATCAAATTTGATATGCTTATCCATCTCCAAGATCATGTCTGCTTGGCCTAAGGAATTAGAGAATGTACAAGAATCATAGATGGTCCAAGGGATGGTAATGATTCCACACAAAATGAGTCCTCAACATGACCCATCTTGTTTGGGGAAGGGCATGGATTTATTTTTTGGAGCCAAATTGCTTCATGTTGAGCTACAGGTTCAGAGAAAACCCATCATAACTTGATCATTTCTGTGTGTGTGTGTGTGTACATATGTATAACCACATCAGTTTTAGGGTATTTTTCCCACTTCAGAGCTGTCTGCCAAAATATATGTCTTCTGAACATCAGGTGAATACTCAGATCAGTGATCACCTTAGTGGCACTGCTCAAGGAGGTGATAGGAAGCTTATCCCAGTTGAAAGGTGGTGCTAATTAAAAATTCATGGCTTGACCTTAACTGTACACCACTTTTTGAAAGGTTTTTTCTGACTATACTTAATCTTTACATTTAAGTAAGAGGAGGGGAAGAAATCTAGAAAGACCAAGTTAGGAACATACCAGCAGCTTCAGCTTCTGTCTTATAAACTGATCTTACAAGGCTTTGGATCTGCTTTCCAGCATTCCTACATATGAGTTTGAAAAATCAGGTCCATAGAATGAGAAAAGAATAATCAATGTATTCATCAAAGTGCTTCAAATAATCTTCTACATGAGGTCAGAATGGCCACGTTTCATGTCTTTTTCAGCAAGAGCCGATCTTTCAAGCAGTTTTTTGCTCTCTTTCTTCATTAAGTCAACAGATAGGTTCAACTCCTTGACATTCTTTTCAGCTCTAACAAATTGTGCCTACATACAGCCGAGATGAAAAGTGCTCAGCACATTACTTAGCATAAATATACTTCCTACAGACACAGACGACACTGAACGCATCAAACTTATGAAAAAGGGGGATGTTAGTTCCAATTCCTCCATAGTCTCCAGTCATACGATGGAAACATATGGTTGTGATATTGGTATACCTCCTCACTCTGAAGGCGACCCAGTGTTTGACGAAACAAAAATCTTCTAGGCCCTACAGATCACAGCCAAAATATATCATGAATAGTTTCCAAACAAAGAAGCCAGATTATTCAACCAAGAAATGCGACAGTGAGGTTTTGTCTTGGTAAACAAAAGTGACATTCAAATGAGTTTATCAATTGGTTTGAAAAAACTAAGCCAGAACATCTATAATCTAAAAAAATTCAACAATTATTGCTGATAGTAGATTATGATGCAAAATGTCTGGATCATCTTGCATCATCCCCCTTCCATTGTTTCCTTTGGCCCCATTTTCTTGTGTGTGTGTTTTGCTCAACCACATAACAACTCAGGGGCATTATATGTGAGAACTGTATGACAACTGGATTGCACTTTATGCGATTAATTTGCACAAATTGAGCATTCACAAATTTAAATGAGCCAAAATAGTGGACATAAAGATCAGACTAAAAGCCTGACAGTCCTAAGACAATAAGCGGAATTTTATGAAAAGATCGAAAAGTTGTTTGATAATTACGAGTATGGACCCCATGGCATATGTAATACATACTCAAATAGTTGAAAATCAATTGTTCCTGCAGAACTCAATAAATATTTTTGAAGGTTCTCTCGCTATTGTTCAGATCCGAACAGAAGATGTATTTCTTCAAATTAAGCATAATTATCAAGATGCAGAAGATGATGCAAAAACAGAATATATTTCTTCATATCATGTATGATAATCGAGGACCCAGAAGATGATGTGCATAATAGCATTTAGCCTGGACCTCTTATCATGTTAGAACTGTCACAGAAGATTTCCTCACTCGGCTCATTCACAAGACTTAGACTAATCAAATGACCTTATCATTAAAAATTGTAGTGCTCAAAGGTACCCGAATGAACATGGAATCAACCCTGTACAACGGGTAGGTGCGTCGCAAGTTTAACTGTGAGCTTAGTCAAAACTTCTCATGATAGAAGTAAATTAAACATGATCTTAAGAAAATGTGCTAAAGGAAGTTTGGTGACTTGGAGAACATTATAATTGCATTACTTATCTACAAACTTCGAAAGTTAAGATTTATTTGTGATATATAAACATGCGACTGCATGAAAGTCGAATATGAACTTTTGAAGCCAAATAAATCGCAATTTTATCTACAATCAGCCATAAGTAGACTATTCTAGTTTTTATATTATCTCGTAAGCAAAGTCCGATATTGGTTGGTTATTGTAGTAGAAATTCACAATTGACCTCTTTCTATGGAGGAACATGAAAAATATATAGCAGCATGAGAAAGCACAAAACAACTGGCTTGAACTGTTGGCTAAGCATCTCCATTTTTAACATAGTGTGGGGAATAGAGTAGAGAAAAATCCTTTGTTAGTACTGGATTATCCAATAATACATGATTGATCTCCAGTTTGTCTTATGCCTATCATATAACAAATCATAAGTAATCCAGTCTCCAAGGCCCAAGTTCGCTGGTAGTTGTATTGCCATTTCTTAAACACAAGATTGTATTGCTGTCATTCATATCAATTCCTACACTCGTTTATTTGCCTCAAAACTTTTAATTGGGGTTGGAGACATGGGAGTAAGTTGAAGACGTACCACGCATAAGAAGGAGGCAAGCAGCGACAGCAACTCCACCTGCCAGAGCAGGGTTTTCTCTTACGTTCACCAACTCATCTATAAAAGTGTTGGAAAAAGGATAGACCAATTACCAATAAAGAAAATGAATAAAAAACATAGATAGAAATTAAAGCCGAAAGCAAAATAAAGATGACAGTATAGTAATATGAAGAAGAATTGACATTCTAAGCATGATCCTCCAGGATGTAAATGACTTAGCGGCAAGAAGAAATGAACAATACGAGGTGAATTTCAAGAGGAACAACTAATCTACAATGAATAGATCATGTTAGATGCGGTGGAGAGGGAGGGACCTTTAACTCTGTTGACGAATGCCTCCTCATAATATCTGTATTGAGTTCCAAGTTGGGGAAAAAATTCCTGCAAGAAGCATGTGAGACAGGGTTGCTTGATGAAGGACGATAAAGGGAATGAGGGAATCTCACCTGGAGGGAGCGGAGATGGGTGGAGGAGGATTGTTGGAGTGAGCGAGCGGAGCGAATGGCAGAGTCTGCCGACTCTTGGACACTTCGGGGAAGCTCTTCCGATATGTAAGTGCGCCACGCCGGCGTCGGAGCAGGAGTCGCCTCTTCTTCTCCCATGGCGATGTTCGTAGTTAATCGCTGGATGTTCTTATATCTTTTATGCTATCAAATATTTGCTTTTATTTTGGGTGCCGCGTTAATTGCATTAAGCTCCACCATTATATTAAAATTACATTAAGCTCCACCATTATATTAAAATTGCATTAAGCTTCACCATTATATTAAAATTGCATTAAGCTCCACCACTATATTATGACTGCTAATAAGTACTCTTATATTGGAACTACATCTTATGTCTTACCATTTCTATTTGTATATAATAAATAATTATTCATATTTTAAATATATTATAATTAAAAATAAAATATATATAAATCAGCACTTTACGTTAAAATAAATAAATAAAATTAATTTAAAAATATTATAGATATAAAAAAAATTTGATGTAGGTGGTACTTAGTATAGACTGACAATTTTAAATATGAATGGTTGAAAATATTTAAGAACGGGTTTTATAAATCTAAAAATTTGGTGTCGGTGTAAGTAATTGCTATCTGTGAATGAAAATAGATTTTTCTTCTTATATAGTATAGAAAATATTAATTTAGTAAAATATCCGTAATTTTAATTGTATTATTGATCAACAATAAACATTTTGATTGAAAAAAAATTATTCTTATACTAAGTCATTAAATTATTATAATATAAAGTGGTTTAAAATGAAATATATTAAATAATTAAATCCAAATACACACAACCTGATAGAGTTTTGAATTAGAAGAAATATTTTGATGAAATTGGAATTTGTATGTTAAAATGCATTCATCCAAACAGAGCTTAGAAGAAAAAACAAAAAAAAGGAAGGTTGTGGGAGGAAATGAAGCAAAGAGAGTGTTGGTAGCTGAGCACCCAATATATGTAAGTGGGCCGCCCTGCTCTCATCCCCTCTCTCTTTCACTTTTCAATTTCATCCTCCTTGTACTCGTAGAGGCCCTGTGCCTGCAAAGCATGCTTTTGGATGTACACCCAATTTCCACTCCACACTCTACACTCCAACTCTAAGATTTTGCAGATAAACTGCTGAATTTTTGCATATGATGCGTTGTGGTGGATGTGGATTGACGCGGACAGTGATAGAGGCCTGGATTCGGGACTACGATAACCTCCAGTGGCTCGCTGTCAAGCTGATCTACGCTCAGATTGCCTGCGCATTGATTGGATCCCTCGCCCCGCTCTACAATGGTGTCCTGCTCGTTGATTTAGGGATTTCCTTGTTCGCGCTCGTCGCCATTGAGAGCAGCAGTCAGAGCCTCGCCAGGACTTACGCCTTCCTCCTATTCTGCTCCGTTTTCCTCGACCTCTCCTGGTTTTTGCTTTTCTCCCATGATATCTGGTACCTTTTTTACTCTCTATTTTTTTCCTGCATAAAACTCTCTCTTAATCACACATTTCTTCCACACTATCCAGGTTCACTGTCAAAACTATTTTGGTAATGTTTTGAATCGGCATTGTTTGATCCATTTAGCGTAGAATTCATTCGCCGATCGCAATAGAAATCCGTGATATGTTCTGAGCCGTTGGTGACACCTGATAACTGAATTATGCAAGTTTGCTACTCTTTGGTTGGATTAAAACTTTTGGTTTCCAAATTATTATCATATGTGTTCACAATTTTTATTCCCGTCTGAGCGTCAAACCTTCCTGCTGTCCTGTGTGACTTATTATTGAATTTGCAGATCTCAGCTGTTGGTTTGAATATTGTTGATGGTAAACATATGGTGATTCTTTTATACTTATTATTTTAGTTTTTGGTGTGTTGTGTATGAATTTGGGAGATGCTTCCCTTTCGCATTAGAGGATAGTTAGCCCTTCGAACCTGTACTTTTATTTTAACTGTAACAAATCTCCATCTGTGGCTGCAGGCGTACTCCACCTGAGTTTCACGGAACCTTTTTAAGCATTTTGGTGAACCTGACCCTTGCCATGCAGATTGTTGGATTTTCTGTGAGGTTGTCGTCGTCATTATTATGGATACAGATGTACAGACTGGGTGTTTCTACTGTAGATAACTCAGGTGCTAGAGATACAGATGGTGATTTGAGAAATAGTTTTCTCAATCCTGCCACTCCTATAGTTCGACGCAGCTCTGATTGTGATGATGTTGTTGGAGGCGCAATATATGATCCTGCATATTATTCATCTCTGTTTGAAGACGGCAAGGACGACACTTATCATTCTGTGGTATGCTCCTGCCACTTTCTTAACCATTTACAAACTTATACTCTCTCCATGAACACACAAGCCGCTGTTGCTGCGACAGTCCAAATAATTTTTACGTGTACCATATTCATGTAGTAAAATGAGAGTTGGCATTAGGGGGGCATGAGGCGTAGGACTAGGATGGATGGTATTGGAAGAGGTTTCCGTGTAAACATTTGAGTGGTGAGACTGTTGAGAGGAAAAGGACGGGGAGAGATGTGGAGAGCAGTATTTGGTGGCATTGGAAGACACAGGATGTACTCCTGATGTTGAGTTGCCAATACCTAACTTGCACCACCGTCAGCAATAAGATAACTAAGCATTTACTCTGGAGTCAGCTATGTTTATGATCATTGAAAGTTTTTTCTTAACTATGCATCTAATGGTGTCTGTAGAACAATACCATACTACCTTAACAATTTACACTCAACTTTCCTTCGATGGATGTGGCTCAATTGACTCATAAATGCCATTTGTTCCAACTTACAAATCAAATTCGATAATGTTCAAATTGGACTTTTGATGAAATCAATGGGTAAATGGTACCTCTGTTCTCAACTAGTTGGATGGCACATTGAAGACCCCATGACAGCTACCAGATAATTTAGGAGCCATGAATAGACTTAGGCATCTACTGTTTTTAAAATGGATGAGAATGCACCCTAGTACGGACGTGCTTGTACTTATTCATCCTATTCATGTGTGCTTATCACTATATATATTCCGATAGACTCCTTAATCAAGCTTCTCATAGACAGCAATTTCTAGAAGCCTTTCTGTCTGCTATAGAAGTTTGTATCTTCTTTGCTCCCTGACAACTTGCTTCGTCATACCCACTTTTCCCCTGCTTTTATGCTGAAATCAATCATATTTTCTATAGTTTAACTGGAGATGAATCTTATGGTGGCCTACTATCTGGTGGCAGGATAGTAGAAGTCATGATATTTCTCGATCAGGTTCTCCCTCTGCTGCTGAAACTTCTCAGTTGGATCCATCCATGCACAGATCTTTCCATGTTAAAGATGTAAGTTTTCAGCTTTATCCAGTAAGCTTCTTAACATAGTGATATACAGACAGTGTCAACCATTCTTTTGCTAGTAATTTGAAGTGAAACCCCATTTTGAAATTCTTCGATGGACACTAAACATAAAACGAACTAAATGATCACATTCTGCAAGGGGAAAGAGGCAAAAGAGCGCGATATTTATACTTATCCTGAAGTAAAGATACTTCATTAGACAGAATATTGTAATGAAACCCATTCGTTGGATATGAAGACATTTGGTTATAGATATGGATGCCTCAGAAATTGCTTCAAACTAGTCTTGGACTTTATGACCTGGTCTTTCGTTGGTGCAATCTGAAGTTCTTTTTGTTGAGCCTCTATCATACTATTTCAGGCAGATGAGTTTTAGTTTGTTTCAGATTCTTACAGCATGTTTGTTTTTGCAAGAGTTTGTTTCATAGCATTGATCATATATGATCGACATTTTTACTCATCTAGCCCGCTGATTAATATTCCAGGACGAGAATGCTGTAAGAAAGCTCCAGATTGTCTGAACTGGATGATTGATTTCTTGATGTGGCGTCCACTCCCCATACATTTCTTTGGAGGATTATTTTTGTACTCAATTAGACATGACTGTTATAGGTAGCAAGAATTTGTACAGGTACTTGCATTCTTTTTGCAGCTAAAATGTGGAGAGGCAATCCAAAGGTCTCGTTGTTTCTCTTTTTGGTGTAAAGACTGTGATAATGTCAAAAGGTTTTGAAGCAATAGCAAGGCAGAATTCTGATATAGGACCGCAATCGCTTGGATGGTACCTGATTTCTCAAGCTCTCAGATCTTTATACATATTGCTTAAGCAAGCACAGGATGTTTTTCATTTCATCTGCAGAATACATATGGGGTCGACAACAAAAACTCATCCAAACTGAAGGTGGTCCACGGTTTGAACTACTGAACCATATATAGAGTCGGCCACCTTCCTCCTTATATTGGTTTTGAGACAATTCAAGTCTCCCTAAAGAAATTTGAATTGATCAAAATAAATAAGAGAATCACAGCCACCCATTCTGAATCTCTGATATGATAAGAGAGCAATGGCATTCGCTCCCCCAATCAAAGGACCCGTTTCCACACATGATTAGGGAATAATTATTTTCTTAGTTATTAATAAAGTTCTTTTGTAATTAATATGACAAAAATTAAAATAATTGTATAGAAACATAAACAGGAGGAATACGCGGTTTTAGGGGTGTATCTTTCTTGGTTGTGTCGTCCTTTTGGACTTTCCTTTACATTTCTTGTCACAAGAAATGCACACAACACAACTTGCTTGCTTCCTCATCCATCCTTTCTTTACTATTATTATGGTTATATAATAATTACAACCCATTTTCTCATCTACATAAATAAACCCCCTTTTTCACTTTTAATTATTTACTATTATTGTCAATGGTGTTTTCTCATAATTAATAATTCTGTAATAAGCGGATTGACTGACATACACAAAAAACAAATGGTGTTGAAGGAGATGGCCCCTTCATTTCCCTTGGTAAATAAATAGTACTACTCAAAGATCCCACTAAGAATACGCACAGATATACATAGTTGGAGAATCAAATTCAAAATTCAAACTTCAAATATCAAATATCAAATATCAAAAAACTCCCCAGAATTCAGCTCCTCTTTAGAAGCTGAGAATATAAGAGCAACAACAAGAACAAGAGCATCAACAAGAAGCAGATTCTTTTTCTTCCCCTGGTAAATTATGGTTACTCTTTTGGATTTTCCTCCTTGATTTAAAATTTATATGATGATGATGATGATATTGATTCTTTATGTTGGATGGTAAGAAAAAAATGAGCAGATTCTTGGAGAATCCTTCTGTTTCAATGCAAATTTTCTAGTTGTGTACATTCTTAAGCCACAGCCCACCTGATTTTGAGTTTCTATATCCCCTCTCATCAACCTTTTTTTTTTTAAGTCTTATGTTCAAACCACAAAAATTATCATTCTTGACGATCCACAACCCATTGTTCTGTTTGGATCTGCCAATTTTTTAAGTTTGCTCTGCAGAATGAATCCTTTTCTTCAGTTTCACAAAGGGTATGTTTTGTTTTTCTTTATATGGATCAAAGGGAGAAAACTTATCTGTGATTCTCCTTGTTGACTTGAAGATTGAGTCTTGATCCGCCAACTTGATCCTATCCCTTTTTCTGGATTCTTTTGCTGAGATATTTTGTTGATGGGCTCAAGAATAAGAATTTCTGTTATTTGCTCACGAAGATTTAGGCTGCATTTGTTAAGATACTGTGGAGCTAGAGATTTTTTGGGAGGAGTTTGATTTGATTCGGTCGTTGACAAAGTTGGACTCTTTCTTGAATGCTTTATTTTTAACATTGGAATGATGTTTGTTGTGAACAGGGGAAAAAAGCCAAACTTGGCTATAACAATGGAAGAAGGAGACGCATCACGGTATTGGTGTCATATGTGTTCGCAGACGGTGAATCCAATTATCGAGATCGATACAATAAAATGCCCCATATGCCAAAGTGGCTTCGTGGAAGAAATGGCATCTGCAGCCACTCCAGGAAACGATAGCTCTCTTGGATTTGAACTTGGAGGTTCTGATTCTGATCGTGCCCTCTCCCTGTGGGCCCCAATCTTGCTAGGTATGATGGGAAACCCGCGCCGTCGCCGGCGGATTAGGCGCATGGAGTTTGAGGAGGAAGAGAACGAGGATGACAATGAGAACAATCACCGCCACCTTGATGGGGAGACGGAGCTTGACCGTGAGCTGGAGTCAATAATGAGGAGGAGGAGGAGGAGCTCAGCTACAATTCTCCAGCTCCTCCAGGGCATCCGAGCTGGAATACTATCAGAGTCAGCAAACTCGGAGACTGATCAACGGATCAGGGATAGAGATAATGATAGGGACAGGGAGCGTGTGATTTTGATTAATCCCTTTAATCAGACAATCATTGTTCAGGGTTCCTATGATCCCACTAGTGATTCCCAAAACCGTGCTCCAATTGGCTCACTAGGTGATTATTTCATTGGTCCTGGTTTAGACTTGTTGCTGCAGCATTTGTCGGAGAATGATCCAAACAGGTATGGAACACCACCAGCCCAGAAAGAGGCAGTCGAGGCATTACCCACTGTGAAAGTTGAGGAGACACTGCAATGTTCGGTTTGTTTGGATGACTGTGAAATTGGCACTGAAGTCAAGGAGATGCCTTGTAAACATAAGTTCCACAGCTCATGCATTTTGCCATGGCTAGAACTTCATAGCTCTTGTCCCATATGCAGGTATCAGATACCTTGTGATGAGTTGAAGCTCGATGCAGAGGGGACAAGAAACAATAATACTAACAGCAGTCAAGAAATTAGTATTGATAACAACAATGCTGGTAATGGTGGGGATGACAGAAACGAAAATGGGAGACAGTTTTCGGTGTCCCTTCCATGGCCTTTCAGCAGTTTGTTTTCATCCTCCCCTTCCCGAGCTAGTCGTGGAAATTCATCCACAACATCTATATCAGGGTCATCAGCAAATGCACCCCCGAGTACTTCACGTGAGGATGAGAACTGAGTTTGCAAGTGTGAATTCTGGTATCCATTTATCGTGCTTTACTTAGCATAAATGCTCTTTAGTTTGCCTTTTGTATATAATACTATGCTTCCTACAAAAATGTAATCTTAGGGAACCAAATTCTGTATTGATGTGTCTATTTGTGTTTTACCTTGTTACTGAGATGCTTGAGATGTTTTTTTTCCATGTATAGAAAACTATCCTTCATTCCAAAACATGTTTGAGATGTTTTGAAGTGTAATTCCTTTTTTAACATTTCTCTAGATATATTGAGCTTGGTCTACTTTGGTCTTCTTTTTTGTCTCATCCATCAAAATTTCAGCCCCCTAAATGGACTTCTGTGCATGTTTGAGATCTGACTTTACTGAAGTCACAAGAATATTGTAGAGGGTTCTATTCTCATTTTGAACAAGTATTCTTCATGATCCACCATGTGCATTCTTTATTCCTGCTTGTGCTTGGCCTCTGAACGACTGAGGAAAAGACTTGATTCTATTCTTGGCATTGAAGCTGTAATATAGGTCCTCTATATGCCTTCAGCATCGCATTCACACCCAATTTCATCTGTCAAGACTGGTTCAAACCAAAATATTTCAACATTTACCGGCGCCCGATGATTCAAAAGAGCTAACTAGCCATTGGAATCTTGATTTGTGAACTTGGTTGCGTGTTGTTCCTGTTCTTGATTACCCTTACTACATGAATGCTTGAGATTTCGGACAAGTTATTAAAATGGTATGTGCTTGAGAACCACCCCTGTCCAAACATGAGAGTTTTGATGGATCCTAAAGCAGCCTAAGAGCTAGATCAGAGAATATGACAATGGATTCTGAATGCAGTAGATGGATAATAAACAGGTTGAACATTTTTAATACACCATGATAATAGGTGACATCTCCCTAATTGTAATATAAAACTACACACACACAGCACCGCATAATTGCCAGCGAAGATTAAGGTGGTGTCGAGAAACAAAAATTTATTTCAAGGGCAAACAGGTTCTGCTGAATAGATAGATATTGCAATAGAATATTCTGATCACATAGAAAATTATGTGAAAGGGTCCAGCTTAAAAGGCCTGATAATTATGGTGGGCAACACAAAAGGTCCGACGCACAAAACCGTAAAGCAGCATTAGAAATCTTATGATGTTCAACCTCCACAGGGCAAAAATTATAAGCAAGCATCAGATAAGCATCCTTCTTCATTTATCGATCGCTACTTTTCCCAAAACGCAAACCAAGCCACCATGTGTAATCACATCACTTCACTGTCACAATCTTGATGATGGATGCAGTTCCAATTCGGTGAAGGGCCACAACGGCATCTCCTACCTTGCAGAGTCCTTTAGTTTTAGCATGCTGAAGAGCAAATTCCAAGGCTTCCTCTGTAGACTCCTCATGAGAAGCCCTTGCAGATCCTGCACATAGAATGGGAACCAATCCCCGAAAAATAAGACTGTGCCTTGCTGGAGACTCGTCACTGCATGACCAATCAAATGAATCAGACTTGATTTCTGGAACCACAGCGGACAGTATTGGCATTCCTGGCCTGTATTTAGCCACCAGCTTTGCAGTACTTCCTCCTCTGGTTAGAACCAAAATGAGAGACGCTTTAGCTGAGTTAGCTGTTCGAACAGCAGAAGACGCCAAGCTTTCCAATGGGCTCATGGGGACTGGTGCATTTGCCATTATCCGTTTAAAAACATCACCATAATCAATTGTGCTTTCAGCTTCCATACATATCTTGGCCATGGTACGAACTGCAAGTTCCGGATAAGCTCCTGCAGCTGTTTCACCACTGAGCATTACACAGTCAGTTCCATCAAGAACAGCATTTGCAACATCGGTGGCTTCTGCTCGAGTTGGCCTCGGGGACTTGATCATTGATTCCAACATCTGTGTTGCAGTGACCACAGGTTTCCCTTGGATATTACACTTGTACACCATCACCTTCTGAGCTAAGAATATCTTCTCAATTGGAATTTCCATACCCAAATCACCACGTGCCACCATAAAGGCATCTGAGTTGGCGAGAATGTCATCAAAATTTGCCACCCCTTCTTGATTTTCAACCTAATTGAGAAGGCCAAATATAAGGATCAGAAGATACATAATTCAATGCCCAGCAGCAGGTGAGGCCAAAAAGTACATCAAAATAAATTCATGATTTTGCTTCAATAATTATCCAAAACCTAATCCTAAAGACTATGGCTTTGTTTGACTCCATAAGAGGAAAGGGAAGTGAGAGGGGGAGGGAAAGAATATTACTTTTCCTTTAAACATTAGTATGATCGAAAGGGAAATAAAATACTTAAACTAGTCTAGTATGGAAACAATAAATCGGGAACAAAAAAGATTAAAATTTGTAATTACCACTTCACCATTTTCTTTTCATTTTGTACTAAACAATAAAGAAGTTAATCCTAAAATAATTTTAAGATATTAAAGAAAACTTATGAAATACACATCAAACAAGAACAAGAATGAAATATGTGTTTGATGACAATATCTCAAATAAAAGGAGTCTTTTTTAATAAATAAATTATGTCTATACTAATATAATAAATGAAAAAAATGATTACTTTTTTCTCCCTTTAGCTTATACTTCCACTTTTCAATCCAAGTTTTGACAGAAAGAAAATCCGGTTTTAGGAGGAGTTTCGTATATATCCAATTTTACTTCCCTAACCAAGCATGAAATTGTTTCTTATACATCTTATTCAATCCCACTTTCTTATACATCCACTTTTCATCCAACTCTAAAGGAAGACCACAAACAATGTATTTCACAAACATATGGAAGATCAATTGGAAACCAGCAACCAAGCAGGAGATATATCAGCTCCAGAAGTTTTCAAGTTTCCCATTGAAGTATTACTTTCAATAATTAATATACGGTATACCGTCAATTCTGAACCCTGAAAGAAATTCTCAACAAATTATGTAAACCTTGATTCAATTTGAGTCTTCAACTGGTACCTATCGCTGATAATTCAAATACACATATCTCTGCAATCTAACAAGCCTAAAAAACCCATAGGTCAACACTAGTCTTAGGTTTTGATAGGATAAACTCAAGTTCCCAGGTAAAGAAAATAGTAACTGACCTTAGACATTAGAAGAATGCTTTTTGCATGTTCACCCAGCAACTTGCGAACCTCAATCAAGTCCGAACCTTTACGAACAAAAGAAAGAGCAATCATGTCAATTTTATTAGGAACCCCCCACTTTAAGATATCTTCTTTATCTTTGTCTGTCAAAGTTGGGAGGTCGACAATAACCCCAGGAAGATTGACATTCTTTCTCTCGCCAAGAACTGCAGTGTTCTCACAGCGGCATTGTACCAATCCTTGTTTTTGGTCGCAAGACAAAACAGTGAAGGTAATAGTACCATCAGCACAGAGTATTACACTTCCAGGCTTTACGTCCTCAGCCAGCTTTTTGTAGCTCATGCAGATCATTTTCTCATCACCCTTGATGGTGTAGTCAGTGGATATCGTGATCTCCTGGCCCTGTCTCAATTGGACAGGCTTTCCATCTTTCAAGAACCCAGTTCGAATTTCGGGACCCTGTTCATCAATAAAACGCTCAGTCATGTTCACAGAACAACTTTTAGATATTAACAATAAAGAACACTGCTCACATCTCAAATAACAGGTAGGACACGTGGAGGTATGGAGGAAACGAATCATGTGAAGTTATTAATGGGGAATTAATATCAAATCCAATTAGAACAATACGTTTTGCAGAAAGGCTGCTTTTGGACTCGAAGAAGTTAGGTGGATTTCAAATCCACCTCGAAGGAGCAGCTTAAAATAGGATCTCAAGGATTTGAAATGAAAGGTAAAACGGAATTACGCAAACAAACTTAATGGATTTGTTGTTACAAGTTGAAAATCCTCAGCTCAGATTCTGCCAATTCAAAACACAACAAAGGTAAAAGAACCGCTCATATGTATGTATGTATATATATATATATATAAAAGAGAGTTTTTAAATTCATATTTTTGGATATGAGAAGGCCACGAAAATTCACAATTAACCCAATATTCACTTAAATCCATGAGATTCCTGAATGTTTGAAATAGAGGGAAAACGATGAAATTATAGTGGGAAATCAGTGGATCAGTGAAGCAGACCACAAGGAGAAGACAGGAAAATCATAAGACGAGGAGTAAAGAGGCAGAGCAGATAAATGAAAGGAATCGAACAACCGACAAAGAAAAGAAAGAGGAAATAGGAGAAAAAAAGGGAAGAGAGAGAGAAAGAGAGTAACCTTGGTGTCGAGCATGACGGCACAGAGGATGCCGGTGCTCTCCATGGCCTTGCGGAGATTATCGAGGGTTTCCTGGTGGTACTCGTGGGATCCGTGTGAGAAGTTGAATCTGGCAACGTTCATGCCGGCGCGAAGGAGCTTCTCCACCATGGGAACAGAGCGAGATGCGGGGCCAAGGGTGCAGACGATCTTGGTCTTGGGACGCTTAACGTTGTTGTTGTTGTTGGCGTTCATCTCCTTCTCCATCGATTCGGTCAGAGAGCAGAATGAATATTTGTGTGTGAATGTGAATGTGAATGATAGGGAAAGAAAACAAGTAGCAGTTGAGGGGAGAGGGGGGACTAATATTTATTTATTTATTTATTTATTAGAGTGGAAAGTGTGGGTCAAAAGCATAAATATAGAGAGATGTGGGGTGAGGGACCTCTTTGCAATTTGTTAAATAATTTAGTAGTTGTTTGGTAGGAATGTAGGGTTCAGATTTGGGTGTAAGCAACAGATCAGATCAGAGCCTTTCACTGAGTGAGTCAGTCTCGCACTATTTTGTAATTTATATTATCAAAACAAGAGTCCACTAATAATAAGAATCATAAATTAATTAAATAAAATATATAAAAACTTTAATAAGGGACTTTTATTTCTTCTAAAATATATAAATAACTTGAATTAGAGCATTTTCGATTAATTATTATTATCAGTTGCCAAGAATATCATATCATATTCTTGTAATTATTAGAAATAATTTGTATTTTTAGAAAAGAAATAGATAGTATGAAAGTGATGTTTGAATAATAATAATAAGGTATCTGACCTTTTTTAAAATATAAAATTATTTTGTATCCACTTAAAAAATTCACCATTTGTACCTAATTCTTTCTCGTTATGATTTGAATCAAGCAAAAATTGCATAAATTTTTAATTCAACTCCACATTTAATATTCTAATATAATAATTTTGTATTCATGTTAGCATCACTCTTTATATATATTATATTTATCTTCTTATAAATACAAAAATATATATGAGAATAGTAAAAGAGAGGCAAAATAAAAAAAATTATGTCATTGACGTAAGATTAGTTGTAAATGAAATTTTTTTGGAGGAGGTGTAAGTAAAATTTTATAAGGAAAAATATAAGTTTAGATATTAAAAAGAGGTGTAAATGGCAAAAACAGGAAAAGGGAGAAGATGAGGCAGCAAAAAGTGTGGCTATGTGTAGAATGGAATTCGGACCTTTTTGTATTAAATGAAATAGTAATTGCAGTTTTGTGGCACTACTTTTGAGAGGTATGTGGGTGTGCCTGCTGTAATACACTTTTTATTTTGTATATTCCAATTCCAGTTACAATTACAATTACAACAATTATTATTAGTCCAAGAAAGCGAAAGGAAAAGGGTTGAGGTTTGAAGTTTGAAAAGCAGACTAGTCAGAAAACAAGAGGCGCAATCTCAAACAATTTTCTATACTTTATTATAATAATAATAAAAGCCAGAATCCATAGTAATGTGATTCACAATCTCATCTATGTCTTTGTTTTGAGAATAGGTAAAATGCAATAATGGAGGGTCATGTTAATTCAATCAAACTTGTAATTTGTGAGGGGGAACTTATTCTTCAAACCAAAACTAGGTGCGCACCCTCACAAACTCATCACTCTTCTTCTCAGGAATAGTGCAGTCAAACCCACATGCTCATGATTATGCCTATTTCACCCATTGGATACCACAAACTCCCTCCTCATAAACTTTCCACTTTCATAACCCATTCAAAATCACCGTTACCTTCCACTTTCACCTTCTATCTATTCAAAACCCCCAAACAAATTTATTTTTTTCAAAGGAAACTAACAACATTCAACTCTGCAACACAACATA
Source organism: Sesamum indicum (assembly GCF_026168435.1). Taxonomy (NCBI): domain Eukaryota; kingdom Viridiplantae; phylum Streptophyta; class Magnoliopsida; order Lamiales; family Pedaliaceae; genus Sesamum; species Sesamum indicum. Next base: position 4,591,030 of record NC_142665.1, on the reverse strand, counting down.
ACCAACAAACACCATATTTTAACTATTTAATTCCAACGTATTGGCCGCTCCCCTCTTTCTTCTTCCTCTCTTTTAAAGAAGGAAATAAAAAGCCTCAAAATTCAATGACAACGTTTCACTGAACCAAACATATAAAAGCAAGGCCCTCTATGTTTAGCTTCTTCTACTCTTTCCTCGATCACTATTTCAGAGCTACTCAAGTGTCTCCAACTTTGTCGATATAGAATAAACTACATTCGTAAAAGGAGAACGGATAATCAAGTTTAGTAGGGAAGCTCGGTCCTCCCAGTTAGGCCTACCAAGATTGCTCATAGCTCGTCGTGTCCCCGTGGTTGTTCCTTGTTCAGTGCATCCAATTTGTCTTGAAGTTCCTATCAGATTTCATAGAATAACAAGGGATGGTTAGAAGATGGCTGCTGCACGGGATTAGTATAGTACTTACTACTGATTGAAGGGAAAAACAGGCATTGGCTTGGAAAGCAAACCTTAAGTTTACTGTCAAGGCATAGAGCAGGGGTGGATAACAATGCCACATATCTGAAAATATGAATCTGAGTTAGATGCCAGTTAAGGATCTCATACAGAATAAAGCAGGAAAAAAAAAAAGAATAGTTTTAAGTCGCATAAGCAAGCCACAGGAATGATATGCAGATACACACACACACACACACACAATTACAGAGTGAGATTCTTACTCGCAACGGCTTGGCTCGTCAACATCCGTAATTTCATTTTTCAAACCGCACCTTAACTTCACCTGTACAGTTAAACCAATATATCCCAAGAAAAAAAGATAAGAAGCCCAGAAATATCATATAATAAAGTTTGAGCGAGGAGATGCACACTTATAATGGTGTTTATCCCACTTTAAACAAATCAAGTATCAATTGCAGAGACAAACAAGTTGATTTTGGGGAAGAACTAGTCAAGCACATGTTGGATCCAATAAAATGTTTGTTTGCAAGTTGGCCATACAAAAATGCAGGCAAATAAAAGCCAGTGGTATATTAATAATGACATTAGAGGAAAGGAAAAGAAAATGTCGGAAGATATCAATCATACATTAATAAGATATACGATGTACCTTTAGGCTCCTGTCCGGGCCATTCCAGCACTTGTCTCCATTTAGAAACTGCATGGTTCTGTACGAGTCCTCAAATTTCTCCCAGCTCCTATGTGATTGATTAACAGTTAGAGATGACTAATCGAAACAAATTATAAATGCAAACAGAAACGAACTAGCATGCTGTAATCGTTGCGAGGATGAAGTTCTCTAGTCATGTAATTGCGTACCCCAAACGAGTTGTACTGTAACCCTCCTCTTGGGTAGCTTTTTCAAAAGGGCAGACTTTGTAAACATACCTGAAGCAGTAATTGCAATCCCCGAATAAGACAAATTACAAACATTTTTATTAAGTAAAATGTGATGACTCAAAAAAAGGTAATGATTGATGAAGAATAAGAAACTAAGAATTCCCAACTTATTCTCCTTGCTCTCAAAACATTGACCATAGAATGAATAGAATTCTTTCTCTGGTCCTGCATTATAAATGTGGAGACATTAAAACCTACAAAAATTAAAATCCGAAAATAGACAGAAATACTATAACATAAATAAGGTTTAATGCTTGTCCATGTCTTATGATATACCAAAATCTTGTTTTAGCTTCTTCGTCAGTTTTGATATCCTTGACTGCATTTTGGATAACTTGGCACTGGATTCATCATATTCTTTTCGCACGTGTGCTGCATCTGCAAGGTGAAACCCAAAACTGATGATTATCTCCGGAATTATGTCTACTAATGCCAAAAATAATAAAAATTCCCTAGTACCAGATATATTCACAGGTGTCTGGAATAAATTGACAGCCTCAAAGATGCTCTTTACTGTTTTCTGTATCTTCTTCAGCCAGGAGGAGCTACTTGTGCCCGTCATGTCTGTCCAATTTGGATCAATTACACTAACATTTCTAAGCATGATGTCGCTGTAAAAAGGAATTTCAACAGAGACCTAGTATACCTAACAAGTCTGACTCATCATCCGATTCAGGTTTTATTGAAGAACTTGAATCATAATGATCCTCCCCTCCAAAATCATCGACCTTGCTTTCGCTGTCGTCAACATCATCATCATATGCGTGTTCGTCATCCTCCGTGTCATAGCCATTATCATCCTCATAATTGGTCCCATCTGGTGTCTCACCAGGATTTGTGTGATCCTTACTTGGAGAGGCATCAATGTCCTCCTTGGGTTGCTCAGTCTTTTCCCCTGTCCACCGGGAAGCCACTAGTCGGCCCAACTCTTCCCTTGATAATGACTCAGTATCTTCAGCTTTATTTTCAACCTGTAAATAAACACAGAGTTAAACTTCTGATTAGCAACAAGTTGTATAAGGATTACAAGTAACTGGGATGTCATGTCTGAATTGAGAATCAGTATTTAGAAAAGGAATGAAATTAGATTAAGAACCAGGGATTAGCTACTTATTAAGGGCAGGGGGAAAGAAAACATAATGAATCATCATACAAAAAGCATTCACCAAAGATATACCTGATCTCCATTATCAACGCCAGCCTTGGCATCAACAGGGGAGGCTTCCCCTAGCTGTTCAGCATTCTACACAAGACAGAAGCACATTATGAATCAAGGCTTCAAAAAAGTTCCTTGTGCTCTATGCAGTGTATTCTGTAATAGAAGAAGACTGAACCTGAAGAGGGTCCTCGTTAACTCCTTCTACTCCTTTGTCTGAAAGTCTGTCCTCGACAGAATGATCCCTAAGCTCAGGTTCATTGATAGATTTTTCATGATGTTCTACGGGGTCCTATTAAATGTCATAGGAATAATTCAGAAATCAAGCAACAGATAGATGCAAGAAAATAATGAAATCATCATTCAGCGGTTTCAAATGAGACGTCCATTATGCTTGAACAAATAGAACAAAGGTCTAAATACTTCAAGTTGTTCCTAGGAGCAGAATTATTCCATATTACCTAATCCCAGTCAGAAAAATAATTCACTGAACAAGGGAGATCAATATCATAGACAGCCTTTGCCAATACATAAACATAGTGACTAGTTTTCCTCAGTAAAACTGTATTTTACAAGGGTTTGCCTCAGTATCATGTTGATTCATTTCAACTGAAAGATCGTGGATGTAGTTCTGCAAAAAACAATCTGATACGAGTTGATATTTTTGTCTGGACATACCCATCTTCAATCTTACATTCAACTTTCATAGGTAACGATTAGGTAAAACTAATATGGGGAAGCACACAAAAACATGTTAACTAAATCTTATTTGGAAGGGTTGGAATCATGATGCCAAATTCGATTGGGTTCTCTGAAAAGCAATGAACATAAAACTTTTAGGGATTTGACAGTACTAATCAAATATTGTACTGATAATTTATCTAACCACAACGTGTGCATAAATTAAGTCTTCAAATTTCAATGGCAAGCTCAACTTAGCACCAGGAAATGAGAAAAAGCAAGCTAAATTAGCAAAACCTGGGGAGGTTCATCTACTGGTCCAATATGGATATCATCCTTCATAGGTTCAATATCATCAGATTTGGTTTCCTTCTCCTTTTCAGCCTCTTCAGCTTCTCTTCTTTCCTTTTCTTCTTTTTCTTTTTGCTGGCGTTCTTTTTCCTCAGCTTTTTCTATCTGTTCCTTGCGCTCTTTAAGGAAAACAAAGTAGAAAAAGCAGTCAAAATTTGATAAGTTGCTTGTGGCATATCTCTCTGAGAACATTGCAATAAGTCCATGCAAATACATCCATCACTATAGAGGATAAGAAGTTTGATGCTTGGGCTTCAACAAGGGTATCAAACTTGTACTAGAAGAATAATACAACATCAGTAAGAGGACTACAATTTTCGAGAATTTAGCATGTTCGACCATGGTGTCTCCTCATTGCCATTCTTAGAAGGTCAAACTTGAATTCTCTTGCACGCTAGCTACACCCAGCTGTTAAGTAATTTCAATATTGTTTTATTGCTCTGCATACAACTGTTAAATTAGCAAAATACATGAACACATTGGCAGAGCAAAACAGTACTATGACATCCCTATGAAGAGTTCTCAGAGAAATATACATGAAAAATGACATGAAAATGAGCACACTGATTCCAACAAGCATAAATAACACCTTTCAAAAAGTTGGGCTTGATTATTTGCGTCCATACGCAACATCAAGGTGATCTCATGTATTTCTATTTCATTCTTAATGATCTCAACTTTTGTGATCAAGTGATCATGAATAATCTATGTTGGAGGCCCTGAGCCAGGTGTTCTCCTCTTTTTTTTTTGGTTGGGTTGGGGGGCCAGAGGAAGATACCATTGTTTCATAGCATCGATATTTGCATTCAAAGACAAGAGAAATATACCTTTGAGCTTTTCAACCAACCCCTTGAGTATTTTCTCTTCATCTTTTAGCTTTGATAATTCTCCTTCCTCCTTGACTATGGCCAATTTTGCTCGCTCGATTTCCTGCCTGCGTATAATGACACCCTCCTGATACGTGGCAATCTTTTTTCTCAATTTGTCTCTGGCTGCTTTTCCAGCCTCCCAGCATGTATTTGGGCACTTAGTTTTACCATCATACTCATCACTCCCATCGCAGCAATCTGCCTTGGTTGTGCAAGTTCACACTTTAGGTTTGAGAGGTGACGAGATTCATAAAGAAAATGAAATAACAGTAGAATGAAAATATAGAGGGAACGGTGTCAAGTTTTCTGCTATTCGTTATTATACAGGACAATTCCACACATCAAGTGGCATGGAAAACATAAGTGCAACTGTGCAAACATGAACAAGTATTGATCCCTCAAAAGTAAACCATTCAACAAAAAGATCAAGTAAACTTTAACAAGAACTGGCTAGCAAATTCAATTTAAGCACATGCTATAATCAAAGATATTGTCTGATAAGGTGGATATCCAAGGACAGACAATATGCCCTTCGTCCACATTTGGATGTCAATTTTGCTATAGAACAAAGTCAAACTATTCATTCTTTTGATTAACTAACGATATTCATTTGTACCAGTTTTGATATTGTAAAAAGATTCTGTATGGTAGTCATTTTTATGTTACACAATATAATCGAAATAGGAAATTAAATCAATAATTGACTATTGCATCTGAAAAAGTAGTCAAATTGACTGGTGAAAGCACCAAACAAACATTGACTGGGACAGCACCATACTACATCATTTATGGTGAGTCCATATAACTGCAATATGAAGCCACCTTGCCTATTAAAAAGCTTGTTGTTGAAGATATAAAATAAATAGGAACAAGACCATAGGCACTTGTTCCAAACAAGAACACTTACTCCCACATTCTAAACATAAACTTGAATTTTTCTGTTATAAATTGATTAAAATAGTGGGTGAAAATCTATTCCAACTTACCAATTAATTCACATTTTAGGTGGTAATATTCGGAATTTCTGTGCATTTAATTGACTAGAAAACAATGTCTACTTGCAATAAAAGAGAAAAGGAAGACAGAATTACACTCCAATCTCCAGCCAAATGAAATAGGTTGCTAGTCTCTACAATATTTATCTCAAAAAGTTACAACTTAACCATCAATAACTCAAATAAATAAAAAATGAAGAATGAATCATGCAAGTTTGATAAGCTCAATCAAGGATCCTTTTATCCAAGAATAAAACGTTAAATGCCACTTTGCCCATAAAATACTTTTTTCACTTCTTAATCATCCCTGACAATTAGTAGTTGGCACTTGCCACAGAAAAGTAGAAGCACAAATTATCCCCCTTAAAGTTAAAGATTCAGCTGGCAACGTAAACCTTCACATACTGGACTATCATAAATTTAGGAATATAAATCAGAATAAGCATGTAGCCTTTGTGCATGCCAAACAATGAACAAAGAGATGAAGCTGCAAATGACTATTAACTAGGAAAAAAACAAAAAAGGAGCAATATCTCATTTACTAACAGTGGTATGGATTTCCATCAAGTTGGACAAAGTCTAGAAACTACCAATCTTTTGTTATAGATCAACGCTAGGAATAGCACTGTTACTCTCATCATTGCACACAGAAGTGTGCGAAAGAACAACATAATTACCGCAGATTCCATCATTGACCCTAGAAGAATATAACAGGACTGGCATATGTCCAGCATTCTTGCAGTAGAATTTCCCGTTGGGGCAAGCTGATGTTCCTGCAAAACCCAGCCAAATACCCAATTCACCAAACACATCAGTAATCAAATTATAATAGCATATAACTCGATTTCCTAACAAGGCAATCAATGAAACTAAACATTCTGTGCCTTTTATCCAGTTAAGAGCACAAATTTAATTTTATTGTTCATCCATAAAAGCACATATAAAGCGATGAAAAATGGAAACTGTTGCAAATTCGAAAGAGCAGTGAGTAAAAGAGTACCAGGCTCATCAGAGCCATCAGGGCAGTCACAGAAGTCGTCATTGAGCTGGGACTTGTTGAATTTCTTCGTTCCATCTTTGCACTTAACCGCACTCGATGACGACAGCAATCCCTTGTAATAATCCTCATCTGCACAAAATCCACTTTTTCTCCTTTTTCTTTTTTTCCAAAATGTAACATTTTATGTAAATTACCACACACACACACACTGAAAGATAACAAAAAAGCAACCCACCTTCAGGGGAAATTCCGAGGAATGAGTCTTTGATGAAAGGAGATGCCGCCGATCTGTTGATGCCATCTATCAATACAATAATGCAGCCAAACAGTAGTACCGTGAGCAGCCTGATATTGTTCATCTTCCACGAAAAATATGAAATACGGATTTCCAATTCGATCAGAACTTATGAGCAATCCAAGAGAATGGGAATGAAATTGCAACTGCAGAGGAGGGGGGGGGGGGGGAGTTCGGGCTGCAGTGAAAATCGCGGATAATGAGAACGACACCGTGTTGGTCTGGAGATGAACCCTTAATTTGTGAAAATAAGGAGGGCAAATTGCAATTTACCCTCATGAGTTAGCTAAAAATGACAAAATACTCCATGTAAAAAATAAATTATTAATTTATCCTCTTTTATTTAAAAAAAAAAAAGAGTAAAATACCCCTTTAAATCATGGGGTGGTCAACATGGCCGCATCTGTGATTTTTTTTAACTTTTTTTTATAAAATGTCTTTTTATGCCTTAAATGTGAATTATTAGATCTTGTTATATATATATATATCAGCAATTGAGATTTGATCATCAAATAAACTATCTACATTTTCCTGATTTAGATCAACAATATATATCAATATGTAAATCATGACTCAAATTTATTTTAATTAAATCAACGATTCAAATTTATTCATTATATAAAAAATAAATTTATAACAATAGAATAATTTTTTATAATAAATATATTATATTAAACATACACATACAAATATATATAATAGATACATACAATATTAATAAAAAGAATTATATAAAATGAATCGTTTATCTATAAACATAAAATCCAAAAGTTGATAATAATGATACAAATAAAAAAAATTTAAAAATAATAATAGCATGTGTGTTACACCACTCACGTGAGGAGGGTAAATTGCTAATTTATTTTTTATATGGGCGTATTTAATCATTTTAAGCTAGCATTACGATATAATATTTTTAGAGTTCATAAATTATTTTACTAAAAAGTGTCAGAGATCTAATAATATTAAGGGACCAAACATCATCTAAGTTTATTTAAAATTGATCTGAATACAAATTTCTGCGACTGCGCTTTAGAGTTATGACACTAAACACATTCCTTTAGGTCATTGAACGTTCTTTCCGGGGTAGGAAACTGATCACTTCTTCTTGCACAAGTACTTGATCTGAATACAAATTTCTGCGAACCAAACAACATCACAGAACTCACAATTATACATAGGTAGAACCCAATAGGGTTCTTTATCTTTTTACAAAGATTATGAAGATGTAAAATCTACCACTTTCTTGGGAGGTTGACACTAACCAGCCACATGCCAACTGCAGAAAATCAACAAAGAACGGAGTTAGGTTTCTGGTTCAGCCGAATTAGTAAGGGCATTGACCGGTATGCATAACTAACAGTTTACGGACTGAAGTATTTGTTAAAATAACAGAAACACACAGGTTAGTGCAGCAGAGATACACACAGATCTTACAGTGCATAACCAGTTTAATAGTGAGGCCATATCATCACTTGTATATAATGATCTCGAGCTCTGTAATTTGACACAATTGAAGGTCACAGGAAACAGAAAAACAAAAGCACACTTGATTTGGCAGGTTTTGATAGAATAATTTTGGTACAAGTTATAAGCGTACATGACAAGCATAGGAATAAGGGACTCGTCAGCATAAAGAACAACCTCAGTATGAGTTAGAACAAGTGAAATCCCAGGAAATACTATACAGTGCATAAGATACTCAAAAATTGTGCTCGGGTCTGGTCAATAGAACTTTTGCAATAGTTACCAACAATCATTAGAAGACAAAAGTGTTTACATGATCCAAACCCATAGTAGGTATATTTGCAATCAGATCCCAGGGATTCAACAACTGCAAAGTAGACCAAATAAATTATGCAGGGTACTTTATCTGAAAATTTTTTACAATATCTGCAAAGTATCTGAAAACAATAATGTATTGGACCTGTTTCTTCACTTCTATTCTAAATTTTTAGGATGTTAAATCATGGGGGGGGAGTCAACTGATAATACTGTTTGTACTTACATTGATCTTAGATCCTGAATATGTTCTAAACTGTAACATCGAAATGTTAGCTCCGGGAGACGAGGATATTCGGGACTCCATTGCTACGACGTCATTTGATACATGCTCTCAGCCCACAATCACATTCTTCTTTCCTCCCTCTCTTTTCAACTCCTTAAATTTTTCCACTGGCCACGTTTCCCATTTCAGAAGGAACTTTATATGGTATCAGAGCAACAGAGTTCATGGTTGCCAGAGCAATGAAATATGAAATTGCAAAAACACCAAATATCAGCTACCAGAACAGGTCAGTTATTTATATTTAAAGGTCTGAGTCCATTTCAGACGGTGCGGGGACAAACCTTTCTATCAGTTTCTTCCATCCTCTTCAGATAGGTTCATGGCTCAGCAAAGAATCTCATGACAATAAGAAGACCAACCATAAGGTTGGCATAAACTCTGGTTGTCCTACAAATGCACCATTAAATGGGACAGAACCCATTGAACCCATGCATATCCTCCAGACTCATCCTTCAAGAACAACAGGGAGAGACGGGTAAGACAGAAACATAAATTACAGCAAGATTTCACTCCAAGAATCGGAAATCCATGAGGAAGAGCCATCAGCACCAGCAGCTTTTTAAGGATGAACTGGATGGCAGAGAAGAACCCAACAGGATGTATAATATCAGAGCATTTGCAGCTCAAAAGCAGGCAGAAAGTTTACCAAATATGTTGAAATTCACGAATTAGACATGAGAATATGAAGATCAGACCTCTGAACAAGCAATGTAGCTTTAATGGATAAAAAGTTAGATTTGGATGTTTTGGCTGCCAATGATTAGCTAAGAACACAATGAAATGCATGGCATTCACACCAACCAAACATACAGAACACAAGATGTTACATACTTTTCAAGTAAGATGTATTACAATAATCACTTTAATAACATCATCTCCAAACTTACCAGAATGCACTCCTCACTTCCGAGGAGGTCCAAACCGGACACATGGATACAACACATTCCACCAGAAACCACCTCCTAGCTTGTGCTATATCAGTAGTTGCTTTGCTAACAGGTGGAGGCTTCACCATCTTTCTGAAGACACAGATATATTAACAGGGTACTTTTTTCTTTCATGTTCACAGGTTACTTTCTCAAGATTTTACATCATATGATTAATTCATAGGCCAAAAGACAAAAGGAAAGCAAAGATATCGTATTCTATATTAGTGGTTCAATCATCAGATGATAGATATGCGAAGGGTTTCTACCCATGCTCCAAAACTTTAAGTGTATTTGTTCACCTCTAGGTTTTCTTCAATCAAGCAAATAAACTATTGGAAGCATAAGGCAAACATCATTGCAAAACAGGGAACGCTCCAAAGGGGATAAGATTTCAAGTATATTTGAGTTTTCTTCTATTTGCCTTCTTCTAAAGCACCAGTCCATTGGCTCCTAATATTGCCAATCTCCAGTGCATCATTTCAAAGTGAAATAATGCATTATTAATGCAAATAAAATTTGATTATTAAGCAATGAAATTGTTAGTCTAATAGGTAATACTTTCGCCTCACAAAAACAACCAAACAGATTTCAATATAAAGTTGCCACTGCTTCAGGACATCTAGATTTCAGAACAACCTCATGAAGAGTTCCAATTAAGGTAACAGAAGTGACATATCATTGCACCATACAGACAACTGCATTCAGTAATCTGAAATATATAAAGCTTTGCTTCAGGCTATAAACATCAGAACTGAATCTCATTGTTGTGTAATAATTCATGAACAGCTAGAAAATAAAGTATTCTATCCCTTTTGGTTAATTTCCTGTAACAAAGAACATGAATGTGTTTTATTACATAATCCCCAGTAGAACATCACTTATTTTATAAAGTCAAGAAAAATTGTCTGAACATGACAGGTATATTGCTCTAAAACAAGCATGTATGTATGGAAAAGCTCATTTATTTCTTGATCCTACGAATTTTCTTAGGTCCCCAAACCTCCAATCTACCAGCAGGACATCCGCATGGAGCTCGGAATATAAGAACAGTCCTCCCATTTGGAGGCGCCATTTTCTTCAATTCGGCCTCCAATTCTTCTCGATCCTGCCCCAATTCCAGCGGCGTCAACCCATTATTGTCTCCATAAGCATCCGGAGGTGGCGCGGAGTACTTGACACATTTCTCGGTTTCCAACTGAATATCGTACTCAACGGCCCTTCTCAAGCCTTTGCAATGAGGATTCCCGCATTTCCTGAGCCTGATATCGATAAGCACGGCGAGAATAAGTCCAACCAGCGCGAGAACGAAACCGATGACATACGGCAGCGGCTCATCGAGGATGAGGTCAAGAACGAAACCATGAATAACGGGCAAAAGTTGACAGAAGAAGAATTTCAAGTAGGGAAGGATCAAAAAGGCCACGGAGGCCAGAACCAATAGGAGTATGATGAGATCGATGGCAGCCATGGGAGAGCGATGGCAGAATTGACGAGAAAAAGGGTTCAGAGAATCAGTGGTTAGCCGGCGAGTTCTGGACCGAAACGAGGTGGATGAATTGGGATTCATGAAATTCTTGTTGTTCATGTGAGGATGAAAAGCCCTGCAAAACTGGATCAAACTCCGGCAATCAACCATGGCGAGCGTCATCCTCGGAGATCCCTGTCGTTCTCCTCTCTGGGTAAAATCGTTGTTATATAATGAAAAGGAAGAATTCGATTGTGGAGGAAAAAGCACAAGATTTTGATCACTGCAATCAGATTTGGGAGATAAATTCAAAGATTACCAGTAGAAGAAGTAAGTCGACTGATTGACTTGTTGAGGTGGTGATGATGGTAGAATGAATTTACCAATTAGCATGATTTTCACTTTGCCCCCCTTAACTTATCAGTACAACACTTTGCCCCCTAAACATATGAAAGTATATACTTTACGCCCGCCAATTATATTTGAACTCGAGGGACCAAAGTGTATATTTTAACAGTTGCAGGGGCAAACTGAAATTTTCCACTATTATCCTTGTTACTGTTTTTCTTTTTTCTAGACAATAGGAGATTGGTAGTAAAAATCAAGAAAATATGATAAATGAAAGCACTTTTACTTTTTGCCATGGGACGTGGAAAAATTACTAGTCTAGTGAATAAAAGGAAACACGTCTTCAATTGACAAATATAAATCATACTGTAATTAGGATTAATTGCATTTTACTCCCTATAAAAATATTAATTAACACAAGAGGTCATGTAACATGTTTATCTCAACCTTTTACGTATCAATATGAATAAAAGTGGTCCCTCGCATTTAACCCCCCTACATTTTTGTTAGTAACAACTATGCCATTTTTTCCTTGTGAATTACATATACATCCTTAAAATTATGTCTAAATATATAAATATTTTAATTTTTTACAAAATTTTAGGTACACCCTTTAAGCGGATATTAATGTAATATACATTAAGGGGTATTTGTGTAAATTTTTGTTACTAAATAAAGGATATATTTATAATTACAACCGAGAAAATTACATTGACACCTCCTGAGGTTAAATCCAAATACACAAACACCCCATTCATTTTTACAAAATTATAGGGATACTTCCGTAGTGGATGTTAGTGTAATGTACCTCAAAGAGTGTTTGTAAAAACTTTTGCCATTAAATGAAGGATGTATTTATAATTACAACTACAATATCGATATGTATAATTGTAAATTTGCAAAAGACAAAAAATATTTGCGTATTCTTACTCATAGTTGCGTTTTGTATTAGTTCATTATTTTATTTTATTCAATTAATTAGCTATATTTCTAATTATCATAAAGTCCTTGAATAACTTATAGATACTTATATGATTATTCTAAATAAAATCCCCAAAAAGAAGGTATAGGAAAAAAAATACTAATTCTAAATTTTCAATACACCTAAAATAGGTTATTGACTTCCAAAATCTTTTGACACTGATTAACTACACGTCAATCCAAATGCATTGCCTTACGACTTTTTGTCAGAATCAATCTGATCACTTCAATGTATTATAGAAGGACACATTGTTTTTCCCAATGTTCTACGAAATTTATATTCACATGCATTAAAAAATATTAATATCGTGTCAGACGACAGTGCACATCACCGTGTAAATAGACGCACTCAAGCCAATGAAAATGGAGTAGGTTGAAAAAATGTTGATAGGGATGGGTTGTAAAATTGTACCCAAAAAGAGTGATAGTTATCAAGTTTTACTAAGAAGGGTGAAACATAAATAACTTGGGGATAGAGAAGTTGTCAATGTTTGGAATTTGGGAATGAATGAAACGTTGAAAGTAATAACACAACCACTTGTTTGTTGATCACGTCTTTTTCTTTTCCCCTATCAAACTTAATAACACGATTTCTCTTAGCACCAAAATCTATTTAATTTAAATAGTTTAAAATAAAATAGGAATGGTTAATTAAAAATATTTTTTAAATTTATTTTTAGCAATATATTGATAACAATTGTAAAAATCTTTATGATAATACCATTATATGTTAAATTATGAAACATTACAGCGAGCTTTCATGTGATTTAACATAATTATAAATATACCATCTCATTGTTTGGAAAATTACTTATACCCCTCAATGTTTGATGAAATTATGTAATTTTTGGATGGATACCTCAATTATCAATTTTGCTCTTGCTTTTTTTTTTTTCTTTCTTCTTTTTAAAATTGTAAAAGAAAAAAGATGAAATGGAAGGAAAATTTCGAAAAATTATAAAAAATTTGTCTACTTAGTCCATAGTTCCAAACAATAAATAAAATTATAATTTATAGTTTACAAGGGCATTTTGGTCAGTTCACCATAAAGAATGAATGAGATTCTAATGAAAACTAACGGGTTGAGCTGGTTGTTAGACGACAATTAAAATTAAGAATATTTATAATTTCTCAAACAAGAAAAATACATTTATATTATACCAAATCTTAAGAAAACTAGTGATATTTACGCAAAATACAATGGGATAATTTCCTAAAACATGCACATATATATTACACATAAAAACTAACCTATGAGTAATATTATTATCTCATATTAATCATGTTATGGTAGTATTATTGATGTGGTCGAGATTTTTACGAAGGGATGAAACTGAAAATTTTACCCGCGACACAATAACTCACCAGGTGAAAACACAATTTTTGAGGTAATTTTTTAGTAAGAGTGGCCGCTATCAATGAACAGTAGTAGTTAGGTTAAAAAAAATAATATTTTTGGTATTTATAATAGTGTTGGAAGTTATATTATGTGGTGGGTTGTATTTGTTTGACATGTGTCTCATATATATTAAATTACTTTTTTACCCTTGCAGGTTAATATTTTTCACCAATACACATCAATTATTTGAGTTTTTTTTAATATTTAAAAAACCCTAGTGGATCCAATAGGTCCAACGGGTCCCGAATCTAGATCCAAAATTTTCTAAGTGGGGAAAGATTTCGAGTTTTGACAAACCCGTCCCAGACCCGCCCGCTGGCTGCCATCCCTATATCAAAAGGAATAAATGGATGGAGATGAGATGGAGGAGGAGTCCGTGGTGCAGAATGTGAGCATTGATGAGAGAGAATGAGGGGTAGGGTGGACCAAGTCAAGCATTATGTGTTTGTACTCTAATTCAAGGTCAACTTGACTTGCTTTTCCGGTCTTTTACACCAATACACCAAATTATAATAATTATCATATATATATACACGTATATATATCACTCAACAACTTGTTTATTCATATGTATAATAATTAAAGACATAAAATAAGACAAAGGATAAGTTGAAAGGGATCCTATATACATAAATAGAAGACGAGAATTTTCTGATTTCGAATTGATTAATGAATCGGTAACTATGTGATCAGGCTGAGATCGCAGATCGCGCTCCAGGTCGTTATCCACCTCCAGCTCCTGATCACCGATAACCTGACAATGAAAAGCAAACGTCACCTAGCCGGGGAGGGTCCGGCGAAGAGGCTCCGACGCTCAAGTCAGTGTTAATAATGATCCTGAAAATATCTCTCCTCTCCATTCTGTAAAGAAATTCAAGAAAATATCAACCAACCTCCGTACCTCTCTTTTTGATTCTCTTTATACTGATCATCTCCGCAAGCTGACGTGTCTCCTCCATGATCTTCATACCTGCTCCCACGACTGCTCATCATGCCCTCACGGTCCGTTCTTTAAGGCCTTAACACTGCCCATAATTATCTAATAACTTAGACAAAGTTAATACTTGGTCAAACCCCTCTCTCTGCCTTAGACTATTTCTACCCCTCCTTCGGAGGGTATATCGGTCTTTTCCTGACTCCCCTCATCACTATGAATTATCAAATTATTGGATGATGTGAGTTATTTTACGTCAGTTTGATATTGGTTTGATATTTTATATAATTGGATTCGAGAGTAAATGCAAAAATGACGCTGAATTATACGTGGTTTAAAAATAAAATTGTAAGGTAGATCGAAAAATCCAACTTGAATTTTCAAGTAAAGTGAGCATAAAAATTCATAATTGTGTATTCAAGGTAAAAAGTAATGAGAGGAGGGGTGAGAGGGAATGGGGATGAACACACGAATATTGCAATCAATAATCATTTATAGTGTGTAAGACAAGACACTTGAGATATAGAGTGGACCAAAGAAAGCAACATCTTATCTGACTAAATTACAGCCAATCAATTCTAATTCAAATTGGAGTTAGATTAAATTTGAATCAACTGAATGTTAAGTATAATGCATTTATTGTGTAATTAATGTATAATTTTAAAAAACTGATCATGACAAGTACAATACATTGGATAATTACAGTTTTGGTTCTTATATATTGACATTAATTCGTTTTCGGTCCCTAAACATATTGAAGTTCTTTTTCAGTTCTTCAACTTTTAAAATATTAACCATTTCGGTTCTTAAGTCTAATTAATGATCATTTTGCCCTTTTTGAAATAAAATATATAATCCAACTATCCATGATTAGGCCCAACATGCTTTTGAAAATAAAATTAAGCCTTCATAAATTCATACTTTTCTTTGACCGTCCTGTTCCCTGGTATTCTAAGTCCTCAGTATTCCTGGATAGTGTGGTTAGACAAAGTCTGTAAATCAGAAACTTGAAATATCCCGAGAACAAGACAATCATCACTAGAAGAATTACAACATTTAACTATGGTTAATTGTCATGGTTCATAACAAATAGTTATGACCAAGAACACACAACAGTTTTTGGCCGTTGTTTTTATAAATCTGGCTAAAAAATTTGTCATGTCTAAAAGCCATTACAAATATTTTGACCATGATTCTTAGTCATGATAAATAATTTTTTCATGATGTAAAAATTAGTTTTTTGTATCGATTTTTATTTAATCGTAATTAATAGTAATTATTTATCATGATTTTTAACCATAACTATTAATATTGTAGCCAATAAACACTCACTGCTCACTCTTTATTTAGTTTCCCAGAAGCTTCATCACTATTTGCTTGCAGAAGTTCAACTAAACTACCACCAAAATAAAAGAGAAAATGGCGGGCCCCATTCTTGTATTGTAAGAGGAGTCGTCCACAATCCCAACTCCAAAAACCAGAAATTTCAAACTAAATCATATAATGTTGACTTTTTTGATGTTATTGTTTGTCTGGATTTTAAGTTTCCATCTTGGTCGTCGTTTTCATATCTTCAGTATCCAATCCATCTATTTCCTCCTTGGCACGTAAAAGGAATAGTAATTCACCCACACATTGACTCGATCTAATTTCAAAGTTTTCAGTATTGATACAGTATATTACATTTATCATATAATTACAAATTTTGTGTTTGCTCGTCCCCATGAGTCCCTCTCTCCTTCGGCTGCCTTTTTATCCTTCCAAGACTCGTTTTACGATCTCCCTCTCTTTATCCTTGTATATAACCAGAGATGGATGCAAGGGGAAAAAAATGAAGGAAAAAAGAGAAACTGTAATTCTTGATTGAATCAATGTTAACTGTAATCTTCGTCTTTCTTCTTCTCTTCTGTTCATCAAAAGTACTTTGTTGTAACCAAATTGAGCGTGATGCCCTTCTGTCATTCTACAACGAAACCTCTACTGCTCCTCCTCTCAATTGGTCAGCCACAGATTGTTGCCGATGGGAAGGTGTAGCCTGTGAAGGGTATGGCAGTCGGGTCACTCGTTTGTCCTTACCGGGTCGGGCTCTGTCAGGAACCATCACTCCCTTTCTTGCGAACCTTTCGTTTCTTTCTTACCTGAATCTTTCCGGCAACCATCTCTCCGGCTCATTTCCCCTCACTGTTTTTCGCTCCTTGAATCGTCTCAGGACTCTTGACTTGAGTTCCAATCGGTTTTCGGGTCTACTCCAGCCGCCGGAATTGTCAGGTACCTTCTTGCCCGTTTCCATCCGGGCTTTGGATCTATCCAGCAATCGCTTTAATGGGTCCGTAGATCCTTCGATTCTTCGCCGGGCCAAGAATTTGATCAGCTTCAATGTCAGCAACAACAGCTTTTCAGGTCCCATTCCTTCTTCTATCTGCAGAAGCTCCCCCTTTCTCCGAGTCTTGGATTTCTCCATGAATCAATTCGCTGGTGGTATATTTGATGGGTTTGGTGAATGTTCTAATTTACAGATTTTCCGGGCAGGTTTTAATTCTCTCTCAGGATGGCTGCCCAACGATGTTTACAGAGTGAGAACATTGAAGGAAATTTCTCTATCTAACAATCACTTTTCGGGGCCCATCAATGGTAGCATTGTTCTTCTTTCCGGCCTCAGAGTTCTTGAGCTCCATGTGAATGAATTGAGTGGTGGGCTGCCGATGGATATTGGGTTGCTCTCCAATTTGGAGCAACTTCAGCTGCACACCAATAGCCTCAACGGCAGTCTGCCTCCTTCTTTGATGGACTGCACCAACTTGACAACTCTGCTCTTGAGAAACAATCGGTTTGGAGGAGAAATTTCCAGTCTTGATTTCTCTAAACTCCAGAGATTACAAGCTATTGATTTAGGGAACAACAGCTTTGTGGGAAGAATTCCGGATAGCTTGTGCTTGTGCAGGTCAGTGACTGCTGTCCGACTGGCGTACAACGCTCTAGTAGGCGAAATACCACCTTGCATGGCTTCACTAAAGTCGCTAACACATCTCTCAGTTTCGGATAATTACCTATCTAATGTTGTTGGAGCTTTGAGGACTCTCAGGAATTGTGATAATCTCGCAGTTTTGTTCATGTCAAGGTGCTTCCATGATGAGACGACGATCACTGATGATGACTTATGGCATCAAAGTGGCTTCCAAAATCTGCAAATCCTGACTCTGGGAGGATGCAATCTCACAGGCCAAATCCCTTCTTGGATTGCAAAATTGAGGAACATCAAAGTCTTGAACCTCTCCTACAACAAAATTTCAGGGCCAATTCCAACTTGGGTAGGAGATATGCCACACCTGTTTGTCCTCAACCTCACCAAAAACTTCCTGTCCGGAGACCTTTCACCTGAAATTTGTCGGCTGCCAGCTCTTATAGCAGATAATGCCAGTACCGACTTGAGTTACTTAGCATTGCCTTTCTTGTTTGACAGCCTCCAATACAATCGCCTGTTCAACTTGCCGCGAGGACTCAAAGTTGGGAACAACAGTCTGACTGGCAACATCCCCGAAGAATTAGGCCGACTGAAACTTCTCCATGTTTTGGACCTCAGCAACAACAACTTCAACGGCAGCATTCCTGATAAACTGTCCGGTCTCCTTAATTTGGAGAAGTTGGACATGTCGGGGAACCATCTCTCGGGCAAGATCCCTCAATCACTAACAGGGCTTCATTTCTTATCCTTGTTCAGCGTGGCGTACAACGATCTTGAAGGAGAAATTCCGAGTGGGGGTCAGTTTAATACATTCCCTGCAGCTTCATTTGAGGGGAATCCCAAACTCTGCGGCAATGTGCTCAAGAGAAACTGTACAGTTGTTACTCAAGTGGATATGATGCCTGAGGAAGAGCCTGAGGTTGAGAGCTCATGGTATGATATACCTTTTGGGTTGGGATACTTTGTAGGATTTTTTGCTGTCAGCGTCACTTTATTGTTCACTAGTTTCCTGGACAAGTGTTAGGTTATAACACTAATTATGTAGAAACCAGGTGTGTGACTGTGTGTAATATATTAACATCACAACTAATTTCCACATTACTTTACATCCAATTAACACATAGTATTTATCATGTCACGACAACATAATACAGATCCTATGATGGATATTATTACATTCGATTAATATAAAAGAAATTACCAAAGAATATGAAATACAAATCTGTAATCATCAGCGTAACCCCTCCCCCCTCCCCACCCCAACAAAATGGACAATGCCATCAAAATCTTCACAAAAGGATAGCAAACTTTTTAATCATCTTCCACTCGAACTCTGTTGGATTTCACCTCTTCTTCACATTGTGGGATTTCATAGGATTTTTGCATGATAGAGTAATGGCATCCAACCAAAACAAAAAGTTGCACTGATTTATTTCGCAATTACAATATAATTTATCTTCAGTTTCTTTGGTCAGACCAACAACTCAGATGGCCGCATTCCTTTTCCAAAATATTTAAGTATACTATATTAACCTATACTAATTTTTTTATATAGGCTTATAAGTCAGAGTAAATGGGGCCTTAGAGTTTTTGTACCTCAAATCAAAAAAATCTTCTTCCGTCTTTGATGTGGGTTTACAAGTGTACATTCTAACAAAATAAAGATGAAAAAATTAATAATCAATAAATTAATTAAGTTAGCTGCATAAAAAATAATTTATTTTATTACTTGCACGGCCTGCCCTCAACTTATTAAAAAAATATTCGCACACATAAATGTCTAACAAATGGCGTGAAAATGACATTTGCTAACTAAATGTGACACTAAAGTTTGCCAAAATCGATGCCCGTTCGCACCACCTGCGTGTATTCATCACTCCCCGTTAAAATCTAATGAAAAGGGATATCTTGCTGCGTTTTAAATAATATGAATTTTTTTAACTTATAAACATAAAATAGAGAGATTTCGTGCTATTCCCCTAAATGTTGGGGGGGGTGTTATGCAATTTAGCCAAAGGAATATAAAAACTTACAATTGAAACCTACTCACAGATATCATTTAATACTTTTTGCTGATTTGAACGAGAATATCAACAGAATTTCAGAATCTAAAACTAGTCTTTTGCTTCCTGAAAACTAATGGAGTGGAAAACTGTTTGCCCAAACTTTGTTCGGTCGAAACCAATTCAATCACAAAGTAAATATATCATATCATTTTTCTTAAATTATACTTGTCATTTAATTGATTCAAATTTGATCGGATCAAGCTATCCAAAAATTTCTGTTGAGATGTACCACTTGAATATAATATGTCCACAATTTTTGCACCCCTTTTAAACTTGAGATGTACATAATTAGTATCCTCGGAAAGCTTTCCAAGTTTGTGTACTAGAGGCACTTGAATAACTCTTCTGATCAATGTTCCTAAAAAGAGAGAGAGAATCAAAAAACGACAATGGGTGGATATATATTTCAATTCAAATGAAATCATATAGTGTTGAACATTTTATAAATTGTTAGGGTTGATGAAAATTTTCATCAAAGTTTTCCAGAATTTACAACCAAATTTTAGAATGGCAAGATTGACTGTTTTCTTCACAGAAACTTCACAACCCAGACTACGTCCCCCATGTTTGGCTCAAAACCACTGATGAATGGATCACTGTAGCCCGTAGATCATTTTATAGATCAAGAATGCTCGTTAATTCGTACAATTGAAAATGCAACTATAAGTACTGGCTCTTTCCCAATCAGATACAACTTTTGCTACTCTTACTATTCTATTTCCTCTCAAAAACATATTCCAATCAATGACATGAGCATCACATAGCCTTTGCAGAAAACCCTCACAATCCGGTCTTAACACTTCATCTCTTTTGGAGGCATTACATTATTCTGGAAGAATACCTTTATTTTGGTGTAGCATCACATAAACCCCTAGTTAAAATTTTCATAAATATACACCGATGTTTTTTGAAACAACACTACAGCACTGACTCAACTTTTGATGTGCCCATTATTTGCACCCCACAGGTTTAGTTTTGAGTTCACCTGAAATCAAAATTGATCATACGATGATTATTCACTGTTGTCATGTGAATTGTGTAGAAATTAACAAAATTCAAATGATGGAGTTTGCAACTTCCTGTCAAAGTGATCCATTTTTTACTTTCCTTTTTGTCCTTCCAATTACACACATTTAATCATCATCTCCCTCTCTCTTTATCCACTGTATTTGCATGTATATAACAGGAGGTGGATGTAATGGGAAAAACCAAGAGAAAAGATAAAAACAATGTTAACTCTCAATATTTTCGTCTTTCTTCTTCTCTTCTCTTCATCAAAAGCACTCTCTTGCAATCAAATTGACCATAATTCCCTTCTATCATTCTACCAACACATCTCTTCTCCGCCTCCTCCTCTCAACTGGTTATCTTCCACTCGCTGTTGCCAATAGGAAGGTGTAGCTTGTCATAGCCATGATCATCGGGTCACCCCTTTGTCCTTACCGGGTGGGGCTCTGTCAGGAACCCTTACTCCCTTTCTTGAACCTTTCCTTCCTTTCTCATTTATATCTCTCCCGTAATCATCTCTCTGGCCTTTTCCCTCTCACTCTCCTTCATTCCTTGAATCCTCCCAAAACTCTTGATTTGAGTTTCTTATCATTTTTCGGGTCTACTCCAGCCGCCCGAATTTTCAGGTAGCTTCTTGCCCGTTTCCATCCGGACTTCGGATCTATCCAGCAATCGCTTTAATGGGTCGTAGATCCTTCGATTCTTCGCTGGGCCAAGAACTTGATCAGCTTCAATGTCGGCAACAACAGCTTTTCGGGTCCCATTCATTCTTCTATCTGCAGAAGCTCCCCCTTTCTCCGTGTCTTGGATTTCTCCCTGAATCAATTCAGCGGCCGTATGTTTGATGGGATTGGTGTATGCTTTAAGCTGCAGATTTTCCGGGCGGGTTTTAATTTTCTCTCAGGACGGCTGCCAAACGATGTTTACCGAGTAAGAACATTGAAGGAAATTTCCGTGTCTAACAATCGCTTTTCCGGGCCCATCAATGGTACCATTGTTCTTCTTTCCGGCCTCAGAGTTCTTGAGCTTCATGTGAATGATTTGAGTGGTGGGCTGCCGACGGATATCGGGTTGCTCTCCATATTGGAGCAACTTCAGCTGCACACCAATAGCCTCAGTGGCATTCTGCCTCCTTCTTTGATGGATTGCACCAACTTGACAACTCTGCTCTTGAGAAACAATCTGTTTAGACGACAACTTTCCAGTCTTGATTTCTGTAAACTCCAGAGATTACAAACCACTGATTTAGGGAACAATAGCTTAGTGGGAAGAATTCCGGATAGCTTGTGCTTGTGCAGGTCAGTGACTAGTGTCCGATTGGCAATCAACGGGCTGGTGGGTGAAATCCCTCCTTGCATGACTTCACTAAGATCTCTAACAGCCACTAATAACCTGTCTAATATTGTTGGAGCTCTGAAGACTCTTAGTAATTGTGACAATTTAAAAGTTTTGTCAATGTGAGCTGCTTCCATGATGAAACCACGATCGATGATAAGGACCTATGGCATCAAAGTGGCTTTCAAAATCTGCAAATTGAAGGATGCAACATTTCACCAATTTCATTTTCATGATTTAGTGTATATCGTTATAACGTGAAGTCTCGTTTTGCAATAAAATCAAGTCGGTTGGACATTATGCAATTATAAAACAAGTAGACATTTTTATATTTGTATTTTATTGTAATATTTTTTAACAAATTGATTGTAATTATAATTATACAATTTCAATATTATAATTTTTTGCTTATAAATATTACCTTACACCTAAACACTTCTCACCTTCACACTTTCAAACTTCTCACACTTTCACAATTCTTCTACATTCACACTTCTCGTGCGTCAAAGCGTAGAACTATTCATTCACATTATCTTGGAATTGAAAATAGAATCAAGAATTTTATTTTATAGTATTTCTCAAATAGGTTTTAAGAATATTGAGATTGGGATGTCCCTTGATTCTATTTTTGATCTCATGGTAATGTGAATAAATAGTTCTATGCTTTTGAAATACGTTCATACATTCTCATGAATCGATTCATGTTCTTCCTAAATTAGGATTTTTCTAATTTTATTATATTTTATAAATTGAGGAATATAATTAATTTATAAAAAATAAGATTAAACAAAAAAAGTTATTTAAAAGCATGTTGTGGATGCCAACCACGACTCGACATAAAATTGCTATATATTTTATATAAATTATATTTTTTTAATTTTTTTAATAATAAAAAATTAATTAACCCACATGTAACGTTAATACTATTTAAAAGGTATTCAACATCTGCTCATTTGGTATTCAAAAACCCATGGCATCTTTGTTCAACTTAGAAAAATCAAGATAAACATCCACTATATAATACAATTAGAAAAATAAATATATTAGGCCTATTGTTTCTAAATGTCCCACAAACTATTATTATGTTAATTACATTTTAATTTGCAAATATTCTTATTCGTTTAATTAGCCCCGAGCCCGTTATGATTTCGCCAGACTACCCGCGTCCCAAGCTAGGACGAAGGGTGCCCTAGAAAAGAAAACTCAATAGGCTTATTGGACAGTTTCATTAGAGATCCTTCTATTTTTAGATCAGTTTGATTTGATTCGAATAATAGTTCAAAGAGCTGTAGTATAAATAAAATAGTTGAACATAGAGGTTTATAATTGCAAACTCAAAACTATTTAAGGTTGTGTTCTTGAAAGAATGCATCTTCTATTTTTGTGTTCTCTCTGTCAAGTACTGGACATTGAGCGTAAAGCTCTGGAGCATGGCAGTGGATAAATGAATGCAAATAGCACTGTGTTAGATGTGTGGATGGAATAACTCAGCATCAATGGTCCAATAATGTAATAAAGAATAATAAATGTGTTTGACACATTACCTAAAGGTCTACTGAATGGGATCGGATTTTTGTTGCAAATTATATTTTATTTTTTATGGCGTTCAATATATACATGTTATGTTATTTTCAGTAGTGTATTGAATAGAGTAGGAGATGAAACATCCGATGGCAACACAAAAATTCAACCCGCTCTTGCATGGACCCGCCACTTACTCTCTCTCACTATCAGTGATAATGTGTTTATGGCTACATGCATATAAGAGATGGATCTATGAAAATTCAACCAAGTGAACAAACCACTCTTCTGAGTTTGGAAATCAATCAATGTTAACTCTCAATATCTTCGTCTTTCTTCTTCTCTTATCTTCATCAAAAGCATTCTCTTGCAATCAAATTGACCATAATTCCCTTGTATCATTCTACCACCACATCTCTTCTTCTTCTTCTTCTCCTCCTTCTCCTCTCAACTGGTCATCATCCATTCCCTGTTGCCAATGGGAAGGTGTAGCTTGTCGAAGCCATGATCATCGTGTTATCCGCTTGTCCTTACCTGGTCGGGCTCTGTCAGGAACCCTTACTCCCTTTCTTGCAAACCTTTCCTTCCTTTCTCACTTAAATCTCTCCCGTAATCATCTCTCGGGCCTTTTCCCTCTCACTCTCTTTCACTCCTTGAATCGTCTCAAAACTCTTGACTTGAGTTTCAATAGTTTTTCGGGTCTACTCCAGCCGCCCGAATCATCAGGTAGCTTCTCGCCCGTTTCCATCCAGACTTTGGATCTATCCAGCAATCGCTTTATTGGGACCTTAGATCCTTTGTTTCTTCGCCGGGCCAAGAATTTGATCAGCTTCAATGTCAGCAACAACAGCTTTTCGGGTCCCATTCCTTCTTCTATCTGCAGAAGCTCCCCCTTTCTCCGAGTCTTGGATTTCTCCATGAATCAGTTCAGTGGCGGTATATTTGATGGGCTCGGTGGATGTTCTCAGTTACAGATTTTCCGGGCAGGTAGCAATTATCTCTCAGGGTGGCTGCCGAACGATCTTTTTGGTGTGAGAACATTGAAGGAAATTTCTCTGCCTAACAATCGCTTTTCCGGGCCCATCAATAATAGCATTGTCCATCTTTCCAGCCTCAAAGTTCTTGAGCTCCATGTGAATGAATTGAGTGGTCCGCTGCCGACGGATATCGGATCACTCTCCAATTTGGAGCAACTTCAGTTGCACACCAATAGCCTCAGTGGCACTCTGCCTCCTTCATTGATGGACTGCATCAATTTGAAAACTCTGCTCTTGAAAAACAATCATTTTGGTGGACAGCTTTCCAGTCTTGATTTCTCGAAACTCCAGAAATTGCAAACCATTGATTTAGGGAACAATAGCTTTGTGGGAAGAATCCCGGATAGCCTGTGCTTGTGCAGGTCAGTGACTGCTATCCGATTGGCAATCAACGCTCTGGTGGGCGAAATCCCTCCTTGCATGGCTTCACTAAGATCTCTAACACACCTCTCAGTAGCCACTAATAACCTGTCTAATGTTGTTGGAGCTCTGAATACTCTTAGTTATTGTGATAATTTAAAAGTTTTGTTACTGACGGGGGGCTTCCATGATGAAACCTCTCTTGATGATAACGACCTATGGCGTCGAAATGGCTTCCAGAATCTGCAAATTCTGTCTCTGGAAGGATGCAATCTCACAGGCCAAATCCCTTCCTGGATTGCAAAATTGAAGAACCTCAGAGGCCTGGACCTGGCCGACAACAGAATTTCAGGACCGATTCCAACTTGGTTAGGAGAAATGCCAGACCTGTTTGCCGTCAACCTCACCAAGAATTTACTGTCTGGGAACCTTCCACGTGAAATTTGTGGGTTGCCGGCTCTTACCACAGATAAAACCCGTCAAGACTTGAGTTACTTAGCTCTGCCGTTTATAGTGAACAAACAAGAATACAATCGTCTGTTTAACTTGCCAGGAGGACTGGTAGTTGGGAAAAACAATCTGAGTGGCAGCATCCCCAGTGAAATTGGCCAGCTGAAACATGTCCAGTATTTGGACCTCAGCAACAACAACTTCATCGGCAGCATTCCTGACACACTGTCCCATCTCGTCAATTTGATGAACTTGGATATGTCGGGGAACCATCTATCTGGCCAGATCCCTCCATCACTAACGGGGCTTCATTTCTTGTCGTCATTTAGCGTGGCGGATAATGATCTTGAAGGAGCAATTCCCAGTGGGGGGCAGTTTGAAACCTTTCCTGCCGCTTCATTTGAAGGGAATCCCAAGCTTTGCGGCAATGTGTTGAAAAGAAAATGTGGGGTCGTCAAACAAGTTGAGGTGGAACAGCCTGAACCTGAGCCTGAGAGTTCATTGTTTAATATTTTATCTTTCGGGTTGGGATACATGGCAGGACTGGTTGCCATCACCATCGCTGTGTTGTTCCGTAATTCCTGATTAAGTTTTAGTTTTAAACACTAATTACGTAGGGACAGTCTCTATAATATGTTATTCATCCATTGGACTCAGGTCATAATAGTGTGTTATCTTCCATAGCAAAGCATGATTATATGATTTAATTTTCACTATCTAGTATTATCACAATCCATCAATATACGACCAACAAAAAAAATACTCCAACGACCAATAGATCGAAGCATCATTATTATATACAATGCGTGTATAAATTTATATAACGATATTTCTTTCATATTAACATATTAGATTTCTTATTTCATTTTTTTTTGCATTTTATATTCCAATTAATATATATAAATTACGTGTACAAAGATTATATTATACACATGTAATGCATCTATATTAAATAGAATAGAAGGTGCAGCAAAATTTAAAATAGAAAATTTAATCCGCTCTCATATATTTGATATCATAGCGATTAATTAATGGTTGTGTTACCAAGATCTAACTTCACATTTAAGATCTCAAGTAATAAATTCATGTGATGAGCCCACATAGACTTATGTCAAACAAGTGCGTTTGAGGGTGTTTTTTAGTTTTTTTTTTTATCTTATTTTTTACTAAAATACTCTGATGGTGTTTATATATTTCACATGGACATCGTTTACTTGTTTTGAGTGATTCTTTTTTGCATTTTCATCTATCTAAAAAATAAAATATTTTTCAAAATATATTTACTTAAAAATATGAAAAAATAAAGTTTATAATTTAAATTAACATCACAATAGGCTAGAATAATATATCATCGAGGAAAATTGTACTTGCGGAACATATAATCTGTATCTATACTATATATAAAGTTGTGGAACCAAAAGTATTTATTCTCATAATGAGAAGACATTACATCCTTATTTAAGAAATATTCTTAATAATAAATTGAATTAGTTAAAAAGAAAAATTTGTATGAAGGAAATTATTTAGTAGTTTTAAAACTCTAAACAACTGTTTATAAGTTTAGGATTAACAATTTTTAAGCTAAAACGAAATAAAAAGACAAAAATATTCAATGTGATTAATTTTCTAAACATGATTTTAAATATTTTAAGAAAATTATATGTATTAGTATTGAGTCCTTGAAATTTCTGTTCTTAGCACAACTTGTAGCATAATTGAAGGAATATTTCAAGTTTGGCCTCTGAAAGCTCCTCCCATTTGCATTATAATCTCTTGTCAATTTCTGCAATTGCTGAGAATAATTGAAGGCAGACATACAAGGCAAGGCCTCTACAGAAAGATACAACTCATCATATATATATCAGATAATGCATCCTATGACAATGAATGCTCAAGTTGCTAACTTTCTGCCTGAAGAAAATGAAGAGGACTCGCCGAATGGTTATCTCCAGAAGTGGTAATTATTCGTATTCCGAGCTCATCGTTGCCCAATATCTGTTGCTGTTGATGTATTTTTCTGGCAGAACGTACGATGTAGAAGCTACAGTCTTGAACTTCAATCATCTGGAGTGTCGTTATGTCTCCAATACCTTGTGGGATTTCCGTTAGGCGGTGGCATTCCCTTAGGACCAGCTGCTGAAGGCTTGGAAAGTGGGAGGCATCTGCATCCCAGCTCATTGGATCTGAATTCTCTACTAGTAAAAGCTTTAGTTGAAAGAACCCCCCTTCAACTGCTCCCCATATCTGTCCCTCAAACGCAAACGATCTTAGTTTGAGAACCTCAAGCTTGGGTAACACTGCAAGTTTAGCCATATCTTCCCATGGCAAAAAGCTACCACTCAGTGTCAGTTTCTTCAGGTTTGCAGGGAAGTGATCACCACTAGGCAGCCGATGCTTTCTAGGTCTATAGAGAAAAGAACACTTCAACGTTTCGAGTAGATTCAGAGAAGCAAGATTGCTGAAGTATTCAGACGTCTGTTCAGCTTTGGAGTTGCTTTCGGTAGCAAAGATTTCCAGTTTCTTTAGTGCAGGAAGACAGGCAAAGACTTCTTTAGAACAACTGAATGGTCCTGTTAATGTAGAAATAGTCTGCAGGTTTTGTAGAACAAATTGACTCTTCTCTTTAATTCCCCTGCTATAAGGAAGTGGAAAATAGCAACCCCTTTTCAAACGGATATGCCTTAGCTGTGGCATCATCCAAATTTCCCTTGGCAAATACTGACCTTCCCAGATGTGATCGATGATCAAAGTTTGTAGGTTCTGAAGTTTGAATATTGATCTGGGAAGCTCACAATTAATTGCAAGCGCCAAGTACCGTAGATGAATTAACTCTACTATCTCAATGGGAAAATGATTAGATTGTAGAAGTTCAATATCCAAGACTCTGAGCAATTTGAAGTCCAACCGATCCATGACTTCCAACAGAAACATGTCAGGCAGATTTTTTTGTATATCATACAAGAGAAAACTACGTGTGAGTGGCATTGGACGCACTTTAAAGTGAACGATATTTGCATGAAGAAGGCTAATACGCCTGGGAGCAACAGCTCCCATTAGAAAAGCTTGGGCGTATCGCTCTATCACATGTAGAAAATTTTCATTCCGAGCTTCTATCATGCACAAGTCGCGCAACAGATCATGAATCCGGCAAGTTTTTATTCGACCATTCAACCTTCTTTTTCCCACTAGAATCAGATTTCTGTTGACAAGATCCTCCAAGTAATCATTTGCAACATCTTCTAAGCATTTGCTTCTTACTGGCAGCACGAACCCTTCCGCTATCCACAGCCATATCAGCCTTGACACAGGTATTTCATAGTCTTTTGGAAAAGCTCCCATATAAAGAAAACAAGCTTTTAAGAAATTAGGCAAGTAGTTGTAACTCAAGGCAAGTATGTTCATGCAGTGTTCTGGATCTTCAGCAACAATTGACTGATCTACGCTCTCTGCTAATCTCGTCCAACTTCCCGGTGTCTTGTCCATCTTACTCAAAATCCCGGCAACTACAACAATGGCTAGTGGCAGCCCTTGACATTTAACTGCAATTCGCTTCCCGACTTCGATCAATTCTTGAGGACAGCTTTCTTTTGGGAACAGCTTACTCTCCAAAAGCTCCCAACTTTCAGCAGCTTGGAGGAAATGCATGTGATGACCAGAACTTGTAGGATCAACATAAGCAGCAATATCACCCAGCCGACTAGTCAACATTATTCGACTACCATTCTTATCATCCGGCAAGAACCTCGTCAGGATATCCCAGTCCCTGGTTTGCCACATATCATCCAAGACCACCAAGTATCTCATGCCTTTTAAGGCTTTGTACACTTTCTCCCCCAATTCTTCATTACTCATCTGGCTAGTATTGTACGTGACATTCGCAAAACATTTCAAAAGCCCCAAAAACATTTCTCTCACTCGATATGGTTGAGACATTAAATGCTTCTGAGGTATAGTGATCCATGCCCGGACATAAAAATGATAAATGATGAAGGGATCATTGTAAATTCTTTCAGCAAGAGTCGTCTTACCAATTCCGCCCATCCCCACAATGGGAATAACTTGCCGATCCAACGGAAATCCGCTAAGTTGATGCAGCAGTTTTAGAATGTAAGCGTCGAGGCCCACCAGCTTATTACTATCCTCCTCCGCAATTGGTGTGAAATCTGAAGGCATAGTAAACTTCCTGTCAGATATGCTCTTCTTTTCAAACAATTGCACAACCTCAGACTTGATGGACTTGATCTCTTCAACTATTTGGGAAAAGCTTTGGTGGGCTATCAGGGAAATCTGCTTCCACCCAATACTCTCTTCCGGCGAGCAAGCGGCCCGCCGGGCCTGGCTGATGTACAGGCGTGAATCGATGAAATCTGCTGCCTTGTGAGCCGCATCCCTTATCTGTATCTCCAATTGATGATCATGCTCTCTCTCGTCTGAATCCTCATGCAGGAAGAGTTTCAGAAAGTTGACTTCATCCCGAAGAGATTCTATCTGGTCTTTGCTCACATGATGAAGCAGATGTGAATAATCAGGTTGTAGGATTTGTTCCAGACTCTGCATAAACAGAACTACAGCAGCATAAGCCATTCTCTGTCTCCAGGCTCAAGAATTGAAACTTGATAGTATCCCAGATCTTGAAACTCCACTTACGCGGGTGGTTGGGCTTTTTTCAACCTATTGACTTCTGATCAGAGACCAATTAGCTCTATGTTCCTTCTCGTAATAAAAAGACAAGTAACCACTATCATAAAAAGACAAGCAGCCACCAACCTAAAGCAGAAGCAGAAAATTATCATAAAGACATCAAGATATAATATAAGGTCAGTTGGAGGAGCAACTGAAGGATAACTTGATAACTATCACTGGCCGGCCACAATTAAATGATTCGGGCACATAATTTTTTCATGGGACGTTTGTTGTTCGAATTTGAGTGTGAGTATAAAAAAAAAATACTTACTCTTAAATAAAACCTAATGAAGAAAATTTGTCTTAATTTTAAGTCTTATATATACTTCAAAACTTATTTGCCTAATTACTGTCTCGGAAATAAAATTTGAGTGCCGAGGCATTTGAAGTCGTGTTTTACTATTCCTCCATTTATTCTTTCAAGCAGAATGCAAATTTTTCTTTTCTTATCTACTTTTTGTACTTTTATTTCACCGACCAAATATTTTTATTCGTTGCTCATATTTATTCATCGTCTTATGTTACGTTCCTCGTTTCTCATTTTTCAAATGGTTGTAATAAACATTATCTTTTGAATTAATTTGGAAATCATACCAGTCATTCAAAAGCAAAACATAAAATTGCATATGCTAAATCTATTTTATCTTAAAATGAAATATATCAAAATATATTTGCATTAATTAATCTCAATAGAGATTTTGTTTTTTACTTTAATTAGTTGACTCTCATTTTTTTTATAAATTCAATTACCAAACTTGATTATGATATTTTCACTATTTTTATCTCTTATAAGAAACTCATTACTTAGTACTTAATTATACTAATTCTTCGGGATGTTGCCACTCAGACTGTTATTCCAGACTTTAAGTCCTCGTGCCACATTAGATAGGCGACAGTCTGACTGTCGAGTACGGAAGGCAGCGGTAAGTAACCCAAGTCTAAACTGGTGTTATCCGGGATGAGAGCTGGCAACCGGCCAATTTCAGGTGGGAGATCTCCGGACAAGAAGTTCCTTCATGAGGTAGAGGTCAAACAGGCTTGGCATATCTCCTAACCAAGATGGAATTGGTCCTGAAATTTCGTTGCATGAGAGGTTCAGGACTTTGAGGTTCCTCAATCTTGCAATCCAAGAAGGGATTTGGCCTTTGAGATTGGATCCTCCCATAGCCAGAATTTGTAGATACTGGAAGCTACCTTGATGCCACGAGTCTTTATCATCAATCATCTCGCCGTGGAAGCAGCTCTCTATGAGCAGAACTGCTAAATTATCAGAGTGCCTCGGAATCTTCAAAGCTCCAACAACATTAGACAGGTAATTATTCGCAAGCAAAAGGTGCGTTAAAGATCTTAGTGAAGCCTTGCAAGGTGGGATTTCGCCCACTAGTTTATTGAACGCCAACCAGACAGCAGTCACTGACCTGCACAAGCACAAGCTATCCAGAATTCTTCCCACAAAGCTATTGTTCCCTAAATCAATGGCTTGTAATGTCTGGAGTTTAGAGAAATCAAGACTGGAAAAGTTGTCCTCCAAACAGATTGTTTCTCAAGAGCAGAGTTGTCAAGTTGGTGCAGTTCATCAATGAAGGAGGCAGACTGCCATTGAGGCTATTGGTGTGTAGCTGAAGTTGCTCCAAATTGGAGAGCAACCCAAGGTCCATCGGCAGCCCACCACTCAATTCATTCACATGCAGCTCAAGAACTCTAAGGCAGAAAAAATAACCGAAGGATCTAGGGACCCATTAAAGAGATTGCTGGATAGGTCCAAAGTCCGGATGGAAACGGGCAAGAAGATACCTGAGGATTCGGGTGATTGGAGTAGACCCGGAAAATGATTGAAACTCTGCTCAAGAGTTTTGAAACGATTCAAGAATGAAAAAGAGGTTTAATACAATTTAACCTCATGTGATATTACAGAAAAAGATAACAATTTACACTCTGTAAGGATAAACGAGTGACCCGATCATCACAGTTTTGACAAGCTACACCTTCCCATTGGCAACAACAAATGGATGACGACCAGTTGAGAGTAAAGATGTGGTCGTAGAATGATACAAGCAAATTATGATTCATTTGATTGCAAGAGAGTGCTTTTGATAAAGAGAAAAGAAGAAGAAAGAATTCGGAGATAACATTAATTGAACTTGAAGCTCAGAAAAGTCGATCAATGTTTTGTTTTCTTTATTGAATTTTCATTCATCCATATCTTATACGATATATGCGGCCATAAACACACACTAACTGAGAGAGAGAGAGAGAGGCGGGTCCAGGCAAGAGACCTTCACGTAATGTATCACAAATATCATTTTTTAAGATAAATTACAACCACCTTCTCTACAGTTTAATATAATTACAAATACCTCCTCATTCACACACCACATCTAATCCAATGCTACTTGCATTTCATTTATCCACTGCCATTCTCCACAACCAAAATTTCATCAAGACTAAATGTCCAATACTTTTTGACACAGAACACAAAAAGAGAAGATGCATTTTTTAATGAACATAAGCTTAAATAGTTTTTGAGTTTGCAATTATAAACCACTATAGTTTATTAGCCTCTCCATCTCTCAAAACAACTTTGTTATGTGTTGTGGTACAAATACAGTTCAAAATCCCCTGCGAAAAATATCACTCACTTCAATCTAACTACCATAGTTTAACTTATAGATAATCTAATCACTACAAGAATTTACATGTAAACTCGAACCAGCACAGGCAGTTGACGGTGCTCTTCAACTCCTCGTCGCCCTTTAGGCAATACCCAACTTCTTATAAATCTATGGCAACATAGAAACATGTAACAAATTAAAGAGAATATTTGGAAAGTAAAATCTCTTTAAAAGCAGATGAGTACTAAGATCCAATTGCTGACAAATGCTTTGTATCAGTGACAAAAATCTTATATGCATGAGCTCTAAAGTCTATGAAAATAATCTTTTCACTAACCTTAATTATATTAAAATTTTAAGATATTAAAATAGTAAAAGGAAGGCTTATTAGTCAGCTTACGAGCATTTTAACATATGCGCTTGAGCTCAACGTAACATGCAAAAAAACAAATTTTTCAATAGTGATATGCAATGCAACAAAACCCCCCTTTCCCATACCATTGCTGAACTTTACGAAATTCAGTGAGAACTGGGTATATATTCTCAAAGGCAGTATATGTCTCATCTCTGACCTGAAAAGGTTGAAAAGCATTGCATTACATCGTATGCGCACATTAAAGGGATAGAGTATAACATAGCAATAGGACAAACAAAAACAACTTTCACTACCTTAGCACCCGTGAGAACAATCTTTCCGGATACAAAAATCAGCAGCACAATCTTCGGTTGTTTCATCCGATAGATTAATCCAGGGAAGAGTTCCGG
The DNA here is from genome assembly GCF_026168435.1 of Sesamum indicum. Lineage (NCBI taxonomy): Eukaryota > Viridiplantae > Streptophyta > Magnoliopsida > Lamiales > Pedaliaceae > Sesamum > Sesamum indicum. Next base: position 4,557,386 of record NC_142665.1, on the reverse strand, counting down.
CTCATACTATACCAAAAAAAATTTGCAAATAAAGATTATATAGGTACTTTCTGAATATCAACATAATGATGTCCAGATTTCGACTCTATAACAATTAACTGATGCAACGTAATTCATCAATTAGGCAATAATTTGCAGATTCGACTATTTTAAGGGTCCGAAATTATTAAGGAAAAACAAAATTCAGTTTGACACACATGAAAATGCTTAATTGGTTGTACCATGACCTTGCAATGAAATCCAAGGAAAGAAATGGTCAACCATGTGACTAAAGCCAAACTTGTGCATCTCAATATTGGCATTTCTAAGTCATGGTGGATTTCATCTATGTTATTCATTTATGCAAATCTAAATCATCCTTCACTAAAGATGGGAAAGCAGGTTTTAGAATCTTTTTCATAAAGTTTCCAAATAGGATTTTTAACAGAACTCCATTTTAGGCACAGAAATAACACCTCTGAAATGAGAAAATTGGTTCTTCATTGCAAATAAATCAGTGCATACACATCACTACCAAAACCCAATCATTATAATAACCAAGGTAATCTTAAGCAGAATGTTAGAGAAGAGCAGTGGGCTTCAACACAAGAAATTTCCAATTTTAACAAGACCAATCAACTTCAGCATAATCAGATAGATTATTTGTAGCATTTAGGAATTAGTAAGAAACAAAAACACTAGATGAGGTTCAAGTAGGATCATCCATCCAAAACCAACACACAACCCCAATGTCTGTTACGTTTTTCTCAAAACAAAGAACAAGAAATCATAATGACAGTCAAGTAACTCTGATACGGCTATGTCCCGACTGTGTCCTTACACTATATCAATCGTGGAGTCTGGTCAGAGTTTTCAGTCTTGATTTTGTCTTTAGTTGGTTCCTTTTTACTCCACTAAATATAAAAATCAATGTGGCAAGAATCCAGCATATAATAATTAACTTTTATGTTATTGTCTTTGTCTCCTGTATCTTACCAATTTCTTTTGGAATATTACTCTAAAAGAGTATCAAATTTTTTTCACCAAAAAAAGCATTGTTATAATAGTAAATAGTTCAGTAGAATTGGCTGCAAGTTTTTGGTTGTTTCGTTAGCGTTAATACAGTGCAAAAATTCTCACCCAGCTTTACATATACCAACACCAATTACTTGAGGGAGAGAACCACATCTCATCTCACTCCAATTGAGGAGCAAAGATGATAAACTGTATGAAGTATAGAGAGGTCAACAAATTACTCACACTTGAAAAGGCACCATGAGCATAGGCAAGCCCTTCAAGTCGAATGGGGAATTTTACATCACAAGAACCAACAATGTTCTGAATCTTGAAATCCTACAAGTAGTACAAAAGAGACGCATGACAGTTAGCACCATAAAACTCAATATAGGGAAAAGGACAAAACCAGCTGAGCCGACTTTGAAAAGAAAAACTAAGAAAAAAATGTAAAAGAAAAGTTCAATAGGATATGGATAAGTACCTTAAACTTGGCTGGAAAACCAAGCTTCTGAATGATTCTAGCATACTGAAGAAAATTGCAAGTATTCATGGAAAGTGAGAAAACAAAGAAAGAGACCTTAAGATGAGATACATTATATTCCTAGATGATGTCATAGAACCTAACATAGTTGAGTGACAAAAGCCAGGTAAAAAAATGGATAATTACACCCCCCCCCCCCTCGAGATTTGGTGTAACTACACATAGACCCACTGTGCTTTGGAAAATTACATCTCGTACTCCTAAGATTTGCTTCCGCGTAACAAATAAGTCTCTCCGTCAGTCAAGATTCACTGAATTTGCTGATATTAAATAAAAAAAGAATGAATAAAAATCCATACTTACCCCCGATTGATTTATTACTAATTTTTTATAGGTCAAATAACTTTTTTTATAACAAAATTACCCTCTTCACACGTTAATACATGTGAGAAGGTATATCTTCACCATTACAAGAGTAATTTAATCAAAAAAACAAATCGTTTGACCTACCATAAAGTAATAAGTCAATCAAGGATAAAAATCAATTTTCATTCAAATTTTTTTTGTTAATATCAACCAATTCAGTGAATTTTCACTTAAGGACAAATGCAAACCCTAGGTATACTATATGTAATTTTTGCAAATTACAAGGGTCTGCGTATAATTACACCAAACCTAAGGGGAGAGGAGTGTTTTATCCCTAAAAAATGAAATCACTTGTGAAAGAATCGTTAATTCATCATCTTAAAAAACCCCATAAACAGTTTACGAAGGTGGAAGGATGCTCATCTTATCCTATGCTATACCTTTCGAGCAGCCAATTTTGACTGTTGTTCACTCTTGGCTCCTGTACAAACCTGAAGCAGCAACGAAAAAAATAACTTACGTTGTCTGAAATAAAACTCATTGAACATCCATTCGCCTCTCAGGGGATGGAAAAACTAATAAAGAACGAAAAGAGGTACAAACACTGAGCATCAACCAAATATAAACAGAAATCTAAAGACCGTACTCCAAAAATTGCCTCAGCAATACCACTAGAATCTAGCTAATTAGCACTTACCATCTTTCCAGATGCAAAAATTAGAGCGGTTGTTTTTGGTTCTCTAATCCGCATAATCACAGCAGCAAAACGCTGAAATCACATTATTAAAGGGTAAATATCCAATATACATGGCATAAAATAAAATTTATAGCCCAACATAAATTCTATAGATCTATCACTTTCAGAAACTGTGTCCTCTTATTTTTGCTAATATATTTACATAACAGCTTAAGCTATACTGGATATAGATAAACTAGTACTAAAAAACCAAAGGCAAAACTTAGCCCACCACTAAACAAAAGCAGAAAGAAGAAAAACAAAACACGCAAGTTCTACAGCATTCAAACTCCAAAAGAAGCAAAATAGAAACCGCAAAAGGCACAAATTGAAACGATAACAGAACTAGCCTTTTTCCACAATCAAATTGGCAACAAGTGCTGATACATTTTATATTGAGAATTACTAAGGAGCAAAATTCCAGTTTACTTGACCTATGCATCTGATTCAATAACAAAAAGAAGAACAAGAAACAAAAACAAGAATTTCAACAGCAAGGAAGGAATAAAAGCGCCTAGAATAGGGAGAAGTTATGGAGTAGGATACCTTGGGATTGTATTCAGCATTACGAGCTTGCAGCGCTATAGCTTTAAGATCCAATTTGCAGTCCAAATTGACTGTTGACACAATATTCCTGCATATACATCAAACCAGAGCCTATTAATATCTACACAGTATAAACGCAATACAGAAGAAGATACCATCCTTGTAGCTTCTGTTCAAACATATAAGTTCTCAAGCTGTGAACTACTTACAATACAAAAAAGAGCAAATAAATGCAGCAAAATTTCCCCAAAAAGCAATATAGATAGAATAGTGAGGACATGATCTTACTGGAGAGTTGGAACAATTCCCGAGGGATGCTTGGAGAGATCAACTGGTTGGCTCCCTTCCAACCCTTGAGGATCTGCCATCAAACAAAATTACCTGCTCTTTCGAATTTTGAGCAAAATTTACCACCTGTTCAGAATACCATTACAAGAATGACTAAAATGTACGTGTAAAAAGAAAAGAATAACATTCTTTCTTCAACTTAATCAGCACAAATCCTAGCCATGCCTTCTTAAAATTCCACTTAAGTTCTTAACACCACCCCCACCCCAAGAAAAACAAAAAAAGAATGTAAGACGAGGAAAGAGATCAGATTGACCCAATCAACCTAGGAACAGATCTCCTGGTAAAATGGACAAAAATTCAACCTCTTCAAAAAGAGCTCATCACCAATCTTCATAACACACTCAGAAAGCACCACCCAATTCCCCAACCCCAACCCTCTTCAAAATCCCAAAAATCAAGAAACAACAAAAATCATAAAGCAAAACAAAAGATTGGAGTTTCCAACGTAGGAAAACAACGCGAAATGGGAATCGACGTCAAAAATTAAACAAACAATCCAGAGATCCGACCTTCACACAAGTGAATTCGAAGGATCTGGGGCTTACAATATCCTCCTCGTGTCCGTTCAACAATCGTTAAGAAAAGAGAGGGGAAAACAACAATAGAGCGGTAAGAAATTCAAAAGATCGAGTCTTTTATAGTATGAGGATGAAATTTTCGTGTGTGTGTATATATATGTCGAGGGGAGGAGGAGGAGACGAGGGATTTCTAGAGAGAGAAAGATGAATATATATGAACAAAGAAGACCAACTGCGAGGGATAGAGAGAGAGAGAGAGGATATAAAGATGTGTACAGCTATGGATTTATTTGTACAAATACAAAAAGGAAAGGTTGGGACAACAACAGGCGTTTGTAGTCCAACGGTTAGGATAATTGCCTTCCAAGCAATAGACCCGGGTTCGACTCCCGGCAAACGCATTCTCTGCCAATTTTTATCACATTCACGTTATCTTAGTTAAGACCTACCCCCAAATTTCTACTTATACCTCGGAATAAAGCCATGGGTGGTTTAGGTAGGAAAGCATCATTGTTGGCTGAAGGGTACATGTTTGGAATTTTAAGTATTTATTACGTTTCAAGTTTATTTTTGTCTATAAATAGGTCATTTTTGTCAGTAAAAATTCGTTGAATTTGTTGATATTAACAAAAATACGTCAGTAATAAATCAATTAGAAGTAAATATAAATTTTTATCCAGGGATGTGGGGGTGATTAACGTCCTTTTTTGACCTGAGATCAGAATCTTATTTTTCAAATTCCTCTTAGTTCGGTTGGTGCGTCGGACCTATTAGTTCGGCAACTCAAATAATAGTTTTTCTCCGTGGAAATTTACAGAATGCTATCCTGAATGGCTTGGAAGTGATGAAGCTAAGCAACTCAGCTCGGAGTTTGGATGGATTGTTCTCCTCTGATGGGACTTACAAGGGCCAAAATCAAGGCCTACCGCAAGTGCACTGGCCAGACCATTTTGCCCAGCTGGAGTAATTAGAGGATAACAGGGCCTAAATAGACGTGCAGCAGCACTCAAAGCAGCGAGAGGATCCCAACACGAACAATTGAGAGACAACCATAATTGAAAATCAAAACTATCACAGAAAATGAACAAATTGTGCATATCATACACTACATTTTGGAACACTATAAATGTTAAGTTCATCAATGCATTGATGTGATAGTCTGGACTAGCGACTGGCTATGGTATAAATGATTATAATTGTGACTAAAACCCTAGCAAGTTTAATAGCTTTATCAAAATTAATGGACAAATTAATTAATTTTGTGATGATTGTATAGATATATCATCTTCCAACTTTGAGCTAATAAGCAGCCCCTGACCAAAAAAACCAGCCTTCAAGTTCTTGATTTATGGTAGGACCGGGTGGATTGGTGGTTTGCTTGGAAAATTCTATGAGAAGCAGGGGATTACCTATGAATATGGAAAGGGTCGTCTCGAGAATTCAATTAAAGAATTCAAACCTTTTATTTCTCTTTTAATTTATAAATTGGATCAAATTGAATAAAATTAATACAATTATTTTAATAGCTAACTTAAAATTCTAATTAATTAATTAATTAAATTTCAATTCCAATAGAGAAAAAAGCCGCAACTATAGTTCACAATTGACTAGTCAACACCACGTACTCTCTCTTTTCATATCCCTCCTCACCCCCTCGTTAACCCCCCCCCCCCCCCGCACCCACCCACCCACTCCAGTAAACGGGCGATTGATCTCCATTCGCCGTTGGAGGGAGTAGTGCACGATATTGTGGGCCATGCAGATGCGGTGTGGCTTCATTGGGTGGCCTTGGCCGTAGTAGTAGTCATCGATTGTTGGCTAGTAGAAGTAAGACACTCGTTGCTTCCTTGTGTCGCGACAGGAAAAGGACAGTGACTTGCCGCCTAGCAGTTGTGTGTTCATCGTCAGGTGTCGTGGGATTAGCTAGAGACTCGGGCGCTAGATTATCGGGCCAATTAGGATCGATGCTTCTGATGTAGCACTCGAGTGCCAGCACCCGATCATCTATGTCGGGGCGTTGCGGCTATGGTGGCGAGGGTGAGGAAGCAGTCGACTGGGTCACCTAGGATTTGCTGATGGCCTCTTGTTGTTCTGCAAAGCGGATATAGAATCAGTTAGTTTATTTAAGAGGGATCTTAATCTATTTGGAAACATGTCTGGGCTTCGTGTAAGTTTGCATAAAAGCCATAAATATTTGGTAATTTTTTTGATAAATGGACAATTATATATATATATATATATATATTGAAATTTGGCGTCAGTATATGCAAATTTTCTGTAATTTAAAATATTATATCTAATACTTCTGAAGTTTGGTATATCTTCTTAAACACAACAGGTTCGAACAATTATATGAAATTAAACTAACTATGAAACTTTAGTTACTGTAAAATCCTAATTAATATATTTAAAACTGTTACAAATATTCCAATATAAATATATAAGTTTTTATCATTATTGTTGTTATTATTTATACTCTATTTTTTTCAAGGGTTAATTATATTTTACTATCCAAACTATGACTATTTTATACTTTGGCATCTAAATTCTTTTTTTCTTTTTTCGTGTTAACTTATACCGTCTCAACTTTATGAAATTTTACACTTTACTATTTATAACTATTTTTTCACTAATTTTTTTTATCGAAAAAGCATCAATGCAGTGCCATGTGATATTTAGGTTATGTAATGTGATATTTTTTACATATGATCAGTATGTGATTTTTTTTCGACATAAAAAACACCAAAAAAATGATCATATATGGCAAAATACAAATTTCGCAAAGTTGGGATGGTAAATTAAAAAATAAATGATGATAAAGTATAAAAACGAGTATAGTTCGAAAGGCAAATTGCAATTCACTCTTTTTTCAATCACCATCAACAACAACAACATTAATAATAATAATCATAAATATAGACAAACGTTTCACATCGGTTGCAGACAATGAGCTTAAGCAACTTATAAGTTCCAAAACTTTATCTCCTTATCAGTATGCCTTTTTATAATAAAATCACAAATCTCATAATAATACCTTATAAAAAGAGGCACCGATTGAATCACCAATCATATAAATTAAATTTTGCAATTGGTCTATAATCCTATCATTGTTATTATTATTATTTTTTATTATTGTTATTATTTTGTCGTTGACCTACCATACTACATGTATATTTCAAGATTCTAAATATATATATATATATAATATTATAATCAATAAAATTTATTACATTTTTTTGTTATTTAATACGTTTTACATATTATATCAATTATCATTATATTTTTACTCTACATCCAAATAGAAATTCAAAAATTATTTCAATTACATCTAAACTTATTAACAATAGCAGAATAATTGTGGTATACTGATAAAACAAAACAAGATAAAAGAATATTTTGATTTTTTTTAAGCTTATAAAATATTAAATTTTATTTCAAAGTAAATTCCAAATTATTAAATTAAATAAGAGTACGGGATTTATAAGATGTTGTTAATATTAACTTTGTATCATAATGGAGGAATTTTAAAAATTAGTTATGATTGCATTACTTTTTTTTATAAATAAATTAAAATTGTAATCTTTTAGTATCTTATTTTGTGATCCTATATCCTTGTTTTTATACAAAAATTAATTACCAAAACTTTTGAATATTTTATAAGATATTATGGAAAATTTATAAAATTACCAAATACCCTTCTAGTTATTTTCTCTAAAGAAAACTTCTTTTTGGCAAAACACAAGAAAGGATAGAATCCTTCCACCCCCACCTACCCATGCAGATGAGCATCTATAAATTCCAGTTCCCAAGTTCCCACCCCCACCTACCCATGCAGATGAGCGCTATAAATTCTAGTTCCGAAGTTCCAATCCTATCTGCAGTCTCCATACCAATCAAATTCCCTAAAATTTACTTCTAAGATTCTCCCCAGATCTACATTCTCTCAATTGTTTTCAACCTCTCGATGACAACGTCGACCCTTTTCAAAGAAACCCAACCACCGCCGTCGCTGCAGCAAGAACTCCTGGTTACCACAGCCACCACTCCGGCTGTCAAGAAGAAACTAACCCTCATTCCCCTCATCTTCTTGATCTATTTCGAAGTAGCAGGCGGTCCTTATGGCGAAGAACCCGCCGTCCAAGCCGCTGGCCCTCTCTTCGCCATTCTCGGGTTCCTGATTTTCCCCTTCATCTGGAGTATTCCGGAAGCCCTGATCACCGCGGAGCTCTCCACCGCCTTACCCGGCAACGGCGGATTCGTGTTATGGGCTGACAGGGCATTCGGCCCTTTCTTCGGTTCCCTCATGGGTACGTGGAAGTTCCTTAGTGGTGTCATAAACATAGCTGCTTTTCCTGCTCTTTGTATTGATTATTTGAAGAGAATATTTCCAATTTTTGCATCTGGATTACCTAGACAATTAGCCCTCTTGATTTCCACTGTGTTGCTCTCGCTCTTGAATATCACTGGCTTAACCATCGTTGGGTATGTTGCGGTGGCGTTAGGGGTTATCTCCCTGGCGCCGTTCATCGTAATGTCTTTGATAGCCATACCCCAAATTCATCCCCACAGATGGATTAGTTTAGGGCAGAAAGGCGTGAAGAAAGATTGGACTTTGTTCTTCAACACTCTTTTTTGGAATCTCAATTTTTGGGATAATGTTAGTACTATGGCAGGGGAAGTTGAGAATCCACGGAAAACATTCCCTTTAGCCCTGTTTTCTGCAGTGATCCTCACATGTTTGGGATACATAATCCCTCTTGTGGCTGTAACTGGTGCAGTCGTGGTTGATCAGAGTAAGTGGGAGGCTGGCTTCATGGCCGATGCAGCAAGAACCATATCCGGCACATGGCTCAAAGTTTGGATTGAAATTGGAGCAGTTCTGTCGGCCGTTGGTCTCTTTGAAGCTCAACTAAGCAGCAGTGGTTATCAACTTCTTGGAATGGCTGACTTGGGCCTTTTACCAAAGTTTTTTGCTTCGAGATCAAAACGGTTCAATACTCCCTGGGTCGGTATCTTGTTCTCAACTTTGATTGCCATTGGTGTATCTTACATGAGCTACACGGACATTGTTGCCTCTGCCAATTTTTTATACAGTTTGGGGATGTTGTTGGAGTTCTCCTCCTTTCTTTGGTTGAGGTGGAAGTCCCCACAAATGAATAGGCCTTATAAAGTGCCTCTCCCGCTATATGCCCTTGTTATAATGTGCCTCGTCCCGTCGGTCTTTCTTGTATTCATAATGGTCATAGCTACCAAGACCATTTACTTGGTGAGTGGATTAATGACTATTGGAGGAATTGGTTGGTTCTTCTTAATGAGAGTTTGCAAATCAAAGGGGCTCTTACATTTCAAGAGGAATTCGGAGGACCAATGAATTTTAATATATTTGAGTAGGAAAATATGTAAAGTAAATCATACCACATTAACATAACCTAAATAATATTAGGTGGCTTTGATTTTTATTGTTTTTTCACCATATTAGTTAAACAATTTTTATGTAGTTTAGTTATTTTACACTATTTTATGTAGGAATTTTTACAATAGTATTTTTTATTTTTTATGTTGTTTTTTGTTGTAATTTTTTATTTTCGGTGTGTATTTTTAATTTTAGATATTATTGCATATTTTATTATCACCAAATCTATATTTTAAATTTTAATATTATTGGAGGCAACTAATTATGTAGTGGTTGGTTAGGTTGAGATATAAATCATTAAAAAGACAAAGGAAGATGGGATGGCATGTGAACGGCTGGCTGGGCTGCCACGCCCCCATTCCCATGTTATTAAATTATGATATAATTAAGACAATATTCAAAATAAATATTTATTACAAAATCGAAAAAATAAATATTTATTACTCTATTCTTGATTATACTATTTTTGTTTTTAAATTATTTAAAGGATAAAATACACTTTACCCCTTCAAATGTAATATTTGCTCTCTTAAACTAACAAATATAATACTTACCCCCATAAAATTAAATTTTTGAATAATATTGCCCTTATATTATATCTATGTATATTTAGTTCTTTTTAATAATTTTGTATTTTAAGTTTAATTAAAAAATTTAATCGTATAAAATATTTTTAATTATAATAAAGTAAAATAAAATACAACCAGTGAATTAAATAGTTTGAATTTTATTATATTTTACAAACTCAAAATTAAATAATAAATGAGTACAATAACCACACAAAAATATTTCGTAAAAAAATATTATTAATTTGGTTATAAAATTAAGTTATTAACTATTTATTCTTTTAGTATATCGCTCAAGATGTAATTAATTCAATTGAGTCTAATTCGAGTTAGAAATTCCATGATATAAGTCATCTTTAAATTATTTATTTAAAATTAATATTTCATTGAATACTCTATTACATATACAAATAAAAGATTTTCCATGGAATGTATTTGGAGTTAGAAGCTTCTCGCCGCACCATTAAAATTAATCTTCTCCATTCATTTAAAGAGCAAAATCTATAAATCTTGAGTTGGAGTTCATTTTTAACAATCAAATTTCAAAAATATTTTGATTAATCTGTTTTTTACTTATTGATACATTATCTAAAGATAATGAAAGAAAAAAATATTTAAAAATAAAAAATTCAATATTTAGCAGAGCGGAGATGTCTGAAAACAAAAAATAGAATGATAAAGAGAAAAAAAAAATATTTACACTTAATTTCAAGAGATTGAGAATGAGAATGATCAAACTTTTCGACACAAGACAAAATAGAAAATACAATCATAGAAACTCCAAATCAACCCACATAAACTTTTTTTATACTAAGCTTATTAAAAAAGGAAAAAAAAAACTAACCTACTCGAATGATGTTCATACTAAATACATAAAAATAGATAAAATTCAAAGCCACATCAATACTAGTATTTATATTATATTATGTGGCATGATTTATATTATTTTAACATTTTCGTACTCAAATATATTTATAAATTATGATCGTCCAAATTATTTTTGAATGTAGCATTCCTTTTTGATTTGCAAAAGCTCGTTAAAGAAAAATCAAATAATTCAGTCAACAATGATCATTCCACCCATCAAAGACTAGATCTTGATAGCCATAGCCATTGTGAACACAAGAAAAGGTGGATGGAATCAAGCACATTGTAAGTACGGCAAACATCTTGAGAGACACTCCTTCAGGCCTTTTCATTTGTAGGAACTTATACCTCAACCAGGATGTTGTCCCGGACACACAGACACCAATATTCATACACAATCAGTTGGTCTATCTATCTAGAGCGTACCTGCAAAATTGAAGCATTCAGCTGCTGAGTAGTTATGGAGCAAGCCAAATCCCTGGCCATAGCTCTCATGAAAAACTGCAACCACCCCGAATTCGCATGGCTGCTCTTTAAGCGCACTCTCATCACAAACAATGATTTCTCCTCCCTCCAACATTCTCTCCCTCTCATCCTCCCTATTCTCATTCGCGCCCAAATGTTATCTGAGATCGACACTCTCCACCATCATCTTCTCCGTTCTCCTACGCCCCCGCATAATCTTTTGTATTCCGTTGTTAATACACTAGCCAAGGCCGGCCATATTCACAAGGCCATATCTCATTTTCAATCTCTTCGAACCCATTTCCCCGCCTCCCCACCCTCTATTATCTTGTACAATCTGCTGATTCTTACTTCTCTTAAAGAAAACTGTCCCAATTTTGTATCTTGGCTCTATAAAGATCTCATCTTTTCCAAGGTAAAGCTCCAAACTTATACCCTCAATCTTTTGATCGGTGCGCTGTGCGATTCGGGTCGGCTGGAAGATGCACGGGACTTATTTGATAGAATGCGCGACAAAGGCTATGAGCCTAATGAGTACACTTTCGGAATATTGGCACGTGGGTATTCTAGATGTGGGCTTGCTTCTAAAGGTTTGGAGCTTCTGGATTTAATGAAGAGAATCGGTCTTGTCCCTAATCTAGTAATATACAACACTCTGGTAGCGAGTTTTTGTAGGGAGGGTAACAATGATGAGGCTGACAGGTTGGTGGAGAGGATGAAAGAGGATGGCCTCGCTCCAAACGTTGTTACCTTTAACATTAGAATTTCTGCTCTTTCTAAAGCTGGGAAGATTTTGGAAGCCTCTAGGATATTTAGGGATATGCAAATGGATGAGGAGTTGGGCTTACCAAGGCCCAATGTTGTGACACATAACTTAATGTTGGACGGATTTTGCAGGGAGGGGATGTTGGAAGAAGCTCACACTTTAGTTCAGTCTATGAAAAGAGATGCTATTTTCTCAAGTGTGGAGAGTTATAACATATGGCTGTTGGGTTTAGTCAGAAATGGGAAAATTTGGGAGGCTCAAACAGTACTTAAAGAGATGGCTGATGAAGGAGTGGGGCCAAATATATACTCATATAACATTTTAATTAATGGGTTATGTAAAAATGATATGGTTGCAGATGCAAGGGGAGTTGTTAGTTTGATGATATCTGGTGGAATTTCCCCTGATGTGGCCACTTATAGCACGCTGCTCCAAGGACATTGCAAGCAAAGAAAGAGTGTTGAGGTGAGTAAAGTTCTAAATGAGATGATCATGTCTGGATGTTTGCCAAATACTTACACTTGCAATGTAATGCTGCACAACTTGTGGAGAGAAGGCAAAATAGAAGAAGCAGAGAGGTTAATGCAAAAGATGAATGAAAGAGGCAATGGGTTAGATACTGTGAGCTGCAACATTGTGATTGATGGTTTATGTAGAACCGGGAAGGTTGATAGAGCAGTTGAAATTGTGAATGAAATGTGGACTCATGGAAGTGCTGCTCTTGGCAACTTGGGTAACCTGTACATTGGTCTAGTGGATGGAAATAGGAAAAGGTGCATGCCTGACTTGATTACGTATTCGACTATCATAAATGGACTATGCAGGGATGGACGGCTAGAGGAAGCTAAAAAGAAGTTTATTGAGATGTTGGGAAGAAAGTTGTATCCTGATTCAACTGTATATGATATTTTTCTATATAACTTGTGTAAGAGGGGGAAGATATCTTCCGCATTTCAGGTTCTGAAAGACATGGAAAGAAAAGGTTGCAACAAGACTTTACAAACTTACAATTGGTTGATACTTGGATTAGGTATTACAAATCAAATATTCGAGATGTTGGGCCTGATGGATGAGATGAAAGAAAGAGGTATTTCTCCTAATGTTGACACTTACAACATTGTTCTTGATTCTGTATGTGAGGGAGAAAGAACTGAAGAAGCAGCTACTCTTTTAGATGAGATGCTGCAAAGAGGAATAACACCTAATATATATTCCTTCAAGTTGTTAATTAAAACATTCTGCAGGACTGGGGAGTTCAGACCAGCACAGGAGGTATTTGAAATCGCTGTCAGTATATGTGGTCACAAGGAAGTACTTTATACCTTGATGTTCAATGAATTGCTTGCTGGAGGGGAAATCTTGGAAGCTAAGCAATTATTTGAAGCTGCACTAGACAGATGTTTTGATTTGAATGGCTTTCATTACAAAGATCTCATTGATAGACTTTGTGTCGGTGAGAATTTAGAATGTGCAAATGATATTCTTAAGAAAATGATGCAGAGAGGTTGTAGATTTGACCCTGCATTGTTCATGCCTGTGATTGAGTATTTCGGGCAGAGGGGAAATAAACATGAGGTTAACGAGCTGACAGAAAGAATGCTGGCAATGGGTTCAGATACTGAGATGGAAAATAAGGTTCATAGAGATGACAAGCTGTTTACTGTGAAACAATATAAAGATGACCGCAGTGATTGGCAAACCATTCTGCACAGGTTTGAATTCAACTTGCTGAAGAAATTCTTTACTCATTCTATTGCTCACTGATATACCTATTTATTTAGTGAATTGGCTCTTGGGGTGTCACTGTTTTCATGAAGTAGTTTTTGACTGGTATTCATATCTGAGTTCAACATTTTTAACTGGTTAGAAAAAGAATTTTGGCCATTTAGTTTCGAGTGCTACCAGATATGAATCAACAACTTTGTTGTCTGTTAAGTTATTTAATGCACAATCTGATAGCTAGAATCTATCCCATGATCTGCTGTTCAGGTCTTTCAGACATCTTCAGATGCACATTGATTTTATTATGGTATTTGTATTAATTCAAAATTTGCTATCATAGTAATAACCTAGTTCTATTTGTTCACGTAAAGGCTTCTAGAGCTGGGAATTATTCCAAATCTAATTTTATATACCATAGGTGGTGGTATTTTTAGTTATCATATGATGCTTTATACCTGCTGTTTATCATGTCTCTGCTCAATCTTTATAGAGATGATGGGAGTGCCATAGCCATGAAAACTCTGAAGCGAGTGCAGAAAGGCTGGGGTCATGGAAACTTGTCATATTATCAAGCCAGGAAAAATGATTTTCTTGATGACTTGGATGCTGCTATCTAAGTGTGTTGTGTGCTCGAGGTGTGGTCTTATATAGGATTCAGCTGAATGTCAACAATCAAGCTCAGAAATGATGACCATATATCTCTTATCATCAGCTGTGGAAATGTTTTCACTGTAGCTAACTTAAGGTGTGGACAAAGAAGACACCTTACAGTAAGTTCTCAAATTAATTCACCCAGGGTATGTGTTGATTCTTGCCCCCCCACCCCCCAGAATGAAAGGAAAAAAAAAAGGAAGACATTTTTATTCTAAAGCATGGTTTCTCTGACCCGGTCTCCTTTGTATATCGACCTATATGCATATACAACATTTATGCATACTTCTCCAATAATTCTTCTGTATATTTCATATCTTTCCTTTTTTGTTTCCTTTTCTATATTTAGCTTGGTGCTCATGATGCAATTTTTTCTGGACTGCCACAGCTACATCATGGTCATGAACCTGGAGTGCATGCAGAACTAATAGAAACTGGAGTACATGCAAAAGACTAGCACCATGTGGCACTATACATGAAATTCTTCACCAAATGAGGTAATGTGTCACTAGTGAATCTATTTGTATTTATTCTGCAGACAACATTCTTGTGATGCTAATCTCATGCCCAAATTAGCCTCATGCGTAGGTGAGGTTTCTATGTTTTTGTCAGATTGAGGCTAAGTGCTGCTAGTGAAACTTTGGAGCAGTAGCTGTGAGTGGAAGGCTAAATTTTATCATTCCTATTTTCCTTGGTTGTGACAAGCTCACATATTAAATAGCCGTCTTTCTCAACAAATACCAAAGAGCTACGTATTTCTGGGGCAAGTAATGAAATGTTGACTGGAGTTGAAGGAAACTTGGGAGCGTTGACCATGTTAGGCGGTGATTTTTTACATAGTTGCAAACTGAAGGCAAAATCCTGCAGTGTAACCAGCTGACGACCATCATTGCCTGCAGAAACGACAATTGGAGAGGGCCAGCAAGTTGTGCAATCTGCTGATGATTTCTTCTTTTTTCTTCCAGGGAGTCATGTTATCTATCCTAGCTTGAAATTTCTAGGAAGACAGGGCACCTTTTTGTAATTTCCGGAGTTATTTTTCATCTTTGCGAGTACAAGAAAGCAAATAAATGTCATGACTACAGCATCAGCATCAACATCGTTTTCGGCATAATGCAACTGTCTCAATTGTTTCCTATTTTCAATCCTCACATTTTTCCTGTGTAATTTTGTTGTCAACTTTGTTCTTTCCTTTATTTCTTTATTTCTTCTTTTTTTTTTTATTCTTTTCCTGAATGCCGAAAGTTTCCTTCACGTAGAAGCGCTTATCGTATTGTGGTATCAGTTAAGCAAACACCAGCTGCTGTTACCAAAAGATGGAGTTGTTCTGCTCTGAGCTTCAGATTCAGGATATAACTTGACTGCATATGCTACAAATTATCCATAAACATCATCAATGAGTCAAGGAGAAGGGGAGAATGGTGATCATGCTTTGCAAGAATAAAATGGAAAGATAACACATGTGGAGCCTTGAAAAACAGATGCTTAATGGAAATCTTTGTACATAGTATGGTACGTAAATGTGTCAATGACGTTACTACAAATAATTATACAACGAGAAGAACACTCCAAAATAAATCTGACCTTAGCACCCAAAAAAGATAGCGCTACAATACCTTTCCCACTTCAACTGATCTGCAAATATGGCAGATGGCTGTAAACATACCACTCATTGAGCAAGCATTACTACGTCTTGAACTTTCTGACACCCGTTAAGGAGGGAACAAAAACAGCTTGTCATCCCTTTGAAGTGATCCAACTTCAAGACACAAGAAACATACTTATTTTGTTGTAAAAGTCACCTTTAATATGGGCCATTACTACCAAATGAGCTTCCGAGACATGGATTATAGACTTGATTGAGGGACAGTTTAATTGTTCGGTTCTTGGATGATCTGTGTATATCTATACATTCTTCAAGATCATCATCACAAGTCAAAAGCACCCACTCTGAGTCATCGTCCAGATATTTTAGATCAAATCTACTGCTTTTAGTGTCTAAGTTAAAACGCCTAAAGACCTCTTGCTGTAAGTCTATGAAACCCCAATGTTGTTGCAGACTGAAACGGATCTTTTCTTCCCCAAAAGTAGCTTTTACTCTAAACATACCCACATCATATACCTTGCTGCTATTTTTAGGCACCTGTGGAGTCTCATTGGGAGCATGGTTACTGAAAATCTTATGGCTGTATGATCGAACTAAAAGCTTTGTTTCCTCTTGGCCCAAGTCATGCAATTCTGCATCACTACGTGCTCTCTTTAGCATCTCTCCAGTGTGTTCTGCTGATAAAGCTTCTCCACTACTGGATCCAGTTACAGGGAAAGATGACTGCTTCACCCCAGTAGAACAACAGTAACTTGAACTTGAACTGTGGCTGCCAGAGGAAGAAGGTGATTTTGAAGCAGTGGTTACGGGACTTACCAAGGTGCCTACAGGCTGGGTATTCACCTGTTGCAGCTGATCATTCATCTCTGACATTTGTAAGTGGCTGCTTCCTGGTACATCTGGAGAGACAAGCTCCGGATAGTTGTTATAGAAAGAACTGAGCTGAATAGAACCCTCAGCACCTTGTACTGAATCTATCACAAGTTGAAGCTTCCTCAATGAGTGACCAACCTTCTTGATCTTTCTAGAAGGCCATCGAGTTATTCCGTGCTGCCTGCATATTCTTTTCAAGGTAGTCGGACACACTGCAGTAGGAATACAATAGATTATAAAAACCTCTAGTGGGCTGGGATTAGATTTGAAGCATACTATGCGAGACATTAAATATACTAGCTATCGAAGATGTGTGTGCATAATTTAAATTTTTGTTATATCTATTTAGTTAAATAAAATAGAAAAAATATAATGAATGATTGATGAAAACTGATAAAATAGATTTAGCCTTAAATGTGAATAACTAATTAATTAAAGATATTATTATTTGTAAACAAATTGACTAGGAAAGGTTGCTTTTATCATGACATTGCAGCTGATATTCAAGTGTGGGAATCTGAGGGGAAGGACTGGGAGAAGTAGATCTTTTAAGGTACTTCTCTTTAATGTATCACTTCACCAGTAGCTCTGAAGAATACTTGCTTATTTTCTATTCATATTTTCATATCAAGTCTCATTTCAAAAGCTTAATCAAGTCTAGAAAGCACAATTTGCACTGACTGGGTTTAATGTCCATAACGAATATTAAGGAAAACAAGTTCATCAGACTCGTCAATTAAAAGGAACAACATTGTAAGGAGCATCCGGTAAGAAATCAAGACCAAAGCAAAACACAACAATTTGTCCAGAGAATAAAGTACCCATATCAAATAATATCATAATTGATAAGCATTGATGTTCCTATGGTATACGCTGTCAACTAAAAGAATGCTGCTCTTTGAGAATGCTGTAAATCAGTAAAATTCCATTTTTAGCAACCGTATTATGTGTGCTGTGAGGTATTGCCATGCCTCCAATGTTCTTGGCAGCATCTTTTAGGCTCCCTGCAAAATACTTCCAAGTACTTGCAGGCTGATAGTCTTCTCAATCTTTGTCCTTCTCTTCTCAGGATTTCTTTTAGGACCTACAGGAAGATCCCCACCAGCCAAGAAAAAATTTCCAGTAACATCATCACTTGGTTTAGGTCCCGAGTCCTGCTGGGGCTGCTCATGCTCTGAAAAAGCTGGCGAATAATGGAAGTCCGACGCTGCAAACAGGCTAACTTGACGTTTATCTAGTTGATGTTTATTATTTTCTCATGCAAGCTGTGATTTGTAATGTTCCCATGTTTGACTTGGTGATATTTGTTTGTAGAGAAGAATAAGATGGTATTCCCATTGATCTTGTATATTTTTGTATGTTGATCTTGTGTTGTAAATCAAGAGAAAAAGAAACTTCATATTGTTTGGATCAATTTTTTGAGTATTTTGTTGTATTAGAGATAATTTAAAATAAGAATTATATGTTGGATATTATATTTTGGGAGACAAAAATTTATGTCTCTTGGTAGAGAGGTATGAGGAAATGCATTGAGTATGTGTTGATCCGTCTAAAAATGAAACCAAACAAAGCTAGTTCAAAACAAATTCCAGTCCAAAAATCAGAACAAGCAAAAGGCATATCAAACTCCAAAACCATACAAATTCTCTTTAGAGCAATGGAAGAGGGACTAGATGACCGGCATCCATGGCAGTGCTCGTTGTCGATTGCTGAATCTTTAATCAGAAATATCTTGAGAACACCCCTTGTCTAGTATATCAGACAGCTGATTATCTCGTTCCCCTGCTTGCTTCGAGATCAAAGCAGTTCAATACTCCCTGGGTCGGTATCTTATTCTCAACTTTGATTGCCATTGGTGTATCTTACATGAGCTATACGGACATTGTTGCCTCTGCCAATTTTTTATACAGTTTGGGGATGTTGTTGGAGTTCTCCTCCTTTCTTTGGTTGAGGTGGAAGTCCCCACAAATGAATAGGCCTTATAAAGTGCCTCTCCCGCTATATGCCCTTGTTATAATGTGCCTCGTCCCATCCGTCTTTCTTGTGTTCATAATGGTCGTAGCTACCAAGAGGGTTTACTTGGTGAGTGGATTAATGACTATTGGAGGAATTGGTTGGTTCTTCCTAATGAGAGTTTGCAAATCAAAGGGGCTCTTACATTTCAAGAGGGGAAGAGAACTCTAACATCTCCAAAATGTACAAGAAATTACTAGAGGCAACAATGTTTATATGGCTGGTGTAAGAAACATCAATTGCAGATAAAGTTGATACCAATATTCCAACTAATCGAGTGTTAACTACTTTGATCTTAAAGCAAAGAACTTTAACATGAAGTTCAAATCAACCATTCCAAGAAGCTGATACTTACTACTAATTAGCTGAACTTCAAAGAGTCCAATCGGTTGATAAAATTGTTTAAAGCCAACTCCCCACTTGCTCTGATCAACCACAGGTATTTTATATAAATGATAATTATGTCATTATGGTTATATTTTATTTATTATGAGATATTCAAGAGCCACCAAATCCGTTTAGATAAGATATTTTTCCGACTAATAATTCAAGCTTCATATCCCTAAAAATCACAACATAATAACCTTCTCATTGTTAAAAAATAATAAATAAAATAAAATCTTAGGTTCAATTTTGAAATAATAATAATAGATCGACCTCCACCCAAGAACCAATAACATCATCTCCGTGGAGTGAGGAACAATCCACCCCACTTGCTCCATTCAACGCTCGATGGGAGCTTTTCCGTCGTCTTCTTCTCCGTTCCCACCGCTTCTTGAAGACGAAGAACAACCGCCCTCCTCCACCACCGCCGCCGCCTCTAAGTCTAAGACCTCCAAGAAACTAGCTTTAATCCCTCTTGTTTTCCTAATATACTTTGAAGTAGCCGGCGGCCCTTATGGCGAAGAAGCTGCTGTGGGTGCAGCAGGCCCTCTATTTGCTATCCTTGGATTCCTCATTTTCCCATTCATTTGGAGCATCCCGGAGGCGCTTGTCACGGCGGAGCTCGCCACCACTTTCCCCGGCAACGGCGGCTTTGTTATATGGGCGCATAAGGCTTTTGGGCCCTTCTGGGGTTCGATGATGGGGTGTTGGAAACTGCTCAGTGGTGTGATAAACTTGGCTTCATATCCAGTTCTTTGTACAGATTACCTCAAGCTTGTTTTTCCTGCCTTCTCTTCTGGTTTCCCGAGGTATCTTGCAATCTTGTTTTCCACTCTGTTTCTATCTTTTCTGAATTACACAGGTTTAACTGTAGTTGGGTACACTGCTGTGTGTTTGGGGGTTTTGTCACTCTCTCCATTTTTAGTACTTTCATTAGTTTCAATCCCTAAGATTGATGCCAGTAGGTGGATGAGTTTAGGCCAAAAGGGGGTTCAGAAAGATTGGAGATTGTTCTTCAATACTCTGTTTTGGAACTTGAATTTTTGGGACAATGCAAGTACTTTAGCCGGTGAAGTAGAACAACCTCAAAAAACATATCCAAGAGCATTGTTTTCTGCTGGGATTCTCACATGTTTGGGTTACTTAATCCCCCTTTTGGCTGCCACCGGGGCTACCCCTCTTGATCAGGAAAAATGGGTTGATGGCTATTTTGCTGATTTAGCTCTAATGATTGCTGGAAATTGGTTGAAAATCTGGATTGAAATTGGTGCTGTTCTATCAGTTATTGGGTTGTATGAGGCTCAGCTGAGCAGTTGTGCTTATCAGATTCTTGGCATGGCCGATATTGGAGTCGTCCCACGACTATTTGGGGTGCGATCTAAGTGGTTTAACACCCCTTGGGTGGGGATATTGGTGTCGACTTTGGTGGCCATGGCTGTTTCTTACCTCAACTTTGCAGACATTATATCATCAGTGAACTTCTCATACAGCTTGGGTATGTTGCTGGAGTTCGCCTCGTTTCTGTGGTTGAGAAGGAAATTTGCAGAGGCGAATAGGCCATATAAAGTGCCGTTGCCGTTTGCAGGGCTGGTGGTTATGTGCTTGGTTCCCTCTGTATTCTTGGTTTATGTGATGGTTGTTGCTAACAAGACTGTGTATTTGGTGAATGCTGTGCTGACGCTTGTCGGCGTAGTTTGGTACTTGTTGATGAACCTTTGCAGATCAAGAACGTGGATCGAATTCGAGAGTTCTGGTCTGAAGGAGGATCAGACCTTACTATCTTAATCAGGGGATGTTGTGATTATTCCTCAAGTGGTTGCTGCTCTCGTCCTCGTCCTTGTTCACCTTTCCGGCCAAAAATGAAAAAAAGAACGAATCGATCTTGTGGGATTCCCAAGGAATTCTTCGATTTCTTTTCCCTTAGGTACAGTTCTTGGACGGACATTCTTTTAATCGAATGGCAATGAATTGAAGCAGATCCTGGAATGGAGTTAGTTGAAATTATGACGAAAGAACTAATGATAGTATTTTGCTGTTTAAGTTTCTTTTGAGTTGATCTTACGGAGCATAAGGTCCTCTTTAGGTCTAAACTACAACAAGTGTATTTGCTCTGGTGAAGTTTGGATTGAAGAATAGTCCATTTCTTCTTTTGGGGTGTGTGTTTGTGTGTTTTTCTTCCAATTTTTTAGGTTGATCTATGTAATCTATGATGTACGCATACCAATATGAAATATACTAACTTTTTTTTTAATTAATTTTAGGACACAATACGAATTCGATAAAATGAGTTTGATGGAGACAAAATATGGCTCATCTCAAAACGGCTTTCATCTTCACTCAGCGTTGTACTCAACTCATCTAATTTAAAAAACTCAATTAAATATTTATTTTTTTTAAAATTAATCAATACAATATTAGAAAAAATAAAATAAAATTATCATTTCTAAATACCTAATAAATTAGCATTATGTTAACAATTATTATTTATTTACAAATATATATTGAATAAAGAAACTTTTTAAATAAATTTATAAATATTCAGTGCGGATCTTACCCACTTGCCCAGGGCCATAACACCATAAGTTCGTTTACGGTCTCAAATTCGGTATTTGAATACGAATATATTCAATATAAATTCAAATAATAAAAGGGTATTCAGATCATATAATAAACTCCATATGTGGCCCCAAATTTAAATTTTCTTGTTTATAATCTATTTATATAAATTATATTTGTTATTTGAGTAATTACAGAGATTATCTCTAAAAGTCCAAAAATAAGGATAATTTGTGTAATAATGTTGATAAATTTGAGGGTGTATGTGTAATTTTTTAAAAGTTGATGATTTGTTTAAATGATGCTAGACGTATGTGTAACTTTTCATGATTTGTGTAAATAGATATAATTACCCTAAATTCAATTGAGCTCGAATATACTATATGTCTATAAATGTGCAGCTGCAGCAGGATTTGAAAAAGGAATTGATCGTGATTTTGAACCTGCTCTTTCCATGACCCCTCTTAATTGAGATGAGACAGGAGATCCAATGCTCTTTTTTTGTTTTGGTGACCTTCGTAAGTAAAAACGGAAGGGGAAAAATCACTAAAAAAGAGAAATCACTATCTATTACAGACCTCTATCTCCCCATTTGATCTAATCCGTACCCCCTTTCCCGATTATCGCTGTGAAACAGGGGTTTTGACTAGGGGTTGCCGAAAATAAATTCTTTCTTTTTGCCCCTTTTTCTATAAGAGTTTAATTATCCATCCAATCTAATATTGATTGGATACCTGAGCAAAAACACTCTGATCTCCTATCAGAAAAATTCCCAATTCCCCTTTTGGTGCTTCGACTCTTACATAAAGTTCTTGCTTGGACAATTCAAAAGTTGGAGAAGGTTTTTTACTAATAAATCGATATTCAAAATCAAGCTCTGAACCCCGCTTCCTGACTTCTGCTTTTTGCTTTCACTTGCATGGTTGGAAGAAGCCGTGTCCTGAAGTCAAAGCTTTAAAACTCTCCTAATTTCTTGATGAATTATCGGCTTTAGTCTCTTCCTTCAGCCTAAGGCCGTCAAAGAGCGCTCAGAGATCACTTTTCTCAATCTCCCTCCTCGTGGATGAAAGGAAGCAATGCAAAGTTAGGGAAGTGAGGGGGAGGCTCCCGAAACGAGATAGAGTTTTTTAAATGAAGAAGATTTTTATTCTGCTTTTTGACTACCCCAACATAAAAGAATGAACCTGGTCTGTCTCGTCTCGAAAGGGAATTCTTTGACCGGAATTTTCCTTGAAGGTAAAAAGAGCTATAGCTCTCGCTTTCTAACAAAAATCAAGCTAAATATGAATAGGAGAAAGGGGTGTAGGATTGGTAAGCTTTGCCGGAAAGAAGCTACTCGACTAATTCAGGAGGCTACTAGCGGCGAAGTTTGCTTCGGAGCGTGCTCTTGCGTTAAGCGGAAAAGGGGGCCTAGTCACAGCGCAAAGGAACAGCGGAATCTAAGCCCACACCAGATAGGGAAAAACAAGGACTAAATCTTTCGTCAACCACTTGATTCGCTTATCTGTTTATCCAGACAGTTAACCTTTAGGGCATATGACTAGTAAGGTCAATAAACCTATCGTATCGACGAGATGCAACAATAATAAAATTTTCAGACTATGAAAAGAATTTGTTCTCATCTACGTCTCTTTCAATCATGGGCTATTGAAGAGAGTTATTCCGATCATTGCGTAAGCCGAGCCGGGCTTGCAACAGAATGAATCTGCTGAGACGTCAAAAGAAGCAGAGAAAGGAATTGCTACTTGAACTAGAAGCATACTCCTTATATAAGAGTGATTCATGTGCGCATTCCGTAGGCAAGGTTATCTAAAATTCCTTATGCGTCTCCTTCCCTTTCTTTGACTATTCTTCCGGAACCCAATGCGAACAATCAGTCGAAGGAGCGGAGCTTAGAGCCTTTACTTTCTATTAGATTAGTAAAGCGCACTCACTCTAACGGCGTAGACGTATGTGTAACTTTTCATGATTTGTGTAAATAGATATAATTACCCTAAATTCAATTGAGCTCGAATATACTATATGTCTATAAATTTAAAAGAATATATCATTGTGCTGCTCCTAAAAATATGACATAAATCACAAATAAAAGTTTTTTAAAAATAGAAATATTTATCACACAAAAATGAATTTCTATATAGAAAAAATTTAAAATGTATATGGATTATGGTGCTCGTGCAAGTATAATGTAAAGCATAAAATAAGTAATTCAAAGCCCAATCTGCAACTGCAGGGATAGGCCCAATTCAAGAAGCCCAATATGACCGCTATGGGGGATGGGCCCAATTCAAAAGCCCATTTTTTTTTTAATAGTGGATATATCCAACAGCGAGTCAGCCTAAAGAGTCAACTCGGCCGCGTTCGACCGATTGCGCAGTAATTTCATCTCAATTGAGATCACGTCATCGCGCTAATACCAATTGCTTGCTTCGCTTCGAAGTTGGAGCTTTGAGTTTCTGCTCCTCGCGTATAATTACTGGTTAGTTCCTGGTGTATGCGTGTGTTTGCATATGTACTGTACGTGAGTTTTTGTTTTATGTAAATCTTTGATTTACAGGAGACTGAAAACAAGGTATGTCGCAGATCTTGTTGGGTTTAACTATGTTTTGTGCTGAAACTGTAATTCCTCTTTGATTTTTGGTTGAATATCTCAGAGGGAAGGAGTGGTTTGAGGATTTACTCGATGTGTTTTTTTTTTTTTTTTTGTTAAATTGACTCATAATTGTTTTGTTTGTGCAGTGGTTTAGGGTTGTGCTCCGAGTTTAAGGTAAAAATCGTGGGATATTGTACTTGAATTTAAGCTGCAAAGATGATGTCCTTCGAGATGAACGATCGTAAGAGTAAGTTAATTCCATTTTCGTCAGCCACTTTTCTTTTTCTCTTTTTGGAATAATTGTGCATTATCTTATTCCGCCTTTGTGTGTGCCTTTGGGCAAAATGTGTTTGCTGTGAGCAGAATTTGAAATTGAATCATTTGGTGAATTGTGAAGTGTGGTTGATCTTTTGACGTTACTTGTGCTGTGCCTGTTTCTCGGTTTGTAGATAAATTTCTACTTTCTCTATGAGTAATTAAAATCTAAGTTGTCATGTGCTTTTGTGTCAATATATCAGCAAATTCTGTGGAAGAATTTTCATTTTTGAAGAGATTGATTTCCTTGGGAGTTGTTTATTGCCGTGTGATTTTCTTTGTTATGCAACAATTGTGGTATCCATTTATGGAAATGATGCTTTTAAATCAAATTCGTAAGATGAAATTTCTAGGCGGTTTTTCATTCTTCTCTCTTGATTTGGTGTAATGAAACAGAAATTGGACTCGGTTTGACGGGTTTTGGAGTTTTTTTTTCATTTTTGGGGATAATTTTCTTCTTCGATAAGGGACTACTTGCAATGGGAAATGTAAGTATAGTTTGTAGTAGGTGATAATTTTTTGAAAATTATTCTTTTCATCTCTCACTTGCTAATATTGTCTCATTCGATCCAAACAGATCCTCTTCTTCTCGGGGGTGACATTAACCATTGGCCTCAAGTCATCAATGCAGTTCTTTATGAAACGTTCTAATTTTAAGGTTTCCTTGCTTACTGAAGATCTATTGCTTCCTTACTAGTGTTTTGTTATGAATTTTTGGTTTTCCCCCCATATTGATTGTAGGGAACGGTTTCATTTGGTGTTGGCTTCTTCTTGGTCATCATTGGATGGCCCATAATCGGAATGATCATTGAGGCATATGGATTTGTTGTACTATTCAGGTTTTGTACTATTTGTTTTAACGTTTGTTTATTTTCCCTAATCTTAGTCCATAAGGCATATTTAACATTTTGTTTATTATTTGCAGCGGTTTCTGGCCCACACTGGCTGTTTTTCTGCAGAAGATGCCTGTTATTGGTTGGCTGTTCCAACAACCTTTTGTTAGATCGGTATGGTTGCTCTCACATATTGTATATTGTAGTAATTAGTTTGATGCTCTATGTTTTAATGCCACTCAGATCCATCCATTCTGATTTATAGAACCTAGGTGGAATCATGGAATTTGTTAAAATCTGGTAACAGCGGAAAAAGTTGTTAGTCATCATTCCCTGTGGATGTGCACGGTTTGAGGCATCCAGCTTTCACTTGACATAGCCTAACCTAATAGGATTTTGCAGGGGGGTGATTTAAAAAGATTTGCACTTTGTTAACATAATATGTGCCGTTCAGGTGTTCCGAGGATTTGGAGTTCATATAGTTCAATCTACACTATTTTTGCTTTTAAGTCCAGTATGCTTCTGAATTCTGCTGGCTGAATAAATTCATAATTTTGAGCAAATTTTATCTAAAGTTCTGATGATCACATTTTGGTGTTTGACTGCTGTCATTCAGTGTTCAAAAAACATTTTATTTGCTCATTACACTGACTTAAGCAAAAGGGGACATGTCTCCAAAATTCCTGGAGAGTTCATAGTTGTGTGATGGATATATCCAATACATCGGCAGTGGCGTTTTGCTTATTTGGCTGGACTGCCTTCACAATAATGGGATTGGTAAATCATTAGTTGGAGTCTGGAGATGACCCAAAGAACTTGATATCTAGATAATTTGTTTCATGATATCAGAATTCAGTAGACATTTCATCCTTATCTGAAACTGGAGCTAATCAAGGAGATGAAAATTTCTCTTCCTTTTTTTTTCCGGGGAGGGGGGGGGGGGGGGGGGGCGCAACAAAAGAGGGCTTAGGAATAAAGCTGAGCTTAGTCAGGGATTCCATATAATCCTAGGAAATGCACAAAGTAGAATGGCAGATCCTGGTAATGCTACTTGGGACAGTTAGTAAGTTGTTCATGGATGATCGATTTTGTTGCCAGCACAGGTTTCCTGTGTCAGAAACTGCAAGTTGGGGCCTCTAGAATATTAATCCTGATTATTGTTTTTATCTTTCAACAGTAAGCTGCTTTACTCTGCATGATAATTGGAGCTCTTAATTTGCTTTATACAATAAAACATACTTTTTTAATTCTCTGGCAATGATGATTATCTGTATGCACAATCATGTTGCACGTATGACATCTGTGTTTCAAACTCTGTTCTGTGCAGTTTTTTGATCGTTATCGTGGAAAAAGAGTACCTGTGTAAAATTTAGTTTAGAGAAGTGCGGAAGAGGCACCTGGGATCACTTGTAAGTGTTGTAAAATACTATCTGGCCAGCATTTCCATATAAGCTGATGGCAGTATAGTATATTCAGTTTTGATGATATGGGCTTGATTAATACGTGTTGGTTCTCTTTGACCTTATTTCTTCATCACTGGAAATGGAAAACCAATTCTTTTGACGGAGATGTAATATCCATTCTTTTTATTGTACTAGTTTAGAATTGTGGCTTTATCCTTTCATTTTCTTTTCCTCAAATTGGGGCTCTTAAGATCAGTCTTTTCGCCACATTTGAGAGACGAAACTGTACTACCAAACACGGCTGTGTTATCCATTGATGTAATGAAGTAGTCCACCAGAGACACAGGATTGCAAACTTTCTTGTTGAAGTTCTTTAGTACACAATTGATGCTATACGACTTTCTGCCCTGTGTCTCAGTGAAATTGGCTCTGATCACTATGTTTTAGCGGTCTGGTTTGGGCATGGCTGGAGGCACCAGTTGAGTTTTTTAAGCTGCACCGGTTTATGATAATATAAAGAGCAGGCAATAAAAAATTTGACCAGAGTAGTGAAATGTAGTTGAGATATGTTTGAAAAATTTCTGATACCAGACCTGGGTGGAGAATACTTCATGAGAAAAATCTCACAAGCACGCACTCCCTTAAAAGTTTTTATTATCCATTGTTTCATCCATGAGCTCACAGAATAATACAACGACCTGGAAATCATCCTCTCAAAAACAGATGGAACTATATTCTACTATGTATCTGAAGCTCCTTCTTCAGTTGATCCCTCAACACTCTCCGCAGCAGCTTATTCGACGCAGTTCGAGGAAACTCTGGGATGATCCTCACAAAACTCACCTGCTCCAGAGAATATAATAACTCTCTACCATCATTTTCTTGTAGAAAATCCATAAAATCACCAAATGGGAAACTTTTGCAATTTAGGATACAAACCTTGAACAAAGGGTTGAGGTCGGTCTGAATGGCTTTTGAAAGTATCATCTTTAGCACATCTGGTTTGATGCTGAATCCCTTCTTCAGCACCACAAATATGGACAACTGCTCAGGGCCACCATCTGCTGGTGCTACACTGATGGCAGCTGTTTCCAGGACACTTTCATCGGCATGGTTGCAGACGCGCTCAATCTCAACTGAACTTGTCTGTGTGTACAGAAGCAGAACACATAATTAACTAATTCAATCTTAACTAGCCATGACTGTAATAACTCGAGGACTTCACCTAAAACAACCAATATCATGCAAGTTTGTTCTTTACAGACATCATGGGAATTTTTCATGTTTATTCTTTGTATATATGCCTAAGCAGCTTCACAACGAGGGGGGAAAAAGAAGATGATGAAATGAGTGAGTGAAGTTTAGGAGAATGAGATACCTTAATCCCACCAAGATTCATGGTGTCATCAGCTCTACCCTGCACCATCAGATATCCACCAACAGTTCTCTTAAGGATGTCGCCATGTCTCCTAAGTTGCTGACAGAAGAAAACACAATTCAGTCATTAGTTAATCAAATAATCGAATGACTGGTCTGAAATTAGCGACAAAAAAGTTGTCTGTGCCACTTGATTCTTTTTGCTGTTCTTCGTTCTGCAGTACCTCGACATGACATAAGTGAGAAAAAGGGTTCAAGGATTTGATTTCTTTTTTCATTTTCTCATCGAAGGATGTAATTTAAGTAAAACAACAGTTATGAAGTCAGTGAAGAGCATACCATTCCTTTATACATTGGCATACCCTTGAAGTAAACCTCCTCATGATCAGCATTCAACAATCTATCAGTTGCCCCCATGTAAAGAGGAAACAAGCCCACTTCACCTATGCAGGGTTGATCATCTGGCTGTCACACAAAAATAATCAGTGATTCATAATATTTTACATATCACCACATTCTGTTAGAAGAAGTCGTAATATACAGAAATTAATGGATGTTAATGTTCTATCCTGAAACATAGAGATAGATTTACTCTGTATTTAATTCAAAAAGTGAGTTAATGAGTAAGGTTTTCTTCAGATGAAGGAATTAGAAAGAAGAGAGGTATGTACAAGTAATTCCCCATAACATTACTCAGATAATTTGGCAGGTGCTTAAATGCAAATCATCATAATGAACAAGAAACCAAATTCGTGCGAAACAAGTCATAGAGAAATTCTTACATAAGGGACCCCATTTTCGTCAAAAATAACGAAGCCTGTGCTCATTGTGGCAGAGCTAAACGCTCCAAAAGCCTGCGGTTGCAAAAGGTTGCCAAAAATATAGGACGATGCAAGCTCTGTGCCTCCACAACATTCAAGAACTGGCTTGTAGAAAGCTCTGGATGAGAGCCAGAGGTCGTCATCAACACTGGAGGCTTCTCCAGTAGAAGCAAACGACCTGCAGTCCGTGTATACATTTAGTCGGCCCTTGAGTAATGCAAAGTGTGCGTGAATATCAAAAGTCTGATCCAAGTATTACTTTATCTGTGTCCAGTCTAGGCCTTCCATGCAATGTGTGTTCTTCCAGGCTTTCACTAAGCTAGGAACAGTTCCTAAAAGAGTGACTCCTGCATCCTGGAAGTCAGTCAAATGCAAGCTACAGTCAGACGAGATCATTAGTAAAAGTTGGGGTTAACTACAATGATCTTCTCTGGGACTTCCTGTGATGATTACATACCACTCCATTCCGTTTGAACAAGTTGTAATGTGCATACATTTAGGGGGATGTTGATGTTCTGTTTCTAGGAACATCGAAGGCCATCTGGAGTTGTTTTTGGGTTGATTTTAATGATTCGGAAAAATTAAGTTTTGGAGGGTTTAAAGAATGTATCAGAAAAGTGACTGGTGCTCAGTATCGTTTCTGGAAATGGTTGCAAAGTGTTGAAGTGAACGAATATGATGTTTCGTAGTGTTTCTTGAAGACACAAAAGTTAGTGTAAATGTATTTATGCTCCGGCAATGGTTAAGAAGTGTTGAAAATGAAGAAATATATGTTTGATGTTGTTTATGAGGAGACAATAATTTACTATAAATATCAAACCATGTCTTGATAGTAGATATTTTATTATTTTATGTATTAAAATAATATAGGAAGCAGGGCTAGCTCCAAGTTTTGTGCTTTGATTCTGAGAATTTTTTTATAGTTTGGGACCTTTGAGCTGGTTTTAAACCAACTAAAAGTCCCTGGACAACTTGTTTAGAGTTATTTTGGTGCTAGTCCCAAAACTGGCTAAAAGTGAAAGCAATTATTTGCATCTAATCTCAGGAAACAGCTTACCTAAGGTTCTTTAAATGCAAAGACTAAGAAGGGAAGCCTTCATAATTTGAAAAGGAAAGGGGTCAGTAATCACCCAAACTTTCTAGGACGGTCATTGTAATTTAACCCTGAAAATATGCATATGTTCTTAACATTTACAACTAACAACATAACAGCAGACACACTAAGAGAAAGCTAATTATGTAACATCCCAGGATTTAAGATACAAAAGAAAACAATTCTTGCTAGCTTAACATGTTGGCAAGAAGATACCTGGACAAATTTTCCAAAACCACGGCCTAAAGGAGAACCATGATAGAGAGCTAGAGTTGCACCAGACAGGAAACACGAATAGAGTAAAATCGGACCCATAACCCATCCTAAATTTGTTGGCCAGCAAAAGACATCTCCAGTTTGGATATCAAGATGTGCCCATGAATCAGCAGCACAACGAATTGGAGAAAGCTGAGTCCATGGTATAGCTTTTGGCTCTCCTGTTGAAAAGTGAAAAAGACATCTCATGTATAAAAACAAAATGTCACAGAAGAAATGATGTACTTAGAGTAGGTTGAGCAAAAGAATAAGCAACCTGTGGTGCCGGATGAAAATAGGATATTGGTGACAGAGTCAACAGGTTGGTAAACTGGTGAATAATAATTCGGTCTGCCAGAGATTTACGAAAATGCAAATTTTCAGATATATGTTATTGATTGATCTTCTACTGTTTCATATTAAATTTCCTTCAGACAAAAATCTTCATATTACCTTGGCAGGCGATATGCATTGGACAGAAAAGTTGTCCATGATAAATCTTGGTTTCTCAGTTGAACAGCGACATCTTTCCCAGTTGCAGGAATGACTATGATTTTGTCAGGAGCAGCTTCTACTACTCGACTGTATGGGTCAATAAGATCATAACCTCACAGTTACAAGTCAGCAAATGTAAGGATCTCAAGAGGTTTAGATATTTATATACATTCACTTTCAAGAAGAAGAAAAAAGCAGAGCAATTGTTCACAAAGATGATTTGCAAGGGATGAAAGAAAAGTGCACATAGGGAGGGGCTCTACTGAAAAATTGCGGACCAATCTGACATGGTTTTTAGCAGATCATTCATATGTAGAAGCATTTCTCCTGTTATGAATGATTTAGACATGCTTATAGTGATTACTTGGATTATAAAACATTCAACCCAAAATGCATGCGTTACCTGTATAAAGGAAATCTTCGTCTTCCTCGTACAATAAAATCCTGAATTACTTGGAGGTTAGAAAATTTCCAAAATAAAATAATAAACATGCCATGCAAGGAAGCTCCGAAGTGCTAATGCTCTAGTTTAAATGCATGCATGTGGAGCTCCACAGGGTTAAGGACCAATATCTTGACTAAAAACAATGGTTTTACAATTGAGATTTCTGCTCAACTCGTCTAAAGCCGCATATTTAACTGACGATTTTGATGGATTCAGATTCTGCAAAATAAGTCTTTCAGCTATTTGAACAAATATCAAAACAACAGAATAATAAATCAAACTTTTCCTTTCCATCACACCAGCCATGTTAATGCAATTCTAGCAACAATACATAAATTAACATATTCCCCCATGTGATAGCACATCCCCCTCTTATCTACCTCTGGTATATAGAAGCCAAGACAAATATTTATTTAGCTACCTGCGTGAAAATCGCCTTTGCCTGTGATATACGCAAGCGAGTTGCAATTTCCTTTGGTGCGAAGCTGTCAGCAACTGATACTACTACAAATCCTGCAAGTACAATCGCCAAATAAATAATGACTGCAGTGGCTGTCATGGGCATGTCAATGGCAATAGCATCTCCTTTGCTGAACGTCATCAAGTCCAGTGCATTTGCTACCAACCTGCTCAAAGTAGAAAAGAATGGTTACTAGCTCTGCTTTTGTCACAGATATATTTAAAATATTACTTAACAATAACCAATGCCTTAGTCTCGAAATTTGCAGCAAATACGTTCCACTAAACCTTAGTTTTGAATAGCCATTCATTAGTTATCAATGAAATTCACTGTAATGTCACAAAAAGTACATTTTGAGCAATAATAGTTATTGAGCTTTCCCATTTAATTTATGACAAAACAATGAGGATTAAGCCAAATTGTCAAAGCATACATTACTTGTTCCTGGAGCTCCTTCTGTGTCATACATTCGACATTATGATCATCACTGCCTTCATCCCTCCACACTATTGCTACACTATCATCTCGATTCTTCAAATAATTGCTTGATTTAAGACAACAGTCAGCAACATTTAGCACCGCACCAGGCAGCCATGTTCCGCCATGCTTGGACTTGTCGCAGGTGTCCAGAATACATTTTGGTGGCATGGTAAATTGAACGTGGAGCTTGTTCAGAACAATTGGCCAGTATATCTGAAAAACACACCAAAAAGTTGTTTGAAACAAGAGGGCAAATGCCGTTTCTTCAGATAGGATTCGAGTGAGCAAATAAGGCCTTACCTCAGGATGCTGCACAGAGAACTGGTGAAATAGTCTGAAACTTGTAATGGGGTCCTTGTACGACCCTCCTAATAGCCTTGGACCATGAGATTCCATTAGACGCCCCAAATTTGTACGTCTGGACTGATGTCTGACACTCAAAGACATTTTGATCAAATGATTACAAGAAAAATATATAAATTTTCACAAAGTCGACATGGAAATACTCATAATTTGTCAAACACAATCTGATATTGTCACATGACAACAACACACTACTTCTCATTTGCCTAAATTATATTGCACTTGAAAGTTCAGAATGTACTGAACTCGGCCAGATTACTTGCAATACATCTCAACTTCTGCTAGCATATGTGAAGCTCTTCTACAACTCGATTATCTTATCCCTGATATCATACTCTTTTTAGCTGCAAACAATCACAGATAAACAGAGGCAGTTCCAGTTTCTTACTTATGTCTGCATCACCACCTGCAGAGTAAGGTCTACTATTAAGACATCAGTATACCCCGTCTTAAAATTTCAAATTTGTTCAAGCCAAGCTAATCTTGTACAATTTGAAGTTCCCATGAGAACAAAGAGGAAAATAAAAAATAGTTTTTAGAGAATCACAAGCATAGTAAAAAGACCCTCGTCAGTTTCACAAACTAGTTGTTGTCTGATAATAGCTCCAGGATGAAAGATGGAAAAATAAAAAAGAGCAGCATCTTTAACAATGTAAGAAGCAGAAAAGCGCTCAAAGCCCATAAATGAACACAAGGAAGCAAAATACTGTTTCATTCACCAAGACTGTGTGTCTGTGTGATAGAAGCAAGACTTACATGGAAGGAAACCAGTAGAGAGGGGGGCCATTGACGGACTCATCATAATTGCTGTAGACCGAGTAGTAGAGGAGCTGATGCAGGGCATGAGGGTGGCATGGTTTCAACAGCTTGCGAGCCGTAATCAGACGCCACACCTCGTTGGCTCCGAACCCATGAATGGTTGCATATTTCAGCTCTTTTTCCAAATCTTTGGCTTCTTCCAGACCCAGCCCAGCTCCCACCATATCTTCAACTCCCACTTCACTAATGCTCTTCCCCATGTCTCTCTCTCTCTCTCCTCTCTCTCTCTCTCTCTCTGTGCCAGTTCCTTCCAAGATATATCACGAAAAGTACTGCTTAGAGAGGTTATTTTTCTACAAAAAAAAGTTTAAGCTTTTGGTTAGAAGACTTCTTCTAATAAATTCCAAGCTGTCGCGAATATTATATTCCACGGTGGAGTGGGAGTTTAGGTTGGTTCCTCATCAACTTTTCGTCCTCGTTCATCTGCCATTCATTGCCTACCAAAATTGCTCTCATCTCGTTCCATACTTTTAGGTTTGATTTCAATTAATACCATCACCTAATCTCAGGGTGAATAGTAATTTATCCCCGTAATATTAAAAATGTACACATTACTTTTTTATGAAAAAAATACAGCGATTTACCTTCCTTTACTTTCTTATATAGGGAGGTAAATTGCTTTATTTAATAAATCATAGGGGGTAAATTGTTGTATTTTAAAAAATATAAGGAGCTAAATCACTATTTATTTTTTCACAAGAGAGTTTGAATTAAACTAAATCCTTTACCTCTTATGAATTTTGAATCAGGTCTAATGATTTCAAGCCTTCTTGTAAGATACAATTTTTCATAATAACACTGTAAAGCTTTAGTTATACCCATACGATGCTTAATTCAGTTAATTTTTTAAGAAAAACTAGTAAAAATTAGGCCTGAAAACCTACAACGGAATGGGTTGGGTCGAAGCTACAAGCTTTCCTACCCTACTCTAACACCAATTGAAAGCGAAACTTAACCCTTCCCGCATCCAATCCACCCACATTTTTGTGAGTTTAATCCGCTAAATCAAGTCAAATTTTTCTTTTTCCTTCAATTAATTGACAAAGAAGATAAAATGAAATTATTATGTATTAATATTTATTAAAATATTATTATATTAAAAAAGTAATTTATATTATAAAAATACGTGTGTGAAATACAAATTAAATATATTAAATAAAGATTGTGCAGGGACAAGAGCCACGACATATCCCGGACCCGATCCAATCCATAGAATTAAAAGTCGTGTTTCGACTCGCACCTACTAATTTTAGCATTTATGAGAGTAGGCATAATATATTATATATCGCCCTCATTAATTATGCTCCGAAATCAAATAAATCTTTACTTACCCCCTCTCTTACTTATGATCCTTTAAATTAAATAAGAATGAATAAAAATATTCTTAACTATCAATAGTATGATATATTTATTTTGATGCTCTCTATATAAAATATACCAATCAATTTGATTTCAAATTTTATTTATTTACGATGTTAATAAATAATTGTTGGACTAGTAGATAAATTTATAAATTTGTGTTTATGCATTATATGTACTAAATGCAATTTTAATAACAAAAATATTACAAGTGGCTCTCGAGCCTACCGTTTTGGAGCCCAAATATCAAATGAAGTAATTTGAGGGTTGATAAGATAATTATTTTTTGATAAATTACAACGACCTTCTTTGAAATTTGTCATAATTATGTAACTTGCCCTTATAATATTTTATATTAAATGAAAACAAACCTCAAAGTTAGATGTAAAATTTCAAATATAATTACTGCAAATCTGGAGGGTGAGAAATATAATCAACCCTTTATTTATTATTAGGAGCAGCGAGAGCTACATTAAATCTCAGGGTAGGTGGAGTTTGTGGTTCGTCTCCCACTTTTTCACACTCCACGTCCACACATTTCTTGTCATGTCTATTGCTCTCAACCACCAATCTCCACCCATTGTTCATCATCATTGTCTAATAATTGAAAATAATAATTATATTCACACCCTTCATCTATAATCTATTTACACAAATTATTCGTATCTTTTAAATAATTACATATACACTCATCAAAATAACAATATCACTTGCACAAAACACAACTTAATTTTTGAAAAAAGTTACACACGCCTCTAAAAATTTTAGCATTATTACACAAACTATTGTTATTTTTTTTTTATCAGGGATAATTTCTGTAATTATGTATAAGATAGAGGTGATTTATATAAACAGACCATAGATAAGAGGTATAAACATAATTATCCTTAGTGAAAACTAATGTCGATATGATACATACTGACAGTATATGTAGATCCTGACCAAGACATTGGATGAACTAAATGTATGACTTGACATGTATATTAATACAGACGTAATTAAACTTTGAATTAAATTACAATAAATAAAATATAAAAACCCCGAGCAGAGCACAAGGTGTAGACACAATCCTCTTTACTGTTATGTTAGCCCTAACTGGGGAGCGTCCTATTAAGATTGCGGGACATCGCTCCTCCTTTGTCATTAATCACTTGTGTAACAAAAACCAAGGAAAAACAATCCCATCCCTCATAACTACTTTTTCTTCTTCTAATAATGCATATACTTGCTCTCAAGCAAAAATAAAGAACATGAGCAAGCTCAGTGTAAGAGTTAGGTGTATTAACATACTCCAAATTATCAAAGCCTCCTTCCTCTAGATCTACGCTAGAAATGTGACTACTTGGGCACTGTCAGATAATCAATAAAATATATGATCCAACTTGCAGAATCCAGTGTAGATATGAAAGCTCATGTCTTATCACTCAAGTGAATATATATACAGTTAAACCACATATATGATAATATTGATATTGACTTTATGACATCATCATCATGTTCTTGTCTATTTTGATTGACCAAAAATTTCTCGAATAACACAACTTCCACAAGATTGAAGTCCTTTGAGAGGTCTAAATTTGGGAAGTACTCATGAAATATTACAACTAGACTGTTACATGCGCAGATGAAAGTTATGTAGATCTACCAAATAAAAAGCTCTACGTTACAGGCCAGTAGCAATTTGCAATATGTAATCAGAGTGATGGCACAAGTTGGGAGATGGCCAGTAACAACTTGCTTGGTTTGATTTGCAGTTCACATTTGGAATGATCAAAATTTCCAGCCTGATCATAGCTGCACCTTTGGATCGGTTTATCAACTTTACTACAGTTACCTTGCAAATCGTAGAGTCCACTCTGCAGCCAGTTCATCATGCTTCGACCTGTCAGCCAAGTATAAGTGGCCAATACCTTGAACAAGGGGTTTATCTGCAAGAACCAGTTTATCAGAAACATCAACAATGCACGTCTGCATTAAAAAATCATTGCAAAGAAGACAGCAAGCATAGGGCAGTGTACTCCTGAATCTGTCAAGAACAAGCTGAAGTGTAAAAGACTGCCAATAACAACCTATTTTTCTAGTCAAGTGTTTCATCCTACTGAGAAAGTTACAGCTTTGCAACAAGACAACTAAATGAACTGGATATAGTTCAGCAAATATCTTTGTGCAACCCACAAATAAAGTGTCACACCAAAACAAGATGATAGACTATCTTCAGCACATTTTGTTCATCAGTCAAAACAGAGAACAGAAATGCATCAAAAGTTGGAAGTACTTACAGGCATCAGGGTTGGTAAATATTGATCTGAGAGCAACCAGCACCTTCGAGATTGTTAGAGCTGGACTCCAGCCATCTTTCAGGATATCCAGACTAACATTGCCAGCAGAATCAACATTGCAATGGTAGATTCGAGTTTTGAATACAACCTGCAAGCCTGAAGTCAAAAGTCAGAAATAAAAGAAGAGATACAATGACAGACCTAAGCATAATAAACAAGAAACAAAAGATGCACTAACAGCATATTACAATGATTCTCAAGCTTCAAGTGCAGAGCATCCATTTAAAATTAGCATGTTCATCAAATCTATATGAGAGATTTTTCTATCAACAAAGCCTACAAGCATGTTCATCAAAACTATAATTGAGATGTTTTTTCATCAACAAAATCTACATATCCAACCTTCATCCCCCAAACACCCTGGCACTGGAAACTTTTGCGGAGGAAGTACATATAGAAGGCTTGGAATAGAAGGTGCAATCAGAGAGCTGGAAACAACATGAGAAATAACATTTGCTAACTGCTAACGCTTAATGGCATTTCATAAGTTTAACTTTTACTTGCATGAATATGAAACAGTAATGCCTCTGCTATGGCACAGATTATGATGTTAAATGAGGGTATTTCAGCCATTTAGGGGCATAAACCATAGCTAGAATGTATAGTAAATTTTATTGATCTGTAAGCTGCACAGCATTACCTTGGGAGGTTTAAAAGGATAATCGCTGGGAAATGTTATATCAAGGAAAAATATGCCTCCTTCATAAGGTGTCCCTACAAAATGAATAGAAAGGAACTCAGTTAGATTGGTCAAACTCTCAGGCAAGCTCTTACTCTCACTTAACAAATCTGAATAAATAATATAAGATCAAAACGAGCATACAAAGTACATTGAGGGAAAGAGATGTGCATCCCAGATGCATATTTTAGGTTGTGTATTGCACAAAGAAGCAAGTGAAAATGAAAAAGAAAAAAGAAGCAAATACGAAGGTAATTATCCCTTTCCAAACAAGAAAAGATTAAGTTAAGTGAGAAATCAGCATTACGCATGACTTTATTCTTTCTCACCCAATATTTTCCTACAAACTTCTACATATTCTAAAATAACAATTTTAGTCAATGTAATTGAAATAGTAATATAAATGAATTCCTCGGTTTTTCTCTCCATGGGAGGGGCAGTCTGGTTAGGAATGCCAAAAGGAAGGGGTAAATGTGGTTAGATACTGATCTATCCATCTAAACCCAAGATTAAAGTGAAACCAAAGTTGAAGTTGGGAAATCCTTAAAATTGTGAAAACATATATATTATACCTAACGTTCGTGTCTCAGTTTCATTAAGCCAAGATTCTCAAGCTGGTAACAAATTTTCAGGAACAAACTTATTCACCGCCTCCGAATTGGAACATTACCACTTGGGAACATTTGCCAGTCAATTGAGTTGTACGAACAAGCAATCCCATCCCTAATCAACCATCTTCGCAAATATCAAGACACCAAAGACAACCACCAAATGCGTAAGACCTTATAAGCACCAACACAACAGCATCATCAACGAGCATTACTCTCCATGGAACCAAACACGTTGCACAGCAAATTGCTTTCCTAAAACTAAAACCAACAGTACAATCTTAAGGACATGTCTATGTGATTAACAACATTTGACTTAAATAAGGATACAACAATCCTCTAATTGATATCATTTTCTTCCATAATCAAAGACAAACAGAGTTGAGATTGGTGGGTGGTCGGGGTGGTCGGGTTGGGTTGTAAAACAATACCGAAAACGTCCGCTAATCCACAGCATACCTACAATTCAGCTAAAACTGAAGTAGTCACAGTAAGGTGAAGGTCTGGCAGAGCTAGATGCTAATACTATTACTACAACTATTAACCTATCTAAGTGGGTTTAGCTACATATAGAACAGCTGGGTAGAGAGAAGCTGTTGAGGGTACAAACACCGAAGCAAAGCGTACCGCACCTGGGGGACCGAAGAGAGTGGCGACCCAATGGTAGAGATTGTCGCCTTTGGGTCCGGCGGAGCAGTCGGGGGGTGGGTCCATACTCAGCTCGGCCATCTCCTTCTGTATCCTCTTGCCGGAAGCCGAAACGGACGTCGTCGAAGGCCACGACCGCCCTCCGCCTCCGCCTCCGCCTCCCCTTCCGCCACCTCCACCTCCTGCGGCCATCATCATCATCATGCTGCTGCTGCTGCTCATCTTAACAGAACTTCAGCTCAGGCCCATGTCAATCAGTTCTGTTAAAAGCGCAAATAAATTCAACTGTCACACACAGCCTCTTGCAATAACACTTTTTGTACTGGAGTGAAATTCATGAATATGAGCGGGGCCTTTTTGCAATAAAGGAAAAAATTAGTGAGCGGCATGTGAGATTATACTCCCTCTCAATGCAACCCAAATCCATCACTCTCATTTACTATTTCTACAAGTTTTTGTTAGTTAAAAAGGGAAATAAAAGATGAGTACATTTTTAGCTTCCATCCAACAAATATTTGATCAAACTACTGCACCGAATGTCAAGGAACTGAAGAGTACTCCTATTTTTCGCGAGGAAGTGTTCATAAACACTTATCGACTTACTAATAAAAATAAGCTAAAAACAAAAAAAATTGGAACGAGTATTTGAATAGATTTAAATTAAATTAATTTAAACTAAAAGCTACAAATACTTTATAACTCACTTTCCAATTCTATTCAGAAACTCCCAACTTAACTTGCAAAATTTCTCTATACATTATTTTCCCTATAAAAGCAAAAACTTCAGCATGCCAAAAATGCCATTTATTGGGATTGATTTATTAAATTAATTTCAAGAATGTTTAATCACAATATTTAAATGAGTAGCAGTGTTTCATACTTCACTTCAAGCTCGTAATCACTTCAAAATAAATGCTAGTCAAAGCATAATCCCACAATCCAGATCACAGAATTAGGAAAACTTCTCAAGTCCAGACAACAATAGCCGTACAAAGGCAGATAACTACGAAACTTTAGAGAAGTTAAGATAATACACAACAGAACACCCCTTCTTTTCCCATTTAAACCAGTGCTGGTCCTCACTGGCTGGGAGACCTATCCCTCCTGCCCTCCTTTGGGTACTCTGCAGGATAAGGGCTCCTGCTTCTGCTGCGGCTTGCGCTCCGAGCACGGACTGGGGAACGGGCCCGACCTGGACTTTGGCTGCGGCTCCTTGAACCATATGGTGAACGTTCTCTCGCTGGGCTCCCACTGTGGTTCCTCGGGCCATTATAGGGCGGAGAATGGTCTCGCGCTGGAGAACGTGAATATGACCTCTCTCGACTGTACCTTTTGTCACGGGGGGACACGGACCTGTAAGGATTAATAGTGCCAAGTAGCAACTTTAGTGCATAGAAGAGAGGTCGAATATGACTGAATATCTTACATGCATTGTTTCACACAGAGGTAATGGATCAAGAGGTAGAGGTAGAGCATATGACTGAATGATCAAGCAGTTATCGACTATGATATGCATTTCGGGTACAATTTGAATTGGGCAGGATACCAGATTGGACCAAGGAAAAGTTGATAATCAGTGGGTAAAATGCCACATCCTTGCACATGATGAGGATGTCTGTCATTTCAGTATT
The DNA here is from genome assembly GCF_026168435.1 of Sesamum indicum. Lineage (NCBI taxonomy): Eukaryota > Viridiplantae > Streptophyta > Magnoliopsida > Lamiales > Pedaliaceae > Sesamum > Sesamum indicum. The sequence goes on along the minus strand of NC_142665.1, from coordinate 4,516,494 downwards.
ATATATGGATGGTAAATCAATCATCAGAAATAAAATGTGCAACGCAGTACAAAGATAGATGATATCATACCTCGAGTATCTTCTCTTAGGAGGAGAGTAATAATCACGGCTGCGAGACGGAGACCTCCCATAGTGTGGAGGAGGGGAACGAGAATATCGGGGAGAGCGTGAATATCGTGGTGGAGACCTCCTCCTATCATAAACACGACCTCTGCAACCAAACCAATCAAGGAGGAAAAAACAAGTTGCAATGTGTCTTACGGGAACAATTTATAACACAAATGTAGTGTTGCACAACTTATCATGATCTAATGGCTTACTGGTTGCAAACCTGTGCACACATCATTTTTTTCCCTGATAAAACCTTATAGTTTGCCATAGTACTTGTAGGTACTTGTAGCAGAATAAGGTTTGTGGAAGATTCTTTATCAAATACTTACATGTAGGGCTTTTGTTTTTGTCCAAATTTCAGATGAAACCATAATAAAAATCAACAGCAATACAAGCACAAGGTCATATATACAAACAGAATTTACCTTCCTCCTCGTTCCCTGGCTCTCATTTCAGTGGGCTTCTTCCTGTTCTCCTCAGCAAAAACAACAGTGAGCTCCCGACCTTGAAAAATCTGACCATCCATCTGATATTTGGCTTCTGCGGCATCAGCCGGGTCCACATACTGTACAAACCCAAAGCCTCGTGGCTCACTGAAAGAAAATATAGTTTGGAAGGTAAAGAGATACAGTCAATGAAGTGAAGTGAAAGTAAACGAATCAAGCTAATAGAAGTCAGCCAGGCAAAGGGCTGTTCAAAGGATTAAAACCTTCAGTCAGAAAATGCTGTCAGCATATAATTCCAGTCCCAAATAAATTGTCTGAAAAGAAACTTATAGCAATTGAAATCTTTGGGGAAAAGCAGACACACACACCCAATCCTTCTCTAGGTCAATAAACTTCCTCGCCTAACCTCTCAAAATATGTAGATAGTCTCTCAACTTCAGTAAACTGAGACCAAAGACCCCTACCACCATGCATAACTCAGCTAGTTGCACTTTTCCCCAACTTTCAAAATATGTGCACTTAACAGCGTAAAACACTATAAATACTATGTTATGAAATCAAACCTATTTTGGCAAAATAAAATTGGAATTAAAAGTCAGTCATAAATTGAAAAAATAACTCAAAGACTACAATATAAAGATTCAATGATAATTGTAAAAATATTTTAGGTGGTTAGATAAAGTTAATACACTTGAGCACAGTGAGCAGAGGACAATGTGCTGGCTAGAGAAGACTATCCTCACATTTCAGAAGGTTGGGTAAAGTGTCATCGACCTTATAAGATATCTTGTTTTTAACCAAAATCTTCCCACTAATCGTATACGAAGTTCAAAACATTAATCGAGTCAGCATTTGGAAAGAATAGATAAATCACTCAACCTGTGCCACCTTAATGCCTCGGGATTACAAAACAGCCTCTAATCAAATTAATAGCTGAAAATAATTCAAATAAATGGAAGGCCACGATAAGCGCATAAGCAAGCACATGGCAGCTGACCTTCTGCGTGAAAATTTAAGATGACTTGAAAATCTTCAAGACTTGAAATCTTGATTTCTTCTCATTGTATTCAAACCAGATTCTCTTCCAATCTTCATTACCATTTACATCATCTTCAAGTCCTTACTACTTGATTGACGTCAAGAGAACTCTTATTACTAGAATGTGTGAACTGAACTCTTAATACTTCATTGAAGTCTTCACAACTCTTACTTCACTGCTAAATCTCACAAATCTTAATTAATAATTCCAATTAAGAAAATAAAATACTAAATCATACAGAATTAAACAATAAAATACTAAAAAGTACAGAATTAAACAACACTAAGGCAATAAATTCCATGCCATTAAAGCAAAAGTGACCTGAAAAGAAACTAAAGGATAGACCATCAGTTTAAACAAGCTCACCCTGAGTAATAATCCCTTGGTAGATAGATGTCCTTGAGAGGGCCAAATTGGCCGAAAGGCCTCCTCAAGTCTTCTGGCCTGTTTACAGCAAATCAACCCATTAAAAGTATATTTTTGTTTTCTTTTCTTTTTTCATACTTGCCTTTTGCAATTTCCACAAAGAGTGTGTTGTTCTTAAATGACAATTTCTAAGGATGTGAACTCACTGAGTACCTACTACAACTTTCAAGAGAGGAACTGAGAATATCCAGAAATTGTACTTTATCAACTCTGAACTAAAACTCTATGCCTATTCAAAATGGTGCAGAGGGTGTAAAGTTATATTTTTCAGTTTCATCAGCACAATAATGTGACAACATATATAAAAGTCAAGGACAAACCATATACTAAATCAAAAAAGAGGCCCAAGTTTCAATTAAGCAATGGAACCAAAAAATAACTGAAACCGGAAGATATCATGCTTACAACTTATATATGTCAACCACGACACCAACCTAGGAACAAGTCTATAAAGCATAACAACAGAGACTGCTAAGACAAATTGCCAAGACATGGTAGTAACAGCCAAGAAATTGTATAATTTAGTAGGTTTCAGGTAATCCAAAATTTGAACTTGCAACTCTGGAATTTTTTTGGATGTGCTTCATTGTGCTATCAACTTGCAAAGGCAGAGGAAAGAACAGAAAAAGCAGCTTCCTAGATGCATGAGGATTACAGAAAAAAGTTATATTTAAGTCACCTGCAGTCATGGCGAAGATTACGCACTAAAAGACTAGTTGGAGCATCTCCTCTACCATAGCGTCCTCTTGGTTCAGGGCTCCTGCCTCTCCTACCATAACCTCTTGGTGGTGAAGGGGTGTAACTTCTTCCCCTCATTTTGGAAGAATTAAATCCTGGTCACTGCAAGTATTCAGAACCACATAATCAACGCCTCCAATACACAGCAGTGTGGAAAAATCATTGGAAGAGAAACAAATACAAAAAGAATGACTATGTGGCTATGTGTAAAACGAGTACTCAGGTGGATGAATATAAACTAAACAAGTCCAAATTTCTCATAGATTAGACAAATTAGCAAGTATAGAAGGAAGGAACAATCATTAAACATACACTCGACGTTGTAAAACTTGGAGAGTATTAAAAATAGATGAAACAAATGCATAGGGAGAATTATCAGCTAGAGCTAATACACAGTTCTTGCCATCACATTGGCAATCTTTGTATTTTTCTCTTCATCATGTAATGTCTGTATGCATGTACATATATAAAGTTTATACATGTACATAACCAAAACTATTTACTTTGCTAGAAGTTTTCGTGGAGGCTTTAAAGCCATATATCACTACTCATTTTTACTGATCAAACGAAGTAATATATTCTCTGATCTAATAACAGATTAAAAATAAAATTTCAAAAAAGGCATAAAGCAATACATAAAAGAGATTGTCGGAAACATACAGAACGATCAGGTAGAGCTAATACATGATAACTAGCCATCATAACAGCTATCAAAACATTCTAATCATCATTTCGTTCTTCGATACCCATTTCCGACAAAATCAAAACTCAAAAACTTAACAAAAAAGGCAGTAAAAACAAACAAGTGAAGAAATAAGCAAACCAACAATTTCCATTACAAATGGAGACAAAATAAGAAAACCAACGAAGAAGTCTGCAGCTCCATCATTAGATATCACACCCAAATCGTATAAATACCCAACGCTCAATGCGAATCGTCCGTTACAAAATTCCCCAAAAAATTATTACAAACCTAAAAGGGCTAAAGCAGCTTCTCAAAACATGAGTTCCCCAAATAATGACAAGCGAGCGGTTCATAAAACAGTTAGGAAACACAGATCTAAGAAATAACAAGAACAACAAGCCATGGAAAAAAAAAAAAAACCCTAATGGAATCATATACGAACACATGTACAAATTCGCAAATAAGCATATGAACCCAATATCCGATGAGATAATCTCTACCTGAAAAAACAGAGCGGGCACAGAGAGAGTGAGAAACAGCGGCGGAGATAATGAGAGAGAGAGCCGACGGGCGGAGTAGAGAGTAAAGCGTTGTTTGGTGGCGTTTAGGGCAAAGGGTAATTTATAGGCAGAGCGATTTGGAACTCATGTGGAGGGATTTTGCAATTTCCTTTATTAAGGGCAATATATGGATTTAATTTCCTATTCTAATTTTTTTTTATCTTTTAAATTTATTCAACATATTATGTATATAAGAATTATAATAATTTCTTTTATCTAAAACTAATTTTTATACACATAACGTATAAATATCGAATTGAAAATGTATATAATAATTTTAAAATAAAATTTTAATGTTAAAAATTGATAAACTATGGGTAATTTATAACTTTTATGTCTTCAATATATTTAACGAACAATTTTCTAATTTATAGCAACGAGAGCGAGATCATGTACAACGATATATATTAATTGTCATAGCACGTTGAATCTCTATAATTAGTTTTTTTAAAAAATATAAGTTATAAAATATATGGTTTTTATTAGTCATTAATTGGCTATAATTACTATTTAACAAATAAGCTATAAAATATATTATTTATTATATATATATATATATATATCTATGTATTTCGATTTAGTTCGAAAAAAATTGAACCGAATCAAAATTTATTCGATTATTACCTAACTAAATCGAACATTTTGGTTTGGTTATGGCAAAGTTTCGAACGAACATTTCCAATTGCGGCACTTTCATACTTAATTCGTGTGAATAATTTCTCAGACTTATTTGAAAAAAATAATTTGTATGATTTTAATATTTATTTCGCCCTTCTTTTGTTTATTGTCAATTTTGACGTGAAAATTACTGATCCTTATATGAGACAAATATGGATCAAGTTAGGTCTACAATGGCTCCAACCTTAATATTTTGATTCTTAATCTATTTTATATACGAAATACAAATTTTTTTTCAGTCGTGTAATTTTTAGTATAAAGCAACTGCTAATCATTTATATAAACTTGAATCGATCGTTGAACAAACTTTTAGCCATCAATATAAAATTGTGTAGTGAAAATTTTCATGTTGTGCAGAGTTCATGAAGACACAGTAGTACGTGTATATATTTCTGTCAAGTTGAGGAGAAACCACCCGCAGCGCCTCCCTTTCCCTCCCCGGCGGCGGACCACTCTCATCCACCGTCGCTTCTCTCGCTCCAGTAGCATAGGGTATGGATAGAAGTTTGGGGAAGTAAGTGAATTCATTTTGAGGTAATTGAAGAAAAAAATAAACAAGGAACTAATTAAGTAGGCCTTGAGTTTGATGTTGCCTCAACCAGGAATTTGAATTAGGGCTTACTTTATTGAGTTTTGAAGTTTTTAGCGAGTTCATGCTGGAGAAACTTTTGTTCAGGAATTTGTCCGTACAATTAGATTCGATGGAGTTTTAGTTGGACTATCAGCATTAGAGCAGTTAGACAATACTGTTGGAGGTTATGTTGTCGAACACCTCATGTGCATAGCACACATAAGAAAGAAGTACATGTAATCTTTGATGATGCACGACAGTTGTTGTTCCTTGATTATCTATATGGATATGTGTGTTCTAACACCAGCAATCAACTTTCTGGTTATCTTTATTGGAGCCTGGGGTTACTTTAATAGCTTATATCCTTGGGGTTATTCTACACTTCTAACTGTTCGTGTTTGGAATTCATGGGAACTGCAACATTAATGCAATAATTTGTTCATTTTTTCCTTTTAATTTTGGTTCGTGCTGCTATGAACTATTTTAAGCCATATATTTTTTTAGAAATGCAATGAATTTTCTAGATACTTCCTAATATAACCTAAAGTTGAACAGATTGAAGCCTGGGGTAAGTGGACTTATGTGCATAAGTATTAAAGTGATTGTTGTAGAGAGCCCATGAGAGAAAAATAGATTGAACTGAAATAATTTATATGCACAACCAAAAAGTGTAGAAAAGTTTATTCTGGTTGAAGCAATTTTAGGAGCTTATACTATTGTAAAATGGATCCTACATACTGCATTGCATTTCTGACTCTTATGTGCTTCCTTGTTTATGTATTGTATGGTTCACAAACTAAATTGTTGAGAGGAAGCAAAGGGGCGTGGACGAGCAATTTATACTCAGAGTTCTGCTTGTTGAAAAGACAGAGCAGCTCTTAAACAATTATTGCTCGCCTTTGGAGGCCAGTCTTTGGATTTGTCCTTTTCCCTTAAGCTTATATGTTTTCTCTTTCCAGTGTTTCCTTTTTACACTTTTGTGCTTTTACTATTGCTATCCTTTTCCAAATGTTTTGAGTAATAAAAGTGTAGGTTTCGAATTTGGATGTAAAAGGAGTGCATGGTCACATGAGTTATCTAGCTTACCCCTTAATGCTGCTTGAGTTAAGAGTCATGCACTAATAAACTACAGACTTGGAGTTGCAGTACCTCACATACAATATAAATTACTCCCTCAACTTCAATCCTAGGCCATTGCATAATCGGCATTGAAAAATGTAATGACATTCAGGCATATCACGTTGACAAATGACCATACAGATTTGCATTACTCGTATGCAGAAGTGTTCCTTAGGGGAAGTTTTGTTTGCCTGATTTTAGGAACTATATGATGACTGTTTCAAAGGATGGAAGGACTAGCAGATTTCTTATGACGAGTGACTGGTTTTGCTGCCTCTCTTTCGGATCTTCCTTGTATTTTAGAGTCGTCCAAACTTTACAATAATTTTGGTTTAATAAAAACTGCATATATTGGTCAAGTATGTAAATTGATCTTAACTAATTTCTTGTATTCTTGTAGATAGCATCTTAGGTTGTGATATAGCCAGGTCAAGTATTCGGTACCTTCCCAGACAATAATGGCGAGAGTATGTATTTGCTAACTAGACCCTATAATTTTGTGCTCTTACTATAAGTTGTTTTTAGTTTGAAGCTTGAGGTTGCATCTTGTTTAGAGAAAGATTTGCAGAACATTGTGCCTGGCGGAACAGCTGCAAATGTTGACATTCTTTCATTTTGTTAAGTCTCTCTGTTTCTTCCCCCATCCTACAGTGAAACATGTTAACATACACATCAGAAGTTCTGTTGGAAAGTCAGTGTTCCAGATCTGTTGTGAAAGAGCTTATTCTCTGGGGCAATTTTAATTCTCTACTTATGTGTCTCTAATATCCACAAGGAATGATAACTCGTTATTGGAGAATATGCAATAGAAGGGGGTCAACACCCCTTATCTGCTTAATTACGTTTTGAAGCGGCTGAGCAAGATGGTGATAGGAATGCACTTAATGCAAGTAAAAAGGTAGTCAATACCCCTTCAGCACTAAGCTTGATGTGCCTGATGGGAAGCCCGGCGAGAGATTCTGATGACTCTGCTGATTCATTAAGAACCAGAGATCTGTTTGCCAAAGTTGGATATGTATGGTCGGACAAAGATTCTTAGCCTGTTGGAGTTGGTCATGAGGCAACAGTCCACCTGTCATTGTTTCTATGTCCTTGTTGAAGTTTTAGCTTTCATTTGATGTACCCCAATGGTATTTGATCGTATATTTCTGTTAAAAGATTGAGTTTATTCTTATTCACTTTGCAAGAAGTGGAGAAGAGCTACAATGCTGAAAGTTTTTATTTCTCATAAACAAGATAGCAAAAATAATATACAGAATAATTAATAAAGATACAAATATGTATATAAAAATACTTTTTGGTATTCGGTATGGTTTTGATAAACTAGACTAAAAACCAAACTGATACCAAAGTTTCTTAAAACTGAAAACTGAATACCAAACTAAATTTTTTGAGTTTGGTTTCAATACGACTGAATTCGGGTTTCAGTTCGGTTTAGTCATTTTTACCAAATTGTAAACACACCCCATTTCTCTCAAATTTCTGTTTATCTATTTTGAGTTGCTCCTTTTAGATTTTATGCGATTCTTCATATCTATTTTGGGACTTATTCAGTGACGGCATTGCTTTACCTGCAGCAGCTATTGCATAAACTGCATGGTTGGTACTCTTAATGTGGCGTTCTGTGGCAAGCTGTAGCTGTTATCACTAGAGGTGCCAGGCTGATCAGTAGGTATGATCCCTGGCTTATCTGATGCTTTCAATGAACTTCTATTGCAGCTTTGTATGCTGATAGTCCTACCAACCATTCTGATCTTCAACCAAATCATAATTGTCGTTATCAATTATATTTTAATTGGTTGTATCTATCAAATTTATATCTACAATTAGTGGTTGAAGTAGTAGTCAAATGATGTTACCCTAGTCTGAAGGGGTGCCTTTGAATGACTAGAAAATGAGCACCGTGTGGCCAGTAGTTTGATGCTCACAACTACTTTCGGCCGGTGCTGAATCTGATTGAATTGTTGCATCGCAATCACATTCTAACATAACGCTTTTTGATGCACAATGAAGCAATAACAAATGTAACCACAAAAAACTTGATTTTGTGAAATAAAACTCTTCTATTTGTGATGAAATTGAATTTACTATACAGTCTTTTGAAATAATTTGGAGCAAAACTAATCTTGAGAGGTGCCATAAAAATGCAGTCTGGAAACTAGCTTCAACAACACATTTCCCTTATGATGGAAAACAAAACCCTATTGATAGAGGACTATAATGCATTGATATATTCTAAAAATGTGTTGTACTCGCATTATTCCTCGAATATGTATCTAATACTTGAAAAGTGGTGCAAAATATTATTTTGAATAGAACTCATATCAAACACTTTGACACACATTTAGTTAAAGGGCCTCAGTTTCGCATTAATAAAATACAAATTTATGTGGTAGAAGAGTATAAAGAAATTAAAAATATCATAAATCCGATACCCTTGGTATATAGTTATAGCTTAATTGCCTTCTTATCACAATGTCATTCTTTTTTACGTAAACTAATAAATGATTTAATTTATAATACTTTTCAATCTACATAAAATTCTTTAGTTTTAATTAATGCATCCAAATGGTATCAAACCTCATATTTTTCATGTTTAACATATTCTTCTATCTGTATATGTTCATATCCTTGTATGTGCATCCATATATGATATAACATGAGTTGAGAAGTATGTAGGATATCAAAGAAACCTATAATGAAGCGGCTCTCGCCACCTGAGAAGGTATGTACGTACTCATACTTATCAAAATTTCTATACACGAAGCATTGGGCGACCAGGAGAAGCCATATTTGTGCATAAGTAAGTTGAGCACAATTTTTGTGAAGGTGTTGTGGTTGTCAAAGTGTGATGCTTTTTTCTAGCTTGTTGATTAGCGTGTGAAACATGTGGTTTCTAGTATAATATTTGAGCAGCATTAGCATTATGGTTTTTCCCATGTTGAACTGTCATTGTTGTGTTTTGATCCTTGGGAACGTAACATTTCATAGTTTAAAGGAAAATACCTAATAGTAAACCGAACTATAGTTCAATCTTTTCATGCCACTTTACAGGTAATTATGTAGCCGGCCAAGGTCTTGAAAAGGAGTGTAAAATGTAGGATGATTGTCCCAAGAAGCAGAAGTCAAGAGCTTCCTGGCTGGAAAGTGCGATTGTGGAAACTTGTGATTCTTGGGTCGGTATCTCAAGTAGGGTGTTGATTTTGACTTGGAATTACACATTTAATTTTTAGCCTCCAACTTCATAATTTTTCAAACTTTCAGTATTGAGTTTTCAAAATTTATACATTGTTAAAATATTTGTGATAAAGAACAATGCTTATTATCCAAAAATTTAATTGTAAGGGGTAAGTTTCACATTTATTTTTTTAGGAGGGTATATATTACATTAAAAATAGTTTAGGGGGCAAATTAAAACGTATTTCTCCAAATATTTATTTACACCGGACAATTAAAAAAAGTCAATAAAACTTAACAATTGATCAAAATTTGATTTTATATTGTGGGAGTTGAAATTAGAGGCATGAGATGGAGATGAAGTGGGTTGACAAGATCTTTCAATGTTTGACCTACTCATTAACTTGGATTTACAACTCACTCACTCTATCTACAACATGTTGACGTGGCCTAAAAGCTCAAATTGATGGCCCCATATTATGTCTTATATTTTCACCATACATTCTTGTCCTTTCATATATGGAAAATCATTTTTTTACTTATATGTTTCATTTATTCTTCGTACCAATCTAAAAATGGTAGAATTTGAGTACAAGAGCTTTTTATGAAAATCTTGCATGTACGAGGCCTCGTGACTTGGACGTTGTTTTTTTCTAATAGAAAAATTGAAAATAAGACTGTTTTGCAAATTAGGAAATTATTTCAAAAAATCTGTAACCAATTGGAGAAACCACCAATCGTTGAATATATAACCAATGGGATTGAGAGTTAGGGAAGATTTTCCTACAAGACTTAATGAGAGGTAGTGGTGGTCAGTCAATAAAGGACCTTTTCTTCACAAACAAGATAAGGGAAATTGGAAAAGATCAACACTTTTTTGATTCGGTCAAGGTTGGAGAAATATAAAACAAGGGAAGTTGTCTGAAATTTTTCCTCTAATAATTTGTCAATCCATTGGTCTAAAAGATGGTTCATTCACTGCCACTTACTGCACTACTTGTTTGGTTTCTTTCCCAATAAGAGGGTGTTCCACATCACCTTTTCCGCCCTTCAAATCATCTTATAAGATATTAAATAAATTGTTTGGTAAAATTTTGAAAAGAATTACCTTGTAAAATTCAAAATTAAAACGTTTGTAGCTTATTTTGAAATAGTTTGGGATTTTTAATTTTTATTTTTAAATTGTGATATTGGTGTAATCATACGTAAATTCCTTGGAAACAAACTTGAGGGATATTAGATGTAATTTCTCAAACCACATATAATTTACGTATAATTATACCAAATCTCATAGGAGGACACTGTAATTTATCCCTTTTAAAATGTTTCCAAACTTTACTTCAATTTTTATTAAATTGATTACAAAATTGTTAGGTAGATATCCTACTGTTAAATTGATTACGATATTTTCAGTTTAAAGTATACATATCCTACTGTTCTACTCCTCTATGATCTCGTAAAACTTCAAATTGATAACGGACCAATTATCTTGGAATATTAGGGGGAAAAACAAAGGAAAAAAAAAAGGGTAAATCCAAATCCACAAAGGTCAACAGAATCTTAGGTAGAACAAAGGGTTATAGTACTAGAGCGTACGTCACTAGTGGTTGCACACTCCGTCGGTGCTGCAGCAGCATTATGTTCTTGCGGGCAATAGAAAGCGCGTTTCCGAAACAAGCATTACTTTTATAACTTCTACTACCGAGAGAGTGTTATCTGCAGTAGTTGTCAATTGTGGGAGTATTTAATGCTCCCTCGTGCTCTCCAGCTCCCCACACACCTGTCGGTTACTCTATCTCCACCCCACCCCCCAAAAAAAAAAAAAAGAAAATCATTCAAGCCCATTATTTATTTATCATAGCAATAATATATACTTTGAAAAAATAATATTAATAATATTGCCCCATATTTCCATGTTTTTTATATAATTGGGATGTGGGTCACCACTTTTCATTATGATAAGTATATTTTTGCTTTTCATAGAGATATTATTCTCCAACATTTTCATAATATTTGGATGTAATTAGACACAAATAAATACTTTGTATCTACTAAGATCTTATATTAAATTATTTTATATAATTTAGGTATCGAGGGCTTTTGTCCTGACAGGAACAATCAATTGTTTTTTAGTCAGATGATTGTAGATTCGATTCCCTTTATCTATGTGAGGATCATATTGATAGGTAATTTGTAAATACTCTTATAAGTGTCTCGTAATAATGATTTATAAGAAACTTCTAACATTACCCTTATTCGGATCACCCGAAATTTTCATGGATGTTACCAAAATGCGCCTAAATTCTTAGTATGTGCAATTTTTTTCATATGATTAATATATGAACATCATTTAAGTTCTGGAGTTATGAATTCAAATTAGAGTACTAATGTAAATGTCTATGTATTTTGACAACTGAGATTATTCTGAAATACTGATCTACAATTGCCCGTGATCGCTTATCTTTCTTTAAAAAAATAAATAAATAATAACTTAATTTCATTTAAAAAATTTGCTAATTTTAATTTATGGGAAACTAAAATAATTGAGGGGTGGGGTGTGGGGGGGGGGGGGGTGATATATAAAGTCTAAAAGCTATGTAACATTGAAACAAGACAGCGTCGGCTTTGAATGTAATAGTTTCCCTTTTGTGGGTGTTGGAAAGGTGATGTGAATGGTCCGATTTTGATGAAATCTTTGACTTTGCATACCAAATATTCATTTACTTTTAGTTCTCTACATCTTTTATCATAATTTCGTATTATATTTTGATATTATATTAACGTGTGCTTATTTTTTCAAAATTAAAGATATAAATAAATTATATTAAAAATACGATACCAATATGTAATATGAATATGTGATAAAAGATCGTTTACCGTTTATATTATAAGATATTAAAATTTATTTTTAAAATAAACTCTTAAATATTTAAATAAAATAATACGATTGAGCTTATAAAACATATCGATAATGAGAAGTTTCTAAATTATAAACTTTTAAAGGGCGTTGCGTAAAAATTCATTTATTATCGAATTTTCAAATGGGATTAAATGCAATTAATTCATTTTTATATTGTAAGTTAATTTTCATAAATAATTTATAAAAACACTTTTAAATAATTAATAAGCTCATTTAACTCATCTCTAAATAATAAAATACCATTATTAATTTAAATAAAGAACTGCATCAACAATCTCAAAATTATATAGTCATTTTAAAATTGATGGAAGCACATGTTAAATCATAAGAATAGAGAGGTTAATATCCTTAATCAGTTTATGAGAGAGTATAATTAAATTGAGAAAATTTTAAGTAAATAAATAAAAATTATTACTACTTTTAGAGTAAACTACAACGGCATTTCTTGATATTTAGTGTAACTATGAATACTCCCTCGTCGTTTGAAAAAAATACCAATGCCCCTTGATTTTAACGTCGTCTAATAACTAGTTCAATCCGTTAGATTTTCGTCCATTTTTTTTGCGTCGAACTGACCAAAATGTCTTTAAGAATTATAATTTTATTTATTTTTAAATTTTTTATTTTTTTATGGACTAAGTGGATAATTTTAAAAATTTTTCACCCATCAGGTTCGATTTTTTTTATAAATTTTTTATTTAAAAAAATACTGTAAGAGCAAAATTGATAATTTCATACTTCCATGCAAGAATTATATAATTTCATCAAAATATCAGGAGGGTAATTGAAATTTTTAAAATAATGAAAAATTATTCGTAATTATGGCAAACTTTATGAAATATTATTATAATTTTTTTTATTTTTTTAAATTAAAAAAATGTAATATTGAGAAGTCCCCCAACGTGAATATCCGCAAGCTTTAGTTGTCTTTGGTCTGTCCTATAAATTAATAATAAATGGAGGCAGAAAACATGGCGCAATTTGACGAGAACACGTGGACCGTATGTATGATGTATGTATTAATGGATGAGAGATCTGTACGGCTGCCATCGTATTCGTACTCCATTTTATGTACTGTGGGGGGGCGCAGATCTGATAAATCAATCCGACAGTTGGATGTGACCTTGTGTTCATATACTGTCTCTCCCTCTTCTTACTCTTTCTATTGAGATGTGATCCGCTGTGCATTCGCGCATCACACAATCCCAATTTTTATTTGAGGATATTTACTAAAATATTAATATTAAATTATTTTGCATCTTATCACTGTAAATTTTTAAAGGGATAATTATACTTTTCTTTTTCGAAATTTAATGTAATTATATTTAAATTTTTTGTAATTTAAAAAATTAAATCTAGCATTCTTAAAATTTGTTTGCGTCTAACAAATAAGTCCTCACGTTAGTCAAAATTCACTGAATTTGCAGATATTAACACAAAAAACTAAATAAAAATTGATATTTATTCTTGATTGACTGATTATTGATCTATTGCAGGTCAAATAATTTTTTTCGAACTATAACCATTATAACTGTGAACATATACCTCCCTACATACATTAACAAGCGAAGATGTATGAGGGTAATTTGATCATAAAAAGATTGATTTAACCCGCAATAAGTTAATAATAAGTCAATTAGGATTGATATAGATTTTTTTCTGATATTTTTTTTATTAATATTAGCAAATTCAATGAATTTTGACTAATGTAGGGACTTATTTACTGGACGAAAGCAAACATCATGAGTATTAGATGTATTTCCCAAACCACATGGGATCTATATATAATTATACTAAACCTCAATAGAAGAAAATGTAATTATCCAATATTTAAATTAGATAGTGATTTAACGTCGTATTGAAACTCGACCAAATGGGGGTTTTGGTTTCGAATTTATTGTCATTCATTTATTAAAATATATATACATATATATTGTACGTGCATATTTTGACATGATGAGATATGTTATTAACATTAAATAATTCAATTTTTATAGTATTGTATGTGTTCGGTCGAAGCCACATGATATTGTTCTAAAAAAGCACTGTATAAAACATATGATGTCTTAAAATTTATAAGCCGCGTAAATTCTTTACCTGCTACCAAATTGAGATGAGAGAATAGTGTCCAATAAATGATGTATGAGTTATTTCACCACCTATTGGGACCCATGATATAGGTGTTGATTCCTATGTGATCAGTTATTAGTTCTTGAAGACAATGAATCGTCTATAGAAACCTCATTCATCACACATAGAGTAGAGACAATCCATAATTTTCTGTGCCAGACTCGGGTGCCACCGATACTTTTTCATTTTTGCAAGCAAAAAGAAAATAATTTTTTTTCGGTAAATGTAATTTTCATAAATAGAAAAAGATATAGAACAACAATCATGAATCAAGTAGTGTTTCTTTCGACAGGCCAAGGATACACCACAATAAAAGAAAAGAAAATTACAATTTAGCACTTTAAACCCCCCCCCCCCCAATAAGTACATATTGGGGGTGTGGGTGTGGTGGGGGTTTGGTGAGGTTGGGGTACGCGTTTACAAGTCTCAGAGAAAGCAGCTCCATGCCATGTGGTTATGCGTAAAAAGGCAATAAAATGATTATTTTTTCACGACCTTTTCTTCACATTCAACTTCTTTTTTAAATCACACACAACCACACTTGTACATTATGTATTAAAGGAAATCATACTCTCCTTATTCTAAATTTGGTGTAATTATACATAAATTTTTTGTGATTTAGAAAATTACATGTAATAATTTGAAGTTTGCTTCTATCTAGCAAATAGGTCCCTTCATTAGTAAAAATTCACCAAATTCACTAATGGAGGGACTTATTTATTAGATGTAAGTAAACTTTAGGGATATTAGATATAATTTCTCAAACTACATGAGATTTATATGTAATTACATCAAAATTTAGAGGAATAGAGTGCAATTATCCCTAAATTAAGTATATAAAACACAGATTTTCTATTCCTTAGTTCTCTCTCTCTCTCTCTATATATATACATATATATATATATATTTGTTGTTGCTATTGTTGTTTGATTTTGCTAATTAATAGAGATATTCAAAAAGTCAATTTCTCTCATTGTGCACAAATTAATAATCCTGAAAAATAAAAAAAGATTAAAACAACACTTAATATAATATATATTTATAAATAATATTCTATTTTCTA
Organism: Sesamum indicum; assembly: GCF_026168435.1. Lineage (NCBI taxonomy): Eukaryota > Viridiplantae > Streptophyta > Magnoliopsida > Lamiales > Pedaliaceae > Sesamum > Sesamum indicum. Next base: position 4,500,831 of record NC_142665.1, on the reverse strand, counting down.
AAGTAATTTTTTTTTCATAAGTATCTTATCACTTAAAAATAGTATTTGAATTTTTTTAAAAATATATAAAAGCCAGCATACATAGTATTAATAGCATTTTTGTTTTTATTTAAAACTTCCATTTAAATTAAAATAGATTATTAAAAAAATTATGGTGAATATTTGAAGAAGTTCATTATTTTCCAGTTACTTATTTTATTTTTTCAGTGTTCACAAGTGCCAAAAACATATAATTATTAAAAAAAAATATTATTTATTTAATTGATCTTCAAAAATATTTTACTACTATATGTAGTTTGGTTTGGGGGAAATATATATTTTTTTCTATATTATTTAGGTCTATAAAGCTGGCAACCATATATAATTTGTTACAACAATTAATTTTATTTAATGAAAAATATTATTAATTAATAGATGACATATGTGTGTAGGAGTGCCACCACACACAAACTTTGAATGTTGACATTTGTATTATTAATATAAGATGTGAATATCTCCACTATGATTATTTTAATTTCTTTCTTTTTCTTTTTTTTTATGTAAATATATATATTTTTAATAAATGTGACACTTTAATTAAAAAGAATATTATGTATGTATGTAACACTTTGGACATGGATAGGCTGCCTTTTGTTTTTATTACCTCATCACACCCCTTTCTTTATGGGATTATATGTGGTTAGGTCAACTTGTGGGTCACTTTTGAGCAATACTTGGAAGTTTCAATGCCTTTTGGAACTACTTACATACATTGTATGTATATTATATGTATAGCCCAATACTGTGTTGGCTCGACTGGTAAGAACGGATCATTTTCAGTCCGATGGTTGTGAGTTTGATTCCCTCTTTTAATGTGAGGGTTGTGTTGGTGGGTAATCTGTAAGTATCTCTGTAAGGGATTTATGGTTTTCAAGACATGCCCTCTTTTAATGTAAGGGTTGTGTTGGTGGGTAATCTGTAAGTATCTCTGTAAGGGATTTATGATTTTCAAAACATGCCCGTATCGATGATCAGAGAAACACTTATCCAAATCTTTTACTAATATATATGTGTGTGTGTGTAAGGTTTTAATTTAGTGTATGATTATTGAAGGAGGGGTAGGGCAAGCAATGGAAATTAATCTTCACCAACTTACAAACATATCTACTTGACCTAACATAAGCAAGTATGCAAACTAAGTCAATGGGATTTGGTGGCCAAGACTTCACAATAAACCTTGATTAGGGTTAATCAAAAGGGAATCGAGCGTCTGGATTACGTCAGCGACAACGATACCGTTTTAGTGTTTATGTTAGCAATGACAGTATCATTCTAACACGTCAATTTTATTTATTTTTTTTTATAAATTAAGATTGAATCAAAATATTGAATATACTTTAATTTTGAATTGACCAAGTATATATAATTTCATAAGTCTACAGTAAATTAATTTTTGTTGATAGCAGAATTTATGTTTTTAAAAAAATCACCAAAGTGTGTATATATTATGAAATTGGAAATAATATTATGGGTCAATAAAAATAATTAACTATAATCAAAATGAAAAAAAGGGACTTGATTGAGAAAATAGACAAAATGGTGGGGAGGAAAATGAATATAGTGAAAGATGTAAGAAGTACCTCGTCCTTCAAAAAGTCTATTCCACGTGCTCCTCTCTCTGCCCTGCACCACCCCCCATCCCCGTCTCCCCCTACGCCCACCCCATTATTTGTACAGCTCCGTCTCCTCCATATGTATATATATACACATAAACACAAGCAATCGATGGAAGGAAGGTACATTACGTTTTCGAGTCTCCAAATCAGAAAACTATACAGAGAAACAAAGAAGAGAACACAGAAAAAGACAGAGTATTTGCTCTTTGTTGAATTGTATTCTTCTCATACATATTCCATTCCTGTGGACAGCGACCCAATCTCTCTGTATCCTAAGATTTCTCCATTCCCAACAATCTTGTGCAATCAGGTAAAAGATTTTACCTTTCTCTGTGCCTTTTTCGTTTCTCGACGTTTTTCAAGAAATTCTTGTTCTATCCCTCCGTGGTTTATGATTGTGTTTGAATTCCCATCTTTCCGCGTTTGTAGATAGTTTCTTAGATTTGAACAGTTGAATCAATGGATTGGAGTCATATGACAAGTGGGTTTTCATTGTGGGTGTATAATTTTGGTTCTCTTGGCATTCTTATTTTGTGCGTGTTATTACTTTCAAATTTTGTGTGTATTGCTTGATTGGTGTGTTTATGTTATCTGAAATTTTGCGAGAATCTTTTCTATAGTTTGATGGGTGTCTGAAAAAATGTGAATGAGAGAGAGAGAGAGAGTTTAAATCAATTCTTGGTTTTTTAATATGTTATTCTGCATTACAACATTTTTCTGTTTATTCTACTGCGATGTGTTTGTCTTATTTACCATAACTAGAATAATCTACTACTGTTCTTGATTTTGCTTGTGTTCCATCGGATTCAAGTTTAGTATAGTGATACATCTATGATATGGTTTCATGTGAATTTGAAGTCTTATACATAGTACTTGTTTTGACAGAGTTGTTTCTTTACTGAAATCCAGGTCTCATAGACTGTTCCCATCCATTTCAATATTGCATGGGGGTATCTTGTTCATGTCCGCTCGCAGTTTACTGTGATTTAGAGAACGGTTTTGAATCGGTTGTTGTAAAGTCGATCGACCTAGGTGATGGAGCGCATAATAAGCCTGTTCTATCCATTAGCAAAGATTCTGAGCCTAAGAGTTTGCAGTCATTAGGTTCTGGAAAATTGTCAGTTGAAAGATCTGTTAGGTTCAGAGCAAGAAAAACTCAAACCATGAGATTTACTGAAGTTCCAGCTGAAGATAAGTATAAGCGCCAAGAATCCTTTGGCCCATTGCCTAGATCAGGTAGCTCGATGGAGACACCTCCCGAGTCTCCGGTTTTGGATCCGTGCAGCCCCAAGCATGAGGCTGCTATAAAGCTGCAGAAGGTGTACAAAAGCTTCCGGACTAGGAGAAAGCTAGCAGATTGCGCTGTTCTTATTGAGCAGAGTTGGTGGAAGTTATTAGACTTTGCAGAGCTAAAGCATAGTTCAATTTCCTTTTTTGACATTGAGAAACACGAGACAGCCATTTCGCGCTGGTCAAGAGCGAGAACAAGGGCTGCGAAGGTGAATTTTGATCTAACCATTCGTCATTTTCATTTTTTTCCAAAGAATCTGGTCACTAAATGAGAATTTGCCGTGTATTATTGCAGGTAGGTAAAGGGTTATCGAAGAATGGCAAAGCTCAGAAACTTGCTTTGCAACATTGGCTGGAAGCTGTAAGTATTTCTCTTTTCCTCTTTTTAACTTTCTTTAAGTATCTCTTTAGTAATCAGGGGCAAATACTGATTTTATAAATTGTTGTTGAGCAGATCGATCCACGACATCGTTATGGGCACAATCTACATTTCTATTACGTGAAATGGTTGAGTTCTCAAAGCAAAGAACCCTTCTTCTACTGGTAATCATCTCTAATATCTGTAAAATGTTTAGATAGACTTGAAGAACTTTTCCATCATTGTTGACTTTTCTTGTTGCACGGTGTTAACAAAATGGTTATGGTTGTGCAGGCTAGATATAGGAGAAGGAAAAGAGGTCAATCTTATAGAGAAGTGCCCTCGCTCAAAGCTTCAACAGCAGTGCATCAAGTATCTTGGTCCGGTGCGTTCTTATTGTCCATCTTTTGATAGCTCACAGTTTTAAAAGAATGAATTTTTGACTATACGGATAGAACCTACATACTGATAGGTTCTTGATTTTACGCTTGCAGATGGAGAGAAAAGCTTATGAAGTTGCAGTAGAGAATGGGAAGCTCTTCTACAGAGAAACTGGGGAGCTTTTGGACACCACTAAGGAACCAAAGGGTTGTAAGTGGATTTTTGTCCTCAGCACTTCTAGGACATTATATGTAGGGAAGAAAAAGAAGGGCTCATTTCAGCACTCTAGTTTCTTGGCTGGTGGAGCTACATTGGCTGCTGGGAGGATTGTAGCTGAAAAGGGTGTCTTAAAGGTATCTTTTCGCTGGAAACTCATATGATTTATGTTACTTTGCCTGATAATGTTAAACGTTAGCTCAATCATGAGGAATGCTTGCTTGGATTTTGACAGGCGGTCTGGCCTCACAGTGGTCATTATCGGCCAACACCCGAAAATTTTCAGGACTTCATATCATTTCTCAGGGAAAACAATGTGGATCTCGCTGATGTTAAGGTAGACAGAGAAGCAACCTTAGTTTCTTGTTTATATTACGGCTCTCAGAAACTTGTGTCCTCAATAATTTAATCTCATTGTCTCCAGCTTGATTCCACTGATGATGAAGAAGAATCATCTGCCGGAAAGCATGTGAGGAACAACTCGTCTGAAGATGACTTGATGGCAAAAGCTCACCTCATGATGGAAGAAATCGATATCGAAGACTCGAGTTCCAAGATGGTTAATTCAGTAGAAGATGAGAATCCTGCTGCATTCAAGGTGGCTGAGTCACCAGCATCAGACGTCTTGAATAGAAAATTGTCGACTCTTCAGATTCCGAGTAAGGACAGCATATTAGAGAGGTTGAAGAGTGAAAACGAAATGGCCAAATCAACTACTGGAAGTTTCCTCCTAGAAACTTCACAAGAATCATTTTCTTTCAGTCCCGACAACAGCACTCAACAGAATAATGTGTCTGAAGAGCAAGATGAAACAAAAGACGAGACCATTTCAGAAGAATCCATTTTCCAAAGAATCAGTTCGCACAAAGGAATGAAGTCCTACCAATTGGGGAAGCAACTGTCGTGCAGGTGGAGCACTGGAGCTGGACCTAGAATCGGCTGCTTGAGAGACTATCCTTCCGGGCTCCAGTCTCATGCATTAGAGCAAGTAAATTTATCTCCAAGAAGTAAACGTCGGATAAGAGTTGAATTCTCGTCTCGGGCATCAACACCAACCGGCAGTATGCTCTCTCGTAGTAGCAGTCAGAGTCTTGGAGGCAGTTGTCACCTCTGAAGGGACTTGATAACTCCAGTTTTTCCGAAACCTGGGAAGCAGAGTTGATTCTTTAATTCATTCATTCTTTTTGTGAATAGAAAGAATGATAGCATAGAAATTCATCCATATTCTTTTCTATAGGAATTGTTAGAGTTTTTTGATTCAACAATCACTTTTTGTGAAAATTTTAAACTTTTGTGGGTTTTTTATGCCCTTGCAGTTCATAAAGGAAAGATTCATTTTTTCTTCTTCACTGCTGCTCTTCTGATTAGCTACATTGTGACTGACTGACTGCTGACAATTGTTGCCTTCATTTAAGATGGTCAGTCCAGACGGCGGTGTCTTGACATTGCTCTGAGTGTGGAGTCTGACTAATGTACACTTCAAACAAACACTTTACAGTGAGGGGTAATTTGGTAATTTCACATTGATGTATGTTGGAACATTATCCGGACAATGAAAAACCTCTGCACCCTTCCATGTCTGATTTTTCTTCTTGTTTCACCATACACTCCACAATCTGTTCTGCAATTTCCCAACAGACAGTTGTACATATAACCTGACTGAGTTAAGTCTGCATCGTTTTTTCGCGTTTCCAGTGTTGAATATGACTTGTTCAACCCTCTCGAACCAACATCCAAGATTCAGGGTCAGTTCCTTCATTGAGAAGCTGTTGGATTGTGGTTCTTATTTAAATTGGCTTGGTCTTGTACATCACCATAAGCAATTTGGACAAGTCTTGATTGAGACATTAACTAGTTTGAAAACAAATCTTTTCAAAGGTTTGATTCAACCACATCCTTTTACACGATCCATGTTGTAAGAGCGTGGAGTTTGACGAATGTCTTCAGCATGAGGTACGAGTTTTAGGAGCGAGTAATCATATACATTACATATATAACTAGAGAAAAACAATTACATATCTTCAAAATGTATACACATATATATATAATTCATTCATTAAATAATGCATGATTTGGAGAATTTTACAGTGAGGTGTGATGCTATGGAAATCCCAACCCAAGAAATGCAGAAAGTACAGACAAATGAAATCTAATCAAAGTTATTCTTATTCAGTTTGTTAAGTGATGTATAAGGGCAAGAGAACACAGAAAGAAAAGCAGTGTATTAATTTCAAGAAAATTAATAGCTGCAGTGTACCAGGTTGTAATGTCATGTCATGCAGATCCAAAAGTAAGGACAGTTACAAGTACACAGACATGTTTCAAACCAGAAACATAGAATCTGCAATAATATCACTACTATGCCTTAATTTCCAAAGGGATCTGATTTTAGCATGATTTGTTGTTATATAATTTGTCAATCATTGATCTATTCTTGGAGGGGGTGCATATTTTTTTGGGTAAGTGGGATCTCATGTTTGGGATGGAGAGACAAGAAATCCAATTTTGGGATATAGACAAATTTTCTTCTCACCCAAAAGTTTATACTACATTATATTATAACTCCAAACCTTTACTTTTGTTTAAAAATATAAGATGAAAAGAAAAATAGAAAAATAAAAATACGACTGGACCTTGTTGGTTTCAAAGTCCGAATAATAAGAAAGTGGGCCTCTTTGAGTAGCCCTATTGGGCCAATAGCATGATATAAAGCTTATAAACTATTTCTTTTTTCTAACCTTGCAGGTTCGAGAAACTAATCCAATTCAATAAACCAAGTCAGCATACAATACAGACGACACGTTACACAGGTTGTCAACACTTTATAACATGTCATACTAAATTATCTCCAACTAACTCTAAAAGATTCGGCTCGAATTAATTTTTTAGTATGTAAGTGCATTCCTAAATATGAGGGTAGACTAGGCAAAGGCTTGATCAAATTGTCATATTTTCGTCTAGATAAATTCAAATTTTAAGATTCTTTTTCTGTTATACGTGCAACCATCCGATGGCAGTGGATTCATCCCAACTGCCTTCTTTTCTTGCTCTATAAGTGCTTATAAATTGATGTATTGTGCAGTTCTTTTGGCAACATAAGGTATCACAATCATACTCTTATTCTCTCTCGATTTTTTAAACTAATTTTAGCATACTTTTTGCACTCCATATGAATTCTATTATGTTCACACTATTTACAACCATTATTCTCACTTTGATTCAAGTTTTTCATTTATTTCTTAAGTAAAATAGTTATTGATTTAAGTATCAAAGTGCTAACCTCTATTATCAATATTAGCCGTCCGATAATCTTAGAATTTTTATCAAAGTCCTCCGACCATTGTGGTGCTGTTGAATATCGACTCGCATCACTGGCTAAGACCCTTATAGCTAACTGGTACCAAGAATCAAAATAAAATCTTTGTAATTGTACTATACTCACCTCCAGCAAACATTTTAGTAAAAATGTGAACTTGTATTATAGGTGTAATAAAACTCAACTGTAATGATTAGACCACAATGATTGATAGTATATCTCACAAAATATATGCTAAAATATTTATTACAGTCCGAATAACACAAAATGAGATCCAAATTATTAATTGCGATTATTTTTAAATATTATTCTCAATTTTAATTTGTGGTGTTACAACTAAATGAGAGGTAAGTAGGATCCCTAATACATAAGCCCAAGTGATGCATTGGCATTGGGCACACACCCAATATTTTTGTGGCAATGAGTATATATTTCTTATTTTAGAAAAATAAGTGTAGACAATTATATAATCATTGGATATATTAAATATCAGCTGCATATGATCTATCAATTGGAACATGTTTGAACCATTAGAATTTAGACAGGAAATATGAAATGGTGTGAAGCATGTATATCATCTATCAAATTTCAATCATATTAATGTAATGTGATTCATAAAAAAAATAATTATTATATGCAGTGGATGTAAATTACTTTGTATAAGTATAAATAAAATATCATTAATAATGTTTATTATTTAATTTATTTAGTGAAGTAAAGATATATATATATATATATATATATATATATATGCTGACAATGGTGAGTGCTAGTAGCTGGACCCTCAGAGATTTAACAAGTTTAGCTTCAAACTGAAGACAATTCTTTGTTTGTAATAAAAATTAACAAAAATCTTTCTCAAATTTCTTATCTTTTGATGTCTGGATTGCTGTTTCTTTAAGTCAAATTAATAACATTCCAATTCTTGCAATAAAGGCCTTTCTACTCAATCTTAACTCTCTAATTTTCTCCCCTTCCTCTCTTCAGAGTTGGCACTGCAGTTCACTGAGTTTCACCTCAAGATCCAATCTTTAGCGACATTGATGTCTAAAGAATTGTGGGTCTCTCTCAGATCACTGGTAATTAAACCCTAAACCTATCTTTCTTTCTCCTCATCTGCAGTTCTGTTCCATTCTCTCTCCTCAAGCCCAAGAGGCCAAGATCCACACTTTTCTTGTTAACTTAGTCTCTGGGCAAAGAGGGGTCGTTTTCATACCATTGGTGAGTGCTTTGCTTTCACATCTGCTGAATTCTGCTGCTTCAGTTTCAATTTCAGAGCATGACTTGTTTTGCTTCTTGATTTGAAGGTTAACTGCGGATTTTAGTAGTTTTATGAGTGAAATTTGAGTGTGTTGGGAAATTCAGGGCTTTGGTTCAATGAAAGAATTGAATCCAACAGATCCCATTGGGCAAAACGTAATAAAGCTAATAAGCAATGTGTGTTTCTCAGTGTTTGTGTCCTCAGTCTTACTATTTACAGTCATTGCTATTACATATCAACCCCCTGATCCCTGGGAGTCTGCTAGAGCTCTAACTAAGGTTTTCATGGAGGTCGAGAATGCCACGTTTCAGACCGATACATCGGTCCTGAAAACCGGTGAGGATATTGGTATTACACCGGCGGCAAGTCCAGTGGGATCAGTGGCACCTATTACCGAATCTACGATAGAGAAGTCAGAGGAGGAGATCATGAAAAATGTGACATTGAAGTCAGGTTGTGGGGATTCGTCTGTGGTGAATTGTTCGGATCCTAGAGTTTTAATCGCGATCCAGAGGTTTAATCTGAGGACGTTTAAGGCGATTGCGTTCTTGGATTATCAAGCCCCGGTTAATGGATCAAAGCCGGATGAGTGTGATGTGTCCTGGAGGTTTAGGAACAAGAAAGAGAAGTCTTGGCGGAGGTATAGGGATTTCCGTCGGTTTAAGATGGGGTTCAAGGATGATTGTAGTTACAAGGTGGTCCGTCCGGGGCGTTGGCACTCGGGTTTAAATGCTCGTCGTCCAAGGAACAGAGTCAATGCCACTGGAAATGGTCCGAGAGCAAAAGTCGCTCCTCCCGTTCGAGATGATGAGATCAATGATACGATCCCAGTGTTGGGGTCGGACTCGGCTTTTAGGAAGGGGAAGTACTTGTACTACTCGAGAGGAGGTGATTATTGCAAAGGGATGAACCACTACCTTTGGAGCTTCTTGTGTGCTCTTGGTGAGGCCCGGTATTTGAACCGGACATTTGTAATGGATTTGAGCATCTGTATGGCGTCTACTTACACGAAGAGCAATAAGGACGAGGAAGGAAAAGATTTTAGGTTCTATTTTGATTTTGAGCATTTGAAAGAGGCTTCTTCAATCGTGGAGGAAGGTGAGTTTATCAGAGATTGGAAAAAATGGGATAAGACTCATAAGGCGAAAATTCCAGTTAGAAAGGTAGCAAGCTATAAGGTGACGCCGATGCAGCTAAGGAAAGATAAAAGCACAATTATATGGCGACAATTCGATGCTCCTGAGCCGGAAAACTATTGGTATAGGGTCTGTGAAGGTCCGGCTGCTAAATATATTGAGAGGCCATGGACAGCAGTTTGGAAGTCAAAGAGATTAATGAATATCGTATCAGAGATTAGTGGGAGCATGGACTGGGATTTCGACGCCATCCACGTTGTCCGGGGCACGAAAGCACTGAACAAGCAGCTGTGGCCGCATTTGGATGCCGACACGTCTCCAGAAGCCATTGTCGCTAAGCTTCAAGGAACGATAGCACCATGGAGGAACTTGTACATTGCCACAAACGAGCCCTTCTACAATTACTTTGATAAGCTCAGATCTCACTACAAAGTCCATTTGCTCGACGACTACAAGTACTTGTGGGGTAACACAAGTGAATGGTACAACGAGACGAGCCTTCTCAACGGAGGCCGTTCCGTTGAGTTTGATGGTTATATGAGAGTGGCGGTGGACACGGAGGTCCTCTATAGGTCGAAGAAACGGATCGAAACGTTCTATAACTTGACGAGCGATTGCAAGGATGGGATCAACACATGCTAAATCGATCAATATGGAATTTCTTTTGAATTCCCTATTCTTTTGTATGTTGATGTTGATTCTCATGTCACCTCTTGGCCTATTTACAGTAGTCTGTATTGGCATCCAATATGGAAACTTGTTCACAACTGTAACTGTGTTACTATATCTTATGCATTGTGTTACATACTATCTCTTCTTGGAAACTTACACCTCTTTTAGGGGAAACTGCATTTTTGGTCTTGTGTGGTAAAGCTCTTTTTCAACTTAATCTCATTCGTTATAAATTTTCGAATTGCATTCCATAAGTTTAAAATTTTCTTAATTTTAGTTCTCACATATATTTTTGGTTCGATAATTAATGGAGTCGTTAGTAGTTTCACATGCATTTTCATACTTTTTTCATTAATTATTTGACGAGAAATGCATATAAGACTAAAATTGAGAAAAAATTTTAATTTACGGGATGCAATATAAAAAATTATAGCAAATGGGACTAAGAAGGTGTTTAACTAAGTTTATAAGCTACGGAAAACATCTTATAAGATGTTAAGTGTTTGGCTAATTTTTTTTTTAAAAAGGCTTATAAGATCTCAAAATAAAATATTTGAATCTTATAAACTCTTTAAAAAAAAGTTAAATTTTCTAACCTTTTTTTAAAAATTTTATAAGCTACATAAAATTAATAGGTCATCAGACAAAAAATATCGCTATTCATGCACTCACACATCTCCTCGCTCTCTCTCTCTCACACAAACACAAACATATACACTCTTTTTCTCTCTAGGATTTATTTTTTTTACTATTTAAATTTTCTAACATTTAAAAAAGAAAAAATACTCAATTATTTAAAATAAATTATTATAGTCACATTAAAATAAGATTGGTATTGATATTATATTTATCAAAAAAATAAATTCAGAACATTATAAATTATATAATTAGAAATAATCATTGTATTAACAAAGAAAATATAAACTATATATTTAAATTAATATTCGACTAGTATGAATCTACGTATATATTATTTTTATTCAAAAGTTTAAGTAATAATTCATCATTTTTTTTATTGTAAAAAAATTATCTATTAAATTTTTATTTTGAATGAAACTAATGTGTACTATTTATAAAAGCGTTTAAAAAAATTTAAAACAAAATGTGTCAAGAAGTAACAACTTATCTTATTCCAGTAGTCTCATGCCTATTTTAGTTATTTTACCAATAAAAGACCTTATTATGCCAAACACCCTAACATCTTATGTTATCCAAACACTTTAAAAGCTTATTTTTAAAATAAAATCCAACATCTCATAAGCTTCTAAAACGTCTTATAAGATATGTGAACTTATTACCGAAACACCCTTTAAATTGAAAAAAAATTTAACATATGGAACAAAAAATGCAATTTACCCCCATCATTTATGAGCCGAGTTCGGTGAATGTGGGATTGGGCTAAACGATACAGATAATTCAATCCAATCATCTGAAGTAAATATGGTCATATTGGATTTTCTATTCCAAATTGTTATAATTTTTTTTTATTCCATTTCACATATATACGCACGTATATAAATCTTTCTTTGTATAAAATAAGTGATGTAATATTTGTACACATGGCGTAAATATGCAGAATGCAATACAAGATACAACGTGAGTTACAATAGTGGAGTTATTAATTTTTTTATTACAAAAAATATATATATTAATATAAACTTTTTTAAATATATTAATAATAATATAACGAGTCGCGATTTTTTAATTAAATATTTTTTTTTTTAAAATGAAAAGCCCAAGTCGCAATTTGAAATTGTGACTCCAATTTGATTCCGTCTAACGAATAAGTCCCTCGTTAGTCACTAAGAAATAGAAAAAAATCTATATTTATCACCAATTGACCTATTACTGATTTATTGCCGGTCGGTTAATTTTTTTTATAATCAAAATTAACCTCATACGTCTTCACGCATTAATGCATGTAAGGAGATATGTCTTCTCAATTATAACGGTAGTTTAGTTGAAAAAAACTAATTGACCTGCAATAAGTCAGTAATAAGTTAATTGAGAGTAGATATTAATTTTTATTTATTTTTTATTTTGTTAATATCAACAAATTCAGTGATTTTGACTAATAAAGGGACTTATTTGTTAGATTGAAACAAACATCAATGATACAAAATGTAATTTTCCAAACTATATAAAATCTAAATATAACTATATTAAACCTCAAAGGAAGAAAATATAATTATCCTCAGATATTATTATCATTGGACATTATTTTTGCAGCATAACAATTTAGTGTAATTCATTTTTTGAAAATGGGATGAGAATCATTATTTACAGTAAAAAATTAGATAGTAATTAGGGTTAGTTTCGATTTACCATCCTTAAAGTATACCTAACGTCGCAAACACTTTTTTAATGTTCGAAATATACTAAAAAACCTCCAATTGATTTAACGCCGTTAATAAAATTATTAGATTGATGCTAATGTGGCATTGATGTAGTTTTGATGACTGTTATACAAATTTATTGGGACTTTATGAATATTTTTTAATTTATTCTAAATTTACTAGTTTTAATTTGTGACTCATTTTGGCAAAATTTTAAATTAAGTAACAAATCATAAATAATAAATTAAAATAAGCTTATAATTAAACCTAAAGGGAAAATATGCTATATTATTTTTTGGTGCAATTGTCTTGATTTTTCAAATATAACATTTTTTTTTTGTTTTTCCGGGTACAAATACACATAACAAACGAATATATATATATATATATATGTGTGTGTGTGTGTGTTTAGGGGATAAAAATACCAAAAAAAAAAAAAAAATTCAACGAATATTTTCAATTGTCATAGAAACTAAATTAGCGCAAGTCTAACGATTTTACTTACGGCGATAAATCATTTTTGCACGTTTTAAACACATCGTGTGTTCTACTTATTTTGATGTAAAAAAGAACATTAAAAATAAAATACTTACTGCATAAGCCATAACTAGTTATGACATATTTAGTCATATTTTTTAAGTTGGAATCTTTTATTTAATAACTAATGTCATGTTAATAAATTTCAGATCGTTTATTCGAAGCTGACGATACCTACTGGTAGTTTTTTTACTCTATGTGGGTTTATTGTAATTTATTTGTCACATTTTATTTTAATCAAATCGATTAATGTATTGCTCGTTTGTTCAGTTTATAAAAATATTGATATAATAATAATGTAATTATCGCTTCTATAAAAAGAAATAAAACTATACTTTGTTTCATAAAAGAAAAATCATACAGTACATATGGTGATATTGTTGAAGCACTCACACTCACATTAAATACTATAATAAATCAATAAAATGAGAAATTAGGTTATTGTGTTAGGTTTAAAGTATAGTTGCAAAAAACTAAAATAAATAATTAGTTTATTAAATAAAGAAAAAATATATAAGTTTGACTGATTTTTCTTTCACACTTTTTTCGTAGCGATTTAATAATTAATAATAGAAAATGGTTTTTGAATAAAAATAAAAAAATAAATAGAAAGTATTATAATTTAGTTGCCACCCAAATCACAGCTAATCGGAAATGCCCTAATTAGCCCCACCATTATCATCATAAGCCCCTCTCCCAATATATTTTTTCCCTCCTCTTTTGCCGCTTCCAGATATTGTACGACGCGCTTCAAGTACTTGTACATTCCCTTACTCATTTACAATAAATACATACACAAATATACTATACCTATGTATCGCTATATATAAGCATAGATTATACACACCTCCAGTGCGTGTGTTTCTGTGTGTGTGTGTGAGAGAGAGAGAGAGAGAGAGAGGGGATATCATAAAGGTGAGCGCCACCCCAGAACACAAAATCAAAAACCCTAGTCCAGAATCGCGGTGACTCAGTGCAATGGATGCCGAGTCAACTCAGCTTCAGCAAGCCCAACTGGCGGCGATTCTGGGGCAGGACCCGGCGCCCTTCGAGACCCTGATCTCCCATTTGATGTCCTCCGCCAACGAGCAGCGCTCCCAGGCGGAAGCGATCTTCAATTTGCTCAAGCAGAACGATCCCAACTCGCTCGCGCTGAAACTCGCCCACCTACTCTCCTCTTCCGTCCACCTCGAGGCGCGCGCCATGGCTACTATCCTCCTGCGGAAGCAGCTGACTCGGGATGATTCCTTCATCTGGCCGCAACTCACCGAGTCTACTCGATCCGCCGTCAAAAACATCCTACTATCTGCTATCCAGAACGAGGAATCCAAATCCATTATTAAGAAGCTCTGCGATACCGTTTCGGAGCTCGCCTCCTCGCTCCTCCCCGATAATCAGTGGCCGGAGATTTTGCCCTTCATGTTCCAATGTGTAACTTCCAGTTCCCCGAAATTGCAGGAATCGGCTTTCTTGATGTTCTCTCAATTGGCTCAATTCATTGGAGAGACTTTGATTCCGTATATTACCGATTTGCATACCGTGTTCTTGAATGTGCTGAATAGTTCTCCCAATCCGGATGTGAAGATTGCCGCTTTGAGCGCGGTTATTAATTTTATCCAATGCTTGTCGAGTTCGAATGATCGGGATAGGTTCCAGGATTTGTTGCCGGCCATGATGAGGACGTTGACCGAGGCGCTGAACTCGGGGCAGGAGGCGACTGCCCAGGAGGCTTTGGAGTTGTTGATAGAGTTGGCTGGGACCGAGCCCAGGTTTTTGCGCAGGCAGATTGTTGATGTTGTGGGGTCCATGTTGCAGATAGCCGAGGCCGACAGTTTGGAGGAAGGCACACGGCATTTGGCTATTGAATTTGTGATTACTCTGGCTGAAGCACGGGAGAGAGCACCTGGGATGATGCGCAAGCTGCCACAATTTATTAGCAGGCTCTTTGCTATTTTAATGAAGATGCTTTTGGATGTTGAGGATGATCCAGCGTGGCACAGTGCAGAGACCAAGGATGAAGATGCGGGCGAGACAAGTAATTATAGTGTTGGCCAGGAGTGTTTGGATAGGCTGGCAATCTCCCTTGGTGGGAACACTATTGTTCCCGTGGCATCTGAGCAGTTTCAAGCTTATCTGTCTGCTCCTGAGTGGCAGAAGCATCATGCGGCGCTCATTGCCCTTGCGCAAATTGCGGAGGGTTGTTCGAAGGTATAATTATTTTAGGTTTGTCATTGACTGATGAATATAATTTTGCACGAATATTGATAACTTATTGCCTACTTATTTCCATGTCTCATGCAAATACTGTCTCATGTGTCTTAGTTCTTTTTCACATGCTAAAGTAATCAGACTTTTTAAAACAGTGCTGTTATCTTAAGAGTTCAATGTAGATGATTATTATCATTAGGCAATTCGTTAAGTTTATGTGTAGTTGCTTTTGGAGAATCCAAATGTTGTTTGCTTAGTTTGCCTAATTATTTAAACATGTACAAGACACTATCACTTGTCCAAAAATGGAAATATGGTGCAGATTTATTTTGATATTGGCTTAATTTTATTCCTAATATCTTTCTTTTTACTTAAATTGTTTCCTGTTATCACGAATTATACCTGATAACTGTATGGCGATATTTTATTCTAGTATCCTTTTATGCGGCATGTTTGCTGACTTGTTTAGTACTTTTATTTGCATCGTGGCTCAATGTTATTTCTTGAATAGCTTTACTGAGGATAAATTGCTGAATTAGCGAACTTGTTTAGGAAAAGTTGTTGATATTTGGTTGATTTCATGGTTTAACAAAGACATTGGGTTTGCTGGTCTATTGTCCTTTGTTATTTGACATATTTTCTAACGTAATTACTACTATAGGTGATGATTAAGAATTTAGAGCAAGTGGTGAACATGGTCTTGAATTCCTTTCAACATCCTCATCCTCGTGTAAGATGGGCAGCTATTAATGCAATTGGTCAGCTGTCAACTGATTTGGGCCCAGATTTGCAAGTTCAGTTCCATCAACGTGTGCTGCCGGCACTAGCGGCAGCAATGGATGATTTCCAAAATCCTCGTGTTCAGGTTTGTGAGTTCCATTGGGTTATCAACTTTTCTGCCCTTCTGTTATATACTTCTGTAACTAGCATAATGGTCTTCCACATCCTTACATATGAGCTTGTTGAATTTTGGTACAGAGCTAATGCAAAATATGTCAACCATTCTTCAGTCGGGTTTTTGTTTCTGTCTTTTAATGATCTGATTCGGTTATAAAGGAAAAGAAGGATTCTGCTTTCTTCTCTGAGTGTTGAACGAGTCAGTTTGAGGATTACTTTTACTTTCTTTCCCATATAGTTGTTGTCGGTCATTATGCTGGATAGAGAGGCCTTTGGCTTATTTCTGCTCGTATAGTCCGCTTCAGTGTATTTAGTCATTAGTAATTGAAGGAATGCAAGGAATGTACTGTGGTTTGTCAGAGGATTCTCATTAAAAGTTGGTATCTAAATCTTATTACAACCATATTCTAAACTTGATCTTCAAGAACTAGTCACTAGGCTTGGTTCGTGCAGCCAACATATTAATTTGATTCATCACATATCTGCCTGCATACTGGCCAGTAGAAAATTTTGATTTATTGTTTGTCTGCAGTGTGCCATATATGTTGTTTTCTAATTTTTCCTCTAAAGTTCAGGAACATTGATAAATTAAAGCATTTTTTTATTAACTTCATGTCGGAAGAAAAATTGAAGTTGACAAAAATAAACTATTCTTCTGAAGAAGAATATGAGCTGATTGAAAACAAGCTTGGTTAATTTGCATCTAAAGTGTGGAAGGATATGAGAGATTCTTAATGACATGAATTTCTTTGATAGAACAGCTATTTTCTTGTTTCTTCACTCTTGGAACCTTATTCTCACGTGTAGTAACTCTCATCTGGAGATTGTGAGCAACCATCTTGTGGCTATAATTTCATAGCATTGATGGGATTATAAGGTGAAGTGTCTAGAGGCCTACTGTATGTTAATGTTTGGCCTCCCATTGTTTCTTTTGGAAAAAGCTTACTGTCCTTAGTCATCAAATATGTATGTTATGCTTCACAGTTGACTTATGTGATGCTTTTGCATTTTCTTCTGTTTGGTCATCAGATCTGGTCCACCGTTTTTCTTCTATCCAGATCATGTGGATTTTGCTATAATTGATTTTATAAATATTACTAATTCTCTTACAAGAATTCCTAACTCCTTAATCACAAGGTGGAGTTCATGGTTCTGATTTACTTCTTGCATGTTTGGGTGAAGGTGCATAAAGTTTGTAACTTAGTTAACTTTTCGACCAGTATTATACTTAAATTGGAGCATTGATGATGCACATTTCTCTTTCTGGATGGGAAAGGAGAGTCCCACAGAAAGAGCTTACCTGACCATCAATTTGAATTTAAACGGAAAAGAGAGCGGCTGACCAGTCTACACCAACTCAAGAAATGGGTTTTGATTGGAGGCTGATAGTTATTTATAGAAAATATTCCAGACAACATTGCACGTCAGGAGGTTTTGCCTGATCTTTTTGGTGTTTTTGACTTGACTTGATTGCCATTCAGATACCGTTGTTTGCTTTGGTTGGCGGAAACCAATGCAGATCAATTGACGGTATTGCTTTAGGTCAAATATTGATAGAGCAAAACAAAAACAGTGATAGGGCTGGGAAAATTGGTAATTGTTTATTTAGTTTTATTTTCTAAAAGTGCACTGTGACTTATAGCTGCCTTAACTTATTGCTGTATCGATTCTTCATTTCTTGCTGACATTGTTAAGGTTTTTATTTCTCTATGATTGTGTTCTTGTCTTAATCAAACTTAAGGTTCTAATGTTCCATATGTGCCAGTTTTCATAGTTATAGTTCTTTTATTCATACTTTGTTATTTGCATTATTGTAGGCCCATGCAGCCTCAGCTGTGCTCAACTTCAGTGAAAACTGCACTCCGGAAATTTTGACACCTTACTTAGATGGGATAGTGCATAAGCTGCTTCTACTGCTGCAGGTGCAAATAGTTGAGAGCATACATATGCTACAAGATGGGCATTGACTATCTTAGAGCAGATGAAATATTTTTTAAGCTGTTTGTGTTGTATAAATTGCAGAATTCCAAACAAATGGTGCAGGAGGGTGCCTTAACTGCTTTAGCTTCAGTTGCTGATTCATCTCAGGTACACAAAAGTCATAAAGGTTTTTTCAGTTATAATATTGTTGCTTTGCATATGTGCTGAATCAGCGGATGTTGTGACAGGAACACTTCCAGAAATACTATGATGCAGTCATGCCTTACTTGAAAGCTATCTTGGTGAACGCAACAGACAAGTCTAACCGCATGCTTCGTGCTAAAGCAATGGAGTGCATCAGCTTGGTTGGGATGGCAGTTGGAAAGGATAAATTCAAGGAAGATGCTAAGCAGGTAAAATATGACTTCTGGCATGTGAATCTGTCGTTTTGCTCCTGATGTTTCTTCTTACTGTCTTTTGTAGGATTGGACTTAGTTACACTTTCTCTAAACTCATAGTACATAGTGTTATCAGCCTGAGTCCTAACCCAGTTGCACCCATGATCTTATTGAAATTAATCTTTCGTTAGGCAGCCGATTTAGGTTAATGACCCTGCATTATGATATATATATATATTCACTATCTTTCTTTTGTTTTTTCAACTTCAGGTCATGGAAGTACTTATGTCGTTGCAAGGATCACCAATGGAGACCGATGATCCCACTACTAGTTACATGTTACAAGTATTTCCTAGTCCCTGGAGGTTGAGGAGCTCGAATCTCCTTGTATGATTGCATTTCCAAGACCTAACCAATATCTTTTGTTCTATTGTAGGCATGGGCCAGACTTTGCAAGTGCTTGGGACAGGACTTCCTACCTTACATGAGTGTAGTCATGCCTCCTTTGCTTCAGTCTGCTCAGCTAAAGCCTGATGTGACCATCACATCTGCTGATTCGGATAATGAAATTGATGACTCGGACGATGAAAGGTCTCCTTTATCCTTATATTTCCATGTTTTTGTCTTAAAGTTTATTTTCAGTTTTGTTGCTTGTGAGGTAGTAAAGACAACCAAAATATATATTGAATCTGTTATTTGTCTTGTCTGATGAAATCGCATCACCCTGTTGATGGTCTTTGTAGAACATATGTTGTGAGTTAATGAACTTATACTAGCAACTCGTTTTGTGTCTCCTTGATCTTGCACAGAGTAATTAGTTTCATTCTGTCACACTGTTATTAATAAGGATATATGGTTGGTTATGTTAAGCTTGCACTTCCAATAATGTTTCAGCGGGATCTTGGTTGGAATAATGATTAAGACATGTTAGAGTTCTTCAACTGGTGGAAAGGGTTTGATTATTGTACTGTAAGAAGGCAATTTTTCTGGTTCCATTTTCCTCAGAGTTCGTGGTTTGCTGTTGTATGTGATTGGTTAGTTTCACCAGCATACATTTGATATGCAGTATATTGACGAAGAATTGTTGTATTTCCCGAAACACATAAAAATAAAAATTGAATAGGATATACCGTAAAAGCCATTGAGCTAAGAAGTTGTGTCGATAATTTTGTCTAGTATCTTCATTTACGCTTAAAAAGTTTTTTGTCGAAGAAAGTATATTATTTTCTTTTCTGTATTCTGGCGTATTGTCTCTTCCAGTTAGGAGTTAACTTAGCTTGATTATAGCTTGGAGAATTCAGCCCTATATTACATATTTCCTTTTAGTGGTTGATGCTATGGCGAAGGGGGGGGGGGTTGTTTCCTGCTGTCTTGTCCGCAAGGATTATCTAATAGTATGGGACGCTGAAGCAAAAGAATGCCTGTTTATTATCATCTCTTTCACTAAATCGTGATTCATTTTCTACTATATTGCAGCATGGAGACCATCACCCTTGGTGATAAAAGGATAGGGATTAAGACTAGCGTCCTTGAAGAAAAGGCCACTGCCTGCAATATGCTGTGCTGCTATGCTGATGAGTTGAAGGAAGGTTTCTACCCATGGATCGATCAGGTTGGCAAAGATACATTGCTTATGCCTTGTGCCCTGATGGTTGATAACTATTTGAAGTTCTCATGACTCGTTGTAATTGGTGTAGGTTGCCCCCACATTGGTTCCTCTCTTGAAATTTTATTTCCATGAAGAAGTCAGGAAAGCTGCTGTTTCAGGTAATATAGGTTTTATTTTCGACTGTTTTCCTAGTCTGCAGTGTTATACATGTTCAGCAATGTTCTCTGTTTTTTCTAGCAATGCCGGAGCTACTGCGGTCTGCAAAATTGGCTGTTGAGAAAGGGCTTGCTCAGGGCCGTAATGAGACATATGTCAAGCAGTTGTCGGACTACATTATTCCTGCTTTAGTGGAAGCTTTACATAAGGTGGTTGCTACAGTAAATTAAATAACTTCTGTTTGAGAAACGAACTAATTATGATGGGGATGCTTAATATGTGGGTAGTGATATATAAGTTCTCATGTCTTGCAGGAGCCCGATACAGAGATATGTGCAAATATGTTGGATGCACTGAATGAATGTCTGCAGGTGGGTCAGTTTTTCTGTAAAATTAAAATATACCTTGAACTGCATTAATAATATACCATTGAAATTGTGAGCATGCAGTATACATGAAGAATTTTTCGTTGACCTCCTCATTCCGACTTGCATAAAATGTTAAACCAATTGTTTTTATCTTTGTAATTGTTCAATATTTGGGCCCCTCATCCTTTGTGCTGCCACAAGTCACAAATGCAAAAGTGTACTAACTTGATTTTATATTCTTGTTTGAAAATGCTGTTTTGTTTCTTTTACCAGTATAAAAGTAATATACAGATTACGATTTTGGCATCTCCCCGAAATGCCATTAAGGGTTTTGCACCTTTAGGAGGTTTTGCTGTATATTTTGGAGCTTATCTTTGAGCTCCTAACTGCAGTTATTTGTTTTGCGCTATTTCTGTGTTTCCCGCCCTTCTAGGAGCTTTCTTGCTTATAAATTTACTTAACTATGTATTGTCTAGAAACAGTAGATTGCCCTCCAAGTAATTTGATTATGAATTGGGTGACAACTAGAAACTAATTAGATAATTTTAATTGCCTCATTTATTTCATATTCTAGAAGTTTCAATCTAAATGCCATTGGTACTGTCTTATCGTTACTGAGTTTTTTTTTATGTGAACTTATAATCTCTGCTCCAGATTTCTGGACCACTTCTAGATGAGAATCAGGTTAGAAGCATAGTGGAGGAGATAAAACAGGTCATTACGGCCAGCTCAAGTAGAAAAAGAGAGAGAGCTGAGAGGGCCAAGGCTGAAGATTTTGATGCTGAGGAGGGAGAATTGCTTAAAGAGGAGAACGAGCAAGAGGAAGAAGTGTTTGACCAAGTCAGTGTTTTATTACTCTTTGATCCTCAGATATGATTGCCTATATTTGGAATTCTTTGCAAGTTGTTAAATGATGTCAAAATTCAAGACTGAGAATTTGTAACTTGGTCTTGGTGGTTCAGGTTGGTGAAATCTTGGGAACCTTGATCAAAACATTTAAGGCCTCTTTCTTGCCTTTCTTTGATGAACTGTCATCATACCTGATGCCAATGTGGGTATGTATTACTTACTCAGTTGCCATGACATTTGTTACCTTTCTTTTCGTCCCTTCCTTTTTTTCTTTCTTTCTTGTGTTGAAGAGGAAAGTGCAGAAGGAATTCTGTAAAAGAATTTTAACAAAATTGTAAGTTGATCTGTATCTGCTATCATTCACCTCGTCATGACTAAGGTTGTTTTTTCTTGCAGGGAAAAGACAAGACAGCTGAGGAGAGAAGGATCGCTATTTGCATCTTTGATGATGTGGCTGAGCAATGCCGTGAAGCTGCTTTGAAGTACGTCCACATACCATTGCAAATTCTGGTTTTGGTTCAAATAATGAACCTTCTAATGCAGTTCTTTTATGCAAATCAGGTATTATGATACGCACCTTCCTTTCCTCTTGGAAGCATGCAACGACGAAAATCCAGATGTCCGCCAGGTGTGCAAACATTTTGCATCATAATCTATATTCACAATAATGCTATGTGAGCTTTTCTGAATTGCCTCATTGCTATTCTCAGGCGGCAGTGTATGGGCTTGGTGTATGTGCAGAATTTGGTGGTGCTGTATTTAAACCACTTGTTGGAGGTAAGATTTTCTTGCACATCGGGTTGTAGAATAGACATTTCCAGCTAAGTATTTTACACTAAACTTGCTATTTAATTTGTCCAGAGGCTCTCTCAAGGCTCAATGTTGTTATAAGACATCCAAATGCGTTGCAGCCAGATAATGTGATGGCATATGATAATGCTGTTTCTGCTCTGGGAAAGATATGCCAATTTCATCGCGACAGCATTGATTCAGCTCAGGTATTTGTTTCACAGAGAATAACTACTATAAGTATTTCAAAGGTTGGTTATTGGAGGTAGCATGATGAATATGATTATTCCGTGACCTGCTATATGTGAGCTAACATTAGCTCACTTGAATAAAAGATATGAGCTACTTCTTATCTTGATAACTTGAAGTTTCTAATATACTTGAATATCTTCTCCCACAAACCTGAAGGCTTAAGTTCTTTATTGGGGTAAGTAGGTTTAAGAGTATGATATGATGTGCTTCTTGTAATGTTTGTCTCTCCTCTATATGAAGTGATTCTCAGATCCTCAAATCATGCTAGATCCCAAGTAGACATTGTCTCAGTTCTATCTTTGATATGTAGTTAACAATCAAAGTGCAGGTCCTTGTGCTCAGTAGGTTTCTGCACAAATAGTGCTTATAGGGTGTGTTGATAACAATAGCTGATAGGATCTTTCTCTTGCTCATGTTGACTGGATTTGTTTTGAAACCATCGTGTGCTAAAATAGATCGAAGATTGATGTTTGGTCTGCTTACTACAGAAATCAAGATGCAGTATTCAGTTTGTTGTGAATCAAAATATTTGTTTCTGACACAACTATGCCTGGTGGTAGCATGACCTTCTCATCCTCTCATCTGGTATTTCATAATCCAGAAATCTCTTAAAAGCTAACATAGATGGTTTCAGAATGTACTTATATTGCACCTTTTAAACTGAGTTAATTTTCGTGTATTGTGCGTGGTCTCTGGCCGTCCGCTCCTATACTCTTTCTTGCTTTATGCTTTAATTCCAGGACATAGTTGCTTTATTTGTCCAGTATAGATGATTTTGCTTGTTTTCTTCTTTGTCTGGCAACTTAATTTGGTGCAGCACATTTTCTCTCTGATTTTGCTTTGTTTTTGTCCTACTGTACCTGTGTGTTGCCCCACATAAAAGAAAAAATGTTGAAGATACCTGAGCATCTTTTTCATTCTTGGTATTATCCTAACAGTGGGAACTTTAACAACTTCATGCTGGTATTTTCATGTTTCCATACAATTCGTCAAAGTCTTAATTCCAGATGTTGCTTATAGGTTGTTCCTGCCTGGTTGAGTTACTTGCCAATAAAGAGTGATCTTATTGAAGCAAAAGTTGTTCATGACCAGCTCTGCTCAATGGTTGAAAGGTGCGGACTGGTCGCTAGTCTAGCTTACAATTTTCCATTTCATATCTTGATTTCTGTCACATATCAACGATGTTCTTTCCCTTTCAGGTCTGATAGGGATCTTTTGGGGCCCAACAATCAGTATCTTCCTAAAGTTGTCTCTGTATTTGCTGAGGTTAGTTTGGAAAGCCATTTGGGTACCAAGAGATGGGCACCAATACATTAGTCCAGTATACAAGTGTATATACGAAATATCGTGAACTTGTAAATTTCCTAAGTTGTTTGCATATTTTTCAAATGTGAAGCTTCTCTGAACATTCAATTTCGGAAAGAAGAAATACGAGCTAGAGTCTATATCTATTGCTAATATATCTTTAAATTGAGAATACACGTGTCTTCATCAGTATTGAGATATTATTCTGTTGCAGGTTCTGTGTGCAGGCAAGGATCTGGCAACAGAGCAAACTGCCAGTCGAATGATTAATTTGTTGAGGCAACTTCAACAGACGCTGCCTCCAGCGACTCTTGCGTCCACATGGTCATCCTTGCAGCCTCAGCAGCAGCTAGCACTGCAATCAATTTTGTCATCATAGTGCTCGTGGCTGATAAAGGACAACTTGTTCATCTCAAGTCACTGCTTGTGTGCGCTCGCGTTGTGCCTCATGTCATCATATATTTGTTCCTCAATTCTTTCAGATGAGAGATGTCACAGCATTCATTTTGCACATGGTTTATGCATCATCAACATGTTGGATGGTCGTTTGGTGTCTGAGTGTGAATGCATTTTGAGAGTAAATGTAGACTGTGCTGTATAATGTGTATAAATCAGTTGTTAATTGCTTCTTGGAACCAAAAGGAAAATTCGGTCTACCACCCGGCGGAAGGGGCTCGTCGTGATTTGTGAGGTTTTTTTCTTGGTGAATTGTGATATTTGGGGGTTTGTCAGAGAGGCAATACCTGTCGCAGTTTTGTTTCCATCATGCTGTTCTTTACAACAATACAGATTGTTAAAGAACATGGTTTTGGCTATAAATCGTTATTTATTTTGTTAGATTTGAGCATCTGTGCAGTATTGATGGAAGTCTGAATTCTGGTTCTCAACAAATAGTTGTGTATTTCATTTGCTGTTATCTCTACTTTATTAGGTAAAAAGTGGTGTTTATGCTTTGTAGTATAATACTTGTACTTCAATTTTGTATAAATATTCATACTTGCTAAGTAAAGTATCTAATATATGCACGTGAAATATTTGATGACTATTACTTTATTTTAACAAAACTTTTATCATGTTTATTTACAACTTAGAAATTATATCTGTTAATTTAGCTATTAAGAAAATTAAAAAAGAGAAATATTTCAATATATTATGAAAATACTAATAGGTGTTTCAAAGTGTGTTATAAATACAAATTAAACAATAATAATAGAAAAGATAATGTCATAATCAATTGTATTGAGTCATTTTGTAATTCTTTATAATCTTATTTTAGACTATACGTTCTTATTGTATATCATATAATTGATGCTTTATTTATTTAATGTCATAAGACACTAATTTTAGTTATATCACATGAATCAATTTCAACCTTTTGTCAAAAATAATCTCCTCTCTGTTCTAAAATTTTCCAGATATTAAAATAATATAGCAAAACCAATTTCAACATTATATATTAAAGGTGTAATTTTATTATACTAAAACCACACATAAATATGAAATTTAAAATTAAAAAAAAATGAAAAGAAATAAACATAAATTTTATAATAGTAAACCTCTTGTGAAGTAAAATAAATTGCAGAGATTTTTTAATATTTATTTTTAGGAGAAAAAAAGAGGGGAATAATAATAGGAAAGTGGAAAGCAGAGAGAGGATGTAAATGTAATGGGTGTGAAGCCACGTCATTTCCCCTTACCTTTCCCTTTCTACAATAAAAAGTCGAAACATTTGAATCAAATTCTCTCTTACTACACACTCTCACTTCTCACCACTGTTTACATTACTACACACATTCACTACATTATTTCTTTCTCCTTTTCTCGTTTTCACTTCTGCCTTTTTCATTTCATTTACTACAGAGGTATACTTATTAATTGCTTCCATAAATTCAGATAAAAAAGCGAAAAACTCTGATGCCCACTTCATTTATTTCCATGATTTTGTGTTATTCTGCGATTACAGATGGGTCACCACTTCCATTGAAAAGGGTTCGGGTTTTTGTGCTTTCTTTTGTGTGTGTGTGTTAATTTTTTGTATGTGTTGTATAATCTTGTTCTTATGTTTTAATTTTAGATGAGAAATTGAAAGTGTGAAAATTCTTTGTTTCATTGATGTTCTTCTGCTGCCGTGAACCTTTTTCTTTGTTTGCTGAAAGAATATTAAATTGGGTTAAAGGGAATGGTATTCATTCTTGAATTGAGTTGGTGTAGTTAGTTTACTGACAATGTTGAGCTGTTCCCATTTATTTATAGGAAAGTTCCAATCTTGCTGTTGTAGTGACACATTTTTTTTTTGTCCAAATCTGCAGCCGACAAACGCAAAACTAAAAAAATAAGAGAAAAAAAGGAAAGGTGGTTCTTGGTGCTTTTGTTTTATTTCTTGAGTGGGGAGGAACTAGTGGTTGAAATGATCAAGTTTTCTATTTTGTGGTTATGGGTATGAGAGATAGCAAACTTAATGGAAGTAGTTTCTTGTGCCGTATCTTGAGCCATGGTTATTGGTTGGCAGTATTTGATAATTATTGCTTTGCAATTCCTTTTAAGTTGCATCAACTTATTGCTTTTTCATTCCTCTGTTTCATGTACTCTTCCTCTTTTCCCAAATATGGTCTTTGTTTCTTCTTCTGGCTGGTACGGTGCCAACATTTTTGGAGAACAGGTGTCTTCCTTCTAGTTGTGGCGGAAAAAGAACTGTTTTACACATTAATCTGATTGCATTCAAGGTCACAATCATGAATATTTCAGGGGGGGAGGCCAGGAAACTCACAAGTCAAGATATACAACTGGTAAGCTCTTGAGCGTGAGATTTTCTTAAATATTTTGGATTGCAAATGGATTTTATGTCTGTTTATCAGTAGCAGTGCAGTCTATGTAACACAGTTTTAAACTTGGATTTTTTCCTTCTGGACTTACTTCCCAGTGATGAGTTCGAGGAGGTTTATGTTCGTAATTATCATTTACTCATCTATTTTTCTTTCTGAATATATAATTGCTACCTGTTTACCCTCCAGCTGGCAAAGAAAAATTTGTTAGTTCTATTGCAGAAATCAAAATCAATGAAGAACTTTTAGTTTCAGTTGAATTTTGACTTTAACTGGACTCTTCTGATTACTTGATAGAAATAAACAGTAGGAAATATGTGATGCTTTACATGTGGAGCCTTTTGTGGCACGTTCTTTTCTAGTAGAAACTCATTTGGAGAAAAGGCACGTGACTTTGCTTTTTATTTAAGATGATTCAAGAATGACATTTAACATGATCTTTAGCTTTTAGTCTAAGAAAGACTTTTGGCACCCTTTCTTAAAGAGGAGATTGTTTGAAAGATGCAGGAGATAGCAAAAAGGTAAGCAAATATTATGATTCTTGGGGATATCTCTGCTGTAGTAAATGCTTGGTTGTCTTTTTGAAGAAGGCAGGCACGTTTTACCTCAAATCCAAAGGAGGAATTAAGTCATTAATGAGACGAACAAAAGAAAATGAATATATTTAACTTTGTTACACAATTGCTGTAAAATGCATATGGCATGTGAGGTACGAGTTCCCTTCACGATGACGTGTTGCCATTTTGTTAGGATATGGTTATGGGATGGTTTTGTGCTATTGGAGTGTCAGTTAAACCCACCTATCACACCTGCTTCCCTTCACAAACTGCTTGCAGGCTTGAAATACAGCTGAAGTGCGTATCGCTATACCACAAGGCCAAATAATGATTTTCAATTGTAAACTTTGACGAGTGTACTCATCACATAAATAGAAAGAAGCTGGGGCAATGGTTATGAAAAATTTACTTTAAAATTTAAGTCACAGGGATGTTTAGATAATGTCAAGTGGAAGACAATTTCGTGTAGGTTACAAGGGAAAAACTGTTTGGTAGGGAGATAATGAGATCCAATTTGGTGGTAAGTGCTAGTTTCTTATTATTTTGGTTCTATCTATTCCTATCTTAGGTACAAAATCGTATACAGCGGTGTCTCCAGCATTACATGAACAAAAAGGAAGTCATAAATGCTCTCATCATTCAGGACAACATTGAGCCGCATTTTACTGAAATAGGTATTTTTTTATCTGCCTGCTACTTGTAAATGTTTATTAATGATATAACCTGGTACACATGTGTTAAATAATTCTACATAGTTATCCATCTTTCTGGCAGTTACTGTTATTTTCTACCCATGACTGTTTTGAGAGAGAAACAATAGGGAGTCTAGATGTATTTAATGAATCCACATCTGTTTGTATCAACGTCTTTGTCTTGATGCCTATTTTCCTAGTTGCGTCATTGTGTGCATTCTGGTCTAGTGGTCCCACTGTATTGAATATGGTGAGGAGGTTTGGAGATGCATTTATTTTCATTGATGTGTTCATATCGGACTCTCAAGATCTCAAGATTAAAAGGGTTGGAACAGGATAGCACATGATATGGACTTCTGGGCCGCTGCTGTGGAGCACTCATATTTGCTCAGAGGAGATATTTTGATGTTCTCTGTTGTATTAAATATGTATTCCAAATGTCTAAGAGAGAGAATTTTTATTGAATTTAGATCTTTTTATCTCCAAACCACATACTTCTGGTTTGACTGATGTGAAACCACTGGTTGGTTTTATATTATTTACAACAGATATAAACACCAGTATTAGAGTAGAGAGAGAATAATGGTTCCCTGAACATTTAATGTCTAGGCCATTTCACTTGCAGTGGCTTATGTTCAAGCTATGATTCCACGTGTTCCACTGATAGATACAAACTAATTAATTTTTCTCGTCGTTATTGTAGCTAATGATTCTTGCTTTTCATAGAATAGTTTTGGTATGCTCAAATCTAATTTTTACAAGTTTGGATTCTTCAAGCACATATTATAATTCCCCGTTCCGACTCCTCAGATGAAGATACTAGGGCCGCAGAATTTCATCAGAGAACATGCAAGCAAGTTTTCTGAGTGTCTCAGGTTCTGCGAATAATGCTGCTAAATCCTAGTCCCGAAATCCTTCTAATAATTATCCATGCATTAGCTGGTGTATTCCCAATTCCTGAGCTTCTCTCCATTCTTCCTTAGTTAGAATTCAGATTTTTTATCATCATATATTATTAATTCACTAGTTACCCTCATCAATAACCTTCTACTGCAGATCACTGGTTTCATTTGTTGTTAACATTTCAACTGAGCAAGCTGAGATAGTCCCTATAGATGTCTGACAGTTATTAAAAAGTCATACAAAACTTATCAAAGCCTATGTTTTCATTTGATTTAGCTCAATGAGAAAGAACTTGCTCCAGGTATGGCTGCAAATAATCACATGGTAGTCTACAGTTTACAGAATCATCTAGGAAGCAATTTGTGGCTAATGAATGGGTATGATGTACTCTTTCTCAAAGATGGTGGCCTCCTTTTCAGTGGTAAAAAGGACATTGTGTGATGGTATGATTGCACGAGCTCCATTAGTGTCTAAAATAGAAGAAATGATCTCTAGTTTGTGAAAAGAAATATTCCTAGAGTCTATAGCATTCCTAAAGCTTTTCACACACTTACTTCAGTTTGACAAATTGGAGTTCTTGATACAGTTAGCCAAAGTGATTAAATCATATGAGTTTTTGAGGTATTTTCATATGGAAAACATTTGGTTTCTAGATCTCCGTTGACTTAAATTTTCCATTAGCGGAAAAACTATGAAATTGAAGATAGGACCATAAGTTTGCTGCATTTTCATGGAACTACAAGATTGCCATCCTTTATAAAAGGTGTTGATAATGCTTTCTACAATCTGTTAGAGGATGCATATAGTAGGAAGTTATCTTGTGACAGAAAGATGGTGCTGATTTGATGAGACCACTATTCATTGTTGGAAAAGAAACTAGAGTGAAGTTGGGAATACATGCACTGACCTTTATTAGTGGGTAGCCAATGAAGTATCTTTTTTGTGCAATTCACTTATATAGATATAGATGTGGTTTCTGAATATGCTCATGAAGCGTCTGATAAACTTTGACTTCAACAATTCTAAAAGATAGGGTTGCCTTTCATGGTGCTTTTGGCATTTATCACTATTCTAGGTGAAGCTATGAAGACTCTGATGTACATCAGTAAGATTAATTCATACGTTTGGCCATTCATCTATGAGTATTATCTAAAATCTTGATTACTTCTACACAGTTAGGTCCTTTTACACTCACAGGATCTACTGAAGTCATGCTTGAAATTGAAGGGAAGTTATTTATCCTTGGGATTTGAGAACAGCAGGAAGTGCTATTTCCATTATTTCCTGTTCCATTTGCATTGTAATTTCCTTTGGTACCTTATTTGACTTACAAATGGAATGATGCATTGACTATTCCATTCATATATAAATACTAGCAAATGTGTTCTTGCGGTTCTTGGATGGAAAGTAACAATAAGTTGGAACCAGAAGCATTTTTGCCTCTCTAATGAGTTGTATTGAGTATGTTGAATTGAAATAGTGTTTCTCAAAATGCTTTGGTTTTTCATATTAACATTTGTGTGGCTGTTTTTGGACTCAGTCATAGATTGATTTGACATCACCTTATGCTGTGTGGTTATGACCAAACCCAAACTTAACCCATCTTTGTTTGAACCTGTTACATACATGAAGTTTTCTCAACCCATCTTGAATAACCATTCTTTTACTGCCCAACCTCTGCTTGAGCTGCCCATTATCCACTCCTAATAAGCATGTGTCTTAATAAGGACAGAAGTTTATAACAGGTGGATCTATGCAATATTTCATATTAAAGCATACATTTTCTTCTTGCCTCCTCTCTTTTCACGTTAGATTTCATTATTGCTAGCATCTCCATGGAATGCCTGTCTCACTTATTTGGACTTCTCAGCCTTTCACATGTGACGTGAGTTACACCAATGTTGCAGTTTTATGGGTTTATGTTATATGCAAGTCTCTCCTCTTTGTACTATTTGTTGCTTTCTTTTCCAGTTTGGCAGAGGCTTGAAGAAGAAAATCAAGAATTTTTCAAGGCATATTATATGAAGTTATTGGTGAAGGACCAAATAATGGAATTCAACAGGTTGCTTTCACAACAGGTGGAGCTGATGCATCGAATCGGATTCAGTGGGATTCCTCCTATGTTCACGTCAAATGGATCGCATATTTCACCATGTAATAAAGCTTTTCTATGTAACCACTTCAATGTGTTTTAACTGTTTTAAACAATTGCTACACCTTGTCCTGTTTGAAGATGCTTACTTAGTACGTCAATCTTACAGCACAGCATATCTCCACATCCTCTGCTGCACAAAATGTCAGAACTCTGAAAACAGAGGACATTCAGCAAGCAAACGTGTTTCAAAATTGCAGACCGGCAGTCCCATCGTATCTACAAGGAACCGTCGACGGGTCTGTTCATAGTAGAAAGATTGATGTTTCTCCAAACTTGTTCTTGTCCCAAAACTCAAACGTGGGGTTGGCTCAAACTATGAATGGGAAGATTGTTAAGACAGAGGGTGGTTATGCTGGTAGTTCGCCTTTTGATTTCAGTCCGCCTAGCAATTATCTGGAATCACGTCCGTTGATGGGTGATGCATCTGTCTCGTCTTTCAGTAGTGTAGATTCTAATGCGCAGCATCTAAACGACACAATCTTGGATGGTGACACTTCTTCCTTTGGTTTTCTGCCACAAATTCCTCAGAGTTTTGGTCTCTCGGACTTGACAGCTGATTTTACAAGTAATTCTGGTCTGATCTCCCCCCACACACACCCCACCCCACACACACATGCACACACAAATTACAAAGAAGGAAAACAAATTTATTCTGACCTTTTTCAGCTAACAATATGTTGGATTTATGACTCTAGTTTTGGCTAGTTTCCGTTTTGCTTGATGGGATTTTAATGAATTAAATCTATAGAAACTTCAAAGTCTTAGTTTGAGTAAAAATATCAATCAGTTCAGGATTTGAAAATTTTGCACATTGATAGAGATTGTTCAATTGTGGAATTTGTTTCTTTCTTTATTTCCAAAATATGACAGTGACTTTTTATAATTGATTCTATTGGTAGCATCGCATAGAAAGTAGGTATTTCACCTTGATAGAGATTGTTCAACTTCATTCGGTATTTATTCGAGGATCTGGAACATGAACCAACCATATGAACTAGATTAAAATCATTGGATTATGATCCGTACGTAATATTACACCTCGTCTCTTGACTCCTGAAAGAGTTTCACAGTCCGAAAGGGGCAAAAGAGAGAGAGATTTAGGGAAAATTATCTTAAAAATGCAAAAAAAAATGAAAATGAAAATAGGGTTCTTCTGAAAACATTAGAAAAGTAGGCAGAACCCGCTATTGGTTTTAGGGGGTTGGGCCGACAACCTGCAAATATTTATTTTTTTCAAAAAAAAATTATAGAACCGCTGTGTGCGTACTTTTTTGTTCAAAAGAACCCCATTTTCATTTTTTTTTTTTTTTCATTTTGAAAATAATTTTCCCAAAGATTTACCCAAAACTTTGTACATCTAACCGAATCATTCATATATGGACTCATTTGGTTCTTTTGAATCTTGCTCGAGCCAATTGTACTACATCGAATTGTTTTTTATGAAATAATAGTTTGACTAACATGATTGGCTATATCAGTCCTCTATGTCGTAGATTTAACTGGAAAGCTACTTTATTTTTTAACGCTGAACTTTTTGTGCCTTTGCAGATCTCCTTGAGAGTTACTGTAGGCCTCCATTTCTAGCAACAGACGCCAACAACTTCATGGATCCCCATGGTGGGTGATAGCACCAATCTCAAGAGTTTGGGATCCTTCCATCTTGATATATGTAAATAATGTATGTATTCTGACATCCAGGAAATGTCGAGAGGTTGGAGGACCCTGAATCTGAAAGTCTGAGATATCAATGCTTCGGCGGAGACTAATAGAATGATTCTGGTTGGTTTTTCTCAACTTATAGACATGATATATAAGAAACTGCACATCTTTCAGTTTTCCTACCCGATTCATATAAATAACATAACTTCTTGTCTATTAATGGTTTCCATGTTATGCCACCGTTACGTCTTGCCTAGTTATTTACTAGAAATATGAATTTCGTGGTAGTGGACGGTGGTGTTGGCCACGTCGTTTTGTGGGGTCATTCTGTAGTCACACCCGGTCCACTTGTTACCCTTCCAAGGGGATGGTCGGTTTCCTTGACTCCTCCGCTTTAATCCAAATGATATTGGATGAACTGTGGGAGGCTCCCATACCACATCAGTTAGGAAAGGGTTCACGAGCCTACTGGTTTGATATCCCTCCTTAGTAGCCGGCTTTTTAGGGATGGATGTGCACTTGTGACGAAGTCGTATCAGGGCACGACCCTATCGATGCCCAGAGGACGGATCCATGTCTGAGCAAAAGAGAAGGGTCTCCCAAGAAGGGCCCACACACTTGAGGGAGTGCATGGATTGGGTCAAAGGGAATGTAAGGCTAGAGTTCCTCGACCTCTTTATACAGCATAGTGGTGTTCCTCCTTAGTAACCATTTTTTATGGATGGATGAGGGCTCGTGACAACAGTCTCCACTAAAAACAGCCCATCCAAGAATCAAACTAGTTTGTGGTTGCTTGCCAAAAAGACAGAAAATATAGGATAGTCGTTAGCCGACTTGCTTAGTGGGAATCTTAATAGTATCACAATTTTGTCTCTAGAAATATTATCATGTGCTGCAGCGAGCGAAGGTGAAAAGAAAACCTTCTCTTAGAGCCCTCATTTTCCGCGCAATAGTTCTATGCTTTCGCTAGGATATTATGTTGCCGAGTTTAGAAAATATCCTCTCCTTGATGTTGATTTCTGGCAAATGGATCTGTAAGCAATTAAGATGTTTGGAGAATTGAAAACAAACGTAAACTGGTTATTGACCGGATGTTGTTCGAACGTCTCACCATTTACGATTTCCTATTTACTTCTATCCGATTGTCATGCTGCAGGATGAACCATGCATTGGGGATGGAGGTTCTTGTACATTTGGCTTCATACAGACAAAATTGCTTCAGGCATCTCAACTGGCAGTAGTTTGATGTTGGGAGTCGAGTTAGATTAATGTCTTGTTTTGCTTTTGGATGTTTGGTTGTGCTTTTGTTAGGTTGACATGTAATTATGGGGATTATGTAATGTTGCTAGTCTGCAGCTGTACAAATAGGGCAATGTTTGTGTACATTTCCTTTGCCTTAGAAGTGATGTTTTGTGGTTCAGAGGCTGCTTCTTGTTCACTTTTCATCGTACCTACATCAGACATGCAGCCCTTTTGCTGGCTGCGTTTCGCATTTTCAAGGTAATTTGGGAAGGTTCTCTTGCAGCATTGGGATGCAAGGAGGATATTTGTCTATATCCACTTTTTCAACATCACCACCAAGTGGCATTGTTTTCAGCATGCCAAACTTACATATTTAGTATAAATTCAATTTTTTTGTACCGTTTGGCCCAACTTTGAATAATTACTTTTAAATTAAATTTTATTTATCATTTTGATAAAATTATAATTTTTAATTTTATTACAATTATTTTTCATCTAATTTCTTGTGACGCTATTAAATAAAAATGCTTAAACATTAAAAATGAGGTTAGTTTTGAAACTGAGCTGCAATTAGCATTTAGATAATCAACTTAAAAATTGTAAATTTAGATGCTGTAATAATTTTTTCTAAGATCAATTATTTTAAAGTTAATTAGAATTAAAAGAGTATTTATAGTGTTATTTTGCCCATGACAAGTACAATGATTTTACCACAAAGGGGCTTATTTGAATCACACGTCCTTAGAACATTTCAAATTTACACATTTACTATTCTGGGATTTGCTTTTTCCATGATTTATCATTTTTGGCTCCAATAGTTAAGAACACCAATATTTCATAATTGAAACGTAGTGGGCACATGTGCGATCAGATGTTTGCTCTAGTTAGAAAAGAAGAAGGGTTGTCATTTATAGTTATGATTTCTTCCATTTTATAATGATAATCACATGATGATGGACAAACAAGAAAACACGAATAAGGAGAGCAACACTAGCTTGACTAATATGAGCATACATCCTTTGATCTCATCATAATAAGAAATTCAGAACATTAGAGGGCAACACAACATCACAAATTTTTACCAATTCCTCAGCAAACCTCAAAAGACCAGCAATACATGAAAACTTAGTAAAAGTAATACACAAATGGATAACAACAGTGGCCAATCTTTGCAAATCTGATGGAACTATAAGAAGCCATTCACAATTAATAGTCTTCACCTTCCTCTTCATCGTCAACACCTTCAGCACCGACTTCTTCGTAGTCTTTCTCAAGAGCAGCCAGATCTTCACGAGCTTCACTAAACTCGCCTTCCTCCATTCCTTCACCGACATACCAGTGAACGAAAGCCCTCTTGGCGTACATCAGATCGAATTTGTGGTCGATGCGTGAAAAGACTTCGGCGACAGCAGTGTTGTTGCTGATCATGCACACGGCTCGCTGTACTTTGGCAAGATCGCCACCGGGTACCACTGTTGGAGGTTGGTAGTTAATTCCACACTTGAAGCCAGTTGGGCACCTGTTCAAGAACAGAAAGACGGGGATATTTTCAGGATCATCTAGTTATCACCAAGGAAAATCAACAGAATATTTTCTACATCAACAGTACTCAAAGCAGGAAAATTCCCAGTATCCAGGATATTATGATAATATATTGCTACCATTTCCCACTAGGAATTGCACATGGTGCTTAGTTGTTGGCACATGAAGAGGCAATGCTGCCAGTAGGGAAGCTATATAGTAAATTTTGACAGACTCAAATTTCTTGGGTTATGATTTAGACTAATCTTAATTAGTCATTGGCACTGGACCACACAACTGAAAAAGCTTAGTTGATTTTCACATCCCACGCAAGAAAAATTGCTCTTACTCTAAGCATCATGAGAAACTGAAGTCTAACACACGACGAAGTGGGCATTGTGAATTTATAAATCTTGTAAATTATATTTTAGGTGAGAATAGATAATCATGCTAGCAAATGTAAAGCACATCCTTACCAGTCGACAAACTGAACTGTCCTCTTTGTTTTGATGGTAGCAACAGCAGCATTTACATCCTTGGGAACAACATCTCCACGGTACATCAAGCAACAAGCCATGTATTTCCCATGCCTTGGATCACATTTAGCCATCATACTTGAGGGCTCAAATACTGCATTTGTGATTTCAGGGACAGATAGCTGCTCATGGTATGCTTTCGCAGCTGAGATCACAGGGGCGTATGACGAGAGCATGAAATGTATACGAGGATATGGTACAAGGTTGGTCTGGAACTCTGTGATATCTACATTAATGGCTCCATCAAACCTTAGAGAAGTAGTTAGTGAAGAAATAATTTGAGAGATCAACCGGTTCAAATTGGTATACGTAGGCCTCTCAATATCTAAAGACCTCCTGCAAATATCATAAATGGCTTCATTGTCCAAGAGCACTGCAACATCCGTGTGTTCAAGAAGGGAATGAGTTGAAAGAACACTGTTGTAAGGCTCAACAACTGCAGTGGATACCTGCAACCGGAAACAGACCCCTCTTCTTGTTACATTCAACACATGCAAAACTCAAGGCTGGAAATAATTGACGCTTCTTAGACCATGTGTATAACTCAAGTTTTACAAGACACTATAAGTTGGACTTGATTGAACAAATAAATGAAATGTCAAGATTAAGCACCTGAGGAGAAGGATAGATAGTGAAACCAAGCTTTGACTTTTTCCCATAGTCAACAGACAATCGTTCCAGGAGCAACGAACCCAATCCAGAACCAGTACCTCCACCTACAGCATTGAAGACCAAAAAACCTTGCAAACCTGTACAGTTATCAGCCAACTTCCTCACTCTGTCCAGGCATAGATCAACAATCTCCTTTCCCACTGCAAAGAAATCAGCATGCGCGAATTACATTGGAACTCATTTGCAATATTTGAAGATATGACAAGTAATCCCACAAAAGGTTCTAACAGGACAAGAAAATTTTCTGCTGTAAATGTTTTTATATCTTGTAGTCAAGATTACCAAAGTCAGAATATCAAATACAAACATCAATGTTCTCCAAACTCATAGTACTTAACACAAGAACCAATCTCTTTCCTACAAATCCGACGTGGGTTTACCTGTATAATGGCCTCTAGCGAAGTTGTTGGCAGCGTCTTCCTTTCCAGAGATGAGCTGTTCGGGGTGGAAAAGCTGGCGATAACCCCCTGTTCTGACTTCATCAATAACAGTAGGTTCAAGATCAACAAATATAGCTCTGGGTACATGCTTGCCCGATCCGGTCTCACTAAAGAAGGTGTTGAAAGCATCATGTGCCACACCCACAGAGGTGTCACTGCAAGCCCATATACAAAACAATGCATCAGAATTCACAATTCAACGATATCTCAAAATATGGTTTTAAGTTCCATCCGGGCATTTGATTTCCTATCTTTAGAACAAAATCACAAACGCAATCCAACCCCCATCATCTTCTCAAACTCAAAACACAATCACCCAATTGCCTATAAAAAGGGTAGATCAGCTCCCCAAGAACTTAACATGAAAGCAATCAAAACACTATATCCATCACACATCCAAAGAACTCCAAATTTCTCAAGGACCCTAATTCGGAATCCCCGAAAATTCAAAATTCCCATACAAGCAAAAACAGAAACAAAAAAAATAAATAAATAAACGAAACGAAACGAAACACCGGACACCAATAATTGAAAACAACTTGCTTCCTTCCACAGATAAACACATATAAGAAAGAAGAAAAAAGAAACACAAACAAAATACCTAGGCATCATCCCATCAGGCTGAATGCCATGCTCAAGACAATAAAGCTCCCAGCATGAATTTCCGACCTGAATCCCAGCTTGACCTATGTGTATGCTTATAATTTCCCTCATGTTTATCTTTTCCCGAGTGACCTCTCAACAATTGCTCTTCCAATGCCAAAACGCCCAGACCCTTTTGCTTTCTTGGTCCAGGCAAACCCTTCTTTCTTGTGATGACAACAACAGAAAATAATGAGATATTTGTTTGGCCCTCCCCCTTTCTTCTCTCTCCTCCTTCTATAATATATATCTACGGTGTTGACTGCCAATGGAAAACCAAAGGAAAAAATGGTAGGGGAGAGAGAGAGAGTGGGCGTGTGCGAATAGAGAAAGTGGGATTTGATAAATGGGTTGGAATCCGAAGGCCCGCCATTTGTTGCCAGCCTCATCCAGCCTACCCCCCACTACCCCACCCCCAACTTCGTCATCTTGTGGTTGCCCTTTGCAGCTTCCGTCGGCCAATTATTAAATGTCCTAACTGCCCCCCGACTTTTTTAAGATATATATAATTGGGTAAACGACCCCCCTCTCCCCACATTTAACATAATTATAAATATTTTTTATTATTTAAAATATTATTTATATTATTTAAATTTAAAAAAAAACAGTCCTTAGACCATAATATAAAAATTATTACTCCACCCTTATTGATTTTTCAAACAATAAAAGGATATAATTATGTCAAATCTAATAAAAATTGGTTATAATTTATCTTATATAATTTGAATTCGAAATAATGATTTATGGATAGAAGTTTAAATATCTACATGTGAAAAGCCACGTCAAAATAATTTAAAATTTGTCAATATTTTGTAGAAATTTAATTTTAAATGAGAGTTGAAAAATTAGAAATATTTTTTTGATATGAAATACTTGATAATTTATTATGAGAGTAAAAAGATTCTGGGAATAAAAATAAAATTAAGGGTAAAAAATAAAATTTCACCTTCAAGAAAAGATAAAAGAGAAAAAACTAATTTGAAAAATTGCGATATTACCAAATCATCCCTCGACTGAAGAACCATAGCCATGTAAAACGAGGTGAAAGATGGGCAAAATAGTAATTTCAATATTTTTGTTCTAATTGGCTATACAATGTATATGCATCTATAATATGGCATACAAGATAAATACAAAAATAAAATAGAGCGATATGATTATAAATAGGAGGTAAGGGGCAAGAAAGTCATTTCCCCACTATCAAGAGTGTGTTTTTTTGACATTATAAGCTTTTTAAAATATTTTACAAAATATCTGAGAGCTTATAAGCTCTTTAAAATTATTTGCTATTTTTTTAGAAGAGCTCATAGGATCTAAAATAATATATTTTAAATCTTATAAATTCTTTCAAATAGACAAAAATACAATCATTAATTTAATTAATATTTAATTTTCACCCTTCATATAATCGACATTTTTTCCTTCAAATAGTCAGAATTTATCTATTTATATAATTTTAAATTCTAATAGTCTGATAATTTTTCATCATCATTCTTACAATAAGAAGAGTTTATTAAACATACTTATTGAAATATTTCAAAAGTTTATTATTAAATAAAATTTAATATTTTAAAGTTTTAGAATATTTCATAAGTCATTTAATTATATAAAATATTTCAAATAAATTTAGCCGAAAAATTGGAGTGAGATTAGAGTAGTGGGAGGGAGGGTGAGTGGGGCAAGTTGTAGCATGTGAAGGAGAGCACAAGTGTTGTAATTGCCTAACATTTTGGGCCTTGACCAGAGTGGCACTGTTTTTGTCTGCATATGTTGTGAATATCCTCGTAAATAACAAGTTTATGTGGTTATAGATCGTAAAGCCTCATAATTAAATAACGTGTCTTTCTCAGAGGAGAAACAATAAGACGAGCTCAGAAAATAATTACAGACAATATCTCGTACAATAAAACTTCAATTGCATTACAAGCTGCATGTGAAATCATGCAACCTTTTCCACCCCACCCCACCCCCCAATAATGTAGCATGCAAATACAAACAAAATGATATATATATATAGAGAGAGATATGCAAAAAAAAAAAGAAAAAAATATATATATATTTGAAAAAATCAGGATAGGCAAATAAAAAGGAAGAGGAGATAAGGTTGTTGATAAATGCAAGTGGTATTTATTGCAGAGGGGTTTGATATGCCGTATGCTGCCTTGGCGTTGGACAAACAGTGTGTTGGCATTTATGAACGTGGGCTTAGGTTGGCTTTCACATGCTTTTATTCCTAGCCATCTTCTCTATTCCACTTTTTGTCCTAAATTCTAGATTTTTTTTTTTTTTTTTTGCATATATTCGATCAATTACAAAACAAGTGTATCATACTTATGATTGATCATTTTTCATGAATGGTATGACAATCAACCCCTCTTGATAGAATATTTAATCTATTTTAATTGTATATTTCGTTAAATTTAACGATCAGACAATTTTTAATATATTTGACACACGGGGATTATTACAATGTATTTGAAAAAGTAAAGAATTCGAGTGAAACGGAAAATAAAACGGGGGACCAATAGTGAAATACGACCATAAATTTAATTTGTATATCTTTTTATTTCTTATTCTTCTCTCATAAAATCAAATAAAATTTAGCCAATTTTGTAGACATTGAATTAAGGAACCACAAGTTCTGCATCCCATGGGCTTATTTAGAATATGTTTGAAGCCCAAAATTGGATTAAATTGTTTGGGCTGTCAGATGGTCCGAAAGGTAAAAATCAAAATACAACCACAAGAATTGGCCCATAACACTATTTATAGCCCAAGACTTTAGTTCGCTCAAAACACAAGTCCATTGAAACTTTATAAAAACCCAAAATAAATATATGATGAAATATTATAAAGGGTACATAACCCCATATTCTTTCGAAATTTGTCATAATTATAATATTATTTAAAAATTTATAAATATCTTTCTAAATTTAAAGAGCGTCTAACAAAAACTCCCTCATGACAACCCAACCCATTGTAGAGAGGTACTTGTTAGACGACTGATAATTTCAAAAAAAATATTTATAATTATGGCATATTCTAAGAGAAATCGTTATAATTTGTTGTGTTGTAATTTAATAATATTCAACACTACAACAGTCTACAACTATCATATCAAACTAAAATATGATGATTCGGCATAAAAATAATGATAAATTACAACGATCTCTTTGAGGTTTAACATAATTATAAATACACCTTGTTGTTTAAAAAATTATCAATACCCCCCTGATTTTAATAGCCGTCTAATAATTAGCCAAATTCGTTAGGTTTTCATCTATTTTTTATGGTGAACTGACAAAAATGCCCTTGTAGACTAAAAATTATAATTTTATTTAATTTTTTAATGGATTAAATAGATAATTTTTTATAATTTTAAAAAAAATTCATCCATTCCGTTTGATTCT
The DNA here is from genome assembly GCF_026168435.1 of Sesamum indicum. Lineage (NCBI taxonomy): Eukaryota > Viridiplantae > Streptophyta > Magnoliopsida > Lamiales > Pedaliaceae > Sesamum > Sesamum indicum. The sequence goes on along the minus strand of NC_142665.1, from coordinate 4,459,671 downwards.
TTTTTATAAATTTTTAATTATAAAAAATAAAAAAATTACATCAATGGCAAACTTGATAATTTCATAACTCCATCCAAGGATTACATAATTTTATCAAACATTAGGGAATATTTATAATTTTTCAAATAATAAGGGGTATTCGTAATTATGTCAAAACTCGAGGGAGATTATTGAAATTTATCCTAAAAACAATAATTTTATTTATTGATAATAAGCTACACAATATGAGGTCTGGGTCTATTTTCCCTCTAATTCGAACCTTTCACCAAATCAAGATTCCAACCATGTGCATGTGCACCTGTCTCATTCATATATATATATATACTACTTCATATAAACGTTTCTGAAAATTTTGAAGGAAAATGTTGAAAATGACTAAGTAAAAGTAGTTGACCTCACCTTTTAGCTATCCATTCCTACACCTCCACCTCCCCATCTCTGTTTTTTCATGTTATTTTGGCTTTTCTCCCATCAATTTGGGGCCATCCCTAAATTTTTACAGAAATAATTATTTTGTTACAATTGTAAAAACTTTGAAATTATGACAATTATTATTTAAAAGTTGTCAATAGCAATAATCAATTATGCATAAAATTGTCACTAACACAATATTTTATTGTAATGAATTCTAAACGATGCAAATCATTTCATATCAGTATACTATAAATCTCACTATTTTAATATATATACAGTATGATTTAGTCCAATTTAATTCATTATAAAAGGGCAAATTATAATTTACCTATATGTGATATGAAAAACAAGTAATTAGCATCTTTGTGAAAAATAAAAGAGCAATTTACCCCCCTCAATATTTAAAAAATATGTAAAATACCCCCTTCACGATAATAGTATTGTGCACTCATGGTTTTTCTTTTTTATTATTATTTTTTAAATATTTTATCTTTATTTTACAATCGTTTGATTTTATATAATATAAATCAACGGTTCATATCTTATATATTATTTATATAAAAACACAAATAATTAAAAAAAAAGAAAATAAGAGAAAAGAAAAATTCTTCGTCTTCCGCAAGCAGCCCCCGCCGGCCTTTGCCACCTCCGACGCTCCCCCTCGCCTCCCGCCTCCGCCACTACCTCCCTGCCTCCTCCCTCCCCCCTTTTCCGTCATCCTTTTATTTTTTATGTATTTTTTTAATTTCTAAATACTGTATATATGTATATCGACAATGCACATGTATATTTTATGTATTATTCATTGTATAATTCTATTTTTATAAATTTATTTTTTATAACTTGAATAAATTTGAGTTATTGATCTAATTCAAATGGATATAAGCCATTAATTTGTATATCAAATATATACCATTGATTTAAATTAAAAAAGAAATAAACCATTGATTTGTTTATTAAATACAGACCGTTGATAATATATAAAACAAAATCTAACAATTTATGATTAAGTGTATAACAGTCATTTTATCGCTAAAAATGAAGTAAAATCCCACCCCACTCGCGTGATGTGCACCTTTTACATGGAGGGGGTGTTTTGCACATTTTCTTAAAATTTAGGGGTGTAAAATTTAACTTCCTTTCTTCTTTGTCTTTTTTCCTGGAATATCAACCTTTATCTTATAGGTTAGTTTTTTCCTTCATCTCTAATTGATTTGCATTTAATTAAACTTCAAAATGAACATCATTCTTAATGTTAACGTATGAATCAAAATAATTATTAATGGGCATAATGTGTAAATTAAATAAAATATAATTGTGATGTGATTACAAGTGATTTACTAAATTACGATTTCGACTGAATTTAATTTAAAAAGTATATCAATGAAAAAGTGACCAAACAACACAATAAACTAAAATTGCATTTTAAATGCAAAAACGGACACTTACACTGTTTAATATTTTCACACACGACGTAAAAGAAAAAAGTGCATACCTCCACTACATGGAAGATGAGGACAACTTTAGATGGGGTGAGAATGCAAATTAAAGAGAAATGGAGGGGCATATTTGGTAAATGTCTCCAAGTGAGATTGATAGGTGAGCCAAGTTGGTCCTCTTGAAAGGCGCGCAACATTTTATTTTTTCAAAAAAAATATTTATTTCATAACCGCCCATAAATTTTATGTTATTAGTGTTTGGCCCCCAAATCACGTAAAGCATCGCCACTTGGTGTAGGTAATAAGTTGTGTGGGGATAAAGATTTTGTGAGGCCAAGGTTGAATCTTGAACACAATACCTGATATACCCTTGTCAAATTAAATAATTCTTTATAGGTAAATATAAATTTCGTTAAGTAAAAATAAGAAAAACTCCTATAATAAAATAAAATAAAAGGGTGAAGAAAAATAAATGGTCTTGAGAAAATTGTGGTCCAACAAAATAGAAAATACAAAAAAATAAAGGAAAAGGAAAGAGAGGAATAAAGGGTCACATATATTACTAAAATAGCATCCACAAAAATGTTAAATTTTTTAAAATATTTTTTTTTTGGGAAAAAAATTATTCAAATCTAAAGTACAAATACAAACCTAAATATCAAAATATTAATAAAAATGATTTTAAAACCTTATTAAGATTTTAAATTCTTTGGGCGTGTCTTGACGGCTAATTTTTTTTATAAAGAATCTTTCAAGAAACATATTTTCAATATAAGTAAAATAGAATACATATATATATATATATATATAATATTCATTTAAAATTTTTGTAATGGGATAAATTAGATTTTAGTTATAATAAAGTAAAATTTAATTAGTAAGTTAAGTCCTTTAAGTATTATGGACTAAAAATTAAGTGATGAGTGAATGTTCAATTTTTAGTTAAATATATTGACACATTCTTTTTGAAAGTATATACGAGTCATTTATGATATTATATTTATTGTGTATTTATTATATTAATTTTTTATTTTACTTTTAATTTAAATTATCATTTTTTAAATATTTTTTTACATGGTAATTATTATTAATTTTAGTTTAAGAATAATTTGGTGATTATTTAATGAGTAAAAATACTAAAATATATCGACACCTTTATAATTATTCATAGCATCAAGGCGAATTTTATCCAATCAAACAATTTAAGGAGAGTTAGCATTACACTCATTAGTTTATGAGGTGATATACAGATATTAATTATTAGGGTAAATTACAACGAGCTGTCATAAGGTTTGACGTAATTATAAATACCCAATCGTTGTTTGAAAAATAATCAATATTTTTTTAATTTTAAAATCTTTATTTAAGAATTATATAATTTTATCAAATATTAAAAAATATTTTTGAATTTTTTAAAAAATGAAGAGTATTTATAATTATATTAAATCTAAAAAAAATGGTTGTAATATACGGTGATTATTATATGGTTTATTGTTAAAAAAGAAAAAGAGAAATTATTACCTCGTTTGTGCCATTCGATTTTTTGTTTTGATATGGTTGGTGACTGGTGAGTATAGGCAGGGGTATTTTAGTAATTGGAGAGTGTAAAACCCCGTCAGGCGTGAGCCACAATGGTAAGGGCAAGTGCCAACCCATGATACAGCAACCGCTGCCATTAAAATCCTTCTCCCAAGCCCTCGTGCTTTTCACCACAGACAGCACCACTCTCTCTCTCTCTCTCTCTCTCTTCGCTTGAAGAAAACTAGAGAGAAAAAGAAAAAAAGGAAGAATCCAAAGAATGGGGGAGGAGAAGCCGAAATCAGCTGGTGTCTGGCCCACCGTGAAGCCTTTCGTTAATGGAGGTGCATCTGGAATGCTTGCTACATGTGTTATTCAGCCTATCGATATGATTAAGGTATTGGAATTCTGGTGTGTAGGAATTGTTTCTAGTTTGTTGGTTGTCAAGGATTTGGTTCTTTTTGGATTGGGTTTTTTGTTTTTCATGGATGAGTGTTAGGTTTTATTGTTGGCGTGGTTTCAGATCTTGGATCGAATGGGTTTTTGATTTTGAATCTAAAGAAGGAATCTTGTTGAGGTTTTTTTACTGTTGGGTTGGTCTCTGTTTGTTTGATTTCTGGGTATCGATCCTTTTCGAATGGTTTTGTCATGGGTTTTAGATCTCCTTTTCGTTCTCGGTGTTTAATGATGTAGTGCTGTTTTTTGTCGAGTAAGTGTTGGTTTAGGGTGTTTTGGTTGGAGGATGTATTCATTGCGGTCTTGTTAGATCTAATTTTCAATTGCTGTATATTGAATCTCGAAATCGTCCCTTGGAATAATATTGGGATCCCTTTTTTGTGTTTGTATGAGCTGAAGGGTTTTGATTTTGATCTGTGATGTTTCTTTCTTATTTTCAGGTGAGAATACAACTGGGTCAGGGATCAGCTGCTGAGGTGACCAAGACCATGCTGAAAAATGAAGGTGTTGGTGCCTTTTACAAGGTTTGTTTAGCAAGATTCAATCTTATGATGTTTTACATGTTTCTTTGATATGGTTTTTGTTGTTGGTCATGACCAGAAGTGAAATTGTATTACAAGGATGATATTGAGTAATATATGTATTCGTAATGATTAATTTTCGACTGGTTTGAGTCATAAGGTTGCTGCAGCTTTTGTGGAGGCACCATTGAATTTCTTGTGGAAAATATTTGGTCTAAATAACATTTTGTATGACACTGTCTTTTTATTGTGGTTTGCTGAGATGTGTTCTAACCCAAACTAGTGCCATCAGAGCTAAATTAATTTAGTGTCGTACAAGAGAGTTTATAATATGCTTATCAGTTAAAATTAGCAAGTTCTAGTGTTCTAAGCTCTTACCCTTCATCAAGACCACCCTTATGGAGATAGAGGCTTAAAGGTAGTTGAAGCAGTAGCATACTTGATGATTTGTGAGTTAGATTGCAGCTTGATTTTCTTTATAATGTAATGAATGTGGGATCTGAGTGATGGGAAGAATTCGTTTCAAGGAGTTATAACTAAACATAGCACTTAGTGTTTAAACCAAATGTTTCTTAGATTGCTGTACGAGAAGTTCTTTTTTTATGCTAAGTTTTTGAATATATGCCCTGAAAGATGCATCTTTAATTTTATTGGGCAGTTGTTGCAGAATTTATGGTGTCATTCTGATACATGATTCTCTCGTGGGAATTATTTTCGTCAAGACAGGCACATCTTTGATTAAGTTGAGGAATCTCTGTCATCTCCTATGTTTTTCGGTGGATGGACATGATGTATAATTTTAAACTTGTTTTTGAGTAGTTATTTCATTGACGGAAAGGTCTCTATGTATCATGCCTTTCACATATGAGTCTATGACAGTGGATGGTATCTCAGCATACCTTTTATGATGTAGGAGAATCTAAGGCTTATTGCTTGTGAATTGATTCTTATTCTAAACTCACATGAAAAACTTCATTTGAACAATGTCTTTTGGTTTGTCAAGTTGCCTCCCCTTATCAATATTTTTCGTGTACAGGGTTTGTCTGCTGGGCTTCTTAGACAAGCTACATATACCACTGCTCGGCTTGGATCCTTTAAGTGAGTACTTGTTCTTGACCTTGTAGCTATATGGAGTCATGAGCATGCTAACTTTTCTTGATTGTGGTTAGCTTCCTCCTGCATCTGCGATTTGGACCAGTTTCATTAATCCTTCACCTCCACAGCATTAAATATAAAGAAGAAAAACTCGCTATTATTAGTTATGATATAATTATGCAATGACTTAAGGCTGTGCAATTTCCCTCACATCCTTCCAAAAAATATTTCCACTAAATCTCCACATATATTAATTTCTCTTATCCTTCTTGGTTTACCATGGCAGTTAATTTCCATATTTCGTTCATTCCTAATTAAAGCAGTTCGTCACAATTGGTGCAATGAAATGAATGTAATACAAAATATACATTTTTGGGGGGTTGGTTTGTGGGGCCTGTCCATGTTAGGAAACCTTTTATGTTCCGTAAATTAGATATCTGATAATGTGTGGCTGCTTCAGCATCAAGTCCTTAATCCAGTTCAACCGTTATGAACTTCCAATTGCTGATTACATGTACTGTTTACTGGAAGGAAAAGTCTGACTGTGTCTCACCTATGCTTTATTACAGTGCACTCTAGAAAATTTCACATTCTTTAGAATTAAATTATAGAATAGCATCCATTTACTCTGGGAACTTATTATGTTCTGTAATAGGATGTTGACAAACAAAGCAATAGAGGCCAATGATGGGAAGCCCTTGCCGCTTTACCAGAAGGCTCTATGTGGTTTGACTGCAGGAGCAATTGGAGCCTGTGTTGGCAGTCCTGCAGATTTGGCACTGATACGCATGCAGGCTGATGCAACTTTACCTGCTGCACAACGTCGGAATTATACGAACGCATTTCATGCCCTTTATCGCATTGTTGCCGATGAAGGAGTTTTGGCACTTTGGAAAGGTGCCGGACCCACCGTGGTAAGGGCCATGGCACTTAACATGGGTATGCTTGCTTCTTATGATCAAAGTGTGGAGTTCTTCAAGGACTCTCTTGGTTTTGGTGAGGGTGCTACAGTGCTAGGTAAGAGACTCTCTGCATTAACACTTAAACTGCCTTTGTCTTTGCTCTAACAACTGGTTTTTGGCAAAGTATGAAGCCTTTTCTTCTCATTTCAGGGGCCAGTAGTGTGTCAGGATTTTTTGCTGCAGCCTGTAGTTTGCCGTTTGATTATGTAAAAACCCAAATTCAAAAAATGCAGCCAGATGCTGAAGGGAAGTATCCCTACACTGGTTCAATGGACTGTGCCATGAAAACACTGAAGTCGGGAGGACCCTTCAAATTTTACACTGGATTTCCAGTATATTGTGTTAGAATTGCCCCTCATGTCATGGTACGCACTCTCTTTCTCTACTTGCACGCAAAATTTGTAGCCTCCAAGTCGGGACATAAATCTAATTTTTGATGTGTGGTTGTGCAGATGACCTGGATATTCCTGAACCAAATCCAGAAATTTGAGAAGTCCATCGGATTGTAATTCAAGCTGCAGACGGAGGTGTTTGTTCTTTGACATTTGAAACAGAATAATGTTTTCAGCCGCATTGTATTGGACTCTTGTTTTTGGTGATTAGCATCCCTCAACAAGTTAACGATGATTTTTACAGTGATCAACATGATTTTTGTACCGAACTGAATCAGATTAGGATAGGGACTGGAGTTGTCAAAAATTCTCTCAAGGAGGAAGATTACTTTATCTGGGAAGTTTTTGGCAAAATAATCTTATGTACTCTGAAAATGCATCCGTTGGGGATGGTTCATTTTTTAAACAAGATTGATGATATATATGCTCATGTCTATGTTTTTGCTTTCGGTAATGGCCTATGGGAAGACAATTGTATTTTGTTGTAATTGGTAAACAACAATCAATGTAGGGTCAAATATCTAATATGAATTCACCAACATCCATTTTTTGTATTTATACGCATTATATAATGTTGCTATAGTTATAGTCATAGCAATATCCATTTCTGTTATTTCTTCATTTTTGTTAAATTTAATAGGTTTTTTATTTGGAGATAACTATAATTATATTATACCCCAAGTTATGGTAGCTCTATACACATGAATCGTTCATATATTTTAAAATCTATACATAAATTTATAAAAAAATATCAATATTATTTTATGCAAATCATGTTTGATTTTTGAAAAATATTATATACTCCCCTTATAAAATGTTAAGGTCGTTACACAAAAATTATTTATTTGTTTTATTGTTAGAAGTGTTTTATTTTTTAATGAATGTATTAATGCTTACTCTTAATTTTTTTGAAAAAAAATTATTAAATAAATAGTACAATCGTATAGTATAACAAAATTTAATTTCTTTTTGTCTTTATGACTTTGTTTTTTTATAAAAAAACAAAGTATCAATCGTTCAAAAGTATTTATATGTTTTTTGAATTAAAAAAAATATTTGGGTAAGTTTGATAGAGTTATTACAAAGAGGGGGGCCCCACAAACATTCCACCATCTGTCCACAAATGGACGAGTGAAGTGCGACCGTCACCGGGTCTCACATACCCGGCAGGTCACACAAACAGCTACCCACATTAAGCGCGTAAGTATAAAAACAGAAAGAAGGATTAACAAGTAGACAATCAATATCAATACATAAAATAAATCGGAGAGAGAGAGAGAGAGGAGAAAAAGGGGCGTCCGGAAATCATTGGGGAAAGGTTTTCAAACAGATAATAGAAGAGAAGAAAGGGATTCATCAATCCTAATTCTTTTTGTTTTGTTTTCTTCTTTTAGTATTTGTGATTTGAGCTCTAGGGTTTTGTTCTGTGTATTTTTTTCCCTTTGTGTTGTGCTGATAATCTGGGGAAAGAATTGGGATTTTGTTGTGAGGTTGGACGATTTTCGATGGAGGTTTCGATGGGGAAGTGCCTGTGTATGTTGTTGATGTGTGTGTTGGCGGAATCGGCGATGTCGTTTCGTCTGGGATCCTCTTCCTTCGTTTGTCAGCGTGATTTCAAAGCCTTTGTTTACGATCTCAATTTTCAGTGCCCGTTTATGAACCCTTTTTCTTCTTCTCCAATCCAGGTATTTCTTATTTGATTTCTCATTTTTTTTTATGTCCGTTACGTATTGTTTTCGTTCCATTGAAATTTATTTGAATAGTCAGACTTTTAATCCTATTGGTTTATTATTATGCTTCTTTCTTGATTGGTTATGAGTTATTTCATTGTTTCTGGACCATGCCGCTTTATTGACCCTGTTGGGGCTTCTGAGGTTATTTTTGATTTTCTGCCTCTGATGTGCCTGCTGTTTTTTTTTTTTTCTCGGGGAACTTTTTATCATTAGAAAAACCAAATGCAAGAAATCTTTTACGTAGAATGGAAATTAGGCATAAAAATAGCAACTATGCCTTCGATGGGTTTGTTAGCTCAATGACTATACAATTTGTTGGATTGAGTTCTCCACAAAGAGCTTTGGAAGGGGTATTTTGATTATTCACTGAAGTTAGTTGGTAATATGGTTATCACTTGCTTTCTTTTGTGTTAAAGAGCTAGGAGTTGTGTTAAGGGTGTACATGAAGTCTCCCACTGTTTAATAACTGAACATCAGCATACGATGTTATGGAGCAAAACCTTTTGGATGGAATCTACTGTATTACTGTGTTCTGATCGAACTTGGTTGAGGATATTTTGACCTATATAATTTTATATGTAAAGGATTCTCAACCAGTTTCCCTATTAATGCTGTGTTGTTGTTGATGATACCATTAATTCTTTTAACTTTTCCTCAAAATTTCTGTGTTCATGCTTTACGTCTAAGTTTGATTTGGAATATCAAGATCCATAACCAAAAGCAGTGTTACTTGCTACCCAATATATGAAATGCTTATTTTTTATTTAATTCCCATATTATGAGGTGGACTGCACCTTAAGCTGTTAGTCCTGGATGGTGCTCTATTTTGCTTATAAGAAGCTTGGATGATTCATAAATTAGTGTTTCTCTTTGTTGGTGTGCTCTGTATGAGGTTGATGATATTTTATGTCAGAAGTTGCGTCTGGGTTTAATTTGAGCTATGAGAAGATTGCAATGGATGAAGGAAATGACCCAAGGAGCAAATAATTCAGAAAGCACCATAAATTCTAAAAGTAGCAAATATTGCAAGTTTAGTGATTTATTTATTGATGAGGCTCTATGAGGTTGCGGATCCGAGAAATTCGAAACTTCTCAAAATAACTGAAGAAACAGATGGACTTACATATTGGAGAGTCGGAGACCTTGCATGGGAGTCAACATCATGACTATTAATGGCTCATGCAACTAGCATCTGTTCCTTCTTTAGATGACTTGTCAGTTTTTGCTTATCCCAACTTATCTCTTATCCCTTATTTCGAGGAAAAAATAAACAAAACTTTATTTGATTGAATCAAATTAAAAGATTCTGGGGAGCCTGGATTGCCTAACGGGTCCCTTCCAATCTCCTACTTTGATCCCTAGTGCCTTTTTCAGCCCCTGAAAATCTTTGAATGTTGTTTTAGCTTCTGGTTGAGTTTGCCGTAAGTCGTTACATTCACACGTGTCTGTTTTTTAGTGGAGTCACACTCTCATTATATATTTTGTTAATGGTTTGGTCGCTTTCATTCCATCGTTTGCCCTTATGATTTACTCTTGCTGATTGTACATGAAACAGTTGCACCATCTACTACTTAGCTCTTCTCTATATGAATCTTTGGTCCCTAGAGTGCCCCAGAAAAAAAAATCCGTAATATTGTATCTAAAATATAGTTTAGATCTTTCTCCAATGTCATCGATTTTGAAATACAAGTATGTCTTCTGTTTCTTCAACACCAATGTTCTTGAAATACAAGTATGTCTTCTGTTTCTTCAACACCAATGTTCTTGAAATACAAGTATGTCTTCCGTTTCTTCAACACCAATGTTCTTTCTATTTGGCAAACATTGAATATGCGCTACATTGTTATGGTGGTCTAAATACTCTCCTCGAATGCCTCGGTCCTCAGTGAATTTTATACAGTTACAGAGGGCATATATTCAAGTGAGCATTCATCACATTCAGATATCAATTATATGTCCAGAATATTAAGCATAAAAGTGACCAAATAGATCACTGCATTGGTGTATCTATTACATGAAAAAAGGCAAATAAATAAGATAATCCAGTGACAACTTAACAATGTTTGGGAAACTCTGGATATGGATATTGGTATGCTATGGCTTGATTGTTAAATAGATCAAGTAGGCGACCACCTGTGATACTTTTCTGGTCAATTGTTGTTTGCTTTTGATTGGTCTGCTTGATGGGGGTGTTTGCAGTGTGTTATATCATGATCAAGAAACTGAAACCGTGTCGACTAATTATTTTATTGACTATATTTTCTTTCTCTTCCTGATTTTCCAAAGGCACCAACTGCTTTATTACTGGGGATGCACGACTACATCCCATATGGGGATTAAAGTTCTATTTTTCATTAATTGTGGTTGGATTTGTTGGTTAACAAGGCGAGTCTTAACATCCAGGACAACTGAATAGCTATTTCCCAATCGGAAGTCAAAACTTTTCATTTTTTTATTGTGGTTGTTGCTTTGGGTTTTAGTCCAATCACTTCCTCCTTGTCTTACCAATACTTCACAGCCTGGTCGCTTGCTAATTTTCACTTGTCAGATTGTTTATTGTCTATCTTTCTGTGTTCATCTCATAATTTTGATGATAAATGTAACAGATTAATGATAATTTGAGAATGAGGCATAATAATTGAGAAAGAGCAGATTCACTTTACTACTAGATTTTTGGCATCCAGCTAATGGGTGACTATTCCTTAATTTCTTTTAACTATCAGCTATGAGAAACATGCATTGCCTCCTCCAAAAGTGTGTGTTGTAAATAAATGCTCAAGAGGATGGACATTGTATGGCTTTAACAAGCGTTCTTCTTAGTAACTCACTTTCATCTCTCAACAATTATTATGATGGTCAAAATAATGATGTTGAAGGATCGGGTAACCTAATCCACACGTGACCAATTAATTGTGATGTTTGCCACGTAAAATATATATTTCCATTGTATTTGTCTTTTTGTTTTCTGATACGCCGATGTCTAAAAATGTTTTTGGTTAAAGTTGTCAACCATTCATTGATAATTAGTATGTGCTGAAGGTGGATGGAGACTCGTTTGAAAATGCTGTGAACTCTGGTTCGAAGAACGAATATACTGCTGTTCTGTTCTATGCCTCCTGGTGTCCTTTCTCAAGCGTCTTTCAGTCAAAGTTTTCTACTCTCAGTTCCATGTATCCGCAGATCAAACATCTAATGGTCGAACAATCTTCAGCCATGCCCAGGTGGGTTTTTCTAATGTATGTTCCCTCCATATATTTTTCAGCCCCTCCAGTTATAAATGTGCTGGTTTCTAGGACACTAGCCAATCCAAAACCTTGGAACTATATATCATAGCAGTTTTGGCGCATCCAACCTATCACCTGATCAAGCTGCTCTCATTGATGTCCAAGAAATTCGAAAAATTTGGGAAAGAAGGCCCAACTGGGATTTCCGCAAAATTCCCCGTCTTTGTAATGGACTTGCACATGGAGTGTCCAAATCGGCCTATGTAGCTAATTGGATGGACCCATTCCCCCCCTCCCCCCTCTCATCCTTGAAAATGTATTTTGTGACAAGAGGCTTCAAACCCCTAACTGCTCTTAATGAATGAATTGCCAGATCAAAAAAAAAAAAAGAAAACCTGTAACCTGCCTACCTGAAAAGAATGCAATGCCTCTTTGCATCCGTCTGCCTTATGCAAGTAGTTGTATCATCCAATTACAACACAATGCAGAGTGTGGTTTTTGGGGTTCTTAACTGGCAGAACTTGACACCTCTAAGTTATTATTCGGTCACAAGTATATTATTTGTTTTAGCATGTGCCCCTGCATACTCCTGTGAGCATACACTGACACATGTACATTTTTTGGAGGTTTACAGCCCCTTTTCCACATTCCCCTGTATTTTGCCTAAATCTAACTTGAGTGATATTTGCAGTGTGTTCTCTAGGTATGGAATTCACAGTGTGCCCTCACTACTCATATTGAATCAGACAACACGGATGAGGTATCATGGTCGAAAAGATCTCCAGTCGCTTATTAATTTCTACAAAAGAACTACAGGTACCACCCGCAACAGACTTTTTAATTTTCGGTTGGTACTGAGTTTTGAGTAGATGATATCGTTATAAGCCTGTATTTTGGGTTAGGCATCCATCATCATTAAATATGAATTCTGTACCCATTCTATTGTAATCCAAAATGAGTAAATGATCTTAATCTCATTATAAATTGTAGAGTTCAAATGCATTCTTTCTTGAACTCAGTGAGTGCTTATGGTGCTTGAAGTAAATATTTCTAGCCTATCTTGAAGGCATAAATGGATGAAAATATTAGATTAGCATGCCCTACTGAAACTGTAGGTGCTGTAGATTCATTCTGCATGCAATCTCCTGTAAAATGTTTCCAGCGGGAGATAGGCGTGTGTTGCATGCGATATGGGGAAAAAAAGGAAGTGCTGATTTCAAAATGGGCTTGTTTCTCTTATGTATCCTGGTTCTTTAATTGTAGTAGCAGTTATTATTCCTCATGCTTTGATGCTTACTCACTTTTATACAAACCTCTCTCGGCGCTTGCACCGGCAACATCAATGTTTTTCATGAATCTTTGGAAATCGAAATTTGGTAGACTTTTTCCTCATGCCTTAATATTTTTATCTTCTTAGGGCTCTACCCAGTGGTAGATATTGTTGAAGAAACATCAAGCAACTCAGAGAGTGGTCCAAAAGTGTTTCAACTTTGGAATGGAGGATCGTTGAAGGAAACCTTCTTGATGGAACCTTATCTAGTGCTTTCGGCAGTATTTGTCTTTCTGAGGGCTTTTCTATATTTCTTCCCGGAGATTGTGTCTCGTATAATGGCACTATGGGTGGCATACATTCCTCATTTGAACTTGGGCATTTTTGGAGAGTCAAGGCAACTTTTAGCACATGTCCTACATCTGATTGATGTTAAGAGGATTTGGAGCAAGCTAAAGCTGTGTAAAACTAGGAACTTCCATGAAAGGGCAAGAAATGCTCGAGTTTGGGCATCATCCTTGGCCTCTGTATCATTGGGCGAGACATCTTCAACCAGAATATTTCCTTCAAGAGACTTGTAAATTAGTTGCGTCCCTCGGATCATGTCGAACTGGATCTTCTTTGCACCAGACTGCAAGAAGTGACCGCTATAGTACTTGGGTTTTCTTCTCCTTTCTTTTTTTCCCCATTCCCTCCTGCTTTTCTGCCCCCTCTTTTTGTAAACTCTAGTTATTACATCCTTTGTTTCGAGAGTAACAATATGTGAAGACCATGAGGATGTCAACTTGGGATTTCAACTGTAGTGAGGAATAATGTAAATTTCAGAACATGTTCCTCCAGTGTATATCATGTAGTAAATTCAGAAAACTTCCATCGACGCTCAAAATTCAGACGGCTGTGTATTTTGCATCTTGGTCGCGTTGAGATTGTTTTCTCTCAAGCTTAATGTTTCAAGGAAAATGAAAACGATGTCATGTGGTGCTGTCTGTTCTAAATATTTTCTCTAGTAGCAATTATATGATAACTCAATGGGTAAATTATATTAATATTATTGAAATTTATTATAAATATAATTTATTAAATTGAAAATTATAACTGCCCTATTAGATATTTGCAACAATTTACATTGTGGGAAAGCGCGAAAGCACAATGATACCTTTGCGGAAGAAGAAATGGAAAATGGTCATTATCAAAAGACAAATAATCCCCTTCTATTTTACACAAATTACATTTACATCTGCTGGTGCTTGTCATAATTATATATCCATCTTTTAATTAAAAAATTAGTTACTCTAATTCAGTTTAAAAGGTTGTGACGAATTTTATCCGCATAAAATACTTTTTTTTAATAAAAATACTATTTGGACTAAATTGTAATAGTTTGAAAAAATTGAGGGAATCAACTGTCAAGATTTAATATACTTAGGCCTCCTTAAAAGAATTAAGCTTGATATCTCTCTCAATTAAGGTCTATTTTTTGTTTACTTCATTTAACCCAAGTTCAGTATTAATGTGCTTGGCCCGTCATTAATTATAATAAAAATATAATTAAAATTACGAAAGGATCTATCTCATCTTAATTCCATCGTACAAAGTAAACGAGTCCTTAAACTTTTGTTTTATTTTCTTATAGACTTGCCATTTATGAGCATTATAGCCATAGGCCATAGGGAATGGGCTTTGACTTTCTTCTTGAAACTGGGCCGAAATCTCTCAATATATGTCATGGGCATGTTTTATATTTGGCCCAATTTCCTTTCCAATCTTAACTCTACATATATCCCAGTAGCCAACACCCCTCCAACTCACCTAAACCCTAATTTCTGTTCCAGAGGTCTCCCAAAACCCTATAAAGCTTTTACCTTGAAGCTTCGGCACTCGCCCTCTGCGCTAGAATTCTCCGCCATCATGGTAACGTTTCCGCTTCAGTTTTCTATCCCAGTTCAAATAGTTGATGTTTATATGTACAGTTTTTCCCTAGATTTTTGGCGTAATGTATCTGTATGTTGTGTTTGTGTATAGACTGCCGAAGCTGTGAACCCGAAGGCATACCCGTTGGCAGATGCCCAGCTCACGATAACTATTCTGGACTTGGTTCAGCAAGCTGCCAATTACAAACAACTCAAGAAGGGTGCTAATGAAGGTGGGCTTTGATTTTTTTTTTTTAATTTATGAATTTATCAGGCTTTATTGTATTCTTTCAGTTTATGTGGTATTTTGACTCATGTGCTGCTGCTGAGTTGTAGAGACTGTTTGTTTTAATTGATTTATTGCAGCAACTAAGACTCTGAATAGAGGGATTTCCGAGTTCATCGTGATGGCGGCTGATACAGAGCCCCTCGAAATCCTTCTTCACCTTCCACTTCTTGCTGAAGATAAGGTAACTTTTTCTTGTAGGGCCATATCAAATTTCAAATGTGTTTGTGTTATTTTTTGCTTCTTGATGAGTTATGCGTGTCAGTAGAATGTGGATAGTCTGTGTGAAGATTGTTTAAGTGAGAAGTTGTGGTTTGTGCGAAGGGTTGAGTTCTGATTTTTGTTGAAATTTTGGTGGTAGTATATGTCGTTCTTGAATCTTGAGTGATGAAAGGAGTTATTGATTGGTTTCATCGTTCTCAAATTTTGTTGTGTATACTTGTGGTGATAAGATTTTGTATTGTTAGAATGTTGTGTGGTGATATGGTTTTGTATTGTTAGAATGTTGTGTAACTGGGATGTTAGTTTGCTGGTGATGGAGAAAAAAATTGCAATAAACAAAAGATGTGACGTGAAAATATTAAAAGTAAAGTGGTGTAACTACTATACTGAAGAACATGGGAGGGTTTCTCTCAGTGGATTTGGAAGGTTAGATAGTCTCCAATTGTTGTTGTGTTGTGTTATAAGTAGTGGAATGCACAGTTATTGTGAACGTGCACCAGATAATTCAGGTGTGTCAAAAGTTGTTATTTGATCATTCTCTGTTCCCTTCATATAAAACTTAAGTGGTGAAAATGCACTATAGTCATTTATATGTGCTAATAAGATCTTTCAACTGTTCAGAATTTATGTGATAATTGTCTTTTTTTTGCCTTTGTGATTTTGTTATAAAACTTACCACTTCTGGTATCATGTTTTCATTTACAAGGCCTTTCTGGTATATGACATAAGCTGTTTGTTATGATCCATCATACAATATTTAATGCATTCCATGACATTCCAAATAAAATTTGACAAATATGCGCAGCCATCTGTTTTGTCTTTTTTTTTTTCTTTTTTTAACAGACTGTCAACCGGAAGCATGCAATATGTGTAATTTATATCATTTGCCGACTATATATATATGGAGCTCTAATAGAATGATCCTCAGTTCTACTTTGCCTACTGCCTAGACCACAAAGCTTGATGCATTCCCTTGCAACTTTGGATGGTTTGCAGTATACTTCTAGTTCGAACAATTGGAAGTTATAACTGAATTTGACATCCTGGATATTTATAGTGTTTTTACATGTATCTTGTCTTAGCATAACATTAATACACATAAATGTGTATGCTTGTGCGTGTATTAATTAAGTAGCAATGAGGTAATTGAACCCAGACAGGTAGGGAGTTTATGACGATGTTTTATTGGTTAATTTGACAACTAAAATAATGATACTGTAATTGATTCTGATTGTTAATAATTTAGAGTCTGATTTGACAATTTTCTTGATGCACTTGGGAGTATCACAGTTGCCAGTGACAAAAATTTAACTGATCTTTCTTATATGATTGTAGAATGTGCCCTACGTTTTTGTGCCATCTAAGCAAGCTCTTGGTCGGGCATGCGGTGTTACCAGACCAGTTATTGCCTGTTCAGTCACTAGCAATGAGGGAAGCCAATTGAAATCTCAAATACAGCAATTGAAGGTAACCTTTGCCGATGGTTTTATATTTACTTGTAACCAAGATTTAATATCTCTATTTGATAGTTATCTGAATTTTCAAATCTCAAATTTTTGTCTAATGCAGGATGCCATTGAGAAGCTCCTGATCTGAGCGTGTAAAGCGTTTTCCAGCATGATGGGCCTCTGGTGCCACCCCCGAGGCTTTGACTGAGCGAGTTTCCCTGTGCATGGCTCGCTGTCTGTTTTCTGTTTTCCTTGACCTTTCTGTACCGTGATTCATAGAGTTCTATGTACTATTGGCACATGAATATGAGGATTCTTGCCCATTACTTATTATTATGTGGATTGTTATCTTATTCACTGAGTGAGTTTTCTGTCCTGTGGGATTCG
Source organism: Sesamum indicum (assembly GCF_026168435.1). NCBI lineage: Eukaryota > Viridiplantae > Streptophyta > Magnoliopsida > Lamiales > Pedaliaceae > Sesamum > Sesamum indicum. Next base: position 4,442,394 of record NC_142665.1, on the reverse strand, counting down.
ATATATATTTCAATTGAGGTGTCGTTTTGAAGCGCTAACTGAAAAGGCATTCATCCAACTCGCTCTCCTTATTATTACTATCTTACTGTTGTTACAACAGTTGTGCCTGGGTATTCTGCCGGTTGAAATGAGTATACATGTGTAGAGTTGTTTAGTGTTGCAATAAGGGGTTCTGTCTTTCGTATTACATGCTGTGTGAATTTAGTTGTGCGACATTTTTATTCCCACAACAGCTTGATTAGAGTGTAATGATTAGCAGGTAATGGTTTATGAGTTGCAGTGTCATTTAATGGTTGGTAGATTAAAGCAACAACGTAGTTATTAGACAACAGTGTAGCGTTGAGAGAACAGAGAAGGGAAATAACATGGGAATCACTTCAAGTTTTCTACTTAAGACTACCCTCTTCTATATATTCCAATCTATATTTACACTTCACTTGTATATAAATTAATTTTTATGAATTTTGCAAATTTAAATAGCTTGATTAGTAATGGACGAGAGACATCAAGGTAGGACGCTCAACACAACAATCCTCCTTAAACTGAAAGGTTATGGGCAGCACAACAGTTCTCCTTGAATTGGCATCCAACACAACAATTTTCTCCTTAAATTGACATTCAACACAACAATTTTCTCCTTAAATTGACATTCAACACAACAATCTTCTTTAAACCAAAGCTCCTCATGACGTGAGTTTGTAGCTATTAAGATGTAAAATATAGCAAAATTATTAATCTACTGTTTAAATTGATTTGATTTTGATTGCTTTTGAATTGTCTGATGTTATATAGACATGAACAACAATAGAGGCCATGCATGCATGTGCTTAGCATATGGGTTAAGGTTTAACCATACTTTAATTTAATCAAACGCAGAAAGAGAAAATTAATGATGTAATTAAGAGAGGAGACATGTGGTAGTTGTTGGAATCATATAATTAAAGTTGGGAGTGCTGCTGTTTCTGTCTAATCACTCAGCTTTTAAAAATCAAAGAAATGGTGCAAAGGGGAGGTGGGTGGGGGGGCTGTCTTTTGAGTTGGGCCATTGCTTTATCTTACTCGGCACTTTCTTCAACCCATGTGCCACCTACATCATATTTCTCACAATTTGAATTAATTACAATATCTTTTTAAATTAATTTAATTTTTTTAATTTAAAAAGAGTTAACTACATTTGGAGTTCCTGTGAAAATGTAAAATTATATTTTTTAAAATAATTTTGAAATTACATTTATACCCTATATAAAAGACTTTCGTTTACACCTAACTTCCTTCCATTAGAGTTTAAACAAAAACGTTGATGTTAGCAAAATGAATTATATAGAATTTTTAGTTTCTCCTCACATTTAATATTTACAGTATATTTTTGTATTTACATATAGAGCGAGTTTAATATTATTACCTTTTTTTTATAAGTACAATGTTATTACATGAGAATGTCGAACAAGGAGTAAAATGAAAAATTAACATAAGTTTTTTGTTAACATCAGTGTTTTTCATCGGAACTCTAACATAAGGGGGTCTAATGTAAACAATAAGTTTTCGGATGAGATGTAAGTGTACTCATATAACTTTTTGGGGCGAAATATAATTTTGTATTTTTTGAGATAGTTTAAATATAAAATTAACCCAATTTAAAATCATGAAAGAAGTTATTCGGAATTTATGAATTATAATTTCTTTCGGAAACAATAAGGATTAGTAATGTAGAACATGAATTTCAGGGGTGTTTGTGTAGTTCTTTATATTTATCATTTTTTTTTTAAATGTTCAAATCTAAAAGAGAATTTATGTATCTATATGCATAAAAACACACTCAACTTTTTGAAGGTTGTTACCTTTGCATGAAAAGTATAATTAGAAATTTAGACCCAAAATAGAGTTATGTAAGTTGAGATGTCATATATTTCACAGTTAGGTGGGGGTGGGGTGCAAATTTTGAAACTTTGCTCAACCCTAAGGTCACTTTGATGTTGGGGAAATATAGCCCACAACTTTATGTTACAAAATTGATATTATATTTGGTATTTTATTTTTATATGTATAAAATTCACTTTATATATATATATTATTTAAAGATAATATTTATATGGTTATAACATAAAATATAGAAGTTTTACAAAATTATAAATATACCCATTATTTTTTATGGAATTATAAATGCCTCCGTAAAATAGCAAATACATTCCCTATTTAATAGTAAAATTTTACACGAACACTCCCTAAAGTACACACCAACAATATTTCACATTGCAACTATCTCAAATAGCTCCTCACCAACAATATCTTGGTGTGTGTGGCTTTCCTCCTACACCTTCTAATTCTATCTTTTTGGGCATATGTCATAAATTACCTTAGGACAAAGGGAGGTCCCATGTTTTTCAAATTCTTGCATTTTTTTGTTTGGACATAACAAAATCTAATTCTCCCAATTATTTTTATGCTGTCTTGTCTCAACTTATAACCAAAATCTGATCAATTTTGATTTGAAATTGTAGTATACTATACTCTCTTTGTTCCAAAAAGATCCATATTTTACAAGTTTTGCTAGAAAATTAAATATGAGAATTCGGGATTTTGGCCAATTTCTTTAATTGTGGTCGTTTAATTATTAAAAACGTAAAACTTATAGAAAATTTAAATAAAACGACGTACATTGAGCAAGAACCAATGAAGTTTGCGTATAATTTGAATGTTTTTCGTAATTTTTATGCTGAAATAAAATTTAAGTATGGGAAATAGAGTGTGGAATTAAATAACTCTTATTAATCATATACTACATAGAAAATTAAATCAACAAACACAAGCAAATCCAATATTATTACAATGACAATGAATTAAAATACAAATTCTAAAAAATGGAAAAACACATTTTTTTTAATAAAAAAAAAAAAGAAACTGAAAATAGGAAATGCTAAAAATTCTACTTCAATAAGAAGTGAAGATTGATGAACAACATAATAATTATTTCAGAAGAGAAGAGCAAAAGCCATGGCAGCAAAGGAGGCGAAGAAAGTGGGGATGAAGAGGGTGGCGTCGGAGGTCGGGGCGGGTGCAGGAGCGTCGGCGGCGGACACGCCGTTGACGGCGGAGAGCATGACGATCATCAATGCAACTGCTACCATCTTCATCTTCATGGCCTCCATTTGTGTCTGTGTATATGTACTCTTCAAAGGGAAGATGTATATACGTATAGGTGTATGTATAGATATACACACAGAGAAATGTGTGAATGTGTGTGTGTAGAGAGAGGGAATGGAGGTGTAATCGTGATGTGTGGTGCAGATGGGGGGGGGTTTATATATACAGCAGATGCAGAACAGCTACAAGATGGGCAGCTGCCCCACAAGATTTTTTTTATCATTTTCTCTTCTTCTATTTCTATTTTCTTTTTCCTTTCCTACTTTTTTTTTTTTTAATAATTACATATGAGAAATTTGAATGACATTTATGGCAAATAATATTAATTCATTATAATTTTGAAGTAAAAATAATTTATAAATTATAATACAGAAAATAATACATTTTTTATAATATAGAGCAGACAATACCTCACGTCATGAGACATCGATAATGCTGCACGTCCCATCATTAATTAGTATTGAAAAAATTGCAGTTTTCTGATTTCATTTGGGTTGGTTTTGAGTATTTTTATGAGGTGGAAATTATTTGAAACCAGTAGTTTTAAATATTGTATAATAACAAAAAGATATAGTATGTTAGAAATAGTTAATTATATGAAGTGACAGAGTGTCCAAAGGTGGAACACAAGCTGTCTATGTCGTCAAAGCTTTTGGTTTTGGACTAGTTTTCACTATGATTTAAGCAACAATTAAGTTGTACTTCACGCTTTTGTTGTTGTACCTAACGCTATTATGTTGTAACCTTGTACTTATACTCCCTCCTCCATCACAAATTGTACTATGCTCTTTCTTAAGTTGAAATTAGATGAAGGGATTTAAATTTGGGAAAGGGATTTAGATAGAATAATTTAAATGAATTTAATATTAATTCAATATAGAATTTACCTAAATAGTGGAGAAAATAATTCCAATTTCCAAATAGATGCTAAATTTTTTTTAAGTTTATTGAAATTTAAAATTATCTAAATAAGTCAGATAAATTTAAAATTTGAAGCTATCGAATCCTTCAATTCAAACACAACTTTATATGATTCTAATAGTAGAGCTAACTTGTACAATTTATTAATAGTTAAGAGACTATATTTTCAAACGTAATTAAAATTTCGTCAAAGTAAAAGACACTTGAAATCAACAAAAGATCTTATATCACACTTTCGTATCACACTTATGCGTTTATGGGATACAAATTCACTTTCAAATTATAATATTTAATTTTTAAAAAAGACAGATCAATTATGTATTTATGTGATACGAAAGTGTGATAAAAGATCTGTATGCCCTGAAACTACATCATAAGGCATGGTTATAATAGTTTTGGGCCCCACTCTGAGTGCTTGTTCTGGGCCCATATCAATATTCCTAAGATGGAGTTTAAACGGGCCCAACAATAATGGGCTCTGCAAAAGGTCCAGTGAAAGAGCATGTGAGAATCACGTGACTCAATTCCCCCCCGACGCTCCATATTACCCGGGCCAGTTGGAGGGAAACCCATCCAGCCGTCCATTCAACAACCGACGGCCAGGATTGTTTTACCCTTAATCCCACTCCATCTTGGGGACTCCCTTTTTTGCCTTCTTAAAAAAAACTCACAAAATGAGGCTTAAGACTACACACACAAAGATGAGATTGTTGCATCACAATTCACAGCAAAAGAGCCAAGTTTCCATTCCATTGACACAGAAAATATAAATCTGTAGCATTGAGAAAATCTTTACCTTTTGACATAGTTTTATCATTTTTTTATCCTAAGTTGCAACCCTTTTACCAAGAAAAATCATATTCTTTGAGCTGTTCTTCAAACAAAGCTCTCTCTCAATCTTGTAATCTCTCTCTCTCTCTCTCCCTCTCTCTCCCTCTCTCTCTCTTTGTTGCAGTTTCCCTTTTGCTGCATGGGGTTGTGTTGATTATATTGTTGTTAGATTCTTCAGTATAGGGTGAATTTCGGACATTCTTGATAGGTACTGTTATCTACCTCAGATCTTGAGGTGGGTTTGACTTTTCATCCTCTTCTTCTATTTCCATTATATTTTTAGATGTTTATCTGCATTTTCTTGGTTTATTACTCCAAAAATCTCAAATGGGGTGCTTTAAATTTTGTTAATGCTGCAGATTTTTGCATACAGAAATGGATAAGTTGCAGTGGGGGAATAGAAAGAGGCTGAGGTGTGTAAAAGTAAAAGACTCATCCTTGAATGGAAAATCAGATGGAGGTGGCGGCGGCGGCGGGGGTGGGGCTGTTGTGAAGAAGAAAATCACTTCAAGAGTGGTGGATAATAACAACAGTAATAATGTCCATAGCAGTAGTAAAGATGGGCATGCTCTTCCTCCAGTCCCATCTCCTCATCGCCCTAACAGGTGACAAGATTTAGCCCATGAAATGATTCAAAGTTTGAATCTTTCTTGACTTTTTGACGTTTCCTATTGCCATTATTGATTTTTCTTTAATGCTTTTTGCTTGATTATTAATTTTTGGGTATATTGATAACTGGAGCAAAGTAAAGATGGATTCTTGGATTTGTTCTCTGTTGGGTTTTGTAAATGGTGTTTAGTTAATTTTCCATTCTAAGTTGCTTAATAAAGGAGGGTGCTTCAGATAATTCTTCTATTGTTCACTCTTTTCGTTGCCTTTTTAATTTTATGTGTTTTTTGGTTTCTGTAATGTTGTTGTCATGCAAAGATCATCAGATTTGAGTTCAGTATCTGATGAAAGAAGAACTTGTGGGAATTCTTCATGAGTTTGTTGTAGTGATTGTTAGATCCACACGGCTATTTTATTGTTAGAAAAGCTAGTTGGAAAAGGTTAAAATGAGCAATCAGGTCCTTGGGATGGGAAACAACTTCGATTTCAGCTTAATACACTGCATGGAAGAAAAGAATATCTGGGATAACAACTGTCTTTTGGCCAAGTATTGTTCTTCAGCTAAAAACACAAAAGATTTAGAAATAATCAGAAATGCAAGCTGATAGCTTTCACAAATTGAGAGTAATCATTTTTCACTTACTTTACTTCAGGGAATTGGGGATGAGTAGATCCACTGCCAATGACAGCCGAAAAGCATCAGCGTCCTTATCACCTGAGAAGGAGGACAGGTATTATACGACGAGGGGATCGGGCGGATTTGATGTTAGTAGCAAGGCGTTGTTTGCAAACCCAAAGGAGGAAAATAGGAAGATCGTTTGGCCAAAGTTGCTAATAACACTTTCAAGTAAAGAAAAAGAGGAAGATTTCATGGCGATGAAAGGCTGCAAACCGCCTCAAAGGCCCAAGAAACGGGCCAAGTTGATCCAAAGAACCATATTAGTGAGTTTTTCATTTGATAAAGGTGTTTGAACAGCAAGAGGAATTTTTATGTTTTTGATGTCTAAATTAGTATTGAGATGTGATAGAAACCCGTCTTCTCTGCTTATGTAGTTGGTCAGCCCTGGTGCATGGTTAACAGATTTGTGCCAAGAGAGGTACGAAGTGAGGGAGAAGAAGACTTCCAAGAAGGTATCTATTTCATTTCAATTTGATATTTTCCCTAATATACGTGGATTGCATCATTCTCTTTTCTGATTCTATTGTGAACCTTTTCAGAAACCCAGAGGATTGAAAGCTATGGGAAGCATGGAAAGTGACTCCGAATGATAGGTTTGCTCCTAGAGGAACAAAGAGGCGGATAAACAGGAAGTTTTGGTTTCATTTTTGCGATATGCAGACGGAGTAGAAATCCCAGGTGGGCTCTTTGATTTGTTTGATAGAAAATGTTACTCTTGAGCATAGACCGGGAGGGGGGGGGGGTCTTCTAGCGAGATAGCGACATTATGCTGGTGAAGTTTCGCCAACATCTCTGTTATGAACACTCCCGTTTATGGGGTTGTACCTCGACTGTAACATGCTAGTGCATTTGCACGAAGCCTTCTTCATGAAAAAGGTTTCTTTTTAATCCGGTCGATACAATTGAGTGCATATACAGTTTGCTTACACTCTCAAATGGTGATAACCTCTTGAGATACACTGCTGCCAGGGTGGTTACAGCTCTTTGAATTCAGCACATTTTGGAGCTTTTTACGTGGATTCTAATGTATCCCATCAAACAGAAGCCACAGAGAATATAGGGCAGATGGCACTTTATCCTCTCAAATTTCATCAAACTTGAGAGCATTTCCAGGCTAAATTTTTTGCTTTTCATTCGCTCTCGTTATGCAACTCAAGGTGTTGGATTTTGGCCACTATACAACATTGATGCTGGCATGTTTCTCATATCGATTGTAAACGAGGAATTTATGTAATTTATTAGACTTAAAATGCCTCCTTTTTCTAAATGGCATAGTTTTGTGGTGACAAGATTAGGGTTAGAAGAAAGAAAGTGAGACCAAACTTTGATGCAATGGATGTCCTACCGAATCTACAAAAGTAAAAGTTGGCAAAAGCCAATTGGTCATAGTGAAACCAATCCCTACCAATTGGCCACTTTGTCTTGGACTGCTTCAACACTCTATTCAAGTGGAACACTATAAAACCATATACACCCCACCATTCCCAACCTTACAATTAGAATCATAACAATCCATCACTGGAGCTTTGCAGCTCCAGCACCCACATACCCCAACCTAACTATGGAGGAACGCTATAATGTCGCCATCATTATCCACACCAAATGTTCCGTTCCAAATCTCATACTTTACGATTAGAATCATAACACCGACTACATTTTGCAACCTCAACGCCTAGACGGGCTTGTTTTGTGCTAACCGGCTTCACCATCCACTTAGAATGGTTTTACGCTGATTCACCTACACCGGTATTGGTTTGGCCACGGCCACGCAATTGCTGCTAGGATAGAGGCTCTAATACCATTTAAAATGAGTATAGGAAAATAGCACATTGTTGTCCTATAATATGAATATGAATGTGGGATCAAGATCACAAGTATGAGTAAAGCCAAATGGTGGGCCTGGGCCTTGTGATCACTAGAATGGGACTGGACCCTATGTATGGTGAATTGGGCAGCCCATTATTTCGTGGGAAGCAAAAGAAATGGGCCTCTCAACCTCATCCTTTGACTTTACTTTTGGGCTTGTAATTTGAATTTTAATGACCACATAATTAACTTTTTATGATATTGCAGAGGGTTTGATAATTTTTTTTTAAAAAAAAAGGAAAGGCTAAAAATTCAAAAATAAAATATTAGAAACTCATATGCTCTTTGGAAAAAACCAAGAGAGTTCCAATTATATTTTGAATTTTTAAATTGCATGATAAGTTGAAATTATTTTTTGGTAATATTAATTATGGAATTGAAACTTTTAATACAATTCATATATTATTTTATCCAACGAGTTTTTAAAAATTATTTTAAAATAAAATATAGCATCTTTCAAGAGTATCTTATAAATGTGTGATCTTATAGGACTTTTTTCTAAACAAATTTAACCAAACACAATCTAAATCCCACACACCCTGAGGTCATTTGAGTTATTTAATTTGCACATATAAATTTCTAGTATTTAATGATGTAAAAGTCGCATTCTTATTTAAAAATAAAACTTGCAAACCAGGGAAAAGATTCTTGGGAGCACCCAAAATCAAGAGGATTTAAATAGTCCCCACCTTTCATTTTGTGGGGTCTATAATAAATCACCAAACTATTTATAATGGAAATTAGTCAAAATTGAGAGGGAGTATTTGTAAAAATTTCTAGTTTTAGAAAAGTGTATATCATAAAGGGCGAATGTTTAAAAAAAATTAAAATTAAGATATTTTTAGTGCTTATAAGATGTTTATTTTAATATAAAGATAAGTTCTTGAAGTGTTTGTATAAAACAAAATTATGAAATTTATAGAATATCAGTGATGACAATAATATAAATAAAGTTCCTAACATCTTATTTTTGAATCTTATAATCTCTTAATCCGAAAATTTTACCAAATATTTTTTAATAATTTATGAGATATTTTGAAAAGCTTATAAGCTCGTAAAAGACACTCAAAGTTGAAAGTCACAACATAATTAAAAGTTTAAGTGTCAAATAATTAAAAGTGATTTTTTTTTTTATTTTTTTTGTAAAAAGTAGTGAAAAGTAGAAATAATCTAGATAATTCTAAAAAAAACAAAACCCATGAGGGGGGCAATCTAAATGTCAATCCTAAAAGTAGTTTAAACCCATGAAAATGGGCATAATGGAGAGGAGCTTTGCATATAAATAAAGGGAAGTGAAGAAAAACAAACCTAAAAAATTGAAGGAGTGGTGGATGCATTGTGGGCTCTTTGCATAAAGGCAAATGCACTAAGAATCCAAAGACTAGAAAAGTACTTTCTTCCCACTCACATGCAAATCTCATCCCTATCTTTTTCAAACACACACCACAATCAAGACTGCCCCACCCCCCACTCCAGTCCAAGAAAAGAAAGCAATGTTACCACAAATTTGGCAGAGAGGACAGCTTTTCCATTACTAGAAGAATTTATTATTGTTTTGATGTCTAAATGAAATTGTTCTTTCTTTGGCAAGAACCACAGAGCAGCTCTCTTCATTCATCTGATTCAGTAGAAATAAAATACAGAGAAAATAACAAAAGGCCTGTTTCTCTATAGATTTTTCTTCAAGAAACTTGGCCAATTCACTTACATGGACAACTTCTCCAAGGAAAACACAAAGGATCAAAAATTTCCACTGCATTTACTGAACAAAAACCTAAGGAAAACCAAGAGAAGGGGGAGAAGAAAGGAAAAATAGAAGGGTATACATAGAGACATAGCTAGGCAAGTTCAGACTACACTGAATGATACAAATCCTTCCTTCTCAGAAGGATCATCTTTTCTCTTTTTTTTTTTTTTTTCCCCTTGTTTTTTTGATGTCGATTCGTCCTTTTTAAGTTCACTGGCAATTGGGATTTCTACCAGGGCCGCCGTAGTAAAAGTAGTGTCCCCAATCTCCGTTGCTGCCTGTTTGAACATCGTAGCAGTTAGATTGCTCAGCAAAAGTGCCAAGTTCTTTGGGAGCCTTAAGGTTGTTGGAGCTGTCAACGACTTGAATGTTCCTGAAATAGCTCGATTTGCCGAATCCCTCTTCTGGGAAATGGCCACTGCCCATTTGAGTTGAGGTGTGCTGCCCATCCGGCTCTGAGTTGACTACTTCCCCACCCCATTCAATCATCGAAGCACTATCCGCCAAGTAGGAGAACAAGAAAGATGGCCAGTAGCCTAATACATAGTCACTGCCAAACTGCATCCACCAGTTCCCCTCCTTTGGATCCTATGATGGAGTAGATAATCAAAGAAAACAGTGAGTACACTATAAAATCAAAACTTAAAAGGCCCTTAATTGTCGATGAACTTAGAAATGAGCCATCAAATGTAACAACTATGGATAATTACACAGACGCCCCAAAGGTCTGGCCATAGTATGAAAATAAAGTATCTCAATTTTGAAAGTTTAAAGCTGCACATCCTACATTCGTGTTTTATATTGCAGATTCGAGGGCTGGAGGAGGATTTGTAACGTAAAACATGACTGCAAAGGATGCATTGTAATTATTGAAGAATCATGGGTCTTTTTGCAATAATCTGAAACCTTAACTGTAATTATTCCTTAAGAGGAAAAGATATCTAGGTAAAGAAAATTGCTATGATATAATAACATATTCAGTCACCTTTTCCAGAACAAATATTATATCAAGATCTCATCTTTTAATGGGATTTAGCTAATAAACTATGATTAGTGCCCAACACCTACAAGAGTGCAGTGTGGGGTGGATTTGGATTTTACCTTCCAGACAAGAATGCTAATATCATATTGAGAATTCCTAAATGCAGAAACAGGAGAGATGCTTGCACCCATTGCAATTTCACTGTTGACTTGAATAAAGCCAGAGCAGAGAAGATTGTAGCAACCAGTTGCTTGATATGCATCACTCTGCAATTATAAGTGTTTGCAAGTTAGAAAATCACTTGAAAAACAATTTCAAAAATGGTCCTTTATTTTACAGAAAATTAAGTAAAGTAGCAGCAAAAGTTTGTGAACTTACGGTCCAGTAAGTGAAGAGCCTAGTATTGTTGTCACCATAGAGATCGGGGCTCACCTGAAAACATTATGCACCAATCCGTCATGTACCACTACTACAACAAATTAAGCTTCAAGGCTATTCTTGCCAATAATGGGGATAATTACACTTAACACCACTGAAATTTAGACATATTATAACAGAAACTTCTCAGTTTTGAAACACCAATTCACCTTCCACAACCATGTGTTACATAATAGATTCCGTTGAAGACAGAATGGCTAGGGATAATCTATAATATAACACATGATTGTAGGGAGTATCAGTGTATTTTCTCAAAAGAAAACAAGGGATTTTTCACTAGAGTTGGATTTTTATCAGCCAAAGTAATACCTGCCAACCAGCTTCAATGCTGTTAAGATCTTCACCAAAAGAACCACCTAAAACCCAAATCTGAGACAAGCTGAACTCATTAGGCTGTTGTATTTTAGGTTCCCAAACATTGATGGTCGCCTTTGCTCCATAGTACTTGTCCCCTTCAACATATGCTATGGCATGCTGGTTAACAGAAAACATCACTTCAGCAAGAGGAGAACTCATCCATGAAAAACATTCACAAGATAAAGAAACAAGTATAAAACTACATTCTTGAGGTAAAACTTATTTATGCGTTTTGTAGTGTAAAAATGCTCTCTTTCCTGTTCTGCTCCAATTACCTGATGACCACTTTGATTTATGAGGTCAGGATCAGCAGACCTGGGCTTGGGGATGCTTCTATGCTTCTTCTTTCCATATCTTTTCACAGAGCTTGCTCTTAGAACATCTTCTTTCTTTGTTCTCCTAATGGGAATGGTGTCCTCGGGGCACTTGCCATTCATGTGCCAAAGCTGAGTTATCGGGTTTGTTCTTTCTTCAGGCTTTTCTGAAATCTTGTTCTCATCAAAAAGCCCTTCTGGATGGTAACTAGGCCTCATCTAAATGAAAAGAAACAATATCCAGAGTAAGAATTACAACGCAAAAGATTATACCTGATCCTGTGGAGATATAAAGAAAAGTTCATAAAGATATTAAAAGAAAATGGACCTGGATTTTGTGGTCTTTGAGAAAAGGGTGATCAAAAGCTGGCTGATGAGAGATGTGCACACAGTCAATGATATCCCCATCTGGGCTCTGTTTCAATCATCACATGTAAATGAGATCTTTACATTGCTGAATAACCAACTTCAAACCAAGAAAATCTATCCTTCAAGAACCCAGAAAAGGTAACACTAATACAAAAAAAGGTAAAGAAAATGGGACTAAAATCAAGGAAAGGAAATAATAAAATAAATAATAAAAGTCGTTGAAGCTTTAATAGCCCATTATTCATGAAGAAACCAGAGAAGAACCCTCACATTTATGAACTGCTAATGAGTTGAGAAGAAAATGTAGGAAAATGAATGGATTCTGAGCAAGAATAGGTGGCAAGCAGAACTTTGCCAATATACAACAACTGAGTGCTTAGTGCTTACTGAAAGAACCAAGAATCACAAATATAAACCAAACTCACCCCAGCAGCCCCTCACCCCAACAAAAATAAAATAAATAAGTTTTTTTTTAAAAAAAAAGGGCCCTTTGCCCACATTCGTGATCTACAAATCAGAAAAGGCTTAAAATGAAAATGTAAATGCACCTCAATGGTTTTAATGGGAGGCTTATTGAGCCTGTTCAAGTGTTTCTGAACTTGAAGCTTCTGTCTTGAAGCAGACAGCCTCCTGGCGCAAGATAGCGAGATCAACTCACATAAGCATAGCAAGAGGAGCACCGCTTCCAACTTCCTCCTCCGGTGGCCATTGCTAAAACGAACAGAGCCCATTACAGTAATCAACTACCACTGCAAACAGCCCAAAACCCAACTCAGAAAGATTCAATCTTTCAGCACAGGACGCTTAGCTTAGAGCAACAGCAGCAGCCCGAGATTCAATCAAGCTAACCCACCATGACTACCACCCAAAAAACAGAAAGAGCTCCAGCTTCTGCTTATCCTACGCACCCCCCTTCTTCTTCTTCTTTTGGAGCTGCAGTGTTCAGCCACTGAGAGAAGTGACGTCTCCCTCTCTCTCTCTAATGTCTCTTTCTCTCTCTTCCCACTGATGGGTTGCTTCGAAAAATCCAAACGCAAGTGCAGGGAAAGATGTCTGTGCTCTCATTCAAGAACTTTATACTAACCAATAATTTAGTGGTGGACTGATTTTTTAATACTAATTGATTGGGAGAAATTCGGCCTTTTCTTAAACACGAGGGGCAAAAAAGGGACGGTGGAAAAGTGGGAAAGTGGAGAATTTGGTGTTTGCCCTTGGCATTTGAAATTTGTAGGTTTTAGATTACTTATTTGCCCCTTGTTTCCGTTTTATTTACCAAATACCCCCCACTCATCTGCCACCACTGCTGAAATTAACTGCTTGATTATTGATGAATTATGCTTGCTTTATATTATTTTATTTTATTTTACCAATCCCTTTTTAGGGATGCATTTATTTGTAGTATTAAATAAAATTAAATATAAAATTTTCATTACATACATCTTTATTGTATATCATAGATGATTGAAATTTTTATCCATGTCTAAATATTAATTAAAATATCATATTTAGCCCGATACATCTTCACATGTTAATACATATAAGGTAGTATATGTTCACCCGTACGAGAGTACCTTGATCAAAAATTATTTATTTGGCTTGCAATAAATTAATAACAAATCAATTGGGGCAAATATGAATTTACATTCTACTTTTTTACTAATACGAACAAATTCGAGAATGTGATTAACCGGATATTGATTTGTTAGATAAAAATAAATTTTAAAATTATTATATATAATTTTTTAAATTGTAGAAATTTAAATATAATTACACCAACTCTCATAAATACAGCATAATTATTCATATTAATCATAAAATTAAATATTTCAAGTTTCTAGAACTAAGGAGCAAGCATCCAATGATGAAACATGAATCCTAGTCTAGAAACTATGATTATGTGATATTACCTTACCATTTTATTCTTCAACTTAATCAACAATGATTATTGCTTAATTCATGCTCACCCAACTTAGCCCATCAATTTTATGCATTTGCATTATGAATTCTTGTGAATCCAAATGTCATTATTATTATTTTTATTCAAATATAATTATCTTATAATCAATTATGCGGTCGCGGCCTTAAATCCTGAAAAATATAGCATCATTTTAATGAAATATGTCTCTTATTTCACTTTAATTATGATTTTCTTTATTTCCTAAAGTGAAAGCGATGAGCTGTACTTTTTGAGTAAATCAATTGTAATCATCAATATCAAATATCTATATCCAGCAACTACTCATAATTATGACAATCATACAATATCAGTTATATATATATAAAAAAATAAAATAACATCTAACATTGGTGAAATTCAAACTCATAATTTATAATCATTGGAGTCTCAATTTCGTCAATTAAACTAGACGTTCTCAGTTAATTATGGGTTTCTCTATTAAGCAATAATCACTGTAGTGTCCTTTTCTTTTGGAACATTTTATTTAAATTAGAGTCCCACACTTTTATGATTTTGACCTATCAATAATTGATTTGTTTGTCAATGTACAATGAGATGTGATTCATATTCACGTGACTCACTTCACAAAATTGTCCTCATTAAATTCACATGTCACCTCCTATTTTCTCTTTTCTTTTTTTATTTCTATTAATATTCTATGAAAAATCAGAAACCAAATTATGAAAAAATATTTAATTTAAACTTGTATACCTTTCGGACCCGTTTATTCCACATATAATGATATATTTTTTAGGGATATAATTATAGAGTATCATATTCTTTTATTTGGAAACATCATAACAACATATACCTAAAAAATCGGAATATTGAACTCTAATTTTGGGTATGTAACTCTTAATATTTTGGTGATATTCTTATTCTTTTTTTAAAAAAAAAGGATATTATAATATTATTTTTTTAATCACCCCTTATTATTTTTATTTTTTTAAAATTAATATTAGGTGAATGAGAAATTAAAGCATGATGTAAGCCACTTGAATTATACATTAAGACGAAAATGTAATTAATAAATTAATTTAATTTAATCGAGTTAAATCATAATAAGTAGTAGGTTACGATATATGTGTCTCATGATGAGATTATGGCACGTGATGTGATGATGGATGATGTACAATCATTAATCAACCATTTCAATGGGAAAAAACAACAACGATAAATAATTTTGGCTCAAGGAGTTGGATTCAATGTGAAAGCCCACAACCACAAAGGCTGGCAACCCAACCATCGATTGCTTAAATTCACCAAGGGACGACAACCACCCACGCCACCAAAGCACACACTGCCACCAAGGCACCATTGAACCACTCAGGTTCACCTATCTCTTTTATTTTTTCTTCACTTGTTTCTCTCTTTTTTTTTCTTACCGAATGTAATGAATAAATATGGAGAAGTCATTGATGATGGCGTAAAAAATGAGAAAGAGGGAAGAATACAAGGTTAATAAATTCGACCGAGTAAAAAGAATAAGAATGCGAAAATTTCAGTCATCTAAAAATGGGAATCGGATCGAGTAATGGGTAGATTGAGTCGGTGGGTCAGTCAGACCTTCTAGGTGGTGAGTTGGAGTTGTGGACTTGAGCCTACTAAACTTGATCGTGTACCAATTTTCCAATTGTCATAGTATTTTCAATTGAACATATCCATTTTATGATATTTTTTCCAACGTCTGCAAACAAACCTCCTCATTTTATTTCATTCCATCATCAACAAGCATCCAAAGTACTTTACAAGATCATCATTCTTATTTTTTATTTTAAGAGAGTTTCAAATATTATTTAGTTCATCGTTCCGCAACATGGATTAATTATATTTAGAGTCCATTTAAAAATATAAAATTATACTTTTTCCCTCAAAAAACTTTTAAAATTACACTTGCATCCCTTTCAAAAAATGAGGTCTAAGTGTAATTAATTTTTTTCAAAATTTACAGTACGATTATCATGAGATAACTCTATCATTGTATATCGAGTGATAAAACAAGTTTAGTTAAATCATAAACACAAATGCGGAGAATTTTAACCATTTCTACTTTTGTCAATATAAAACACTGTATTTATATAGTTTTTTGGACACGAAATTTCATTCCCATCAAACAAACAGAGTTTACATCCCTAAATACAGCTAGACTTGTCCAAATCTGGTCCAGAAAAATGTGATATTCATACATAAACTTTGATAAAATCAAAGAAGCTTAATCATAATTTAATAAAACATGATAACATTATAAAATCAGACACAAGGCACAGAGAATCACTGCAGCCTGGACTTGGAGTTTCATCCACTGATAATATATTCTAAACTTCATATTCTGGACAAAGATTCTGCCCTTTTCATGTTCATATATTAGAAAATTATTATTATTATTATTAAACTTAGCATATATATAGAAAAAAGCACATGACAGGCGTCCAAATTGACTTGTTTGTAGAGTACAATGTTTGGTCAAATTAACATTGGATTAATCATTAAAATTTAATGTAATTATACGGTACCTTAATAAACAAACAAAAATAAAGTGAATAAAGGGACAAAATTTACCTTAGTTGCTGACAAAACAACAGAATTAGAACCATATTTAGACTCGTAATCTTGGACGTTTGCGCTTCCAAATCTTTTGCTCCTACATAATTTTCTTCAATCACACAAAAACAATGATAATTACAAGATTACATCATTATTTTAGTAAATCGAACAATGAACGGTACATAGATTTGATAAATACATTAATATAACTAAATTATGAGAAATAAATTACAATAAATTCACATAAAATCAAATAAATACTCACAAATCTAATGAAACTCAAAATCGGGATATTAAACTAATTTATGGGATCTCAACCTTAACCTCTACGTTAAGACATTATTGGTTATTTATCTTGAATTTTATGAAGGGTGATTTGGTCATTGTAAAATTGGGACGTTTGAGTAGCAATAGGGTAAAAAACGTTTCAGTACGGTGGTAAAATTTGACTGGGGGTTCCGGGGTTTTAACGGCGTCAGAGTGTGGTCAGTGGGCATGCACGTGCACAACTCACGAGGACTTTGGCTACTGTACGCAGTGGACCGTACTTCACCGCAGACAGGAATCCTATGCTAAATCATGGTTCAAAATACCCCAAATAGACATTCATAAGTGCATCTCTTTTTACGTAATTTCTCCCATGGACTAAAAACTTTGTTAAGCATTTAAGTTAAATTAATGTCCAATTTATGGGTTTGAGTTTTATCGAATATATTATCAAAAATAAACTTTTAAATTTTTTTGTTTTATATTATTTTTAATATTTAATTATTTTATAATTTTCATTAATGACCTTATTTTATTATCAGTTTATCATAGTATTCATTTTATGACCTTTTATTGTGATTTATGATATTATTTTAATTATATTTATGCTCAATTTATAATATATTTTAATAGGGTTATTATTTCATATAACAAACATATTTTTTTATCTATATAAAGAGGTCATTTGATATGATTTATAAGAAAGAAGTTGAGAAATACTTTATACTCCCACAAATATTTTAGTATTTTGCCAACATGACGAATGACTATTTTCTAGTCTCTTCGCAGTCGTACACATGGGATGAGACACTGCTGAGAATTAATGGGGTTTTATATATCCTAGAGTCATGGTCAACCGTTCAAACCTACACGTAAGGAGACAATCATGGCTTTAAGCCAGCGACAAGTATCGTAACTCTCCATCTGTGCAGCTATCTAATTTCAAGCTTTGTTTGATTTATTTTATCACTTTATATAGTTTAATTTATACTAATTTTGAATTTTCACAATAAAAAGAGATATATTAAAAAGACATTACAATTTTAAAAATATATATATAAGTTGTGGGATAACTTTATTGTTTTTCTTCGTTTACACCTTTATAATTACCTAAATATATCGTTCATACTTTTTTATATCCTTATGTAAACTTTTATTTTAATAAATGGAACTATTATCTCAAAATTATCAATTCTCTTAATACTAATGATTTGATAACTAATTTTTTTATCACTATTTTAAAGATAATAGTATAGAATTACATTTTTTTTTAATTTTTTAATACTTAGCTCAAACTTTAAATAAGATGTAAAAAAGGACATAATAATATGGGAAAAATGAATAAAAATTTAAGAGAATTGAGTGCTTGCAAGCAATAATGTGTGTACTGTGTGTTTTTTTGGTCACGATCACATGGGTCCTTGTAACAAAGTGCTACTTTTGTCAGTGATGTATACCACATTTTTGCCTAGAAACTTGTTCTTGTTTTGGAATTTTATAACAACTATTTCTCCCCAAAATTTATTATTCACTTTTATTATGTGTGGAATTTTAAATCAAAGTTCTGAAAGTTATATTATTATTGATAAATACAAATTTAAAGATGAAACTGGTGAAGCATAAGCACTTCTCTAACTTAGGTTTAACATTTCTAAAGACTACTTAAGAAATTACAAATTTAGGAAACAATATCCAGGAATAATTATGTTCCACCCTCGTGAGGTTTGGTGTAATTATACATAAATTTTTTATATTTTGAAAAATTATATATAGTACTCCTGAGGTTTGCATCTGTCTGATAAATGGGTCAGCAAGTTAGTTAAAATTCACTGAATTTGTTGATATTAATAAAAATACAAGAATAAAAATTGATATTTACCCTCGATTGATTTATTGCAAACTTATTGCAGGTCAAATAATTTTTTCTGATTAAACCACCCTTATAAAGGTAAAAATTTACTTCATTACATGCATTAACATGTGAAGATATATAAATGTAATTTGGTCATAAAAATATTTATTTGACCAACAATAAAACAGTGATAAACAATCGGGGGTAAATATAATTACCCGATTTTTGTTCAATTCGAAAAATTTGATGAATTTTGACTAATGAAAAACTTATTTGTTAAATATAAGCAAACTTCTATAATATTATCCATTATTTTTCAAACCATAAGGAATATACATATGGATGACAATTGGCCCCGAAAAATTGGAGCCCCAACCCGGAACAGTCCCGTATGGGGTAGGTTTGGGATGAACTTTTCCGAGTTTGGGACTTCTTGAGCATGCCCCGATGGGGTTACGGGGCTTGTCCCGAAACCGCCTCGTAGGCTCAGCCCGCGCCCTCCTTTTTATTATATATTATTAAATATTAATATATAATACATTATTAATAAAAAAATTAATAGGAAGAGAAGTATAATTATGCTCGTATTTTATTATATGATAAGTGAATTGAAAAAATATTGGGCTCTAAGACAATATAAACCAAAAAAAATCCACAAAAATAACTGAATACTAGAAATAAAAAAATAAATCCAATCAAATTAATATATTTTAAATATGAAATAACATTCATACCATCATTTTCTTCTTCTTCTTCTTTCTCTTTTTTTTTTTATTTATACTTTTTTTCAATAATACTCTCTTTTCTATTTGGTGAGTTTATAAATTTTCCAAAAACATCTTCATAAGATGTTTCACAGCCGTTAAGTTGTTGAAATGTGTTTGGTAAATTTATTAGAAGATAATGTTAGGAATTTATAAGTTTTTTTTTTTTTTTTGGAAAATGTGACGAGTTCCCGACTTTTTTTTATAATCTTAACCAATTAGTTCAATTTTCTTTGAATTAATTATTAATTTGCCATTAATATCATGTTATATAAAATTTATAATTTCATTTTATCCAATCACTTCAATGATTTATTTTTTAAAATAAATAATACTTATATTTTTTTAATTGATGTACACTTAAAGTTATAATATTTTAATAATTTTGATAAATTATTGATTTTATTTTCTTTCTTTTGCACTTAATTAAATAAAAAAAATTAAAATTATATACACATCAAGTATGTTGTGTCCGTTAGTGGTTATAATATTTATGGGGCTGTCCTAAATCCCAAGAGAAGGACAAAACTTGTCTAACTTCTGCTTCGAAATTCTGTCATTACTGTCTGTTTGATTCAATAATATTAGTGCCAAAAATTTTGATTTTTTCCAAGTAATTAAGAAGGAAGAGTTGTTGTTCAAAGTAGGGAATCCTGTCGGTCGGATGTTTCCTGTTTATTGATTTTCGCTATTCAAAAATTCTAAATTAAATGATGATTAATAACACAATAACACCAATTTCTTTAATATAATAACTACACCCAATTAAATAATTTATATTAATATTAAAAAAAAAGTTCTTTATCATTATAAGTAAAGATTAATGACACCGTCATATCAGTATAAAAATTAATTGTAATCATATATATATATATATATATATTTACAAAAATAACGCTTCACTATTTTAATACTAATTTTGTTTTTATTTTAAAATGCAATTTGTTGACTTATATATTTTATTATTATTTATATTATTTTTTAAAATATAAAAAATTATTTATTGTATACACGCAATAATTTGAGAATAAAAAGGTGGGAGATCGAAGAGAAAAAATAATAATAATTGAACGTGCGAGAGTCAAAACGACATCATTTAATTTTCGAAAGGGAGTACGTGTACGTCTCTTTCATTACGACCCATGTTTTAAAAATATTAAATATAATAATGTTGAATTGACTTCCAATAATGTTCGTTTGTTTCAATTATTAATGAGTTAGAATTAATTAGGTGGAATATTTTATTATCATTTTCAATTAATTACATCCCGAGTTAATAAAATTTAAATTATGTACATACATTGAGTACGTTCCATTTGCTAGTACATATGAAACGTATTGCCCAGACTGAATTTGTTAGTTACACTTCACATGTATATCGGTAAAATATCAATTTACGTAAATAAAATGCGAGATGTAACATAATAAACTTATAATAATAATTAAAAAAACTCAACTAATGATAAAAGAAATAATAATTAAAAAAAAAGAAATGAATGGTTGATTTGGAATGGAGAAGAAAAGCAAATGAGAAAGCTGGAAAGTTTGGTGTAAGTGTAAACTTTTGGGTTGAATTTTTGTCCATGATTGGTGCTATGCAACAACAAAATTCGCTGACTTTGATTCCCACTTGCGTACCTCATTCTTTTGAAATTTCTTGCAAATCAAATCATCAAAAACTTTACCTTGTGATGCCCCAAATCAATGGAACCCCGTGATTGGTGCATGCCCATACATTACTTAATCATTATCATATAAAATCACAGCGGATAATAATTAATTACGAAGCAACAACTGTTGGTTGTTTGGGCTCGATATTCTTGAAGGTGTAGGTGATGGGCCTTAGGCCGAGATTTGAATTAGATCCATTTTTCTTGATAATTTTTATTGTACATAGGACTCGTGTACTTTTTAATATGAGATAAAGAGACGAAAATACAAAAATAATTAAAGAATTATGTGATTATATCATAATATTTATATTTTATTTTACTTATTTATATTGTTAAATGGATACACCAACTTTATTTATTAAACTATAACTTACTGAGGACAAATTTGACATTTTAAGATTGAACTATAATTGTCGGAAGATATTGGATTGGGCTGTTCCACAATCCTGAATTTGGGCCGGCCCTCTATCATTCCTAATAGAGTTTGGAGATGAGTTTTAATTTTATGGATTCGATCGATCCTGAGGCCCATCTACGGTTTCGCCGAATAATATATTTAGTTTATTTAAAAATTTTAACTTATATCTAATACATATATTCAATAAGATAAATAATGTTTTTTTAACATTATCTTGATTTATTAAATATTTATAAGTAATAATTTTAATTTTTTTAATATATATTAATATATTACAAAAAAAATAATTAAATTTTACAACTTAGAGCTGTTATGTCCAAGTTTGGGAGGGGAAAAAATCGAAGGGGGCTGGGGCGGAGGTCTCCGAACTCGACCTATTGCCGTTTATACTCATCGCTCGACTCCTTTGTGTATCGGGAATGTACATTTTTATATAATCAATTGATCACATTAAAATTGAAAAAATATATATTGCAGAGAAATTTATGATCATCAAAATTTTCTATTTATTTAAAGTCGTACAAGTGTAATAATAGCAAAAGTGAAGGCCAATCAAGAGGAAGAAGAGATCAAGAACAGGGTTGGTGGTGATACTAATAACTGTACAAGGAAAAAATCAGCTGCCTACCACAGACTAATCAGATTGGGAAGAATATTCGTAGTGACCGCCAGTTTCGCTGCTACAACTACGGTACACATATTGGGGATTGGCGGAGGACAAAGCACTGTCGTCGTCGGAATCCTCATCGAAACTATCATCGCTGTAATAGGAAGTCGCGTAGTGACGACGGTGAGGGTAGGGGGAGACGCAGAGGTAAGTCCACACGTAGAGAGCCCAGCGCCCTAGTTGCTGTAGAGGAAAACAGAGGACCAAATCCAGCATCCGATCACTGCTTATCCTCTCCGACAGACACGCTAGGCGCTGCCACAGCTCTGCCGATGCATTGGCCGTCGACGCCACTAGTACACCGTTGAACGGCATCTTCTCTAGTGCTTGTAAGATATTTGAATTGTTGTCTGTGTTAATGAATTTTAGGGGGTGGATGGGAACTGGGAAGGGTTGTTATCAATCGTTTTAATTGAAAAATGAAGTGGCCAATCATGTTTTTCACCAACTGGTGGTGGACTCGGTCTGAATCTGATCATATCATATGGAATGGACGACTGAGAATTTTATCAATTTAATGATATTTTAAATAGATATACCATAACTGATTGTACTTATCGTATGATTATTTATCGTACATTATAAATTATTATAATACTTACAATATGATTGATTAAATATGGACGAATATTATTCGAATAAGAATTATTTGATGGATGGTTATGATTATCTCAAAATTTGAGGTTGAAAGACTTTCGTGTCATTACTTCCCTACAGTTCCTTAAATTCGGCAAAAGGTTTTATAATTTTGATTTTTGTATAGTACAATCATCAATTTACACCGAATTTTATATGTGTTGTAATAAATAAATACTTATGATTGTTTTTTGAATCCTAATTTCAAATACTTCTGAAATATAAAATAGGAAATATTGAAATGATTCTAAGAAATTTGGGCCATAATCAAAACAATTTAGGATTAAATTCAAATTACATGTGGTGAAAACTTAAAAGGTATAAAACTCTCTTGAATTAAAAATAACAAACAACGCGACTTAGATTTTGTCTTTTATTTAATGTTATTTGGTCTAGAAAATTAAGAATGATTTGGTAATTAAACTATTTTTTAGTTTGATTTGACTTATAATATACTTGATGACAAACGCCTCTTTAGCTGATTTAATATTACTAAAGATTAAGATATAATTACGTGAAAATTAATATATAGATTAGGATGTACGTTTAATCTTACTAAAACATTGACAAAAATTCAAAGTTATGATTATAAAATAATATTACTTATAGTATACTTGATTGGAAACGATTTATGATCTAAAATGATAAAATAAATTAATATTGATTTGCATCTCATTAATTATGCGCATGATAATTTATATATTTAGAAAATATATAATTATTTAGTTTTATTTTTACTTATTATATATATATATATATATATAAATAAAACTATTTTAGAAAATAAAGAAACTCAGGATAACAAAACTCAATACAAGAGTTGGAGCAAAGGAGCAAAAGCGTCGACAATGGAGGTGGCGCTACACCCACTGAGACTGAAGCAGCTGCTCCACCTAGCCGCTGCTTCCAAACCCCACTTTCTCTTTGGAAATATTCGACCCCTTTTCATCGTTCGCTGCTCCTCTTCTTCTTCTTCTTCCGCCGCCGGAACAGCGGTCGTCGCGGGCGGTCGCAACCGCAGGCCCCCCTCGTCCGCAACTTCCACGTCCGATAGAGAGGCCGTTCGCGCCATCCGTATAAAAAAGGTACAGTCTTTGATGTGTTCTGAGTAATAATGTAGGCAATTCAATGAGTTGTTGCTGCTTGCTTGAATGTTATGAAAATTGGGCTGATGAATTTGTAACTAGGAGATATGCGGTCTCATTTTGATTCGGATTCTACCTCTATTTTTTCGTTGATTTTGTTGTAGGCATACTGTTGAATAGTATCCTGAACTAGTGAAGTATGGCTTGTTCAAGAACTTAAAGAAAGGGCACATTTTCCCCCTAATTAAGATGAATATGATACATGTAATAGTGATATGATCTGTAGGAGTTATTTTTCATCTTCTTTGTGTTAGGTATTGAAGTTTTTCTATCTGATCAAGCATCCTCCACGCTAACCAAATTTATGCTTGCAGAAAGTCCGTCATAAGTTTCTTTAACTGGTGAGCGTTGGATATTTTTTAATTCAAGTTCTATAGTGTAGTTTCTCGCTGATAACATGGGGGAACCTGGTGCCTATTCTTGGAGGTAGTTACCTCATTCACACATTAAGTACGGAGGAATGTGGGGCTCTGCGATTGTCATGAACTGTTAAAAGCTATATAGTGAATTTGAACTTGATATGAATTGTCATTTGCAAACAATTGGAGAAAATGAAGAAAATCTGGACATTTCTATGAAAGCATTGGTTGGCGCTGACCATAGTCCTTTTGAATCAGATTAACTGGTCTTTCTTGCTTATAGGTCCAAGAGCTAAGGAGCAAGGGCTTAGATCCATATGCTTATAAGTGGGAACGTACTCATACAGCAGATCAGCTTCAAGAAATTTATAGGAATTTAGGCAATGGTGAAGAGTTGACCACTGAGAGTGACCGTGTGTCTATCGCTGGAAGGATTGTGGCTCGCAGAGCTTTTGGGAAGCTCGCGTTTTTGACTTTGAGGGATGACTCAGGGACAATCCAGGTTTGCTCTATGTTTATAATTAAAATGTGTGATTGACTTAATTGTACTCTTCCCTCTTTGCCTGCTTTATCTGTTTGCTTATAGGAGTACTTGGTGCCATAAATTTTAAACCTATACTGCATTGTATCAAAGAAAGTGAGCAAGGCATCAAGATAGCTACTCCAAGATTCTAGCTTTAGGTGAAATTCTATCAGTTCATTGGTTGAACTACGCAAGCTTTTCACATTTAAACGCAAAAATTATTTCTAGCAGAGAGTGAGGTTACAGAGATACGGTAAGTGTTAAGAGTTTTAGATATCTGTATAGCAACACAAATTGGTTAATCAGTGGATCAAAACGACACAAACCATTAGCTAAGTTTTTTGTTTGGGTTGATATGACACGTTAGGTCATTTTGAACCCTCAACGAGCCATCCGTTGTTCAATAGTTCAACTTGTAACTGATAATCTAAACAAAATGGTATATATCTTTATGCAATCAAGTATTAAGATGGCTAGTTCTTTTGCATCATTTTTAAGTTTAGTATATTAACAAAGAGATACAATAAAATTTACCAAACAATAGTAACAAGTGAAATATGTGTACTGACAAAAGCTAAAAATTTCTGTTGATCTGCTGATGGACAACAATGCAATTATCAGATGGTGCTCATAAAACTATACAGGAAGATCTATTGCAAATACAACTACAATTCACCATATAAGAAATTAAAATGGTATCACAAGTTGGTGTTATGAAAATATCCAGAGAAAAATAGGTATATAATTCATTTCAGTTGCTGTTTGTTTATGTTTGTCTTCTGTAAGATTATTTATTTATATTTGTTTATTATTTAAGTTGCTTTCACATAAAGTTATTGGGTGGTGGTTGAAGTTCTTGATTGCCACATAGTGAGGATATTTCTTTTCGGTTTCAGCTTTACTGTGAGAAGGAAAAGCTACTAAGTGATCAATTTGAACATTTGAAGACACTGGTTGATATAGGTGATATACTGGGGGCAAGTGGCTCAATTAAGCGCACAGAAAAAGGTATGTTCTTTTTCAGTCTTTGTCCTACTTCGAATTGTTCTTGGAAAAAATATCATGATGCACAAACATGACCAGATTTACTTTTCCCCATCAGCTTGATTTATTTCACTATCTGATTAAGTTCAAGTTGGGTCTGTGCACCGTCATGTCATTGAACAAAAGATTTTGTTGTCTTCAGTTTCTTGATATTCAGTCACTTCTCTTAAACAATTTGAGTTGGAATTACATTGTGTTCAAACTCATGATAGTTTATTGTATACTAAGGAGTGACCTCTGTTTCTGAATTAGCTTAGTTCATAGTTACTTATACCTGGCTGTTTATGGTGGAGTCAGCACGATTAGATTTTTAGGCTTTTAGGAATTTTGTCTTACATGGAAGCCTCTTCGCTGTTGGATAGAATTGAACTCTGTTCAATGCTTTCTACATATGTTTGTGTGTTTAAATTGATGCCAAGAACCTCTATTTTTATTCGGTGCTAATTTCTTTATTGTTAAGCTCTAGTCCTTCAATAGCTGGACTATTGGTAGAACAAACTCAGATCAAAATCATTGCAAAAGTAATTTCATTTTCTGGTCCATCCTTTGATAGTTGTTTCCCTGCTTTTTGTTGTAGGGGAATTATCTGTTTGTGTGACTTCATTCTCAATCCTTACAAAATCTTTGCTTCCTTTGCCTGATAAATATCATGGCCTGACAGACATAGATAAGCGCTATCGGCAAAGGTAATACTCTCACTTGCTCTCTCACATCCATGCAAATACATGGACAGTTTGTGCATGCATTAACCACAATGTTTAGTGACAATCCATGCCAATTTGATTTTCTCCTTACAAGAATTACCTCGCCATATGCATTTCCACAAAAATGGTTACTTTATATGTTTCTTTGTCTATATTGTTGACAAAGCAATGGAACACTATCATAATATTTTTCCTCTTGATAAGGCAGCTCTGTCAATTTATTCTGTTATATATGAATACTTAATTCAGATTTATACATCCCAAGAATATTAGTTTCTAACACAAGCTGCCTGTATCTTGATCTAGTGATAATATATCTGGTATAGTTCCTTTTCTTATGCACGTTCTCGTTTTTTCTTTTTGTGTGATAGGTATGTAGATATGATTGCAAACCCTGAGGTGGCCGACACATTTAGGAAAAGAGCCAAGGTTATTTTTTTTTATACTCAACTATCTTTCTCTCGCATATTGTGCTAGTTGCACAAGGTGAGGTTCTAAATTTTGCATGTTTTCAGTAGATTATATCAGAAATAAGGAAGACAGTAGAATCTGCCGGTTTTGTTGAAGTTGAAACTCCAGTTCTTCAGGTAATTAATAATTGATTTCTGGTAATGGTTAAATAGTATTTGGAATTTTTTTCTTATATGCAGATGGAAAAAGTGTATCATGCCAATGAATTGTTTTAAACATCTATTTACTTAAAAGTTAATATTTACTTTAGGTTTAGTTCTTGACTGATTTTCTCTAATAGGGAGCAGCTGGTGGGGCTGAAGCTAGGCCATTTATTACATACCACAACTCTCTTGGGCAAGATCTTTATCTGCGCATTGCAACTGAGCTCCACTTGAAGAGAATGCTGGTGAGATTCTGTTTTCCATATCAATTTTATGTATAAGTTAAGCTCTGTAGTTATGTATGGATAATTTGTTCCTTGCAGCTTTCTTCTGGAGAATATTTATACTCGTCTCTTGATTCTTTCACATTTGCTGGATTTTATACCAGAAAATTTGACTCGATAGTTACTTAAACATTAACAGAAATTTTCCAACAGACTACGATGAGTTAATTGCTTTAGTGTTCATGACAAATGGTAATGTTCACTCTTGCTGGTTTTCTCATAACATATTTGTCTCTTTCCATATTTGTTTTTTCTGATATAGTTATTGGAAAAACTGTATCCCTGCTGTAAAAACTTCAAGGATTTTGATTGAGTTTCTGCCTGCCTATTCGACCATGCCTCGTATTCGCTCATTGCTTGTGTGTTTTATCGTGGTAAGATCGTCATGTGTATATTCTGTCACCATAATCTTTCTTTGCCAATTGGCAGGTTGGTGGATTTGAAAAAGTATACGAGATAGGCAGGATATTCAGGAATGAAGGTCTTTCAACTCGTCATAATCCTGAATTCACCACCATTGAGGTAAAAAAAGGTTCCTATATTGTATTTTCTGGTGGAAATGACTAGCAAATCTGGATGAATGAGTTCACATGCCTGCCTTTAACACTGAATATTATGATTTAGCTGTACTAAACTTCCAATTGATTGAAATGATCAGTAATTGATTAAAGTTTTTGTATCATTATTAGATGTATGAAGCATACTCAGACTACGAAAGCATGATGAATATGACAGAAGAGATTATAACACGTTGTGCTCTTACAGTTAATGGGAAACTTACCCTTGATTATCAGGTAACTTCGTATCTCCTTCTTCTGTTGTTTTCATTTGTCTACATATCATAATGATATTTGTTCTGTTAAATCCTTTTATCTCCCCCCCGCCCCAACTTTTCAGTCAGAAACAAAGACTTGAACCTACTTTAGATGGTTTGAGGTGTTTTCTTTTCCTGATTTCTTAAAGAAGTCTCATTTTTGTTTTCCTTATACACGACTGATTCTTCATACTTTCTTGCAGGGTGTAGAGATATCCTTAGAAAGACCATGGAGGAGGGAGACAATGCACAATCTTGTGAAAGAAGCAACAGGGATTGATTTCACCAAGTTTGGTGACGATCTTACTGCTGCCAAAGAAGTTGTTTTGCAAACCCTAGATATTGGTCGTGATAACCAAAACAAAAGTTCAATTGAAGCATGCCCATCTGTTGGTCATTTGCTCAATGAGGTCAATCAGCACAACTTACTTCACAAGCTGAATTCTAATTCCTGCAGTACTTATGTGAAAATATTCTGTTTGTGTTCTATGGCAGGAAGTTTTGTGAATGTTAGATTGTGAAAAGTTTCTGGTAGTGTTTGTGTTTGAGTTTCATAATACCGTGTATTGAAATTTTGAATATTGATTCTGTTGTATTGTCCAGGTATTTGAATTAGCAGTAGAATCACAGTTATTGCAACCCACTTTTGTCTTGGACTACCCACTTGAAGTATCTCCACTAGCCAAGCCGCATAGAAGGTGCTGACATTTTCATAAGGTTTATTTTGTGCCACTTGAAATGGAAAATACTAGTTTGTATTTAATTGTTGTCGTTGTTGGAGTCTATTGGTTAAATAATAAATCTGGCTACCTTTTCCTAGTTTCTATGTTCCTTTTAATGTGGTAGATACTAGATAAGAAAAATCTTTGCTATTAGGGGGACAATAATTAGGCTCGTGTTGTAGTTCTTGTCAACAATTTTATCCATTTTATCTGCACGAAAGCAAGCAAATATTTTGGAGTATCTTACGTTTTCATATGATGTCCAGACATGCAGGCTTGACTGAGAGATTTGAGCTCTTCGTATGTGGTCGCGAGATGGCAAATGCTTTCTCTGAATTAACCGATCCTTTGGACCAGGTAAGCATGCAGCTTGCTATATGTTTTTGAAGGTGGTAACTAGCTGACTGTTCTTCCATCATTTCTTTCTCAATTTTTTTCCATTTTGGCTAAGGGCCTTTTCAGATATCCTATGTCAGGAAAGGGCTGTCTATGGTTTAATTGTAATGTCTCCTTGCCTGAAAATGATGACATTATAATTTATCCAGTACAGAAGATATAAAACCTTCTAGATGTGAATCTGTAGAAATAATAACAGATTCTCTAAAGCACAGGCCACACGGCTGGCATTTGTGTGCATATAACTAAGTCTATAGGTTCTGAATTTGATATGGCTGCAGAGACAACGTCTGGAAGAGCAAGTGAGGCAGCATAAAAAGAAGAACGCAGCTTTGGTTTCAGAAGCATCTGATACAGACAACAAAGACAAGGACGCGGATGATGGTGCATATGAGGTGACTCTTGATGAAGACTTTTTAACGGCTCTGGAGTACGGGATGCCTCCTGCTTCTGGACTGGTATAGCTTCTTTAATAAATTAACTTAGCTAGGCTATTCTTATAATCCACAGAGACCTTTCATATCAAAATCTGAATGGTTAAGCTGAAAAATCAAATGAACCCTTTTTGGGTTATATATTGCCAGCTTTAATGCTTCTATAGTAAATTTTTCATTCCTATTTCTTATACCCAGAAAGGCGGAACAAGAAAAAGCAATAAACTTATTTATGAGAGAGTTTTACCATGACTATGCAATACTTTCCTAGTAACTATCTTGCCTTATGTAGGATTGTGTCTATAATACAAAACATGGGTGCCTTTCAGTGCAATTTCTCTAGATCCGATGTTTTTTCTTGAAATATGCCTAAATTTCCCTACTTGTTATTCAAGTTCTAAGCTGAGCTCAGCACAAAATGGAGTTGGAATTTAGATGTACAGAATGCTCTTACGTACTCTGGAGTACTCTTTGATACATCAAAAATTAACCGAACCTGATGAAAATTTTTTGTCAGGGGCTTGGCATCGACAGGCTTGTAATGCTGTTAACAAACTCGGCCAGTATACGTGACGTTATTGCATTCCCTGTCCTCAAGACTCAGCAATAGCAGTAGGATTTTCAGAGTACACGGCTTTTTGTTGCATTGATGCAGAACTCTCACCATTGCCGTAATTTTCCTAGACAGAGTATTTACTATTCCTTGAGCGGTTTGGCCTGCCTATTATGCTCGTTGCTTCACAGTCGATGCGCCTGAGAAAATCTTGATTTAGGCAGAAAATGTTGACCTGATTCTTTTTAATGTGTATTTATGATGAAGGGCGGACCTGCATATACACTATTTTAGGAACCTAGTGAATTCCCTTACTGATATGGATGACCATCTTTTATTGAGAATAACTACTCTGGTTGAATTGGCTTTGCTGTACTGATTTTAGGTACGGGCGAAAGAAAAATTCTTATTTGAACCAGGTTTGTATTGTGCTGGACAAGTTGGTTATTTGGATTCAAGGCCTGGGGTGTAAATTCTGGTTTTACTATTTGTTTGGTATAATTGCACTAACGCCCCTCAATTATGATTAAATTATGAAAGTTACCATTGACTTTTGTATTATTAAAAAATATCAATTATTTTTTATTACACTGGAAGCCCTTTGACATGTATTTGTCTAAATATCGCTGAGGCAATTTAGGAAGAATGTAGAGTTGCAAATTTTATTGTTGCTGATTCAAAATATCAATCAATTGACTTGTTATGGACAAAAATTGCATCCAGATGGGGGGGGGGGGGGGGGCGTCAATGTAATTGCAAAACATTATGAGGGTGTTATTTGTAATGTTATGTTAAAAATACCAACTATGACTTGGGCTTCTTTTCCATTTATTGATTGGAGCTGTTAGTGTAAATATGCCAAATTTAAGGGCTGTTTTTGTAATTTAATAGTATTTGAGAAACTGATGTAAAAATTTCAAGTTGGTTGAGCCTCTTGATAGCTTGAGTTCATTTTTAAGACGGTCCAAAGAGTAATAGTCTTTTGATTTAAGGTACAAAAGCGCAATTCTGGCGTTCTACACCATCAAATAGACCTAATGTCATTTGAAACTTTATATTTAGTACTTTTCAGGTTTATTTTTATTTTAATAATAAATTTTCTGTTAGTTAAAATCTACTGATATTAGCAAAAAAGAAAAAAAATTCATATTTACCATCAATTGACTTATTAATTATGACGCGTTGCAGGTTAAACAAATCTTTTTATAACCAAATTATTCTTATAAAATGTACGTACTTCCTCACATGCATTAACGTGAAAACATCGATGTATGAGGGGTAATTTAACTAAAAAGTAACTTGTTCATCTGTAATAAGTCAATAATAAGTTAATCGAGAATAAAAATGGATCATTTATTTGTTTTGAAAATCAATAAATTTGGAGAATTTTAACTAATATAAAGATTTATTTATTAGACTAAAATAATAAGGATTTCAAAAAGTTATATTTAAAAATAATTTAAAATTCATCAATATTAAACAAAATATATAATTTAAAAAAGTAGAGTAGAAGAATTTAAAATATTTTGGGTTGAAATGCAACCTTAATCTTTTGGAATACTTATCACAAGTAATTTGTAGTACAGCTCCAAGTCTCAAACTATTATTTCTCTCAACTTCTACGTATAAATATATATATATATATATATATAT
The DNA here is from genome assembly GCF_026168435.1 of Sesamum indicum. NCBI lineage: Eukaryota > Viridiplantae > Streptophyta > Magnoliopsida > Lamiales > Pedaliaceae > Sesamum > Sesamum indicum. The sequence continues at coordinate 4,410,117 of NC_142665.1, read as the reverse complement.
ACGTATTGTGTGTCTGTAAGCATATGCATGCAAATTTGATTCAACTCTTTGGCTTCTTCTTCAACTCTACAGTAGTTAACTACATTTCTCCTCTTGCTTTTGCTTCTCTCAAATTCTCACCACCTATCATCAACAAACTCTCTCTCTCTCTCTCTCTCTCATGCAGAGACACACACAAACCCACACACATATGTATACGTTTGCATGGAATGGAAGTTGTCGTGAGTGGAAGAAGTGCAAAAAATGCGCAGGCGTTAAAGCACAATGTTGCTCACCTGACTCATCATTAATAAAAGCAGCTGGTGCCCGCTTATCTGCATCACCTTACATGTGTAACAAAGCATCGGAGCTTCTCTCTCTCTCTCTCTTTCCCTCTCTCTCTTCATCTCAATTTATAATCCATTTATACCACATTCAGGGTTTTGTTGGTGGAAGAGAACCTTACCAAAAAAAAAAAAAGGAGTGGAGAAAACAAGAAAAATGGCGCAGAAGAGAAAGATGGAGATTACTGTTGTTGATGAGAACGAAAGGGCTTTGTTCTCAATGTTTCAGAACACTGCTAACAGTCTCTCTCAGTTCTACACCCAGTCTGTCAATCAGCAGAAGCTGGCTTTTGAGGCTGGCCAGAACTACGCTCTTGTAAGAACCCTAGTGCTCAATTTTCCCTTCCTTTTTTCCTCTCAATTTCAAGATTGGATGTTGTTGCGATAAGGGATCAATTAATTAGTTGGTTATTCTTTAATTAATTACATTTTCTTTGTTGCTTGATGGGCTGTCGTAATTTGAATCAACTTATGTACAGTTTGGTTAATCTATTCTTATATATGCTTTTGATTGATTTATGTTTTCTTATTTGTTGCTTCAGGGGCTGTCTGATTTTGATTGAATTGGGATGCAGTTAGGGTTTATCATGTGCTTGTTGATGGATGCTTTTGTTGCATGGTGCTTTATATGATATGTGATACCATACATTTAATTACTAGTTTACCATCTCAGAGTAATTCTTTTCTTTCTTGAATTTGTAAGGAAATGCATGTTAATTTGGTGGAAATTAATTAGACTAATCTGAGAATGATTTTCCTCTCCAATTTCTTGTTGAATTTGGAGTTGGGAAATGTATGAAAATTACGTTTAGTTTAATGAAAATCTTGCATTGTCTTATAGGGGTTGGATTGCAGGTTTTGTTTCTACCCTGTCATGCACTGCATCTAACCCTTGGTCAACTTCAGTAACTTTCTTAACATTTTCTTGATTTCATAAGTAAAAGGTGTTGCTTCTGTAAATTTGATTGCATATATCGAGCTAGTGATTTTCAGTATTATTAATACTGATGGAGCAACGAAATTTCATCTTGTTAAGGTGCATTTGATGTAGCTATTTATTGAGGGACGGGCTTCCATTTTACATGTAGATGGATAAAACGTGATGTTCATCATGTTGACAGACAACACGTGTCCTGTTCCGATTATGAGACTTTTAATTGTTAGAAATATCTGCTCCAAGTTATCTGGAAAAGATGTCGTAAGAATCAATGCATGGATTCCTAGGTGATTGTGAACCATTGGTTTTTGGCGCTTTTATTTTGTCGGCATAGTAAGAAAAGATTTTCAAGCTGCAATAAAGTCTTTTGTCGTGAGTATAACACTTGTCGAGATTATATGAACTAATCTTTCACTAAACACACGAGTTGCTGTTTCTGAAAAGTCTTCGATATCACTAAGAAAGTGACAATAAACTCAGTGTGACTCTTACATTTCTGACTTCATCATGTCGCTAACACTGATCAGTCGCATTATAATCTATATAAATATCTCTGTTGTGTTGACTTATTTATGAATGTCATGTTTGCCTTGATCAGCATAGTGTGCTTAAAAACGTGCAGTCTTGGAGAAGTAACGTGGCTTTTAGTCGTTCTTATTTCAGTGTTTATTAGTGAAATCGTGGTTCAGACAATTTCATTTGTAATTATGCTGAAACAGATTTCTGAATTGTACTTTTGAAAAATCTTGCTGTCTGCATTGAAAACTCATTGCTGTTTTTGCTTTGCTGTAATAACTTACAATATGATTTGGTATTTTTCAGCTGAAGTTTCATGAATGGATAGTGACAAAGCTGCAAGAAGGGAAAATGGTTACTGTGCCTGAGATTTTTGCCTATTTGCAGGTTCTTCCATTTGATCTGAATAAATGCATTCAGACATAGATATAGTTGACCCTTCAAGCCTTCTTTCCTTTGGTTTAGCTACTCAACTTTCCTTTCTGTCTGTAACTGAACCAATGAACATAGTATTAGAAATTATATTTGTCCACTTTTATGCTGACTTCCCTTGAGGTGTTGTTAGTAGAATCAATCCTGACTTATTGTCTCTAACTTTGCAAAAGCCTTGTCTTGCCCCTATTTCACAGGGTAAGCTGAACGGTTGGATGCCCGGTGCTGGGCTGCCAGAACAAGGAGGCAATGAATCAGACGAGAGAGGTGGAACCCAAGGCCTGTCTGCATCTTCGTCTGCTCTAATCAATCAGGGCCAGGACAGTTATCCTGATATGCAAATGGAGATTGCTTCTGACAGGACAATCGACTAAACTTCTTGTAGAACTGTGACATTGTGTCTCTGATGTTTCAGTTATGTCATGTATTGGAGTAGTTATCTGGTACTTGTCTGTCATCCTTAAATGTATTTGAGTACTGATCGTTGGTTTGAAAGGAATCCAATATTTTTAAATATTAAGGTATAGCATTCATATAAAGACATAAATTATCTACTCACAACTCATTTAGCTAGTAGAACATTGTGGTTGTCCCACAATGTGCAGTTTCTTTGGATTCTTGCAATTGATGCAGAACCATTGACATCTTTCGCATGTTTCAGGTTGCAATTGAACTGTCAAGTCCCTGCAATTTACGGGTGTCTTGGATTGACAATGTCAGTCCAAACCTACAAATAACGCTGATTTTATACACGTAGTTCGTAAATATTAATATATTTTCAAGTTTCTATATGAAAGGCAGAAGGAACTTAAAGTTTCCTAGTAAATTAAACATAAGAGTTAAAATATCTCTTCTGATGATGCTGAATATAATAGCTCTCGTAATGTCTGAATTTGGACAAGAAACTTACTGCCATGATCACCATATTGGGCTCATGCATATACCTGCTAATATTGAGTGTAGGTCTAAGGAAAGACAAGGGGGCCAAGAGGAAAGGAGCCTTGCCCCCCCAATATTAATTACATTTGCCCCATGCTTCTGATGTCCCCTGCTATGAGTGAAAAAGGGCTCAAAGATTGTCAAACTCTATGATAACTCTTTTCTTTTCTCAATAAAAAGAAATAAATAGAAACTTTTATATGGAATTTTCCTAAAGCACCAGCTTTATTGGCTTTCATAATCATGTGGCTCCAACCACATTTGATGTTCCTCATTTCCACCAGCCCCACCATTTCTCCACTCCCTTGTAGGCATGTGGCACGCTTCGATAAGTGATGCCATTGCAACCCATGGCCAAGATTCACGGATAGTAACGTTTAACAGCATTCGAGATTAGTCAGATTAACACTGTTCATGACATGGAGTCGGTTATGAACTTTATACCGATCATTGGGGTCGATCCGTCTCAAATTTCACGAATATATTGTCAAGATTCACGGTAAGAAATTAATTCTACTAAGGGTCTATTAGTCTTTTTCGCCCAACATTTTGCGCTTTTGCCCTACAAGGAGCAAATGAAAATTTTTACTTTCCATGTACTTTATGGCCTGATATAAAAAAAGAGTAATACCTTCACTCATTCCAAAAGACATCAATTGTTTGCTTTGGCATCAAAGCATCTTAGGTTCTTGTAAGAAGTTGATTCAGGGTGATTTAGAATAAGCACCAATGTGATGAGACAAATTAATGAAGCATTTATACCTAATTATCTAGTAGAAAATCAAAGCATATCTTCACCTTGCCGTATAACAACAACCATCATCTTATTATTTAGTCCAAGAAAGATTTTCTTTTACATCAATGGAATGTGAAAATACCAAACAATTGAATCATGGCACGTCAGCACAATGTCAATCCTATTGCTCACACGATCTGATACTTACTGAGTAGTGTCTTTACACCGGATTTATACAAGAAAAACTCTACTATTGACGATTATAAATTATAATTATATTGCTTATAACCCAAAAAAAAAAAAAAAAAGAAAAAAATCCTGACATTGCACGAAAATCCAGAAAAAAGGATCTTTAAACATTGGATGTTTTTTTCTCTCTTGCTGCTATAGACAAGAATATTATACTTTGGTTGTCCAAGAAAGGAACTCTTAATTTTTCAAAAAGATGGTAAGAGTATGATTGTACGAGAGTTTATGTTAGTTACAGTTAAATACTAGAAGGGGTAATAGTAATATTCCAGCTAAGCATATTCACCTTCCTTTTGTTCTTTCCAATCTCCACTCTCAATATTCTCAGAACTCTCTTCTGCTTTTCACTGTTTCAGTTTGTTCTGGTAATAATGGAATCATGTAGGTGAATGAATGCTGTGTCCCTGATGAAGGGCAGGATAGTCATTTCACCTGACATGTGAAACCATCTTGAAATAATACTTGCAGCATTCTTGGTGTTTTCTCTTTCATTAAATCAATTCTAGAATCACAAGTGTTCTGGAAATTTTACATTCTTCACTGGTCAGGTTCTCACATGCATCATTGGTTGTTGGATTGAGGAAACAATATTTGTCTGATTCATTGCAAGCTACATAGGCAAGAACTAAGCTGAAGTTCAGAATTCACTATGGACTGTGCATAGGTAGTGAGAAAATGAGTTACTGATGAAGGAAACAGTTTTCATGAGAGTTTTGTTCTGCAAGATCCAGTGTCCATTCATGTGCTTCTGCAAGCCCTCTGCCGTGCATCTTTACGCATCAGGGCCATTGAAATTGGAGAACGCTCCACACGTTTTTCCTTCAACGGTGTCTGATGATGTTTCTGATGAGTCTTCATCGTCATCGTCGTCGTCATCATCATCATCTGGTCTGAAAGAGGAGGATGTGGATGTGAAGCATGAGGCTGAGGTTGTGCTCAAGAGCTGTCTCAGGAAGCTCCCGTCTCGGCCTGACAGAGATGTCGAGAAGAAAAGGGTGCGATGGAGGGATAGCTTAGGGAAACAACTTGTTGAAATCAAGGAGTTTGAATCCAGGTGCCTGCTCTTGTCTCTTTCTGTATCTATGAGAAAATTGTGCTAAAATTAAGGATGACTGGACTCAAACAATCATATTGCAAGAGTTGCTGTACTTTATCTTATGTTGATGTTTTTCTTAAATTGTATATCGATCACTGGCATCACAACTGTAAGTCACTCGTCTTGTGTATGATTAGTCTGGATTTCTTGCTAGAATCTTTGATTAGCTGCCGTTTTAGGGAATAAGTTTATTTCATAATGTAAGAGAAAATTCCTCACCAGATGAGGTCCTTGAACCGTTAGGTGTGTTGGAGAAAATTTGTGTCTGTCCTAAGAAAATCCTTCTTTGGGTTGTTCGATAGACCTGAAGTACAATGAATGTAGAAACATTGTCCAAACCACAAATTTTATGTCTTCTTGTGCTTGATTTCAGTGTTGTTTTTGCAATTGTTTCACGATCTGTCTTGCAATTATCAAACAACAGAGGCAACATTTGTGAATCTAACGTTGGATTCTTGCCTTAGTGAAACAGGGGATACCGATAATGAAGAGGAAAGCAGCCGTTGTCTCTGTGTAATCCTCTGATGCTGCTCAACCAGTTCCAAACTCATGATCCGGCAATCACCACAAACCTGACGAGATTATATAGCTTCTGTCTGGACAACCTCATTACTCAAAAGAGAATGTGGTCGAACGAAGACCATATTTGGCTACATCAACTACCGGCCCTCCCTCCCTTGTGATCGAGTCCAAGAATTTGAACTAAGACTTGAACTGACTGCTATTCGGATGGAGTGATCAAGATGTAATTTCTGTGACATGTGTAACCATCCTTGATTCATTGTAGCGAAAATGATATGAAATGTAAACATCTTTAGTGCTATTGCGTTTCAAGCCTTTGTTCTGGCCTACTTGCCTGTCTGCTAGCCTTATCTTTTAGTACATTTTTGTACTTATGTTTGCCTTTGAGTACAACTGATAACAACTTGAAATAACATGACAAAACATAGTACGTTAACCTGTCGTGCTCTTCTCAGTATCCTGCAACCAAAGATCGCATTAAGATGCTCAAGTTAAATCAAATCATCTCAGTAATTGAGAAGGATTATTAGCAGTAATTGTCATATCTATATTGATCTTACTGGTGGATACTATGTTGGCTCGCCCCACTGCCGTCTTGTGTTGGAATCTCGTCTGTAGGTGAAGTTTATACTCTTCCTTGTGTAAGTGAACTCTAGATTTTATTTCTCGTGGAATTCAAACAAATAATTGAAAAATTGATTGGTTTTGAATCAAAACCTCTCCTGGAGTGCCTCAAACTCCTCCAATTTCCTGATGTTGTCAAGGTCAGGTTCAAACTATCCATCTTTTCTGATGAGGACGGCACACAGAGACTAATTACCAACAATCCAACACAACATTTTGAGTTGAACAACACGTAAGAGTATTCCATTAGACAAATTCAACTGATTATTCACACGTTGCAAGTGACGATGAGCACAAATCAGACGTGAATTAAGTTCTCCAGCTGCATCGGCGTCAATTAAGTTCTCTTCCCTTAGCAAATACTCTTCGTATTATATCTCTCCACTATGCCGCCTCCACGTCTGAGTTTGATACCTGAGCCTCAGTTTCTGAAGCTACCACTACGCCGCCTCCACATCTGAGTTTGATACCTGAGCCTCAGTTTCTGAAGCTACCATATTACCGAAAACAGTTCTTTTCTTCGCCAAATGGGCATCGTAGAACGTGAGTACTGTGGTTTTATTGAGCTTCAGCAGTGCTGGGCTTTGCATGGTGGGTCGGGATAGTCTAGTTGGCAAAGGTAAGAAAGAACATAGGGATGTGTCAGCTGCTGGAAGCCATGGTAATGGTGAAAATTGAGCTCTCTTTTAGTGCGTGAACTGCGTGTTTTTTTTCTTGAATCAAGAGTGATGCAAAGAAAGGGAAGAGACATTGCTCATAAGACGGCCCTTGGACTGCCACATCATCACCGGCTTTTGTTCAAGAATCGAGCAAATGCAATGCAAGAATGTATTTATAAAACTAAAAGCAGCAGAGACGGATATATTTCCAGCAATGCTGCACTAAACAAACTTGTACACTCAAATTAGATCACAACAATTAGAATCACAAGTGGCGGTGAAAGAAAAATGTTTCTCCAAGGTATGAAAATACGAAATTGAGGACAACCAATAACAAGATTTTTAATACACCACAGAATCAAACTTTTTTCATTCAATTATTTAGCATGTCGCTGCAGTTACACGTTTGAAGAATTTGTAGGTTCAAACAAGCCGTATCCAGCCAAGCTCCTCTATCTTGCTGGATAATAATCTACTCTCTTTCCCTCTCACCTACATTTTGAATCAACTAATTCACAAAATTCAAGTGTCTATTTTGTTGAGATCAGGGACAAACCCGGGACTCATCAGCTCCCTTAGTAACCGTACCCTGACAAAAACGGCAAAAGTTTAAGCTGACTGACTGCAACTATCTGAGAAACAATGGAACTTTAAGCAAGTATGTTCAAAGATCAGAGCATATACCTGAATTGTCCATTGGGGTTCCTGCCACAACTGGTTCGGGCTCCTTAATCTCGACAACCACGCAGTCTGACATCAAAAATGTCTTTGCCACAGAAGCTGCATGTTCCAAGCAACATCTCACCACCTAAATCAAGAAACAAGCAAATGAAACTAAGTACAGAAAATTTGACTTTCATAACACACTATACAGGCAAAACGGGAAGGCAACCAAACAAAAGGTTGAAGGACTGTAGCTTGACAGAGGATGAAAGGAAGAAATTTCATGAGATATGGACCAAAGTTGAGCCCCTAATTAGTAGATCCTCAACAACCATTCAATAACCTATGAACCACATGAACTGCTCTGATGTTCCTTCTTCAGTCACCGTTATATGTAAACGAGCAACAATAGCACCGGCCTCGGTACACATTTCACTGTTTAAAATGTCTCACAGTAGTTTCATGTCATAGATACCATCTCAAACTCCTTTACTTGCTAAGACATGTGATTCGATTACCGAGCAACGACATATCTTACCTTAGTTGGATCTATTATTCCAGCAGCCATGAGATCTTCATACTGTCCAGTGGCAGCATTGTAACCATATTTTGGATTGTCACTTGACAGCACCTGAACAGGGAACCAGAATTAGAAGTCAAGTTGGTTGTCAAATGTAATCACATGAAATCATGGGAACAACTTCTCCCTGAATGACCATCACATATCAGTATATAAACGTATAAATGGAAAGCAGAACTCTGATTGTGATCCATTAATATGCACGAGAATCAAATATCCACACACCTTTTCACTAACGACACTTCCGTTGACACCAGCATTCTTGGCTATCAACTTCAATGGATAACTCAAAGCTCTCTTGACAATGTCTGCTCCAACCTGCATCCAGATTACCCACTAAGTCATAATTAACCTGAGAAATCACAGTTTGAACAAATAAAGACTGTAAAATATATGTGCATCATCCTTAGAATATTTCAACATCACCACAGCGTAATAGTTCACATTAGTCTTTACCTTCTCCTCGTCATTTTCAAGGGTTTCTTTGATAGCATCAACCTTTGATGCAAGCCTCAATAAAGTACATCCACCTCCAACAACAATTCCTTCCTCAACAGCTGCCTGCAACATAAATAGAATTTCAGATTACAAAAGCCTCATCCCTCCACCAGCAACTGAAATAACTACTAACAGTTTGAACCACAAAGCTCACCTTAGTGGCATTGAGTGCATCTTCTACTCTAAGCTTCTTTTCCTTCAGCTCTGTCTCAGTTTGTGCTCCAACCTTCAAATTTCACAAGTGTGATCATTCCTTATTTAATATCTCCAACAAAAACAAAAACCAAAACTCACACTCTCACAGCAGATAGAAAACAATCTTCACATAAAAGTACCTGGATCACTGCAACACCTCCTGATAGTTTTGCAATTCTTTCATTCAGTTTTTCCTTTTCATAGTCTTGCTCTGCCGCCTGCTCCAAAAATGATGCATCACTCAGTCAATAGGAGAAGTAGTGAACATACATACATATAGACAGGATAGAGACAAAAGGGCACACCTCAATAAGGTTTCTTATCTGAGCAACACGTTTGTTGACAGCTTCCTGAGTGCTTCCATCACCGACTATCGTTGTGCTGTCCTTAGTCAACACCACCTTGGCAGCATGCCCCAAAACTCCCTTGTCAGCCTTGTCCAAAGTTAGCCCGATTTCCTCCCTGATCACAGTTCCTGCATGCAAGGTAAAAATTTCCTTAGTAACAGGATAGCATGAAAGCAAGAATAAAAGAAACTGAAGGAAGCCAAGCAGGGTAAAGACAGGAAAATATCAGTTAGTTAACATCAGGCAAGTGTTCAGTGATCAAACACTGCTAACTGAGAAATTACCTCCAGTCAAAATGGCAATGTCATCAAGATACTGACTCTTCCTTTCACCAAATCCAGGAGCTTTGAGAGCAGCAACTTTCAGTGCTCCCCTTAGCTTGTTCACAACAAGAGTTCCTAGAGCTTCTTGCTCGATATCTTCAGCGATTATCAGAACAGGATAACCACCTCTTACAGCATCTTCCAAAATGTTGATCAGGTCTCTTGCATTGGTAATTTTCTTGTCAACCAGCAACAACTACACAAGCCAATACATTTATTAGGAAGGAATGTATGTTGCAGATTCAAAGTCGTTCCTTGGAAGAATAAATAAATGCCTACCTTGCAGTTCTCATATTCCACAGACATTTTCTCACTATCAGTCACAAAATATGGAGAAATATAGCCACGATCAAACTGCATTCCTTCAACAACATAAAGGAAGTTTTCTGCACTTTTGCCCTCTTCAAGAGTCACAACACCTTTCCTACCAACTTTGCTCAAAGCCTCAGCTATCATATTTCCAACCTCATAGTTATTCCCTGCACTTACTGCAGCAACATCTGCTAGTTCACTGTCCTCCACCTGTAATTCCGACATGGTTAGTAAATCATTATGCTTAATATTTCCAAACAATTTACAATAAGAAAGTGTTTTGCTTGTTGAAACTAGGATTTCTACAGATACCTCTTTTGAGATTGACTTCAGCTCAGATACTAAAGCTTTGGTGGTCTTTTCAATTCCTCTAGTGATAAGAACAGGATTTGCTCCAGCTGCTACCACCTGAAAACATGGTAAATATATAGAAAAATTAAAACGTCTAAATTTTGACATAATGGATAACAACACAGAGACACACATACCTTAACACCTTCAGCAATAAGACCTTGTGCAAGAACAACCGATGTTGTTGTTCCATCACCAGCCAAGTCATTAGTCTTTGCAGCTGCTTGTCTCACCAATTTAGCACCGATGTTCTCAACTGGATCCTCCAGCTCAACCTATATTAAATCATTAACATTGTTCTTATATCTAGTGAAATCAGTTGGTAGGAAAAAAACAGAGAATATCTACATTAGAATTATCTATAGAAACTAGAAAACTAGACTGCAAAGTGTATATCACCAAGAAGACTTAAAGTTAAAAATTGCAGAACATGGAGCAGCAACAAGCATCTCTGTCATAGTTCCGGTAGAGAGAAAACTTTTTCAGAAATGGTTAGAAACCTACGCTGATTAAGGCAAATAACTAATGCCAACTCTCATACTCATTGCCTATTGCTCCCACAACCGCATTTTTTCAAGGTCCCAACAAAACACATGCATTGATGATTGAAAGTCTATGTGATTTGGTATACCTCTTTGGCCACAGTTACTCCGTCATTAACAATTTTTGGGGAACCATACTTGCTCTCAAGAACCACATTTCTTCCCTTGGGTCCAAGGGTAACACCAACTATGTCTGCAAGCTTGTTAACTCCACTCTGTCAATACAAGAATCACCCATTAACTATCATGCAGTAAGAAGAGATCTTCAACAAAATGGAAGCCAAAAGTTTCAATCACTCACCTGAAGTCTCTTTATAGCTGAGCCATCCTTGTTGAAATAAAGATCCTTTGCAGCTGCTGTTATTTGAGAAGAACGTGTTTTCCGGAGAACAACATTCTTTCTCCTCCCAAGTGAACTAGAAGATATAGAAGCAAGAGATGACAACTTGCTCGATGAAGCCGCAATTTTATCATCCATCACCCTGCTGCCAGGGGCAGCCAATGAACCAACTGATGACATGCCAGCAAAAGTCGATGCCATTTACTCCTTAAACCTGATATCAGCAACAAATTTTCAAATTAAAGACATCAAATTTTGACCAATCCAAATTAACATACAGTAAACAAACCACATTCTCTGGTCCATATGCTTTTCAGTACATTCTTAAATGCCCCAAATACTGTTCCCCAGTTAAAAACAAACCTCTCTTGCCAAAATTCGTTTACTTGCAGTACTAGGGGACATAGATTCTCGAACAAAGCATTTAGTTTCAAATGCAGCACCAACTTTTCAAGACAGAAGTGAAATACAAAGGAAACACTCACTTTTCAGCTCCCTCTAAACGTTCCATATCGATTGAAACAAACTGTTGTCATTCAAAAACATTACTTCTAGAAATATCAAGATTCTGAAAAGGAGTAGATACTCAGTTTTCAAAATTGGTAATTTCACCAGTCCGAGCAGAACCATCTTGAACAAAATGAAAGCACATGCCCCGAATGCATAAAATACTACAATCTACAAAATTTTTCAATTTTCTAACAGTTTCCAGCAAGAAATAATTTTTAAAGCCGCCTCCTATTCCCGGAGAAATAATTCATCGTCAATAAAAGCAGTAGTGAAACAAAATCACCGATAAAACATCACAACCCAGATACAAATTCGTAACTATACATCTACGCAGCATAAAAGACCACTACTTCAAATCCACAGCAACAGAAAAACAATTAAACAGACCCCATCCACCAGCATTCACGTAGAAACAACACGTAATTGAAAACAGGAAAAAGGAAACCGGAAAATCCATCAAGGCGCTCACCGGAAGATGTATTGAGAGTGAAGAAGAAAAGGGTCTTCGCTGCTGAGCTGAAGATGGGGTAGTTGGCGGAGGAGAAGAGGGTTTATCTAGAAAGCAGAGTGGTGGTAGAAGTGGATAGAGTGAGTAGGTTTTTAGTAGGGGAGAGGCAGTGTGTGGAAAATCAAGGGGTGGTTTTCGTTCTTGAAGCTTCCACTTAATCTCAGCCATTGGATTGCTGTTTATGTCTCTGTTTTGTCGCGTATTAGAACACTCTAGAACATGTTCCACAATTTTGTCAATGAAACTAAATTTAATTCTTCCCATCGACCAAACCTTAGGGTAAAAACAAATAATAATAATGAGGGTATAAAATTACGAGGAGTCTCGAAAATTAGGAGTAATCATAAATATTTTATTATTATTTAAAAAATTATAAATATTTTTTAATTTATAATAAAATTATATAATTTTTAGATCCTTATTGTAAATTGTAAAAGGATCGAACAAGATTGATAAAAAAATTTAGAAAATTATAATATATATACTCCACTTAGTCTATTAAAAATAAGTAAAATTATAATAATAATCCACAATAAAATTTTGATCCGTTCATCAGATAGAATTTTGAGTTCTTTAATTTCATCTGTGTGATGATTTTGATTTAATGTAACATATAACTATATTAAAGTAAGTAAGTATTTTAACTTTTTTACACATATTTTGTAAGTGTGCTCAAGTGCTAGTTATTATAAAAAAACATATAAAGATAAAGTTACAAGCATCTTACATTCTCATGAGGCTAACTTGCCACTGTTAAAGTGTAGCATTTACAAGACATCCCAACTGGGTGAGTTGTGAAGATGTTCATTTAGAGCTCTCACTACAAACAATTAAAGTGGAGGACATATCACTTGAAACATCGTAAGGAGCCTGCAGAGGTTCCAAGGAATCAACAATGTCTCTCATTAGAGGCCTTGCTTTTGGATTTCGGTTCAGACAATGAAACGCAAGCATGGCTGCTTTTTGGACACCCTTCATGGGGTACTCTCCTCCTAGTCTTGGATCCACAATGTTAGCCAACTTCTTCTTTTCCTTCAGCAATGGGATAGCCCAGTCTGTAAGATTCTGCTCTCGGGCTGGTCTTGATTTGTCCAATGATTTTCTCCCCGTCAGAAGCTCGAGGAGAACGACTCCAAAGCTGTACACGTCGCTCCTGGGAGTTAGGTGGCCTACGCAATCAAGACAAATGTTTCTCAATCTTCTATTACAAAACAGTGTTGTAGCTTGTATTTACCGTGATGAAACTAACATGGAAAGCCAAATACCTGTCATTATGTATTCTGGTGCCGCATAGCCGTATGTTCCCATTATACGGGTGGAAACATGTGATTTGTCTCCTTCTGGACCATCTTTAGCTAGGCCAAAATCTGAGAGTTTTGCATTATATTCCTGTTTAGATCTAGTTTGTGTTAGATGAAGTAGTATGAACTGATTGGTTATTACAGAGCTTATGTAAGTTGGTTTCTAGAAAAGGTTATCACTAACTAACCTGGTCCAGTAGAATGTTAGATGTCTTAAAATCACGGTAGATGACAGGTTTCTTTGCCTCATGAAGGAAGGCAAGTCCCTTTGCTGCACCAAATGCTATCTTCATTCTAGTAGACCAAGGAAGAGGCAGCAGCACTTCTGCAACAAGTATAAGCAAGGAAAACGAACTAAAAAACATGTACAAGATTAGGGGACAGCAAGAAGCTTGTAGTCTTGAGGCTGCAATTTGATGAAATAAAAGGAAAAGTCACTCGAGTAAACTGAATGCAGCGGAAAAATATTTTATCAAACTGAGTGGTTCTTGTACACTTGCAAGTTATATCGTCTGCCTCTTCCTATGTTTCGTCCTTATTAAATTGTCATAAATTTGTATTATAAGCCTGTCAGATATTCTTAATTTTCAGATCAGATGTTGGAACTCTATGGCAAAGGTTAATTTCTCATGTTGTAATGAAAGGAAACAAGAGGAATGATACAACTAAGTTTTGCTGCTTGCAATGCTGTTCAAATAGAAAGAAGGAATCGTTCCGTAGTTGAATGAATGGCAGAAATCAAAGATTCTTGAATCAGGACAACCATTTTCCCCAACAGGGGCACATTCAAGAAAGGAAGAGAACCTATTTGTTGCAAAAACATAGGCACCTGTCTGAGGAAATTTGTCCAATGATGACAGCAATTATTCTAATCGAGCAACGACCATGACCAGTGTTAGAAATTACTATATGAGGGCAGACCATAGTAGGATTGGCCAGGAAACTGACGGCATACTCCTTTATGGCCAGTTATTTGGAGCAATGTATAGTGCAAACTCGATGATTTAGAATTATCAACTAGCATGGAACTAGCTCTATGTGAGAATAAACATTGAAAAAGGTGAGAAATATCTACTTACTTGAAAATAGATTGTTTTCAACACTACCCCGAGACATGTACTCGTATATCAGAACTCGGTGCTCATCTTCACAGCAGTATCCAATCAACTTCACAAGATTTGGATGAGAAAGCTGCCCCAAAAAGATTACCTCGGCCTGAAATACCACAGATAGTCAGCTCAAAGGATCAAGAATTCAGCTGAAAATTTGATCAACTCACCAGCCATTCCCTATGACCTTGATGACTGTTGTCTCCATCATGAACCTTAACTGCAACAGGGATCGGCTCAATTCCTTTTAAATCTTCAGAAATGTACCCTTTATAGACATTTCCGAATCCTCCTCCCCCTAACATGTAGTCTTGTCTGAAATTTCCGGTCATAGTCTTTAGCTCGTGAAATGAAAAAACAGTTAGTGGATTGGCTGCCATACAACGACGCAGGTCCTCAACTTCTTCGGGATTTGATGGTAGTTTCCTGATATCCTTCCTCATTTTTTCTGACGGACTTTGATCCTTTGGAGATTCTAACATGAGATGAAATCATAAACAAGGTATCAGATGTGAAACATTACATGTAGCAAAATTCAAGTTTCGGAAAAAGGTAAAAGAAAGGAAACACAGCTTTTTGGACAAAAGGATAAAGAAAAAGTAGAACAAAGGAAAAGGAGATGGATGCTGAACTAGGACAAGATTTGACACAAAAACTACCTAAGACAATTAGAAAAGAATGGAACCTCAGAGCAGGACAAAACATAAAGGTTGTAAGAGTGATTCCCTATGCAGCAAAACACCTAGTCAAAACAAGAACACAGAACACAAATCCGGTAGGCAAAACATCCCCAAAAAGAAAGGAAAAAGGAAGATAGACAAGAATATTACAAGTCACACAAACAGAGGAGAGAAGCAGTCCCAAGAGAAAAGTATGATCTTGAACATGATATTTCGAATATTCATCAAGTTTTTCGGCAGCAGCAAAAGTAACTTGAACAGTGCATCATAAAACAAGAAAAAAGGGCTAGCCTTTGACAGTATCTCATCTCATTTGAACTCTCAGTGCTAATATGAACAGAATACCAATCAAGATCACATAGTATCCAAGAAAAATAACTGGAGAGAAGAGCATCAGTGCAGCAGCAAGAATGAAAAACTGAGGAAGAAAACACACCTGACTTTACATTGGAAGAAACTCTGTGTCCTGAAGGTTCCCACCCACACCAGCAATTCCCCATTATCCACTAAACAAACAAGAAAACAACCACATACACAAAAAGAGAGAGAGAGAGAGAGAGCCCACTTTGTCAATAGCTCAAACAAGAACAGCCCACCAAACCATTCATCCCAAAATCTAAAAACACACAAGCACCCAGCAAGAACAGCAGTAGAAAGCAAGGAAATGAAGAAAAGGGTGATGAAGATGATGGTTGTGGGTGGAGCGTTTGTTCAAATGATGGTTGTTTAGGCAGGAGAGCAGTAGATGTACTAGTATTATTCTTGATTACTATGTTGTCTATGATTCCTCCTCTTTTTTTTCCAATTGTTGAGTTGGTGGGGTTAGTGCGCATTTTAATACCCACCAATCCTTTTCTATCATTCTCTTCTCCTCCCTTTTGCGTGCGCATGGATCCATCATCCATCCCCTTTTTTTGTTTTTCTGCATTCTCACGCCAAACTTTGGAATTATTTTTTGTTTATTTCAAGATAGGGGGTGCAAAAATACTTTTATCTTTGGATATAATAAATTACATATTTTGTAACTTACTATAAACATATTTCGATATTAGTTAAGATAATAACCACCTTACCTACTTGAATAAATAAAGAATTACTTGTACAAGATGATTAATATGAAATATATTTACGTTAAGGATTGTAATACTAATTTGATTCTACAGATATCTATATATGGATCATCGTCCTACACTAACGATGAAGTTCTTTAAAGTAGGGAAGAATTTCAGGTACAAAATTGAGATTATTCATTCTAACAGTATAATAATATTTGTAATCGTTATTACAGTTTTACAAACTTACAATTCTTAACACCATAATATTTTATAATATCTGACATCTTATTATCTAAATACTCTAAAAAATATTTAAAAAATCATTCAAATTCTTTAAAATTTTAAAACATATTATAAAATATAAAATTCCATAAAATATTTTAAATAAACTTAACCAAACACCCATTTATTAAGGGGACTCAAGAAGGATGGAGGTCACAAAACTAAGAGAAGTAATGGAATAGATGTCATGCATGTCTGATTCTTGCACAATGTATTTATAGGTTTTCCTAAATTTTAAGGGTACTTTTCCTAGTAGGCAACTTTTACCTATAACAATATTATTATTATTATTATTGTAGAAGGGGACAGTGATGTCGGTGTCACAGTCGAGATGCAGTAGTATTCCAACTTATTTCATTTCAAGATTGATCCACCCCATATGCCTAAGATATCTTCACCATAGGTGCAAACCTTACCTCTATTTATTATCCCAACTTTACCCATTTTCTTGAGCAAAATATATTTTTAGAATTATCTTCATTTCTCATACATCATAAAAATGTCACAACGATGCACCGTCGCGAAGTTAAATTTTAATACACGTCATTCCTAATCAGATTTGAACCTGTTATATAGTAAGTATAATATACGAATCATGTGATTGATGTACAGTTCAAGAAAAATAATCAATATATCGTATTTATTTTATGATTAATTTGATTTGAGAATTACTGATTTAAATAAGAAAAAAAAAACCTGAGTTCCTGACGAGGAATTTGGATATATGTACTTAACAAAACATAAACTTCTAGTGTATATCTGAGACTAAATTCATAAAAGATAATATACTATTTTTTATATAATAAAGAAAAATTATGGTAGAGTGACAAACGAACTATTAACACATAAAACTGGGATAAAGAATTAGTGCAGTCTCAATTGTGGGAGTGATGTTTGCTAGACGTTAGTTTATGCCGAAGAGGGTTTCCGCGTTGAGTTTTTAGGTTTGAGTTAATAGTACGACATCTCCTGGGCAATAATTAGTTCAGAATACTCCACGTGTCAAGTAATTCAAGATTGAGATTTTGAGTTGTCGGGGTCGGGTCGGATTGACCAGTCCTGAATATATATATATTAAAATAGAAACGCGGACCCATATCGTGTTTGGATGTTTTTCAGGTTGAAGAGCGTAATTTGATAATCTCATAGTTTTATCGATATAAAAAACGCTCGTCTCCGCGTCGAGCTGGCTGTGGGCTGTATCAATCTCAAAGTCATGGAGTTATCCCAGAAAAGATGGACACAAACTAGGATGTTGAAGTGAAAGCTGAGCTCAGTTAATCAGTTTCATGTCGTGTACATAAATTCCTTTATGATGACCATATTTGGACAAACTTAAATGGAAAAGACTATGTAACAACATTTACATATATAGTACATCCGATTTTGTTCAAAAGTCTCCTTCTTAGGACTACAACCCCTCCCATCTTTCCTGCAACGTGGTCAACTCTTTGCTGTCTTTGGTTCTTGTGATTAATTTAGTCCGAGAGAAAGAAACGATATCGATCTTTGCTGCTTCCAGACAAAGATACAGTTCTTGAGAGACACAACATATTACCCTTGGTACATATGTTGATGGATAATTAGGACAGAGCAGTTTCATGCATTTCATGTCCAAGCTTTTGTTATTCAACTGCAAACATATTAAACACCTGAACAAACACATAAGCATTAATGTCGTTCGTGCAACATATATACGAGTCTACATGCTACATTCAACACTGAGACATACACAAACCATGAGTGAAACACAAACCTTAAGGTTGCAGTAAGAATTATTGCTCCTATAAACTGTCTGATTTCATAGACATCAATGACAGCGATGACAAGTAACCCGGCCCTCAAACAGCATGTTCTCAATGTTTACTTGCAACCTTACTAATGTGGAAATTCTTTCATCTTGGAGAACGTTGAATACTAGCGTGGCGTAAAAGACTGCAAGAATGCGACTCTTCATCATAATTCTGCATCTATGCAACAAACGTGCTAGATTTACGCAACTTGTTGGACAGATTCTAGCCCAAGTAGGCAATGATTTCTTTCAGTAGACGAAATTATGTCCAGCGTTTAAGTAAGGATCGTCCCAGTATAATGTTGTGAGTATAGTATAAATAACATATAGGGTTCTTGGCCTATACCTCAGTATGCCTTGTCGTTGGATTGTTAATATTCTACCTATTGCACAAAAGTATATTAGCTGCGTGGAAACGGGAAAGTCCAGTAGATGCAAACAGAGCAGTGCAGTAGACACTTGTATTCTGCTATGTAGATGTATTCATGCAGGCCAATATGCTTACTTGATCATCCTCTTGATTGCAGCTACAGCCTATTTACATGTTCTCTTTTCATTATTGTTAACAACTAAAGTTTTTGATTTCCAGCTAATAAAGTCAGGCAACTACTGAAATCCCTTAAAATAGTTGTGCCTAGATGTACTAGACTACTGATATCTGTCCAACTCATGCTTTAATCTTGTGGGATTCTCACCTAAGCATAGCATCAAGTAAAGAATACTTGAAACCTTTGCAAGAAGATAAAAAAGATTTAGGACAAGAACCTTGAATACAAGAAATAAGAAGAAAATGCTGATTCATGCATTCTGGCTTCTCGAGCTGATGTTGTTAATGAATATCCTGTTTTTCTGTGGGAAGAATTCTTTATTAGACTGGTTGCCTCTGTCCTTGCAAAAAGCTTTATCACTAAATGATTTGGGATTTCAATGATCTTGGTTTAATAATCAGTTTGATCATCAGCAAAAGATGGCTGAAATTTGTGGAAGTCACACGAGATCCTCTTTAGTCTGCACAAAATATTTTCGATGTAGCTTCATAAACAGACATCGTTGCCGGTCTTACTTCATTAGGAGTGTACTGATATACACAAGATCGTATACGTAAAAGTTGAGGGAAACAGAGTTTACATTTCTCTCTACCAACTTAAAGTCGTAGTAATGGTGAAGGTACATCAGTTTTTGCTCATGGTAACCACTTTTATGACTCATACTTGGCTTTTTCCCCTTCCCTATTTATACATTGCCAACCTTCGGTTCTTTTATCCCATTGAGGCAATGGCTATTGCATTCCAGTCTTTTTGGGGCATTTCCCTCTCATTTTTACTTCACTTCATTCGTTCAGAATCCAATACTCATGTAATCTCATTGCCTGTATGATGCTTGAACTGTTTTGATCTCCTCAAGAAACAATCAATCTCATCTCACGTCGTCTTTGTTTGGTGTTTCTTGCAGGTTTACATTGTCTATTTAGGCGGCGTCCATAACCATGATCCTGTTCTCACGTCCGAAAATCATCTTCAGCTTCTTACTAGTGTATTTCAAAGGTCTTCACTTCTGAAGCCCACATTTCTTTTGAACTTGATTTTCCATTGCCGATGTTTGACAATGCATGCAAACTGACATATTTCCTGAACTTCTTCTTGTCGTTTAGCAAAGAAGAAGCGAAGCAAGCAATGATCTATAGCTACAAGCATGTGTTGTCCGGTTTTGCTGCAACTCTCAATGAAGGCCAAGCAACCATCTTAGCGAGTAACGAGCCAAATATGAGCATTGCTTAAAAATCTTGTGTGCATTTTACTAAATCATTAGTATTAATGTAAAAGCTAACAAATGCAGACACAAAGGGGGTCATATCTGTGTTTGAGAGCAAGACTCTCCAGCTGCACACAACGAGAAGCTGGGATTTTATGGGTCTTAACGTGGACCAACACAAAGGATTTCCGTTGCAGCTAGCTTATGGTGATGACATAATTGTTGGCCTCTTTGACTCAGGTGCTCATTCGGATCAGTTTCACGTGATACATCCTTTTTTCATAGTCCGTGTTCCGATCCTGATAAATTTTGTCTTAACAGCTCTGATGTGGCTAATGTAGTAATCTAGTAAGTTAGAAAAGAGGAGGAAAAGGAAAAGTATAGTATAAAAGGCCTAACGTTAGGAATGGTCGACTAATTCAGACAATACGAAGGTCTGTTGATCGTTAATGTCAACATGATAAACAGACAATTAGTATAGTAACAATCAGACATGCAGAGTTATTTAATTTTTTATTATAAAAAAAAAGAAAATTTATATTAATATAATTTTTTAAATATATTAATAATAATATAATGAGTCGCAATTTTGAATCGCGAATCGATTAAAAAATATTTTTTTTTTTAAAAAATCCCAAGTCGGTATTCCAAATACCGACTCCAAGTGCAATTTTTTTTTTGTTTTTTAATCAAATTTTGTTAATTAATTATATAATTTTGTTTAATAATGTATAATTAATATATTAAAGTTTAAAAAATTATAATATTAAAATTGTATTAATATAAAAAATTATAATTAAGTGTACAAATATAATATGTATATTTTTTTTGTACAGTTGTAAAAACTACAATGAAGTATACAATTATTCTTGACAATCCAATACTAGTACATCTGATTGTGTAGAAGAATTTCTTTGTTAGGATTGTTGCCTTGCACGCGTTTGCGCCCAATCCATCTCGTTGTGAATAATTTATAAAATTATATTATTGGCTATTTATATTAATGTTCAATTAAACATCACATTTGATATAAAAATTGTATAATTGGTTAATTAAATTATTAGATTTATTATATTTAACTACATGCGTAATTCTATGTATTGTTGTTTAATTAAATTATATAGTAATGATAAATTGATAGAAAATTCATAGAAACATTCCAAAAATTATTCTACACAATCAGATGTGCCGGTATTGGTTTGTCAAGAATAATTATATATTTCATTGTATTATTTACAACTGTACAAAAAAATATACATTATTACATTTGTACATTTAATTATAATTTTTTAAATTAATATAATTTAATTAATTAAATAAAATTATATAATTAATTATTTACAATTTAATTAAATGAAAACAAAAAAAAAATGCCCAAGTCGTGATACACAATCAGATGTACTAGTATTGGATTGTCAAGAATAATTGTATACTTCATTGTATTTTTTACAACTATACAAAAAAATATACATATTATATTTGTACACTTAATTATAATTTTTTATGTTAATATAATTTTAATATTATAATTTTTAAACTTTAATATATTAATTATACATAATTAAACAAAATTATATAATTAACTAACAAAATTTGATTAAAAAACAAAAAAAAAAGGAATTTTTTAATTAAGTCGCGATTCAAAATCGGGACTCGTTATATTATTATTAGTATATTTAAAAAAATTATATTAATATAAATTTTCTTTTTTTTTTATAATAAAAAATTAAATAACACCAGACATGCATGGGCCGTCCAAGAATTGTAAATTTCAGCTTTTGAGAATTTATATGAGAAATTTTAAGGCATTTACTATCTTACAAAAAGTTTTGTTTTGTGAATGAAAAGGTGTATGGCCAGAATCTGCTAGTTTCAGGGAGGAGCCTGGCATGGGGCCTGTACCGAAGCATTGGAAGGGAAAATGTGTCGCTGGAGAGGAGTTCAATCCCAAGAAAGTTTGTAACAAGAAGCTGATTGGGGCAAAATACTACCTCACAGGTTACGAGAGACGATTCGGGAAGATCAACAGGACTAGAACCCCTGAATACGTATCAGCTCGAGACGTTCTTGGTCATGGAACTCACACAGCCTCTACGGCAGTAGGATCAAGAGCTAAAGACGTGAGTTATTCTGGCCTGGCACGAGGAACCGCCCGAGGAGGAGCCCCCAGGGCCAGACTAGCAGTGTACAAGGTATGCTGGAACAGTAATTTTGGTGGGACATGCACTGAAGAAGACACGTTGGCGGCTTTTGATGAAGCGTTGCACGATGGAGTGCATGTTATATCAGCTTCGTTCGGCAAGGGGCCGCCTTTGAGGCAGTTCTTTGCGTCCAGTTCCGATATTGGATCATTTCATGCCATGCAGCTGGGGGTGAGTGTGGTGTTTTCTGCAGGTAACAATGGCCCTGATCCATCTCTGGTAGGAAATATCAATCCATGGAGCATCTGTGTTGCTGCTTCCACCGTTGATCGCAGTTTTCCCACCAAGATTTTGTTGGAGGACGGCAGCTTTTTCTTGGTAATCTACACTGCTCTGTTGTCCGAGTCCAAAAGGGAGTACTCCTATACTGTTTCGGAAAATGAATTTTGATTATTTCACCAATTTACATGAGCTATAGCTTCAACATGTTAATGAAAATACTAGTCATTATCCGTTTCCTGAAAATTCTTGGATTGAAACGAGTATTTACATTGAATCAAGGAACGGTGGATCAAAAATCCTGCAACTTCCCATGATCCTATGCTTTCAGTAAATCGAGCGCAACACACCTGATCCACTTTAAAACGACTCATCAGTTTGCATATGTGCAGGGTGAAGGTTTGATAACCAATCACATAAGCGGGAACTTGTCCAGAGCTAGAAGTTATTTCTTCGGCGGGTGGGTGATTTTCAATCGCCCTTGTAAACACAAGCACGTCTACACGCACACGCACAACGTATAAACTTATACTCCTAACAAGCTTGCACTTTGATGCAGGATTTGTCGTACGAGCAATTGGAAGAATGTTTCTGCCTCAGGCAACATACTCCTCTGTTTCTCCACTGATGGGCCAGTTAGCAGCTACGAGGCAGAGTTTGCAGCACGCGAAGCCAAAGCTGCTGCCGTAATCTTTGTGGAGCCATTAACCAGGCCTATTGCCGCTGTCAGCATATTCCCCATCATACATATAGACATCATTCAAGGGATGAAACTGCTTCTATTGCCCAAGTGAGTGACTGAATGACTTAGGTGCAACCAATTTCATGATTATCAAATGGACACTAGATTAGTTCTGAACAACAAGTTTCAGTATCACAGTTTGTAATGATCATGTAATTCAATTTCCATGCAACGTATAGCTCCACTAAGGTGCAGATCTTGCCAAGTAAAACAGCCTTCAAAAGGTCACCGGCACCGATGGTTGCAGACTTTTCTTCTAGAGGGCCAAGCTCAATTTCCCCGGATTTTCTCAAGGTACCATGCTTGTGAAAATAGACAAAATTCTTGTCCATATTTAAGGTTGTGTTTGGCATACATTCATATAAACTTTTCTTATTCCCGGTTAATCTAATGGTACAGCCAGACATTACTGCACCAGGAGTCAACATGCTAGCAGCATGGCCACCAAACATTCCTCCATCCATGTTTCCAGACGATGAACGACAAGTGCACTGGAATTTCCAATCCGGGACATCCATGTCGTGCCCTCATGTATCCGGCATTGTTGCTCTTCTCAAATCCGCGCATCCAAACTGGTCCCCTGCTGCTATCAGATCAGCCCTCATGACTACTGGTGACTAACAACTGACTTAGGAAAAACATGGCATATTAATCTACATCAAGAGTTATAATAACTCCAAGCATTTTCACGTTGACAGCTTATACCAAAGACATAAACGGCGATGACATATCAGTAGAAGCAACGACGAAGCTCTCTGACCCGTTTGACATTGGTGCTGGGCATATAAATCCAGTGCAGGCTTTCGATCCAGGACTAGTATACGACATGACAACCCGAGACTACGTTCTTTTCCTCTGCAACATAGGCTACTCTGAGGAACAAATACAAGCCATCGTTAGCTACCCTTCCACAACCTGCCCTGACAGAACTGAGCCCAACTGGAACATAAACTACCCATCAATAACGGTGTCAAGCCTCACATGCACGACAACCATCAAACGGACGGTTCACAACGTCGGACACATGAAGACAGCTATGTACTTTGCCAGCATTGTGAGTCCTAATGGAGTTGAGGTTGTGGTCTGGCCTAGAATCTTGATGTTTACGCCTTTTAAGGAAGAAATGACATACTTTGTGACTCTCAAGCCTGTGAAGATGTCTGAAGGGAGATTTGATTTCGGGTGGATTACTTGGTCTGATGGGTTCCATCAGGTGAGGAGTCCTCTGGTTGTTCAAGTTAATACTACTGGAATTGTGGGTTCTAACAATATGGCCTATTGATTTCTTCTCCATTTATGTTGTTGTACTGGACATGTTGCAGTTTGTGTTTTGGTCTGTAAGGATGTTGTGTGCTCTATCCAGTCTTTGCTTGTTTGTTTGAGATGCATGATCCATATCGGATTTGAATTTCTATTACAAATCATGTTACGTCTTAAATAGAAGATGCAACATAATTTGGAACATAATATCCCGTCCATATCAATATGCATTCCAGGTCTTTTATCATAAATTGGTACTATATTTTATGTTTTACTTTATGCATATACAATTATTACACTCTCTTCCCTGATATTTGGTGCAATTACACATAAATTCTTTGCAATTTGGGACATTACATCTAGCACCCTTGAGATTTGCTTCCTCTAACAAATAAGTCCATTGTTAGTCAAAATTCACCAAATTTGCTGATATTAATAAAACATTTGAATAAAAATTGATATTTACCACTAATTGACTTATTGTAGGTTAAATAACTTTTTTTGTTATATCGCTTGCATTAATGCGTAAAGACATATGAAGGTAAATCAACCATAAAAAGATTTATTTAACCTGCTATAAGTCAGTAATAAGTCAATTAAAGATAAATATATTATCCGAAAGTAAACTAAAAAGTTAGATATATGTCCATTTTATCCTGAGGTACTAAAATAAAACAATATTAAACATGTCATAAAAATTTGAATGAGTCTAGATCCACATATTTTGTCTTTATTTTAAACACCTGACTTAATTTTCCACATATATTTATTAAAATATTTGCTTAAGATGTTCTTAATGTTTAGTTATTTATACTATTTTCTCCTCACAATTCATTAGAAACTCATGACTTTAAAAGTTATATTAATGCCAAATCCAACAAAGGAATATGTTTAGAGCAGTAATTTTGTTTTAATTCAGTAAATATTGAGAAAAATATAAATACATACTCGCCACTTAAGGTATTCGATTCATTTATACGCATAATTTATATGCTTTAACGTGTAATATAAGGTGCACTGATTATTTGTGTATCTATGACGAAATCGAGAACTCGGTGATCCCACAAATTTTTAATAATATTTTATAATATGTGGGATCACCGAGTTTTATAATATGTGGGATCACTGAGTTCTCGATTTCGTTATAGATACAGAAATACATCTAAAAAATCAAAATAAAAAATTTGAAGTTCTCCATTGAATTATGAATTAATTTTCTTTAGAAAAAAATATAATAGCAAAAAAATATTTTGGTTAAATATTAAGTGTATAAGGGTTAATTCCCTAAAAATTCAAAATTTGAAAAAAAAAAAAAGTAAACGAATAAAATG
Source organism: Sesamum indicum (assembly GCF_026168435.1). NCBI lineage: Eukaryota > Viridiplantae > Streptophyta > Magnoliopsida > Lamiales > Pedaliaceae > Sesamum > Sesamum indicum. The sequence goes on along the minus strand of NC_142665.1, from coordinate 4,384,191 downwards.
CATTAATTACACATTAATCGCTCCCCTTTTTGCCTAACTTAAGAGATTAATGGATTTTTCCTTATTATATATATACTAGTTAGTACTTCGTGCCCAGTGGCAACTATGGATTTAAAAAAAATAATACTTAAAAAATTATAAACAATTATAATGCAAAAAATATTTGATATATAATCATATGATATAAATTCATAATAAGTATTATTATATACAGAAAAACTTAAATTGTTTTCCTAACTAATTTATCTCAAGAAATCTCTATTTTTTTTTAATAGAAATAAATAATTATATATTTATCTAAATTTAAATAAAAACAAAAAATATAATAAATCGTTGGAATAAACATAAATATTCGTATCGAAGTTAAATTTAAAAAATATATATTTTTTTACGTGACAAAATAAAATATAGGGGGTCCTTTTAGATTTACGCGTACATAACGTTTATTGGAATAATTTTTTAATTTATATTATATAGATTTTTGTGAATTAAATAAAAAAATGAATAATAAAATATGCATGGAAGGCGGGGGGGGGGGGGAGTAGGGAGACCTTTTGCTTAAGAGCTAAGAACAGCGTAGAAGTCCACGAAGTAAACTTTAGTCATTTGATGGAAAAATCGTCCCCGACAGGGACACTTTTGTCCTTTTACTATTCTACTCTGAAAAATCTTCTTTCACTCACGATGCCATCAAACGCGTCACTGGTGACGCAACCTAACCAATGACGGACTTCCACGTTGTCGATCCCTCCAATTAGAATTGAGATACTGGAAAATAGCGTCACAGGCAGGTGAATCAATCAGTGGGGGAGATCCAGCAAATAGGAGGAAATTGAGGGGCCGAAAAGAAAAGAAGAGGTGGTGGGATTTGAGTCACCAATTTAAGATGAATCAAAACCCTTCTCGCACCCTCTCTTTCTCTCTCTTCCCCCAAAACCCAAACCCTTGAAGCTTTTTGCGCTTCGCTCGTTCGTTTGTGGCGGCTGATTATCCTCTCCCGCTCCCTTTCTCTATCTCTCTCTTAGGGTTAGGTTCTCTCTCTGCACGTCAAGAGATCCGTCAGCCTCATGGCCGCCGTTGCTCCTCCGTCAGATCGTATCCTTTTCTTGGTTTTTCTTTTGTGCCCTCGCACGGTGTCCTTTGGATTCATTTTCGTCGTTCGCGTTCTTAGTGGTTTTTGTTTGATTTGATATTTGGTTTTTGTGTGTGGATGGACTGGTGTGTGTTTGAGTTCTTGTATGTTTTGTTTCATGCGTGTGTAGATCTGAGCTTACCGAGAGTGATGCTATGAATTGGGGTGGGTTTGTCTATTGGTCTGTGATATCTTGTTATTCTGCGTGGGAGCTTTTCTTGAAATATTGGTTTTTGGATCTTGGAGGATTTTCTTTTTCTTTTAATTCGTCTTCTCTTTGCCAACGTAGCTGTTGTGGAGAATCTATTTGTTTTTTTTTATTTTTTATTGTTAGATAGATTTTTTGGCCTGAATACAGATGTCAAGAAATTTACTTAAAAAGCTGCTTTTTTTTTAAATACAAAAATCTATCTGAACTTGTGAATTTTTCCATCTCTGTGCTAGTTGTAGGGTTTATGTTCATGGAGTGCTCTAGTGGTGAGACTTTATAGTCGGGTTGAATTTTGAAAATTACCTAGTTTGTAGCACTTCTTGTGTATATGGATTGTGCAATATATCATGTACTCATTGTTCTCTGTTTATGATGTTCGTGTTTTGGTAATGTTGAATCTATTCTGGCTGGTCACATGTATTCCTTTACTCTACTCTTTAATAGAGGCTGCAGATTTACTGCAGAAATTATCCTTGGACTCACAGGCAAAGACTATTGAAATTCCAGACGCCACTAAGAAGGTGCTTATATATTTATATATGTTATTAGGTGTTTGTTGTATGCAGGATTTCTGTAACATGCTGATTTTATGATTTTAAATTCTGGTGTTCCCTGCAGCCGTCCATCGATTCTAGCAACGTTCCTAATGGAATTCAGTCAGATCGATCTGTCACACCTCTATTACCTGATTTTATGGATCCAACAATGTGCTACCTCCCAAATGGCTACCCTTCTACTGCATACTATTACAGTGGTAAGCCGATTATTGGAATCTTGAAATTTCATGTTGATCGCGTGTTTATTCTTGATTTCAGTTTTTTGTGTTATACTTTGCCTGTAACTTTCGCCGATCTGTCCATTTGTATGTAGGCTATGATGGGAGTGCTAATGAATGGGAGGACTACACAAGATATGTGAATCAAGATGGAGTTGAGATGACTCCAGTACGTCCAATTGATTTCTGCATCATATTTAAGATTTTCCACAAGTGTAATCCTACTTAATATACTGATGTTTACTTGTGTACCTTTTTGGAAAATTCAGGGGGTTTATGGGGATAATGGATCACTTATGTATCACCATGGCTATGGTTATGCACCTTATGGACCGTATTCGCCCGCTACTTCTCCTGTTCCAACTGTGGGACATGATGGTCAGCTCTATGGAGCTCAGCACTACCAGTATCCCACTCCTTATTTCCAGTCGTTAACACCAACAAGTGGTCCGTATCCGACACCAGCTGCTCCTGCGAAAGGTGAGATAGCCACATCTGCCGCTGCTGACCAAGCCCCTTTGTCGGTAGACTCTACTAATTCAAAATCTAATGGCATTGCCAATAGTGGGGGTGCAAAGGGAAACAATGGTACAGCACCGGCAAGAGCGGCATATCAAAATTCATCTTTTAATGTTAATGGATCTTATGGAAGGGGTGCACTGCCTGGAGGAATTCCTGGTTCTGGTTATCAGGACCCTAGATTTGGATTTGATGGTTTACAGTCGCCAATCCCATGGTTAGAGAACCCATACTTCTCGGATGGACAGCCAAGGCCTGTAACTACTTCTTCAATGACTTCACCGGCTACAAATGGAAATGGTGTTCCTTCATCCAGAAGTCAGAATTTTCGACCACATCTTATGGTATCATAAATGTTTCCCAACTTGTTTTTGTTATGCTGTAATGGCTGTTTTCTCCTGTTGTATCTTGCTTGCTCTCTCCATTCAGTTAAGTTTTTTCTTTGCAAAATACTAAATGGAATTTCATGTGCACTTTCATGCTATCTTGCTTGCTCTCTCGTGTCAGTTGAGTTTTTTCATTGCAAAATGCTAAGTGGAATGTCATGCATGCTTTCATGCGACACACGCCATAGATCTGACATGGAACTGTTTTTTTTACATAAATTTGGATGATATTTCATTGGAACTAGGTTTTATGGCATTGAACTTTAGCTATTGATTTGGAGGTTCTCATTAAGGTATAATTTGTTTTATCCGCAGGGTTTGCACCACCCTAGACCAATGTCTGCTATGAACACAGCTAATGGATACATAAACAGAATGTACCCCAACAAATTATACGGCCAGTATGGAAATGCTTATAGGTCTGGCCTGGGATATGGATCTAGTGGTTATGATACGCGAACGAATGGACGTGGTTGGATGGCTGTTGACGGCAAGTACAGGCCTAGGGGAAGAGGGAATGGCTTCTACAATTATGGCAATGAGAGCATGGATGGCCTGAATGAACTGAACAGGGGACCCAGAGCGAAGGGCTCCAAGAATCAGAAGGGCTTTGTGCCAGTGGCCCTGGCTGTCAAAGGGCAAAATATTCCCTTGAGCGGAGCAACTGATAATGAGGAGAAGAAGTCGAGTGTGACCCCTGATCGAGAACAGTACAACCGATCAGATTTTCCAGAAACTTATGCTGATGCAAAGTTTTTTATTATTAAGTCGTACAGCGAGGATGATGTCCATAAGAGCATCAAGTATAATGTCTGGGCTAGCACTCCGAATGGTAACAAGAAGCTGGATGCTGCTTACCAAGATGCACAACAGAGACCTGGAGGATGCCCTGTCTTCCTTTTCTTCTCAGTAAGCATCTGTTATTAAGTGGTGGAGATGTTTTGAAGTTGGTAGTATTTATTCGTACTAATCCATGTCTGTTTGTAGGTCAATACCAGTGGCCAATTTGTTGGTGTTGCCGAGATGACTGGTCCTGTTGATTTTAACAAGAATGTGGAGTACTGGCAGCAGGACAAGTGGATTGGTTGTTTCCCTGTCAAGTGGCACATTGTGAAGGATGTACCCAACAGTTTTTTGAAACATATTACGCTTGAAAATAATGAAAACAAACCTGTAACTAATAGTAGGGACACTCAAGAGGTATTCTTGTTGCTTTTCCATTTATTGGTCGGTTTACTTGTTTTGGTTGGTTTATAGTCGAAAATGCTAAATATGTTTGGTCTTTACAGGTTAAATTGGAGCAGGGTATTCAGATACTCAATATTTTTAAAGATCATACGAGTAAGCAATGCATCTTGGATGACTTTGATTTCTATGAGGATCGCCAGAAGAGAATTCAGGAGAAGAAAGCCAAGCAGCAGCAGTTCCAGAAACAGGTAACTTAGCATTGTCGTGTCTGATGATGGTGGTGTCAGATTGTTTTGCCAGGTTTTTCATTTCTTATGAAGCAGTTTGAGTAACCCGAACTTGGTACCTTCAATTGATAGGCTCAAGTATGGGAAGGTAAACCCACAGAAGAGAAGAACAAGGAAAGCACAAATGGTGAGCTTAAGCCAGATAGATCTTTGGAAACATCCACTGATGTAAACAAGGAAGCAACAACAGCTGTGCAGACTACTGAAAACTCAAAATCAGGAGATGTTTTTAAAAGTGTGAAACCTGCTGCTGTTCCAGAGAAGAAGCTTGTAGCTAATGGGGTTGCAAATGGTTGTTAGCTTTCAGCCATGCTGAAGGGCAGTTGTTGGGGAAACACTTGATATGACGGAATTATATGCTAGTGCAACGGAGGATTGGGCTGCCTCTTCAGTTGGTACAGGAAACTAGAAACTCCCCAACCGGAAACCACCACCCGGGGAGGAGCGGCAAGGGGGCCGGAATTTTTCACATAATGGGTTATTGTTTAGTCTCTAACAGGTGTTCTTGTCCTTAGGGTTTGGGTTTTAGGGGGTTGTATCTTTTTCTTTTTTTTTTTCCCTGTTGAAATCGTTTATTGTGGTTTCTTTTCATGGTCGAGTTTTAATCTTGTTTTTTTTTTTTTGGTTCTTTTTTGTCCTTATTTTGTGGGAGTATGATCCGATCTTGTGAAGGAAGCCTCTAGTTGAAAGAGGTGGTAGAAGCAAGGTGGGGAAGGTAGTGCTATATAGTTGATAACGACGACATCCTCAATTTACAGTTGTTGCGTGTTTTTATATTCCGGAAGTATGAATGTGGTAAGATTTTAGTAAGTGTTGGGGATGTGAATTGGGATGATGACGACGACGTAGATATTATAATTGTTGAAGTTAGTCGTCGGCCACTTGGCGTGGGGATGATGAGTGGTTGGGCAGAATCACTATATATAAATATATATATATAAATATATATATATATATGTGTATATATGTGTGTGTGTGTGGGGTAGTAATCGTGGTGGGTGGGAGGGAGGGAGTGATGATGGAGAGATCCAATGATGGTAGTAGAGAATTTTCAATTGTTTAGATTTAAATTACAGAATCCCATTGGTGACATGCCGTCTGCAGTGTTTTCTACTGCTCTCAACTTGACAATTTTTCTAATAGAGTACAAAATTATGAGGGTATGGGGGCACGTGTAGAAGAAAATTATGATTAATATGCAATATTGTGTGTGCAGAAATTGTATATATACATATAAGTGGGAACCTCTCTATTAACGACAATCCCTCTACACCACTTGTATCTGAAATTTGACTTTAAATTTGTGTGATTATTATATTCATGGGAGGTAATATAATGTCTTTCTACATTATTATGCAATATTAATAACAAAAATAGTTAAGAAAAGTCACATGTGTTTCAGCCAAAACGTGTGTGTGTGTATGTTAATTTCAGTTTCTTCTTTAAATTATTTATTTTTCACTCAATAACCCAAACAGCGCGGAGCTGCTACCTAATGAGATTTTTTTTTGGCAATAATCGGTAATTTTCTCAAGTTGATTAATGAATTCTTTTAATTATTTTATCGTACCCACCCTTCCTGTCTTTTAATTCTTTTTACATATCAATTCCATCGATAATGGCCTATCTTAGCACAATAAAAATAATAAAAAAAGAAAAGCACAATCATGTCAAATTGTTTATGCCATTCACTTATATACTGTATGTGTGTACTGTACCATGAATTTCTTACGGTATTTATTGCTATATCAGTACATTCAAACTCAATACTACTATTAAGAGTAAATTATCAACTTACATTCATAAAATTCAAACTCATAATCTTATGAATTATTTATCATTTTTATTCAATGCGTTTATAATCAATTGTAAAATTGTTCTAAGTTTTTCAAATATTTCAATGTTATAAATCCAACCAATTTTCTATCAATTTAGGACATTTGGGCACTTCCCCCTTACAATACTTAAAACATATATTCTTTTAAAGTGGTATAAATATTATTTCAATTTTTTTTAATATGAAAAAGTGTAATACTATGTTTTTTTTAATCATAAAATTTAGAGGGAATTAATTCTGTACTGTAACGCATTTATAATACTACTTCAAAAGTAATTCAGAGACATTTCAAATGAGTCAAACCTACATAATGGATGGGATAATATATACATATTACGTGTATAAATTTTTTTAAATAAAATAAAAAATACAATATAATTCGTAATAGAAAATCTAACCCGCTGTTTTATTGTTTGTTTTTTCTTTAGTATTTGTTCCTTTATAAATTTGGAGAGGATGTTCGTTTAATGGGTCAATTTGGCGAATGGGAGGAAATAGAGGGACTGATAAGTAAAGCCGAGGTGGTCGAATTTAAGTCACCAGTTTAAGTGGTAAATTTTATTTTCATATTAAACTTCAGAATCATCTCTACCTTGTTAATTTTTTTAAATTAGTTTGCCCGATAATTTTTAGGTATTAATTTTCGACCAAATTGTGTAATTTTTCCAAAATCTAAAAACTTTACCAAAGGTTCATTTTAGTCCTTCATATTAATTTCAATTGCAATTTAGTCATTGTATATAAATCTGCATGATACGAAATTAATATTTATTTATATATTTTAATATAAATTATTTAAACTATTAGGTATGTTTACCTATACTATACATAATTGAAGAGCACCCTAATGGTGTCTTTAATTTATATATATATTTTTGGTATGTTATATTTTGCCATTCAAACTAAACTCGTTTTTTATATTTTACCATTGGATTTTTTTGTGTAAACTTACTAACTCAACATTGTAAAATTTGCACTTTATCATATATGATCAATTTTTTCTTGATTTTTTTTTATTGAAAAAACATCACATGTTGTACATATGTGAAAAATATAACATCACATAACCCTTAAATATCACATATGCGTTGTATGTGATGTTTTTTCGACAAAAAACTTGGTTGAAAAACTATTATAAATGGCAAAATACAAAATTATGTAAAGTTGAGATGGTAAGTTGACACAAAAAAGTTTAGATGCTAAAGCTTAAAACAATTATAGTTCGGATGACAAAATATAATTTACTCTATATTTTATTTTAATTATATAAAAAGTAAATAATATACCTTTAAAAAATATTCCAAATATTTTATAAAAATTATGCACATACATAGAATGTGCTACACTTATGTTGAGGCCTTAGATTCGAAAAATATATTTTGTGTATGGCAAAAGTATTTATATTTTATCAAAATATATATTTTGCCAAAAAATATTTAATTTCTTTCATACAAATTATAGTAATTTGGTGGGAAATTAATACTGGATTTTTTCTGAGGGACTAATTTGAAGTCAATGAAGAAGATGGGGGTAGATTTTAGATTGAGTTAAACGATTAGGGACGAAACTGAAATTTAAGCTCAATTTAAAATGAACCAAAACCTTCCACGCACCCTCTCTTTCTCTCTCTTGCCCCAAAACCCAAACCCTTGAAGCTTTTTCGCTTAGCTCCTTCTTTTGTGGCGGCTGATTATCCTCTTCCGCTCCCTCCCTCTCTATCAATCTCTCCTAGGGTTCGGTTCTCGCTATACGCAGCAAGAGATCCCTCAGCCTCATGGCCGCCGTTGCTCCTCCGGCAGATCGTATCCTTTTTTCTTTCTTTTTTTTTTTTTTGGTTGCCCCTGTATGGCGTACTTTGGATTCATTTTTCTCCCTTGCGTTTTTGGGTGGTTCTGCTTGATATAAAACTTGACTTTTGGTTTCTTGTGTGGATGGGCTGGTGTGTGTTTGGGTGCTTGTATGTTTTGGTGTATGTGTGTGCAGATCTGAGCTTGTCGACTGTGACGCTGTTGATTTGTGGGGGTGGGTTTGTTAATTGGCCTGTGATACCTTGCTCTTCTGGTTCGAAGCTTTTCTTGATTTATTGGGATTTTGGATCCTTTGGATGATTTTCTTGTTCTTTTTCTTTTTCTTCAATTTTTCTTTCCTTCTCGTTGCAGATTTAGCTGCTGTGATACTTGATTTGGTTTTCGTTTGGGTATTGCTAGTCATGTTTTTCGGCCTGAACAACCAAGAGTCGGGAATTTGCTTATAGCTGCTTTTCTTAGAATATGTTTTAATTTTCTTTTGTTCAATTCTATACTGGTTATGAAGTTAACAACATGTCGGAGACCTCTGTAAGTGGTGAATTTGATACTAGGATAGAATAATGATATGATATTGGTAGTTTTGCCTCCCATTTTGATTGTGGGAAGATGAAATTAAGATTGGATGTTATCTTATTAGTTGGAATCTTGAAATTAACTAGTTGGTAGTCCTTTATCTTTGTTTTCTAATTGCGTCCATGTTTTAAGTAAGTTGTACCTGTCCTGTGGGATATATGTATTCCTTTACTCTTCCCTGTTATAGAGGCTGCAGATTTACTGCAGAAATTATCTTTGGACTCGCAGGCAAAGACTATTGAAATCCCCGATGCCACCAAAAAGGTGCTTATATGGGAAAATTTGTTAATAGGTGTTTGTATTTCGCAAGGCATGTGCACAGGCTTTATTGATGATTGTAAGTTCTAATGTGTCTTGCAGCCTTCCATTGATTCTAGTAATGTTGCTAATGGAATTCAATCAGATCGATCCGTCACACCTCTATTACCTGATTTTATGGATCCAACAATGTGCTACCTTCCAAATGGCTACCCTTCAACTGCATACTATTATGGTGGTAAGCCGCTAATTGAGATTTTGAAAATTCATCTCGTTTGCATGTGTTCTCCAGTTCGTTCTGAATTTCAGTTTTTTGTTTTCTACTTAATTGTTAACTTTCACCTTCAAAACCCTTATTTTTCATTTCTCTCCCTGATTTAATGTTTTAATTTGTATGTAGGCTACGACGGGAGTGCTAATGAATGGGAGGACTACACCAGATATGTGAATCAAGATGGAGTTGAGATGACTCCGGTACGTGCAATTGATTTTTGTGTCATATCTAAGCTTGTCCATGAGATTAATCATATTTTATATTCTAATGTTTTCTTGTTTTCTGTTTTTGAGAAAATTCAGGGGGTTTATGGGGATAATGGATCACTTATGTACCACCATGGCTATGGTTATGCTCCCTATGCACCTTATTCTCCTGCTACTTCTCCTGTTCCAACTTTGGGACATGATGGTCAGATCTATGGAGCTCAGCACTACCAGTATCCCACTCCTTATTTCCAGTCGTTAACACCAACAAGTGGTCCGTATCCGACACCAGCTGCTCCTGGGAAAGGTGAGATAACCGCATCTGCAGCTGCTGACCAAGCGCCTTTGTCGGTAGACTCTACTAATTCAAAATCTAATGGCATTACCAATAGTGGGGTTGCCAAGGGAAACAATGGTGCCGCACCGCCTAGAGCAGCATATCAAAATGCATCATTTAATGTGAATGGATCCTATGGAAGGGGTGCACTGCCTGGAGGAATTCCTGGTTCTGGTTATCAGGACCCAAGATTTGGATATGATGGTTTGCAATCGCCATTTCCATGGTTAGAAAGCCCATACTTTTCAGATGGACAGCCAAGGCCTGTAACTACTTCTTCAATGACCTCTCCGGCTTCAAATGGAAATGGTGTTGTTCCTTCAACCAGAAATCAGAATTTTCGACCCCATCCTATGGTATGTGTTAACTTGATACTATTGATATGCTGTGAAGACTGTTTTGTCCCATTGCTCTTGTTTTTTCCTGTCAGTTATTCTTTCGTCTGAAATGCCGCAAGATTTTGCATCTTGGATGTTGTGTATGCATGGCAAAATGGAGTTTCATGCATGCTTAGATAGCTAATATGAACTGTGCTGTATCGTAAATTTGAATAACATTTTAACAAACTATGTTTTGTGCTATTGAACACGTAGTTATTTACTAGAGGTGTCTTGTAGAGATTTTCATGTTTTTCATTCTCAGGGTTTGCACCACCCAAGACCAATGTCTGCGATGAATTCCGCTAATGGATACATAAATAGGATGTACCCCAACAAGTTATACAGCCAGTACGGAAATGCTTACAGGTCGGGTCTGGGCTATGGATCAAACGGTTATGATACACGGGCAAGTGGACGTGGCTGGATGGCTGTCGATAGCAAGTACAAGCCTAGGGGAAGAGGGAATGGCTTCTACAATTATGGCAATGAGAGCATCGATGGCCTGAACGAACTGAACAGGGGACCCAGAGCGAAAGGCTCCAAGAATCAGAAGGGCTTTGTGCCAGTGGCTCTGGCTGTCAAAGGGCAAAACATTTCCATGAGCGGAACAACTGATAATGAGGAGAAGAAGTCAAGTGTGACCCCTGATCGAGAACAATACAACCGACCAGATTTTCCAGAAACTTATGCCAATGCAAAGTTTTTTATTATCAAGTCATACAGCGAGGATGATGTCCACAAGAGCATCAAGTACAATGTCTGGGCTAGCACACCTAATGGCAACAAAAAGCTGGATGCTGCTTACCAAGATGCTCAACAGAAACCTGAGGACTGCCCTGTTTTCCTTTTCTTCTCAGTAAGCATCTGGTATTAAGTGGTGCTGATGGCTTGAGGTCTGTGGTATTCATTTTGTTCTAATGCATCCATATCTGTTTTTAGGTCAATACCAGTGGCCAATTTGTTGGTGTTGCAGAGATGACCGGCCCTGTTGATTTTAACAAGAATGTGGAGTACTGGCAGCAGGACAAGTGGATTGGTTGTTTCCCTGTTAAGTGGCACATTGTGAAGGATGTACCAAACAGTTTGTTGAAGCATATTACCCTTGAAAATAATGAGAACAAACCTGTAACTAATAGTAGGGACACCCAAGAGGTATTCTTGTTGCTTATCTATTTGATTGGTAGCTTAAGTAGTCGTGGTTAGGTGGTTCTGGAAATGTTAAAAAAATTGCTGTTTACAGGTTAAATTGGAGCAGGGACTTCTGTTGCTCAATATTTTCAAGGATCATACAAGTAAGCAATGCATCTTGGATGACTTTGATTTCTATGAGGATCGTCAGAAGAGAATTCAGGAGAAGAAAGCCAAGCAGCAGCAGTTCCAGAAGCAGGTAACTATCATTTCTGATGATGTTGGTCTCAGAATGTGTGCAAGGTTTCCACTTCTTATGATACGGTTTTAGTAAGCTTGTTTGCTGCCTTCTTTTTGTAGGCTCAAGTATGGGAAGGCAAACATACTGAAGAGAAGAACAAGGAAAGCACAAGTGTTGATCTTAAGCTGGAGAAGTCATCCGAAACGGCCTCTCATTTGAACAAGGAATCAACACCTGCTGTTCATCTTAATAGGGATAGCAAGACTGTTGAAAGTTCAAAGTCCGGAGATATTCTCAAGACTGTAAAGCCTGCTGCTGTTCCAGAGAAGAAGCTGGTAGCTAATGGGGTTGCAAATGGTTGTTAGCTTCAGCTATGCTGAAGGAGGGCTGGTGGGGAAACACTTGATGAGATGGACATATGCTTGCACGGAGCAATGGGGGCTGCCTCTTCAATTGTTTCTCAGGAAAGCATAAACTCCCCAAGTGGAAACTAGGGGAGAAGCGCCAAATCTGAAATTTTTAACATGGATGGGGGTTTTGTTTAGTTTCTAGCAAGGGCTTCTTGTCCTTAGGGTTTGGGTTTTAGGGGTTGTATCCTTTTTCTTTTATTCTGTTGAAATCTTTTCTATTGTGGTTCCTCTTCTTGGTCAATTTTTAATTTTTGTTTTTTTCTTTATGATTTGTGGGAGTATGATCCGATCTTGTGAAGCTATAGCCTTTTTTTTTTTTTTATGGTGAAAAAAGAGGTAGAAGCAAGGTGAGGAAAGGTAGTGCTAATAGTTGATTACAACGACGATGTCCTCTTTTATAGTTTCTATAACTATTTTATGAATGCCCTACAATTAGTTTTAGCTTTTTTGTTTTCTTGTGATGAATGACTGCATCAAGAAAAATTTAGGTGTTTCTAATAAAAATGTGTGTATGGTTGTATCTTCTTGGAATACATGAAGCAAGTATTTAAAAAGAGTAATATGAAAAGACGATGAGGTGTGTAGGGTGAGGAGAAATTCTACTATTATACGGAAACAAGACAAGACAAATTACTTGCATTAACAGTACCTCTAGGAGCCAGTTCCAAACTCTTACACGGAAATCCAAGGCAGTGTGTAGAGCTGTTTTTGCATTGCATGTCGTGTAGTGTGCTTAAATTGTGGCTGTCCTTGCTCGGGTTGAATTCAAGCAGCTACTGTTGTATTTTGTGTATTCAAAGTAATATTACTATACTGTTTACAAAATACTATAATATGTATCAATCAAAGTCATCTATCCACCTACCCAACCATAACAATTAACAACCGTAGTGGCATTATAGTTGAGTCGGGTCGGGTCCCCTTTTGCTAGTTAGAATCCTACTCCCTGGGAAAAGCCAATGACTATGAGATAGCTTAAAAAAGTTTGGCATATACAGAATTAAATTAGTTAATGTAGAATGGCCAAACTCAATATATACGAATACGATAAGCACGACCCATGAGATGAGAAGGATAGACAGATTCATTCCTACGAGGAGGTGATTGTACTTGGTTGAAGCCAAGGCAGATTGCTATTTTGTGCCAGGATTTGGAGATGTCGAGCAGTTTGAGGAGAATTGGCAGGTTTAGTGCTATTTCCTCGAGTATTAATGGAAAGGGGGGAAGATGTTTGGGGGGGCTGTCTACGGCTAATGAGGAGTTGAAGAGTGGTCAAGAAAGTGGGGGCACTAAGCCCATCAATCTCTTCTCTGCCGTCAACCAAGCCCTTCACATTGCTTTGGATACTGATCCTCGGTATCTTCTGATTCTCCTCTCCCCCTCTTTCTCTCTCTGTGTTTTTCTATGGAGTTATTGTGTTGTTCTTTTCTTTTTTTTTTTTTTTGGTCCAGACACCTGGAAATTTCTGGGCGTGTGTGATTCCCCGCTATTTGTTCCAAAAAGCCCACTCTTCATGTTTTTCACTTTTCTGCTCCAAGTGAATTTGATGAAGTTTGCAGTTTGGTGGAGTCTTGTTGGGGGGGGGGGGGGGGTTCACATTTTTTAAAGTTGAAGCGCTTTTCTGAGTTTGTGTTTGAGTGCTTTTTTGCTATCTGTTATGTTTTTCAGCAGCTCCAGAAGGGAATATTCAACAGGAAAAGTGGAGTTTGTAAAGTTCTTCTTCATACCTTATTTCTTAGGGGATCAACCTATGTGGCTGCTGATTTGTGTGATTTAGGCTGGTTTTTACCTGTTTGATTATTCATTTTACTTTACCCTTTAAATTTTGATTAATTCATGAATCTCTGCTTTTGTTCAGTGCTTATGTATTTGGGGAGGATGTTGGTTTCGGTGGTGTTTTCCGCTGCACCACCGGGTTAGCGGATCGATTTGGCAAACGTCGAGTTTTCAACACTCCTCTTTGTGAGCAGGTATCGCTAGTTATGTGTGAGCACATTGACGTTTTGTTTTATGTGTTGCTTCCGTTTGGAAGCATGCAAAAATCTCCATATACCATCAGGCATCATTTCACTTGGGGTAAAGCCTTGAAGTGGTTTCAAACATGAATGTGATTTAGTATACATTTTCCTTTGGCAATAGTGCTAGAAGTAGAGGTGATCATACGGATGTGATTTTTGATGTAGGGCATTGTTGGATTTGCTATTGGTCTGGCAGCCATGGTGAGCCTTTTCTGATTCTGTAGATTATGTAATCTTTAAGCTTCCACAGCTGAAGCTTGAAGTTTTTTTTTTTTCTTTTCTACTGTGGCCTGTTTCTGACATTTATTGTCGCTCACTACACTATCACAAATTCTAGGGCAATCGAGCAATAGCTGAAATTCAGTTTGCAGATTATATCTTTCCAGCTTTTGACCAGGCATGTTCCTATCTATTAGTATTTTCACATATAAGAAGATTGCATGGCATGGCATTGATCGAATTCTTGTTCATAGATTGTCAATGAAGCTGCTAAGTTTAGATATCGGAGTGGCAATCAATTTAACTGCGGAGGTAATCTGTGAGGCGGTACCCTCTACTCCTTGTTTCGTCTTTTCTTTACTTGCTTTCTTTGCATTCTAACATACCTACTGTTTACAGGTTTAACGATCAGAGCACCTTATGGAGCTGTGGGTCATGGTGGCCATTACCACTCACAATCCCCTGAAGCTTTTTTCTGTCATGTCCCTGGTATTAAGGTATTCATGGAGTTTATAATTGAACTCTGAGACTAGTAATGACTGGTTCTTGTTGTGCATGATTTCATGTAATTTGCTTTCTTTTAGGTGGTAATCCCTCGAAGTCCTCAACAAGCTAAAGGTTTGCTGTTGTCATCCATTCGTGACCCAAATCCGGTTGTGTTTTTTGAACCAAAGGTATATCTATAATTGCTTAGTTCTTATAGTAATCAGTACAGAAATCATTTCCCCTCACTGAATGCACACTTGAATGGTCTCAGTGGCTTTACCGGCTTGCTGTCGAAGAAGTCCCGGAGAAAGACTACATGTTGCCTTTATCTGAGGCAGAGGTATGCAGATTTTTTCTCCTTATTCCAAATTTATGCTGTACATGACAATTTCTCAATTCTCAGGTGATCCGTGAAGGTAGCGACATAACACTTGTCGGCTGGGGAGCTCAGCTGTCAATTATGGAGCAGGCCTGTGTTGAAGCTGAGAAGGTAGATATTACTCCCATCATATTTTTCTTTTTCCTTAGCTGTATCTGAAAGGAGAATCTTTACCAAATCATTTGACTCTAAACGTTTCTCTTTTGGAATCATAGTTCCTTCCACTTGTCTGTGGCGTGTTAACATCAGTGAAAGCATAGTATTTGTGCTAAAGCCATGCTTTAATAACAGTACCATTCAATGTTTCTGAATAACTTTCATGGCGTTGAAAATGTTTTTGATTCTTTTCCATAGGATGGCATATCTTGTGAGCTGATAGACCTAAAAACTCTAATTCCATGGGACAAGGAAACCGTGGAGGCCTCTGTCAATAAAACTGGAAGACTTCTTGTGAGATTTATTTCTGTATGCAAACTCTTGCTCTGGATCAAGGTTGTTCTCGCCTTCCAACTTATTTGTTTCCTCTTCCTTTTAGGTTAGTCATGAAGCTCCAGTAACCAGTGGTTTTGGTGCTGAAATCGCTGCCTCTATAGTTGAACGCTGCTTTTTGAGGGTAAGAATACACTGTTAGAGTCCATTCAAGGTCTTTCTATTATGCACTACTCTTTTCATTTGCCACCATTCTTCTCAAATATATGAACTGTCATCGTCTCCACTAGGCCCCGTAAGCTGCATCATAAATATGAATAAGGCTGTCTTCTATTAAGTCGGATTTCCCCCCGAAAGATCATACACTGAAAGCAAAACGGTTTATATGTCTGATCCTGCTACAACTGTTGGATATTCTATAGTCGGTAGATCTTATATACACATGCATAGTTGATTATCTGACTTAAGCTGATGCTATTTCCCGTCAACCAGTGTAAAGATCACCCATCAAGCAACCTCAAAGAAGCTCAGTCTCATGATATATCTTAGTGTACTATGAATATGATGTGGTTAGCCCATTGTACATATCGGAAGCCTTACACATGACACATTTCATGTACTTCCACATTGCCTCAAGGATGATGAAATACATATTGGGCTGTAACATGTCGAGTCTATTTTAAAATACTACTGATAAATCATATCCAGACAAATTCCATAAGATTAGTCAACTTTCCTAAGTTCGTTCATGTCCAATTTAGTACTCCCATCTGTAACCATTTCTTTGCTGTTCCAATTGATTCAAACTGCACATGAGATACTGATTTCAACCATTCTAGTTTTCCATGCTTTGAGAAGTTTTTGGTTGTCGTACGGTTTTTAGCAGTACTAAGTCAAAAACTTGTTTTGAATTCATTGGCAGCTCGAAGCTCCAGTGAGCAGAGTATGTGGCCTCGATACACCATTTCCTCTTGTATTCGAACCATTCTACTTGCCAACCAAAAATAAGGTCAGTCTTGTATTAGTATTGTTCACACAAAATCGTCCATATACTTGAGCATGGATTTCAAAAGGCGACGTTCTCTTGTCTATAGATACTGGATGCAATAAAATCGACAGTAAATTACTAGTCCATCAGCTCCCGTTGTCTCCTCAAGAAAACGTGGTACATAGTTTGATGAAGTTGGTTAAGATGCATCACTATCCAAGGTCTTAGCAGCAGTATTCTCCTCTCTTTGTAAGTGTGGAAATTACACTAGTAACATGTTAAAGAGATCTGAATTGATGATGTTGGTGTACTGTTACTCTCATCTGAACAGTTGTATACTTAACAAATTCACAAACTATTACGACAAAAGCAATGATGCTTTGTTACATTATAAGACATGTAATAGAAGAGGTAATTGGCGACTAGAAAGGAGCGGTCGGGGAACATTCCTATTATCTGTTGATTGCACACCGTGTGACAACATACAACATTTTTATTATCTGTTGGCAAGTACTCAAATGATTTGGTCCTGCAATTGAGTACGTCTGATCTGTGTTTTAAGTGGAAAGCAGTTTTCAAAAATAAAATCCTTTTCTATTTTACTTTCTAACAATTTCACCCTTTATACGAATCGTTTTATTTACAATAATATTGTTTTAACTGTACTCGCTTGTTTCTAATATAACTTTTTTATAATAATTTAATTTCAAAAATTTTGACATTTTTTAATATTATTATAGTTATTTTTTGTTTCAACAATTCTTTATTCACTATATTCAATTAATAACTTTGTTTTTAGATTTAGTAGTGGTGAGTGATAAGAGAGGAAGAGTGAAATTAAAAGAACATATTCAAAGGCTAATAATTGTTGATAAGTTTAAATATTTAATTTGAAAATTAGCACATTGATTGTTATGATTATTTTTTTTAGATGAAAACGATGATTTATTATTTATTAGATAAATTAACTAGAATTACCATGATTAAATATTTATATATAATAATAATAATTGATAATTATATATTAAAACAGAACAATTATCATCTTGAAACGCCAACGCTTTCTTTACCATCATCAGCCAAAAGCTATTTAAACTCAAGTCACCAAACACTCTTAGGATCATAATTGATCTGCAAACACGATTTTGAGAATTCCATTCTCAAGCTTAAACTCAAAGCCATTTAAGAGCTGTTGCTAGAATACCCCTAAAAAGGAGCATAACTAAAAATAACCAGCAGCCAGAGCCAACCCCATAAGAGTATGCATCTAACCATAACAAGCAATTTAACTTTCTGACCGTTAAAACAAAGAGAAACAATATCAAGTGAATTCTAATATGAGATACGTGTCTCAAACTGGAAGAATTGCATCCTTCAAATCAACTTCTCTATACAGCTAGCAAAGTGATTTTAAAACAGAGAATCATTCTTCCTCATCAATAACTTGGGTTCCCAATCCCTTCAACCCTCCATCTGGAATTTCTGCAACAGTAACCAAAGAGTAAAGCTCCTCCTTAGCATCTTCATCATCATTCCTCTTTCTTGCGATGCGCAAGCGGATTCTTCTTGGCACACTCCGAATTCCACGGCTCCAAATGTGGTATGATTTACTTTCTTTACAAATTTTCCTACTCAAATATATTAAAACTCATTGGTCCTCCGAATTCCTCTTGAAATGTAAGAGCCCCTTTGATTTGCAAACTCTCATTAGGAAGAACCAACCAATTCCTCCAATAGTCATT
This sequence comes from Sesamum indicum, assembly GCF_026168435.1. Taxonomy (NCBI): domain Eukaryota; kingdom Viridiplantae; phylum Streptophyta; class Magnoliopsida; order Lamiales; family Pedaliaceae; genus Sesamum; species Sesamum indicum. Next base: position 4,365,980 of record NC_142665.1, on the reverse strand, counting down.
AATCCACTCACCAAGTAAACCATCTTGGTAGCTATGACCATTATGAACACCAGAAAGACAGAGGGGACGAGGCACATTATAACAAGGGCATATAACGGGAGAGGCACTTTATAAGGCCTATTCATTTCTGGGGACTTCCACCTCAACCAAAGAAAGGAGGAAAACTCCAGCAACATACCCAAACTGTATAAAAAATTGGCAGAGGCAACAATGTCCGTATAGCTCATGTAAGATACACCAATGGCAATCAAAGTTGAGAATAAGATACCGACCCAGGGAGTATTGAACCGCTTTGATCTCGAAGCAAAAAACTGTGGTAGAAGGCCCAAGTCAGCCATTCCAAGAAGTTGATAACCACTGCTGCTTAGTTGAGCTTCAAAGAGACCAACGGCCGACAGAACTGCTCCAATCTCAATCCAAACTTTGAGCCATGTGCCAGATATAGTTCTTGCTGCGTCGGCCATGAAGCCAGTCTCCCACTTACTCTGATCAACCACGACTGCACCAGTTACGGCCACAAGAGGGATTATGTATCCCAAACATGTGAGGATCACTGCAGAAAACAGGGCTAAAGGGAATGTTTTCTGTGGATTCTCAACTTCCCCTGCCATAGTACTAACATTATCCCAAAAATTGAGGTTCCAAAAAAGAGTGTTGAAGAACAAAGTCCAATCTTTCTTCACGCCTTTCTGCCCTAAACTAATCCATCTGTGGGGATGAATTTGGGGTATGGCTATCAAAGACATTACAATGAATGGCGCGAGGGAGATAACCCCTAACGCCACCGCAACATACCCAACTATGGTTAAACCAGTGATATTCAAGAGCGAGAGGAACACAGTGGAAATCAAGAGGGCTAATTGTCTGGGTAATCCAGATGAAAAAATTGGAAAGATTCTCTTCAAATAATCAATACAAAGAGCAGGAAAAGCAGCTATGTTTATGACACCACTAAGGAACTTCCACGTACCCATAAGGGAACCGAAGAAGGGACCGAATGCCCTGTCAGCCCATAACACGAATCCGCCGTTGCCGGGTAAGGCCGTGGAGAGCTCGGCGGTGATCAGGGCTTCCGGGATACTCCAGATGAAGGGGAAAATCAGAAACCCGAGGATGGCGAAGAGAGGGCCAGCGGCTTGGACGGCGGGCTCTTCGCCATAAGGGCCGCCTGCTACTTCGAAATAGATCAGGAAGATGAGGGGAATGAGGGTTAGTTTCTTCTTGACAGCCGGAGTGGTGGCTGTGGTAACCGGAAGTTCTTGCTGCAGCGACGGCGGCAGCGGTGGTTGGGTTTCTTTGGAAAGCGTTGACATTGTCACAGTAAGTTTGAAAACAACTGAGAGAGTGTAGAACTGGGGAAAATCTCAGAAGTAAATTTTATTGGTATGGAGACTGCAGATATGATTGGAGCTTGGGAACTGGAATTTATAGTGCTCATCTGCATGGGCGGGCGGGCGGGCGGGTGGGGTCGAAGGAATCTACCCTTTTTATTGTGATTTGCCAAAAAGAACTTTTCTTAAAGAGAAAATAACTAGAAGGGTATTTTGATAATTTTATAAAGTTTACATAATAATAAGATAGTCACAAGTTTTGGTAATTAATTTTTTTCTAAAAAAAGGATATAAATCATAAAATAAGATATTAAAAGATTACGATTTTAATTTATATATAAAAAAAATTAAAGGAAATCATAATTAATTTTAAATTCCCCCATTCAGATACAAAATTAATATTAATAATGTCTTATAAATCTTGTACTCTCATTTTATTTAATATTTTAAAATTTTATTTTCAAATAAAATTTAATATTTTATAAGCTTAAAAAAAATCAAAATATTCTTTTATCTTGTTTTGTTTTATCAGTAGACCACAATTATTCTGCTATTGTTAATAAATTTAGATGTAATAGAAATAATCGATGTAATATGTAAAAAATATTAAATAACAAAAGAATATAATAAATTTCATTGATTATAATATTATATATTTAGGTAAGTAGCCATCTCTATTTCATAGTCATTGTCTGATGGCTTGACTTTATGGCTCACTGTTAAATATGACCTCAAAAGTTTGGAAACACTAATTATGCATTAATTTTGGTGTATTTATATTTTTGTAATAGTTGACCGCCATGCTCTAATATAATAAATCTCTTCTAGGTTTGGTTTATCAAATTAAGCTATAATTATATTCATACTCCACAATTTATGGTCGGTTTATATAAATTATTCATATTTTTTTTATATAATTACAAAAACTATTATTGATAGTTAAAAAGTAAGAGTAGCTTGTGTAATGATCATTAATTACTTCTATGTTGGAGGATTTTGCATTTCAAGATGATTTTGAATGAGGAGGATTATGAATAGAGTTGGGTATAAAAATGTCAAAACAATGTAAATTATGCCACATTAATATTTTTTTTTCCAGTCATTTCAAATGGTACTGGTAAATATTGACTTTTCCTTTTTCTTTTTCTATGCTTAGATAATATGTAAAATAATAAAGAAAAAATGAGAAAATTTTAAAGGATACTGAAACTTAGGTTATTAGAAATGAACTCCAAATCAGTATTTATGGATTTAACTATTCAAATGGATGATGAAAATTAATTTTAATAATGTGGTAAGAAGTTTTGAAAGTTGTTTAAAAAATATTTTTAAATACTATAAAATCTTCTAAACTTACATATAAAAATTTCTTAAAACTTTTCTCAACATTTATATTTATCTAAAATCTTACATCCACAAACTTCTGTACTTATATAAAATATTTATATATAGATATAGACTAAGCAGGTCGTAGCTTCTTCTTCTTCTTCTTCAAGTGTATGGAGCAGGCTTCGGCAGAGACTTGACGATGCCACAGAGCTCTTGTGTTTCGGGCAATGAGTACTCATCCCTGAGTGAGCGTGCTTCAGACACTACGCTCAAGTACAATTGTTGTCCCAAATATGCTCTCTCGCGCATCTCCGACCTCAAGTTCCACATACCCGCATTGTCCAATGTGGTCATCACTGCTGCCCATGAGTTGGGGTACACCTGAATCGTGTTCCTGCTCACTGCATCCAACAAGTTGTAGTTCTTCCTCTTCTCAGGGCTCCACCTCCCGGGCTCTATCCCCACTGCAAAGAAGGAGAATCCATCCAAGTGCCAGGTTTGGATGGTCTTCTCGTGGTTCTCAAAGATGATCTCCACAAAGTTTCTGTATGTTCCATTCACCACGTTGGGGGCCACTTCCACTTTGTCACCCTCTTGAGGCTCGTCCTTCATCAGATTGTAAGTGAATACTTTGTCAGCCACACCGTAGTATTCTGCCAACTTCAATGGGGTCTCTGCGTCCACATGTGACACACCGTTGATGCCAAATCTGAGCTTTCCATTGGAGGAAGAGCGAGAGTTAGCAATCTTGATGGTGCGGGTGATGTTGATCTTGCCGTACTTGTAGGAGCCTTGTGGGTTGGGACGTGCAGCATTGGATGTGAGGTTCCACCTGAAGGAGCGGAATTGGCTGATGGACCAGGCAATGCCCTTGGTGCTGTCGGGAGGTGGTGGTGGGAGCTCAGGTGATGCAGGCCCATTTCCGTTAGCATAACGAATGACGGCCACAGTTGAGAGAGGATGCTGGGCGAACCTGCTGGAAGCCACGAAGTAGTAGTCCTTGGGGGTTTGGTCAGCTGTGACCAGCACGGACATGCATTGCCCAACATGAAGGTCCAAAGAGTCATAGAGATTCTGAACGGTGTGGGATCCCTCCACTTCGACCACCTTCATGGTATGGCCCTGGACTCTGAAGTTGACAGAGAGCCTGAGGCCGACGTTGCAAACCCTCAATTTATAAGTCTTGCCAGCCTCAAAAGTGAAAAGGGGCTTAGCATTGGCGTCGCCGACCTTGCTGGATTGGCCATTAATTTGGATGCCATCAGGCCTGCCGATGGAGCGACCAGAATCAAGAATGCTCTTTAGGGTCTTGTGGCCCTTGTTGTACCAATCCCCAAGAAGAACAGGATACTCCTCGGCGGGATTGTCATAGGGGATGGGGATAAGGGGTCGGCTGTGGACCTTGAGCATACCGATACCACCAGAGGCCCTGTGGAGAGCGGTGGTAGGGAAGTAGAAGTAGGTTCCGATCTGGTCCTTGACCTGGAAGCGATAGGTGTAGTTCTTTCCAGGGAGGATGGGGCACATAGCACCGGGAGTGCCATCCTGCCAAGAATTCTTCCTCTGTTGGATACCCACCCAAGTGAGGAGGAAAGGCTCATCGAGCTGATTGAAGACATTGACGACAATATTGTTGTTAGAGGTACAATTGATAGCTGGGCCAGGGAATTGACCATTGATAAGAATGCCCTGTTGTGGGACGCCAAGAGGTGCAATGGTACCATAGGTGACCTTCCATTCGTGCTCGAGAGTAGGGTCACCTGCATTGACACAGGTGACCGAGACAAAGAGAAACAACACGACAAAGATCATCCTGGTGTTGAACACCATGCTCTCCTTTCTTTCAAACTCCACACAACCAGAAGAAGCTGTTATCTTTTGTATTAAGTGTTTTATTCCTTGCCAAGAAGAAGATAAAGCTAAGAGAAGGTCTTCTTCTGGCAAGAGAGCTTGATGTATTTGGCAATGCATGAATGGATTTTTATAGTGGAAAAGAGAGGGGAGATCGGTTGCTCAACTCCTCTTTCCACTCTCTCTCTCTTACTCCTCATCCATTCATTTCTTTCGAAACAGACTCTTTTCGCCGATCTCTTCGGCGTCCGTCTGTACCACCTTCTTATCAAATTTTCCTGCCAATAAATAGCAATCATTAATATATATATATATATATATATATATATTATCTTCCTCTTGCGCGCATCACAAATTATTTTTATTTTCTTTATTTAATAATTTAAATATATAATTAAACAAACACAATTTGGATAATCTAAATTATCACCATCATTATGACATTATATTATATAGTTTATCCAAATAGATATATATATATATATTTTAGGTAATTGTATTATAACTTTATTTAAGTTTATTCTTTTATATCTAAAAATATATACTTATTTTATACTAACTATAACTAGTAAATATTGAATTTTTCTTTTCTTTTTCTATCCTTAGATAATAACACCCTAAATTAAATAATAAATTCAAAGAAATAACGTACTATTATTAAAAGACTAAATACCTATATTCGTATGACTCAAACTCACAATCTTACAGTGAATGACAACTTAAAATATGAAATTTCTTAATTTCAATCATATTAAATCATAATTGGGTATCATGTACGATATTTGGAAAGCTCGTGATATTTGGACGATGATTAGTGATGGCAATCATTAATTATCCAACCATTATAATAGTGTGTCCTCGACTGAAAAAATACGTTATTTCTTATTAAAAAATAATAATAATACATTTTTTTTTAGTGAAATAATATGTCTATTTGCTAAAAATATGGCTATTCAATTTTAAAAATCATAATTTTTTTTTTATAAATACCATTTTCAATTGAACATTTTCATTCAATCACACTCTTATAATCTCTATAAATAGGGGCCCCAATTTCATTTAATTATATTGAGGTTTTTAGAAAAGCATTTTGAAATATTTTGTCTTTTTATTAAGCGAATTCTGAATACTTTTTATTAAATATTTAATAAAATATAATTCAATAGCTTTCTTGAACTTTTTGAAAAAGGAATCAGTTTTTGTATTAAATAATAATATTTTTCTTTTTTTTCTAATCGACACTTTTTTTATTTTCTTTAAAAATATTGAATATTTGTCCCACGTTTCCACTTTTTGCTTGCTCACCTTTTTGCTTCAAAGTGGGTATGGTAGGTCAACATCACAATAATGAAAAACAATAATAATAACAATGATTGGATTATAGACCAATTGCAAAATTTAATTTACATGATTTGTGATTCGATCAGTGTCTCTTTTTATAAGGCATTATTATGAGATTTACAATTTTATTATAAAAAATCGTATTGATAAGGAGATAAAATTTTTGAATTTATAAGTTGCTTAAACTCATTGTCTGCAACCGATGTGAAACGTTTGTCTATATTTATTATTATTATTGATAGTGATTGGAAAAATGTGAATTGCAATTTGTCATTCGAACTATACTTGTTTTTATACTTTACCATCATTTTTCTTTTAATTTACTATCTCAATTTTGTGAAATGTGTATTTTTCCATATCTGATCATTTTTTTGTTGATTTTTATGTCGAAAAAATCACATACTGCGCATATATAAAAAATATCACATCACATAATCCTTAAATATCACATGTGCAATGTATAGATATTTTTTTGAAAAAAAATTTGGTTGAAAATAGTTATAAATAGCAAAGTGTAAAATTTTATAAAGTTGAGACGATATAAGTTAACACAAAAGAAAAAAGAGTTTAGATGTCAAAGTGAAAAACAGTCATAGTTTGAATCGCAAAATGTAATTAACCCTCGAAAAAAATAGAGTGTAAATAATAACAATAATAATGATAAAAAATTAAATATTTATATTGGAATATTTGTAACAATTTTAAATATATTAATTAGGATTTTACAGTGTTTAGAGTTTCATTAGTTAGTATAATTTCATATAATTGTTGGAACCAGTTTTGTTTTTTGCGAGGCATTAAATCGGCACCAGGAGAATGGAAAATATACAAAAAAACAATTAAAAAGGGCAACTCCAATTGCGTTTGCCGGGAGTCGAACCCGGGTCTATTGCTTGGAAGGCAATTATCCTAACCGTTGGACTACAAACGCCTGCTGTTGTTTCATCATGAAATCAAATTGGACATAAAGGGTGTTTGGGGGAACTTATTTTAAGTATTTATCATTTTTTTTAATTTAATACTAGTTATCATTGCATGAAATCCCCACTAATATACGAAAAAATGGTGTGAATTAGAAAATAATTATGAAAAGAAACAACCCTGATATGTGTAAAAAAGAAATAAGTTTGGTAAAAAGTAAAAACCATTAGAGGAGTAGAGAAAGAAGAACAGATTGTAATTGCAAGTTTATTAAAAATATAGAAGCTTGTCATGAAATAGAAACATGGAATAGTAAGTTAAAAGAGAAACATAGAGTCGGAAGTTGAAAAATGGACATAGAATAGTAAATTTAGAGAAAAAAAATTATAATTATGATATTATTAAAAAGCAGTAAAATTATTATTTAATTTTTTTTCCAGACATCCTTTATGAGACAAGAACAACACATAAAACACAAAAGAATGGTTAAAATAGTAATGTAGTATTTTCATAAAAGTACTCAAAATAGTACAAAAAATGGAGTCAACATCTAGTAACCTAAATACCCTCCATAGTTTATTTTCGCAACCGAAAATAAAAATAAATAAATAATAACTGAATACCCACCAACTTACTTATTTGATACTGATTTACTATATTTCCGGTATTGAATATTCAATAAATTAGTCAAAAATTTATGACCCGTTACTATTTGTACAACATGTGATGTGGTCAATCATAATTAAATCCATGAGTCTTCTCAGGGTCATGGGAATTTCAAACAAGTTATACGAATACAAATACGAATACGATTACGATCGTAGTGTGTATGTATTATTGTATAGAATAAATGATGTGTCGTCATTATTTTTGGGGCGTTGTAAAGAAGGGAATGAGGTGGAAATATAAGGATGCAAAAATAAAAAATAATTAAGATAAGGGTATCTGGAATTTTGTGCAATCAATCACCTAAAAAAACGTACGGAGCCGCTCAAAATCTTCGTCTCATCGCATATTAAGCAGAGACGCAAATATCAAACACTATAAATGCGTGGAGTGAAAAAATATAGAGAGAAAAACTAGAGACCTTTTTTCTTCAGAGAGAGACAGACAGACAGAGACAAAGAGAGAGAGAGAGAGAGAGAGACAGAATCAACAACAGCAACGCACAAGATATTTACGCACAGGGCTTCCTCCGATCGCACGGCCCTCTGCCCAAAATTAGGGTTTCTTTTTGGTCTGCCTTCCGTTTTATTGTATGTTCCTGCTTCACTACGTTAGACACTCTGTCTTTGGTTTGAATCTATGTATGTGCTTGTGTGTTCGTTGGTTGCAATATTGAAGTAATTCTTGAAGGGTTGGTTGTTTTCCGGAAATAGTTTCATGTTGCATTTTGCTTGGGTGTAATTATTGCTGTAATTGTATGCGTTTTTCTTTTTCTTTTGGTTAATTTGTGTAGATATTTGGGTGTGGATAAGGTTTGCTTTAGAATTGGATTTTCGTGTCAATTTGATTGCTAATGGTTTTGCTCACGGAATGTCTTGGTCAGGAATTGTTGTGAGGCTCATCAGAAACGTATGATTGGGCGTCTCTTTGAAAGTTTGACGGTGATGTCAGTTTTGGGATTTGTGTTGGATATGCAGTGTTGAATTCTCCGCCTGGACGGAAAGTCGTGGGTTTGGAGGTACTTCTGATTAAGTGGGAGGTAGAACAACTTTTGGATCTTTTATTCTGTTGAACTATGCCAACTTCTTGGTCTGATTCAATGGAGAAGGCTCCTGCAAATGGTGGTATAGGGGCCACTTCTCGTGCTTCTCGATCAACTTATGTTCCTCCACATCTTAGGAACAGGCCTTCTTCTGCAGAAACCTCCGCAGCCCCAGTTCCCCATGCTGGCCCGGCATTGGGAAATGACATGCAGGGACATGTTGGCCCCGCTGTAGGTGGGAGCCATTCAGTTGGTCATAGGAGAGACAGAAGTGGAGGCGGTGGCGGTCGTGGTGGTGGAGGTGGTTGGAATAATAGGAGCGGAGGTTGGGATCGTGGAAGAGAAAGAGAGGCTAATCCTTTTCAAGATGATGTAGATACAGAACCAGCATTCGGGGTACAAGAAAATACAGGGATCAATTTTGATGCTTATGAGGATATTCCGGTGGAGACGAGTGGGAAAAATGTCCCGCCTCCAGTGAATACATTTGCTGAGATTGATTTGGGTGAAGCTTTAAATCTGAATATTAGGAGGTGCAAGTATGTGAAGCCCACACCTGTGCAACGACATGCCATACCAATATCACTTGCTGGCCGGGATTTGATGGCTTGCGCCCAGACTGGCTCTGGAAAGACTGCAGCCTTTTGTTTCCCAATAATTAGTGGAATCATGACAAACAGCCAATCTGGTCCAAGACCACCGCGTATGCCACGCATGGCGTTTCCGGTTGCTCTCATTCTTTCTCCAACTAGGGAGCTTTCAATCCAAGTGAGTTTTTACTAAGTAATTTTTGATATATTCTTTAGATTTAAGCTAAGGTATATCCTACTTATATCCAACACTGGTTCTTGTTTTACAGATTCATGAGGAAGCTAGGAAATTTGCATATCAAACTGGTGTTAGGGTAGTTGTTGCTTATGGTGGTGCTCCAATCAATCTACAGGTTCATTCTTTTACAGCTGGGTTATTAGTTCACTTGCTGTTATTTCTGAACGCACTCCTGCTTTTCTAAATTTAATCTGATTTTCTTCCCTCATCTTTTCCTGTTATAATATATATATATATAAATGTATGTGTGTGTGTAGCTTGATTTTTGACTGGATAAGTTGAAACTGAAGCATGCCTCAAATTTTGAGTTTTTTCTCCTAATTTTATCTAATATATAATATATATATATATATATATATATATTTGAATGTTGCTTTCATGGTATTGGCTATTTTATGAATTGAACTTGAACCTGGAAAACAGACTCGAACTCTGCAAATAGACAGTTTTGGTATTTATAATTTTATCTGGTTATTTTTTACGAATTTGGTTTGCTTTAATTGGCAATATACTTGGAGATTTTCTTGGCGATAATTTTTCCGGTCTATAGATATATTTACAGAAATATAATAGGATTCTTGGAAAACTGTCTTTTCTAATTAAGAAATCAAAACTGTATCTCCGTGATGCAAAAGATCTAGAATGTGCAGTTTGTATTTTGAGGATAAGTTGCTTAGACAGAGTACCAGTGATACCTGTTTCAATTGCGAGCTTCATTGCTGATCCACTCTGTTTCATTTGCTAAACATGGCAGGATCAAAATATGCTTCATTCGAACTTCGATTGTTTTATATTTATGTTCATATCAGCTGTTGCTACCCTTTGTCATTTTATACTACTATCTTCAAGATTTCCAGATGTATTTTCTAATTTTAATGCTGTGAGTGATGATTTGTTGGCAGCTTCGAGAACTGGAAAGAGGTGTGGACATACTTGTTGCAACACCTGGACGGTTGGTGGATTTGTTGGAAAGAGCAAGGGTCTCATTGCAAATGATTAAGTATTTAGCCCTAGATGAAGCAGATAGAATGTTAGACATGGGTTTTGAACCTCAAATAAGGAGAATTGTGCAACAAATGGACATGCCACCTCCGGGTGTACGGCAAACATTGCTATTTAGCGCTACATTTCCAAAGGAGATTCAGGTTTGTTTTCTGTTTTCATTGGCATCAATTCAACCTACTCAAATAGAGTTGGCCTCAGCCTAATGATTAGGTTCCATCTAGCAATATTTTCATTTGCATAGAAGTGTGAGTGGAAGTGTAGAGCTCAATGTTTTGCACAAGGGGACACTAACATCTCTAATTGAGGCAATTTCTTTTATGCAAATAAGAGCTAAATTGTTTTATATATAGTTGATTTTGTGAGAACGAATTATAGTGGAAGGCAAAATTATATTAATTTCCTGAGCTATTTAACACCGAGTTTACTTGCTTTATGAGGGGGGGGACCTCTCTCTTCTGACTGTATCATATATTTGAAAACAATAGTTTTAACCAATAAGAAGTGTCAACTCTAACTAACCAAAAAGATCTTATTGACAACTTTTACAATGTATATACTCGTGAGTACATGTGAATCTCATACACATATTGTCAAAGAATTAAAATATTTTTTAAACTTACTTAGATTATGCTTTTTGTTTGTTTTACCCTAATATCTGTACGTTTTAGTGTAGTGGAGGCAGAGGAATGCTAGCTTGGTTCAAGGGAAGGAGATAATTAAATTAGTTTTGGTAACTTCTGAGTGATGTACGCCCATGATTGAGCCAGTCCCAACCCCCCAACAAACACACCCACCAATAAAATAAATGGAGTTACTTGCAACAGTAAATTTTGCATTTCCACGGGTGGGATTTTTGTGATACTGACCATCTGAAGTATGGACTGGGAGAGAAAAAGAGAAAGAATGGAGATTCTATGTGAGGTTCCCATAATTAGAGGAAAAAGAAGAGACCTAAATAGGGAGTTTTTTTTTCCCTAGACTGTTGAAATATAGAAATAAAGATCGTCTAAGAATTTAGAGAACTAATCAAAACGCTAGAATCATTTAAGCTAGATCATGCACTGTAAAAGGTTCATGGCTTACAAATTTGCTTCCCTTCAATGCTGCTAATTTTTTAACTTAAAATGGGTACAGAATTTATGATTTGTTCACAAGGTGACTTAATATTGAAATACACGTAGCCATCTAAATCATTTTTATTCTTGGATCTGTGACATTCTGTAAATTTTACTTGACATGCAGAGACTGGCTGCAGATTTTCTATCGAATTATGTCTTTCTGGCTGTTGGAAGAGTTGGTTCTAGTACTGACTTGATTGTCCAAAGAGTTGAATATGTGCTTGAGACTGACAAAAGAAGTCACCTGATGGACCTCCTTCATGCGCAGAGAGCAAATGGTGTTCAGGCCAAGGTTTCTTAATTGATTTATTTACCATCTTTTTCATAATATAAGTTGTTTTAAAATTATTTCTAATGCCATTTAGATTATCCATGTAGCTTACTAATCCTTTGCGGTCTGCTCTGCAGCAAGCGCTTACACTGGTTTTTGTTGAGACAAAGAAAGGAGCTGATTCACTTGAAAACTGGCTTTGCATTAATGGCTTCCCAGCCACTTCTATTCATGGTGACAGAACACAGCAGGTTTGTTAAATTTTTTATATTCAGCTAGAGGTGTTGCCCGTGTATTAATTTCTAAATGTTGAAATTTGCTTTTGGCTGAATGTTTCCATCTCTCATCTTGTAAGACGATCGAAATTTGAGGGACTTGTTAATTGATAGGGCGTTACTTGACCTGTGTTGTCTTTCAGCTTCCGATGAATTAGCATGCATATGCTAAGCTGTTCCATTTGTGGTTCATGATTGCAAACTTCTAATCTCCCTTCTCATTCTGTCTTCAACTCTTAATGATGTCCTTAATATGTTAATGCTAGTGGATCAATTTCTTTGAATTGTTTGCTTAAGATCCCTGTATTACATGATACCATTAATTAGTGAATTGTGTATGTTCCTTCAATTCTTTCTTCTAAATTATGCAACTAGTTTCTGAGTATGCTTAAACTTGGGTATTTGTGTAGATAATGTATAAAAAGCTCCATAAAAGGAGTATATCTTTGTGGTATCTTTATTAACTTAGCTGAACAACACCGATAAACAATCAAAGTAACTTCATTTCAATTACGTGAATTGCATTTGGGAGTTGCTTTTGAACTTAAAATATCTAAAACTTCTATTTGCACGATACTGTTGTCATGATTTCCCAAGATTTGAGAGTAATCTTTCCGACATCCAAAGATGTGCAAGGTGTAATGGACACAATGAAACTCCAGCCTGTATTAACGGGTTGCTCCTCTGCCAAAGGATAGGGAATTCCTTAACTCTCCACATGTTTGTGCCTTCAATGCCATGGATCCTACCATCTGGATACAAGACAATTCTAAAAAAAACTTGTCACAACGCCATCCTACCAGAGATTGATTAACTCTAATGCCATGCCATACTGTGGCGCATCCTGAAAGCAAGAAAAAATTGCCATCTTTGACAATGAAAAGGAGAGCACAAGAGAGGTGATCTTTGCAACTAAATGGTTAGCCATGGTTTCCCTGCTAGTGTAAAAGCTACCAAGATCTGCGAAACCGGAGTCCAAAGAGGAGTTGGCACAAACTTAACACTGCGTTTTCGGACTCAAGAAGTAAATGGTGCTCCTGGAGAATTAAACGGAGATCATCAGAAAGTGATGGGCTGTGAGCTTTGGTAGCTGTCCAGGTAATCGTACCATTGGTGAGGTAATTCTTTGCAATTGGGAATGATTGAGGCTAGCCTAGGGAAGGAGAATTGAGAAAGTGGCTTTGAAGATGGACGCAGTGGTGGGGGTTCCATGTCAAACACCATGTTGATTCACACCCACTTTGGATACATAATGAAGACTTTAGGCAGCTGATATGCAGGCCATGGACCAGCAGAATCTATCACATGAGAGGCCGAAGTGCCTATGAGGTTGCAAAAGGAGTGCAGGCAAAGTTGTTGTGGTTCCCCTCCTCAGGATATGTTGACATACTGAGCTGGGAATATTGTTTAACCTTTTGAGGTGCCTACTGTACCCAAACGAGAGAGAACTGTAGGATGCAGGTCGCCATTGTTGAAATATATGCTACTGTTTGGTCTATGGAAGAGAGTTATATTAACCTTTACGTACTTTCTATAATTATTAGTACCATATGTTATTTTCATGGGGCCTGAGCTAGAACTAACTGTCAGGGACGCCAAAGACTGAAGAAAGGAAAGATGCCATGAGACCCTCCCCTTTATTGTTGTCTCAGGCTATGAAATTAAACCTAATGCATCCTGTTATGTGGACTTGTGGAGTTTCTCTATTGGATCTCTGTGTGTTTCCCACGTTGTGTGTCATTTCATACTAGAAGATTGTGAAACCTTTTCTCTTTGGTCTGCAGGAGCGAGAATATGCTTTGAGATCCTTTAAAAGTGGCAAAACGCCAATTCTGGTTGCAACTGATGTGGCGGCTCGTGGCCTTGACATCCCTCATGTTGCACATGTTGTCAACTTTGATCTTCCAAATGACATTGATGATTATGTCCACCGCATTGGACGCACTGGTCGTGCAGGTAAATCAGGGCTGGCAACTGCATTCTTCAATGAGAATAATTCCTCATTGGCAAGGCCATTGGCTGATTTGATGCAAGAAGCAAATCAAGAGGTTCCAGCATGGCTCTCTCGCTTTGCAGCTCGATCCTCCTACGGGAGGAACCGTCGCGGTGGAGGTTCTGGAGGAAGATTCGGTGGTCGTGATTTCCGAAGAGACTCTTCCAATAGAGGAGGTGGAATGGACTACTACGGCAGCGGCAACAATGTCAACGGTGGATATGGTGCTTCTGGAGGATATGGTGGAGGTTATGGTCCTACTGTGACTAGTGCATGGGACTAACACCCACACGATTTTTCCCCGTCGGCACTTGAAAATATATTTGAAGAATATGTTAGCATAAATTCTCACTCTAGTCATACTCACTCACTTTGTTCAATTGCGAAGTTTTCAGCTTTAGTAGGAAGCCCGTTTGCTCTATCTGGGGGGTGGGTGGGTTTGGTAACTGTGGTATGGCTATAGATAATCCAGCAGATGGTGTATCGACAGGATTTGTGGTATGCTCTACTTCTCATGTTTCTATTTTGTCTACTAATTCTCTCCCTAATATGTCAACCTTGACCTGTTGTACAGTGGCATGAGTTGTAGAAATTCTATTAGTGGCAGCATTATAGTTGTACATGTCAACAGTCTTATTCGTTCCAACCTTTTGGTTGTAAATACCTCTCAGCAGATACACCTCAGCCAGCTCTTGAAAGAGTTAGTCAAATATTTTTTTATGCTGTTGTATAATCCTAGGATATAATATTATAGGTTTCTTCAGTAAAGTACATATACTTAGTTTTTTCTTACTTTGTGTCAGATTTTTTTTGAGAAAGTGTTCCATTTTTTAGGTGGACTGAAAGAGAAGATGTGAATTAGTTTTCTGTATTGGTGTGTAATGTAAATATGGCCTTGACTATTATTGATGTTTTCACTTAGATTTTTCATTTTGTTTGAACATTTTTGTTTCAATTGCTACATTTGACTTAGTTGCCTGAATAGCATTCTATGTTTATTACATAAAGTTTTCTCTCTTACTTTCTTTAAAGACAGACAAACCTCAAAAGAAGTGAAAGAGAAAAAAGACAAATTCAAATCTTGGAGTTGGAGTGATGTGTGTCTTAAGTTTGTGTATGAATGAATATTCTTTACCAACTTATCAACATTTTTGTGCCTTTCTGGTTACTTATCACAATTAAAAGAGACATTCATAAGATTTTAATTTCATCATTTGAATTTTAGTTATTTAAAATAAAAAATTATGTCCACGCATAAAGTACACAAAAACGCACCTTATATGTTGACCTTCAAAAAGGCGCCAAAAGGGTTAGTGCGTTTTGTTCACTCGTCCCTATGCTAAATCTAAATCACTTGTTGACCCCAAATTTCGTTATTAAGCAATTATTTGATATATTTGTTTTTTGATTAAGTATGAGAATGGGGTAAATAGTGAAGTTTCTGGAAGCATAGTGCATAAGAGATCCCATGGAAGAAATCATAAGTACATATGATGGCCCTAATGAAACTTAACTTCAATGATTTTTAATCATAGTAATGAATTAAAATGAGATGGAATTTATGTGGCCAGTATAATTAAGTGAAGCTAATTGGTCCCCTGTCCCACCTTAATGTGCAACAAAAGAGGCTTTAAGTTATTTGCTGCTTTGATTTGACCAATCCAATTATATTTTATGTGGAAATAAACAATGATAATTATGGTATAATTAGTATTTTTTTTTAACATCATTCAAGAAAAAGGGTAATAGATAAGTTCAACTTTATTAGGCAACAACACAAAGAAACCGATATTGAAACTTTTTGGGGGGCAATATGTAAATAAATGTGTATATGTTAAATACCATCTGCATAAAATAGTCCATGAAAACATGAAAGCATGCCCTCACAATTTACAAAATGTACGTCCAAATAGAATGTAGTTTGTATTTATCTATAGTTCACATATCAATCTTGCAAATACATCAAATTATGGACCATCCATTGGAGACAACATGGAGTCCTAAGACATATGGACACATGTTAACAGTCTAGCAGACTAGCAACACCGAATTGTTGTTTGTGGTTGAGAAAAATATTTATTTTTTATTTTGTTAGTTTCACTGTTTCTTCAAAAAATGTGTTCGGCATTAAAACTTATAAGCTGCACAAGCTTCTTGATGTAATCGAGTGGAGACACAACACAACTAATTTTACAGGTTAAGGTCTTGAAAAATATATTTTTCAAATGATTCTCCTCTAACAGCAAAAGGGGGGTGGGAGGAGGGGTTGTTCTATATAAGTTCCTTACAGTAATCATGTGGAGAGAGCAATATTGTTTCTGTCCCACCCTCTAATTTTTTCTATTATGTCTTTTTCCACTTGTTTCAGGGGTATCTTGGGAATTTTGCATGATTAATTTCTCAACCCATATTAACTCCACAATAAAACACACACACATATATATAAATATATATGTATATATGTGACTTCCTTTTCATACTATAACTTTTATGTAAGCCCAACAAACTAGAAAAAGGTTGTTGGGCATGACTTTGTTGGTGCATTTAGGTAGAAACATTGATGGAGGAAGAAGCCTAGTCTCCATCAAATTAATTATGTTGCCTTTAAGATGAGGTTTAGGTTTGTAGACCTCCAAAAGAGGTTGTTAGATTTATTAGAGGATAAATTCTCTTACATTCTCCCATCTCAATTTTTTTTTATTAGGTTGTCCAAAAATGTTATCCCTTCTTTGTAGGCAAGCAATACCCCCCATATGTACATAAAGTACAAGTTTCACAATTACTTGAATCATAATTCTACATCAAATATACCTTAAATGAAAATAAAATTTTGAATAATCATGGCGGTGGGAATTTTGCATGAGCAAAAAAGTATTTTTTCGTGAACGACGATCAGTGTAATACTTTTTTGAACGTAAGCATAAAATTTCCTCATTGCTGAAGATTGTCAAGTGTGTTATAATTATTTTTCAAAGTATTTAGTGAGTCACCACAGTTCTACTTATTGTATTCAAATTGCAGCACAAATAGCTGTTTATAGTCAAACCATGGATCTACTGTTACAAATGGATTCGTAATTACATTGATTTGATCACATGATCTATTTTACGAAAAGGTATCATCTAGTCTAGTTGAACTACCACCTACATAGTTTGGCCTCCTACTTAATTAGATGCATTCCTGCACATGATATTAAGGAATAATTACATTTACACCTCTTGATTTATGGCTTATTTATATAGATAACCCTTATTTTTCTGTAATTACACAAACCACCCATAACAGCTAAAAATAGGGATAGTTTGTGTTGTGATGTTAAGATTTTTGGAGGGTGTATGTGTAATATTTCAAAAGGGTGATTTGTGTAAATGATAATGTTTTTTTGTAGTTGTATGAGTAATTTCTCAAAAGACATGAATGATTCATGTAAATAAACTGTTGGGCAAAGAGTGTGGATTTTATATAAATGCTTTTTATTACACTACCCTTCCCTATTACTATAGGAATGTACAAATTCCCTCGACTTAATATCAAAATTACATAAACTTCCCAGGTTGATTTTGTACCCGTTATCAATTGTCCCATTCGTTAGTAAAACTACCAGTTGTTGCGGATGTCAACCAAATAAATTGTATAATCGACATATTTTGTCCTTAGGGTAGGAGATTTCATAATATTTGCTTCGAAAAAATCATTAAGGGTGAAGTTGTAATTTTGTGAATGAAAAGTGGTGTTATTTTTAACAAGCCTAGTTTAAATATATTTGTTTGTAATAACTTCAAGAACTCAACTTTGTGCAATTTTAATTCGAATATTGCATTTTTGTAGATACTCATGTTACTATTTATCTACTTCATTTTGTATTTTAATGGTAATTTAATACATATATTTATTGGTACAAACTTTAAAATAAAAAATTTATACATTATAAAATAAATATTCCTCAAAGTAAGAACAGAAGCATACTTACTTGTCAGCATCAAACTTGTCAACTTAAAAGCTGATGCTGCTCTAAGCATCACATATGGCCCCTGGTAACATAATCTAACAATACCCTATGTCTTTAGCTACTAAATCTTGACAACCTTAACAGTCAGCAAAAAACATCCATATAAACTTACATTCCATCCCATCCCATCCCATCCCAATATCTGTTCAGATAATCAAACCATTTGAATAACCTAATAGCCCTTGAAAATGTGCAAAAGTGATCAAAATGTTAAGCAAATCAATAAATGACATGGCATTGGTTTGTTTAATTCAATAAATACTAAGTTGCTGAGGCATAGCATCCTTAAAATATGCTAACATCCACTACAACTATTTTGTTCTGCAAATAGGAAGAAAATGGAGATGGGGTATTTTTTTGTTTTTTTGTTATTTTGACTGAGTTATTTATTTGATTGGGATAATTATGCCGACCCCATTTCATGTTTAGTATAATTATATGTAAATCTCATGTGGTTTAAAAATGATTTGTAGTAGCTGTTATGTTTGTTTTCGTCCAAGGAATAGATCAATCCCTTAGTTAAAATTTACGAAATTTGTTGATACAAGGAAAAAAGATTGATGAAAATTTATATTTACTCCGGATTGACTTATTACTAAGTTATTGTATATCTTCACACACTGATACACATAAGGAGGTACGTCTTCAGTTTTATAAGGGTAGTTTAATCATATTAAGATTTGTTAGACCTATTATAAAATTTATAAGTCAATCGAATCGAAGACAAATATAAATTTTTCACAAACTTTTTTTACTAATGTCATCAAATTTTGTGAATTTTATTAATAGATGGAATTATTTGTTCAACTCAAAAAAATGTAAGGGGATTATTTTGATAGATTTCGGAGGAGATTATTTATAATTCCATTGTAAATGGCAAAAACTTGTATGCATTCCATTAATGGGGTGTGGTGTAATTAACCATTTACGCACAAGTGTGGGTGTTTATAAAGATCATACCCCCACTCAAAGAGGGGGCTCTCTTTGGGGGGCTTGGGGTTTTTCTTTTCTTGTTATGTTTGGTGTTTGAGAGTTTATAAATTGTTCTTACGAGCTACAACTTTGCACTCATAGATTTACGATCTCAGTTTCTGAGGTAAAGGGTGGTCTCATGTGTGTTTGACATTCAGCTTTTTGATATTTATGGAGCAAACTGTTGAGAGGTCTCCGAATGGACAGAGGGGTTTCAGAGTTCAAGCTCCGCTGGTGAGTCCAACATGACTTTTGAAATTTTCTGCTGTTAAATTCTTGAATTCATTTGTTTCTGAAGATGCCCGGATCAAATTCTTGGTGAATGTGCTGTTTTTCCGCAAATTCTTGGTGGTTTGAAGAGCATCTGTTGTGTGTCTTTCTATTTGAATTTTGCAGTTGTTGTGGGTTCTCTTTTCGTGGATTTGAAGATATCTAGCTGAAATTGTGTATCAAGGTGATATTTTAAATAATTCTTGGACTTGAGCCCTAATTGAATTTTGTCTCTGCAACATTCGTATATGGTCTATTTCTTCAGAAAGGGCTTCTTTATTGATAATCTTTTGTTCTGTTATATGCCTGTGATTTTCTTGGAAGTTTCATGGTTTGGAACTGATATAAACATTAACTTGACAAGCTAAAACTTTATGTCCCTGTGTAGGACAGGGAGAGAGGTTAGAAGTAGTGTTGGGTTCCATATAACTGGGAAGTGGGGGAATGTAGACCGAGAGTTAGACGACGCATCCCATTGTTTGAAGGGCAAACTTATCATTAAATTTAGAAGAGCTTCAATGGATGAATTACATTGATCTGTCAATGGTTATTGCTTCAGGCAATTATGGTACTGTAATCTAGATATATTACTGGTGTACCTGATCTCTTTGTGCGTGTGTAGTTATGTCTGTTGGTGTTCGTTAAGGTTCACATTCTACTTTGATGCCCCTCATGTCAAAACTCTTTGGATATTCCTACCATTATCTATGTTCTTATTCCATTGTTAGTGTTGTCTGGCTTGTACTTTATTTTTATTCTTTCAGTTAGAATGAGGAGTTATCTAAATGAATTTTCTTTTATATACCCCAAGAGCCTCCTCGATTCTAAAATTGGATATGATAAACTATTTTCCCATATTGTTGGGTGAAGTAGTTTCAGTCCCTGGTACTGTTATATCATGAGAAGGAGAGAGAGAGAATAGGAAGAAGCTCTATAAGAGTTGGTTGGTATGATAACCATGTTACATTTTTGAGTAACTCATTTGTGGGTACAAACTGCCTGAGCACACACTCAGATTGTCCCTTCTGAAATTCATTGAATCATCGGAGCAGTCAGGCTCTCATTAGTACTCTTCCTTCAGAACATCTTTGAATGCTCTTGACGAATGAACATGATGTATTGTTCAGCATCATCTTTGGAAGGGATTATTGTTTTAGTGATTAAACAGGCATTATGCTTGGCCAAAATTTATGAGGGAATGGATGAGCTGCATACGAGCATGAGAAGCATATCCAATCTTCAAATGGTTACGGTCTTAAAGCTGAAGATAATTAGTCGGGTTATAATAAAATAAAATAATATGTTCAAGGAAGATGTTTCTGTCTTTCTACTCATCTCCTGGCATTTGGAGTAAGCTCAGCTTCCTCTACGCGTTTACTCTTCCGGGCCCACTCATCCCTAATAGTGCGTATCCGCAAGAAGCTTCTAAACATGCACGATACAAGTTAAAGAATGATTTGAGGAGGCAATATTGTTGCGTTCTTATTTAAGTGGTGAATGGTATAACTCTTCTTATTCAAGTGTATATAGAGGAGTTTGTGATGTCCCTGAAGGGTCAGGCGCATATATTGTCATGTTGGACATAGGCATATCATGGTGAACAGATAACTGGTATAATGTAGATGAAAATGTTCAAAAGCAAATTGATTAACCATCAAAGTTGCTATTACCTTTCCGTATTTCTGTGCTACAAAGATTACTGTTATCACCACTTCCCATTTATCATATATACTTACTGTGACAAGTAAACGATTGCAGGTTGATTCTGTATCGTGCTACTGCAAGGTCGATTCAGGATTGAAGACGGTTGCTGGGGCAAGAAAGTTTGTACCAGGATCTAAAATTTGTATCCAGCCTGATATTAATCCTCATGCGCACAAAGCAAAGAGTTCCCGTAGAGAGAGGTCCAGGGTGCAACCACCACTTCTACCCGGACTTCCTGATGATCTTGCAATTGCTTGTCTAATACGAGTCCCTCGTGTTGAACACAATAAGCTACGCTTAGTTTGCAAGAGATGGTTCAAGCTCCTTGCTGGAAATTTCTTTTACTCCCTCAGGAAGAATCTTGGTATGGCAGAAGAATGGGTATATGTAATCAAAAGAGATCGTGACGGGAGGATTTCATGGCATGCTTTCGACCCTACCTACCAATTATGGCAGCCTCTTCCACCTGTTCCAGGGGAGTACAGCTCGGCTCTCGGATTTGGTTGTGCTGTCCTTAGTGGCTGTCATCTATACTTATTTGGAGGAAAAGACCCTCTAAAGGGGTCTATGAGACGAGTGATCTTTTACAGTGCTCGGACGAACAAATGGCACAGGGCACCAGACATGCTTCGTAGAAGGCACTTTCCTGGTTCATGTATCATGAACAACTGTCTTTATGTAGCTGGTGGAGAATGTGAAGGGCTCCAGAGAACTTTGAGCTCTGCTGAAGTTTACGATCCCAACAGAAACAGGTGGAGTTTTATTGCCGATATGACCACAGCTATGGTTCCATTTATTGGAGTAGTTTATGATGGCAAGTGGTTTGTAAAAGGACTTGGAGCCCACAGAGAGGTTCTGTGTGAAGCCTATACTCCAGAAACTAATGCATGGAATCCAATGAATGACACGCTGGTTTCTGGTTGGCGCAACCCGAGTATCTCTATGAATGGAAAGCTTTATGCTTTAGACTGCCGTGATGGGTGTAAGCTAAGAGTATACGATGAAGGAACAAAGTCTTGGAAGAGGTTCATCGATAGCAAGCTCCATCTTGGCAATTCTCGTGCTCTCGAGGCTGCTGCTCTCGTTCCTCTTAATGGAAAGCTTTGCATAATCCGTAACAATATGAGTATCAGTATGGTTGATGTCTCGAACCCTGATAAACAAATCGAGAGCAACCCTCACATTTGGGAAAATATTGCCAATAAAGGCCATTTCAAGACTCTCTTCACGAATTTATGGTCAAGTATCGCTGGAAGAAGTGGACTGAAGAGCCACATAGTGC
This sequence comes from Sesamum indicum, assembly GCF_026168435.1. Taxonomy (NCBI): domain Eukaryota; kingdom Viridiplantae; phylum Streptophyta; class Magnoliopsida; order Lamiales; family Pedaliaceae; genus Sesamum; species Sesamum indicum. The sequence continues at coordinate 4,343,772 of NC_142665.1, read as the reverse complement.
ATTGTCAGGTTCTCCAAGCATAAAATAGGCTTCCCGACTTTATTCTCTATTCTCTCCATCTACAGTAAAATGTGTTGACGCTGATTACCAATGTTCGTTTTCTGCTCTTTTTGACTCAAGTGCTTGCATCTACATTGTTACTCTGCATACCTACAATTTGTTCGAGCGCTGAACATGAATATGGCTGCAGAGCAGTAAGATTTATGCAGGGGCATTTTCTTTACCAGTGGAATCGAGAAACAACAATCTTTTCAAGCTCTGGTCTCCAAATAGAGTACTTTTTTCAGAGACAAACCTTTGAGGTGAGATTGTATACATACATTAATGAAACAGATAGCAGATAGCTTTTGAACTTCTGCACATTTTTGTTATCTATCTTAGTAGTTGTCTTATGGTCAGTAGCTTGTGCCATTGAAATCTCACTTTGTGAATAGATCGCTCCAGTAAATTGCTAAAACATTAGATCATATTTTTTCACAGATCAACTAGTCTTTAATTTCTTGCTGCACCGGCTTGCACACCTTTGTCAGATCATGGTCAGATTGTAGAGTGTCCATATAGAAATAATCACAAACCATGTTAATGTGATACCTTGGACACATGTACTTGTTTGTCGCTCGCCATGCAATACAATCTCAGGTGCCGTAAATTCTAATGTTATGCATGGAACCTCTTGCTAGTCTTGGCATGTCTTTATTTAGTATGACAAAGAAAATGATCAGGGGCTTTAGGATTGGCATAGTCTTGGTGAGGTGTGAGGCTTCAATAGTAGTATGGAGCCTGACTCAGTGTTACGCCTTGCCCTTGAGTAAATTTCTAAGCTTATATATAATGCCTTACGACCTAGTTACATATGGTCGAAGGTTGGTCATCTATCATACTTGTACCATAATTCTATCCTAGTAAGTTAAAGTCGAGAGCTGCAGACATGAGATCGACTCATCTTAACCACATAGAATTCTGTGTGCAACCACTTGCTGCATTTTCCATCACAAGAATAATAACAATACTACATACTAGTAATAGTAACTGTATTTGGACAATTCTTTGCTTCTTTCCGGCCATGCATGCTTTAGGTTCCCTAGACCATTCTATCCCTGGAACGCCTGAGCGACTCTTCACGCTCAAATTTCAGCTGCTTCCTGAAATTCTTGATGAAATCATCGGCTCTTTTGTTCACATCCTCCACAAGGAACTGCTTCCGCGCTGCTCTTTTTCTGGTATCTGTTTTTCTCTGAGACTGATCATTGATCTTCTTGGGTCCACTGCTTGAGCAATCTTCTTGATGATGATCCATCAGTGCTGTGCCTCTGCACTTTCTTTAGCTAGATTTGGGGGTGGAGATACATATATACACACACACACACACACACAATGAGGGAGAGGAGTTATCATGGCTTCAGAAGGTTGATCTGAATGCTTGAGCACGTTTTCGCGTGGAGGAAAGTGGTTGTTGAAGTTGGGAAAGAGTGCAAGAAAAATGGATGCTGATGAGTAAAAGGCATTTCTGATATGTGTAGGCCAGAAAAAGCCTAACTGAATTGCTTGGTTTCTTTTCTTAAATGAATGGTCTTTGCGAACTGAATTTTCTATTTCAAATTTTATTGTATTTTTTATTTTATTTTACGAAAAACGTAATTTGTACAAACTTTCTATGAGATTTTAGCTTAAAGTAGGGGTGTTCAACAAAACCGTCAGACCACTCAAACTGCAGAGTTATTAGCGAGCTAAGAGTAAATTGGATTGGTCTTAGACTAAAAAAAATACATTTTAACAATCTAATTCGATTTTGTAGTTAGTAGATGACGATGTAATCATCATTATTACTATTATTATTACAACAAGAAGAATATATTACAATTCTTTATAAATGTTTTATAATATACAAATTTTTTAAATCTTGTACTAATGATAGTTAGAAAACCATAATAATTTTTTAAATATATGTGCAGTGGAATATTAATTGATATCAAATTCTTTTTCATTTAAAATCTTATACTCAAACAAACCCTCTTTTTTAGATCAAAATCTTTTCATCCAAATCAAACTTAATATTCTTTATGAATGATCACTTTTTCTTAAAACTTTATTCAAAAATAATATTAGCCTCGCCTTAATATGCTGCATCATAATTGTTACTAACTCCATTTGCACCCTCAATTCACGTGCTTGATTTTTTAAATTTTAAATTATAAATATTTGCTATGAAATATTTTTTTTTTAATTATCTAACTTTTTATTAATTTACAATAAGTGAAATAAAGAATAAAATAATTAAAAACAAAAAATAGAAAAAATAAAATCTTCGATAAAAGAAGTGAGATAAGGATAAGGTACGACAAAATTAAACAAATAAAAAAAATAGTGTGAAAAGGAAAAGAATAAGAGAGAGATTTAAAAAAAAAGCCCCAAGAGGCCGTTGAGACTTTATAAATTTAACATAAGTTCAAAATATTCAATCTCGAGAAAAAAAGTATGAATTTAGGTGAGGCCTGTGTAAATATAGGAACTTTTTGGGGGATCTTTTTGTAAATTTACAAATATTAGGGGTCAAATTCACAAAATCTAGGGTTATGGTCAGGAGTTAAGGCACTGACAGCGTTCTTGTCTGCAGAAGTTGGGCAGTGATTCAAAATCTTGATAATCAAAAACATGTTCACTGGTGAGATGGATTATTTTTCACAAGGCACAATGGGAAAACAAGTTTGAGATTGTAGACATCAGAAGTTGGTGAAAATCAAGATATTGCAATACAATAGGATCTGATGTAGGAACATCAACACCCCCTCTCATAGTTTTGATACAACGGCTCCATTACAGCATAATCACAGTGGTGCAAGTTAAAACCAGATCCCCAATGCTATCACGGTATGAGCATCAACGAACCTAGGCTTCACTTTACATGAGTAGCTTGACAGCATCTGTGATGCGGCTTGGATCTGCAGAGAAAACCAAAGCATAGATTCAAGTGAAGATCAGATACTATATATCATAATGCATTTCTTACATGAAATTCCTGAACCCCAGAATGATCATCAAAGTGTTGTTGCCACAACAAGACCCAACATCTATACCTAGCGAAAAATGGGCCGCTTCGTAGCTCCATTCTTAGATGAAAATCCTGGATGCTAGAATGAACACATGATTCTATCCTAGCTACTCTACATCGAAAATACGTAAATAGCAAGAATGCTAAAACATAGCAAAATCAACATTCAACTTTCTCTTATATCAACCATCAGACACACAAAATCCCATAACTATGGCCAATTTCAACATTCAATACCAGTCAAGAAACCAAGATTACCAATACATTGAGAAATCAAAATTCTACATGTTTTGCAGATGAAACTGCATTTTTGAAGAAGCAATAAATGAAGTTATGGTTGATGTCAATTGGGATCCGTAGCGTCTTAATGATCTTGACATCGCATACTAGTCAACAAGCCAAGATTTCTATTATCTCTCTTCAAAATCTATGATCAATGATTAAGTCTTAATACCAAACTAATCTACAATCTACAAGGAAACCGCAATTGCAAAGCAATCAACATCTCAAGAACACAACAAATCTTGTCATACATACACAGATCATACTACAACTGCTAAAAAGACTCAATTCACGGCAATAATTGCATAAAGCAACCGAATTTTACCTCAAATTAACGCTTCAAGAAATGAAAAGGGCTCTCGAACTCCTTTAGCCTTGCAACTATGAACATCCTGAAAATCTTTAGCAGGCAGCTTCTCGGATAGAGCACCCACATGAAATTCAATCATATCGTTCTTCTCATCCACATCAATCCCCGTTACAGACACCCAAAGGAACAATTTCTTGGCCTGAATCCCTGAAACGTCCGTCACTGTACCTTGTCCCAACTTCCCTTTAATGATCTTGTCATAGTAGACAAGCTGACCATCGAATTTGACATAACAAGGGTTTGAACTGAGTTCGATGGTGAAGGAATTGTCGGTGTTGGAGAGGGAATAAGATTTGATTTCTCGGGGAAGGAGACCCTTCGGAAGGTGGTACAGCGGGAGGAGGTCATGCACATCAGCCGTTGAAACAGAGACGTGGGCTGACGAGAGGAAGAACAGGGAGATCAGTGCTAGAGAGAGTTGTACCTTTGGAGGGGAAGCCATTGATGCGTAGCTTCGGAGGATTGTACAACTGGTCAGCAAATTACATTCTTTGTGCTTTATACAGTTATTTATTTGTTTTAGGTCCCTAACGTCCATTAGATATGATTTTTGGTCCTTAAAATTTATAAAAGTCTGCACATTTGATTAACCCGTCAAATTAGTTGTTAAAGCTAACGAGATCTGACTCAATTGGTAAAGTTGAAAAATGAAAACGTATAATTTTAGAGTCATGGGGTTCGAACTCCACCAATATGTAGAATGTTATTATGTTTTAATATTAGTTGTTGATTATATATAATTATCTGATATTAATGATTAATATATGATAGTCATTGTTATTGGTTGTTCTTAGATATAAATATTTACTATTAACGATTGTAATTGATTTATTCAAACAATAAATAATTCATTTTTTTCATCAAATTTGGTACCAATTTATAATATTATTATGTTGTAGAAAAATCGCAAAATTTAATCTCATTTGTTATGATTTTTTCATATTGCATCTCATAAGTTAAAAATTCTCTCATTTTCAATCAGCACGTGACTTTTTCCTCAAATAATTAATAGAGAAGTCATAGGATTGTTAGTTCAAAGACGTGTTGGACTAACAGCCCCGTAGCTTCTTCATTTGTTATTTAGACGAAAAAATGATATATATATATATATATATTAATAATAATTGAAAGTGACGATGTAGTCTGTAATCCGTTTGCTGAAAAAAATAATGTAATGGGGAAATTAAGTTAGATTAATTAGGAATATATAACCACATAATACACAAATACAAGCATATGAACACAGTTGTAGCTTACAAAAGCGTTGATTGCCCTAAATACAACTTTTTTCTATTTCATTAGACATCCTAGACCTGCGTACACCATGTTTGGCCTTCAACTTTAATGAGGAAAAAACATTACACTATCCTCATCTTATAATATAAGTACATTGCAATTTCTCGAAACTTTTCTATTTTTTCTCCTCACCAAATTCAAAGTCCAAACAGAGCATTGTTATTCGTAATTAAGAAAATCGAAACGCAACAAAAAAATTTGAATTTTTTGTTACGCATCAGAGGTATTGTGCAAGATATGAACTGCATGCAACCATAGCTAGCGATAGCCATGAAACCATTTCGACCCCGAGCCGACTCTTGCTTTTTCCTCCGTCGCTCTTTGGATTAGCCGGTGGCATCTCAGTCGACGAATTTTCTTCAATTTAAAATATAATTATGGAAAATATAGAAAAAATAAGTATACTAACTAGACAAATAAAAAAGGAGTTGAATTATTTGATAATAATAATAATAATGTTGAATTTCTTACCAGCAGCAGGTGGTGCAGTAGCATTGCTTTTCTTGCCACTGTTTGCAAAATCCTCAAAAACCTTAGCATCTGGTGAATTTGGTGGCAGATGAAGGACAGCTGGGCCAAATTGTCAAACATGCATATTTGAGTTCATAAGCATATGTAGAAATGAAAAAAAAGTACAACAAAAGACTACAAGTGTACAAGTACTGCAATGCATAGAATTGGGCAAAAAAAATATTTTTCTATTTTAGGGGGTGAAAAGGAGATTTATGCTTAAATAAAGGGGCCAACAAGAAACATTTGAAAATATTATCAGTTTCCTATCCAATAATGGAATCATGCCACGTCAACATAATACTGCTCTCGGAATTCACGTGATATTTAATATGATTTGGTGCCAAAACAGTTGATGTAAGAAGAATCATATGTCGCCAGCAAGGGGAGGGAGGTGGGCACAAAATGTTGGTTGTTCCGCCATAACTATATAATTAATTACAACGACCTAAAATTACTACAATTACTCACTATGTCCCTCATTTTTTTAGAATTACAAAAATCTCCCCTTTAAATATAAAACATGAAGATCCCAAAAAGTTTCCAAATATATAATAAAGTTCTGAAAATTCCAAAAGAATGAGGGTAAGTGAGTAATTGTAATAGCTTTAGAAAAATTCGTTGTAATTTATCCAAAAATAAATTTTTAAAGTGGACCGACCACGGTTGCTCGGAACCATAAGATATCTAACAGACTTATCTAACACGCGCACGTTAAGTAATACTTGCCTGGACAGTCAGTGATGCTCTGGTTGACGGGGGCGTTACACTTACTGGGGAGACTGAGGGCGAGAGTGGCATTGATCTTGAAGCCGAGGCTGGGGTCATTTCTATCCTTAACCAACAAGCACAAGCACTCTTTGCTCTTCTGCAGCACCTCCTTGAAGCCGGTGCAGCAGTCCATTGGGGGGAATTTGGACTCCCCGCTCACATAGGGCAGGCAGGTTGCTAACCCTATCAGCTGATTTGTACACTTTTCTTTATCTTTCTCTACGTCGCATGATGTAAGCCCAAACAGCAGTACTAGAATGTATGAGACCGTAAGTCCCATGAACATATTCTTGGACAACATGATCTTGCAAGAATGAGAGAGAGAGAGAGAGAGAGAGAGAGAGAGAGAGAGAGGGTTTGGGGGAGATCTATGGGCTATGGGTTATATGCTTTTGCAGTGACATAGATGAATGGGAGTGTGATAAATAAGTGAGAATGAGAGGTGGGGTGGGGGTGGAGGGGTGGGGGGGAGTTGGGGAAATAAATTCTATATAGGGTTTGTGGTTGCACTTGCAGCACCACTTAGCTAATTAAGGCCATCTCTCACGCAGTAAGTTTCTAGTTCCAATCAAATTCAGTTGAATTTAATTCATTCTACGTATACGTTACTCTATTTGTTATGCGATTAATTATTTATTTTAAATTATATATCAGTATTCGTAATACATAACGTTCTCATATCAAAATTAAGATCTTGAATGCATGTAGTTTAGTTCTCTATATGTACTTTATTAATTAAATTGACCTTGAGCCCAAGAGGGATCGAAAAATGTGCATAACTTAATTCGTTATATTTAAAGAATTGAGCAAAAACTTATAAATCGATCGCATTTGATTTAATTTTTAAAATCTGATTACTCCATAATCTTTAAGCTGCATTTAGATCGCAAGATTTGGATTTGAATAGATGATATAAAATTAGGAATTCAAATGACTCTGTATCGAATGAATTTGAATATCATTACATTACCACAAAATAAAATACAATTCAAAGTTTAGGGATTGGTAATCTTTGTGATGTAAATTTATCCAAACAAGTTTTATAGATTTGAAATCCTTATATCCAGATCCAGCAATCCAAACACTGCATTATACGATTTGATTTGGGAAAAATTATAAATTTGTCTCGTAACTTAATATTTGTATACTTTTAATTAGTGCCATTACTTATGAAATTTTTGAAAATAATCTCATAACTTTAAAATACTTTTATTTTCAGTCCTCCTATGTACCAATTTTGATTAGAAAATGAACGGAAAAAACCACATACAAGTCATGTGGCTATTCCCCCAATTCTAAAAAATAATGACGACATGACTTGCAAGTGAATTTTTTCGTTCAATTTTCTCAACAAAAGTTGGCAGAAAGACTGAAAATCAGTCTTCTGATAAATTATGGGTCTATTTTTAAAATTTTTATAAATGATAGAATTAAAAATATTTCAAATTTAAATTATGGGATGAAAAAATATAATTTTTTCCATTTCAAGATATATAATTAATTGCATAAAGGTGTAAAAAGTGACAAGATATGAAATTATAATTTTATATTATCCCTTGAGTGATTGCCAAATGATTGAGAGACTGAAAATGGCATTCAACTAGAATTTTCTCATGCATGCATGAGCATGATTTATAGATATTTAATATTTTAATGGTCCTGCATACTTTGGAGGTTGTGTAATTAATGACATTAATCTTTGCCAGCTTGTGTATGTCATGGGACCAAAAAATTAGGTGCATTTTAGTCCTTTTTAGGTCAACTTTGAATTGAAAATCTTGAAATTTAGAAATAATAAATTTATTTTCTATAATTCCAAAGTCCTTTAATTTTATTTGATCATAGTAGACTTTAAGTTCACTTTATATATTAAGGTTGTATATAATATTTTTTAAATTTAAATTTATCGATTCAAACATAATGTTAAATAGAATTTTATATCTGCAAACACACATAATAAAAATTTATATTAAGACTTAATTTCATTTAATACAAATACAATTTTTTTTTTTAATAACTTTTCGGATTAAATTTCATAAAACCATGTTTTGATCAAAAAAATGCTACGACTTGTGGGTTTAATCCCACTGTAGTTATCTAGTTACCCAACCCGCGATCTTTTACGCGGATCTTGATGAAATAACCATTATACCCTTAATGAAGGGCTTTTCTGTCTTTTAATAATTAAACTCTCATCACAATTCTAGTCAAATAAATTTTATTTATCATTTTTTAAAATCACGAGACAATAAATTATTATTGGAGTGACATAAATTGGTATAAGAGTGAAAAAATGAAATAAAAACTAAAGAATGGTGACGCAAATGGAAGTATTAAATGCAAAGGTGGGGAGAGGCGCAAATGACGGGAGCGAAGGATAGAAGGCACCGGCAGGGTAAGGGCGAGCAGTGGGGATGGGCGGGCGGAACAGTCAGAGCTGATGGGACGAATGAGGAAAAGAGTGAATTGCCTACCCACCAAAAAGAAGACAGATGGCTTCACGCAACGACATTATCTGATATGAAACACAACGTTTTGAAATTCGAACAAATTATTGGATCACTCATATTATCGATTCAATTGAATTAAAAAAAATTATTATTTCAAATCATAATGTACACATATTATATTTATATTATTATACGGTAAATTACAGTCACCTAAAGATTTAATTGATTCGGACCACAATATACACATATCATATTTATATTATTATAGAGTAAGTTCCAACGATATTTTCTGAGATTTGCAATAATTATAAACATTTTTTTATTGTTTGAGAAATTATAAATACTTCTTGATTTTAACGTCCGTTTAACAATAATTTTTTATGTTGAATTGACCAAAATTTATAAATTAAAATTTTATATATTGTTTAGAATTTTTCAAAATATTTTTATGAACTAATGTCCACTTTACTATCTAGTTTTTTTTTGTATTAAAAAAAATACTTCATATTTAATAATAAATTATTATAGTTAAATAAAAATAAAATTGCTATTGATATTATATTCATTAGAAAAATATAAATTCAAAATATTAAATTATATGACTGGAAATAATCATTGCATTAATAAAAAAATTAATTATATATCTATATTGATATTTGACCAGCATGAACCTACACGTATATATTATTTTTATTCAAAAATTAGGTAACGATTCGTTATTTTTTTTTTATTAAGAATTAGACCAATGTGTTGTATTCATTAAAATATATTAAAAAAATTTAAATACAAATTATATCAAAAAATAACAATTTACTCGATCCAATGGTATCATGTCATTTTTCATCAATTTATTAATAGAAACACCTTATTATGTCAAAGGCATGAGGATGTTTTTATCCACTTAGGATGAAGCTTCAAAATTAAGGGGGGTGTTTGAAAATTTTAATAATAGAAGGGTCGTTTTGATACTTATTTTTATAGTACAAGGGGGCAAAGTGATTTTGTAGATTCAAAATTGAGGATAAAATGACCCTTTATTTAAGAGAAAAATACAATTTACACCCCTATGATATTGTAAATATGCATATTATTTTTCTATGAAAAAAAATTAACAATTTACATCCCTATATTTTTTAAAATATATAATTTATCCTCTTGTGTTTTTTAAAATGAAGTAATTTTTTCTTTTTTAGGAAAGTAAATTATTTTGTTTTAAAAAATATAGAGGGTAAAATTGTTATTTTAAAATCCATCTATTTATCCTATTTTTAGATTAATTAATTTTAATTGCTATAATACCGAAAAGCGAAAACGCACTAATCCTAATTAGGAATACTAATTGTGTCCAGACAGAGTTTTGGGCCAACCTAAACCCTAATCCTGAACAAAGGATCTCAATTTCCACTTCTCTTTTGAAAGAAAATCGTTACAATCAAAAGAACTAGAACAACTGCCGCCACTTTCCTGCATCTTCACATTCTCATCTGAGCTCCATTGCCGGCGACCATGGCCGAACAGGTAAAACCCTATCAAACTCTGCTTTTTATGAGTGCGTATATATATATGTGATGTGTGTGGGTTGGCGGACGAAGAGTTAATTGATTTACGGAGTTGTTATTGTCGTTGTTTTGCAGACGGAGAAGGCGTTCTTGAAGCAGCCGAAGGTGTTCCTTTGGTAAGACTTTATATTGATTTATCTATAGATCCGTGAATTTTGTGTTTTTAGGTGGGAATTTGGGGGTTTTTTTCAGCTCGAAGAAGTCGGGGAAGGGTAAAGCTCCAGGAAAGGGAGGCAACCGCTACTGGAAGAGCATCGGATTGGGGTTCAAAACACCCCGCGAGGCCGTTGAAGGTCTGAGTTTTATTAATTTATTTCCTTGTCTGTGTTATGCTGGCTTGATCTGATGTTATGATGCTTTGCATATTCACTCTCTTGTTTTTCTGCGTTTGTCCTTTGGAACATCAATAGGGATTTGAGTTGTAAAAATATGAGTTAATTGAATAATGTCTTATGAATCGATGCGCTTCTGTCATCTGTGATTTTATTACAGTGACTAAGAAACAAGCCATATGTGCCAATGTGAAAGTTCTCTAGTAATTTGATACCACTAACTCTCCGATCTCTAAGAGTAATAGTGTAAAGTTACACAAATGTTTTATGTTTTTTGACTTTCATTTAAAACTTTTTGAACGGCAGCTTCCATGTTGGGATGAGGCATTATTATGATTTCTTGGATCTCAACATCTGTGTTATTATCTTAAAATTGGAAATATGACTCCTCGTTTCTGGAAGATTTGTGTAGTATCTTAGTAATATATACTCTGAAGATGGTACTGTTGATTTTCATTCCAATTGCCATGAATAGAGAATATGTTAGATATATGTCCTCTCATCATCACTTCCTCATTCCCACTTTGCACCAACACTCTAGCTAGCCTGGAACCTCTGTATAGAACCCTCAGTTGCTCTGTTTCATAAGTAGCACCCATACCTCTTACTGTCGCTCCACTCTTAGGTTTTTGTTTTGACTCTTAAAAGATTTTTTTTTACTCTTGGATAGGTGAAATATTATTTGATGTGTACAATAATTTTTTATTCACTTCTGGACAAGATAAAGCTTGATTAGTTACCAATGATGTTTGATGCATCAATTCTATTGAATGCATAACATGTATTTCTGAAAGAAGCTTGATATGTGTGGTTGTAGAGTTCTGGCACAGTCATGAAATGCTGACCATTTAATGTATTACTATTAATATAATTAAGGAGTATAGATGCTAATATATACACTTATAAAATCTGAAGAAACAGAATTTTGCTCCTCCGTCATATAGAAGTATAGATCTGTAATTCATCAGATCGTTTTTGTTATATATTGTTGTTGTATCTGATTTCTCTCTGACGGATGTCGGGTTTATCTTTGTCCAGGCACATACATTGACAAGAAATGCCCATTCACTGGCAATGTCTCCATCAGAGGCCGTATCCTTGCTGGGACCTGTCACAGTGCTAAGATGATGAGAACTATCATTGTTCGACGAAACTACTTGCATTGGGTAAAGAAGTACCAAAGGTATCAAAAGACCTTTTCATAAATTTTCCATTATGCTCTTTGTTTCGTGTTTTGATTGGGATTTTTGGTGTTCTTTAGATACGAAAAGAGGCATTCAAATATTCCAGCACACATTTCCCCTTGCTTCCGTGTGAAAGAGGGCGACCATGTTATCATCGGTCAATGCAGGCTAGTAACAAAACTTTGTTATCCCTCACCATAATTGGTAACATTACGGAATTTATTTTTGACGGCTCTCTTTGTCACTTGGCAGGCCCTTGTCCAAAACGGTGAGGTTTAATGTTCTCAAAGTGATCCCAGCCGGCTCGTCAAGCCGTGGAAAGAAGGCATTTACGGGGATGTGAGTGATAATAGGCTATCTGAACTCTAATCTTCTTGGCATATGTTGAATAGGTTATTGGTAGATTATTTCTAGACTTTTATTTGATTCATTTGAGAGTGCTCTCACTTAGCTTGAGCCTTGAGAGCTTAAAATTTTGGATTTTTGCCTGCTTATGCTGACTTTGAACCTTCAGAAATTCAATATCAATATGACGTTTTATTTCAAGAAGAACAGGATGGTGCATTATTTAAGTATATAACCTATGTTTGAAATTCATTATTTCTGTAGTTGAAATTTTCAAGAATCCAGAGTCCGACTATTATTACTCGTGTTTTTTATTAATTTATGATGTATGTATGTGGTATATGTGTCAATATTTCAGTTTCTTCCACCAGAAGAGAAATATATATATACACACGCATATGAATGTATATTTATATATAGTAATATCCTATAGAATTGAAACATTTGAAAGTTTTAAAATATGTGGAATAATATAGAATAGTAATGGCAATATAGAGAAATAACGTGATTGTTGAAGTTGAGATCCCACAATCAAGAGGTCATGGGTTCGAGTCCTTTCAATATGTGGGTATTAGTCTACTTTAATAGTAGTTATTGGTCTATTATAAAATTGAATTCATGATGTAAATGTAACTAATTCATTAAAAAAGTAAAAATATTTTTTATTATAAATCTGGTAGGAACATTTATGTAACCATTTAAAAAAAAAGGAAAAAATAACTTTCATGTAATCCCTTCTCACTCAAGAAAAAGCCAACTTCAAATCCTCAACTTTGGACTGATAATCAAACCAACTTCCTACAAGATTCTCATCCAAACGTAATTATTTATGTAATATATAGTATTATGTCTAACTATTAATTCATTATACAAAACTTCATTGAGAAAAAAGGGTCAATTATACAACTTTTATTCGTGCGTAATAGTTACGGCATTTCATAAATATTTATTTTGTCGTTTCGTACAAGGAATCGAATTTTTGTCATGATCATCATATTTTATTGAGTGATGATTATAATAATATTAGCTTGTGGAGTCCATTTTAATTGGGTGAGCTCAAATCCAACTCATAATTGTATTATCCTTACTAACAAAGGCTCATATTATTATTATTATTATTATTGTAAACAAATAGACAATATATTAAGTTTTATTTCGAAACATCCCAAACAAAAGTAAAAAATTTAAATTTGTGATAAAAGTATTTTATATAGCTACAACTCGCGAATTTGCTTAAAAACAAGTTCTATTTGAAGTTATCGTGAGTAGATGTTGTCGGGCAAATACATCTACGTATTTTGAAAAGGTTTGGAAGCATGATTTTGCTATTTTTAGAATGAAATTTGTCCTTATTATAGTGTTGTTGTCGAGTTCAATAAACTCAATGCTAGAATACGACAATACCAATTGAGACTTGTCGAACAACAATTCCGGAAGCATTCTTTCATGAACAACTAAATAAATAAAAAATAAAGTGAAAGAACTTATGAATATTGAGGTGTAAAATCTAGCATTTGATTTCATCTATATATAGACATTTAAATGCATTTTCAGAAAATATGCATATATGCAATTATACCTCTTTAATCCAAAAATTACAAACTTTTAGAAAATATTTCTGGAAAGCAACTTTAAAAAGTTTTTTCTAAAAAGATGTATTCTTTCAGCAAAATGCTATTTATTATTTGCAACTTTTTATAAGAGGATAAAATAAAATAAAATATTATTATATTTCGCTGGATAAACGAGCACATTCCAAGTGCCAAGTGAATTTATATATTAAATAATATATATAAATAATCTTCTTTTCTTAATTATTCCCTCCTATTTTTATTTTTAAACTTTAAATTGTATGATTTTTTATGAAACACTTAAAAATTTAATTAATCTTTTCATGTGGGACATAATTGGTATATATGCAAGCTATGCGAGAGACGGAATCCAATTGACTTGACGATGTTATGATTGATTATTAGAGAATTGATTCTAAAATAACTAATTTAAAGAAAAAGTGATTGAATTATATGAATTTATAATTTTATAATAAATTATGTAAAATGTAGATTCTAGTTAAATTTGAAATTCAACTTCATTCTTAAGATTAATAAAAGAATTCAAAAATTATTTAATGAGAAACTCAGTAAAAGATAATTAAGGTGGGATTAAAAACTACAAATTATAACTTTTATCAAAATATAATTCACGTGAACTTAATCCACAAAATAATTATTAAAAATGTGGCCAAACAACCCAAATAAGTACATACTGCTAATAATTAATGTCCAATTGAATTTTGATTATACTTAAAAATATTAGGTATTTACGACTAAAAAATTCAAATTTACTTACGTAAGTCGATTCAACCACCTCCTCTAACTAACCCTATTTTTTGTACATATATATACATTCAGGTTAGGAATATGATTAAATAGCTATTTAATTTCTTATAGAATTAATTCGTTCATCTATGCCCATAATACCAATATTTTTGAATATGAGCTAAAGGGACCAATCTACATAATTATATCTACTAAATAAGTTTAATTAAGGGCTGCGGGGCATTGATGTCATACTTTTCAATTCGGGTCACTTTCACGTTTCGTATCTACTTACAATAATATTTTTAGAGTTCACGGCGAGGAGGCTTTGGGTGCTCGGCGGCGCCACCACCTTCCTCCGCCGCCACCTACAATAAAATTCGTTTGAACTATATTCAAAGCTGATCCAAACTAAATTCCTAATGTCCTCTTCTAGAGTCTAAACTTGAAATTTCATCTCCACTTATTTAGATTAAAAGTAATAAAAGAACTTCTTATTTCAGAAAATAAAGGTAATATTGTGTTGAAACTATAGGTGTAATATGTATTATTTAATTATTAAAAAATATGTGATACTATTAATTCTTAGCATATGATGCAAATTTCCAAGACACGTATGATGATTGAAAAATCAAATCATATCAAACCAAAATTGACAAGCAACCATTAATTAATTACAACATATATAATCAAATAAAGAGCAAACAAAATGTAATAGAAACATATTCATTAAAAAATCAAGAATCACTTTTGTTTTTAGTGTACATACATTCACAAATGCTACATATAAAAACCAAACTATACACACCACACTTGTTCTCTTTTTGCATGAGGATTTTCACTTAATTAACCAAGCCAACAACAATTGTAGGCTTAGTCAAAACCAAACAAAGTGTACACCCACTTAACCCTACAACCTTTACTATTCTTTACACATATACTTAGCCAAATTAATCTACAACTTCCACTAATGTTGACCTTCTACCTCTCTATGTCCATAGGACCAATTGTCTTCCCAATTTGGAGAAACCTCCTACCCTGATCCCCTATCTTCTCAATATTATTGCCCTTCTTTTGGGCTTCAACATCGTCGTCGTCGCTTTCTTGGTCTTGTGACTCAAATTTTGTCAGAGATTCGTACTCGACTTTTTCAGGGTGTAATTTGATCATAACTAGATAAAACGTTATAGAAAAAATCATCATGACTATGACGTACCAGCTGAATTGAATGTTCACTAGTGATTTGGCACGTTCTAGGGCGTCTTCCCCGTGGCACCGGACCACTTTATGGCCTTCCTCCAAGTTCATGAAGCAACCCTTAGGGATTAGGGTTGGGGTCCATAACATGAACCCCATGACCATAAGCCAAACTCCTTGGAACACTATGCTAATTGACCTCACAAAGCTATTCAAGAAGCTCTTGGGATAACCAATGCCTAAAAGGGTAGTGGCAAGTGATATGAATATTGCAATTTGGAGTAGCCAATGGTATTGGCCCTCCACCCCCATGTGATCGGCGGAGTGGAGGTGGAAGAGGAGGAGTTGTTGGCCGAACGCCACTGCCCCAAGTAAACATGTCAGCCCATATTGTGCTGACGTGGCAAGTCTATCGAGCAAGATTGAAAAGATAGCATAGACGAAGAAAGTCAAGGAAATATTGGAGTGTTCAAAGTTATGGAGATGGTTAGAAGGGATGGTGCCATCAGGGTCGAGGGGTTGGTGCCGGTCCGGCCCGATGAAGAGCTCCATGGATATGGAGATGGAGCAACCTAGCATGATCAAGTAGAGCTCCAAATATTTGATTCTTGAAGTGGGAAACCATGGTGAGGAGGTGTAGGTTTTTGGGTGGAGGGCATGAAGTTTGATGTGGTTGAATAGGTGCCATAATCCAATGATCAAGACGCCAAATCCAGGTGCCACATGCCCTACAAGAGTGCCCATATTGTTATGTTCTTGGAGCTTGCAAGAAATTGTGTGCTACTTGTTTGGCTTAATTTGTGTGCTTTTGGTGGGGTGGGGGGTTGTTGGGCGTGAAATGGAGAGGGAAATGGATGGGGGGTTTTATATATGGGAATTTATGAAATTTTTATTAGGTCTAGAGGGTTCTAAGAGGGTTGAAAGTTTGAAAAGTTGAAGGGTTTTACTCGTGATTTTCTTGGTTTTGTAGGGAGGCTTGGGGAATAAGCCTAAGAAGAGTTGACCAAGAACAAAATGTTTACATGTGAGATGAAGTGTGCAGTTATGTATTCTAGAGACCAACAAAGGGGGCTAATTGGTATGAGTTGGAATTCTTGAAAATAAGTCATAAGCCTTTCTTTGACTCCAAACAAGTCTTGTCTGAAAAGGGATTGGGAGAACTTGGACACAATTGATGTCATATATTGATATAAGTTTTTATTTTTCTATAGTTCATTATGATAGTATTATTTTTGCTATGTTGGAGTGTGTAAACCATCGCCTACTTATTCGTATAAATACACAAATCTTCTTTGCATAGTGGGAATTAAAGCATCTTTCATGTTATTTATTTTATGTATAAATTGCGATAACATTCAACAATTTCTTAATAATTTTTGAATTGATTAGAAATATTTCTTATAAAATAAAGAATCTTAGTTGCGTATGTGCATAGATCACTTTACTTAATTAAAGATAATATTTAAAGAATTAATTTTATATATAAATAATTAATAAGAGTATCATCAATAATTAATATATATATATATATATATATATATTTATTTATATGCCTCCTACAACTTGCATTATTAAATAAATAGTGTCCATTAGTACTTATCACTACTTGATATGTACTTGTTTTCATTTCATGTGAGCCCTTTTATTGCTTTTGATCTCTTATTTTTAAATTGAATAAATCAAATAAGTAATGTTTGATATAAAAATGGTTGAGTATTATATTTGAGTGATGCGTTAATTATTGATTAATTTTCTAGTGTTGATTAGGAATTTTTCATAATTAACAATAATTATGTGCATGGGCTACTTAAATTATTATGCAACATTTTCTTCCTATTGTTACTTATGATAAAATTTAAATTTTGGGTTTCGTTTATTTTTATGTGCGAGATAAATGGATGGCTTATGAGTGTGTAATTATATGTGTAATGAAATTATTTAATAATAATGATTTGTCTCGTCATTTATGTCATTTATTATTTACATTTCTTGAACTTTTTCGAATAATATTTTGGTCCTGTATATTTTTAGTTTTTATGATTTCAATTTCTTTCTTTCGTCGAAGGTCATCTTCCTCATCGGAAAAAGATGGGCTATTGTTCCTATTGATTTTTTTTTTTATTTTTTTATTTTAATTTTTTTTAATAGAAATTCACCCTGCTCGTCGATGGAGGGAACTGATTAAACATTGCAAGATCATTTTGGGTCCATTTCTTTTCATCAATGCCTTGGAGATGTTACTACTAATATATTTTCATATTATTTTTTCTTAATTTAACTAAAATTAGCTACTTTTGATTAAAATATCCAACTATCATATCTTAATTTATATACTTCATATTTACTGTACCAATATATTCTTATTATACAGTATTAATAGTTTTTATGTATTTATCTATGCAGCATAAAATTCAGCAGTTTTAAAATGTATAAAATATTTTTAAAAAATTTATTTAGTATGTATTTAAGGATGATAAATGAGACGGGTAGAATATCGCCATTCAAAATGGGTTTAGATTCAAATTATCGGGTTTTGATTTTGCTTGTCAGACCCGTCAGGTTCGGACTCTAATCAAGACTGAGCGAAATCCAACCCATACTAGAGGAGGGGCGGGTCATGTTTGGAAACATAGAACTTCGGGTCTTATATAAATTAAGCGGAACGAGTCTCTAAGGTCTAATCGAATCCACCCCAGACCCGTTCTATTCTCATTCCTAAAGTTACGGAGAATTCTAATTTAGATTGAGTCCGATCAAACCTGAATCAATTATATAGCAAGTGTAATATCTTTGTTTTATAGTTGGTGTACAGTTCATAAAAAAATGATCATTCGCACAGTAAATACATCACACTTATTTTGTAATTGATTAGTTTCCATCGAACCTAATTTGGGTAAAAAATTTCCCGTTTACTCTGAAACAAAGTCCTTTCTCCTGTCATATGTACATGGGCTAGTGGTTTTTGTAGGTTTGGATACATAATGTTTATGGTTCGGCCCCTAAACAAAGAGAACGCTCATAGAAATTGATTAGCCCAACAGGCCTAGACATCAAAAAGAGGATTTGGGCCTACCCCAAGCCCAACTGATGAAGCAAAACTATATTTTTTCGCTATTACAAATTTATTGCGCTGAAAATGTGGTAATTAAGCATCAGTAACAAATTCAAAATTTAAGAATAATTTTGCATGTAAGTTTTTTTATACATATTAAGGCGGAAAATTAAACCTGGTTTGAGCGTACTAAATAAATTCCATAGCAAGTCTAATAAATTTATTATATTAATCACTTTCATTAAACTGTACAAAAATTACATAATAACTAGTATATTATATTTGTTATATAATTAATTTAAATTTAAATAAATGCGATTTGGGTCAAAATTTTGTGGTTGAGGCAAAGCTGTGCTGACGAGGTCCGCTTTCCTGTCCGGAAATCCAGAACAAAGGTCTGTCCAGCACAGGCTAAAATGTGGTTCAGGTGGACTCACGTTTGTAAAGGAAAATGCTTGGAGTATACACCAATTTTGTTTTCACTTTCCCCGACCATCACATCTTCTCCCTTCCTAATGTTTCTTCTTTTCCACCCAAATGTTTGCAGTAACTTTTATTTTACGGTGAGAATAAATTATAAAAAATATTGTAAGTTTAATAGTAGTAAAATTTTTTATTGTTTTCAGACAAAGGTTAAAAGTGAAAAAGTAAAATAATAGAAGTTGGAGTGTTCCAAAAAACAACTAATACTTAGAATTTTATTGATGAGTTGTAAAAGTTGGTAGAAAGTTGCTTATAACTTTTTGTTTATATCAATTTAATTTAAACTGTTTAAAAATATAAGAGAAAATTATTTGTTTAGCCCTTTAAATTTACTCGTTTTAGTTTTAGTTTTAGTCTGATAACTTTCAAAATTTTTTAATTTTAGTCATTTGACTCAATTTCGGATAATTTTACCCCCACACAACTTTTTAAGAGCAATTTTAGTCCATATATATCCATTCATTTTGCATCTTGTAGCTAATGCTCGCCTAGAATGGTATAAGAGTTTAAATTTATTGAAAAAATATTTATTTATATTGCACTTAGAGCATTAAGATGGATTATTAGCCTTTATTATTAAAAAAGGCAAAATAGTCATATATTAGGCTAAAGGACCTAATCTACGCAAACTTGATAGATAAAAGACTAAATCTAAATTGTCAAAGATAAAAAAATCAGAATAAATTCAAAACCAAAATTATAAAACGAAAATTTTCTCTTTTTTCAAAAAATAAAAATTATAAAACATAAACGCTCTTTTCACCTTATTTTCAATATCGAGACATAACGTCAGTCATTATTGCTATAAATAAAATGTAGCGTGCAAAAGAGAACAATCAAAAAAGAAATCTCGTACGATTTGATAATTATAGATTGGTATGATTACCCCACTTTGAACTTTGTAATCATTATGGTCTAAAGCAAAACGAAACATGTCCTAACATGACCTATCTACCGCTCTTACTATATATATATATATATATTGAGCACCAAAACAAATATTTCTTACAAGAAAACCATGGCTACTACTCTTCCCAATTCATTCTTTACCACTCTCGTCATCTCCATCCTCCTCGCCTCCGTCCTCTACCAAGCCACCGGCGATGCCGATGATTTTTTGGTGGAACTCAATCAATCAAAGCCCGTCAAGGAAAAACTCAGCCATTTTCGTGTGTACTGGCACGACATTATAAGTGGTCGGGACCCAACATCAGTTCGAATCGTCAACTCGTCCACTCGTAATGGATTCGGAACAGTGAACATGATTGACAACCCACTAACCGTAGGGCCTGAACTGAGCTCCAAACTCGTCGGAAAGGCCCAAGGGTTTTACGCACTTGCGTCGCAAGAAGAGCTTGGCCTATTAATGACCATGAACTTCGTGTTCATCGAGGGGAAGTACAACGGCAGCACGATCACGGTGTTAGGGAGGAACGCCGTTTTGAATGAGGTGCGGGAGATGCCGGTGATTGGAGGAAGCGGGCTTTTCCGATTCGCTCGTGGCTACGTTCAGGCACGGACGCATATGTTTGATATTAAGACGGGAGATGCGACGGTTGAGTATAATGTTTATGTGATGCATTATTGATTAATTTCTCTTTAGAAAATTTTCAATGAGAGAATAATTGATGTGGGGTAGGTAAGTACAATATTATGCAATATTTTATCGTACTTGATTATGATATGGTTGGACTTTTGGGGTAGACAAATGCTGATTATTATTGCTAGAATATTGGGTCCATTTCTTTTGATTGAACATTCACGTACCTCTCGGATCTATCAGTAGTATGCAATTATTTTACATACATCACCTCCTCGTCTTTTATGTAATTATAAAAATTATATATGATAGCAAAAAGCCAGCGATAGTAATAAATTTAATATTTTTGAGAGTGTATTTGTAATTTTAAAAAAAATAGAGATGGTTGTGTAAGTGATGTTGATTATTTGGTAGGTGTGTTATAAATTTTTTAAAGAATAGGGATGATTTATGAAAATAAACTATTGATTAAGGAGTGTCGATGTAATTATTCCAATTAAATATGTTTTGTTTGGGTTAGTTTTGAAAGTATATTAAATCTTTTATTTTTATAATTCTTATTGAAATTATATATAAATCATTCTTTGTGTGGACGTGGGGTTTTAGTTTCTTGGAATTTAATCCGATTTATTACATTATCGGATGTTACTTTTAAATCTATTATATATATAAATATATATCTCATATTTTGTTATACATGAAAGTAACAAATATATCTGCAGTTTTTAACATTTCGAAAACTAAAGCAAGGACGTATAAATTTATAATAAATATAATCTTCTCATATTTATAAAAAAAATAATGGTATTATCTTTTTAGAATTATATTTAGAAATTTGTTTTTATATTTTAAAAATTATAAAAAGGGTTGAGTGGATCTAACCTGTCGAGTTTGGATCGAGTCTTCTACCTATAAAAGTCTTAAAATTATGAGTAACTTATAGTATTATTCTAAAATTAGGTTTAATTATACAAATATTTTTTATTTTTTATAAAATTATAAATATATGTAATTGTAAGTGCAGTCCGATCCTATTGAGTTGTGAAATTTTATACGAATACCCCTTAAGATATTTTACACTAACACCTCTTGACGGGTGTACCTATAATTTTACAAAGAACATGAAAATATTTATATAATTAGACACAATTTTAAAGGGATCTCGTTTACCTTAAATTTATCGCAACTTATTATTTTCATTAATTAAAAAAAATAGTTTGCTTTTATTTAAGGGTAACTTACATTAATATTTTCTGAGGTTAGACCTAATTATAGAAACATTACATGTCATTTGTAAAATTACAAATATATCCCTTGAGTGAAACTTTACACGAACACGTCTTGGGTAACTGCACTAACACCTCCTCAAGAAATGCACATATAATATTATAAAAAATATGAAATATTTATGTAATTAGTCTTAACTTTAGGATGTCTATATATATATAAAACCCTTTATTTAATTAATTAAACCCAACTCAAACATATACAAAACAGACAATGATTGGATGGTGGAAACTAAGTTAAAGTATATTTTTTCAATTAGCTTAATTACAAAAACACCCTTGTCCTATGGTTTTATAACATTCTTTAAGTGCTCATTTAATTTTTTTTTATTAATATATATCTGTTATATGTATGCACAATTCTGACCAAATAACGCCAATCAAAATCTTTTGAAAAATTTATTATTAAGAAAAAATTAAATAATTAAAAATTCATGTAGATATTAATGCATTACAAGGAATTAACACTTCAAATATCCGAAATATTTACTTTATTCTATTTTAGTAAAAGTAATGTGAAAAAGCAAAAATAAAGAATAAAGCTTTGCCAAGGAGAAAAGGACATAAATTCCTCTCTATAGTCCTCTTTTTTTTTTTAATTTTTATTTTGGTGTCCAGATAATAATATTCCACTTTGCCCTCACTATACTCTAAAACTTTTTTTCTACAAAATATTCTTCTCATCCCCAGGAATGTTGTGTATGGTCGGTTCCACGTGGCATGTGCTAATTGGCCTGTAGGGACCAAAGTTTGGAAAAACCCACAAAGTTTTTGGAGGATATAATGATCCATAAAAGTGGTGTAGAAGAAGAAGCTGTTTCTGCAAAACATGTAACATCTTAGTTAATATAGAGCGAGTTGGATCAAATTCAGACCATGGAGACCACTACTGAATTCACATTTGATATTGAAAGTGTCAGTCATTAATTAACGTTTCTCGATATTTAATAATATAAGACTGATCCATGTTGTCTTTTAACAACTTTTGCCTTCAAGAATATTTCCAATACCCCTCTTGCCTTTTCTCTCCTCCAATAAAACTCCCTATAAATAATGCCTCATCCTTCCCATATTCTCAGCCTCAACTCCTCAAGAATGGCTAGACACTACAACTCTTCCTACCATGAATTCTTCCAATACCTCTCACTCCCAATCCACTTTGTTTTCTTCCTAACCATAATCTTCCTCTTCTTGATCTTCACTTGGTACATAAACTATGACTACATGTTCGGGGACTTGATGGACCAGCTCAAGCTGAGTCTCATGGTGTTTCCTGTGCTTCTTCTGCTCACGGTCCACTGGCTGGCCGATGACCGGGAGCGTTTCCCTTTTGCCCTGAGCTTGCCGGAAAAGGACTCGCTTCATAGGGTTGGAGGCTCGCCGTTTGGGGTGGCCGTTCTGCTAGTGTTTCTTATGTTCATGATCGCCCATCATAGTTCCTTACAAGAACGGTGGTTTCCCTTGTTTAGACGATAAATACAATATGTAATGTGTACGAATCTACCGAAATCTTTAATATTTTCCCCTGTAAGAGAGAGAGAGAGAGAGAGAGAGTAATCCTTAACATGCATTATTTCCAAATGTGAATCAGAATTCACTCTTCCATTTTATTACTGTAAATTACAAAGAGTCTGCATACAAGTTTCCTGCAGTATGAAAGAACATGTCATGACAAAAGGTGGGATGAAAAGCGAGCTTATTACAATTATAACACACAAATCTGTCGAAACTGAGATCACATACACCCTTTTCTATATATTATCAAGAGACAATTGTGTTGAACCTCATATATACAATTGCGAGTAAAGATGTTTGCCGCAGGGTGTTTTGCAGGGAATAGCCTCAGGGTTCGCTCTTTGGTAGCCGACTGAGAACAGAGTGCTCAGGTTTGTGTTCACATTCATAATCAAGATGAACAAATGCCCTTTCAACTTCAGTAAGTTTTTCGATCTTTATCTGCAGAGTCTCGCCTATTGTATGAGCTTCTTTTAGGGGCAAATCTTCAGGAAGTTCGATATCAACCTAATGCCAGAAAAATCAACATTTACTCATGTGAAGGGGAAACCAAAGACTAGTAAAATCATCAAACTCATATTGCTAGTCGAGTAATGATGCCGTTCTGATTTAGATTACTTCACGACTAACCTCGACAAAATACAAAACACCAAAAGTGTAAGCACGGACTGTGTCAATACGCTTGACCTGAGGGTGCCTTATCACGAGATACGTCAATTTCTGCAATACTTCGGGAGGTGCTGATTGTCCAACTAGCGACACTGAATAAGATGAAAAATGAACTTAGGTGAGAGAAAAGACAAAGCTTATGCACATAATAGGAACACTTGATAACATTTCAGCACTCTAAGGCTATCTAATAGTGAAAGATATTTAGGAATGGTCACATTTATACTCCCTCAACTTTGATCAAACTATAGAAACTGTCCCTGCAGTTTAAATAATTTCACAGACTACAACTGAAGATGCTCTTATTACACAACACACCCTATCATGATGTTTTTATTATATACACTGTCTCATGGTGATGATTTTTTCATTACACAAGCAATCTCAATCAATAGTTTTATTACACTGACTTGTCCTGTCATTATATTTTCGGTATACAAACACCCTCTATCAGTGACGTTATCATTACACTGACACCTTCTCAAAGTAATAAAACCATCGGCGGCATGGGGTAAGATTTTTGTGATTTGACCATAATTTAGAGGGTGTTAGTGTCATTATATTATTTACGGAAAAGCTTTATTCTTGCTGATTCCAGCTTCATGAAAAACAATGTGAAGATGAAGGTAGAAATAGCACCTGCATTTTCTAGAACAGTACCAGACCAATTTGTAATTGTATAAACTGCAAGGATGATGGCACCGGCCGGATCGATCCACCAGAAGAACTTATCACCTAGGACTGCTGCTACTAAGCCTACTACATTTGTCACTACATCAAAATAATGGTCCTGTCCCCAACACCAGAGAAGTTAAGCACCTAGGCATTCAGAAGAAACTTTACGATAAAGATAGAAAGATACCTTTGCATAGGCACGGACAATGTTGTTTCCAGAACTTCTGCAGTAAAACCACAGAGCAAGTTTTACCACTGTAGCAGTTATCATAATTGAGTACAACCATACCAACTGATCTGAAGTCATCTTTTCAGTATGTTTATTTTCAACTAGTTGTTCTACAGCCTGGACCAAAACCTGAAAGCCTGAAAGGAAATGGGATGTTAAACTCTTAATTCTTTGAGTGCCATAGAGTTGAAGGCAAATTTCATTCATCACTCATGGACAGTTGCCCATGGAGGAAATGAAGCATCTCCAGTTCTAAAACTTGGGAGATTACTCAATCAAAGCAAATCTTCCTTCTCTTTACCTTTTGGCACACGCTGTACTGCCGGGATCAAATTTGCAATGCACATATTGGTACAAGTGCCCTAATTATATACAGTTGATGGTTAGTTATTTACTGTAATGGTACATCTACTCTATCCTAGTAAGAAAAATTTGAGCAGTAATGAACTTAAGAGCAATATCATCTCTAAACCACGTCACTTTTGTGCAGTTTCTCATTTGATTTTCCTTCTTAATTTCCGTGCACATTTACTAACCCGTCATGCAATTCCAAACAATTGCAATAGACAGCTCAAGTAGAAACCATGAAGTATCACGCAACTAATTTGACTACCCTAACTATGGAAGTTAATAGAAATGCAAAGTTGGCATAACAAATTCATCATGATTTGGTTGTGGTAAATGATAAACTGTACATGAGTCGAATGTCTTCCATGGAAAGCATAGGCAAAGATTTTAAAGCAGACGTACATACCAAGAGTGGCCATTATAGCTGCAAAGACGATAATCCCAACTGGCTGCACCCTCAACTTCCCAATAGGATACTTGTAAATGTTAACGTTTTTCATTGAGAGGTGGGTAAACCAGAGTATGCCACCAGCCATCAGATCAAGTAAGGAATCCAGGGTCGACGCAGCAATGGCTAGCGATCCGCTCTTTATCGTGGCATAGATCTAAAACAAACAAAATGTAGCAGTAATCAGACAGGAAAAGGATAACTTGGTGGCTTTTCAAGAAAGGACCTGACATAAATATTTTACTATGTTGTCCATCAATCACCAATATTAATGTCTTCTCTAAATACAACAAAACAAGATGGATATTATTCCATTCAGCTGGTCATCTAAACAACAGTTGACCTTAAATGCCAGCAGCAAAACATTTGCCCAGTTGGAGATCCTCATAGCTCTCTCCTGCTGTGCTTGCTCCTCTAGATCT
The DNA here is from genome assembly GCF_026168435.1 of Sesamum indicum. NCBI lineage: Eukaryota > Viridiplantae > Streptophyta > Magnoliopsida > Lamiales > Pedaliaceae > Sesamum > Sesamum indicum. The sequence goes on along the minus strand of NC_142665.1, from coordinate 4,317,442 downwards.
TCCTCATCTAAGCCATCAGACGACACCACGGAGTCGACCTCCTCAAATGATTTTAAGGTAGCAAATTGTCTTTCATAGTACTCCTCCTCTCCTACACAGTAAACAAAAATCCTGAATCAAGCAGGTTGCAAATAACCAAACACGGCAAGACAACTTCTAAACCAGTAGCATAATTAACAACAACAAACATATGAACTGCTTCTTACAAATTGTCAACAGATAACACAATAAAAGCAAAATGACATCTCGAACTAGAATATGCTCCCATGGAAATCTTTATTTAGAGGTAATAATCAAGAAAAAAAGAAACTTAACAGAAAATTTGCCATATCAAAACCAACAAAACTGTAAAGCCCCAAAACAGCATCAGAATCTTTTCTTTTTTACAGAACAAGAATCAGACAACAAGTATATACACATACCGCCACACATATACTAACAAACCCAGAGAAACACACACAACACTCAAAGAGCTAGCTTTTAACCACCTTTGCTCAAACCCTGAGCTCTAGAAAGATCAAAATGGGAAGGAGACTCAGGGTCAACTGCTGACCGGACCTTATCCGGCAGCCTGGAAATGAAATCACTACGGAGCGAATTCACAGAGTTGCGGCGACTGAGACGGCGGCGGCGCCCACTGCCACCCCTCTTCCACCCTTCCAACAGAGGGGATTTGGCGTCTACACCATTATCAGCCAAAGTCCGACTCTCTGCCTCCATTATAGGAAAGACTACTGCACTGTACTAGAGAAAAAAAACTTCTAAATATATCACTTATAATAATTATTAATTAATAAACATATTATACTTGATTCATGTGTATATATAATTTAAATTTTTATTATTCTTTTTTATAAAAATAAAAAATAATTTAATATTTTTATTAATTTTCAATAAAATACTTTTTTATGCTTTTTTTTTTTTTAAAAAAGTCATTTTGCATAGAAAAAAGAATATGTTTGAAATAATTTTTATCGATATATCTCGCGTCAGCTAAAAATTCCTATTCTAATTTCCTCAAATTTAATAAATAATACTAGCAATTTAAGCACATTCGATATATCTGCATAATTAAAATTTTATAATATTTATTCAATTAAATAAAAAAAGAAAGATAAACAAAATAATTGATTAAAACGAATAAACTTCGATAAAAGTACGTAAATAATAAATTATCAATAAAAAAAATATGATATTGATAGGAGAAATAAAATTAATCAGGGCATTTTGAGGTCATGGTAACTATTTAAGGGGTCTTCCCCATATAATATAGATAGATAGATAATAAGTGAATTAATAGTATTTAATAAAAATAAATTTAGAACATAATTTTTTACTATATAATTGTAATTATTATGAGAAGGACAGCTTGATTTGAAGTGTCGTTGTCTGTTGGTTGATAGTTATAGTGGTAGAATTTAATTTTATGTACTGGATATATTATATGATGTAAATATTTTATTTGGGAATCACATAAAAAAATAAATTATTATTTTCGATGGGAAATTTTAATCTAATAGGTTGGTTGAGCCTAATTTAATTATCAAATTGTCAGGAATTATGATTTAATATAATATCTTACCTAGCAAAGAAATTAAAATTAACATCAATGTTTTTCTTTTTTGGGTAAGAAACGATATAATATTGACAGGACTATATATAATATATATTTTATTATATATATTACCAATTTTTTATGAAATTAAAATATATAGTATAAAAAGTATCGAGATAAAATATTTTATATTAAGTGAGATTGACAAAGAAGTGAATTTTGGGGACACATGTAGCCAAGTTCGAAGTATGTTCGTGTCTGACACTATAATAGATGATTTTTTGAAGAGTCGGTCCATTACAAATTGGTGGTATAGATCAATAAAAAGAAAAAACATAGCAATAAATATACATACGTAGATTTATGTGTGTGTTTATTTTGGTTCGAGAACATGAAGGTGAATATTTCTGCTATTAATAAACGTAATTTTGTGAAAAAAATAATAGTGTTGGATTTAAAAAATTATAGTCTATAATAAAAGCTCAGCCCTTGAATAAACCAATTTAATTGTTACTAAGTAAATTTACAAAATAGTCCCCACTCAAAACTAGAAATTATATATATATATATATATATATATTTTGTTTAAAACACACCTCCAAGATTCATCAGTTTTGGTGGGTTTGCATCAGAACTGGTCATGTTTGCAATTATATAAATTAATTTTTTATTACATGTGAAATTTTGAACTTTTTAACTTAATTTTGTTTAGGAGATGGACCGAATATGGTCTGACAGAATAAGTTGATTAATAACTCAATTATGATTTATATCCCCTCCCTAAACCAAAATTAATGTGGCATCCCCTCCATTTGTTTCTTCTCCTACAACAAGTCCAAATATATTTTTGGACAAATTACAGAGATTTTTGAATCAACACAAAAACTTACTTATGAAGGTTCCAGATTTGAGGCATGACAACATTCTCAATCATGATGGCATTGAACATGAACAAGAGTTGGACGTTGATGCTGAGTGAGTTGGATCTGAATCTGCATCAGCGGGAGATACAGATGATGATGCTGCTGTTGAGTTGCTGCCTTTCCTCTTCTTTTCATTTTGGTGCTTCTTACTTCTTGCTCGATCAGCTTTGGACACAATTTCCGAGACAGTAAAACCCGCAACTTCAAAGTTGCCTGATCTTTGAGGAAGCAAAGCATTTCGAACTATTACGTCAACTCCATCATACGTCCAAACGCCTAACTGAGCTTCTCCTTTGAGTCCAATGGCAAACCAACCAAGACCAGCGGCAGCTATATCGACAGAGCTTGAATCCCACGTGCTGCCACTAACACGAAATTCCTTTTTCACCCAATTCCCCAGTTCCTCAACTCTACCTTCCCCAATTGGAGGCTGAAACCAGTAAGTATAGGAAAGAAGTTAATGACATCCTAACTGAGGAGAGGAGGTTAAAACATTGAGAAATTGCAATTGTCCCATGGAATGCATGTCAAAATCGAAAATAAGAGGTCCTCTCATGTACCAGGCAATCTTAAAACATGATAGAGACATCATCACACTTTCTTACTGACAACCATATAAACCATCGGTGAACATGCAGATTAATTACCTGACCATCTGGCGATAAGAGAACGTAAGTAACAAATATTACATATTTTTAACAACTTTTTAAATTTATAAGCTACATCTGAATGTGTCCACCAGAATCAAGTTTATTAAATCTGCCCACAGTAATTTTCAAATTTCAAAATCAGTACTCAGAACCGAAACAAACATTATTAACTGTGAGCATCATCTCAAAGTAGGGTAAATATATTCCAGATGAAGTAACTGAATTACAGGTTCTGTAGACTAATTGCTATTCATTAGCTGTAGTCAACATTCAAAGACAGTTTCAAAGACAGCACAAAACTGTTATAGAGTCTGACACTAATGTCAAGGTTACTTTGGTGCCTATCTGGCCACCCCCATCCCTGATCAGAAACGGCACAAATACCAGAACACTCAATTGTGTGAGTTTGATTGCAAAGATAGACCAAGAGACAGTTGTATACTCAACCTGTAAATTAGTGAAGCACATAAAGTATGTCACAAATTTGTAAAGCATTCAATCATGTTGACAACCAGGTAAAGACCAAAAAAAATGTTGTTTTGATGGTTTAATCATCACGAATGGCAGAACAAGCAAACATGAGTAACATATGGAAGATCACAGAATAACATGAAGCTAGGAAGCAAAATCATGAACCACACCAGCTAGCACACTGTACCTGTAATTGACGGCCAAAATGTTCTTCCAACATTGTGCACGCATTCTCCGTCTTTCCCATGTGCAAAGGAAGCAGAGGAGATGCCCATACAGTAACATAAAGGGAATCTACTGAAGATTCTTCAACGTCCAACCTCAAGAGTCCACCAATATGAACTGAATGTCCTGCCTGCATAGTAGAAGATCACCTAATTATACCTGATCTGGCTTTTCACCAAATGAACAAGATAGCACCTCACTCAAAGCAAAGAAAGGAGAGTCTCCAGAGTTTTTTTTTTATTCCGTCGATTTGAAAGGGAAGTCAAGATTGGAGTGGAGCATGGAATAAAGTTTTCACCAAATAAACTGTTGCTTTCTTCAGGAAATCATAAGAAACAATAAAGACACTTGTCCAGGCAATTACTGGTTTTATTAGAAGAGTCCAATTTTCTTTATTTGTACATCCACCACTCCCTATACCAGATTTTAAAACCTAAACCTACCATTTAAGTTACAAAGACCACATACTTAAACGTATAACAGCCAAAGAGGACTGTTGCAAAGTCAGAGTAACAACGATTAGAACCATAACAATGCAACCAAGCCAGTATTCAGCAACCTGAAAGGAGATGCCATCAATTTTGAGAAATTTACTGCCGTTACAAGCAAAAGCAATCAATCATTACTGGGTTCATCCTCAGCATTTCTCACATGCACAGGTTGAGATCAACTAGAGCAAGCAACACAGAGCATTAAGTTGAATGCCCTGATTCATTTACCAGCAGGAAGACTAACCTTGATTCTGTATGTCCTTGGCTTCAACTCCTTCTCAATACGAATTAGCTTCTGCTCCTCCATTGTCAACCTAGTTGAAATTTGATGAGGATGCAAAAGCCCCGGAGTGTCGAGCAACTTAGCTTTCCCAGGAAGGACTCCCTCCATCCTCACAATTCCCAAGGTGGTGCCTGGCACTGGTGCCTCTGTTAAATGAGTTGCTGTCGTGCCAAGACATTTCCCTATTGTATTAATCAAAGTGCTCTTCCCGGCGTTCTGTGCTCCCACTGCCCACACATTTCCTCTTTGCCCTGCAAACTTAACCACATCATCCACCAATGTCTTCATTCCCCAGTCTCTCATAGCGCTCACCAAGTGCACGCTAGTTATCTTCCCTGCCCCACCTTCCCTTGCCCGTGTCCGCACCCAATGCTCAAGTCTAGTCGGTGAAATACTGCTAGGCAAAAGATCAATCTTCGTCACAACCAACAGAACCCTTGGTATATTCCCTGATTTTCCTTCCTTCCATGATCGCGCATTCTCATCGATAGTCTTGGAGACTGAACTTGCCACCTTCCTAGGAAACGAACCATCAAAATCTGCGGCATCCACCACCAACAAAACCACAGTCCTAGCCCCACCTATCGACATCAACCTCCTACCCACAGTGTGATCAAAATCGAAATCCGGCAACAAGTTCTCAACACCCGGGTCCTTCACCTTAGCATAGAACCTCAGACTGTGACACCTGGAACACACAACAGGCTTCTGACTAGCATTTTTGTCATATGGGCTTCCACGATATTCAACATTATAAGACATTTTATCAAACACCTGATCTTCCATTTCAAGGATCTCATTTCCTTCCACATCCATGATCTCATTCGCAAGTCCTCTCTTAATGGAATCCGTGATTTCAGACTCATCCGATACAGGAGTCATTCTCTTGAACTTCTTATAGTTCGGACCCTTAGTTGAGGGCTGTAAAAAAAACCCGGGTTGCTTAGGGTCAAAATCTTGCATTTGGATACCACAGCCTGGGCAAATGGGGAAGGCTTGCTCAGTGGCCTCCTCGTAATTCCCATCACGGCTCAGCGGTAAATTTGAAAAAGATTGTTTCTTTAGAGTTTCTGAAGAGAAGGGTTTTGCCAAGAAGAAAAACGGCAGGGTTTTAGTAGGGTTTTGGGAAACCGAGAACACGGATGAAGGATCGATGGTTGGTGACTGGAGGAAGTTAGATACAGGTCCTCTGTATGTATAGGTAGTGAGAGAAAATGGGGTGAGAAGCTTTCTAAGCCTTGATGGTGAGAGGTTTCTCACAATCATTTTTCTTTTTATGTGGTTTTCTACTCTTGTTTTCAGCTTTCAGCCATGGAGGTTTTGAATGCTTTTCTCTGCAAATCGCAATGTGACCAATGAGATTTAACTCAAACTCGCACTTTTAATGTTTTGATGAAATCGTATCGGTTTCTTCTAATCTTTTAAGGCGCATTTCTTTTGTTTTGATAGATAGATATAAAAACATTTACAAACTGGGAATGTTTTCTGAACTAATTATTTATTCAATTTAGTCTAAGTTGAAAATTCATTATTTTTGGGATAGCAAAAAGTTCTTATAATCCGACAAGAGTTAAACTGTTGGTCAATAATGAGAAAATTGTATTTTTGGTACAAAATTTTACGGTAGATTGCAACTTTCATACCATGCTTTTAAAAAAAGTTAAATGCAAAATACCCCATGTGTTATATGAAATAAGCAAATTACTTCTTTATAAATAGAAAAATTGAGCAATTACACCTCTCACGCAAGTTCGTATAATTCACACGTTTTTGCTTTAATTTTTTATTTTAATTCACGCGGTCAGTAACCAAACCAAATTCAAACACATTTTTTCAAATTTTATAATAATTTAAACAAGTTTTTACAATAATGAGTTCAATTCAGTTTGACTCGACTCGATTTGTTTACATTTCTGTGAATGAGCAAGTGAATCTCCATTAATGTGCAGAACATGCAAACATATGATGAATTCTTGATCTCTGAGCAATTTGCAGGCAGAAGAAGGACAAGAGAACATCTGCTCAACTTCACCTTTTCTCCATTTTTCACATATAACACAATTTATGGAACAACATTTGATAACTACATCTTCCACACAAGAACCAGTTAACCAGAGCAATTCTACAGACCAACTTCTTATGTTAAATCAGTCTGTAGAGCTAAGTCTACTGAAAATCAGCCCACATCATCATGTAATTAATTCATTTACAGTGATTCATTCACATGTATGCTTGTTGTTTATTCTTATGTTTGTTCTTTCCATATTCGTCCGGCGACCCTCAGCTTCAGCTCTTGCCGGTTGCCTCCAGAGAAGAAGAGGGCCATGTTTCGTTGGATGATCAGCCCGTCCATGCTGTCTCGGACTTTTGTATGACTGTCCCGGATGCTCCGAGGAACTCCTTGCCATGTCAGCTTTCTGCCGTTTGAGCCGACTTCCAAGCTGTAACTGAACTTTCTTGCTTCAAGGTCGTCGCCCATGAACCGGATGAACGCCATGTATACGGGAGCCGTTCCTAGATTGAAGGCCTCAAAGTGCAGGCAGAACTGGTAGCCGTAACAGTTGAATACCTGAGGACGGATTTAGGCCATCAACATATGAATACCTACGTACAAGATGATAAGGGAGCGTAGCTGTGGTTGACATCTATTTCTTAATTCATCCTTTCTAACGAACAACTGAGAATAGTCCACAAAAAGAGGCAGAGACGGGGACGAAAAAGAGACCACTTACAGTTAACATCCATGTTGCATTTTCAACGTCATGCGGATTGGACTTGACATATCTGTGGTTAAAAGTACAACCATCATGCATATCAACCTTGTGGTCACTCTTGAGATGTGCAACAAGAAACGGGATATCACCCGTGACAGGGCATTCAGCTCCGGCGTAAGGGCAACTGTAGGGACGGAACGTGCAATTCTGTTCATGCCTCAGCCTGCTCTGATAGGGAAAAATATCTTGACAGCCGAGAATCTGGTATCTGCAGGGCAGTTCAAGTGATTCTGCAACTCGCTCAAGTGCCAAGCACCTTATGTTCCCCAGTTCATGACGGCAAATTGGGCAACAACGTACTTTCGCCTGACACTTCGAGCATAAAGTATGGCCGTTTGGGCACTACAGAGGAAAAATGGTAACAGCATATACATCAGCTTCACTTGCTTCCATAAAAAGACGCAAAAATATTTCCCTCTCATAAGAAAAAAAAATCACCTCTGTAGTTGTTATTTTCTGTTTATGGACCATAACATTGACAATTCAGTTATGATGAACTTGCTGCATACGATATTAAAGGTGCATTACATCTCACATTGTTCTGCAACTTTAACGAGTAGGCAAACTTCGCTAGGTAAAAGAGCAGCTGGACTAATTCACGTTTCCAAGAATAATAGTACCGAAGGTGAATTGTTTTCTGTAACAAAAGTTTTCTGAATGGAAAACAGTTTCGTGCTCAACCCGACATGCCATTATCATCATCACAGCAAAAGCTGCTTTAAACTAACAAAAGCACAAAACAGAAAATTCAGCCAGCAACTCACAAGGCAAAACCACCAGAATATAATTCTGCTTAAACCGCAAACCAAGAAAGACCATCATATAGTATCTACCATGATGCAATGGAAGAAGTAATCTTGGGACCAAAAAGTAAAAGCTATTTCATTAGAGTTCAATCATGGTTATCAGATTAAGCTAATTTAGGGCCTCTGACTACAACAGTGAAATGGTGTCTGAGTTTGGTCTGAAGAATCATCTGACTGACAATGGTAGTGATAAAACTGGCAGTAGAGTTTTGATTTAGACCAAATTAGTTGGTAGAAGTCAAAGATGGATAATATGGTTCGATAGGTGATGTGTGATTTTGATGGACTCATAGAGATTGGTTTGACGTTGTGTCATATGGAAGGCAGCAAGAGAAGCAAAGGAGAGGAGCTTTTTGTTCTTCTTTATTATGTTCTGAGATAAATGATTGGTTTTAGTACATTATAGCTTGTCGAAAGAGTATTATCAAAACAAAGTAACATAGAGCATTCACTTTGGACCATCCCGAAAAGCAGAAACTTGCTGTCTCAGCTATTCCTAGATTTCTCAAACATGTGCTCTGGGGCTATCACTTCGACTCGAGTTACTAGGTGAAGGATAAACCTAGACTCTGCTCATGCCATTCACACAAACATCAACCTTCTCTTCTCGTTTTTAAGTTGACAAGATATTGATACATTGCATGCAGACCCTCCAAAGAGCCAAAATAATAAATATCATCACTGAAAGTAATAAATTCTGCAATAGTTATGTTGTGCTAGCTAAACAAAACATGTGTACCAATCTAGGGAAGGAGGTAATTCACAACTCAGCCTTTTCCTCACATGCGGCAATTATAACAACTTCTGGTGCCATATTATAGGAATGTCAACTCAATTCCAATCTCCATTAAAGTCTTTGACTGAGCATCCAACTACGATTCGTAATATATGTTAAGAGTTCTAATTGGTTAGAAATTGTACTGCAAATGTTTATTTGTAATATATGAATCCTTAAAAATATCAGTATGAAAGCAGACTAGTGGGCAGCATAACAGAAGGTATAAACTCCGGAGCAATGTGTTATTAACTAAATCTTGAAAGCCTAAACTCGGAACCACATTTTAGTTGTTTAATCATGCAAATATAGAAGCAGACAAGCTAGATAAACTACACAAAGCGAATTACAAGAGAAGTTACCTGGTGAATTGGAGGGTACATAACATCCATACAAACAGGGCATTCAAGTAGTTCATGCACAGCAGTATTTGATGCTATGCCGCGCTTTGCACCATTAAGAGTCGAAAACTTCCTACGAGGAGACCTTCTGTATTCAACAATCTCAGGTGCAATATCATAATCGACATTGCGGGACTCCATTATTTCCCCAATGGTGCTACCTCCTGGGGTCATGATCTTTTCCCAAAACCTAAGTGTGCTGAATTCCTGCCAACGTAGCCAGTGTGCAAAGTTAACTGGGCGAAAGTTTCACTTAATGGTAAAATTGCAGTAGCCGTCATAATGGAGAATATGGTACCAAAAGACCTCAAAATGAAACAAGTTGTTTTGTTATCACATCATTCCAAAAAATTCTTTTGCAACTTTTATTCAAAGTCATATTGCATTGAGAGCATACTGTAACAGTGAAGAAATTTAAGAGCAACCGAAATTCAGAAAAGATCTTGCAATTGCAACTGATCCATCCAAAGATCAAATAATTATTCCTTCCTAATAGTGTTATTTTTCTTTAGGCTCCAAAATCCGCCTCTAACTAAGATGTAGTACATTATGTTATCATTTATATGTAAAACATCAAGCATGCCTTTTAATCCTCTGAAACTAGGCGGAGTTTTCATTTCTCGTTCAACTTTCGCAGTGCATTGGCAATTTAAAGTTAGAAATGTTATATATAGATGCAACGGCAGTTGAAGATCAACTACTTTGTACGAAACTCCGAAGTATATGTTGATCCGAACTAATTTGTATTTCTCATATTCTGATAAGACATGGAAATTATTGCTAGGTTTTAATCCCATCCCAAAATACCAGATATCCTATTTATGCTACTGGCTGGAAAGGGGAGGAGGATAGAGGGAAAGTATAATGTTCTTCCCCACCATATATTGTACTAAAACGCATAATAAAAGAACAAGGGGGGCATGAATTTCCTAGCCTAAGCATACATTATAGCATGTATACACAATGAAAGCATCCCAAGCTCCCTCCAAGGACAGACAGCACGTTGACAAGAGTGGTGTAATTATGCATTTATGCGAAGCCGAGACAAACTACATTCTACTTCCCACAAGAAGAGAAAAGTGTTTCTGATTGCTACCAGTGTATATAAAAGTGAAATTTGTCTATGTACCTGAATCCCTCTGATGCAGAAACAAACACCAGTGACTCAAGAAAACATCTCGATGGAAGGTTATCACCTTAATAGTTCCATGTACAGAGACACACATATATGACAGTGAATGGTCAAAGAAGAAAACAAAAAAAACAAAGCCAATTAATTATGAAATCTCGACTTCCTGAACCATTAAATACTTTGCCTTTTTAGGCCAATGAGATAAAGCTAAGCGTAATTTTTCGAGTAGAATCCCCCCCAAAGAAAACCTCTCCACAAGCCCAGAGTACAATATAATTATGCATAATTTCGGTCACATCAAAGTGGAATCTTGTAAATTAGGAACTAAATTTAACAGTACTAACCGCAGACAAAGAAAGCAAATAATCATAAGCACCACACAGAATTTATGCCACACGATCAACATAAGGCAATTTTTATTTATCCTTTTTCTCTTTTTGACACCTCTAGAAAACTGAAAATCAGAATTGCAATCCACAAGCAATCATCATTCAAATATCAAATCTTGATATCTACACTTCCCTTCTTTTTTCACATTAATCTGGACCGACATTCTCACATTCACAAACAATTACCAGAAAACTAAAACCAGCCCAGAAACAGAAAATTAAATCAAAGCCGAGTAGTGATCCATCCTCACAAGCTCCAAGATAACCAAAAATCAGCTCTTGAATTTTTCCACCTCCAGCACTCAAAAACCAAAATAGCAAGCTCAGCTGTTCCCTCTAACACACTTTTCCTCCAAACCCACAGAAGAATAAAATTCAAACAAAAAAAATCAAGATCAGGGTTTCTTTTCCCCTTTCTTGGAATTAAAAAAAAAAAAATCAAAGTTCGCACCTTTGAAACAAGAAACAGATGAAAAAGAGAAGGGTCAGAAACTTACCAAGAAAAGCAAAACAACCCAGAAATGGCTTCAAATACAATCAACCCATGCTCGAGTAATCAATAATTGGATTCTCAGAACACATAATCACGCCTTCAAGACAAAGCAGAGGGGGAGTGTGTGCTGAGGTGGAGCTCAATCCTTAAAGCCCGTTTCCTTTTTTCCAATATTTACGTGTCTAATTTGGCCTTATTTACAACTCCAAGAACATCAGAACATATACATACATGAGACAGACTATATGGATAAACAGCTGCGTGTGTGTGTGAAATTTCTACAGTTACTCTCTGCTGTGGTTCACCGGTAGTCCGAGTCAAAGGTCTTAGGTTGTCACAATCTAAACATCCATTATGGGTTCATAGTTTCAAATTGACTGTTCTTTGGGTGCAATGTGTCAGGATGTGTTTGTGTGTATTTTTTTTGTATTTTTGATTTGTTTATAATAATATTTCAAATGTGGGAATATTTTTTTTTAAATATGTTTAGTAAAGAAACTATATAAAATTAAAACAAGAAATTCAGTTGAAAATTAATTAACTTTACTTTTCAGATGCAATCAATAACTTATATTTGCTTGCCCATTAAATATAATTAGATTCTTATTATAATATTATTAAATTTTGTCATTGTCTTTCATCCGTTTCACTGAACCAAATACGATGAACAATACTATACCAACTAGTTGTTATTTTCACCTCAATTTTATATGTATATATTTTTTTAATATTTTACATTTATTTATTATATTGTATGGTAGAATAGGTATGAAACTTAAATTTAGTTTTATTTTAAAATTCTATTAAAATAAAAAATATTTAGATTAATTAATAAGATATTTGCCAGTGTTACAACACCAATAAATTTTTTATTTAAACAAAAAAATATTTTTATTATTTTAAAATTATTATAAGTGTCGCTTTAATGCATTATTAGAAGTGTATATTATTATTCTGTTAAATTTATATTAAAAAATGTATATTTATATGTGTATTGAGATGAGAAGATCCTGAAAATATAAAAACAAACATATTTAAACAGAAATTAAAAATAAAATAGGAAACAAACAGGGCCGTATGAACCACGTAGAGTTTCCCCAATTGGTACAGGTAGGCAGATTTTTGGGATTGTTTAAAGCAGTAATTTAATATGGGTTTGTTTGGTTGTGTGAAGTGATTTGAAATTTCTATTTTTTGTGGATTATTTGGTGCCAAGTGTTGGTAGTTTTGAGGCTGCTAATTACTGGTATAGGGACTTTTGATTATTTTAAATATATGCATTCATGATTAGTTGGTTGTGAATGATTGAAAGAGGACATAAATCCAACTAAAATAGGTTGAGTTTTTGTCTAAATTATCAAGTTTGGGTCTCGACACAAATTCTTATTGAATTTAGGGCAAAATCAACCCTAAATAATATTTATAAATTTATTTAAAATCTTTATTAATATCTTTTATGTAATAATAACTTATTAGGTATCTATAATAATGATTTTAACTTTTTAAAAAATTATAATTCTTAATTGAAGAAAATAAAAAAATTTCAAGTTAAATCCATTAATCCAGAACCGAGTTAGGGTGGGGATTGGTTTGAGACGAAGCAAGGCGGATTTTTTGGTCCAACTAGAATCGAGGGGGTTGTGCCTAAAGTTGGGGCAAGACGAGTTCGGGACAATTACAAAAAATAAGTGGGACAGGTCTTAAATCCGACAAAATCCATTTCATTGTCACTCTTAAACATAATCTTCTCATTTGGCCTATCATCTTAAGATAAAAATAAAAATGAGAATAAAGAATTTTGTCTTGTTTGATTACTTGCGATGCGTCTAAAGATGAGGCGTTATTTTTAACAAAAATTCATCAAATTGCATTACGATATATAATATTTTGAAGATCAAATTAGATATTTGATAATTTATAAGATATTAAAAAATATTTACCAACATTTAAAAAAAAATAGATACATAACATTCCGAAATAAGATGCCATCAGTTTATAAGTTATGGTCTTTTCTAACTTATTTTAAAATTAGGATAAATTATATAAAATTCCTCTATATTTTAATTATTTTAGCTAAAACCCGTCTGTTAATTTTATAGGTAAAAAATTTTCTGTATTTTTTAAAATAATGCACATTCTCTACAGGGATTAATTTCCATCGAAGACAAAATATTTTATTGCCTTTTAAATAATACAGGGGGTTCGCGCTATTTTCCTGAAACATCACTCATATTATTTGGCATTGTGGATCATATTCATGGGCTCAGAAGAGATTATGTAGCCCAATACATAAAGCAATATATGTTTTCAAATGGACCCTTTTTACATTCAATCCAAATTGCCAGTTACAAGGTTCAGGAGATTTTTTTTTTTTTCGGAAAAATTTAAAAAATTATAAATACCTAATCAAATAAAATAAATTATGTAACGTCTAGATGGTGGGTAGAAATTACTATTTTACCATTGTTGATTTTTTTTTTCTCTTTTCTAAAAAGTATTTGAAAAATATGAAAAAAATTGAGGCTGGTAAAATAAATAATCAGAGGGAATATTAGTCTATAAACATATTTTAAAGAAATTTAAAAATACATACAGTTATAATTCATAATCGAAAAGGGTATTTTGGCCAGTTCACCATAAAAAATTGGAGAAAAACCTAACGGATGTTGGCTCGTTGTTAAACGGACGCTAAAATCAAAAGGGCATTTATAACTTTTTAAAATAATAAAAAGGTATTTGTAATTATACTAAAATTCAAGAAAGTGGTTGTAATTTACCGTATTAATATATATATATATATATATATATATTATGATCTCAATAAATAATTAAATATCATTATCAATAGTATGGTAAAGTTGATCCGTTTATACTATTTATTAAGAAGGAGATCTTTGTATTCACTACCTGTGTATGGATCGAAATATCCTCAGATATATTTATTTTTTCTGTAAGATAATCGTCGCTTTATCTAATTGGCTTTTTATCAACAATTTTTTTTATTTATACACAAGTAAAATCAATTCATTTTATCAGTTTCGGCTAATTATTCAACTTTATCTTTATAAATAAATATAATAAATAAAATAAGATGATAAAACTTTTAAATGTTAATAGTGATAATTTACGATTAATATAATTAAAATTGAACAATCTTATCAAATTCTTTTTTTTAAATGTGACTCGTTATTTCTTGTAAAAAACTTATTAACTCGTATATTATTTTTTTATATTTCATAAATATTTCATTTAAATGTTATCAAATGCTTTATAATATTTTTCAATCTTAAATATTTTTTAAAAATTATAAACTCACCCCAAACACTTTTGGTGGGACTAAACTTACAATCTGACTTATATTTATTTATGAAATGTTGATGATAGATTCTTGACATAGTTCTTTTATGATCCCATTTGTCATAGGGACCAAAAATTGATATGCGAAAATATTTTTAAATAAATCGAATATAATTATTTCTATCAAATATCAATATCAAACACAGACTATTACAACAATCATATCCTAATCAATAATATCAAATAAATTAAATTTACCCACCATTTACTATTAGAGTAGACAACACCTATTAAGTAATGGAAACAACATTCCACGCATATAGTGGGGTCTGAACCTATGACCTCTAAGGTTGATTGTGGAGTCTCGACTGCACCAATTAAACTAAGCTTTATTGACAGATACATATATTGTTAACGGGGTTGTGAAGTATCACTTCTATTTTTCTGTATTCGGATCAAGAAAAGCGTTGAAATGCTTTCGTGGGGTTGTTGAGCTCCTCCACCTTTTCACGACTTACCCAAACATTTCACTAAATTAGGAGGAAGGAATAGTTTGGCTAGACCCTACAGAAAAAAGGGAATAACCATCATCTCCAATAATCAATAGATTTCAAGACTGAACATTACAGCAGGTTTTTCGATATTTGTTGATTGAGTTGATAAAAACGAATCACTTTTATTTTTTTTTAATGGATATAATAACTGTATTATGAATAATTTATAATGGACTCTTGTAAATTCACACAGGTTAACACCCCGACCCATCAAGCCGAAAATCAATTAATTTTTTTTTTGTACTCACAAAGAAAAAGAAAAAGAAAAAAAAAAGTTGCATGGATTTATTTAAGAAAGGGATATTTACACTCCCTGTGAGGTTTGGTGTAATTACATGTAGACACCTTATAATTTGAAAAATCACATCTAACAACGGTGAGGTTTGCTTTCGTCTAACAAATAGGTCCCTCTATTAGTCAAAATTCACTAAATTTACTGATATTGATAAAAAAATCAAAGAAAAATATATATTAATCCCTGATTGACTTATTGCAAATTAAATAAATATTTTTATGACTAAATTACCCTTATACGTTATCATGTGTGAATGCATGCGATAAGGTATATCTTTGAACCATGTGAGGAAGTATATCTTCACCGTTATAAGAGTAAATTATTTGACTTGCAATAGATCAGTAATCAGTCAATTAAAAGTAAATATCAATTTTCATACAAATTTTTTGTTAGTATCAGTAAATTCAGTGAATTTTGATTAATGAATAAATTTATTTACTAAATAAAAACAAACCTTTGAAACGTAAAATATAATTTTTTAAATTATAAAATATATATATATATATAATTATATCAAATTTTAAATGAGAAGAACGTAATCATCCCTTTTAAAAAAGGTAAAGCAAAGATGACTTTTATGCTGAAATAGAGCTGAAACATGGGATGCCTTTCCACTCCAACACAACACACATCCGCGTGCCATTGACCGACTGATTGAGACACCCCCAAATTACCACACCCCACCCCCACCCCCACCCCCACCCCATGATCATTGTGTTTTTCCTCTCTTATCAACTTGTCTATATCTCTTCTATTTATTTCGTCTTTCAATCACATTTTAATATCACATATTAACTCGAAATATTATTATATGCATAATCGTATTTTATATTTTATTTAATATACGCATTTCATGTGTACATAATTTATTAATCAAAAAAGAGATAATTATACTCTTATTCCTTGAAGTTTGGTGTAATTACACATAGATTCTCTGTGGTTTGAAAAATTAAATCAATACTCTTAAGGTTTGCTTCTATCTAATATATAAATTCCTTTATTAGTCAAAATTCACTGAATTTGTTGATATTAACAAAAAAGATTGAATGAAAATTGATATATACCCTCGATTGACTTATAACTTACTTATCACATGTCAAACAATTTTTTTCAACAAGAGAATGATATTGTGAGGTGCATTAGAAGAATGATTGCATAATAGTAGGCATATTTATGAATTATGGGCATGCTGTGTCCTCCACTCCACTCCCTTTTCTTTCTACATCTTCATCACCTCATTCATTCTTCTTTTGTCTTAATCACAATAAATTAGTATTTTTTTTCTCTAAACTTTCTTACTATATATGTATTTTGTTTGCTTGCTTATGTACATGTGCTTTCCAATATTTTAATACACTAAAATTCATTCTAGTATTTAAATGTTTGTATTATAAATAGACAAATCTGATAAAATCTCAATGCAATATGCATGTTTTCGAGCTTTACGAGATTCTTGGACACCAAAATTTTAAAGGGCTCGTCGACTTAACATTTATGACTTCTTTGAAATCTTGTAATACATTGCAAAATGATGGATAATTCTTTTGAAATAGAGAGTAAATTAAAATTCTAACAACTTCCTTAAATTTTATTTGTATTTACTAGAAATTGCTAATATCTCCTGAAATTCAAAATCTTATCTTATTCAGACAAGAGTACATCAAGATCCGATTTTTTATATAATAAGCGTATAAATTATAGAATTTTTTATATAAATTTAGTCAAATATCCTCTATAAATACCGTTTACTCACAAAAAGAAAACCAATTATCAATATTTTCAGACTTTCTTAGATTTCGTTTGCCTTGTAATAATCTATACTATTATGACGACAAAAGGTACTATAGATACAAAGTAACAGTTTTGACATCACTGTACCAATTTTTCTTTTTTGATCCCAAAAATATCTTTTAACTGATAAAATAGTTAACTTATTCAACTTTTTAAATTTTGCATCAATTAATAAATTAATTTTATTATTTTTTTAATATAATATGTCGGCTTATATATTTCACTTTTATTTATATTTCACTTTTATTTATAACAGCGTATCAAGACGACGACCAGTGTATACATACCAACAAGATTGGCTTCCCATTTGACCTAATTGATGAGAGAGATGTGTTTGTTTTGAGTTGGATGAAAGAGGAACAAGTAATGTGGGAGTGGAAGAGGGGGTGGTGGTGGTGGTGGAAGATACCATGATGTCAAATGTTATCATTAATTCCTTGGGTAATAATTAGGTGTTGGGACATATGGACCCACTTCTTTTATTACTACCATCCAAACATGACCTTATTGCCCTAAGGTGTTGGGTGAAATAATTAATAAATGTTTTTATGGTATTGTCAAAGTGGCCACTCTCTATCACACCATCAATTTATTTATTTTTTTCTAATTGAGGATTGCTTCTTTTTGAATTTTGCTTTTTAGACCTTTTTTTCTTGTTAAAGGAAGCAACCCTTTTTGTTGCCAACAATAAATATTTAGATAGATGGAGGGTTTTCTTTTTTTCTTTTTTATTTCTTCAATATACTTAAGTATATTAAAATTAAATAAATAAATAAGAGAAAGAAACACAATTACATATTATCAAATAAATTAATCTACATATGATTTTTTACAATGGCTAATTTGATTAGATAATTTTACGTCGATATTGATATCTATCATAAATTACTTAGACTTAAAAATTGAATTTATTAAGAGATATCTTTTATTTAGTTTGTTCTTAGATTATTATATTTTAAAATTGTTGTACGGTATTCAGTAAGATTTTATTAGATACTCTGATTTTTGAGTAGTAATTTGAAAATATTGACTTTCGACAACTACTTTTTAAGAATAATAATATAAAATCACATGACGTTCTTACTTTTTCAGCTACTGTATTTGGGATGAAGGAAGTATACTGTATTTTACAATGATGATTAACATATTATATAATTATAAATTGTATTATATCGAGCACATTAGTTTTTTTTCAGCTCACAACCTTAAATTTTTTTACAATTCATCTTGGAATTTTTAAAAATAATATATATATATATATGTATAAATAAATATCATATTGGTAACACAAATTTGGAAAAAGGGGGGAAAAAGAAGAAAAGGGATAATTCATAGGTTGGAGTGCAATAAGAAAAAGTTAAAGGCTAAAAGGGAGAATTTGTGATTAGTTTAGGGGACAAAGTGTAAATTGTCAAAAAAGAGCAACGGCCTTTTTTCTTCCCGCTTTTTTTCTGCTTTTATTATTCTTTCTGTATACACTCTGAAAATTTTTTCCTATTTTCTTCTGCTTTTCTTGAATTTCATGACAGAAGAAACAAAGCCCATGTACAAACACAGAGCTTTCCTTCATTTAGGCATCTTTACGGGCAGAAATCTTGGCAAAAAAATGCTTTTTCTGGGATTAAAAATAATATATATAGTGTAATAAAGTTGGTTTTTTGGAGGTATGACCCACAAGAGAGGCCCCAAAGCTTTGGACAATTTTGCAATATATGATTTGAACACAAACTGTTTGAGGAAAATGGCCAAAGAACCCGGCCAACAGGGACATCTCTCAGCATCACATCTGTCTCTCTCCTCAGTTTGTTTCATTAGCTCCACATTCTTGTTTTCTCTCCCGAGAACTTGCAGTTCTTCTCTCTTGGATTTTGCTTTGCCATGGACAAGCATCACCAGCAGCAGCTGCCGGTGGCCAAGAGCTCGCGCCAGCGGTGTAGTGAATGGTTTGTTTAAGTGTTGATTCGTCATGTGTTCTTTTTTGGGCTCTTTTTAAGAGTTTTAGTTCTCAACAAGTTGATATTGGAAATGTTTGTTGATACAGTTCTGAAGGACTGTTGGTTCTGCTAAGCTCACTGATTGCGATTGTGGCTTATGTTTCATAATGCTAATTCTGTTTGCTGCTGTTGTTCGTTGATACGAAAAATATTAATTTTTTTGTGGACGTGTTACTATGAAATAGACTTGACACAGTTTGCAGTTTGGTCTGGAATTTCATCCTTGAACTTGTTTCCAGTTCTTGTTCCTTGCTACTATTCAAATAAAGGGACTAAGAGAGTGTTCTTGGAGTTCTATTGAACAATATGTGGGCTCAATTCATAAGACAAGCATGCCTACATATAAATCTCAAAGATGATCATGGAACTTAAAGCTATTTTTGGATCTTGGATTTTAGTGGGAAAAGGAAATGTCTCAGCTAAAACATATAGTACTATCATTTGAATGGAGGATAGTATTTGCTTAGTGTCCTTCTCACTGAAATCCAAGAACTGAAAAAGCCTTAGCATCAGAATGATCTGGTATGCTGTGTAGAAATATTAAACTCTTTCTTTCGTGGCTTACAGAAGATATTTGAAGCTGTATTCCTGAGTTGTTAAACAAGATTTTCTATAGAATAATATGTGAATCCATGTTATAAATGGTTGTCCCTCAGCCTGCATACCTGCATTGGTGGTTTTGCAAGTCACATTTTGCATTCCAAAGTAGTGCGTATCCACTAAGACTGTAACATCAAGGATGTCTTTTATGATGACTTTGACATTGATCTATGTAAACATTCTTTTTGTCTTGTGGGCGAGTGTTTCTTTGTATGTGTCTCTTTTTTTTTTTGTCTTTTCTTTTCCTGTGGTTGGGTTGTTTGGGGGGTGCAGGGGAAATGGACTGACCGGAAAGTTTGATGCACCTTAACACTGATATCACAGGCACTAAACAGATGCTATGGCTTCCATCTGTGTTTCACCTATATGGTTTCTCTAACTGCTATTCTGATATCTTTTATAGGGTGTTTCGAGATGTTCCAAGTGACATAATTATTGACGTAGACGGAGGTACATTCTCATTGCACAAGGTCAGGCTTTGTATCTCTGTATTTCCCATTAATAGTCTCTGTGTCTGTTATCTTTGACTTTTGAAAGTTGCCCGCCTTGAAAATGTTTAGATCATAGTCATGGTCAGTTTAATTTTGCCTTAAGATTTCCACTTCTACACATGAAAACTGGGAAGCAACAATGACTTTTCTAGTAGGTAAAAGGAGGCATGACATGAGGATTAGCAGAACTTGAGCAAAACTCCAACCGTTTTAGGTCTCCAAAACCTTCATCACTGGGATACTCTGGAGTGGTTTCACGTCCATTTGTCCGGCATTCTGCATGTTACACTTTTTGGCTTCTGGATTCAGAATTTTTTGGTTGACTATATAAGCTAAAGAACTCCAGAAACACTGTGTCATATTTAACTAGAGAATAGCATTTTTGTTATGAAGCAAGTCATTCTCAGCTGACAGAAATGAGGTGTTTTTGCTACTTAAGTTTGTGATGCATCAAGTATCGTGCTCCTATTCAGTTTGTACCACATTTGGGCATATTGCAAATCAGATGACAACTTTAAGATCTTTATACCATCAGATAAAAAGAAGATAACTTCAGAGCAGATAAAGCAGAACAGATTGCCTTCCGGGAGATGTCGCCAATGAGTCATGTATAATAAATACACTAAGGAAGATCTGCCACATAACAATTAAGCAGTGAGATATGCACTTTGATTTTCATGTCAAGTGAAAAACAAGTTTGGAGAATAAACGTGCAAGCCTACGGTAGTATTTAAAAGAGAAGGATGGCAGGATCATTCTTCATATAAAAAACAATGATGAGAGATTGAACCGAAGTCTTAGAGAAAAGTTTGATAACTTCTTGAATTTGATTGTTTTGCCACATTGCTTTTATTTCTTATGTGCTGCTTCAGTGTCTAGTATTACAAGAATTCTTAGCGTCTTTGTATTTTTTTAATCACAGTTCCCTCTTGTCTCACGAAGTGGACGAATACGGAAGTTGGTCGCAGAACACAGGGACTCAGATATATCCAGGATTGAGCTTCTTAGCCTACCAGGAGGTGCCAAGTCATTTGAACTGGCAGCCCAGTTCTGCTACGGCATCAATTTTGAGATCACAGCTGCTAATGTTGCCCAGCTGTGCTGTGTTTCTGATTACCTAGAAATGACTGAAGAGTACTCAAAGAACAACCTTGGGTCTCGAGCTGAAGAATATCTTGAGAGTGTTGTATGCAAGAACCTAGAAATGTGTGTTGAAGTCCTTCAACAATGTGAGAACCTACTTCCACTTGCAGATGAGCTTAACATCGTCCCTCGATGTATCGATGCTATAGCCTCCAAAGCTTGTGTGGAGCAAATTGCTTCAAGTTTCTCACGGTTGGAGTATAGCAGCTCAGGGAGACTTCACATGAGCAAGCAGCCAAAATGTGAAGGAGATTGGTGGATTGAAGATCTTTCAGTACTTCGTATCGACTTGTATCAAAGAGTCATAACCGCAATAAAATGCAGAGGAGTCAGGCCAGAAAGTATTGGGGCGTCGCTTGTAAATTATGCAGAAAAGGAGTTAATCAAGAAGTCCATCTTATGGAATCAATCCACCCAGCCCACAGTTGATCCACTATCAGGTGCAAATAGCCAAGAAAGACTCGTTGTTGAGACAATCGTTAGTCTCCTCCCAGTTGAGAAATTTGCTGTTCCTATAACCTTTCTTTTTGGCATGCTACGAAGTGCTGTGATGCTTGATTGCTCGGTTTCTTGTCGGCTTGATCTTGAGAGGAGGATAGGATCCCAGTTAGATATAGCTACTCTTGATGATCTTTTGATTCCTTCGTTCCGCCATGCTGGAGATACATTGTTCGATGTCGACACTGTTCACAGAATATTGGTAAACTTTTCTCAGCAAGATGATAGTGATGAAGATATGGATGACGATTCAGTCTTTGAACCTGATAGTCCTCCTTCGCCCTCCCAAACTGCATTGTTCAAGGTCTCTAAACTAGTCGATAGTTACTTGGCTGAGATTGCTCCTGATGCAAACCTCAAGCTTAACATGTTCATAGCTATTGCAGAAACTTTACCAGCACATGCACGCACCATCCATGATGGATTATATCGGGCAATTGATATTTACCTCAAAGTAAGTACCACCCCTATTCTTTCTTAGGAGCTGAAGAACTCCGTATTTGCTGTTACCTTAATGCTATTGCAGCAAGAACCACTTCTACTCTGTGTTTGTGTGTGTGTCTAATGGATTAAACCCCACCCGTTGTCTTTGTTTTCCGGTTGTCATCAATCTATCCGCATGATGGTGAACTAGGCACGGTCTAAGATGTAACTAGTTAACTAACTCCCAATTTCATATCTACAGGCTCATCAAAGCTTATCAGATGCTGATAAGAGAAAGCTGTGCAAACTGATTGATTTTCAGAAACTATCACAGGAAGCTGGCGCACATGCTGCACAAAATGAACGCCTTCCTCTCCAATCAATAGTTCAAGTTCTCTATTATGAGCAGTTGAGGCTTCGAAACTCCTTGTTTTCTTCCTACCCAGACGATGATCCAAAGCCTATGCACCAGTCATGGCGGATCAATAGTGGAGCTCGAAGTGCCGCGATGTCTCCCCGTGACAACTATGCTTCATTGAGGCGAGAAAACAGGGACTTGAAGCTTGAGCTGGCTAGAATGCGGATGAGACTAAACGATCTGGAGAAAGATCACGTTTACATGAAGAGGAATTTGCAGAGGTCCACTTCTCGAAAACTCATGAGTTCCTTCTCCAAGAAGATCATCAAACTGAATATCTTTGGCCATAGCTCTTCGCGGGAATCAAGCTCTCCCTCAAAGCAGTCACAAAGGTCCGAGTCTAAGCTATCGGAAAGAACATGATAAGCATACTTTATAGGTATTTCAATGTTTTTTCAAACTCTTGATTGCTACTGATGAGTAAATTATGAGTATGTTATCAGTAGTCTTTCGTTTGTTATTCTTCGCCCCTTTTCTTCACCTTTCTCTCTTTCAAAGTAACTATGTACATAAGGTGTTGGGATTTGCTTCACCAACAGAAAGGTTTGAAGGCCAAAGGGAAGTACAAAAGATAAGTGAAATGCATGAGTAGCATACAGGCGTCCCTTCACAAGAAGGACCTATTCTTGCCAACATAAGTATGCCATTTACATGGATTTTGATTTAGTTTTCTTGTCTGTCTCAGTTAATGCCAAAATTCTGGTACTTATTTGGCTTTTCCCAGTACTTTAACAAAATCTCATCCTGTTCTTCAAGCATTTGGAGAAAGTTAAAGGGAAAATGATCATGTTTTTATAAATTCTTGGTGGATTGACTCCCTCTCTGTCTTTCTTGCTTTTTGGCTTCTTCACTTATAAACGAAACTGAGTTCCAAAAAGACCATAACATAGTATACCTTTGACACCAAATTCTGTTAGAGCATATTTCTTTCAGAAGCCCGGTCTGTATCCTTATGTTCCACGATTCCCCACTCCACAAAGAAAAATGTCAAAATGATCTCCACTGGCACAAGGTTTAGTACGTAAACTCTAGCAAAGCCTAAAAGCACACCCTCGAACAGCTGATACTAAAGGAGGAGAGAAAACTAAATGCGTCTTACAAAAAGTGTCATTATATAGTATATGTGATCAACCTTGTAAACTAGATCATCCTGTTGAACACTCGGGCAACCCCTCCAGCTTCCTGAGTAGCAGCTTCAGATGCAACTCTACATGTTCTGGGCTTGCAACAGATAGCCAGTCACTTCTCGTTAGGCTAATACCCTGAACTCAGCTGATCATAACTCTCTTGGTGATGAGGCTGGCAGAGATTTCTCCACATCTTATTCCATGACTTGTAAAATGACAGTTTGTATTGACTTCTGTTGTCCTTTATGTCATTACAACAAGATTCTTGATCCTTAATAATATTGTTGTTACGATCATAAGACTGTCTCCTATAGTATCTGCCTCTTGCTTTTGGTGCATTGACTTCACATGTGAGTTTTGGCTGTTGTGGTTCTGATAATGGTTACAGGGTTTTGCAGAAAGATCCAGGGACTGTAGCTGCTGTCTTTTGGCCTTCACAAGACTGGATTGTGTCTTAGCACAAGGAAGAACACTTTCCAAGGTACAAGAACCAATTCAGGGCATACCTAAATCCATTGAAACTGGAAGACATCAGGCCTAGCAATGTGATGAGCTGTGGTAACTCTTCGTCATCCCACTCGTAGCGATTGGTTCATTGAACACCTCAATGCATCGATGCAGATGTTCCACCTTTTGGATATTATTCTGCCTTCTTGAACCTCTCTTTTCTTGTCTTGCGATTCTTGTCAAAACTCCCATTTTCTTGTAATATATGTGCAGAGGAACCAAAGGGGGGAGCATTTAGAACACCCCCACCCCCTCAATCATTTTTGTTATAGGAGGTTTCTGATCAAACTTTGACAAATCATTCGTGTACAATCGAGGTTAAGTCTTCCGCAAATGTTGGAATTTCGTATTTATCGAGGACCTCGTGTTTGAACTGAATATGGTCGATGAATCATATCTCTGGATATTTCTCCCAGGTTAGGATAATTTCATTACAAGTTACAACTCTTAAAATGGGTCCTTAAGAAATTTAGTGTACAATAACTAATTAAGAAAACTACATGATAAAACAGAAAAGCAACCAAATTCATGAAAAATACATAATAATATCATGGACTAGAAGATAGGAAAAGTAAAATCAACAAATCAAGAAAATCAATTTCTTGAACAAATTAAGCATGCAAGATGAAGAATACAGAAGCAATGTCGAGTTTCTTAAAGAGTTAAAAAATAAAACACAAATTGCATTTTCAACTACCACAAAAATCAAAAACTCTACTACGACCAATTAGTATAAGGTGACGACAGCAGGGCTTTTGACACAAGAAACCTGCTAACTTTTAGGCTGCTGATTTGGTATAGAAGCGAACTCCAACAGCCACACCCAGGATAATGAGGGGAACCAAGAACTGGAGGAGCTTAATGATGAATCCTGGTCCTGCGTCCTCGTTCTTTTGAGTCTGCTTTGGAGGGGCAGATGCTGTCTTAGCAGGAATGCTCGATGAATTAATGTCACCAACATAATACTCCTCTAACATTGCCCTGGCTGTAGCACTGTGGCCAACATCCTCGAAATCATCGGTTGCATCCTTACCTGACAACAGAGAACCAACACAATGTTGAACAAACAATAAAGTGAACGTCATATATCGTAAATTTTAGATTTTGTTGAGCATATTACAACAAAGTATTATTACCTGTTGCAGTCACCAAAACTTCATCACCACCAGGATGGTCGTCCAAGAATTTAGTCACATCGTAAACCTGTTGGGGAGAATTCTCGGTGAGGATGAATCTGATAAGTCACATCATTCACTTTTTTCCACATGGAATTTTGGTGATGTATGTTTTCATCCCCCCAACAAATGATTATTAAGGAATTTTACACCTCTAGATTCAGAATAAATTGATGCTTCATGAGTTCAAAATAGGATAGAAATTGTCAATATCAGTTGATGTAGGAAAAAATAGTTAAGAGGGCCAGTACCAAGTTTTCTGCTTCTACTTTATAGGTTGCCTATCAAACATATGTAAAGTCTTATAGTCTTAGACATTGCACACAGCTTACAGTGAAGAAATGAGAAGAAAAAATATTAAATGAAGATGTATATAATAAAAAAATAGAGTCAAAGGCTAATACAAGCTTAAGATATAATGAGGTTGTGTTTGAATTGATAAATTTGAAGCTAAGGATTAAATGTGAACAGACTAACCGAGCTTGTTTCGACAATTCATATGGATTTCAAATCCTCCAACTATCATTTCAAGTTACTCTTTGTGTCATTATAATGGCTTGAATCTACTTATTATGGAGGAACTTAAAACCCTTCCCTCATATCCTTTCATCCAAATATAGCCTTAGTTAATACCAGGAATATTGGAACCAGCAAAAACCAAACAGAAACTATAAGCTTTTACTCGAGCTGGTTATGACCATTTTACCTGGAAAACGACCTGATTAAGAGAAAATGCATATAATTCTACTCGAACGTCTAAGAAAAAGCTCAGAAAATAAGCTAATAAGATTCCATAGATGTCATGTATACACAAGGACAAAAAAGGGAAACAGAAACAACTATACAGCCTCAAAATGGCCAGAGATTGCTGTCAAGATAATAGGGGCCTAAGCTTACGTCTATACAAAGACACAAGATATGCATTCCTCAAAATATGTCGAGGATCGTTGCCTATTTCCCATCCAGGCCACATGAAAATTTTCTCACTACTGAATCACAACATCCCAATGGTACTAAAGTGACAATTTTTATGAGGATGTCCTCACCATAGTGATATAATGAAATCTGAAGGTGGAACTAAAATATGTCACCTAGTGTTTTTTTTTTTTTTTCCGAAGATCTCAGCATCCAAGCTCCCATTTCAAATACAGAATAGTGGATACCACAATCATATGCACAATTAACAAAAGATGCCGCTTTTTAAGGACATCGAAATGGAACCCAAATTCCAAGAATCCAATTTTCCTTTCTCTGTAACAATCACAATGTACTACTTTTAGATCTCCAAACTGCAACCAGAACGAGACCACTTAAGGATGCCACAGTGGAGATCCAATCTATCATATCAGTACTATGATCCAACCAACTAAGAACAACTCCAACAAGATTGTTACCACATCCGAACACCCCAAATCGATTAAACAAGAACACAAATATCAATCTAAAAATACATTTAACCTCAATTCAAGAACCAAACACCCCAAATCGATTAAAGAAGAACAAGAAAACAAAGATCAACTTAAAAATACATTTAACCTCAATTCAAGAACTGATTGCAACTAAATGTTCGACAGATCCACAAATCAACATGCATGAAATAGAACCAAACCCTGTTATCAAATCTTAAGGGTAAAAACTTCACAACAGAAACCATGATAAATCCGTCACCTTGCCACCAATGATTAGCCAACAGTCCTTGTTGGTGTTGTGCTGAGAAACCTCAGCCAAAGTAAAAACCTTAGACATCTGATTGAGGCCTAATTAAAAGGGAAACGAGCGAAACTAGAATCAAAAGGGCTTTCAACAGCGTGGCGAGAGAGTGTGGCGAGGGGCGGCGTTGGGAAGCGAGTGATCGTAGATTTAAGGTGTGAGGTCCGAGGTGGGGTAGGTGAGGAATGAGGATCCAAAAGGTTGGCTGTCAATTGTCAAATATAGCAAGAATGTAGCTGCGTTGGAATAGATGCAAACATGTATATAATGTTTTGATTCGTTTTCTGAGTGTTTTGTAGAAATAGAGAGAGAAAAATAAAGATAAATAAGTGTATTTTAGAGATAATATATATATTTGGATTTATTTTTAGAGATAATTTAAAATAAATAGTATATGTTTAATATTGTGTTTGGAAGACAAAAATTACTATTAATTGTCAAATCATGTCTTTTTTATATATATTTATGTATATGTGTGTGTATATATATGTATATATTTATGCTAAAACAGTTAAAAATACTTAAATAAGGTGTTTTTGAATAATAGCAAATATTAGGTATGTTTTGACTTGTCGCAAAATTAATTTGAAAATGAAAACAAACATAGTGGTCATATACTCTCAACTCTTTGCATTATTTGTATTTCTGCCCCTCTAGTTTTATGTAATACTAAACCTTCCTCTTAAGTTTTCACAAACAAAAATTTTGAAATGAGTGAGAACGAAATCAATGAATTGGATCTTCTGTTGAAAAGACTATTTCATCTAATATATATACACACTATCTTATATATATATATGATATATATATTAAATGGATCAGAAGATTGAATAAATTTTTACAACGAAAAACCCAATTTGCTAAAATCAATCCAGACCCATTTCAGATCCATCCCACAACACATCTTAATGAGTCCATCTCGGAATCTTTAATACTTTAAAACAATATAATTACACCATTCTCCCATGAGATTGATGTAATTATACATAAATCTCAAATAATTTAAAAAATTATATTTAATATCTCTATTATTTATTTTTATCTGACAAACAAATCCCTTCATTAGTCAAAATTTACAAAATTTGTTGATAATAGGAAAAGAAATTAAATGAAAATCCACACTTGTCCTTGATTGACTTATTACAAGTCAAATAATTTTTTTCTCTGACCAAACCACCTTTATAAATCTTTACACACCCTTGTACACGTAGCTTGGTATAGACCATATTTGTTTGATCTACAAAATTT
The DNA here is from genome assembly GCF_026168435.1 of Sesamum indicum. Classification (NCBI taxonomy): domain Eukaryota; kingdom Viridiplantae; phylum Streptophyta; class Magnoliopsida; order Lamiales; family Pedaliaceae; genus Sesamum; species Sesamum indicum. The sequence goes on along the minus strand of NC_142665.1, from coordinate 4,288,803 downwards.
TTATAATTCAATCAAGGGTAAAATATGAATTTTCATCCATTCTTTTGTTAATATCAACAAATTTCATAAAATTTACTAATATGTGAATCTATTTATTACACAGATATAAATGCTATGAATATTAGATGTAATTCTTCAAATTATAAAAAAAAATTACCTGCGATTATACAAATTCTTTATAAGCAGGGTATAATTATCCCTTTAAAAAAGGTCTTACTATAATTTTGGTCAACAAAGTTTTAAATAAGGAAAAGTAAACATTTAGCAGCCATTTAAAGTTGAAGCACATTGCATTTATATGGTTGGCCAAAAGCATAAGATTTAATGAGTCTTTAGACCACCACAACTTTAAAATATATTAAAAATATATATGCAATTTTATAAAGGATAAAAAATATTTAAATAATTAGATGTAATATTAGGAGTTACGGATATAATTACCCTTGAAATTCCTTCACTTGTGATTGATGAACGACTCGAATACAGAGACAACTCGCGGTCGGTTATTGACGGCGACGTTAATATTATATTTTTTAATTTATCGTTTTACTCTTCACATTCGTCCAAAACGCAAAAGGTTAAAGATAATTATATTTACATTCTTTTATTTATTATTATTTTAAATATTTTTTGAAAAGATAAGGATGATTCAGCAATTGGGAGGGAGTGTAATGTAATTATCCCTTATTATTATTATAATAGTAAGCGCCGGCGTCTAAGAGGCAACGTGACGGAGCTTCTCCCCACCCAAGCGCTCACTGCTCGTTGAAAGCGACGTCTTTCCTCTCTCTCACACACAGATTCTCTACATGTATTTCACCTCTATGGCTGTATCTCTATATCCACACACACAAACAAAAATATATTGAGAGAGAGAGAGAGAGAGAGTTTTATGTAGTAGATATGTGTAACAGTACTCTGTTGAGGCTTTCACGAGAATTGCATTTCTAGAAAGAGAAACAAAGGAGATTGATTGATTCGGAAGCAACTCAACCCGCTCCTGATGAAGCTCTACGTCAGTTAAGTATATGTAACTGCGTACGTATTTACATGCGTGTATATACGTCGGTGTGGAGAGGGGAGTGATCGCTGATCACCGACAGAGTTCGAATGCCGTGGTTTTGGAAGGTAATATCAGCGCGATTCAATGTATTGAGAGTGTGATTGTATGTTCAATATTGAATATGATTCTGATTTTCTTTTTAGTGTCTTTTGGTTCGCCTCGTTGAATGTGTCATGTGTGAGTTGTTAGCTACTTTATGAAAGCCTGGAAATGTTGGTGAATAATTCTGTCGGGTTTATTTTTTTATTTAACCTTTTGCTAGATTTTTTTGTTCTGCTTTTTTGAGTGCTCAAATCTGAACTCCGAAAATGGAAGATTTACAGAATCTGTGCTACGAAGTTATTAGTTTTTACCATTTATAAATTACGTGCTTTTGAGCTTTTATTGCTCGTGGATTCGCGAACGTTGCGTTGAATGGCTTTTTTTCTTCCTTATTCCTATTACAAAAGAGATTTAAGTTCTTGATTGATGCTGCAGAACTTTTGCGGATTGAATTGTGAAAATTCGAGGAAGAATGCCAGGCAAGTCCAAGTTCGTCGTTGCAAGATTTAGATGAGATCGTGTTAAGAAACGTTGGCTGTTTGTTATGTTTGATTTCTTAATTTTGTCCATTTTGGTTTTTTTTTAAAATCAATAGAGATAGCTCTGGTTCATGGTGATGAAAGGGGGAGAAGATCCGATCACGAGATCATGTCTGAGAATGAGAAGAGGAGACGTCGGATGAGATCTTTGAGGAGAAAAGCGATGAGCACATCAACGAGAATCACTCCTACTCGTAATAAACATAGTAAGCGGGTGCTGCATTGCCAGTTCGCCTCATTTTCTGCAGAAGAGTTTCTAGATGAAGAAGAAGAGAAGGCAGTTAATGCATTTCACCGTACTTTGATTGAAAGAGGCCTGCTTCCTTCTCGTCACAATGATTACCATACTATGTTGAGGTAGTTATGAACGACTGATTTGCTTTTCACTCCTGCTAACTTCGGTTTTATGATTAAATGAAGTATTGAGTCTTTCATACTACAGAAAGAAGTAATTACATATGAACTGAGAAAACTTGATTCATTCTCGTATTGCATTTGATCTATTTTGCTATATTGAAATTTAGCTCTGTGGTGGTACTGTGTCATGTAAAGCCTTTACTGTTTCTTTCAGAGTTTTGGGGTATTTTTCTTATGAAAGCACTACATATTATCCGTGTTCATTTCTTCTGAAATTAAGTTATTACGTTTCTTTGTTTTAAAAGTATGGACGTTCTTCTCTCTGTAAATAAATTGATCATTTGGGCTTGGGCACTTTCACTTATGTTGGAAACATCTGAACTTCTATTAGTTAGCTGAATAATCAGCTTAAGTTCAGCTGATCCAATTAACACAGAATTAGAATCGTAATAGCAATTAGGAAAGGTCGTGGAAGGAAAATTATTTTAGGTGGTATATCATCATGTATCTTCATTCTGAGCAAGTAATGAATCTTTTCTGCAAGTTGTACCTCCACATGATTGAAAATATCTGCAACTGTTTCTCATTTGGCCAATAAGCACATGATACCGGTCTCAGATGCCTTGCACAACCTTTGCTTATGGTAATTATTTTTATTTTCTTAACGTTTGCCAAATAGTTGCCGACTATTTACACTGTTGCATACTTTGGAAAGTTTTGGACAACTCAACTTAGACCAAAGATCATATTACAGGCATACTGTTGATGTAAGTTCAAAAGAGAGAACAAAATAGCAACACCATAAGAGTACAGTCTAGTGTAAATTTAGAAGTCTGGGCACCTTGCTATTACTAGTGAATTCTTCAGGTAGACTATGGAAATTTTTCTAGAAGTTTTACTTGCTTTACATGTCAATTTAGCAACCTATCCATTGAGACTGTTTTTAGTGATCTTGACTGAGGTTCTATACCATTAATTTTGTATTTCCTCTTTGGCGCACATCACCTTCTCTAGGACCACCACAGCACCGGAGCAATATGCCAAGCTTGTATTAGTTAATGAAGATGCAAAACTTTAACCCTGTTCTCTTTCATTCTTCTTGAATTCAAACGCAAGTTATTGTGTTTTACACATGAAAACTCCTAGCTGAGCAAGAGCTACTAGGTCTTTATTCATTGTCTCTGCCTTCTCCTTTTGATATGTGAAGAAAATTCAGGCTTATTTAAATCTTAGGGGCACCATCTAAAGATCTCCTGCTTTATCAGTATACTCGATTTCCTAAGCTCTGTATTGCATTTTTACCTCATGTCTTGTGATGCTTGACATTTTCTGCGGGCCTGATGCCCAGGTTGAATTGGATTGTTTTAGTTGATCTATTTTTTTTCTCGAATCAGATGAGATCTTACTCAGCAACTAAGTCTATTACATGCTAATTGCAAAGAATTTATTGTGTTCCAGATCACCTCTCTTTATCAAGTACCCATGCAACCAAAGCTCACTGAAACTTTTAGAACGAAGCTCACCCTTATAATTGTGTTATTCAATAAAGAACTGGATGATGTTGCAGATTCTTGAAAGCTAGGAAGTTTGACCTTGATAAAACAGTCCACATGTGGGCAGAAATGTTGAACTGGAGAAAAGAAAACGGAGTAGACTTTATTATCCAGGTAAAAGTTGCCATCATATGATTATTGCTTTGTCATTCTCCTTTTCCAGATGAAAGTATTCTAACAGGTTTCTGAGATGAGAACTTAGTTAAATTAATGGAGATATTGTGGATTTGCTCATCACCATCGTGAAAGTCATCCTTCCTGTTGCCTTGTTGAGTACTTCTAAGTTCTTGTTTGCCTCATGTATGGGCTATGGTCATAAATCAATGTGCCGCCACCAATTTTTTAAAGTTACCAGTTAATTATCTATATTCATTTGAACAACAGTTCTTACGCTTTCCACAGGTAACAATCAGTTGGGATTTGTATGGGCTAAATATCTGTTTTTTCCCCCTCTGCTACAGCAACAAATTCTCTTTGAACATGCTCCTATGCTCGACTACTCTGTGGAAATTCTCCTCAAATTTTCATAAGATACTAAACAGATGTTAAATGTGTTAGCACTAACATCCCAACTATGTCTAATATGTACATTCAGTTCTAATAAAAGTTTAAAGTATCTGCTTAAAATGGTGATCTGCTCTCTTTGATTGACGATTTGATATATTTTCTTTTAGATAGCTACTTATCGATGTAACTTTGACATTCTTGGGTTGGTATTACAATGATCTATGTTCAGGATTTCGTATATGATGAACTTGAGGAAGTTCAGCGATATTATCCTCATGGTTATCATGGTGTAGATAAAGGAGGACGACCTGTATACATTGAAAGACTTGGAAAAATTGAACCTAGTAAGCTAATGAGTGTCACCACTGTGGATAGGTTCTTAAAATATCACATCCAAGGTTTTGAGAAAGCTTTTGCAGAAAAGTTTCCAGCATGTTCAATTGCAGCCAAGCGTCATATATATTCAACAACAACAATTCTGGATGTACATGGGCTGGTCTGTTCTGATTCAGATATTACATTTATTGTTGTTTCATTACATGGTTTATTTTCTTTTGCAATGTGAAATATATCTCATGAATTTTTGTGTGCATATGCATCTAATGCAGAATTGGATGAGCTTTGGCAAGGTTGCACATGATCTAGTAATGCGCATGCAGGCAATTGATGGCAACAACTATCCCGAGGTGGCTTAGCTGCTTTTCCTGGAACATCTGAAAAATTATTATTCTTTTGTTGGTACATGCCACTGATCAATTATTCTCACCATTTTCAGACACTGCATCACATGTTCATAGTTAATGCCGGTGGTGGATTTAAGTGTTTATGGAATTGGGCAAAAGGATTTCTTGATCCAAGGACAACCGCGAAAATACATGTAAAGGATCTTTTTCATTTTAAAACTGCATAGGTCTTTTTGAGATCAAATGAGAGTGTCCATTTAAAGGTCACCGACTGCTGTACAGGTTTTAGGTACGAAATTCCAGAATAAGCTGTTGGAAGTCATAGATGCTAGGTGGGGATCTTCGTCGGGTTAAGTTATTGCTTTCTGATAGTGTTACAAACCAAATTTTCTCAGACTTTGGTCTGCAGTATATATTGAACTTTCATTTCAAACAGTCAATTGCCAGATTTTCTGGGTGGATCCTGCTTGTGCCCAGACGAACATGGATGTCTTGGATCTAACAAGGGCCCCTGGAATGATCCACAACTGATGAAGGTGTGGATCTTGTCATTTGCTAGCTCTATACATTGATTGATGTTGCTGAACCATTTTCCATCTTTTGCATTTAATCTGGGTTATCCAACTCTACTTCCAGCTGGTTCATGCTTTGCATGATAATGAGGCCATATATCTGCAAAGGATAACTAGCTTTTCTGATAATGATGATTTGAAAAATAAGCTACATGATACGAAGGTAAGGTGGTATAGAGAAATTTAGGTTGTTGTTTATACTTACCATGTGTGATGCTTTTTAACTAATACTTTTCTTCTCTGCACAGGGCTTTTCTGATAATGATGATTTTGAAAATAAGCTACATGATTCGAAGGTAATATGGTATAGAGATTTTGATGCGAACATTGTTGTTTATACTTACCATGTGTGATGTTTTTTAACTAATACGTTTCTTCTCTGCACAGGGCCCAAGGGATGAAATTGTTCCTGTTTCTGTTTCAAGACCTCCTTTTCATGGTACCATGGGAGAAGCACCACATTGTACTAATGTAAGAGACCTTGGTTCCCCAGCTAAAAGTTTCATCTAAGATTTAATGTGGGTTAATATGTTTATGCATATGTGTTAATTAACTATTTGCTTATACCATTTGAGAATGTAGACTATAGTGCAGTGAGATTCCTCAAGGGCATGACCAGGTTCCCAGGAAGATGATGGTCTTTGATCACTGTCATAGAATGTTGAGCAACAAAAAATCTGGATAGCCATATTGAAAGCCGACTAGATGTGAAATTAGAAGTTCTTCCATTTCCTTTTAGAGAATTATAAACTCGCATATGCAGGGAATTATTTGATTTTAGAGGCACTAGCACACAATTAATAATTATCTTTTTTCCCAGATATACTATAATAGTACCTGTCAGCTTGATTTGAAGATCCACGAAGCTCTTTAGATTCTCTTGAGCCCTTTCATTTAAACCTCAGTAAAAAATTCATTTTAGGTTTAATCTAATAGAGAATATTTGAAGGTACATACAAAACAAATAAATTTTGTTGCAGTACAAGAAAAGCTGTGAAATATGATTTGTTGCTGAATTCCTACATGGTTGTTGCTCATGATGATAAGTGTATGTTGCTTTCTTAATGTTTTTCTGTAGCTTTGCGTGAAATTAGACTTTAATGATTAATGCTTTCTGCATGGGTTAAGACTTTCACTTTGAGAATTTTGTAATGTTCTGGGTGTCTGGTTTTTTTCTTTTCTTTTTGTTCTTATGCTGATTGAATTTCATTATGTGTTAGTATATAGTAAATAGTATTAATTAGCAAAAGAGGTCATGCTTGATCTAGCTTGTGAGCATTGATACCAAGGTTGAGTTCTTAAGATTTGAAGCTTGAGCAAGTTCAAGCAAAAAACGGTAAGGAAATTAGTCAGTTTAAGCTTTAGCCAGCCTACCTACATGATCTTATGTCCAGTGCTTTTGTAGAGGGCAGCTGCACGAGGAGGTTTCATTTGAGCGACTACTTTGTAGCTTCTTGAGCTGAAATTCATTAGCTTATTAAGTAAATTCATGTGTCCCTGTATTTGTAATCAGTTAATTTGCCCACTGTAAATCTAGTTTTACCTTGATTGGGGTATATGATGCAACCTGTGCTCTGTCATATGTACTTGGGGATGCACAAGCTGAACTTCTTTTTTACAATCATAGCTTGCAAAGTTTTTTACAATCATAGCTTGCAAAATAAGTCATCAACATTACAAATATAGTCTATGCATCTAATTGCCCTTTTGGCTTTTCTGGCTCAGGAAATATTGCAGAGATCAGAAACATATACTTATGGAGCCATATATGAAAAAGAGTGTTCATCAAGTAAGTAGCTGATGGATTTCCTTCTATTTCTGTTTCATACTTGCAAATTTGACTGAACTTTGCTAAGTCTATTTTTTTGGACTTGCTTCATTTTGTTGTGTGTCTGCAAGTAAACGTATGTTTCAAGTCCCCACGTGCTTGCTGTTTGCCAAAAATTGTTGGCAGGAAATCTACAAAGTCCTCTTTTAAAGTACTTGTGTATTAGCAAGACTTTGTGGTCAAAACTCAGAACGGTCAGACTAGGCCTCACATAAAGGACATAAGCTTGTGAACAAGTGCTAATGGAATTTCAATAGTTGCTATCATTTAAGCAAATGTGTTTATCTCATAGCATCGATAATGTTATTTTTGGATGGGGCATAGCATTGATAATATTCTAAATGTGGACTTTGCTATAGATTTGACTGATCTGGTCCCAGAACCAGTTCCGCCAAAGGGATCAATGTCTGCAGCACTGACGGGTGTAATACTCAGATTCCTTGCATGCATATGTTTTATACTTGGTGGGCTGATCAGGACATTCCTCAAGATGGAGAACATGGAGACAATACCAGAAAACCACCGAAGAAACCAAGTTGCAAATTCAAATTCTCAAGAGAAAAACGCCGTGCAGCCAAATACTAAGGAGCTTCTCCATCCATGTTACCAGAAGTTGCAGCATTTAGAAAACTCTGTTACTGAACTTTTAAAAAAGCCTGCGAAAATTCCACCAGAAAAAGAGGAAATCATATTTGAATCTCTCAACCGCATCAAATCCATCGAGTATGACTTGCAGAAGACAAAAAAGGTAAATATGTGATTTCAGTTTGTCATGGTCTAGGAGTTAACAGGTGACTAAACGACCTATGTATTACTTTGTACAGGCTCTGCTAGCAACAACCTCGAAACAAGAAGAGCTTTCGGAATCATTGGAGATATTAAAGGAGATCAATATAAAGGCGAGAACTACTGTAGTGAATTACTTAAGAGGTGAACCTATTGTTCTCAAATTCTTGTTCTTCTCATTGATATCCCTATTCTATCTGCTCCTGCCAATGACAGGCGACCAAGAGTTGTTGGCTCCGAAGTAGCAAGTCTCTAGCACGCGGAACCTGAATTTTGAACAAGGGCTTTGCTTCATTACCCCTTCAAACACATTTGATTGTTTATCTTAATATTTCGACGATAAACGTTTCCAGAGAATTCAGACATATTACGAAAAAACCCTTCATATTTGAAAAATCACACAGCAGCCTTTTGTAATATAACATGATTACAGAATATGCAGAATAATTTTTAAAATCGAAGGGGTTTTTAGTAATATGCCTCGAGAGGTTTCAATGTCGTTATTTCTAGTATTTTTCCAACTTCATCTGATACTTAGTACCTTTCCTAATTGGTTAAGCCCGGAACTGGCTTTGTCGTTGGGTGGATTGCATTCTTCAGGTAACTAGTGTAATCTGTGTGTGTGTGTTTGACAATTATTCCTAGTTCTGAATTTTTGCTCTTTTTTTTTTTGAGGGGTTAGTTCTGAATTTTCCTGCTACCATATCTTTTTTGCTCTTAAAGGGTATCCTGCTTGGTGGTTGAAGATGCTTTCCAGGTTCCGGGCACTTTGTCATACTCCAGCAGGTATGAGTCGAGATGTATTTCCTCTGGACTTAGCTCTATCAACTGCATATACTTTCACCATTTTTTGGCAGACTCAAGCATACAACACACATACACAATACATTGAAAGGAAATTGGAGCACATCGAAACAGACAGTTTCTTTGTTTAGCTTTTATACACATACTATCATCTATTGTAAAACATGCCTATTCAGATTGAATCCGGGTTATGCACCTAATAACAGTGATGATTTCATGGCTTTGCTGGTTTCTTCCCTTTGTTCATCTCTCCTTTCCCTTCATCTTCTGATTGATTTCTTTTAAAATTCAACTGTGAAGCAAACTCCACTTCCATCAAGTCTAGCAAGAAATAATTTTAGGAATTTAGGGCACGCTTGCTCACATTTTCATCTCATGAAACGTTTCTTGACTACACCTGCAGTTGGTCGTGACAATTTTTTGACAACATATTTAAACACATTTATTACTCTTGGATAACTTTAATTATAAGTTACACGTTACATCAGTTATCATCGTTGTATGTTTATATCACATTCAAAAGTTATTTCCAGCTCATCTCAATTTTTCTTATCGAACTGAAATAAGATGGCAAAAAGTCACAATTTTCAACTTTTGGGTTTCATAAGTGGATCTAGATTTCCGCATTAGTACAGCTATCAATCAATTTGAATTTGCAAAGGAAGTTTGGTCTGGTGACACCGGCACCTAGGCTTCAAGATTTTGAGGTCCACTTTTTCAGTGAAAGTGTGAATGTTTGCGACGTTCTATTTAAAAAAAGTGTGGACATAATTGGATTCACTTATTTTCAATTATTTTTTTTTATGATCAAATTTTTTACTAAAAACATCAATAGCACATCTTTTCTCGAGAAAAATACATTTTACTTTCTTGTGATATTGACAATATGCAAAAAATTCTCTATAGAAAAATAAATAGTAATTTACTCCACGTATTTTTAAAAATAGAGCAAAAATCCCCTATGAGAGGGTGTAAGACCCGCGCCCCTTCCTATTTTTATTATTTTTAGAATCAAATTTATTATATATATTATATACAAAATTATATCAATATTTATATATAATATTAAATTTTTTAATAATATATTTTTCTTATTTACCCCATCCCCCCCCCCCCCCCCAAGCCCATGACATCGCCAGCCTCCACCCCCACCCCCACGCTACCCCTGTTGCCTCCGCTTCCCCCTTTTTTCCGCACTCCCGATCCCCCTCTCCTCTTCCTCCCTTTTGTCGCCACCCCTTTCTCCGTTTGCCTTGTGTCTTCCTCTTCATCATCGTTGCTTGCCCTTCCCGGAACCTTTGGCGTCGCCCTTTCCCCTTCCCCTTCACCCCCACGCCGCCCGCCTGCCCACCCCTCTCTCTATAAAATATATAATTTTAATTATATTAGGAGTTCACGCACACATGTGGACAAATAAAAAAGTTACGATAAAAATATTGGGGTACATAACATTGATACCCCTAAAATTAGGCCAAAATGCACACTTTCTTTTTTTTATAAAATTACAGCTACGCACCAAAAGGTGATAATTATAATTACAACTATACTTCCTATTTAAATATAAAATTTTATACACTACGCCTTAAAAATATTAAACTAACACACTAACACCCCTCAGGGGGTGTAGAAGGTGTTTGTGTAAACTAGCCTAACTCAAGGATGTCAATATAATTTATCCAAAAGATTAATGTACATTAATTATTGAGTTTAAATTATGTATTTTGATCAATTTAAATACATATATAGCATTAAGTGAAACAATGCTAATGTAGTGTGATTTGAGAAAAAAGAAAGAAGTTTGTGAAAAGAAAAAATAGCATAACGTGAGAGAAAAATAAATAATTGTAATTGTAGATGTATTAAATATATAAAAGTTTGTGTGGAAAAAAAATGGAGAATGGGTGACAGAATTATGGAGTAGTGGGTTGAAAGTAAAAAATAAATTAATGGGTAAATTACTATTCTAACCCAATTTTGTTTTAAGAGAAGAAATGAATTAAGGATAAATTTGGGTATTCAAAATTGGTACGACAATAAGGTTTTCTTCTATAATAGTATAGATTATATATATAAATAAATATAAATCAAATATATAATTTTAAATTATACTGGTGATTTGAATTAAGTAAAATCTACACCATTGATCTTTTTGTCAAATATGGACTGTACATTTGAATGAGATTATAAATAATGATATAAATATAATTTAAGAGTAAAAAACAAGAGAAAAAGACAATAAAAACCCCGTATAATGCACACAATTATGTGAGGGCCCTTTTTGCTTCGTTTTTTAGAATACAAAGAAATAAATTATTTTTTTTAATAAAGTAATTTTTTGCTCTTTTTGATTAATACAGGGGGCTAAGTTACATTTAACCCGTCTTTTCTCTATCATAGTTTATTAAAATATTTTGAATTTTCGTATAAAATTAGGTTGATATAATTTTTTTCTTTTAAGGGTTTTGTTTATAGGCTATCAACATTCCCCTTATAATATTCTTATATTTGTAATGGATAATATAATATAAATATATATATATATATAGAGAGAGAGACAAAATAGTATAAAATATTATTTTGAATTACAGTCTATATATATATAAAAAAAAAAAAGCCACACGATAAATGGTAAAATTTAGTCATTTGTTTATGATTTATATATATATATATATATGGGTTGAAAAGGGACACCCCATATATTTTTTGATATGAGGGTTTATTCAATATAGATTATTTTTTCTTAAAATAACTAACAATTATTATATCAATCAATTTTAAAAATTTAGAAATAAAAATATATTGAATAGAACAGTAACAAAAGACAAAAACACAATGATTATAAATATTCCAAAAAGGGAAAAAAAATTATGTTATAACTTTAGTCTGAATTCATTTTAGTCCTTTATCTTTGGCAATATTGAATTTAGTCCTTTATCTATTAATTTTGTGTAGATTTGATACTTTAGCCTAATTTATGGCTCTTTTGCCCTTTTGATGATAAAAGCTAATAATCCATCCTAATGCTTTAAGTGTAATATAAACAAATATTTCTTCAATAAACCATAATACTATACACAATTAGATTAATATGGTACAGATACGGCCAATTAGATTAATTTTTTATTGACAACAGATAATAAATAATTTGTTTAATATCAGTTTACGCCAATAAATTTTAAAATAAAAGACATTCAAGATATTTATAAAATAAAAATAATAATATACACAAAGATAATGTTATGACAATAATAATAATAATGATGATGATTAAATTAAATTAAATTAGAAAAACAGCAGACAGACTTTAATAAAGCACCTACAAACAGAAAATGATTAATTTTACTAAACTGAAGTTTCCTAGAAAAACAAAATCATCTAAAATAATATGGGATTTTGACTAATATTGTTATTACCTTCGAATAATCTGTTTTAATACAAGACCTTGAAATATAATAATTTGGTAAATACGAAATGTAAAATTTAAGAGATTAAATTTTTTGTTTAATAGTACGAATTAAATGTTAGAAATTAATTAATTAATTACAATAACAAAATGAAATGCATGATATCAATTAAATCAAATATTATCAATATTTTTTAAAATATAATTACACATACTAATTATGATATATAGAAATATAAGCAAAATTATAAAGTTAATATTTTTTAACATATTACGTTTTTGCATGTGCATTTGCTTCTTAGTTTCCTAAAACTAGCAAAATATTTTGCGCACATAATTTTCTTGTTTTTCATTAAAACAAGAAAATTCAAACTGGTCAAGCAGCCTCAGGGATTAACCATATCTCTGTATAAATCTTTCACTCATCTTTTCTCCCTCATTCTGTTCATCTTTGCAATATATACCACAGATCAAGAATTAGAGAAAAAATGGCAGAACGCAGTGCTACTTCAGGAGCAGGTCCCAGTAGAAAAGATAAAGGAAAAGCAAAAGTTGGCATTGAATACCAAGACTTGAGAATTTCTGAAGATGATGATGATGATGATCAAGAAACCCAATCTGCCTTTCAAGAAAGCCCTGATAATCGCTCTGCCCTGGTTTTGCCATTCAAGAAACGGTGGGCACATGAAGTTGAAGATACTACTGTTGGAACCCCGCAGGAGAAAAGTAGTACTGATCAGCCGTCAGATACTCGGCAGGAAGACGATGAGAATGCTCCTGATGATCAAACTGAGACAGACCTGAAGCCAGGTTCCAGGTCTCTCTCTCTCTCTCTCTCTCTGCCATGGAGAATGATTGTAGTATGTGGGCGGGGTTTTTTTCGAGAATTTATATATCCCGAACGTGTTTTCTTGATTACAAACTTCCTCTCAGACATGCAGAGGGGTTTTCGGTCTTTAATTGGTAAAATGCAAGGGTCAAGAAATTCGTAGAGTGAGTGATGCATGAAAATCAGAAGGGGTTTTCTTGAATTTTTGTTAAAAAGATTTCTGCATGGTTGATTTTTCGTTGCATGAAGTATTTCTTGAATCATTAATTTGTTCTTTTTTACTCACGCTGGCAAAAGCATTATCTGCTCTTTCATGAACATATGACTGTTTCATTCATAATTGCGTCAAGAAAAGTAATATATGAAGGCCTTAATTCCCTGCTATATATATATCTACCTCTGCCATTCTTGATGGTGTGTCTGTTTTGTTTCAGCTCAGGTTCATTTTACTATGCACTTAAAGTTGAACCTTACATCATGTTTTCTTCACCCCTTCACTACAAGAAAATTGTTTAATAGCAACAAAAAAAAAATTAGCGTCGAGATAATTAACAAGTAAAATTTCCATTACTAATTTATATTATCTAATACAAGAAATTTACTTGATAATGAGCAAGGAAAATTAATTTGCTATGAACTTAGTAACGAACTATTTAAAAGATATATTAAATAATATAGATTAGCAACAAAAGTTTTACCTGCTAATTAGCTCGATCCTGATTTTAGTATCAAATTTTTCATAGCTATTGATCATTTTTCTTGTAGTGGTTCTCGATTATTTTAGTTTGATTGCATTGTTGATCTCATTTTTGACATAGCAGCTCTGATTTTTCTGGTGTCTCATAGCAAAAGGTAGAAGAAAAAGGTTAACGAATTGGAGATTTCTGGTTTCTCTGAATTTTATTTTTGGTTCATATTTATTCATATGTGGAAGATTTCTTGAGTTCTTGCTGTTGGATACTGTAATATAATGAAGGAAACAAAGAAATCAATTAACTTTGTCTAGAATTTCTGCATACATTTTATGTACTGTTGTTCCTAAACTACTAATGTAAGATTCTATTCTGTCGTCGTTTCCTGTTTCGGATTTTCTTGTTGATTGAAATTTCCACTGGATTCTTACAGGGCTGTGACAGCGAACGAATACTGCCTTTCCAAGACTTTAGGTAGATATGAAGTCATCCCACATAATCCCCTGTTATACCTTGATGTTGAAGATACAAGCTATTTGTTAGATTGGCCTCAGATGGTTGATTTCCTTCCGGTCTCATTTTCAGTGGCTCTTCTTGTATTCGATGGATATGATAGGCGATACAACATGCTGTTAAAGCAGGAGGTTGGTGGTGGGAGGATAAAATACGCCATCTCAAGAGGGTGGGGTGATTTCGTTAGGATGCATAACCTGAAAGCTGGTGATGAGATTACCTTTTACAGGTTTTTTGACAGTAGAGTTTCCGATGTCTATTTTTACGTCCTTAGGTACTTCAGGAAGCCTATGGATCGCCCGCCTTGTTTCCGAAGAAATAAATCGACACAAGATGATGCTTTGCGGAAACTCTTGTATGGAAGCTCTAGTGTGGAGGATAAGGAAAAGGGGTTGGAGAAGATTGAGCCTAAGGTTGATAGAAACCAAGTGGAGAGTGGTAGAATTGAAGATGATCAAGTCCCGGTGGAGAAAAACCAACAGGAAAGCGCTAAAGTTGAAGATGATCAAGTCCCGGTAGAGAAAAACCAACAGGAGAGCGCTAAAGATGAAGGTGATCAAGTCCCTGTAGAGAACACTTCTGATCAAACTGAGAGAAAAGTTCAGGGGCCAGGTTCTAGGTACTGCTGATTCTCGTCTGGCTGCTCTTTCATTATTGTCGTTTCGTTAATTGGTGAAATGGAATATAGCCAAGAAATGTATGAATGATCATAAGGATTTTTCCAATGCATTTTAAAGATTTCTGCATGAGAGATCATCATCATCTCATACCTTGATTTATTTAGACTTTCTGTTCCTAATATGCTGCAATCTTCATTTCTTCTATGTTTTACTCATTATTGACATATAATGTAATAATGAACTTAACTGCTGGTTTCTTATTATTCATCCTTACATTCCACCTAATTCTGACACTTCGATCGATGCAGAGTTCTGACAAGTGAGGAGTACTGCATGGAAAAGACTCTAACTACATATGAAGTGATAGAAGATGCGAAGCTGTACCTGGACGCTTACGAGGCAAGCGAATTAACTGCTTTTCCTGAGATCGTCAACTACCCTCCAGGCACATATTCAAAAACTCTTCTGGTATATGATAAAGACGACAGACGATATGACATGCAGCTAAAACATCATATTAGTAGGGGGACAATAGGATACGCCATCAACTCAGGATGGAACAGTTTCATTAGGACTCATGACCTGGAAGCTGGTGATGTGGTGACCTTTTACAGGGTTCAAGATGAGAGTGTGTCTGATGACTATTATCACGTTATTAGGTACACTAGGAAGTCGGTTGGTCGCAATGAGACTAGAGAAAAAATTATTGATGATGGCCAAAAGAACCCCAAGACCAGGTACAAGGCGGAGGCACGGCGCAAGGAGGATGGGAGCTTGGTTATTAAGCTGGCTGGGGGGTAAGAGTTTTTGACTGGCAAGTGAAGTAAACGGCAGCATACTGATGATTTTTTAATGGAAAAACAGCCAAAGAAGGCAAAGAAAGAGGTCGTTCATTAGTTTTTAGGATAATGGATTGCCTCAGATATACCTTTACTGTTGTTGATTCATTGATTTTGTCACTCTTTTACAGTAAGTGGTGGCTTTTTTTCCGTTAATGTAAAGAAATATGGCAAAATGAAGCCAAGAAAACAAAAGGTTTTTGGACAATGGAATGACTCATATAGACCCTTTATTGTTGCAGACTCACTACTTTTGTTAGTAAATGTGAGAAGTGGGGAGCTTTCAAAGATCATCAAAGGATTATGTAATATTGACCGGTAGTTCACGACTGCAAAGTGTATTTTACACTTCTTTTTTCTTTCTTTTACTTACAGTTAACAGTAGTTTAAACTTTAAAGTAATCTAATCGAACAAGAGTCTTGAACTAAAGGAACCTCTTTTCCCAGGGCAAATACGTACAGAGGTAGAATATATATATAAAAAAAAAAGTGTTCATATTTGAACAGCATGGCTGTCCACCTCTGCCGAACAACGTTAGAAAATGAAGATCATAAGATTAGTTTAAATCCCATAATTTAATACATATGGCACATTTGGCTTGACTACATATCTTTGCATTCATTTACCTATCCAATACTAATACTATAATTAGGAAATGGCAATTTGAAGTTCTTTTGCACAAACCATAATCAGTGCATCATCTGTTCTTGTTCCTGCGCGCATCAGTTTGAAGAACAGGTTCAACAAAGATCTGAAGGCTTTGAGGTAGCCGTAGCAGCTTATGCATCTTTGCTTTCCCTCATGTCCTTAACCAGCAGATCCAGCATCCTGTTCACCGTCTAGACAAGGAACAACTCCGAAGCCTGCAGGAGAAAGTTAACCACTTGCAACACTTTCTTGAACTTCACTCCCAGACAAAAATCAGCCAAGAAATGGAAGATTTGGCGAGGCAAATCACTATCGTTGCATACGAAGCTGAAGATATTGACTCCCACGTAGTATGAAGGAACATCGCCAGATAGAAGTGATCATGATCCAGCTGTCCTATTATCTTTTTATCAAGATCTAGAAAAAGTAATCCAGAAGATTGACTACATCAACAAAGAGTTGATGGGGATGGTTAAGGAGGAACCAGACGGTGTCAAAGAACCAAAGACCGTGGCGGATTTGACGAGCGCCTGGTCCAAATCATTGATAAGCTCACATGGGACGAGTCAGATCTCAAGATCCTCCCGATTGTTGGGATGGGAGGTATTGGTAAGACAACTTTGGCTAGAAATGTCTTTATCATGCATATATAGTGCGCAAGAAATTCTTCTAGGCCTTCTGAATGATGGAGAAAAGAAACGGAGCAGAAGAAGTACCTCAAATGAATTAGGAGAACGATTGTATAAAAAGCTATTTGGTAAAAGGTATTTAATTATTATGGATGATTTGTGGAGCAACAAAGCTTGGGATGATTTGACTTCCCTAATAATGGGAATGGAATTCACGTTCTCGTGACCAATAGGCTATCAAATCTAGTTGTTTCATTAGGATCTCACAACCGTTATTTGATGGATTTTCTAGGTGAGAAAAATTGTTGGAATTTACAGAAGGTCTTTGCTCAAGGAGGTTTCCTGAATCCAGAATTAAATCAAATCGGAAAGGATATTGCAAAAGGTTGCAAAGGACTTCCTCTATCACTTGTTGTGATTGGTGGATTTCTTGCAAAATCTGACATGGCACCAGAATATTGGAAGTTTGTGGCAAAAAATATAAACTCATATGTCAATTCAGAAGATGATGAGTATTGTTTAAAGGTTTTGTCTTTGACATACAACAGCTCGCCCATTCATCTTAAACCATGTTTCCCTTATATTAGAGTTTTTTCCAGAAGATGCAAAGATCAAGGTCTCAGAACTAATTACATTATGGGTTGCTGAGAGATTCATAAAAAACAGCAAGAGATAAAACTCTGGAAAAGATTGCTGGGAAATACTTGAAAGATCTTAGCGATATGAATCTGATTTTTTTCGTGAAAAGAAAGCAAGTGGAGAAATAAGATCAATTGCCTTTCATGATGTCTTAAGGGACCTCTGCATGAGAGAATCTGGCAGGGAAGTTTTATTCGTGTCCCAAGAGTACAATTGAATGACATTAAAACTAAGGATGAACACAAGTACTACCTATGTAATAATCAAGCATTCTCATTGCAGGGAAGGATAGATGTGTCGGAAATCCTTGTTGGCTCACGTTCAACATCAGTTGCACGGCTGTGGTCTGTAAGGCTTGTGAAAGCATGTATCCTGATCTTATTAGGTTAAGATAGCGAAGGTTTTCTGTAAGCCCAGTGAAGAATTTCTACAGCACACTAAGTTGCGGTACACTAGGATTGAAAGTGAATATGATGACTGATTATGAGAAAGATATCATATCTCCTTCTAAACTACCTTTACTGTGGAATCTAGAAACTTTGTATATCTATTCACAAGAACAACAAATATTCGTACCACCTGCGATTTGGGAGATGCCACAACTTAGGCATATCGACATCAGGTTGCCAGTTTTACCTGACCCTATGGATGCTCACGATCCCAATACTATTTTAGGAAACTTGCAGAGGCTTACTCTGAAACTCATGAGTATAAAGGAGATCCCTTCAAGCATTGGAGATATAGCAACGCTGAAATCAATTATGCTGCAAGGTTGCAGTTAACCTATTGGCAATTCGGCACTAAGAATATTGGTGGAACGACGAAGCAATGGAAATGAGAGCCTTCAATTTTATATTGATGTGAGTGTGTATCTCCAACCAGCTACATAACCTGTTAACACACACTGTCTCTGTGTAAATGTGGGCTTGCTGGATTTTTACGTTGATTCCTCTTCATCTCTATCATCATACATACAAGAGTTGCTCGTCTTTATGTTTGCATACGGTTGATATCAAAGTAGAAATGCACTGTGATGCATGTATGCATAGAATGAGAAGAACTGTCAAAGAGCTGAGAGGTTTGCAACATTGATACCCTTTTTTCTTCCATTCTTTTGTGTCCATTGTTTTTTCCTTTTCTAATCATGTTGTGTTTGGAGGGATTTGGAGCAAATCCATAAGAACAAATCTGCTATGTCTGTTTGGATCATTCTATGTTACAAAAGATTTTGAAGGTCCTCCTGTTCTTATTTGAGCTATATTTAATATGAAATTTGAAATCATACAGACAAACTTGAAGCATATAATCAAGTGGACAACCGAGTTGTGTATTTGTGAAAATTCACAAAAATTGCAGTCTCTGAAAACTAACGACTCATCAAATTAAGTTTTGACTCACACATAGGATTCTCTAATTCTTACATGCATAAGTATTATAATATAAGAGTAAATATATCCAAAGTATTTTAATAACTACTACTTTTAATCTTGTTTTTAGACTGAAAAATGAAGCTGATCTGCATTTTCTCATAAATTCTATGATCTTCAGGAGGAGTGAAAACTGTGGCTCAACATCAACCAATGCCGCCTAAGGGTAGTGGCTGCTTTGATCCAGAGAAAGTCTTAGAGATTGTGAAGAAGACAAATAAAGAAGCTGAATTCTGGCTTACATCCCATACGACAGAGTTGAGTAACCACATATTGCTCAAATCTACAACAAGAAGGCTCCCTAAGGCTATCTAAGAAATGTTGAAGACGTTCTATGAAAGTGCATTGATATTGTCTATAATCAGTATTATGTACTAATCTCGTGTGAGCATAGTGTTGAGGCAGGGCTCTTTTAGTACTTACGAAAGTAAGATGAGGAAGATAAGTAAAAGTATTCTGAGGCATATGATCAGATGAAATCCCAGTACAACATCTTTGTCGTTGATCAGTTCATGTACTAATTAGCTTGTCAGGCTATAATTTTTTCTGTACAATTTGCAGTATTAAGATTGATTCATAGATGTGGCATCATATTCATTTGAAGCAACAACAGTAGTGCTGATTCTCTCATTGTTTTCCCTTTCTATATGAATATTGTAGGATTTGTTTTCAAGAACTTATCCATGCTTTCTTGAATAAAACCTTTTCTCACACGTACTGTACACTCGTCCGGCTAATCTTTCATGAATGTCATTTTGTTAATTGGTGAAATGCAATATCGCCAAGAAATGTATCAATGATCGTAAGGATTGTTTAAATGAATTTTAAAAGATTTTTGCATGAGAGATCATCATCATGTTGTCAAGGAATTGCTCATTTGGGGCAGAGGAGAAAGGGTAATCACAAATTTACGACAAGATTTTTTTCCTGTGCTAGTATCTTGATTTATTCAGACTTTCTGTTCCTACCATGATACTGCAATCTTCCCCCATTTCTTCTATGTTATACTCATTATTGACATATAATATAACAATGAACTTGACTGCTAGTTTTCTTATTTTTCGTTCTTGTATTCCATCTAATTCTGACACTTCCATTATTGCAGAGTTCAGACAAGTGAGAAGTACTGCATGAAAAAGACTAATTATATACGGAATGATTCCAGAAAATGCCAAGCTGTACCTGGACGCTTATGATGCAAGAGAATTAACCGCTTTCCCTGAGATCATAAACTACCCTCCAGGGACATACTCAAAGACTCTTCTGGTATATGATGAAGACGTCTGACATGCTGCTAAAACATCATATTAGTAGGGAGCTGACAGAGTCAGGATGTGAGGGACTTGTAAGGACTCATGACCTGAAAGCTGGTGATGTGGTGACCTTTTACAGGGTTCTCAACGAGAGCGTCGTCTGATGACTATTATTACGTTGTTGGGTACACTAGGAAATCGGCCAACATTAAGGGGCATGGGGAGACTAGGGAGAAAATGATTGACGATGGCCAAAAGGACCCCAAGCCCAGGTACAAGGTGGAGGCCCGGCACAAGGAGGATGGGGCTTGGTTACTAAGTTGGCTGGGGTAAGACTTTTTTTCAGTTTTGTCCACTCATTGATTTTGTCACTCTTTTACGGTGATTTGTAGCTCTTTTTTCTGTTAACGTACAGGAATTTGGCAAATGAAGCCAAGAAACATTAATTTTTAGGACAAGGAATTGACTCAGATAGACCCTTTATTATTGCAGACTTGTTACTTTTGTTAGTATAAAGAAGTTTGGCAAAGAAGAAATCATGTTCATTAGTTTTCAGGACAAGTAATTGCCACCATCCTTCGTATTTCAAGAATCACAAGTGAATCAATGTGGAAAGTGGGGAGGTTTCGATGATCACAAAGAGTTTTGAGCTCCTTGCTGTTTGTGGATTCAGAGATGTCTTTGCAATGACTGGTTTCATCATCTTGGGTTGATAGATTATGTTCATATTTTAGAATGATGATACTTGTATATCTTGAGATTTAGCATATTGCGAAATAATTTGTCAATTTTGAAAGATTCTGATACATCCCATACAATCGTATTTTACATTACAAATTAACCTTAAAAGATCTTAATTAAGAGAACTCGTAATGCAAAACCCTTACCTTATAGAGTATTTCCACAATTTAAAATATTTCCCACAACGTATTTAAAACCTAGAATACCTACATAAGTTTCATGGCGACTGCATTTTGTGAAATAATTAGGCTTTAAATTATTTTGATATAGAGTCATTTCAAAATCCAAGATCCTTCCATTCAAAAGTAGCCTTACAAAAAAAATAACAAACAGAGATAGATATAATCAGTCGCTTCTCTACGAAAATAAACATAATGAAAAAAGATCTTCTTTTTCTGTGGTCAGAAGCATGGTGTAATTTTGATAGATTTGTGTAAAAATAACCATGCAAAAATGGTACTAGATTCTTCACTCCAATCTTCTCAATCAGATTTTTGAGTTTGACATCAAACTGTATCTGCTTCACAAATAATACTTCCATAAATCATAAATGGGACTATAAATCCATATATACATGTACTTTCTACATATCCTTCTGCAATATTAGGAAAAGTTCCGAGAAGCTGCAGATATTAACCAAACTTGATCAGTGACAACCAACTCAATACTAATTAAATTCTTGAAACTAAACAGGCAAGTGGAGGCAGGCAGTGCTTGCTTATGAAACAATTCCCATTTCATCTCATCTCGTGAAATATTTTTCCACTGGATATGTGATTGCTTGCGGAAAAGATTTTAAATTATATCTCTAACGCATTTCAGTATCCTCAAAAAAACCATCATATCAATTGGAATCATTATAATTTCTTTCTAACCTAACACTTCTAATAACACGTCAACTATCATCATTTACTTGTATGTCATATTCAATCACATACTCAAAAAGAAATCCCATCTCACCTCAACTAATCCATCTCATCTGATTTTTTCTCATTCAACTAAGATGAGATGATATCACAAGCAATCCCTCCCTGTACACTGCTTTTTCCTTTTTTGATAAATGAAGAAGTGTATAACTCATCCTCCTAGAAAATGGAGACAACAAAATTTCCCGCCTTTCTTTTCCCTAACCCATCAATTATAACTATTACCAATTCCATCTTACATTCTCATAAACACTTTGAATTTTATCTCATGTTTATCTCAAAATTATAATACCACTACGTAAATCTTCTGCATATCATCCGTTTACGTACTTCAAAAACACCGCAGAACATTATACATCAAGACCTCCCTCATTTTCAACTAGCTCATGTGAACCATAGCAACGAACAAAATCAACCTCTAAATGGAGCATGTAGTAGTAGTTTTATCCCAAAGACTCATCAGAAAGCGAGGCAGAACTTTTGGATTTTTCATCATTTAAACTTTTGACAACATACAACAATAGTATGGCACAAATTATAGAGGCTCGGGAAGCGTGGATGATCACTATTTTTCATGAATATTGACTAGAGTATACACAAGAAGACTAATATTCACAAAAATTCCACAGCCTTCGGCCATAACAATGGGAACTATCCCTTTAACATACGGGCAAAAATACATGACTTCTATGCAGGGGAAAACAAATATGGCCCCTCAGCTGAGCAGGAAAACAATAAGGGGCATATAAAGAAAAGTTAACAAAAGGGGAGATGAGATTCTGTACACCTACCTCTACCGTCTCCATCTTCCCCGAGCACTAGAGCAATTCTAATATACAATATCCCCAAAATGTGCACAGCCGGTGTCTCTTCACAATTTGTAGAGAACTCTTATATTTTGCTGACTTTTCTGTGCACTTACAGAACATGAACTTCTGGGGGAAAAAAACACAAGTCATAATTGGCATGAGAATGTGCCAGTCAAATATAGAACTTTTAGTCTTCAGACTTGGGCCTTACTGACCCCAAGCAGTCAATATTACATATAATTCTTTTATTTATTATGCATGTGTTTATTTGTATTTATGAAAAGACATGTATATTACATATATATTCACATCTATATAAAATAATATTCCAATAAATTAAAATAATAATGCACAAACTAATATATAAATACATTAAAAAAAGAGGAAATATGTTTGAAATTTATAATTTTTTTCCAGAAGTAAAAGATGTACATATAAAATTGTAAGCAGTTAGTTCTTTGTAGATAATATTATTTGCACATTTAGAAAGTTATAATGAATCAATGATAATATATTTTAAAAGAATATTTTAATATTTAAAAGCAGGTTCAATCCAGCGAAACCCAGCGCTCTCGGCCCACCCCATCTTAGGTCATCCCCAGACAATATTCCCAGCTTTCATTTGTTTCCATTTTCAAATAACTAGGTTAAAGTATTCCCAACTCCCCCTTTTTCATTTTCTTTTTTTTTTTTTTGGGTAGTTGAGTTCAAAAGAGAGCTAACTATAGGAGGATTCATGTTTGATGGATCCTTTTCGACAACATGGGTAATGGGTTCACTAAGCAGATAAGAACCTCAACAAAGTTGAGTAAAACATACATCAATGTAATAAGAGGTCACTAACCTGTACACTAATGTCTCAAGAGCATGCTGACCAGGCATGGGCTGGACCCATCACTGCCGCACAATCTGTTATAAGGGCTTCATTCCAATCTGTGGTCACCGGGCCTACTATACAAATTGCCATTCCCTGCTTGCAGAAGCTGCGCCTGCTGCTGAGAATGTACTGGCGGCAGTGGCTGCTGGTTCTGCTGAGGATGGGGCACTGGTGAATTAGGCTGTTGTAGTTGTGATGGCGGCTGCTGCCATTGTGCACTAACATCATGCCTAATGGAGGTTAAGTTGGCTGATGGTCTCTGGCCAAGCCCTTGACCCACCTGAGGAGCAGACTCAATAGAGTTAGAGAGCATTGGCACCAAGGAACTCAAATTTGTTGCTGAATTTAATGCATTTGTATCCAACAATGGTTCTGAAGTATGCCACTGATGAGCACTGATAGGAGAGACAACCTGTGCCACATTAGTTGCATTGTTAGTGCCCTGAGGTACTGCTGTCACTGTGTCCATCTCAGAAGAGCTGCTTGTTGGGTGCTGATCAGTATCTGAGTCTCTGACTTGTGGTTTGTTTGTTGGGTCAGAATTTATCTGACGATTCGGTTGAACCACTCTTTGAAGAGCTGACTGACTTTGGTTCACTAACTTTTGCTGGGTAGGTGCCTGCTGGTGGTTTGAACCAGACATAGCCAAAGATGGAACAGATTGATGGGCAGCAGACAAACCAGAAGCGACAGCAGGAACGTGACCTTGACTGCTACTATCAGAATGAGCATTCATTTGATGTATCGGCTTGGTTGATGAAGCAGTTGGGCCAGAATATATTTTTTGCTGAGGCAGGGACTGGTTAGATGATTGTGAAGACACGTATTGCCTTGTTGGTTGAACAGCATTTAGTGCCGAACTAGTATAAACGCCTTGACTCTGCATTAAATGTGCCGTTGCTTCTCCTTTCTCCAAACATGGATTCACCGGATTTGTAGTGACCCCATTTACTAGGGATGGATCAACTGGCATGTTCTGATGCATCATCATGTTCCCTCTTCCAACTCCCTTCACAACCTTAGCTGGCTGTTGAACTTGTGGCTGCTGCCGCTGCTGAGGATGTTGCCTGTTAGCTTGCGGAAACTGTTGTTGTTGCTGCCTTTGTCGTTGCTTGCCACTTTGATTGGTTAGCCCACTGCCACTGGATTGTGCATGCCGCACAACTCCCTGAGTTGATGATTGATGCTTCTGCTGATGCTGAGGCATTGATGAGTTCATTGAAGAGGCCGAAGTCAATGAAGAAATTGATACTGCTGGAGAACCTGTTTGTGGTTGAACTTGGGAACTATTTTGCACAGGAGAGGATAAAGGAAGTTGAGACTGCGACTGTACATGAGACGTCAACAAACTAGATGCAGCAAATTGGGGTTGCTGTAGCTGTTGTTGTGACTGCTGCTGCAGATAACGATGTTGCTGCCTCTCTTTAGCCATCCGAATTGCATAGGCTTGCTGCTGGGGGTTTGAGGCATGATTTCCTGGGCCTTGAAAATGTGGGTGATGAGGACTAAGAACTTGAGGCTGCTGCGGAGATATTGGATGGGACTGCTGATGATGGAGAGGGTATGATGACACTGGTGGAGAAGCCGTCTGGTTAGGGAAAGGGGAACTCAACCCACCAAAGGGGGATATTCCTTGGCTGTTCCGCGGTGAGACCTGCATCTGAAGGTCAGGCACCAACATTTGCCTCTGTGAATCCTGAGCCAGGCCAGGCTACAAGACCAGCAAATTATATGTCAATAAATATAGGGATGCGTGAAAAGATCACCAAAAGTCTAATTTTTCCATTCAAGAACAGAAAAAATATAAATTCAGCTTTAACTCAAGAAAGCGTCTTTGGAACATAAAATTGGCAAGTCTTGCTGGTAAGATGACAATTTCCTGAGACCACACTAAATTTCAGATCAATCCCAATTTAATTGGACTGGGTTCTTTTGCAACATGTAAAACTCAGAAACAAACAGCTATCTGCAAAAATAATAGATCCATATTAAGACGCTCATTGCATCGTTTTCTTGCGGTTTAAGTAATTTCTGTAACTTTGTTCAGAAAAATATGATGGCAGGCTGGCTCCGTGACTATTGTTGAAAGTCAACTTATTATTGCTGATAGAATGGATAAGAAAAATACTACATGAAAGTACAGTATTCCTATAGCATAGAGTGCTGTGTATGGCAACTTAGACACAAACAGTAGTTTGATATTAAAGCACAAGCACAATCCATTGCATGCTGGAATGAAAGTTAACATGGCTCATTATTGGACCTGTTGTATAAGCTGAACCTGAGGAGGCTACCGTTTTGGCTATTTGTAACATGAAAAGATTAATAACTAAATGAACTTAATATGAAGATGCACTCTCTCTCTCTCTCTCTTGACTACCACAGAGACCTGTTTATCCTCATACATCCATCCCATCAACAACCAGACATTCAATATCATTAAAATCCACTATATCTTCATCAATTCTATATCGAATTTTGAAAGCAGAATAGATTGCTAAAGCACCAACTAGTGGCAGCTATCCTAAGAGAAAGTTTCCTATGTAGGAAACAATACAAGCAAAAAATAAGAGCCAAAGTGCAACAATAAAACACTCGGGGGATAAAGGTGGCAAGAGAAAGCCGTGGTACTATAG
Organism: Sesamum indicum; assembly: GCF_026168435.1. Classification (NCBI taxonomy): domain Eukaryota; kingdom Viridiplantae; phylum Streptophyta; class Magnoliopsida; order Lamiales; family Pedaliaceae; genus Sesamum; species Sesamum indicum. The sequence continues at coordinate 4,262,587 of NC_142665.1, read as the reverse complement.
ACTACAAAAATATATACTGAAAAACACATTAATGCCTACTTGTCTCACCACAGTAGTGCTTCATATCTTCATTTCCTCCCAACTTAAATTTTGAAGATAGAATGGAAGCCAATTGCCAGAATTAAGATTAGAGATGAAGAAATGCCATACCCGTATCATGTGCATAGTTTCACGAGGCCTCGATACCGAGCTTCCTTGACCAGAGCCCATTCCAGAGTGCATATTTGCTGATGACATGCCAGGGGAAACTACACTAGATGATGGAGCAATTCCTTGGTATCCAGGTCTAGCCATTGGCATGCTTCTATTAACAGCAGATGCTAAACCCATGCCACTAGCACCAGTTAGAACACGAACACCCCGCTCAGCTCCTGGAAGAGCTCCATTAGAGATATTGGGTTGTGTCATACTTCTACTGGATATCATTTGATTATACTGTTGCATCCTCTGATGCTCATCAGCTGATAATGATGAAGATCTAGGAACTCCATATCTACCATCCCTGTTGTAATGGAAGTAAAAAAGACTGTCCTCTATCAAAAAACAACAGAAGAATCAAAAGGAAATTTTGAGTCCATAACAGCTCAGTACCTGACAGAGGAACTCAGAGAGCCTGGTGATGACGAAAAGCTATTGCCAAGCATCATATTCGGGGATCCTTGCAATGCGGAGCAGGCCCCAGAAGCGGGATACATTGGAGTCATAGTACTCTGATTTGGTATGGCTAATCCACCAGAATGTGTCCCTTGATATCCAAGGGAAAGTAAATCAGGGCCTGGAATGGAGGCATCACAGAGATCCAGAGGACTATAAAAGAAGCAATTTGGTCAGTAAATCATAGAAGACTCACTTCCAACTAAAACAACTACCACAATTTGAACCATAAATTATCCAACTCAAAATGCATATAATCAAATCAATTGCATATCTTACGTTAAAATGGGCCCTCCATTCAGGTTATTGGGACAAATTTGGGAAAAAGCAGTTGTATGAGAGCTGTGAGGTTGCTGGAGTGGTTTTGGGTCCTGGTTATCATTCTTAAAAGAAATCATGTTAACAAATAGATATCAGAATCAAGATAAATTGGGAAATTAAAGAAATCAAACATCAACAAATGCCATCCACAGTAAGATCCATAAATTTTATTAATTGATGGTGTTAGTCATGACAAGTCCAAAGGAAGAGATTAGTATGCGACAAACCAAAACGAATTTAATATTTATCACTTACCATGAAAGTAGTGCTCAGTAAAAAATAATGGAAGAAAATGAAAACCAACCATAGATAATTATGAGAAAATCGCGTTAGGACTTAATTAAGGAGAGAAAGGTCACCTAAAAGAGTTCCCAACTGGAGATCCAAAAGATATTTAACCGACACAACCACAGGATCACTCCATAGTTACTCTTAATAATCTAATCATTAACTCAAAAACTTCCACATAGCATGAAGAACAATGCAAAGCATCAAAATTGAATTTGTTAACAGAATCTAGACCTTAATCTTAAAATTCAATGAGATTGCCAATCAGAGTACACAACCCTAATCAAACAAAGAAAGCCAACCATTCAGACAGAAACCTGTGTTACTTTTTAATAGATATGTGAAACTTGAACAGAAGCTTAAAGATGCAAAATTAATAGAGATATTCAAATAACGAGCAGAACATGCAATGACAGAAACAAGCAAAATGTAAGGCAAGCATATCCATATTGCACTATTTGAAAGATGAACAATATAGACCAGAAAGCATTTACAGAAAGCTAAAAAGCTCAGAGACGGAGTAGATGAGTGAGACCTATTCAGCACGTTAATCGCATCAAAACAAGTGTGACCGAATATAATGACAAATGCTTGAGCCAGAACAGACAGACTAATATGTTACCATATTGAATCCATAAAGATACCTGAGTTTTACGATAATGTTGCTTCTGCCCAATAATGATGATCTTCTCAAAGTGAGATTTCAGCGTATCTTCTTCCATTGGCCCCTGCAAACGTTGAAACAACTGTCTGGCACTTCCCTGTATAAAGAGAAGCAACATCTATAATAACAGCTATCATATTGATGATAAGATAGGATTTTGCACATAGACTGCCAATAATATAATTAAATAAATAGCTTTTGGATGAAACCAACTGGTGAAATTGGTATTGTACGCTAACAACAAGAGAAAAAGGCATTCACCTTGGGAATGCCAGGTAATGTAGAAGGATAAGGTTGAGAAGACCCAGAATCTTCAGCACTATCCGCTCCATCACCAGAAGTTCTATCCATCAAAAAGTTGTGACGCTCCTTGCATTCCTTAGCTTTCCGGAATATGCACTAGTTACATGGAAACAATAATATGGTTTACTTGACAAAATAAATTTGAAAGAACAGAAGAGCATCTCCTTGAAAATCAATCATAATCAAGAATATGATAACCCCCGTGATGAAAGGTGTCAATTGCACTCAGAATAATCTTACCTTGAACTGCAGAGTACTGTTAATAGCATCACTTATGAGCTCCCAGTTTGGGCCCATGTCATGTACCAGGACAACAAGTGCCTAAAAACAATCATTTACTCATAGATGATACCTCGAAAAGTAATAGAAAACAACCATACTTAAAGTTCAGACCATAAATCTATCTCTATATGACTATGTATAAACATGCAAAATAAATCAACCTGGTCCTCAAAGAGTGTCCATGGACTTCCTGAACTCGGTTGCCCAGCAGGCATCTGGTAATAGAAATCAAATTTAATTTCAGACCACGCCATTAAGAATCAACGATTGAAAGTTGAAAGCAGGCAGCAAGCCATGGAAAATGTACCTTCAAAACTTTTGGTTTCCTACCCCGATCCCGCCCAGCAAGTATTTTAATAAATTTATTTGGATTGGACATGTTACTCATTTGGGATGCAACAGGCGAAGGAACAGACCCACCAATTGGTGCAACATTCTCAAAAGAGTTATCCTGTGATTGCCGCATAGTCTTCGGCTTCTTTATCATGGGTTGACCCAATAAACCTTTCAAATATCATGTAATACATTAGACATGATCAAGATTGTGATAATAACCGAACACCGCTACTGGCTTGAAGGAGAACAAGGTTTTTACCACTACTGCCATTGGATTCAAGTTGATGACTCTTCTTCAAGTGATCCCTCTGAAACTGAAAATGAGAATGTTCAACATTTATCATAAGGATCCAAACTTCAAAGAAAAAAAGAATAAACCCTCATAGGCCAAATGGGAACTTAAAAATCATAAGAAGTTCAATTTTTTCTGTGATCCTTCGCGTTGAACAAGGATGGAGATTTTATTATTTCAATCAAATTAAATCCTTCCAGACTGCAAATTACTAAGCTAACCCTATGGTGTTTGTTATATTGGGATAAACCACACTGTAAATTGTCTAACCACAGAAGAAAAGGCCGATATGCCTTGTACACATGCTTTGTTCATATAGACACGATTTACCCAAGCACCAGAAAATACATTCTTCCTGGGCTCAAGAAGATTTCAGTAATAGTTCACAAAATAAACAGAGACTGAAAACAACCCCCATGAGAGTGGTTATGCTTATCTGCAAGCCATTTTATTCTAGACTTCCATGCATAAAAGACGGGAAAAAGGAAAAGAAGCCATGTTTAGGTGACGTAAAATGCTTCACCTGCTCATTTTGAAAGGTGGAATCAACCTGCCATCTTGGTTCATATGCAACATTCTGCCACAAAACACCAGAGCAAAAAATTGGTACACAACAACTGATGCAAAACATATTCTACATTCTATGTCATTCATACCAGATGTTTTGCTTTCTTCTTCTTCTTATGCTTTACTGATACTTCTCCAGATTCAAAGGGCAATTGCTTTTCAAAGTCTCCAACTGATTCAACTTCTAAACTATTTGGAACATGAGATCCACCATGCAGAGTACTCTGATCATCCTGAAATGAATTGGTATCACCACTTGAAGCATCTGTCTTATTTGGTACCTGAATGTACCCAGATGCCCCTGCACTAAAAGGGCTGATAACTCTCCTGGAAGCAGTTCGGACCCGTTTTGTTGGGATTGACACATTAAGACTGCTACCTGGACGTTTTGCAAGTAAAGCAGATTGTTCTGCCATGGCTTTATTTTCAGCACACTGCATCGGCAATATACCAGAGCTTGCTTCGTATGATCTCACACCATATGCATGTGTCAAGTGTTTCCGCTTCTTTTGACCCAATCTAGAAGACTTGTTAGCTTCAAAGGCCATTGGCATGTCGTATGTATTTGTTTCCTCATCCTCATCATATGCATTATCTTGAGATCCAAAGTCTGCAATCCAAAGAATACTTTCAAAACAAATCATTTAAAAGAGCAAGGTAGATCAAGCAGTGACTAAATCAAATTTACCTGCAGTGGCATCACATGCAGATGTTTCCACTTCCTCTTGCATGCTACTTCCAATTCTCTGAGCAAGAATATTAGAAATTTCAGTGACTGAATAGAAGCCCAGACACAAAATGCTAAACAATGATAAAGATTCCAATTGCAATATTCATATGCTCACAGACAGGTGTCAGACAGAAAGCTGATTTTCTTTTCTAGAAGAAAAAGAGAATTAAAAAATTCTTTTTCTTCCTTGTCAGGAAGGCTAGCCGTCTAGGTTAGCAGATGTGTTTTTCATCCTATTAACGCAATAGCATAAAAAAGTTTTTTTTCTTTTGAGAAAGATTGGCAGTAAAACATTTTCTTCAACATTTCAAATTTCACATAACAAAAAGAGCCAGTCATATCATTCAAAATCAGGAGTACCAAAAGCACCCACACACTGTTATTATACTTTCATCAGATGTTTTCCAGTGTAACAGGGCATGGACAAACCCAATCTAAGTTTCTTGACATTTTTCTTTTAGGAAATCACAGATCCTATAGGCACAAATAGATGCAGACAGCTGTGTCGTCCTTCACATAAATTCTCCATTATCTGATAAGTTTTTATCTTAATTTCAGAATTTTTTATTTTATTATTACTAAAATGCACTATAGGGGCAAAACCCTGTGTCTGTATGCAAAGTGAACCACTCCATTCAGACGACCAATCCCAGTTTGGAATTACCACGAACCAACCAACTTCAGTTGTATGAATCCCCCTTTTTACTAATCAAAGTAAGAAAATTTGATGTGCTGCCAAAACTTGACATTTCTTAAGTTTCTGACAATTTCTATGCATTCTCTCCTGCTCCTTACATAGGATTCCACATAGGAGAGGTCAATTTTCATTGCAACCCAAGTTATTTTTTGGTATATGGATCGGAAAAGGTTTGCAGAAACAAGTAAATATTTGGCTGATGACCTAGAGTAGAATTCACCACTGAACACTCTCAGCCAGGAAAAGGAAATGTTTATTCTTAAAAGACATTTATGCATATGTAAAAACTCTCAATAAAAACCTGCGTTTTGAAGGAATAAGACTGGGTACAACTTACATCATGTCATAGGTTTGCATTTTAAATGGTCAATGTGCATTGCCGTAAGCTAGCGAGGTTTCGCAACCTTGTCATCTAAAAGCCCCACTAACATTATTTTTCTCTCATTTCATCAAGAATGTTCAATAGACCATTTACAATGGAACAAAATGCATAAGTTAAAAGTAGTGAGATCGAGAGAATCATATAAAATTACATTGCATGCCTTGAGCAGAGTACAGTATTTACCTCACACTGGGACGCAGAAAACTCAATTGAACTTTTATACATCTCCATGGCCCCAGGTGGGACTGTGTAGAAGAGGTTCTCCTGAATGAATGACAATGAGAGAAAGTACAAGATAAGTTACAACTATAGCTGCAATGGAGGAAAATTCAAACAAACTCATGGATACAGCATTTAACATTCTAAAGGTCAATTTATATGCACAAATAATGCAAGATCAAGGAGATCATCAGTGAAGAAAATAGGTGAGGAATGTGGGGCCCTTGCAGGGGGGAGATGATTCATACTTCCGTCAGATTATCCTCCCATGAGAGGTCAATGATTCCCATGTCAGATACTCTATCTGGTGTTAACGGCACCTCTGCTTGGTTGTGAACATTATTAGAGTTGTTATGTTTCAGAAATCTCACTGCATAAGCCTTAACAGCTACTGCTTCATCACTTTGACTTTGCTGCTCCAGTACTTTGCTTGTCTCCTGCCAAATCACAAGTAGTCATTTTTGGGACCCAAGATTCCCACCTATATTTTCTACCACCCAAAGACAGATAGAGATCAGTGATGGCGTTAACAACTTATTCAAGATCACCCAGCCTCAAAGACAAAATAAGGCTCGCTTCCAATTCAGAATGAAGGCAAAGGCAAAGTTAACCTATAAATTCACACTTCCTGTCTGCAGGAGCTCCAAATTTGAAATTGTTACTCTGATGTTACCATAAGAATGAGCTTGAAGAGAATACAATCATTCAAAGTCCTTCACATAGATATGAATTGGCCAACTATCAAAAAGAAGCCACATTATATCTAGTCATCCTAGGGAGGCTGTAGAAATGCAACAAACATCTTCCAAAGACAATATCAAAGAAATATATGAACACCTAGTCAGTAGTCACTATCAACTAAAGCTTATAATTTGAATTACTCAATAAACATTAGGTTTTTGCAACTGGAACTTGTACATGGATTTGCTCTTTTGTGATTTCATTCACATTATATCTTTTGACAACTGTTCACATGTTCTGAATCTGCCAAGTATCTTGGTTACGAAATATCAGCCTCAGAGTTCCAAAAAAGAAAATGTAAGCTGTGAATTATTTCAAAATACAAATCAATGTCAAAAAGAAGAAAGGAGTTTGAACAACAATGAACAGCTGATAATGGAATCAGAGTCAACAAAGCATTAAGGGTTGCATCCACATTGATAAGAAAAACCTGGCCTGTCAGAATATACCTCTACTGAACGCCAGAACTCCATAACAGACTTTGCCAATATATGAGCAACTTTCTTTGCCTCCATGCCAGAACTCTTTTCTTGTTTTCTCAACCGGCAGGTAAAAGCAGCTCGAGAACTTATTTGAGCTGCAGCAGCTATTTTCCAAACACGCTCCTATACAGTGAGGAAGCTCTTAACAAAAGCACACTTGTCTCCAGAAAAGGAAAACAATTCATATCTATCATGTAAAATATGTGCTGCAAAATACCTCAAAACAAAAGGTAAAGATCTGAACCGTAAACAAAATGTCTTGAACATTTATAAAGGCAAACCTGTGCAAAATCATTTGCCAACCATGCCATTTCTTCAAGCACATAATCCCAATGAGATTTTAGGCGAATTTGCTTTGGAGAAGTTGCAACAGATAACTCCGAGATCCTCTTGTGTTTTGCCTATTCACTTCACCGTATCAGATCTTTTGGTCCAACAAGTAACATGAATATGTTCTTCAAGCAAAACCAGATTAGATATAAATGCAAGTACAACAATATAACCTCAATGATTTGCGCTTCTTTCAAGATTGAGTCTTCATCAATTTTTCTTGCTAATTTCGAGTCAGACCCACAAGAAGTTTGAGCCTCAAGGGAAACGCTAGGAAGCCGAGTCAACATTCCATCCTTAGGGAGATCAGAAATTGAGATATTAGTAGAATCCTGAAGCCTAACAGTGCAAGAATTTTCATTATAACGGCCAGCATTGTCGCCAAGAGTGTCAGAAGGTTTTATCCCTGATTCTGATCCAGTGTGTCCATAAGCTTCCTTTTCTTCAGTGACAACATGATCCTTCGCCTCATTTATCAAAGCAGATGCACTTTGAGTTAATGCTTCCTCAGGTTGGAGTTTACAGCCATTCTCTTGCTGGCTTTGACATGTGCTCTCCACATTGACATGAGTAGAACTACCAACAGCCTCAGTCTCTTTCTTTTCCTTTACAAATTCAGCGCCCTGTACAACGAGGGTCCCATCAGGTATTAAGGTTTGATCTTTAATCTTCCCATTTGAATTAGCATCCCCCATTTTGTTAAAAATGTCAGTTTCATTATTTCCACCAATTCTTAGGCTGGTTTGGGTGCAAGATGACTCAGAATCCAAGCCCTTTATGCCATGTGAGACACTGTTGATATGAGCATCACTTTTCATCCCATCCTCCCTTTTGCTGCTGAAACCATTCATATGACAGGAACTAGACTGATTTTCAATTTTAATGGCAGTCGTACTTGGCTGACACTCGATAACTGCAGAATTCATCTCTTCCATTGCCTGGATGGACTCAGATCTGTTAGAATCCATTTGAACAGATGCTTTCACAGCACCTGAGTTTGAATACTGGTTATGTTGATCATCCAGTGGGGTCTCAGAAGCAATGGCATCTGATACAGCAACTGTTGGAACACCTTCAACCATGTTTTTAGATGATTCTACAGCCTTTCCACCATCTAACTCCATATCCTGCTGACTATCTGGGAATCCAGTCTTGTGAACTCCACCATCTACAGGACTTGTGGGCTTTGTTTTACAATTTGATGATATATTTTGATTTTCTGCATCAGATATGAATCCTTTAACCTCCCTAGAGCCTTGGCGAGTAGGAATAGAAGAGCCATGACTGGCACGAGTTGAATTTACATCAGTCGAACTTGACCTAGTTCCATCACGATTTGGTCGTGACCTGTTCCTTCTCTTATATGCTTTTCTAGGTAGGCCAAAAGCAGGTGAATCCCCATGTTGCCGAGTTCTTTGACTCCCATCCATCTGGGATAACTTTTCAGTTGGCACAATCGTACTCCTACCGGGATGTAATGAATTCCTATCGCCTTCAGAACACTCATGTTCAGCATCAAATAACATGAGATTATCAGCACTATTGGGTTCACTAAGATTTGCACCAAGTCTACCACTACTTTCCACAGAGTCTCCATGAGGTGATGTAGTAAATGCAAAACTACCTCTTGCTTCACTGTAACGCCAAAATGAAGAATTGTTATAATACAATTCCATAGAATATGAAGTTGATTAAACAAAATATCTATCAAATCTTAACTCATTCAAAGTACCTGGTCAGTAATTGCTCAGGATGCTGATCAGTAAATGAGGTTGACTGGACACTAACTGAAGCAGCATTCCCATGCTTAAAATCTAAGGGATCTCCACCCTGCCCACAAAGAGGATCAAGAACTGCAAAATGTTCAATATACATTGAGAAAAAGAAATCAAGTTATGGCTCCATACTTTCTCGAGAAACTCCAACTCTTTTTTCCTTTTCTCCCGAACATCATACTCTTGCCTGTTATCACCAGAAATTATTCATGGCAACAACAAGAAAGCTTGAAAACAAAACTATGCAGTTTCCTGATATAAAAGCCAAGCACCAGAATGGCATTACCTGAGCTCCGCTTGAACCTTCTCAATTGCTGCTCTTCGGGGAGAAGTTTTGTTAGCTATACCAACTCCACCTTCAACAACTCCTCCCATAGAATCCAATTCGGCATTGACTAAGAGAACAGATAGTGAACTGCATCCATGCATTCCCCAGTTCAACAGCTACAGCTAGATCTCTCCATCAACACTAGAAGCAAACTCCTAAGCAACAAAAGCAGAAAGGCTTGTTAACAAGAAAAGAAATAACTAGAGTCCATAGTCTAATAGAGAGGGAGTAGAAATGGAATACCAACAGAACACACATGACGCAGTAGCCAAAGAACCTTGAATATAATAATACACACACGTATCAGAAGATATAGAATAACAATTGAGGTTCAATTGCAAATGCGTCGTTTCATATTTCCTTTCATGATTCATCTCATTGCCCGAATCAAGTCCAAGTCATTCACATGTGTAATGACCATTCTTCTGGATTTGAAACTTTTCCATCAAAAGAAGCCTCAGAAAGAATATAGTATTTTTTTTAACACCATTTGTAAGCAATTACTCCAAGAGCAGGCTCAAAGCAGAGATGCATGAATTGAAACAGCTAAACATTTGGAAAATTAAAGCAAGAGCAACTAAGAAAGACTACAACATAACGAAGTCTCAATTTCCTATGTCAAAATATTAATCATGAGGTGTGTCAATCATATCACCCTTGCTGGCATAAAACCTAAACTTCAACAACATTTCATGGTAAGCATACCATAGTCCAACTCAGCAATAAATGAAGGTGGGATATGATAGTTATTTATTAAATTTACAACAATTATATAATTTAGCATTTTACAGGGCATATTAGTCTAAAGAACAGCACATATCATGACAACAATGTATTACATTGAATAAAACCTACTTATCATGGTAGTTAATTGCTAACTAAAATAAAGAATGATAAGGAAGCAGGCAAGAAGTTTAGGAGTATAACATTAACTGAGGAGAAAATGACAATAATCCAATCGAAAAACAACAATAGATTAACTGGCAACAAAACACCTTACATAGAATAAGAATATAAATAAGAGTTCATCAAAAAACATCGATAACGAAAGAAACCAAGATTATAAATGGCTCTGACATGTAATGAAACAGAAAAAATGAGATAAGAAGTTAGATTAACTAAACAAAATTTCTTTGTAAATGACCAGAAAGGAAGTTGCAATATAAAGACAAAAAAGCATATTATATGGTGTCAAATCAAGCAATATCATTAATCACCCAGCATTATGCAGGATATCCTAAAATTGCAAGTATTGTATAAAGGAACAACCCACATTTGCAGCCATTCGACATGCATATCACTAGTGTACCACATGCAAAGACAAAGTTAAACGCATATCCAGATATGCACAGTAGGGACAGAAAGAACGAATTACTTTCCCATTCTTCCCAGGATTGAGAAACAACACCTAAAACATTTGTATGACAGAGCAGAAATACGAAATGAACAAAATAAACAGCTGTCAGTGCTGCTTAGTAAATTATCTTACTAAATCTAAAACTATATCCACTCATCTGACACATCATTGATCAGGTGACTTCAGTCAAAGTTTGATCGTATCAGCAGCTGTAACAACCTTTATAAACAGATATGAATGAGGAGAGAGAGAGAAAGACCCGGAAACATCATGCAAGAAGTCGTGAATGTAGCCTCATAAACCTTTCTATCCACCTTCTCATGTCCATATTTCCAATTGATTTCGGCAAATTCAAACAGTAGAACTTAACTCATTGAACATGCAAACCATAACCAACTCATCCAACCAAATGCCAATCTTTGGAGTAGCTTACATGCGCCATTACCTGGACAACAGAAACCCTCACTGCAATTCAACCAGAATGCATGAAAAGAAACACGCAACATAACAATTCCCCATCCATTTCCCAAAATTCAACCAAAACAACCGCGCAAAATTCTAGGGTTAGAACAAACTTGAGCAGAGCTCCAAATTCTAGGGTTTCCAGAGCTGGGGACGCGACAACAATACCTCAATTGCGATTAACCACGAACCAATTGCAATTTAGGGCTTGACAAGGGGATGCCCCTCCGAATTCTCTCTCTGCTCCTAGGGTTTTGCCCCTGATGCACAAGGTACCTCAACTCAACGTAGGAGGTATATTTTGCCCTAGGATACGTGAAATTAACAGAGCATTCCCCTCAAAACATGGCTTCAGAGACAAAACAGATACATACAAATACGTTGTATGTATAGGTCACTGCGTGTGATTTTGATGTAGAAAATGGTGCTTCAGGCTCGTCCCCTTCGTGCTCGTTGCTTGCCCCAAACTTTCTCTCTCTAAAATGGCTTCTAATTTTTATTTTTTTCTCTCTCTAAAAGATTGTAAAAACTATTTCGAGCGAGACAAAGTGGGCCGGGCGTGCAAGCTATTCGTATTATTTGGGCCTTCTAAACTTTTGGGCTTTCTTGCGATTTGGGCCTATACTTTTGTTCCAAATTTTTCTTTTTCCTCTTCCATACCCTCCTAACTTGCTATATTTATAAATTTAGTATTTTTTTTAATAAATTTAGTCCTTAATATCTCACATCTCATCCTCTTTTTATAAATTTAGATTTTTAATTGTGAAGAATAAATTTTAGTATATTATTTTTTGTATTGTGTTTTTATTGTTTCAATTTAAATTATAAACTTATATATATATATATTTTGATACTTAAATAAATATATTTAAGAAAAAATATATTTTTTCTAAAATGGATGAAATTATAAAAAAAAAACCTCACTAAATAAGGTAGAAACAAGTAAATTTGGCCATGGTAACTTTAAACCAAAAATAGGGCATTTTTTGACAATTAAGGGTTAAAAAATAGTTAAAATACACAGAAAAATCAAGTTCTAACATGCACCCTATCTTCTCTTAGTTTCTAATGGGAGGGAAGTTCTGCACTAAATTTATTAAAACACATAGGGGTTTAAATATATTTGAAAATACAAGAACATTTTTAGCTGTTTCACACAAAACAAACACATACATCTTGAACAAAATTGGGAGTTGATAGTCACAAATGAAACAATTAATTTCATGATACATTAATGTTCATAAAGTGCTACATTTATGAATATAATAACACACAAGCCTTTCAAATAGCAAAAACTGTCATACAATCTTATTTAGTGCATGTTTGGCCCTTTTCATTATGTATATGTAGAGTGCACACATATGTTTTTTGTGTATTTGCTCCGTTTTTTAATGTTTTATTTTACGAGTTTATAATTTTTTTATCAAAAAATATTACCTAAATTTCGTAATATTTTATAAATTTAACGTCTTGTAAGAAATTTGAAACATCTTATAAACTTACCAAAAACCCTCTTGAAATGATGACCAAGTTAACTTTACTGTACATTTTTATTTTTGATTACCTTTAAATATCCACAAAGCGTGAAATGTCTAATTTGGTCTTGTGTTGCATAATTGACTACGTGGATATGTCATTGGATTCGTAATATCAATAATTGAGTATACAACCTCAGATGATGGTGAACTTTTAAAATTAATCTCATGTTGTGTGATTTTGGTATAAGTCAATGAGTATAGTAGATAAAATAGATGAAAAATAATTATAATGGGATTAAAAATTTTTGAAAAAATGGAACAAACGATGTAAATTATTATATTGTAATTAAAAAAAATATTTTTGATATGTTCAGTCACACGGCTAAACAAATATAGAGTTGTCAATGGCAAAATCACTTTGGGTATGATCAATATGTTTTATCTGACAAACGAACAGTTTAAGAAATTATTTGACAAATCAAAGGACATTATTTGACTCCTTTATTTTATTTTTTTTAATTAAAGCACTTAAAATTCATCTATTTATCTATCTACACTATTTAAAAGGAATTTTTTGTATCGAATCAAATTTTAAATATCATTTAACTCATTCATTTTTTTTTATTAAATTGGCTATAATAATTTAATATTTTCAAATAAATTTAACTAAATACACCTCAGGTTTTCTCGATTTCGATGTTTTAATTTATTGTGTGATTGATAATTAATTTATTAATAAAAATAGCAATTATTTATAATATTTAAATATTTTAAAACACAAATGGATGGGGATGAGGCGGAGAGGTAGTTTCAAATAAAAGAAAAGAAAAGAAAAAATATACAAAAGCACATTGCGTTAATTCCCCTCTCTCTATCTCTCTCAAAGAAAATTGAGTCCAATATTTTCACAAATTAGAAAGAGAAATTCTCCTCTTGAAATTCTGAAATACGCAGTTACAGTTTTTTCTATCACTCTACAATTTCTTTTTAGTTCCTGCAATTCGTGGGTGTATTCATACGTATAGCAGTTTGAATCAGGGTTAGGGTTATTGAGCAGTAAATTTTGGGGAGTAGCTGCACGATGTACGCTGACAGAGTGGAGGCTCAGGCTAATAGGTCGATTAAGGAGCGTCTTAACGGTAATTCAGCCGTCGATTCCGGTCGGAGGAGGCCTATCTCCGGCAAGAGGTAAACTTGATTTTCGCCTACAAACTTTTTTATGTGTGCTTGGTGATGTGAATAATTTTCGCAGAGGTTTGTTTGTGCGCACAAGTTAGATGAACTAACGTTTCCTGGTGATTCTTACAAGAAAGTAGCTTTTTCCTTCTAATTTTTTATCCGAGGCTTCTTTAGGTTTTAGGTTTTAAGTTCATATTTATTGATTAAGTCTTGTTAGTTTCTTGGGAGTATGATTTTTTATTTCCTGGATGCTTTGAAGTTAAGGGTGGCAGCAAATTTTGATTTGTGAAATGTTACTTACGAATTTAATTGAAAACACATGGTGTTGTTTCTTACTGGGGTTGATACAAAATTTTGTGAAATGCACGGTTTTAGATTCTCTTGATTTCAGATAGAAGGTTTGGGGTTTCCAATGGCAGTGCAAACAACATACAGAATCTGGTAGTAATTTCATGTCCATAGATGACTTGGTACAGTTGTTATTTTATAAAGATTTGCTATTATGGCCAAAGGTGAGTGTGCAAGTATTTGTTCAATTGGATTAAGGAACATCGATTGTTCTTAGAAATTTCTAGGACTTTGGGCCTTGGGACAATCATGGGATCATTTGATACCCACCACACAGCAGGACCAGGATCCATGCAATTTGTTAGGAATTACACATGAAATATGGTACTTTTCTATATACACGAAGTATGGAAAGTCACAGTTGCGGTTTGTTTACCTAATTCAATTATTTTCATGCAGACGGAGGGAAGATGATGAAAAATGGCAACATGATCTTTTTGAGGGCAATGAACCTCAAATCTCAAGTATGCAGTGTTTCGAGTAAAGTTGTAGTAATAGTATTCTCGCATTTCTTGGGATTCTGTGCTATTACTATGTTATCTCAGCTGAGGTGGTTTAGACTTTATATTTATGGCCATTATAGATCGCAGAGTTGGCGTAAAGGATTTGCGTCTGAAGCTTCAAAGGAAGAGTATTGAACAAGCGACACAAAACGTAAGGGGCTCTGTTTCTGGAGGTGCAAGAGATCTGCGCGAGAAGCTCTCTGGAACACAGTACTCTCGTCCTATGGAGTCTGAGCCTCCGCCCTTGAGGCCTAAGTCTGCACCTGAAGCCAGTAAACCTCCTAGAAATAGTGTCATAGCTGAAGCTCCTGAACGAGAAGCAAAGAAGCTTGCTAGCACTGTAACCAAGAAAAAGACTCAAGAGGAGGTGAAAAACTACTAATGGCTTCTTTTCTGATACATTTCCTTTTTTCCTTTTAGTCCTCTCTCCAGTTTCCTCTCTTTATTCCAGTAAAGTGTTTATGCAGGTCGAATCCGTGAATAGTTTCCTGCAGTCCCTGGGTCTTGAGAAATATCTGATTACATTTCAGGCTGAAGAAGTATGCTGTTTCATTCTTTTGATGATTTTTGAGTTGCCAGGATGTTCATATATAAACACTATTTGCTGCAAATGGCAGGTTGATATGACAGCCTTAATACACATGGGTGATGAAGATCTTAAAGCCTTGGGAATTCCAATGGTGAGTACCGTGTTGGGCTCTTAAATATAATGAATTTGGCTTTATTGTTTGTAAGTTGTAACTTTCATGTCTTCATCCTTTAGCTTCTAATTATGAGTTGAGGATTTAGTTCTTTCGTTAATTGTTGGTTACTTCTTGTATTTTAGGGGGGAAAAAATTAATGTAAAAAGATGGTTCATGAAAATTAATGGAAGAGGAATCTGAAGTTTAGTCCTTAGACGTGTAATGATGTTTTTCTTTAGCATTATTCATTCCTGTTTGGATTCCACCATGAGACCAATGCAAAGGCTTTTTTGTTTTGGCTGGAGTTGTCCATCTATGACTACAACAAACATTGATATGTTTCCTTCTGTCTTTTCCAAGACTCATAATCCAGTTGAACCTAGCTGCTCATGATGTTCGATCTCAGCTTTCAGAATTTCACGGCTAATCGAGCCTTGTTCTTAAAGTAATCGAACCCGGGATAATGGTATATCTCCTTTTATTATATGTATAATCACCTTAATCAATCTTGTTTATGCATATTTTTTGAATTTCCTCGAATCACATCTTATACCCGAAAGTGACCCAATGATACATTCCCCACGTCAACTTAACTTAAGAAATTTTCATCCAGTGGTTATATCGGGTCAACTACAGTTGTCCTACACTTCCAGTCGGCTGCGACCAATACTAAGTAATGCTCCATGAGTTCCAAATAAAGATAATTGATGTCAAATGGAAAAGATTGATGCACTCATGCAATTTTGCTGCACTGTATTTCTTAAAAAAAAGTATTTGTTAGTATGGTGTAGAAGCAGATAAGGGTTTTTGTCTTGTCCAGTAGATTTAAATAATTTCGTGAAGTAGTAATCAAATCAAAATGCATATCCTAGTGGGATGACAGTTTATTGAAATCAAAAGCAAGACTGCAAGAGAACAGGATTCAGATGGCACTTCCCATAGGAAAAGGTTGCAAGTTTCCCTTTTCCGATGCAGACTGAAAATTTTGTTTTTCAGTGCGTGAGTGTTGGTTGTCCTTACTCAAGCTGGATAAAGTAGAGTCTTAGCAGGTATTATAGGCCTTCTGTTCAGAAGGAAAGGCCTTAACATGAAGTAGAAGTTTGGGGTTTGGAGAGAATGTCTGAGAAAGGGAGCTACAATTGTGGCTTGTCTCCTCAGAAAACTGAATTTTCAAACATCATTTTGCAGATACCTGTTTACATAGTTGATTTTTATTCGTTTAAGTAGTGCATGCTTCTTGTCCCAGACTCATTTAGTGAAAGAGTTGTACTCAGGTTTGGCTCTTTTTTGCTTAGGTGACATGAACTTTAAGATATTAAATAGCTTATGTCCCTTTATCTTTCTTTGATCTTTATTGATTCCCGAGGGAGAACACCAAATCAATTTCTCTTGTACTTTGGGTTATGTTGTGAGGTTGGTGGGTATGCGATGCTTTACAATTTAATTAGGGATTTATGATGATTTTCCTCTTAAATGAAACAACAGGCACATATATAGTGTTGCATACCTAAATGGTCGTCTTAAACCATGACTGTTTTTCACATAAATTTATTGATTTAATTTTCCAAATATGATAACAAAGTGGGTAGTGGTTGGTAGCTGTTCCTTGGTTGTGCCCGAAAATGATTAGTTACTGGGAGATGCATGTTTTTCTTTTCAGATCCTTTTTCTCTTTGTATGTTTTAATCCATGGTATATTTTGTATATAGATTTTGTGACTTTGGTGTGATGATTCAATTTTGGTTAAGGGCTGATTCAGGTAGTTGAACAAGTTGATCTTGACCATTTTAATTCTTGTCTGGACCCCGGAGAAAATTATGAATAAATGGTTATGGGTGTAAAAAGTTACAGTGCTATTATGATTATCATTATCATCATCATTATTATAGTAGGAACAGCAGTGGTAATAAAGATATAGATTTGCAAGAAGATATGTGGAAAGAATGTCCTGGTCAAGTCATAGTTTCAAACTTTCAGAGTCTCAAACCATAGATATGATTAAAACATGGTAAAATAGCTAATATATTCAGGGAAGAAATTGATCCTGAGTTGCATGGATTTATGTACTGTTTCTTCTTTTTTGATGGCTCTACATCTGGAACATGCTTTGAAATCTAGACATGACCATTATCCCTGTTTATTTTATTAGACCTAATCCTGGCCACAGGTTTGTCTATTGCTGCCGTATTCTGAGCCTAAGTTGAATACATACTTCCATTGTGAAACTCTCACCCCCAGCCGTTAATGCTATCTTATCTTCACAGTTTGCCACTTATTCCTCAGGGTCCAAGAAAGAAGATACTTCTGGCGCTGGAATCAAAAGTTTAATAGGTGAGCGCGTAGGGCATTTCTCCTTGGAGAATCGGAGCATATATATATTGTTGATCATTCCCCAGACTCAGCAGGATTAATTTTGGATCGTATAGCTTTTCTGGGGTAGTTTCAAGTTGTTGAACAGCAGAAAATAGCTTCAATGAGCTTATCATGGGTTGTAATCCGAACATAGGTCGGTGGACGGTTGAAGGGCTTTAGGATCTGCTTTCATGAATCTGTTGCTTTATCTTGTCAACTTGTTTTCTATATTCATCCTAAAGCAGGTCTTGAGTGTGTACCTGAATTACTCTTTGTCTGCTCAGATTGAAGATTTTGGTAATGGTAGTGGTAGTGGTGTGATAAATCAGTAATGCGACAAACGCTCTATCATTTCATTGAAAGTGTTTGGTGGGAGCACTTGCAACTGTGCTGCTTCAGTTATATTTATTTATATACTGTCCAAAAAAGGAACACGATCTTGTTTCATTAGTGTATATGAGATGAACTAAAATAATAACTAATTCGACGCATGTCCTTAAAAATATGTATTTATTTATATATTATCCCAAAAAGGAACACGATTTTGTTTCATTTGTTTGAGTTTTCATTTTCAATTTTATGTGGAAAATATGTATTTCTAATTCTGTATAGATATGTGTGAATTTTGAGAATATATTTTATTAGTTAATGAAATTGTGTTTTGTATTCGATTTTGTTTTAGCTTTACTTGTGGTTTTAAGAATTGAAATTTGAATATGAAAATACAAACAAACATGCTCGATGATTGATAATCCTATTGTCTTTTAATTTCTTATTTGAATATTAGTGGTAATTGTACAAAAGCTAAAATATGAAATAAAGAAACAAGCTTCATAAAAATAGAAAACTTAAAACATAAAAAGAAGAAAAGATAAGAGACTTCTTATCCAATGCTTTAGTAGCACTGCAGAAAAATAGGATAAAATATTCGAATAAAATTTTGGAAGGGGTTAAATACACAATAAAAGAAAATGATTGATAATGTAATATCGATATTGGAATATAAAAGAACTACAAACAAAGACATGAGATCAGAAAAAAATCAAATGAATAATTAAAAAAAGGAATAATTACATTATCTTTCCCTGATGTGTGGTGTAGTTACATATAATTTTTTTTATAGTTTGAGAAATTATATCTAATATTTCTAAAATTTATTTTTGTTAATAAATAAGTCTCCCCATTTGTTAAAATTCATTGAATTTGCTGATATTAATCGAAAAAATTGAATGAAAATTAATATTTACCCTCGATTGATTTATTACTTTCTAATTACAGGTCAAATAATTTTTTCGAACTAAACTACCCTTATAATGGTGGAAATATATCTGCTCATATAAATTAAAGCATGAAGACATATGAGAGAATTTGATCTTAAAAGGATTATTTGACATGCAACAAGTTAGTAATAAGTTAATTCGGGATAAATATAGATTTCTTTGTATTTTTTTGTTAATATTAACAAATTCGATAAATTTTGATAACTAATGAAAAACTTATTTATTAGACAGAAACAAATATCAAGGATATTAAATGTAATATCTTAAACTATAAAGTATTTATGTGTAATTATAACAAACGTCGGACAAAGAAAGTGTAATTATCCCTTAAAAAAAACAAAAGAAACTAGATACACATGCTGTAAAGTTATTGGTCAGCCACTTTTTTTGACTTTTCAAGCATCAAGAGCAAGAGACAAAGGCATTACTGCTCACTCTCTTCAATCAACTCTTGGGATGTAATGAATATTGCCGGGAAAGACTAATGCACGTTATCTTGTTTCACATAGATAATATATATATTAAATTATTTTGTTATTTTTGAAATGAGAAGTGTGAGTAAGTGAATATGGGAAGAATCACCACATGCATGCGCTTGCCCGTCCCATCCTAGTTCAGGTACGTATAGTTATATATTTTTTGAGAAAATTACTTTAAATTTTTTATTTATCACGTTTTAGACTCTTAGATGACCAAGTAATGGCGGTTGAGGAAAATCCTCCTCACTGGCCTATTTTTTTGGCTTCTGCTGATGAAGAGTTTGGTATTAGTTTGATGAGGAGTCCGATTTTGTATTGCTAGGTAAAAAGTCCGAATTTCTCAAACAACCGAGCTGCTCCTCTACAAATAGCCTCAAACCCCTATGCATTTTCACAGACAAATTATTCGAGCCTCTTCTATCTGCTCCACTTACATTTTTTCTCCTTTCTCTTCTGAGTGTTCTTCTGTTTGTTGTTTCAAGCTCTCTATCAAGAGTGCGCGTGTAAGAGAGTTATAGCTATGTTAATCTTGGGGAAAGAACGGCTTATACTATCTGCACTGTGATAGTACCGAAATTTCACTTTCAAGGCAGGTGATTTGTTCACGACACAGTCTTTAATTTTCCAACAAATATGTCTTGTGCTTGCTTGTCAAATAATTTTCATCTCATCTTATTGTATTTGCGTGCGTGGATTATATTATTTTGTTGTAGAGAAAATTAAAAAAAAACAAAAAATAGTTTCTTAAAATCCAAAAAGATGTCACATGAGCTATGGTTATTATATATATATATATATATAATTCATTTAATATTCTTTCCGCTTCACATCATTTACTATCTATATCTTACATCCACCAACTTACTAGAAAAAAAAATTTCGTATCAACCAAACTCGTTTCTTCTGAAATTTTTATCATTAAAACAGTATGAAATGAGATGAAATTACAAACAATACCATGTGGTGGACTTAATTCATTCAATATATATAGTGCAAAGGAAAAAGGTAAATATGTATATACACGTACAGCTCCAAAATAACATACTTTTGAGGACAAAGGAAAACTTGAAGACGAGTAAAGACTTTTGGGTGGGGCAGACAAACAGTGGAGGAGAGGAAGGTGAATGGTCAAGACCATAACCAGCCCTCCTTCTCTCTCTCTCATCATCCACTCATTATCAATTCATTTCAGTTCCATCCCCCGCTCTTTCTCTCTCTTCAGCTCTTGACGAGTCATAGTTGCTGAAAGATATTTCGTCTTTGTGGAGCTCTGAGTGTTAGCTCTGATCCCAGTTCTTGGTGAGGAAAAATGGCTGTAAGTACGCCCTTTTTCTTTAATGCTTGTCAGAAAACAAATGGCAGCTTTGTGGGCTTTTGTCTCCCCCCCCTATCTGGAAATTCATGTTCTAAGCTGACCATTGTGTGATTGTTTTTCCATTTTTCTTTTTGTCTATGCTAGAAAGTTTGTGTTTTACTGACTTGTTAGCTCTGCAAATGCTGTTCTTACATCTTTTACTGATTCCCTTTGTGTATTTTTACTGTTTTTTGGTGGGCTTTTTTCAGTTCAGTTTAATGTTTGGGATACTTTACCTTTTGTGGGTGAGGAAGATTGCACTCCACCTTATGTATGTATACGTTCTTCTGCAAGTTTAGGGGGACAGTATTTTGGATTTTTCTGGTTTTAAGTGAAAAAGCAAATGAACATGTTTGTATGAAGAAGTAAGTGTAAACAGTGAAGATCCTACTATATTGAAACCAATGGGAGTACTTGGCTTGTCTGGAATTACAAGTATCAAATCCTGTGCAATGTCAAGAGGGGTTTGGTTTGGATCCTTACCAGTCAATTCCAGTTAGAATGATCCACAGACAACTTTCTGTTTTTGATCTTTGGCAGCTTATTACATATTCTTTGAAATAATACTATGCGAGGGCTGTTGGATTTTGGTTCTATATGACCCCAACGTTTTGAGTTCCTTAAAGTTACTAGACGGCACAGCCTGGTATTTTGAACTCTATGTTGTGTTTTTTATTCTTGTTTTCCCCTTTGATTGCGTACCTGTGGAATGTAGTCCTCATATGCATTCTGCTTATTCAAGTATAGGTTCCAGAAATACGGTATGTAATTGTATCTCGGTTCTTGGGCATGCAATAAATGGAAACATTGTCTAGTTTCTTGAGTTGCTGATGAAGTTCACCTCTGATATGAATGGCAAAACATCATATTTCCGGCTATGAGGTTTAATGGTGTCGAGTGATGAAGTAATCTTCTTGCGTCCAAACACCATATTATCATATCCTACTACCTCAACACTGTACTCTGAGAAGCTTAAAAACTTGCTCTTTTCATGTCCCACTTGGATCTAATACTGAAGGGAGTAACACTTGTTTTTCTTGTCAATGCAGCATGGTAATGTGCCAAAATACGGCAGCTGGGAAAATGAAAATGTTCCGTACACCGTTTACTTTGATAAGGCAAGAAAAAAAAGAAGTGGGAACATGGCGAATCCAAGTGATCCCGAGGAAAATACAGGCATGCTCCCTAACAATAATCCTTCACCTGTTGCCCCTGCTGGTCCAGCACAATCTAGTACTAGACTGGAGCAACCATTTGGAAAGGAAGCAGTTACACCAACACCTGAACATAGAGTGAGCAAGGAAGATGGTGATTTTCAGCAGGTTAGTAGTCCTTCTCAGGGAGAAAATACAGGTCAGAGAACTGCAAGTAGTGGTGGTCGGGTACAGAGGCCAGCTCCAGCTGCAAGACCTAGTGCAGGATCTGAGCAGGGCTTTGAGCGATCACCACTCCATCCACATTACCAGGCAAAAGTTATCGGGAGAGTCAGTGGTTCTCCTGCCCGGGAAGGGAAGAACAATGATAGCAGTCATGGTACTCCTGGAAGATCCCGGCTGAGGCCAACCACTCGAGGAGATGAAAGTGTAAGCTTTTGACCCTCTTGTTTATCAGTCTGATCTCAGCTAGATTTTCCACGTTTGAGTGTTTGAATCTAATGCATATGATAGGCTTTGTAGAAGCACCTTTTCCTCTCGGTTTCCTATTAACTAGATTAAGTTATGCTAAGGCTATTAGAAAACTGCAAAACAGATTGTGAAACGTTTGCAAGAAAAAAGAAGAAAATTAAACTCAAGATACGTCTGCAAGATACGTCTGCACGAAAACATAAGGCTCCGCACTCCAATAAAGGCCTTATGATTTCTCATAGGATATATGAACCATAACAATCACTTTTACCGGCTGCAACCTCCTCCTGACTGATCACATTGCAAATGGCAGCCTGATGAAGGTCCCACTATTCCAAGATTTGGCGAATGGGACGAAAATGATCCCCAGGCTGCCGAAAATTTCTCTCACATTTTTGACAAAGTACGGGAGGAAAGGAACTCTGGGGCTGGAAACATATCGGGTACTCCAAAGCATCCATCTATCTCAACACAAGGTCAACGAGCCAACCAACCTAAGGTTGGTCTATCAATGTACTGCTTGATCTTAGAACAACATCTTTCTCCAGGCTCATCTCGTCTCTCTTCTCATTCAATGCAGAGATGCTGTTTCCCTTGGTGGTAGAACGGGACGACATCACTTTTCCTATGAGAGTTTGAACTTTGTCAAGAATGTAAATAGCTCTAAAGGGCTATTCTATCCAGAGATGGTGCATTAATTATATAGTAATGTGCTTGGGACCACAAACGTGGTTTGCTGCTTCATCATCATCATCATCTCTGTCTAGTTGCCTCTTCTTGACTTCCACTCTTTCTTCAACTTGTAGTTTGGATGAAACACAGAGATTGCCTGTGCTAGATTCTTTTATTTTTATGTACGGTACTGCTTTTTACTACATGTTACATGCAGCTGCCCAATTTTTCTCTTGTTCTTTTTCTGCTTGCCTTGGGTAGAAATGGGTTTATTTTGATTTTGCACTCTACCCCTATGATAACGGGATTCAAATTAAGTTTTTTATTTCATATTATGTAACATCTTCTATTAATATGTTCATGCGCTGCCTGTAATCCTTCCCTTTTTATTTGCAAAATTACGAATAACCCCTCTCAGTGTCGAATATTTGAGTACTATTTTCTAATCATATTATCAAATACCATGATAAAAACAAAATATGCAACATCTGGGAAAGTCGACAAACATGAAGTTGATCTCTTGTTTGAAATGAGACTGAAAATACAAGCAAAGTCCTCAGATATACCGGAAAGGAAAGGCTTAAAGTTACAAGAATGCAAACAAAGGCAGGAATACCATTTAAACAGCGAAAAGAGAAAGATAAGGCAGCAGAAGAGCAAAGATGTTGGTCGGGAAGCTCGCATGATTATCAATTTATCACTGCTTATAGCATGTATATAGAAGGTAAACTATAGACGAGAAGCTCATCTTTTTGCAGGTTTCTTTCTCCACTCTGTGCGTCCCCTGTTAATTTCAGAACCATCGTTTGATATTCTCAATAAGTGCAGGAACTGAAGGTAGTCACTTTCATCTTTTGCAGCAGTTGGAGATCCATTAGTTCCATGAAGCTGTGAAACTGAGTCATTGAGGATCGGTTCAGGAG
Organism: Sesamum indicum; assembly: GCF_026168435.1. Classification (NCBI taxonomy): domain Eukaryota; kingdom Viridiplantae; phylum Streptophyta; class Magnoliopsida; order Lamiales; family Pedaliaceae; genus Sesamum; species Sesamum indicum. Next base: position 4,238,501 of record NC_142665.1, on the reverse strand, counting down.
TGGTGAGGGAATCGACTACATCGTCATGCTGGCATTCACGCCTGTAATCTAATGTTATGGTCTGCAGCTCATAGCTGTCGATGATTTCTTGGGGCATGCTCTGTTAACAAATCAATTCTCTGTTAGCAACACCAAAGTCAAAGTGAACTTGTATGGCAAGAACTAAAAAGGTCACCAAGATGTACATGGATGGAGAAATATGATTAATTAAATGCAAAACTAGGTGTTCTTGTTGGATAGTAGAGTAATTTATCATTTCTGGTCTACTACTTTGCCTGATTTCTTTAATTCTTTCAAACACGGTATTGATCAGCAAATTTACAAGATAGCAACGATATTGATCAAACCCACCCATATAGAGCAAAGGATATATGTCTATATATACCAACTTTAGTGCATTAAAGATAATTAAAGATGGATGACTGAAGGACAACCAACCTCCAGAACCCATCCAATGTAGGTGACGTTGTTAACATGCTGGTTCATGTCAAGATCAGCTCGTCTTGGCTGCCAAAAATGAAACAGTTTAATTACTCCAAACAAGGGACTTGGATACTTTCACTGAAAGCAAGTCATCTTACCACTAGCCCAACTTTGTAGTATTCAGCTGGGTCATCTAGTTTAGATATTTTCTTCAGGCTAGCATTATTCTCTTCAGGAAATGCTAATCTGGCATCAACAAGAAATCAATGGTAAAAGCGATGACTATGATTAGTTTCTTGATACAAAATGGGGGCAGTATAGGGATGATAAATTAAGAGGTGCATAAAAACCAACTATACAAGCAACAGTAAACGTTGAGCTCAATCTAGAAGAATCATAGTATCATGCCAAGATAACACTTTATTATGCGTGGAAATGTCTCTTGATCTAGTTTTAGGTACAGCAGTAGCAGGTGCGGAGGTGAGATGTTGTGATAACATTAACGCAATCCACCTGATAATTGATAAAGTTACGGTTTCGCTCATACAAGATAACTTAGCAATTCCACATATCAATGTCCTCAAAGCATAATATACAAAACTTCAATCAGTGCTCACCTTCTTGATTAGGGTATCTCCAGTTTGGAAATTAATCAGCTAAATTTTATGTGCTAGCAAATCAATGCATTTATAGAGAGAAGGGGGAAGAGAAAGCAGGTGAACTTTCATAATTACATTGTGATTCAATTAATCAATGATAACAAATCCAGAAGAAATCAAATAAGAAAATTTTGAGTCTGCCCAATATTTGACTCCAATCATATTCTGAAAAGATAAATAAAATACCATTACAAACTGGTGAAAACAAGAAAGAACATTATTTCCATCCACTACTTCCATTGAAAATCTGAAATTACATGACCATTTTATAGTATCATTGTAGAGTCAGCAAATGAAGGAGTGAAAAACATTACCTAAGTTTTTTTGGGCAAAAAACTAGATATTCATCACGAACTTCATCCGTGACTTTCTGAAGCCGCCTGGTGTCTTGGTTCATCATCACCCACTTACTGCAATAAATTATGGTAGGTGGTGAAAATGGTAGATTGGAGGGAAATAACAACTCATCATTACTCTGGATTTATAATGGTCAGACAAGTCTTAAATGCAAAAGCTACCACCACCAGGAAAATAAGTGCTGAGCAGAGAAAATACTTTCATGGCATTGATTGGTAGGCTAACCAAGAGAGCGATTCTAACTTAACATTAGCCGATGTCAAATGTCACACAAATCTCGCACACCTATTGCCATTTTCATCCTCTTCAAGGCTCCACTTTAAATCTGGGAGCCAAGAGAGGTGTCAGCAATCAACTTCAATATCAACCACTGCGATTAAAGCGTCTCAAATTTTAGGTCTGTATCTATAATTGGGCTTCATGGGCTGACATGAAACAGAATGAGCTAGAATGGACGTAATACTTCCTTGTAACTTATCTTATGTTTTAGAGTGTGATCCTGCTCAACAAGAAATCTAAAAGAATTTCACCTAACCTGGTAGCCCTTCCAATGACTTCACCAGTTGCATAGTCTTTGAGAATCCAATCACGTCTGGTGCCGATCCTTCCTTCACTTTGGCACCAAGTCTCGATCTCAACCACATCACTCCTGTTTCATGATGCATATGCAACAAAGATAAGAATATAGTAACGTAAAATTTACATAATTAGAACACCAGTTCAAATTGTACTACCAGGCAGGGTATTTATAGATCTCGATGTGCATACGAGCAGTCACCCAAATAAGATGCATTTTTCTCATGGTAAGCGTAGTAGCAAAACCATCGGTCGAGAACCCAACACTTTGAGCATGGTTGCAACCAACCTCCTGCTTGAATTATTTTGGTAAGGGAAAGTAAAACACATGAGATACTAACCAGACATAAAAAAGAATTACTGCTTGACTAAAAAACCCCTCAAATTCAAGCCAAATCTAACATCATCAGCTCATCAGAAGATGCAAAACATAAAGAGTAAGGAGTAAAAGGAGATGAGGAAGACAGCAAATAAGAAGATGAAGCTCTGGAGAGAAATCGATAAAATCACCAAGAATTACTATGGCAGATAGACACATGAACAGAAAACAAAACAAGAAAAGAAGAACGAAACCAATTTGGGGACACAAATTTGTGAGAAAACTTGAATAAAAAAATTATTTCAAAGGTCAGAATGAGGCATCAACATTTTGACAAAGAAGAGCATTAAAACAGACTATAAAAGCAGTTTGTTCAACTATAAATGGAAGTAGATAAGTATGTTTAAAACACATATGACAATCTAGACAAACTTGGAGCAAGCAAACTTCGGACCACTCATATTCAAATTGCAATAAACAAGTGAAGGAACATATGCACAACATGATCCAAGACTCAAAGCAGAAAGACTAAATCAAAGCCCCATCCTTAAACCTCTTAAAGCTTTTTGATATGGATGGTCCATCTTTTCCAAAACCAAATCCGGGCAAAAGAGCATATTTATTCTTCAAATTTAAGACTTTGGGATAAAGTCTCTGAAAAAGAAAATTTACAAACCATTATTTTTCTCTCTTCATCTTATTTCAAATAAAAAGCCCAAAAAAAATTGAAAAATAGGGAAAATCTACCTACATTACCAAATTAATGGCGTACGCATCATAAAGCTGCAATCTTTTCACATAAACAAAGGCATGCATTAGCAAAATATACACATGAACTTCATAAATTTGCAATCTACAAAGCACCCAAAACTGGGTAAAAATAAGCTAACTTTACACACCAAATCAAGTAAACCAGTAAAGAATTCTGCAATTAACAAGAAACAAATACAGAATTACCATCAGAAAAAACAGAATTTATAAACTCGCAAAACAAACTCAACCACACAGACCTGCAATAGATTGGCTATGGTTTCAACAGTTGCAGTTTTGTTAATTCCAACCTCATAACACCTCACTATAAACTTCTCCTTATAAGACAAGCCGTCCTCAGTCAAGCTGCCAAGCCGAAGCCGGTCAGCCACGCTCGGCTGGTAGCTCGACTCCTGCGGCTTGCTTTTCGGCTCGCCCGTGGCCACCGATGCCACCCGCAGCAAGTTGCCCCTCCGAGTCCGGCTGCACCAAACGGTGGCGACCCTCCCCGTCGGCCGGCGAATCAAGCCGGAAAACCGGCAATTCCCTTGCCCTTGGTGCTCGCCCGCGGCGGCGTTGCATGCCGAAAATGCCCCTCCTCTCAGCAACATTGATTCAAATTTTTATCTGGGCTCAAAGCAATTTACAAAGAATTGCATGCCACAAAAGGAAAAAAGAATAAAAATACAGTGAGCGTGTGTTGTCCGTGTGGGTTCTTTTGTAGTGTGCGTCGATATGAACGAGGCACTCTCAGGGGTGGGGTGGGGGGTTAGGGGTGAGGGTGGGAGGCCATATGCGGCTACACATATGGGCTTGGTTTTATGGGGAAATTGCTACTACTACCAACTCGATAGCGCCGAAAAAGGCCCTTTTCTTTGGACTTTTGCAGGTGGGGTGGGGTTGTGTGGGTGTTTGGCAGTGGTAGATTGACTTCAGACCACAAGTAAATATGCAGATCTGAGAAGACAAGTGCATTATGTGTGTGTATGTGTGTGTGTTTTTTTTTTTTAAGTATAAGTGTTGATTATTATTAATTAAAATAAATTAATTATAATTTACAATTATTTACGTTCATATCCATATTTAATAATTGAAATAAATCAATTATAATTACAATAAACAACATCCCACGTATATGTTAGGATTCGTATAAATGATCTTTAAGATCATGGGGTCTTAATTTCGCCAACTGAATTATATCTCATTGGCAATATGTTTTCTTTCATTTTCAGATTGCTTTTTTAATATTTGTGAAGATAAGGAGAGAAAAATAAAAATAAATAAATATGTGTTAGAAATAGTGTGTATATTTGAATTTATTTTTAAAGATAATTTAAAATAGCGTAAAATAGGTGTTGTATGTTTAACTCTGTATTGAGAGGCAAAATTTATTGTTCATTATCAAATTATGTATCTTTTATATGTATATGTAATTGGATATATTTTTTTGTTGGTATGTTGCTTAATTTATATGTATAGTATTGTGTATATTTGGAAGATAAAAACTCGCCGTTCATTGTTATTGTCAAATTATGTCTATTTTATATGTATTTATAATTATATATATATTTTATTCAAATTTCAAAAAACTCAAAACCTATAAAAATACACAGTTAATTTCCTCTTTATTTTTTTTTATCAAAATATGCATTATTATTAATTTTATTTAATAAAATTGTCTATTTTTCTTTCTTAAATTTAAGTTGAAAATGTGTACTTCTAAATTTGTCTAGATTATTACGTGAGAATATGTTTTGATAATTTAATGAAATTATATTTTATATTAAATTGTCAAATTAATATATTTTGATATTCTCAATTAGAATTATGTTTAAATAAAAAATATTTATTTTTTTTAAAGATTAAAAATTAAAAATCTATACTATTATAAAAATAAAAAAAAAAGTCTTTTTAATGTTGCTTTTTTAGTTTCTCTTGAAATCATCTCTATTCTGATTATTGTGATTTATAATCTTTGAGAAGTCATGCGTGAATACCTAAATTAAATTATTGGGAGAAATGGTACTAGTAGTTGATTGAATTTTTAAATATTTTGAGCAATTACTAAACATTCTTCAGTTCTCATCCTCCATCTATGAACTTAGAAGTCAATTGTTTCTTGCTGAACAATTATTAATTTTTAGTTTAATTATTGAGAAAATTAAATAAGTTACAATTGTGTGGCTACTAAAATTAATTAAAGTTACTGATCTGCCAAACCTATTTATTTTTAAGTGAAATGGTATAAATTAAAGAATACAACAAAAGAATTTATTTAATACATGGTTAAAGTAAATTAGTGTAGACGCAGTCATAGCTCACCCTACTTATACCTGAACGACCTACTAAAGTTTTTACATTTTTTTTGAATAATTAATTATCTGCCGATATCTATCGATCTATCTATATTGTGAAAGAAAACCCATTTGCTGTACAAACTTTTGAATACCTAGATTTACCCTTTAATTAAAATGTATTGTACTATTATACTTCTTTTACTTAATGAAATTTACCTTTACCGAAAAAAATAGATTTACCCTTTAATTAATTTATTCAGTTTAAAAAATTGGTCATAATAGTAATGTTGATATTTTTTAATAAGATCATAATTATATTTTTTTCCATTCTCTCGATCAACTACTCTATGTTTCCTTCTCACCTTCTATGTGTTTTTCTTAAATTATTATTATTCACAGTATCTTTTTAATAAATTCACAATCACAGTTCATTTTTTTGGGTCTCGTACCTTACCCTACATTTATTTCTTTTCACAAACTTCTTTCTTTTTTCTTACCTTACATTACGTTTATATTCTTTCACATTTTTTGTCTTTTTGTTAATCTCATACCATAATTCTTTTATATATATGTTGGCGAGAACCACAAGCAACAACTCCTAGTAAAAATATAAACAAACTTTTAGACTTTTAATATGTTTGGATGTGTATTGTGATTTGTAAAATAAATTTCATAGTTTTCTTTAATATTGTAATATATAAATACTATCAACTTCAGAAACACTTAGAGCAAGATCGGAATATAGGAAAGAATTAAGTGGGAATGGGATTTGATTAAGATGATTTTTGGGTAATTTTAATTTATTTTTATGAGCCCTAGTAAGAATGATGTGCTAATTTATATAATGGTAGACACATTTTACACTGAAAATAAATGTATAGAAAAATTGGATTGGGAGATAGAGAATTTGTTTGCAACAAGGATTTCTTAATGCTAAATCACTATAAGATAACCGGTGTAGGAATAGGAGTTTATTACATAAAATGCGATTCCTAAAAGGATTGGTTAGTGCTAAATTAGTATAAGATAATCCGTGTAGGAATAGGTACGCATTCTTGCCCCGCGCCAAACGCTCCCTCTTCTCCCAACTACACCTCAATCCCACCCCCAATTTCAGAGATTTTTGTTTTTGTCCTGGTTTCGTCTCCAAATCCTGACGATTAAAACCCTAATTTTGAAGAAATGGGGAGTAGCGGGGGCAGCGATGTGGAGGCGGGGTTCGCGAAGCTACAAGGTGAAGACTTCGAATACTATATGCAGACCTATTCTATAATTCTCGGCCGCAATTCAAAGAAATCTTCGGTGGATGTAGACCTCTCCTCTCTTGGCGGCGGGATGAACATCAGCCGCCACCACGCCCGCATTTTCTACGACTTTCAACGGCGTCGTTTCGCTCTCGAGGTGCTCGGCAAGAACGGCTGCTTTGTCGAGGGCGTCCTCCACCTCCCTGGCAACCCCCCGGTGAAGCTCGATTCGCAGGACCTTTTACAAATTGGTGACAAAGAATTCTACTTTTTGTTGCCTGTTAGGAGCATTCTCGGCGGGCCAATTGGTCCTAGGCATCACGTGAGTAATTATCAGATGGGTGGTTCTGCTCATCAGTATCATCATGCTGCTCAGAGTCAGCAGCAGCATCATTTGGGGTTGCCTCCACCCCCGGCCCCCGGTGGCGGAACGGTGGGGTATGGGAAGAAGGGAAGAACCAGAGGGGAATATTATGAGGATGAGTATAATGAGGATGATGGCGGGGAGGATGGGTCGTCGGGAGCGAAGAAAATGAGGAGGGGCGATGGGGTTGATGGCTCGGGTAGTGGTGGTTATGGGTATGGTTCTGGTGGGAAAGCAGGGGCCTCAGGGCAAATGGGTGAGTTTTTTACTTCTGGTAGATGCATAGCTCCTAATGAGAAATTTCCATGTGTCTGATTCCTAGTTTATTAGATCATTCATCCTTAGAGTGCTGCATTGTACAAATATCTTAAAGTTTTGTTATCCCATTATATGGAGTATGATTGCTATTCTGACAGTTTGTATCTCATTGACAAAAGTTACTAATACTGAAAGATGCGTTATCCCGTGATACATGTGTTGGTGATAGTCACATATAAGTTGACATGCTAAAGCTGATCATGATTGGTTTTAGTTGATGTTGTTAAATCGGAGAAATCATGTTGAGGTTGTAGGTGCTGTGTGGTGGGAAACTTCCAAATTTTTAACCAGTTCTTCTTCTGGCATCCCTCTTGCATTTGGTAAAGCTTTATGTTGTTAATCGTTTTGACAACAAAGAAGAGGACCTCAGCTTGGTTAAGTAACTGAATTTAACTGTAGCTGAAAACTGGCTGGGATTTAGTATACAATTTTTTAGTCTGTAGATGTTTTTTTTTGGACACCAGATTTGAGGTATTGGATTGGGTTATCTGTTGATCCGTGAAGATAGAAGTTTGATGAATCTTCCCTATCCTATCTGTTGTGCTCTTCACATGGTTTTGATCTGATTTGTAGAAAAAAAGGGTGATGCAAGATCACGTGCAGACAGGGAAGCTGACAACCAGCAGCTCCTTCAGTTAGAGGAAAAGGATGTCGTATCATCAGTAGCAACAGTGCTGTCTGATTTATGTGGTCCCGGAGAATGGATGCCCATGGAGAAACTTCATTCCGAGGTACCTTTTTGCATATAAACGTTAAAATGCTCCTCCAATTTTCAGTTATCCGTAAATCATGATTGTAGTTCAATATTGGTCTTTCCCCCCTGTACAGCAACTAGATAGTTGATGCTGTATGATCTCGTGTGCTGATGTAGTAACTTCATACTTATATAGCATAACACATTTTACCAAACTCCCATTCTTTCTACATCACTAAAATAGTTATTGATGCATATGGACAGACCTTAGGCGAAAGTATAGGCATTACATGTTCTCCAATTCTCTTGACATGCATTGAGTAGATTTTTAGTATTATGCGAAGCCCGTTAATTGTGAATCTACGTTTCAACATTGAAGTGGTATGTTTTATGCTGGTTAAAGCTGACTTGAATCCTGATCTTTTCTATGTTTCTGCTTCAGGAAGGGATTGATAGAGTTGTTCTTTTCATTTTTATTCATATGCACAAGCGTCCTCATGTATAGATTTGTAGGATCGTGAGTTACTGGTGGGTGTAAGAAAAGAAATGAAGGTGGAGATGAACTGAAGTAAGAATATTCCATGAAGACTTAAACCTTGGCAAGGAATGGAGTTACATATATCTTTATATGTCTTAATATCTAACTTCTAATAGCATTTTAAGAATGGAGTTGCTTCTCTCTTGGTTTGACTCTGAAACTTGTTCCAGACATGGGTTAAGTGATTGATCACTAGAATGTACAAAATTGAGTTCCTTATGAAGTTTGCTCTGCTGCAAACAAGCTTTTAAGTTGTATAGGACGTTATCAGATCAGTTGATTACATTTAATTATGTCATTTCTTGTGCGTTTTGGCCTTTGCAACTTACTTTGTCCTTTCTTCTTATTCTCTCATTGGTTCGACAGTAGAACGCCATGACTTTATCATTAGGAGAGTCCTTGTATGTTTTGACATCTTAACCTTGTATGTTTTGTCAAATTTGTCTCTCTTTGAAGTGAAACAGTCCTTTAATGTTAATGATGGTGATTGTTTTTATACCACTTATATATGCAGTGATGTTGATCGCATTTTGCCTTTCTTAGAATGGTGGTAACCTTTTTAGTTTGCCCAATTCACTACATGCCAAGCCTGGGTCATATTAAGTAACACTTCATGTGCTATTATCTTGAAGAGCCATGCATTATTTTGGCTTTCAAACTTCTACCATTCCCTAATGATATGTTTGTGCAGCTGGTGGAACAGTTCGGCAATATCTGGCATCATAGTCGTGTGAGGAGGTACCTGGCGTCTGAGGATTATTCTAGCCCAGAAGCCAAGGGAAAACCGTGGTATGGATTGCTTATGTTGTTGAGGAAATATCCAGAGCACTTTGTTATCAACACAAGATCAAAGGGACGGGTTGCGTTGGAGTTTGTTTCTCTCGTCTCGCTACTGTCGTGAGAACTTCTAAATATCCTCAGAAATGTAAAATATAACTATCTGGACCATGATAAAACTAATATTATAACTCTAATATTGCAGTTGCTGTTTTTAAAATCATGGTGGTGACTTGTAATCCTGTTCCGTATTCTTATATGTCTACTTCGACTCACCTAAGCGTCTTGCTGCTTTTTTTATGTCTCTTGTTTCACCTGGGGTATTCGTTCTTGCAACCCCCAAGGTGTCATGTGTAGGTAGGCCACCGATGTTTTCAGGTCTAGAGTTCAGATTTATTGCAGTGAATACACACTTGTAATGTTTGAGCATGGAATTTTTGGTAATTGTTTGTAGCATGTGCCATATATTACATGTTTACAATGAAAAATCAAAATATGGAATTTCGTTCGTCTTTGGTTTCAATGATAAAGCTGCTGGGCACTTCAAATGTCTTGAGTGTTGACTATGAATTTTGTCCTAAACATGTAAACTATCACATTTTGCAACCTTATGACATATTGTCTTTAAATAAGCCATAATTTGGAACGTCCCATGTAATCCCATTCATGGAAGTTGGTATTGAGGAACGTATACAGCAAATGCAAGAACGCTCTCCCCAAAACACATATATATGCACTATTAAATTTATGAAAATTCTATAATAATTTAAATTTCATATGAAAACGTGAATTACAATTCTAAAAAGAATATAAGTATAATTTCTAATTTTATTTTGAAAAAAGATAATTTCATATTTCTCGAATGAGTTTTAGTGTAATTAACTAAAATATAATTAGAGAGCTCTAAGTCCAAATATCTAGAATGCAATCCGAATTCTAAATGGAGATATATAAGGAAACCATTTTCTTCCATAAAAAGAATCAAAGGATCATAGAATCATGGCGTAGGAGTAGTGATGGCAACGGGGCATGTCTGCCCGAACTTGAGACCTGTCCCGCTTCATGAAACTCCACTTTGCCCCGCCAACACCCCGGACCCACCTCGCCTCATTGAAAACCCGGCCCCGCCCCACCTCACCCAACTCAATTTAAAATTTTTATTTTTTTTAAATTAAGTAATATAAATTTAAGTTTAATAATTGAACATAATTTTTTTTTATTTAAAATGAATTATATAATACATATAATATATTCAACTAATTTTTTGTATAAATAATACTAAATATTATTATAAATCGGGTCCGATTGCCATCCCTATGTTGGAGGCAATCAAGAAAGTTGCCTTTAAGACAGTTGACACCCTGACTAAATCTCAGGGAAAGCTTTTATTTCCATTTTTGTTCCAGTTCAAGAGAGGTCCAGAATAAAGGTTGTACATCAATAGGGCAGTTCAAGGAGAGTAAAAACAAAAATGATAAGTTTGATAGAAATATGACCTATATATGATTTGAATTAAAGCATGATACAAAACCCAAATAGAAGAAGAAAAAAGACCAAGGAAAAAACAGGAAAAAGAGAAGGGATATCAGGATTCTTCTTTGTTCAAATTATGGACATTTCTGTAGATTTCTTGTTCACGAGCACGTTTTGCAGCGACAGCTTCATCGTCAAGTACTTGAATGGGTGACCATTCAGGCAATTTCAACCAGTCGCCCTTTTTCTCTGTGAATTTGCTTACTGCTGGCTTTAGTTTTAGAGCTGCATAATCAACTGCAGTTCCAACAACAGCAAAAATAACAGAGTAACGAACAGCGCCAAGCTGACCACCTAATGCATAATAAAACAAAAGTTTACGGTTCTTCTTCAATCAACACGAAACAAGCAAAAGAAATTGGGTCAATGCATATGAAATTTGGTTAAACTGAGCGCAGCCGAGCTCGATTATGGCGCGCAATGGCACTTACAGGGATCACAAATCAATATCAGAAAGTGCTTTCACATAGAGTTGAAGCTGAACTACGTTAAGCAGATAAGCAATTAAACAAAAAGTTGAACTATTCACTGGAAAGTCCCACAATTAAGCTGAAACCAGCATACAGATCTGTCACATGTAAACTGCCTAGAAATTAAAATACTAATGAGAAGTCAGCAAAGAGGAGTTTTTTACAATGTTTACGAACATATAGACATATACAAGTTCAAATACATGTTAAATGCAGACACAAATGGAAGGTTTGCAATATTGACCTTGAAGGCGTCCAAGAATAGCCCCGCTGCCAAAGCCTCCAATCACTGAGTTCAACAAGTCATCCGGTTTCCCCGTCCTACTCACCCTCACAAATTCACGTGCACCTGCCAATCCAAGAGCTCAATACATATTTGCATGATCCACAGACAAAGAGAACATTGTTTTACTGGATGCACAAAATAAACACGTTCAGCTTGCCCTGAACCATTATACTCAGTAATAAAATAAGTGACATTTCCATGGAGAATGCATATTGACCATTTTGAGCATCTAAGACTAAGATTACCCTTCTTTTGCAAAAGAATGTATAGGTCGATTGCATTTATCACCAATTTCTTTATATGGCCCGTGAGAGCAATGGACTTTGTTAGTGACCCACGTTCAAAGGCGCTTACTGTTGCCATCTTGCCATAAGATGTTAGTTCCCTAAGAAATCACTTTATGAATTATTAGAACTAGGGAATATACAACACACCTGTGACTCCTTAGAAACCATTTGACACACAAACCTGACACAAGCTAAAAACATTACAGTGGAAGGATATTGAACTGCTACACCGGCTAATAGCATTTACCTACTCGGACGATGTTGGACTTGCAGCCTTAGAAGAAAGACCGAAAGTAAAACCTATAGTGAAAGGAAAGTGAATCTGCATCATCAGACCATAACTGAACAACATGCCATATTAGCAAATCCAACTATGAATTTCTGCCCCAATGTGATTGCATAAGATGAAATTTTCAGCAGGGAAATTGACGGAAACCACCAACAATAGGCAAATATCCACAATACAAATCCAAAATAAACAACACCATCAAACACGCAAAAACCAGAAATGGTAAAGCTACACAATCCGCATTTCATGATTAAATATAACGGCGTCTCTTGTAATCCAAAACCAACTTTCTTCAAACAAATTGTAGATAATCACAGTTCAAACCACAAATTCCTATTCATGGATGTCATCCAGTACGCAGCTGACAATCGACTAAACCATTAATCTAGCAAGCGAAAACTATAAAAATCCACAAGAACTAAATGTAAAATCAATGCAATAAACTTACCGCAATAGCAGCCTGTAACAATAGCAAAATTAGATGCATAAGTCGCTGATATTTTTGAAAGGCCGAGAGTTTTTCTATGCTTTGATATCAATCCAACAGCGCCACCAGCAACACCTATTTTACATGCAAAAACAAACAAAATCAACAAAAGGTTGTCTTATTATACAGCTCAGTATTTAGGAAATGAAGAAACCTCAAACCACCACCCCAACCCCCTACCTCCAGAATATATATAAATGCCGTATCAAGAAAAACAAACGCACAAATTCATGGCGTTTTTGGTAGTGAAAATTGGGGAACGTTAAAGAAGAGAGAGCGAGCGAGCGAGAGAGAGAGAGAGAGAGAGAGAGAGAGAGAGAGAACAAGAAACCTGCGAGTAAAGTGGGGATTATAATGCGCTCTTTCCAGAGGTCCGAGGAAGATGAATTTGAAGAAGAAGGCGGCGAAGAAGGGTTTGCTTGATCTGGGTTTTTGCCATCGGAAGCCATCTCTTAATCTGAACTTTTACAGCGGGAGCGGAGAGGAATATGAGGGCGGGGCGGTCGACGGTGGTTCAGGGCGGCGATAACTGAGCTAATGAGCAGTTGAAGCTAACAATAAATGGGCTGTTGAAAAGCCCATCTTATTTGGGTCATTAAATGGACTTTACTTTGGGCCCAGTGTTTCTCTTTTGACTAAGCCCAACTCACCTTAAATTTGGGCCTGTATATCGTACTATTTATTATCTAAAATTAACAATCTTTATATGTCAAAATATACAGATATGAACTAAATAAATAACCTCAAACCTACTTATTCTTACACAAAATAATCATCTACCTAATGTTTTCTATCAATAATATTCTATTCATATATTTAAAATTATGGTAAATTACGATGACCTCTATTGAGATTTGACATAATGATGAATACCAATCAAATACATATTTGATGAAATTGTGACCAGTGGACGATAGGTCTCGGGAAGGACTTGAGCACGCCTCGTTTCTTCTTCTTTTTCGACTCTTTAAGTGAGTACCTTCTTTCAAGCCACGTGCACCTTCTTCTCTGATCTTCCCAGCCGAAGAAATTGTAATCCTCGAGTAGAGGTCGAAAATTGTCAATTTTATCCTTATTGTATCTTTATTTTTAAAAAATTATAAAAAATCTCTAAAAAAATTACCCACTTAGTTCATAAAATAAATTTAAAAATTAAAAAAATAAAATTACAATTCATAGTTCACAAAGACATTTTGATCATTTCATTAAGAAAAATTAATGAAAACCTAATGTATTAATCTATTTGTTAGATGACTGTTAAAATTAAGAAGATACTAATAATTATTCAAATAATGAGAAATTATTTATAATTATATCATATCTCAAAAAAAATATTAAAATTTACCCTTTAAAAATGATAAATTACGTCCTAATCAATTATTATTATTTTTTACTATTTTTATATAATTAAATAAATATAATAAAAAACTAGATTATACACACACATCTCGAGTGTTCTCCTTTGATATGCAAGTAAGAAAGAACATCTATTTTTGCTAAAGATAATTTTTCAAGAGTGCTTAGCAGAAATTTTATACCAAATGTACCCCTTAAGGCTCTAGGATAATTCAGTGTAATTATGAAAAATAGATGGGCTGTTTGAAGATTTTCACTGTATTCCAGAGGTATTAGTGTAATTATTCCAATAATGAATTACCGCAAGAAAATTTTAGCTCAAAACAAGTTGGTCAAACTAAAACTTATAATATGCTGGTTGTAAAAACTCGTCATGTAATTGATGCACTGTTCAGGGAGAGTAGCCAATCACAAAAACTGCAGTAACCCTGGCAATGTGACTCGTTGGATACGACAAAACCTGATTTGAGTGAGGGAAGGAGAGTTGGAATCCACTTGGGAAAAATTCAGCCAAATATTGGCAGGTGAAAAAAACAGGTGTAGATGTAGTAGAAGAGGAAGATGATTATAGTGAAGCATGTGGTTTTTAACTGTTACTAAACCAAGAATAGCAATTTCCCTTTCTGGGAAACTTCAAACTGATCTGCCCTAATAGGGGCTCTTATATGCCAAGAAATTGAATCAGATACAAAGGCAAGCAGCAATCTGAACATGACCTTTTCAACTGAACTTATTCAGCCTGCAGATCCGTAGAAGCAACACAAGACAGAAACAAATCAAGGGGCAAATGTGCCATCTTCTGAAGCTGACGAGGTGCTTTGTCCGGGCTCGCCTGCCCATTCGTCGTTTAGAGATTTTCTTCGCGAACCTGGCCCAGTTCTCCTCTGGCCTTCTAAGGATTCACGATGGTTATGAGTATTAAAATTTTGTTGGACCTGTAAATGATTTATAGCAAGTTCTTGATATATGTATGGCTTACTCTTGTTAGTTATTGCAGAACGCGTGATGGCTAGAAACTCGTCCCACTTGTATTTTCTGAGTTCCTGCTTTTCCTCCTCTGATAGCTCGAAGTTGGGCTCTCTCCCGCACATAAATGCAGCCCTGCAATCTCCGAAAATGTTATCTTCGTTCCTCAACTATGCAACAACTACAGTTATCATATAAAGCAGAAAGGTGTAAAGGTAGAAATAATCTCTATCATACACTAATGAAATATGCTTCCTGCGTCTCTACGACCCTTGGCTAATGATCAGTATCATACCTATCATACAATCGAGCAGCCTCTTCTTCGGAGCCCACGGTTCCCAAATGGATCTGCTTCTTGTCAACTTTAATAGCAGCTTGCCATTTCCTATTTTTATAGTAGACACCTCGCATGGTACATGGTTCCTGGTTTTCAACATGCTTCCTCCTGTGTCGCTTTCTACGTTTGACCTCTGGGATAATGAAAAGGATGGGATCAATGACAAAAGGCATCTGATGTGTTCATATTCTCTCACAATCCCAGGGAAAACTTATTTACTCAAAAGGGTAGAAGCAGCTAATAATTGCAGCACCATATAATGCACTAAAGTTGCAAGCAAAATCATTCAAAACAGCCACAAGCAGCTGAACAGGTGAATAGGAACAAACCAGGGAATTGCCTCAGCAGATGCTCTTTCGATGGACTTGACGCAGACAAATCTGGTGAACCGTTCATAGTCTCTGAGATGGTTTCCTAAGCCAGTTGTGGAAAAACTCTAATTTAATCCATATTGTATGTGGACAAGAATATTGAGTATGAAACTGTGCAGGACATAGAATGAAACTTGTCAAAATGCAGAGTAGAACCTCTGAATAATAAGAATTTAAATGTCTGCAGTTTAACAGGCAAGTACATGTCACATGCTTACGGGTGGAAACAGTATAAATGCATGTACATACTAGTGCATAGCTTGAGGCATTCTCGTTTCCAACTCTAACTCAATTGATAGACTAATGCTATCATTACATGCAATGAATTGTAAAAATGTAACTAAAACAAAAAATAGAGATATGACGAGAAGAGACACGAGAACCGTCATGACTGGATTGCTAAGAAATATATGAAAGAAGAATGTTGAGCTAAAGAATCAGAAAACCAAACATCAGTGATTTTAATGCTTTACAATTCCTGTTTGTTTCACATTCCAAGAAAAGGTATTACAAGCAGATCGATATTTGCACCAATTTAATATGACCCTACATGCACGAATTATATAGATATGCTCATGCAGAAAACTTTGAGGATTTGACTAAATAGACATGACCTTTATCTTAGAGAACCATAATGAAGTTGGATTTTATTCTCTTTGTTATGCTTTCAAAGATTCACAAAACTAATTAGATACTCTGTGAATTCATCAATAAGACGCCTGGATACTTAAGATCTACTTCGGTGTACACAAAAGATTGGATCATTGTCGTTCATGCAACTTTAGCATAGAACAACAGAGGCTCTAGTACTCTAAATACCAGTCAGAGAACTAGCAACAATGAAAGAGCATAACAAGAATAAGTACAGTTGTATTTAGAAGTAACTGTGATGCATCTACGAGCCCCCCTAAACAAATAACAGAAACCGATACCACACTATAAGGTTCATTCTCCTTCAGAATTTTGAAAACAAGCAAACCTTCCAAGCTTATGAATGCTTATAAAGCTCGATTTTCATCAGAAACAAAAGCTATTATATGGCCTCAGGACACTTACGTATCCATTCAATTCAAACTCTAAATGATAATACGAGTTCCATGTTGAACAGATACGGTTTATAGTATGAAGGACAGCATGGAGGATCACAAGAACTAAAGATAAATATGAGCTCTGGTAGATATGCTTACTTCTTTTGGCATGTAACCATCAGTTAAAGGCAGAGGATGAACACTGCCTGGTTTTGTGTCCTCGATACTGTTCTCAGGGGTGTGTCCATTCTCAAGAACTCGTGAAAGTGGAGCCAGGAAAGAATTTTGTCCTGCAAATACCATGTAATTGTCCAATGTCAGCAATTAGACTGAGTGAATTTGAGTTGGTGAATTAAAAGAATGGTAGAAGAATCAGGCAATCGCCATTCATAACAGATAACAGTCCAAAGAGGGTGTTAACTTGAATACCTGAGCATAATCCTAAAAGTCTGCGCCTCCGAATGCTCACCATGACCGTTTAATACTCCTGAAAGTCAGAATATAAGTTAGCTAATGGCCATTACATAACAAATGCAGAAAATTCTGAAGAATGCAAATAGATGAGAGCACGTGATTAACAAAACTTTTTATATCATCAAAATTAGCAGCTATAAGTATTCAAGTCAGAGAAGACAACATATGAAAAGCATTAGGACTTTCAAATACAAACGTGTAGACCATAATGTAACTTTTCCCCCATACCTCACCTCACTCCCCCAGCCAAAAGTATAAATGATAAGAAGCACACGGGTTTCTCTACATTCTTAACTCATGGACATTGACAATTTGCATATCAACAGAATATGTCTATTTCCTGTGCCGAATTTCACATCAGAACTTCACTTCTTGCATTCAAATATATGATGGCAAATTTTCATATTACGCCTGTCTAACAAAATTCATAGAGCTAAAACTTCAGCTTCTACACCTCCATGTCAGTCACACCGTCAGGATAGACAGATGGAACTTACATAAACCAAGAATGTAGCCCTCTCCAAAACGCGGATTGCCTAATGTGGTATTTATATCCTAAAACAAGTAACCTTGAGAGGCCTATATCCTGAACTCACACATAGTCATCAACACTTTATCTTGAGAATTGGAATTCCATGCACAATTAGAAATATACCAATCTTCTCAATCTGTAAAATCACATCCAGAAATCTTTGGAAACAGATTAACCAAATCTGAACTTAAAGAAGCTAGAAGCCCAACAAAGCATTTTAACCCAGCTAGCTTGCCCCAAAAGATTATAAGAAAACAAAAACAATCATAGAGATAACAACCCATAGATATAATCCACCAAAAGTTGAAACAAAACACTTATCAACCTACCCAAGAAAATAATTTCATCAAATCTACATATACTCCCAAAAATTCTCCATTTCAAAGACTTGTAAGTCAACCCCCACCAACCTACCACCTTTCATGGAGGCAAGAATACACAACAGAAACCCAACAAAAGAAACAGAAAATCCAATCACACACACCTCCAACCAAGGGGAAAATCAGGTTAAAAACGAAAGCCCATTACAACCAGCTCAATAAAACTCAAACTTGTCATCATTCAACTAGCAATTAGTACAAGAACACAAAGTCAACTGATGCAGACAAAAGAATTTACACTTGACACAATAAAAGGGACGGGCGCTATATATACATATATACATCATATCACAAGAAGCCATTACGAACAGTTGTTTCGCTGGCAATACCTGGAAGAAACGAAGCAAATAGGAAGAGGGTCAGGATAGAAAATACGAATACAGGCTAGAAGTCTGCGTGCGTGGAAAACGAGGCGAAAAATCAAAGAAATCAAGATGGGGTATTTGTGTGTGGATTACAAAGGGAAGGTGGTGAGAATAGAGAGAGAGAATTTGCGATACACTATACTAGTAGTTGAGTTTTACTCATGCATCAACCACCTTTTATTTCTAGCATCATAATGTCTTTTGTAATTGGGTTGGATGAGAGAGAAAGGAGAGAGAGAGAGAGAGAAGTTGATGGTTGAATATGAGAAGGGGAACGTATGCTGCCTATTTCCATCTAAAGGACAGAATTAGCCTCGGGATTCTTTCCCAAATTCTGTGGAATTCTAGCTACTTATCTTTGGAGATAGGTGAATTAACAAAAATACCCTCGACATAAAATTCTCAATTGCTGGTAAATTATTGAAGTTTTCAATTTTTTCAACTGCCGTTACATTATTAAAGTGTATGGACTTTTTTCTATTTTAATTCTCATCACTGGAATACTAATTTGGATTTTGTGCGTGTTTAACATCCAGGGACAATAATGAGATATATATTTCAAATATGAAGAACTATTATGATGTATTTTGAAAAAAACAAATGAGATTATAAAGAGACGGAACGTAAATACAACAAGCTGATCAAGAATTTGACCTATATTTAAGGAGTATCCGAAATAATTTTCATTTTTGCACTGGGTATATAAATCTCATATAAGATTTATAAGTTTAGCTACACTGGAAGTTATGATTGTCCCCGAATAAGAAATTTAAAAGTAAAAAAATGGTCTGAATGACGGGATTGGTAGAGAATTGCTTATAATTTTTTGTTCGAATTAATCTTAATCTGAACAGTTCAAAAATAGAAACTGCAAATAAAAAAAATGTACTTTTTTCAACATATTCCAACAGAAAAAATCATAAATACTAATTTTTAACTGTTGCAGACAACACTCCCATTACGGAGATGGTGGTGTGCATGGAATGAAATATGAGGGGTAGTATGGTCAAGTTGGATTCAAACAGAATCAGAATAGGCAACCAAAAGGGGGGGGGGGGTGAATATTGTAATATGGAGAAATGATGTGTAGGGTGAGTTGTAATAGAAGGAGTTAATCAAATAACTATTAATGGAGGGTGAGGTGGTTGGTGGCGGAGGAGCGAGAGAAAATAAAAACAACACCGACTCAAACACTGATTGGTTAGCCTTACCCTTACCCCCCTCCCCCTCCCCCACCCCTTCCCCTGGATAACGGCCCCCCAACTCCTCTTTATACCCAACTCTCAACCCGACACATTCGATCTGTGTGTAAAAATATTTAAATATTATAAACTATTATTATTATTGATAGTTTCAAAATAGAAAACGTGTCAAAATTTGAGAAATGTGCAAATTCGAGGGATATTTTAATAAATTTATTAAAATTATTGTTTTTTAAGGGAGTGAATGAATTAAGGATAAATTTGAATATTAAAAGATTAATACGGTAATAGGATTTTCTATTATGCTAGTCAAATAAGAAGAAAAGAAAACAAACAGTTTTGAAATGAATAAACCATTTGCAAAACAACTACCAAACGTTCTTATAGTTAGACCTGAACGACATTGTACGACATCCGTTGTTGGACCAAAATACACTGTAAGGAAGTGGGCTTGCCACAAAAGATCAAACAATCAAAACGACCATGTTCAAAACGTAAACCACCATCGTTTTATATACATACGGGCAAAATATTACATTTTGGACATAAAATATTATAGTGAATGGGCCTCGCCATTAATGACAAATTAATAAAAAATCGACTACAATTATAATACAATTTATCATTAGCCTATATACATCCCTAAGTTCAATTTTACTCTTTTACTATTTTATACCTATACAAATACATATATGTATTCAATTATAAAAAAATAATAATTAAAATATAACTTGTTTTTCTTTGGTTGATTTGTTCTATTATATTAGAAATAATAAAATAATACATGTATCCAAAAGTAAATAGTGTTTAGCTATTCAAAACAAGGTGCAAAGGCACCTTATCCATAGTCTTTGGTAGTGATTGCTTGTTCATTTGATTTAGTATTTCAAAATCGTGAGATTTAAATACTTTTTAAAAATAAAATAAATATTTGGATATCTTTAAATGTGAAATAAGTATATAAAAATTATATAATTAACACAATATATAAAATATAATATAGTAAAATAATTACATTTAACCTAACATGTATTGTTTTTTAAAGTTAAAATGTGAAATAATTTTAGAGAACTTTTTAACTTGAATTTTCTATAGAATTTTTTACAAAGATGATTTTTAAAAAAAAAAAAAACCTAAGGTGTTAATAATGGTAAATATTCCAATAATTTTATTGTAATGGATAATTATTTTCATAATTGGGCTACAGCCCAAACTAAAATTAACAGGCTCCGTTCCCTTGGCCCAATATTAGAACTTTATAAAGTCCCCAATTTCTCCCGAACGAAGGTAGTCGGAGCTACTTGACCTAACAATTTAGGGGTTTTTGCTTGAGGAAAATTAGGGATTGTCGGTGCGGGATTCGGCGGGAAATCAAACGGAGTAAGATGATTTACGACGTGAACTCTCCACTTTTCCGATCCTTCCTCAGCCAGAAGGGTGGCTCCTCTGACAAGAGGTATTTCTCCTTCTGTTTTCGTAGCTATTTTGGCTTTGTATTTCCTCTGTTTTACGCCTCAAAGCATCTGTTTGTTTTCTTGTGCATTGGGAAGATTTGTTTTCGTCATGGATTTTGTTTTTTCTGAGTACTTTTTTGTTTTTCAATTTTCGAGGAAACTTTAGATAGGTTGTTTGCGATTCGGACAGGTGCTGTTTTCGGTCAACCTCCGGAGAAATTGCAATTTGAATGCTTGCTTCCGATTGTTGCACTAATTTGGTTGAAGGGATGTTATTATATCTTTGATGCGGCTGTTTGTTGGTTGGCTTTAATTTTCAGCTAATCCTAGCTTTTACTTTTGGTTTACATGTGCCTGTTTTGGTATGATTTAGTCCAGTAGAAGTATGGTATGACTATTGTGAGATTGCGACGTTTCTTCCCTTTTTGGGACTGGGGGTATTTTTTGAAGCATTTTGTTTCTTTTTGTGTATAGTACAGTCTAAAAGTTTAAAAGGAAAATGTTTTCCCGTGTTCTTTCTTGTTTCCATTTCATGGTGTAACGAGCCATTAAATGAAGTAGTTAAGCCCCCTTAATCCTACATATGTGCTTGGTTCTTGTATTTGACAAAATAACTTGTACATTCTGTATCCTTGCATGGTTTATTTGTTTATCACTTCTCTAGTGTGACGTACTGATCAGCTGAGATCTTGGGCGCTGAATGTTTTTGCTTGATGATTTTGCGAAGAACATTTAGAAAGATGTTAGTTTCTTAAATTCTTTATATTTTTAGCTGTCTGCTTACTTGTGAACCTAAATCCAGGAAAACTGAAGAGCAGAAGCCAAAAGAACAGAGGCCAAAGGCAAATGAAAATAAGCCTGTTATGACAGAATAACTGGTTCATGATGTAAGCTTGTAGCTTGGATATGGTTTCAGGTGGGATACTAGGAATGTTATTGGGAAACTTTTATAGTGCTTTATTTTGATCAGCGAAGCGATTGTCTCATTGAGCTAAGTGTTTCATCTCTAGGATTTGGTACCTTCTTATATGATACCTTTGTTTTTGTTACTGGCTTCAGACGCTTAAGTGCCTTCCACTTTCTTCTGCGATTAATATGCATAAAGTCAGGTGTTCTTTCTTCTTTTGAGCTTGGTATGTTTGTTGTTGGTACGGGGAGCTGGGAAGGTATTTGGTTTATTTTCCTTGTTCAATTTTTATTCGGTTCACATTATTGGCTATATAACCAGTCTTACTATGCTAGTTTAGTTGGTGTTTCCAGGGATATTTGCCTAGAAGCGCTAGTTTGTTTGGGTTCCTAGATCTTGAAATTTGACCTATATATTACTTTATTTTTCATTTTTTATCATCCAGTATTGCCTGCTCTTGTCCAATATTATTTGCTGTTTGAGCTTGTTTGGTGTAATTCTTGTACTTTATAAAGCAAGATTGTGTTGGATGCTGTTTCTGCAACCATTAACACCCAATTGCACAAATCCAAATCCCTTAGAATTCCGCAGTATATCTTACCTAGATAATACTGTTGTTTAGCACAGAAGTACGGAGGCTCTCACAAGGGTGGTCAGGTGGAATGAATATATGCTTATTCAGGACCGAGTCTTCATCGTTTAGCTTAAGAGAAAATGTTTTATGTTTGGTTTAACTGATTTGATTTTTCGTGCAAATTCTCTTCACCAAAAATATTTGTGCATCTTCTCCCCTTAAGTCCTCAACACATACGTCTTTGTGTAATTGTTTTTTTATTTAATTTTATAAAGAACCCCACTACTCTAATTTGTTTTTTATTTACTAACAATATATCCCTATTATGTTCTAGAATTTTACTTCTTGTCAGCAAGATTTCTCCCAATTTGTATTTTATTTTTCGTCTTGGTTTCAACTTATGAAGATGAAGAAACAAAGTATATGTTTAGGTATTAGGTGAAAAATGCAACGGTGATGGTGTGATGTGATTGGTATTTTATATCTGAAATTCTCTATTCTATTTTATATATGTTTGACGATTTTATTTTAAAAAACCTCAACCTTGGAAGAGGGGATCTTGCTTACTTATGAGTCACGTGAACTTCTCATTTGTAAATGGTAGGGCGTGTGCATTAAAATCATCAACCCCTCAATTGATAAGTTTTAAGATGAGCATATGACATTGTTCCCATAGACATCCCAAATAATGCGACATGTGATGCAATCAATGTTTTTATAATACATCTACTTTTACTTCATAATTTTACTATTTTGTCTTAAAAAACATTGTGTTAGGAGGGCCTTACAATTTATAAACTACTTAAGTTACTCTTTTCAATAATATGAAACACATGTGAATATCAACTGATATTCCATTTACATATTTAATGTATGGAAGATATTGGTAAACAGTACTATGTCCACATGCTGTCAAAAAGAAAAACAGAGTACTACGTCCACTAAAATTGATGTGATATATGTTTTTCCATAGACCAGGCTGAAAATCTGTCCAATCTGTTGTAAGACTCAGGATGTAAGCAATAGTCGAGCTTGATTAGCTATCGGGACCAAATCATAATATGACGTCTCCTGAGGCCTGATTGAGAATTCAGCCCAATATCCATCAATGCAGCTGGCAACGAAAAGTCTATCATGTCCTGCAATTTAAATTAATAATTGAAACACACTCCATATATATTTATTTGTAATTCGAATTTTTATTATATTACTTTTGATAAATTAAAAAAGATAAATAAATAACTCATCATATAAATAAATTACGTATATAAATAAATAGTTATTGGAAAACTTAGCCAATTAAAAAAATATATAATTATGACAATAAAATTTCTGAACAACCAAGTTAGTTACTATAAAGATTAATCTTTATGTTTGTTAGATATTGATACTTCCTTCAGCTATTCGAAGGGCTCAGAATAGAGAATTGAGCCCCGTTGGTCAGTCCAACAGGTCTAATTTTGAAATCAAAAGTATCATACTCATATTTTCATAAAACTAGCATAATCGGTACTAAAAATGGGTCTGAGTTAGCAAGATTTTTTGATAAACAATAGAGATGACACGTCAGATAGATTCCTTATGTTACGGGCTATGTCACCTTAAAAATTCTCCAATTAACTCTCATATATCAGTAAGATCTACCAAATCAAACAACTTGTTACTACTCCCTAGATTTTTGGATAGACTAGGTAACAACCAGTCAAGTAATTATAACTCTCTTAAAAATTTAAATATCGGGGTGTTAATCATTATTTTCATAGCTTAGTTCTTAAATGATTTTAGGACTTTCACGAATATCCTTCTAATCTTGTGGTGCTATTGAATCAGTATACGGATTAGATATAATTTTATTTGAATGTATAAAAAGTTCTACGTAAAAATTTATATTTTTGAAAAAAAAAATTATAGTATGGGAACTTATTGGAATAAGAGTAGAGAGAAAAGATTTTGGAATGGACTTCTAAAAACTTGAATGTAATAAAAATTTACTCTTCTTTATTGTGTTTGTTTATCATATTCTCTAATGTACAAACTATAATGTTCTATAAATTTAGATTCAAGTTGTATTTTTTCTTATTTATTTTAAAAAATATCACTCTTTATATCTGAATCTACTTTAATTTCAAATTTATTAAGTGATATATTTTAATATTTTTTTATTACTCGTTTCATTATTTGTTATTATATTATAATAGCATAATATTCTATGTTCAAAAATACATTATGTTAAAATAAATTAATCTTGAAACTAAATTAAAGTTAAAAGATATTTCGTCATTATACAATATTCTAATTATAATAAAGTTTATTTTTTTTAGGTATAACTAAAATTAGGAATAATTACATTTACACCATAATTTATGGTCTTTTTACATTATTTTTTACTTTGAATAATTATATATACATTCATAAAAAATATCGAATTATATACAAATAATTTCTGATTTTTAAAAATCACACATACACTTTAAAAAATATTAATATTATTATATAAATTACTTTTATTTATTTATTTATATTATTATGGCTAAATTTTGTAATTATAGAAAAGATAAGAATAATTTTTGCAAATATGTTCTAGATTGAGGGTGTAAACGTAATTATCTTTTAAAATTTAATTAAGTCTGCCGACAACGGGCCACCGTCATGTTCCCTCTCCAAAGTGGGGCCCATGCACCGTCATCAACCGCGTTTCCTCGCACCATGCCTGTACATTCAAGACATAAAAATAACCTTTGCCCATAGTACAATACATGTAAAGCACACAGCTGCAGGATATGTAAACTGTGCCGTCCACAGGGTATCCCTCTCCCCTCAACTTTTTTCTACCCCCATCTCTAAAATCTCAGGCTACCACTCTCACTCAATTACTCGCACTCTTCCACGGTGCTAAGAGAGGCAATGGCTCTCAATTCGGGTCGGATCCACAGAAGTGCGGCGCCGGATCGGGTCTCCGGGCACGCATTCCGCCTCAATACGCTCGGTTTCAGATCCTTCGCCGGCTTTCTGACAATCGCCGTTTCACTATTCCTCTCTCTCTCGTTTCTCTTCACTGCCTCCTCTGCTCCCGCCGATCTCAAATTCGTGAGTTTCATTGTTGGTTTTTTGGGCTTTTTCGATTTGTTGGTGCCTTCGGATTTTTATATTTCTCTAGGTTTTTGTTTGTAGTTAGTCGGTTTGGATTTTGTGTAGAAATTGCAATGCGCGTAGTTAATATTATTATTATTTTGTTTGGCAATTTTTGTTACTATGAATAATAGTTATTGCCTGTATAGGTTTTCGTGTATTTATAGATGCATTTATGGTTATTATGATGATCCTGAAGTGGTTTTCCTTTTCGTCATTTTGGTACAATTAATGCCGTATTTATGTTAATTTTTCTGTCTAATGATCAGATCACATTCTCTTGTGGAGCTTAATCTTTGGCATTTGACGCCACCATTTACATTAGTATAGTTTCTTGTCACTTGTGTCTGAGTAATGTACTTATATTTGCTGTTCTTTGTCATGTATGATATAGGGTTTTCCTTATAGTTTTTCTGGATCCAAATCTGCATCTATGCGGCGATCAATTTTGGCTTTGAAGTCAGATCCACTGAGGCCACGGCTGGATCAGCTCCGGAAACAAGCAGAGGATCACAGGGGCTTAGCGTTAGCTTATGCTTCCTATGCCCGGAAACTCAAGCTTGAAAACTCAAAGCTTGTTAGGATTTTTGCAGATCTCTCTCGAAATTACACCGATCTGATCTCAAAACCTTCTTATCGGGCACTGTTTGATGCGGATGCAAATTCAATTGATGAGTCAGTGCTGAGACGATTTGAGAAAGAGGTGAAGGAACGGATTAAGCTAACACGGCAAGTGATTGCTGAGGCAAAAGAATCCTTCGATAATCAGTTGAAAATTCATAAGTTGAAAGATACAATCTTTGCATTGAATGAACAGCTAACGAAAGCGAAGAAGCAGGGTGCTTTCTCAAGCTTGATTGCTGCCAAGTCTATTCCCAAGAGCTTGCATTGCTTGGCTTTGAGGTTGATGGAAGAGAGAATTGCAAATCCTGAGAAGTATTCAGATGAAGGGAATCCCCCTAAGCCAGAGATTGAGGACCCAAAGCTTTATCATTATGCAATTTTCTCTGATAATGTGATTGCTGCTTCTGTTGTGGTAAACTCAGCTGTGAAAAACACAAAAGAGCCATGGAAGCATGTGTTCCATGTTGTAACTGATAAGATGAACCTGGGGGCAATGCAAGTCATGTTTAAGATGAGGGACTATAGTGGTGCTCATATTGAAGTGAAGGCTGTTGAGGATTATAAATTCCTGAACTCTTCTTATGTTCCGGTGCTGAAACAGCTCGAGTCTGCTCAGTTACAGCGGTTCTACTTCGAGAATAAGCTTGAGAATGCAACAAAGGATACAACAAATATGAAGTTCAGGAACCCGAAGTATTTATCAATATTGAATCATCTCAGGTTCTATCTGCCTGAAATGTATCCAAAGTTGCACAAAATTCTGTTCTTGGATGATGATATAGTGGTTCAAAGGGATTTGACTGGACTCTGGAAGATCGATATGGATGGGAAGGTGAATGGGGCTGTGGAGACATGCTTTGGATCTTTTCATCGGTATGCACAATATATGAATTTCTCCCATCCTCTGATCAAAGCAAAGTTTAGTCCCAAGGCATGCGCATGGGCTTATGGGATGAATTTCTTCGATTTGGATGCTTGGAGGAGGGAAAAGTGCACGGAAGAGTACCACTACTGGCAGAATTTGGTGAGAATATATACTTAAAGACACTAGATGTCATTTTGTGTAGCAAGTCATACTTATTTTTTGCAGTAATCTGCACATAGTGGTTTCTGTCCATTTCTTAACTGCATATGCATAGCTAACTTGCAGTTTCTTTTTTCCCTATACCAATTCTTGCTATGCTAATTTTGTGTGTGTTGTTCTTTGCAGAATGAGAATCGAACATTGTGGAAATTAGGGACGTTGCCTCCAGGTCTGATCACTTACTACTCCACAACAAAGCCACTAGATAAATCTTGGCATGTGTTGGGGCTTGGATATAATCCAAGCATAAGCATGGATGAGATTAAAAATGCTGCAGTGATACACTTCAACGGGAATATGAAGCCATGGCTTGACATCGCTATTACGCAGTTCCGGCCACTTTGGACCAAGTACGTTGACTATGAAAATGAGTATGTGCAAGCCTGCAATTTTGGTCTATAGATAAATAAGTCCAGGATTGAAACCTATGCTTGTGGGATTGGCCAAGCTAGTTCTTCAAGAATGTTTGAGGCTTATAGCTGCTCCTTACACGTAGATTTTGGGATCATATTTAACCTAGAGACTTCCTACCATTTAAGTTCCAAAGCATTCATCCTCAAGAATTAATATAGATTCCATCCTGTGTTTATATTATGTTCACCGTTAAGTTTAGGGTGGCTGCAAGCTGATTATGTGATTTTTTAATTACATAAGAAAAAATTTGTTCCTTCCAAATTCAAATGTTTGTCATTACTGGATGTTAGACCTGCAAGCGTTTCCAATTATGCAACAGTCCCTTTCACTTCGCTTCTGAAGTTCTTGATTAATTTGTTTTGTGCATGTCATTTTTAGAGGTATTACTGCATTGCAATTGAAATTACTGGCATTGCATCTTTTACGGAGGTAGTCGTGTCATCAGTTCCAATAGCCAAGGATTAGCACATAGGAAGTGCAGAACCCTGACTCAAGTATATCCTTTTGGAGTTACAAAATTAAATCCAGTCTTCTATATTTTCTATCTGCTAATTCAGAAAGATTTTTTAGCCTTTTATATGGCCCTTTCCTATAATTTCCGTAAGATAAATATCCTCTTCCCTCACATTTCAGTTTCTCCCAAATTGCAAAAAACAGTTTGAAATGCATACTTGGCTGGAGAGAAAATTTGACATGATTTTGATTCACATGGACCTCTTATTCAAAAATATATAATTAGTTAGAGGATAATAATATGTTTTTGAATGAAAGATTCATGTGTGTCTCAGTCCTGAAAATTCTCTTCAGAATTCGCTATTGTTGTGAATCCAAGGATGGGATGACACGGTGAACAACCATACTGCATCATCGCATCCCATGCATTTCCACCATGGCCATGCTCCTATTTTCCATTTGGAGATGGTATAGGTTTTCAAGTTTGACTACATAGTAAGTTGCAAGGATAGCATCAGGATGAACGATTTAGTGTTCCAGTAGCTCGTTTTAAGGTAAGTCAGTGAACCAGAAACTACAACAATTGCATCATTATTGTTGCTGGAATAATTCTTTGGAGAAGTGTGCTTGTTTGTAACATGGAGTAAAACAAAACATTTTCTGCATGCGTATACCTTAATGAGTGTGACCATCCATGTTCCAACTCTGCATTGCCCAATCCTCCCTCACAATGTAGATGTGGTTCACTAGATTTGATTGACAATTTTGTTTCAGCTCCGGAAAGTCAAATGTGCAGTTTGTACACGACTTGGTAGCTTTCCAACATAATTGGGATTGAGACAAAGTGGAATGCATTGTGCAATCTTCCATGACATGCCACCTTTTGTGCTAGATGATTTCATCTTGAGCGTTGTTTCTCACACAATAAACATTTCCCCGCTACCATGGAGATACACTATTAGGCAGTCAAAATCCTCCTTTAGCTTTAAGAGTCCCCTCCCTCTGGGTATTGCAATTCTTCAGAAGTTATTCTATGCATACTTGTTACAAGAGGGATCTGCAAATGTGAGTTCCAACTAACTAATCTGACCAGGGACTCACGCATCTGAGGTCCCAGTGACCTAGTGTAACACCCATCATTATTTACATATTGGGTACCCAAAGTTGCCTCATTGAAGATAGTACACATTTGACTGTATTTCTTATTCAAGGACCTTACTAACACCTTTTCATTCGATCCAGCTGCATGATAAACTTGCACAGTTTAGACATCCAAAGAGCTAACAGCGAATCCTTCATAGTTGAGCAGAATGAAAAATTCTATAGCAGCAACCGATATGTGGGAGAGTAAATAATAGGAGGACGAAATTCCAGTCAAAGACATCAAGAGTGACCAGGCCAGAAAATAATTTGTCAAATACAAAAGGAAACCCCAAAAATGTCTCAAGAATTGCTTTCACTGGGGTCTTGGCCATCACCCGTATACTACCAAAGAAAACCTACCAATTCTTGTCTACCAATCAAACTATACCCACAAATGGCAAAAATGTGAAAGAAATTAGTTAGAAGAGCCAATGAAAGTTTCAGACATCGAAGCTGCAATGGAACTGCCAACGAAAAAGATTTCCAAGCAGGTAAAAATAACTAGAGATTTCAAAAGCTAGAAAATAAAGGCCTACCGAGACAACTCACTGACCACCTCTAAGCTAAACTTTCCTCAAGCAGTGGCAGAAACTCGAGGTGTCATATTCTTTGCACTGCCATTGGCCATTCCACCAGCTCGATTCACACGGCCTCCATTGCTATTGACGTTTTCTGACCTTTGATATCCATCACGGTTTGATGAACCTCCCCGGTTCCCACCCCTGTTGCCAAAGTCACCCCTGCCACCAAAATCACCCCTGTTGTAACCCCTGCCACCTCCGTAGTTTCCACGCCCTCTAACTCCCTCATTTCTGAATCCAGATCCCCTTCCCGATTGGAACCTTCCCCTATTGTTTCCTGTGGCATGCAAAAGAAACACAAACCATGACAAAAGTAGAAATTAATAAATATAGTCGAAATATCACAAGGATTAGAACATTGACATGCATTAGGAATTATTAGAACAGTTTACATACAGATGAGGCAGTAGAGAAAGCTAAATTCCTGTCATTTTGCAACATGCACATTCTTATTTTGATTTATGTTTTCTCCAAATTGCAGCTAAAGTTACTCTACTGACTAACTCGCAGAGGCATTTCAATAATGGAGCACAAATTTTTATGGTACACAATTTTGGACATTCTCCTCATGTGCTATGAGCATGCATCACAGGTAACATAATATATTTTCCAACCGAGTTCACTTGCCTCGAGAATTAGTAGACCTCTTTTCTTCAACAAAGGCTTGGCGCCCACCAATTGCCACTGGAGAAGCCTGAAACATTGAGGACAATGTGATAGTGCAGAACAGTAAAAACGACCTAGAGAATCATATTCCATGGCAACAATACCAAGATTCTGCATTAGCATAAGAAAGTGGAAAAAAATAAAAAGGGAACAAAGTTTTCCAACAATGGGAAAAAAGGGATCAAGGCTGAAACTGTGATTACCGTTGAGCAACTTGAATTGTATTCAAAGTTTGATCTTAAACATCACTTAGCAAGAGATGAGAACAGCAGTAAAATATTGTTAAAAAACAATACCAAGCAACATTTTCACATCAAAGAGAAAAAGATGCATCAAGGAATATCTCTAGGTAACTTCAAATTTTGTGCTGATTTGGTCAATATTCAAGGTTAGGTCGCCTTCTGAAAGTTTCCTTTCTAATTATTCTTTTCAACTCTGAACCGATTCTAAAAATGGGCTATCTGCTCAACATTGAGAAGCTCCAAAGCAAGATCTCCACATGTAGATTCCATATTCATCTTCATCAAAACTCAATATTTGTAAGATACGGGATGCCTTGTGATCTAGTAGAGTGCACATTATGACACACAAAGAGAAAACTATTTTGTAGGATTCCAACTTGTACCAATCCAAGTTGGAAATGCTCACAAGTTTATAAAGATATTTCAACTCATCCCCTCTATATTTCATGTATGCATTTCTAAGTTTTTAATAAAAGTTCTTTCCTCATCTATGATAATATCAACCATCGTGGTAACAGATTCATATCTAAGATTTCAAATATCAAGACAACCTGCATTCTCTAGTCATAGTAAGGTATAGCATCATAAATTATAGCACCAAGTGCACTGAATGAGGACAAAATTTGAAAAATGGTTTATAAGTATCCTCATTTGGCATATAGATATAGATAAAACTATATTTCATATTAACATGCATCCGACATGGCTGCAAAACTTTTTGGCATGGGTATAATTCTGACAAATATATGCAAGACACAAAGGTATACTAAACCAAAAGCTAGAAGTGATTAAGCTAATTGACATAACAAAACATCACACATCGGGTTACTGGTAGAATTTTACCCAGGCCAGAATCTGGCAGATGTACATCATCAGATGATCTCAAAAGCAAATTAGAAATAAATCGTATAAACACATACACCAACAGATGTTACTATCAATATAACTCAGAAGCATATGTCCACTCATATCCTAGGACAATTAAAATAAAATTTTCCTGGAAAGTATGGTGGTTATCCTATTTATCTTGCACCCAAGCACAACAGCACATACCTCAAGGGCTTTTTGCACTGAACTTGCCTCCTCAAATTCCACAAATCCAAAACAAAATCCTTGTTGCTGCATCAAAAATACACTCCCTCGTTTCAATGTGTAATTCTTAATACCCATAGAACAATAAGCAATCAACCATCTCCCTGGAATTAACAAAAGTTATTGACTAGAACATACTCTGTTGCTTCTAACTTGAATTCCGTCATTCTTAATAGTCCCAAATTTCTTAAACACTTCCTCTAGTAAGGCTTCAGTAGCATTCATCGGAAGGCCCTTTATATATATCGAGTAACCATCAGCTGCACAAACAAGAGAACACATTAGCTTGTGAAATACCACAAAGTGCACTTCAATCAAACAAACAAAAAGTCTGTTAATGGCAATATGAAGATATAGGCCAGATGATTCAGAATATCATGCCTTCACCCTCTTGGTTATGTTCATTATCAACGGAATCTGAACTGGAAACTGGTGCATCAGCTGCTGGCACGAAAGTAGAGTTCACATGCTCCATGCTCTTCACTGGCGCTTTCCGAGGAGCTGCTGGAGGGGGGGAGAAACTTGCAGCAGTTTCCTTGAGATGCATCACCTGAAATAATACCACGACTTTAAGGTATGGGATGACAATGGGAAAGAAAAGAACTTGCACCTATCCTACTTAATAACAAGCATATGGGAATAGATGAAAATAGGTCAAACAGCTATCAGATCATGATAGCACATGCAGACACTCATGCTAGAGACAGAGAAGCCCTACACCTAGCTGTAGGACACAGCAGGCTTATTTCTTAATTGATCATGGCCACTCACAATAGAAGCATATGACTTCTTTGGCACTTCTTCAATTTTGGCGCTGGATTCAACCACCAGCTGTGCATCATCCTGTACCTCATCCACAACCTCAGCTACTGGGACTTCTTCTTCAGCAATTGGCACATTTCCATTCTCAGGTGGGTTGTACACTTCTCCTGCAAGGGCTTCCTCTGCAGATGGCGTGCTCTCTTCAGAAACATGATTCTCCTGGGATTGAGCTTGAACTGGAGCTGAAACAGGAGCAGGAACAGGAACAGGAGCAGGAGCAGGAGCAGGGGCCGGGGCTGGCAACAATAACATAAAAGTTTCAACTCAAAGAATAATGAAAAGGACAACAGAACCAAAAAGTACAGAAACATCTTGTTACTTGGCTCTGCAGCAGTGGGCACCACAGCATCACTGACCAAAGCTGGGTTGAGAGTGACATTATCCACATAACGAAACATGTCATTCAGAACAAAGTAGCCCCTGTCTTGTGGAGCAAGGAAGAAAGCTTGAGTGAAATTGCGAACTGTGTTGTCTTTCCCTGTCAGATAGCCAGTTACAAGAACATGAACTCCACCATTAAATGACTCTTGTGCATCCACTGACTTAATCTCAGCTCTAAAGTCCCCATAGTTGAGTGAAACAATCTTCTCATTGATAGCCTGCATAGTCAAATTACATACTTTAGAAATAAAAGAATTCCATTGCAAATCAACTCCTTTTGATGGCTTAAAGAAGCCAACCAAAGAAATATAGTATGCTATCAAACAGCCGGACACACAGAATTTACAAACCTAGAGGATCCGAGACAGAAGCAAGATAACGTGCATTTTTCCAGGAGACCATACCAAAAGCAAATAGAAACAGAAAATTTATAGGTATGTTTGCTTTTGTCTATTTTCCATTGCCATATAAATGCAACCAAGTAAGCAATTAAGCTTTTTGTAATGTTACCATTAGCTTCACCGGATAGCCAACCCAGAGAGTGCCTAAAATCAACTAACAACTAAAGTACTTTAAGTCAGTTGCGGACAACAACAGACATGTGAGAAAGATAGATTACTTGCATAGAGGTGGTGATGCTCATGGAGCCATCCTCCTCCGGACGACCAAGCTTACTGATATCCTGATAAAACCGATAAACCAGCCCTGGTGAATGATGCAGGATGTGATAGTATTGCTGCGCGAATGCATTCCCAACCTAACGTTCCAACAAAATTAATCCAAGTTGAATTATCAATAGTTAAATCACAATACACCAATTACCATAAAAGGAAGAAATAAAAAAAAGAACTCACAACTTGTGCAGAAACTGGCTGCTGAGCCGCCACAGCAGCCACTGCCGTCGCCGTCGCCATCACTTATCAACGATCTAACTGAGAGACCTACCGAATCCCTAACCACATAAAATATAAGTTCAATCACTCTCTCGCCAGCACATAAACCCTAGAGCTCTACAGATCTTCCCGCATCCCCCCTATTACCACAAGTACATACACATAATCTTTCCCCGGGTAACAAATGGTCGGATCGAGTCATACCTGCACGCGGATCGTGTCCGATTGAGAGAGAACGCGAGAGAGAAACCGGCTGTTGGTTTGTTCCTCTCTCTACTTCCAAAAATTCCTCAAATCTGGGTGAGAATTTCCGCAGCTCCGGCGGTGGTATCTAGGGTCCGAGAGGCGAATATGGGCGAGGAGCGGTGGATCTCGGAGAGGCGCGAGGGCGGGGGAGCAGATGCAGTCGTGGGAAAAAAAAAGGGTTTTCTCAGAGATTTACTATATATACGAGAGACAGAAAGAAGGGGAATAGGCGCAAGGGAATCTATATATATGAGCAGTTCGTTTCATTTTCCGTACCATTTTAAATTAGGGCTGGTACCATGCCAGATAAATTTTACTATTCCCAGAGTGATTTTTATTTGTTTGTCAATATTACCCTTCTCCAAAAGTACTTTTTTTATTCTTCCCTCCAACTAAAGAGAACCCTCGTCTCTCATTTTTCTCTCATTTATCCTCTCCAATCATCTCCCGATCGATAAAGGATTTTCTATCATACTTTAGTATTGTACAATGAGGCCACACCAACATATAAGTGTACGGCATGCATCCTCACTTTTAAATTATAGTTTAATTTTAAGAAAAAATTACAATGATCTTCTGAGGTTTAGCATAATTATGAATACTCCTCGTTATTTGAAAAATTACAAGTACCCCATAATATTTGATAAAATTATGTAATTTTTTGATGGACGTATTACTGTATTGTTTTATTTTTTTATTAAAAACTTATAAAAAAATCGAATTGGATGGATGAAAAAAATTTTAAAAATTATAAAAAAAAAACTATCCATTTAGTCCATAAAAAAATAATTTTTAATTCAAATGGCATTTTGGTCAGTTTACCATAAAAAAAGAATGAAAACCTAACGAATTAGGTTAATTGTTAGACGACCATTAAAATCAGGGGGATATTCGTAATTTTTCAAACAACGAGGGAGAATTCATAATTATGCCAAAACTTATGAGAGGTTGTTATAATTTACCCTAATTTTAATTATATACTTTAACTAAGAATTAGCACGTGTCAATCACACTTTGGTACGATAACCACTGTATGATACCATAGCATCATACAACATTCCATTCACTTTTACTCCATATCAAAAACATTGAGATGTATTTTAACAAACTTATATGTTCTTTTTCTAAAATATAGACAGTTTTTATCGTCATCATTTCTAGTTTTACGTTCAATAGTCCAAAAAGTAATTAATATATTTATGTTATAAAATCATAAAAAAAGTTTATATAATAATTTATCAGCTCGATTAAGTTGTTCTTAACTCTGATTTAAACCCTTTAAAAAACTAAACCTTCACTGTTTTTTAGTCAATTCCCATAAATCTAAAAAATATAATAGAATCAGTATAACTGAGAGGAAGATGCGACCCTTTAAAAAATTAATCATACTGACTGGCCTTTCAATCAAAGAACGACCATAATGAGGGTAAAAAGAAAAGGTTAAATAAGGAAAGTTTGAAAGTAAGGGAGGGATAAAAAAGTCACGAGAAAGAGAAAATAAGGGGGGGTTTGGTAAAATATGGTGAAATGTAGAGGGGAGGTTATTGGAAAATGAGATGCAGTTGGGCTGGCATTGGAGAAATTGATCTGTCAATATCAACATCTATAAAAATGATAAAGTGCTTCCTTAATTGCTATTATGTGTTTCTTGTCACAAATGATGGAATAGAATGGATTTTGGATTCCCAAACTACCCCTGAGCAAACAGAAACTTACTATTTATGGACTCTATTTATTACTATGTCAATCTTAACTACCTACTCTTACAATAATGTTGCTAACAACTTTTAGCTTTTACGTCACTGAAAAGCTCTAAGAGAATTTGCTCATTTTTTCTTAAATAAATATTTAAAGTAAAAAAAATGAAATATATGAGGATCTTTTTTTGGAAGCATTAATTATTATAACAAAATGACTTAAATGACACTGAAATTAAAAATGTGTATTGATTTCCAAGGAAAAAAAAGTTTACTTCTAACTTTTTTTTTTCAAACAGAAAATAAGAAATGTTGTGTTGTGAACAACGTGATAAATAATAGTTATTTTTAGCAAAAATCAAGAAAATGAGAAAAAAGTGGTAAATTACATAGGTATTTTCATGGGGTTTAGATCTAATTACATAATAATTTATATTTACTGTAAAATTACAAGTGCATTCCCTAAGGAAGCGTCAATATAATTTTATCTCACTAGTGTTTGTGTAAGTTTTCTTTATATCCATAAAGTGTCGATGTGTAAACTACAATTATAATATTAAGGAGTGGATTTTTTATTTTGTTACAACGTATAGTGTCATCGTCATGGGACAAAATTTGTTGTTATATTTATTGAAATTTGAATGGTTGCTTTTTTAGCGTTATATATTTAATTTTTATGCTTAATACTTTGAAGAAAATAAATTTGTACACTCTATTTTACTCACTCCACTGATTATTTCCAATCAAAATGGAAGTGTTTATTGTACATTGATTTTCCATTCCAACCAAATAAACTCTAACCGAAAACTATTAAGCATAGTTCTTTATTTTTTAAAAAATTTCAAATAAATTAAGGTTTGTATTGTACAATGGTTTAGAACTATTTTTATTTTTGGTAGGCCCATATGAAGCCCAACCCACCATCTGGATGGCCCAAACCCAACCCGATCCGTGACCTGGTTTCTTAAAGACCCTAGCCCCAAATTTATTTCCCCTTCCCCCTCATTTTATCAAGTCAACCGATCTCTGTCCTCTCTCTCTATGTTCCTCGTTTCTCATCTCTTCTGCCTCGGTTTCTTATAAATTGTCGTCTACCTCACTCTCATCTTCAATTCTTTTTCTCTATTTATATTACTTGTAAAGAAAAGAAGATAATAGGAAGAAAAAGAGAGAAGAACATATCTTCTTCCTTCTTTATGATATTTTTGAGTGGGTTTCTGAGAAGTGGTTCTATGCCTTTGTGGCCGTAGTTTCTTGGTACAACCGGTGATGGGTTACCAACGATGAAGATGTATGCTTCCTCCCCCTGATCTCGCTTCCCTGAGCCTATTACCGTTTTGTATTTCATTATGTTATATTTTATTTATTCTTGTATTACTATTATTGTAAGGGTTTATGTTATTAAGGGTTGTAAAACCCACGATGATTGTAATTGTTTGTCTTTGGTGGTAATTTTGGGCTCCTCAATATGGGGTGAAAACCAAACAGTGGTATCAAAGCCGTGTTCTCTGGCTCCGACGCCAACATGATCATATCGTTTCCTATCCCTATCTATTCGTTATTTTAGCTTTGTGTTGATAATATTGCTCTATGCATTAAATATTTTTGCAGACAAATGAGGTCCCTCAAAGCCCTGGACTCCTTGACAATTAGAACTCCCTAGCAGTTAGGAGTTCTCGTTGATGAAGGGTCCTTCCAACTCATAGATAACATTCAACAGCAAGATTAATAGAAAAATAAGAACATATTATGGCTTATCCAAACGTCCCTTATTCACTTATTCATGAGAATGAAGGAAACGTGCACAGCCCCATCGCAGAGGGACATCCCCTATAAATACAGGTTTACTCCTCCATATGGAGACGCTCTCTAACGTTTCCCACACCTTTATGAAACCTTCTTAACACCTGTCTCACACTTCGGACGACACTCGTTACATCATTCACACCTCTCTTACTCTTTAAACCATTTCTCTCGCTCTCTAAGCATTCTACAAGCACATTATCACGTGTTCTTGCACTTTTTATCAACTTTATTCACCATATTTTAATTTTACATTATATTTATTTACTTTTTGATTTTATTCAATCTCAAATCCAATACTAACTTGGTAGTCGGAGTGCTAACGCCTTTTTTGTGGATCTCCTTTTCAGAATTTGCATTCGCTTCGGCCCAAGTCTTGAACGATGCCTAGATGTATTGGACCTGTGCGTTTTGAACGCATTAGATCAAAAAATGATTATTAAAAAATATGCAAAATCAAACCGGACCTTTAAAAAAAAAAACACAGTAATGTCTCCAAAGCAAGCAATATACTTATTTCAACATTCGATATGCAGTACAACAATATTTCTAAATCAATCAACGATTTTAGGTGGAATAAAGAAACAACATATATTATAAAAGGAGACTAACATATAATTAATTGTGAGACCCTGACCTCACCGTCCAGGTAAAGAATCACTAATCTTTAATCACAGGACTAAACGGTCACTAAAACTATGTCTGCGGCATATTGAATGATTGGATCTGTAACAGGCCAACTTTCTTTTGATTAGCCCCGTTCGGTAACCTAAATTTGAAAATGGCCCGCACTCCACCATCAGCCGCTCATGATTTTTGTTATTTTCAGATAACAAAATGTGGGTTAAAGTTGTTTTTTGCAAAAATACTTGACTAATGCTAATTTGACTGATGATTGTTGCTCATTACAGGGGGCATCATATTCATGGGTGTGGAGGGATACTCAAATATGATGTAGCTTTGATTGCTCCACAAGTCCCCCATGTTGGATCCTTCCTTCATTGCCCATGTGTTGTCATTCCAATTAAGATTGATCAATTTGGTGACTTTTCTATTACACAATGGTTTACTCTCATTCTCTCTGTGCCATTCAATCCAGACAGCCACATTCAAAATTGGAATACATCTTGAAAACAAGATTTACCATATCGCCAACACAAGCAAATGCAATAGCCACTGCACTTGCTAACTTGGGCTTTGCATTTAAGTTGGAATATAAATTTATTAATTTTGAATCTATCTTAAATATTCTAACCATTGATTCTTCACACTTTGACTTTACTACTTTTTATTGATTTATTTTAATGGAATATTTAATTCTAAATAAAAAACTATACACATAATCTTATACCAATGAGAAATTTTCATATTTGGCCCATATATACTCTATCAGATATTTTTACCTTCAATATGTTTGAAAAATGCTGAAGAATAAATAATATCCTTCCAAAAATGCTAAAAGATAAATAAATGAACCGTTGACTGAAATTTCAGCCCGTACGATGGAATTTGTTTATATTTTTATTTTCAATTTTGTATATTTTTTTGGGGTAAAAACGATAATATATTTAAATTAGTTAAAAAATTATTTTTATATTGAATTGTGCCCAAATTAATATATTTAAATATACATATTTGCACCGTTTAATCTATTTAATTACCGTTTAAAAAGAGGAGAGTAAAAAACATGAAAAAATTCCTACTCCTTGTGCAGTAACATCTTATTTCTTACACTAAACAAAAAGGCTCAACAATATGTACTCCAAAACTCTTCATCTTTTACCATAGATATGTGCCTACACAACTTAACTAGAAACCAAAAACAAAAAGAAGATCATAGCATTCAAGAATTGCTAGTTATCGGAAGGCTGACGGGACGATGGTGATGTGCCTCAACGGGTGTGATACGCCCACACATCCGGCATGCTCCACGAACTCGGCTGGTGAAAACGAGCTGCCATGGCAAACACACATGATGCTCACCTCCGTCTTTGTGTACTTGTACAAGAATCCAGTTACTGTCGTACCGTTCGGTCCGTTTCCTGTGGCCGACACGCATGGCATTCGTGCGAGACAAGCTGCAGTGAGGTTTTCGTTTGGTAGTTTTGGAGGCTTATCGACCGGGCAGCCGCTCGTTTCTTTCTCAGACGATGAGCAAGCGTTGTTGGTATGGTTGTTGCCGGTGAATTTGCTCCAGCTTGGCTGAGGATTTCTTGATGAAGCCACCTTGGCGTGGTGGTCCGGCACTCCGGCAAGAATTCGATCTTGTTCTGTCTGAGAAGATGAACCGTTGCTTTCGAGGTGATGCGATGCGTTAGTGGAAATGCTGAGATTCGCGCGCGAGAATAAGGGACTTGAGTTGCTTCCTGCGTCGCTGTTGCTCCCCCCACCTAAAAATGAACAACCATCAATACCACATTACATAAGCTTTAATCCAACATTGACAATGTTAATCCAGTGCAACATGAATTCAAGGTTGCCATGTCCATGGGAGGAGGAAAGACTCAGAGCAAGGAAGCAACTGGACAATTCTTGTTCATGTGATTGGTAAGCAACCTATGTAGATTACATTCGACAAACATTCAACAACAAAGACTGAATCGAAGCAAGGCTGTTTGTGGAAAAACCCCAACAAATGTGATTTAGTTCCTCTTCGAAAACAAAATAGCTTATTCCTCAATGTCTGAAGATTCTGGTGAAAATTTGCTCTTTGCTTTTAGACACGAAGCACTAAGCTCTGTTGTAACCTATGCATTTAAGAATTAACACAGAATCTCCAAGAAATTTCATGACATCAGCATAAACTATGCAAGTATAACACTTTTCTCATTACCAGAGCTGTCCAATTCAAGTAAAACTAACTGCGGCCCAATTCCCACAATACCATCACATTCTTGAAATAACAGAAAGCAATGAAAGCAATAAATCACATTCCCAATATAAGAAAGAAAACACACAATCACCTTTCTGGGAGGTGCTCTGGTAATCAGAAACAGCAGAAGAACTACGTTCCATCGACCCGTTGGACATTGTCGTTGTCGTCCTCATATTCCCACGATCACTCATCCCATTACTATGTTCTGAATCACAATCTGCTAAAAATGGAGGTACACAAGGATATACAAATCCATTCCCAGGAGGCATGTGTTGTACCTTTGGGTTCAAACAGTCCCTCTCCCTGTGAATCTTGTTGTCATGAGTGAACAAGGAGAGACTCAAGCCATTTGCAACAACCTCATTATGGGTCCCATAATTCTTGTCCCTTTTTCTAGCTAGTTCTTCTTGAAAACCATCTCTCTCTCTAATTTCTCTATCTTGAACTCTGCCTTGAAATTTCTGAGCCTCAAACAACAATTTATCCTCCACAAATCCCACCCCATTCACCACTCTTGATTTCTTGAGCTTCTCCTCTCTTTTCTTGCGGGCTTCTTGTCTTCTCAACGCCTGAATCTCCCTTCTCCTTTGCAGATCCACACATTCATACCCATTCTCATTCCCCACACCGCAAGAAAAATCAGATCTTGATGAAATCCCACCACAATTGTTCACATTTTCCTCACTTGTTTTCCCCCTTAAATCCTCTGATTTCCCATAGCTCCCACCTATAGACAACTCCAAACTCAGCTCAAATTCATCCCCCTTTTCCTCTTCTTTCTCCATAGATACCTTCAAAACCTCCATTTTCTCCCTAATCCTTTTCAAAAATCCAAATGAACTTCAATGATCTTCCCTCCTTTTTTTTATCTTTCTCACAACCCTTTTCAAGAATTCACAACTCCTCCTCAAATAAAACCTAAGATTGAACTTCAAGATTCTCTCTTTCTTTCTCCCAGCAACCCTTTTCAAAAATCCAAATGAACTCGAACAATTTTCGGTCTTTCCTCCCCAACCCTTTTCAAGAATCCACAATTTCTTCTCAAGATTCTCTCTTTCTTCCCTTAGTTGGACTAGGTTTGAACAACGTCGGGGGAACAACACCAACACAAATAAAAGACTGAGGAGAGAGAGAGAAGGCGGGCTTGCGCCACGTGGAGGGAGGAGAGTTGGGGACAGGCCGGTCTGTTGACACCTAAGATAACGGGCTAGGAGTTAAGTACGGAATTAGGCC
The DNA here is from genome assembly GCF_026168435.1 of Sesamum indicum. NCBI lineage: Eukaryota > Viridiplantae > Streptophyta > Magnoliopsida > Lamiales > Pedaliaceae > Sesamum > Sesamum indicum. The sequence continues at coordinate 4,196,509 of NC_142665.1, read as the reverse complement.
CCCTCCAAATCCCAAATTAGTGGCCTCTAGTCTCCCGCTTAATCCAGAATTAGGAGCGCCTGCATGCATCCGCCTCGCCACGTAAGGGTGCTCCTGCGCCACCTGCTCCGGAGCGGTCAGGACACAACACGTGTTGGCATTAAAGAGGCTCTGGTTGATGTTTGGCGCGGAGTTTTCAGGGACGGGAACACGTGGGGAATAGATGTGATGTGGCGCTCGGTTTCGAGCCGTCGTTGTCAGTTCTGGAGGTCACAAAACGTGGCGGAGTACAACCGCGACACGTATCTCGGTGGTTTGGTGGGCCCGCTTATCCAATCAAGGGTGCCGGTGAGGTATTTTCAGTTACAACATATTTTTCCCCATATGGAAAAATAAGTAAAATAAATAATAGTACAAAAACTCTATTTAAAAAATAAAAATAAAAATAGCAATACGACCCTAAATTGTTAAAAATAAACTCATTATCTCCCAGCCTCATAGAGTTGTCTTGTTATTTTTCAAGAGTAAATTAATTAATATATTTTGAGATTAAGTTCAAATATACAAATATTATATATTTTTATAAAATTATAAAATATATTTTTTGATTATATAATTATAATTATAAGTAACTCGTTAAGTGGCAAAAATTTATACAATCACGCCTAAAATAAATTACATTAATACCCACTAAGAGAGTGTATATATAATTTTACAAAAAATATAAAATGTTTGTGTATTTAAACCCAGCGTCAAAAGACATTAATAAAATTTACCCTTTTTTTAAAAAATTCATGGGGTTGATCATCCTTTCATTTTTAAGGTGATTTTTATTTATTATTATTTTTATGAGGGATTCTGTGGTATTTATTTATATTTTTATGACGTCCCTTTCTTAGGGAAATAAATTCAAGGGGTTTTAGTTAATCATAAATTTTAATTATTTTAATTAAAAGTTAATAAATTTGTTAAGATTTAAAAATAAAATTAAAATCTATTTATCGTTTTAAACAAAAGAATCTTACAAAATGCAAGTGTATTATTTTTATAATTTGTAATATTATTTTTCAAAGTATTATTAATATAAACTATATAATAACTTATAAACTCAAAAAAGTATCATAAAATAGTTTAGTGAGTGTACAAGGCAGTCATGTGGCCACCAAACTTTGAGAAACTTCAGTTCGGATTCGATTGGGTTGAATCAGAACCAATCATGTGGTAAGTGTAATACACTTACCGTGTGATTGGTGTACAATTAAAAAAAAAATAACCAATATATATTAGTGATTTAATTCGATCAAATTTGATTTGGACAAGAATTCTTTCCAAACTTTTTTATGAAAGGATAAGGCGATCAAGACACCTTCCTAATGTATTCACCAAACCTGTCATGCATAATGTAATGACATATCAAGCATCTCTTGCATCGTTAGTATTCAACACATATATGATGTCTTACTTTATAGTTCACTGCAAAATCACAGGGCAACTCGTTCCAACCAAACCCAATTCATCCTATTATCGTTCAGGACAATCAAAGAGTTTGAAAAACAATCGTACAATCTCCCATTCTGACGAATATATATTCTTACACGGGCGAAGGCAGGCTGACTATAAGTTGACCATTCACGACACTGCAAAATCACACAGAAGCACAGTCAAGCTTGTTAGAGATAATACAAGAGTTAAATTACATTGTTCTTCCCTGTTACTATGAGTAATTACACAAAATTCCAAAATATCCTAGTTTCAGGAGTACAAACAAACACCTCATGCTGGAATTTGGGTCATATTTTTGACAGTGTTGTCAAAATATACGAGGACATCTTTGAAAGTTATGATGTCTTAGTGATGATACCATGAAATTCCATCAAGTCTGCTATAGGAATTAGGAAGGGAGTCACTCCGTTAGTCAAAGTTAGATAATAAAGGACAGGACTGTAATTTCTAGCAAAGAGGGAGGGGTCTTTTTCCTTATAGTCAAAATCAAATTTGGCTGAATCAAAACCACTCATGTACAAAGTATAATTCTATAGCCATGTGATTAGTCTGTACACTAATCAGACTGCTAAGTGTTGTACTCACCATATGATTGGTTCAAATATGACCAGACCTATCCCACTGTACAAAGACAGTACTTGAGAACTTAGTCAAAAAACTTAGGAGCTTACCTTTTCACATAATAGTAACAGAAGTCAGCCAAGATGAACGTTTGGACGATTTCAGCCAGCAGGACCATAGGAAGCCAAATGTATCCGGCTCCGACAAGGAACAAGTACTTTCCAGCAGAATCATAGACCTATAATTTGAGTTCAAATGGATGGTTCAGATACATCAAATTGGCTATTTTTTATAAGGTCATACATCTTATAATTTCTTATTTTAAAAATAAAACTCATGACGTATTTAGATAAAATAAAAATTATGGAGCTTAAAAGATGTTACTAATGACAATTTTGTAAAAGAATTCTTAAAAAATAAACTACGACTTAATATCTTATTTTGGATCTAATAAACTTTTTCTTTTAAAAAAAGATCTCGTCGAACACTTTACAATAAGCTCCTAAATATTTTATAAGATGCTTTAAAGTGCTTACAAGCTCATCAAAACAACCTCTATATCTAGAATATGTTGTTCAGTTCGGATCAAATCAGATGGTAGAAACATGGAACGATCATCTGATTCTTACCTGAATGATCCAATGAGCACAACCCAAGAATCTTGCAACACCGAGTGCAAACACGTAATGGGCTGTAAACGGTTCAATCATCTGCAATCAAGTAAAGAAGAGTGAAAGAAAATTAACATCAGTCTCTAGTATTAATAAGTTGCAAAATACAGACAAAACAGGATGTTTTTTGTGACCTTTGTATTCTGTATCATCCTAAGTTGCGGCAGCACAGAGACGGATTCCAAGTACAGAGCAAACGCCCAAAGGATTCGAGCAAGACGTGCATGGTGTGTGTAAGGATGGATGAGTACGGCTAGAATCGCAGATGGGACAGCCTATCAGGTGCAAGAAGGAAATATTAACATTTACAACAGAGGAAAATCGCAAACTGGAGACCATGCTTTTTTTTCCTTAAACCAAAATCTCCTCAAAGTTTTCAGACATTAATACAACATTCAGTTATGTTCATCTAAATCTAAATTAGAAGATGTACGCCATGAAAACATAGACATAATGAAGTCACTCCTTCGATGGTGTTTTAACCTGTCGAAACAGTGACCCTTAACTTAGCCATTTTTTGGACTCCATGAACTATCCGAGGTCTGAAAAGATTGGTTCTCACACCAGAATAATAACAAAGAAAACATAGGACCATGCATCATTACCACATAATACAAGGGCATATTGTCTAGCTCTGCGACGTAGGTTGACTTTAACTTGAACCTTATCGTGTATATGACCCACAAAGTTGACATGAGCGTCAAGAAATCGAGAAAGGTGTGAATGTTATTCTCCATAGAGTAACTGCAGCATAATCTTGCTGCTAAGAATATAGCTGTGAGCTCTTGTGTCTTCAATGAGAGGCCTAAAAACCAGTAAAACGAAGATATTAAGACGATGAATGTATATGCAAGTGAATGTGACAAGCAACATGGGATTGTTAAGCAGAACAAAATGCAGCATCTCATGTTACTCTGCCCAGACTACTCAAATTCATGTCTGCCAGACATCTCATACTAGCATCCTTGGCTACACAATCAAGAATAATGTTGCCTATCATTACAGGGATGTCTTGAACTCTGCTGTAAAATTTAATGAAGACTTTGTAGTTGACATTGTCAATGTTAAAATCCAGACAGAACAACTATAATACAACTACCAAACAGAGAATTCATATTGCAATTGCCTTTTTGCTGATAAAAATTGTGTATCTTTTCTGATATTTCTGTCACAACCTTGAAGCTCCATTGAGTCTTGTTTGGTTCCATTTTCAAAATGCTAATTTTCAATTCTATAATTTATCAACTTATGATACCATATTTGGTTGGCCTTTTTGTGGAATTGGACCATAAATAATTATTTTCATACCCAAAAAAAAACAAATCTTTTTTGTAAGAAAGAAAACCGGCACAAAGCATACATACACATTCTCATTCCACCTTTGACTCTTCGTATAAAAGAATAATAATTATTCAAAGAAATAAATATATGTATTTATACGCCTCCCACCACCACCACCCTCCCCCAAAAAAAAAAAGAATAAAAGAAAAAAGAAAATAAATGAATAAATGGGTACTGACAAAAATTGAGTTAAAAGATCTGAACTTTATGTAGAACCCATCACTCAACAACAAATCCCAGAAGCAGAATTTTACCAGAGCAAGTCTTATGAGTGGTGAGCTTATAAATCAAGACCAAAATCCCAGCAAAATGTACAGCTTCAGAGACAACGAAGAAGTGGGCGTGATTCTTAACCAGGAGTTTAAGCGCTAGCAGAGCGCAGAGGGCAAACGCCACCACCAGCAACGTCTTCACTTTGGCCGACCGCCGCCGCACCCATGCAAGAACCTTGCTCAGAGCCGCCGCCGTCCTCCTCCTCCCCATTCCCCTATAAGTATGTGATAACTATCATCTGAATTTTCTGCCAAAATATAGTTTGGGGAAAGAAGGCATGCAATCGGGTGGTGTGATTACGTTTTCTTGATTCGGAGTCTAATTGCATTTGCCGTTTCATTTTGGACATTTACTGCAACGTTAGCCCTTTGATTCGGACATACATTTCTTGGTTTTACACCCCTTCTAATTATGATCAAATACAAAAGTAATTCCCGTTTACGTCAAATTTAGAAATATTTGGTTTACCGGTATTTCTGTAAACTTTTATTATTGAATATGGAGCAATGCTTTTTATATACAATATATTTACTTATTTAGATATAATTTTAAAGGATACTAATATAATTTATTTTATATTTTTTGGATTAATTGATAATTTTATTTTATGGTATAAAATCTGATTTTAATCTTTGAAATCTGTATATGAATAATGAATTTTGGACATCAAAAGTAGGAGACTTTTTGGATTTTTTGCTATAGATAAGGATCATTACACAGAAAGTTTTTTCAGATTTCGACCCTCATAATTCTTCTTGGAAAAATTGATTATAATTACAACATGATTTGAATAACTAATAATTATAATAATCTATATACTTATTGTAATAATTTATATACTAATTATCAATATGAATATAACGAACTACCTAACAATTAAGGTTAAGGGATGACATATAATTAGTGATAAAGTAAACACAAACATTATTTGTGTAATTTGGACTCCTGATTCTGTATTTATGGAATGTCACGTATATCAATTGTACTAAATCTCATTAATCTGTCTCTTCGTCTTCCTGCCATTTCTTTGTTTAAGAGCAACAAATTTAAGATAGAAGGATGGCAATTTTTGAATTTTGAATTTGATAATTTAGCCTATTTCATTATACAGTGAAGCATTTTATTGATTCTGACAACATTGGAAGGAAATTAATCAGACTACTAATAACCATAAATTCGGTTTGCAACAACATCAATTAAGTTCCTATACAAGAATCATCCCTCCTAATTACTACTGGATTGTAGGAATTACAATTCCTAACATATTCTGAATTACGAGGATTACTACTCATAATACATTTTGATATGAATTCAAATTTAATTGGTGAAATTAAGATTCATAAGTTCAAGATGTATGTGTATTGATATACTTTAATGATAATTGTTGATATACTGTCGTAGCAATTATTGTTTAGTCATAAATGTTTCATATTAATAATTGGAGTATATTAATGATTAAAATTCATGATGTAAATATAATCAATTCACTTACAAAAAAATTAAAAAAAAAAAGAAGAAGAAGAAACTTTTGGATACAACAATATCCTATATTAAGTCTGAAGGGGCTGTTTACCGGCTTTGATCGTTGGCGATAGATTCGTGAATCAATATAATTTTTTTCACTTTCATCCAGTCTCCATTCCTCATAGATGAGTGTCAATGAGTTCTATGTAGCTAGATATGCATAAATCACAGTGAGACAATAGACGAGACGAGGATTCCCCGACTTCAGTTCCAATGTCAACTCTAGCGACACAGACCCTCAACAAACTACACTAAAAAGAACCGGAATACGACTGTAAGATCTCATGGCTGACCAAGAAGTTGCATCCGTGGATAACCGTACAAGACTTCAACATCTGAAAATTTTCCAGAACTGTGACCAGAGCATGCATCACAACTGTAGAGACGTATGAGTTTCGTGCAGAATCGAGCAGAGTCGGTCTTGGTGCTGTCCCGCCTCCAACGCAAACAAATCTGACAGTGGCCTGAAGATTCGTCTACCTTTTATTTGTTACTTAATCATTTTGAAGTTTCCTGCGGCAGTCTCGTCTGATCTTGTGTGCTATTTTTGTGTCTCCGAATATACATCTTTCTAGTTCAGATGCGCATAAAGAAGAAAGTACCAAGCATAATGTCCCCACATGTGAAGGTTCGGATGACCTGCAAAACACTATAAAGAGTAAATATTTGAAGGAGGGATCCTAATGATTCTCAACAATTCTACCTCACCACTATGTATTTCTAATACATAGAGTGTGTTTGGCAAAGCTTATTTAAAGATCTTATTTTTCGAGCTTATAAGTAGCTTCTTTTCCCCTAAAAAGATTACCAAATACTTTGTAATATGTTATAAGATGTTTTAAAGAGTTTATAAGCTTCATCCAAACACCATAGAAAACAAGAAGATAGAGACGCAAGGGATGTATTTTTACCTATATAAGCAGGATTTCATGCAGTTACTTTCTCCAGCTGCTCTGCATTTTCACTTCTCTCATGCCTTTTTCTGAAAAACAAAAAAAGTCAAAGCTGAATTTGGTGTTTGTATGACGGTAAACCTTTTCTTTCAACAGAATGCATGCATTAGGCAGACAACCATATCATGAAAGCAAGAAGGCTTGATCGGTAGTGAAGACGGCATTTGTTCCATGAATATATGAACTAAAGTATAGATAGGATCAAGAGTAATAAAGAACAAAAAGAAGCTTTCCTATAAACGATTCCCAGAAATAAAGTCATCCCAACTGAAAATCAAGAAAGGAGCACGTTTCATTGCTGAAAAATTATGAACCGAAACAAACATTATTTCCTCTCTCAGGCAAATAATACAACATATCTACACTCTTCAAGAGAACCCAACAGCCTTGGATAACAACATGAACATGCCCAGTGAAAATGATCCCTTTGGAGTTTTCTGACCTGGTACCAATTATGTTTCATTTAAAACAGTAAAATATACAGCTCATTATCCAGCCAACGAACTTTAGTGAAAATCAGTACAATTACCCCCACGTTTATGTGTTTCGCTGTCCAAACTACGTGTGCTGTGTGCAACATTTACACCTCCTCAAGATCACATTAAGTAGGATATCATCCATACTACTCAGTGAAATGATACTAAGCAACTCTACCACAAAACCCTCAAGATTTCCGGTACTATAATGATAGCTAACAATTTGCATTAGAGTGTAAAAATAGTGTCAAAACCTCAACAAAGTATTGTGGAAAAATTGGCACGCCCAATGCCTATAACTAATTGCTTGGAAAATAAATCACCTATTACACATATCCAATTTGCAATGACAAACTATCTCGCACTCCTGATAATCTATCTACCAAAGCTGTGGGATGCACATATACATTGTTATGGTGCTTTCCTAGAAGAGGGAAGCCTCATCAAGAGCAGTGGTGGAAAACCAGAAGCGATGCTTTTGTTTTGGCTTTGACTATTTAGGACCTCTTGGCACCTACACCTAGTCTTATAAGTTATAACAATTCCACCTGTTAGTGGAGATCAAACAATTGAATTTCACTGATCTTTTGAATGATTCTCAGGGTTATATTGGACAACCAGAACCAAGTTTCAGGCCATGGGATTCTAGGTGTGATGCATACTTTTGTTTTCTTTTCTCTTCTAAAACTTCGGGGCCTCCAAGCTCACTCATGTTTCCGACACATAAAACCATCAGGTCAGATCAATGTGTTCACAAAGTCATAATCCAACATGACCTGAAATATCAATATTGAAAGTTCCTGAACTGGTGAAGTTAAATTCAACAGAACTGGCATTTAACAGTTCAAGAAACATAAAATGATAAGACCAGATAATTGTAGTACTTCAATTTGTATATATGCATTGACACAACCAGATAATTTTAAGGAACTGCAATTATTTACCTTTTTGCTAGTCAAAGACACTGGGGTAGTTTTGTAAATATTTTCGCATGTCTTTAAGTTTTGTATGAAATACAATAGGCAAACAACGACAAAAAAGTGAACTTTCAGATTTCCTCCCCTCCTCTTGCACCAAAGTTGAAAAATAAAAAATAAAAATCCTGCTCTCCCACTTCTGGTGGAAGGTGAAAAGAACTGAGCACTGAGAATTCAATCAGAACTTCTCAACAATTAACAAGCTGCTTCATGTAATACCTAGCAATAACAGGCTTGTCGTCTCAAATGGACAAAAAGAAGGGAGTTTCTAGATAACTCTTTTGCATTGAAACATACAATTTAATCCAAGTAACTTATGTAGGAAAGAAAAGCAAACTCTAAAATGACTTACCCTTCACGTAATTTAATTAGAGACATTGGCCTCTCATAACCATCTTCCTTCTCTTGTGGCTTTGATTTTCCAGCATTTCTTGATTCTGGCTTCCAGTTTGCCTTGATGAGTGATTCAGCCAATAACTGAGCAATGTCTGTAGCCATTGTCTCAGCTTTCTTAACATACGGAAACCTTTCCTCTTCAAAGTGATTAGACAACCATAAATACATTGACAACACTTGATGCCTAGTCTCAAGGTCCAAAAGCTCCGAGTCATTGCGGGCAGAACATTTGGGCATGCCCATTGCTATGTTAACAGGAAGCTTCTGGGCATATGAAGAAGCAAACCTCAAAAGATGGTACATCGCTTTTGGATCCCTGATATTGACTGGAGCAAAGCAGAAGTTGAAGCGGTCTTCTAGAGATAATCCCTGAATCCTTTCCAGCATATTTGCAATTTTCTTTATATGCAAATGCTGGCACAGAAAATAAGAACCATCTAGCCGGCAATTCTCACCAAATTTTTCAAGAAGCTTGGAGAATTTCATATCTGGGAGTTGCCCTGCAAATAACTCAACTTGCTCAAAGAAAGGAAAGAGTCCCACTCTCTTAACATCGTCAAAAGGCTTCTTTAAGCATTCAATTAAGTAGTCCAGATCTTCTAGATGCAGGGTTGTTGTCAGCCCATCCGGATAGCGACTTCCTCTACGACCGGCTCTTCCAGCAATCTGTTTCACCTGTGATGCTGGAACCGGAACCATTTTATCACCATTGTACTTTGCAAGGTTATAGAAAACAATCCTCCGGATATTCAAATTCAAACCCATTCCTACGGCATCACTTGCAACCAAGACATCAAACTCATTATCCTGATCATTAAACAAAGCTGCTTGCTGTCTACGAGTCTCAGGTGGCAAGGCGCCATATATGACACAACAACGATGATTTGTATATTTCTCAATTGCCAATTTAACCTCAAAGATCTCCCTCCTTGAGAACGCAACAATACAGTCTCCCGACCTCACTTTTTTCAGGTCTCCTAAGAAGGTCTTTGCCTCAACGACAAGAGGTTTAAACCTTTCATAGTGCTGCTCTACCAATTCATCCCCAGTATCTGAACAAATCTTCCTAACCACATTCAGAACACTTGGATCACCACATAAATGTATTTCATCAGCCTTTAGCCCGAGTAACGCTCTAGTCCAAGCATAACCTCTGCAGGGATCAGCCATCATTTGAATTTCATCAATAACAGCCACATCATACAACTCATCTGTCGACACCATTTCAACAGTACAGGCAACATGATTTGAGAACGGGAAATCCTTCTTCTCCTGTCCTGTGAGAAGACTACAGTAAACCCCCAGTGCATTCACCTTATCGAACACCTCCATTGCTAACAACCTAAGAGGACTACAATACACACCTTTCTTTGCCTCCATAAACCTCTGCAAAGCATTGTACGTTTTCCCACTATTAGTCGGACCACAATGATAAATAATCTTCCGCTTCATTGCCCTAGCAAATGGGAACCAAGTATGCGGCTTTGTCATATCAGCTGACTCCACCATTTTCCTGAACCTCTTAATTTCATCTGGAAACTCTTCCATACAAAACTCGACAAAAATAGGGAACAAAAACTTCTCAGCCTCCTGACCTGGGCCGAGAGACGCCAAGTACTTCACTAGATCCGTCTTACATCTCTTTAAGAAAAAACTGCAGAACTTATGAGCTGCTGTGGGAAAAAAAGAGGAACCAATATATACAGCAAGAGCCTGGTTCGACGCCCAACCTGACCTGGAAAAACACCTAAAAATCTCATTCAAAGCATCCCAATCACTCCGGGATTGCTTTTCAGCTTTCAGGGTATCCTTCAGCTCTTTATATATTTCCAAAGGATCGCGCTCTGCTATCTTTGCAAAATTCAATCTTTCATCCTCAGACACTATAGTTTCAGTTTCAGGGTTGCATATCATATCCTCATGATCAGCTTTACATTGAATGCTTTCCGTTGATTTTAAAACGGGTTTCTCATTTTCTGACAGGGTACACAACGAATGCCCATGAAAATCCAAGAAAATGCAAAATTTCGTCAACTGAGTGAAGTGGGGTGGTGGTAACTGTAATTTCTTCGGGACATGCGGGAAAGGGAAAGGATAAATTTGCGATTTTGAAGGCTGAGAATGATGGAGAAAACGAGTGGAAAGACAATTTCTAACCCCCGAAAGATAGTTCTGCTTGCAGGAATAGAGATAAAGCAACCGCTTCGCAGGGCCTCTCGCCATTGACAACCGAGCAGCGAAACAAGAAAAGACGAAAATTCGTTCTTTAAATGAATAGCAGAGTAGAAGAAAGGGGCCTATAACACATAATTCGTAGAAAAGGGAGTTGAATTTCTGAAGCCGGGATCTAGATTCTCGAAGTAGCGGGGGGCGGCGGCGCTGGTTGAAGGCGGATTGATGGTGGAGAAAATTAAGGCCAGCTATTCTGGCGGAAAAATTTCAAGAAAATAGGATTACTGAAAATGGAATAGAGGGAAAGGATGGTGAGTGTTCAATAATCCAAAACCCTAAACCCTGCAACGGTTGGTTCTAGTTTCTACTTTCTACAGGTCTTGCATTTTTTCGAATTCTGGTAAAGAATTGGACAGATATGTTCTGTATTTAAATTTGGGTTAAACGTAGTAGTTATTAGCTTAGAAAATTTATCATACAAATGACGGGCTTTACACTTATTTTTGAATCAATATTTAATTAAATTATGAGACAGTCGAAATTTTAACAGTTTTACGCGTTTTAATTAAAGAGAATTTATTCTTTTTTATTCAAATATATAGTTCTTATTTAATTTAGAAAATTTATCACACAAATACTTGAATTTAAACCTATTTTTGGACCAAATGTTGTAAAATTGCGAAACAACTGAAATTTAAACAGTTTTACGCATTTTTATTAAAAATTTAAAACCCTCTCAGCAGTTAATACATAGTACCATGTGAAAAACTATAAAACCATTTGATGCTAGTTATAATATTCATAAAAATTGGCTCATACTCCACGCTTCAACTTCTTCTAGTACGTACCTCATATATTTTCTTTATGCTGGCCTCAATTTCCAACTGCTATAAATGCCTCAACGTCCCCAGTCTCCAAATTGAGAGCACTTCCTGCATTACAAGCTTCGGCACCTCATGCCAGTACGGGCAATGCAAGAAGGTGAATCAGGGTGTTTATTTCGATCAATCGTATCGAATAGAAAGTTCAGTACGTCGAAATTGCATACCGAACACTGATAAAAAATATTCGGTTTAATTCGATAAAAATCAAAATTATTTCGGTTCGTCATTGTATAGATTTAACTGAAAGTTTGTAAACAAAAAAATATATAATGTTAATTTGTTAGTGATAAATTATTTATTAATCAGTAATTATAACAATTATCTATTAACAATAAAATTACTATTTTCTTGGCCAAGATTTTGTCACTAGTGGTGACGCAGTCTTTAGACTTTAGCCAGCGCCCAGATGAAAGGCGAAAATCGCATGCACTTATCGGCCAGGCCTCCTAAATTTCAGTATACTGGGATTTGGCTTCCTGGCAAATGAAAGTGGCGCATGAGAGGGCAAGTTCTGATTGATATTGCATTCTTATATTGTAGTCACGCACGTGGACTTTCTTCAAGTTGAAAGAAGAAGTACTAAAGAGTGCGCCCTTCACTGGCTACGAAAAACTCTTTTTTTTTTTTTGGGCAAGAGCTTATCAAAATATTATTCAACTTGATCACCGATCAACATAGTTAGATATATGAGTTCCGATTTTTATTGAGTCAAAGTATTATGAGTTGGCTCGTATACACCCGTAAATTGATGAATTGTGTATTAACTTTTAGTGATATTCGAATTTACTCACGGTATTTGGATAAAAGTTAAAAACTTTTTCCTTTCATTATTTGCAGATTGTCTGTCATGTTCTTAATTGCAAACACAAAACATAGTAAAAGTAGTAAAAACATACTGATACAGTTGCCTTGATAATAGTTTCAGGCGTGTGTTCAAAACGTGTGAATCTATTATCGACTGTTGAAAGCATTACGTCTATGAAGTCTTGCTTGTTCCTTTACAAGGAAAAATAGCATATAGTACCATACAATGTAACTAACTCCTTTTCTACAATATGAATAAACTTTTCTCCTCCATAGTTTTTTATTTACATGTAAAAAGTTTTAATACAAAGATTCTTGCTATAAGATCAATTTATATAACTTAAGCATTGGGGAAACCAACTCCCTCCTAAAAACTTTTGCTGTTTGGGTGAATTACATCTTACTTTAAAATTTTATCTTAAATGCGATTAAAATACAGCTTCTGTTAAAGGGGATTTTGCGCAGAATTTATGAAAACATAACTGTTCTTTAGGCTATATTTTTAACATATGTAGGTTCTATGCATTTTTCTATAACACAAGGGCGAATATCGAATTTACCCTTTGGACTATGATGTAATGATCCTAGCTACATATACTTGCTCAAGCCAAACGTAGTACACATAATACCTAGTTTTGCATAAATACTTGTTGGTTCGAGGAGCCATTGATCCCGAGGTATCACCATCATCCATTAAGTGGGTTCACACCTAATGTATGGTGGGGATTTCTCAGAATCAACAGGCTCCCAAACCCTTCAAGTGTCACCCACGGTGTTGGTACAACCCGTCAGACAGGCGTGGTGTAATAACTACCTCCAGTGGGGTTGCCTTAGGCAGGGTAATACTTAGGCCTTCCGTCATGTCCACAGGCCCGTTCGATGGTGTTGCCAAATCAAATCCCTGGAGCAAACGAGCGAGTGTTAGATGTGTAACTTGCATCGCAAATGTGATCCCCGGGCAAGATCTTCTGCCGGAACCAAAAGGAACGAACTCATGATTTTGGCCTGTGAAATCCACCGCCACATGGCTTGTCAAGAACCTCTCAGGCACAAAGTTATCCGGTTCTGCCCAAATTCTGGGATCTCGATGCAACTTCCACACATTGACTAACAAACGGGTGCCTTTAGGAACGTGATAGCCAGCCACACAACAGTCTTCCATGGCTTCATGTGGTACTGATAGAGGCCCTGGCGGGAATAAGCGCAATGTCTCTTTGACGACGGCCTGGAGATAGACTAAGTTCTTGATGTCAGATTCCTGTACCCACCTCTCTTTGCCTACTTTCATGTCAATCTCTTCCTGGGCTTGTTGCATAACTTGTCTGTTGTTCAGTAGTAGGGATAAGAGCCATGTCAAGTGGATTGATGTGGTGTCGGAGCCTGCCAAGATGAGGTTCTGGAAGGTGGAAGTGGTAAGAAACAGAAATGCGTAGAAGAAATGTACATTCTAATACGTTGCTCATTCCTTACATATCTGAAAGAACAAAAACTAGAAGCGCAAAGCAAACTCCTTTAGAGCACCATTGACTCACGTATTCCACTGACCTCCACATAACAAGGGATACTTGTCTGATGTAATTCTCCTAGTCTCCAAAGTCAAAGGCTGCCCCTTCGGCAAATCCATACAAATTTTGGGTGGAAAGTGTAGTGAATTTGAGTTGGATTACTGTGACACTTACACAACATACTGTAATATTTCCATCAAGAATTAAGAACAATGATTTACTCCAGTATTCCCTCCTTCACCTATCTGAAACTCCATCATGCCAAATTGACTTTAGTTTCACAGTTTGTTACTGAAAAATTTCTAATTTTTGGTAATTAAAGGCGTGTGAGAAAAAACTAGAGACTCTTGTCTGAAAATATAGCTCTTGGATCTACAACAAGTGACCAGATTGACAACAATGGCACAAAAGCTGGCCCAGTTTACAATCTCTTTCTCGCACTGTGTAAAGATTGCATGTGATGTTGCAGTTCAGGCATATAAACATAGTAAAAGTAGTAAAACATACCAATGCTGTTGCCTTGATTATAGTTTCACGCGTGTGTCCAAAGCTCGTGAACTTCTCATCAATTGTTGAAAGCATCACGTCTATGAAGTCTTGCTCGTTACCCAACCTACTCTTACAGTCACTTCTGACATGTTCAGTGATCCATCTTTCAAAAACCGTGCTCAATTCCTTTGAGATCCTCTTCATGGATTTGATATGCCCCTGAAAATCCATCCATCTCAATGGTGGAAATGGAATTGCATCAGATGCAACAAACTGTCCTGATATGTACATAAACTCCTTAATGAGTTCCCTGAAAGATCGAGCCTCCACCGTTTCATCACCTTGCGTGCTATCCGTGTATCTTTTTCCAGCTATCATCATCACGATAGTGTTCAAAGTTAACCGTTCAATCCACTCGCTGATCACCACCACCTTGCCTGAATGCTTCTGTTAGGAAATTGGAAAAGACAGAATTGAAACATATAGATAAAGACAAAAATACGTGATTGTTCATGGTTCTCTAAGAATTGTATTACAATTCTACTAGACAACCATCTATCAAGCGTTTGAATTTTTTTTGTAAATTAAAAAAAATGCACCTCTAGCAGTAGAGTGTATGCCAAACTAATTTCCTCCAGTGCCCAACTTGTTTAGACAGGGAGCAATGCCCTCAAAAGTCAAAACCCGTTTGGATGATCACAATAATTGGTCGAGTTGTTGCTGTACCATGATGTTTCGTCGCAAGTTGGATCGAGTTGATTTACTCATGAATTGGTTAAATCAAGTTGAATGAAGATATTTATTGTTTTATATAAGCAATAAATTAGAATCATACATTTATAATTACTAGGAAGATAATGTTTCAAGAAAGCTGGTTTCTATAAGGCAGAAGAGCATGTGTTATGCACTATAAATAACTCCTCTAAAACATAGGTAAATCTTTCTCCTACATGGTTTTATTCACATCTAAGTAACTTTGATGCTAGTTTCCTCAAACTGCACGCTCCAACGTTTCACAGTAATTACCTTGTACAATTCGTTGATGCTGGTGTGGATTTCAGATTCCCAAACATTCTTCAAGCTCTCCAGTCTCCGGGCTGAGAGCACTTCCAGCAGCACAAGCTTCCTCATCTGACGCCAGTACGTGCCGTGCGAGAAGCCAAAGGCAGCATAGTCATAGCCAAGGTACTTACCGGCACTAGAAGCTGGCCTTTTGTTCAAGATTTTGTCATTGGTCGTGAAGCAGTCTTTGACAGCTTCCCAGCTGCTCACCACCAGTGCTGTGTGTACTCCTAGACGAACGGTAAAGACGGGCCCATATCTATCAGCCAAACCTCCTAAAGTTCTGTACACTGGGACTCTGCCTCCTAGTAAGTGAAGGTGGCCTATGACAGGCCAAGCACCTGATGGCTCCGGCGCTGAATTTACCTTGGGATTTTGTGGACTTTTTCTCCATAAAGAGTACAGCACAAGTAGAGCTAAAAGGCCGGAAAGAGCTAATAGATGTGTGAAAATATTGTTCATCTTCTGAAACGGTGGTGTGGTTAACATTCAAGTCTGATGAGGTTGTTCTGTGAATTTTCCGACTTTGCAGTTGACTTGGACTCCAAGCAGAAGACTCGGGTTTACGGAGAAATCAAGAGGTGGGGCTTCTTTCATTATGATGATGACGGCGATGATTGAGGTTAGACGGTGCAATTATTTTTGGTAAATATGCTCAAGCCAGCATAATTTTTTTTTTGGGTAAATTACAATGATCACCCTATAATTTAATATAATTATGAATACTCTCTCGTTGTTCGAAAAATTATAAATATTCTCCCAATATATTTGATGAAATTATGTAATTTTTAAATGCAGGTATGAAATTGTCGAATTTACTCTTACTGTATTTTTTATTTTTTTTTTAAATTAAAAATTTATAAAAAAAATAGAATGGCATGGATGATTTTTTTTTTTAAAATTATAAAAAAAGAATATAAACACTTATTCCATAAAAAAATATTTTTTTAAAACAATAAATATAATTATAATTTTGAATCCACAAGGGTGTTTTGATCAATTATCATAAAAATGGATGGAAACCTAATGGATTGGGCTAATTATTAAACAGTAGTCAAAATTAAGAAAATATTCGTAATTTATTAAACAAAATGTATACATAATTATATCAAACATCAAGTAGTTGTAATTTTCCCTTTATTTTTTTTGCTTTGTCTTTTGTGTGATTTGGTATTCAATTTTTCTTTTTTTATATTCCAATTGAAAGATTTGAAGATTAACATTTCGAATTTTTGAATGGTTATATATTAGAATAAAACTATATATTGTGAAATATTGGTGAATTTTAAATATTTCTTAATAGAGTAATTGGATTTTAACTATTATAATTATTAACTTATTAAATTGTATGTATGTGCATAATTACTTAAAAATTATATAAAAATTAAATATCATTTGTATAAAATTTATCTGATATAAAATAAATAATATAGTTTTTTAACACACGGTATGTACACATTAAATATATAAAAAAAAAGAAAAAGTTACGGAATTTTTAAATAGAAATCCAATGCGCCCGCGATTCTTGTTCTTGCACATACCTGTCCATATAACTGTTGTATGTTTGGTGAGGCCTAGCGCAATTTCCCGTTCATCTGTTGTACCATGGCTGCCAATTTCTGGACTTCATCTCACAGGTTAGTTGAGTATGGGTTTGCCCATTTTTATATGGTTCTTGAATTCGTTCTCTGTTTCTGCGCAGACTTTTACTTTGTTTAATTGCAGTTCTCTTTTGGTTAATTGCTTTGATTTGTTCTTTTGGAAATTTTAGCAAACAACTTCTGGACCCAGAAGAGGTAGATGTTGTGCACCCACTGGATAAGGAGAGGGGAATCACTCTTGAAGATTTCAAGCTCATCAAGTTGCATATGGCGAATTGTAAGTTTATATTTGTATATGGGTTTTTGCTGTTAAAGGAATATACTTCAATTTCTTGAGATGTCCAAGAAAAGAGTGAAAACAAAGAATGATGAGTGCTTTTCTTCTTTTTACTTAATTATTTATTAATTTGGAGTTCTTTTCTTGGTTTTGATTGTCAATCTGAATATCTATGAACTTCATTACGTTCTGTAATTTTAATATTTGTTGTTTACTGAGAATTATCGTATTGTTCTTGTATGTATTCCAATGATTTCCCTTTGAGTGCCATTCCTCTCCCGCCATTCTGTTGTCATTTGTTTATGAACTTTCTCTGATTTTTCTGTCAGTTGTGTTGGCTTGATCTGTCAATCTTCTTGCCACATATAATATAAAGATTTAATGGGTAACGGGAACGACGTCATAGTCATGTCCAGTTTATGGGAAATCTTGGTATTTGTTCCATCCTTCAATTTCATTCCTTAACCTTTGCCTTTGTTTTTTAACGTTCAACTGGTCAGATATTACAAGATTGGCTCAGAATGTGAAGGTGCGGCAAAGGTCTGATTCTCATTCTGTTTCACAGCTTTTCTTGCGATGCATTTTACATTTTTCCTGCAAAAAGATGATAAAGATCATCTCTATCACCATCACCCTACACATACTCTTGGTAAGTTTAAAGGGATTGGAAGAATATGAAGCATCTCGATTTCTTTATGCATTGGAGCGGACATTGGAGCCATTGAAGCTTGATCTTTTCTTTCACTGGAAGTAGAGAAACTTTTAATGTACACGATGAGGCAAAGTGCTCTTTTGTAGGATGCAAAGGGCTTGAAATTACCGATGTTGCCTTAAGATCCATTATCACCAAGCAAGATTACACTTGAACAAGAAAAAGTAACTAGGGAGGAAAATAATGAAGAAAACAAGGACAAAGAAAGCAATATTCTATCCTAGACTGCAGCTAGTTGGTGGGGCTCAATTTTATGCTTGTCATAAAAATTTGACAAAATCTAGACTCTGTATATCCTAGACTGCCGCTAATTGGTTGGGCTAAATTTTTTATGCTTGTCATAAAATTTGACAAAATCTAAATGCAATTATCTATGCATGATTTCTAGAACATTCATACATGTGGGAATGGCGAGTAATATCAGTTGGCATTTCTACCTATGAAATATATGATTTATTCCAAACTTTTAGGTCATGCTTTTTACTTGACATATTGCTAATGACACCAAGAGGTGGCAGAAGTGGGAAATACACATTTCAAGCTGCATTTTTCACCAGTTTTAGGGTCCCTTACATGTTGATTAACTTCTCAGGGTTGTTGCTACTGCCATTGCATACATGAGGCGTGTTTTTGTCAGGTATGCTTTTTCCATGCATTAATATTCGGTAGTATTCTTTTGCTTAAAATTCCTTTTGTACCTTAAAAATATAATATTTATGCCAGAAATATGGTGATGACTTCTAATTTCGATGGTCATAAAGTTAAATTGCATTGTAAAGCTTAAGATGCAGGACGAGGATGCTCTGAATTAAAGCCTTTGAATTGATATTTGTGAAAAGTTTGTTAGAATTTAGAGAAGGCATTGCAGTTCAAATTCTCAAGCCTTAACGTCTTGCTGCCAAATGTCACACGTCATCCCTTGTGGGTCATATCGTCGTTAGATGTTTTTGCTCCTACTACCACCAATAAACTATTCCAAATACTTTTGAGTTGATTTACTCATCTTCTTCCTTTTGTGCCACCATGACATGAAAATCATGAAGTATTAAGCGTCATCTTTTGTGCTGTTGCCAAAGTCTTCCTTTGAAAATTTTGATTTCAAAAGCTTTTGGCCCTGTGACACTGTTGTTGATTAAGCATCTTGTTGGACCCTTGCTTCAAGCATTATCAAATTATGTTATTTTCAGGAGAAGTATGACGGAATGCGATCCTCGTCTGGTTGCTCCAACCTGCTTGTACTTGGCATCAAAAGCTGAAGAAAGCACAGTGCAGGCAAGACTTCTTGTATTTTACATCAAGAAATTATGTAAGTGCAATGTCTTTGGTATGCTTAATAATTGATCAAATGTCAATTATTTTCCCTCTCCCCCATACATACTTTTGGATTGCATGACAAGTGGCAAGAGCAACCCCTTTCCTCTTTTGCAGATTCTGATGAGAAGTACCGATATGAAATAAAAGAGATACTAGAAATGGAAATGAAAGTCTTGGAAGCTCTCAATTATTACTTAATCGTATTCCATCCTTATCGGCAGCTTCCTTTGTAAGTGTATCTCCAGATATAGACTATGTCTGTATTTTGATGGTCATGTTTGATGTGTACTTGCATGATTCCTTAAATGATGAACTAGGTGTTGGATCATGGAGCCTGATCCAGCGTTACACTTTATTGGCACCGGCAAGTTTGTAGTTTTACCATATTTTCAGGTGGCCTACATGTATATTATTGAGGGGTGTTGATGAAAATTCTGTTCTAGTAAGAGAAATTGGGATGACAGTGGATGTAGGAATTATCCATCTCATAACCACAACATTTTGTGTGTTTTTCTGTTAAAGTTTCCTTCTTGTCTTAACACATGTTCACAATTCTGATGTACAATTTTCTAATGATGGGTGTATCAGTTTTTACTTCAGAAGAACCAAGAAACTTTGATCTTCCGAGTTCTTCTAAATAAAAGTCTACCATCGTGATTTATTTTCTCTCTGGATATATTCTCAAACACTCAGAATTTCTAGAATCTAAAGAGGGTAAGCTTAATCAATGTGACAGGGAAATCTATATTGTTTTACCATCCTCTGTCAGATTTTTCAATTCTTATCCAGCTTTCCTTATAGAAGTGCATGAAAACTTAGGTTGAGTGAGAAGCTTGACTTGAATTGCCGTCCCTATAAAATGTATTTGTGCCATTCTACCACTAAAACACTTGATCTACAAGTTCTTATGTGAGACCTCACATTTAGTTTCCCTACAGAAATCAAAATCTCTTAGCTTCTTGTCTAACAGCAACTCTGCAAATTTTAGGTTGCTCCAGGATGCTGGCATGCTTGATGCAACACAACTAGCATGGTAAAAATTTCCTTTCTTTTTCTTGGTTATTGGAAAAGGATGGCTTTTGGCCTCTATGCTTTGCTGTATTTGGTGCTGAATATTTTTCTTTTATTTGACTTGTCGAATTCTGCAGGGGACTTGTTAATGATACTTACAAGATGGATTTGATTCTCATACATCCTCCTCACTTGATATCATTAGCCTGCATATACATTGCAAGCGTCCAAAAAGAAAAGGAAAATACTGCCTGGTTTGAAGAGCTTCGAGTTGATATGAATGTGGTCAGTCTTCTAAGTTAAATCTCCATGCCTGGAAATTTACTTTCCATTTCTCGGCCTCCCTTCTTAAGACATCACACAAGAATGAATTCCTTTGCCCCCATTAAACATATAAATTTGAACATAAAACGTACTACCTAATGATCCTTCATTGAAAGTGGGAATGGGCCTCCTTTTGTCAGCTGAATGAGATGCTCCCAGGTTTGTTCCCCACACCACTCTTGTACAGCTGTCCACCCCCCAACCCCTTAGAGGTCGCAAAAAAGGGTAACAAAATATGTGTATAAAGGATCTAGTTCTGAAATGGTTAAATTTCCGTTGTGGTTTGTTGTCGTGTTTATCTCCAAATGACTATCTTGTTATGGTTTGTCATCATTGTGTATCATCATTGTGCTTATGACACAAGTCATGAATTTCTTGACGTGTTTATATCTCAACGACTTTTGGTTGGTGCTTATTCTTTCTGTTGGTTGCCTGTGTGATTTAATTTGACAGGTGAAGAACATTGCAATGGAGATACTAGATTTCTATGACAGCCACAAGCTGATCACTGATGAAAGGGTGAATGCAGCCATGAACAAGCTAGCCAAATGATCACAGGCTTGTATTATCAGCAGCCTCCGGCCATGAAGCGTGTATGTACTAAACCTGAAAGATTCAGTTACATCTGTAGAACCAAACAATGACTATGCTGTAAGAGATGAGGAGAAAGTATAGTTAGTTGCTTGGAGTGAAGATAGCATTTTTCTTTACTATTTTCCTCCTTAAAATTCAAGGTTCAAACATAGTCTTAAGTCATGATAAATTGACGCTTTTGCCCTCCACTTAGTGGAGGTCAATGGTCTATCTTTGGGTTGTATGGTCATTGACCCTGGTTGGGGCTTCACCACCACCATCGGAAAAATTTGATGTCGCCCATATAAAGTACATAGATATTGTTAAAGAGGTAGTCGCATTTTTTTTTTAATATTTCGTATAATTATATGTAAATTCTATTTGATTTGAAAAATTACATCTAATAACTCGATTTTGATTCTATATAGTAAATAGATTCCTATAAGTCAAAATTTATCGAATTTGTTGATATTAACAAAAGATTGAATGAAAATTTATATATCCAAAATTTTTGTACGTCAAAGAATTTTCTTTTAACCAAACTACTCTTATTTATTCTTATATGTTAACTTTGTTAATGTACGTGATGAGATATATCTTCATTCTATAAATATAGTTCGATTAGTAATAAATTAATATTAAGTCAATTGTGGATAAATATATTTTTATTTAGTTTTTTTGTTAGTATCAACATATTCTGAATTTTGACTGAGGAGTACTAGATATAATTTTTCAAATTAAAGATGTCTTACATGTGATTATATCAAACTTCAAAGAAAAGTGGTATAATCATCTCGTTATTAAATTAATACCAGTGGTCGATCTTGGTGTACTTAATAAATGCACGTTAGATTGTATATTTTCACCGTAAAAAATATAAATTTACATAAATAAAAAATCATTAAAATTAAAGAATACAAATTTAGCACATTAAGTTAAGATAATATTAATATAATTATCATTATAGATGATCCAACGGGTGATCGTTCACGGGGATTTGTCTGATAATGTTGGGCCGTTGGTGTGTTGTTTGTACAATACAGAAATGGAAATGGTTGCCCGAAAACGATAGGTAGGCGACGTAAAAATCTTGCAGCCATGCGTACAAAAGCGCCCAATCCTTTGTGACCCACTGCTCCGATGAGCCAAATCTAAGCAATTCTTGGGACAAAAGTGGAATTGAAAGTGTGAGCCCTTCCACACATTCCAAAATCAAATGCAACCCTACATTACGTTTAATAATAATAATATTCTTCAAGAATCACACACAACACACACATACACATCCTCCTCCTCACCCTCTTCCTCTTCTCTCGATTACAGCCCTTCGTCTCTCTATCCACTTGTTGCTGCGTGTTCCATGCGTCTGTCTGTATTACTTTGAAGCGAAGTTTTATGTGGTTGATTTGCACGGCGTATTCTGTGTATTGGTGCTTTCAAGTTTGAATCTTTGGTCATTGTTTCCATTTGGGACCCAAAGGATAGGAACATTCAGGTTGAATCTTAAGTGCGTTATTTGTGTTTTTCGTTTGTTTTTTATTTTTTATCTGAGGTGCCCCAAAGTTTGAATCTTTCGTCATTGTTTCCATTTGGGAGCCAAAAATTTTGAATCTTTGGTGGAGTTTTGTGTTTTTAGAGCATCAGCGCTCTCGAGTTGGTTGGTGGGGTGGGATTCGTTTTGATTGTCAATGGGCGCTTTAGATGAGGGGCATTATGATGTGGAACTGGGGAATGGTGTGAATCTTGGGGGTTGCTCTGAGCTTGGTTTTGAGGAGGAGCCTGAGACTCTGGCTATTGAGGAAGCTGTGAAAGTCCTGTTGCAGGGTTTAGGTGAAGATTTCAATCGTGAAGGTCTGAGAAAGACCCCTCTCCGTGTCGCAAAGGCGCTTCGAGA
The DNA here is from genome assembly GCF_026168435.1 of Sesamum indicum. Taxonomy (NCBI): domain Eukaryota; kingdom Viridiplantae; phylum Streptophyta; class Magnoliopsida; order Lamiales; family Pedaliaceae; genus Sesamum; species Sesamum indicum. The sequence continues at coordinate 4,173,233 of NC_142665.1, read as the reverse complement.
AGGGACCAGAGGTGATTCTTCATTGCCCTTCTGCATTTCTGTTGTCAGTTTACAGTTTTTCATCACAGTGATACTCCTAGTACAGTTGGATATGTTGCTTTGGTATAATTTATGGAATTATTAAGAAATGGAAGATTGTATGATGAGATCTTTAATATTATGTAGCTTTAAGTTGTTAAAGAACTCTTGCTGGATAGTCAGCAAATGGATACTCTTGACTCATATTAGCATCCTGTAAACAGATCAGGATTTTGTTACGAGTATCTTTCTTAGTTAACTTTTATCAACAACTATGAAAACAGTTAAACATAGGGAAGATTAACTGTCAACATAGGGAAGGGTTTCTTGGAAAGTATTGTTAGCTGACTTGATTATTCTCCAACATGTATGTTTGTTACTATCATGCAGACGAACTTATTACAATAAAAGTACATGTCTTTAAGCATGTTCTCTGTTTGCAGTCGGCTTCTCAATTGTTTTGATACTGTACTGCTGCTATCTTTGGAGTTACAAGTTCAATAGAATTCAGAAGAACAGTATGTTGTTTGTTTCAAGAGCTGGATTTTAGCTTCATGCTTGTATTGAGATTTTCCAATTTGATCCATATCCAGGTTATAAGCAAAATGTGAAGGACGTTGTTAGTGGTGCTTTATTCCCTGAAGCTGGCTTGGAAAGCAGAGTTGGTCATGCTGGTGGAGCAGGTGGGCTTGTAATAGTTAGAGATCTTGATCTCTTTTCAACTTGTGAGTCTTGCTTGCTCCCATTCCAGGTTAAATGTCATGTTGGTTATGTCCCATCTGGTCGTAGAGTTGTGGGCCTTAGCAAGCTTTCTCGAGTTGCTGAAGTTTTTGGCAAACGGCTCCAAGAACCACAAAGATTGGCCAATGAGATTTGTGCAGCTTTGCAGCAGGGTATCAAACCAACTGGAGTTGCTGTTGTCCTCCAATGTTCTCACATTCATTTCCCCAATTTCGAGTCGGCCCTCTTTGATCCAAACCATAAAGGTTGGGTAAAGATGTTAGTTAGATCGGGCTCTGGAGTTTTTGACAATGAGAACACAGCAGATATTTGGACAGATTTCCTCAGTCTCCTGAGATTCAGGGGAATAAACATTGAGGATGTCTGTTCTAGAGTTTCAAACAACAAATCCTGGTGCCCGTCTCACACGTTTTGCAGGGCGGCGGCCTCAGATTCAGCAATGCTTGGTGCTGTAGCTTCAATACTTTGTTCTCTAGGCGAGGATCCATCAAGGAAAGAGCTTGTAGAGACTCCCACTCGCTTTGTCAAGTGGTTAATGAACTTTAAAAACACAAATTTGGATTTGAAGCTAAATGGATTCGTCCGAAGCAAGAGAGATTCCCTAACTTCCAATGGGGATTTCAGCTACGAAGAACATCTCTGTTCCGAGCTGAACTTGTCTTTCTGGTCACAATGTGAACACCATTTACTTCCCTTTCACGGTGTAGTTCATATAGGTTATTACGGTTCAAACGGGTTCAGCCCAGTCGGAAAATCCTTCCTACAGTCGATTGTTCATCTTTACGGGTTCAAGCTCCAGGTACAGGAAAGGCTGACGAGACAGATTGCTGAGACAGTTTCATCATTCTTAGGTGAAGATATAATAGTAGTTGTCGAAGCTAGTCACACTTGTATGATTTCTCGAGGGATTGAGAAGTTCGGTAGCAGTACTGCTACCATCGCCGTCCTGGGTCGATTTTCCACTGACCCCTCAGCACGGGCAAAATTTTTGCAGATCATCCCCAACTCTAGTCCCTGTGAAGGTTGAGGTTTGATTGCAACAAACATACTTTTTCCTTCTTTGTTATACCGGCATGTTTCTTGTGCCCTGCTCAGAAGCTTGCTGACTATCTAAATTTGGTCGAGACTCAAGGCAGTAGTCGGAATGAGACTTTTGCAAGAATGTTGGTGTCCTATGAATCTGTTTGGTCTGGGGAGATTGCCACTGGAGCTGCAATAGCAGATAATGTCTGAATTTGTTTTGTCATAGCATTCTTTGTTCTTCGGCTCATTGCCTGTAACATAAAGGCCTCATAGCCCATGAAAACGCTGGTCGTATGCAGCATCTTCTTCTTATTCACAGCAAAGTTGTTATTTCTGTGCTCAAGATTGTTATCAAAGTTGTCACATTCACATTCACATTCACTTTCTGCTCATTGCCAAGCAAATGTGCTAGATTACCGAAATTATTTGGGGGAGCAAGAATTTAATGGTTGCCAAATCTTGATATTCACCCACTAAGATGAATGTGTACTTCAGGTCCCACATCGTCTAATGAAATAGGAGCTTCTACAACTACACTTGATATGAGTGTCTTACCTTAGCGCTTACCCATTCTTTGCTGTTTGGATCATTCTACATACAAACAATTTCAAATAATTCAATTTTAATTTTTAAATTATATTTTGATAAATATGAATAAATTTTAATTTTTTTTTCAAATACAAAACTATCAATCCAGATGCACCTTTACGTCTCTTATATCTTTAAAAACATGTTTTTTTAGATTTTTCTTCTGTCAAAAATTTGAAGGCATTTTTGTACCCATGTATTGCAGATTGTAATTGTAATTACGATAAATTTCAATAAATATATAACTAGATGTATGTAATTTACCCATATGTATTTGCATTACATTACATAGACACATACTTAATCAATAATTAAACAAAATAAATTAATACAAGTATATATAAAATTCCATTGGATATACTTGATTTCTAAATTTCATTTAGGGATATATAATTACACTCCCCTCCCCGAGGTTTGATGTAATTACACATAGATCTTCTGTAGTTTGAAATAAGTCCCCTTATAAGTTAAAATTTACTGAATTTGCCGATATTAACAAAAACACTGAATGAAAATTGATATTTACCTTTAATTCAAATAATTTTTTCAGACTAAACAACCCTTATAAAGGTGAAGATATAACTCCTCACATGCATTAACATGTCAAGACGTATCACAGTAATTTGGTTATAAAAAAATTTATTTAATCTACTATAAGTCAGTAATAAGTCAATTAGGGGTAGATATAGATTTTTTTTTTTCTAAAATTTCTTTGTTAATATCAGCAAATTCAGTAAATTTTGACGAACGAAGGACTTATTTGTTAGATAGAAGCAAATTTCAATAGTGCTAAATATAATTTCTCAAACTACATAAAGTTTACGTATAATTACACCAAAACTCAGGGAAAGAGAGTGTAATTATCCTTTCATTTAAGTGTATTCAATGGAATTTTATATATACTTGTAATATATTATTTTGTTTAATCTAAGTGAACAAACACAAACCCAAACCCAAAAAAGCATTCCCAGGTATATCAAACTATCAATTTGTGATACATTCATATTCTTGTTAATTTCCGAATTATATATATATATGTTCTTACTAAGAAAAGATAACAACCACTTAATCCCTTTTCCCTTCTCATTTTCAGCACGTAGATTACCAATATATCCTTTTTTACTTTTCTGTTTTAATATTTTTTAAAGGGATAATTACAGTCTCTTTTAAATTTTGTGTAATTATATATAAATTTTATATTTTTTGAAAAATTATATTTAACACATCTAAAGTTTGCTTCCGTTTAACAAAAAAGTCCATTTATTAATTAAATTAACTGAATTTACTGATATTAACAATAGAATAAAAAAAAATTATTTTTACTCCCATTGGTTAGATAATTCACAGAATTCGTTAAATATAATTTTTCAAACTAGAGAGAGTTTACGTGTAATTATACTAAATTTTATGAAAAAAAATGTAATTATATTTATCTTTTTTATTTTTCAAGAAACAACATTGGTTGTTGTGATGATCATTTATTTATTTGTTTGTGTTGACTGGGAGATGATAGACATGCAATGCAAGCGGATCCAACAGAATTTTCAGAATGTTGAGCACCAACTCAATTCTCTTCCACCCACCAAAAGTACGCAAAAGAAAAAAGTTGCCGGCCAAGAACCAAATATCTTCTGTATCATTTTGAACCTTACGTCGACTGTGTGTATGTTGCATCTCTCTCTCTTCATTAAAGATATACTTTTCGAATTGAGACACTATGTATGTTTGTTACATATCAACGTAAGATCAATGCATGACAGCAAAGTAACGCATGGGTTGTCACTCCCCCTTTCAACTTCCAACCACCACCAGAACTCCTCTCTCTCTCTCTGCTGTTGGTGCTGCTAATCTTCTCCTTAAATATAGCTGCAAAGGAAGAAACTTTTCTTGGGGTTGAAGAAAATCTAGAGAGAGAATGGAGAGTGAGAGAAAGAGTAGCAGTCTCCGTGTTGTGATGTTTCCTTTCTTTGCGTTTGGTCACATAAGCCCTTTCGTGCAGTTATCTAACAAGCTATCCTCTCGTGGCGTCCGCATTTCATTCTTCTCACCTCCAGCCAATGTCAGCCGCATCAGATCAATGCTGCATCCCTCTCCCACCTCGCACATCGTCCCCCTTACCCTCCCCCCTGTTCAGGGCCTGCCTTCAGGCCTCGCCAGCACTTCCGACCTCACTCCCACTCAGTCTGAGCTCCTCAAAGTTGCACTTGACCTCATGCAACCCCAAATCAGGCAGCTTTTATCTCAGCTCAAACCCCATTTCATCCTCTTCGATTTTGCTCAAGAATGGCTCCCCAAAATGGCTTCTGATCTTGGCATCAAAACAGTTTTCTACTCGGTTTTCATTGCTCTTTCAACTGCTTTTCTCACTGTCCCCTCTAGGTTGCCTGACCCCGGAACTTATCCGGCTCTCGAACAAGTCAAGAATCCACCTCCGGGTTTCCCTGCAACCTCCGTCGCTGCAGTTAAAACCTTTGAAGCCCGGGATTTCCTCTACATGTTCAAGAGCTTCCATGACAGTCCATGCGTGTACGATCGTGTGATTTCGGGCCTCAAGGGCTCTTCAATTATCCTCGCCAAGACTTGCAATGAAATGGAAGCTCCCTATATACAATACGTGAAATCCCAGTTCAATAAACCGGTTCTTCTAGCCGGTCCAGTGGTCCCTGAGGGCCGGGGTGATCAGTTGGAGGGGAAATGGGCTGATTGGCTAGGCCAGTTTGAGGCTAAATCAGTCATTTACTGCTCTTTTGGGAGCGAAACATTCTTGAATGATGATCAGATAAGAGAACTTGCACTAGGGTTAGAGCTCACCGGCCTACCGTTCTTGCTAGTCCTGAACTTCCCAGCCAACGCAGACGCCTCAGCCGAGCTGAGGAGGGCGTTGCCGGAAGGGTTGATGGAGAGAGTCAAGGGCAAAGGAGTCATTTCAAGTGGTTGGGTGGAGCAACAGAAGATTCTTGCTCATAGCAGTGTGGGGTGCTACTTATTCCATGCAGGGTTCAGTTCAGTGATCGAAGGGCTGTTGAATGACTGTCAGCTGGTGCTGCTGCCTCAGAAGGGTGACCAGTTCTTGAACTCTAAGCTTGTGAGTGGGGATTTGAGGGCTGGGGTGGAGGTAAATAGGAGGGATGAGGATGGGTATTTTGGGAAAGAGGATATCGAGAGGGCTGTGGAGAGTGTTATGGTAAGGGTTGATGAGGAGCCAGGGAAGAGTGTAAGAGGTAATCAGAAGAAATGGAGAGAGTTTGTGCTTGATAAGGGTGTTCAGGATAGTTTTATTGTGGATTTGGTGAAGGAAATGGAGGCACTTGCTGCTATCTCAAGTGCTTAACTAGTTGGATAATTCTGCCATCAATCAAGCTTGTTTGCACTCAACCAATCACATAATTCTAAGTAGGCTTATCGTATTTTTGGTATTGTAAGTTAAGTTGTTTGGCGTTTTAGTTTTTGACTTTTTAGGGTAATGTTTTTATCCTATATTTTTTTAATTTTTGTTAATTCAGTCATGTTTTTTATAATTGGAATTCATCATTGTCAGAGAAAAAAAAACTGAAATCGTGAAAATTAAAAAAATTCAGAACCAAAGTACAACCCTTAGAACGTTAAAGGACAAAAATACTAAATGAACTAAATTATGGGAAAAAAGAATACATTTAATCCTTATAAGTATTATTACATTTATCAGAGCGTAACGTATTCGAATTTGATTCTATCCACATATGTGTTAGTGTTTCTCTAATAAAATGCATTCAAGATGGTAGGTTGGTTAGTTTCAAGAAATTTCTAGTTGGAACTTAACTTGGTCAAATTTGAAACAATCATATGCAAGTGCAATACATTTATCGTATGATTGGTGTACAGTTAAAAAAAATGATCAATCACATAGCAAATGTATCACATTTACTATGTACTGATTTGTTTGATTCGACCAAACCTAAATCAAATAAGAATTTCCTCCTAAATAATACATTAGCTGTACTTGATTGAGAGATGTACTCTATCCGTACTAATATTTCTTAATATAGTAAGTAGGTTGGTTCCAAGTCCTAAAATGAAGATAACTTAATTGGCTGCGTGCTGCTTGAGAGAGCATTCTATCTCACTCTATGTGTCGTAGTCAACGTAGTGTTAGGTTGTAATTCTTTTCTCCTTTGAAAAGAATTCCTTCCAACATATATATACTCTGAAGAAAAACATATCATATTAATTATGATAATTATTATATTTTTTGCATCTAATATCTTTTACGCATAATATTAACTTTTATCTCACATTTAGTCACCAATAAAATTGTAGCATTTAATCCCCGATTTATGAGCTTAACAACTAATGTACTATAATTTTAAAAAAGCAAGACAGATGTGGTCCCCAGGCAGACGGCCATTTAAAATCAAACGAAAAACAGCCACAGGCATATGTGCTCGGCTTCAGCAGATGGTAGTCACATAGTTGCAAATGGACGCAACTTTGGCACCAATTTTGCAACTCCCTCTTATCTTCTATTACCTCCAAACCTGTTCCGCAATGCAAGCAACACTGATTTGTTACTGTCATGTACATCTAACAATCTAAGTAAGAAGTTTTATGTGTGTTCTTTGACTCGAAAAAGAGGTACATGTTTTTTTCTTTTATTTGGTTAGTCCCACCGATCAACCATTATATATAATTCGAAATTTTGTTACCTTTATTTTGTTGGTATTATGCATTTTAATTGCACGGTGTATGAAAAATCGATTAGGGTTTCATTGATCTAATTAGGGCTTTGTTTATTCTGTTAAAAGACAATTTTTTATTTTTTATTCTTCATTTTTGGGAAAGGAAAAACGGCCGTTTGGCTTGGGAGTACTACATCTGCTGCACTTTTTTAGGTTACGGGACATTAGCTGTTAAGCTCGTAAATGAAAGGACTAAAAGTGAAAAATACAATTTTGTCTTTAATCACTCATCTCCAGTTTTTGTTGGTGAGATTAAATGAAATTAGATGACATCACAAATAATCACAGCTCAAACTTAATTGGATCCAAGTGTTAATTATACAATCTTTAGAAACTAAAATCTTCTTCAATTTTCATAAGAATAAAAGTAAAAGAAAAAAACATCAAGCAAAGCCAAAAAATGGGATCATATATTGTAGTAAGAAAGGCTTAATCCAAACCGATATCAGTAATGATTCTCGATTTCTCATTCCAAATATTAAAGGAAAGGCATCATTCAAACATCCTAAGCAACACTACTCTCATGTCTAGTTACTTCATATGCTAACTTTCATAAGTAACTCCCTAATGTTTGACCTAAGATAGCATCCATTACATGTTACCATAACACTAATCAGTGAGGAGGAAGTATAGTCGTTCAGATCAATTTAACTTGGAGAGAATCATAAGCTGTAACTATGCCAATTTCCATAACCTGTACATTTCAAAGGTAATAATGGCCCGGCCGGAGGGGGGAGGGCGTCGCCAGTAGGGGACGCTCTAAGATATTGGGCTGAAAAGATGCCATTGCAAATCCTGCTGATTGTGGTACTCCAATTGACGGATGTGGAACTGACCTGCGACGGTGAAAAGCAATACAGAAAAGATGAGATGACTTTGAAATCAACTATTGCACACCACAAGTATGCGTACTCATGCTATCAGATGAAAATTGTCAGTGTCTCGGTATCACTAGTCACAAATGAAGAATAATTACGAACATAATTCCACGTCTAAGGAGCGATCACCATGAATGTTATTTTTCATCGTTTTCAGACAAGCCAATCTTCTCCTTTCTGTTCTTGTCTCTCCCTTGGTTAATCTTGTTTCCTTTCTTTTGTCTAGTTTTGTTGTGCTTCCTTATTTTTCTATTACTTGGGCTTGCTGGGGATGGCAGTGCCTTGAATTTTGTGAACATCTCGTCGCTCTCACCCCTCTTACCAGTTACGAGAAGAGTGGAAGAACAATAGAAAGCATGCACTCATTTGAAATTAGTAAGTTTAATGTTAATTTTTTATTGGGATAATTACACTCCCCTTCCTTGAGGTTTGCTGTAATTACACATAGACTCTTTGTAGTTTGACAAATTACATATAATACCCTGAAGTTTGCTTATGTCTAACAAATAAGTCCATCCGTTAGCACATGAAGACATATGAGGGTAATTTATCTTAAAAAGATTTATTTGACCTGCAATAAGATCAATAATCAATTAAACGAGAGTAAATATCATTTTTTTTTTAATTTTTTTGTTAATATCAACACATTCATTGAATTTTAACTAACAGAAGAACTTATTTGTTTGACGGAAGCAAACCTCAGAGGTGCTAGATGTAATTTCCCAAACCACAGCAGATTTATGGATAATTACACAAAATTTCAAAGGAGAGGAGTGTAATTATTCTTTTTTTATTCTTGTGCCACATAGCTGCAACAAAGTATTTTTTTCTGCTGAATCATGATTGTCGCAAATGCTTTGGGGCTCAAACAATTTGGTTACAGGGTATAGAAAGAACAGAGCAAATTAGTGTGGGAAAAACCATATAGAACTTTCACCCCAAAATCGACAATACATGTAGCCATAGAAAACTTACCCAAATGATAAGGAGAGGGATGACTCCACCGACGTTGTAATTATATTGCCATCACAGGGAAACAATGACCAGAAAACTGCAAAGCAGCAGCGAGCATGTGATTCTCTTTGAAAATGATATTTGAATGGTGAAGTTAATTCATGCTCTATGCATGCAAAAAGTGTTCAAGGATCAACAAGATAGTTGTAGTTCAGCAACAAATACCAGATTGCGGTGAATGATCATGAAGACCAGAGTAGATCTTCACATCCTGCGCGAGATAAGGTAAAACCTTCAAATTCAATACAAAAGATGGTTGGTCCTAGTATATCTTATTAGAAGAACTAGGAACGTAGCATACCTCTTCAGTACCTTGATTTTTGTTGACCTCTGCAAGAAGTGAAGTCAGAGATCAGATAAAAGTGAAATTCCCAGAATATCAACAACTAAAAACAAGTGAAACAGGATGACAATGTAATCAGCTAAGGTGAGATCAAACTAAGTTCAGAACCCCAAAGAACGTCACTATCAGATAAACCAAAAAAGAAATAGGTATAATTTAGGTCCGCATTTGATCAACTTAAAAGAAAAATCAGCTAAATGAATTCTATGTGGCAACTTCACTATGAAAAAGCTCAACTCAGACATCAAAAGACTATATATCAGAAAGAAAAAAGAATGCGCCAAAAGACTTATTATTTTCTAATGTTCACGGTTCTCTAGGACCTTCAAGCATATTAACTGTGTAACAACACAATCTACTTATGAATAGGGGTTTAAACCACAAAACCATTGATGGAAATGATTTTGTGCTTCAGCATAGATCCCTATGAATTTAGTGCACTCAGAAAGGCCATTCTATCATATAGTTTCCTTTTCCCTAACAATATGTAAATTATATTCTTATTGATTTGGGTTTTGTCTAGTCTTCAAAGATACAAGGGTGCTAAGTGAAACTTGTCACAGATGTTCAAGTCAGTTGCCCCATTTAATGTCTTAGAATGTCAGGCTTGTAAGAAATAAATGGAAGAAAAACACTAATACCAGAACATCATCTCAATAATCTTGAGAATCCGGGGGAGGGGGGGATGGATTTGAATGTTACCCAAGTTTGGAGCACTAGGGTTCACTGCCAATGTCAGGCCAAGAAAACAATCATCTGCTGCCGTCCCAAAGTTCCACAGGTTCAGTTCAAGATTTGGTTCAGATCCTACACAAAGTACCAAATGAGTAACGGAATAGATCTTGACTATATCATTTAGGCATGCAAAAACCAACTGTATGTACCTAGATTTAACTGGAACGCATCTGCAGGTGCACGAGGAATCCGCATGGAGACCTAGTCATAGGCAGAAATTAAGTACTCATGCAGCAACAACAGAAGGCTGATATAAAAAATTATGATATTACATGGAAAAAGGGATGCCGCATGCATTCATCTGCAGTTGGCCTCTTTAATGGATCCCACGAACAAAGTTGCTGCCAGTAAAAAAGAAATATCAGCACAAGCCTGCTTACAACCATCAAAAGGATTTAAAGTCACATGTCTAAAGAAAGTACATTAAACCAAGTTAAACTACCTTGATCAAGTCTATGGCTTCCAAGCTTGCATTTGGGATAACATCAGAAAGATCAGCAGCCATAATCTATCAACAATTTGATGCTAAAATCAGTAAAATAATATTTGAGAAGGCAATAAGCAGATAAAGACTGGACTTCACGTAGAACTCACTTCTGAATAAGTGATATCAACTAATCGAGAAATGTTTGTAGCCTCAGGAAATGTCTTCCAATCTGGTGCCCCAAGTACACAGCATATCTTGTATAATTGATCGATTTCACTGGTCATACATGAAATGAGATTTTACTGGTCCACAGAATTTATCTTGCTTTGACGTCTAATATAAATAACACGGCCAATCCCGTAGATGAAGCAATATCAAAGAAAATACTTCACATATTAAAGGAAGTTCTATTATTCATGGAGTCACATAAAACCAAAATAGGGGCAAAAAAGCTTATATCGTTACTGGAAGCGAATACTTAAATTATGCAGTCACCTTTCCCCAGGAAAAATGGGACACAAAGTGAAAAGCTCAGCAAGTATGGCACCAATAGCCCACATATCTGCGAGGATTTCGTGAGTCAATTAGTCATCTATCCAAATAAAGCGAAAGAGAAGCCAAATAGTGATTGCCAACATTTTATTAAAGAAAGTGCTAAATCAAATCCATCAAAATCCGAAGCACATCATCTAGTCTCTCACTAATTTCATTAATGTTACTCCTGGAGGGGAAAAAAAGAGTAGTAATAGAGCACACTCAATGCAAGTACCCCCAAAGTGACCAAAATTATAAACCAATAATTCGAAAAATAAAAAGGGACAGAATACTAGTTTTATAAACACTCAAATAAAAATGACTATAATTTTGAGTAAACAAAGAGGTTGGCATACCAATGGCAGGGGTATAGAATGACGATTGCAACAATACCTCTGGAGCTCGATACCTTGCAAACAAAGATATATGAGGTATCTATTAGACAGTTCTGAACCGGAAACACAAAAGGAAGAGGGTGTATATTTTTTAGTGAAAGGTTATTCACCAGCGAGTGGATACATAATCAGTATAGGGAGGTATGGATGACAATTCTCTAGCCAGTCCAAAGTCAGCAATCTTTATTTTGTTATTTGTCACCAGCAAATTCTCTGGTAGTAGAAATAATTCAAATAATTAGCTTGAGGCATTGTTTCTTCTGTATAAACAAAAAGTACATAAAATTGCTATACACAGAAAAACACTATTTAATAATTGAATACCAGGTTTTAAATCCCGATGAATATATCCATGTTTATGCACATGTGCAAGACCTTGCAGCACCTGATACATCAAGCCTCGTATCTCTTCCTCTGAAAAAGACTCTTGCCGATCTTTCATTATTTGGTATAGGTTATGGTCCTGAAAATACAGTACCCATGATCACGATAGAACTATAGTTGAGTTTCAATTGGGAAAATATTTGATACAGTTTATAATCAGATCATTACATAGGGCCGATTAATTGTGTCAACAACATACTAGCATAGAACCTCCTATATTTGACAGCTATTACCACATAAAATATGTGAATTTTTCCCTAAACTTAACTTTCACTATGCACCCCTACTAGATAATAGTATATGACATATACAAATTGTCATTTGAAAGCATAAGTATACCCCCATAGGCATCAAATGTTAACAAAAACCCCATTTTGCCACACATTATTGACTGCTACGGGTAATGGGCCATATGTTTGTTATCAATCAAAACTTCCAGTATTAGTATCTCCCATATATATACAATCACTTAAAATTGCAGTTGTTCCTTCTCTCCCTTCCCTCTCTCATTACTTTCACCACCCATATCCAGGTATCTTTTGCAGCTCATTTTCCCACATTCTGTTGTATCAAATCATTTGTCCCTTTTTTATCTATTTTTAACCTCCTATCAGATTTCATATAACCTTAAGAGAGCCTATAAGGTCTGAGTTATATCATACAAGAAAAATTAAAAGTACATATGAGAGACAAGAAGACTTTTCAAAATGTTAAAAGTAATAAAATGATACCATGTACTCAAATATGAAGAAAAGCTCATTATTTTCTTGGACAATCTCCAACAACTTGATGACATTAGGATGATTCAGTTTACGTAGAGACTGCACAGAAGAGGAATATAGAACTGTTAGCTTACCCAGTTAAAACAACTATGAGCAACTTCAATATCTAAAGCTTCAAGTTCCATTGTGTTATCGTATAAATTGGCCATTAAATTGACTCACAAACCTTTACTTCTCGCAGGTTTACACATTCCTCCCAGTGATAGAACTTTCTCTTCATTTTTTTTACTGCAACCTGCAATAGGTATATGGAAATGTGAGTGGAACTTCCCCAGACACAGAAGGATAAATAATCAAGAAAATCTCTTACAATGTCAGATGTTTCAATATGTACGGCTTTATATACACTCCCGGATGTTCCATTACCAAGCTCTGCCAAAATTCTATATCTGAAAAGGAAATACAGAGCAAAAGACAATCATGAGTCACAGCGTGTAAGATAAATAGCAATATTATAACTCAGATAAGTATACAAGAATAAATACTAACCTTTCCATTTTTGATTCACTAAAACCGAAACAATCCTTTTAGGTCAATGGACTTCTAACCTCTTGAAAGAGGTTTGTACACTGTCTAGGCAGTGATTTTCAATTATTTCTATGTACACATCTGTGCTTATGTCCACCACGTAATACAATATGCAGTAAGGTACTGGCTTTTCATTATAAGTACTGTTGATTATTAACCAGAAAGTTATCAACATGCTTGTGGGCAGCCTCTACAAGCTGCAAGCAGTTATCATCTAAAACCAGCAGTCCTTTGTAGCACGACCTTGCTATAGAAGCTTCTGCTGCAACAGAGTCCAAGAATATCTACAACTATCATCATGGAACTTCACAGAGTCTCAAATTTCATCCATCTGCCAAAAACTTGAGGAAACAACAATGGTAGTTAGCGGAGAAATAGCTGCTGCTGAGATTAGTAAGCTAAAAGGCAAAGACGCACTTAACATTTCAAAAGGAACAAAATTATGTTAGTCATAGTGCCAAGTTAAATCAGCCATTATAACAGCAATTTCTACCAAATTAAGGTCTAGAGAATATCACTCAATCACCTCACACACACACACATATATCTACATACATTAAAACTACAGATGCAAAGTTATCTGTAAATTAATATTTAAGATCCTGGCAATAAACATACAAATAAAAAAAAATTCACACTACTTATCATCAAAACATCACATCAAAGTAACAAACTAACAGAATAAATATGACTTGATAGCACATTCCCCAGTAACATCAATAATGAGAACAAATACATTTGTATGAATTGTACATCAAATAACCACCAAATTAGAATCATGGACGCGCATTATCCAGAGTCCAAACAACTTAGTTTCACTTCACATTACGCTAATACGCAAATAAAAAACAAAATCCAGAGAACAAGGGAAGAAGAAAAAAAAAAAGAAAAACAGAACTCCATTAACAGATAAGCACTACAAATTCAAGCTGCAGATGACTCCACAATCCAACACCACATCGATGTAAAGGTCTTTACCTTCACAAAAATTTGCTCACAATTACGACTAACTTTTCCAAACAGAACTCACCTCATATGAAACAGTAGGGCGCCATGAGCCGATAGAGGAAATATCTAGAGAGAGAGGAACACAGAGTCGAGAGAGAGAAATGGATATTTGGATGAAGAATGCAATAAGAGAAGAATCGTTGAAAACAGGAGAGAGAGAGATGGATTGATGGTTATATGCTAACAAAATAATAACAGCAAAATCCGCAGAAGAAGCATTGGAGAAGAAACCAAAGGCCAATAATATATAAACAATTATTATTATTTATTAAACTATTTTTATAATAAAAATCAATAAAAGATACGCAAAAAGTGGTGGGGAGGGGAATTTGGTGATGGGTCCTTGTTAGGTACATCAAATGACTACTTTGCCCTTGCTTCTTTGACCTAGTGTGTGTATCTATATATATATATATAATATGCATGTATATTATAATAAGTTTTTCTTTTTTAAGGAAAAATTAACCCATGTCAGGGCATAGGAGGATTATATTTTTAAAATAAATAAATAATTATTATTATAATAAATAATAAACATAAGTAACTAATAAATAATTTTATTTTAATAATATAAACAACACAAAAATATGATAAATATAAAAATACTTTTAGGTATGTTACAAATAATTTATCTCAAAATAATTATTAAATCTTTTGGATAAAGATAAATAATTATACACATATCATAAAAATCAAATTAATTGTAGAAAAAGATCTGATAAATCTTTTAGATAAAGATAACGTCAATTTAAAATAAATTAAAAATATAAATTTCCCATGTGGTGGGATATATTATAAAGAGATTATTTCCAAATATGCGGACTTATGAGACTGACTTTGATGACCTCAATATTTCAATTTTATTATGTACAAATTATTATTTTTTTTATAAATTTAAATTTTATACCAACTTATGTGACCTGTGTCGAAATTTAATTGAGTTATATTCTAAAGCAGACACGTATAGTCGTTTATTGAAGTCTTTATTTTGTTTCGAGTCGATATATATCATAACTTTTATTTTTTTTTGTAAATATATAATAAAATATGAAATAATTGTAAGAAAATATGAAAGATATTTATTTTCTTAATCTGCTTAATTTACAATCATAATTTTATATTATTTTCAGTTAATTATAATAATTACTCTTTAAGCATTTTAATTTAATTATATAATAATCAAATTTATTATGTGATATAGAATCTCTATTGTTACTATACAATATTTCAGAAAGTAACTTTAACTATATATTATAGATATCTCAATTAAAATTTATACGTATAGATAAAAGTAAAATTAAAAAATATATGGTAAATTACAATTACCTTTCATGAATTTTTGCATAATTATAAAAATACATTTATTATTTAAAAAATTACAGATACTCCCCTCGAATGAAAATGAATTATGTAGTCCTCCTAGATGGTAAATGAACATTACTGCTTTACGTTTACTAAATTTTCTAAAAAATAAAAAATATATTTGAAAAAATATAAAAAGAATTGAGGGTGGGTCAAATAAATAATTTATAGGAAATATTGGACCATAAAGTATTTTTTAAAGTTATAAAACATATAAAATTATAATTTATAATTTAAAAGAGCATTTGATCCATCCATCATAAAAATTTAATAAAAACCTATCAGAGGATAATGGACCGGAATCGTTGTTAGATAAATATTAAAATTAAGAGGTATTTGTAATTTTTTAAACAATAAAAAAGTATTTATAATTATACCAAATATGAGGGGAGGTAGTTGTAATTTACAGAAAAATATATATTTATCATCTGAATATGATTAGATTATATTTTTGTATGAGAATTAAGAGAAATAAATTATTTCATAAAAAATATTAAAAAGTTTTCTAGAAAAACAAACATAATGTTTGGTTTTAATTTTGCTTCATCTTCGAGATGAGTCAAAACATGGACAATGTTTGCCTTGATTTGTTTTGGAAGTTTTGGTGGTATTTTGAGATGTTTTGAAATAGTTCCTTATTTATTTTTGTCAAAATAAGTCTACACTAATTATAGACCTTACAACTAAAAAAATTATATATATACTCATATATATATATAAATATATATAAAAGAGACATGATTTGATAACAGTAGTTTTTGTCTCCTACTAAACAATATTAAATATACCATACTTATTTTATATTATCTCCAAAAATAAATTCAAATATACATATTATCTCTAATACATACTTATTTATCTTTGTTTTTCTATCTCTATCTCCACAAAACACGTAAAAATAAATTAAAAATGAAACCAAACACAGTGAAAAAGTGTTGGAAATACAGAAAAATAGCTTTTCCTAAAGCACGTGATTACAATGTGGATATGCATTAGAGGTGGGCAGAATCTTACAAAGGGATAAGTTTGAATTTTAAGAGATAATAATAAAGGAAAGCCATCTTGATCGTGATTGCATTAAGATTTTAAAAAATTATGTAATATATCGATTCGATCTGTACATCAATATAAGTATTTAAAATAAATATATTATGATAATTTTATATAAAGTTGGAGGGTGTCTGACTAAGTTTTTTTTTTATATATTTTATAAGCTCCCACGTCTGATAAAATATTTTAAGAGTTTATATATGTTGGATCTTATTTTAAAAATAAGTTCATAAAGTGTGTGAATAAAATAAGATTTTAAAACTTATAAAATATAAAAATATCTTATAAGATGTCAGGGTATGGCAAATTAAGGTCTTTAATTGCAGACATGATACCATTATAATTAAATAAGTTGTTATTTCTTGACATATTTTGTTTTAAAAAAAATAAAATACTTTTATAAATAGTACATATTAGTTAATTTTTTTATAATAAAAAAAGAATGAATTATTACCTAAATTTTTGAATAAAAATAATATATATGTATATTCATATTAGTCGAATATTAATATAGATATATAATTAATATTTTTTGTTAATATAATGATTATTTTTAGTCGTATAATTTATAATGTCTAGAATTTATATTTTTCAGTAAATATAATATCAATATGAGTGGTGATTATTTTGTCTTATAATATACTATAAGATTTTATAAAAAAAAATTAGAAAAGTTAATTTTTTTTGAAAAAAAAATATAAAATTCAAATTTTTATTTTGAGATATTATAAGCTCTTTAAAAATAAGTTAGCCAGACAAATATTAAAATTTATAAGCTTTCAAACATTTTATAAGATGTTTCAAGGAGTTTATAAGTTTAGTCAAATACCCCGTTAGATTAATATCTATATGTCCGATGAGATTTGTATACATGAATGCAATATTAATCTCAACCACTAAGTTAAGATATTTTTGGTAATCGGCAAACACTATATGATATACTTTCCATTGGTTTGAGTTTGGTTGAGTTGGGAACTCTTTGTCTCCAGCCATTGTAGCATGTCTGTCGCCCAGAGCGTAAGAGGCATGAGGACTTGACGTCATCTTCACTATCTCCCGACAATCTGATCAAGATTTTAAACTCAACAGTGCTAATTAAACACGAGAATTGCGCTCACTGTCGGAATTAACCCAACACCTTATGGCAAGGGCTGATAGCCATGCACCACCTATGTCCACATTCCGCAAGACACCCCTCTCTTTTCAAGAGGATTCGTGACACGTCAAATCCTAATAAAGTTAATCGTTTTGTATCGAATTAAATCATATGATCTATTGCTCGTACGGCCCGTTTAAATAAATGAAATGTATAGGGCAAGTATTAAAGAACATAAAGAGGAAGGTGAAGGTGGATGCAGAAGAAGCAACCTCCACGCGGTTATAGGAATTAAATACCAATAATGAACATTATTATTATTATTATTATACGTGTTATATTTATATGTGTGTGTGTGTACAAATCTTTGAAGCAAAGCCACTTGAGAATAAAGTGATGAGGAGGCAGAGTGACGGTGGGGACAAGTTACCCTGAAATTTCCTGAGCTATATTTGAATTTGAGACAGCGAATTAGATTAAAGATTTCAAATGATTGAATATGGAAAAAAAAATTGAATTTATTAATATTTTATAACATACGTTTTTATATGAGAGTTGAATATTTGGATTTTTTTTTAAAAAGATAATTACACTCCTCTTTCTTAATACTTGGTGTAGTTACACGTAAACTCCTTGTGGTTTGAAAAATTCATCCAACACCCGTGAAGTTTGCTTTCATCTAACAAATAAGTCCCTTCAT
Organism: Sesamum indicum; assembly: GCF_026168435.1. Lineage (NCBI taxonomy): Eukaryota > Viridiplantae > Streptophyta > Magnoliopsida > Lamiales > Pedaliaceae > Sesamum > Sesamum indicum. The sequence goes on along the minus strand of NC_142665.1, from coordinate 4,154,912 downwards.
TAGTCAAAATTCACTAAATTTGCTGATATTAATAGAAAAACTGAATGAAGATTGATATTTATCCTTGATTGGCTTAATATTGATTTATTGTAGGTCAGATATTTTTTTTTTACTAAAATACCCTTATAATGGTGAAATATACCTCCTTACATACATTAACGCGTGAAGACGTATGATTATGAGGATAATTTTGTCATAAGAAGATTTATTTAACATGTAATAAGTCAGTAACAAATCAATCGGGGGTAAATATAAATTTTTTTCTAATTTTTTTTTGTTAACATCAATAAATTCAGATTTATCTAGAGGAGGCACTAATTTGTTAGATGGAAGCAAACTTCAGGGGTGTTAGATGTAATTTTTGAAACTACAGGAGATCTATGTGTAACTACACCAAACCTTAGGAGAAAAAATGCACTCGAAAAAACTCAAGGAAATTGTTGTTAGGGATTTGAAAACTCTACAGGAAAATTCGTCAATTCAGATATAATTTAAAGAAAATATTTTTGTTGGAAAAATTAAATGAATATTTGGATATAATTTGATTCCGACTTTGAGTTGTTCTAAAAATGAAAATCGTATTTTGATTTATTTGGACAAAAAAAAAAAATACCGTTTTCTCATTTCCTAAACAATTATTTGGTCATCATAACATTTTTCTTTTTTATATTTCTTATTTTTTTCAAAAATACAAGTGCACCTTAATATTGCAATTGTAATTTATATCAACACTTTTTTAGAGACAAAAACTTACACATACACCACATAAAATAAAGGATAAATTACATGTTGTCATCCAAATTATGCCTGTTTTAAAACTTTGGCATCTAAACATTTTCTTTTTCTATATAAATTTACTATCTCAATTTTGTAAAATTTGCACTTTACTATATATGATCTTTTTTGGCTGAAAAAACATCACATGATGTGCATATATGAAAAATATCACATCACATAACCCTTAAGTATCACATGTGCATTGCATGTGATTTTTTCTTTTTTGATAAAGAACTTGTGGATAAATAGTTATAAATGGCAAAGTACAAAGTTTCATAAAATTGAGACTGTAAATTGACACAGAAAAAAAAAGTTTAGATGCCAAAATATAAAAATAATCATAGTTCGATTAGCAAAATATAATGAACTCTAAAATAAATTAACATTGACACCCTTCACGGAGTGTGCTTGTAATTTTACAAGGGATATGAAACTTTTGTATAACTAAACCTAATCTTAGGGGCGTCGATGTAACCTTTCTTCTTGTTATTTCTCAACAATATTTATCATCTATTGTTATTCGAGGGTGAATTACATTTAAGTTTAATTACATAAATATTTCAATTTTTTTTACAAAATTAATATTACACCTCTTGAAGTTAGAAAGTATTTGTAAATTCTTGTCTTTGAAAGGGTGTCAATGTAAATTACACTATCAACTTGTAATTTTATGAAAAAAAAAACATAGTGTTTATGTGATTAAACATAACTTTTAGGAGGTATATATATAATTTACCCTTCAATTAATTAAGTGTGAGGGGCTTATAGCAATATCATTAGTTGACAATATGGGTATAGACTATAATATACTCAAGTATATTTAGTTTTCTGCCATCTCTTTAAAGTTAATTTTCGATTAATAATTCTTTATCCATACATATTTAAGGTTAATTCAATTTATTAGTTTGTTTAGTTATTCATTTTATCTTCATTTTTTCTTGTTTAATTAAATAAACATAATAAAAACTAAATTATATACATGCATTGAGTGTGTTTCAATCACTAATAAAAATAAATATCGAATGAAGTCTCGTTGTTCACGAATTGGTTCCATCTATTTATCTTTGTATTAGAACGGGCCTTAGAGCTCGTTCTGATCTGTAATAGTGATATATTTTCATCTAAAACAAAGGAATCGTTGTGCTCATATGGGGCATCAAGAATGTGTTTTATCTGGTGGGAATGTTCAAACCCAAGACATCATACAAACATATTCCAGAATCCTCAACTCTTCATCAGCAAACCCTCATGTTACTCTTGTCAGAATTTGAATATAGACTTAATTGGATAAGTATAAACAAGATAAGAAGGGGACAGCAACAAAAGGAGAGATCAGTTACCTATTTATGTTCAGGGAAAGGTCATATGATGCTACAGAGAAACATGGCTGATGAAATTGTACCTAGGGCCAGGCAAAGAGCTTGATCTGGGGACAGGGTTTGCTAACATTAGAAGGCCTGCAAGGCCTCCATAGTGAAGATTCCATGGATTTTAGATGAAATCTACTTAAGTCTCTGTAATGAGAGGTTAGGATACTGTACGGAAAAGTGTGAAACACGTGCAAAATCAAGACGGAGAAACAAATATAAAAATACACAATTTTTACATGGTTTGGGGAATGGTCCTAGGTCCAATATGAGAGTGCTAAATGCTTGGCCTCTCTTTGTAGCTCATATGCTCTATTAAGTTTAGAAGCTCGGGAGGTCCAGAAGGCACCTCTCTCTTTACTAGAAAATCTATATATGGTGAGATTGCAGTTTGATCCTCAACACCGGCATTTCTAAGAAGGTCAGATATCAGTCGTTCAGCTTCTTTAAGCCTTCCCTCATTCTGAAGACCAACAATCACAGCGCTGTAAGATGCAAATGATGGGTCGCAACCATAGGCATGGAATCTTGTGATCCACTCAAGACAATGACTATAATCGTTGTTTTTGCAGAAGTGCGTAATTATGCAAGAACTAATGTCACTGTCAGGACTGAGGCCATATGTCACCATTTCTTGTATAAGAATATCTGCTTCTGATATTCTTCCTGTTCCAGCTAAGCCCATGATAAGAAACTTGTATGCATCAAAAGGTTGACCACCACATTCTCTAATTTTGTTGAGAAGTTGGAAAGCATGGTAGATATCCATCTTCATAAAAGTGAATTTAGGACAACAATTAACACCAATCTCCATCTCAGCATTTAAAGCAGTACTAGAATTTTGCGCTCTAGTGGAACCATCCATTTCCAACTCCAAAATTCCTACAAGTAGTGCAGAATATACATGAGTGTTTGCTCTACAACCGTCCTGGAACATGGCGTTCACAACGTTGAACGCATGGTTCAACCTGCCAGCTATAACATATGACTTGACCAGTATAGCATATATGATGACATTTGGTGAAACTGCAGCGTTTTGCATTTCAATCAAAAGTTTCTCTGCATCCTCCAATTTTCCGCTCTGGCATAGACCTTTGATGACTATAGTATATGTATAGACATTTGGTGGACAACCGGCTTGTTTCATGAGTTCCAGCATTTTCAAGGCAGAGTCCATTTCACCTGCTCGACAGAGCCCATCGACCAATATAGTATAAGTCACTACGGAGGGAACTAGACCGTGCTTTAACATATACCCGAACACTGCATTTACTTCATCTAGCTTAACTTCTTTGCCAAGAACATCAAGAAATATGTTAAAAGTATGCGGACTTGTTAAACGCCTATTCTTGACCATTTCTTCAAACAGCAAAAACGCATGCTTAAGATTTCCAGTCTTGCAGTAACCATCGATAAGAGCGGTTAGTGTTACTTCACCAAGAGATATTCCTTTTTTTATCATCACTCCCAAAAAGCCACCTGCTTGCTCCAATCTTTCCATTTTGCAGAGGCTATCAATGAACATAGTATAAGAAAAATGATTAGGTTCAATCCCATATGAGCTCATAGAATGCAGAATTTCAAAAGCCATATTTAGCTCGCCTGCCCTGCAGAACCCGTCAATGAGAATATTGAAAGTAACTTCAGTAGGAAGTAGGCCATTGTTTATGATCTTTCTCAGCAGTTCCACTGCTTTGTAAGGTCGACCAATTTTACACAATCCTTCCATAAGCTCATTATAAGTACGGATATTTGGTTTGCATTTCTTTCTCTCCATCACCCCAAGCAACTCAAAAGCACAAACCACTCGTCCTTCTTTACAATAACCGTTAATTAGTGCATTGTAAGTTACAGTACCAGGACTAAACCCACCTTTCAGCATCTTTTTAAACATCCCATTAGCCTGCTCCATCTTTCCTTCTCTACATAGGACATCTACGAGGACCGTATACGTATGAACATTGGGCTTACACCCCTTCTTTATCATCTCATCTAGCAAACAGAACGCCTGATCGATCAATCCTCTGTCACATGTAGCTTTAATTAAAACTGTATAGGTTCGTGCACTCGGTTCACAGCCCCTCTCACTCATGTCTTCCTTCAACTTACAAGCTTCGTCTAACCTTCCCGCTTCACACAGACCATGTACAAGAATTGAGTATGTAGCACTATTAACACCACACACATCCCCTTCTGACATTAAAGCAAACACCCTGAAGGCCTCACCAAGTTCACCAGCTCTACAATTACCCAAAACTAAAGAAGTATGAATATAAACATCCAAAGCATATCCGAGTTTCAAGACGCTAGAAACGAACATCTCGGCGGCCTGTACAAATCCATTCTTACACAAAGCATTTACAACTGTCCTGTAATCAATCCCACTCGCATCAAACCCGTCGCCCAACATTCTCTTGAACACCAAAAAAGCCATCAAACCCATATCTAACTTCGCCAAACACATCAAAAGCATACTATAACAAGGATAGTTAATGCGAAAACCGGCCTTTTCCCGCATGTCATCAACAGCACCAATCAGCTTCAATATCTCATCATGAGAACTATAACACTCTTTAATTAACAAAACAAGCACTTTATGCATAATCCCGTATAACTTATCAGATTCTAACAAATACAGTAACTGAATTCTGCCGTCCATATCATAGCAATAAGTAGATTGTTGGGATACCCACTTGAAAAACTTGAGACAGAGTGGAATGTCCCTGCTGTGGGAGGCTATAACTCTAGAAACTAAGTGCGGGTTCAAGTGAGAAACGAGGGATTTAAGGTGATTGCTCGTTTGCCAGTTGGGTTTCTTGAGCAGGGCCGAGATGTCAGAAACTGCGTTGTTTGAGGGGCGTGGAAGAGTAGTAGTAGAAAGCAGGGAGACGGACTGAAGAGCATGAAAATGGGGTTTGAGCGAGAAGGGTTCAGTTCTGACTACACGAAACAACATGCATTAGCTTAGGTGCAGAGTGTGTGTGTGTGGGGGGGGAGGAAGTGTAAGCAGAATGAAGGAAGAAGAGCTTTGGGTATTCTCTGTTTGTTTTAGGGTCAAAATTCCTCGGAGACGATGCTCTTCTCTTCTTTTGCTAGCCCTTGTTACATGACTTAATGGCCACGGGCCCTTGCCGTTACAAATTTAACAGCAGTACAAAAAATGCCAAGAGGAGCCTATTTGTTTTTAATCATTTCAAGCTATTTTAAAAAGTATGACACCAATATTGTAAAATATTCTAAACTATAGTACATAAAATGTGATTTTCTCTTTATTTACGGTGATATTAATGTATTGATTAAATTAAAAACTATTTTAATTAGTTGTTTACTATCATTTTAATTTTGAAGAATACAAAAAACCGATCCTTGGTAGGAAAAATGAAAAACTATGCAGAAATCATTTTTAATTTTACTCCGACGTGTACGCAGGAGAGATAATACAACATCCATCACAACTAATTAATGAATTCATCACGAATAGTTCAAATTAATTCTAACCAGACTTTATTAGTATATAATTTTGATAGAATGATGAATTGCATAACAAATTTGATCAGTATAATGAAATTGGTTTAGTTTAGTTGGACTGAATCTTGAAAAGAAATAAAAAAAAAAAAACCCTTTAGTTACATGCATCATCTTGTCTAATAATTTTGGATTCTTAGGTACATAACTTATAGCTCACGTCGAGGTCAAATTTCCGACCACGCCAATATACGATCTACACATGTAACGAGAGGCGTCTGAATGTCATGGACAGACTATTGTGTTCTGTCCTATCACCCCATTATCCCACATAAAGTAACCATAAATAAACATGAATAAATGGATCATCCATGTCAAGCGATATTCTATACATACTTAAAGCCAAGAATCCTTTTTCTTATTATGACAATGATATTAAGGGATTTCTATTTATGGCTCCACGATGATCTTCCCAGTCGCATGGCCATCGATGCTCTTAGCCCAAGCATCTTCGGCTTTGCTCAGCGGAAACTTAGAGTCGATGATTGTCTTGAGCTTCCCTTCTTTCACTAACTGAACAAGATATTGCAGGTTCTCACCTTTGGGAATGAGAAGTAACGGCACCAGTTGTTTTTTAGAGAAGGTGAGTTTCTTCATAGCAAAAGTCCAGAAAGCTCTAGGTCCTGGAGTGATATCGATTACCTTCCCATTTTCGCTCAGGTTTGGCTCAAAAATGGACCACGGAAAGGCCGCTGCGCAGTGAAGCACTGCATCATATTTCCTGCCTGATGGGCTCTCAAGAGCTGCTCCTTCTGGGGTTTTATAGTCGAGAACCTCATCTGCTCCCAGGCTTTTCACTAAATCTACATTGCGGGCACCACAGGTAGCTGTTACGTGTGCATTTCCCAGCTTTGCGAGTTGAACAGCATATAGACCAACACCACCAGAGGCCGCAGTTACAAGAATGTTCTTCTGGGGCCCACTTCCATCGAGCTTAAGCCCAATAGTTTGGGTGAGAGCCATGTGAGCCGTAAGACCAGCAACAGGGAGACCTGCCCCTTCAGCAGCCAATACTTCAGGAGGTCTTGGAACTGTCAAACTTTCCTTAGCCACACCATACTCCGCAAAGCCACCTCCTGTCTGTTTCATGTTCAGGAACGGAAAGAAAAAAAGCATAATACAAACACCTATATTTTATTTCACCGGATAAAGCCAGCAAGAACAGAATGATGAGAAGAACCAGAAAACAACTTTATGCTTACAAGAGAATTCAGCATAGCAACAACTTTGTCACCAGGTTTGAAGTTTTTTATTCCAGGTCCAACCTCAACCACCTCTCCCGCTACATCAGTAGCTATGCCAGAAAAAGGAGAAAGATTAAATAGAATGATGAAAAGAACAAAAAAGGCAACTAACTTGGACAATCTGAAATTTCTAACTTGGAAGTCCAGGCACACTGGAGCAGGTTCTTTTATAACATTGCATAAACCAATAAAAGAAAACTGTAAATGCAAGAAAGATGGCAGCTAAAGATGCAATAACTTCACCAGAAATACCTATTTCAAGAAATTAGAACAGGTAACAATACGCTCTAGTAATTATTTCAACTGCCATTCTAATTCATGGTCAACATTTACATACTTTAAGCACATTGAAAAGCAGGACAGCACTATTGTCACCGGATAGTTCTCTTAACATAGTCATAGAATCCATATATCTCCCTTATCCAGATATTTAGTTCTTGTGCCACAGGGTCCCCACAATAGTTTCATCCTTGGACATGCCTCTTGCGGTTTCTAGAGAGCAAGCAAGCCAAAGTCAAAATTATCTTAAGCTGCAGCAGTTCGGGATGCCACAACGCTAAGCTGACCATATAAATTGCAACAAGTTGCACATTTCTCCTATTTTTCCCAACCATAGTTAGCAAGCAGAAGAAGTTTATCTGCCTTTAATTCTTGGTATTAACTCAGGTAGTTGTTTCCCGGTGCATTGCAATGTTTAGAATCCCATTTACTTCCAAGGTTAAAGAATACACAACACAATCATTATCTGTAAATTGCTGTTAGAAACTGGAATCAAAGGTAAGACATGAAACACAGAAACCACTGGTCATCCACTTCCTGCAGTTATTCAGATGACAAAGATTCAATATCAGCTAACATTTTATACAGTTTTTCCAACTGTTGGAAATAATTGCATGGTGAATCACAAGGTTTCTCCAGCCAACACATTACTGGAAAATCCAATACCTTGTTGCATATCGGCACTATGTGCTTCTTTCAACACTAGTGCAGGCTAAGGCACTCTTATTCTAGACATAACTGATCCAATACCAGAAATAACATTACTTTTCATTTAGGGCAACAAACAAACATCAATATCCCAGTGTCCAACATAATCCAACATTGTTTAAATCAAAATTTAAGGACTGGAATGACAATAAGCAGGTCAAAAGATTTCTGGATAATCGTTAGAAAGCTTACTAGGTATAAAAGGAAATTTCGGAGGAAGAAGAGGACGTAAAATGCCACTCTGGATTTTCCAATCAACTGGATTTATGCTTGTGGCCTCTAACTTTAGCAAGACTTCACCTTTACTCGGAGTTGGAACAGGAACTTCAACATGCTGCAAGAAAGTAACTATTTATTAATTATAGCACCAGAAATCAGTGTTGAAACTTATTCAATCTGCAACACAACATTTTATGAATTAAAAGATTTTTCAATTTGACTACTCATAAATTCCATTGAACCAAGGGTATTAGAGAATCAAAAAGCCTGGTGCAAACACCAGATGCACGGCACTTTGTGATTAACAAGGAGAATACAAAATCAAGCGAACATGGAACCCCGTTGTCTCACTATATCTTCACCTAGTAAATTTGTCATTTCAATGTCTGGAAAACTAGCGATGTACAAACGTACCCAATTTAAGGGTCATTGACACTTCCCACAATGAGAGACGGAGGAAATATATCTTCATGTGTCTTATGAACTTCCAGGTGCTTCATATACTTTTATTTTCTAGAACTTTTCCACTGTATAAGAACTAATATAACGCTATGCATAAGTGTTCACCGAATTATTGATGTTGAAACACAATATGCATATTAACCAAAAAAAAAAGAAAAAAGAAAAGGAAAACAGACACAAAATAACTCCTAAAACAAATGTAGAAAAAGCTTGAAACAGCTCGCATTTGTGAACATTGTCTTACAACTAAATCAATTCTATGATCTACAGCATGCATAATTATTAATTGCATATTGAATCATAATGCATTATAAATTCAAAAATCACAGCAGTGTTTTACACTGCCAGAAATGCTGAACAGATTGAAACTAAGAAGCCCCTTTCCTTCTCAAGGCATGAGCTGAGCACACAGACAAAGTATCACGCTCCATCACTTCAAAAGTAGCCATAACTTTTGCATTTAATCCAAAAATTGTTCTTTTTTTTTTGTGTGTGTGTGTGTGAACGCACACACAGACACATATTATATATCTATCGGAACTGTCAAATTTCATGTTAACAACCACATATGATTCTCAAATTATGCTAACCAACACCGAGATTATAAGTCTAAAAACTTTTTTCTAGGAACCCCACTTGACTGGAAGTTATCTCTTCAGCTCCCCAACTGGTACTAAACATGTACTGAACCAACCACACACACACACACACACACATAATCCAAACAACTAATTTGCAAGTAGGAACACAAATTCCGGTGTCCGAAACGAACAAATTGTTAGAACACACACGCGCACGCACACACAATTTGACAGCCAAAAACCTTATAAAAAAAGAACCATTCTTCAAAAAAACTGGAAGATATTCAAAAATCCGAAATGATGAACTATTAAACCAAGATTCCCATAAAATTACAAGAAAAGAAAAAGAAAAATCAAAACAGTGAATTACCTTTAAGCCAGCAGCTCCACCACCATAGCTCTCGTACTGAAGCGCATGCATAAGCCTCCCCGCCATACCCAATCCTCCAACTGCTTTAATTTCAAAAACTTTTTAGAAGAAAGATTAATGAATATACACAGAAAATGAGTGGAGACTGTGATTTTCTTTTTCTTCTTAGTATAGAAGGATTGAGAAGCTCCAATGCGTCCAGAAACTCAGCATCAAAGAGGTGCAGCGCAAAAGGAATTAAATAAGATTAATGACATTTACGAAGTTACGATTACAGCCCCAGCTCACGCATTGGTGGCCACATCCCAATCAATCCTGTTGCTTTCACTGTGCCCTAATCGAAATTTTGATTCCCATCACTATCTATGTATTCAATTTCACTCTTGGTTTATAATCATATGGCAATGTATAGTAGTAATATAACTAATTTATTTAATTTTTTAAAATTTACATTAATTTGACAAAATATTTTTTTATTAATATAATATACTGATTTATATATTTTATTCTTATTTATATTATATTTTAAAGTATAGAAAATTATTTATTATATGCACACTGGAACGATGTGCCACAACGACTAATATTTTTAATAGTAAAATAAAATTCACAATTGCTAAAATTGTTTTAAATAAAAATTGATTATTATTGAAATTCAAATAATAATATTAATAATATCCAAATAATATACCAATATTAATCAATTATGAATTGAGATAGAACGAATGGCAAAAGCTAGTAACAAATAATGAAGTTAAGTATAAAATTATATTTAAACTTTAGAAACTCGACTCAATATTTAATATTTATTTTAAAAAACTGTATTTTTGGTACTAATATTATATTTTAATTATTCAAGTTGAATCGAATGCTGATTTATTTATTTATTTTTATTTTTTATCCTTAGTTTCTTTTTAAAAATTTATAGAGAAAGTGGCGAGAAAAAAGGCAAAGACATACACAACTTTTTGAAATAATAATTAAAGTAAAAAAATATGGCTTTCATAATATCTTTAATTGAAAATTATATTAATTTAATGTTACAATTCAATATAAAATATAAATTTATTAATTAAATCAAACACAACAGTATGTCCCACAAAAATTTAAACAAACATAAAATTACATATTTACCATCGAAAATTAAAAAAAAAAAAAAACGCAAACAAATAAGCGTATCAACACTTGTACAACATAATTAATGAGTTCACATTCAGACCGCCATGTAATACGAAAAGGATTTATTAAGAGCACTTGTTGTTTGTCGTCGATATAAAATTACGAGAATAGCCCTAGTTCGTGTGTAGGTGGCAAACTCACAATCAGCTCAATCCTTGTAATAATGTGGAGGCTATGTTTACTTTTTTGTTTTTACAAGCTCTCATATTTCTATTAGTCTCTATTGTGTAGGAATGAGAATAGAGTGGATTTGGAATCACTTTTGCGAGACTTCATATTCGGCTCACTTCAATTTTGCAATACTTCAAACCTTGGCCCTAATTGGATACAAAATCCATCCCACATCACCCGGTTCTCTAACTTGCAAAATCTGATTCATTTTTTTTTGTAAATTAATTAATATAATCTTTTAAAATAAAAAAAAAATATTTTTATAAATACCAAATAAAAAACATTTACTATTTTATAAATATATCTACTAAATAAAAATCAGAAATCTTAAACAAATATTATTCGTGGAGGGTTTGGGATGGGCCAGGGGCAGGGCTCAAAGAAGTTCTAGTGTGGGCCCAAGTTCAAGTCCAAGTGTTAGCCCAAACCTGAAGCCCACTCCCATCCAATACAAAATTCAAGAAACCACCGGCCACCTCTCCGCCCTCCGCCACCACCAATGGCCCTCCTTCTACCTCGTGTCAACAGAACCTCCCTCCTCCGCCTCTCACTCCGCCGCATCTCCACCACCACCGTTGTCCGAGACCCTTCACCCTCGGCCCCATCCCAAACTGTTCCAGCCCCACCACCAAAATCCCCACGGACCCGAACCCCACTGGAAAAACAATTCGACACATGGCTCCAAGCCCTCAAGCCCGGGTTCACTCAATCCGACGTCGTCGATGCCCTCCGTTCTCAACCCGACCCGGACCTCGCCCTCGACATTTTCCGGTGGACGGCCCAGCAGCGGCACTACAAGCACAACCACCTCACCTACCTCTCAATGATCGAAATCGCGGTCTCTGGTAAGCGTTACCGCGTCGCCGAGACTTTAATCGAAGAAGTGATCGCCGGCGCGTGCCCTCCAAGCCTCCCCTTGTTTAACACTATGATCAAGTTCTGTTGTGGCCGGAAATTCTTGTTTAATCGGGCCTTCGATATCTACAAGAAAATGGTGAAATCCGAGGATGCTAAGCCGAGTCTGGAGACTTATGCGTTGCTTTTGAATTCGCTTCTGAGGAAATTTGATAAGTTGAATGTGTGTTATGTTTATTTGCATGCTGTTAGATCATTAGCTAAGCAAATGAAGGCTTCTGGGATTATTCCCGACGCTTTTGTTCTGAATATGATCATCAAAGCTTACTCAAAATGTCTTGAAATGGATGAGGCCATTCGGGTTTTTCGGGAGATGGGATTGTATAATTGTGAGCCAAATGCGTATACTTATAGTTATTTGGCAAAAGGGTTGTGCGAGAAGGGTAGGGTGAACCAAGGATTGGTATTCTATAAGGAGATGAGAGGAAAAGGGTTGGTGCCGAAAGGAAGTACTTATTTGATCTTGATTTGTAGTCTTTCAATGGACAGGAGGTTTCAAGATGCGATCGACATTGCATTTGACATGTTGGGAAGCTCCATGTCACCTGATTTGCTGACTTATAAGACGTTGTTGGAAGAAATGTGTAGGGATGGAAGGGGTGATGATGCATTCGAACTTCTTGAAGAGTTCAGGAAACGAGACAGTTTTATGAATGAGAAGACTTACAACACTTTGTTGAATGGGTTGCACTTCCTAAGTCGAGATCTTTAGTTGCTTTGATTTCTCTTACGGTCTTTTAAACATGAATACACATTGTTTGAGATAATATCCAACGACTGAAATCACATAGATATTCTATTCATATTGATGGTTGGATAGGCTGAGTTTCCAAGTGTCATATGAAGTGCTTTTCGCTTTGTGGAGTTGGATTTTTATGAAACTAGTGACTGCACTACTGATTCCTCCTTCAAGCAGCGGAACAAATATTGGACAAGTATCGGTTTGCTTCCTTAATACGGGGAGTTTAGTGTCTTCTAATTAAAGCCTCATTCATTTCACTGCAAGCATCTGAAAGAAAGGTCCATACTAGATTCATCTGTTATCAGATGCTGTGTGTTCTTATCAGTGGCTCGGTTTTACATTTTGATGTTCTTCTATGCAATTATGTCTGGTGTTCTGATTCTACGGTGGCTGCTATAATGGTGACAAAGACCATAGCTATTGTTGCATCTTGATATTCTTGTTTATATGAGGTGTACCAGAGGATATCTTCGTGGAATAAAAGCCTTGCCCCAGACAGCACCCTTCTCCGAGTTATTACTAATGCAAGGTATGTGCTGGTTTCTCCCGGTGTTGAGCAACGGATCGGGTATTATTAATATGTGTCTTTGTAAGCTGTTTCACTGGCATTTGTCGGGTTTCTTGCAAAGTCAAATGAAGATCCCTGCCTTTAGTAGTGTATGTTTGTGAGGAATGTGTAATGAATTCTTGTAAACACTGATGTTGTATTTATACTTTCTATCTTTTTTGATAAATCATAATGTTAAGTTATAGAGAAAATGTCGTCAATTGGTCTGTCAATGATTTTTGGTCCTATGGTCATTTTATCATTTATTAGATTATCCACCGAAAAAAAACCGCTAGGAAACCCGTTATATGTTGTTCCAGAGATCAAAGAACAACCGTTTGAGAAGTTTATCAAAGATGAAGCTTAATATGATACAGAACATGATAAGTGTCTGGCTACAAAATGTCACCACTAATCATCAGTAGTATCTGAGAATTACAAAAGAACCATAAAAAGGTACGACCCCTGGATGGCAATTGCTCTTTTCTCCGAACATTCAAATTAGATATTATTACCGGAACAGCACTGCAAGAAAAAGAATATGAATGACGAAATTCATATTGTTACAATACACAAGTTATCACTAACTATATATATGAAGCGACGGCAACTTTTACTTTTTTAGTATAACAATGGTGCTTAATAGTGGCAAAAGTGTGTCTGAATTATAGCAGTTGACTGACGCATACATTGTGAAAATAGAAATCTCTGCAGAAAAAGTTGCATCGATGCTTTTCTTCATACTATCAAACGATTTATGCCTGTATTCGAGACTAGCGATGCCGCTCATGTGAGTTTATATCCATATTAACTATGAGTTGTTAAATCATAAATGATATCATCATTATTTATAAATTCAACGATTGACAATTTATGTGGGCACAAATTTACGTGGTGAGGCAAATAGCACCAACCCAGCTGATTGAGTGCTCCATTTTGGCCATCCACATCATACATGGCGCTAAAATATATGATGGCTAGCTTTCATCCCTAGCTACAAGTCATCTACGTATTATGTGGACTTGGTCCTCTTAGGTGCGTTAGAGCTGGAAAATTTTTACTCAGATCAGGTATGATTGTATTTAAATCAATTATATAGGGAGTGCAATACATTTGTCGATGTGATTGGTGTACAGTTCAAGAAAAGTGACCAATTACAGAACAAGTGTGTTAAACCTTTTTTGTAATTGATTTGATTCAATCAAACTAGGTTTGGATAAGACTTTTCCATTAGAGCTCATTCAAGATCTTGTATATGTGTGTCAAGAAAAATTAAGAATGACAATTCAAATAATATGTATTATATCTTGTGATAACTAAAATAAATATAATTTTTGTTGTTATTAAAAATTAAAAGAAGTATTATTAACCTAATAGAATAACAGTTGTTATTGATGCTGGATACATATATACATAATTTTTGGCAGACAACTTTTAAACAATCACCTAACGTTCGTCTGCTAATGAATGAGAATGATTCTATCATTTCCCACTAGTGAACAAGCGATCCTGAACTGCAGAAGCTATCATCGTGTGGTGCTATAACTAGTACTGTTCCCATTAATGAAGTAATCACTGGTCAATGCAGAGGATGAATCATCATTAGCTTTCCATTTCTGCAAGACTTGTGGGAGGCTCATGTGGACGTCGATCCCGAAGCTGTCATCTTCATCTGCCCCGGCTGCCCCTGGCTTCCACTGCTCCACCAGAGACGACAGCACGTTGACGGGGTGGCTCATGTCGGGCCGATGCTGAGGCTCTCTGACGGTGCAGTGGCCAGCTAGCTCGGCAACTTTCCATATCTTGTGGAAGCCCTCTTCGTCCATGGTTGAGCTTAGGGTGGGGTCCACGGCGGCCCTTACGGCGTTTTTATCGTTGAGGAGGCGGCGAAACCATGTTACCAAGTGGCATTTTTCCTCAGGCAAGGAGTCGTCTAAGGCTTTTCTCCCTGTGATCATCTCCATCAGGATCACCCCAAAGGCATACACGTCAACTTTTGTGGTAACTTTTCCTGTGGCTGTTTATCGACTTAAATAGTTAATACATGTCTGATTGTATGATGATATTATATTTCAGGTTGATGAGAAAATGTGCATGAAAATCATCTTTCAGAAAGTATGATTTCCATAAAAGTTGATCTATGTACTAGTACATACCTGCGTATTCTGGAGCAAGATAACCAAAGGTTCCAGCTAACTTTGTTTCAAAGGAATGGTTTCCATCAGGGGCAGCTTTCACCAGGCCAAAATCAGAAACCTTTGCCCTGATATCATCTCCCAGAAGGATGTTGGAGGGCTTCAAATCTCTATGAATAAAGCTCTGCTGAGCCAAGCTATGCAAATACTCAACCCCTCTTGCAACATCCAGAGCTATAATCACCCTCTGGTTCCAAGTGAGTGGAGGAGATCCTGTCTTTTTCCATTGGAACAAATGCTCACAGAGACACCCCTTCGGCATGTACTCATAAACCAGAAGCCTTTCACTGTCGTTGTTGCAAAATCCATGCAGGGCAACCAAGTTCCGGTGCCTTACCTTTGTGAGGACCTCGATTTCAGACTTAAACTCGTTCAGTCCCTTGTCAGTTATAAAAGAGGATTCCATTCTCTTGACTGCTATTCTAGTGCCATCATGGAGTTGTCCTCTGTAGACAACCCCGAATCCTCCCTTTCCTAATATGTTGTTTTCGTTGAAGTTGTCTGTTGCTTCTCTGAGTATGTCAATTGGGATGGTAATATTTCCACCATCATATACATGGTAGTCACTCTTTCCAGCAGTTTCACTTAGACTACTAGCAGAGTTAGAGCTTTTTGCATTCGGATCTATGTCAATCAGTTGTTTTCCACTGTTTCCTTCTTCACTTGCTTTGCTAACCGAGTCGTAGCTGTTTGTTCGCTTGTTCCTGTGGCGTCTGTAGATCAGAAAGCCCAGGACTACAATAAGAAGAGCTGAAACTAGGACAGGAATGGCAATTCCCCATGGCGAGACAGAAGATTTTGAAGCTGAGGCTGATTGAATGTCTGCTCCATTACCTCCGTAGGAACGTTCAAGTGGAGAACGAAGTGGAATATCTTTACCGATGAATTCGTTGCCAGAGACTTTCACCGTTGTGGAAGAAGGGAAATCTGGTACTTTTCCAGAAATGTTGTTGTTGGAGAGATCAAGAGTCTGGAGCTGCTTTAAGCTCGCCAAGCTCACAGGTATCACACCTTCGAGTTTATTGTCATTTAAAAGCAAAGTTTTCAGAGTGGTTAAATTAGCATAGGCCGGAGATATGATCCCGATCCAGTTCTGCTTCCCAAAATTGATTGCGGTCACACTTCCGCCCTCACACGTAATAAATTTCCATGCCTTACAAGGGTCATTCCCCTCCCAAGATTCTGCCAATATCATTGGGGAGTTCATTGCGCCAACAGCCTCGAGCAATGCAGTGACCCGTGGATCACACGGGCCTGGAGTAGAGAGACAGAAATTGTTTGTAGTCCCAAGGTTCGCCTCAACGCCTCGTCGGAAACTAGGAACTGGTCCCTGGAATTTGTTGTTCTGCAACGTGACCATTTGAAGCTTCGGAAGCTTTGTAAGAGAATCGGGAATCACACCGGTGAGAAAATTGTTGCGGAGCTCAAGTTCAGATAGTTCTGTACAGGCAGAAAGATCAGGAATTGGGCCTGAAAATTTATTGGAATGGAGCCAAACGGTTTTCAACTGCGTCATCATCCCAAGAACATGAAGCGTGCCTGAAAACCCCATCGCCTGATTGTTGATCCATAAATTCTCAATCGACGACTTGGAAAACGACACCGGCAACCACCCTGTCATATTGTTGTAAGAAAGCCTGAGGGTCTGGAAATTCAGCATGGAGTCGAAAATGTCTGGAATTTCCCCCACAATGTTTGCCATGCTTGCGTTGAAACTGACTAAAGAATTGGAATCTTTCAGGCTCACAGGGATTTCCCAGGGGGGAAGATCGGTGTTGTTCATGATGCTGAAAGCTTGTAAACTTGTCAAGCCTGACAGGAATCCAGACGGGACGGAATTGAAGCTGTTCTCATCAAGATTGACCTCTTCCACGGAACTTGGCAAAGCTGGTAAGGCCCCGGAGAGCTGATTTCTTTGAAGGCTGAGAGATTTCAGGCTAGAAAGCTGGTTGAGTTCCGATGGCAACGTCCCAGAGACAGATTCTGATGCTAAGTTAATGGAGGTAACTTGACCTGAGGAATCACAGCTGATGCCGTGCCATTTGCAGAAGCTGGAGCCCGTCCAGCCCGCAGGGGTTGGGCTGATAGACTTGGCCAACTTGGCCATGACATCCGCATCACCGGCAGAGACATGGCCAATGGCAGTGACGAGTATCGTCGTTAAGATATAGATGGCACAAAAGAGACACTTATCTCTCTCTTTAGGCGGTCGTGGTGGTGGCCGTTGTGGGCGACGGTGGGAATGGCGGTTGCTCTCAGCCGTCCCCCCTGGCATGTGAGAGGAGAGATTGGTGGGAAGAACAAGAGAAGTGAACGGTGAAACCGTTAGTTAATGGTAGTTGGTTAAAGACTTGTTTTTTTATTTTTTTCCAAATGGTAAGTGAAAAATAGAAAAGAAATGTCAGAATGGTATTTCATGTAAACCCTTGAGAAGGACATTTTCTTGAAATCTTTGTGTATTATAATTACTTCTATTAATGTATATCATAATGATTGGTGGTGGTTATTGGATATTACTTTCTTTTTTTTTTTTCTTTTTTTGCTTTATTTTTATCTTCTCATCCCACTTCATCATAATTTTTGTATTTCGAGTAATATTAAATATCAAAAACTAAATAAAAATACCTATTATGAACGTAAATAAATACAACGATCTAATACTTTAAGTTCTTGATATTTTAATTTTAGTATTCGAGCATCAGGAAAAAAATAATTTTGCATTATTTCATAGAGAATAATATTTTGATGATGGTGTACAAATCAGTATTTGATTGATCAATATGGAATTTATCGACGAAAATATTGGACTAATTTGTCCACGCGTTTCATTTTGAGTATTATTTTAAGAAATATTAATTATCAAGAAATAAGTATAAATTGAGAATCCATTTTTAATGGCAACCAATAATTTGCATAAAATCAATTATTATGAAGAAGTAAAACAAAATCAACAACCAACTTATAATAACAATCAATTAATTGGAACAAGATCGTAAATGTGTATCTCATTTATAAAAATGGAGAGGATCCAATCCAAAAGCAAATCTCGTCGGAATTGATCAAATTCTTTTTTATTCAAAGTGCACCGATCAGTCATTGCGTTGCGGCTCCCTTTGGTGGTTATTATGGACATGAATGCGTGCTATAACTACTCCACCCCATGTATGTATACTTGCTTGAGTTGAGCCTGAGGCTGAGGAGAACAGACCAGAACAGAACAGAGTCAACAGACCACAAAGTGGATTTAGTAATTGCAGTTAAATACTAAGAAAAAATCAGATTTTCCTGAGTAAGAAACACCCACAGTACCTTCACAAAAAAGGTTTTTTCTTTTTTTTTGTTCTTGTTCAGTTCTTAACAAATCAGAAATAAGAGTAAGAGTTTTATAGTGGTTGGGCATTGAAGATGAAGATGGTGAAGAATTTTCTAAAACCATGAAGAAGAAAAAGGAAGGAAACAATCGACCAAAAATGAGAGGCTTTGAAAGAAAGGATTAGAATAAAACATTAAATAGTCGGGTCATTGAAGTGCGTTGGGTCAACGGGTCGGGTTTGGTGATTGACAGGCTGCAAGTGGGCTGCCATCCAGAGGGGCCTTGGTGAGTTGGGCCTGGGCCAAAATTTAACACCTAACCTTCCGCCGTTCACGGTCATAGAACACTCTAGAACTCCCACACTCAATAAGACCCTCCCTGCCCTCACTCTCCTTCCTCTTCCCATACAACCAAATCTCCGTCAGCCATTCACATTCACTCATCTTCGACGTATACGATCGCATTGTCGTCATTCTCTAGCAGTTCTGGAGCTGGAAATGGAGAACGACTTCGGGATTCCGCCGGCGACGGGGTTGGATGAGGACATGGATCTGCCGGAGGAGACCAGCTACATGAAGGTCGGGGAGGAGAAGGAGATCGGGGAACAAGGTTTGAAGAAGAAGCTTGTTAAGGAAGGTGAAGGCTGGGATACTCCTGATAGTGGCGATGAAGTTGAAGGTAGTTATCTGTATTTTGATGGTTTTCTGGTTGTTTTTTAAATTGATCGGTTGTGGGTGTGTGTACTTTTTTATTTTTTTGTTTCTATTGTTGTTTGGTTGTTGCGGTAGTTGATTGAGTGATGAAAATTTGTTTGCGGAAAAATTCTCAGTTCATTACACTGGGATATTGCTGGATGGGACCAAGTTTGATTCCAGTCGTGATAGGGGGGAGCCTTTCACGTTCACTCTCGGCCAAGGTTAGCTAAACTTACTTTCATTCGATGACTGTTGTGTTTGATTACTTGTGTACTCTTTGGTTAGCAATGTTGGATGCTTGAATGGCTGCCAACGTTGAAAGTTTCACAACTAGAATCCACTCAGCTTGTACCTTAAAGCAATATTGTTTTAAGATGTATGCTACATATGTGCATATGCATATTGTTATTTTATATGTGTATATATTCGAACACAACATGTATAGTTAGGTGCCAGTGTGTCTAGCCATCTCTCTCTCTTTACACGTGCACAGATGCGCATCCGTGTGTCTACTGCTCTGCAATTTACTGCACCTGTAACTTTTCATGTGCAATATTGTTTAAGACAAATTGCGTTGTGCTGGAAGGAGTGACCTAACTTTTTATGTGTGATACTGGATTTGGTGAATATGAAAAGTTCGCCTGGTGCATTTTTAATCATATATGGACTTACTACATTAAGGGGTGTAAAATAGTGATAAAAGGTATTGAATGAACTTGACATGAATTGCCATTCCTGAAGTAAAATATTTACTGTTTCTGAGTATTCAGTTTAATTTATGCAAATGTTGGTCAATTTTGCGCACAAAGACAAACATAGAGTAGGCGCAGGTGGATAAGAGAGCGAGAGATATTAGTTGGGGACTTGGGGGTAATGTTCTATTTCTGTGGAAGAACCTGCTATGTTTTCTGTGGTTAAGGTTGTATAAGGGTGTGCTTCATCTGAATCATAGACTAGTTTATAGTCTTAAGGACCAGAAACAGAGTGCTGCGATTTTGGTATCCTAACGAAGTATGCTCTAAGCTATCCTTGTACCCTGAACACATTCGGTTGTGTAAATATCAAGTTGGAGTTTGTTGGACTTCTTTTGTCTATATGAGGTAGGTTAAAAATGCCCCATGACACCCTCCATTTCTTTTACAGGACAAGTGATCAAAGGATGGGATGAAGGTATCAAAACAATGAAGAAGGGTGAAAATGCAATTTTCACCATCCCACCTGAGTTGGCGTATGGTGAATCTGGTTCTCCTCCGACTATACCTCCAAATGCTACACTACAGTTTGATGTTGAATTGCTTTCCTGGGTCAGTGTTAAGGACATCTGCAAGGACGGTGGTATATTTAAAAAGATTCTGAAAGAGGGAGAGAAATGGGAGAACCCCAAGGACCCTGATGAAGTGCTTGGTATGGAAACGATGTGCTTTCCAAATACATTAAGTTGATGTTATATTAACTTATTAATAACTATATTGTCTCCTATAATCCAGTCAAGTATGAAGCACGACTGGAAGATGAAACTGTTATTGCCAAATCTGATGGAGTCGAATTCACTGTTCAAGAAGGTATGTTTCTGAAGGATGACATGTGCTTAAGTTTTACTCTTGAGTTCTACTGATAAGATAATTGTATTTAGGTCATTTTTGTCCTGCTCTTTCCAAGGCTGTGAAGACAATGAAGAAAGGCGAAAAGGTCCTGCTAACGGTCAAACCTCAATGTAAGAGTTGTTATTGCAAGTTATCAGGACTCTAGAATTGAAGCCTGTTTCTCCTGCATAAATTATTTAGGAGCATTCATATCTCTCCTTTTGATGCAGATGGGTTTGGTGAAAAGGGCAAGCCAGCCTCTGGTGATGAAGAAGCTGTTCCACCCAACGCTACATTGAATATCGCACTAGAACTGCTATCATGGAAGACAGTATCCAATGTAACAGATGACAAGAAAGTTATCAAGAAGATACTGAAAGAAGGAGAGGGATACGAGCGCCCGAATGAAGGAGCTGTTGTCAAATGTAAGCACATGAAATGATTCCTGTGGCTTTTTGTTGTCAACTCTCAGAGGTGTCATCCATTCATATTGTTTCAATTGTCCAGTGAAATTGATCGGAAAGCTGCAAGATGGTACCATCTTTGTTAAGAAAGGTCATGGGGATGATGAAAATGATCTTTTTGAATTTAAAGTAGACGAAGGTACATTGTATATTCAATTCTTTCCCTCATCAATATTTGATTTGCATTCACATGAATAAACCTAATTTGCTTCTTGATTAAGCAGAGCAAGTAATTGAGGGGTTAGACAGAGCTGTGAAAACAATGAAGAAGGGAGAGGCAGCACTCTTGACAGTTGCCCCAGAGTATGCATTTGGTTCGTCTGAGTCACAGCAGGAGTTGGCTAGAGTT
Source organism: Sesamum indicum (assembly GCF_026168435.1). Taxonomy (NCBI): domain Eukaryota; kingdom Viridiplantae; phylum Streptophyta; class Magnoliopsida; order Lamiales; family Pedaliaceae; genus Sesamum; species Sesamum indicum. Next base: position 4,133,227 of record NC_142665.1, on the reverse strand, counting down.
CCTCCAAACTCAACTCTGTGCTATGATGTTGAGCTTGTCTCTTTTGTTAAGGTAGTTCTTCTAATGAGCTTTAGTGTGTTTGCATCCATACAAGTTTGAGGGGCACAAAATCAAACTTGTTAACTCATGTTTCAGGAGAAGGAATCTTGGGATATGGATACAGCAGAAAAGATTGAGGCTGCTGGCAAGAAAAAGGAAGAAGGGAATGTTCTGTTCAAGGCTGGCAAATATGTCAGAGCCTCAAAGAGATATGAGAAGGTAAATATTTTCGGATCTGTTTTAATGGCTGTATTAAATTTCTATTTGCCGTCGTTTCTTACATGAAGAATATTCAACCAGGCTGCCAAGTATATCGAGTATGACACTTCTTTCAGTGAGGAGGAAAAGAAACAGTCCAAAGCACTGAAGGTTACTTGCAACTTGAATGATGCAGCTTGCAAGTTGAAATTGAAAGACTACAAGCAGGCAGAGAAGCTTTGTACCAAGGTTTTGTATCTTAATTCACATTAAATGGGTGTTAGAGGTTTGATGAAACTAACAAGGAAATTACCTCCTGAAGGTGCTGGAACTGGAGAGTACAAATGTGAAGGCGCTCTACAGAAGAGCTCAAGCATACATGAACATGGCGGATCTTGATCTGGCTGAATTTGATATAAAAAAGGCACTTGAACTTGACCCGGATAACAGGTAAGCAAACTCAAATTGTCTCAATAATCTCTTCCTAACATCACTACAATTCTGAAGATTTTCTGTGTTCATTGTGAAAATAGGGAGGTGAAGCTCGTATACAAAGCTCTTAAGGAGAAGGTGAAGGAATATAACAAGAAGGATGCCAAGTTCTACGGAAACATGTTTGCCAAGTTGAATAAGCTGCAACCATTTGATTCCAACGTAATGCTCTGCTTCTGAAAGTTGTTATATTTATCGTTCCTCCCATATATGATGGAAGGCTGAGTGATTTCTTATATTTTGGGTGTGTGCAATTTTGCAGAACACGGCTCGTAAGGAGGACGGACCCATGAGCATCGAAAGCAAGGCATAATAAGCATAACCTCTTAACATGAGTTTTGCAAGATTTTTCTTTTCGTGCCCGAGTTTCTTGTTCTTCTTCTATATGTAGAACTAGTTGTGAGTTGTCTTGGATTGTGATAAATTATAAATGGCTCAGATTTTCGAGTGTCTCTCTCCATGGAATTTTAAGTCTTTGTTACATATCTAAGATAAGAGCCTGTTCATCCAGCACACCCGATGCTTTCAATCAAATTCTCAAAACCCCACCCTCCCTCTCTGCTCATGTGAATATTTCTTTTCATTTATGCGAGTTTAATATAAAGAATTACAGTAAATTGCGTCGTCAATCCTCTAAAATTAAATGTACTTATATAAATATCCCTCATCATTTATTAACTGCAAATACAATAAAATGTTAGTATAATTTACGACAAAGGATATTTGTATAAATTTTTGTTATTAAATATAGGATATTATAAATATTACAAACTCAGAAGTATATTATGATGAGAATGTATGTATAATTAAAATCATTAATATAATTTATTAAAATAATAATATAAATATAAATATAAAGTATTTATGTTACTACACTATAAATTTCACTGTCCAGAAGCAACGGTGCTATTATAATATAGGAGCAGAATTTGAATGACAGAGAGTGTTGGGTTGAGTGCGACCCAGGCCCATCTAACATTTCCACGCTCCGACATAGTCAAAACTCAAAAGCCCTACTCCCCTGTCTTTGCACTCATCCCACCAATCCCACGCCACTTAAACATTTCACTCACACTCCCATGGACTCCAACGGAGTTGCCGAAACGCCGGCGGATATTCGCCGGGAAATCGCGTCTCTGGAGAAGGTCAAGGCGGAAATCGACCACCGTATATCGGCTCTGCGAGTTCGCCTAACTAGTTATGGTTCAGTAAATGGGAACGAGGTGGCTAATTCGTCTGCTCCGCGCCCTGAGCAGACGCTTCTCAGTGGTCAATTGTCGCCTGATATGATTTATAGATACAGCCGCCATTTGTTGCTCCCGTCCTTTGGGGTTGAGGCGCAGGCGAATTTGTTGAAGTGTTCCGTGTTGGTTATTGGAGCTGGAGGCTTGGGCTCGCCGGCTCTGCTTTACCTTGCGGCGTGTGGTATCGGTGTGTATGGATTAATTGGCGTAGTTCAAGTGCTTTTTACCGTATAACTGATTTGAGATTTAGTGACGTGGTTTTTGGTTGCATTATATTGATGGTTGTTTGTGATTGGCGCGTGTTTCCAGGCTGTGTGGGTATTGTTGATCATGATGTTGTGGAGCTTAACAATCTACACAGGCAGGTAAACGGGGGAATAGTAAACCGCACCATTTGTTCTGTTTTTGTCATCAATTTTAGTGACTGTCCTGTTTGAAGCTAAAATTTGATTTGGGCAATAGTTATATGTTATGAGGAAGTAGGAACCAAATGGAAATGAAAGACATTTGGAGGAAAGCAGTTCATTAGTTTGCAAATGAAAGATAGAAAAGAAGCCAGAGAGAGAAACTGCTGAAACGATGTATTGATTGGAATTTTGAAAATGCCAACTTCCATGTCCTACAATATGGTTAATCTTGTAATTGTGCTTTTACCCCTGGGTGAGATGATTTGAGTTGTTAGTGACCTCCATTGACAAATTCTTGTGATTGTCTTGTAGATAATTCATACTGAAGCATATATTGGAAGATCAAAAGTAGAGTCTGCTGCTGCTGCATGTCGCGCGTATGCTACTTGCTGGTTCTATTTCTTAGTTTCTTTTTATTTTAATATAGCAGCACAGGAGGATAGTGTTGTATTTTATCTTCTTTAGTTTGAAAAGTTGCAGTCTCATGTCAAAAGATCATTGTTCTAGCTCTTATTATCTTAACATTGTTGATTTAGGATTAACTCTTCTGTCCAAATAGTAGAACACAGGGAGGCATTCCGTACGTCAAATGCGTTGGAGATTGTGAGAAAGTATGATAGTTCGCTGTCCATTTTGTTTTCCTCCAGTATTTCACATTCATAGTTCATAGTGGGATGAAATTCCATATATGAGGCTTTTCATGTTTTGCAGGTATGACATTGTTGTAGATGCAACTGATAACGTACCTAGTCGTTACATGATCAGTGATTGCTGTGTTGTGTTAGGAAAGGTGAGTTGTTGTGTGCTATATCTTTTTTAGGAGAATGAAGTCTACAAAGAACTTGATATGAACAGATTGGTTTCAACTCATTAAAATATATATTAACTTTTGAACTTAGTAACATGTCCATCAAAGTTTATGATAGTTCCAGTTCGATCTGTTATTGTTGCTATTGTTGGGTTTAGAAGGTAATCATTTATGAGGAAAATCTTAATCTTGCGTGTCACTGCCGGGACAGTAAATTGCAAATTTCCTGTCATATTAATATTTCTTTTGTAGATTGCTCTAATATATTTATTCTCATATAAACTTCCTTTCTACTGACCATGCATTTGTTTGTGCTTGTAGCCTCTAATTTCTGGAGCTGCACTTGGACTAGAAGGACAGGTACTTTTGGGGCAACTCATGTCAAACCCATTGGCTAAGCTGTTAGTTGTAGGAAACTTCAATGTAGGGCACAACTGTTGTTGGTTGTATTGTTTATCCATCCTCTTTTGCTTATGCAGCTTACTGTTTACAATTATAAAGGAGGTCCATGCTATCGATGCCTATTTCCTACTCCACCACCTACAACAGCATGTCAAAGATGTGCGGACAGTGGAGTTCTTGGAGTAGGTACATTGAGGATATAAAACTTTTATTGATGATTTCAGAATCATTTTGAAGATACAAATTATCTTACAGTATCTGGTGAAACAATTTATATATCTTCTTTTCATAAATGTTTTAATTTTGTGTGTGTTATGATTTTAAGCATTTTAGTTAGTGGTATGTTACATATTTTTTTTTCCTCTACTTTCTCATGCCCTTTTCTCTTTGTTATTATGGTTTGGAAGGGCTGTTGGTCAGGTTGGGTATTTAGGCACAAGCCCACTAAAATTAACTATTGTATAGAATTTTCTATTGACTGCCTGCTGATCCTTACTCTTGGATGTTAAACAGAGCCACTGCAACTTATAAAATCTGACCTTATCCTGTGTTGGATAACTGGAATATGTTCAAAGACTAAATGAGTACTTTTTAGCAAATTGAAGTTTAGCTTCATTGTATTGTTGCTTATTTATCTTTTGCGGTTGAAATACAGTTCCTGGCGTTATTGGGTGTCTCCAGGCATTGGAGGCTATAAAAGTTGCAGGTGCAGTTGGTGAACCACTTTCAGGAAGGATGCTTCTGCTTGATGCGCTTTCTGCTCGAATTCGTGTTGTATGTTTATGTCTTGTTTCTGCCCTACAGTTCAGATATTTATTCCATTCCTCAACTTTCAGCATGAATTCCCCAAAATTTACTATTTGATATGAACAGTTTATCTACTCCAGAATGAGCGCTGTGTTTAATTTATTTTAAACTGACATGGATCCTGAAAGATACGAATTGAAACTTTTTTGGAAGTGAATCATGGTTCTGTTCAAATGTCATACAATGTACATGACTTGTGTTTTGTGGAGGAAGTACTTGCTTATATTTTACTGTACATAAATGACAAAATACACATGCTAATACAAAGGGCGGAGGAGCTCCTATGTACACTGCATGCGCTTTAGTTATATTTTGTTTTCTTTCTTGTTATAAAATTTGAATTAATTTTCAATCTGTGGTGTCATTATCGTAACTCTTGCCGCTGCATGTTGTAGGTCAAAATCAGAGGGAGGTCACCACAATGTGAGGCCTGTGGAGAAAATGCAAAATTGACAGAAGAGCAATTTTGTAATTTCGACTATGAAAAATTCACTCAATCTCCACTATCCACGGTGCATGTCTTCTTTGTTATTCGTGTCCCCAATTTCTTTGTGTGTAACATTGTCTGTAACTTGCATACTTACCAAAGTGAATTGTTTTGAATTACAAAAATAAATGAAGATTCTGACACCTGATGTACTTGAGAACAGATTTAATATTCTCATCTATGTGAACCTTGAATAGTTAATTATTTTTTAGAATTATTACCAACCGGTCTCATGGTGGTCACAATCTCTATTATTATCAGTTTGTAGCCCCTAGAACAGGTTACTAGGACAATCTGTTCATCCTTTCTCCTACCAACTAACTTATCTATCAGACTGCATCCATGCTTCAATTTTTTATGTCTTATGCATGTACTGTAAAATATGTTTACAAGCCGACAAATTTGATCTTTTTGGAGCTCACTCGATTTTACGGTTTCATGACCACCTTTATCATTACAGTCTCCACTGAAGCTACACCTACTTCCTTCAGAGGCTAGAATAACGAGCAAGGAGTATAATGAGAGAAATTTAAAAGGTGAGGCACATGTCTTAGTAGACGTGAGACCTTCTCATCACTACAAGATTATCTCTCTCCCAAAGTCCATGAACATTCCTTTGGCAAGTCTGGAGGCAAGGTTGTCCGAAGTTTCTGCAGCCTTGGCAAGAGAAGAAGGGCACAAGAAGGACGATGACAATCAAAGTGCTTCTTTGTATGTTATTTGCAGAAGAGGCAATGATTCCCAAAGGGCCGTTCAGTATCTTCATAAGATGGGGTTTGCTTCAGCTAAGGACATTATCGGAGGGCTTGAGTCGTGGGCCCACGACGTGGATCCAAGCTTCCCAACCTACTGAACATGCTTGGTTCTCCTAAACATGGTCGAGCTTTGCATATAGGTCCAGGTATGTGCTGTACTTTTTGGTTGGGAAGAGAATTCAGAATATTTACTTTATACTCATAACTCATTGAGACAGAGAAGGATGATATTTGAGGATGATCTTGATGATCCATGTATGTTTTATAATCCTTCACTACTGTAACATTGTCAAAAAGAAAACTTTGCGGGAATAGAGAGAAAATTGAAGCTCCTCTTTGTTGTCATATCCTGGGCTCTGCAATGTACCTCAACTTTTTATCTGATTCTAATGAGAGAGATGCTACTTGTTTAGAGACATGAAGCAAACGTATAAAAAAAATGTCTAAAACCAGCATATTTTCATATTTAGTTGATCCAACTATAGGGTTACTACACGAAAGAGCGAGTATGAGGTTGTGATTGTAATTACGGCAAGCTGTAGGGGGTCCATGAGTAATTTACGCTATATTGAATGATGGGGGTATGGTGAAAGTAAGCCTAATAACACATTTAATGAATTGGATAAGGTTCATCATTTATCAGTGGATTTTATGAAATCGCTCCTCATTTTCAAAATGCGGGCGATTTGTTTCATCTTCCCACCATGTCTGAAGGAACTTACTTGCCTACCTTGGGCTGAGATTTGACTGAATTTGAAAAAGGAAATAATGATAAAATAAATTGCTCAAGAGTCTCTTGTAAACATTTTCAAGAGCTCTCCTCCAGGAAAAGGAAAAATGAAAAATGCCAAAAAGGGGGAAGCGCCCCTGGAATCTGTACGCTTCTGAACCAACTCTCTCTCTTCACTGAAAGCGTGCAAGTTGCTTCAATCATTCCCACCAAGTTGATAAAGATCTTTATGGTCTTCTTTTTTTTTTTTCTTTTTTATCAAATATCCTCTCTGTTCACCCCAATTAATATTTCCAAAATATACAAAAAAAAATTAAAACTCTTATTTAATCAAGCATTGGCTTCTCACATTAATTGCAATCGAAGAGTCTAAATAATATATAGCTTCAATACCTCTTTCTTTACTGGGTATATTTTCCAAATGAAATCATAATGTTCATATAAAGTTAGAATTGACAATAATAATAAAACATCAATCATATTACACAACGAAAATAAAGATAAAAGAGAAAGAGTAGATATTCCGTAGGAAGAAGGCATTGGCATTTGAGGCGGGGAGAGCGAAAGAGATGAGGTCAGAGACTGTCCCTAAACGGGAAGGGTCAACAACCCCACTTTACTCTAAAGCCAACTCCCAAAGGCCGAAAACAGATAATAAATATAGAAATAGCCTTATCTCTTTCTTTACATTTTTACATTATCCTCTTAGTACTCATGAGGGTACCTGCCTTTACAAAGAGCCAAGGGTGGGTGGGTGGGTGTTTAAATCTATGCACAACTAATACATCCAACTAAGTTCTGGAGGAGAAAGGAAAGTTGATATGATTTGAGACGCCAAGGAAGGAGAAGCAATACCACAAACCTCCTTTATTTTTTCCATATTAAGATCAATTTAATCAACACATTAAATGCATATTATGATAAAATACACTTTATATCAAACATCAAACAAATTTTTTTATGAGTTTAATTCAATTTATCCCATGTGATATTGTAAATGAGTAAATTATCTTCTATAAAAAAAATAATAATTTGTCCTCCTATATTTTTTAAAATGAAACAATTTACCTCCTGTTTAGGAAGGTAAATTACTTAATTTTTAAAAAAAACACTAGAGGTAAACTGCTGTATTTTAAAAAACACAGAGTTAAATTGCTAAAAAAAAATCATAAGAAGTAATTTACACATTTGCAATATTACAAGGGACTAAATTACATTTTTTTTCCCAAATTTTATTATCAAAATCAAAATTTCCAGACCTAATACAATGAGTACAAGAAAAGGCTAGGTAGCGTGTTACCATCTGAGACCAGTTATAATCACATTCATTCTCATAAAATATAAAAAGAGCCATTTACCTCTATACTTCTATTTTACTGCTTAAAATATATTTTGTTTTATTGTATCAAAAAATTTAAAATTATAGATTTCAAAGATTAGTTTGAATAATTCAAAAATTAAGGAATTTGAAATTCATCAATTCTAATTTCGAATTATATTTATTTTAATATTGATAAATTTAAAAATTATTTTAAATCTTTTTATGTTATATTAAATTATATATTTTATGCTTAATTACATGTAGAAATATTTGTAATATAGCACATTGTTACCACAAATTATAGATATTATACATTAATTATATCTATTAAGTTCACATATTTTGCAGCACATATATATGTTGAATATAATATCTTAAAATTATATTGACAATATTCTTAAGAATACTCAATAAAAAACAGCACAAGGCATAAATTATGTAAATCTCAGAATAATTATATAAAAAACCATAAATTTGAATAATATTTATTTTAAAATGTTACAATAATTCAAAATCATATACAGAGGAGGATGATTGTAATAAACATATTTTAGAAGTGTATATAATAACAGAAATTTCATCCTAAAAATTCTTATCTATGTTGTGGCGGAGGGGGTTTATCATTTTTTAATCATATTTCTATTGAATGAATCCATTTGAGACAAAAAAAATATAAAATTTAAAGATATTAATGTTAGAAAATAAATTTGAAGAATTAAAGTAATCTGTACTTTTATAAAAAGAAAAGCTCCTTCACACTCACAAATAGCGGTTAGTAACACTGTCAAATTAATTTTTTGTAAAGTCAAAAGTGTCATTTATGATAAAATAACTAATTCAACTTTTCAAAATACATTAATTGATAAATCGTTCTTTCTTTCTTTTTGTTAATGTAATGTATTGATTTATATGTTTTACTCTTATTATATAATATATTTTAAACGTGAAAAGTTATTGATTATATGTGCATAGGAAAAACTTAATCAACAAACAAAAATATTAGCCCAATATATTATATTAATGTCGAAAGACTTTCTAAATCAAATTACTGAAAATTATATTTGTTTTAGAGTTTCGTTCCAAAAAATTTTGCAAACATGCATTTAATTCTAATGCACAGTATTCTCTCAAAAATGGACACGATGCTACAGCCGTTGGATTGAATCCAAAATCTTTCCCGTCATTTCTCAATCTCATGATGTCTTATCGCATGCGGCGCCGCCATGTGTACAAGGTGTATTTGCCGCGTACACCACTGAGAGGATAATAATGAAAATTAAATAAATAAATATTCTGCCAACACAAAACGACAGAGTTTAGCAAAATCATTTTCATTTTTGTTTTTATCATAATATCTATCATAGTCATCTTGTACGGGCTGTAGCGGGAAACAGTAACTGCCCGCCGTTGACGGCGGCGTCAAAACCGACGGCGCGGCATTTAACTCCGTAGCCTTGCTTCGCCGCCGAAGGAGAAGAAAACGACGCAGGAAATAGGTTCGTCGTTCGGCGGTAGGGACCGAGCCACTTGTTCTGCATGAACCGGTGCTTCCTCCACGGCGGCAGGTGGAGGCCTCTGCTCTTCAACGACCGTCTCGCGGAGTCGCTCACCAGCTTCAGAATCTGCTTCAAATCTTCGCTCGTTCCGACGAAAACTCTTGGCACGTGCTGCAGCAGACGCTCGTAGGAATTCGTCGGCCTCGCGATCGCGAACTCTGAAGCGAAATCCAAGTCGACCAAGTACCTCGTCGAATATTCCTTCCGGAGGACGTCGATGAATTCGTAGTTCCCGGCGGTGAGGCCGCCGGAGCTGTCCCACTTCGTTTTACAAATCGCCGCATAGTACCCGCAGTTCCTCAGATACGCCATCACGTTCCTCCGCATCATCTGCTTATTCGATCTCAAACCGGAAAACACTTGCACGGCTTTCCAAACGTGAGCCGCAAGCACTCTCTTAAACGCGTCTCTCTGATCTTCCAAAATAGGCTTAATCAAATCAACACTCGCACATTCATTCATTTCGCACATTGACCGATCCCGCTCGCAATCGGAACCACCGCTCTCCGGCGACTCGTCCCCGGCATCGTGGACGTTGAAACCGAAAAAAAGCTCGGAAAGGCTGGGGGAGGCGACGTCATCATCTGCTTGAGCGCTGTACTCGCTGCCGCTGCTGAGGTAACCCAGCCCGATCCTATCCCGGCCGACGATCCGCGCCTTCGCCTTATCATCCAAGGGGTCAGTCACCCTCTTCATTCTCGTAAAACCCGACATCATTCTGCTTCTACAGCTTTCGGATTAAAAAAAGCGCTTTATGCTCAATAAGCAGCTTAATAAAATGCTCCAGATTAAGAGCTGGTTTTATAAGGGAAAAGTTAAATAATTGAGAAGCGGTTAAGCTGAACAAGTGGCAATAAACTGAGGAATTTGGAAAGGAATATTCCTGAATTTATATTAAAATCGCAGAAACGGAAAGAACGTTTTATGGGATTATAAAAATGAAAAGATATATCCCAGTGCAAGGGTTAAAAACTAGTGTTTATTGGAATGCAGCGTGCATTAGGCATATCCATTGGTTTATTCTAGCCATTCATGGTTTGGGACTGTTGTTCTAGACCATTCTGCTCACGCTGGAACTGGTGGATGCCTTCATTATTTCATTATTCTAACATGTAATAATTTTACATATTCTCGTTATATTTTTATTTCACATACTATAAATAATTAAATAAATCTCATTTCAATAATAACAAATAATTTATTGGAATGAACCTGACCTACTAAAGTAACAAGGGGCATACCAGTTAGGCTCTAACTTTTAGAATGACTTCTTAAACCCTGTGCTACAATATTTATTATAATAGTGGCATAATTATTAAATGTTTTCTTCATTATGTTGCCATATCAATTTTTCCTTCAATACAATTATAACAATAATTAGTAATTACATTTCATTCCCCCTAATATTTGGGATAATCATATTCAAACTTTTTACAATTTGAAAATTTTTATATAATACTTTTGCGGTTCGCATCCGTCTAATAAATGTGCCATTTTGTTAGTCAAAATTCACTGAATTTGTTGATATTAACAATAAATTGAATGAAAATTGATATTTACGCTTAATTGACTTATTACTGATTTATTTTTTATCAAATAATTTTTTTTTATTAAATTATCTTACAATAGTAAAAATATACCTCCTCACATGCATTAATATATGAAGATATATACAAGGGTAATTTTTTCATAAAAAAAAATATTTGATCTACAATAAGTCAATTGAAGGTAAATATAGATTTTCATTTAATTTTTTTATTAAATAATAAATTCAGTTAATTTTAATTAATGAGGAGACTTATTTGTTATAAGGACACAAACTGCATGAATAATAAATATAATTTTTTAAATTTTAAAAAATTTGTGTACAATTACATTAATTTAAAAAAAATTAGAATTATTGAAAAAAATAATAATAATAATATTTAGGGGTGATGGGATGGGCATAGAAAAAGGAGTGTAGGGATTGGGTTTTGGGTAGGGTGGGATTGAGGGGGGCAGGGGCGGCTCTTGGTGGAGTGCAAAAGGTGAAGACTGAAGAGAGAGAGGGGAATGATGAATTGGATTAGGTATTTGAGTTGAGGGGAAACGTGGGGGGTTAATAAGCAAGGCAAGGCTACGACTCTGTCTGACCACTTTGTCCTCTCACTTACACCAAGGTTCCTCAGGTGGGTGGGAGTGGGACCCCCTACCAAATTGGGGATTTGGATTTGGGAATTGGGATATGCTGCTGCTGCTGTCTTCCCCTCCACCAAACTTTATTCTATTCATTTCTAATATTATTATGATAAATATAAAAGAAAAAATTATAAACAAATTGAAACACAATAATTATATGAAATTTGAGAGATGAAAAGCTCAAGAGAAAAGCCCCCCAAACACTGAGATGGTAAGGAACTCCTTCCTGTTTTACATGACCTTTAATTTAGTGAATCAATGCATGTATTAAACTATTTATTAATACCCTCATATCCAAATAAATTGAATATGTATAAAAAAGATAATTACACTCCTCTCCCCTAAGATTTGGTATAATTACATGTAAACTCTCTGTAGTTTGAAAAATTACATCTAGTACCTTTAAGGTTTACTTCCGTCTAATAAATAAGTCCTTTCATTAGTCAAAATTAACTAAATTGTTGATACTAACGAAAAAACTGAATAAAAATTCATATTTATTCTCGATTGATTTACTACACTAAACTACTCTTATAATGGTGAAGATATATCTCTTCACATACATTAACGCATTAGGACGTATGAGGATAATTTGATCATAAAAAGATTTATTTCTATAATAAGTCAGTAATAAGTCAATCGAGGGTGAATGTGGAGCTTCTCTGATATTTTTGTTAATATCAGCAATTTCAATGAACTTTGACTAATTGATTGAATTATTTGTTAGATCGAAACAAACTTCAGAGATGCTAAATATAATTTCTCAAATCATGGTGTAATTACATCTAACCTTATAGGAGGAGAGCGTAACCATCCCTATATATAAATTCGCAATATTCGTCAGAGTAAGTCATTCTATGCTTCTTTCTTGAAGTAAGAAAGATGAACTATTATTAATTGAAATAAATTGATTACAATTATTGATATCATATATCAATATCTAACAAAAATCATTACAACATCCCAACCACTACATCACAGGACTTCAACTTCACCAACTGAACTTATAAGCTTAAGTGACCATTCTTTACTTCTTTAAACATTAATACATGAATACTTATAATAGATAAGATCGAACCCTCAACCATTTAATTAAAAATATCTCATTTTTATCGATTGAACCAATAAATAATGTATTATCTGATTGAAACTTACTTGACTATTGAAGGATTATCAGGGAAAACTCTGCATGCCATAGACTAATCATCGAACCAAGAACAAATAATATATTCTTGAAACTACATATCAAAATATATATATATATATATTAACTATACTAAGAAATTATAATTTACATTGTCAAATTTCACAAAAAGAAGTAACATATATTTTAGTTAATATTTATATAAATAATTTACAAACCATTCATCAATCTAGCACACAATCTTATGATAAGACTATCAATCAATATAATAATGTATCTGAAATAAATGTATGTATTATTATTTGAAGTAAAAAATGTAAAGGTAGAGAAGAAGGTGACACAAATAGAAATACGTAAGTATTATGTATGTGATTGGTGGTTGTTTGGTCGCTTTCAATCTGTGTCTTATCCGAACACTCGAATTTTGGTTGCATAAATAATAATAAACACGTGGATGTGTGATGGGAGGGTTTGGGTGAGATTATGATCATGTACGTGCATATGAATGTGACACCACAATACATCAATCCTCCCACACCAATCAATAAAATTGTAACCGAAAATTTTAAATCTCTTGATGCATTATATGTTGTAATCGAACGTTTCTATTAAAAAATAAATAAAAAAAATGAAAATTGGCATTGGTTCTTGAGGTTTAACCAGCCCACCAAGTTATGGTGTATAGATCCACCCAATAATTGGGACTTAGCTCATAATACTTGTTTTCGGCCCAACTTTTTGAACTGGGCTACACCGATAATTAAGGCCCAAATATTTGTAGTTGATTCATTCAAATTTGTTTTTGTTGTTGATGTTGGTAATAAGTTTATAATTTCTTGTACCTATAATTTGTTTCCAACAATTTGTAAGGGTTTTTGATTGACTCCTTTGGAATTCTTCATAATTATAAATATTTTTTAGAATTTATGGTCTTCTAACAAATACTTCTACAATAGAGAATTACGAGAGAATATTTATTAGATGTTCGTTAATTTTAAAAGAATATTTATAATATTTTAACTAGCGAAAAAATATTTATAAATTATGACAAACATAAAATGAGCCCCGTTGTAATTCACCTTATATTTCATGATTGTCATGCCACTTTTTATTTGAGCATGTTTTTTTATTTTTTATTTGGTGGAATTTATCATTTAATCAGTCCCTCTTAGGAAAAATTGCATGTGATTTTATACATTTATCCCTAAATATGAAAAATATTTAATCCAAAAAGAACAAAGTTTTATAGGTATCTATAAAATTATTTGATTTCTTTCTCTCACTTGTTTTCTAAATTTAATTTTATCTTAAGGTGTGTAGTGTCACAATTTAATCACATCCCTCAAAGCAAATGAGATCATAATGTTTTAGCTTAATAAATAAATTAAAATTTATTTTTTAATATGTTTATGGAATTATAAATAATTATTAAATTAAGCAATAATTTTAAAATTATAATAACAACAACATAATAATAATTAAAAAAAAAAAGAAAAAGGAGCAGCCACTAAGAAAAAGCCATCACCGCCAACACCAACCCATTGGGCTCTCCTTTGTTTGCAACCAAAACGACAACCGACGAGCCCCTAGAATTACACGTCACGGTCCACGCTCGGGTCCTAAAAGTTTTCGCGGTAGTCGGGTCGGGCCCCACCGCCACATTCGGGTTGGCATGCTGGGGTGCACGGGCAATACCGACAGTCGGATCGTCTGGTTCGACCAACTTCCCGCCAATATTGTGTAAAGGGACAAATAAGGTATTTCCAATTTTGTTTTTTTTTTTTTTTAATGTCATCTAGTGGGAGGATATGGATGTACTGGTGCTAATCATCGAAACACATTTATTTAATTTATCTTTTATTATATATAAATAAAAATAAAATTTAGTTAAATAAATTAACTTTATATATGCACAAATAAAATTATTAAAAAGTATTAAGTTTAAAGAAATGGTAGAAAAACAATCACACTCGATGCGTGTCTATAATTTTATTTTGTATTGTATCTATTTAAAAATTTATTTTAAAATAAAATCTAACATTCTTATACGTACTTATAAAATATTTTAAATAAGGTGAGTCAAACATCCTCTTAATCTTTAGTATGCAATGACGAGAGATCAAACGTCAGTAGTAACAACACTCTACCATTAATGACAGATAAAAATTCAAATTATTAAATTATCATTCAATACTTTATAGTCCACTTAGATGCATACCCCTAATCATTCAGATCCACTCACATCTATATATCTATATATATATAATTTGCAAAAATAAAAAAATAGAGGCGACACTAAAAAAATTCATCCAGAAAAATTATGATTATATCATACATATTGGTTACAATCCTGTTAATTGATCTATTATTATAAAAATTAAAATCTAATCACGTCGGATCAATGCACATATTAAGACATGTGATTAGGCCGTATTAGACGTACGTTGATGAGAATTCAAACTTATATCGTGGATATAACAACACTCGACTTGCCTGCCATTTGTTTTTATGAATTTGTATTTATGAACTTTTTGCTGCAATTTTTAAATATTTTTCAAGGACATTTACACGCACATATAATTAATTTTGTTTCATTGGTTGCATGTATGTACACTTTATTCAGAATAATTGATTTAATTAATTAACTTTTAGTGTGTGTAAAATAGTATAATAGATCATATTTATAATTGTTTTCATAAAATAAAATATTAATATCATCATCATCATCATCATCATATATATAATGCAATATTCACAAAATTATTTATAATGGTAGTAAAGTAAATAGGTAATGTGGATGCTATTGATGACCAGTCACGTGAATTTAGGCTTAACTCAAGAAATTATAATTACAAAGATGAAGGTGTAATCCATTCCCTCTACCAAACTCATTTTTTAAATCATCACTAAATTTATAATTATAATTATTAATGTGGAGCCATCTCTTACCCAAACCAATTTTTATAATAATAATAATAAAATTTTTATTATTACTCTTTGGTCCATCCATATTTACTGTGTTTACCCTAATTATAAATACATTATTATTGTGTCTGCTAAATAGTAGGTGTTTGGTAGATCTAATTTATTTGATATTATTAAGTGGAGTATGATTGTTGTAGCAATAAGAAAAAAAAATGACTATTGGCTACACTTGTAATAGTTATGGACTAAAAATTATGGTAAATAATTTTTATTGACCGCGGTTAAATAAAATCGATGCAAAAAGATAGATTATTCCACCAAGAAAAAGTGATTTGTCATGGCTAAGAACTATGGCAAAAATGGCAAAAAAAAAAAAAAAAACTATGGCAAAAATGTTAAGCCATGACAAACTCCACATATACTACAACCAAAATCGTTGCATAGCTGTGGTTAATGATTACTTGTTATGGCTATTTATTTTTAACCATGACGATTAGCCATGGTTAAATGCTAGACTTTTTGTATTGTAGTGTCTATTGAATAACAGGCGTGTTGTGTATACTGAATAGTAGGTGTTGGTTAGATTTAATTTATTTGATATTATTAATTAGAGTATGATTATTGTAATGATTTTTGTTAGATATTAATATCCAACAGAAATAATTATAATTATTTTATTTTATTAATAATAATTCATTACTATTACTCCAAAAAAAAAAAAAAACACATTCCTTACAACTTATTTTATATGTGATATTTTAAAAATATCCCTCATAGACATTTGATTGTAATTGAGCAGTGCTTTCCAAATAACAAAAAATGAGGTAAGGGGATTTCCACTCACACCTCTTTAGAGTTTAGAATGATGATTGTCAACCAAAGAAGGCTACATATGTGAACATGACCAAAATATTTCTACTTAATCTATACTTAATAATGCTTTATTTCACCCACTAACTTTTAATTATACTCTCTCCTAATTATGATAAGAACAGTTGCAGTTAATCCACTTTAATTAATTTAACAAATTAATCAATTGTTTTCCACATGAATATTATGATTCGAATCGGATATCGAAATAAATAAAAATACTAAAGAAAAACTCTTAAATTATCATGAAAACATCATAATAGGATAAGAATTTATATGTTCTAATTTTAAAACTGACCAATTAATGCGATTGGTCCAAGTGGAGCATTAATATGCAAGGTAAATTATATCGATATTTCATAAAAATGAGTCTAGTTATACCAATTAACTGGAATTTTACATGTGATCTGATTATTTAATAAAATTCAACGCTGTTCACTTCATTGTAATGAAAGTGTGTTTGGATCAAAGTTCAAACTCATCTTTTGAGGTGGTATTACCCGACATAAGAATAGAATGATCGATTTAAGGCAATACATTTGAATTATGAATTATGAGAGAAGATCACTCCAAAAAGTTATATGATAAGTGCAATACATTTGTCATATAATTAATATATAATTTATACAAAAATAACAAATTATATGATATGCATATTACATTTATTTTATAGTTAATTTGATTTGATCAAACTGATTATGATAAAAATTTGCCGAAAATCACATATGAAATCAGGGCTAATGATGTCGGCAGCTGTGCTTTGGAATTGAAAAGTAACAGTGGATATTGGTATTTGGTGCCCAGCTCCCGCCACAAATTCCATCCCTGAGATTTAGGTTTAATTATTTTTTTATTATTAAAATATAAATAAGTTATATTAATATAATTTATTTAAATATAATAATATTAATATAACTTGTCGAATCGCGGTTAAAAAATAATTTTTTTTTTTTAAAACCCCAAGACGTGATTCAAAATTGTGACTTGGTGTTGTGATTTCAAATATTTATATTAATATAAAAACCAAAAATCCTTTATATTAATAAATAATGGTTAGTGATATCAGTGTATTAATTTTTAAATATGATAATTACATTTTAATTAGATAATATTAAAATTTATCATAATAAAAATTCTTGCAGTCTATATATACTGTATGATATATATATATATAATACACTGTGATGATGTAATAAATAATATAAATTATTACACAATCAAATTTAGGAACAATTATTCCGTTCTTTTATGAGGTCCAGTGTAATTTATGTAGATCCTCTATGGTTTGAAAAATTATATATAGTACCCTTCAGGGTTTATTTTTATTCACAAATAGATCCCTCATTAGTGAAAATTTATCGAATATATTGATATTAATAAAACAAAATGAATGAATATTGATACTTGTCCTCAATTGACTTATTGCAGACTAAATAAATTTTTTCTGACTAAACTACCCTTATAGCGATGAAAATATACTTTATTACATGAACTAACATGTGAAGACGTAAGAGAGTAATTTGATAGTAAAAAAAATTATTTAACCTGTAATAAATTAATAAGAAATCAATCTGACATAAATATAGATTTTTATCGATTCTTTCGTTAATATCAATAAATTCGGTGAAT
The DNA here is from genome assembly GCF_026168435.1 of Sesamum indicum. Lineage (NCBI taxonomy): Eukaryota > Viridiplantae > Streptophyta > Magnoliopsida > Lamiales > Pedaliaceae > Sesamum > Sesamum indicum. The sequence goes on along the minus strand of NC_142665.1, from coordinate 4,115,235 downwards.
ATAGACTAATGAAGAGACTTTTTTTTTTTGCCAAAGGGAAGCAAATCTTAGGGTGTTAGATATAAATTTTCAAACCACAAGAAATCTACGTGTAATTAGAGAAAAACTCAGAGAAGAGGTATAATCATCCCTAAATTTAAATTGTGTGAATAATTAAATTATCGCATTATTTAATTATTTTTTTTCATGTGGAACAAAGTATGGGTCAAAATTGACGTTTTTTTATTGCAGAGGAAGGAATTCTTTTTTTCCTATAATTAATTTTTCTAATTTCTTTTTATGTAAACTTTCATATTTAAAATATTATTTCACTTATTGCTTATGTGAATATTATTTTTTGTTTGTAACAATATCGTATTGTTGTTTTATATATTTGAATTTACATAAATAAAATTAATATATTATTTAATTATTTTTAGCTTGAATTATTAAACTTCTATTTTACAGGTCCAAAATGTCATATAAATTTATAATAACAACTAAATGAATTCATTTTTTTTTTTTGTATATTAAGACATAAAGCTATAATTAGGGTTTTTTTTTTAATTTTTTTTATAGATATGTTTTTAATACCAACCTTATAATACAAAGGAGCAAACTAATCTTAACCCTAAGTTCTTACTAATATTTTAAGCACATTTAATAAATATCATATACCTATTTTATTATAAAAAAAACTCAATATTATATTATTTTTTATTATTCAATATCAATAATTATTTTAGAATATATATATATATATAATTTCTTAGAGTTGAGAATAAATTAAAAATTAGTGAATAATAATAATAATAATAATGTTGGTCTATAATAGTGAAAATTGAATGTGACATAAGGTCAATTATTATTTTAATCCATATAAAATCCAAATCTAACACATGATTAATTGTTAATATTCAAACACAATCACATGCAATTCCCTACCTCTCCACACCACACATCTCCTCATCACATCTAATTTCTAACCAATTCCATCTCATTTTATTTAACCAATTTTTGGATTTTGAGTTTCAATTTGATTTTATTTACGATAAAATCGAGTTTAAATGAAGTTGGATGTGAGACGAGTTCGATTACTTTAATGTTTCTAAATATATTTTATTTATTTTTTATAATTGAAATGAGTTGGAGCTTAATTTGAAATATTATTAAATGAAAAATTAGGTTTATATTTGATTTGTTGAATTAACGAATCGAATTGAAAAGAAATTTTGATAAATAAAAATATATTAATATTTATTATATATATAATAGTAGTGAAAATGCATGATGTGATGAAGGCCTTCTATTTCCATTCCGCGTAGTCTGCCAGCTGTGCGGCCACGGCTTCCTCTTTGCGTGACACACTGGACCCTTGACCTCCCCCCACCGTCACCACTCCTACACTCTCATTCTTATTTCATACCTCACTCAAACGAGCACTCAGCGTGTGTTGAGAAAGAAAAAGGGTAGTAAATGCTACAAATTCTGTAGCCTACCAACCCATGAAAAGATGCGAAAGAAGAATAGCGAAGAAAAAGAGAAACCCTCTTCACGATTTGTATAATAAACGAGAATTTGGGTTTTGTTGGTGGGGGAGAAAAGCAGAGTGATGGCGAAGAGTGGTGTGTTTGAAGGCGATCCGGCGATGGTGGCTAGAGCCCTGGAATTGAAGAAGGAGTTGCAGAAGTTAGTGAAGGCTGTTGCGGATGATGATGATGTTAATTTGGAAGCGGTTGAGAGAGCGCAGAGGATGCTGTGTGCGTTGAAGGATTTCAAACTGAAGAAATCTGTTTCTTTGAACCTTCGTGATCATCATTATGGTCAGGGAATGGTTGCTGGCACCGTTCCGGAGGAGTTCAAGTGCCCCCTTTCCAAGGAACTCATGAGGGATCCTGTGATTATCGCCTCCGGACAGGTTCTTCATTCTTATACTTCTCCGACTAAAGTCTCTCTCTCTCTCTCTCTCCCTGTGATGAATTCCTCTTGTTGTTTGAGAGTTTCTTGATGTGTGTTTATGGAGTTTATATGTAAGTATTTGGATGAATTGTGAGCTGGGATTTGGTTGGAGCTTTTGAATTTTGTTGAGGATGTTTAGTTTTAGTGGTTGCTGGAAGCAATTTTCTTCTGGATGTTTCTGGACTATGGAATTTCTTTTTCAAAATTTTATGGTATTTTATTGAGAATTGGTTGGTGGGCACTTGAACTAGTTAATTGAGATGCCTTAATGGATCAAATTGATATCTTAAATGATAGCACCATGATTAGATTTTAGTTTTGTGCTGGAAAATATCTGTTTTTGGTACTCAATTTTCCTTTAATGGTTGTTAAGAAACTGTTTATTGCCCCCTCTCTTTTACCACTTTATCAGAATTTTAATCTGATTCATTGAGAAAAAAGAGTTGTTCAATTTGATTTATCTCTTTAAGGTTTCCAATTATATGTTGTATAAATGGATAATAGGGGGTGGCATTGTGATCTTTTTGCATTCTTGGGAATTTTCAATTAGCTTTTCTCTGTGTCATGTTTGTCTGCATTGTTGACGTTTTCCCACAAATTTGGCAGACTTTTGATAGGCCCTTCATTCAGAAATGGTTAAAAGCTGGGAATCGAACGTGCCCTCGAACCCAACAAGTACTGTCGCATACGATTCTCACGCCCAATCACTTGATCCGGGAAATGATAGCGGAATGGTGCAAGAATCACGGGATCAAATTGCCAGACTCTGTTCATTATATCAATGAGGAGGGTTTAACTGAAGCAGATAGGGATCATTTCCTCTCGCTGCTCAAGAAAATGTCGTCAACGTTGGCCGATCAAAAGGAAGCTGCAAAAGACCTGCGGCTATTGACGAAAAGAATGCCTTCGTTTCGGGCACTTTTCAGTGAATCTCTCGGTGCCATACCTCAGTTGCTCTCTCCATTCTCTCAAAGCAAGTGCAAGAGTGAGCTTCATCCGGATCTCCAGGAAGATTTAATTACGACACTTTTGAATCTATCCATTCATGATAATAACAAGAAGCTCGTTGCAGAAACACCTATGGTTATTCCACTTCTCATGGATGCATTAAGGTCCGGAACTATTGAAACGAGGAGCAATGCAGCTGCAGCCCTTTTCACATTGTCGGCCCTCGACTCAAACAAGGCACTAATTGGCAAATCTGGTGCCTTGAAGCCCCTCATCGACCTATTGGAAGAAGGGCATCCTTTAGCGATGAAAGATGTTGCTTCGGCAATATTTAGTCTATGCATCATTCATGAAAATAAGGTGAGAGCCGTAAGAGATGGAGCGGTGCGAGTGGTATTGAAAAAGATCACGAGTAGAGTACATGTTGACGAGTTATTAGCCATCCTCGCAATGCTCTCAACCAGCCAAAAGGCTATCGAGGAAATGGGAGAGCTTGGGGCTGTTCCTTGCTTGTTTAGTATAATCCGGGAGACCTCTTGTGCTCGGAACAAGGAAAACTGCATTGCCATCCTATACACTATATGTTTTAACGATCGGTCCAAATGGAAGGAGATGAGAGAAGAGGAAAGCACACATCACACAATATCTCAGCTCGCTCAGAACGGCACTTCCCGAGCCAAGAGAAAAGCCAGTGGCATTCTCGATAGACTCAACAGGGTTGTCAACCTTACCCACACGGCATAGCCGTTGGCAACCTTGAGCACGTACTCTGTAAATCCTACTCCACCTCCCTTTTACTGCCTCACAAATAGTGAAACTGTCTTTGATCATTTCCAATCTTCCTTGTGCATATTCCATATCTAAGCAAAGAGTTTGATCCCAGTATTTACAGTTACGGTAAATTCTATGGTAAATGTTTTCTTGAATATTATTGGTGAATAATTGATGCACATGGTCTTGGGTAGGACTGCATTGTCTATAAATAATAGTCTTTTTTGTCAGTTCATCGACATAGCCCGCCCGGCCTCGTTCTTTCCATGATGGTTTACTTGTTTGCTAACTCGCAAAAAGTAGGGTTGCTATGCTGGTCGTAACCTGTCTCGTCCCATGATTACCAACTTGTTTTTGCTACTATGCTTATCATAGCTTGTCTTTTTCCATGATTGCTAACTCGTAAGAGCTGTTATACTGGTCGTCGTCCTTGATCCCTCTTGATTTACTAAAAAAGCAATTTATGATTTGTGTAATAATTGAGCACATGGGGTTTTAGTAGGTTGCTTGAATTTGAGTTGAAGCATTAAATGGTTGTTTTGGGTTTGTCTGAAAGCTAAAGATGTGAAGTTTCTTGTTTCCATGTTTTGGTATGGTAGGCATTATTTACATTGGCATTTTGTGTTGTATGCTCTGCGACCTCTCACATATAAACATTTCACATGGCTTACATGACACTCATAGACAGCTCAGTTTGCAGGTTCAGATTTTTTAGACTCTTTCTTTCTGCTATTATATTATTGGGTTAATCCCTCCCTCTAGAAATGCTAAATTATATTTTTTCCTAAAAAAATTTTGAAGTTGCACTTACGTTTTTTTTTTAAATTCTCATTGTACAACTGACATTATTCCGTTAAGATTTGGATGAAAAATGTTGATGTGAATTTGTTCCTCATATAATATTTTTATGTATATTTTTGTATTTATAAAAAGATAAATGTAATATATATATATATATATATATATATAAAGATTGAGGTTAATATCATTACACTACATTACAAATTATTATATGGAAATATTAAATAAGAGGTAAAATTAAAAATTTATTTATTCTTTTTTGCCAATATTAATATTTTTCGTCCAAACCATAACAAAAGGGGGTTAGGTGTAAATAATGAATTTTTAGATGGGTGTAAGTGTAATTTTAATTTTTTTTTGGGAGAAAGTGTAATTTTGAATTTTGGTGCTTAAGTGAAACTAACTTATATATTATTTATTCACACAATTCTTTTTTTTAAAAAAAAAATCAATTTATACCTACTTCCCTTAAAATTTTATATTTCTCTTAACCTCTAATTGTAATATATCATAAGTCCATTCTGTAATAGATAAATTATATATTGTTAATATTAGAATATTAATTACACATATCTTTTACACTTTTATCTTTTGTTTATTCACTTTATTTTTTTATCTTTTTAAATTGATGAGCCCCTTTGGTGTTGCATTTCATGAAGAATTAATCAATTCGTTTATCTTAATATATACATATATATATATGGAAGTTAATTTTAAAAGAAACAATTGAAGAGATGTAGATGTAATTCTGACAAATCTTAGTCTAAGTTCTTGCAATGGGGGTTTATATAGTTATTTATTTTATGAAGGATAAAAGAGTGATTTCATTAGAAGTATTAGAGTTGCTTAAACCCCAATTAATGTCAGAGAAGGCGGAATTTAAAAATTTTCCAAATTTGAAGAGGTGCCCCTCAAATTAGTGCAAATCTCAACGAGATCCCTTTCAAATTTGAAGAGGGTAAAATCTTGAATTTGATGTATTTTACTTACAAAATTTGAGACTAAGAAAGGCTGTCGACAAGTCAAGTGGGCCAATGGGTCGATCAAGTATTTTGAGTTTTGATGGATTGATAAAGTGATAGTTACAAATTTGAGTTTTGATGAGTCAATCAAGTATTTTGAGTTTCGATGGGTCGATCAGATGATATATCACAGATTTGAGTGTTGACGAGACAATCAAATATTTAATGGTGGCAGTGTAGTCACTTAGGCTTTCTCCTAATTACATGGTGGACTGCTTCAAAGCCAAAAACCCTATTACAATAATTTTGTGGTTGATAGTTAAATGCAATGTGGGCATAATATTGAATGGTGTAGTGTTTTTTGGTCCACCAAAAATGCCACTAAACTTTTATTCTAACCCCCTAAACATTATCTATTGTGTTTGTAGGGAAACCACTCACTTTTGGCTCTACTTCTTCATGCATCCATCACTTGTGTTTTTTTCTTTCTTTCTTTTTCTTTTTTTCTTTTCATAATTGTATGTACACCATTTTATCAATAATATATTTACACACAAATCTTTCTTATTTTTTAATAATTACATTTAAATCATTTTATATTCGTTGTTGTCTTCGCCATCAATACTAAAGATAGCAAATGAAATGGGTAGGATGGAGCCTCACCCCGAACCCAACCCAAACAAGATGAACATAAGTCCAAATTATTGAGTCCGGACATGGATACGAATCTTTATTTTATGGACACAATAATGCCAACTAGGATAGGTATCGGATCAACAAAAAAAAATATCTAAAAATAATAGTTTTTAACTTTTTTTTAAAAAAATATATTGATTATTTGAGGAAAATAGAAATGTTAATCAAATTTTACAGGTATTATCCTATTCATACTCAAAAAATAATTTCCATATTCTACCAAATAGGTAAAAGATTCTATCCTACCCTACTTTACTCTAAACCCATAAAATTAAATAAATGGGTATGGGTAGGATCTAATACCCATGGATATGGCTAATGGTTTAATACTTTAAAGTACCTATGAATATTGATATAGTTTAATGCTCAAAGATATTCATTTATCTATTAATTTAAATTTGAATTTAGTAAATCAAACAACTAAATTTATTAATATTTTAAAAAATTAAATAAAATCATTTCATTACATATTTTATGTATATTAATGACTTATTGAAATTTTGACCGAACATGCTAGAGCTTTTCATATTGATTCCGTAATAAAAAATATGGACGAAATGTAATTTATTTAAATTTGAGTAATATACAAAATAAATAAAATTTATTTGAAATAAATTATTAAAAACTCATCAAATCAAAGTTGAATGCAAATGCAAATTGATATTTAAGAGATCTCAGTGAAAATTAGATGAATTATACTTAATTTCATTTATTTTACCAACTCTTACGTTTTCATTCTTATTTTGAATTTATTCGATTTTATAATCAATTAATATTATCAATATTATCGACCCCTGTCTAGCCCTAGCGACCGAAGTGCTTCCCCCCTCCCAAAAAAAACTCTAGTTTCTATAATTTTACTAATTATATTACCATTATATGCTACATTTTTTTGGCAATTATTATTACAAACTTAAAACTTACTACAAAAAAAATATAATATTAGTAACAAAATATAAGTGATAATTTTAGAGTAGTCATTTTGACATTGCATTGGTTCGTCATTTTGACAAAATCAAGTTTATTATTTATATTTCAACGATTATCAATTTGCACCTATTAAACTTTACGTAATTAATCATATTTTATCAACCGACGGATCATAAAAATTCATTAGTAAGTTAATTTAATAATATACATAGTTTAGCTTGAATGTAAATTTAAATATATTGTAAAGGAGAAAAAAAATAAATAGATCTCAAATGAATAAGACTCTAACTTTACCCAATTCTTTAAGTATAATTTGAGTAAGATCCTATGTGTATTTTATCGAGTAAAATATGGATAATGTATTAAAAAATTGTCATGGATATTTGTTGGGTCGAGTCCAAATAGGACAATACATACCCATTAACAAGCACAAATCCGCTGAATCCAAAACCGGGTTGGCGTGGTGTAAGTTGGAAAGGGGAGGAATTGGATCTCATTTCCAAGTAAAGAGTGGGCAAGGCGGGTTGGAAGGGGTTTTGGTCTTGCAAAAATTTAGCAGGACGGATCTGAAGCCCGACAAAACTCAACCCCAACCTGCCCTGTTGTAATTACTAATCAGTAGCTCCAAGCTGGAGGATCAATGGTCGCATATATCCAAACTCTGCAAATACAACAGAACTGAGCATAAATAACAACAATATAGGCCAGGCGCTATCTTTTGACTTCTTGCATTTAAACTTGCAGAGTTACTCAAAACTGAGGAATAGAAGAGCCTTCAAATCATCAACATAGAGCTACTTAAAAGGAAATAAAATCAAGGCATAATTTTTCACATTCCAGGTAGTTGTATCCTTCACGTTCTTGGTTTTGGGCCCATACGATCCTTTCTAAGGAACGATTCTCATCAACAAGAATAAGATTTCCAGAACTGACATTTACACAGTGATAATTTAACTTCAGACAGAAAAATTTGAATTCAACCCAAGTTATGATAATAAGAGTTATGACAATCTGAGAATACAATAGCTTAAGGTCAGTACAAATAGACAGATGATTTTCATCTCCAGGCACAGGTCTTCTACAATACTGTACAAGCTCGGTTGTATACTCTATACATTTTCCGACAAATGAACCTAATTTGCATTGCAGTATACATTTTGGCAGCATGCAGTCATCACAATGTTTAGGGCCCTCAGAATTCTCTAACAAGTCCAACCCAATGTAAAAACTCACTATTGAGTATCATGGAGACGCAGAACAAAAATATAACATCACAAGGTGAAGAAATCATAAGACTCAATCCATCTTATACGCCCACCCGTGCGCGTCGAGATATGCTCTTACAGCTTCTTTTATGGCCAAATTTGGTACCAGTTGAGATGGGTAAAGCGGGTCACGGGTAATCGGGTCAAATTTGCCAACCTAATACGTGGCAACTTTTTCAGTCAAATCCTTGTATCAAATGACAATGATGACTTTGTATTAACTGAGACGGGCAATAACATGCTTACCTTCTGTAGATGGTCTAGGATCACTGCTCTTTCGTATGTAACCCCACTTGGAGTAATCACGGGATCACGGAAAATGTCCAAAGTGATTTTACAACATAGATAGTCCGGCACCTGAAATCCTCAATCAGCCTCAGAAGAACCTAGAGGAGAGAGAAATCATTTGAAGATATGTGGAAAGGATAGTCACCTCAGTGGGGCTGTCATCTTCAGCCGCTTTCTTGAATACTCGGTCTAAAGCTTCCAACTGATCAAGAGTAGACTTGGCACTTTCGTCTACAAAACCTTCCATTTGAGAACCATCAAGGAAATGTTTCTCCTTCAGAGCTGCCGCACATACCTCTCTGTTTTGTATATATGTGAGGAGGTTATTAAGAAATCAAAAAGGGCTGAGCAAATCAAGTTGAGCAAAGAGAAAAGAAATGACAACAGGTGGTCAGCATCAAGGTTGTAGATAAAGGAAAGACAAGGAAAAAAGGGAAGAACTTGCTTTAAGTTTTGAAGTTCCCAAGAGCGCCTGGTAGATTCATGTTCCCACAGCAAGTATTTTGCTTTGGCAATCTCTTGCCATATCTCCTCTACCATGTAACCCTTGGGGTTTGCCCCCCTCCCCAGGTCCAATGCCTACAATGACACATCACCCATGACAAAAAAACAAACAAGATCATCTTCAACAAATTCCAGATATTTTTCAAAATAAAGGAATGAAAATGATAGATACTGATTTTATCCATCTTCTTGATATTTCTCAATAATGTAATGCTGGCACATGCATGAATTAGATGCTACCAAAAAGAAATGACCACAAATATTGGAATTGTCCATGTAGTTTACAGAAAGCAACATCGATTTGGAACAGACGTATTACTGCCCTCACAACCAAGCACCTTTTACAGGCTGGACCTCATGAAAAAGACCAAGTCAAAAACTTTAACAATCTATTTTTTGATACTTCCAAATGCTATTCAAACTGAATAGAAAGCAATAGCATAAAAGGAGAAATGCTATTAAAGTATTCGATGCATCCATATATAAGAAATCACATCAAAAGACTTCTCACACCTATGCACTACAGTGAAAAGAATCAGACTTTCAGAAGTTAAAAACCTCATACCTTTTCCAATTCCCTAACACCTTCTGCATATTCTTTTCTTTGCAGCAGCGCAAGACCAAGCATATAGTGGGCCTGTAATACAAAGCACTACCTAAGTTATTGGGCATCTTATGACTGCCAAAATCAGACTTCTACTTTAGGTTGCTTCAGCAAATAAGAATACAAAAAATTCTAATCATTTTCAAGAGTATGCAAATGTCATGAGTAAATGGTTGGTATTCTTCTAGAAGGATGACCAATGCAACATAATCAAGCATGGACGATGACAAACATTGCTACAGCAAGCAGTAATACAAAATCATCAAAGCTATTAAACATGCAAGCTTGACAAAGAATTAGCAGAAGTTAAATCCATATGGGAAAAGCAGAATCTCAAATATTGAAAATAATATGCTAGTGCAGATAGTAAAAATTTATCCAGAATCAGATTTGATCCTACAACTATGCCTCCAAGCAAGATTCTAAATGATTTTCAGTTTCAAGCAAACAGAAAATATGTGCCAATTAATTTAGTCCAATAACAAGCTTCACAACATAGCAACTTATTAGTGTCCTATTCATTCTGAGAACAAAATAATTGCAGATTTTTTCTAGGCTTCGGCGTCTTGCAAAGAAGAGAAACTGGGACTTGACTTACCCACATTGTGAGATAACAACAAAACTTGCATGAAGTAGATCGGCAAGCTAACAATACCAATAATCCTACTGTATACTTCATTTTCTTTGAAGTTTAAATTCATAAGTTAACTACGTGATGTTGAGCTCTGCTTGACCAAAAAGGATTGTAGAGTTACATGTACTCATGTCAATTTTTCAAACTACAATACAAATGATATCTCACATCAATATGTTCGAAAGTTAACTCAACCACATATCTCAACAACACTAAATTGGTCCTAAGTAAGCTCATGATCTTTGTTGAAACCACTACATTTTAAAGTTCAAATTTTTATTAGGTATAATTATTTAATATTTAAAATCTAACACGCTCCACCACATTTAGGTGGATACAATTTTTTATGATGGAACTCCTCTTCATAAATAGATGTCAGTGAAGTCTGCACTCAAAAACTTCTTGTTTGGTTTGTCTCCCATACCACATAGGATGACCGCTTCATCTAAGAATTTAAATTGCTATAACGAAAAATCATCAAATATAATATCTCTAACAATCTTAAACTACTGAACCCTTGGGGCCACCTCATCCACTGTGAATATTCTAGTTACAATTGATTACCACTTACCCTATCATTTAATTTACACGATTCTGGTATTTTATTAGCACAGAGAGATATTTTGGCATTAATAAAGCATCAGATCGAGATTATACAATCTTAATATCAGAAAGCTTGGGCTTACTACTACTCTTATCAACGAGTATATGAACTTTATTAGATCTTAAGAGAGTCATAGCATATCGTTTTTGTGAATTAACCATAGTAAATAAAGATTTGAAGTCTATGGTCCCTCAAGGTTTCGGAAATTCCAATGAACTGTGAAATAAACACCACCCAGGTTTTGGTTTTTGTGGCAAATTTACGACGTACATGTATATTTGGCATTTAAAACATGAAAGCAGAATAGATTTTGACTATGGGCCAAAAAAACTACAAAACAACGCATCACACTACTGTCTCACCATCTACCAACTGTATATACGACAATAAAACTGTAACTCGCAAAAAATACAATAACTTGCAATAAAAACACGGCAAGTTCCTCTCCACTTAACTAACAAGAGAATAGATGATGTATTGCCAGCTGGAAAAGAACTAGAAACAGTCCCTTCCAGCTACACCTTATGTGGAATCAACGGAAAAGCATGAATGAAATAAATTGCTTTTTCTAGCAACACTTATTTCCTTTTCCACAGGACAGATAGTCGAAAAGCTTTTACTGTCTCGGAGAATCTCTTAGGCAGTCCTGTTGTGACATAAATCTTTTTTTTTTTTAAATATTACTACAGTGGCAGGGGTCAGGAAAAACCTGGGCTTGAACCTGTAATGAAGAGGTCATGCCAATTCAACCAAATGGTTAACCTAATTGACATATATAGTCTGGAATAAGAAGATTTGAATCTTTCTGGCTTAAAATGTGGAGTATAAACTTGAACACAATTGCAAGTTTCGCCATAACCATCAATATCCAGGAGATACCTTTATTTGTAAGGTTTTCTGGCATATACTAACTCTATTGCAATATTTGCACTTTGTGTAAAATGGTCAAGGTAACCACCACATTCAGAGACACATTAAATAAAACACAACATAAGAAAATAATACAATCGATAAACTAAGTTGAAATCATAAATAAGAATTAATTTGATATAGGGTTAATCGGTCCACCATACCTTTACAGAATAATGATCAAGCTGAATAGCTCTCCTACAATCCTCCTCCACTCTTGTCCATTCACTGTACACCAAAATCGCATAATCCCCAAATAAAGACAACTTTCAAAAAAGAGTTTAACTTAAAAATAAAATTAAAACACACACACATACACACAATAACGAAGAACTAATAATCAAACATTATAGGGAGTGCAAAAAAAAAAAAAAAAATTATAGGGAGTGCAGTGATCGTACATACTTCCTCTTGCGATGGCAAAGAGCCCGATTCGTCCAATATATCGGAACATTTGGGCACAAGGCAATAGCCTAAACAACCATCATAACAAATTTAAACTGAAAATTTCCCAAAAATTATTTCAAAATTAAATTAATCAGTCAGTGACCCACAAACAAAACCCACCTCAGTATAAGCATCAATGGCGGCGCCAAATCGATCTCTCTTGAAGTAAGTGTTCCCGTCTTGTCTCAGCTGCTCGGCCTGTTTCTCCGCCGCCGACGCCGCCACCGTTGGCGACATTTTCCTTTTCTCCCCTCTCCCTATTATTTCTGCTGTTTCAGCTATATATACACTCTCAAATTAAGCAGTCACTTCTACGTATACGACTGTAGCCGTTGGTGTGTATATATGTATGTATAGAAATGGACGTTATGTGTAAGAAAACAGTATGAATTGGAGAATTTGGGAGTGGGGTGGGGGTGGGGGGGTCTTGGAATTTGAAGTAGAAGGGAGAATGAAATTCCTTGCGGAACAGAAGAATAAGGGAATGCGTGGATCCAGAAATTTCCCGATTTTGACTATTGCCAGGCTGGGTAATATGAAAAGCCCAACACAAGGCTTTGTTTGGATTTTATTTCTAAAATTTCTTTTTCTTTTTCTTTTTACAAGATATATAATTATTTGCATTTTTAAAAAATATAACATATTTGATTTTTAAGTTTTATGAGTTGAAAATAAGTAAAAATAAGTTAAAATATTATTCAATGCATTTTATAAAGATATAGTCAAACATTCGTAATACTTTCCTGCTATCCGAAAAACAAACAAATACAATGAACTTACGTTTCGTGCGGACTAAGAAAAAAGGAGAAAAGCGAGATTTTGTTAATTGCTCGTTCAACCTATCTGTACTTACTGACCATATTTATGGAATTGCGTGTGAAAATATTAAATAATACAAATCATATTATATCAATATCGTAATAAATGAAAATTGTTTTTATGTAAAGCGAGTGTGTGTATACTAACAATATGAATCATGACACGTCTGTGTAATGTAAATCCTACGGTCGATATAATATAAAGCAAATAATTTGATATTTGTACATCCAATTCATATAAGAAAATATCCTAATAAGTGTGGTTCAATTTAATCTATTTTTTTAGTCAAATATTAAATAAATTATAATGAAGATTTCAATTATAGTCCACAATAAATTAACTATTTACCATTTATCAATCAATTATCAACAAACATTTATTATATATATATATATATTGTAAAATTTCGAACCCATTACTTTAAAATTTTTGAATGATCAGATTTATGAAGATAAGAGTAAAGTTAGAATTTAATAAGCCTCAATGGAAAACAAATTACGTGTTATTAGTAATTACAATTAGCTATTTTGGTAATTATTAATTTAAACACAGTGTACCTAATACTCCATTATGACTAATTTACCATTTTGGATTGAAAATATTTAAAATAAATATTTTTGGGATGTGGATCTAATTTATATTTATTTCATCATTTAATTTGCCTTTCAAATAAATGAAATTTTATCCCAAAGATCAGACTCATATAATTCTAAATCTTCGACTTCCTTCGTTTTGAGTATGAAATCTTAAAGTTGGAAAGATTAGAAGTATTTTTTAAATGCTATTGTATATATATTAATAATTCTACAAAATAATAAGTAAAAGTTAATATTTCCACTCCACTACATTAAATATAAAAATGAATTTTATTGTAAGGAAATGAGTTGAGAAAAATAATTCATATGGATAGACCTTTTTCCATTTTTTTTTTCTTTTGACAATTATATAAATGGACAGAGAGTTTTGACATGGACATTATATTATTTAAAATTGTGCTGAATTTTCATTGGATAGTTCTAGAATTAATTTTGCTTTTTTCTACAACCCGTGTGGCTATTTCCAGGCGGATGATTTGGATAAGGACAGTTAAACATGGTCAGAGAAATGGAGCGACCCGGTTTGACCAAAGGAAGACTTCTCCGGGTCAAGTTAGTTATTTAAAGTCAATGGATTTGGTGTGGAAATTAATTATCTATTCTTAGCAATGTCTATTAATAAATTACTAGGAAAATCCCATCCCCCCACAAAAAAATAAATAAATAAATGAAATTTATATTTTGTTATGACTATAGCCCCGACATCATATGTGCAACCGACAAATACATAAACATATGTGATTATACATGGACAATTGTGATTGTCTAGAGAAATACTCCAACAATACTGCATTGGATCACCAAGGTGAAGCAGCACCAGCATTTTCAAACATTCACTATCAAACTACAGCATTTCTGAAGCTCCACACTCAAGTAGCTTGAAAATATTCAAAACCTGTATTTATCACAAATATCTACATACCGTGTATTGGCAGCAACGACCATTAACCATCTCTCTAGTTAGTTCGCAACAAGACTCGACGCTTGACCTTTGCTATCGTCATTCTCATAGTTGTTCACAAATACTATACTTGCACGAATATGGTTTGCAAGTTGCGAGGCTTCTTGATCCAACTTCAGTCGCCGTCTTGGTAGAGACTGTTCAAATGATTCATATTCTATATCAAGAATTTGGCTCATCTGCACATTGAGTAGAAAATTACGAGAGGAGTCGGCGCGTACCTCAGAAGACCATAAGCAGTCGTGTGCTTTACGGGGAATTATGTGAATGTGGGTCTGAACTTGCCATCACAAAATTACTACAAGTATCAGTTTATCTTCATTTGAGCATAGTAAGAGAGGAAGAAAACGGACACATGTTCTTGGATTGGACTGTCGAAACGTAATATGAACTTACGTGATATATAACTTGGCCTGCAGCTGCGCCATTGTTAACTAGCAAGTTGAAAGAATCTGCATGGATGAAAAGTGGTTATTCATCTTTGTGATCTTACATGTTTACAGGCACCCTAGTTATATGTAGTTAATTGGTGACTTCTAATAAAAGAAATTTGAACGACGGGAACGACGGTTGACGTACGAGCAATTAATCCTCAAAAGACATCAAAATGTTATATGTTTGTATGTTTGATTTTCCTTCTTGTTTTTGGCATACATTTCACAGCCTGTCTTGTAATTTTCTCACACATGCAATGTTCTCCACTGTGCTTCATCTCTTCCATTTTCCCTCACTCGTCACACAGACTCAATTCTTTCTCACTTGTTCTGTGAGAGCTTTATAAATAGTTTTTGGGGACCGATCAACTCTTTTCCTTAGATGACGCGATCACATAACAGTTTATGCACATGCACTGTATAAATGGATCTATAGTACAATGAATTTCAGAGTGCCGTCATCTCTAGAGGAAGTTTCTCGATTATCTTGGGTATAATTATTCTGATACCCTCTAGAGAATAGTTAGAATAAGCAAACTACGCCAGTATATTTAGTGGTAATGGGCCAAGATTACAGGCAGCTTTGGTTTTACAGTTCATGGTTCTGTAACAGTCTTTATTCATCAAGAATAAAGCAACGTAGAGCCTAGTCAAACGAAGACATACCGCAACCAGTAGCTTTCATGACGGCGTTGCTGATCAGGGGCACTTTCGAGCACATGGCCGCAATAATCTGCATCATAATACTGTGAGTTAGAGGTGTCTGGAATTCAGCACTCTTTACAAAATGTAATCTCGTCAGTACGTGTAGTCTTTGGTGCTTCATCAATATGATCCAGGATTTATTGTTCTGCTATAATAAAGAGTCTACAAAGTTCACACCTAGAATGAAACTTTAGAAATATAAAAAGAAAAGATAAGAAGAGAACACAATTCCGACATCTGGTCTCCATTCTGCCTCGACATCTAAAAGATTGAAGGCAACCACAATACCGAAACTCAATTTCATCCCACCATCAACAACACCAAAATCTCGACCATCAATGCCACCAGACCAGAGTGTACTAGCGTCATTTTTTAATTTAAGAGAAGGTTTTTTAAGCCGCAATTCGAGAGCAACAGAATAATAACCACAGACATAAAGGTGAAGGTGGATACAAGATGATGTTGGTAACAAGTAAGAGGAATCATGCATGCGGCAGTTAAAGAACTAGTATGGACTTCTCAGGGGCCTGCCATGAGTGCAGGTCGTCTGTGACATTCCGAAAAGGAAATATGGTTTAATAAGGCTCTTCAAAAGTCTGCTGGAAAAGGAGAGAATCAAAGTAACAATTTGAACTCTTGGTCATTGTATGGTGAAAGTTTCAGTTGCAATACGTTATTATTAATTTAAATTTACAACTTCATATCAGGTGTTAGTCTTTTGCATGAATAAAGTCTGATAACGGCAATGTAGCAACGGTATGATTTTATGTTTTTTGCTTTAGCCCACATACATATTTATACAGGATGCCTGCTCTCGAACGTGAGAACCATATAAGAATGTCTTTCTACATCGCGAAGAATGGAAAATAAACCTAGATGATAAAATAATTTATCACCTTTTACTAAAGCAACTTACTGATGGAGGAGTTGTAGCCAATGAAGGAAAATGACACTTTGGGATAATCAGAGAGTGCCTGGAAGAAGTAGTAAACATTCAGTAAGCAGTCTCAATTGTGGCTCGCACAATGAAAAGGTAAATGAAGAATCAAATATGGTTGAGCTTAAACCTGTATGAACTAGTATTTTCATATGAAAATCTTTATAAGCAACAAGAAAGATATACAACGAAATTTTGAAAAAAAAAAATTCTGTTCAAACTATTGTGACAAACGCCAAACTTTGCATACACTCCATTAAGACCTCATTAGGCAAGATGAAAGAAAAATATGTGCTGTTCTGAGAGATGATACCTTACCCATGACACAAAGGATATGTGTCCAAAATGCACAGGCTTTCATCATCTTCATATAACTGTAATCAAACCGAATGTGACCAATAATCAGCCTTCAGAAGACCAATCATAAAAAGTAACGAACAAGTTCTACTTCTTATACTTGACAGAAGTGGAAATCAAATGAGTTCTGATACTTTCACGGTTGCAATGTATACTTGACAAGCAGTGGGAGTTATTCAGCGACTTAACCGTTACAACAGATAGAATTTATCCTGAATTTCGAGAAGGAAGAAGTGCACGCACATCTTAAGCATCAACATGATGAATATAATTAACAGATGACGTAACCATGAAGAGACAGGAGAAAGTTAAGACTAAGGAGCAGATAGATACTCCACAAAAGTCACTCACAATTCATTATAGAAAAGAATCACAAAACATTAAAAAGATAATAAACAGCTAAAACCACCTTGAGAATGTTCTATCCCTTTTCACAAGAAAGCCAATTCCTAATTTGTTTCCCCTTCTAATTAATTTGTTCTAGATCGTATTCATCTGCTTTAAAATTCCATTTCTTGAAATGATTCATTGCAGTGTGACATCTAGTTGGCGGCTGATCAACAACTCCTTCAGAAATATTCTTGAAACAAAAATACAAAGAGAAAGCTAAGCTGCCAGCTCAAAGATGTAGCCAGGATTGCCCCATAGATATTGAATTTCAGAACCCACTCGGAAGCACCAAGCCATGTCGGATTCAAAGTGTTAGGCATCAACAAATGCATATTTCTGCAAGGTCTATGATGCTGGTAAACTATAGAAATCTCGAAGTAGGAAAATGCTCCAACTCACTTCACAAAATGCACAAACAAAGGCTACAACTGGATCTTCTATAAGTTATTTAGCCCCTGATTTGCTTTAGCTGGGTCCGCATTTAAACATGGTCGGGTCTTCTTGGGGAAAAGCTAATACCTTCTCAATGTCCCTCCCAATGCTGGACTTGCTAATGAAAAAGCATTCCGTGATGTATTAGGGGTGCCATTTTAAGCTTGAGGCATATCCATAATATTTTCCAGCACATTCTTGCACTCTCTTTAATCATATCGAATCAACATTTTCCGTGCAAACGAGTTGCATTTTAGTCACATTTATGCAGTGATGTGCCAATCTTCCATCCACTAAAACAAGATCCAAAAACCAACTTCCCCCACTAAACTCCCGAGGATCAGGCAAAAAAGATACAGTCACTTACTACCCACTTGCAATAAGTTGAACACTAGTAAAACAACACTAATGTTGCAAATGACAAAAGCAACTGATCAACTCATCCATAAAGATATCAAGGAGTTACCAATATCTTGTGAGAAAAACACATAACACAAAGTAGCATTTCTAAAGAGATAGATAGCAAGTACCACCTAGCAATCAGCTTAGACTAGATATCTGCGAAGAATTCAAACACAAAGGGAAAGAATCATAACTAAAAATTCACAGAAAATAAGAAACAAAAGGCAAGAACCATCCATGCCTTTACAGCAGGAGCTTCACCGCCAATAATCTTGCAAAAAACACAATCACTACTGTCACCCTTTTTCATTTGCTTATCTCGATTGGTGTGAGAAGCGCAAGCGGAAGCCGAAAGGCAAGTGGGCAGGGTTCTCGCAGGTGGGCTAACGTGGGAAGCAAGGAGAGCCAGACGACGTCGAGCGCGGGACTCCATTACTGGGAACCAAGAAAACGTTGAGGGGCGTGTTCGTTGGCTACGGGAAAGTGTTTGCCATGGGATTTCAAGGCTTTGACTAAAAGACACAGAAGAAAGGATTTGAGTATTGGTATTATTATTGGTTGGTCAGAATCTTTTTTAGTTTTTGCTCTGTGCGTTTTGGGTATAATGTTTGGCGAGAAATGAGAGTTGCTTCAGTGGTTGGCTGTACGTTATCCACACCTTCATCTGCTGTTTTTGGAAAATCCGATAATACTATTACGGTGCTCTGCTCTCCATCTTTCCAATTATTTAAAAAAAAAAAAAAACAGCTTAATTACACTTTACCTCCCTCCAACTATACCATATACCACAAACATCTTCTAAAGATAAAAATATATAAAAAATATCACTTTATTTAATGGCGTTAAAAATTGCATTAGAATCTGATGTGACGGTGACGTGTTTTTTATAATTGTTGAAGTGTTCATTTTACTTTTTTGGACAATTTTGCCGCCTAAGCACTTATGTATATATTTGAATTGTTATGTTTGTTTGAACTAAAAAGAAAGTAAAATTATACTTTAAAAATTATGTATAAAAAAAAAGATAATTACACTACCCTATTCCTAAGATTTAGTGTAATTATATGTGATTTATTACATTTAGCATTTCTAGAATTTGTTTTTGTCTAATAAATTAGTCCCTTCGTTAGTAAAAAAATCCATCGAATTTGTTAATATTAATAAAAAAAATTAAAAAAAATCTATATTTACCTACCCCCAATTGACTTATTACAATTCAAATAGTTTTTTTTTATAATCAAATTATCCTCATACGTCTTCACCATTATAAGGGTGGGTAGTTTAGTTCGAAAAGAAATTATTTATCTTACAATAAGTCAATTGAGTGTATATATCAATTTTCAATCAATTTTTCTGTTAATATCAGTAAATTTAGTAAATTTTGACTAACAAATAAACTAATTTGTTAGACGAAGCAAACCTCAAAGGTGTCAGATGTTATTTTCCAAACTATAGAGAGTCGAAATCTAATTACACCACCAAATTTCAGGAGATGGGAGTGTAATTATTTTTAAAAAAATTGCAGAAAATTATTTTGTTTTCCTGGAGGATTAATTGTAAGTATTTTTTCCTTGAAACTAATATAAATATGAAATATAGAATAAAAATAGCATCTTACATCTCAGTTGACACAACCTATAGATTTCTTTTAGGAATTATTTGTTGTCCAATCTTTACATTTATAATTTGCTCCACAAAAGATTTTCGCGCATAATACTTTGATTGTTGGCATAAATTTATGAATTTGAGCTACTGCTATATAGTTTTTAGAACGAGTAAGAAATCAAAATTAATATACTTTGAATTATAGTTGAAGGGGAAAATATCAAGTCCAATTCTTTCCATGTAGTTAACCTTACTATTTAGGGTATGATTTTGCCTGATTATCCTATGTAAGTGCGTATATATAAATGCTAGGGGTTGGAAATATCTAAACAATTCCTACTGGCACTTTAGAGGTCATAAAATCCACATCAGCGCGACATCAGATGGACCTTTGGTACATTTTGAACTTGGGGCGTTTTCAACATATAGTATTACTTGAAGGGTGGTGGTAAGTATAATTAATTGATTAAAAAAGCATAATTTATAGCTTTTAACTTAATTGAAACCTGACAAATACTGTTTGAATGGGGGTTAAAATAGTATAAAACTCGTCATAGACACAGATTTACCCCTCATATATCAATAGTAGTCACTTATTTCTATGCTTTGAGTAGAAATTTTTTTTTCTGCGGGTTACATGATAAAAGTATTTATTCTAACAAGTTAATTCTAAATATTGCATGTACCTAGGGAATGAGGGAACAAATAATCATTCTTGGATCTTGCATTAAAACTAAGATATGGACACAAATATTGCTCATCGTCATCTGTGTAGCAATTGATTGGAAATTTGGAGCTTAACCAGCCTCATATTCGGCCTACTAGGGCACGGACTATTGGAGCTTAACCAGCCTCATGAAGAATCCTACTGGCTACATGATTTTTTTATATCCAATTTCATATACATACTAGCTAATATCATGGAAAACCAACGCCATCACATCTCTATGTGCAGCTATACAAAACTCACCGTATCTAAATATCAAACCCCGTTTCCCAAAGAGCAAGATTAACCACTCAATAGAAATTAGGACTCATCAGTCACCACATTTAAGCTCAAACTTATGCAAGTTTTAAGGTCAGAATATAAAAATTCCAGTTACATCACTTGAGGGGTGCTGGTGCTTCATATAACCATCACAAATCCAACATGACAAAAACAAACTGGCCTTAAAATGATCGAATGCTCGAGCAAACAAAGAACACAAAACTTCAATTCAAAACCAGAATGTCATTGCAGATCTCAATCAAATAGCATGTCGTACATGATACATGTCTGAATCAATAACTATTAACTCCAAACAAAATTTCAACAGTGAACTCTTAAGTTTGATCTTCTGATTACTACCTATTAATGAAAACATTCCAACACAAAAACAACAGCTACGCAACTGCTTACTCATCCTCCTGGCTGCGCAGCCTAGCCAATTTGTTCGTCACAACAATATCAAGTTGAGCTGCCCGTTCGACGATATCCTTTCTTTTCTTGGTGGAAACATTGTGTGCTATCTCAGCGCAGTATGTCCTGGTATACCATACAGATCAAAGAGTTAGCCATAATTCAAAGTTGGATAGGAAATGGAAATCAGATAAAATGCAATGATTATTATAAAAAAATTGATGGAATCAAAAAGGCAATGAAATGAAACAAAACCTGTTGTGCATCATTAGAACTTCCAGCTCTTTCACGTTGTGCACGACAAACTTCTTAAACCCATTAGGAAGGTAATGGCGGGTCTTCTTGTCTGAGCCATAACCAATATTTGGCATCAACGTGCATCCTTTGAACTTTCTCCTGACACGGGAGTCGATACCCTTGGGCCTGCGCCAGTTTGTCTGCCAAACAAAGACAAAATTTAGTGTGGTAAATAATAAAACAGAAACAGGAACCGAAATGCTTAGCACAGCAAACTAAATTAGAAAAGTACCCTTTAAATAAGAAATGCTGGAAATGGTGTACATCTTATAAAGTATAGTTTGGTATCAGTTATCACACAACACAAGCAAGCTCGAAATGCAATCTTAAGCGTCAAAAGCGAAAAGCAGGCCCATCCACTTTCAAGTGGATGGCCAATAAGCAATATAGAAGAAGTAACTAAGCCATAAACGGGTATCCTTTTACAGGCACTCAAATGCAGCATCAATTCAGTGGAAATTTGAGGTCAAGGGCAAGAACATTGGCTTAGATCCAATCCAGTAACAGTGAATAGTATTGCATAGAAGCAAAATGGAGTAGGAAATAACCTTCACAGAGATGAAGCGATCACTCTGGTGTCTCTTGAACTTCTTGACCCGCTTCTTCACAATCTTCTTGTCCAGCAATGGAACAGCCATGTCTTCTGCAGAAGAATACATAACTTAGGCAAGAAACATGCGGATAGAAATTAAACCCAAACACCTTCCCAAGTTTCCAAGAGGCATTCGCATCATATATCATCCCAAAAAACCCATAGACAAGATATTCAATTAATAGGTTTTCAATTTGAATACCCATTCACAGTATCGTGTCTAAATATTGCTGGCATTTAGGTGAATTCAATCTATATTCAAATATGAACGAAACACACAGGTTGAGCATAACTAGAAATTCAACGTAGAGAAATCTGGAACTATTTCCATTAAATAGTTCAGAAAATAACCCATTCACAAAGTTCAACAAGGGCATAGCTCATAAAATCGTCATTGAAACACAAATCTCAACTCCAGAGAGTGAATCAACTAAAACAGGCAAGTAAAATTGACCGTAAAACTAAACAAAACTCACAGCTAAAACGAATGAAGCAACATAAAACCAAGTACATTTTCATCAAAAATGAAGATTTGCAAACGTTAATGGGGAATTCACGAGTTATCGAAACCCTTCGCACCTGGTGGCGACGCGGCGGCTTAGACTCCTCCCCCTCCTGTGTGGTGGCGCGATATTATGCGAGGAGACGTAACGAAAGCAAGATAGGGTTTCGTGCTTTTATATTAGGTAGGGCTTTGGGTTGATTGCTTAGAAAAGTTTACCACCAATTGGGCCGATGCAGATTCAGCCCAATAAGCTGGGTCTATCCACGAGGCCCACTTAGTCATCATAATAATCCAGAAGATTTGGTTGGATTAAATGTGCGGACTATAATTTATTTTTTTTATCAAAAACGATAAATATTTCATTATATTACAATATGAATTAATAATTCTCAACTTATAAATAATTGTCAAAATATAATTAATAATAAATTACAATAGACCCACATAATCTGAAAGAAATCACAATATACATCAACGAAATTTAATTGAAGTTACTGTCTCACACGTTCGGCCAATGAGGGCTTTTGTTTAAATGGTAAAAATTGAGGCCCGAAACTTTTAATTCAACAAATAAATATGAATTCGAGCTTTATATTTTACATTAATTGATAATCTTTTAATATAATGTATTGACTTATAGATTTTATTTTTATTTATAATATTATTTCTAATATATTTTAAATATGTAAAAAATTTAGTTATTATGTGCACGTAGAAATGGTGTGCCACAATGGCTAACTATATACAAAAGAAAAGGTCTTCATACTCCCAAGGGTGGAAAATGACAACACCGTACTAATTTTTTGTAAAGCTAAAAATTTCCTTTAATTGATAAAATGATTAACTTATTCAACTCTTCAAACTTTACACTAATTGATAAATTAGTATTTTTTTTCTTTAATATGATGAAATTAATTTTTGTATACTTTATTCTTATATAATATATATTAAAGAGTGAAATATATTTAGGGTAAGTGTTATATTCGGTCCCTTAAGTTTTTGTTTAAAATTACTTTAGTCCCCCAAGTTCGTTTCTTGACTTTAGCATCTGTAAATTTTAATTTTTATTTCAATTTGGTCTCTCTGACCAAATATAACAAATAATTTTAAAATACTCTCTCTCTCTTCAAAAGTGATAAAAAAAATATCAAAATTATAAGTAAATTTATTGAACTTATCTAATATAAAAGTATGTTAAAAAATTCTGACTATTTTACCCTTCAAAAATTCAAAATTCAGCCACATTTCCATCGAAAAATGATAAGAGAGACCAAATTGAAATAAAATTAAAATTTAAAAATGCTAAAAAGAAGAAATAAACTTAAAGATTTAAAATAATTATAAACAAAAAATAAAATATAAAATATAATATTTATCCTATTATTTATTATATATATACAAAAATAACGTGTCACAACAGTTAATAATTAAAAAAAACATCGGACAAAACGTCCTCAATGGGTTTGGTGAATTTCATGAATTAGAGACGTAGTTGTACTTTGCAGTCCCCACCCCAACACCCCAGCCCGGTTTCTACATAGGTTGCCGACCACTTTATTCCTTTTCTATTCCGCGTGATATGTGCCCGTGGACCATATGAATTATAACGGACTCTTTTTATAATATATTTCAAAGTTTTTATAGAACATTGTAATATTTTTCAAAAATTAAAATCATAAATTATAAAATTACTATGTTAATAACTTATAAACAAATTATTTTTTCTAAAAAAAAAAAAAAACTCCTGATTTATTTTTAAAATTTTAACAAACTCCTCAAATTTTGACCGTATTAAACTTAAAATAAATTTTGAAATTTTATTTTATTTTAAACACTTTTAAGAATTTATTTTAGATTAAATTATTACATATTATAAAATATATGAATTCACAATAATTTTAAATGAGTTTACGAAATATTTTTCTTATTGAGCACACGAAATTACCAACTAGTCCTCCCACCATATCAATGGCTCACTTAAATAAATGGGGAAAGTGTGTTCATTTTGTACCATTGTATTATCTTATAAATAGTTTAACAAAAAAATCAAATTAAATATATATTTAATCTGCACATGCTTTACTGATCTCTATATTGACTTGATTATTGAAGGATTTTTACGGTCAGACCTCTGCGACTTCAACTGATCTTTGTAGTTTCGAGTTACGAATCAAATGACGTGGGCGTGGGTCGAAATGTAAAAAAAATTAATTCAGGGATATGAAATGAATTTACAAATTTACTATTTTCTGGCAAATTAAGTTAAATTAAAAAAAACGGCTACTTTAATTATTATTGAAAAAGTCAGATGTGAACTCGAGGAGTCAACGAAACTTAGCCGTTGAAATTTGATAAAGTAAATAATGGAAAAGGTTTATATGAATTATTTTTTATTTAATATTTTGTATAAATTATTGTAAAGTTCAATTTATCTACTGATGAACTAAGTGTATATTACCAAAATATTGTCAAATAAAACTTGAAAGTTCAATCGACCGAAGGAATCGAATTCATTTATCAAAACCTTACGCACAAAATAAATAAATAAATAAATAAATAAAAATAATTATATAAAAAAAATAAATAAAATTATGAAATTAAATAAACATTACATAATAATCATAAAAAACAATAAAACTATTACTTTTCTCCTTTTAATTTAAAGATATATATAGTTTAATATTGTATCATTTATGCCAACTAAAATAATTTATCTTTTGTGCAATACAATTTTGTATTTGGAGTTATTATTTAATTAGTTGCTATTGAAACTATATACTAAAATAGTATTTACTCTAACTATGTGATATATATTAAATCAGTAATTATTAAAATAAAATATTTATGGATGACACAAGAATTTATATATTTATAATTAAAAGTATGAAATAAAAATAAAAGTTTCCATTGGAAACTCATAACTTTTGGTAGAAAAATCAAGATAAATGAAAATTAAATAATTTCGAAACTACTGTATATATATTTATTTTCATAAAATCAAAAATAAAATTTTTTCATAGTTTGGATGAAAACATATGAATTTCAAATCATGAATTTACTCGTTTCTTGATAGAAATTTGGAATACTATTTAGGTCAGTTTTATGGGATAAAATTTAATTAGTAGAATGAGATAGTTATAATGATAAAATTTGAACATTTCAAGTGTTGGTTTGAGTCCAAGATTGATCAACGTATAAGTGTGAATAAGACCTTTCCTCATATATTAATATGTTGTGGGTGGAAATATAATTGTTTATAAGTTTGGGGGTGGAATAGAATTTCACACAACTCTATATAAACTCCTCTAAATTTGGGTGACTCTGCTTCATCGTCAATCCCACTAGCCATGGCCTCCTCTCCGCGACTCTCTTCTTCCCTCCTCCTCATCGCCGCCGTGGCTCTGCTCGTATCTCCGGCGACTTGCCAAACCTGCGAGTCACAGACCTTCGCTCAACGCAATACCAAGTTCTCCAACTGCACAGATCTACCCTCTCTCAAGGCCCAACTCCACTGGACCTACGACCCATCAGCCAGTCCCAATCCCACTATCAGTGTCGCTTTCATTGCCCCTCCGGCGAGGCCAGAGGGATGGGTGGCTTGGGCCCTTAACCCGACCGGCTCCGGCATGCTCGGGGCCCAAGCTCTCATCGCCTTCAAAGACACCAACGGATCCGCCGTCGTCAAGACGTACAATATCTCCTCCTACAGCTCCATCGCCGAGTCCACAATCTCGTACGAGGTTCTGAGCAAGCGAGCGGAGTTCTCCGACGGAGTGATGAGGATATTCGCCACGCTGGCGCTGCCGACGGGAGATGAGAAGGTGAATCAGGTATGGCAGGTGGGGCCCTCGGTGAAGGATGGGGTTCCGGTAAAGCATGATTTCTCTCCCGAGAATTTGAACTCCAAGGGAACTCTGCAGTTGGTGAGTAAGGCGGCGGAGGAGGATAAGAACGGCCCGGCGGCGGCGCCGACGAGCAGTAACGGCAGTGGGGCCCCCGCTGGGGCACAGAGCGGGAATGATTCTGGAGGTAGTTCGAGGATTTGCGCGAGCGTCTTGGGGTTGTATGGAGCTTTGGTGCTACTTGGGGTCTCACTCTTTTTGGGTTTTTAGATGTTACTGTTTTGATTTATTTTATTTCACACTTATATCAAAGTGGAAATTATTTGTTATATTTGGTAATTTTTAAATAAATTTAGCATAGAGATTTTTTTTTTTTTCAATTTCTGTGGTTTTTTGTTATCTTCACCTTTTTGAAGAAGGAATAACACTAATTTAATTTTGTTTTCTATTCAAATACATATATGAATATAATATTATAAAGTGAATTATGGACATTAAGAATAAAGGGTGTTTGGCTAAATTTATTTAAAATATTTTATAAATTCATAGATTTTATAAAATATTTTTAAAAAGATGTTAAAATGAGTTTTTAAAATATCTAAATAAAATAAGATTATACAATTTATAAGATGTTAATAAGATAAAAATTGAATTTGTTCGCTAATGCTTCGAACTCTTTATTTTTTCAGAAGAAGCTTATAAACTTCTAAAATATTATATAATGTCCACGACTCAGCTATCCATAAACCAAGTCGTAGACAACCTTTCTTTAATTTTACTTTTCTTCAAGTAGTGAACAATGTCAACGACTTGTAATATTTTTGTTATACCATCTAAACAAATTATAATTAATACAGAAGTAAATAAGGCTAATACATGTCATATTGTTGATTCGAAATGATTCGTGTACTACGTAATATTTTTTTCATTCCATCTACATATACAAAATTATTACAGTTTGTTTATTCATTTTTTTCTTTTATAATTTTGCAATTTGAATATTAGTCTCAATTACTACCAAAATAATATTCTAGTGCTCAAGTATTCACTTGAATGTCATATCCTAGCGTACCATTTTATATGGGGTGTACTACAAAATAACAGTAGTTGACCCATAATACTTGATTCAATAAAAATTGAACTTGATTTACTGATATATTTGTGGAGTTACACTGATTAAGGCAAGCTTTGACGAAAATATTATTTTTTAAAAGTTAAATTCCCTTATTTAGGTAGTTATATCAAATTAATCCTAATTTTTTTTAAAGAAAAAATAGGGACATGTCCCTCAATCACAATCATTGATATTCCCAACATACAAATAATCTCTATGGTGTAGAGAGGGGAATGCTTAATTAAAATCATGGTTGTGCAATACATGAACTCACAGTTGTTCTGTATTTTTCCACCAAATACAAAAGTTGTTCCCATTTTCTTTGTGGGAGTTGTGATGGTATCATTTCAATTTTGCACTTTTGGACTAAAATGATTGGGATTTTAGCATCATGTTCCCACAACCAATCAACTATGCCATGTGATGCAACATCTATTTGCTTGCTTTAAACTTCCATTTCATTTTTCTTTAAATAAAATTAATAATAGCATTACTAAATCTATTTTTTTTTTTCTCAAACAAAAGACAAAAGAGACCGTTTCGACTCTAAATCATCATCATAAATTAAGACATGTTTTACGGACCATGTTTTATGAATCAAAATTTAACAATATGAGAATCAAAACATAGAGGTCATGACGTATCTTTAGTCCCACTAATCATCTCGACAAATATTTGAACCCACCTCGTGAATGTAGTAACATTCAGGCTAATTAACCATTAGAGCACAATAATTGACACTACCCCTCACTTTACTGGTTAAAATATATACATATATATATATATATCATGTGAACTCTTTGTGTGTATGTGAAGTAGTTGGTTTAAAAATTCATTTGAAAATTAAATTTAAAATTATAAGTCAATGCTCACCACATATTTTAATTCGGCCCTATACTTTGTAGTAGATAATGATTCATATAATTAAAAATTCTCAAATAAAATTAAGATTAAATTACAACAAGTTCTTCTAAAATTTATCATAATTATAAATATTTTATCATTATTTAAAAAATTACAATTACTTTTTAGAATTAACGACCACCTAACAAATACTGTTTATAGTGGATTGTCATGAAAGAGTATTTGTTAAACGACTATTAATTTTAAGAAATATTTATAAATTTTTTAATAATGAAGGGGTAATTTTAATTATTACGAATCTCATTGAGCTACCGTAATTCACTCAAAAATCAAAAGAAAATAGTTGAAAAGGTCAAGCCGAGACGCCATGTGCATTAAAAAACCTAAAAAAAATCCGAATTTTAGTCCTCAATTAATGCCCTGTGATTACTTGTCGTTTTTCCATATTTCATCGGACAACATTTGACATAAGCCCGCACCATCAGGAATAGTGTCATACTTAATTCCCCAAACGTGGTCTTACTTTTTCACTAAAAAAAGATGCTAAGATTAACACGATAAAACAAAAAAATAATTTATATAGTATACAAAGTAATTTATTAATTACTTTAAATCATTTTGGTATCTCAGTATTTTTATAAGATTGATTGCTGATTTGAATGCAACTGAAATTCAGAAACAAGAAGACGGACTCAATATCACATCCAAGAAAAATAAACAAATTTATTTTACACATGTAATTACCCAAATTTCAAAATATTCAAAAATGTTGACTATAAATATGAATGTGTGGATCGGATTATATATTAATTCAAAATTTGATTGAATATGTGTACCAGTTGATTTTGCAACAATCATAAGATGGGCAGCTAGGATTGACATGATCACAACATAGGCCACATGATGTCTCCATATGGACCATACATATGTGCAAAAATTGTCACCCTCTATTAGGTAAAAATCCAGCACACTACTTCACTCCTATAGCTAATCAACATCATTTCCCTCTTCCTTGGTTGACAATGTCAATCATTCTTAACATGCATTGATATTTGTGTATTAATTGTGTAAGTTTTTTTTATAAAATTGTACTATTTTAAAATTATTTGAATAAGCAACGTTTTGTTCACATAGTACAATTGCAACTACATAATTGTAAGATTTTGAATTATAACTATATCTCCAAGCAGTGTATTTGGAATTTTGTAAAGAATCTGATTACATAAACATCCCATATAGGTACGGGAAATGTTAATTTAATATGCTTCAGCGAATGGCTGTATAAACTTTGCAACCGAACAAAGAGTGCGCCCGTAATCACAACATAAGGTGCTTGCGAGAGGAAAGTTTTTAACTTGAGGTTTGGTGTAACTCAGACTGGCTTACACGATGAGTGTATTATACTTGTCATATAATAGATGTACAGTTTAAGAAAAGAAATCAATCACGTAGCAAGCACGATAATACTTAGACTAAGAACGTTCAAACTTAACCAGACGTGATTTGAATAAATTTTTTTCAAACTTAAATTTACTTTGTAAAAGCATCATAATGAATTGGACTAAAGTGAATAATATAAATATCAAATAATTTATATATTATATGATTGATTTGAAATTGTAAAAAATTGAATAATTTATGATAGTTCAAAGTTAGGTGGAGGCAATGAGGGCACATGGCCTTAAATGGATATACAGAAAGTGGGAAATAGGCCCATTTTTAATGTGTTGGTCACAGCTCCAATTTCGTCATCATTACATGCAAATGATGTCCAAGTTCATGATGTAGTTTTTCTAGATCAGGACATGCCACATAATATCCAAATGTCTTAATTACCCCCATGCAAAGATCAATGGTCATAAATTCTTTTAGATTTGTTTAAGGATTTCCATGTCTTAAGTCACATGATGATAGCTAGGCCATAGCATTTCGAAATATGGGTGAATTTCAATTTGCCCCCTCAATTATGTGTTTGCTATCACTTTTTGCCCTTAAATTATAATATCATGCCTTTTTGCGTCCCTCCCGGCTCCCACGAAGAAAATATAATTTATTTTTTCATATTTTGCTCCTCTTCAAAATAGAAAAAGTTATATAATATAAAAAATTTAAATTTGGGTTTAATAATAGCATGGCTTTTGTAGTTGGATTTTATGTTTAGGTGTAGTATACAAGTTATTTATTTGATACATTATATTATTTTTTAAATAATTAGTACTAATAATTATAATCGGGTAGGTCGGTTGCTGACCCTCTTTTTTTTTTTTTTATAATAGGTACAGATGACACGTTATTTTAAAAAAAAATACAAGTGCACGTCATACAATCAAATTCCGGTGATTTTTTATTGAAAAATTAAATGATGAATTGATACGACACAAGATATGAATTTCAAGAATTATAAGGTCAAAAAATCAAGATGAGGATTAAAATAATTCTAAATACAAACTTTAAATTTAGTAACTTTGATATTTTATTTCATTCTAAAAATATGAGAAAAAAATATATGTTCTTGATTTTAACTATACCTTTCTTTATATACATAACTTAAAGGGGTAAAGTGACACTACAATATAGTTGAGGGGTCAAAATGTAATTCCACCAAAGAATAATATATATGCTCAAATTGCACTAAAGGCTAAAGGTGAATCAATTAATTCTTCACCCCTTTGCCTTTTTTTTTTCTTTATGAAAAAAGATTCAATTCCTTTACTTTTTTTAGTCATACAAACTAATCCCCACTAGTTTTTAAAAGAACCCCTCCAACTTTATTCAACTTTTTGTTGTGATTTTACTATTAATTTTCTCTTAAATGTAAAATAATTATTTCAACTTTGAACCAAACAGGAGACGGAATTGTCTAAAATGTACAAATAACGTCCAGACCTGTTGGTTAAAGTGGATGTCTCATAGATAAGTACGAGGTCATGATCGGGTTCCACCAGACATGTGATATTTGTTATATTTTATGTGAGTTTATCGTAATTTATTATTTTATTATTTGTGCAATTCAGAATATATTTATGTATTATTTATTTTTGAAAATACTAATATAATGGTTAATTATTACCTCTATTTATATAATAAAGATTCATCTATAAGATATTGTCAAAAAAGACTATTGGAGTCCATACTTAAAACATGTGAACATATAGAATGAATGTAGAGATCCATTGAAGTAAGAGACCATGTGACAGATTCTACTATAAGAAATAATCTACAAGGAAAGGTAGTTTGGTTTGATTTTTAGTGTCTATTAATTAAACACTTGTAAATTTTAAAATTGTGTAGGTTTAATTTATTATTATTTTCTCAATTTATATATATAAATAAATATATAGTTAGATTAATGTATTTAAATTACACATTTTTATACATAAAAGAAAATGTATTCTTTTAACGGTTAAGGATCGATGATTTGGTTCTATTTTCGTTTTCAACTCATATTGGTCATAGTAATTATTGGTTAGTTATAAATATTTAATGTGTGGTATTAGTTTACTTTAATGATAGTTGTAGATCCATTATAATAATATTTATTTTTAGTGTTATATATTTATATTTAATATTAATATATTATTGATGATTAAAATTCATAATTTAATTGTAATCGATTCGTTAAAAAAATAAAAAATTGAATTTTACTGTTGTTTGATGTTCATGTGTTTTTCTTTTGAACTAATATATTAAAAATGTATATATATAAAATTGCACTCGTTCCTCACAATTGACGATTTGTGACACCACATTAAATTTTAAAATACCAATTATACCTTTAAATATTTTTACCAATAAATTACCTATTTATTTCAAATAGTTTTCATCATTTTTTAACTATCAATATACTGTTATATTTATCCTCTACTTTCACGCATATTCATCACTTGCCTTGTTTTTAATTATATATTCATCTTTTTTTACTTTGAAAATTTACACGACCTACTTTGTGGTTCCACTCCCACACCCATAATGAAGTTGGGAATAAAGCATCAGCCTCCAAGGAACATGAACGCGTGTTTGACAATCTAACAACTATCCTTGTAAAAAGTGGTAAACTTGTGATGCGGTCAGTCTTCCACGTCCAGAATAATTGAAAAGTGCTTAATTATTTATGTTGGGGATGAAATCATAATGAATTCTTTTACTAATTAATAGAACACGAGGACTCCTTCTTTGCTACGTGGTCGGGGGAATCAAGAGATTTTTTTACCAAGACCCTAACGATCAAGTCAGATAATAACTTCTAAAAATTAATTAAAAAAATACTTTGTTAAATAATAAATATCGTATTTGGAAAGTGTTTGTAATAATATAACAACGTGAGTTGAAAATATGAAACGAAAGTAATAATAACATAATATTTACATGATATAGAGAATCTTCAGACATCAACCGTCGCTCGAAATATGTTTCTTACAAGAACAATTTCATATAAATTACAATAAACATTCAATGATCATAAACTGTTTACATTAGAAAGTTTGTAAAGTATTGTAAAATTATAATTCGCCCCAATATTTCTTCTCTTGGCTAAGTAGAATGCTATTGTTGGGTTTGGAATTTGGATGCAAAATTGGGCCAGGTTCTACACTCCAACAAATCAAGCCTTGTCGAAATATGGATTAAAATTACTGTTATGCCCTTATGAATGTTCCATCTCTAGGAATCGTCGGAAGCAAAAATGGATTAAAAAAAGAAAAATCAAGTGACAATTTTAATATCATGACAAGTGGTACGCATTAAGCAACAAGAACACTTATTTTGTTACGATAATGAGTTTCATAATTTTGATAGTTATAAAAGTTGTTATTAACAAGAACTAGTGACGTTTGATCTTAACGTTGTTACTAAAACCTATCAATGACGAATATATAGCGACAAAAATATAGTTGTCGCTATAAATGTGCTACTGATTATCAGTAGTGACAACTTATGGAAAATTATTTTTACTTATAAGTTTTTTAATATAATATTGTACAAAACTGAAAGATTATTATTACTGAATATATGCTTTCAGTAGCAATTTTGAATTACCACTACAATATTTTGTCATTAATATTATCTTTTGTTGCACTGCACATATGGGTGAAGTATACTAAAAGGATATTGAAACAAGGATATTGAAACGGACAACATCTCACATAAAACTAGGGATGACCTATACCCATTCAGTTTGGGGCAGATTTTTAATCGAGTCCCATAGCGAGTTTCGGGTGTATCACAAGTCGACAGCATCCTTAAAAAACATCAAATTATATATTTTTTAAAATTAAAATAGACAATATTTCGTATAAAATACTAAATACGACTCACAAACACGCGTCAAGTCAATTGAAGAAAAAAAAAAAAAAAAGCACGTTTTGAGGGAAGGGCACAAGGAAGATTTGGACAAAAAGACATGAGCATAATGAAAGTGAAAGTAGTGGAGTGGAAAGGAGAAAATTATGATAATGGGAGGGACCAACAACAACACAGACTTCTTACCAAAACACTCTAAAACTGAACTGATATGGACTTCACCCAAACTACTACAGTTGAAATCAGTTTCTTCCACTTGTGTGCTCAAGTCTTGGACTTTTACATCTTCAAAATGTATCCCTTTTCTCTTTTACTTGCTCCCAATTTTTCTTCATGTTCCCATTTATGATCACCTTACCATAAAATATCATTTCACACTTCAATTATTATTATTATTAAGGGTTTTTTTTTTTAATTTTCGTTTGTAGTTGGGATTTTTTTTTATTATAAAATAAGTATTATTGTCGCTTAGTTATTATTGTACATTTGTCACTAATAATTCGTATGATCTTTTTATCGTTAATCATAATTACTGACATCTTATATGCAAATTTTGTCACCAATATAATAAGGATCATTACTTCGACAAAATAAGAATTATTTTTATTTACATATAAATTAATATTAATTCTTTAGAGTTTTTTCACACTAATCTCTCTCTCTCTTTTGGCAATGATTCCACATTAGTGAATGAAATCATTTGTTTAAAATACATTTGTCATCAGTGAATGAAACAAAACAATTAAGAACATATTATTTGTAAAATACTATGAATATAGTAAAAATTGATAAATAAGTGTTACAATGAGTGATTATTATTTTAATTATTCATAATCAAGTTGCTTTGGATACCATGGCTAGGGGTATTATAGTAAAATCACATCACAATAATGGTCCACCATAAGAACAACTATCATGCAAAAGTTGGATTCCATATCAGGCTTCACAATTAATGTTTGATCAATTTTCCTTTTAAATTTCTCAATAGGTAATTACTGGTTCGTTTAGTTCAAATTAGAGGAAATAAGAAGTGAAATGGGGAGGGAGAAGGAAAGAATAATAATTTTCCTTCAAATTGTTTGATATGCTTTGAAGGGGAGTAAATCTCAAATACTTTATCTTATTTGGTACGAGTAAAACAAATTGAGAAGAAAAAATTAATTTTTATAATTTTATTAAATAATCCTTTTTTTGATCTTGTATTAGGAAACAATTGAATTAATATTATACTAATATAATTTAGTATATCAAAAAATAAAAACCTTATTAATGAAAATATTTATGAAATAAGAACAAGGATATTTTTTATTAATAAAAATATTTATTAAAATAAGTATTGTTAACAAACTGTTTAATTTAAAATAGAATAAAAATTACTAACAATTTTTTCAACTAACGAATTCGAATTCAAACATCATCGCTTTTGTTGGTCTAAATAAAACTTTCTATATCATCTCCGGATGCATTGAAGAAGACAATGCAAAGAAGACACGCATTTTCAATGATTTTGTTATCTTTTCTCTAGCAATTATGTACGGTATTATTAGCAGAAAGGAGAAAAAAATTAAAAGAAAATTACATATAAAGATATATATGGATAATAGAGTAAATAAAAATAAAAATTATATTTTTTTGTCTTTTTGATTTTATACTTTTACTTTTTCACCCAATTCCGGGCAGAAACAAAATTGGACTTCACCTACATTTATTTCTCATAACTAAAATCAAACTATCTCTTACACATTCATTTTTTACTTCCAATTCTCTTATACTTCCACTTTTCACCCCAATCAGACACACTCTACATTCAATATGTGTGTATAATTTAAGTTTAATTATTTTGATTTAGTTGTGTGAGAAAGAAGAACAATAAAACAAATATCTGATCGTAATTATCTTAAATAATTTTTATTAATTTTAGATATGTACACATAAAATTGAAAAATTATAAATACGATCATTTTTAAATAAATATAAATATGTTTTAAGGTAATTTAATCAATATACATTTTAACAATAAAAAGTTATTACTCTAACCACTCAAATTTACTGAATATTATATAGATATCGAGCGTAAAAATATCAAATAATGAGAACTAATTTGTTCCGCCATGGCATAATCTATACCGATTGTTGTTTTCACAGTCAATGCATATTTCAGGGGGGGGGGGATGCATTTTGAGTAGAAAATAATTCAAATAATAGGCAGGAAGATGAATCTTGGCATCTTTGGTAAGAATAAATTAAATTTTTAGATCGAAAAGACGGACAAGAATCCCAGAAAAGGCGTTTGCACATGATTCTCGTACACACAAAACTTGCAAACTAATAAAGGCCAGCATGTGCCCAGTGACAACCCATCTCATATCTATACTTATATTCAGACATACATTATACAAGCAGGAGTTTTGAACGTTGCCAGCCTTGATTCATTCACCTATTCAAACCGGCATTTGCATATGTATCTTACCTTAAACACACCATTGAACTAGATAAATCATCATAGTACAAACTTTAAATAATAATGAACTCGAGTTCGTATGTATATGCGGTATGACACACTAATCACGAAAGCTATTTGTACATGGAAGTAAAGGGAGGAAAACGGTCGACTGCGGCAGCGCCAACTTAGTATTTTCTATTGCAGAAGGGTATTTCATCTCATATTACACTTCATATATGTCGGCCATATGTATAAATCCACGTCATTTGTATATATAGAGAAATACCTTATACACGTGGCGTGCATATATGCAGGATGATATAGATATTATGAGATGTAGTACCGATTTGCAGTAGAAGATCTGGCCGGGCCGGTTGTCACGTCAAGAAAGTGAGGGAAAGTGATGGATGTTGATCATGGAGCCAGACGTTCTTGCCTGCTATGTCCGTTGTTGAAACCGTCGTAGGGCTTCGTCGACTCGCTCGACTTCTTCCTCCGTAGAACGACAATCCATGTGATGGCTTCCAACAACAAGGCAATCCCTCCAAGAACGGCAATCACGATGATGTATGCGTTTCTCCACTTGGCCTCTGGCTTCAATATATCGAAGCCTTTGAACACATTGATGATGCCAAGTATGATGATCGTGTATCCAAATCCATGGTGGTAGATGTTCCAGTAAAACCGGTACTTGTGGTCCTTTTTTGGCCTCAACAACAGGGCGAATATCTATACAAAGAGACAAAAGCAGAAGAACCATACATCAGCAAAAACACAGCATCCAAGTAAGTTCTTTCAAACAGCCACTTGATGAAACTACTCAATCACACAACAACGTCACTCATAAACATGTTCACTACACAAGGCTGTCGAACCTCTTTTCGGTTGTGCTTCTCCCACATATCAACAAGCATGAAACGACAAAAATAAACAAGGTTGTCTATTCTTGCAAAGTTTTAACTGTTAAATTTGGCCACATCTTATTGCAACTTCTGTAGCCTTCTCCAACATCACAAATCCCATTCATGAATTGAACCAACAAGTCAAGATTAAAGTCACATGAACTAAAACCATTATGATCTAAAGTTCAATCCAACTACAAGGTAATCGTGAGAAAAACTACCTGCACAGTTGCTAGAGCAAAGAGTGCAATCCCAATGTTACGATGATTAGAATAGGTAATGCCTTTAGATTGACTGCCAAGCTTAAGACCGGTTCCCCAGCCAGCCACTCCGATGGCATACGCTGAAACCTGGCAGAAAACGTGAAGATAAAACCAGGCAGGATCGGCAGAAGGAAACGTCCTCAGGTATCTTGCAATGATGATACCGATTGGAAACATAATCCCCCAGCTAACAACGTTTAGTACTCCATGAATCTGAGGCAAATATCATAACAGTTAGTACTAATTTCAACATCAACAATTAAGCAATCCCCATAGCCAGAGTAGGGAAATATGTCATGACCAAAACTAACAGTGTATTACATGGTTTCTCTTCACAGTTTACTCAGCTAACAAGAATTTACAAAATCTGAATACTTTTCCACCTATTAATACATGGGAAGATTTTTTTTTTTTTTTGGTAAAACAAAGAAAATATTCATCTTCATGGGAACATCAACACATTTTTTATCAAACCCCTTTTTTTTTTTCATATTATATCTATGAATTCCTAGAATATAACTGATGCAACATCCATGGGAAATTCTTGTATAGAAGTGAATAGTATCATGAAAGAAACAATTACTAGAAAATTCAAAAAGGGAAAAGGGAAAGAAACTCACATTTCTCTTCTTGGTTCTAGAGTTACCGCCGGCGCCAGCAGTGCTTTGTCCTCTCAATAAATCAAGGCTACCTTTAGAGTTCAAGTTTTCCGGCTGAAACTCGTGCTTATCAGGCACCCCGCCGGTGATGGAGGGACCCACCTGCCATACTTGGTTCACTGTCGTCCTCCCTTTCTCCGGCAACACTATGGTTGCAAAAAGCCTGATAACCCCGCCGGAAAACTCCGCCGACGATTCCTTCACCTCGTACCAAACCTTGGACTCCGTTAACGGGCCGTAAGTCGAGACGTTGTATGTCTTAACGGTCATTCCACCCCTGGGATCCCTGAACGCGATGAGGGCCTGCGAGCCCACCATGCCGGTGGCAGTCGGGTTGATGGCCCATGAAACCCATCCGTCGGGACTGGGCGGGGCGGCGACGAACGCTATGGAAAGGGTGGACTGGGCCGAGTCGTAGGCCCAGTGGAGGTAGGAGTTCAGGGAGGGGAGGTCGTTGCAGAAAGTGTAGAGCCTGTTGCCGGTGAAGGTCTGCGATGTGCAGGTGGCCGACTGTGACGGTGAGAATAGAGAAAGCGATGTTAGGAGAAGGAAAGACGCCAGGAGTTGAGAGGAAGACGCCATTGATGGAAAGAGAGAGAGCAGAAAATAGAAAGTGCTGTAGTGGGCTTTCAGTATACACAGTAAAGATTGTGGAAAAGTTGAAGATATATGCTCAGGGTGGGGTATTTCAGGAAGATTGGGTTAAGGACATGTTTGGTGAGAGGAAAATTAGGGGGGGGGGGGGATTAAATCTTTCACTAATTTGTTATTATTCCTTTTATGATCCAAAATTCCATCTCAATTTATATTTGGTCAAATTTAATTAATTACAAAATAAATAAATTTCAATTCAAATTAATTTTGATCAGACCTAAGAAAATAATAATAATAATTTAATAGTCACTCGCAAAATTATAAATTACTCCAAACCTTTTCCTACCACAATTGAATAATAATATGCTTTCCCAAATTTGGAAATATGATAGCCATATGCAATTTTACTACAATTATTTTCAAACCCTTTTCCAACTATAGTAAATTAAGCTACATTTTTCAAATTAAAATCAAACAACAAATTAAGCACCTTTCTCAAATAAGAACATGATGCATTAAATATGTTGACAACGAAGATATTGACACTGAGTAAGCAAGAAATGACAAAATTTACTATAATTGAATTGAATAGACTTATATAATTTATCAATTATTGATCTGAAAATCACATATGTAGACACACGGATCCATGTATATTCTGACATACTGTTATATATACGGGCAAACACAATCCAACGACTACACATTTACAACATAAGATATGGCTCTTCAACCCCTCATGTTTTATACTATGATCCCATCGAACTTAAAGCATCATATGACTTTTAATGAAAAGTCATTCTAACAAACTTAATGTGTATTAATTTTCAAACGAATCAATTGTTTTAAACCAATGAACTATAGACTGTTCGTGTAATCTTGGATCATATTTTCAATAATCATCTCGAATATTAGTGTAAATATTTTATTTTTAAATATATTAATTTATAAGTCAAATCGAAATATTAAACAGGTTTCGAAAATGAAGACTCCATATCCAACCACAACCTTTGTACTAAATCAATTTCAATAATCATGTAATAGAAGCTCATCTCAAACATAAAACTGAAGACCCATTTACCAATTAAATGCTAAATGCAAGATAATTATTAGGTATGATTCTATTTTAATAATAATTATTAATTAAATATTTTATCAGATATTATAATTACTGATTGTCATTAGATGTAAATTTTTAATATTATAGATATAATTAATTATTTAATAAATAATAATTCATCGCATCCACTTAAAAAAAACAATGTAATTAATTAGTAGACAATTTAATCCAAGCTAGTGGCGGAAACACCGAATTAGATTATCCCTCCTGCCAAACACACCTCGACCGGAAACAGCCATTCATGTCTGGTGTACATACTTGGGCCAATCAAGTGTGGCCACGTAAGGAGTTAGGGGGAAGAAGTGGGCGTCTCAAGCACATGGAGCCAATGAGGTGGAGTGAGCAAGGTGCAGGCAACCACAGCAGAACAATCCTCCCCCGGCAATCCGGAATCTCGGAGTAAATTAGAATTAAAATTCTTGTATTTTGTCACGTTAAAGATTCATACTCCTTTCTAAATTAATTAATTCCTTATTTCTTAATAATTATTATTCAATTTTGTTATTATAATTTGTAACCATCACAGTGTTGAAAACGTCCCTTTCTCCACCAACGATGTCTTAACATAATAATTAATATTAAAATTCTATTG
The DNA here is from genome assembly GCF_026168435.1 of Sesamum indicum. Lineage (NCBI taxonomy): Eukaryota > Viridiplantae > Streptophyta > Magnoliopsida > Lamiales > Pedaliaceae > Sesamum > Sesamum indicum. Next base: position 4,074,812 of record NC_142665.1, on the reverse strand, counting down.
TAAGTTAGGTGCATTTAAGTTTCATAGAGTGTATTGTGTTTATCTAATTTTATATGAATTTATTGTTATTTGACATGTCAGTACGTAGATTGAATTAATGTATTGTTCAATTTATCGAGAAATTAATATAATTATGTAAAAAAAAATATCCCTTTCTATATATTTAAATTTAAAATATAACAAATAATGAATCGATAAAAATTCAATGTTTAAAATTAGAGAAAAGAAGTGCAAAAATATAAAGATTTTATTAGATATAGAAATTAATTTAGATTGTATTTCTGCCTAATTGATCTGAAATGTCTCCCTATCTTTTGCACAAAAATAAATATCGTGCATTTATTTAAATTAAATAAAAAATTATTATTTTTTCTATGCAGCAAAATAAAAATTAAAATGATATCTAAGTCCGCGCAATCGAAACAAGAGATAACTATTGTGCCTTAAAATAAATACACAAAAAATTATAAATAATTTAAATTTTATAAATACTGCATGAATAAATATAACTAAATGAAATATTTGATCTGATTTGAATTTAGATTAAGAGGGTGTTTGAACGAGCTTATAAGTCTTAGAATACATGAAAGCTTATAAAATAAAAAAATAGAGTATGATAAATATATTTGTTTATATTTATTTTCATTTATTCTCATTAATTTTTTTATATATTTATATAAATATGTTTTTTAATTATTGATTTTATAAACTAGTAATATATAATTTTCAGAATATTTTGATATGACATCACTGAATGTTATAAATCAATAATATAAATTTAATTTTAATTTAAACAAAATTTATATTCGTTTTGATACAATTAATAATTAAAAAGAATATTCATTTTTATCGAATAAAAAATATTAATTTAACACAACTAACAACATAAAACACAATATATCAATAAAATCGCATGTATTTTTTATTTTCACATGAAAATTTACACAAAATTGAAAACATACATTAATTACTGAAAACTGAAAATTAAAATGGAAACAAACGGAAAGGTCTTAATATTTTTGTTTTATTTTGTATAGATATTTTTATAAAAAAAGCAAAAAGAAGAAATTATTGAATGATTGAGATGTATATATACGAAAAAGATACGGAGTATAATACGAGTAGTAATAGAGATATGGATTGGGGCATATACCCTTCACATTCCATTCCAACACCAAAATAGGCCAAAAACCCCGCGTGCCACCAGATAACCGCCAGATCCTCCTCCCCTCCCTCCCGCAAGTCCTGGCTAATTCCAATTAGGGTTTTGCAGATTGCATTTGCATGGGTAATGGAGACGCTGCAGAGGAGAGTGGAGACATGGATCAGAGATCAGCGGACCAAAATCCTCAGAGTGACGTGGCCGCCGCCTTGGAGGATGGCCGTGAAGTGGCCGTGGCCCAACGGCCGCCGCCAACAGCAGAAGAAGATTCAGGAAGAGTTGGAGGCCAGGAAGAAGCAATTGCAGGAGTTGTGTAACGCCGTCAAGGCGGAGACGCTCTCCGATTTGCAGGAAATTCTCTGTTGCATGGTCCTCGCAGAGTGTGTCTACAAGGTGCATTGTTCTTTCGTGTTCGGTGGAGATTGTTGATCTTGATCTTCAAGTTTGATTGGTGATTTTAGAAAGTTTAGGGGAAGTTTTATAGTGATTGAGTTTGTGAGCGGTTTTGTTTTATGGTTAAAATTGGGAGAACTTGAAGGAGGGCTGCTGCTCTTTCGCCTTCCTGCTCGCCATGCAATGTTTGATCTTATTCTTGACCTTGTTGCTGCGGAATAGACAGGCCTGTTTTTCTTTGTTACTTCTTTTAGTTTTGAATCGTTGGAAAGCTTACAGTATGATGGAACACACATTTAAATTGAAGGCTTAATATTTATTAATCAACTTTTGCATAAGTTTTGACATTATTAATGGATTTGTTGTGTCTTCTTTTGCCGTTGAACAACTTTAGTAATTTTTTGCTATCTATGTTGAAGTAGTCTGTTAATACGAACCATCTTCAGCTGGGAGAGATATGCATGGGGTGGAAAATGGAGAAAAGCATTCTTCTGTGCTTTGTCCTTGCCAAATACCACTAGAGATATTGGGAGGACCCAACGGATAAGTTTCACAAATGTTATTGGATATAAGTTTTGTTTAAAAAACAGCTGAAGGTGTGCAAAATGATATTTGAATTTTAAACAAATCAAAAAGTGAAAGCTGTGGTTGAGTAAAATTTCGTTGCATGGGGATCTTTCATGTTAGTTCCCAGAATTGGGTCTTAAAGTAATGTAACTCTGTCTTTTTGTGCTAGCTGCTTTTGTATTGGACCATAGATAATACTTTCCAATTCTTGATATTGATTCTCATCATGATAGAGACCTGCTGCTGAGATGGTTCGAGCAGCGAACAAATTTAAGGCTGATTTTGGAGGGCAAGTAGTTTCTCTGGAGCGGGTCCAGCCATCTTCGGATCATGTTCCACACAGGTGTTCGAATGAAATATTGGTTATGCATGTTCAAGATTTACCTTATTTTTTGTTTGAGTCTACCCTTTACTGTTAAGTGTGTAGTATTAGTTTGATTTATCTGATGGCTTGTTTGTTGTAATCGAATTTTTACTACTCGTGATCATGGTATGCACCATGCGAGGACATATTAGAAGATTTGTCAAAAAGGAGCATATATATGGTCTATTATGTTGAAACTTGTGCATGAAAGTTTGTTAGGTTCTACTGGAAAGTAGTGGTCAAATTCAGAAAGTGAGAAGCTTATGTAACAATATATTGTGAGATAAAACCTGAAGTTAACATCTAGATGTTCATGCGCTGGATGCTGCTTTCTTTATTGTTTTGCACCAGGCCTCTTTGAATCACACTAAAGACAAATAAATGATTGAAAGCCCTTTCATGTTCCATCATCATATGTAGAACCTAGACCAGAAGGAGATTAGTGTGTATAGGAAAGAAGGCTAAGAATTAGTGGAAGGAAAGGTAGTTGGTGCATTTCATTGACTAGCCCATTTGTCTTTCTGTTCCTTGCTCTGTAAACGAGTTTTGCCTCTGGTTTCTTGAATTATGTCTCTCTCCTTCATTGATTTGGAAAAAGAATCCTGTGTTAGCTCCTCTGAAGCTAGAGTGTGATGATAATTACACTGACAGGGTGGCTCATAAATATTTTATGCTTGTATATAGAGCATATAGTTAGTGTTACAGATATCAATAATATGTTTAAGCATATAATATCCTCCCCCCCATTGTCAAACTTTACTTAGTACATAAAAATGATTATGTTGTCCTTTGTCTTAGCATTGTGATTTATTATTTTGTAGGTATCTATTAGCTGAAGCAGGAGATACATTATTTGCTTCCTTCATTGGGACTAAGCAATACAAGTAAGTATGATATGTAAACTTTTGGTCAGCTATTTATCTTTCTTCTAAAATCATTTTTGGAATTGTATTTTACTTTCTCTTGCCGCTACCTGTTATAAAGGGATGTCATGGCTGATGCAAATATATTTCAAGGTGCCATATTCCACGATAATGCAATGGCAGAAGGTAGTGAGACTGAATCTGCAGAATCTGGCAGTCATGATGATGGGGGGAATGGCTCGAGACACATGGAAAGCAACCCTACACAAACAAAATTTACAGCTAGGCCTGCGGTCCATCGGGTACTGGAGGCACTCTCTAGCATTTGTTTTTGAGAGTGATTTGTCAAATCCATGATCTTTAAGGGATGTTTTTATTTCACTGCCAGAGCATGCGTTCTTAGTTCTCCTTTTATGGTTAATATTTGTTCTACTGTCATTAGGGATTTATGTCTCGCGCTAAAGGAATACCTGCACTGGAGTTATACAGGCTAGCACAGAAAAAGAGACGAAAACTTGTGTTATGTGGACATTCACTTGGTGGTGCAGTATGTCCTTTTTTATTCTTCAACTAATTTACTTTAGCTGTAGTTACTCGGAATTATAAGGACTATCCCTTTGCCTATAACTTGTTCAGGTAGCAGTGTTGGCCACCCTTGCGATTTTGAGAGTTATCGCTGTTACCTCGAAAGAAACTGAAAGGGTCCAGGTGAAGTGTATCACGTTCTCCCAGCCTCCAGTAGGAAATGCAGCGCTTAGAGAGTATGTTTTATACTGTGTTTTTAGATGTTTTCTTTAGTCAAATTTGTGTTATCAACCTTCAGTACATGTTTTCTTGCAGCTATGTTAATGGAAAAGGATGGCAGCAGTATTTTAGAACCTATTGCATTCCTGAAGACTTGGTGCCTCGAATATTATCTCCAGCATATTTTCATCATTACAACTCTCAGAACCCCTTGGGTCCTAATGTTGAAACTTCACCATCAGTGTCAAAATATAGGGAAGGAATGGAGAAGCAGAAGCCAGAAGTATTGAAAGAGAGTGAAGGAGAGCAATTGGTTTTGGGTCTAGGTCCTGTGCAGAACTCATTTTGGAGACTTTCAAGACTTGTTCCAATAGAAGGTGTTAGAAGACAGATCTATAAATATTCAGGGAGAAAAGTTGATCCAGTTGAAACTTCTGTTTTTACTGATTCTGCTGCAACATCATCAATTGATGATATAGTTACCGCTCCCCAGTCTCTGGAAATTGAAGAGGGTTCTGATGGCATTTCTCTCCGGCCTTTACCTGAAAAGAATGGCGAGATTTCTGCAGGAGTGAAAAATGAAAAATCATCTGGAGATAGTACCAATGGCAGTGGGAACAAGAGGGTATGGCGCCGCATGCCTTCCTTACCTTCATATGTACCTTTTGGCCAGGTAAGATCAATCAATTTAGTTGCCTTTTCCATGGCTGTTGTATTATCATAGGATGGCTGCTTTTGATGAGAAGAACTTAATGGTGATTTACTAAATATATGCTATTCAAAGCTTGTGCTACTTGTATCTGTTGTAGTCTTACTATTTGATTCCTTATCCAATTCTCTTATGCATTTTTTGACAGCTTTATCTTTTGGGAAATTCATCAGTGGAATCATTATCTGGTTCAGAATACTCAAAATTGACGTCGGTAGGATTGCTACTTATTCATCTATGCTTTTATTGCTGCTTCTCTTTATCTCATTCCTTAGTAGACTTCAGTGGTACATGCAATTATGTGTTGTACCCAGTTTCATAATCCTTTCATCTTTTCTCTTACTAATGGTAAATTGCTATTTTCAGGTTAGATCTGTAATTGCTGAAGTAAAAGAGCGTTTTCAATCACATTCAATGAAGTCGTACAGGTCCCGGTTTCAAAGGTAATATATTTCTGCTTTGGTTTTCATGTTCTTATTTATATCTCAAGCAATAAGATGGAAGTGCATGAGGATTGGCCTTTTTGTGCCCCGAAAATTAAAACAATTAGTTATATCCCATCGCCCTTGGGTCCCTGAAATTTCTTGATGAAAAAGTTTGTTTAGCCCCCGATTTGAGATTCTGATGCATGTTACATTAATTGCCTTTCTTTTCATCATTCGGGATTGTAGACTTCTACTTGCTATTATATCTGTTGTTCTTCAATAACGGAAAACCTGAATGATTCTGCAGACAATATGAATTTCTGAATCCAGCATCTTTTAACTAGTTCTGTCTCTTTTCCTAATTACTCTGTGACCTTTTAATTTCATTATCTTGAGACTGTTTGGTATCCATGTGATCAGAATATAAACTCTAGCTCTTTTTCTTAACTTATGATTTATTGTTGGTTGCTAACGATCATGATATTGATGTGCCGGTCTTTAATACTTTCCTACCTTGCATTTAGTTTTACCAGTGTTTCTTCATTTAACATGTGCCTCAATCAGTCTTAGTAAAATTGGTTATTTCTCTTTTATATAATTTCGTCATAGTTGTTATCACATTGTTATTTCTTACAGAATATATGAACTCTACATGAAAGAAAATGCATTTTCGTTCTTGGGGCGAGAGCAAGAGCTGCAATTCCCACAATTACAAAAATGGATGGGAATTTCAGTCGCTGGTACAGTGGAACTTGGGCATATTGTTGAATCTCCAATTATTCGCACAGCTACTTCTTTGGTTCCCCTTGGATGGACTGGTATTCCATGTGAGAAGAATGGAGACCCTCTTAAAGTAGACATTTCTGGTTTTGGATTACATCTATGTACATTGGTTCAAGCTCGAGTAAATGGGAAATGGTATATTTCTCAACCTGTTAGCTGACTAATGCTAATGTTCATCCTATTTTGTGTTGCAAATACTTTGCTAGCTGAACCCTTCCTTTTGTTCTTTCTTTGATCGTTGCTCCTGATTAATTTATTTTTGTATGTCATGTGAATTCAGATTTTTACAAATAACTCAGTACCATCTTGAGGAAAAACAGTACTTGCAGAGTTTAATACTTCAAACTTAATTACATTTTCCTTTGACCTCAGCATTTAACTTGCTGATGCTTAGAAACATTATTCCCCTCATTCATGTTTAATCGTGCATTTCTCTCAGTGATTTGAAAACTTATCATGGATGCAAGCAGGTTTCTTCCCGTGAAACGGGAAGAATCTGCACTCTTCGGTCTAGTTTCCAGGCATTGTAGGCATATTGTGCATTGTTCTTCCTAAAAAATTGGTCTTAGTTATCAAAGATGTAAATTGATGTTTCAAAGGATATTAATTGTATGCATGCAGCTGAAAAGATTGAATTACTAAAAAGGAAGGTTGGAAGCAAACAGTGGAAAAGAGATCAGAAGGATCTTATATTGTGATGCCCTCTTAATACTTTAGAAAATACATGAGAAAGTAAATAAACTATTCTCCTGGGAATGTGATATCTTATGTGATGGTGAAAGCTTCCAATTAGCTGCATTATTAATGATCAACCAAACATTCTGAAGTTAAGTCTCATACTAGATGCATTTTTATTCAAAAAGATGTATGCTGTGTGAGTTATTAGTTTACATATACGACAAAATTGCCATTGCAAATATGTCTTCAGTGGTCCAATGTTCTGTATCTAAATTTTCCCGGTATATACGTATATTGTAGCAAGCTGACAGTCCACTGATCAAGGTAAGATGCTGCAAGAGTGCTTTGAGGTTGTTTATGTCTCAGTTCTAAATTATTTATGCCAGTTTCTATGATTATACAATTTTGCTACCCTTGCAGGTGCACAACTACTGTGGAATCTTTTCCTTCTCCGGCGCTATACTCTCAGCAGCATGAATTGCAACCAGAGATGCAGAAGATGCGAATACGGGTTGGTGCTCCATTGAGACGACCACCTAAACATCAAATACTGGAGGATGGCTTGATGCCTGCATTTCTCTCAATTGATCAGAGTTCTGTTGATCTGAAGTTGAAACAGAATAAGTCTACAGAAGTGGTGGATAACTTCGTCAATCCTGATGGTCTAAGTGATTTTGTAGTATTTTGTACAACTGATTTTTCAACTGTCGCAAAAGAGGTTCATGTTAGAACCCGTAGGGTGAGACTAATTGGCCTTGAGGTAATATAAACTATAAAATTTTCACGCATTCAGTGGCTTAGGTTTTGCTTTCATGCATAAAGTGAAACTTATGTGTCATGCAGGGTGCTGGTAAAACCTCTCTTCTTAAGGCAATTTTGGATCAAGGAAGAACTAATGGCATTTCAAATGTCGAGACTTTCCCTATGGATGTTGACATTCGAGAAGGTATTGCCGGTGGTTTGCTCTATTCAGATTCCACAGGAGTAAATTTACAGGTTTTGTTCCTTTGACTTAGCTCATCTTCGACTTGTGTGCACAGATTATTGTTTTCTAGGTAATTACTTCATGAATTTGCTGTTGGCATTTCCGATTCAAGTGGCAAAACCAAATTTATATGTGCTCATAAGCTTTTTGATTTTCAACCATTTCATAAACAAGAGGACAGTCAATTTCAGTATCATTATTGTCAGATATGTGATATTTCCTGAATAATTTGATTGGGGTTTTATATTGCAATGCCTGCTGGCTGACAGTTTCAGATATGAGCAAGTTTTTTGTGCGATTGAGCATGAGAGATAGCTCTTAGTTATGTTAGGAAGAAATGACAAGAATAGAGAGTGAGTATGGTGGATCCACAAAATTCACTCCCTTAATCCACTTGGCTGCTTTCGCCTTTCAACTTTTGTCTATGTAGTTTATCTTAAAATCACATTCACAATCCTAAGATGCTTCGAGTGTGCTTATGGTCATGGAATATTCATATCCTCTTAGAGCTTTTCGATCAACTCCCTGTGTGCCTGTGGACATTTTAGACCGTTTGATTACTAATTTATTTATTTCTTGATGATATTTCTTACCTTTGAGGTTGTGTAGGTTTTGAACTGTTGTGTGAAGCCCTTGATTTTAAATTTTATCCTGTCATAACAAACTAAATTTATCGGTTTTAGAAATTGTGGTTGAATTTGGATGGACGGGTTTTGAGTTGAGGTATGCTTTTGCAATTAAGGATTTAAATTACTCAACATTTGGTGAGATTGAAATCAATTATGATGATGATGGAGAAAATTGGTCAAAATGGATGCTCCAGGATTTGAAATGCATTGTAAATTTGAAATTACTGAGACAAACCCAATGATGACTTTTGGTTCCATTTTTTCAAAAAGGTTGTTTCTTCTTACAAAGAAAATCAAACATATCCCACTTTCCGAACCTCTTTCTTCAAAATTATTATTAAAAAAAATCCTATTTGTTACCATACATATGTGTATATCAATTGTTATTATGTGTTGTATATATATATATATTCTTTGAGTAAGTCTTTTGTATATGGCTGGATACATATTTGAAGCATTTCAGCAATGAAAGTATATTATATATATAATATATATACACACACACTTACACACACACATTTCAAGCTTTAAATGCTTCACATGACCTAAAAATAATTTGAACATGCATTACCTTTTCCAATTCATTTTACACTCCTATCTTCAAATCCATTCTCACAAACACACATCAATCATTCTGTAAAAAGCCCAAAATCGCAGATGGATATTTTATGAATTTGTAAATTGTAAATCTTAATTATTGACCAAATTACAAAAATACCCTCTATAGTTCAAAATTGCAGTATAGCGCCCTAACTAGTGACTGCTAGGTAACACCTAGATGGTTGGTGGTAATGAATGAGAACTCCGGCAACTACTGTTGTCAAATGTCTTCCACATAAAAAATGAAAAAAAAAGGACTGGACATTGGAACATTACCGAAAAGATGCGCACTCAATTTGTCCCCAATTCAAACTTTACAAGATCCTGAGTCAGTGAGCTTCATCTAACCAAATCAGACCCCAAAAGGATCCAATATATTGTCATGATCATGTGGCATCAATGTCCTTCAACTAAAGGTTCATATTACTTAATTTTGACCCAAATAAGCGTAGAAAGTAGGAAAGGAAAAGAAAACGTAGTATTTATTTTGATATTTCCACATCTCTATATATAGTGGTGGAATTAAAATATAACTACAACTTAGTGGATAACAATAAAAGATACCTATCTAAAACAAATAAGAAACAATATGCGCAAATCCTAAATATTCTAACACTCCCCCTCAAGTTGGAGCAAATATATCAAGCATGCCCAGCTTGTTACATAAAATATCAAACTGCATTGCTCCCAAAAGCGTTGGTAAAAGTATGTGCTCTTTGCTCTGAAGGAGTAAAGGGAGTGCATATATTCTGACTCATGACAACCTAGCAAACAAAGTGACGATCGACCTCAATCGTATGATTGGTGAGTTTTGGATTTTTGCGGTGCCAAGCATATCATTCAGTCTTTGTCCGAACTTAGGGGTCAGGTACGAACATTCTTGCAGTCTATGTTGATGGTATTTTGACCACCGGTAGTGAGTTGGAATAGAAGAGGCCAAGACATACCTACGAAAGCACTTCGTCACTAAAGGTTTGGGGATTGAAATTGCTCATAGCAAGCTTGGGATCTCTCTATCTCAGAGAAATATACTTGTGATCTCCTTCAAGAGGCAGGCTTACTTGGCACTAAACAGGTGGACACTCCTATGGATTCTAATCTCGATTTTTGGAATGACGATATTATTTGGAAGACAAGACAGAGTATAGAAGACTTGTTGGCAAGATAATCTACTTAACTCGGCTTGCTATCTCCTTTGCCATTGGCCTAGTTAGTCAATTTATGGATAAGCTAGGATCAGTTTATTGGGAAGTTGTTCTAAGGCTCTTGAACTATATAAAGGCATCTGCTGGTAAAGGGTTATTATTCAAGCGACATGGACACGTAAAGATAAAAGCTTATTCTGATGCAGACCATGCTGGGTCCAAGATAAGGAAATCTACTTCTGGATATTGCACCTATGTTGGTGGGAACCTTGTGACTTCACGTAGTAAAAAAAAAATTATAATAGAGGCTGAATATCGGGCTATAGCTCCCACCACTAGTGAAGTTTTGTGGTTTAAAGAATCTGCTGAAAGAGCGGCAGGGCAAGTGGAGATGAAGGGTCGACGAAGGTGGCAGCTGAACGACCTAATGCGAACGTTGGGGTTGGCGGCGGGGCAGATGTGGTTTTGGGTAATTAGGGTTTAGGTCTCTCTCTTTTTTTTTTCCTTTTCTTTTTTTAAAGAAATATATATATATATATATAAATAATTTCTTTCTCACTTCTTTTGTTTGAACCTGCTCTTGTACCATGTTGAAAGTAGGAAAGGAAAAGAAAACGTAGTATCTATTATTGATTATTCCACCTCTATAGATAGTGGTGGAATTAAGTAATAACTACAACTTATTGGATAACAATCAAATATGCCTATCCAAAACAAATGAGAAAAGATATGCACAAATCCTAAAAATATTCTACCAATAACATTCATTAACATTCATCACAAACTGCAGTTGATGATCTTATTCGTCCAAAAAACCATATCAATTTCTTATAGAAGTGCTAGAAAAGGCCCATCTTCATCCCCCCAACCTTCATAGCAGTCTCCTGTCACTTTTCGCGGCCCCAGTCCTCAGCCTCTATTCTTTCATTACATTGACTCCTCAGACATCCTAAAATGTCTCAGAAAATATGGTGGAGCTTCTGACTGGCAGTTGTCGCCCACAGCTGTTTCCAAACTTGGCCACCATATCAGTGCTTGTAAACTTTTCAGCTTAGCTTAATTTCTCATCTTCACTGCACATGGATTTTTCATAATTGTTCATATCTCTATGCAACGATGGTTGGATGCTGTTTTGCCCAACTCCAAAAAAAGAAAATTGGACAACACCCAGTTGCCCACTGCTTGATGTGCGGGAAACAATGATGGTCAAGAGAATTGTCACTGTTCATCAATGGGCATTGTTTGTGGCATGATAGTGAGGGCCGTGGCAACTGGTGACTATATTGGTTGACGCCTGTCAATGTGAGTGATTTGAAGAGGAAGTGGACATAGACGGGAAAGAAGAAAAGAAAAGAGACGGTGGAAGAACAGGTGGTGATAATAGAGGGGTTGTGGTGGTTTGCATGTGTGATCGTAGAAATGGAGAAGAAGGGGGGAAAAAAGGATAGCAAGCTTAAAAAATGGGGGTCATTACTGCATGGAGCATTGACTGCTAAATACCTTTATACTTTTTGTATCTTTTAAGTATTGCATGGACATAGATTCATACTTATGTATAGGTATTCTCTCTCTGTGTATTCATATTTGTTCATGTATATTCATATTCTCTGCATATATACTGGTGCCTTCTTTGCATTTTCTGATGCTTTCAATTTCAAGTAAGGCAATACTTTTGGAAGGGTAGAGCATCAAAATTATGAATTCCATTTATTTTTTTTTTCCAAAATTGATTCAGTTTCTTGTATATATGTTTGTCGAATAATTACTCCTATATTTTGGTTCATAAGTTAGCCCTAAATGCAATTGCAATATTGTCTTTAAGAAAATGCAACCAATAAAACAAGCATAGGTTGATTTTTCCTCAAAATCTTATTGGGCATCATAATAATTTGTTATGTCTGCCCCATGGATGATATTTTTAAGGTGCTGGTGGACATCAAGGGTGTCTTTATGATTTGTAACGTCAAGGAAGTATATTCTGTAATTGTCAGAAGCTCAAGGGAGCCTGAATCAATTGTCCAGGGAGACTATCAAGTTCCATTTACTGTTGCATTTTACCTGGCTTTCCTTTTAGGTTGTGCGTATAAACAGTAGTTTGGTGACCTTGTGTTCCCATGATGCAGTTATTGTAGGATCTTTCATGATGAAATTGAACTGTTTTTCAATTTATATAAGTGCTTGATAAAGCTTAGATAAATGGGGGCGTGAATACATTGTACTACCAGAATGTCACAGTTGAACTGGAAAGCTTTTCTGGTGAATTGCTATTTGAAAAGTTGTTACATCTACACATTAACAATGTTTGGTAGAGAAGCCTTGCTGGGAGCCTGGGATAAGTATATGTTATTCTTTCTCTTCTAACATCGACTTCTTCCAACTTAGACGATTGGTGTTTTATTTTCTTTGGTGGGTGTTGACTCTTAGTCTGTTCCTGTGATACAGAATTTGAGTATGGAGGCCTCTCGTTTCAGGGATGAATTGTGGAAGGGAATACGTGATCTTAGCCAGAAAATAGACTTGGTGGTTCTTGTGCATAACTTGTCCCACCGGATACCTCGATATGGTCAGTCGAATACATCTCAACCACCAGCTCTTTCACTACTCTTAGACGAAGCTAAGTCTCTAGGTGTTCCTTGGGTTCTTGCCATAACGAACAAGTTCTCTGTTAGTGCACACCAGCAAAAGGTAGCTATAAATGCTGTACTGCAGGCATATCAGGCATCTCCCAGCTTAACTGAGGTTATCAATTCATGCCCATATGTTATGCCCAGTGCTGTTGGTGATTCTCTGTCATGGCGCACAACAAACACAGTCCCAGATGGAACAAACAGTAGTCAAAAGCTCATTTTTGCTCCTCTCAATCTTGTAAGGAGGCCTTTCCAAAGGAAACCAGCTGTTCTCCCCGTAGAGGGTGTAACAGCTCTCTGTCAACTTGTCCATGGTGTGCTTCGCAGTAATGAGGAAGCTGCTTTGCAGGTAAACTTTTCATGGCTGATTTTATTCGTAAAATATACTCAAAGGAATTATCAGAAGGTTGATATGAATGCTATTCTACCTTTCTTACATTGGGCTGGCTGGCTGGGGTTGGGGGTTGTCATTGCGTGGATTAGTTTTGTAAGTTTGTGCGCTGAACACCTTTATTACTTAAAACAGGAGCTTGCCAGGGATAGGATTTTCCTCGAATTGGCAAGGGAACGTGCGGCTGCTGGAGATGCAAATCGAGATGCTGCAGCTAAATCGAATTCTGTGACTGCAGCAACTGTCGGTGCCTCTGTTGGGGCAGGAGTTGGGATCATATTGGCAGTTGTCATGGGAGCAGCGTCGGCCTTGAGGAAGCCATGAAAATCCCTGCTTGAGGTCTGGTTACTTATCAATACTATGATCTATGTAGATATTTTAACATGAATAATATATGTAAAAATGCTCGTAGATTATTTTTTTAATTATCGGATGAGTGTGCAGCCTTGTGGTTTTGATTGACCCAATGTCAATTTTAATTCATTTATCACTCGTCATCTATTACAAGTATCTGTGTAAGAAGTGTTTGGGGGATGCAGTTGAACGGTTTTGGATTCAACAAAAGGGCTGGAGTGATGAGGGATTTTGGGGTTGAATAGAAACGCATGACGGATATTTGGTTCTGAAGTTGCAACTTGGACGGAAATGAGTATAGTCAATGAAAGATGGTGGTGCGTTTGAATTCTATAACAAAAATCGTTATGACTGTCATATCTACACATCATGTCTTCCACTGTCAATATATTTTGGATGGAGAAGAAAAGTGTAGGTAGAGACTGGAAAGAGATTGAAGACGCCAAGTTGGTCAACAAATTACTTTTGCCCAAAGGTTCAAATTTTGGAGCGCAACTGTGAGGGATTGTCGAACAAGTTGGGAAGAGATGAAGTTATGACCGGCAACTGTGCGTTGTGCTGACGTTGCAAATGCCAGATATAAGTTGAACTGTTGGCTCACAACAATGCCCTCATTACTATAGAGGAACTTCATTATTGTCCTTTCTTCAAATTTGAGGTATCAATTTGATCTTTCTTTGTTCAAATAGGCGTATTATATAATAAATTGTCGTTCAGTGGAGATAACCATGCATATACCCATCAGTACCCTTTCTGATTTTCTAAATCCATTAGAAGAAAGTTTTATTGAGAATGTACACCAACCCAAGTGTGATTGAGCATCAGCATCTGCAACTGCATCATTGTCATCCTGCTCTTTCAGTCTTTATGGCTTGCTCTATGAGTTAAATGTGTGGTTCAAACCTCAGGAATATCCTTGAACAAAAGTTACAAGAATTGCATCAATAGTACCGGCCAAATTTTCATGGTTATTACATCTCCCATGAAATCCATGCTTGTCCTTGCCCATGTCCCTCTCATGTCTGATCATGTTCAGCCCATAATTGGGAGATTCATGAGAAAACAACACATGGTTGTAATTCAAATATATTAAGTAGTACTATCTTTATTTTTCTGTTTATTGTCAACATTTAACCCTTTATGGGAATGAACCACCAAAATACATGATACACAACCAGCAGCTGGGAAAAGCTGGTTACAACAAATACAGATACAAAAGATCACAGCCCGAATCATGCGCAAGAAAATCATCTCGAGCAGCATGAGAATGTTGATTTTTGTTTTGATAAATCGACACCATTTGCCAGGCTGACCCGATTGACAGACAATTCGGCCTTATAGGAGTCGGAGTTGAGAATTTTCCGGCTGACCTTCTCGTAGATCTCACGAATAACAATCTCAAATGCTTTGTTCACGTTTGTAGAGTCCAGAGCAGAGGTCTCTATGAAGAATAATCCTTCTTCTTCCGCAAGGCTTTTACCCTCATCCACACTCACCTCTCTGATGTTCTCCAGATCACACTTGTTCCCAACAAGCATCCTCGCAACGGTGGTGTCGCAATGAGCTGCATTTTATCAATTCAAGAAAAGGTGAAATTTTGCACCAAAAAAATTTATCATTTTAAACACTAGAACTACACTAGAGCAAATAAACAAAACTGCAAGACTTGCAAAAGGTTCATACACGAACGGAAGAATATACATCCCACTGCCTTTAGAATCTATTTCTATGCTGTCTAAGCATAAACAATGTAGAAAATTGAGAACTTATCTGCTTACATCAAAATTTTGGCTTTCAATATACCCACCCAACAAAAAGAAAGATGAGCAAGATGGTCTGTATAGCATCCATCAATCCTTAACCCCAACTATCTTCAAGAATTTTAACAGATTTGCCCGGTAACGAAAATGTAATGTGACCTAAAATAGTACGTCTTACTAAAGGAGCTCTAGACCAATATAGGTTTCTCTACTTGACTTCTGCAAAATGAATGAAGTTGTCAAAACAATTTTTTTTTCAACCAGACAAGTTTATATCAAACTCTTTTTAGCGTTCTCAAATCATCTTCTTTTCACGCTAATCTACAAATGTGGGATTCAATAACAGATTTTAGACTCCACTTATATTAAGTGGTATACGAACCACTTTACTGGATGCAATCAATACCATTCAGTTCCTCAACAACTCTTTTAAGTGTTGTGCTTCAATCCTATTTATTACTACAACTTCATGCTTCTGATGTAAAGGCATTTTATTGCATGAGACGAGAGTTTATCTACCCCCGACAGTCCTATTAATGACATTAACAACAGAAACAGTGTTCGCAAGTAACATCACATATAATGATATCATCTATCCTCTTTGCATTTGCCTCATCTTTTCTCACTTTCTTGTTTGCTATTTTGTGATTTTTTTTTCTTCATTTGCTATCTCAAAATAATCTTGCCACATCATGAAAGCCTTACCCAACTTAATTCATCCCTTAGTTCACTAAATCTAAGTGGTTATAGCTTTTTGTTGCAAATAAGCTGAAACCAATACTTTTGAACTGCTTAAATTGAGGTCATTTAAGACAAAAGCTATATAAGCTTCACTCCACAAACTTTTGCAATTTATTGGTAACGCTGTACATATTAAACCTTTCCCCAAACACTCCAACTTCAACCTACTTTTTCCACACCTTTCACTTTTGCATTATAAAACTATCAACTTCCTATACAACTAAACTTACCACTTATTCCCACCACCAACCAAAAGCAGAAGCTATTGCAATTGCAAACACCCCTCTATGGTTAACTAGAATAAAAAGGTATCCCCAACCCAGCAAAAATAGTTTAAGAAACATACACAAGAACTCGACATAGGGAAAAGAAAATAAAGAACAAAACCTAAAAATGGAACTGCAAACTGAAGAAGATCGGACTACAACTCTGATATTATGCTAAGAATCACCCAAGAATTGAAACTCAATAGCTAAAACCTTATTATAAGCTCAATTTGTCAAGTTTGATAAGCAATAACTTATACTCAAGTCGAATGCAATTCGTTTAGACCCCTAAACAAGCAACATCAGTGCAAGCAAACACACACAGAAGCAGCCAAGAAAGCGAAATTCTATAGCGTATTAAGATTGACACAGAAATTTGAGACAAACTCAAGAACAGAAAAACACCCACAAAAATTTCAAAAAATGCTAAAAAAGGTGGTCAGCAAATAGAAAAGCATACTGTTAAGCTCATCGAGCCACCGTTTGACGCTCTCAAAAGTTGTCTTCCTGCTTATATCATAGACGACGAGGGCCCCCACAGCGCCGCGATAGTAGGCGGAGGTGACGGCCCGGAAACGCTCCTGGCCGGCGGTGTCCCAAACCTGGGCCTTCACCTCCTTGCCGTCGAGCTCCACAACCTGGGTCTGAAACTCCACCCCTATCGTGGCCTTTGAGTTGTGGTCGAACTCATCCCGAGCAAACCGGGAAAGCAAATTGGATTTTCCCACCGCCGAATCGCCTATCACCACTATCTTGAACAGATACTCCTCCCCTCCTCCTTCCTCCATTTCTTGGAAATGCGTTTTCTTCTACTTGGGTTCTCCTGCTTAGATTTATGGGAGTGTGTGTGGAGAATGAGTGCAGAACAGAGAAAAAAGTTGGACTTTTATGTGTAGGCTAAGGGACGACAAGCTGTGGACTGTAGTTAGACTTCACTGCGTGATTGATTCTACCTCTACTGTACATCGTTACTATACTTTTTTAAGGAAAATTTTTGACCACTCCTTCAAATCAAATCAAATTAATCACAAAATATATAAAATAAGTGAATTATATTTATTATTTAATAAATTACTTTATTAAAATATTCACTAATAATGCAATAAATATATTACACATATTATATAATTAAATTCAAATGTAATAAAATCGATCCCAATTAAAATCTTCCATTTTCTAAACATGGGACCCTCATTGTTATTGTCTTTTCCTTTTCCTTTTTTTAAAAATAATTAATTGTTTCTTATTATTATATATACCAACTTTTCTATATGGATCAGCTTCGCCGATTAAACTATATCACATTAGCAAACAAAAAGGAAAAAGAAAAACAATTTTCTTAATGTTATTTGTTATTTTTATTATTTTTGTGAGAGCTTATGATTGATTCAGCATGAATTTTTTAAATTAGAAAATTATACATTTTTGGTCACATAAAATAAAGAATGTTGTGCTTTTATCTTTATAATTTATGAATTTAGAACATTTGGTCTTATAGATTAGAAATTATAATATTTGGGACTAAAAATACTAAAAAATTTTATCTGTGAGACCAAAAAATATGTTAAGCTCGTAAACTATGTGATCAAAAGTGCAACTTATTCTATCGTGTGAGACTAGAAATACAATTTTTCCTATTAAAATCCTATGTTACAAAAATTGTTCCTGGTAAAATAATCTTCTGAAATTAGGCGAAGAATTAAAATAAAATTCACAACATTATAAAAATTACGGCATTTGACAAATTAATTTGTTCTGGGATCAATTGATAACACAAAAATAATTCGAGAATGATGTCCCTTGCAAAGCAATTGACATTTCATAATTTGAAGTATTATTCGTTGTAATTGACATTGCACGATTTTATCTTAAAAAATGACACATCAAGAAGAAGAACAACTCATGACTTCATCCCAACATATGAAATACACGGAAAGACCCATACTTCATCAATTGAAATATTATTTATCGTACCCAAACGTACCAATTTTTAATCTTAAAAAGCACCAAAACAAAATAAAAATAAAGTTTATAAATCAGTGGAAGTCGACACAAGAAATATACCATGGGCATGGATTGAATTAGTTTTCGGGTACGTGTAATGTACAAAATCACTACGTAGTTTTGTGGCCGTGTGTGTAAAAGGAAATGAGGCGAATAGCGATGACTACCAGCACATGGGTATGGCTGAGGGTGAAAGGCATCAAACGGTCTGCATTGATTGCAGCCATGTGATCAATTATTGGTAGGAGCTGCACCCGATTATTCTTATACTATTAATTAAATTTAAATCAGTATTTATACAATGATAATCATACTATTATTTTTTTAGAAACCAAAAAAAAAATAGTACTGGAGAATTATTTTGGAATTTGTTGGTTGTGAGGGAAAATTTGTCACCGGCTAACTTCTATTAAATGAGTGTGTACAAAGTTTACAGTAGCACATTCACCTGTGCACCCACATCACTGAGCCCACCCATCTCTACATAATAATGTTAATTATATGAGCGCTATTTACATAACAAGTATAAGCTATTCTTCTTATCATAATTTGATTTTCATACATCATGTGTTAATCTGTCTTAAATTGAAACGACCAAATAACTCCAAGATTCAACCACTTTCCTCCCGATCAGATCAACTTGAGTTCGACCC
Source organism: Sesamum indicum (assembly GCF_026168435.1). Taxonomy (NCBI): domain Eukaryota; kingdom Viridiplantae; phylum Streptophyta; class Magnoliopsida; order Lamiales; family Pedaliaceae; genus Sesamum; species Sesamum indicum. Next base: position 4,055,969 of record NC_142665.1, on the reverse strand, counting down.
ATCTACAATATTTTGATCTTTATGACTTTCTGATCAAAATTGGTACAATCATGACAAATTGTACAATTCGGACATTTCTATAAATACATAGTCCGTAAATACTAGTTAGATCCTATAATTACATTTATCTATTGAATTACACCTATGTTTTTAATATTGGAGGGCTGTAAACATGAGCTATCGAATTCTAAGCTCGTTCTTAGTTATATAAAGTGTTGTAGGATTATATTGTTCATATCCATGTTTACGAGTACATGTATACTTGAGCCCACTCTAACTCCATCATCAGCGACCGAATTTGAAAACATGATCCTTAATTTCTGATGTTGGGTGTGATTACATGTGGATTTTTTATATTTTTGAAAAATTATATTTAGTACCCCTAAGCTTTGCTCCCGTCTCACAATTAGGTACCTCAAATACTCAAAATTTATTGAATTTGTTGATACTAATAAATCTAAATAAAAATTAATATAAATCTCTGATTAATTTATTACTGACTTATTGCAGATCAAACATTTTTTTTTCTAGTTAAACTACCTTTATTAATTTGAAAATATGTGCCTTCACATGTATTCACATGTGGAGATGTGTAAAGGGTAACTTGATCATAAAATAATTTATTGGTTCTCCAATAAATCAATAATAAGTGAGTCGGGGGTAAATATAAACTTTATTCGATTTTTTTTTTGTTCATATCAATAAATTTAATAAAAGTTAACCAACTGATGGACTTATCTATTAAACAAACGCAAAACTTATGGATATTAAATGTAGTTTTTTTCAAACTATAATAAATTTAGGTGTAATTACATCAAACATTAAGAGAAGGGATGACTTAAATGCATAAATCTCCCTTGTGTTTTAAAAAATCGGCTAAAACTCCCTGTATTTTAAAAATAGGAAAAAAAACCATTTCTATTTTCTTAAAATGTAGCTTAATTGCCCATCTCTATTAAATATGACTAATGACGTTAATTTTTTTAAAAAATAACCATTATACCCTTATTTAATATATATTATTTTTTTATTTTAATAATCATTGGACCTGTAAGCCATCAGATCTAATCAATTAATTTTAATTGTTATATATTATTTTTTTTAAAAAAAAAGTTCATATTTTACTAAATTTTTTAAATATATGTTATAAAAAATATTATTTAAAAAAATAAATTAAATAAAATTAACCAACCGTCGTCCCCATCCCCCAACCCTTGCTGCCCTCTCCACACACCCCAATTGCTCGCCACCTCCCCACCCCCCATTCCCACCCACCGCCACCACAGAAAGGGGCGACGACAAGCGGTCACCCACAATTTGGGCGACGGTGGATGCCGTCGTCGCCCCTTTTTTTATATATTTTTTAATCCTATAATAATTAAAAAAATATATTAATTAAATTAAAAATAAATTAAAAAAATATTTAAATGTATTTAATATATAAAAAATTTATATTCAAATATATTTAACTAACTAAAGAATAATTTCAATATTATATAATTTTTATAATTACTAATATTTATATTAGTTACGATATTTTAAATTTAAAAAATAATTTACTATATTGATTTTTATACTATAATTTTAATTTAAATTATAAAATTTAAAAAAATTATGTTGATGGGTATGGTCCAAAAGCGGTAGGCCCAAAGAGATATTTCAAGCCCAAATCATGCATGTTAACCCATAATGGAGATAAACCGTCTAAAAAAACATCAGGCCTAACCCAAGAAGGGAACCCAATACAGCAAGCTTGGCTAGGAGGGGAGCTCGCTAGGCTTAGCCCAATAAGGGGATCCACCACATCAGGGTCCGTTCAAGAAAAAAGCCTGTCGCACCAAGTTCGGCCCAGTGCGAAGACCTACTGCACCCTTCCAAAGCCAGCCCAAGAGAAGAGAGGTGTACTCAAGAAGCTACACTCCTCAGTCTAGGAAGACTCCTTATAGAGCAAAAATCTTCGTGCAGAGGGAGTCCTTCCTCGTTCAAAGAAGTGTTGCTTGAATCAAGAAGAGGATAAGGTTGTACCCTATCCCCAGATTCTCGCCTTCCTTCTCAAACACGCAGCTCTCCCTGGAGTTCCTGCAAAGAGAGATTCCTCTTTTATAAATATGGACGAGCACCCCTCAACAGACCCCTCTTCAATAATATGGAAGCTCTCTTGCTACTTCTATGCCACTTTCAAATTCATGCTTTTGCTATATTTTGCTTATGAGATTTCAATTTCTACTTCAATTTCTTGTTACAATTTATCTCTATATTTATTTATTTCTAAATTCGGAACTAACTTAAGTATCAGAGTGCTAACGTGTTGTTTTGCAGGTTGTTTTTCTCAAGTTCTCTCGCTAAATTAGCCCAATTCGAGCATCAAGATCCAAGGACATTTGATCCGTGCTAAAATCACAAGTATTATATATATGTATATATATTTTTATATTTTTAAGTAAATATATTTAAAAGGTTGTTTTATTTTTTTAGATAGATGAAATTATAAAAAAATCACTCAAAATAAATAAAAGATGTACATGTGAACTATATAAACATCATGAGGATATTTTAATAAAAAACACCAATAAATAAGGTTAAAAGTAGATAAAAAATACCCCCAGACGCACAATGAACATATGTAATGTACCTTCTATTAATTACTAATAAAAGAGGTATTTTTTATTGAATTTTACAAAATATAATGGACTTTTTAACCTATTTAGAAAACACAGAAGAATTTTTAATTATTTCAACAAAATATATAGAGAGAGAGAAAATGCATATTTTAATTGAGAAGGAAGTATAATTATCTTAATTAATATTTTTTATTGAATTTAATATGAAAAGAAAACATCTCGAGATTTGGGTCGGGTCAAATTGTCAGGAAGTACTATTTTGGACCCGACACATTGGACATAAGCTGCGACCGCTGTGGTTTTACAAAACCCTACCCCTATCCTCCTCCCCCTCTTAATTCCCACCGCCGCTCTACCCCTATCGCCTCCGCCGCTATATCTTAAGCTAGCCGATTTAATAAAGAGATTTTGGGATAGAAGAAATTGTAATGCAGCTGTGTTCCCGCTCACAGAGAGTCAATCCGCCGTCCGGTTCCGGGATCACCGTCCATTGCCGGAGAATTACGTAAAGTCGTTCATCACATTGCTGTTTATTCCTTTCGTTTTCCACTGATTCTATAAGTATTCTGCGATGGCTTCGGCGCTTGGATGCTGTTCTCTCAAGGCTACGCATCGAGGTACTGGTTTCTATGCGAATTTATTATGGAATTTGGCCTCTCACATGCAGAGTTGCTTCGTACCAGCTCTTTGTCTTGCTCGGTGATTAGCACGTTCAAAATCGATACAATAGAGCAGCTATACGTTTCTTATATTATATTAGTTCTCTAGATGGAAGATTAGTGTAATATAATAATTAAGTTGGTAATATTCGTTTGTTCTATGTGCCGATGAGGTCATAATGTTTTCGAAATCTTTGGATTCCTAAATTTTTTGCTTTTGTCCACAAGATTATGATTTGTCCTCACATTAGTTTTCTAAACTCACCTTACGGTGCCTTTTCTTGTGTCTTTTGAAACTAACTGGTAAAAGGTATTATGTAATCAAATGGTTTGCCATTTATATGTTTGATGCTTTATGATACCAGCAATGACAAGCTTTAACAACTCATGATTGCTTATTGATCGCAGTGGACACTCGAAATGGTACAACATTTGTTTGACTAATAGGATAATGAAAAACTGTATTGGGCGGCATGTTTTGTTTAATCCTTGATGCTGAGGTTACAATTGTTAAATACTGGTTTGTTGGTGTGTGCATAGATAAAATATAGAGCTTATGGTTTTGGGGAAATGTCTATTTGGTGTCAGTGCGCACACCTTAATTTGAAGACTGCAAATTTATAATATATACAAATTGGCTTTTGCTCTTGACGATATATATATAAAAATAAAGGAAGAAAAAGCAGGTAATGAAAGTCAGTTAGAATGATTTCCTCTCTCTTCATCCAGGATACTTTTGCATTCTCTGACATAATACCATGCCAATTGTCATGGTGCAGGAGGGACACCAAAATGGAGGTCTCCTAGAGCAGCTGTGATTCCCAACTTTCATCTCCCAATGCGTAGTTATGAAGTTAAAAACAGGTGGCTGTTTGTTCTATTTCAGCTTTTACAAGTGATCTTTTTAGTTTTTCATTTCTGCTCTGTGGAATGGATCAGGCGCCCATTGAACCTTACTTCTCGCAGCCAGTGAACTTTCTTTAGTTTTAGTTATTTTCTTCAAAAAAAGAAAAGATTCTTATTTCAGTAATAGATGGCTTTACCACAATATGTGAAGTATATTGTAGGTTTGTATTTCTGCTCTCACGGTGTGCCTGCATTTCACAATCATTTTGAATTCATTTTCCTTTCTTTTTCTTGGTAACAAATGATATACTCCGTATAATTTTTACATTTAAGTTGTATGGCTGTTAAGAATTGTCTTGTCAATGATGCACTCCCCTTGTTTGTCAAACTTGTTTTTTGTTGAAGGAGAGAATATTAGTTTAATTGATTATATGTTTACACTCTGCATTTTCAAATTGTTCTTTTGAGATAAAAATCCTCTCCTCTTATTGTCAAATTATCTTTACAGCATGTGGTTAGATACTAGAAGACTGTTAACTGTAATAAAAAAAATTCCATGAAAAAGTAGATTTTTTTGCAGTGGTGCATAATTTGTATTAGAGGGAATTCGTTGCTTGGCTTACAATACACGATTAATCTTTTTGAACAACATTTTGTTGGATATATATAGCATACACATATATCTCCTCAGGCAGATGCACGCCAAAAGTGGCGCTTGCAGTTTATCAAGAGAATGTCTGCAAATAAAGTAGTTTAAATCATTTTGGTTGAAAGATTTTGTTTTGAAACAAAGATTTATGTGAGGTAGAATTTTCTGATTTCAGGACTAATGTTGATGACATAAAGTCTCTTAGATTGATAACCGCCATCAAGACCCCTTATTTACCAGACGGCAGATTTGATCTAGAGGCCTATGATGCCTTAGTGAACATGCAGATTGAAGATGGTGTTGAGGGTGTAATTGTCGGCGGCACCACTGGTGAAGGCCAGTTGATGAGCTGGGATGAACACATTATGCTAATTGGTCACACTGTCAACTGTTTCGGAGGATCCATCAAAGTTATTGGCAACACCGGAAGCAACTCAACCCGGGAAGCAATTCATGCAACCGAACAAGGCTTTGCTGTTGGAATGCACGCGGCACTTCACATTAATCCTTACTACGGTAAGACCTCCTTAGACGGTTTGATTTCTCACTTTGACAGCGTGCTTCCCATGGGCCCTACAATTATCTACAACGTACCATCACGGACCGGGCAAGATATTCCACAGGGTGTGGTCCAAAACATAGCAAAAAGCCCCAACTTCGCCGGTGTCAAGGAATGTGTTGGAAATGATAGGATAGAGGAATATACACGCAATGGACTAGTCGTGTGGAGCGGTAACGATGATCAATGCCATGATTCAAGGTGGTTTCATGGAGCTACTGGAGTAATTTCAGTTGCCAGCAACTTGGTTCCCGGTCTAATGAGAGAGCTGATGTTCGGAGGAACAAATTCATCACTGAACTCAAAACTTCTTCCTCTAATCGATTGGCTCTTTCAAGAACCGAACCCTATTGGCTTAAACACTGCTCTTGCTCAGCTTGGAGTCGTCCGGCCCATTTTCCGCTTACCATATGTACCTCTTCCGTTGGCGAAAAGGGTGGAGTTCGTGAACATAGTCAAGGAACTTGGAAGGGAGAATTTTGTTGGGGAGAAGGATGTTCAGGTGCTAGAAGACGACGACTTCATTTTGATTGGTCGGTATTAGGTGCCATATTCGTCGTGCAAGAACTAGAATTCAGTTTTGAACTAAAGATGTTCTGTTCTGTTTGGTTCTTGGAACAATAGTTGGCATCTTTGTTTGCAGTTTATAGAGGGGTAAAGCTAAATATCAGAACAAGTTCTTTGATCGGCTTTCTGCTTATTCATGTCTTCGCTCCTCATCCTCAGATCTCTCCGTCTCAGGTTACAATAATGTAGCTTTGACTTTGTAACTTGTAATTTGAGATTTCATATGTAGGTGCCATGCCCAATGTGATTGCCTTGCCTATTTGAGGTTGTTGTAGCTACATGATTAGTGTATCCAATAATATGATGGTGGATCTACTCATCAATTATAGGGATGACAAATGGATCGGATTTTCCTATTTCAGACAGATATTGAAACTACAAAAGGGGTTTTGAGTTGATCTGGGGTTTTGGTGTTCGGGATTTGAACTCGATTAATTATATGTATTTGTTCATTATATATGTATTTCTAAAATGTATAATTTTGTACATACATGAACAAGATATATGAATATTTCATCTAGCTCGTATAATATAAAACCAATACTAATAGTTTATAATTTTAATGTATACAAATAGAATTATTTGAATTTCTTTTAATATTTTAAAGCCTAAAATTAATTCATAAAAAGTTAATTGTTTTCTAGTAACATTATTTTTTCATATCTCGAAAGTTATTGTAATGTTATTCTAAGAAGCACCCTTTTCAATATTTTGAAATTTATAAATTAGATGTAGCGGGGCGAAAATATTCTTAGCAAGTCAGATCTTGAACTTTGACAAATCCACTCAAACTCGGTCCACAAGAAAACTTGAATAAACCCTATCCATCTTTGTTACCTTACAGGGACTGAAGTGAATAGAGAGCGACAGACGGAAAGCTGCATTTGTGGAATTTGGACAACGTGGAATATGACTTTTACCCAAACTTTTTGTCATCTTTCTTGCATAATGATGTACATATGTAAGACCTTTACCCCCTTCTACTTCCTCTAACATACTTAATAAAGTACCAGTTTTTGTTTTGGTGTCCAGAACTACAAAAGAAATACTATTCATCCTTTTCACTCTAGTCAACATTTTGGCACAGCCCAATACCTAACATCAACTCATCCTCAACTTCCATCAAGTATTGCACTCTGTACATAAACTAAGACATGAATAACTCTGGGGAAATTAGGTTCTTGTCAAGATTACTCCTCAATGTTTTTACCTCATTACTACTATTCACCTACCCAATGTGCAGTCACTCTTCTTCCAACGAAAACAAATATGACTGTGTCATTCAAACCAACAATGTTTGGTTAGATGTTTGCAAAGAATTGTGTCAATGTCATTTTATCCATTTGAGTTGGAAAAAAACGTTTACTGTGTGTGTGTATGTGTTTTAAGATATGACAAAATAAAACCTAACTTTCAGTTTTAGTATCATTTTTTAAATTAGAAATGGGAATGTATATGATCCTACTTTAATATATGATAAAAATTTCTACCTTGCGTTTTTCATGATCTTTTTATTTTTATAAAAATTATAGAGTAATTTCACCAGATACACTTATACCTTTATTCGATTAATTTTGTATGTCTGAATTTTAAAAAATTATAAATATGATATAAAAGTATCAAATAACGGTATAACATTTAGGTTTATATAACTTATATATGGCATAAATTGATAGAAATGTATTAAGAAAAAAACTCTCAAATATGCATTTGCCTTTATATATATATGTGTGTGTGTGTGTGTGAAGCTTTTGTAAGTTGGGGGGACCTCCTTGGTTTGCAGTACTAGTTTCATAATTTTAGCCTGCCTACCACCTATCTCCTTATGGTCACAATTCCACCACTACCTATACACACACAACATTCACATATACATATATATATATATATATTGCACGTATTCATTTTCGACCATCAAACTATGTTTGTAAGACGTACGAAAAATGGCGAATGAGAAGCATTCATTCTTTCAGTTGCTCTTCTTCACCTTGTTTTGCACAACGATACTTGTAAGAGGTCATATTAGCTGCAACTATCCTTATTTTCTTTCGCAATTTCCCCTTTATTTATAACTTTAGTCGTATATAGTAATCACATTCAAATATGTCAACATATTGGTAGTTTTAATAATCTTACCTACAAAAATATTGTTTTTTCCGACATAAATATTATAACTTTTCGTATTCAGTGTGACGGAACTGAAATAGAACAAGCTGTCGTGCGATCTTAGCTCTTTATTTAAGAAAAAGGCATTCTATTCATACGAGTTTTTACTTAGTGTAAAAGTTAGTAGAGTTGATGATGGTGATGTATATAGTATGGATGGAACAGGGTCAAGAGTAGTTCAAATGGCAGAAACAACGTTCAAGTTTAAGGTATAGATCAAAAAACCATCACTCATTCTAACATGTTGAAGCTCTTGTTGACTAATGCATACATATGCAGGATATTTCTAAAAGATTATTGATCGGATCAGTCGTCCCCATCTGCACTTACAACGAGTGCAAAGGGTGCAAGCACAAGTGCACAGCCATGCAAGTTCCGGTCCAGGGCAATGATCCCGTCAACAGTCCGTATCGTTACAAGTGCGTTTGCAGTAGGTGATCCATCCTTTCAATTCTATACTTGTGTAATTTATATAGGTAGAAACCTTAATATTACCAAGAAATCAATGTTTCATAGTAGTTAGAGCATCTCTCTGTCACAAGATAGCTGTATCTGTGGGATATTGGTGGAGGATGCAGACAGAGAAGTTCTCGTCCAAATTGCTTCACATCTTTCTTCTGCTTGCTTAGATAGATATATAAATTCTCTGTTTTTTCAAAGTGTAACACTTTTACTTCCACATGTTTGTTCTTACTAGAGCAGAGTGCAGAGGCTGGGGGAGGGTTTTATCTTTTCAAATTTCAGTTAATTTGGTTATTTACCATATCCAACCAACAAATTTCGATTATTTACCCAATCGAATTGAGAAAATTAAAATACCAAATTCTTGATCAACTGATTTTTTTTTAATTCGATTCGACATGATACCTATAATTTCATAGTACAAACATTTAGCTGAATAATGTAATGTATGTATGATATGATTAAAAGAAAATGTGGGCCATAAAGAGAAGAAGTAACAATTATGGGGGGCGGCTTTTTAATTAATTTAAACTCATTTGTAATTAACCCTAAAATATGTCCTTTGGGCCAATCCAAGCAGTAATGGAAACGTCATTCATCATTCCCACTCTCCCTTTCTTTTCTTATTAATTAGAATAATATAAAGAATCTCATCATTTTCACTTTACCCCAAAATTGGTTTTGGAATCAACTAGTTTTATACGACTATCCGTATTTTGTAATTAATTTGACGAAGTTGAGGCTCCATGACTAGAAGGTTAATTTAAACTCAAAATGATAAATTATTTTTGCTTTAATATTTGATAATTTTATTTCTTTTTTTTTGTCGTTAACTCGTCATATATATAACTAATCCAAGTTAAATATAACCTAAAGTTTCCTCTTCAAATAAATGGAGGTAACCCTCATGAATTTTTTCACAAAAAAGATATTATCTTCAAGGACCTACATCAATAATCTACAATATAGATATAGCCTCCAAGAAGGATTATTAAACCTACTTAAGGATAGCCTACATCATGTAATCATCACACTAACACATCTAAATATATAAAGTAAAATTGAATCCCATTTTCATAACATATTTTAATATACATAATTAGTATTATATAGTAATATGAATTATTTCAAGATTGTGATCATAACCCTTCATGATCACCAAACTACACTATCACTCACAAGCAAACTCTATATAACCCATTAATCAATGAAATGTTTTTGGCACTAGCAAACTACTCCATCAATTATGCTTAGAAGAGCTTTGAGTATCTCTCTACCACCCAACTCCGCCCTACTCCGGTGGTGGCGGACACACCGACACCAACGACGCAGACGGTTGAAGGGTGGCATAGTACGGTTAGGAAATCGGGGAAGAGGATTCTGCCTTGGAGTCCGACGGGTGGTGCATTGGAGGGTTATGGTCGGAACCTTCCGTTTGTTGAGGGAAATAGTGGTTGATATGATGGCGAACGGCTGGGTGGCGGAGGCTTGTTGCTCGTCGTTGCATGTGCTCCGACCCCAACTATTTCCTCTGTGTTGATAGTACGTAATGTATAGCATAAGCGTTAACTATTTTTTTTTTTTAAATTTTATTTCGATTATAGTTTGTGTGCATTGAAATTAGGCAAGCAACAAGTGTTTATTGAATTATTGTGTAAGATTTGGTAGCTATCTTCAACTTCTTTCAATCAAATGCAAAATTACTTATGTTTTTTTGCAAAAATTGAACACATTTCTATTTTTGCACCAAAGCAAAAGAGTTGAAGATTTGTTTAGGTGTTTGTGATGTTAATTTTAGAGTAATAACAAATACTTATTAATTATATTTTAAAATTTTCAATCTCAATTGTACACAAATTCTTTCATTATTTATAATTATAACATAAAAATTATTAAATATCGATAAAAGATATATAAATAAACTAAGATGGGGCCGAATAAAACCTTTTTTACTATAAAACTTCAATCACACGACTAATATCATATAGAGATGTTGGTTAAGATATATATGTATTACAAATATATAATTATAATAAAATATTTGAATATGTTTATATATATATATATATATATATATTTACACACGTATTGAAAGCTCTTGACGATGTATATAATCGAATCGGCTTTGGTTTTAAAATAATTTGAATAAAAATAATAAAACTATGAAATTAAAAGTTTCAGTTACAATCTCAATAAAATTATAATTATAATTGTAATTATTTATTTTAATAATTAGATAAATAGAGGTAATGAGGATTGAAGAGAGCATTGTGAACCACAAAAAAGGGCCACAACATAGCAGTGGGAGGATTCCGGAAAATGGCTTCTTCTCTCATGGCTACTCAAACAACCCTCATCCTCCGCCGCCCTATGGCTTCCGTCGACCCGCGCCACCCCATGGTTGGAGTCTCACTCCCCTCCGCCAATATCCGACGCCTCCCCCTACGCCTTGCTTTTTCCCCTCTCTCCAAACCCTCAGAATCAAGAATTTCAGCTTCTTTTATTTCCCCGATACTCGACAACCCACCAATCAAATCGCCCAAGACCTCAAACCCACCTCAGGATTTGCTCTCCGGCTCCACCAGGACTATCACTACGCTCTTCGCCATCGCCTTAACCGCCTCAAAGTTCTTCGCCCGCGGAATTTTTAGCTTAGCCGTGCAATTGAAAGAACCCGTGCTCTCCGCAGCCGGCCCCGCTTTCTTCGCCGCGACGAGGGATGTTCCGATGGGATCTTTGAACACGCCGTTCACGGTGGTGGCCGCCGGAATGGCGAAATGGCTGGATCTTTATAGTGGGGTTTTGATGGTTAGGGTTTTGCTCAGTTGGTTCCCCAACATTCCGTGGGATAGGCAGCCTTTATCTGCTATCAGGGACTTATGTGATCCATATTTGAATCTGTTTAGGAATATAATTCCCCCAATTTTTGACACATTGGATGTGAGTCCCCTTTTCGCTTTCGCTGTTTTGGGTGCGCTGGGTTCGATTCTGAACAGCAGTAGGCGACGTTACTAGGGCTGTTGATTGAATTGAATGGCATTTGTACTTGGTAAGACTGATAGAACAGTGAAGTTTTGTAGTAGTTTTGATAATCCAGTTGCATGTATTAATGAATTGAATTGGTTGAGTGTATTTGTTGTTATTGAATTTATGGTTACAGTCACATAGAATTGGATAATTTCAGATGTTGATTGCTCGAAATACCCTATCTTAACATGGGATTCATAATTCTTGTACTTTCAATGCCTGTTCATTGTATGTTGGGAGAAAAAAGCAAGTTCTGTTCTGCATAGATGACTTGGTGTTATTAACTGCAAATGATTTAATTTCTTCTTCTGTTTGTTTGCTGTTTGTGATTTCAATCTCTTTTCTATTTAAAATTTTGTTCTGTATAACTAATGAGCAGGGTGCTTGTGTTAATTCGTTTGGGCACTAGCTTGTAACAGTTGAGGTGTTATTGGTCATCCTGATTGGTGCTGTGTTTATCTTTATGAAATGGCACCTCTTCTCTGTACTCGCTTTTGATATTATGCTTTTGACACCTACATAGAGCGCCGTGATTCCATACTTGTGTTGTCATCTTTCTTTGTCTAATCTCTATGTATTTGGTTGTATCTATTAGCAAATGCCATTCAATCTGGTTTTTCATTTCTTGGAAAAGGACAACTTTCAGATGTAGGTGTACTTATTATCAATGTCAATAAATTGAAGCATTTGCATGGCGAACTAGTTAGATTGCAAAGTTCTGTTAGAGTGATATCGATGCTGGTATGATTCCAAAGTCGCATTAATATCCCCGTATGAAGGAGAAAGACTATAAGAAAGTTTGTGGGGAGATTAGTCCTTATCTTTTGCATTAAGATAAATTATCACCTTGTATCCCCAGCCGGATGGTTCTTGACATGTTTTGTAGGGTTTTTAAGTCCATGAATCAGTGTATATCTACAGATACCAGATGTTTTTACAATTCCCTTTACTTGTTTATATGTCCTAAAAGGAATTGCTGGAAGGGTTCATTGAGGCTACCTTCGATATGGATTGGAGTTGTATACCTGATAATGCTGTCAAATTCGAGGAAAGATTTTGCACTTGTCATGTGTGGACAGTTAAAATATTCGGCCAGTTGAGATACTATGCACATTATGTTCATGAACTAGAAGTTTGAGCCTTGTTCGAAATGCTATGTCCACAAGATTTGATGAGGCTCTTATGCGATTGGTGTGTTTTTGTGTTAGCTACATTTGATCTTTGTATACAGAACCTGAGATCTCCCTCCTTGTCTTCTCCATGTGAATGCTATGTGCTTCCATTGGAACCAGCATCCTGAATGAAGAGACGATAAGAAATTGTTAGAGGTGATTAGTTTTCTTCTTTGTCTTTTGCGCATGATCTTGCCACCTAAGATGATAGTTCTCTTCCTCGGTCCCCAACCAATCGCTTTTTCAGGATAAAAACCCTATATCAACCGAAGTTTAGATTTATTAATTGGTTGCTTGGGTGCTTTGGAAATGCCATTTCTTCATTTACGGATATAGCAATGGCAGCGTAGAGGCATTACTAGAATATCTGAATATACAGCTGTTGAGATTAGATTAAGTTCTCATGTTTGTTTCTTCGTGTGGACTGTGGAAAGGATCATTTGAGAAGCAATCTGCTTGAGATCCAGATATGAAAGTGTTAAATCTGCTTATTTGTTATAAATATATATATGTTCTGTGTAAATAAAGAAGTGATAATTTAGAAATTTACACACACACACATATATATATATATTATTTTTTGAAAATTTAAAAATGTGTTACTTATACATGTCTAAACTATAAACTATTGATTAGTTTGTAGTATTAATTTAATTTATAAATATAATATTTATCTTTTATGCAAGAGTATATAGGTATGAACATGTTTTGAAAAAAAATCATACATCTTAAAACCCCAATATAATCTCTTAAGACCCTTTTCAAGATCTACCCCAAGCAAAGCACCAATTCTGGATGTACTCGGATTTAACCCAAACCTGTTTACCCCAACCAGAGTGCCAATCAAGAACTGAAGATTTAGGTCAGAGTCATATAGCAGATGATCTTCATAGAAGGCGGCTATGGAACAGAGTAATTTCAGCGTAAATGCGTCTCGAGCAGAAGATACAGCCTGAGAAGCATAACATTGTTCACCAAATTACAAACCGCATTAAAGAGTGGTAAACCAAAATTTTCTGCCCTGCGGTTTAACAACTCCCACCTACTTCAGCTTCATGCCATATTCACCATGCTTATGTACACAGATGTCTTAGCGCAGCAAAAGCATAGATCAAACAAGTTATTAGCTTCTCCCAAAGTAAGAAAAGAGCGTTGGTTGTTTATCATCTGCACCTTTGCTTTTCTTTTTTACTGGTGTGGTATGTCGCCTTTCAGTTTCTCTAGTAGATGGCTTAGCATGAGCAGAAAACTCCGAGTAGTCTCGCTTCTCTATGCTACTGGTAGCCCCTTCTGGAGATAGAGTATAAATATCACATGTGTTATCACCATCATCTTTCTTGGTAGTTGTTTGACGGTAGTCATCTTGGCTTTCATCATGTTCCTCTTTCATACTTTTTTGCTGGCTATTCTCTTCTGGTTCGCCCTCCATTCTCCTATTTTGAACTGTTGATTGGCTTTGAGGTTCCTCTTTCACACTTTTCTGCTGACTGTTCTGAACTGGTTCAGCCGTTACTGTGGTGTTGTCAAGTGTCAATTGGCTTTCAGGTTCCTCTTTCACACTTTTCTGCTGACCATTTTGAACTGATTCAGCCTTCATTCTCTTGTTTTCAAGTGTTGACTGATTTTCAAGTTCATTTTTCATACTTTCCTGCTCAGTAGCTTCGACGGGCTCTTTCTTAATTGGTGGCTTGGCACATATGTCTTTCTTTGAGAAGAACTGTGAGATTGATTTGGTCTCCTCTGTTTTTATCTGTATCTGTATTGAGTCCGGCAAACTTAGTACTCGATCACACCTTACTTTTACTTATAGGAGAATATACAGCAAGGATTGGGAATATGCATAGATTTTACAGTCAAAGAACAAAGTCCCTCCACATGTTACAGATGATCTCTTAAGAATCTGATTTTATAACCAAAAAGCTTAAAACAATGGACGCCGGCCCCAAATGATGTGCAGTCAAACGTGAATTGCAGAGCATGCGTTATTAGCTCTTTGCTATGATGACTTTCAATTGAATCACATTGCATAAGCAGCATAAAAGTAGATTCTTCTCCAAACACTACTTTCACGGTCGAGTTTTTATTTGGTGTATATATCAAACAGTGCAATAAGATTTACCTCTTTAATGCACTCTGGTCCATTCAAAGAAAGCTTACCAATCGCGGTTGTCACAGGGTACCAAGCCTGCCAGAGAAGGTTGGACTTTCAAATTCTTGTTCATATCCCTAGTAATCATCAACAAGAGAAACAGAGAATTTAGGCCTTTACCAAATCTGTTCCTTCATATGGTTTGAGAATTTTGTCAAGATTGGACAAGGGAGCATCATTCAACCAGGAATCAGTTGATTCTTTGTTTCCCAAGACAACAGGCATCCTGTCTATAACAATAACAGAGAATCAAAGTATGGTTAGAAATGTAGATGCTGCAATAATGTGAATGCTAATTGAAGATATACAAACCATGAAGCCATTCCAGAGATGATGATGAAGTTGTTGTGACGATAGTGAAGGAATAAAGGATTTCTCCTGCATTAAGAAAAGGGAAACCAACTGAACACAAGCAAAAAAGTTTGAGCAAATGAATAAGCATTTATACAAAGCATAGAAGAGGTAAGAGTTTTGTTGCAGCAGCTATCATGTCTTGGGGAAAGAAGGAAAGGGCTGGAAAAGCAGAAACAGAAAAAATATGGACATTTTTATAAATATGTTTGCTTATTTAGACACAAGGAAAATGTCACAGAGGAAGAATTAAATATAGCAAAACCAATTAAACACTGTTACTCTTTTGAACGCAAGAAATAAAAAATAAATCATATACTAAACCATAGAGACTGCATTGGTAAACAACTAAGTAACATGTAAATATATGCTTCACCTTCTGAACTTCTCCAAGAATCAAATAGTCCAGCAAAGATGAGGGGACGACCATCCTTAAAGTGTATGTAGTATGGTTGCTTTCTCAATCCATCTTTTTTCCATTCATAAAATCTGGAAACAAAATTTGATGGATGTAAACACTAAACACTAAAGACGAATGAAAAGAGATGAATAGGGTTCATTGAAAGCTGAATGCAGCTGGTGACAGACAGTTACTAGTTACACAGTATGGGAGAAAGTGGGCTGAAAGAAAGAGGGATTCTAGCTATAAGCCGTACATCGGGACAAAAACGGGTGGAATTAACCTCTCATGCAAAGGGAAAGATACCAAATATGTGTACAAAAAAAGCAGCAAATGTAGACAACATTACATGCATATCATTGCATAGTGCATACCCTTCAAACGACACCAAGCACCTATTCTTTGGAAGAAGTCGACGGAAAGAAGCCTTCTCCCTAATTGATTCACACCGAGCATTAAACTGCAAATGACAGCGATACTCAGATTGCATTGAGACAAGGAAGTTTCTTGATGTCTCACCACTTTAGCATTATTTAAGACAATACTCCTTACAGGAGCAACAAAATGGAACTGGTACAATGATGTAATAAATAAGCAGGGCCATAAGGTCGTCAGCAAATAAAACACTGATACAGCTAGGGTCCTGTGAACTTCAGGTTCATCATTAGCAGGAAGACAGTCGCATCAACATGTTTGTATCCACTCAATGAATTTAAAATGAACACATTAGCATCAACATGTTTGTATTCATAATTAGCAGGAAGACAGTTTGCATCAACATTTTGTATACAGATTTATCTTGAGAAATCATAGTGAATTAAGACTAAAGGGCATCCTGAAAGATCTTGAAGAAAACAACATAAAGAAGTGCATTCTAGATAAGAAAATTCAAAAGGAGTGCTGCACGATATTCTTACTGGTAGTCCAAGACTAAAAGCAATCCATGAAGGTCAATAAAAAGGGTTCCTTGCAACCAATAACCACTCATGGCAACTCAGCGGCAATTATTATTAACTTGATAGAAAAACTGCCATGATTAATAACCTAAATGACCAGGCAACCTGATAGCATCATTTATACCAGAAAGTTAGGTACATGAGACAAACATTGCTAAGATTTAGTGCCTAGTACTCACAGTTTGAGTTGCAGAGCAGCAGGCTTTATCCTTTCAAGCTGGTAGGCTAATTATTAGATGAACAGGCTCAGAATCACTAATCTAAGCATACAAGGGTCTCAAATCAATAGTTCCACCGAGATAAAACATTTCAAAAAGCTTTGAACAATCTTCTTAATCTCACTTCTTTTGCTTCTGAGACTGCCACAATATTCTTAATCCGGTATGTTCCCAAGACTTCTACTCCGAATACATTCCACGATATGTGCACATTGATTGCAGTTAACTTTCGATCACCAACAGGCAAGCAATATAACTGTATCAAGCTACAACAAGCCCTTACACATGAAAACACATGCACGGTGTACTTTTGTGCTAGACAAAAGAATAAATAAATTAAAATAAAAAGGGGTAGAAATAAAAAAGCTCCAATACAAGTAATTCTCCATTACCATTCTAAAGTGGTCAATCTTTTCATTCTTCTTAGTGAAGCTCGGAATCAACCCCCACTTCATGCAGTGCAAAACGACGCCGTCGCTATCTCCTTCCTCGTCTCGCCGAACCACCGGCACGTTGAACCCGGGGGCAACGTTATACGATGGCTGGTACCTACTCAAGTTTCAGTATTACTCAAAATCAGCACTTTTTTAACTTCAAACCAAGTGATTAATCCAACACAAATCAACTAAAAACAGAATCTTAATTTTCAGGGGTTTTCTGCAGAATTACCGGTCCATATTCAGGTGGCGGACAGGACGGCCGTTGAGATGGCAGGCCCGGGGGAAATCATCGGGCCTCAAAGTACACCTGCCTCTTCCACACATCAGCTTTCGCGCGGGGCTTCGGTTTTGAGGGTTTGGTGGAAGGAATGGTGAAGCAGAGCGGGAAGAGTGTGGAAATTGTTGGAAAGGGGGAAACTGTTGGACGACCGTTTGATTTCTATTTCTAGATTGATGATTGCCCACTACTGCGCCTTGTTTGGACCTTACCTAATTGTATCAATTATCATGTATGTGCCCTCCATTCTATTTCCCTTGTTCCTTCTTCTTTTTTTTAAATAAATATACCATTTTATTCATTTTAATTTGATTCCATTTAAATTAATCCATATCTTTTCAATTTATTTTAAATCAGTTCCTCCAATGAAATTTCATAAAAATAATAATAATAATAATAATTTTTCGATTTTCCTTCAAATATTGAAAATAATTATTTTTTTCAATTCAAATTCAATCTACATTGCTCTTGCACGTATCGATGGATCTTTCTAAACAAAACTTCTACTTGAATTATTGTCGATCAATAAGGTTTTCAAACTTGCAGTCCTTCCACAGTGACATCTAATTTTTAAATTGACTTCAATATTTAACATTTATGCCACCTTTACTTTGAGTTATTAGTGGGAATAACCCACTTAATCACTTTTATTTTTTTTATTTACTTTATTTTAAATTGGTGGCGGTATTAATAGCTAAAGCCCGCTACTGTAGTTCGTTGAACTGTAATTCTAAAATTATCTATGCTACTTAAATTCTATCACGTCAAATAAAAAGAAGCCTTAGTGTGTGCAAAATGGAAGAAACAAAGAAGAAGTAAGGTATTTATATGAGTAAGAAAACCACTTCCCTCCAAATATCTTTTGTTGCCCCATCTCTCCTTCTAACCAGCAACTTGACACAAAATCCGGGTTGCGTCTAAACTCAAAATTTTGTGGAAATTTCATTTTGGCTGGTAAGAATGGAAAGTGGTATCCCCCTCCAAAATTATAGATTGATCTTAGGACAATGAATATACGAAACCCAAAAAGAGTTTGAGAGATTAATTGGATTGGTAAAAATTGTTGATTCTTAGAGTAAAATGTAGGTGGGTAGATGCAAGGCCAAAAGTGACATACACTTCAAACCAAATTCTTTACCACGTTTCTTACATTTCTCATTCTAATAACTCAACTCAAGTTTTAACTCCACTTTCCAACACAAAACACATCACTTCTACCAACTTTGATTTCACTTACTTCCCAATCCCAAATTCCCACTTGCTTATGCTTCAATTTCATCCAATTTTCCCACAACTCAATGTCTGCAGTATTGGAGGGTGTTTGGTTGGTTAAATTTATTTAAAGAGTTTTGTAAATTTGTTTGAGCTTGTAAGATGGGAGATTTTGTTTTAAAAAAATTAAGAAAAAAATAAAACAAAATGCTCCAAAAAAGCTTACAAACTCCTGAGACCAGCAAACAACATGGATGTAAGAATAAAGACTGATGAGGAACACTCTGTAATTATAGCATGGGGAAGGAAACCTTTTACTTTTCACAAGCCTTGACAACTTTTACTATTCACTGCTCTGCATAAAAGCACTCAAAAGAGATGAAAAGAAGTGCCAAGAAACAGTGAGCAACAAGACTCACTCATCCATTACCATATGATATTGATGAGTTCTAATTCCTTGACCCCAAATATATATCTCTGGGTTCTTTCCATTTGCTTACTACACTCAAATCACACTATTCCAACACCCCATGATATAATTCAGCTTTAGCAGTAACAATTGTTGTCTGTTTCTTGCCATGTATGTACCGGTCCTTCCTATATGAGATTTCACCAGAGTTCAAGAGCCACAAGCTGGGCGCAGGCAGCTTGAAAAGAAACCCCATGCTCTCTTCTGCAAGAGAATACAAAGGTGTAATACATCAATACCAAAAAATAGAGATAATCACATTTTCCTCCCCATCCCCTGTAGATTTAGAAATTAAAATGCCCTTCCTTGTTACTTATCTTCAGCAAACGATCGCATCCCGGTGGTTGATCTGACTGTAAACTTTCATAAACTTCCTAAAAATACCCTCGTGTATTTTGACAACATGACATATATTTCTTATAATATTATCAATAACATTATGCAGATTACGTTGTCGAAAGCTTAAAAGCTTATATTATTGTGAGTCATGTGTTTGAGATATAGTAATACCAATATCATCATTTTTTCCGATCGGATCACCAGGATGTTGTCATGTCTCACTCATTCATTCAACAACCAAGAGGAATGCACCTATCTATTGCAACAAACAAATATTTTAGCAGGATTGTGTAGTTCTTAGAACGTCCTCGGACAATCACAACCATCTGTTGATGTTGTACACTACCCTACGTGGGGCCATTATATAAATGGTTGTGATCATCCGGAACTTGAAAAATCTCCTTACATTCTAAGAATAACGTTTGGTGGGATTAAAGATTTACCCTTTTGCCGTGGGCACGGAGGATATCCGGGGAGATCTTGTACAAATCTTCATCGACAGCTTTCGGTGCTCGTCTAGGTGGAGGAGCGGGGGAGGTCGAGACAGGGATTGGTGGTGCTTTCAATTCACAGTCATAATCGCACACCACCCACCCATCCTTTTTCCCTTCTTTCCCTTTTGCATATCCTACTTTTCCCTAAAAATCAATCATACTCATTCTCATATATCATGACATAAACAAATAATCCCCACCCCCACCAAAAAGCACTACAAAAGCATTCATTTTTATAACTAAAATCACAACTTAATCAAAAAAAGAAAAGTTTACTTGATAAGGGAACGTCTTTCCTGCAATTAACTTCTTTTCATATTTTTCTGCATACGTTTACAATTCGACTAAAATCAATTACCAACAAGTTTCTTCTTCCTTTTTCAATGTTAAAAACAAGGGCATAATGTCTCAACATCCCGCCCCACCCACCAAATGTATATACATGAAATGAATGCATCATAATTACACAAACACCTCATAACTTTCATTATATTACAAAAAGAATCCACCAACTCCTAAAAATTACTCCACCACCCCTATTTTTTCGAAAAAAAAAACGTTCTTATCAACCATCTTCCTGGAAAATTGTAATGTAAAACACGAGTGCACACTGCAACATAATTCCGAGGAAAGTAGCACAATTATTCCTTCTCCATTTTCACTAGTTTATTGATTGATCAAGAAAGGACACCATATACCAAATACATGAGTATATAAAGGTATGGACCTTACCCGGTGGCGAGGAACAACAATCATAGCAGGAGTAACAACATCATTCTCGTACAGATCACCGGCGACGTACAAGTCCCGGTCCTCGCAGTAGCTGTACCGCACCATGCCCGCTTGCCTCGCCGACTCAAAGCACTGCGTGAAAGGCGTGTCGTCGTCGCAATCCCAGCTCCCAAACGCGGGCACATGCCTCCTCCTCCAGTTAAACTCCTATACACACAGATACACAAATGAACAACTTTGAAGAATAACCAGACAACTTAAATCACGTTTTCTGCAAAGAAATTAACACAAGCTAGTAGTCGCTTACATCCATGGAAGGAAATTAAGGAATGGCGTGAAGAAAGAAAGAAAGAACGAGGGGTGGTTCAAGAATCTTGGGTATTGACTTGTGATTCAGAAGGGATATTTGTGGGTGCTTTGTATTGGTGGGCATGGGGGGATCCCATTTAAAGGGGTGAAAAATGGGGTTGTTTTTGCTTTATTCTTTTGCAACAGGAAAGGGAAATAGTATGTGGGGTTGAGAGAGAAAGCGATCTTAAATGGATAGATGGAAATAGGGAGGGAGTGACAGTGTAGAGAAGGAAAAAGGGAAAGGAAAGAAGCCCAGATATCTAAGAATAACAGCACTACCAGACAACAAAACAGAGAGGTGAGGAAGAGAGAGAATGAGAGGGGGGGGGAGAGAGAGAGAGAGAGAGGAGGTTCTACTTCTGCCTTCTGCTCTTGTGTTTCAGTACTTTAGAGCTTTATTTGGTGAAATCTTTTATCACTTTTGATCAGAGCTGTTATTGCTCTTCATTTTATGTAGCTGGTAATTAGGGCTCAAATTTATTTATTTTAGGAACACAATTTCTTTGTTAAAAAATAATAATTTTGGGTAAAGTATGACTTTTTTTCAAATTAGGTCTAAGTTATTGGAACAATTACACTGCATTCGCCTGAAGTTTGGTGTGATTAGATGTAAATTTCTTATGTTTTGAAAATTATACTTAATACTTTTACGGTTTGTTTCCATCTATAAATAAATCCTTCTGTTAGTCAAAATTCCCGAATTTATTGATATTAACCAAAAAAATAGATAAAAATTCATATTAACACCTAAAATGACTTATTACTGATTTATTGTCCTTATACATCTTCATACATTAATGCATGTGAGTATGTATATCTTCACCGTTATATTTTCATTCATTATTCTTTAATATCAACAAATTTAATAAATTTTAACTAATGGAATGACGTATTTATTAAATAGAAGCAAACCCCATAGATACTAAATGTAATTTTCTAAACCACATAAGGTTCATGTATAATTACACAAAAGTTCAAAAGATGAGGTATAATTATCCCTGTGAACAAAGTAACCCCACGAGATCGCAGGCTGCATCGAGGTCGCATCGCCATCCTTGGTCCTTAGGTCGCCAACGACCTCCGTTCTTGTTTTGTCTTTTCTGTACAGTTTTGCTATTTTGTCCTTTTCTGTACTATCATGGTGTTTGTTACGATTTTTCTATCATTCTTAGATTTGATTAGTTAGTAGTTTGTTAGTTAGATTTCTTCTTGTCGTATTTAATACTAGCTTCTCATTGTATTTTTTTCTTGATAACGAACGAAAACTAGCTTTCTCCATATTGATTTGAGAATGACATTACTATATTTCTTTTCGATTGGTGAACTTTTCCAATCCCTAAATTATATTATAAGTATTATTATACAGAGTTATAATACGAATAATTATCATTTTAACATTATATATCATTTTCATGACAAATATATATATAATATGATTAACTATTTTTTATAAATTATACACCAATCACATCAAACTATATACATATTAATTTATTTGAACTTAACATAAAATAAAATTCATGGGCTATTTTTTCTTGGTGGTCAAATTTATTTGGAAGTTTTCAAACAGTACATACTACATTAAGTTATATACATATATCTAATTGAACAACATCACATTGTAGGACTTTATTGAGAGCAGTAAATTGTGTTGGGGGAATTGGCCCTACAACATTAATATCAAGATTTTTTGGTTGGTGGGAGTGGGAGAGCTTCTCAACTCAAGTGTGATCCTCATGAATATTTTTTCAAATTTTATGGTATAATTTAAGGGGTGTGTAGGTAAATTTAGATTGTAAAATAAAATATTTGAAAAAAATAAATTATCTCAATTAAGGAAACTTAATTGTCACAAAATGATTGATTTCGATACGTGCCCAATTATCTGGCCCGATAGGCCAACCACCATACTAGTACCCCTCATATAAAATGACGAGTTTTACTTTATTTAGATCATTCATATTACGAATGGTTTTTGAATTATTTAATTCTAATTTTAAACCATGTTTTGTGAAATATTTATAAATTTTAAACTATTTTAATATAAAGTCGTTTGAAATTCTCTTTCTAAATACTTTCTTAAAATTTAAAAAATCGTTTCATCTAAATATAATCTACCATCGTGTTGATAGTAAATGGAATGATAAACTTCATTACATAATCAGAATTAGACAAATAATTGTTTCATTTTGTTCATTAAATGTTAAGAAATTAATTTTGTATATCTGGCATGAGCGCAACATTACGCGATTTGATAGAGTACATAGAGATACACACACTGTGGGTGCGCCGATGGTTCGAGATGTGCAGTAGAGGATTCTTAGTGTAGAATTACCTACTGCTATTAGCACTTGTGCGTTTTATCGCTTATGGCGGATTCCTTGACCTGAGGAAACCGCTTAGATTAAGCAAGATGTATTGTACTATTATACTTTTTTTTACTTAATGAAAATTACCTTTATCGGAAAAAAAAGAAATTAATTTTGTAAGAAATATCCACAATCATGTCTGATGTCTCTGTGCTCATGTAAGAAATTGGTAGGCCCCTTTTGCTAATAATTCAACCTCGACAGACACAGTCAAAAGTTGAATAGTTAATGAACTAAATTAATGTCCATACACAAAAGAAAAACACACACACACACAATTAATTAACTTCTAAATTGTAACTAAAAACCACACATAATAAACTTATGCAATTTTTAAGTTTTTAATAAGACATTTTTACACCATAAAATTATTAAAAAAAAATCTTAAACCAAAATAAACAATGTGGAATCAAACCATGAGACACTGATTGCATCTCATATTACAATATTTAACATTGGGTAAGAGACGAATTTATGAAATTAGAACAAATAATACTTGAGAACATCGATTTTATAACACATTGCATTTAATAATAGGTAAAAGACACTTTGCTTTCTGGACTATTTGTCATGTAATAATTATCCCCATAAATTAATAAATGTGACATTTACTCCCACATTTAAATTTTTAGATAATATTGCCCTTATATTATATATATATATATATATATTTAGCTCAAAGAATTTTTTGTAGAAATTTTGCATTTTAAGTTTGATTAATTTTTTTAATTGAAAAAAATTATCTTTTATTTATAATAAAATAAAATATAATTAATGAGTTAAATAGTTTGATTTTTTTTTATAAACTCAAAGTTAATAAACGAGTACAATAAGTATACAAAAAAAATTCATGAAAAGTTTTTATTAATCTGGTGATAAAATTAAGTTATTAACTATTTATTCTTTTAGCTAAAGATGAATAATTAAATATTGATTTTAAACATATTTTCTTTAAAAAAATATGCTAAAAATATATTTATTCATTTTTTTCTAAAAATATAAACTTTTGGTTAATATATATATATATATTTGTTAATTTCTTTTAAGAAGTATATATGAGTTGTTGATTAGATTATATTTATTGTGTAGCTATTATATATATTAATTTATACTCTATTTTTAATATAATTTTTTCACTTATTAAAAAAATTAGTTAAAAAATAATTTAATGATGATTTAATGTGCAAAATATTAAAATATATTAAAAATAATACAATTATTTAAAGCATGAAGGAGCCTTCTATCTAATGAAGAGGTAAGTGTCATATTTATTACTTTAGAGAGAAAAATATTAGATTACAAATAATTCAAGATACAAAGTGTATTTTACTCTTTAATAATTATGGTAGTTTACAAG
Source organism: Sesamum indicum (assembly GCF_026168435.1). NCBI lineage: Eukaryota > Viridiplantae > Streptophyta > Magnoliopsida > Lamiales > Pedaliaceae > Sesamum > Sesamum indicum. The sequence goes on along the minus strand of NC_142665.1, from coordinate 4,031,127 downwards.
GAAGGACACAAAGATCGAGGGAGAAGACATAATGTGATCAAAAAATAGAAAAGAAAAGTTGAAAATGAGCTTTTGAAGTTAACCCCACATGCGTTGAGGTGAGTTGTGCTTGGTGCTATGTGCCTCTCTCTCTCTCTTCCCTTTTAATTTATTAATTTATTCAAGTGTGTGTATATATATATATATTCTGATTTGATTATGTGTATGTCAACTTCCCATACCTCTTTCTGCTTTTTTATTTTCAATGATTTTTGGTTTGAAATAAAAATTGGTGTGAGCCCATTTCATTTTTGTTGATAAGCTATAAGCAGATCCAAACATCACCCCAACTGCTAATACGGTGGTAAATTGTAAATTTGTAACCAGCTTTAGCCCAACACATTTTAAAGTTTATTGTGAGAGAAAGGATTATTAGGGGGTGATGTGACACTAATACACTATGTTTGAACTGTAATAGAAGGTCTTGATCTTTTCTCGAAAGCCCAATGACCCAATAAACTGTAGGAAATGAAATAAAGCCCAAGAGTATTGGGCACTCTCACTTGATTGGGTTTATCAGTTCAAAGCCCATTTGAAGATCCATCAAGCCCACTCCAACTGTGCAATCCTTTAGGAGTTAGGTCCTAAAAATCTGCAAACGCTTGCCAACCTAACTTGGAAACCATCTAGAGAGTTGTTCCCAAATTCTCAGCTATGATCTCTCTGCACCAACTGACTGAGACACGCAACTCAACCCATCTCTCACAAAATCAGACTAGTTCAGAGATATGATCCTATCCATTTTTTCTCTATAAATGGACTAAGTATTCGTTCCCTATACACATTATACATCCATATGTTGTAAACTTTTGGTGATGAAAATTTGGTAAGCATTACAACATATGGGTTAGTGGTAATAAATGGTAGCCGTACATGGGAGTTGAAAGTGATGGCACATAATCAATGCTTCCTAAACGTCACAGGCCTGGAAATGAGGGTAAGAAGAGCAATATGTGACTTTTTGAGGGGTATCTAGCTAATTAATTACTAGTGACAAAGGGTACAGTGGTGGATGGACATCATGTCAGTCATATGGGTTATGGATTATTGAATCATATGGTATATCTGTTTTTCTTTTTTTAGTTTGTAATATATGCTCTCAGTTCAATCTTGCGCAATTCGTTTGGGTATTTATTTGAGTGGGTGACATGAATTTTTTTGTGTGTAAATTAGGTAGGGTACCGAGATTAGAGCAATTTATGACCCACTCGACTATGAAAATTTAACCTCGGACCATTTTTGGGTTCAATTGGTAAGTGTGAGAAAATTACTAAATTATCTATTGTTCACTTCAAAAAAATTTAAATTTAATGTTTTTAAATATTAAGTATTTAAAGGTTTAATTTAATTTTATTTAATAAATAAAAAGATATATAGAATTTCTGAACTACCAATTAAACTCAATTAGGATTTTAACTTACGAAAGAATATTACGTTTGAACCCCCTAAGTTATATAATAATACTAAATATGCAATTCCGTTGTAAAAGATATATATGTCCAAATTATTAGTCACAAATTTCAAGAGCAAATATAAATTCATATAGTCTTTTTCATGATAACAACAATATTTTCTATATTGGAATTTTGTTAGAGAGATCTCAAAATTAGATAAATTATAGTTAAAAAAAATGGAGGTTGATATTATAATCATCCAAAAATATCAAACTAATTTATGTAATTGATTATCCGCAACACACAAAAAAACAAAGAGAAAGAAGAATAATCAACATTTAGGTTGTTCATGATTAATTTACCGGAAACAAAAAAGAAGAAAAGAAAGCAACTAGTCACGAGAAGTCTCCCACGAACAAAATCATGAAGACATGACGAAAGTGGGGACCACAAATCTTTGTCAAAAAGAGGTGCCCCGGAGCAAGTAACGATGTGCATATCGCCAAAAAGCGCGAGTCATAGGACGCGTGCCCAAAGCCCAGTTGCTCAACCATTTAATCATCCAAGAAGAAACCTTTTTCCCCTTCACGCAAACCTACTCAAATATAAAAACCCCTACCCCACCCCCCCACCCCCAACACTCATTTATGATTTACCACTCTTTAGGTCTTCTTTTTAAATAAAATTTCATTATTTCTTTATATTTTTAAAATTTCACAATTTAAAATTCATACAAAGTCCAGAGAATTTTTTCTTTTTAAATATAAAGAAATGATAACAGCTGATATGCACATTACTCGAAACATGTACATACATTGAGAATCAAATTTAATGGTTAAATCGCTAAAGCTTCTATCTAAATATTAGGAACCCATAATAAATATAGAATTCATCATAATCGGATTGTTAGATGAATTCATCACAATATTTGGAGCTTAAATCAGATAATGATATCTCAATAAATTTAACCAAGCTCATAATCATCACATTCTCTCAACTAACATTACAACAATAAAATTAATTAGACCCGACTTTTAATTGACCAAAAAAAACATTACTGACGGAAAAGTTATTACATAAATTAACAATAATTGAGTGGCATCACAAGGAAAATTTATACTATATGGTCCACATTCTGCAATATTTTCATTCCAATTAATATGAAAAAAATATCAATATCTAAAAGTTAGGATAATTCACGTGCAACGAGGCAATATTAAATATCAACCAGAAACAGGTAGCTCTCGTGAAAGCCCAAATTTACCCTTATTAAATACAAAGCAGCGATTCACCACTGACAGATGGGAGAAATTAATAATTAACTAGAGAAAAGAGAGCAATAGCCAATACACAAAGATGATTAAGATGTAGGAGTTAAAATCAGAAGTCGCGTACACAAGTTCGATTGATCAGATTTCACGACTACTCATCAACAGGAAAAGCGATTAACCAAACCTCCAACTAAGTGTTCAACTACGCCTTTTCTTCTACCAAATCAAAAGTCAGTCCGGGTTGACTAAACGAAGCAACAGAAACAAAAAGAGACTAGACAATCAGATGAATGTTAGGACGGCTCCTAAGCTGCCACATCGGCGCACTTCTTGGAAGGTGAGCAGATCAGCCACACGTTGCCGTAGGGGTCCTTCACTCTGCCCACGCGGCCTCCGCAGCACGCGCCCTCACCCTCCGAGATCTCGCCTTCGGCTACTGCGCCGGCGGCGACGGCTTTGGAGACGGCAGCTTCCACGTCTTCGGTCTCCAGACAGAACACACTGCCGCTCACCGCAGACTTGACACTGACGGTAATAAATCAACATATTTTTAGAAAAACATTTATCCCTTGGATTACTGACATTCTATTAACTATTATTTTATGAGTACTTTTTACCCTCATCTCAGTATTTATTATGATGAAAAGTATGTGACCTACTTAGTCAGAGAAAATCGGATAGAGTGACTAGAGAGAATTACCGCAACAGAAAAATCATATATAACGCTACAAAATAGCGATTTCCAATCACATCAGACGAAAGATAAAACTAAGACTGGTCAAATATTTATAAACATCACCGATAGATAGAGACTTCAAATCCAGTCAGAGAGCAAACTGACCAAAACAGAAAGTGAAAGATAAAGGAAGCGCATAAAACACGAGAGATGGTTAATCATAATAAGAAAAAAAAACACATCAAAAACAAAAGAAAGCACATCCATGCTAGTCATCAATGTTAAAGGAGTAGTCAATATCCTTAGGGAAGAAGCAAAGACAAAAGATAGCGAGCAAAATAAAAAAAAGTGCTGCCATATTTTTTTTAGTATATTTTCAATCGGAGAGAACGAAGAGAGCATTTCAAGCATCAGAACAACAAAAAGACCACGTGAGACTGAGTAAAACGGAGAACATTTAGTTGCGAACAGAAAAACCACAGATCTAGGCCAAAAAAAAATCAAACACCATAAGCATGCACGACAATCAGCTAGACAATGAGATAAATGCTTAAAAACGTACGGCGTAGAGGCGTCATCGGTGAGGTCAGAGACAACAATAGAGGAGGATCCTAGCTTTAGTTCAGCGGAGAGGACCAGCGGCAGCTCCTGCTCCGCCTTTCTCTTGGTATGATTCACGCGGCTCACCTCCTCCGCTCCGAACGCCGCCTTGTAGAACTGCACAGCATCGTTCGCCTTGGGAGCCTCCACCACCAGCCAAGGCTTCACCCCCGCGAAGACCACCGGAGAAGCCTTGGACCCGTTCTCAGCCTGTGCCTCCTGTGCCATAGTCTAGATGAAAGAAGAGAGAGTAGTAAAACCTAAGAGAGAGAAAGTATAGAAAGAGAAAATGCGGAGATGGATAAATGGAAGTGGAAAGCGTGCCTTCCTGTGGCCTATTTATAGAAAGCGGGGAAGCGGAACCGTTGAGGGATATACCGAGATTACAACAATCGTGCTTTACGAGGAAGCCCCTTCTTTTTGTCCTTATTTGCAAATTTGACCTCACGTACTTCCCCTTCATTTTTGTCTTATTCACGGAGTTGCCACTACTTTAACTGTAACGGGTATATTTTTGTCAGATGTTTTTCATCCAACGGTAGAAAATGATTGCAGTAAAATTGGATTAGTGATCCACCCCACATCAGATTCGCCCTGAAATTTGCAGCTTTAGGAAGCGTGAATTTACAAGTGTATCCTTGTAACTTTTAATGTCACATCCATAATGCACGTTGATATAAAAAATATAAAAAAATTAGAGTATAATACGACACGATCATATAATATATATTTTTATTATATATGTTTTTATTTTTTATAAAATTAAAAATGCAATATGCACAATATCAACATGAAATATAAAATAGGTATTTCCTCTATTTATATTTTTAACCAAATGTAGTTTTAAAACTATACATAATCAATTTATTTTAAAAAATATAAAATAAAATATTTTAATAGTCAAGTTAATTAAATCACCATAACTATCTCTCAAGTTGTCAGTAATTTCTTCTCGAAACTTTTAGATGAGATAAGTGAGTTAATTTTTTTTAATTATAAAAAAAGAGGTTTAAAACGTGTCGAACACGCCTCCAAAACGTATCGATCACACCAACAAATGTGTCCCTGATGTCTTCTTTTTTTATACTTTTTTTTTAATTTTCGAACACGTAATTCACATATTCAATATGTGTTCTAACCATATTTATGTCTGATACTGCATTAAAAATTTAGGACTTGATTACTCACTTCGGGTAGAATTTGGCCCAAGTTTGGGATACTAATTTAACAGGCAACGGGCACTTTAGGCCTCCAATTTACCCTTATTTTACTTTTAACTGTAGCAGTAACTAGTACGTTTTTTTATACATATATAATAAATATTTTTTATATTTAATATAAATATAAAAAAATTATATATAAATCAATAAATTATATTAAAAAATAAATAAAAGAAATTAACTTAAAATATTATTGACAAAATTTCTAATTAACATGGAATCACTCTTATAAAACAATAATTATAAGTAATTTTAAGAAGTATTCAATTGAAGGGCATACTTAATATTTGATGCAAGTGTGTTATTAATTGTCGTTTATAAGTATGAATGGTCTGGCTTTAATATATATAAAAAAAACTACAATTCACCACGTTCCAAATAATTTAATCTCTCTTGGAAGTATGATGGTTTAATCCACTTCTAATAAGAATTTTTTTCCAAACTGCTAAACACCAACAAAAAACATTAATTTATCATACTCAATATTTTATCAAATCGAAATCAATCAATTATTTATCACGCACACAAAAGTAAATAGCCCCTGTGGGATGCTTTGTGTATATGCATATTTTTTAAAAATTATTTAAAATAAATTTTGTATAATTTGTATTATTTATTTAAAGCAATCAAAATATCTGCAAAATAATAAATTTGTATAAATATATTATAAAAAAATATTGGAAAAAGATAACATGTCGGGAAGAAAAAAATGTATGAAAAAAATTACTAAAAGATAGTTATTGAAGACCGTGCCATCAAATTTATTATTCTCCAATTATATATAGTGTTAAATACACTTACTCCTCGAATTATTTTCAAGATATTATTTATCTTCTAAACTAACAATTATAAAACTTACCACTGCAGCTCAATATTTGATTTAGTTATATATATATATATATATATATATACTGAATTAAAATTGTAAAAGTATATATAACAATTAATGATTGTGAAAATGTATAGATAATTAGAAGAAAAAAATAATAAATAAACAATTATTGTGATAGTTATTAAAGAAACATTAAATTGGATGAGGGTTTGGGGAAATGGACAACATTAGTTTGCCAGACCAAACACAAACATTGAAACATTTTATATTTCTTGTATTATTAGTAAAATAAAATATGTGAAAGGTAATGAACTGTAGCAGCAATGTGGCACCACATCATTGACATACTTGTGCAGTGTCAAAATAAGTGAAAAGAAAAGGGGGCCCATGATTGATAATATAATATATATATCTCATGAAAAGTAAATTGGATGAGGGTTTGGTCACCAGTTCCATTTATTGCTATTATATAAGAATATCTTTATGATAGATTAATTAAAATTATGTACAAACATTGTGCTTGTTTACCCAATTTTAAGTCTACCAAAATAGTTGTAAGACTGAAAAATTAGGGGAAAATATTTTTGTTTTATGAATTTAAATTAAAGCCTTATAATATCTTGAAATAAAGATAAAAGGGCTGGAAGCATATTTTTGGTTGCGGATGTCCAATCTTCTCCCAACTTGTGAGAGTCGAGCAAATTACGAGTCACTATGAAAATATGGAGACTTATGAGTAAAAAATATGGAGAATATGAGAGAGAAAAAATAAAATATAATTATAAATTTATTAAAATTATAGAAGTTTGTGGGGAAAAAAAAGAACATGGAGACTGTGAGAAAGAAATATGCAGTAGTGGGTTGAGAGAAAAAAAATATAATTATATAATTATTAGAAAGTATTTAATATTACTATTTGGACTATTTTTTTAACGAAAGAAAAGAATTAAAGAGTAAAATTGAGTATTTAAGAATTGGTATGACGAAAAGATTTTTTATTTTAATAGTATAAATGAGCTATAATTTTTACGTGTAGTTCGCTAATGCTGGATTTGACTATTATGGACTTTTTGGTGGATTAAGCTCCTAACAGACCATATTTAAATATGTATTGATTTAATTTATCAATTAATAAAAATGTATAAGGACGATATTTTGTATATACTTATTACAAATTTATTATCTTAAAAATATATAAAGCCTCAAATTTGTTATGAAATTCAATATTATCTTCAACCATAACACCTTGACAAAACAATTGTATTGAATTGTGACCCATAAAACAATGGCCTCTTCAACAAAATTCTTTTGTAGTAGCATTGGGAGGAATGAAACTAGACAAAATAGAAGTAAGCAATACAAATAAACAAAGCCGTCTTAGCTCAGCCGGTAGAGCGCATGGCTTTTAACCATGTGGTCGTGGGTTCGATTCCCACAGACGGCGGTATATTTTTATTTTTGTTTTCTCTAATCTGAAATTTTTTTTCTATAATAACGTTTTATATCTATCTATCGGTATATACAATTTATTGTAGACAAAACGAGTCGAGTAAAATGCCCTTATATTTATTTTTTCAGTTAATTAGTTATAGTAATTTTATATTCATATATACTTAGAATTAATTTTTTTAATGGTTTTGATCAATTATTCATCATATCTTTATTTTATTAAATAAATATATTAAAAATTTAAATTAGTTCACACATTAATTGTCTTTCAATTTCTATGACATAATTTTCGTGTACCGGTATTATGAAATCTTAATACTATATATTATATGGTAATGCCATTGGTTGACAAATTATGTCTGCTTGGACTAAAATATTCTTAAATATACTTAATTTTTTATTATATTTTTAAAGTTAATTTTCAATCAACAATGCTTTATTCACACATATTTAAGGTTAATTTATTTTATATTGGTGTTTAAAAATGAGTTTTTAATTTTGTAATTTTGTGCAAAAAATGAGAATATGTTTGGATAAAGGGTTTCGATTTTATTTTCTATAATTTTGAAAAACATAATGTGATTGAATGGATTAATTTTGGTGTGCATTTATGTAAGAAAAGATGTGATGAAATAAAAATATATTTAAAAGTGCAAAAATTAAATAACGATATTAAAATTATCGCGAATTATATGATTTGAGTATCAGAAAATTATGTCTGAAGACCCATTTAAACCTGATGACTTCAAAATTTATAAAAATCTTGAGGGACTTTGACAAACCCATTTAAACCTGAATCCACTTTGTTTGGATTTGCAATTTGGGTCGTCTCTCGGACAGCCCAAAACAGCCTTTTCTTTGGGCTGGTCTCCCTCTGTTTATGAAATTATCTTACAGTGTCGATGAGCGGTGGAATCAATAGAATTTGGGAAAAATAATGGAAAGAATTCGTCTTCCATTTCTAAATTATCTTACAAAGACACAAAATTCGGGCCAAGAACACCCTAATATTGAAATGTTTTTCTTTGAAGAAATGCCCGAACAGTGGTTGAAACAATGAAATTTCACAATAAAATAGTGGCCTTTGACAACAAAAGTGTGAAGATTATGTTCTCCTCAAGAAGACGATCGGAATGATAGGTAGGTACACCATAACATCTCTCGAACAAAAAGTTACAATTATTTAAAATTTTACTATCGAACCATGCATTTAAAGCACTATACTTTCGACTTTCGTTAATTGAAATGCTCTAAAAATGCATTTACCTCTTGTTCAACGTTACTTAATGTTCCTTTTGACATATCTCGACCCAGGTCCCCGTTACAATCCGTGCAGAAAACACCCTTTGATTAATGCGTAACCAATACAGAACAATGTTTGGCAGTGGATGCAAATTAATGAATGGCTAAACTTACAGATTTGGGTAAGTCAGAATCCAAATTGATGTGGGACAAATTAACAACTAAAAGATGATTAAAAGGAAGGGCATGCACTGCATGCATGTGGATAATACAGCAGCCGAGCTACCTACCTATAACATTAGCCTAAAATCCAATAATTAATTATGAGATTAGTTAAGTAGTCTTAATATTTAAAATGGATTGATGTATGTGTATTGTCTACCCCTAGCCAAAAACTGACCCTACCCATGTTCATTTTCTTAATTTAATACTTATAATTTTACGCATAAATTGCAGAAAGTGGTAGGGATGGTGTTGGATAATTTGCACAATGCACCCCTCAATTGCAATAGTTTCAAAGTTAAAGAGTGTTTGAAACCATAACTAAAAAAGGGAGAAAAGTTGAATTTTAGGAGGGCTTGGGAAAACAAGTTAATACTTACAATTTTAACTTTAACTTGAGTTCGGTCGAATTTGAATCAATTATATGATAAATACAATACATTTGAAGCGACACCGGTACAATTAGGACTACGGACAAAATATTGATCTCCTCAATCTATGATCGATCAAACAAAAGAATTACGTATAAAATAATCATGAAGTAATAAATAAATCAAATATGGGTTTCATTTAAGGGGATGTTTGTGGTGATATCAATTGGTAATTAATTTATAACCTAGAATTGATTAATTTGCAGCATATGGGATGGTGAGAATGAACTCTGAAGAATCTAGGCTAGGGCTCACCAATTTTTGCCCAAAACCTCATCATCAATTCATCATTGCCAGCTAGCAAATCATATATATATAAATTATCCTTCAACTCACAGAATTGTTGATTCTTGTGTTTGTCATTTAACCCCTCCCCCCCCCCCCCCGCCCACCCCAAAAAAAAATGAATAAAAATTTAAATAATAATATGAAAATTAACTATGTCACATCATCAATAACTTTTAGAAATATTTCAATTAATTGCAAAAAATTTTGCGAAGTAAAATCGTCAATATTAACAATTATAGATGAAAAAGTAAATTAGCAATCCTTATAATTAAACAATAATCAATTAAAACATGATTAGTGTCGACAATTAGTGATATATAATAATTATATAATTATTGTTGAGTTGTTAATAAATTTGTCACTATATATGTGTGGCTCGTGATTACCAATATTAATTTTTTAAAATTATATTGTGATAAAATAAAAATTATTACGTACTACCAATTAGTCACCTAATGTTAGTCATAATTTTGATTTGTCCTCATTAATATTATTTTCTTTTTAGCTACACCAACTAGTATTAATAATGAAATTACTATGTGATTAATAATTTTTATTTAAATTATATATTAATCATATTATGAGTTTATTAACATGTATTCAATCGAATCTATCCCGAATCAAAATTTTCCATATATATATAATTCATGGTCTTATCAATCCTTTGTCAATAATTAATGGGGTAGCTAGATTGAATCCAAATTAAAGGTTAGGTAAGTTGAACTTTTCACTATGCAATTAAGCCAAGGACTCTATATATCATTTCATTTCAACATATCTTAATCACATAATCAATGATTTAGCATGCAAATTTCTTTTCTACCACTAGAGGGGTTGCACCTTTCACTGCTTTGTTTGAAGTTGAAAGACCTCCTAATTAATTGGGGGGGGGGGTACTCTACTTATTGCTTTAATTAGTCATATCCATATATATATATATATATATACATGATGTATATATAGTGACGGGCAATATATAAGAGATAATTATATTTATATCACTTGATCTAAAGTTTATTTATACAAACCATCCATAGTTTTTTGCATAATTATAGAAACGATCCATAACAGTAAAAAAAAATAGGGGTAGCTTGTGTAAGGGAAAAGTATTATTTTAGTCCGCTAAGTGTGCCTAATTTTAATTTTTATCCGATAACTATGACCATTTTTATTTAGGTCCAATAACTTATGAAATTGATTACTTTTAGTCGTCTGGCAGATTTTCGGATAATTTTACCCCAATGAGTGCATATGGCTAAAACTGCCTTTCAAAAGTTGAATAGGGGTAAAATTATCCGAAAATCTATCAGATGACTAAAAGTAAGCAATTTCGTAAGTTACTGGACCTAAACAAAAATAGAAATAGTTAACGGACTAAATTAAAATTAAACATACTTAGTGGACTAAAATAATATTTTCCCCCTTGTGTAATGATGTTAATATTTTTTAGGGATGCGTGTGTAATATTTTAAAAAATAAGAAATTACTTGTATAAATGATAACAATATTTTGATAAGTATATATGTAACACAGACATCAGCTATAGCTAATCGTGGAGCTGAAGTCCACCCCACGAGTTGTTTGTTACTTTTCTATTCAGACACGTCAACTTACTATATATTACATCATTATTATTATTATTTCTGAATTTTTTAAAAATGGATATTCGTGACTACCAGAATAAATTAGTATATAAATATATGCTCATATCCATTGCAAAATCTAAAATCATATTTATATTTATTTATAAATACGAGAAAAATGTGCTTATTTTGATGTGTTTTTAACTAAAAATATGCTCGTCATCTCACCTGAATGGTCCGTAAATTTATGCTCTCACGCAACCTGCATGTGGGCTAGTTTTGAAATTTTTTGATAAAAATGCTTCAATTCGTGAAAATTAATAAATTGGTGGACTGAATTGTCAAATCAACTTTTCATGGCCAAAACTGCTGAATTTTGATCCTAAATGTGGTCCAGTTTTTTTGGGAAGCCATTGATTATTGCTACTAATATTTCAAACTAATACCTCCCAAAAAAGTCAAAAATAAGTCATATTATTCAACAAAGCCCATCATTAAGAAGCTAATTATCGTTATTATGATGAACATATAAAATGATAAACCCGATTCAAAACACTACAAATCGGTGGTCAGTGGCGTCTATGAACATCATAGCACATGTATACAAAGTGTCAAGCATGTAAAATCTGCATGAACCCTAACGACTGGAGTTACGTGTGAGACAAAATTAACTATCCAATCTAAAATAAATGTTTTCATTAATTAGGTCAATTCTTAGGGGTGTGGATGTCCGTTATAATATTAATATGAAAAATGCATATTTAGATCATAGCACTGCAGCTTTATTGTAATTTTAATCCTGTAATTATATATACATATAATTAAAATTGGCATTTTGATCTTTTAATAAAGAAGTATAACTTAGACCTTACTTCCATTACTGTTGTAACTTTTTGATTTGAGGGCAATTTTGTTGGGCGAAAAACCATACGTTCTGTACGTGTCCTCAAGTTTAAGCTGACACGTGACCTGCACGTGCTAATTTCCAACCGTTTCAAGACTTTCTGAAAAAAAAAATGTTCTCAAATCGCAAAATTTAGAAAGAAAAAAAAAACCAAAATCATAGATTTTTACTTTTTGAATGATCAAAATGCCAAACACCTATAATTAATTACAGGATCAAAATTACAATAAAACTTCACGTGGGTTCTGGTAGTATTAGTCCTATAATTTGATTTTGATCCCTAAAGGTCAATTATTTGAGTTGGATTTGTTAATATAATCAAGTTTAACAGAAATAATTAATTAGTGAGCAATACCAACCCCTCCCCCCCCCCCCACCCCCACCCCATGGAAAAGAAGAATTTTTATAGATGATGATGAGGAAGATGCATAGGGAAAATGTGGAAGGAAGTGAAAATGGCCCACCATTCAAGTTGAAGCATGTGCCATCATATGGTAGTTGGCCCTTATCCAGCCCCACATATCCTCTCTTTTTCACCTCCAAAATCAAACATTAAGACATCTCTCTCCATATCTAATATATAACAATTTCATCATCTAATTTTATTTTAATTTTATATGTCAACTACTATATATCTTAATTCATATTTCAAAATTTATTTGAACCCTTCTTTAAAATAAGACTTTTCATTCAACGAAATTAAATAAATAGCATTTTTTCCTTCTAAATGATTCTTTTTAAGTAGATGGAGAATATATATATATACAAGTCATTTTCTTTTATTTTATATATATATATATATATATATCATATGTCGAAGAGTACTTTGCAAGTCGTTTTCTTTTATTTTAAATTTATATGTTCGTGTTAATTCTCTTTTTTTCATTGGTTATATAATAAAACATAGATATCAAAAAATAAAACTTAATTATATATATAATGAAACATAAAATAAAAAATTAATGTAGAATTTTTTATTAAAAAAGATCAAACTGCATGCCCTCCATAATCACCACACATTTGCAATCCTTTCTCTCTCCCCCAACATTCTTTTCTCTTTTTCATTGCCTTCACTCTTTCTTCCACAATTTCCTAACCTAATCTCTCTCTCTCTCTCTCTCTCTCTCTCGTGTTATAAAGATATACATCATGTTGTCAGATGTCTGAACTCTTCCCTCCACCCCCAACCCAGTTGTGTCAGAACAAAATCTTTATCTCAAATAAGAACCAAAACCCTAAAACTCCTCAGTCATAATGAAGACAGCCAAGAACCTTCACACAAACCCTACTTCCATCAAAAACCGCTTCTCTCTTCGCTTTCTTCGAGCCATCAACAAGCTAAACAACAACATCATCAGCACTCCTCCTCCTCTTAACCCGGCCGACAGACGCAAGCGATACCATGCCATCAGAGCTGCAGCTTACGCGTCCATGGCGTTGGCTGTCGGTCCAAACAAAGCCTGGAGCCGCGCGGTGCTCCGGAAGATCAGAAACCGGACCAAAGAAATGATAAAACCTAGAACTAGAAGAGGTGCTGTGGGAGGATCAATTAACCCTAGAAATGAGCTGGGGTTGGGGCAGGAGAACGAGCTGCGGGAGCGCGTCCCGGGCGGCGAAGCCATGGATTTTCGCAGGTTGTTGAATGAAACAGGCCATTATATACAGTGCCTCCGAGCCCAGGTACAGGTCATGAGGAAGATTCTTCATTATTCTTCAACATGATATGATCACCTATATTACATATATTGTATGTTGTTCATTTGTGTGTATATATACATAAATATGTATATATAGAGAGACAGACGGAGCCGCCGGAGTGGAGGTGGCAGCCGCCCTCTGAGGAGGACATTATATATATATATATATCTCAATACTATATGTAAGATAGATTGAATAATTTAGTTTTTAAATTATCTGAGTTAAGATTTCTATCTAGTAATTTAAATTTCTTTACTCTTCTTTGCGGTATCTCTCTCTCTATGTACAGATAGATGTAAGGATTGAATTTTTTATTTTAAATCTTATCGTATCAATCTTCTATTTGAATTAATATATCATAGTAGAAAATTATGTTTTATTTTATTTAAATACAAAAAAAAATTATACATATAACATGCATGTATATAATTAATATAATAGAAGATACTATAAAATTTAAAATAAAAAGTCCAATCCAAGAAAGATGTAGATGGTTAATACCAATCAATTTAGATTACCAATTATATATATATTATATATGCATGATGTGCAGACAGAGGAAATTAATATGTAACTAGTCTATTTATGTGCTGAAATATTGCTTAATCATTTTATTTTTATTTTTCATGTTTTCATTCATTTAAATTGGGATTTGGACTTCGGATAAAATATTAAAGTTATTTTATGTATATACTAATCGTCGGGGTATCACATATTCTTGCCTGCACATAATAAATAATATTTTATATTTTAAAATAAATTATAAATAAGAGTAAAATATATAAATTAACACATTACACAAAAAATCGGTACACTAGTATTAAAATCATCATTTTATATCTAATAGCATATCTTTTCCTTATAATAGTAAAGATATGATTGTCTGTCTAGCAAGGAAATAGGTTATTACCAGCACAATATATATATATATATGAGATTTTTTCTTTTTTTTTTTTAAAAAAAAATAGAAGATTGTAATTATGTGAATCTTTAAGTTAGGATTTGATTTGAAAATTAATATGAATTTGCCTTAATTAAACTGCCCAAAATCTATTAATATGAATTTTGAGTCGAGCCCTAATATATATATATTAGCCCTTTTTTTCTATAGTTCTTTTCTAGTATAATTGATCATATAAATCTGATGAAAATCAAATTAGATATATTAACAGTCTCAAAATTAAATATCTAACTGGTCCAATTTTTAAATTATTTTGGTTTTCATATTTTTGTGGAAAAAAGAAAAGATGTTAGTTTTGGGTACAGCTATATTTTGCTTTATTATTTAGAAAATATGTTACTCGATTGGTGTTGTCGCCTTAAACTTTTTAATTATTGACGAAACGGAAAATTATAAGTTTTAATTTAATTAATATAATAATTTAAGCACATATATATAGAAATGATGTAAAAAGTATATAATAGTTTAAATAACAATTAATTGGAATGTATATATAATCGTGACTCGGGTTTTTTGGCAATATTTTGAAAACAAATTATCTGAAAAATATTTAAAATGTAATGTTTTAATATATAATTAAACTAAAATTCGTCTTAGTTAATTAAAAATATAGGAGTGTCACTGGCTATATATATATACAGGGAATCATGTTGTGTATATTCTTATAAATTTCTTGAAGCATATCTTGTAAAAATATTTCAAAATTAATTAAGCATCTTAATTAACATACTAATTTTAAATTATTTAAATTATAAAATTATTATAGTTATTAGCTATATTTTTCGATCAAGACTTAATATGATATGTAAGTCGTAAAAGTATGATCAATCAAAATGAGTTATAATAATATATAAAACACGTAATATATATATCAATGTTCGTTTAACTGATGAAAGACAGATAGTGGACAATACTATTTTACTCTTAAATTACAAAATTGCTAATATGTGGAATCGAACTAATTTTAACACAGTAAATATAATACAATACTTATCATGTGATGTAATTTTGTTATTATTTTTGAATTATATATTACTAACGTGATAAATATAACACTTATTATATAATTGATTCAAAACTAATCCTACCTAAGTTGAGATAATAAGGTGTAAAGGCTTCCTCAAGATGTTCCAATAAGGATCCGCAAATTCATATTGTTGTCTTTATAATTGATTGAGCCTAATTAGCTTAAAGAATGTGAATGTAACACTTAAAATCAGTCCAATTTTTGAATTGTCGGGACGAAGAAATTATAACTTTAGTCCTGTAATTTATAGAGGTGGTATTTTTTATTTTATGTGAATTGCTTTATGTAATTTAGTCATATAACTTTAATATTTTAGCGATTTTAATACTTTTTCAACTGATTTGGTTTGAAAGTTTCTTGTGACTTTTACATGATCCAATCAATTGCAGCTTAAGTCTTGTATATCAATTTGTACATGCAGTACAAAATATGCAAACTCCCATAAATTACAAGACTGAAATTATAATTAATTGGATCATCAAGTCACATGCAATTTTTCAGTTAAATCAACAAAAAAATGACTAAGAGTACCAAAATGTTAAACAAATTACAATAATAAATTAATGCAAGACCAAAAATGTCACCGCCCCTAAATTACAGGAAAATTATATTTTTTCCGACAAAGGATTGAGAATGGCTCCAACTTTTTTTCCTCAGAATAAAATTATAGCTCCGGTTGCATGCCTCCTCCAAAAAGAATCGTGTTGGTGGGGCTGAAAAAATAATTAAACTATTCGATACTCGATTGAGATCAACCGATAAAAAACTCGTTTTGAACTCGATTTATTAATTTAACAAACCAAACTTGAACAAAAAGTTTTATTTGGCAAACCTTTGAGCTCAGCTCGAACTCGATTCGATTAGTGCAAAAATAGTAAAATATACTTAAAAATATCAAATTACTCGAGCTCGACTCGAGTTTGATCCAAATAAAACTCGTTTGAACTTGATTAGAATAATAATTAAATCAAATTCAAACACAATGTTTGAAGCTTGATAATAATACAAACAAGTATGAAAATAATGTGTTCGGATCGACTCGAATCATTTACACCCCTACATGTTGGTACAAAATAGATATCCTTTTTTTTCAATTAAAGCAAAAATAGCATAACTGTCGTTCCGCCTTGCAAATTTACAGGTCTATTATTTTTTTTGAGTAAATCAATTATAACTACGTTATAAATTTTAATCATCAACAATCAATATATCAATTATAAATTATAAATTTTTAAATGAGTAAAATACAATTTAACCCCCTGTATTTTAAAAAATATATAAAATAGCCTCTTATAAAAAATAAAACAACAAACCCCCTGTAATTTAAAAAATGTAGCAGAACACCCCCTCTATCTCACAAGCGTATTATAGGCTCCAACTTTTTTTTTTAATTTTATAATTAATAAATAATATTTTTATCCTTACTTTAAGTGTATGTATATATATATTGTATTTAATGTGTATATATATACATATGTATAGAAAACAATAAAATTAGCGCTGGCACGACAAGGACAAGAGTTGAAGAGGGGATGAGAGGACATGAAGGAGGAAGGGAGGTGGGCGGATGAGGAAGAGGCACAAGCAGCGTCGTAGATGGGGAAGCGAGGGCGAGCATAGAGGAGAGGCAGACCGGGCACAGAGGAGGCCGTCGGGGAGGAAGAGGCGGGCGATGAAGAGCGCTGGTGTGTGGGTGGGGTGGGGGTGAGAGAAGGAGACAATATTTTTATTTTTTTAAATATATTTAACTATTTTATTTATATTTAATAAATAAAATATGATAAAAAAATTATATGTTAAATTTGGACCGTTAATTTAGATTAGGTTAAATTCGAACCATTAAATTGTACATCAAATCTAGACCTTTAAGTCAAATTTAATGAAATCTAACCGTTGAAGCGAGATCTAACAGTTCAAAAGTTAAGATGTAAAATTAATTTATTATCAAAAATTAAGCCCGCGTTGCATGAAGGGCATGTGTGATACACCTCCTGGTCCGAGGGAGTGTTTTGCTATACTTCTAAAACCACAAAGGGGTTTTTTGTTGGTTTATTTTTCACATAGGGTATTTCAAATATTTTTGAAAACACCGGAGGCTAAATTGCATGTTACCCAATTTTAAATATTTGTAACTAATCAATAATTACTATTATATTAAATTAATATTTACTTTTAAAGTAGACAAACACTCACACATTAATCAAATTTGAACTCTATAACCATTATAAAACTTCAACTTTACCAATTGAATTAAATTTCATTAGCAATGTGCGATTGTAATTATTTTGTTAATCACATTGGCGCTTTATCGTTATAGTTAATCTGTTCGGGGCAAAATCATAACTCCACTTCTAATTTCATATATGTGGTTTTCCTTTAACTTATGTATACTGTACATCAATAATTTGACGATGAATAAGTAATACGGACTAAACAACGATTATAATGCTCAAATTGTGGGGCCTCAATTTTACCATTTACGTAAAATCGTCATTCTTACAACAGTTAAAATCTGAATAAAAGAAAATATTTCTATTTATATTTGAACAAATTCATCTCTGTTTTTGAACCATTAATGGATTTCACCTACCACAAAAGCCTTGTTAAAAGAAATGGATATGGGCTAAGATTGTAAGACAGATCAAAATGTGAAAAGCCTAAGGAGATTAATTCGGCCCAATTATGTGTGGCCCAAATTGAAATGAAGGTAGAATAGTAATTTGGGCAACAGCATTTCACTAGTACCAAAACCCTAAATCCTTGCCGCTTTATATTCCCTATTCCCATCGCCTCTTGTATTCTTTTCCCATCCTACCTCTTTAGGTTTTCCTCCGCCGGAGAGAGAGAGAGAGCAGAGAAACAATGGCGACGCCGACTGAATCCGTACAATGTTTTGGACGTAAGAAAACAGCGGTGGCCGTTACTCACTGCAAGCGTGGCCGCGGACTGATCAAAATCAACGGAGTCCCAATTGAGCTCGTTCAGCCGGAAATCCTGCGATACAAGGCTTTCGAGCCAATCCTACTCCTCGGCCGCCACCGCTTTGCTGGCGTCGACATGCGCATCCGCGTCAAGGGTGGAGGTCACACCTCTCAGATCTACGCCATTCGTCAGTCCATTGCGAAAGCGCTCGTCGCCTTTTACCAGAAGTACGTTGACGAGCAGTCGAAAAAGGAGATTAAGGATATTCTCGTGAGGTATGATAGGACTTTGCTGGTGGCTGATCCAAGGCGCTGTGAGCCCAAGAAGTTTGGAGGTCGTGGTGCCCGTGCCAGGTTCCAGAAATCCTACCGTTGAAGTGTTGGTAGTGATTATGCGTTTATTACTATATTCATCAGTAGTTTGTTTTGTGAGAATTAAATTAAGATACTGTTTTGTTATGTTTTGGATAATTTGGCATTTTGTTCTTTTTTCCTGCTCGAGGATTCTATCAGACAACGGTTTTGGGATGCCCTTTTTTTATAATTTTCACATTACTTTCTTATAAGTGGGATTGTTATTGCGTTTTATCTTCTTCTGGCTATACTATATAATTGTGTGATATATGGTATTCTTTTTCTGCGGCAGATATTGGTGTGTTTGGGATTATGATAAAAAAAACTTTGACGATTAATTGGTGAATGAATTTCGAGCTGATGATAGTTCCTATACCAGTATATATGGATGCAAGACAATACTCAAGGATATGGACTATAATGCTATTTATTGATTGGATATAAATTGTATTGCTTATTAATTGTAGGTAACTATTATATTCTTGATTGATTTTCTTGTTCAGAATCCTTATATGAAATAGAAATATTATTGTGCTTATAATGTATTGTGTATGATTATTATTGTTTCAAGAATATTATTATTATTATTATCATTAATACAAAAATATTATAATCAAAAGATTGAAATGGATTTAAGAAATTGAAGATGCTTTCTCGACCTCAAACTTGACTCATCAGCACCTTTATCCTGAAATTCTTTGTTAAGTATATCATTTTTCTGCTCAATTGACAAGCCAGCTGGGCTAACCTTATGTTATGTTGTCATATACCTTGTCCTCATATTGTAAGTAATAGATGAGATATGAATGGCTCGACTAGTGCATATTGTAAGTATTCCTATTGCATGTTAGTTTTCTATAACTTTCTTGTGCATAATTGTCAAGTTGGCTTGACTCACTTTTTACTCGTCCTATGAATGGAATGGAGAATAGTGTAGTGTAGAGCTTTCTTTTGCTTAATTGGAGCTGGCTCGACTGACATTCCAATCCTTCCATTAATATAAAGTATGTTATTTTGTCTGGTTTTCTTGTGCCTAATTGCAAGGGAAGTTGTTTATATTTGACTTGCTAGGTCACCTGAATCATTACTGTCTTATTTTCTTGTTTTGTGGAAATAGGAGAAAATCTGATGATGTTTTTTCTTTTACTTTGATGTACAGCTCTCTGTATTTTTACTTTATTAATCGATAATCCTTGAATGGCTTTTAGGTAGCTTTGCTCTGTGACTCTGTATGCTTGTTAGGATTCTGGGTTTGCCTTGTATGGGTTGCATTTGTCCTATAAATATCATTCCTCAATTACTATTTACTATTTCAAATTTGAAAAAAAAAATCTATCTCATTCAAATTTCACACTGAGTTTTTGATATATGCGTCCCAGTACTAATGAAGGAAGGAGGATATTAAACAAAGAAGGATCCCACCATTTCACTCTTAGCAAGGGTGATTCCAGTTGACTGGGTGGGGTGTCAAAACTTGCGTCACCTTGTGCAAGTTTTGGACTGTTATTATGTAGTGTGCAAATAGATCCAT
The DNA here is from genome assembly GCF_026168435.1 of Sesamum indicum. Taxonomy (NCBI): domain Eukaryota; kingdom Viridiplantae; phylum Streptophyta; class Magnoliopsida; order Lamiales; family Pedaliaceae; genus Sesamum; species Sesamum indicum. The sequence goes on along the minus strand of NC_142665.1, from coordinate 4,010,484 downwards.
CATTCCAAAACCATTCTCATGTTAAAATTGAGTAAGAATAAAAAGAAGCGGGCTGTAAGTTTTGGTGTGGTGGTGAATGCCAAGCTTCATGGTTGGTGTTTTTCATGAACGAAATGACATAAAATGACTCTCCCCTTCACACTATTCACAAGAAAGATATCTTCCTACATCTTTCTCAACATGGTTATGAAGATTAATCATACCCTAACCCCGCCCCCGATGAAGCCTGGGATTCTGGCAGTATCTGAACTTACTCAGTTCAACCTTTTCTGGGGTTCTGATTATGAAAATTAAAGGGATAACTAAAACAAAGTGATGATGATAGAGAGAGTTGAATGTGACTCAAATACAAATGTTTACCTGTTTATTTGTACATATAGGAAAGAAGGCTGTTCTTTATTGACGTTTGTTGAGTTTTGTAATGCATTTTTAAATTTTAGCTGAAAAACCACCTCTCAGCATTTCCACTCTGTTGAATAATCAGCGATTTCATCGCCAATTTTGATAAATTATTTGCGTCATTAACCAATTGTTTCAATTTGTAGTGTAAAAAGCCTCCAAAAAATTTGAGGTATCAAGTATCCATATTAATACCACATATAAAGTCTTAACTCAGTGGGGAGTTAAAACGGTATTCGATGAATGAATGAGTTAATTATGTTTTGCACTCCAAAATTATGCATGTAGTCACATTTAGATTTCTAAAATATGAAAGGTAACAAAAATGTTTTTGACAAAATAATTTGATAGCAAGATAAAAGTACTCTCTCCCGTTCGATCACTCCCAAAATTACTTTTAATGATTTAAAATTTTATTCAAATTTTATTTTGAAAATAGTATTTAAAATTTATTATTTTTTTAAATTATGTACTATAAAAAATATTTACAAGTTCAATATACACAAATATATTTTACAAAGTAAATTATTTATGTTAAAAAATACATGTAAATATGTATAAACACATCATGCATATAATTTTGTAAAAAATAATGTTATATAACTTGTAAATTTTTTATCCAATCACATCTCATTTAAGTTGGGCCAGCCTCTTTATGGGATTTCATTCCTTGGGGCTTTATATTCGTAATGATGTCATGCTTGCTTTTGGTACTCCAAAGAAACAAATTTTGATCGAACCCATATTTGCTCAATGGATACAATCGGCTCCTGGTAAAACTTCACATGGGTTCAATGTACTTTTATCTTCAACGAGCGGCCAGGCATTCAATGCGGGTCGAAGCATCTAGTTGCCCGATTGGTTAAATGTTGTTAATGAAAATACTAATTCATTATTTTTAACAATAGGTCCTGGAGACTTTTTGGTTCATCATGCTATTGCAATGGGTTTACATACAACTACATTGATCTTAGTAAAAGGTGCTCTAGATGTACGTGGTTCCAAATTAATGCCAGATGAAAAGGATTTCGGTTATAGTTTTCTGTGCGATGGCCCGGGACGAGGGGGTACTTGTGATATTTCGGTATGCATATAAAAATATATCGTATCATTACTCAAAACATTATAGAATATTATAGATATGCATTTTTAACAATGTATATATATATGTATATATTCGATGTAATATTTTAAGTATTGATAATTTATTCTTAAAAAAAGTTCAGAATATATAACAGCACAGGCAAAAATTATGTAAATATTTTAACAGTTTTATAAAAAGATATAAAAGTATAAATTTAAAATATATAAATAGATTTTTCCTAATTATAAAAATCATAAATTTTGAATAATATTTATTTTAAATAAATTTTTTATAATAATTCAAATTATGTTTTAGGCAAATAAACGTGATAGACATATTCTAGGGGGTGTATATAACTTATTATATTTTGTCATTAAGAAAGTTGGTCAGTATCATGAATTTTGTTACATTTTTATAATTTAGGGACGTAAATATACCTCATACATAATTTAAAGGTGCGAAAATCATAAACAATTGTAAAAATAAAAAATTCAAAAATTCCACTATATATTGAATTAATCATATAATTATGGCTTTATTAAACGAGAGAGAGAGAGAGCCATATGATCAAAACTTAAGTGTTATCACTATAGATTAGATGTTATGCACAGAGATAGAATATAAGTGCAGCTATTGCAGGGGAAGAAAAAAATGCTATACAGGTGACCAGCTGCTTCTCACATGAATTTATGGTACTAGATGTGGACCGTCCGATAACAAAATATCATCATCCTACGCTCTACATTCAACTTGAGCTGCGTCCAACCTCCTCTGCGTTGATCCTACACGACGTTATGTGATATTGCTCTTCTATACTTACATGTATTCCCCCCGCCTGTATCTATTACTCTACTCCCGTATATGCTGAACTATACCTGTCATATATTTCCACGTACGAAAAAACAGTAGCCCGTTAAATGTTTACTTTCGAGCCAGCTCTTGGAGCTAGAAGAGATGGCAAGTCTCTGATTCTATATCCACTGCCCCAGAAGGATGCCAGGCAGAGGCCCATGATGGCCATGGCGACAACTGAGCAAGCAGGGGGAACGGCTTGAGTGCTGCCCAGAAACTGACTCGCAAGAAGTCCTGCTAGCGTTGAGCTTTGCATCCCTGTGCACAATGAAATTGTCCTGCAAACTTCTTCCTCTAACCTGTCACATATAAGCTTTCTTTTAGCGACGACTTCAAGTGTGTGGGAGTGCTGGAAAAAGAACCTTTGTCGCAGCAGATTGATGAACAAGAAGAGTAGATATCAAGATATGAACTAAATTAAGTTTAATGGCTGGAGTGTGCTATAAGTAAATAAGAGATTGTTTTGAGATCTCACACGAGAGGGAAAAGAAAAATAAAAGAAATTGAAGAGACATGTAAAGAAATTCGTGTCGAAAATTGAGTGTGATTGAAAATATGGTAAAATTTCTATGCTATGGTTATACAAGACAAAACATTGATTTTCGCCAGAAAACCACTGCAACCTCTCAAGCTGACAACATTATCTAAAATGACAATTGCATATACCATGGTGTAATGTAATGAACCAAGATACGTGTAAACTACGTCCACATGAGATTAGAATGAGGCACACAATAGCAAATCCAGATGCACAAATATGGGAATGATCGAGCAACTTAGCATCAATATATCTATCTTAATTGTAAACCCTAATGCAAGATAATAAGTTCATGCCCTCCTCTTGTGGACGAGAAGTTCTCAGACACCCTAATGAATAACAGCACGAAAGTAGCACAATTCAAGTGTCGAGCTAATCATGGTGTGATCATGATGAATATGGGAAAATAGAGAAAATCACAGAGTATTTTTGCAAGCTTCAATCGTTCAGCCGACAAAGAAATCGAGAAATTTAAAAGATAACTTGCCTCAGAGGTTGCATTTTGGAGATCCAATAGCCCAACGTAAATGCTACTGCGTGAAATGATAGCACCGGACCAATTAATCTCAGACCCTCAGCCGAAAGGATTTGGCTCCTGTTGATAGCAAGAGGGCTCCCAATACACAATGAAGTACACACCATTGCAACAAACGGCATAACAGGTTGTAGAATAGATACAAATGGTTTGGCATAAGAGTTTAGCACCAAACCAAGAGTGACAGGAGCAAGAACCACCTAGGAAAGCAAAAACATCAGCAAAATTTTCAAGAAAGTAATTATCCGTCCGTCCAGTTAAGTCAGCCACAATTAATTGCAGATAATTTAAGTCAGCTTTGGTACCTGCAAAATAGATTTTGACATAGCAACGGCATCAACTGGAACGACAGAGCCAATGAGAAGGCCTGTTAACAGAGGAGTAACAAGAACTGAGGCAATGGTCGATGAGCTGGTCAAAAGAATGCTTAAGGCCACATCTCCTTTACTCAAGAAGCTGCCATAGCTAGATAGTTGAGCCCCTGCAACACATGAAGTCAGGACAAAACCAGCATAGAACATCGGAGATATCCCAAAAGCCCGTGCCACAAAAACCCCAAGTGCTGGTTTCAACACATATTGAGCAATAAATCCGATGAACAATGGCACAGGTCTGCAACACACAGAAGTTCACTAAAAATGTTTCAGGCAATGACCAAAAAAACTATTGTAATTGTTAGAAATGGATACTAGATGGGAAAAGTTTGAACCTTTTAAATGCTAGAGCAAAATCATCGATTGAGAGTTTGATTCCAATGGACAACATAATGCCTCCAAGTGCAGGAGCATACAATTCCTTCGACACCCTGCAGGTACCTCTATCATTTACAACAACAGAAAAAGAGCAAGAAATATACATTTTAAGAAAGCATTAAGCATATAGACCTTCAATTACAAGAATGCACAACCATTATACGTAGCTTCCCAATTATGAAGCAATCTTTAACTATTCAAAAGAGACAAACTTTTAGGAACTATAATATATGAGTTTAAGTTACTACCATCAAAACAAGTTGCGTGAAATACACGTGCAAATTGTAACATCTACGACAAAAATGCAACGAAAAGTAACTGATTTCCACGTAATCTGATGCTGCCAAGTTAGATACATGCCAAATTATGTGTTAAAACATACACATTAATGTTACTATTACAGTATCAAATTATTATTAATAGTTCCCAAGTGAGTCCGGCAAACACCCACTCGGGCGTCATCACTCCTCTCGTGATCTGCACCAAGAATCGCTGACAAAGTAGTTGAAAACAGAGACAGGCGGATTTTTTTTTCAGTAAAATAATGAAAAATAAACATAATCTAAGAGCAATCACTAGTTCTACTTTAATTATATACAATAAAAAATAGTATTTATCTTTTCCGGGTCATTTTTTTATCCTTCAATACGCATAGTTACGAGGAAAACAACCACCTGAAGGCTGAATATCACAAGAACACACCAATTCTTCTTCCGTATATGTTTCAAAAAGAATCCCAACTATTCAATAATCTTAAAAAAATTTAAATCAATTTACATACTAATTCCACACACCAAGTGAAAGTCGAAGGCTTGGAAAGGGCAGCAACAGCCGTGAGCGCCACCACAAACGGAAGCAGAGCCGACAAAAGTTGAGAAGCATCAGACTTCACTTCCGCCTCCACAGAGACCTTGGGGTCCAAACCAAAAGACAGCAAAGAAAAATTCCCCTCTCGTTTGTGCAGCCCAACTTTCCCTATGAAAGGCGATGACGTTGAGCAAGCAAGAGCACGCAGAGAGCCCCCCTTAGCATCCTTTGCGATTCTTGAAAACCCTCTTGCAACAGGAGAAAAAGAAGGGTTCTTTAAGGAAATTGAGTTCTTGGCCAATGAATTCGGGCGGAAAAATAGAGTCTTTTGAGTGGTTTGAAGGGAAAGACATGAAACTGAAGACATTGTTCAGCCGAAGTCCGCTCGCCGGAGGTTCTGGGTGTGTTTCCGGCGAGGAAACGGTGGCGGTGGTGGAGGAGTAGTGGGGAAGGGGATAAGGTAATACAACGGAGATTTCAATCAAGTCTCCACTTTTTACTCCAACTCTCAAGAATTTTAATAGTAAGAGGAAAGGAAGATGATAAGAGAAAATTCTTGTAAAGTGTAAGTTATTGGTTCAAACTCATCTCTTTGGATAATATATCATATTTATATTTATAAATTTTGGTGTAAGTATTTGAGTTCATCATATTTTCATATTTAATATGTACAATTATATTATGACCTTTTTTTAATTTTAAACTAAGGTGCAAAGATATAAAACAAAATGCCTAAAATATAAATTATGCAGACTACAATATAAATATAAAATATTTTTTTACGATAAAAAAACAGTTATTTTGATGATCCAAGTGTATGATCAAATTAAATTTATTGATTTAGGTACGATGAGACGATTCTCAAGAGTAATGGTGCCAGCGAAATTAACCCGAGTAAATAATATATAAATGGTCCCCGCGTCAAAATCGATATTTTTCAAGAAAAGACTCTTGTAGTAACTATTTTAATATTAGTACAAATTAAAATATTCTTAAATATATTTATTTCTTCGATGAAATAATCTTAATTTTATTAATATTTTTCTATGTAAAAACACATTTAAAATTAATTTGTTTTATGGCGTTATTCATTCTCTTTCATTTAAATATATAAATATAATAAAAATGTAGAGTATACACCAATATTAGATATGCTCCGACCACTAATACACTATCAAAATTTAGGACATCAATCAGTATGGAAGTGTGGGATTTTTGAGGTGTGGTCCTTTTCATCATTTGGTGTTACAATTTTGAGTCAATTGGACAGTCATATATATGAGAGGAAAATAATATCTCTTTAGTCCCTATACCTATACACATTAAAAAGGGGAAATAAGAAATAAAAAAGAATTTCAGTGGCAAATTTGGAAAATAAATTAATTATTCTTACAATCTCTCTAAAGATACGAAATACAAAAAAGTTTCAAGTTTTTCGTCTAGTACTCCAGTGCTTCAACAAAAAGATGTAACAATAGTGTGTACCTCACTCCGTAAAAAGTAAAAAAAATTACAAAAAATATACTAATTTTTTCGTTTAGTAAACGACTACATTTTATCTAAATTCAGGAATATTGTTTTATTATATTTACACCCTTTTGACTCTATATATATTACATTTAATCCCTTACAAGTATAAAAATATTACTATAGGAATATTGAAAGAGGGGTAAAAATTGAAATTTATGTAATTTTTTGCTGATACCGATATTTTCCAATCAAACCCTAGTAAAATGAAGTCAAATGTAAATGAACAATTCTTAAAGGGGGTATAAGTGTAATTATTTTTTTTAGAATTTCGTATTTTTAAATGAAATTTAAGTGTAATTAGGCCTTTAAAAAAATACTGAAGAAATTTAGTTTATGGATGCGAAACATAGAAATAATAACAAATATTATGAATTAGCCTTATTTCCATAAATATTATTGTTAAAAAAAGGAAAGAATATATGTTAAAATGAGAAGGTCTGTAGACTTAGAGTAAGTAGATATCTCATTTAAAAATGTTATTTCCCAAATCAATTTTTATTAAAAGAAAACAAATTACAACAAATCAAAATTTGAGTTTAAATTTAGAAAAAGAATAGTAAAACAATTTAAAAATAATGTATTAGTCTAAAAATTCATCAGAATATTTTTTTTAATTAAAAAAGGGCATTCCATTTATTATCATCCCAATCATAAACCTAATAGAAATTGTTTTTTAATTAAATTACTCTTAGCATTTTAGAGTAAGAAATATTATGAGTCGAATTTTTAATAATTTTAATTCAATAAACTCAAATTTTTGGCGAAGAATTTCAAAATTAAGTATCTATACTATATATTATTAAAAACAGTTTCTTGGTATCCAAAATAATTTTGGACTGTCATTTTTTAAAAATTGTTTAAATTAATAAATTGACTTTAAATTCCCCAATCAAATGTTTGAACTTTAAATTAGTCAATTGTCATCTGACCAAACAATTTTTAAATTTGTTGGGCCATTCAACTAAGTCAAGCTTATAAATACCAACTCCCAACTACAAAATTGAGCCTTATCTTTTCTGCCTATTTCAAGAATTTTTTATTTTATAACAATTTCTTTTTTGTTTTTTGCAAACGATTTATGGACTGACTCATTTAGGAATTAATTACAATTTTAATCCCATTTTACAGGGAGTTTTGCATTGACGCTCCCTAATGTTAGGTATAAATATACAAATACTCTTCGTCTTTCATAAAATTATGAATAAGTTCATTGATGTTGTAGTTGTAATCCTTAATTCGATATATAATTACACTAACACTGTTCATAGAATGCACTTGTAATATTGCAGATGGTATGAAATGTTTGTGTATTTGAAGTTAACCTTAAGAGTCGAGTGGCGAAAAAAGGTAGAACTAATTAGACAACAAAAGTTGAAGTTGATGTTCATTATACTTCTACTCTTGCATGCCCTCCACCAAACTCAGGATTCAAAACAAGAAAACCTGGAAATTCTGCCTGGGATCACAGAATATTACAGGGTTCTAACAGAGAAATCGGTTTCAGACCGATTCAATCAAGATGAGACAACCTCAAAACCACCATTTCAGAGGAAAGAATCTAGAAAGACCATAGCCCAGGCAATATGATAATCCCAACAGCATCAGACATTAGTTCTGTCAATTGTAATAATTGCAAACAAAATCTTCCGGTCGTCTAAAGGCTAAACAACATTCTTTTGGTACAAGGTGAAGGACATAAATACGCATTTCATAAGCGCAATGATTTTGTAAAACATCATTCTGTGAACAACTTTCCAATGATCTCATATGTCATGCTAGTGGATAACAAACGGCGTTACAGCCTTAACCAGAGATGAACGTGAAAGAAACAGTTCACTTCATCAGATCAAGAAAATTATACAGAATGCTGTCGAGCAACTCGTTAGTGAAATCATGTCATGACTGGCCAGAAAAAGAGTACAATGGTAGAGACAGTGATTGAAACATCCTGGAAACATTGTCGATTTGTACGTCATAATGTTGTAAATAAGGGATTGAGCTTGCTGAATTGATCTACTTGAAATCAAGGGAACAGACTAGCTTAGTTCTTTCTTCCAAAGACAATAACAAGAAGAAATAATCACACACTTATGCCGTTCTTACAATCTAATGCTTTATAATATGGATCATAGCAGAGTAACAAATTCATCTAATCTGGGAGGCATTATTTGCAACTTTCGATGAACATTTGTTCTTCTTCAGTTTTTTGTCTCTCCTCTTTCTCTTTCCCCATCCTTTTCTTTTCTTTTTTCCATGTTTTGGGAGTTTGATTTTTTTCTCGCATTTAGCATAGCCACTCAGTGAAAACTGAATCTAAGTTGTTTTGCACTTTGGAGGAAAGTTCCATCTAAGATGGTCAGATAAGTGTTGCTTTTACTTGGCCGAAAATGGTTTCCATTCTTACCTTCGGTCGAGGTAATAAACTGAAGCAATCACTGTAGTCAAAGTAAAATCAAGAATTAGTGAACTGCAGATACATGGAGAATCAGTAGACATGTTAAATACAAACAGAAAAGGAAAAAGAACACTTTTATTCCTTATTTTCGTCCATAATATAAGTATGTGTAACTCATCGTCGTCTAACATTTTATACTACAAAAAGAGAATCAATTCAACAATTGTGTTTATGTCCACATTCATAATCATAATCTCGACGTAGCAAACTTACGCAACCTTATCACCTGCTCCAATACGGTGGTTTCCTGTCTTCAAGATCGGGACGACTTCTTTATCTTTCCCACCAGTCTTTCAACACCTCCCACTTGAACTCATGCTCATTCGATCATGGAGAGAATCCGGAACGACTACTTTGTGGACTCGGCACTACAGACGCAACTGCAAGCACGCACACTAGAACAACAAAATATGGTGTCTGCAGCAGACTCTCTGCAGATCTGTACATACAAGAATCAGAAATTCATAGCGTTGATTGAGCTAATGTGCATCACTGCCGCCTGAAAAAGCTACAATGCCGTCCTCAGAGCAGTATCCTGATCAAGTTCATACCGGAGCTTCCCTGATCGAACCTGATGAAAAGAGGCAGATGAATCAGCTACTCTTATTACAGTTAATATTCAGCCATATCAAAATCCAACATGGCCACACTCACAACAACATTGGAACTCAAACAATGTATAACCTCTCAAGATTCTAAAATTCATCAAACGAGAAACGGGACCGTTTTTACATGAATTCTCTTTGGGCTCTGGCAAATGACACTAATACAAAACTATACAAACAATATATTCGAAATTTCATAGATTGTCCATATGGGGTAAATCACTTTTGTGTTTGAAGGCTCCAAACTGACTACAGCAGGCCAAAAAACCGAATCTTTGAATCTTTCTTTTGCAACTTATGCAAAAAGCAGCACTACCCATAATTTCAACCCACTAAGTTTCATTTCTGACTTCAAGAATACTAATATCTGCACCCACAAACAAGCAGATTACAGTGCAAAATGCTCCTTCTCTACCTCAAATTTCCTGCTGAAAAAACGCAAAACTCCAAGAAGAAACAAAAAAAAAAAGATCAAGAACGCAATAAACTCACGGAGAAAAAATGGCCAAGAATCAGAATAAACCACCAGTAAATAGAATTTCAAGAACAGAAAAAAGATTATTGACCTTGTTAACAGTCTCCACTATTTGCCTTCCATACTGAAGATCCGGACCCGGAACAGCCAAACAATCTCTCGGGGTTTCAAACGAAGACAAAGAAAACTGCTTCGAGACAACGCCCACATTAAAGTAAATCAATCCGCTGCTGGGAATATCGACCCGGATTTCAATCACCGGAAACCACAAAAACAAATCCTGCGCCGAAATCCCCGACAGCCCGTCGATCTTCCCGTAACTAATGGTGCCCGAGACATTCCTGTCGTAGTGAAGCTCGTTCTCGAACTTGGCATTGCAAGCCTGATCTAAGTGAACCTCGAATTTCCCAGAATTATCCAAGCTGAAATTCTTGACCCCCTTGGGGAGCAATCCCATTGGCAGCCCGTGAACCTTCAAAACTTCGTATATTGACGATCCAGACGCTCCATCAGAATTCGCCCCTGATAGTAACGATGAACAGATGAAGAGAATGGCAAGAACGATCAGAAAATGGCGCAAAGAAACCATTTTTCTTTCAAATCCTTGGAGTCAACGGCATGGAAATTTATATAGTCTCTTGGGTGGGTTCAACGACGGGGATGTCGGGAGGCGGCGGCGGGAGGAGGTGGGGGCGGAGGAGGAGGAGAAAGAGAAGATTAGAGAGGAATAAGGACAGGGCGCCAGCAACAATACAGGAGAGAAGGGATTAAGAGAATGATCAATTATTGGTGGTGAAGACGAGCCCTGATTTCCTGCATCACGGCGTAATGGACTGACCAATGGGTGTCAGAAAATTGAGTGGTATCAATAATGTCTTGGACACGTGCTGTCTTTTCTGAGGGTGGAGCAGGGACGCGCGTAGCAGGAGAGTGGGGGGTGGATGATATAGAGTGTAAAAACAAGGAAGAAATTTCAACCAGTGATGAAGTTTACAGATGGAGTGTTGGCAACTGGTTGTGGACTTAAAGTGCAGAATATACCTCCCACTGTGTGAATGTGTGTGTGGGAGACAGAGAGAATAACAAGAAAGAGAGGGGGGGGGGGGGGGGTGATTTAGTATATCTTTTCTTTTGTTTTTTTTCTTACAAAAGAATTGAACAATTTTGATTTGATGATGCATTTTGAATTGGAAGGATTTGAATTTTAAGAAATATTTATAAAAAGGGTTTTAAATTATTTGATAATTTTTGTGATAGTGCCATATAATATAGTTTAAAATACGGATCAACGAATTTGAACTGCTTTTATAATATAAAACTATTCAAAAAATTTAAAAGATTTTGTTATCGTAAAATTGTTATTATTATATTTTTTTGTTTCAAATCCATCAATCAATTTTAGACTTTTTTTCAAAGTGGGAGGTACTACTTTCAATTATTTCAAATTAAATAGTACTTACGGTTGAATATTCTTACAAACAGAGTGTGAAAACATTAAACAATATTAAATGTTTGATGTTTTAATATAATCGAGTACATATAAGAACTTTATGCGACATATAATTACTTTTAAACATTATACTTATAATGCAAAAATATATATGTAGATATATTTTAATGAATACAAAAAATTAGAAACTTAACTATTACAAATAAGCATAATATAATGTACATAATTAGGGACTATTTCTTCATATTTTACAACTATCCTATGGTTCTTTTCGAAATATTTTTATAAATTGTTTGATTTTTAGCTACTCGAGTCACAACTAACGTAAAATTTTATTCAATGATTGATATTAATTTAATGTCAAAATAAAATTTATATTATACTGACGAGACGTATTCATCATTTATTAATGCATAAAATAGCTCATGTAAACAAATATGTGATCAATTTTGGAAATAAAATGAGGGTAAGGACAAAGATGGGAATATGTAGGTGCAGGCAGCATGTATCCATATTTGGAGAAATAGCATGTGAAGATGGGGCTGGGTATCATCACAATTATGATCTTGTCTTGCCATAATATTGTGATTTTTCTCAACATAATTATTCCTCTTCTCACTTATGAAGTTGTGCACAAACTTTTTTACTTTTTTTTTTTCTTTTCTAATCCAACTAAGAGAATTTAATTGTTACGAAATGTTTTTTTTCGACAAAATCTGTTAAGATATTGTTCGATTTGATCATCGTAGTTCCACCAACGTATTAGGAAGTAAAGTCCAGTCTTCACTTGATCAAGTATTATGGGTTGGCTACCATCATTCTATAATACGGCCACGTAAAATGACGAGCTCTACATTCTCATAAGATTCAAACTCATGACAATGATGGATCGAGCATCTGAAGCTATGTTGAAAACTCTAGCTAAAAGTGCAACTCAAACTTTTTGGAATGTACAGTTGCCTGTTCCACTGGCAACTTCTTATGTCCACGATTGGTGAAAATTGATTTCTATTAGGAATATTTTCAGTGAATTACAACAGAAAATCACCCATCAACTATTTATACGATGCCACCTAATTGGATCCGCAGCCACTAAACTTGAATGCATCATTGAGTTAGACTCTGCACTCCAACACCACAAGAGCAACTATTATCGATATAAACCGTTACAAGAAATGGTTTATTTTCATTGTATAAGAGCACTTTACTTAAAATGCATAAGAGATATGAATAATTGGAAAAAAATAACTCAGCTTATTGGCATTTCAGTAAATATTTCGAAGTTGATTTTGAACATTTTAATTCTTAATATATTTACAAAAATCCCAAAAATATCCTCACCTTTCAACTCAAGGTGTTCTTTACCTTTCGCACAATTACATTATTTAGGGACAAATTAGTAAATTTTAATATACGTGTTCCATTTTTGTATTAAAATATTTTCAATTTTTACTATTGCATAACTAATAATTTATTTCTACAGCAAAAATATACATTATTACAAATACTATTTATGTTTGATTTGGTCAAGCTGACCAAATGCACTAGTAGTGACTGCACTGATTTTCTTGATTTTGTCACATCACATCAATTGGATGCACATTTGACTATGTTTTCTAACTGTAAAATGGCAATATTGATGAATACTTAGGGATTGCAATTAAATTGAATTAATGCAATGATTTCAGTTGGTGAAGGTGTAGTCAATTTTTGTGTAACATGTTAGGTACAAAAATTAAAACCATCACTAGCTATAATTTTTAAAAAAGAACTTATTTATTGAATACCGAATCGAACCACAATTTATTTTTATTTTTTTTAATAATTCAATTCATTTATCAGTACAGTATTTTGATGTACCCAATTTTATCAATTTATTAAAATTTCGAGTCGATTTTATCGAATAAATACCCCTATCGAGAACCACCAAAAGTGGTCCTCCCTTGAACATTATCATAAATGTGTTTCATATGTTGATATTTTTTGTAACAACGATTGTGATGATGTTACATGATATATGCTGGTCCTATTTAGACCCTTCAACAAGGATTCTTCCTTTACGTAATCCCACCTATACAAATACAACGATACATAATTTTTTTTAAAAGAGAAAATTATTAGTTTTTATTATTTATTCTTTTGAATTTATTGAAAAATTAATTCACTGTGTTTAGATGTATGTTCGACGTGTCATTTGACATGTCGAATGGATTATTACTGAAATATGTTGAACATGTCATCGATCATGTCGGACTTCATTTAACTTTGGAGTCGCATTACGTCGGTCGGAAATTCACGTAAATATAATACACTTGTAGTGTGATTGATGTACAAATTGAAAAAATAATCTACATGAAAAGTATATAATGCTTGCATGTTGTGTGATTGGTTGGGTTCGTCCCAAATTTAATTTAAGGTGTGCGGGTTAATTAACCCAACTATGGCTTAAAGTATTCAAATTATTGCACTAATTGGAGTTGTTGAAGTGTGGTTTTCACTTAATATACTTAATTAGATTAACACATCTTTTTAGTTACAATTCCACTAAAAATGTATTATTCCTATATGAAAAGGGCATTGCTTTTCTAGTTAGTGCATCATTAACTCTTACCACTTGGGGTATGCATTATTAATTATGAAAAGATAAGGGGCCAAAAGAGCAATAAAAATAAAGTTGGTCCTTCACATCAAACATCTGAATTCAGTTAATTTTGGTAGTACTATTGACATAATTGGCCCTTCTTAAATTGATTTATTTCAAATATAAAAGGAAAGAATAAGAACAACACAACTCACTCTTAAATAGGTAATTAGGTGAAATATTCCAATATATGTAAAATGAATGAGCTTAATTAATCATCTTGGTATTTTTATACAAAATTGTAATAATTATCTATAAATAATACAATTTTTGTTTTAGTTGTTTTGTGCTTAATTTAGTTGACTATATTTATTTAATTTGAAAATAAAATTATTTTTTAGATTTTTTCTTTTTTTTTACATATTGGGTGGACGAGTGAAAATTGTGAAATATCTATGTTGGGAAGGAAACGACAAACAAATATCGAAATACTATAGTCGAGATCACCCCGTTATTATTCTCACTTGCTTAATCTTGTAGGGTAATTTTGCGACTTTTTACAGAATATTTGGAGCTGACTCAAGTTAGGCCTAAATATATTTTCAAGAAATGAACAAAATTGCATCAAATTCTGATTTTACCTTAAAAAATAACTAGAATTGGATAAAAGGATTTCGGGTAATTAGTTTGTAGTTTTTATTTATGAGCAAAATTATGTAAAATTTAGCATGCATAACCCTATAAGCAATGTAATTATTCCCTTTTTTGTTTTTTTCCCCCTTGAAGTTGTCTTTTATTACTTTCAATACTCTCTCTTTCTCAAATTGTTTTGTTTGTTGTTTACCTTTCAATCATAGATATTTCAGTGATTGAAAAATGTATGATGGACAACTTAACTTTTTCCTTATTATAAATATTACTATTTTTTTCTATATGCCAATATATTATATGAACTAAATTTTGTTTAATATATCAATAATAATAAATTTATGTATAATATATAAATAAAATATAACACTATATACTATTTGATCTATCTTTATAATATTAATCTATATTTTTAGTGTGAATAGACTAAAATATCCTGGAGTAACGGATTATTTAGCATCAGCCCGTGATCACAAAACAATAAAATATTCATCACTTATCGACCCATATTTAACTTGATCGTTGCCATTTATTAGTATTTTTCTATAGTTAACACTTTTATTAAACAAATAATCAAGAAAAACTGCATTGCTAATTTTTCTTTTAAGAAAATATAGAATTTGATTAATGTTTCTTTCTCAATAAAAATAACCAACTTTTATTTATTTATACTATATATTAAGCACAAGAATGTTAGAATAATCACTTTTGGTTGACAAACTATATTATTTGACCAAAATACCCTTAAATATGTCTAATTTTTGCGAAATTGTCTATGTAACTTTTTGTATCATAATATTATTTTCATGTGTATTCAAAACTAATAAAGATTGTTTTCAAGATAATGATCGGGTTTTTAATTTATTTTAAATATAGATTTATGTAATTTGAGAAATTATATTTTGCACCCTTGAGGTTTGCTTCTGTCTAACAAATAAGTTCCATCGTTAGTCAAAATTCACCGAATTTGCCGATATTAACAGAAAAGATTCAGGAAAAAATAATTTCAAATTGACTTATTGTAGGTTCACAAATATTTCCGGCTCATTGTAGGTCAGATAAATCTTTTTTAACCAAAATACACTTATAAGAGTATCTTCTCACATGCAACGAAAATGTATATGGTCAGAAAAATATTTATTTGATATGCAATGTGTTAGTAATAAATTAATAGAAAAAATATAAATTTGTATTCAATTTTTTCTGCTAATATCAATAAATTTGGTGAAATTTCATTAAAAAAATAATCTATTTCTTAAAAGGGAAACAAATATCACAAATACTTTATGTAATTTTGCAAACCACAGAAAATCTATATATAATTATACAAAATATTTAAAAAGAACAACATAATTATTCTAGCAATTTAAATTATACGCACACATTAAATATATTTCGATCATTAATTTATATAAATAAATAATTATATATTTAAAAAAATATAAGCACGCACATCGAGTGTCCAAGCCAGGTTGGTCATAAAAAGGTCCGTGGACCACAGTGGGGGCGTTGAAATATCCGGTTTTTCCGGCCACCACTGAGTCCTCCATACACTCTTGCCTTGTAAGCAAGCTAAACTCCAATATATTATTACTTCTATATATTGAACCCCACTCTCCAATCTGATTTGAGGCAAAGGGAATTCCGGAGAAGATTTAATTATTTAATTAAACCCTCTCCTGTTTTCCACATTCAACATGAAATTCAACAACACCCACTTGAGCTACTGCTACTTCACACTCATCTTAATCCAAATTGTAGTCAGCTTCAAGCCAGTTTCATCAGCGCCTCAAGGTGCTTTTATTACAAGCCTTCCTGGATTTAGTGGCAATTTGCCTTCCAAACACTATGCTGGGTATGAGAAGAAAGAATGTCTGATTTTTCCGCTTTTTTTTTGGATTTTTCTTTGGTTCTTGGCTGTATTATCTTGTTTTAGATAAAGGGTTCTTGTAAATTTTTCTGACTTGTT
Organism: Sesamum indicum; assembly: GCF_026168435.1. Taxonomy (NCBI): domain Eukaryota; kingdom Viridiplantae; phylum Streptophyta; class Magnoliopsida; order Lamiales; family Pedaliaceae; genus Sesamum; species Sesamum indicum. The sequence continues at coordinate 3,993,804 of NC_142665.1, read as the reverse complement.
TTTTTGGGTGGTGGGCTTACAGGTATGTGACTGTAGATGAATCTCATGGGAAGAAATTGTATTACTACTTTGTTGAGTCTGAAGGGAATCCTTCTAAAGACCCTGTTGTTCTTTGGCTCAATGGTGGTCCGGGCTGCTCTAGCTTCGATGGCTTCGTTTATGAGCATGGTAATGGGAGATTCACCATTTTTTCTGTTTTAGATTTTAAGTTTGAATATGCTGTAGGAGTTGGTATTTTGAAGATGCTGTCTTTTTGGAAAAGGATTATGAGTTTGAAGCCTTTTATGGAAGAAATGTTATATGTCAAGATTCTGTGTTTTTTGTGTTTGGTAGAAGGTAAAGGTGCTTTCTTTTTGTGAATGTTGTGGAGCTTTGGGTGAAAGAATGTTTGGTTTGTGATAGAATTCAAGTACGAATTTAGAATACAAAACTTGAACGAGACAAGATTTTACGTCGGTCCGCCTATAATGGGCTAGTCCACTCCCGGACTAAAGCCTCTTTGTTTTGGTCCTCAGACTTTAAGACATTCCCTGACAGCTTTGATATGTTTGGTAATGGGGTTAATGCATGTAATTAGACATCTTATGTTATATGGGGTGAGAACTAGAACTATCAGTGTTTGCAACAGGGTCCTGAATGTACTATTGCTGATCTATTTAGTGATGGTGACAGTTTATTCATGAAGTTTCCTGTTTTCTTTTCTTGAGTAGGCAATTAATATGCAATTAATGATCTCTTTCATTAGATTGCAAGTAACAGGCCAATGATTTTAATACCAGAGTTGTTCCTTTTACCTGCCTTCAGGGTTCAACTATGAACATTTATTCTTGCTCCATAATAAACTAAACAAGACATATGGTCAATTCTTAGAGGGTGGGGGGAGAAGAAGGAGAAGATTACTTTCTTTTGGTTTCCATTTGTCGATAAAATATTTTCTTTATAATTGTTGTTTCAGGTCCCTTCAATTTTGAGGCAGGAAAACCACATGATAGCCTTCCCACCCTGCATCTCAATCCATACAGCTGGTCCAAGGTTATAATTTTCTGTTTTATTGATAAAATATCATTTCTTGTCATAGAAGGTTCATCTATGTCTACTAGATATCAATTGTATTTCGGAGGTTCTTTCTCTACTTTCTAGATTCTGAGTTTGGAGGTATTTCTGGCTTTCCAGGTCTCAAGCATTATATATTTGGACTCCCCATCCGGTGTTGGAATGTCTTACTCAGGGAATGTGTCTGACTACGAGACCGGAGACTTAAAGACAGCTGCTGACTCCCACACATTTCTCCTCAAGGTGACATAAAACAAGACCATATCTTAAATTGCCTGAAGTTTCATAGTTTTATTCTGCACATCGTAGTATAGCTTTTCTCCATCCACCTACTTTAAACCCCAATAACTTTGTCTATGATCTGGCTAGTGGTTTGAGCTCTACCCAGAATTCCTATCCAATCCATTTTATATATCTGGAGAATCGTATGCTGGAGTATATGTGCCGACTTTGGCTTATGAAGTAGCTCAAGGTAATTATTTATAACACGTGAAATGCTTCTTTAGTGCTGATATACAGACTAATTTGGTTATTGCAAATTTGCAGGAATTAGTGCTGGTATCAAGCCTATTATCAACCTTAAGGTATTACATATTGGAATTTACCTGTTAAACCTGGAATCTGCATCAAGTAATTCTTAAATTACAGGGGTACATGGTGGGAAATGGAGTCACAGATGATCATTATGACGGAAATGCTCTTGTACCATTTGCCCATGGAATGGGTCTTATATCAGATGAACTTTATGAGGTATGTGGCTCTGTTTCCGTGTTTTATGTCATGTAATTACTATATTGGTTCATATTCTGGCTAAATTATGTTGTATATTCATGCCATTATTACCTAATGAAAGGGAGAACATGTTTATGTAGTTGTACGTCCAGTTTCTTTATGATGGATTGTGCTGGTTTCTCCTGATAAGTCGTGAAAACTTTGTATATTTCTGGTCTCCTATTTACGTTTAATCTTATGAAGTAATAGGAAAGGCCAAATAGTTGCGTCAAACAATTACACCATGTTCTCTATGTATCTTATTCAATTGATTGAAAATGGGAAAATCAATGAAAAGAATATGAAAAGAAGAGCTAGCTGTATCTGTCACTCTAACCATCACCAATTCATAACATGATGAGAAGCCTGGTCCACAGCATCTGCTTTATTTGTCATGGATGGAATAAAGAATAGTTCCTTATGACACAATTGATATATTTGAAATATTATTTTGGAGAGTCTCTTCTTCTATCTTTTTGCAATCTTAAAGAATAAACTCAAGAAAATTGGAGCAAAGAAAAGCCGGCAGTAATATTGCTTGCCAAAGATTGAAGCAGATAAATAAGGTTAAAAAGTGGCAATGGTGAAAGAATAAGATGGACCGTACTTTCTTAATTAAAATTTATGGCCAAGATGAAAGGGAAAACATCGGAACCAAAAGTGTGGTCCTGTTTGAGATGACGAAGGATTTCACCGGCAACATAGAAAAACTAATCTTGATAAATAGAGCCCCTGAGATGTTCTTTGCATGCCACTTTCAGAAGGAGGCACTTCAACAAGGGATCTTACCCTATTTGTCTAAAGTCCAGCTTTGAGCAAGGGCATAGGATGCTATCATGAATATTAGCAAGCTCTATCGATACAAGAAAATTTGTGTGCTCTAGTTTTGAAAAAATCTTAAGAAAACAACAACATTTTACAGCTGATGCTTTGCCTCCTGTGCTATTTGTGTTTTATGGAAAAAGTCAATTTCCCAACTTTGCATAGCGGTATCCTACATTGAATGGAATTAGAGTTTTGCCACTGCATGTTTCTAAAAGCATGTATTTGCCTCCAAGAAACTTGAAACAAATGGAGAATGCAGGTTAAATTTTGAAGGAATATATAAGTATTAGCTACAATTTTCTTATAGTTCCTGCTTTGTTTTGCAGACAGTTAGTGCTGAATGCCAGGGTAACTTCTACAATCCTACAAGTGAGGATTGTGAAAACAAGCTTGCAAAAGTTGATGATGTAAGATAGTTTTTACAATATTGTGGAAAATGCTTTTGCTTTACCATTTCCGTTCCTCGTGTATTGAGCTTTACATTCATTTCAGTTACTCAAGGACGTAAACATATATGACATTCTTGAACCATGCTATCATGAAACATCGAGTAGAATTCAACTGAACACGAGACTGCCGCTAAGCTTCAGGAGATTAGGTGAGACTGAAAGACCTTTACCTGTTAGAAAGAGAATGTTTGGCCGTGCCTGGCCTTTTAGAGCTCCTGTAAGAGATGGATATGTTCCAACCTGGCCGCAAATTCTGAACAGCGAAGAAGTCCCATGCACTGTAAGTAACACAAACTTGACTTTCTTTAATACCTGATTCTTGTTTTATTTATGGTTTTGCTTCAAAATGCTCACCTAGTTAATTTGGTAAGTTTTTTCTAAGTCGATTTCTTTAAGTTGTAGTTAAAAGTTTTGCACAGTGATCTGCTCATTGGCGCGCGCTTCCTAGTGCCAAATAATGATCTCTATGAAATGTGAAGGAAAAAAAACTTATACCTGCTTGTCAAACTTCTCACAAAATTATGTATTTTCTGTTCTTATTTCCGAGAACCCCACCTGCCATTTGACCTGAAGGTTTTCTAAGCTCTTATATTCCTCTTTCTCATGTGGGGTTGCGAGCAAAATTACAAAAACTCGTCCTGGTTAGTTTAGTGATATACATAGTGAACAAAGTAATTCATTTGTTTTCGCCAATATATATGAACTTAAAACGGTACTATTGTATCATTGCATCATTGCTTGGACTAAGATCTCCTCTAATAAGTAATAACTCGAGATGGTGATTGCTACGTTGATATAATTGAACCGGAAGACCATGGCACTCTCCATTTGATTCTTTCCAGATTGTCCCTCTAATAAAATCATTCTCGAGTCATCTTCAGTAGGAATATATACATGAAATTCTTGTACTCATATATGTGGTTACTGATTTGTCAAACCATCAGTGAGACTGTTGCTTGGAGAGGCAACACACTGAGACTAGAACTATATTGGTCAACATACCTCTTCTTGCCGATGTAAAACTTTGTATGCTGCTAATCTGTTGCAGCAATCTGATGAGGAATTGCATCCAGTCACCTGCTTAAGCTTTGTTTATTGGTTTGAAGATCTGTGATTTAATCTCCATACAACCTGTTCTCAAGTTTGTGCAAATGCTAAGTTCTTCAGCTTTGTATTACTAGATGCCTCATTAAGATTTACATCTTACAGTCCTATTATTTAAAACATGTAGGATGATGAAGTTGCAAATGCATGGCTGAACAATGAAACAGTTCGGAAAGCAATTCATGCTGAAAGTGTAAGTTTAATAATCTCTAGACCTCGTGTTTTTGAAACCATAAACTAAAATCATGTTGGCGCCAGGCAAGTGTAGCGGGCAACTGGGAGCTGTGCACAGACAGAATTTCGTTTTATCACGACGCTGGGAGCATGATCAAATATCACAAGAACCTCACAATGCGGGGGTATCGAGCCATTATATTCAGGTAAGTGTTTATGCTATGTAACTTATCTTATCCTTATATTTACTACTTCTAAGTTGAGAGTCGAAGAGGAATTATTTTATCTCTTGATATATGCTCTGATCGACAAACGTGAGAAATTAGGTGATAAGCTATAGCAATAGTAACCATTACAGCTAGTGATCGTTCTTATTCGTCGCCCTGTTATAAACTTATAAAACCATCATGGGCTGAGATGCCTTGACTCTGAGCTTCTGCAATGGTAAAACTACTTCAAGAACTATACATGCTTACTTTGTTTCTGCCAGTGGGGATCATGATATGTGTGTTCCTTTTACGGGAAGTCAAGCCTGGACGAGATCCGTCGGATATAAAACCGTAGACGAGTGGAGGCCTTGGTATGTGAAAGGCCAAGTTGCTGGGTACGTCACAAACTACTATGTCGTTATTTTGAGTTTGTATGGTTGTATTTGTAAATATTTCCAATGACTTTGTCGGTACTTCACGTAAAAATTAATCAGAGCAACCTATTCACTTGTTGTTTTGTTGCGAACAGGTACGTTCAGGGTTATGAAAACAATCTCAGCTTTCTCACTGTGAAGGTATGTTCACTTAGGACCTTCTACTTACAAGATGTTAGAATAAGTATATAACTCTTTAAAATAGAACAAACGGATGATTGCATGACACCCCTAAGGTTTTAGAATATTACAAAAGAAAACCCTTATATTTTGGACAATTACGGTAACATCTCGTGCAGCCATGGTTTACATTACTAATTCTCAATCAACAATGTAAAACTTGGCTGCAGTAGATACTTACAAGCTATTAGAATAAGTTTAACTTGTGTCAATATAGAACAAGTAACAATTACATAGAAACCCCTAAGGTCTTGACATATGACAAAAAGAACCCCTCAAATTCGGGCAATCATAGAGATGCCCATGTAGTCATCTTTCACATTTACAGATTCTCCCTTTCCAACCCATCTTCAATGATAATGTAAAACATAACTGCAATAGGTTAAGTGTAATTTTTCAAACCAGAGTAAGTATTCTGTAATATTTAAGTATTCTGTAATATTCCTCAACGTTAGGAGGTGTCAGCATAATTATTACATGCCGCAGTCGTTTCCCAGAGAACAAACGAGCCCATTGTACTGATCTAACTATGCAGGGATCCGGACACACCGTGCCAGAGTACAAACCAGTCGAGGCATTGGCATTCTACTCTCGTTGGCTGGCGGGGCAAAAGATTTGAAACAAATTATTTATGTTGATAGGGAAGGGAGCAAAGATGATAATAGTAAATAACTTATTCTTCTTGTAAGTTTCTCATCTTGTTCGCTGAGAATTGAGGAACATGAGAGGCAGCATTTGCCACGAGAAGATCATCTTCTACTGCTTACAGAACGCAAGAAAGAATGCTCTGTATTTCGAGTTCTTAATAGTAATAAGAATAAAAATATCCCCTTTCCTTGATTCAGTACAAGTAGGGCGGCTGTAAATGACTCAAATTGAGTCGAATGCATTATTGTTCAAGTTTGTTTAAATTAATATCAAGCTTGAAAATTTGTGTTGAATTTGGTTTGATTGTTGATCAAGTCGAATTCAAACGAGCTTTAATTGGATGAAACATGAATTGAGCTCGAATATTTCGATATTTTAAGTATATTTATTAGTTTTGCACTAATTGAATCGAGTTTGAAAGCTTATTGAACAAAATTTTGGTTCAAGTTTGGTTTGTTAAATTTAATAAATCAAATTCAACGAGTTTTAATAGATCGATTTCAATTGAGTATTAAGTAGTTTGTTTTAGTTTTCGGCCCTAAATACAAGTTCTTCTTGTTGTTTTGTTTTTTTTGGCTATTGAATTTTGTTAGAAATCTCTCTTCTTATTGGAATAAAATATCTTTCTGTTCATGTGGGATTGTCTAAAGGATAATTACACCATTCTTTCCTGCATTTCGGTGCAATTATATATGGATTCTTATAGTTTGAAAATTATATTTTGTATAACTTATATCCCTTTCCGTTCAATAAATAGATTTTTTGATTAATCGAAATTTAAGAAATTTATTGATATTAGTAAAAAAAAATAAATTAAAATTTACATTCATATTCTTATTGACTTGCTATTAACTTATTACAATTTAAATTAGTCGTCTAAATTAAAGATTGAAAAGATTACTTTCATAAAAAATGGGTTAATTATTTTTTTTGTTTAAAAAAATCAAAGATAATTTGGCTCAATTTTTTTTAATTATATTAATTTAATAACTAATAAATTGATGCTCCTTAAAATTATATATAATTATACAAACACTCTTTATACAAAATTACAAATAGATTTATAATTATAATTTGTGACAAATTTTACACTAACATACCCTCAAGTTGTATTGTAATTTTATTTACATAATTAGATGTAATTTTAAAGGATAATTTACCCTAATTTAAAAACTTACTATGCCTTTTATTTTATTTATCTTTCCTATTCCTATTATGTGGACTTTCTGTTTATCAAATTAATTGAAATTTTATTTCCACTTTCCTGAAAATGCCATTCAGACGCTCTCTCTGTACGCAGGCCGCCGCCCGCCACCGTCGGCGCATCCAATGGCCGGTGAAGCAAGTGACAAAATCCAACTTCTCGGAGGCTTTAGCAGAAATCAAGGCCTGCATATTGAATTCCGACTATGTAGCGGTTTCGTTTAAACAAACCGGCGGCCACTCTGCGCCGTGGCACAAGATTCTCCCCATTGATACGGCGGAGACGGCTTATTTCAAGGCCAAGCACGCTGCCGAGCGGTTTCAGATCCTCCAGTTCGCTGTCTGCCCGTTTTCAGTTAAAGCATCTAAGCTAATTGCCCATCCGTAAGCCTCTTCCGTTCATTTTACCGAGAGTAATTTATTAGGTTTGCTTTAGCCTGCTTAGAGATGGAGAGATCTTGATGGGATGAGAATCAGTTTGGTTGCTTGTTTACCGTAGTAGAAATTATATGGGTTTGCTGTAACATCTGGAAAAGGTGAAGCTGATGTACTAATTGTTGATTTTTCCTAAAGATGATTTTTTGGTTTGGAAAATGATAGATTTTATATGGATGGGTTTTCTATAGCAAATGTGATGAAATTAAGCTTGAGAGAAGGCGTTGTAGTTGTCAAAAGCGTAGGTGAGGTTTTGTGGTATCATAATCAATTCCCTGGCCATGACGGTATGGTATAATCATTATCATTTCCACATTAGTTTGTTCTTATGTTGAAAATCTTCTTTATGGCAGTTTGTTTCCTTTTTTTCTTTGTTTGATAATTATCTGATAGAAGTTCTTGCCAATCCTTGCTTCGAACTTAAAACCGAACGAAACAATGGAGTTTTGTTGATAAAGTTACTTTTCAATGGAATGGACAAAAAGAAAACAAGCATAAGAGGAAGAAAACAAGAGGACAGTGATGAAAAAATGAATCTCTTGAAATATAAGACCCAAGTGATAAGAAACATTGTTACTCAGCTAATGGCATCTGATTAAGAATTTTTACAGATTTCATTTTTCTCACTTCTGGTGCAGGTATAACTTCCATTTGTTTCCCAGGGATGAGTTGAAAGTTGGGATGCCATCTTATAGTTTTTCATGCCAATCATCATATTTGACCGCTATGGCACAAGAAGGTTTTGATTTTAACGCTTGCATATACAATGGTATGTGACATCAGTTATACCAAATCCTGGTAATTGTTGAGAATGTATACTTTTCAATGTTCTCAAACATTTGTTTGTTGAAAGGTAAATATCAAGAGGAAAAAGGAGTATAACAATCAAATCAAAAGGTTTCAGCTTTTCTTTTGTCCTGCTTAGGCTCCTTGCTCCTACTTGCTGTTGGTTTGTTCTACAACATTCATGTGATTTCTGTTAATTTGACGCATCATAAATTGTGCTTGAAAAACTAGATTTCTATTTAGTCTGGGCCTGTCATTCCTGCTGTATTTGTGCTGGATGTAATTGTGTCTCTTCTTTGGACAGGTATATCATACTTGTCCAAAGCACAAGAATCAGCTACAAACGTTCAAATTGGACATTTGTCACCTAGCAGCTGCACAGTACATTCTTCATCAGTTCATTCAGTTGCTGATTCTCTATTTACAGAAAGGATCAGATCTCGAGTTAAGAATTGGATACGTGCTTGTAAAGATTCTAATAAAACTGAGGGTGGGTAACATGTTAACTCATCTTATGATCTGCTATCCTTTTCTTTGCAGTTCTGATGTATTCATTTGCCAAATACAGATGCTTTGATAAGTTCTTTGAGAAAACTTATATCAGGAAGCGAAGTTTATGGTTCCAGGCCATCCTTGAATATAGATGTGTGCAGCGAATGTCAAATCAAGCTTGCATTAGAGGTGAGTTTACTGCTGTTGAGGGACTATATTGAAGATATGATATGTTTAAGTGTATTTTTCTGCCTTTTAATTGTTTTGAATGAGCTGCAGACATTGAAAGAGTTTGTTGATGTTGTACCATTACAACTTCCAAAAAGAGGAGCAGGGGTGCAGGCTGTTCGAGCTGTTTTGACGAGTTCACAAGAAGACAAGAACCTTCTTGAGGTATAAAATCAACAACTATGCTGGGTTGTTATATTATATGTGTTGATTCAACTAGACTAACCTCCATATATCATAATACAGAAGGAACTTCAACATATGGAACAGGAGCAAAGAGAACGTGTTCTTGGCTTCCGAGAGGTGATAGACTTGATTTCGACGTCTCAAAGACCCGTTGTTGTGCACAACTCACTTAATGGTCAATCTCTACGCAAAGCACTTTTTTAATCCTCTCAAAACTGTAACTGCTGAAATTTTAATATTAATACACTTTGTTGTGTTGGTTTTGTTCAGATTTTGCTTTTATACATTCAAAGTTCCTAGCTCCGCTTCCGTTAACTATGGATGAATTCAGAAGTTCTTTGCATTTGATCTTTCCTCACATACTTGATGTCAACCATCTTATGAAGGAAATTGGCCCGTTTGAGAAAATGAATAACATGCCAGCAGCCATTTCCTATTTGGAAAGGAGGTTTTCTGGATCAATAGACATGGACATTTCTAGTCAAGGTAAGACTCAAGTTTATCAGATCTTATAATTTTCTAGAGAACTGAGATATCTAGCCTGGCAATCCCCTTTTCCTTTTCTTTTGTTGCTGAATTTTGGAACATTATAAGAAATTTGTTGCATATCTTGTGTGCTTTATAACAAACATCTGCTCATATGACAATGGTGAGTCTTTCTGGTGAGCCACTTGTCCTTGTTCTCATGGACTTTGATGCGTCAGCTAACTCAAAGTGCTTGTGCTTTCAAGCTTTAACTGATTGGAAATTATTTCATTTTCAGCAGACACTGATAAAGTCAATATTCATGGGCATAATGTTCTGAGAGTATGCCATTTGTTTGTTAAATTATGCTCCATACTGAAAATTTCTCCAGAGGTTCCTGAAGATGGTCAAAGCCATTTGTCTCCTTCCCTTCCACGACATTCCAATATATTTAATCCCTGCTCAAGTAATTCCACAAATCCTATTGAAGATGATGTGAGAATTTGGACTGGCAACAGCAGAACAATTAGCATTAACAATTTGGTGTTCTTATGGGGGTTCGAAAGTGGAATATCCGCCCGAAGTCTGAAAGACCTTCTGTGTGATACACATGATGTCTTCTCTGAGGAATTTGATGTTCGGATGCTGGATAGGACATGTGCAGTAGTTGTTTTCTGGACTCCTGGTTTCGCAGAATGTTTTCTCAGAATAATTGATTCTGGAGAAATTATATCTACTAAGCTGACAGGTTTGATCTCTGGAGGCCTAAAAGCTGCAGGCTATGAGACATACAAAAGAGTATGCGAGTCAGGTTTACGGAAATCAGATTTAGCAGACTGCTTAGACCAAGCCATGGATGAAACTGAAATCCTTTCAGGAACCGTCAAGTCACAGCAGGAGCAACCAGTGATATACTGGAATAATGATGAAATGATCAATCTCAATGACCTTTGATAGTCGCAGTTTCGCATTGCATGTCCCAGGAAAGGGAGAGCCATAGTTTACCCAATCGATCAATCCTATATTTTGGTTGAGGCAATGCTTGGAAGAGGTATCCACCCAAACTCTGCAACAGCAAGACACATTATGATCTCCAGTTTCGAAAGATCAATTTTGAGGGGAGCTACTTGGCTGATCCAGGGAGCTGTTGGGCCGTCAACATCTCCAAACATTCATCAGGTGGGACCCATAGCAATCACCACCTGATGTATGGTGAGGTTGTCCTTGGACAAGTACTACTCAATTTCTAGCATCCATGTTTCCCATATTCTCATGTGACTGGTGAAGGAATATCTGATCCTTGAATGATTGAGGCCGTGCACGACGCCGCACAGTAAGCCTAAGCCGAAAGGCAAGAAGGCATGTCGGGCACGCCGTACGGGAGAACGGCCAGGTGTCGGCATATCGATTGGGCCTCGGACTTATGATGATGTCCTACTCGGGCGAGACATGGAAGGCGGCCATCGAGGGCGAGCGCCTAGGATGTACCGAGTGTGTTGGATAAGAGACGGGCGTTGCGTGCGCAAGCGTAGTGCCGTAATGCCGAAGCGGAGCGAGGATGCTCCTTAGCTTCAGGATTCGGGCAACTGGATGCCATTGAGGGAAGACATTTCGTATTAAGTCCTGGAGAAGCTGTATAATCACAATACATCATCCTAGGGGCTCTTTCCTCTCTTTGGGTTTTTAGCATTTCTATACCTGCACTTGAGACTGAGGGCTACACTGCCAGTTTTCTGTCAAACTCGAACCAAATCTAACCCATTGATAGTTCTAAAGTGTACCAGCATCAGAATGTTCATTGGATATGAGAGTTGTTTGTAGAGAAACTCGGCGTGCTTGATTTGTAATTGGGAGTATGTATCTGCAAACGACATCGGAAAATGGCCCTTGAACAGAGGCATCACAATTTGTCACATTCCAGTTCGAGCATGTTGGGAGGGAAGCATGCAACTGCTACTGGACTTTGAAGTTGTTATAGCTTTTGATGATTTCCTTTGAATAATTGAGGGGTTGAAGTACATCTAAGCCTTCACCCTGATAACTCCCTCTTAATGAATATCAACAACAGTATATGAAGTTATTCAGTTTGCACTGTGAAACTTTGGAGAGAGGGAGGGAAGGAGGTCCTTTTAGTATGTAAAGTGGTAAAAGTGCTCAAAACAATTTCTACTCCAAGCATCCTTCTAGTACTGATTTAGAGATGACTGAGACTTGAAAAATGGTTTATATTGGTTAGCAAGTTTGAAAATGCTCCAACAATCGACTATTCTCTGTACTAAATTATGAAGTGCTCCTGCTCCAAGTAGTTAGTTTCCAACCAATCTGTTAACACATTCCTGCATAATTTAGTTACCTCAAAAATCAAATAACGACTAGTTATACCAAAAGAACCAATCCCACTTTGAAGTTCTAAGATCCAGTGAATCATTTAACTGCACAACTACCATACAGAAAAGAACTAGCTGTTGAAAATCAGAGCAAGTCCGGCGCAGAGACAAAAATTGAACCTCAATGATGAGCCAGATTATTTATCACCGTAACAGTAAGATAGATGATGAGCTGTGCTGATTGAATGGCTTGACAACTTAGACATGCTCAACGGACAAGATACTATGAAATTGTATACAACACTCTTGACAAGTACCAGATACATCTGTAGTCAATTGAGGTAAATATTGAGAAACGTGATCCAGCAGAAATCTCTAAGTATAGTAGTTATTACCTGCAAAATAAAAGACATTATTGCGAATTCAAACTGCCACACTCTGTAAATAAACCATTTGGTGTCGGGTGAAAGTAGCTGCAATGGCAATAAGGAATTCTATAATAGCCTAGACAAGAGTCTGAATAAGAGAGAGTTATATATAGTGAGATGCCACTATAACAGCATTACAATCCTCCATAACATGCATGAAGGTATCTAGATCAGCAGACTGGAATCCATGAGAGCAGAAATGCAGAAGCCAATTGCATGTTTTGCTCATATACTCGGATGGGGGAATTCAAAGCTGTTAGTGATTCAGCTTCTTACTTTTGATCAAAACTACATCTCCATCAACTTTCCCGTCATGTATCTCTAACAATGGGAGCATAGAGGACATTCCATGAAAGGATGACAATGGTAGCGGCAAAATGGAATGCTGGAATAGAAAACTAAAGGATCAAAAAATAGGGCAACCTATGGATTCAGCACCAATTACACCCAGAAATAAGCATCTTGTTGATGGTAGAGAAAACAGGTCAGCTTCGAATAGACAATGCAAGCCTCCAAACCAATCAAAAAGGAAGAGGAAACAAAGGCTCAACTGAAATAATTTCTCCTATCCTTGATCTGCATGCAAAGACAGATGAGAATATATTCACAAAGCCATAAGCTACTGCAGACCTAAATCCAACAGAAGATTTAAAAGATACGGTCCTGGTGACAATGGTAGGACCAGTCCTGATGATCAAAGACAACCAACAAGCAAGGGAACCGAAGGAATCCTGGCACAGGGATGATATAACACATACCAATTGAAGAGTGCAAGGCCTCAGGCTGCCATAACCTCATTGTTTCTACTCTTCTTCTTAGAACTATACAGAAATATAATTTTCACCAAATAAGGCATAAAAAAGACCTTGTCAGGAACATAGGCAATAAGTTTTGTTCATACCATCCTCAGGACTTGTCACCAACTCAAACATCTGATCTCAACTGGATAATCACCAATATGATAACAGCAGCAGTTCATTATGCAAAAGAACAGCAACATGGTCCTCAAGCTATCATAAGCTTGTTTATCTCGTTTTTTCTAATTTGTAAGACAGTTTTTTAAGCATTCAAACTGTCACTACCCAACTATATAACTCCCATTCGAACAGCAATTTTTATCTAAAATGCATAAAGGTCCAAATCCATTCCCAGACTTCTTATGCAACGTCCACCTAAAACTTTCAAGACATTTCTGAGCACAGAGATGACTAATTAACAGGGGATAGATTGTCAGAGAAGGTCCATTGCAGAATGGAGCATTCAAGATAATGGTAGCAGAAGGACATTAAGCAGGACAAACATGCGGCAGTGGATTCGGTAATGAAGAAACATGGGATGATATCTTTATGCCTGAAGCCTTTGAGGTTTAATTTGTTTACCACAAGTTCCAGATGGGAAATGGTGGATGCAGTCAAACATGATGATGGCCATTTTTTAGTATTTACTAATGCTACTTCAGGAGTTGGCATCCTACGCTTCAACGGAAAAGTGGGTCATTAGACTATTCAGATACATAAAAGAAAAGAAAGAGTGTAAAAGCAAATTCTGGTAAAAGACTATTAGTCTTGGCAGGTGGAGTAAAGATACCCTACTGAATCTTTAAGGACCAAAAACAGAACACCAACTTCATAGTGGCAACTATAGATAATTTAATTTAATTAATTGTTCAGAAACATAACCAGCATTGCCAAGAGGCACAAAACTGAAAGCACATGTGGTTTTGGGTCCCAGGCCCAGAAATTATGTGATTCAGTAAGCAGCTCAGCTAAAAGATATTAAACAGGAAAACTTCTATTCTCTAGAACGATCTATAATATTACCTCTTTTCCGCTCAATGCTGAACATGTTCCAAATAAGTGAAACCAAACTACAATAGGTACACAAAGCACCTAATTTTGAAACATCATAGGTCCTCTGATGTCTGATCCCAGTGGTCTAGAAGAGTGACGAGGGTGCGTGCTACTAAAAGTTGGCACACTGTAAAATGAGATACAGTACATAGCAGAAAATGCAGCATATTAGCTTTCTCAACTGCACAAATGAAACCTGATGTCTTGCCAACACACCGAGATTCGGTGATTCAACTAGGTAGCATATTAAACTATCATGTGTATAGCAATTTAATTTAAGAAGAAGTTCGAACTTCACCAAAATCACAAATTTCTATTCATTGCCTGTTGTTTCAGTTCTATTCTTGCAGTTTCGCAATCAATCAAAGAATTAAGGGCAACAGGATAATTTCATATTTTCAAATCTAAAGTGTTGAAATAGTCCATTTATCAAACTTCATTCAACAGTACACATATTTAGAAAGAACAATGAATCCGCCTTCAAAATATCCATCATCATCATGGTGAATCATCCATAATATCCATCCACATTATTCGAATAACAAAAAGGCCTTACAACTGGCCACATCACCAATCACCGCTTCAGGAATCAAAACCTTACGGAATATCCCATGGCTTTGGCTCGGGAACGGCAACCACCATTCCCTGCAAATCCGGCGTCAGAACCACCTGGCACCCGAGCCTCGAATGCTTGTTGAGAACACGATTCCTCGAATTCCTCTTCAACACGTACTGCTCATCATATGTCGCCGGCGGAAGCTTCTCGAGCCACTCCTGCGCTATGTGAACCTCACACTCAGCCGAGCAGGCGTCGATCTCCTCGAGCCGGTGCGACGCCGGGTCGATTAACCCCTTATTCGTCAGCGCCTTCAACAGGGTCTGACCCGAGAGCCCCACGACTTCCTGTTTCTGCCCATCCGGATCGATTGCGAAGAGTTTGACGATTCGATCAGCAACTTTTGCGGAACGAGAAGAGGCGGTGACAGCAGAGGAGGAGGAGGCGGAAGAGCGGGCGATTACAGCTCTCGATGAAAGGGAGAGTGAAGGGGTCTTGGAAATTCGGGAGGCGAGTTTCTGGAGTGTGGAGATCGCCATTGTTGTCTTGTGAGGGTTTGAAGTGGAGAATTGGGGAAAATCTTGATTATATTGTAGACTGCTATTTCACTCCTTTGGCTCTTCTTCCCTTTTTCCTTTTCTTTTGTTTTTTTAGTTTTATTTTTTCTTCTTTTTATGTCTTTCTTTCTTTCTTTTCCTTTTTTTTTTTTTGTGTGTTGTGTGTTTTGGCCTTTTTATTATTGCTAGTGTTTTTTATTTCTTTGTTTATTTCCTGAAAATTATTATTTGGTTAGAGGGATAATTTGCAAAAACTCCTATATCTCTCCGTCTAAGCATTAAATTTTTTTTTTAGAATGAGAGAATTGCTAATTAGATAGAATTTAAAAAAAAATAATTTCTACACCTTTCCCATCTTCTATCTTGTCGCCCCCATCCCCTTAAAGAAGGGGGCGACGCCACCCTCAGCTGAGGAGGTTATGGCACAATTAGACGACTGACGTCACTTAGAATGCCCCCTCATCCTCTCAGCGGTCATGGGGATGGATTGGGGGGGGGGGGGGAGCAATAGAAAGATCGGGGACCAATTTTCTCAATTAAATTTTATATGATTTAAAGTAATCATTTATTTTTATAATTTTATGTATTATGCATTTTTTGTTTGTATTGGTAATATGGATCTTTTTCCCACTAATATATTAGATTATATACTTTATTTTGATTTATAATATATTTTAAAGCGTGTAAGATATTTATTATATTCATATAGAGATGTCATGCGTCAACAGCTAGTATAAAAATAATGAAGGTTTTATTTGATTTATGTGATAGAGAAAAAAAAATGGACGGGGGAGGGGAGCAATTTAATAATAGTTTTTCTTTAAATTGTTTAGTATGATTGAAAGTGGAGTGAATATCAAATAATTCCACTTGTTTGATAAGATGAAAACAAATTGAGAAGAAAAGTCTATTTTTTTTTTATTTTATTGAATAACTATTATCTTTATTTTGTATTAGAAAATAAATAAATTAATATTATACTAATATAATTATAATATATAAAAAATTAAAAATCTTATTAATAAAAATATTTATTAAACAAACTTTAAAAAAATATTAATAAAAATTTTATTAAACAAAAATAAATTTTTTTATTAATAAAAATATTCATCGTTGACTTCGATACAATAGGCTTTCAACGATTTTGTTATCTTTTTTCTAACGATTATGTATAGTATTGCTAGCGTGAATGAAAAAAGAATTGAAGAAAAATTATATATATATATATATGTATATATGAGCAATAGAGTAAATAAAAATAAAATATACTTTTTTGTCTTTTTAGCTTATACTTTTACTTTTTCGCCCAATTAAACTCCTAAGGAGTTTTGTATACATCGAATTTTACTTCCCCTTTATCTTTTCCGTTTAAACCAACTAACAAACTATCTCTTATACTTTTTTTTTTTACTTTCAATTTTCACCCAAATCAAACATACTGTAAAAGTTTGTTTTTATGCAATTTGACGATCTTCTTCTTCTTTTTATTTTTTTATTTATTCATATAAGCACTTATGTGGTAGAAAAGAGGAAAAAAATACCCAACTAGTAAAAAAAAATCCCAAATACAAAAGTGTCCCCTATTTTTTTTTTCCATGTCATTGCTTATGTGGTAGGAAATTTTTTATGTAAATGCTTATACGGTAGAAAAAATAAAAAAATATCTAGCCAACGAAATACTTAATTTTGTCCACTTCAGTAATTTTTGACCACTTCTAAAATTTCGATAATCAAATTTTACAATTGCCAAAAATATAATTATGAGGTATTATTTGTCAGCTCTATATTCAACGTTCTTAATTTACCACAATTTTTTATGTACTGGGCAATAACATAATCAAGCCTTATCTTTAAGTAGTTTTATTATTAACTTTTTGGTAGGTGTGGTATCATATATTTGGACAACTAAATATTTATCTCATTTTATTTTATTTAAAATAAATTATTATAATTTATTTATTATTCAGTATATTAAGATAAATTATTATACTGTTGTCAATATAAAAGAAACAAATTATAGCTAGCTACTAGACTAGCTATGAACCCTAGCATGTACCTTTATTCTGATGGGCCAAGGCCCATTATTATCTGTGCCCTAACCCATTCCCTCCATTATTTATTGTCATCCCACCTCCTTCCCCTCCACCATTTCTGCCTTTCACTCTGCAGGATCGCAAAGCCTCTCTCTCTCTCTCTCATACAACACAAACCGCGTAGGACAGTTGTATGTGCATATTGATCTTTGTTGGTTTGAATTTTGTGGATTTTTTTCTGAAAAATTAGCTGAAATCAGTTTGAGCAAGTTCAGCTTCTTGACTGGATCCAGACAGATTTCGATCCAGGCAATTATACAATTCAAGCTTGCGATATGAACTCGCCGGTAACACTCGCCTGAATCTGATTTATCATCTGCTGATTTTTCAGGCCCTTTTTCTACTGGCACATCTCTTTCAGCTAAACTATTTTTGTACGAGATATTTCTTCGAACTTTTTGTTTTTTAGATTAGATGCTTTTATTATATTTCGCAAACGCACTCTGTCCCAAAACCTTTCTAGATGTTTTGAGGCAATTTCTACGTTTGCTAAATTAATTGATTTTTTTTCCAATTTACTCGTCCATTTGATCCTTCAATCTGTGGTCATTTTTGGGCACATGGTTGGATTACATTTTATGTTATTTTTTAAAGAAAGGAATAAATTCTGCAAAAATCTATTTTTAATCTCTATTAATCGGGCTAATATGTGTCAAATTAACCTTATTTAAACTGGCTTCAAGGCTTTGATACATTCAAGTCAATTTCTATAGAGGCATCATCGTAATTTCAGTTATTTCACTCAGGTGTCTAGGATATGAGCTGGATAACTTATTTCAGTTCCAGAGATGTGATGCATAATCCAGCTCAATCCATCCTCAGCGTCGTGCTGCCTTCTTGAAATCAGTTCACAATTTTTAAGCGAACAAATGACTTAAACCGATGTTTGCTGATTTCAAATTGTATTTGCACAAGCCAATAAGTAGAAATGTGAGTTGTAGATGAATGTGAGCAGAACGTGCTGAGGAGAAAGAGAAGTGTAAAAAGACAATTCAATTAAAAAAAGCAATGAAAATAGATCTTCAATAATAAAAAAGAGCGAATGTTTAATTTCTGTAAATAAGTATAAAGTATGGTAGAAATTCAATTTTTTAAAGTTTAATAATTAATCAAGTTAAACATTTTATATAAGGGAATCAGAAAAAGTTTTAGTGTTTTATAAATTATCTTATAATAAGATATTAATATTGGATTTTAATATCGTGGGGAAATACTTACTAATTTATATATGTGTATATATGCCTTTCAATTAATAAAATAACTAACTTATCTAAATTTTTTATTGAGAAATTGATTTTTTTTAATTTTTTTACTTTAATGTATTATTTATATATTTTAATTTTATTTATAATATATTTTTAAACGTGAAAGATTCATAAAAACTAATTTATTGAAAGCAAATGTATATGTACAATAAGACCTAACATAAAGCAATATCGCCGTAATTTATCCCAGTCGAAAAATGTCTTATGGCCTAGACATTTTGAGTGGGATAAAAGTAGAAAAATATTGGTGGCACGTCTCCATAACATGATTTCCATACAATTTGATGGCCGAGGACGTGCCCAGCTATTTGTACAT
Organism: Sesamum indicum; assembly: GCF_026168435.1. Lineage (NCBI taxonomy): Eukaryota > Viridiplantae > Streptophyta > Magnoliopsida > Lamiales > Pedaliaceae > Sesamum > Sesamum indicum. Next base: position 3,974,770 of record NC_142665.1, on the reverse strand, counting down.
TTATTTTTCATTTCACGATTTTAAAATAATTTATAATAATTGATATTCATACTTATACTTATTTATTTTGTGAATAATCATGTCTTTAATTAGTTAGTTACATGAATTATTATTTTTATTCATGTAAGTTCAATTTTAATAAAAAAAATAAATTATACGACAGAACTTCGTTCACTTATATACATACTATTACTGATGTGTGTGCATCATTAGTTATATATCTACATTTAATTGAATAAAATATAAAGTATTAAAAATAAAGAAAAAAAGTTTGGAAAAGTCAAAAATTATGTTTGGAAGTTGAGGGGTGTGGTGTAATTATATGTAAAATTTTTATAATTTCAAAATTTTAATATAGCATCTTGTGGTCTGCTTTCCTTTAATATATAAGTTTTTTTGTTAGTCAGGATTTATGAAATCTTTTGATATTAATAAAAAAATATTATATTTATTCTCGATTGATTTATACTGATTGCTAGTCAAGATTTATGAAATTTTTCTTTTATGATCAAATTATTTTTATATGTTAATGTATATGAATATGTATATCTTCATAGTCACAAGGGTCGTTTAGTTCAAAAAAATTGTTTGATTTGCAATAAGTCAGTAATAAGTTAATTGATGATAAATATTATTTTTTATTTAGTTTATTTTATTAATATCAATAAATTCAATGAGTTTTGACAACAAATGAACTTATTTATTAGACGAATGTAAATTTTAGAGATACTAAATTTATGTGTAATTATATCGGATTTCATAAAAGGAAAATGTAATTATCCTTTAATATTTGATGCAACAAAGAAGGAAAAAGCTAAAATAAATAATTATTTTTGGGACATTTTAGATAATCACGTACATCACGTGATGGAATATATAACAGAGATATGATCATCTTTTGGTGGGCTCTCCGCATTTCCCTCCACTTTTTGCTCAAACCTTCATCCTCGCCACTCCACATAATTCCTCTACCCAAACTTGGAAACCCATTCTGAAAGCTATTGTGAAATTGTTTTCTGTTCAAGAATTCAATCCAATTTCCAAAAAAAATTTACGCCCCCGATTCTCCTTTCTTCTCCATTTCTGCCAAAAAGAAAATAATCAATCTCAATGTTCATTAATTAATTCACAAAGATCCCCTATTAATTTTGCATTTAATTTCCCGGAATCGGTGCTTTCTGCACGGATTAATTGCGTGCTTTTGAAAAGGATAAGAAGAAGTGGATCGACTGATCGATTAAATTCATTTTGGGCATTAGGGTTGAGCGTTTGATGAAGAAATGGAGGCTCCGGAGCTGCGTCGTATATTCTCAATGTTCGATCGGAACGGCGACGGAAAAGTAAGCGGGAAGGAACTAAGCGATTCGCTGGAAAAGCTAGGGATCCACATTCCGGAGAAGGAGCTGAGGCAGATGATCGAGAAGATCGACGCCAACGGCGACGGGTACGTCGACGTGGAGGAGTTCGGCACGCTGTACGCGGCGATCATGGAGGGCGACGACAGGGGAGACGAGGAGGGCGACATGCGTGAGGCGTTCAACGTGTTCGACCAAAACGGCGACGGCTTCATCACGGGGGAGGAGCTCCGGTCGGTGCTGTCGTCTCTGGGGCTGAAGCAGGGGCGGTCGCTGGAGGACTGCAACCGGATGATCATGAAAGTCGACGTCGACGGCGACGGTAGGGTTGACTTTGATGAGTTCCGTCAGATGATGAAGGGCGGCGGATTCGCCTCCTTGAGTTGATGATTGCCTGGTTCATCTTCATCAAACATCCTCCTCAACACACATTCAGATATGGCCACTTTTCATCTCTGTCAATGTGTGTGTTTAATTTCACTTTCCTTTTTTTTCTGGGTTTCTTTGGCACCTAAAATTCTTGAAATTAGGGTTCTTCCTCCACAATGGTTTTGGTTGAGAAGAATCCAGTTTATGTAGTTCATGGATGAATTGCTGGTTTGTACAAGTAATTGCTATCTATGAGTATGAGTTGGTGAATTCCATTTTTAGCTATTTATGCTTCTTATTCAGTCGTGCAATGCAGAGCTTATTTAGAAACACCTTTTAAATAAATTTTTAGACATGACAAATCCATTGGAAAAAGCATTCAACCTTTGGTGATTAATATAAACTTATAAAATACATCACGTCTACAAGTCTACAAATTTAATAAGTAATGCCTTTTCAAAAATATATTTGCTTTTCTCACACTCAGATTCTCTTTTCATATTCATTTTTTTTTTAAATTTAGTAACATTAAAATAGTAATTTTCATCTCAGGATACATAATTAAAGATATGATTGGCATGTGGGAAAGAAATTAAGTGAGAAAATGGAATAAGGATAGAAAAGGAATTATGTTTGATAGTATTTCTATGATTGGTATACACAATAAATTAGAAGGTAACACAATTATCTTTCCTTAATCAATTCCATTCACATAATTGATAATTAGAAATAATAATCAGTGGTATAATTAAATTATTTTTATGATAAATTTGTCCTTAGTAATTTTTTTTAGAAAAAATAATTGCATGACAATGGCATTTTCAGAATTGCTAATAAAAGGTTATAATCAATTTATAAATCATCAAATATGTTATTGAAGACATATATATATATATATATATATATATGAAAACATGTACTTATTGACCTAAAAAAATAATTTATTGACTTAATACATAATATTTTATTAAAAAAAAATTAAATTCGAACAATCAAATAAACTAATCTATTTAATCATATAATACATCTTCCATTATTTCTTCAATACTCGATGAAAGAAATATTTTGAATTAATAAAACTAATTAAATATCAAACTAATATCACTTTATTTTTTTTTTATCACCACATACACAATTATTTACCAATACTAGACACAAGTACTTAAATTTAATAGCAATAAAATTAAATATTAAATTAATACAAAAAAAGAAGATAACTTTCGTTCCAATATGTTAGGAATAACTAATATTCTGTTTGAAGGAAGAAATGACTAATCCCTCATATAAGAGAATAAAAATTTCTATGGAAATAAGTATTTTCAGACATAAAACATACCAATAACAGTTGTAAAAATAAATTGAGAAACGTCTTTTTCATTTCAAGCGAATTTCTACTACCAATCATCCCCTGAAATTTGTATTTATAATTATACAAACCTCAAAGAAACCATCTCTAATTACCCAAAATTTATATCAAACAAAAAGTTTAGGACATCAACCTCATCATTGATGCAAGACCTAGTCGGCTATGACAACACTGCTTCAACGCCAATCTCAGGAAGCCCATTTTTCGAATTTCTATGAACATGATTCTCCAATTTAGGCCCATAGAAAAAGCCCATGGCCCATACATTTTCTCCGATTCTTCAACAGAAAATTGCAGAGCAGAAAGCAGAGTAGTGCAGAAAACAAAGGGAGAAAAATGGCGGCAAGAAATTTAGCATGTAAATCCCAATATCTGAAGCGTCTCTTGGCCAATTCTCTGCCCTTTGCTTCGTTTCTCTCACAATCCCACTTCATATTTCACAGCCCCGGGTAATTTTTCTTTTTGTTTCTTGAAACTTTTCTTTTTCCAGTTCGTGAGAGTGGGATTCTGTGCACATAAAGATTGCTGTTTTTCGTTGAATAAATTATGCCCGTACAATATTCTAGTGATAAAATTACTATTTTATTCAGTCGAATAATTTTGCTGTTGATTATGTAGTAATGTACATATATGCAAGATTGCTGCTGTTGTTGGGAGATGTTTGCGTTATGAGATGGGAGTGCAGAGATGTAATCTTGGGGGTGTTTCCTGGATTCATTCAGGTCGGGTTTGGAGAAATGTGGAGCCTGTGGTGGAGCAGAGTGGAAAGAGTGATGGTGTGGATAATGGGTCGGGTGAGGTTCAGGTCAAGAAAAGGAAGAAACTGAAGGGGAAGAGAGCGGTGGTCAGGTGGTTGAAGTTATTCAGGTGGAAGAAGAAGAAAGAATATGGAAGGATGACCGCAGAAGAAAAAATCCTCTACAAATTGAGGAAGGTAGAAATATTTATTCTCATCCTGATCTTGTTAAGTGTTTTTTATTTTTGGTTCTTTGAGATATTCATTTATTCACTAAGGAAAGAAGAATCGGTTTATATGGATTCTTGATTGCCGTTTCTTTATGAGGTCCCATTGTTCAGGTAGGATTCATCATTAACCATCAATGATGAGTTCTCAGTTCTTATTTGGTTCCAGTTTCAGTTACAGTTACAGTTACAGATTTCGGTAAACCGATGGCCTTTTCTGTTGCTCAAATGATCATAGGTTAATAAGATTCAATCTAGTGGAACTTTGTCGTGCTGCTTTTGTAATCGACTTTAAGCCTTACCCGAAACCGCTTGAGGCAGTTTATCTGGATCTTGCTCTTACACTCTGCTTGATTAAGGGCCAGATCACCTTTGGAAAGAGCACACACATTCTCATACTTTATGTTATGTGAGATGATAGGCAGAGTCTGAGTCATCTAACATGTGGACTTTTTGATTCATTTCTGCCTATCCAAGAGAAGAATGGGAAGAAGTGACTTTAGTGTGGCCCAATATTTTCTTTTTTGGAACCAACATAATCACTGGTTTATTTTGCTGATGATATGCAGCTGCCATGACAGTTTTGAGTTTTCGTTGTTTTGGAAATTATCAGTTTAAATTTCTTACTAGTGGTTGATTTTCATGATTCACCAAGGCTCGGAGAAAAGAGGAAAGGCTACTTGAAGCTCTTAACAAGATTGAGCCTAAAGAGTCATCAGAAACCACCCATGACCCTGAAATATTGACACCTGAAGAACACTTCTATTTTCTGAAGATGGGCGAAAAGTGCAAGAATTATGTCCCAGTCGGAAGACGGGGGATATATCAGGGGGTTATATTGAACATGCACTTACATTGGAAGAAGCACCAGACTTTGAAAGTTATAGTGAAGACATTCTCGCCAGAGGAGGTGAAGGATATTGCTTCAGAGCTGGCAAGATTGAGTGGCGGGATTGTGCTTGATATTCAGGACGATGACACCATTATTATGTATCGAGGAAAGAACTATTCTCAGCCCCCAACAGAGATAATGTCTCCCAGATCAACTCTTTCTAGAAAGAAGGTCTTGTCATCCATATCCTTTCATTTATAGTCAGCATTCTCTAATTGGTTTCACTGCTTACATATTCCTGGAAGTTGACGTCCATTTGTTTGTTCTGTTTCGGTTTATACAGGCTCTCGATAAATCCAAGTACAGGGATGCTCTGAGAGCTGTTAGGAAATATATACCAAGACTTGAGCAGGACCTGGAGCTGCTTCAAGCTCAGAATGGAAGAAAAGATACTATGGGTGAAGAGAAACAACCAACTGATGCTTATGATGTTGATCCAGCAAAGGACTCCAATCAACATTTTGAGGGATCTGATAGACTGAAAGAACTCCTAGCTAAGACTGATGTAAATAACGAAGATGATTCGGACATGGATTCAGACATGGGTTCAGATTCCGAAGCTCTGTCAGATATTTTTGAAACGGAGTCAGACACCGAGAATGAGGAAAAAGCAGAAAAACCTCTTTACCTTGATGTGTTTGAAAAGATTCCCATGAATAGCGACGAAGAGCAAGAGAATTTTGAAGAACACCTGCGCCAAATATCCACTGATTCCAGAAAAGAGAAATCGAATGACAAAGATTTAGAGTTGGCTGATCTTGATGAGGTTGATAGAATGGTTTTACGAGCTGCTTCACTTTTGAAGAAAAGGAGGAAATAATCAGAGTATGTGCTGCCGCGAACTACCCAATTGGCTCTCATCTTCGACGATGATGGGAACTTTCTCCATTTCTCCTTCATATTTCTTGTCATTGAAGTCTTCAAACTTATCAGTATGTTGGGGTATGGGATCAAGTTGGCTGCTTAACAAATGTATAATTTTATTTGTTTGTAGCTGCACGCCTATCCTTATCATAGTAACAGATGAAATTATGCTACTATCCTGGTTCATCAGAAGTTCCTCCGCAGATTAACTCTACCACGACTGGTGCCTATGTCTATGATTTGACAGGAAGGATCCTGTCTATTGAGCAGCACTACCTGTGTATAGATGTTGAACATCACTGGTGGAGGTGACAAATGCTCCTTGCCAACTAAAAGAATTTGCTTCAAAATCGTGTTACAGTCCTGTGATCTGAGACAAGTTGACGAAGGAAACTAGCATTAACATACCTTGGTGGGAAAAACTTTTAGATGCACTGGGTGTGAAAATACAAAATGGTGTGGATAATACCCGTTAGCAAAATGTTGGTTGGACTATTTATGCGTTCTTATCATTTGGCGATCTCACACCTGATTTGGTGGTATAATTGTTACTAATAAAGTATGCAAGCAACCGAGATTTTTATGGTGCTTATTTTGCTTCTAGTAGGGTATATTCCATATGGTTCTTTTGCAGCCATTCTGTTGTCTACATGCTCATATGATTCCAGAGAGGTGGATCAGCTTTACGGGTACATGTTAACTTACATGATAACTTAATCATGTTTTTCTTTGTTTCTGGTAAATATGATCTCATCATTTCATTTTGTCAAATACACATAAAAAAGTTAGAAGATTCATTCAGGCACAATCCATGTGGATATTATGAACTGTGAAGTTTCTTCTCCATGTGAATTCTTGAGCATGGTGCTTTTGGATTATGGAGCAAATTCTGTTCCATTATCTGGTTGAATCATGCAATTCCCTGTTTACTGAAATAGCCACAAATTCATCATAAACATAGAGTTGTAACCATACATCTTTAACTCAATATTATAACATTTCAGTTGCCACTGTGCATCTTCTGTCCAAGATAACATCTCTTACATCCAGAGAGAAAACAAGAAAGGAAAGAAAGAACTTATTATGATACATAATAGAAGCGAGATGTATTAGCTGATAAGACGGTTTCTTTTTATCAGATATGAGATAGAACACAAACAGTTGAGGAAAAGCCACACAACTTTGTGCACAAGGTATTGGTTTCAACATCATTAATATCCTATTATCCTACAGAATTCAAGCATCACTATACATAAATCTGCAGTGCTTTCATGGATCCCCCTTCCATCAGTTCTTGACAAGAAGCTGATTGAGAGGGTCGTTTTTTACTCTTCTGGATGTTAGAATGAAGAGCTACATCCTGGTGATATATATCATTCTGGTAGTTTCAGGTTGGTGCAGAAAGGATAGAGCAACTTAAAGCTCACCATACTAAAATTAACATTGCACCACAATGGCACTGTCTATTATGAGGTTACTACCTATATTGCTGACAATGTTAGTGCTTCATTGAGTGCTGCAGCCTCTGCTTCCTTCACATTTTCGACAACTGCTAGAACTTTCATGGATAAACTGTCAGTTTGCTTCTCGACATTTGCAAGAAGATTAATTAATCTTTCTCTATATGCTGCACATAGTTCTTCCTGCCTCTGAAGCTCTCTGGCGAGTTCTTGGATTTTCTTATCCTTGTCACGCTGCAGAAATGATTTAATAAATGAAAGATTCTTACAATCTGACATGCTGCAGATCTATTGCAAATGTTGCAAATCTCATTTCATTTTCATCCTACCTATGATGCAAAACAAATGCCAAAGAAGGGAAAGTTTTGCATTTTATACACTAGACCATATGAAACAAACTACATGGAGTGTGGAATATCCAGTGTGCTCCATTATGTCAGTAAGCTGACGGGTAACTAAGATTATGCTGGGGCATAGAAATTAAATAGCAATTATTTTGGTTTTTGGGGATTGGCGGAAAGTAGATTTTTATCCGTATCCAAAACGATTTGAAGTCAGTTAACTCAAAGAGATCTTCACCACGCCTTCTATATAGTCTAGAAGAATCTTAGTGATTAAGTAGTTTTGTGCTCATAACTTTATAGTGTAACATATAAGATAAGTAAACCTGTCAGGATATAGGTGGGGATGTATTCCTTCATTCCATGATAGATGCAAGAGTTAAGGACTCTTCTAATTTAAATTAGTTCATCTCTGTTCCCTTTCGTCGTTCTTTAACTTCATCTATTCTTCAGTATTGCTAACAATGCAATGAACAGCTCCAGAACTCATCTTTTGGGATATGATTCAAGTCATTGTATTCCTAAAATTTACCTACTATTAACCCCAAAAATTTCTTCAGTTTCCTTAACTACTAACCATAAAAATTAAGGAAAGGAGAACTAACAGGTAGAGGCAAATCCAAAACAGTGGGTAGATCTTGCGAGATGCAAAGTTGGTACTTTTGGATGGGTAGGCGAGATATACCATCCTTATCCTCGGAAAGTACAAGAGGAGCAAGACAGAATAATATGAAGAAAGACCATCAATTGATTGCATAAATTGAGAAAGGCATACCACATCTGTGTATTCCTGAGCAGTGGCAATTAGAGGGTGGTTATGATCCTTGACAAATCTTGTAACTACCCACTTCCCCGACTTCTCAAGCTTAAACAGTATTGTTGCCTTGCAACCTTCACGTGCACTAGGCCGTGGCTTTTTTTCTGGGCCAATTTTGCCTTTTGCATTAGGAGAAAAGCCCTGCTTGTTACATCCAAGTCGGCGAGCAAGAGTTCTACCATCAATCTCAGAACGCCGGCGTTGCATAATACGTACCACAAATCCTACCCTCCTGGCATAGTCGGTGTAAAATCTCCTCGCATCATCTTCTGATTCAAATTCCATGCCGACATATGGTTCAAGAACTTCACCTCCTTCCAATGACCTTCTGTTGTCCTCACATTCGACATCATCATTTTCTTCTGAATCCCTGGAGTCCCAATCACATCTTTCCGACTCACTCACACTTCCTTCTACCACTGCAAGTTGATTAGCAGAAAATTACCATGATGCAACCAAAGCAAGCAAATATTTTTGTAAACTCATCTATATGCATCTACCAAGTGAATGAAATGTTCTCAATTACATGCAAGGCACAAAGTAAAAAATCCAGCTTTTGAAGTTACTCGAGAGAAACCCATCTGAAAGGACATTTGGTGGTTAGCACAACAGGAAAAGAGCACAATAAATACACAAATTTACATGTAAATGGAATATATAGTAAATACATTTGGAGCCATTACATGGGGTAATTTTGAACAAAAATTACATCATGTCTAAAACGGGAGATTTCAGCAAAAACGAGTGAAACAACATTAAAAATATTTTTCATATACTGATATACTCTACTGTAGAACAATGAGAAAATGACAATTAATATAATTACATAGGATATTGATTAAATTTTGTTAAATATGTCCAAAACTTTTTGTTTAATATTGGTAATGAAACAGGAAGTTCACGTTCGCTGTTCTCCTTTCCCATATCCAGTATGAATCCCTTTAGAAAGATTAAATCAAAACTGCCAAATGAGTACTCACATGCATCAACAGAGATAAAATAATCATAAATCAAAATTTGGTTATTTTTCCCTTCCCCCCCTTTGCTAAGACTTGATAGTGTGTGAAGCACAGTATAAGTCTGAACGGTAAATACTAGGCCAAGATCCCCACATTTACTACCTGTACTTTCTTGGAGATTAGCTAGTCACCCGATCATATCATCATTGCATGAACAGACACAAGTGTTTGATTAAAAAAAAATCACAACTGGCAAATCTCAGAAGGCACAGCTTCTTGCTTCAGGAAAGGACTGAACTTTAACCCTGAAAATTCAAGTGCATTTCTCCGTTTCAGGACTTCCCTTTCACCATTACCTTCTGCAGTTTTTCCTGAACTAAACAACCAATTCTCTTCTACTTTTCCAAACTATTATCGGAGGGAGCATTCGTGGGTCCATTATGCAAGTATTTAGCAACAATTTTGGTGTCAAATATGCATCAGTTGTTAAATTCTACTCACACGAATCAATTTCGAAGAAACAATTGATCAAGCAACAAAAGCGGGGTGGCAAATCAGCATGAGCAGCAAACTAAAAACACCTAATCACAGGAGAAAACAAATCCAACAACACTCATCAACCAAAACCCAGAACCAATTCCAAGAACCCCGAAACGGATAAGAATTCCTGAAACCCACAAGGAGAAATCATCACAAATTACAACAAACCCCAGATACTTCAGGGGTCGGCCCAACGAGCATCCATATGCATATAATTCAGTAAATATGAAAAGGAAAAGAGTGATTGCAAGGAGGGTCTTACTCGTTGTTATGAAAGATCAGTGAAGAGTGAAGAAATTTCGAGATAACAGCAATTCCAAAGTGCAAGTGAGACCAATTCTTGGGCGTTTTATCCTCAGCTCGGAAACTCAACTCCGCAGTGTATGCGCACCCACCAGTGATCTAACTCCTTAATTCCTTAAGTTAGAATTATTTTTTTTATTCAAAATCCCTAATTCTTCAACCTTCTTTTAATCTTTACATCTAAAGTTTTTATTGGATTTTGTGCCACTTCCCCTCTGTGATTGAGTACACCAAAATTGTATTACAGCTTTTTACATTATCTAATGATATACTCTCGTCAATAATATTAAATAAACTGAAAAGATAATTATAGTTTTTATAAATCATAAGTTAAATATTTTTTTTAATTAAATTATCTTTAAAACAGTGAATTTCACTTCACGCATAATGTGGGGTTCGAATCCACAAGTTTTAAAATCATGGAACTTTATATTCGTCAATTGAGTTAGACTTCGTTTACACTTATTATATATTATTAATAATTATTTAATTTCTTCAATTAAGCATAAACAATTGCGTCATTTTTGAATAAATTTACATTTATAATTTCTGTTTGGTCCTGCAATTAAGCGGCTGAGCTAATATATATTTCAAGTATAAAAATGTTGTTTGGCCCTTTTTCTCTAGTAATTACTTTGAAATTAAATTACGTCAAAATCATGTTTTGGCAGAAGTTATAATTTGCACTTTCAATTTTAATGTATTATTTTTTTCATCTTGTCATCGTTATCCCATTATATGGTTTTTAAATTTCTAATTAACTTAAAGAATGAGATTAATTTTAAAATAAACCATAATTTATAATTGTATAACAATTATAAAATTATGAATACAAACGTTTTGATTGCTTTTTCTAAAATCAATTATCTTCAGAATCAAATTATTGTGAATAAATTATTTTGTAATTAAATAAAGGGCCTTAATAAATTAAGTAATTATCGATTCAAATTTCATAATCAATTTTCTTGAATTAATTATTTATAATTAATTATACAACCAAGATATGACTTTAATTAAGGAGCATTATTCTATTATATTAGGCCTCATTCTGAATTTTTACTTTAAATTAATTTCCATATTATATCATATTTTACTTATATTACAGTTACATGAATACAATTTATGTATTTTTAAGATAACATTATATGTATAGTGTAAATGGTGGATGAAATTAAAAAAATAAAATATCAATTCAAAATAAAGGATCAAAATTAACTAAGGCTTCTAAATTTCTAGTGACGAGAGAGTTGCTATTCAGCAACCACGCTTTAACTGCGAGAGTAATGGAGAAGAAGGTGCTGTCGGCGATTACGCTCCGCCTGTTCGCAAGAGGATAAAGAAATTCCACCGCGCTTCAACCCATCAAGATTCGCAGGAAGCTAGCAAGTTTTTCCCATAAATTCTCGAAGACCCTTTTCTCATATTGAGCTGCGATGATTGTTGCTTCATTGTCATCAGGTAAACAAAGCTCTTTCTCTTTTTGTGAGCTTTAATCAGAAAATTTGCTCAGATTCATTGGTTTATGGAATAAAAGAGAAGGGAAGAAAGAACTTGATGGTTAGTGGAGTTTAGAAATGAATTGTTAGCTTCATTGCATGCTAGAAAAAGAATTTGTAAACGGAAGTGAAACTTGTCTGCTGGTTGATAATGTTTTTGAGAAATTCTTCGTATTTTGGTTTTCGAGTTGTTTGATCTTAAGCTCTAAAGAATTGAATCTTTGTTGATTTCTATCTCCAGTTTGTGAGTAGAATTAAATGGCTTCTGATTTCTTGATCCGAATATGACTTTTGGGATTTGGATATTTAAGTGTTAAAGATCATATCAAGTGAGAAATCACGCCAGAACTTTGAAGTTTGGGTAGTTGGTCTTGAATAATCAAATGTCTATCTTTGATTATATAAAAGAATGTAATTGTTCAAAGCATTTCCTGTTGGGTTCCTAGGATTGTCCAGTTCGTTTTAGTTGCTGCCCGTGATTTTTGTTATGCCGTATTTCCCTTTGTTGTGTGCGGAAGATGGGGAAGAGGGATTTTTAGCTGAACAAAGACACAATCTGTGGGAACAGCGCTAGTTATCTTCTTGAAGCCCCCAATGACAAAATATAAGTATTGTTCTCTTTATGCAGTGGATGAGAGCCAATGTGCAGGCAATGAAGCAGAAACGATAGAGAACTCGCATGGGACTGAGTTAGTTGTTAATAATGAAGGACATTCTGAGAGGGAACCGTTTGTGGGTATGGAGTTCGATTCAGAAGAGGCTGCCAAGGTATTCTATGATGCATATGCCACAAAAATGGGGTTTATAATGCGGGTTGATGCTTTTAGACGATCTATGCGTGATGGTAATGTGGTTTGGCGTAGGCTTGTGTGTAATAAGGAAGGCTTTCGCAAGTGTAGACCCAAGCGGAGTGAAAGCAGGAAACCAAGGGCAATCACTAGGGAAGGATGTAAGGCAATGATAGTTGTAAAAAAAGAGAAGACATGCAAATGGGTTGTTACAAAATTCTTCAAGGAGCATAATCATCCGCTGGTTGCTGCACCTGTTAATACCCGTCGAAGTGCACAGCTATCTCAAACCCCAGTAAGTGTTTCCCACTTCCCTCGCAAATTCTTGGGAGTTATCTCTTCAGGTGTTAGCTTATTACTTTATGTGTCCTTTGTTGAGTGCTTGTTCCAACAATGTTTGGCCCAGCTCTGGTTTAGGTGTCTTACTGAGTGCTTGTTCAAATATCATTTGGCCTCTGCTCTTGCCTTTTTCCACTGTGTGCATTATGCTCCATATACTGGGGTTTTTATTATTTCGTCTTAATCTGCCATAGGTTACTTTACTACAAGGTTTAAAGTCAGTCCTGCCCAGAGAGTACATGTGACTATGTGAGTTAGGAGTAACTCCTCCAACTGAATATTTTTAATCTTTTACCAAACTGACTATGTGACTATGTGAGTTAGAATGGCCTCTGTTTCTCTCTACCGGGTTTCAGGCAGAAGCTGAGATGCAAATATATCTCTTTTAGGTTTCAGAAATGTGCACCATTGGTGCTTGTTTGCAGGGTCCATATATTACATAACAAGGTTTCTATAGGAGGCTGATCCTTGGCATCAAATTAGATGTTAATCTGGCTGAGTTCTAAATACTTTGCTAAAAGTGACTATGTCAAAACACCAAAGTTTGCATCAGTGTAACCATCTTTTGTGATATGTTGCTTGCTTGTTTGTTTCCATGAAATTTATCGCACTTTCTGCCAGCCCACTGATGTGCTTTCTGGAAATTCTCTCTCTTAGAAGGTAGAGAAAATGAAAAAGGTACTCAAGAAACAAAAGTCCTGCTGATTGCAAGTTCTGAGTAACATGCAAAAAAATATTTATTTGAATAAAGTAGCACTCATATTGTCTTATTACGAGATGAAAGGGCAGCAGAGCTCAAATGCTTATAGATGTATTTTCATGGCATCATAGTTTGCTAGCATGGTTAAGGAGAGTTTTGATAATTCTATTATCACTTGGTTTTTTCAGTCGTGACATTCAAAAGATTGAAGGGTTTTAATTATCTTTCATCCTGTGGATTTGTAATCAAAGAGTTCGGAAGCTCTTGTAGACCAAAGTTTCTATCGTTCATTTGAAGATTCAAGTTGAGAAAGGATGACAATGGACTAATTCTTTTGCTGTAGAGTCACTTTGTAGTGTGAATACATGGTTAAATTGGAAAATACAAGATGACCATCATAGATGGACACACATCCCTCCCGAAACAAAGCCTTGATTTACAAAATCCTAGTAATTGAAGTTTAAACCTTTCTTTGCTAATTGGCCCGTTAAGATTTTGGCAACAATTTCAAGTGCGAAAATTCTTCGTTTCATGCATGAAGTGGCTTGCCTCACTGGGCTTTTCTATGTATCAGCCAACTCCTCCCACTTCATCAAGAAAGCAAAATCTCCTGTCTTTGTTTTTGTACTTTGCTGCCCCATTGTGGTTTATCGCTTGCTGCTTACTGTTAAAAACTTTGCCAAGGGTGTTACTTCTCAGCTTTCTCCTCTATATGAAATGTCCTGGCAACTCCTATTACGCTTAAAGAGTGTCATTTCTATGTTTCTTGATATTGTTGGCAAATTTTTCAGGACGAGAAAGACGTGAAGATTCGAGAATTGACAGCTGAACTACAAAGAGAGCGACGAAGATCTGCAGCTCTGCAAGAACAGCTCAATAGCATTCTGGAAGACATGGAGGAGCACTCTAAACACTTGTCCAGAAACATCACTAATATAGTTCAAAGCGTAAACGAAATCGAGTCGAGGAGAATAGTCTTCCCAAGCTGATAGGCTGTAAACGATATTTTCTTTCTTGCTGATGATTTGCTTGAAACTCTTGTGTTCTCTGCTGTAAGTAACATTTGCTATACTTTTACAGAATAAGATAAGTTTTGCCTTCAATAAATGTTGTATATGCCTATACTTCTTTGATTTTGACTTTGGCTTCTTGAAAGACAGGAAATTTTTTATCCAACTTGATTGATTAGATCTGAATCAATTTAATTGATTATGTGATCGGTTTGATTCAGCGAAAATTGATTTGGATGAGATTTGCAGTATATGGTGAACACTTTCCTCTTGAAACTGCAGATTCAGGGAAGCATGGAGATGCCAGGACACCTCCATCGCCCCTATGTTCCAAGAGATCTTAAATAGCCCGGCTGATGGTTTGGTATCCTCTACTTTTTTTTTGGGTAAATGTAATTTTCATTAACTGAAGAATAGTAGTACAACACAGTGTTTATCAGTTGGTTTCTCCCGTTACAGACCACGGGATACGCCATAGTCTGTATAAGGCACATGTGCTAACTGAACAAGCTAAATTAATGCTAAGAATCTTCTGCTTAACATCGTTAACAATCAAGAAAGCCAAAGTAGTCGATGTTCTTTCTTCATGCTCGAATCGCCTCAGGTTCCTCTCCCTTCAAATATGATAAACACAAGAAGCAAGCAGTGCTCTATAAGCAAGGTTGACAATATGCTTGCCCCTCCATTTCCGTGCTGCCCAATCAATGTCATTTGCCCAATCTCGGTTAGGCCATGGAAATCGGACCAATCTGCGAATCTCGGAAAGACACCGTCTACTATATCGGCATTGGAAAAAGAGGTGAGTATGAGTCTCCATCGTCCCATCACACAAGACACAATCACCGAGATGAGAGAGCCATGGCTTGTCCGTCGTTGGGAGTTTGCCGAGAATTGCCATCCATAAAATGAAAAGGTGACGAGGGATTTTACAGGAGCCCGAAAGTAGTGAAGCCCAGTCTACTTTCGTCCCTGGTGGATCAAATAATCTGGTAAGTGCCTTGGTATCCTCTACTTGCAATACGAAATCCGAGTTTCTTTTCTTAGGACCGTGATCATCTGGGCTCTTGTGGGACAGAGTTCAAAATTATAATTTAAATATTTAAGCTCCATTTGAATTTACGGAGTTCAATTTGTGCGAAAACTTCAGAAAAACAATTTCACATAAATTAATATTGAATAGATTTAAAAATAATTCAATGTTACTAAAAATAACTCAACTGAGAATTAAAGATTTCTAAGTCTTTGCATAAAGGAGTCCAAGCACATTTTTATCTTGATTCAAACTTAGACATGAAGTTTCAGATTGGTGGTGAACAAAATTTTTTTGCATAGTCTGTATTATTGTCCTAAAAAGATGAATGGTAGTAAAGTAAATGTGTCAAATCTTTATCTTCATTGGAGACATTTCTGACACAAATTTTCATGTTAGAAATAAACCTCACTTTTACTAATTTAAGTTACATGGATAAATTCTAGTATTGTGTCAGCTTATCAGACAGTATCTTAATATACCAAAGCAGAGAGCATGACAGAATCAATAGTGCAGCAGAATCATGATAGGATCAACACAAACAGCTCCAATAGGAGAGAATGAGTTTCAAATCAAATGTTCCAATTCCCCTGTTTTCTTATGGCCAGATCTGTGGATTATGGAGGACATCGACAAAGTAATAGCCCGATAACAATCAAAGCTTCAGAATTTGGTGTTATCATTGCAATATTATACATTTCCATTGTTTTAAAAATCTAATTGGAATGGGACAATAAACTCAAACTTTTCCTACAAAAGAGTGAAGTTACAGTGTTATCAGAAGGTAAGGATGACATTACCATCCGTATTTTGCCTGTGTTTGGGCTTTGGTAAGGTAACCTTTAGCACGCCTCTCAGCGAGCTCCATTTCTTTCTGTCTCATGTCGAAATACAAAGAGCCAATTTGATGCTTCCTCTTATGCAATTTTGAAGGCTTCCCCTTGGTCGAAGTGGGCTACGTAAAGGCAAAATGAATATGTAAGATGGCGAACAAATACAAATGACGCATTTTTGTGTTGTGAGATTGAAGACACTTTCCCACATCAACATACTCATCAAATTGGAAAGGGAAAAGAAAAAAGGATTCATAAGCAAATAAATCATGTATATTTTGTAACCAAAAATAACATCATGTATATTTAGCTTTGATTCTAAGCATTCATATTTTCCGGGCATTCATCTTTCAAGCTTCCACCTTAAATCTTTCACCACATTTGGCACATCCAGAGCACAAACATAATTTTGCTTCAAAAGGTTATAAGCCTTACCGATGGGTGGCATCGTTCTCATTAGTACAACTTTGACTATTGAATGCAACATATAATTGAAATTCAGCTATCCTACTCGGAGTCGGAATCACAATTTATCAATTAACCTAGCTGATATACTTTTCGTAAAGTATCCTTAATGGTCAAAAGCAAGTAGACTTGTGAGCACCCAGGATTGAATAAACATCCTGCCCACAACAGCACAATTTCTGTTTATATTCTTATGCAATAGAAAATCTACATGAGGATCATTTAGCAATTTATTTTACATAAGAAAAAAAACGCTGTACTAGCATATGGCATCATAGTTTTTCATACCCAAAGCCTCCAGCTGATCACAAAGGTTTCTCTCAATTCCAATAAAAATGCAATCGGATCAAGTATGATTTATATATGGATAGAACTTATAAAGGGGTCTAAAATACTAAGTAATTTTTGCTGGGCCCTTGTTGTTTTTTTAGGTTCATTAGGATTCTTATTGGTTGGTATAATGCAATCCATTCTGTTCCTAATAGGTATCCATCGTAGAAAAACCATTTCAATTATAATTTTTCTAAACTAATAGCAAGGTACTCCAATAAACAGCATGCAATCATCACCTTACACTGTACACCACCAATGGCTAAATACAATCTCTTCCTGAAACAGCACTAAGACTGTTTACAAGCTTGTGCGGTAAAACCATGCAGGGTTCTCTTAAGCATAGTTGACATAAAGAAGAATTGCAGCTACACCATAGTCTTTTCCCCATCCCCAAATCCCCAGAAAAAATTTCTAGTAATGATGCGCCAATATCTCCAAAGTAGTAGCATGGCTTATATGAAATACAAATTGACAAGGCATCAGTTCAGATAAGATAACAATATAAACACATGAAATATACCTGGTACGCAGGGCCAAACGCAATCCCTGTTAATTTGACCTGGTCCTCCCTTGGTCTATTTTTCATCAACTCATCCTGTTTTACTTCAACTATCTCTGGTGGAACATCTTTCCTCCCCCTCTTTACAGGCAATGGCAATGCATTACCAACTATTCCAGGTACCTCATGCACGGCAGTAGTACTGGACCAATTATTTTCATACTCTGCATCATTACCATAATCACCATAACTGCCACCATGATTTGTGTATTCTACATGTTGCCCATTCCCATACGAATAATCAACAGCTTCGTAGGATCCTTCATTAGAGTTCATACCGGCATCACTTCCAGCAGTAGCAACAGTACCTACAGCTGTAGAACCAACACCATAAGCACCGTAATATGCATAGCTTTCACCACCTAAACTACTAGAATGATCATAAACCTCATGAAACTGATCATTTCCGGTGCTACTGCTTCCTACAGGGGCCAAACCAACATTATCATCAGCAACAGCACCATAACCACTGTAATATGCATGGCTTTCACTCTCAGAACTCCAACTAGAATAACCATAATTC
Source organism: Sesamum indicum (assembly GCF_026168435.1). Classification (NCBI taxonomy): domain Eukaryota; kingdom Viridiplantae; phylum Streptophyta; class Magnoliopsida; order Lamiales; family Pedaliaceae; genus Sesamum; species Sesamum indicum. Next base: position 3,956,465 of record NC_142665.1, on the reverse strand, counting down.
AACTCACTGGACTGATCCAGCAAGGATCCCACATTGGGATTCACAACTGCATCATTTCCTGGCTTGCTAACTACACTGGAGGCTGGAGCTTCGGTTTCAAGAATAGATCTCCTTCCCGCACCTGAAGCAGAAGGCAAAGCGCCCAGAGTAGCCGAGTTCCTGGGTGCCGGAATACTGGACAAGAATGACTTTGCAGAAGAGGTGGATATTGATTCTTTTGATCTCTTCCTTTCTCTTTCTTGCTCACCTTCATCATCATCCTCATCTTCATCATCAAAAGTACCAGAATACGGCTTTGCAATCGTCGGAGGCCTAAACTGAACAACCCTCTTTGAGGCAGAGGAAGAAGATGATGAAGACGATTTGGGCGGAGGAAGTGAAGCGAACAAAGAAGAAGAGGACGAGGATTTAGGCTTCGAACTCTCCACAATTTGTTCATCGTGCTCATCAGCGTCTCTTTGATGTTCAAACTCCGCTTGGGGCTTAGGGTTAGGGAAAGATTGGGATTTGGGCGGCGGGAGTGAATTGAAAAGAGACGATTTAGGCGGCGGCAGAGAGCTGAAGATCCCACCCCGTTTCGCGGATGATTCTGAAAGAAATTCTGCATCTTTCTCTACTCCGGCTCCGGTTTCCAGCTTAACCGGTTTGTCCGAGGGCGGTTGTTCTTCACGTTCTTCATCATCTGAGGAGGCGTAATTTGCTAGCAAAGAATCCATACAAACAGATAACGGAGCAAGAAAAATTCCTAATTGCACAGGAAAAGAGGAATTAGGGTTCTAAAAGATTCCTCTAGAGAGGACAATGATTTCTGTTCTCGATCGGGATTTGGGGGAAAACTGCAAGTCAATTACTCCAGCTCTATTTCTTGGGCTTTCATCCATTAATGCTGGACTCATCACGATGGGCCAGCCCAGCAACCAAATTCAATATTTCTCAACAATCCCTCAAAGATGAAGATTTCACCCAAATCAGATTTGATTGAACAAAACTAATAACAAAACAAGTATGATATATTGAACATTTTTTCTAAATAATATATCATAAATATATTGTACTTGTCATATAATTAGTTCAAACTCGATCAAGATTGCAACATTTCCATTCTTCTTCCCTCTTTTTTTTTTTTTCGTTTCCTTTCTTTGTTCTAAAATAAATAAATTCCAACGAAGATCTTATTTATTTCTTTAAATTCTTGAATATATAATTTCTTTCTGTTATGAATTGTTGATAATCTAATTAACCGATGTTACAAATTAACAATCGATATTGCCAAAAATATATTTATATACATTAAATGGTTCTTGAAAAAGAATTTAAATATATAGTTGACGTGTTCAAATTTCATAAATCAAAATCAAATCTTTATTCCTATAGTTTTGCTATTTGATGAATTTAATATTTTTTTAAATTTAATAGTATTTCTAAAAATGATGGGCTGCTCTACAGTAAATAGTCATCCATCAACTCTACATGACTACAATGCTTGTTTTAACATATTTAAACTACACCGTCGGTTGCATAATAATCGGATCAAAATATAATCAGCTCAGACTCCACGCTCCAACAGCATAATTGCAGACGACATGTCCTAAAATCCCAGCAATTCACTACAGATACAAAACAGTAGACAGATATTTCGAGTGTTAGGAACCGAAATTTGCTCTCCCCAGTCCCCAAGCCGGGGCAAATTAGACTCTGGTTTGATCGACATGTCTAAAACTAGTCAAGTCCGACCTCAATCAGACACATCTACTGTCTCCAAATATGCAAATGGACCTGCATCGTTGATCGTTGCATGATCAACGTTTGCAGCTGCATTTCAGGAGGAGCTGTGGTTTCATCACAGCAGTCACAATCTTGATGAAAACTTAACCTGCACTAGAACAACAGATCATATGCATACTAGAAATCGAGGTAATTCTTGATAGTATATCTGCAAACCATTTACTTTGAAGAACCAATGCACGTTATCTACATATTGTTGTTTACCATAGAAAAGTGCTACCGTCATCAAGCATAATACAGCAACGTCATGGATAGACTCCATTTTCTTCTCAATCCATAAGCAGCAGAATTATTCATCATATCTTAAAACCTCAACTCAATGATCAATAAATATGCCCAAAGCCGACAACACTGTCCCAGGGGAGTCTCCAAAATCAACTCTGTATACCAACACAACATAGACCACCGTGAAAAACGGCTGAATTTCAGTGGCTGCAACACTTATCCAAGAAGCTGCAGAGACTCATCTATTTCCAAGCATTAGCTAGCTAATCTCCCCAACATGAAGTCCATTCTTTAACAAGCTTAGCTCGGAATTCATCAATACAGATAATTAACACGTAACCATCAACATATATAAAGAAAAAAACTTGCAGTGACATAAAATTTTTACTAAACTTTTTCTAATCACTGAAAGATGGATCCCATGAAATTTTAACATAACATAGTTGCAATGTATCCCAAAGAAAAGTATATCACAATTATAATCGATAATCGACCCATAAGATACACATTCCCCAGCAGCTGATTCAATGTAGAAACGCATACACAGCAGTTGAAATATAAACAACAAGAGCAGAGGTCACTAGAACAATCAAAGCCGTGACGGCATGTACTGTGGACTTGCTCCCACAGGACAGCATTCCCAGCCTGATCTCGATCACATTCACCATCGACAGCATCAAGAACAAGCACCCCATCACCGAACCGATGGCGGAAGCCAGCATACCGAACCTCAAAACCTTAAAATTGATGTGGGCTCGGAAGATTTCATCCACATCCTTACTGTTCAACAAATTGATGGCCAATTTAAGGCCCTGCGCGACGAGAGAGGAAAAAAGAAAGAAGCTGAAGGATACCACCTCGAAGACAAGTAGCTTCTTGGCGACATCGAGACCTGCGTCGCAGGCGGAGGGGTTCTCGAGGCTGTGCTGGCCCGGAGTGGTGAGAGAGAGGCCGACGAAGACCGCAATCGTGAAAAGGGAGTTCACGTTCACAAGGCCGTCGAGGGCGGTGACATGGACGCTGGTGGTGGAGGATCCGCCGGACGAGGAGGTTCTTTGAGGCTCCAGCGAAAAGGGCTCCTTCGGATAATCGTCAGATCTGTGAAAAACAAACGGAAACAGAAAATCAACGACAAAAAAACATTAGAATTAACAATCTTTATTACATAAACGAATGCGAGGTGGGCTTACTCCGGCATTGTTGAAGGTTCTTGGGGTGATGGAAACGGTGCTACTGGCGGTGGTGTTGCTTGGAGGGATTGGTCATTTGGGCAGTATCTTTCCTGGTAGAGTAAAAGGAAAAGTGAGAGAGGAAAGAGAGGATGCTTTGCTTTGTGGAACTTGAATCCTTTTGGTCTGAATGCGATGCATCTTCCCAAGTTTTCTTTTTTCCTTACAATCTCATATGCTCCATGATTTTGAATCATAGTGAAGAAAATTGTTCAAAAACAATAAATGAAATTATTAAAGATGTCCTCTATTTGAATTGAGATAATAATTTCAAGAAAGTATTTAATTTGAGTTCCTGTAAAAAGATACGTAAATATTTTCAAGTCAATATTCGATTTTAAATCGTCAGCTAATTTAGTAAATATGTATTTACAAAAGTCATAAATAATAAAACAAAATAAGCTCAAATTATAATTTCTAATACTTAAGATAATGAGATTAATAATACAAGAACTAACTCGAAAAAGTTAAACATAGTACAAAAAGTACCACATATTTGGAGGTTATGTCTTTATAAAGTTGGCATAATTGTGTGACCTAATGTGGATTGTTGCTCCAGAGATGATCATACGGCCATGAGGAGCAATACATTTTTATATACCAAGTTGGAAGAAGGATATTATGTAAGAAAAAATTGAAAATATAAAATTAAAATTGAGATTCTCGTAAATAACGAGATTAAGAATATACAAATTCTAATTTATGAGATAAAAAATACAATTTTCTCAAGAAGAAATTAATCAAAAGTTAAGGAAATAAATCATAATTAGATGCATTAATCGAGGAAGGGTAATAATATCATATATTTACGAAAAAAATCTAAATACTATATACTTCATATCGCTCGATAGATATATTTAGTTATCTTTTTACCTCTTTTGTCATCGATTTAATGCTATATTAATGTGGTGACTAGAGTACGTAAAATTTGGTTTAAATGGTATATTAATTTAAAAAAAAATTAAAATTATAGATAAAATTTTTATTAGAGGTATTTTTGAAATATAACATGGAAAATTTGGAAGTTGAGTGACATGCAATAAAAACTTCTAATGGGATAAAGTTATAATTTTTAATTTAATAAAAATATATTTGTAATTAATTAACTTGTAAAATAAAATTCTATTGCTATATATATTATTAATAAAAAAATTCTTTTGTCATATCAATTTTAAATACTCAGACTTATTCTTTATTTTATTTATTTTCTTTTAAAAAATTTAATTAAATTAATTGTTTTAATATTTTTTTAATAATTTTATAATTATGTTTTTTTTTTTCTTGACTGCTCCCTGCTGAATATTTCTCTTACTTGTTTTTTCATATTTATTATAATTTATTATTTTTCATAACTTTTTTTTAACATGTAGCGGCAACAGCGACAACTCAGTTATATCAAAAGCGTGGGGGAGTGGCGGAATTGGTTGAGCGGAACTGCGCAGGGTTTGAGAACTGAACTGAAGACGATCTCGCGTACAGGCGACACCACTAGCTGCTTCCTGCTAATCTGGGCTGCTCGCGAAGCTGCACACCATTTCTATGGCGTCCACGAACAAGAACAAGAACAAGAAAAGCGAATTGGAGTTGGAGTATGAATCTGAAGAAGACGAGGATAATGAGGTAATAATAAAAAAACAAAAGAAAATTTGATTTGCAGTGATGGCACACTTCAATTGAGGTCCGAGTAGAATTTCTAATGTTTTTATGTATAATATTTGTATATTCTTTTAGAAGCATAATTTGGAGATGGTTATTTATTTATTGTGGAACGGAAACAAATTGGGTTCTGATAAGTTTTTACTGATTTTTTTAATGTTTTGACTATTTCATGTTTTTGCTTTCCTGCTTGTTGATCACTTGTTTAATGAGATGTGCTTGTGGTGATGTTTTGCTGTAGATACAAACAAAACAAGCTTAATTTGTAGTTAACATTAAAAAGAAAGGTTACTCAATGTATGCTCTTATTGATCATGCCGATTGAAACGGTGACACCCTTGGTTGGAGGAGTGGAAAACGAGGCAGCTTTGTTTCAGCAATGCTATATAGCAATGAAGCCCATAAACTTTCAGCAACTTTTATATTTATGAAAACAATGAGTTAGTTTATCAAGACTTTGTGGTAAGATTGTTTTAGTGTACACTGTAAACTTGGGAAACTGTAACAGCCCTTGGATGGCAATGGATAAATGGATCTTCTTCAGTTGAGTCCTAACTTAGCATATTCATGCACTTCTACTATGTCTTTTTGCCACGTCTTGCTTATATCTGCTTCCAACATAATGTGCAAAGTTATGCTGATTTGTGAAACGTCTGCCTTCATTGTAGTCTTTTTATATATGCATTGCAACGTGAACTGGCTGGGATGTATACTTTTGATTCATTGCACAGTGATGGCACATTCAGTCTCATTGTACCAAAATTACTCGAATTGGACAGCTCAATGCTGTAAAATTTTCAGCTTCCCGATGGATGATGGGTTGACTAATTTATTTTTTTCAGAAACTTCTCATAGCTCTGAGTCACACTGCTTTTGGAAGTTTCCATATTATTGTAGGAACTATTAGGTGTAGCAAGTGTTGGGCTGAATGGTGGGGATCACGCAATTCCTTCCCCCTTTCCCCTCTCCCCCACAATTCTATTTGTAAGTTTAACATATGCAAGTTTTCATCCCCTTGGTTTTTCTATTTAAAATTTTCTCATCTGCATTCAGTTTAGTTCATGAGCTGAGCTTCAATAGGATCATATTAACTTAGCAGGACTTCTTTATAACTAAATATTTCAGTAAGTGTTTAGATATAGTATCCATAAAACTAAGTATACAAGTATAGATGCATATACGCGAGAACTTTAGTATATCTTGAGAAAGAATACAAAAATCAAGTCAAGAGCTCTAGATGAGTTCAGTCCATCCATTACAATCTTAACCATCCAACAAATGCCTCACTTCCATAACCTTTTACAATGTTACTCTGTATTCTATTACATATCAACTTTTTTGGTGTTTCCCGCTCCTAATCTTTGAGGTTTAGAACTCGAATTTGTATGAATACTTTCTTCCTTATATAGGGTTGGAATTATAGTCTTTGAGGTTCTGCTTCCCTCAGGAGCCATCCATTGGAAAGGATGACAAATTTTCATCTGAGACATCACAGGACCAAGATATGATCACAAGTTCTCAGCATTATTTTGGCAGCATTGAGGATGGATTCTCCATCAGTATCATTGAGGTTTTAACCCTTGCTCCAATTATTTTTTCTGAAGTTGAGAAATGAAAGAAGAAACACATTAAATAAGAACGCTGAGTTAACTTAGCCTTTCTATGTTTTGATGTTTTCTCATACTAGTTTCGAATTAAAATTGTGAACGAAAAAGAAAATTACAGAAATACCATGGAATTGGGTGGGATTAAATTAAGAGTCTGCAAGGGAGGGAAAAGTGAAATTGCAAAGGTGGGAGGAGCTATAATTTAAAAGACACAAATTGTCTTTTAATTATTTCGATCAATCATGCCAAGCAGCAACATGACAAATTATTGCATTGAGTAATAAAGACTCTGAGTGCTGGCTTAGCCTTATTGAAGGCATCCACCTCTTTATGGCTCTCATGTGAAGGCTGACTTGTTGCATTAAGTGATAAAGAGGCTGAGCGCTTAGCTGTCTAACTCTTACTAAGTTTATATGAAGGATGAAGTAGAGAACGCCTGACTCTATATGCTTTTTATTTATGAAATGAAAAGAAAAGTTTTGTAATAAGGAAAAAAATATTTCATTTGGCATGTCTAAACAAATAAGTAAATAAAATAAAAAGCATGGACAAAGTCCCTATTTTCTGCTTTGCTATTTTAAAAAAATGCAGACCTTCTTTCACTAGAAGGGTGTGATCACTTTAAGAAAAAGAGTTGTGGACAAGATCCACGCGGACCAGCGCCCTTTTTAAAGGTGTGGGAGATATCCAGAACTCCACCTAAAAAACTACCCCCCCAAATTCCCTGGTATTTCTGTAATTTTCTATTCTTATCTAGAATTTTTTGATTGAAAACTATTTATTTGGTTGTCTCCTATCAGAATATGAAAGAAGAATATGGACTATTTGTATGGCCATCAAGTATAATTCTAGCAGAGTATGTCTGGCAACAAAAATCACGGTTTTCTAAGGCTAATGTTGTTGAGGTGAGTCAAGCCATCATAGTTTTATTACGTTACCCTGTTTCTTCACATTTCATTTCAACCTCATTTTTTCCTTAACAGCTGGGAGCTGGAACTTCGTTGCCTGGACTGGTTGCTGCTAAAGTGGGGGCAGATGTAACACTGACTGACGATGCAAATAGATTGGAGGTTTGATTTTGTTAACCCATGTATCATCTATTGTCTGGTTTGTGTTCCGTATTGAAAATAACCATGCAACTGATTTTTAACTGATTAAACTGAGGACTGTGTGATTTCCTTTGTATAACTCATTGGTTAATCATATATTAGCCTGAAAATTCTAGATTTTTTTGCACTCTGGATTTGTATTAGGTTTTTTTAACATATTGTGGTTACTAAATTCTCCAAATTTCACATGTGTTGAATATCCTCATACTTGGATTATAAGTATAAGTTTAGTGTTGCCTCTCGTTTATGCTCAACGTACTGAATCCCAAGTATTTTATCTGTCTGAGGTCAAGAATGGCATCTGTATTGATAATTTGTCTTCAGTGAAATTGACCAAATTTGACCAGAATATTAGTGGTTGAACTAAAATTTTTTCATGTCTAATTCCTTGGGCTTGCTCCTTCGTACAGGTTCTGGATAATATGAGAAGGGTGTGCAACATAAATGGCGTCAAGTGCAGGGTAAACATCCTTATCTTGTTTGTCCATCCCACAATGTTCAGTTTATATCCGTATTCTGTTTCTTGCTACCCACATTCTGCACAAGCGATATTAGGATAATATCAAAGATCCAGATGATGTAGTCTGCTAATGCAGCTCGTAGTTTACTAGGTTGCCATTTGCTATAGGTGCTGGGACTCACATGGGGCGTATGGGATGCACCTGTCTTCAGTTTGTGCCCAAACATCATTCTTGGAGCTGATGTTCTCTATGACACACGTGGTAAGATTGATGGTCTCCTCCATTGTTTCCTTATACATAAATTACTTTTCACTTCTCTCCCAATATCTGTAATCTGAAATATTGACTTTCTACTGCATGGTGATGCCCAGCCTTCAATGATCTTTTTGCAACCGTAACGTTTTTACTCCAGAAAAGCCCAGATTCTGTTTTCATCACCACTTATCACAACAGAAGGTACCTCTTCATATCCTTTTCACTTGCTTTTACTCTGTTCATGAACATGTACAGGTCCATCAAGGGCATATGAAGTAGCTTCATTCCCCAAGAATTACGATTTTGAGTGGAAAAAATATGATGTAGGTTGTGACTAACCATTTGTAGTGGGCATCACCTTATTGAGTTCCTGATGGAGAAATGGGGCTTGAAGTGCACAAAGCTTCTCGATGGGTTCTCATTCATGCCCCCTCACAAGGCATCAAATTTGAGCGGCAACATTCAGTTGGCAGAGATCGTTTTGGAAGTGAAATAATGCCGGAGGTTTATCACGGAAACAGTGACACAACTACTGCCATAACTGGTGTGCCGTGGTAATCTGTGGAGGAGAAAGAAGAGTTTTTTGTAATGGCAGCCAAAGATCCAAGTTTGCTTTTATTTGCCTCAAGTATGGAGATTAATTGACAAGAATGATAACTGTTGATAGATGGTCAGGTGGTTCCTGAGAGTTGAATGGAATTTTGTTCAAATTATTAATATTTATAATTTATAATCAACAAACAAATTATCATCAAGATGGATGCCCAGTTTCAAGATCGTACAATTTTGGGGATTCAAATTTTACTGCTTGATTCAGGTATAACTTGCATATGAAAAACATTAACCACCAACAGATTAAGCATGATGAATAGTTCTTTATGCACTAAGTAGAACAAGGCAACAGTTAAATTATACTACAAAAGTTCAAAATGGTAACTATCTTTCAAGTAAGACTGGTCGATGCATATTAACATACTACCTTGGAGAAAAGCTGCAATTTGTCATGAATAACACACTTGGGATCTAAAGCAAAATCTTTTACTGACATGCTTGCTATGTGTAATTCAGGAATGACAGATTTCAATGGTATTGTTCATCCAAGACCGTTGGATTATAAAGAGTTGGTGGTAATACCATCCTACCCTCTTATAATTGACAATTTACAGTGCAGCAACTCCACTATCTCAATATTTCTTGGAAGATGAAGGCAGGTACTTCGCACCAGTCAAACAGGCCGTGGGTCTGGTAGCTTCATAGGGCGCTCGGTGCTTGCTATGACTCTTGATGGTTCTCAAACCTAAACCTATAATTGGCTCGGATACTGGTTCCCGACTTCTTTAACATTCTGCACAATGTGTTGGATACTTCTGGTCAGGTGATTGACATGAAGTTCGACATCATTCAAGACAGCACCAAGCTGCTTCTGGCACTTTGCCAATTGTTGTTTCGTGCGATGAAGCTCAGCAGACAACTCGTGAATTCTCTTGTCCTTCTCATCCTACAAGAAAAAGTAAACTCTTACAACCAAGATTTTCATGAGATGATGGGGAACATTGCAGTAGACTAGGTGTAGTTAACCCTATTATTTTGCATAAGTGCATGAAGTGTGACGGGTATCATACACATTCTTTGTTAAATAGGGTTACAAAGCTAAGACCAAAGGCATAAACTTCATATCATGGATGATCTTGTAAACCTTTCAGTTTGGGGAGTTACGAAGAACTGTTTGCACTATCTACTACTCCAAATACATGTAAGAAAAAAGGATGATTGATTCACTTTCACACAAGGGGAGGTACATAGTGGTTGGGGTGACTGCATGATCCAGGTTATTAGTCTTCCCCAACTAATGCTTCCACCAAAGGTAATCTCTTCAGAGACTAAAAAGCTTGTCTAAGAATATGACACGCTAGTATGTAGTTTTCTCATCCAGCACCACAAAGATTAGTGCGAAATATATAATTCTTGATTCCCAGTCATTTTCTTGACTTCATTTGTATATGTCATTTGTGTAGCATCAAAATAGGGCCAATAAAGCTATAAACTACGAAGGATTTAACACATAAGAACCAAGCATAGCAGATTGATTGGCACTCTAGTTATGGAAATGAGATTCTCATCTAACCTGCGACCATGCTTGGACTGAACGACGCCGGACTTTCCCAGGAGGCATCCCCAGTGGATGACTGTGCCGAGTCTCAACTTTTGCAACAATCCATGTCCCGGACTTGTCTTTTCTAACCATAATCATTGCCTTACAGCCCTCCCTTGTAACTGCCCTCGGCCTCCTTACTTCTAGCTTCTTCACCTTCTTATTTACACGGAAACCTTCTTTGTTGCAGAGGAACCTACGGCTAATAACCGAACCATCATGGCTTGAGCGATGGCAATTACCTATGCGGATGATAAACCCGACATATTTCGCATATGCATCATAATACGCCATTGCAGCCTCTTCAGATTCAAACTCCATGCCAACATATGGTTCCGTATTAGCATGCAATTCTTGCATCGTAAAGTTTTTCTCATCATACAAACTTGTTGTCTCTCCCCCACCACACACATGCATATGACTTCCAACTTCCATCAGCTTATTATCCACATCTGAATCATCAACTTCCATATAAGGCTCAATATATCCTGTCTCCTTCGCTTTATAACCCATTGTCTCATATGAGGCAACACTCACTGTAAAACGACAAATAACTAGAAGAATTCGATGTTTCAATTTTCAAGTAACTTCAAGAGCATCAAATGCCACTGCCTATCTTTAGAAGCCAACATACATTTTCCACAAGAAAACTCAAAAAAATTGATATTCATTGTGCATACATGATCAAGAAATCATAATTCACTTTCCCTTGCTAAACAGCCAACCACCTAGATTTTCTCCACATATCTTCAACTAAGACATTTAAATTGGCCAAAATACAAAACCTCTCAAGCAAGAACCCTCCAATACAAAACCCACCCACGCTGAAATCCTGAAACCCATCGTACCAAACAGATCTTAATCTCTTCAACTGATGCAAAAATCCCCAAAAAGACTACGAAATCAACTAATACTACAAGGGCTGTTCAGTTCTTTTTTTCCCCTGAATTCTTGCTTCAGACCCACAACATATTTAACTCAAATTAACAATAAACCACAAGAAATGATCAAGATAACTTAATGAAATGAGAGGAAGAATCCTAAGTAGTATATGAGTGTGCTTACTGATGATCGAGAACGATGATGACTCTATTTCTTTGTTTGTCCTTTGCTATGCAAGTGCACAAACAGAGTGCTGACAAGTTGCTCTCCTTTATCCTCCCCTCCAGGATAATACTAACATTTTATTTATTTTAAAGATTGAAAGCTTTTGTTATTTATTTATTAGTTTCTTACACTCAAACTTATTTGGTTCAAGAAAAATTTCAATCATGCTGCAATTCTCGAAAGTTTGTAGAACTAAGATATTGACTACACATACATAAATATGTATATGCTATATTCATATTCAATAAAATAGTTGTTACTCACATTATTATTTATCATATCATTGTTGCATTCTTTTTTTTCTATCATTTTATGTGATATAGGAATAGATAATTTCCGACATGATTGATGATGTATTATTCAACACATTACAATGAAGTACTTGATATTGTCTTAAGTCCAATAAATTATTTTTTCATACATTTTAAAAAGAATACATAACAAAAGCTCTGATTATATTTTTTATTCACTTTTTCTTTCTTTATATTCTTTTACAGTTACTTGTTCTTCATGTGCTATAATTGCTTTATAATACATAAGTATTTACTGTATAACAACAATCGTTTCGGAATCATATTATATCCTAAAATTTTAAAGAATTGTCGAATCTCATTTCCATATCATGTTGTGTCCGTGTCGCTATATTTGTATATCTTTAACATCTATCTCAGGAATAGAGGTTTTCTCTGTATTTCAACTTAAACAGCAATCAGGTTTCTCCAATTTCTCTGCATCTCATGCTGTTAACCATTGTTCCTATGTATTTCCTAACCGCAGTTTTGCTCTACCAAGTTACTAAAAAGAGGTGCTACAGCAAGCCAGTTCCACTCAATTTGGCCATGAATCCAGAGAAACAATTGCACGACCATCAATGAAAGTGAAGTTTAACTCTGCAACAATGTTAGTAGAGTAAGGAAAAAGAGGCTCAGCTATAACAGAGTGCAGATGCGGCCCTTTTGGAGTTTCCTGTGTGAAGAACTAGACACTAAAAGTTCTTGATCAGCTTGGTCTGTCCTGTTATAAGCTCCAAGAACACGTCAAGCGATAATAATAGAAAGATGCAACAATTATGAAGTTCAGATCTGGAGGAAGTAGGAGTTTCAAAGCATTTGCTGGAAGGAAAACAGTATAATATGTATATTCAGCTTGTCTTTCATTGGCTAGTTACCAATTTAAATTTAGTTGGAGGATATATATACACAACTCGTTGCCTATCCAGTATCGGTCATTGCCCTCACATCAAAAGCTTATATTCCTGTCAACATTTGCTTCACCCATGGCGAAAGCACAACACGTACCACATGTGATGCAAATTTCACCATAAATGTCATTCTTAAGTATCCTGCTGCTCAAAATAAATTAAAGCACTAACACAAATACAGGAGTTCCCCATTGTCCATCTTAATCTCAAGAAAGGTGAAAGCATACCTTTCTACCACATTTAGGAGCTCATGCATACATCCTTCTACCAATAATCACCACATGAACAACTGCCGTTTTCAAAATGGTGAAACCTATTTCTATCCCTCATTATAATTTTTCGTTGAGTAATCTTAGACATGAGCTTAATCGTCGTGTGGCAATCATCACAGACTCTCAGATTTTTGACAATTCTTAAAGTGCTACGTGGTTCAGTGGAAATTAACCCATAGCATATTGCAAGCCTCTCACTGTGTATGGCTAAAGCCTGTTCTTTTTCTTGATCCTTGAGATCCTGTGATACCACATCTACTTGTGGATAATAACCTTCTAGTCTCAGTTTTTGGTTCATTTCTTCCAACTTCCTGTAGATTGCTTTCTTCTGAGGATGTCTGATATCTCCTAGAAGGAATTCATGAATCTCATTGCCAACTTCAATTGAACTGCAACCTGGTTCCTTCTGAATACCACTTTCCTTCACCTTTGCCCGAACTAGTAAAGCTTCTTTCCATTTCCCACAAGAAGAGTAAAAGTTAGATATCAGAACATAAGTTCCAGTATCAGAACAGTCATGATTCAATAGAATTTTTGCAACCTGTTCCCCTAAAACATAGTTTTCATGAACTTTGCAAGCACTCAACAGGGATCCCCATATTATATGATCTGGGGTAAGTTTCATATTTTGAATGAATTTATAAGCCTCTTCAACCTGACCGGCACGACCAAGAAGATCAACTATGCATCCATAGTGCTCAATCTGTGGCTCTACAGAATAGTCAATTTGCATTCTTTCAAAAATCTCAAATCCAAAGTCCACCAAACCTCCATGGCTACATGCATTGAGAACACCAACGAAAGTAATGTTGGTTGGCTTTGTTCCATCATTTATCATTCTTTGGAACATTTCAAGTGCCTGTGTGCTTTTCCCATTCAGCGCAAACCCCACAATCATGGAATTATAAGTACTCGCTTCTCTCTCTTTCATTCCCTCAAAAACTTCCCCAGCTTCTTCAATACTCCCACACCTTGAATACATATTAATCAAAGCCGAGCCAACAAAATGATTAACCTCGATATCATACTTCTCCACATAGGAATGAACCCATTTACCAAGCTCCAATGCTCCCAACTGTGCACAAGCAGATAACACGCAGACAATGGTAAATTCATTAGCTCTAACACCTTCCCTCTGCATCTGCCTAAAATACTCTAATGCCTTGCTCATTTCTCCATTCCTTACAAGCCCATCAATCATTGCTGTCCAACATACTGTATCCTTAGCCTTCACCAAATCAAAAATACCACAAGCCCTTTCAGCCAACTCATGTTCAAAGTAAGAGGACATCATCACTGTCATTGCCACAACATCTCTTTCCGGCATTTCATCGAACATCCTTTTCATATCCTCAAATTCTCCAGATTTTCCATATAATTCAATCAACTTTAACTTAACCTGCCGATTTGAACACAACCCAAGTTTCAAACCCTGAGCATGTATTTGTTCACCCATTCTCAAATCCAGTTCAAGCCCACACGCCTTTAACACCGAATTAATAACAAAATTATCTGGGTATACAAAATTTCCAATCATATGTACATACATCCTGATACCATGATAATACGACCCAGATAACACAAGCCCATCAATCAACGCGGTATAGTGGTAGACATTAGGATCCTGGATTTTTTGGAAAATCTTGAGAGCATAATCAATGGCGTCGCATTTGGAGCAAACGCGAAGAAGCTCAAACACAATGAAATAGTCGTGTTCTTGGCCATTTTTAACGACATTTGCGTGAATTGGAGCAATTTGGTTAGCATTTCTGCATTTCTGCAAAAGGGAAATCGTGTGCTTGCGGTACTGCGATTTGGAATTATGGTGGTTTGAGTTAGAACTTGAATTTGGCGGGAGATGAGATGGAGGTGCAGCGACTTGCATGAAGCAACTCATTTGGCACAATGAAGCCCATGCAAAATCCTTTAGGCGGGTTTGGATCCATTTACAAAATATTGGTCCGTATCCTCTTACTTACTCCCTTTTTCTTTTCCAAAATGAAAATAAATATGTATATGATAATAATGATTAATTTTGACATATCTTTTATTTATATAGTTAATTTAATTTTTCTTACTATATATACTTTGTTTTATTGTGGTCGAGGTAGATAAAGGTGAGATTATTTCTGTGAAGGAAAAAGAAATTGAAGCCATAATTGTGTGCAAACACGACTTTACACAAAAGCAACTAAAGTAAGAAAACGTGCAAGTACTAAAAGAAGTGTAGACAAGGTGAACTCTTGAAGCGTTTCTAAGCAACTCTGTCAGCAACCTCTGTTCAGCAACAATGGTAGATGTATGCTCAGATTGATTAGATTTTTTTTTCAAATTCAATGATCGTGGATGAACAAGACTGTACAAAAAAACTAGTGATTCCAAGAACTTCATGAGGGATAGCATACATACAAGACTTCATTCAATAACCTATTTCAGCAAACTGTGGAACATCACTGTGTACCACCAAGATTCAGCATCTCAAGAGGGATTCTCAGACCAAACACCTGCCCGACTACTGAGAACCATGAGATGAGGTATTTGTCCACAGGTATCCCCTCACCTTGAGCTGCTGAATCGTCGTTATGTTGGAGCAGCTTCATCCATTCACTTGTCCCACAAGGATGCAGAGTGTACCATGGTCGGTTCAGCTGCGGGTGCTCCTACAGTTGATATTCACAAATGTCTATATCACACACATATATATATATATATAGTATTTGGGGACGCGGGGGGAGATCTTTTACAATGCTGAGAGATTGATTTATTTTCCCCCATATTTTGTGGAACAAATTGGAGACTTAGGGATATAGATCTCCAAATTACACAGATCAAGAGATTGAGGCAAGAAGATATTTTTACCTCCTGAGTTATAAACAGCCACCGGGATCTAGTTAGTTGTTCTACAGAGTTAAGCGGCAAGTCCTTTTTGATGTCATCTAACAGCAGAGGCTGCCCGTCTGCAGACTTGCAACAATTAATTGATAAAGCCCACAAATTGATAAAATCAACTTTATCTGAATGTCAGCAAGCTAAAAGCAAATCTTCAACGTCCCAGGAGTAATAACATATGCCATATGGTAGCTGCACTAAAATTTCACTCCATTTGTAAGTACGGAACTCTCCTCTTTTCTTTTTTTTCTTCTGAGAATTGCATCACCAACACCCATATTGGTATTATGCTATTAAGATAAAATAGTATGATGCTTCTTACTATTATAAAGTGAAATGAACCTGATTTATGTCAATAGTTTCACAATAAATACACACATCTACACGACTACCCATAAATAAGTAATATAAGCTCGTTGATGCAACATACAAAGTAACACACTTGCATTAACACAGCTATGGAGAAAGAGACCCAATAGCAACCTGTTAAAATTCGCGCACATAGTATTTGCACACGAGAAATTTGGCTCACAATCATTGGAACTTACACTTGTTTCTAGTAAGCAAAGAACAAAAATTAACTTACCACTGCAGTAAGCACGAAAATATAGCACTGGAACCCTATAACAAGCACTGTAAACAACATGGAAATCATACTGGCGCGCTCCGGCATCGTCATTTTGAATCTAGCAGCAAAAGAGACAAGGCAAGGAATAAGTTAATTCCCTTGCCCTAAAGCATCTAAGACTATTTCACCGAACCATATCATTTTGCAAACAAAACTGTGTGAGGATATAATAATGCAACAATTGTATTCAAGAAAACTTAGCATGCATATCACAAGAGATGTTTATTTCCAGAGAAGATGAAAAAAGGAAGTATGAAGTAAAGAAGACAAGCACACAAGTAAATTTTATTGATATATTCTAATTTACAACAATAAACTGAAGAAGAGTACATTCTAATTACAAGGTCTCTTTGAAATGATCGTCACAGTTATTGAGTTCATTGCACACCAATATCTTCTCAAAATTTATGGAGTTGCTTCAAAAGTCTTAATTTTTCCAGAATTTATCATTTTAGCATTCTATTCGTGCAAACCAAAGAATATTTTAACCTATTCCCTAATTTATGAATCAAAGATCTTTCATGCATTGCTTTCCAACTAAACAGAGTGAGTTCTACTTCAAGGTTTTGTAACTCAATTTGATTTCATAATTCTCACTTTGTGCTGAACAAAGATAAGAGAAAACATACTAAAACAGCAGCATCGATGAACTCATCTTCCTCTGCACAACCGCATTCTTCTTTCTCTATCAGATCCCCATCTCTATGACCTTCCTACAATTAAAAACATAAATAAATTAAATATGGGCTCAGAAACGGCAGGAAAATAATCCATTCTTTTCAGCAAACACAAATGACAAACCCATCAAGAAAAACAAAAAACCCACCTCATTTAACTCGGGAAGAATCACATTCTCCACAGATAAATACCCTTCTTCCTTAAAAAAAAAGAAAGAAAGAAAGAAAGGATCAGAACAACAAAGCATCAGATTATCACAAAATCAGCTGATACCATATAATTCACTTGGTTATGCGAAATCCAGGGCCGTTTCGGAGAAGGAACCCACGACCACTGAGGAAGAGCGGAGTTGAATTTCCTCCATTGCTCAGAAAAAGCAGAAGCGGCAACGTAGAATTCGGTGGAAGAAAGGGTTCCATCCCTAGATACCACCATTAGACGAAGCTAATAACAAAAGATTCCACAATTGATTCTGAAAGAGGAAAGAAATATTCATGAAACGAGGGAGATTTTGGATTTTCTCCTACTGGAAATCCCACACGGTTGATTTAGGTAAAAATAGCACTTTAGTCCCTTTTGTTTTGAAAAGTTTCACATTAATCCCTATACTTTTGTAAATGGCACAGCTACGTAAACTAACACTAAATTACAACATGCTCATCAAAATAAATTTAAAAAGATATTTTTATATGATGAACCTTACTTTAAGTATTGTATTGTGAACAATTGATAGCATAAATTACTTGAACACCCTTTAAAACTAGATCTAATTATACAAATAATCACTATTATTTATAAAATTATAATGCAGCCCTTAAAATTGAAAATATAATTTAAACACCTCATCGAGAAAGAAACTCACACAAACACTTCATAAAATACATTATATCGAGACAAGTAAATTTACAAGATTATTTTGCGATTAGATCGAAACTCGTGAATATCGATGCAACTTACCCTAATTTTATAAATAATCGTATATGCAACCTATAATAATGTGGTGCTTGAAATCGAAGTCACTCACACTTTCTGTCTTTTTAATTAATAAAAAAATGACAAATTACATTCATAAAGAGCAAAATTCACAAACACTCACTATCATTTGTAAAATTACTACAACCCCTTTAATTATAAATGTAATTACAACTACATCCCTATTTAAAGACATAACTTAGACAAACATTCCTGAATTTACTTTCACCCCTCAGGTGTATTACTATAATTTTATAAAAAATAGTGAATGTTTGTGTAATTTAACCAAGTTGTTAATATAATTTAACTAAAGAAAATAGATCGAACAGCATAGGAAGGAGAAACTAAGACAAGAACTCTAACGCAACATTATAAACATTAGAAACAGTGCATCTATTAGAAGACAGTTGATATTAGCTTTTACAACAGACTAGAAATTAACAACGTTTTTTTGTTCAAATATTAGATTTGCTGATAAGTTGAACGTCGAACAAACTGGAAAGAGTCGGTCAACACTAGTAGTTAACAGATCATGATCAGTCTCAGCGTTCTCTACTGATTAGTGCAGGTAGGCAGTCTGGTACGGGTAGGCATTTCCGAAGAAGTTTCCATGATTTGGAGAGAAGTTATAAGTTGCAGGGCCGACGTACGATGGAACATGGTGGTCAGCTGGGCCGACATAAGCATATGGCCTCTCATAAACATATTGAGGGTACCTTTCAGTCGTCGTTCTACCATAGAAGTTCTTGTCGGTGGCTAGGTTTGCAACTCGAGGTGCATGTGCAGCACTGTTAGCACGGGGTCTTTTGGACTGTGGTTTCGCAACCTCTGTTGCTCGTTTCTTGTCTGCCTTTGCTTTCTCGATTTCAAGAACCTGTTTCTGGAGTGGGTCCACGGGGAACTGCTCCTCCAGCTTATGATCTTCAATGCACTTAATCACAGCTTTAAGTGCGGTCAGCTCTTTCTCGTTCACATCACTCTGGAATGGAAGAGAAAATAAATTCTTCAAGTGGAAAGATATAGAACTCCAAGCAGATTTCATTTATGCCAGAAACCAAACAGGAATAGCAGAAACGCACCAGGATTTTATTTTTTGCAAGCTCAAGAGAGTATATTTTGTCAAACAGAATTTGATTTTTCAGATTTCCATAATGCATATCAGAAAGTTGTTATTCCAGTTTACATTTGTTATGCTTTACAACCTGATGAGTGGTCAAAAGCATTTTTTACAGGTATCAGATTAATTCACCAGCAAATTCGGGAGACCAAGGCATAAGAAACAGACCTGTGCAGAGGCAGCAGGAGATGTATTTCCAGGTTTGGCAGCTGATTGCACTTTTTTGGCCTCAGACAAGTAGGATTTCAGCAATGAAATAGGTGAAAACTGATCAGTAAGCTCAAATGCAAAAGCTAAATTAACAGCATCAATCTGTCTTCCACTCTTTACCAACACATCAATCACACCTGAAAGACATGAGAAAAAAGTAATGGATAGAGAAATCTTCTTAATTTACTTTACATGCATTGTAAAGTAAAATTTAGGATAATTTCCAAGTGGTTTAGATCCAACAATTATTCGGCTCACAAATATACAAAATCAGTGAGATGACAAGATAGGGCTACTTCAATAGAAAATATGAGCCAGTTCATCCTAAAAACTATAGAGGAAGTCATCCCCCACCTTACGCATCTTCTTAGGCAAAGTACTGTAACATTTTTTAATAAGACATGAGGGTAATAGCACAACTGAAGCGAACCCACAAGAAAACACAGTAAGTCAAAACAGGAGCTTTAGCAAATTGTTTAACAGCCAAAAGCGACACTTATGGCAACCGATGTGCAAAACCCAAATTTAACACAATGTACAAGGCATAATGACATGAGAAACCTAGCAGTCACTTCATACTTATGTGATAATTTGACCACAACTAAAAGAGTTATCTATTTCTCCACAATTTATCTATTTAGCAAACGGGAAGTAGAAGACACATCACCTCTTGAGGCACATCATCGTGTTTCTAAAACACACAAAACATGAAATCAAATGTTTGCATAATATAGTATACCGAATGCTTTATACCGTAAAAGTAGCCTTAGCAGCAAAAATAGTTTTACAACTGGTCTTTCTTATTCTGATGTCTAACACTCTAGATAAAGTTTCTGGTTTGATTGTACATCTCACACTCTAAAAGAAAGGAAAGAGCAAAAACATGATTGTTCATACATGCAACATTGCAACAGCGGTCATATACATTCACATGCTGCACTCTCCATAGGAAGTTATTGCAATCACTTAATAGTGGGAGAAAGCATTTAAACCTTAAATTAACTTGGTTAGTACCAACCTGGCATTTTGTCTGATAAGCCAAGATAACGGCATAATTCAGCTGTTTGTCGACGGCGAGAAACCATGGGTATCAATTTAGACAAGCACTCCTGATCAAAATCTGAATTAATGCCAAAAGTAGCCAGAAGTTGTAGGAAAGCATGAGCCTCTAAGGAATTTCCGTTGCTGGCATCAACATCAAGATAATCTAACTTCGGTTTCCATTCTTCAGCAATAGCCTTTGCTCGCTCCCTAGCATTTTCTGAGATAATATCAGAAATAGAGTCCACGTGCAGATTTAGGCATAAACCACTAAGGCACTCCATCAGCATGATACAGGTCCGACGGAGGCCTAATAGATTTGAGTCTTTTCTAGCATCTGAATTTGGCATATCTGTGGCATAGAAACCCTTAAGTGAGTCTAGAACCAGAGAGGCAGGATCAGATGCAGCCTTTAAAGCAATGGGAATTTCCTCCCTCAAAGTAACAAGGTCCTTGCGGTTGTCTGATATAAATTTATGCAGTCCCTCAGTATTCATCTCTTGGCACAATTTTACCAGCTCTGGATAAGACTTCACCTGAACATTCATATTTTCAACAGGCTTTTTGATAACCACATCAACTAATGCATCAGGGGTTTTTTCGGACAGAAATGGTGCTTCAACTTGGTTCTCACTTTTACTGACACCTAAATCAACAGAAAATGGCTTCTCGTGCTTCTCCATAGCAGTCAAAATGGCCGAGACAGCAGCATCTCGCTTCTCTTGAAGCCTCTCAAGTGAGGTTTGCTCCTTAGCCACAACCGCTGCTTTACGCTTCTCCAACATCTCTCTGGATTCAACTATTTTGGTTTCAAACTCCTTTTCTTGTTCTTCTAGTTCGGTGAAACGTCTCTTCAAAGATTTTTGAAGCCCATGAAAATGCTCTTCAAGCTGTTTCCATTTCAGATTGAGTGTAACGGCTCGATGACTTTCAAGTTCAGCAAATGCTTTCTGAAGTTGTTGTATCTTAGAGGCAGTCGAGTCCATTAAGGTGGCAGCTGATATGTTGTCCTCCATGACATAGAAATCCTGGATGAACATAAGCAAACTTCAGTTCGTCTAAGAAATTAAACAATGACATGATCAAGAACTAGATGAAAATTCCAGTACAAAACAAGTGCAGCTGGGTCTGGAAGTTGGAAGAAAGTCATATCAGAACCTCAATTTTTTAGATAAGGATTAATAGTTATTTATTGCAGTGATAGGCAGAGAGGAGAATATAATATCAGAAAATTGATTTCTCTTACGTAATTACAAATTAGAATTGATGAAGATAGAGGAGAGGACAGAAAGCCAGATAATATATTGCAATAATCGAGTTTTACATTTTTCTTGAAATAAACAAAGCCATCTTCTTCTACTATATAGACCTTATTATTTCTGACCCACATCATCTGCTCTTTTGATAGTATATGTCGCCCAACAGAACCAAATCTTTATACTTGGTTCAATTACAGCTTCAACCATTATAACAATAATTACCTTGAAATTATAATGATTGACACACCTTCATTTGCAGGCTTGCAGTTGAAGAACTACTTGAACAAATACAACCATATAAATTCAAGATTACACTTTCAGGTAATTGGCTTTTAACTTTAATTGGGTCTCTTTTTTATTTTTTTATTTATTGATTTGTTTTTCAGCTATTGTCGGTTGCTGCTTATTTTCAGCTATCGCTGGTTGCTGCTTCCACAAGCAAAATGGTTGTAGAGATAAAGAGTCTTGATAGAAGCATGCTAACATGAGTTGACTTACAAGAGAAACAAACAAACAACGAACAGTGAGAGTGTAATCTAAGAAAACCATCTTAATGGTTGCTGCAGTTCAAGATAAAATAAAATACAAGATTCATTAAGTAAGTAAGTCAAAAAACACAATTCAAGTCAAATTCTTTGAAAAATCTCGGGTCACCAACAAAATTTCAGAAGGTAATATAACACTTCCAAAAGCGAAGGCACCAGGGAGCCCTTAAAAGAAAAAATAATATTCTAAAAAGAAATAAGTGAAAATTCGTTTCTAATAAAGGAAAGTAAAAACCGAAAAATCGCATAATTCACCCAGAAGTGCGTCAACTGGGAGACTGAGACTCAGATCAACAAACTTCACGCCGCAAAACAAAAATTCACCACAACCAAACAAGAAAAAATAAAAAGTATCAAGTCAAACCGACAAATGCAGCCGAAAACAGCAGCTCAAGTGCTGAATTCTCGAAACCAAAAGCATTCACAGGAAAAAAAAAAGAAAAGAAAAGAAAAAAGCAGAACGAAGCTGAGACTGTTACAAAAACGAGACTTGATCTGCAAGCCCCGACGGAGTTGGTAAACAAAAAAGGAGTACAAATGAAGAGCAGAATTTACCGGATCAGAAAAGCGACTGGCGGCGGAACACAATTGAACGGCGGCGAATCGCGGCGGGTAAATGAAAACTCAAACCATCCTGCTTGGGAAGCGAGGGTTTGTTGTGAGGTTGGCGAATCCCTAGAGAGAGAGAGAGAGAATGTTTGGGAAAGAGGAAAGTGTGTGGGAGGAATAAGAGGTTCTATTTATGACAGCCTGATTCCGACAGCTACCCGCTGACACCACATGCACTCCCCCTATTACCTTTGCTTTTTCATTCCTCCACTCTCAAAATTGCTATTTCCCGTTTTTCTTTTTCCTTTTCTTTATTTTGTCCTTTTCTTTCATAATTTATTTATTTATTTACTTTTAAAAAATAGAATTGCATAATAAATAAATTTCTTTTAATACTTAAAAAATAAAAAAAATTCTTTTAATACTTATGTATATGTAGCATCTATCAAATTATTTGAACTCGACTTGCTAAAAATAATACATCAAAATGTAAAATATCAAGCTGCTTCCATTTTTTTCATATTTAGCTGAATTAATTTTTTTTCAAATTTTATCCATTTAATAATTATATTAAATTTGAAGCATAATTTTAAATTTAACACAAAACAAAATTGCAACCTCAAATTCAAATAAATCATGACCTATTTTCTATCCTACTTTTTTTTTTAATTTTTTTTGTTTATGAAACAATACAATTTATTTTTCAAAAGTGCTCTTCAAAAAATAAAATTAATACAAACAACAAAAAATAATTAAAATTAATATCAATAATAGAAAATGTTTCATTTAAAAATAAATAAATTCTAATAGCTACCTTATTGTTGTCTTTTTATGATGAATAATATATATTAAAAGGAATTTTTATTTTATTTATTATTAAATATAATTAAAAATTCAAAAACTATATTTAAATAAAAGATGACATAATATCATTTATAGAATAAATGGAGTATTTGACATTTAATTGCAACCCGGCCCGGATCCATATCCAGATTGTATAATATTAGCTGAATCACAACCTTGATGAAGTTGGGCTTAATCTTAAATGGGCTTGGAAATCTCAGTGCATCTACAATTCTAAGCCCAAAAAAGGTCTACAACCATCCAAAGATCCAAGCTTATATTGGCCCAAAATTTTCAATCCAAAGGCTAGAATTTGTTTGCCGAAATTTCTATATTTTGAGAAGTGATTATCGTAGAAAAAAAATTAAAAATTACAACACCGTCATAATTGATAGTATTGTAAAAAAAGTGAAAAGCAGATAAAAATAACTGGGGCAGTGCTTAGGAAAGAAGTACTTCTAAGACAAGTTTAATTGATTAAAATTTTGTCCCTACACGTAAAAAAATATCCCATTTTGTATTTGATTTTTTATTATATAAAAGATATTTGACTTACCATTTGTTACTATAAAAAAATAATTTTTTTAATTAGTATATTTTTTTTTTACAAATTATCATTTATATTATTAAAATAAAATATTGAATACCAATAGAAAAAAAGTTAATGTCTAATTAAATAATGCTTTCACTATGTAACATCATTGTTCAGTGACACACAATATGTAAAGTTATGATTGCAAAAAAAAGAAATATTTTCTTATTAATTAATCATTGAAACTTAATTTATATTTTCATATATTATAAAAATAATATCAATAATATAGCAAATAAAAATATAAAAATAAAATGTTAAATTTCCTACCAATTCAGTGAAGTTAAATCCACAGTTACTATATTAAATTTGTTAATTATTGTAAAATTAATTTTACTATATTCTTTTTTCGTTTGGGGGTCAGCCCTCGAACCCATAACTTCATGTATGCACCGCTGCCATTTTTAATCCCCACTAACTCAAAACGAAGTTATATACGTTGTTACTATACTATTACTTTAACAAATTTTCTCCTCTAGAGTCGATCCTCGAGCATTTACCTTGTGTAAGAGGTATTATTTTTTGCAATTTTTATTGATTTAATTCGAAATTAGATTTATCTACATGACAAGATTTATATTATTTAATAATTTCATATGCAATTCATACATATAAGAAAGAAAAAAGAAAAAGAAGAAAATGAAATCCCAATGTGAAGTGAGAGTGTGAAAACTCTGAAGAACGAACAAGTGGAAAATGGTCCATGGTCAAGAACATGACCTCAACACGCTTTTAATTCATCAATCAAAAAGAAAAGAAATAAAAATAAAAACAAAGTCAAGCTCTTGTAGAGTTATAGTCGTTGCGAATTGCCGAATTGTAGTTGGTCTTTAAAGTCTAATTTCTTGCAGCCTTCTCTCTCCATTGTCCAGTCTTCAGCTCCACCCACTGGGTAAAGATTAAAAAAAAAAGAAAAGCAGAAATCAAGAAAAGAAATTGAAGAAAAGGACATGATGAGAGACTGGCCTCCCCGTCTTTGACCCGAAATTCAGCAGTAACAGAAATGTAAAGTGGTAGTAGTAATTACAAGAGAGTTTTTAAAGTGATATCTCATAATCCCAGTCCACTCCCAGGTCGCCGCTGAGCATCAAAGATCCAAACTTTCACACTTCCTCGGCAATTTTTTCCTGTTCTTGCAGTCTTTTCTTGGATAGTTTTCTATCTGGGTATATATGTGTGTGTGTGTGTCTGTGTATAATCTTATTTAGTTTTCTGGATGATTTGTGCTGCTGTGTTTTAGTAATTTTCATCAATAATTGGTTCTCTTCCTTGTGGTTTGTATTTGGTTGTTTGTTGGAGGAGGTTGAAGTTGAGGGGTTTCTGATTTGGTAAAACCCGTTTGTTTTTTAATTATTATTCTGTGGTATTCGAGGTGGGTTTCTTTCAAAGTTCGCATTTTTGGTCATTTAGGTGTGTGAATTTTGTGTCAAGATTGAGTTATTTCTTGTGGGTTTTTTATATTCTTTCCCTGGGCAGAAATTTGAGGTTTCTGTTTGTTTGTTTGTTCATGTTAGTGTTTGTAGATCTTTGTGAATTTTATTTTGTCTTCTTTTGGTGTTGTTGGAGTTTCTGTTTGTACCCTCTCATGGTCATTTGTACATAGCTTTTCTTTTCTTCCATGTAGGATTTCTCCTAATGGTGAAATAGAACCCTGAGTATTTGTTGCTATCTTGCTCACTTTCTTGATATCACCTTGTTTCTTTTATGTAAAATTGCTGTTTGTTGTCAGGGTTTTAGTCTCATAGTTTTGTAGAATTTATTGCTTCTGCTGTCTTTTTCTAAGTGGATTAACTGAAATATGTGCAAATATGTGTTCTAGTAATGTTTCATTTATGCCGTCAAATGATCCTTTTGATATGTAGTCCGACATGGTACTTTTCTTGGAGGCGGTCTGATTTTGGTTTTTGTTTCAGGAAGTGAATTATGAGGCTTTTTGTGTGCCAGCAATCTTGAGTTGGTTTCATATTCTTGGGTCTTTCTGGTTTATGATTGCTGTAGTTATGAGCGTGCTATTGGGTTTCAGAGCACTGCCTGCTCTTGTTAGTATCTTTATTTGGTTGCTCGTGATTGAATCTTTCGGCCATGCTGCTCAAACTGATATTGACTGCTTAAGAGCTATAAAAATTTCTTTGGAAGACCCGTTCAATTACTTGTCATCATGGAATTTTGATAATACTACTGAAGGGTATATCTGCAAGTTTACTGGGGTTGAATGTTGGCATCCGAATGAGAACAAGGTCATAAATATCCGACTGGGGGACATGGGACTTAGGGGCGAGTTTCCACTTGGCGTTTCCAGTTGTTCATCCTTGACAGGATTTGATCTTTCTAGCAACAGTATTCGTGGAAACATCCCAAGTAATATCTCAAAGTTGATCGGTTTTGTCACTAGCCTTGATCTCTCGTCCAATCGGTTTTCCGGAGAGATCCCTGTGGATCTTGCAAATTGCTCTTACTTGAACATCCTTAAACTTGACAACAACCAGTTGACGGGTCAAATCCCTCCGCAGATTGGTCTACTTGGCCGACTCAAGATATTTTCCGTGACAAGAAACCAACTGACGGGGCCAGTTCCCCGTTTTATAAATGCTACTATTCCAGCAGAAAGCTATGCAAATAACCCAGGATTATGCGGTGATCCTCTGCCTCCTTGTCAAGGCCCTTCAACGAAAAACC
This sequence comes from Sesamum indicum, assembly GCF_026168435.1. Taxonomy (NCBI): domain Eukaryota; kingdom Viridiplantae; phylum Streptophyta; class Magnoliopsida; order Lamiales; family Pedaliaceae; genus Sesamum; species Sesamum indicum. The sequence goes on along the minus strand of NC_142665.1, from coordinate 3,929,407 downwards.
ATACCCCAGCAATTCTTGGAGGAGGTGTTGGTGGGTCGGTTCTTGGAGCTTTGGGTATCATCATTGGTATTATCTTCTTTTTACGTAAGAGGTCTAGGAAGAAGAGAGAAGATGATCCTCTGGGCAACAAATGGGCGAAGAATATAAAGGGCGCCAAACGCATTAAGGCAAGATACACTTTATTTCTCCGATAGTTTTTGTGTCTAACATACTATAAGTACACTTTCACAATTTCATGTCACAATGTGTGATTTCTGTGAAAATGTGTTTCCATAACCTTCTCTTTATCACCATCTTATGCACGCATTTTTTTTCTACGGATGCTCACAAAGAGTTGTATATTCTGCTTTTCAGCTTTCAATGTTTGAGAAATCAGTTTCCAAGATGAACCTGAATGATCTCATGAAGGCCACTAATAGCTTCAGCAAAGAGAATATAGTTGGGACTGGAAGAACTGGGACAATCTACAAGGCAGTTCTTGAAGACGGAACGTCACTTATGGTGAAGAGATTACAAGACACTCAACACTCTGAGAAAGAATTCATATCAGAGATGGCTACTTTAGGTAGCGTAAAACACCGCAACTTGGTTCCGCTTCTTGGTTTTTGTATGACGACGAAGGAAAGACTCTTAGTCTATCAGCACATGCCAAACGGTACCCTGCACGATAAGCTGCACAACGTGAAAGACAGTGCAAAACCTATGGATTGGCCTTTGCGGCTCAAAATCGGGATTCGGGCAGCAAAAGGATTCGCATGGCTGCACCACAGCTGCAATCCACGTATTATCCACCGAAACATTAGTTCGAACTGCATTTTGTTGGACGGTGACTATGAACCCAAAATATCCGATTTTGGGCTAGCTAGGCTCATGAATCCTGTCGACACGCATTTGAGTACTTTTGTAAATGGCGAGTTTGGGGATTTGGGTTATGTTGCTCCGGAATATATGAGAACTCTGGTAGCCACCCCAAAGGGGGACGTCTATAGTTTCGGAGTTGTGCTTCTGGAGTTGGTAACGGGGGAGAAACCAACCTATGTGGCTAAAGCTCCAGAAAGCTTCAAGGGAAATCTAGTCGAGTGGGTTTCACAGCTCTCTAGCACCTCTACACTTCAAGATGCAATAGACGCATCCTTGGTCGGGAAAGGTTTCGACAGCGAGCTTTTCCAGTTTCTCAAAATTGCTTGTAGGTGTGTGCTGCCAGGTCCGAAAGAGAGGCCTTCCATGTTTGAACTGTACCAGCTTCTCAGAGCTATCGGGCAACGGTATGAATTCACGACAGAAGACGATGTTTTGGTTATATCAGATACAGAGGATGCTGATCAACTGGTGGAACTCATCGTTGCTCGAGATGCGTAGGAGATATATTCAACAAAAAACAGAAAAAAAAGAAACAAGAAGAATCATCGAAGTGAGATTTAATACCGGGCAGAACAATAATCGAGCATTGTAATTATATGTTGTTGGTATTTAATGATTTTTGTTTCTCATATTAGATCAGTGGTTTCATGCACAAGAACTACTACTTTACCAGGTAAGTTAGACACTGCTCACCTGTATAGTTATGTTTGATTTCTTGATATATAAGACAGCTTTTGTCTCTGCCTACTACTTCTACTATTTACCTTATGCTCTACATACATTTGACTATGTACATCTTATATATGTATGTTCCTGTTAGTCGAATGTATTGATTGCTTTGGCTGGAGCTTTGCGGTTGATTTTGAACTTATAAGTCACTTAAACTCCTCATTGCAATTAATATTGAACGAGTGCTAATATGTCAGCCTCTCAGATGGGGGCTTGGCCCGAGCACATTTGTAATTGACGTGGGATCCGTAACAACACCATCTGCTCTTTAGGCAAGGGGTTCGGATGGGCGCATGGATTTGTCTCGACAGACGAGGACGAATAATGCAATGTGTAATGTGGTCGATGTATCGTTGCGTGAAATATTGTTCATTTTGATTGGAACCTTACGAGTTTGTCTTTGAAATGACAACCTACTAGAAATTTAAGATATTGGGTCTTATAAGTCAATCAAACTTATCATAAAATGTGTGCCAGCAATGACTGCTCATTTTGGCCGAATACACTCGATATAAAATTACAATACCCAAACATATTTGATAGTTTGCGACCGATTCATCTTATTTGAGTACGTAATGTTTGGTTTTGACTAGAATATGTAGAGATACTATTAGTAGTGTCGTGGACCAACTCAAATTTCGAGTAATAATCTTCCAACTTCAAAGGTTCAAAAGACTTAGAATATATATTTCTGTAAGCCATTAAATCATAATAATTTTTAACCATTGTGACAACATTAGTCATGTTTGCTTCCGTCTAATAAATAAGTCCCCCCTTAGTATTAACTGAATTTGTTGACATTAATAAGAAATTGCATGAAAATTGATATTTCCTCTCTTCCTTACATACATTAATACGTGAGTAAATATGAGGGTAATTTTTTATTGTAAATTTTTATTTTGACATGTAATAAGTCAATCGAGAGTAAATATAATTTTTTTCTCCTGATTTTCTTGTTAATATCAGCAAATTCGGTGAATTTTGACTAACATATAGACTTATTTGTTAGATGAAAATAAATTTCAAAGATGCTAAATATAATTTTTTAAATTATAAATTTTATATATAATAACGCCAAATTTTATGAAAGGAATTATCCCTTTATTATAATACGTACATATTGCATAAAATAAACACAAAACCTCGTGGATTATTAGAAAAAGACAAAATCATGTTCAACGTTGGACTTCTTGAAATAATAAAAAAAAAAACAGAATAAAGTAAAGTAATAATTCCAAGTTTAAGTCATTGGTGACAATGGCGCTTCCTCAACCTCCAACCTTTTTGGTCAGCTCTATCTCAAATCTCAAATCGCAGCCACACAGGCAGAAGCCAGAAGGGCTCTCATCAGTTCATAATTAACCCCTCAAAATAGCTGTACTAAGACTCTGTTATACCAACCGACTTCATTTATTATTCCCAACAAAGACCAATTTTACAGTGAAATCTTGATGAAGAATTGATATTACCTTTCCACCAACAAGAACCCATTTCAAGAATTTCAACTCCAATGGAGTCCAACACCTCTCCCTCCAGTCCCATTCCCATATTCTCCACTCTCACTTCCCCATTTGAGAGCTCTTCCAAGAAGAGTGATTCAACAAGGAAGCCCCTCAGTTTGTGGCCTGGAATGTACCATTCCCCAATGACAATTGCCCTTTGGGAGACAAAGTCCAGCATATTTGAGAGGCTTCTTGACCCCCCACTTGATGCTCCCCCTCAGACTGAGTTGCTTCAAAAGACCCCATCTCAAAGCAGAATGACCATTTTGTACAACTTCTCCACTGATTACATACTGAGGGAGCAGTATAGGGATGCTTGGAATGAGGTCAGAATTGGGAAATTGCTTGAGGATCTTGATGCTCTGGCTGGCACCATTTCAGTGAAGGTACAATCTTTTTCAAGGGAGTTTTTCCTTTTTTCTGTTAGTATGTTTGATTTTAGATTCTTGGGAGTTATGTTCCGTCTCTGCTTTCTCTGGTTTAGCTTTAGATTGATCTGTTTCAGGTACTTTTATATTTGGTGATTGAAACATATGTTAGGAAAAATTCAAGATAGATTGTTATACGTGTGAAAAAATAAGAAAAAGAATGAAGCATTAAAAGATGTAGAATGTACGTGGTTTAGATGAGAATTACTTCTATGACCATGGTTGGCTAAGTATTTGGATAGAATTTTTATGCAATTACAATGATGGCTACTGTCTGAATATATAACCAGGCTGGCTATAAAAGTATGCCGAAAAGATAGGCAAATGCTGGGGCGAATTATGTAACTTTGGGTCCAACTCTGTACTCCAACAATAATATGTTGTTTATATGTGCTTATATATATATAGCTTGTTTTGTATCAAATTCCTGCTGCAATCAAATAATCCGCTGTTTCAGTGTTAGGAGTATATGAATAGTGCTTGTGGGGATTTTCTTGTGTCCTTGCACATTTATGATTATTCAGTGACTACCTTGTTACACGGGTAGCCAGCTTTGAGGATTTGAAGATATTAGTTGAACTGTTGTTATTTTGTAATGGTAAGCTCTCTTTTCTTCGTTGCATATTAGCACTGTTCAGATGATGATAGCACTACTCGACCGCTCTATCTGGTGACTGCTTCCGTTGACAAAATGGTGCTGAAGAAGCCCGTCCGTGTTGATGCCGATCTGAAAATAGCTGGTGCTGTTACTTGGGTTGGCCGGTCGTCTATTGAGATTCAACTTGACGTCACTCAGCCTGCTATTGGTACTTTCTCTGAATTCAATACCAGAATTGGCCTGAAGTAACTCCATAGGTTATGTTGACACTCTTTTTATCCAAATTCAGAACCTCTCGTCCAACCAAAACAGAACGTGAAAAGAACATGAAAATAAGACTTTGGAGTCTCAAATGTGTGCTTTAGGCGTAATTTGGAGTGTAAATATATGACTTGGCTTTTAATACAAGTTATGTTTGTGCAGCAGTTCTTTATACTCTGAATTGTATCTTGATAACTGCTCTGTCTCTTGTATCTCTTTTCTCCTAATCGTATAAACTTTAAAAAACTAATTAGCATGTGAAAATTCATGCTCCTCTGCTATTTCCATATCCACATTTGACTAAAAAACCTGTTCCTTTCATAGAGACAGCTGATGCTGCTGATTCAGTTGCTCTGACTGCCAACTTCATTTTTGTGGCCCGTGACTACAAGACGGGCAAAGCTGCTCCAGTGAATCGGCTGATTCCGGAAACAGAAAGAGAGAAGTCACTCTATGAAGCAGCAGAAGCGAGAAATAAACTGAGAAAAAGGAAGTTTAGAGATGAAAAAAGGGAGATTGAGAATGGAGAGGCGAATAGACTTGAAGCATTACTTGCTGAGGGTCGAATCTTCTGTGACATGCCAGCCTTGGCAGACAGAGACAGCATTCTTCTCAAAGATACATGCCTTGAGAACTCTTTAATTTGTCAGCCGCAGCAAAGGAACATTCATGGTCGTATTTTCGGAGGATTTCTGATGCACCGTGCATTTGAGTTGGCCTTTTCAACAGCTTATACTTTTGCAGGCATGATGCCATCCTTTCTGGAAGTTGATAATGTTGATTTTCTGAGACCAGTAAGTATCTCATGGTGAACTCCGTTTTCATTTCATCCGTTTCACATTTAACTGATGATATTAAATTCTTGACGATTACTCCAGTCAGGACCCAAAACTGCTTATGATCAACTTCGTTGATTGGTTATTCACCTGTCAACTTGTTTCGGTTTTGGCATTTTTCGTGCTAGCTTAACACCATCCACCTTCCATTAGCTGTCCTTACAAGATATTAGTAATCATTCCACATTTGTGATGCAGGTGGATGTCGGAGATTTCTTACGTTTCAAATCTTGCGTGTTGTACACAGAATGCGAGAGTTCAGATCGGCCACTTATCCACGTAGAAGTTGTGGCACATGTTACGAGGCCCGAATTGAGGTCTAGTGAGGTAAGGTCCTCGTCCAGCAAATGTTATGAGCCCTGCAGAAATGAATCTTTGTCAACTTTTATTTTTTAACAGTCTGCCCATTCATACACGATCATCAAAAAATAAACTGAAACATACACGTTTACCCAGAATGCCGACATATACGAGCATAAAGACAGACCTTACATGCTTTTGAACTTCTTTTTGAATTGATTATACGTATCTGAACCTCCGACGCAGCTTGTTCCCCTCCAAATACAAAAACCTGTATACTCTCTTCCGTAATGAGTCCGATGTTTGCCTGCCTCTTTCATGTCCTTCCTCTATACTTGAAAATTGGATAGAATAGCCATGATTTTCTCATCAAGAAAATGGGATTCCTCAGACTTGAAAAGACTTGTTTGTATTGCTCTTGTTCTCATGAAAACTTGAGCCTTCCTGGAGAACTAGACGAGCTAAATAGAAAGTGTGGAGATGAATGTGAACCGACAAACCAAAATGAGAAGTGCCGACTTCTGTTGCAGGTTTCAAACAGGTTTTACTTCACCTTCACAGTTCGTCCTGAGGCGAAGGCGATGAACAACAGCCATAGGATCAGGAAGGTGGTTCCAGCAACAGAGGAGGAAGCCCACAGAATCATTGAGCGAATGGATGCTGATTCATTGTAGTCATTCTGCTATGTAATAACATATGAACAGGGTCTCAGACCAAGGCATTTTGTGCTGGATTTCTGGTTCTGAAAATAGGATACGAGCGTCAGATGTCACAAGTGTTGTTATTTGTAGTAATCTTTGGTTGTTATGGGGATTGATGGTTTTTAGATGAAGAAAGCAGCTATCCCTTCTATGGAAATTGAGTATTATAGCTGAGGTCTGGAGGTTCTTGTTATTGGCTGGTCATACACATTTCAGAGCACTGTATGCGAAATGGATAGAGAGAAAAATGTAGAATATAGTTTATTTTCATCAAGTTTGATTGGAAGGAACAATTTCACAATAATTGTAATACTTACAATCGAGCATCAATCATACAGTAAGTGTATTAATTCAAATTTGATCGGGCTGAGACAGTTTGTTTCATGATGATGTGTGCTTGAGGAAGTTTTTATTTTCATTCAAAATTTATATTTGTTTGGCATACTCAAAAAAGAAAAATTCAAAAATATAATTTGCATCTACTTTTCTACCTCATCTAAACTTTAGAATTCATAAGAATTAAGGTTAACTCATTTTGGAGATATTGAATAATAAAATATTGTTCCTCAATTATTATAGTTGGATAAAAAATAGTTATTGATAAATGTAAAATTAGGCAAGTGTAAAATTAAAAATTTGTGTAATTTTTTTTTTTTTTTCCTGGCGTCAATATCTTCCATTTGAACTTTATGGAAGGATTACAATTATAAATTGAGATTTTTTAGAGGTGTAAATATAATTTTAAAAAAAATAAAAAATATACAATTTCACATGTTTAGAGATAATCTAATTATAATTATGAAAAGCCATGTTGCTAAATTTTAAGAGACATGTCACATCATTATCATCGTATTGTTTTTCCCAAAATAAAACCATCCACACATGTGAAATCACTGCTGCTTTTATATATATAAAAAAAAATTCCCCAAATATCATTTATAAATATCCATCCAATTCGCAGTTGAGCCTCAGAAGTGTACTTATTCAGAGTCACAGGAGCAAGATTTCCTCCGACAATACTCTATTACTCTTATTGCTTCCAAGAGACTTTTTCTTCGTATAACTCTACAACACCCGAAGGTTTCCAAAATCTTTTACATTCATCTATCTAATAAATACAAAATATTACAAAGAGAAAGAAAAACACCAGTACCTAAAAGACTGGTAGGCACCATACTATGAAACATCCTGCTCACCCCTTCATAGACAACATTTTTCATGGCAAGAAAACATAGGAAAAGGTCACCTGATGTCTGCATCAAGCATTAAGGGGAAGGCTCTCATCATCGGACGATGTAGATTGCCGCTTATGAAACCCTCCCAAGGCTTGCTGTAGCATTGGATTAACGGGGACGGGGAATTTGTGTGCAGAACTAACTATTGTTCGTTCATTTATCATCCCAACTTCCTTGCATACGCGATCCAAGATTGTTAGGAACTCTCTTACCACCATGAAGATTCTGAAAGGATGAGCTTCTTCTTTAGCTGAGTTTCCATGGAAATATTCGGTTATCTCTTTTACCAGCGATAGAGCAACACTTTCTTGGGCTTGAATCCTTATGATCTCCTCCTCGGCCCTTTTCATGAAACTGTTCATTGCGTTGGAGAACTTACGGCCGCTTGTTTCCTCCAAAGACGTTGTCTCGTTTAGTCGAACAATATCTCTGATGTTTTCGATTCCTCTTGAAAGCTTGGAGACGTCGCTGCTGAGCACTTCTGCATCCATTACAGCAGCTTTCTTGACGTTTGAGAGCTCTGAGCTAAGAGCAGAAACGACTTGGAGACCCAGTTTCCTGCATTTGGCATCATCGTTTGTGGAGGAGTTTTCTTGGAGTCGAGCTCCTTCGCTTCTTATGATCTCCTGAACGACGAAATGTAAAAGCGTGGTTTTCCCATCGGCTCCCTTGACATCAACAAGCTTGAGCAGCGTGTCAAGCTTGAATGCATGTGCATCGCCCCGATTCGTTCCCACATTCATGCGGTTCCCAGTCTTCAGCACAGCTTCGAGAAGTTTGAGGAACATCCTACTCGTTCTCAATTCTTCACAAGCTGCCTGTAACATTAACACGTGTAAATCAACATCGCCAAACCATATAGCACACATTGAGAATTCTTCCCATTTTCTTGTTTCTAAAGGATATAATGTGGAAATTTGAATTGGCGAAAGTTTGATGCTATGCTTATGCAGACCCTGCAAGCAATCTAGCTCCCAAGAATACAAGATTTAACCATTAGTCAGCAGAATCACACCTCAACAACAGAAAATTGCCATTTTGGGTTCATTCTCGGGGGCAAAGAAAGTTCTTTAAGCATCGAGAAATAAGAAATGCTGAAGATTCTCCTTCAACAAACAGCATATGAAGTCAACGGTCATATAGTCTCCTGGTCTTCCACCAACTCCGGCCATTTAAACCAAAACACAGACACAGACACACACACACACAACTAGCTCTCAAGTCAGTCCACGTTCACTACATAGCTACAAACTTATAATTATATTTCCTTTGGTATAACATCACTTAAATTCAGGTTTTGTGGCCCCAAATTGATAAATATTACTACAATGCATCTGCCAAGCTGATACCAAAACAAAATATTACCTCCAGAGTTGCAAATGACTTTTTCAGGTACTCAACCTCAGATTCGAAATTGGATACGTATAGCATTGCATCTACTCTTTTGAATGCATGAGGTATGTCAACAACTGCCTTCAGAAATCTCTCGGCAGCCCCAAGCTTGACTGGAGAATCTTCCTTGTGTTCTTTCAGCTTTCGTTCCTCTTCCTTAGATGGAGCCATCTTCAATAAACTCTCAAGAAGTTCAGTACCAAGAACATCTCCATTCCCTGTGTTCAAGAGCATAAATGAATTACAGCACATGCCTAGTGGATGGACAATGGATATCAATGTATGTGAAAATTGATCACAAGATTTCACATGGGTTCTTGCCCAGTTGCCTGAGTTCAACATAGCAATTCTTCACTGGAGATTGATATAAACATGTATAGGTTCAAGAATTTGTGAAAAAATACTTCTATGTTTGAGCTTTTCAGAGTCCTGCTACAGGGTTCTTTGAAATTGAAGCCATTCAGAGAAATTGATATACATATTACTGCATACATTTTTCTTTACTTGTTAGGGCCACCCAACAAGTAAGCTACTACAAGGTACTTCACACTTACAATGTAATTGAATGGCTTCATTCCAATTTTTGGCTCATAAAAAAGAAGCATAAAACCAGACACAATGGCATTTAATCGTTCATGTTGACTGACATCTGAAATAGACGATAATACCAGCTAACAATATAAGCTACAACCAACAGGAACACAGGATGTTCATACTTCATCAGGGAGTACGTGGTACGTGCGTCTAATCTTGACAAAAATGTTATAGAAATACCTTCCAGAAGGCCTTCGCAAACTTCATCTACAGTTACATGGAGTGCCCTCAACAGGATGGCGATATTTTGAGCCTTCTTGGGATCAAGAATCCTGTTACCATTGTCTTGCCCGGGTGAGGGAAGAACCTGCCACCTTGTTTCCTTTGGATTTGGTTTTGAAGTATTCGCAACGAACAATGTCTCAATCATCTCCTCATTCAACCTGCACATGATTCAACCAAACAGCCAAGTTAAGTCATAAAAAATAAGAACCGAATAACAGTATTCAGCTAACAAAAGTACCACATCTGTAATAATGAGAATCGTACTTAAAAGAGCTGCTTTTGAGTTGATCCCACACCATCTCCCGATCAGAACTTGCTCTTACTTTATCCCAGTGCAATGGCTTCAATTTTGGTTTAGGATTACTGTCCGTGTCTTCGCTTGAGTGCTCAGTTTCTGTATTTGGAGATTCTTTATCCCCATCAGTCTTGACAGTTTGTGAATCATTTGTAGGCAACTCAATTGGGGAAATCAATGTGGGACTTTCGACAGCAATCGGTCTTAAGGGCCTTATCAGAACCGGAGGTTCCATGGGCTTTTTGGCTGCCGGAGTTGGAGTTTTTGGACTTTCCCATGCTTTACTTGGAGGAGGTGGAGGTGGAGGTGGAGGTGGTGGCGATGGAACAGAAACTGGTGGTGGTGGTGGTGGAGGTGGAGATGGTGGCGGTGGAACAGAAACTGGTGGTGGAGGTGGAGGTGGTGCTAGAATAACAGTGGCATCGTGCTGTACAGGGCTGCTAATTCTCATGGGGGATTCCGCACTGTGATCCAAAACATTTGAAAACAGTGGCGATGATGCTTCACTTCTCCTTGAATTTCTTTCTGGCGACAGTGACCTCTGGGGCGAGAGCAATGCAGATTCTTGAATTACCAAACTTTGCATCTCTGATGGTGTTGAAATAATAGTAATGTCATGCTCTACAGTGCTAATTCCCACTGGAGATTCTACATTTTGATCAGAAACATTTGAAATTCTCGGAGACGATTCCTCATTTCTGTTTGAACACCTTTCAGGTGACAACAAACTCGGTGGCAACTGGATTACAGATTCTTGAAACACCAAATCTTGCATCTCCATTGGTTTTGGGTCAACAGAGGTGTTGTGCTGAACTGGGCTGCTAATTCTCAACGATTCCTCACTTCTGTTTGAACACCTTTCAGGTGACAATAAACTTGGCGGCAACTGAATTACAGATTCTTGAAACACCAAATCTTGCATCTCCATTGGTGTTGGGTCAACAGAGGTGTTGTGCTGAACTGGACTGCTAATTCTCACCAGAGACTCCAATTCCTGATCCGAAACATTTGAATTTCTTGGAGATGAGTCCTGATTTTTCTCTGAACATCTTTCGGGGGACAATGAACACCACAGCAATGGAGGTTCAGCCTCTGGAAACACCGAATCAAGCATATCAAATGACATTGGAGTAACGGAGATGTTATGATGAACTGGGCTACTTATTATCACAGGTGAAAGTGCAGCGTCTGGGACCACCATATCAAGCATATCGAATGGCATTGTAGTAGCAGAACTGTTATGATGAACTGAGCTACTTATTCCCACAGGCGGTGCAGCCTCTGGGAACATCATATCAAGCATATCAAATGGCATTGGAGCGACGGATATGTTATGATGAACTGGGCTACTTATTCTCACAGGAGACTCCACATTCTGATCAGCTTCTGAAATGTTCGAATTTCTCGGCGATGATTCCTCACTCACCAAACCTTGCATCTCTGTCGGTGGTGGAATAATAATGGTGTTATGATGGACAGGGCTACTAATTCTTACAGGAGAGTACACGTTCTGGTTGGAAACATCGGAAATCCTCGGGGAGGATTCCTCACTTCTGCTCAAATATCTTTCCGGGGACGATGCTGTCGGTGGCATCTGCGATGCAGAATCTGCAAACATCAAACCTTGCATCTCCGGCATTGTTGGAATAACAGAGTTATTCTCGACAGGGCTACTAATTCTCGCCGGAGCTTCCAGATCATGATCGGAAGCATTCGAATTCGTTGGCGAAGATTCCTCACTTCTGTTCGAATATCTTTCCGGCGACGATGAACGGGGGAGCAACAGCGACCCGGAATCCTGAAACACTGAATCTTGCATCTCCGGCAGCTTTAGAATAACGGAGTTGTGCTGAACAGGGCTGCTAATTCTCGTAGGAGATTCCACATTCTGGTCTGAAGCATTAGATATCCTCGGCGAAGATGCCTCACTGCTGTTCAAAAATCTTTCCGGGGACGATGAACTCGGGGGTTTTAACAAGGACGCAGATTCAGGAAGCACTATACCTTGTATCTCCGACGGCGTAGAAATAACAGCTGCGTTACGCTGAACTGGGCTACTAACTTTCACTGGAGATTCCACTTTCTGATCCGATACATTCGAGTTCCTAGCCGACGATTCCTCACTTTCCCTCGAACGCCTTTCGAGGGACGATGAATTCGGTGGCAACGACGATGCAGATTCCGGCAACACCAAACTACTTGTCGCCGGCTGTGTGGCAACAGCAGTGGTGTTATGCTGGACAAGGCTACTAACTCTCACCGGAGATTCCACATGCAGATCCGAAACGTTGGAATTCCTCGGTGATGATTCCTCACTTCTCCTCGAATGTCTTTCCGGGGAAGAAGAACTGGGGGGCGATGGAGATGCAGATTCCCGGAATGCTAAACCTCCTGTTTCCTGCGGTGATAGCATATGCGGAGGCAACGGCGAAATACTCTGAATCTCAGTTAATTCAGGTGACTTCAGAATCAAATTTTTTGGGCTCGAATCGTTAGCCGGAGAAAGACTCGAGGTAGCAGACCTCACCGGAGAACCCGAACCCGAACCCGATCCGGGCGCCGAAGAAGAGTAAGTGGATGAAGAATTTGACGTGGAGCCATTGAAATTCTCCACCTCTATAGCGGCAAAAGCCCTTCTAGAAGCTGATCCAGTGCCAATCGAGCTATCTCTGCCATTAATGGAGCCTTTGGGAGAGTAAAACTCTTCACTCTCATCATCTTTACTCGACACCACTTCAGCATTACCGCGGAAATTCTGCCGGAAACCCTGTTGCGTGTTCAAAGGCGGCAAAGGGCGGAGCTCCGGTGACTCCATCTTTCGGGAAAGAGTAGCATTACCATAGTTGTTTGTGCTTGTGCTGCTTCCGTTGAAAGCAGCGCCGGCGCCGGGGGCATGGGAACTCACCAAAGTGCCCAGGTACAAGAACTCCGAGCTGGTTTGCGAAGGTCTCTGAAGCTTCGGAATGTGGTGGGTACTGGGTGTCTGATTGAATGAAATGGTGCTGTTGCTATCGGATCTCGGGGTTTTGGATTGGTTGAAGGATGATGATCCATGTCTTCGGGTGCGCCTACGGAGATGGAGGAAGACGGCGAGGGAGACAACGACAACGGCAGCAACAACGGAGGCGATGGCGCCGACAATCAGTTTAGAGGAGGAGGAGGAGGAATTGGGATTGGAGGTATGCGGGACGGTGAGGGAGGAGATGTTTGCAGGGAAGGAGGCAAAGGAGGCGGGGGAGGGCGGAGGAGGCGGGGAGGGGAAGGAGGGGAAGAAGGGGGAGTTGTCAGGAGTGGAACTCGTAAAAGGGTAACTGGGAGGTGATGGTGGGGAGGGAATGGGGGGTGATGAAGGGGGCAATGAATCTTGCGGGAGAAAGGGTTGGTGGAGAATGCGGCGGTGGTGGAGGGTAGAGGTAGAGGATAAGGGGCGGAGGATGAAGGAGAAGAGGACGAGAAGGCGGAGGAGGAGGGCGGAGGCGGAGGTGGAGGCGGCGAACATCTTCAGTGTGTGAAAATGGAAGGTGATGAGCTTTGGCGACGGATGTGTGTGTGCGCGCATTCACATTTTGGCACAGTGAGAGAGAGAGAGAGAGAGTGTGAAAGTGAGGACTGAGAAACTGAGAAGAAGCAGAGCAGAAGTATAGCAATAGTGTAATGATGAGTAATACTATTATTACCATGATGAATGAATATACAGCTACTATAAGGTTCTGTTTGGTTTGTGCTCATATTGCTGGATTCCCTTTACTATTTTTTTATTATCTCAATAATCAAAATGGCTGCTCATCTTATATCACCTAAAACCCAATCTTCTTTCTTTTTTATTATACCAAACAAACACTCTCGTTTACTTGTACTAATTTACATATAGTCCAAAAAATTTTACCCAAATTAAATTTTTTCGAATTAAACTAATCACATTATAAATATGATATACTTCTTATATGATTGATTATTTTTTTTAAATTATACACCAATCACACCAAATTAAATTTTATATAATTTGAAAAATTGCATTTAGTACCTCAATTTTTGACTCCATCTAATAAATTCAACGAATTCATTCATATTAGTAAAAAGTTAAATAAAAATTTATATTTATCCAGATTGATATTAACATTATAATTATTTTATTATGGGTTTGAATGTGTGATTTTTATAATTTATGCAAGGATGGAATTTAAATTTAATAGACTTATATATATATATATATATAAGAAGAAATTGGTAAAGGTTTGATGATGGGTATTGGGTGATGGTTTAAAATGGGAAAGTTGGATGATGAATTTCTACTTTATATGACTTATCATATCTGAAATCATTTTATGTAAGAAATAGTTACACACAATGCCTACACCAAACTTTGTAATTTATCAATCTCCATTTTTTATACGTTACATTTTAATTTAATATACACTTTATTTGGATTTATGTGAAATTTATGTATATGGCACACATATGTGTATTGAAATAAAAAGGTAAAATTAAACTCATCTCCTCTAAAATTTGGTGTAATTATAAGTAAATTTTCTGTAGTTTAGAAAATTACATCTAGTACTCTTGATGTTTGCTTCCGTTTAATAAATAAGTCCCTCCGTTAGTCAAAATTTATCGAATTTATTGATATTAATAAAAGAATTAGAAAAGAAAAAATCTATATTAACTCCTAATTGACTTATTACTGACTTATTGAAAATCAGATAAATTTTTTTATGATCAAATTACCCTCATACGTTTTTCACGCGTTAATGCATATGAGGAGGTATATCTTCACAGCTGTAAGATTATTTAGTCCGAAAAATAATTAATTGACCTGCAATAAGTTGGTAATCAGTCAATGGAGGGTAAGTCGGCCATTTTGACTAACGGGAGACTTATTTATTAGACGAAAGCAAACCTCATGAGTGCTAGATGTAATTTTTCACATAAAACTTTAAGGGAGGAGAGTGTGATATTGCAAATAAAAATGAAATATTCATTTTAAGTATATATGTCCAGGTCAACAATTTAACAAGTTTCACTTCAATAATTTCTGAAAGGATTAATATCAATGAATTAGAGACTTATTTATTTTTTATTCAAGAGAGCGTATTTAAATATACTTTTTTTTATCTTAAAAGTATTATTTTTATTATTTAAAGTTATGAAGCATAAATTTATTTTAGGAATAATTACACTCTCTTTCACTAAAATTTAGTATAATTACATGTACACCCCCTGTGATTTGAAAATTTATATCTAATATATACTCTTAAAGTTTGCTTCTGTCTGACAAATAAGTCTCATTATTAGTCAAAATTTATCAAATTTATTGATATAATACCAAAGAAAAAGATAAAAATCAATATTTACCTTAATTGACTTATTACTAATTATTTGCAGGCAGATAAATATTTTTACAACCAAATTACCTTATACATTTTCATACATTAATGAATATGAAGAGGTATATCTTCACCGTTATAATGAGTAGTCTAGTCTTTTGTTCCGTTTGCAATAAGTCAATAACAAGTCAATTGATAATAACTATCAATTCTCGTTCCATTTTTTTTGTTAATATCTACTAATTTAAGAAATTTTGACTGTTTGAGTGACTTATTTATTATATAAAAGCAAATTTCATAAATATTAAATATAAATTTTTAAAATTTATAAGTAATTACATCCATCGTTAAGAGAGCTGAGTATGATTATCCTTTAATTTTCTAAATAAAGGAAGGGAGTGCGTAAGACTAAGGTCAATGGGAGCTGCTGATTGTGCGGCTTTTTATCCTTTGCTTTGTTCCTATACACTGCTGGCATCACTAGCCTGATTGCATGTTTTAGGACTCGTTTGGACCAGCAATTCAGTAATTTAAATTTGCAATTCGACTACAAATATAGTTTTTATTTAATTTTTTTTATTAATACCAATAAATTTAATTAATTATAATTAATAAAGAGAGCCTATTTTGTTAAATATAAATAAATATCAGAAGTGCTAACCATAATTTTTCAAACCATATGAAGCCTAAGTACAATTATATATACTCCCTGATGGGTATTTGTGTAAGCTTTTGTCTCGAGATAGAGGGTGTAGTTCTAATTAATACTGTAACCTCAAGGGAAGTATTTATAATTTTATAAAGAGTAAGAGTTATTGATGTATTTAGACCTAACATTAGGGGATGTCAGAGTAATTTACGCAAAAATTCATAAGCTAGTGATCTTCCATTATTAAAAAAAAAAAAAGACAAAAAAAAAAGGTTTCTTGTGGCTATGTCTCATATGAACAATGGAATGTGACTATATTATTAATGGTAGTGCAGTGTACACTGTTAGCACCGACACCACCACCTTCACTATTTTAAAAATCAAAATAAATAAATAAATATTTTTTTTCATAATTTGTACTTAATAAAAGACAATGTTAATTACACTTAGACCCTCCCGAGGATGCGGCACTTTTCTTAAAGAAATTTTAAAATTACACCTATACTCCTTCTAAAAATCTACTATTTATACCTGACCTCATTTCATTAGGATTTGGACGAAAATGCTGACGTTAGCAAAATAATTATGTAAATTTCTACCCTTCATTTCATAATTTTATACAATAATTTTGTACTCAAAATGAAAAAAAAATATAGTGATATCAACCAGCTCCATATATATATATATATTATATTTATCCCTTTATAAGTGAAAAATATATATGAGAATGCTAAATAAGCGATAAACTTAAAAATTTATATAATTTATTTTTCTAACATCAGTATTTTTCGTCCAAATTCAAACGAATATAATGTGTCAACGAATAATTTTTGGAGGGAGTGTAAAGATAATTTGAAATTCTTTTTGAAAAAAAAATATAATTTTAAATATTTAAAGAGAGTTCGAATATAATTAATAATAAAAAATAATGAGAGCACACGACGTGCATGCCACTGCTTTAATTATATATATTTTTTTAAGCTATATTTTTTAATAATACGATATATACTTCTAGATGATCCGATTAATATGAAATCAGAGCCAAACATAATTAAACTACTAAATGAGGGGGAGGTCACATGCCTGCACCCAAGAAGGGGAAAAAAAAAAACAAAAGAAATATTCACACGTGTAAAGTCGCACGTTGGAGGTATTTTTAACACTAATTTTATTAATAGTCATAATAGAAATTTCAATTATATAATAAATATTTATACATTCGAGCTATATATATCTTTAATTTTTTTTATTTAGTGCCCTTTATACTTTTCTTTCGTATATTTTTTTTATCTTTATATTAATTCATTTTCTTTTTGGGTTTTACGTTTCTTTTAAGATCATTTCAGAAGAAACTCGATATAATTTTATTAAAAAAATATATCATTTTATATGTGATTTTTTATATAAATTAAAAAATGAAATTAGTATATATATACACATTATTACATAACTTGAAAATGGTGTAAATTATACAAAGAATTACAATAATAAATGATATAATGGTGAAATAATTAACTAATAATTAATAATGTAGAGGTAATGAGTGGGGAGAGCAGTTTGTCTCTACTCTCTGCCTTCACTTTGTGGCCGACAAACTCTAAGACTAATTACTAAACTATGATGACTTATGAGATTAGTGCGCATCAAACGTTCACTCTAAAGTAGCATATCACTACAAATCATCGATTCCCGTCTCGGGTTGAAAAATAAATCAAATTATTTAATATTATATTAAATTTAATCGATAAAAATTCATTTAAATTCGAACAAAATTCTTTGTTTGATAAAATTTTGTCGAGCTTGAAAAAAAAATAGTTAAATTATTTGAATAGCTCACGTTTGATCCAATCAAAGTTCGTTTGAGTTCGGTTAAACCAATAATTAAAACAAATGCAAACGGCGTCTTTTTTTTTAAAACAATCTTGAATGATGATGTGTTCGACTCAGTTCGAATCATTATAGCCTAACTCTATATAAATAAGGCAAATTACATCAACGTTCCCTGAAGTTACAAATAATTACACAAGCATTGATTGTCATTTGTAAAATTGCAAATGTACTCCCCGAGTGGTTATTATTAGTGCATGCAAACCCCTTCATTCAGCGGCCAAATTTACACAAACACTCTCTGAATTATATGATGTTAAGGGTTTATTTATAATTTTGTCAAAATTAGAAGGTATTTGTGCAATAAAACTTACATCCGGAGTGCCAATGTAGTCTATTCATATAAATTAATTGTTGTAAATTTGAGTAAATTACATTTTACCCCCTAAATTATGCCCATTTTCATAATTTAGTCCTTTGAACTATAATGTACTAGCTTTATATATAGGGGAGTATGTTGTACATCTAATGTGTGTTAAAAAATATTAAAAAAATACAAATAATTAAATATATTTTACTAAAATTTTCGTTAGATGTATTTATTTAATTAATTGTTTTAAAAGCAAAATTTTATTAAATATTTTATAATATCTTATAAGCTCGATCGAACACATCGAAGGAATAAAATCACCATTTTCAAGAAAAAAAAAAGAAAAGAACAGTGTAAGTAAGCATATTCAGACCATATTATTCCTTATATGGGAATTCGAGAAATGTAATTAAGAGTGAGATGAGATGTGAATGAGGAGGACAACATTAACGATCCAGAAAAAGTTGTGCATTTATAGGATCTTGGAAAGTGTGTGTTTTAATAATTCTTTTTTATATTAGAACTACATTAGTCAAATGTTGTGTCTCCGACTTTTGTGTCTCACTGGTTAATTTGGGCTTCAAGCAATTTTCTTTTTCGTAATATCGCAGACGAACAAATTATTTATTTACGTTAAAAAATAATAACTTATTTTTTATTTTTTAAAATAAAATCATTTACAGTGAGTTGAATGGTTGCATTTTAAAAAATACATGAGAATAATTGTTATATTATTTTTTCATTATGGGGTAATTTACTCATTGCAATATTATAGAGGGTTGTTTGAATTTTTTCAGATTTGCCAATAGTAACAAAAAAGTTGAATGAATTTTCATATTTACCCGTGGTTGATTTATTACGCACTTATTGTAGGTCAAAACACAATTTTTTTGTTAATATCAGCAAATTTCGTAAATTTTGACTATCGGAGAAATTTATTTGTTAGGTAAAAAACAAACGATACGAACATTAAATATAATTTTTCAAACTATCTGGGATCTACATGTAATTGTACAATATCCCAAGAAACGACGATGCAATTATCCCTAATTATTAGCATTAATTTAAGTACCCCACAATGTCACCTTTTTCTAAAAATATATGTAAATTTTGGGATGGGACTTTACTTTTCAATATTGTATTCTCAATCTTTTTATCTTCATATTACTTTTTTCTTTTCCAAATTTCAAGATTTTGTCTCAACACAAATGAGTAAAAGAAGCTTTACTCTTTTTCTAAAAAGTTTTGAGCATTGTAATGCACAAAACCTTCCTCCCTATCTCTTCAATTAAATTCATCTTTGCAAATCTTTTTTTCTTTTTAATGTATGATACATGATCCATATAATTATTCCATCTTATTAACTAATAATACCATGAAGAATGCACTTTGTATATATAGATAAGTGACTATGTGTATACCTTCCACGTTCGTAAATCTTTTACGTACAAATCATAAGTTGGTTCGATGCACTACGTATCCTAAATAAGTAATATTAGGATAAAATATTAACATTATCACTGAAGATATAAATTAAATAATAATACTTTTAGTGTACATATTTGTTATCACAACAATAATTTAGCACAACTAATTGTTATTATTATATATGTGTTGCAATGAAACTCATCCGCCGTAGATTTATTTAATGTTCTTCGCGACGCATATAACTCTTCATGCGTAAAACAAGTGGGATAAATGCCCACAACTTTTCTCATAAATCATTTGCAATAATAGTTGTGACTCGCATATCGAATCTTTACGAAAATCTCGATACTACTTTGAAAATATTCGTCTGACGTATTTTGTAATATTTAGTTACATATATAGTCATTATAGACGTAATGATACTAATATCAGCAAGTCGTGAAAACGATCGAGTATAGGATAAATGATGATTAGAATCCATGAAATGAAACAAGTATCTAGGATTCCAATAAAAGGAGGAGCCTATTAGCGAAAAGGAAAAGGAGAAAGTGATAAGAAGAAAAGGAAAAGCAAAAAAAGCAAAGGAGTTGGTGCATGGTTTCACTACTTTATGCAAATGTTTGCATGGTTTTTGCCATCTCTAACTATTCTATGTGCAATATTTTTATATTTATGGTATAGGACAAGAAAGAAAAGGAAAGGACAAGATTTGGGAATGAAGAAAATAAAGGTGAGGGGTTGATTTTTGTAACCATACATTTGGCATAATAATAGATTCTATGCTTAAACCATATTTAAAGATAATAATAGTAAATTATTCAATCGAGATACCATCATCGACAATAGAATATAAATAAATCTACGTATATGGCGAGTTGACGAACCAAATCCAGAAAATACCATCAAATGTGCAATCTTTTCTTAGTCATAATGTGGTTGTGTCTCCAAGAAGACATCTATCAAATGAATATGTTATAGGAACTAACATTACTAGAGATTAATATTGTAAAATAAATTCAATGGAATCACAAGTGTGAATTGTTTAGTATTTATTATAAATATCTAACCTTTAGACAAATTGGGCTGGTAGGCCTTATTTACACTTAAGGAGGCCCATGCAGCTTGCAGTACTTGGGCTTCTGTTGATTGGTCCGGCCCATAACTATAATAAAATATAGCTATTTCGCATGCCTGCTTGATTTGTAATGTGGTTATAACACTTGATATACTAAAAATCAATATCAAATATTAGTCACTAATTCATAATTATTATTAAAGTATATTTACACTAATACATTGGTGGAATTTGGACGTATGCGTCTTATAGGACCTCATCTATGCTATTTTTTCTACGATCATAAGGTCATATGAATCGGAGCTCATACTGATTGGCTCAATATGACGAAGGAAATAAGCTGAAAATCTGCATAAACAAAGGAGGTATCAAACTTGTTTTCAATATTAGCACTTCGACAATCAAATTAGATAAGATAAAAATATAGCAATGGAAGCATCTCTAATCCCATTAAACTGAAGCTTCTGTAATTTTCAGCTAATATATGGACACCATCAGGTCTTCTCAGATCAAGACATGTGTCTTTCAGCCATGAGGCATACTGGTCCATACCTTCCTGGGCCTGGCATAAAAGGCCTGCTTCTCAGTTATCTTCAAATCATAACTTAATCATAATCTATTTCATCGTCACACATTTAATGAATCACATACATCCCACACCTATAAGTTTAGGGTCCCTAAAAACATCATATTAGAATCAAATAGTAGCTAAAATCTTGTATTGATTTAAGAATAAACACAAAAATCTTGAGCCAATATCATCACACATTGCAATTGCCAATGGCTTAAGTTTATAGACAAGAATTTGGCTGATCACTAACAAAAACACTAGTTCCTTAGTAGCCCCAATGGAAAAGAAGAAGAAATGCTATCTTATGCTTTTTTCCAATTATTTACTATCACAATGAATTATACAAGTATAGGCAAAGAAACAAATCAAAAGCAACTTCCAACTATGGCTAATTGTTAGAACATCCACCTTGGAGATGAGTGGACTGAGCTCTGCCGGGGCCTGTTTGGTTGCTCCAAGTTGTTGCGTTTCTTCATGATGGAAGAAACCGTTGGGCTGAAGAAGTCGTTACTCCTTTGAGAAGTTGCACCTTGGGAATATACTTTCCTCCCTTGCACAAAGCTCCGGTGCTTTTCGAGCATAGCTCCACGGGGCACTGAATTTTTCTGTACCGCCCCCCACCTGTTGTAGTTTACGCAACTCTGACTCCTTCCAACTTGATGAAACTTTCCCTCTCTTGGACTGGGATAGTTACGGCTCTCAGCAGTTTCGGCAGAGTACATTGTAGTTTCTCCTTCGCTGCTGTAGTCATGTGGAGCCTCTGAAATCTCGACTGGGAAAGAACTAGACTGGATATCACACTGGGCACCATTAACAGATCCTGTTGATTCAGCATCTGCCGTGGGGCTGGATGGTCCTATGTTGCAATGTTGTCCTTCCTGGAGTTGCTGCAACAAGAAATCCTTGACATAATGTTGATCAGAGTTTGGCAGTATCTTTCTCGATGGTTGTGGTGATGCTGCAGCTTTAGCAATTCTTGGTGGGAAGTTGATATCCAAAAGCTGAATTTGAGTTACATCTTCCTTCTTCACTTTAGTGGAAGTTAACATTGGGGACTCGTAGATTTCTGGAGTTGGAATCCCCTGCATATGCGTCGCATTTTGTGTGTCATCGGTTAACTTCCTGTCTTTCGAAGTGTTGAAAACAGCAGAACTGGCTGCAGACTGCTCTAGAGGTCTAGACAGTACATTTGATGATGTCGGAGTCCCCTCATTTTCACCTTCAGTCGACTTAAAAACCCTCCGCATTGTGAACGATGCACAAGAATGCTCACTTTTCTGACCAGAGGACATCAGCCGTATCAAGGGTAATTTGGGTTTATTGAGTTCATCGAGGTTCCCCTCCCAATGCTGGTTTAGCCAATCACAGATGATGGGGATAGGGATACCAAATTGCATGGGGAAATCTTTCTTCCACGATGATGTCGAAGATGATGAAGTTGATGCAGATTTGGTGTTTGGAGATGTTGCGAGCTTCATAGGATCACAAACCATGAATGCAAGATTTCCATGAACATCAAAACCAGCAGAACCTGGGCTCCAAATTACTCCATCAGTTGACAACTTTATCAGATTGTCAGTAGCTATTACTACCTTCCCTTCACCCATTGTCAACTCCTGTTTTTCTGTGTATCCTAAGAAATAAACCGTACTTCCAAGCTCCAGATTTGGTTTTGAACAAGTTTTCAAGTAATGAGGTTGCTGGATCGGTGCATTTGACTCTTCATCCAGGGCATCAAGGCCCACAATTGTTAGATCAAGAACAGAGCTTGTAATAAAGAACCTGGAATTAATAGGTGAAGATATTAGAGAAGGCATGCATTGCATTTGGGTGGATGTCAGGCACCTTCTGTTTCATTTCTCATCTTTTTCTTCAAAGAAAGACAGCCAATCAAAATCAAGAAACCAGGAAAATCCACGCTAGCATGGCTGGTAACAGACAAGTTATTCTTCATGCAGTGTGGTCTACAGTTCCTATCTTTATTTCCTTCTTTTTTCTTTTCTTTCCTTTTTTTTTTTAAAAGGTGCAATTAAGAACTACTTATTAACTTATAAATAGCAATAGATACTTTCTCGATTCACATATGTCAACATATCATTTTCAATTCCCTTATTAGTTATACTATCAGCAGAGGAACAACCTCTGAATGTCATTTTTAATCATAATCATGACAGATGCTAGAACTGCAAAATTATAAACTTTATTAGCACGCATGCAGTATACACTACTTCAAAATATTCTAGTGGTAAGTTATCGCCATAATGGCAACGTGTATAACTGGATTTTATAAGCACAAGAAGATGGAAGACCATATGAATTACACTAATTACTAATAACTATTGAGTCCAATAAGTGTTAATAACACTATAACTGGACGTATGTGTCAAAGTAAAGGAGGAAGCAGCCATAAGCTCACTTTGTGCTGTTGTGAAAAGTTTAACAGTCCATACACAATAAAATTATGAATCTGGACTAGTTAAAAACTGTATCCCTTTTTCAAACACTAAAAAACATAAAAATGTATCAACAGCAGCATTCAAGGGTAGCTTTTATGAAATAAAAATGAATTGCAGGGGTCATGACCTCATAACTGCAGCATATTATCTTTGACATGGAAAACATCAATATTCAGTAAAATGGTTACAGAAAGCTTTCACAACCTTCTTTGGCAATGAAATTAACATTTCTGACTCCTTATTTTGGTAGTGCAGAAAATAGAATGAAGCAACAAATCATGGTACTCTAATTTGGTAGCGGCAAAGTTTCCACGCATACATCAAAAGGCAAAGATGCTGATAGCTTAAGTGCCATCATCATTTCAATCAATGGTCTTGTTGCTGCTCACATAATTATTACATCTTTTAAAAAGGTAGAGCAAGATTCCCAACCACTCATATATCGCTATAATTTTTCAGTCGAAATGACAACATACCACACAATGCTATCACTATGTTCTCCAACATGGATGGTGGTCAATTACATCAATTAAAGCAAAGTCCCTACTATATTTTATCTAATAGAAGTAAAATCTTAAGCAAAGAATCTCCAGCACAGTGATCTCTGTCAAATCCAATATCAATCAGAGACGTAAGAAATTCACACGTAAAATAACGAGCATTCAGCCGCAGGTTTTTGCGCTTTTTCCATTTCATCATCCAACCAACTATCTACATTTGACAACATACTACTACTTCAAAGTTCAAACACAATAAGTTCAACGTATTCATTCATCTCTCTCTCAATAAATTTGAAATTACCAAAATCCAAGACATTCAACAGAGCATCCCTTAAAACGGACCTGTGAGGGAAAAGGCCAGCGGAAAGGCCACTGTGGAGTCGGATCTCGGCAGCTTCAGCAGCGGCGACGGAAGGCAGAGTAGCGTGGGTGGTGAGAAGCAGATTCCGGTGGATCAATAAACCGGTGCCTCCAGCAGCGATTCTGGCCATGGCAGGAGCCTTGCCGGAGAAAATGGCGGCCTTCATTCTCTCCGATTTGCCTCCACCATTACAGAAACACCACGACTCCCCCAAAACCCTCATTCCGCGATTCTTTCTTCCGGAAAGTAAAAAAAGATACTAAATCACTAACTTCAACAGCACGAAATCCGCAAGAGATCTTAGATCCAAAACTCGGAGGTGGAAATGGAAGTGCATTTTGCGAGATGGGCTGTTCTTCTCCCTGGCCTTGGCAATGGCTGTGGTAATGGCTATCATTAACAAGTATTCATATGGGGGAGGGGGTCAGTCATACTTATACTCTATACATACA
This sequence comes from Sesamum indicum, assembly GCF_026168435.1. Taxonomy (NCBI): domain Eukaryota; kingdom Viridiplantae; phylum Streptophyta; class Magnoliopsida; order Lamiales; family Pedaliaceae; genus Sesamum; species Sesamum indicum. The sequence continues at coordinate 3,904,437 of NC_142665.1, read as the reverse complement.
AATACATATACGAGTAAAGCCCTATACATACATACGCTTGTAACCATTGATTTCTACTTCTCTGATACATAATAATAAATACTATATAAATGAAAACATAAGACATGAAATTATTAATAATTGGAGAATATATGAACATGTATTGTATGTGCTGGAGCTGGAGCTGGAGCTGGACTGCTACTACAATGATTATTGGTTTGTGCCTGTGGTCCATTACTATCCATACTTCACGCTCCGCCTACATTCCTATCTTTTTATTCAAATTGGATCCACCATTTCACTAACATATTTGATTTTGTTGACATGATTATTTGACTTGCGATATCCAGAAAACTTGATAATTTTATTTTATTTTTTTCCGATATATTAATCCAAGTACAAAATTCATAAGAATAACGTACACATAAAATAGACCATTTTAATTGAGAGAATTTTGGCATGTTTGATATTTCAATAGAATTAAGATTACACATTCGATTATTTAACTTTTAATAGCAGCGTCTAACAGACCTTACGCGAATAGGAAAAGTGTTATTGAGTCATTTTCGTGCCTTTTAAGGGCTGCTTGGATTATTTTAATTTATAAAATTCTATTTTGAAATTGCTTAAATTTAAATTAATTTAAATAAAAAATTTATACATAAAACCCATATATGTCGGTATCTCATTAGTAAAATTATAAATATTGATATATTTTTTCAGACACTCAAATTTTACTATTTTCTTTATGACTTTTTTGTCCTCGAACTCTCCGTCACCTTCAATTTTTACCTCTTATACATCTGGATTTAAGTTTATATTGATGATAAACCATCACACCCATTCTAACATGGCATTGACATTGATTGCATTAAAGAGTCTCTTTTCTACCTGCTTTTGTATGCACTCAAACACATACCATAACAACAGCATTTAACAAACAAGGTCAAGGTCATGGTATAACCGTGTTGTTGGATTGACACTGTTCCTCGGTGTAGAAAGAGAATAAGATACATCAAGAATCATAACTCAGACACAAACATGAATATATTCTCATCACAGGACACAACGACTAATAGCTGCGTATATTCTGCAATCAATGTCAATGCCATGTTAGAATGGTTGCATATATTCTCATCACAGGAGGTTCTAAATCATAACAGGAACAATTTCGGGCCATCTATGACTCCGACCATTTTGATGAGAACCCAAAAGAAGAATATTAGGACAAACAAGTCAGGTATCCCAGAATGTTGTCTACTTCAACATGGATCAAGCCTAATGTTGATAGGAAAAATGTACCCTTTGTATAAGAATAGACTTTTCAACTTGCCCTTCTAGACGGGAATCGTCTCATCTGCAGTGCCAAGAAACATATTGAGCATTTATTTAATCCTAACAATAGACATATGATGGCTGGATTCCAGCTACTTGTGACAAGAATATTGACTGTTCCCACTTGTTCCTCGTATAAAATTGCATCTATTTAATCTCAACTATCCAAACTAATACACATTGCCATATCCTTACAAATCAGGTACCCTCTTTTGAGGATTAAAAAGACACCAGACCTAACTACATCTATTTTGACTACCCAATGCTGCAAGCTGATTAGATTACTTCAAAACTTTCTACCTAGAAATCTCAGGGGAAGAACGATGAAGAAAATCAATGAATTAACCCAGACATCCATTTTATCACTACAAACCAATGAATTGAAACAAAGTATTTTTCAATATCGCCACCAGAAATATGATACAACACAGGCAAGTCCATTTTCAACATTTTGTACCTTGAATTCACTGCAGCGAGTGAATTCACCTTCTTGGCAATCTTTAGTATGTCCAAATAAAGCTCTGCATGGAAAGAAAATGCAAACATATGTAAAAGAAGCACTCACGCCTTGTAGGTGTAAAGTAAGACTATGTACACAACGTGGCCTATTGCCAGCTAAGGTTCAAAACTGCTCAAGACCCTCAGCCATGCAAGCATCCATCAAATATTAATAGCATAACAGTAGCAAATAGAGTGATTAGGTTACATTTTTTACTTATTATGCTTTTAGGGCCTTTACAATTCAAGTATCAATTTTATTACTGTGAAATAAATAGAGATGAATAACCAGATTAGATAATGCTTTCACAGAGCAAGCAAAACAGTTCCAACTTCCAAGTAATACTCCATGCCTGGCAGTTAATTCATAAGGAACATTAGTGCAGTCACTTAAAAAAACAATTCCGCTACCACTAGGATAAAAGGATTGGGGGCCAGAGGATATGATGGAACATTGACTTCTTGAAGAGTAACTCTACAAATAGGGAACTTCTTCACTAGAGGAAGAACTGAACAAGAAATCAAAGCCCATGCAATACCTCCAACAGGTAGAATTTGATATTATATCCCATTCCCTTGAAACCTTCAGAGTCTGGGGAAGATCCAGAAATGATTATGGGGGTGATCATATTCATAGATTTCATGGCTTTCAGAAGCAGACCACTTCTCAGAGGCCAATATCTTTTTCCCACTCATTGCAGCCAACAGAAAAGGTATGATCTAATTATAATTAGTTATGAAGCCTAAGCTCAATCTACCGTAAGCATTTCTATTTAGAAAATTCCTCCATTATGCATCTGAAGCTACTAGAGATGAATGTCATGAAATTATCTTAATATTTAAGAGGTGAGATTCTGCCATACACAAAATTTTTGTTTGGCTAACTTAGGGGCATTAACCACTGGTTCTGCCCAATTAAGAGATTCTAACCGCCAGAAGCTATTCTTTCAGCCAAAACTCGTTAACAAATTACCAACTTTGTCACTATAGGCCCACCAAACACACTAGGGATTAGCCCCAGTTCGCACTAGAGTCGGCATTATAAGCCGGCCACCACTCCCATAATACACCTATATAAAAAGGTGAGCTCTACATCCTCAATGAAGTTGAAACTTGTGACATTTATGTGAAAAACCCATGATATAACCCCTAAACCACAATCATGGTGGTCATACACAAAAGGACCACACAAGGAAATCCTTGAAGTATGAGTCTACCTCTAATACAACACCAACCAGTCTGCTATGTGCAGAGGAGCAAGCTCAACAATTAGATATTTAGATATGTGCGCTTTGATCTGAGAAGGATAACCCCAAAAAATTATCAGCAGCCTGAAGAGAAAGCAATGCATAAAACAATGCCTGCCTGCATAGATGTCTTTAAACTGAAAATCTTATTATGCTATTAGGATTCTTGAAATGCAATTTCGGCTTCTCAGAGGATATGCCAACCCTCGGTTCAGTATGTTTTGTATTACAGTCTGGAATTTGAGTTTTTACTGAAACTGCCAACTTGAGCATATACCATCATTTAACCAACATACCTAAATGAACCCTCGATATATTGGTCTTGCACAAGTATTACTGACTAGTTACAAAGGTGTAATTTCTATCAGGATTGGGTGCATCAGCATCAGTCAACATGGTTGAAGAGTCAAAAGGAGACCCCCACTCACCCACATTTATGGGTATAGTAGAATTGACAACTTAGGAAACAGGGATCGACATACTAAATGTAACCTAGGATGTTGCACCCCTACTATGAGACAGCACTCTTTCCTGGGTGTCTACATCCCCATAACTGAAGTCTTTACTTCCATATCTACCAGATCAAATTTTCATCCCCAAATGCTTCAATCCCTAGGAAGTACAATTCCACTCTTTTAAGTCAAGTTACATCTCTGCAACTGGGGGTTTCATGCAAGTCACAATAAACCTTACAAGAAATGAAAAGATTGGAAGAACTCCAAATTCAGCAGCCTTGTTTCATAATAGCATGAAAAAGGTTAATCCTGAGAATAGATGAAGCTCCATGGATCTCATGAGGCATTGGGTTGTTGTTAATGTTTGTAGCAAAAGAGAGGCTCAAACAAAACTAGCTAGCGATATTATCCTCAAGTATTCAGTTCCCTCACCTAAACAGATCCTGTGAGCCTTTTTTCTCTGTTCAAATTATTTCCTCTAGATCTTTCCACCAATTCATTCCATATCTGTGAAATTCCTTTCAGTACAAAAGGGCTAAGCAGAATATTTGCAGAAGTAATTCAACAATGTTACACCTTTAACAGAATTCTCATCTAGGGAATACTATGTCTTCAATAGTGCAGATAACACAAGAATACAGCATATCACACACAAAAACAAAGCTTGTGCATAAAAAATTGTAAGTGAAAGAGAAAAATTGCTCAAGACCTCACAAGCGTTTTCCATGTTACATGTTTTATAATAATATTCAAAAATAAAATGCTGATAAAAGCAAAATTAGAAAGAAAATGTCATCAAGAAGACGGACACCTCTCACTCCATTAAAGAAAAAACTAAATGGCATTTGCAATTCCACTCATATGGAAGCTCTCCGAGACAATGTATCTCTCTTATGCAGTCCCTAGTTGCAGGATGAGGAAATTCCAAGGCCCTGGATCACATAATCACCCTAGGAGCTCAGTGCCACTCTAGTTTCCCATTCACAATTTTAAGTTTGCAGCAGCAATCTGTTCTTTAAAATTTTAAACTTGTGCTGCACGGATGATTTTTAGGATCTATCGCAACATAAATATAGAAGTATGGCTAAAAGCATAGCTGACTGACAAAGCTGTGGCCGTTCTTGTATTCATCACATGGAACAAAATACTGTAGGTACAGGGTAGACAACCGTAAAGAAGGGAGAAAGCAAGTAGGATCAGGTTTTCCAGTATTTATAATTTGATTGTTACTCCTGATAAACATCAACTGCAAAACTCCACATCGGCATTATATTCAAACACAAATGCCCACAATCCTTCAAGGGCACCGACTGCAAAGCTGTCATAACAATAACAGTGTATCATACTCAATATTTATTATCCTTCCCTTCTTTCTTTTCTTTTATTTTTCTTTGGTGGGGTGGGGTAGGGTTGGGTTAGGGTTGCTCTGTGCTCTTTGCTATCACGTCAATTTCTAGTTAGAAGTTGCTCCACTCATGTTCATTTGATTTAATTGAGCCTATTGACTACCCATACTCACCACCTCAGTTATAAATGAAGATAAGAGGCCTCGACACTTCTAACCAAACAACTAAAACTAGAATGCCATATCAGTATAATGAATAAGATGAAACATAATGACAGAAATAAGTTTTCACTAATAAGTGATTATGTACCTTAGGTAACTTGATAACAGTAAACAAAGAATCCCTCAACTCTCAACTCCAACATCTGATGACAAAATTAAAAGATCAAGCACCACTTCTCATCCTGCTACCTTTATTGCTCCCATCTCATCTATCTTTGAGCTCTTGTGCTGCATTATTTCAGGTGTCAGATATGTCATTCGGAAAAGCGTTTAGGAACAAGATTGAATGTTAACCAGTGATGACAATCATATTACTTCAGTACAATAACTTAGGACATGCAAAAAGCCCAATAAAAACTGAAAGAAACTGTCTAGTTGTCCTCTTCTCACCTTACTTTTCTTGTGTTTATGAACATCGCTGCCGTCCTCGTCTCCATCGTGTTTTCTCTTCTGAAATACCATATATTGACGAAGGAAATTTGGTTTAAATCAATCAATAATATCATGATATGGTCAGTATATCAAGAAGTTAACCAAGGATATCAGTGAACCAAATAGAAGTCAATGCTAAAACTGTTGAAATTCCACTCATCCACTCTCACAAGTGTTTATGCATGCATATATGTCTCACCAGAAAGTAGAATCCTATGAAAATAGAAAGTCACGGGTCGTAAACTTCAATAAAAGGCAATTAAGCTTTTTGCCACATAATCATGGATGCTATTTCAAAAGAAGCACTCCATAAGGTTTGTGCCACACAATAATAGTTGCCATTTCAAAGAAAACATACGATAAGAACACCTATTAAGCACATTTTGCTTTGAGTAACACTAAGGTTAGCAGAAAATTTAAATTTCCCACCTTCTCATGATGTCTTTTCGAGTGGTCATTGCCAGAATCATGATGGCCACTTTTATCTTTTTTCTTCTCCTTGTCCTTGTCTTTGCTTCGATCTTTATGCCGATGCTTGTGCTTCTTGTGCTCTTTATCCTTGTCTTTGTCTTTGTCTTTGTCCTTGTGCTTTTTATGTTTCTTCTCCTTGTCCTTGGACTCGCTTTTAGATTTCCCAGCAATGGTAGGAATACCCTTCTCAGACTATAAGACATTACAAGACTACAGATCAGTTCTCCCAGCAGCAGAATTTATAGCATAGAAGGCAAATCCAAAAGGCTCCAGAAAATAAGCCCCAATCTTTTAATAGCAGGTAGAAGGATTATCAATAAGCAACCAAATAAATTGGTAATCCAATGCGTAGAAACTCACAGGAGGAAGATCAACTGGAGCCGTTTCCCTCAGTTGAAAGGCTTCCTTCAGAATATCTAGGTCAAAAGGTTGTATACGTGTATTAGTTTCTCTAGATAAGGACGTATCTTGAATGAGCTCGCTCAATTGCATCCCCTCCCCTTTCCTGATTTCTGTGTCTCCAACCACATTGTGAAGGTAGTGCGTGTCTGATATTGACACAGGAAGCGCCCTCTTGCAGAAGAAATCGTGGTGAGGCAACAACTTGTAGTGACTTATAAGATCCACAGCACCTGTAAGTTCTCTTGGCCCTAATTTTAAGAATACGCCACAAAGGTGGTTTAAATATCAGAACAAAAATTGAGGATAACATGTCATGGCTGAGATTAACTAAAACTGGAAGAAATAAACAAATCAAAGAACTGATTTTGAGAAATTAACTGTAACAAAGGTGCTTTTGAGAGCATCAATTCCGAGTTTCATGATAGATATCAGCAAGGGTTGGTGGCTCTTTCTGTCTGTTTGTAGTTGTTACTTCATTTTATCCAAACTAATTCCATCCAAAAGTTATCACCAAATGAACCACCAATCCATTAGTTAGTCTACAAAGTCTTACTTCCCATCTTCAGAACAAATGGTTCCAATGAAAGCACAAATAGTTTTCCACCAAGTAAGATTTAAGTCACACTAGTATACATTTCCAGGCTATTAGCTTCTCTGATTTCTCCAACTTGCAGAAGACAATTATAAATTTTGACAAATTTGATCACCTTATTCTATAAAATAAATTCTCATCAATTAATATATGTATACTGGACAACAGATAACAAATGGAGAATCGGAGATATGCTACTAATCTAATAAGAAAGCCATGAGAAGGTATTTGTTTGATCAGGAACTCCAGTTGCCAATCAGAACCCAAATTTCTATTACCAACATAATTCCAACAGGGTCAGCAGCTACTGAAACTCACCCATCAATAAGAATGCGGTTTCATGCATTCAATTTAGGCTGAATTCTCAAAAAAAAGAAAATTAACAGATGAATGGGATGTTAAAATTAGTAATAAGGTAGCAAGCTCCACATTCACTAGTCGTACCTCTCCCAAACTTCTTGTAATCGGGATCCATGAATCAGCGCCTATGACAGTAGCTCATTACTGACTGAGATTTTACTGAAACAAAGAAAAGATTTATTAACTTGAGCAATGGTTTCTATTTTCATCTTCACTGGTTATACGCAACAACACCGTCATGATTACAGAAAATCAAAGCTACAAAACAACAGAACAGCAAAATTATGGTTACAATCCAATATCAGGATAGTTCCTGAGAAAGCTGATAACCTGAGACATTGGTTGCATATGCATTAGAGAGAAGGTGTGGGACAGAGAAAGACAGTTGGCCAAAAAGGTGAATGAATTCAAAGTTTAACGGTTACAGATCCAAGAGTGCAACTGCAGAAAAACTGGTCTTAACATAAAAAGGGTGGTTTACTGCATATGAAACAGAAGAAAGAACTCTTTCTTCCAAATCTTCTCTGTCGTTAGTACAACGAGTTAAGTCATAGTACTAGCAACAGCGGACAAAGACCAGTTTTTCCTGTTCCGATAAAATTTAATTCATACCGCATAAAAGTTGACTGAATCAAGCGGTGTTGAAGTATTACAATGTGCCGGTTTGTTATATAGGTATATAAAATAGCCACACAGCAGCAATAAAGCCTAAAAAAATTAACATGCTTTCAAAAAGTGAAAGGGGGTGGTGGTTCATGGAAATGACTACATGTTGACTCATTAACGGACTTTACAGAATGCAAGCCTAGGAGATTGCTGTAGCTGTAAGCCTTAGTACACATTCTGTTAATAGTTTGACCACCCAATTAAGTTGAAGTTCTAGGCTATTTTCCAGATAACAGTTCTAAAGTATTAATTTGGTAGTCTCGGATTAAGCTTGAAGAGATCAAGGGTGCAAGGTATGATAAAGAAGTAAATGAATGTAACCTTTATCAGATAAGAAACACCGCGTGTGTGTGCGTGTGCATGAGAAAGAGAGACAGCTTATGAGGTACCTGAACTGTGAAGGCATGTTCGTTATAGGTACACAATATCAAACCTTAGGCACACACTGCAAGTTCATCAAGAAAAACCATTAACATATATAAAATTACCAACCTCCTTGAAACTAGAAGATAGGTCATGAAACGATAACTGCAATCAATAATTGAGTCCAAATACCAAGTATATAAACAATCAGGTTCAGGCTTAACGTTCAGCTTTTTTGGGGGACCAGTAGATGATTTTCTAACTTCTTTCCGTCATCGCCATATCTCATAGTTTTTTTGTTTATATTATCTGATTCCAAGGTAAATTTGCGTTCTCCAAATGAACAGTGTGGAATATCTGAACAAACTTCCCCAAATAAGGTTTGGTGCAAATCATACAGTGTTACATACATTTTTCCTTCTTCACTTCTGATGTGGGAGTAAAATGATGACAATCCTTTTGAATTTCTACCAAGAAGATAAAATCTTAAATCTCCGCTCACTTCGATTCAGTTTTATGATGAATGAGAAAATAAAAGACAGCAAGTACAAATATTTTTTATAATTTCTTTCCTTGTGTATCTTACCTGTGATCAATCTTAATGCACCCTACAGAATTAGTTATAGAGTCGTAAGTATACAATGAAAGTTTCCTTACACTGCAGAATTTGGCACACAACTACCAGCAATATTAGAAATGTGGTGCTCAAGCCCCTAGCCATTGGAGCATTATCAAAAGACTTGGACTTGGTCATGTCAGATTTGAAACTTAATTCAACCATTCTAGTGGAAACTGAAGCCTGCACCGAATCCCTTTTTCTTCTATTCTATCAGCCATGAAGCGTGGAGCTTTAGAAAAGACTTAACAGAGCTGAGGTAGAGAATTGGTTATCTTATCAAGTTCCATCACTTCAAAATGTTCAGTTTTATAGCCGTTAAACATTGCCCTTTGACGTTAAAGGCTGAAAGTAGATGATCCCCATTTCCTTAGTCTTTTAGAAATTATATCAATAATTATTGCAATTTTCCCAAACCATAAAGACTGAATATTTTGTTTCAAAGACTTTATTTATTTTGCAGCACAAACATTATTCACTTTTAGTTCGCTTTGAACTACTTGTTTTAATATTACGATTTTGTTATACGTATTTGGGGTGGATCTCATTCGAAGTATTATGCCAACATATGGTTCATTTTATCTAAGGTTCAGTTCAAACCTTGTATCTTATCAAAATATCATTATTGAATGAAAATGTATGACTTGCAATAAAGTAACATTATTCCCTATATGAGCTAAGTGAACTTACTTTGCAGATGCAAAGTATTAGGCCAATTTATGCCCAGATTTCATCTTAGTTCCAAACCATGTACCTTACCAAAATATCATTATTGAATGGACAAATATGAGTTGCAAAAATGCTATTCCTCATATGAGCTAAACAAACTCATTTTTCCTGTCTGCTTATTGCGTTTCATGTCTGAGTATGCTGCATCTTAACAAATCTATTCCCATTCCAACTTTACCAAAATTATCCTGCATGCCAAAACCTAATCTGGAAAACATATATTCATGGTATCCATGCAGTGAAATAATGCTAACACATGGACAAGACACTATATACTTAAATTTAAATTCTAATTTTGGATAAAATCAAGTCTGAGCCAGTGAACTTTCCATTGAACACTTATACCATCAACTCAGTGATACTTCACGACAATTTTAAGAACTTAAACCTTAAATTGTAATTGTGTAAGTGGAGATTTCAGCCACAGAACCAAGAAACTAGTCATTTATGTCAAGGCATAAAACCTGAGTCCCTCAATTTTCATAACCACGGTAGAAGAATCTTCATTAATAAGCATAGTAATAAACCCAACATACCCACATGGAAAACCCCTAATTATAGGGCACCAGAGAAATAACAAACAAAGGGAATTTGAGGAAAGCAGAAAATTACATTACAATTAGAAGTAAACTCACAACAAACAACGACACAGCACATCTCTTGTTTTTATGATAATGTGGCAGAGGTTTACGCTTTCATAGTAGTCAAATAAACATCGAGAAGAAACTAAAGCAGAAACCCTAGGTATGTTCAGTACACCACTAAATCACAAAGAACTAGGTGACAACTAAACCAGAAAGCGAAAAGGGGTACTTTCCAACTGCAAACCATCAGGAGCCAAAACCAGAGAATCGAAACCCTAATTACACGATTGAAAAAGAAGAGAACAATAACCCTAAATTAACAAACCCAAAATCAATTATGGACAAAAAAATATCACCCAAACAAAACGAGAGCAATATCAATTCAAGAAAAAGAATAAAGCAGACAGAAGCCAGAAACCACCGTCGTACCTTCACCGTAAGAGCAACACCATTTGGGGGGGGTTTCACTAAGTTCGTGGAGCGATCGGCGCCGAATAAACCCCCGCCCCGCCGCAACTATCTTCAGGTTCAATTCAGGCTCTGTATTCCAGCGTGGAAAACGGAAATCGAAGAATCGTGGAGGAATTGAAGCTGCTTAAAAAGCTCGTTAATGGAGGGAAAACGAATGTGGGGGGTGGGAGGGAGGGGGATCTGGTGTTGGTGAATCGGGGGTCTCTAGCGCCGAAGAATACTTTCAAGGGCTCTTGTAATTGGCTTACTCGGCCGAAACAACACGTGCCGGAATCCTACTGGCTCCTCTATAACGTAACCTTTTTTTATTTTTCTTTTTAATATTGACCATTTGATAAACTTTTATTTTGGTTTTTTAATGAATTCTGCAATAGTTATTAATTTCATAATACAAATAAATTATAAAATTAATCATCGTAAAATTTATCAGTGTTTTGAAACAAAACTAAAATGTGAGGGAGAAAAATACGAAACCATAATATTTGGAGAAAATAGTTTAATATGTATAATTGTAAATTCTAATTTAGTTTTTTAATTTGAATATAATGAATAACGTGCTATTTATTCGAATTTTATTCAAAAAATAATATATACGGTTTTAAAAACATAAATATTAAACAAAAAGTTATTTTCAACAAAGACAATAAATATTTAAATTTTGTTTCTAGCGTGTTATAGATTTAAATTTTATAAGAGAGTAAGCGTATCGTAATTAGAATGTAAAAAAATTGAGTTGAGTAAAATATATTATTTTTGCAAATTCATTTAAATGATTTTCAAGACGAGTTATTAATTGAATTGAGTTGCAGCGAGCTTTAAATAAACAAATAAGAGTTAAGTTTTAGTAATTTTACACTTTCAAATTCATCTTATATATTTCTACTAATTGAATCAAAAGAAATAAATTATTTAAACTTCGTTTATTGAGTTTAAAAATTTGAGCTCATATGAACTTCTATCAATTAATTTTTTTAATAATTAATGAGTCGTTTAAGTTATTTTTTTAGCCGCAAATATAATCGCTACACACAGAAATAACAAAATATTAGTTAGTACCAAATGAATTTTGATTTCGTCTAAATATCTTCTATTAGTATATATATACATATTGCATTTTAATATTTAAAATAAAATACATGTCTTTTCATATTTCTCCCATTTATATGGAAGCTAGTGGTGCTGGTGGATGACTATGATCATAACATTTGTAACATTTATTCTTCAATACCAACACCTCACTACTATACCATGTTCATGCACATTACTATTCATTTATCACACTTTCTGTTACATTATTGTCCACTAATTCACATTAAAATAGTGGATGTTGTTTACACCTGCTAAACAAAGCATAACTCTATTTATTTTGACACACACATATACACAAATACTATATGCAATTATAACAGAGATTTATATTAGTTGTTAGAAAGTGTTGTTTTTTTGTGGAGTTTTGAACTCTACTACTTTTCCAGAGTGGTTAGAGTTGTATGACATTGTCGGGATGATGTTTCCTGGAGGAGATAAATCAAAAGTGATATTGTTAGATTCGTGAAAAGTTTGTTGCAGTGGACTTAAATTTTCTTAAAGAGAGCGAATATATACGCTTCAAGGAAGATATCTATTTTGTCTTTTTAACTGTAATTGCTGTTTCTACAACATATTATAATATTTGATATAAGTACACAAAAAAAATTTATAATTTAAAGAATTATGTTTAATAGTTTTAATTTTATTTTCGTCCAATAAATTAATTAATTTATTAGTCAAAATTAACAGATTTTGTATATCGCCGTTACGGTATATGTTTTTTCTCGTTTAACAGCCCAACCGCAGTAACAGTCCCAAATTTCCTGCCCTTGCCGGCTTTTTGACCGCTATTAAATGAGTTCGAAGTGTTCATCCCACAGCAATCCCATTTTCAGATCACACCCAATGGCTTCTCTCCTCGTCGCGCCTCCCTTCAATTTCGCATTTCGATCTGTGGTCTTTTTGGTAATTATCTGGATTGGATTGTTTTGCATCGTAGAGATCAGTGCTGGTGGGGATGTAGGAGAAGTGTTGGGAAAGGGAGGGCATAAACAGAGAGAGTTTGACTACTTCAAGCTGTCTCTCCAATGGCCGGGTACCGTATGCCACAGAACTCGCCATTGTTGTTCCTCCAATGGCTGCTGTCGAGGGTACTCTTATTGGTCTTGTTATTTCCGCTGAAAAATTTGCTATTTTGTTGGTGAAGTTTCTCCAACCACTTTTCTATTTTACCTATTTAATGAAAAGAGCAAAGTAGTTTAATCTGTTGATGGATGTGGATGAATTTAGATGAAGGTTATGATTAATTTTTGGGTGGTGGATGGTTTGTGGAAGTCTCGCGAACTGTTAACATTTTTGGTAGTGCGAGAGCCTGGTTCTGTATCTTGGTTCTGTAATTTGTGAAGGTGGATTCTGAAGAGGGGAAGTTAGCTGATTTAGTATTTAATAACTTCATGGATATCTGAGTTAGTAAAGTTGGCTGAACTGATCTCACATAAACACATCAGTATCACAGTGAAAATCCACTTTGCTCTATTATTTTTACTAATTTCTGCTGTTCCCATTGACCTTATAATTTTATATCTAAAACCGAAGAAGGTTCTATTTTGATTTGCTTTGCCATGCCATCTTAAATGTTTGGATCCAGCATAATAATGCCAAGCCGTATTCATATGTCAAAGCAAAGTAAAAACGATGAGTGTTCTCTGGTAATTGTTAAAAGTGGCTGTACAAAGGGTTTCCTTTTCCTAGATTTGTTTATTAAGTTAAAGTATCTAATGCGTGTGAAATTTGTATTATAGTGGAAGAGCGAGACTCATGAATGGAGGTTCATTTGCCAGATGATTGGAAACATGTGCAGTTTGTGTGATTTTGTGAATTGCTATGAGATGAGTCTTAGAGAGTTAGACCCCATAGCAATGCAACCAATGATGTTTAAAGTTCTTGATGTTGGACGTCTGTGGTTTGCTAGTTACCTGCATATTATATGATTTACACTCACATGTTTCTTGTATGTGTTTTGTGTGGATGTACTGAATATTTCAAAGATTACTGAACTTACAAAGACATGAACTGTTTGGAGCAGGCTTAGTTGAGCCTATTCTTAATTGCCTGCATTCCCTTGGCGTGATTTATTTCTTCGTGCTACTTTAAGCATTTCTTTAGTATTCTTTTGTTTTGTCTAGATAACTGCATAGTAATGCTGTATGGAACTTACTTTTGCTTCCGTTTTGTTCCAGCTCAAATGCGCCGACAGGGTTTACAATACGTAAGTCCATTTTTTGACATTATTGAAATTGAAATTAGGATAGGCGTATGAACTTTGTGGCAATTTGGAATTTAAGTTATGCATGCCTTTGTTGTTTAATTTTTTTTGTTAAATTGTAGGAATGAAGATAGGTACAAATTTATACCTCAAATAAGATGCAGATAAATATAATGTTGAATAGAGTTTTATTAGCTTTTCTGATTAACTTGCAATGTCCACTTGATGTTTGTTTCTTTGCAGATGGACTTTGGCCAGATTATAATGATGGAACTTGGCCTGCATGTTGCAATGGTAAAAGATTCGATGTTAAAGAGGTATAAGTTTCGTCGGTCTTTTAGTCTATGTACACATATGGAGATGCTTTAGATTCCAGGACATATGTACATATTCCCAAGCTTAAATCTGAGTAAGTTGTTGTGCCGTTTGAATATGCACTTGTTACCGCCTTATATTGGGTTTTGCATATATCACTTGGTTTGAGAGCCCTCTTTGGTGAAGACATGAAGCTACTTACAGGGTGCTACTAAGCACATTGGTGGATAACTTTGAACTGAGGTCACTAATAGTATTCAGATGTCGAGACAATCATTTTTCCTGTAATGGAGAAGATGTTAGTTTCCTACTTAGTGCACCTTGATATGTCTTGATTAAATATACCAAGTAGGATGACGGCCCTAGAAGCTTATATAGAGAAAAAAATAAGTAAAATCAAAATGTTAATGTAGCATGTGCGTATGAATCGTTTGCGCATATTCATGATCTTGAGTTATCACGGCAAGATCCTGTGAAAGAAATTTGATCCTGTTTGTCCGATTAGTTTAGTTATATAGATTGATAGTCAGCAAGGAAAGTTGAAGCTTAGGTTTTTTGATTGTGATACTACCTCTATCAACATCTGATACCGAAGAGCAGTGTTGTTTCCTTCTTTTATTTCTATCTCATACGCTAGAGCAGTGCTCATTGCCTTCTTTTTTCCCGAAGGATTTTGTCCATGGGGAACAAGGCGATTGTTTACCTAATTCCTAAATTCTATGTAACATGCTACTTAATCACAGTCATTCTCTAGGAAGATTTACCTTTTAAAAGCATAGGTTTTTTTTTTTATCTTGGCAACAACTGCATACTTTTTTAATTCTTATAATTATGAAAACTGCAGATCTCGACATTGCTTGGTGCCTTGAACAAGTTCTGGCCATCGTTAAGCTGCAGTTCTCCATCAAACTGCCATGGTGGAAAAGGATTATTTTGGGAACATGAGGTTTGTTAGTTCTTGGCTTTGCTTCAGAATTTGTAATGATACTACATGGAACTAATAATTACTCCTTTGTTTCTGTCATGTTTGGACTGCGGAACATCTGGAAACAGTGGGGTAAACATCTTCTTGAAGTGTTAATTCTCCTTTGACTTTATCATTTCTTTTGCTATCTGATGTGTACAGCTTATCATATGTATATTTTGATGTCAGTGGAAACTGAGTTGCTGAATGTACTTATGTGCTCCTGATGATGTTTACTGCATGATATGTGGCAATTTGAGTTGTGAATTTATTGTTGATCATTTGATTTTCTTTTGCATGTCTAACCGGACCTCCACTCAGTTCCCTGTAGCGTTACTAGATGATACTATTGGAACGTGGTTGATCTCGTAAATCTTTATCATAATATTATGCTATATCCATCTCAACCTTTCATTCTTTCTTTCCCCATAATCTGACCTCCAAAAGCCTCGAGCCCGATGGTTGGAAACAAGAAATAACAAGACACCAGGCTGTGACATAAATGAGGAAGAATGGAAGATGCATAAAATTTATTCACATTGCGGTCTAGCATGCTTTACTCTCTCTGTAGGCTGATGTGTTTGTCTGTCTAACTAGGAAGTGGAGTACACTTAAACCACACACAATCATCACATTGAGCCCTGGGTCTTTTTTGATATAGCTCAAGATGTCAGAGTATGGCATACTTGAAAATATTTGTGAATTACATACTTCATATGCTTCATCTGTCCAGTAACATGATAATATAAAGACATAGAATTGGTAATCTGGTCCTAGGGAGCTAGTCTAAGTCTAAATCAATTGTCCCAACATCAGGTATTAATGTGAGATGTAGCTTGATTTTAACTTTTCAAGCAGTGATTTCATATAGACATGTGTTAGCAGTACTTTTGTCATAGAAATATATAATGAATTTGAAATATCATAATGTGTTGCAAAAAGAATTTCATCAAGTGTAGAAGAAGCTAAGACTTCTCACTATTTTCTTTATTCTGCAGAAAAGCATGGAACTTGTGCCTCTTCAGTTGTAGGAGATGAATACAAGTACTTCTTGACGACACTTAATATTTATTTCAAATATAACATAACGGTAAGAGCACTTTTCCATTAAATTTTTTGCTGTTCATTAAATAGTTGTATGTCCTCATGCAGGTTTGTTGTATATGCTCACGAGTATCTGATCTCTTGCATTGGTCATCTCAAATGTCAACTAGGGCTCTAATCAAATAGGAACCTACTGTTGGAAACGTAAAATAGCTACAATTTTGGTTATCAAATAGGCTTTTGAGACACAATATCCTCTATGATGTGATCACATAGCTTAGGGATGGTGAGCCTCCTATTACTGAAGAAATGTCTTCAAGTGTTCTGACAGGTTCTGTTCCTGTCCTCATGTTGTTTCCAACAGTAAAGGAGCTTCCACATCGATGATAGGCACTATAAAGGAATTAAAATGTAGCATGTGCCAAAGACTGGAGAAACCCACTCCATGGTTTTACTTCTTTTGTCCCCACAAAGTGTCATCACCCCCAACCGACACCCCGATGCAAAGAATTAACATGGAGGACCTGTTAAAGATTGGAAAGGTTCGATTCATCATTTTAACTATCTTGGTCCTTCCCTCCGCCTTCGGCTCATACTTCTTTAGGAGCTCTGGTCCCCGGCAAAATATAAAAAACACGTGTTCTTTTGGATATGTTATTACAAAATAATAATTAAAGAAAAGCATACCCCACTCTTTGGCATAATTGAACAGAAGTCAAATATATTATCTAGATATAGATGTGGAGAAAGGTAGGTGGAGTCTAATACAATCTTTGCCTTAACTGGGGCCTTCCATCTCTCAGGGAACGGAGCAACGAACTAGGCTTTCCTGACAATTACAGATTACTCATACTGGAACTGAGACATGACCTGCACTGAATAAGCAAAATGAGTTTTTGGTCATGTTAGTCAAGTTGACTGATGCTTCCTATGACCCCTCCTGGTTTGCTGTAATCAATATAGTGTACAGGGGCAAAAGGCCTTACCTCCACGGAATCAAACACAAAATCATTCATACTAATTTTATCTCCATGGAACAGAAGCCTGTATGACTTGAAAATAACATTGCGACTATATCTGATGGCACCATAGCTTAGCAGATGTCTCTTCTCTTCCTGGCTATATCATTGTTCTTTTATGTTTTCCACTGCTTGATTTATATATTTATTATGTCATGCAGGAAGTTCTCAGAGAAGCTGGATATGTAGCATCTAACTCGGAAAAATATCCTTTAGGAGGCATTATTTCAGCCATTCAAAATGCTTTCCATACAACTCCAGAATTGGAATGCTCAGGTGATGCTGTTGAGGAACTTCGGTTATGCTTCGATAAGAATTTTAAGGTCAGTTATTCTGGTATTATTTTGTAAGGATTTCTATGGTGACTCGTATAAGGATGATACAACTTGCAGGGCTTTGTATTGATATTTGTAGATGGAAGAATGCCTGAAAAATTTTGTGTTCGTCATTTATGCTTGTATTAGCATCTCAATCTACCTTTTGCCTGTTTCTCCTTTTGAGTAACTTAAGCCCTGTTCTGAAAAGAGATGTTTTGGCAGCCTCGAGATTGTGCAGTTGATTCCAACACCGAAAGCGGCATTGTTACTTCAAAAAAATCGTGCCCCAGATATGTGAGCTTGCCAGATTATGTTTCACTGAGTGAGTTCTGTTTTCTCCACACCACAATTGGTAGCTGTTATAATAGATTCTTTTTAAATTCATTGCCCATTAGGTATCTCTGAAGTTCCTTTTCATTTTGTAAATCAGCAACATCATTTTTCCCTACAAGCTTCTTAACGTTTAATTATGACAATGATAAGTCAACAATGTTCACAAATACAGCCCCAACCCCTCGCCCCTGCTTTCCATTCATCGTCTTTCATCTTGACTGACAGGCCTTGGCCTGCAATGACCTTAGAAACAAAATGCTGTTAGTTTGTTTGTCCATCTCATCTCACAAAGTATTTTACCAACTCCATATTTGCTTTCAATTTACTTGAGATTGTGTGAATATAAGATATAGATTGCAATTCTGTTTGATACTACTATATATGTGCATGATCTGAACCTTAATTCTGATTGCAGACGTTGGGAAGAATGACGCTGAAGTTTCACAAGCTACAGTACATTCTTCCATTTGAATGGTGCTGTCCGACAACAGACCCTAGTTTGCTTGTTATGCTTATCAGCTAATCATGCCAGTGCGTTCATATGTATTGGTCATAAATGAAAATGCTTCATGTTGTAAGCTTTTAGTGAAATGTGATTTTTCTGGTAATAATACCATTCATAGTCTCCAGCAACTGTAAACCAGAAAGAGAAGCATGTCTAAAAGTCCTTGTACGGTTGCCACCACCAACCCCCTTACTCTCTTTTGTACAGTCTTTAAAATGTATTCTACGGAGGAGTGACGACGTTTCATGTTGTATGAACAATGGAAACAGGGCACTGTGTATTTGAACTCGCAACATATCCATCGCTGCTTTTGTTTCAGTTCCATTTGTATCATATCAAATATGACGTTTGGATCAGTTGAAACAATGCTGATGAAGGTGAAAGGAAATTAGAAGCTATAACCGGTCCAATTTGAGTTGAGTTTTTGAAAATTTCAACGCTCAAGCTCAAATATTTATATCGAAAAATTTGATGGGTCTGAGTTTAAAAATTTAGACTTTAATTTACATTATTTTAATAATAATTCATATATTGATGGAATTTAAACTCGCGACTTTAAAATTATGTCAGTGACTACAAATTTAAGTACACTAAAAAAAGGAAAGTATATGTAATGAGGGCAAGATTATGATTTTGTTAAGTACAAATAAAAGTGGAGTGGAATTAGTAAAAAAGTAGAACACCAAAATCACAATAATCCATATAATAATTATGGACAGATTACGTTAATTGTGTGATTAGTGATTAGAGTCATCAACCACTATTGTTGATTAACCACCTGAATCTGAATGCAACAACATTATAATTAATTACAATAACTTAAATTATTGCCCTCTTAATCCAATCCAACGGCCACCTAAAATGATAAGATTAAGGTCTTACGATTACAAATTCCAATTAATTTGAGTTCGACTGATCTAAGTATTAACTTATTTCTGTAGATGTTTATTATTATTAATTTTGTTGAAACATGAATTTAAATTTAAATTTATTGATATACTTAAAACCTTTGATATTTTAATGTAAGGAACAACATAATAAGGTGCATCTACTGAGAAAATCCAACTGCTTTATAACTCTTTTCCAATTGAAGATGACATGCGAAAACTAATAAAAAACAGAGTTGTAAATAAATTGAATTGAGTCTAACATATCCAATTTGAAGAATTAATTGTATTTGAGTTCTATTTGTTTATTGATTTAATAGAGTTCAAACCATCATTATTTGAATCAAATGTACTATCCAAGCTCGACTAGTTCGACACTTTCAGATTTATTTTCACCCTAATCGAATCGACCTCCAACTCTACTTGTAAGCTTATTGAACGTCTGAATATTTTAAGTTTGGTTTGTTAAATTTGATAAAATCAAACTCAAACGAGCATTTCTCGATGAGTTTCAATTAAAATATAAAATAATTTTAAGTTATAAGTTTTAATACGTAATTGATTATTATAATTATTAATTATATATTTGGTGATGTAGCAAAGATAATTTTTTTTAATAAAAAGAAATTTAATCTAGAAGATAACTCATTCCATTTCCTAAGCCAAATATTAAAGAAAATAAAATTGAAACGAATGGAGTATCCTGTCTGCCAATTGCATTAACTTTCATTACACACTTCGTTTTCAAATCTTTCATACCAAAATTATTGAAGCTGACTCATTAATTCTCTCCATTTTCTTTTTATTTAAATTTATATGCTAATTAATCCCGCAATTAATTAGTCGGATTAAATCAATACATCATTTTCACTTTATTGCCAATAATTTGCTTCCCATAATTTTGAATTTTTTACATTGAAATTAAAAGAATTAATATGAATATATATATATTTAATTTTTACGTACGAGTCACGATCAATTTTCAATACGTGAAATACATTGTGTTTGATATTTTAAACCTTCTCAACAAATCAATTCAAATTCTAGACAGAAAGAATGTTCGTTAAAAGGTGTAAGATGAGTTGAGCTGCTAGCTGAAAACTTGTTCGCCTTTTTATTTTAATTTTCGTACCAAAACCGTATTCGAGATTCAAAAAAATCTAAATAAATAATTACTAAATATTTTTAAATGTCAACGACTTCCTTAATCATTTCACGCAATAAGATCCGACGTTGAAAGCGAAATTGAGACTCCATGACTATGGGATCAAATTTTACTAAAGCATGTGCGTTAATCAACTTTAATACTAGTTGTTTTTTAGTCATTATTGATTAGTTATAAATATTTAATATTTAATATTAATATATTAATTTTTAATAATTAAAATTTATAATATAGTTATAATCAGTTAATTCAAAAAAGAAAAAACAACTTAATTGCAATTTCAAGGACAATACATGCAAGGTTTGGGGCATGCAATATAAAAATCGTCACTCGTGGAAGTAGCACTATTAAGTATTATATTAATAATGTAATTATTTTAAAGGAAAGCAACTTTTAGGTGGTAATAATGGCACAATTATTGGGAAATGGTGCAACTCCAACTCAAAATCCCCCTTATTTATTTATTTATATTTTTGTCAAATTGGTGACAATATTTCCACTCAAACTATATATATATACATTTTCCTAACCCAATCCAATTTGGTTCATCTTGTCCTATCTATCAATATTCTTCTCAACTTTTTTTTTTCATTAATTAATAACATATTATGTTGCTTTATTTATTTATTTGTAAATATCCACACCATTTTTTCCATCGTTGTATGCTGTTAAGTTCGATAATAATTCAAATAATTTGAACAATGATGTGTCGCTTCGACTCGGACTATTGACGACCCTATCAGCATATTGCCCCAACAGGCAATATCTGTACTATATTGTTAAGGGTGGATGGTGCTGTAGAGTAACTATTTCTGTATGCATTATGTGTATGGACTGAATTAACCGTATTTGAAAAAATAAATGATAATGGGATGCTTTTCTTTTTTTTTGTTCTTTTTCCTCTCTGTTATATGTACTTTTTTTCTCCATAAATTTCAGTAGAAATATATGGCATCGAATTCATGATAACTATCATATTTATTTATTTTATTTTAAAGGAAAATCACAATACGATATATATCATAAAACTTTTATTTATCGTATCTGATCAATTTTCTGCTCTTTTATTGCATATGCATCGAATGTGTCAGGCCCACTAATCAGTATGAATTAATGGAAACATGTTAGGAATATTAACTAATTAATTGATTAATTAATATTATCACTTTTTATTTCTTTAATATGATATGATCATCAATATTTTATTTAATCCTTAAGTAGCTTTTTGGGGAAAACTTTTCCAACTCTTTTTGCAACACTTGTAGTACTTCAAATTTTTCACAAGTCATTTTCTTTTCAAAAACACACACACACACACACACACACAAACATACAAACACACACATACATTAATTGCACCATAAGATAAACTTCAAAATTTAAAGTTGTACTATAGTCTATGATGTTAGGTTAACCCTAACCCTAACCCTATATTATTTATCTGCATTCGAAAAGACAGTAATATTTTAGTGAGATAACACCAAAATTAGTGAGATAAGCCGCCATTATGGTGTTAAAAGGGAGATTTTGCGAGATCTTTTCGTTCAAACGAACCTTCCCGAGATGAAAAGTTATGCTTAATTATTTAACTACATTCACTTAATCATTTTTCTTTCTAAATTATAAGTTAATAGACGAGTTTTTAACTATCGATTTTGTAAGTAGACGAAGATCAAATGGGCTTTTCCATGCTTCCAAAGATATGATCAGGCGAAATAATTGAGTCGAAAATATTATTTAATCATCCATAAATTAAGTGTTCCAAGTGCTCATGGGCACTTCATTTAATCATAAATGATATACGATTCTTGAAATTTGCTCGAACCCATAATAATTATCAAGAGTTGAGGTCAATTAAACTCTATTATATCGAGAAAAATCGCAGAATAACATATTTCACGCTTTATTTTATTTTATTTTAATAGTAGTTCTTGAATATTTGATATTACTACTTGATATATTAATTATTATAATTAAAATTTATAATGTAATAATAATAGATTAAAAAAATAAAACAAAGAGAAAAGGATATATGGAGTGCAAACAACATAAATTAGGTAGAATAGAAAATGGTGGCATCATCCCAAAATTAAATTTATGTAGCATGTCTTGCCCAAAAACTTTATGATAGAAAAAAAAAAAAAAAGTCTTGAAAGCAAAATAAATACATAAATAAAAATAAAAGGAGGGTATTTCCATTGAAGGGCAGCTGGAAATCTTGTTTCTTCCTAAGTTTGGTTGGTTGTATTAATTTTGATCGCACTAACTAAACTTTTTGGCCTACCAAACTCATCATTAAATAAATATCATAAAATTAAATGAATATATTTACATATATTAATTAAAATATTTATTCAGATTTAGAATAATCATAACAGATATTCTGATGAAACCCACGTTACGTATAAAAATACCCGTAATTGTAAAATGTATTTTTTTGTGAAAATTCGTTCGAATATTATCCAACTTGATTACTGTAATTCCATCAATACAAGTCAACGCTCTGTGGTCTTAAAATACACCTACATAAGGTGAGAAACTACACATTATCAGTGAGGTTTGGTGAAATACTTGAGTGTCAGATTGTCGTGTTTGTGAGGTATGATAAAATAACTCTACCATTGCACAGACACGCAGTGAATGGGGAATTTTGACGTCGCATCAAAGTCGTGCATGCGGAAGAAACAATGGGTGGGGGGTGGCTGCTTTTGTTGATATCATTGCATGATATGAGGAGAACACGCTTTTAACACAACATAAAGAATCATCATATCCCCAACTCCAAAAAGCTTAAAAACGCATCGCCTTTTTTCAATTCAAGTCATGGGGGCCAATTTGGAGAGCAACTTAATTATCTATACGGCAGCATTCAAGCCATTTAAAAATAAGAAATTATACTTATATTCTTTTTGAAAATTCACATCTTACACTTAATCTTTTTTTTTTATTTTTATTTGAACGAAAAATATTGATATTAGCAAAGAAAAAACTGTATAATTTTTTGCTAATGTCAGTATTTTTCATGTAAACCTTAATAAAATGGGGTCATGTGTAAATAATTTTTTTTGGAGGGGTACAAGTGTAATTTTTTATTTTTTCAAAAGAAAGTATAATTTTATATTTTAAAAAAAAGATTTAGTATAATTAATTAAAAAAATTATCTCCGAGTTTTGTAAAAAAAAAAAACACAAATAAATAAATAAAATTATAAACTTCATTGTCATCTATCTCTTTTTTGAATCATGAATTCTTCGGTTATGGTCAAACGGATGAAATTACTTGTTTGACAAACTGTGAATCCCTATTTATACTTCATTCTTCCAAGGGGGTTTCGTGATTTCTGTCCTTCTTTATTGAGTTATATTCAAACGGATGAAAATAATGTTGGCATCTGCCGCTATATATCAAATTTTAATCCAAATCGAATTTGATTATAACGAAATCAACTGTACAACAAAAATACTATACTTATTATGTAATTGATGTACAGTTCACGAAAAATGACGAATCACATTTACTTGTGGCATGATAGAATTGATTCGATTAGATTTGGTTTGAGTAATAATTTTCCAATACAGTCCTCACATTCATTCCAAGATAGATATAACAAATATTCTCATTGTAAGAGGTATCTGTTAAATAATTATTAATTTTAAAAAAATATGTATAATTTTTAAATAATATATAATTATGATATATTTTAAAGAAGCCTATTAAAATTTATAGATCGATTAAATCAAGGTGGAATGAGAAATTTGTTGCTTGTATTCTCCTAGTATTCTGGTCCAAATGGTACAACCTTTGGAGAAACAATTTGCACAGAGTTCAATTATTAAGTGTGTGTGTGTGTGACCACACTCATCATCACTCCCCTCCAATCACAAACCCTCTCTTTTTTCTTTTTTCTTTTTTTTTTAATTATAAATAATTTTTCCTCATCGCAAAGCAGAGCAAAAATTGAATTATTCGGACAAAATAAAATTTAAAATAAAAAATTAAATCCGAATTGATCCATGCAAGATATAGGACATAATAATGACTGTTGATTTGGTCTGAACTAATTAAACTGAAAATAGCATTAAAAAATGAAAATAATTGGGGAGGGGCAAAATTAGGGCAGGAAATGTGAGGACAGGTCCCCTCCATATCAGCTGTCATGCATTTTCATGTCTCATTTCCCGACAAATAAATTCGTCACGGACGACGACGTTCTGTTCTCAATTTGAAATTACATGAAATTTCTATCCGCCATACTATAATTGTATGTACTTTATTTTCCTTCAAATCATACATAAATTATATAATATATATATATATATATCTCGCATTAGATATTTGATTAGTTTTAGTAATATCGAACTCATACTCAATCTCAATCAAACTATCATCTAAATAATTTTTAGTAATAAATTGTGATAATAGGAAATAATGTCTGTGCGTACATATATTTTATAAATAAAATCTTATTAAAATATATATTATAATTAAATAAACGGTATTATTGTTGCGTAACAATATTTGTCCATATAAAATGATAAATTCGTAAAGTTTGTATAAATATTTGATATTACATTGGTACATATTTAAATTCAAAACCTTTTAATAGTTTCGATCAGTTATTTAATTTTCTTATTTCATTTCACTAATAAATAAAATAATTTTTTTCGGTAAAGGTAAATTGCATAAATAGACAAAAAGAGAAATACAACAACACGGTTCAAGCAATCGAGTCTCCGTCAAATCAAGGGATCCTCCAAAGTCGGTAAAGAACATATGTACTAACTGTTGAGGGGAGGGTATGACTAAGTATGACATATTTAATTTTCTCAACTACACTCCTAGCAACTGTATCATATGTACGGCTAATATGACTTTTTTAGGTTTACAAAATCTTGCAGAATGGAATTTATTTTAAGACTATTAAATAGCAAAAAGTAGTTTTTTTTTTTTTAACCTAAAGTTAATTGAGATAATAGTACATATATATGATGGTGTCTTCTCACATATGATTACCCTTAATCATCATAATTCCTATATATAAGAAAATATGGTTGACCCCTTTATAATTACTTTTTCTCATTCACACTTTATCATAAGTGTCAAAATAGCCACAATATATACTCAAAAGTTAAATATAATGCTAATAAAATTTCATTCATACACTACTATTATCAGATCGAGCGCATGTTGTTGTGCTAAAAGTTAAAGTAAATTACAACAACCTCTTAGATTTGGCATAATTATGAAAACCCTCTTGTTGTTTGAAAAATTACAAATATCCCCCTCATGTTTGATGAAATTATGTAATCATTGGATGGAGGTATTGAATTGTCAACTTTGACCTTACTGTACCTTTTTATTTTTTTTTAAATTTAAAACTTACAAATTTAAATAAAAAAATCCTAAAAAGTCATCGGAAAAACGGATTGAAAAAAGATGCAGTTTCCACTATTCAGAAAGTCAATTAGAATTTTTTTTTTGGTTAAATATTTGGGACGTAGTTTTTAATGGATGTTACAACGTTGAAAATTTTAGATGATTTGAATCAAAAATTCTGATGGGAGTGGGTCAGAAAATCCATCAAATATAAATATTTTGAGACAATTACAACGACTATATTATAATGGCTTAGTATCGCTCCTAAAGTTAACAACTAGAAATATGGTTCCAAGAACAATCGCAAATTTCATGAGAATACCTTTCAGCGGCTATATTACAACAATTATATTATAACGGCTTAGCGTCGTTCCTAAATTTAAAAGCCGTCACAATTGCATTTTGGGATTATTACGACACATGTCCACAACACTATAAAAAAACACACATCCCTGTTGCTAACTTTTGATTTTCTTTCAGACACAAAAACAAAAACAAAAAATATGTGTAGTGTTTGTAAGTAAAAAGAATGTCTGCCAACAGCTTGCGGCTAATGCTCGTTTTGTTTGCTAATGGGAAATCAGCTGTTAGCAGATGCCGTTGCTTTTACTCTACTTTTATGCAAACTATTGAGTAGATTAAACCTAATTTTTTAGGGTTTATTTATTTTTATGTTATAAAAAATTGTAATTATTTGTAAAAAAAAAAACACACACAATTTTTTTAATTGTTTGACCCCTTTTTCAATAATTACTTTTGAGATTAAATTCCATCGAACTTATATTTTATCGAGAACTACAGTTTAATTTGTAACTTTTAATCCCACCAAAATTAATTTTTATCTAGTTACCTATTTGCCCATTAAATAAATTCTAAATTCCTTTATTAATATTAAAAAAATGAGGTCAATTTTGGAATTGAGCTACAAACTGCAATCGCGTAATCAATCATGAGTCTGAACGTTATAATCACATTTTAAAAACAATCACTCCAAAATCAATTATTTTATAATGAATTAGGGATGATTATAATTCCCTCCCCTGAGGTTTGATATAATCACACTTAGACCCTCTATGGTTTGGGAATTACACCTAATACCCTTGAAGTTTACTTCCATCTAATAAATAAGTCCCTTCGTTAGTCACAATTCACTAATTTGTTGATATTAACAAAAAAACTTGATGAGAATTGATGTTTACCCTCATTAACTAATTACTGACTTATTGTAGGTCAAACAATTTTTCTGGGACTAAACTACCCTAATAACAGTGAAGATATACCTCATCACATGCATTAACGCATGAAGACATATGATGGTAATTTGGTCATAAAAAAATTTATTTGATCTGTATAAGTCAATAATAAGTCATTCAAGGGTTACTATATAGATTTTTTTTTTTATTAATATCAGTGAATTCGGTGAACTTTGACTAACGAAATAACTTATTTGTTAAATGAAAGTAAAATTTAGAAGTGCTAGATGTAATTTCTCAAATTACAAAAAGTTTACGTATAATTACACAAAATCCCAAGGGGAGAATATTATTTTCCCCCATAATTTCCAAGAAAAGTATAATAGGCACTTGTGGTAATGAGAAAATGCTACTAAAAAGAACAAAAAAGAAAAAAAATAAAAAATAAAAGAAGAAGTGACAAAAGAATTGTGTTGGATCAATTAATTAATTAGTGAAGCTTTTTAATTATCAATATGCTAATCTTGTTGGACTTATAGAGCCAGCAACTCTATCTTTCTTTTATTTTTATTTTTATTTAAAAAATATTATTTTCCAATTCTTTATGAGTCAATTATTAATGTTGCTTATCAACATTTTTGTTTTTAAGCTATAAAATGGATATTTATTTCAATTATATGTATTTCTCATCATTCTCCCTCTAAATCAACTGTGCCCCTCTTTAAATTTATATTATTAACACCATAATTTATTTTTATGAAATTGAAAATGAGATGTAATATCAATTTATAATATAAACAGATTAGAGATATGGTCCATAGTTTCGACTATTTGTAATCACTTAAAATAAGTATTTATTAACTTACTGTTGAAATAAATAGTACTTTTAACTTACTGTTTCTGAATTACTTGAATTAAATTGATTTAAAAAAACAAAATATTAAGTAATTTTTTTTTACCTATTTTTATAAATACTGAGTTGTTTTTCAAACATCACACCCATTTTATTTTTCTGGCAACACCAATTTTCATAATTTCTTTTATTTTCACTACTAGAGTAGAAGCTACGAACTTAAATCAATTATATAGCAAGTATAATATATTTATTGTGTAATTAATATACAGTTAAAAAAATAATTAATTATATAATAATATATTATATTTACTTTATTATTAATTTGTGTGATGTAAATATGATATGTGTGGAAGGAAAAGATGGTGAATACAAGGGTAGAATAGAGGGTATGAAGAATGGTTTGATGAAAACCGAGGAAAAGACAAACAAATACAGTGTGCTGTGCTCAAAAGACAACTCCACCACCATTTCCTTCTCAGCTCACATCAATTCACTCGCCCCATATTTACAACTGTTTTTCACCTCAACTCAAAGTCCATAGCTGAAAAAAGGGAAGCAAAGCAAACCCCATCACTCCACTCAATTATTTCTCTCTGCATCTCCCCCCACCCCACCCCGCCTTTTCCCCTCTTCACATCCCAAAACCCAAACCACATAAATCCCCCCATACCCACATCCCTTCCCTCTCAAAAAGTTCAACTCACCATATACTCCATTTCTTCCTTCCCACTCCGCCCCAATAATGTTTATATTCGCCTTTCTCCTACTCCTTTCGCCCTCCCAACTCGCTTTTTCCTTCACTGTAACCACCACCTCCGCCGGCCATGCAATCCCATTTCCCGCCTTCGAGCACCTCAACGTCAAAGACTCCATCGCCGCCGCAACCCACCTCCGCCCCCCCGCTTCCGCCACCACAACCCAATACACCGATGATAATGAGGTTATCCAGAAGCCCCTCACCAGTAACTCCACTGTTAAGCTTCATTTAGTCCACAGAGATAAACTTGCGTTTTCGTGGCACAATGATCATCGCCGCCGCTTCGAGGCCCGAATGAAAAGGGATGCCCGGAGGGTCGCCGGCTTGATCCGCCGCCTCTCCGGAGGCGCTACGGCCGCCTACGAGGTGGCGGATTTTGGGGCGGAGGTGGTTTCGGGTATGGACCAGGGCAGTGGTGAGTACTTCGTGAGGATTGGGGTGGGCAGCCCGGCCCGAAGCCAGTACATGGTGATTGATTCGGGTAGTGATATTGTGTGGGTACAATGCCAACCCTGTAGCCAGTGTTACCACCAGTCCGACCCGGTGTTCGACCCGGCTGAATCCGCCTCCTTCTCCGGAGTTTCATGCAGCTCCTCTGTCTGCGAACGGGTCGAGAATTCGGGTTGTCATGCGGGTCGGTGCAAGTACGAGGTCTCGTATGGAGACGGGTCGTACACCAAAGGGACCTTGGCCTTGGAAACACTCACAATCGGGCACACGGTGGTCCAAAACGTCGCTATTGGATGCGGGCATATGAATCGGGGCATGTTCATTGGGGCGGCCGGGTTGTTGGGTCTCGGAGGAGGGTCCATGTCGCTCGTGGGGCAGTTGGGCGGGCAAGCGGGTGAGGCATTCAGTTACTGTTTAGTGAGCCGGGGCACGGGCTCATTCGGGTCGTTGGAATTCGGGCGCTCCGTACTGCCGGTTGGCGCAGCATGGGTCCCGCTGCTCCGAAACCCACGGGCCCAGAGTTTTTACTATATCGGGTTATCGGGTCTAGGAGTCGGAGGAACACGGGTGCCTATATCTGAAGACACTTTCCGACTAACCGAATACGGCGAGGGAGGGGTGGTGATGGATACGGGCACGGCGGTAACGCGGCTGCCGACGGCCGCATACGTTGCATTCCGCGACACGTTCATGGCGGAGACCGCCAACCTCCCTCGTGCACCCGGAGTTTCAATATTCGATACGTGTTACGACTTAAATGGGTTCGTAACAGTTCGGGTACCAACCGTATCGTTCTTCTTGTCGGGCGGGCCGATCCTGACCCTTCCGGCTCGGAACTTTCTAATTCCGGTGGATGAGAGGGGCACATTCTGCTTTGCGTTCGCCCCATCTCCATCGGGTCTTTCTATAATAGGAAACATTCAACAAGAAGGCATCCAAATCTCTTTCGATTGGTCAAGTGGATACGTTGGGTTCGGGCCAAATGTTTGTTGATGATGACCCATTAGTGAAATTTTGGTGGTCTAAATTGTATAATACTACTTTTTTTCTTTCTGGGTTAGTATATCTTGTATTTAAATTAATTATATATATATATATATTAAGAGTGGTGTGGGGAAGTCTCCTAGGTGTGATTTTGTCCTCGTGGGGGGAATAAGGATGTAATAAAAGTATATTACATTAGTAATGAACTTGAGTTTACTAGGTATAAATTAAGGAAGGAAAGCGAGTGTGAAAAGGGGCATTAGCAATATGTAATGAGAGTCAAAACCCAAAATACCCTTTGTGATTTAGAGCTGTATTGCAGTCAAAAAAGCATTGGACAAAAAGGGCATTTGCTTGGGAATTAGAGCATCCTTTTACACCAAAAGTGGATCCAAGAGGTCCCTTTTGTACCCCCCCCCTAAATATCCAAGAACTATGTCATTTCTTCCTTTGGGTGAAAATAAGAAACATGGACCTATTGCAAGATTCTCTCTCTCCCTCTCTATAGAAATAGAAAGAGAAAGATAAAAGAGGTGTAAAAAGGAGCAGTAGCATTGAGATCATGAGAAGAGGGAGGGAGGGAGCCACAACAATTGGTGGACATGTGAAGCAATCAATTGGAGTTTGTGGGAGTGATGCCCTTTGACAAGTTTGGGCTCTTGCAAGCAAATCACTTTTTGCCAAGGTCCCATCTCACTTTTTTACAAGATTTAAGAGGTTTGCTTGGGTTGAGGTAGAGCACAATCATACTTATAAACTAACATCTTCCTAAAACCTCCTTCAACTTTGCACATCATTTACATGTTGATGTGGGGGTAGGTGTTATTCAACCAAATGTATCATTAACTTGTATTGCAATGATGAGTTCTACTAAGAACTAAGAAAGACACTGTACACAAGGATGACCACCCCATCCAAGCTAGACCCTTCATATTTCTAACCATATAAACAAAATGACAATCAATTTAAATGCGTATCAAGTTTGAATCAAAAGTTACTTTATAAGTTTACTAGGATATAAAACCCAATTCAATAAATAGTTAATTTAATTTTATCTTATTTTCTTTTAAAAAATATAATTTTTTTTTTCTTCCAATAATATCATAATTTACAAATCACGTTAGCTTATATCAAATACTAACATATTCCTCCTTAAATTGTATCCATATTCTTATAAATACACACAAATATACATATTGTTTCCATACAGTACTTCTATTTTTGTTATATAATTTCATATTCATAACATAAGAAACGCACCTTGAAATACTTTAGAACAACATTTGCAAAAATACTTCGTTTGAATTTAGTTGCTTCATCACTTCATTGATAGATTAATTTAGAAATTTCAGATCACCAATCTCCCTTGGAATTTGGTTAGATAATCGTATGTTAGTAAATTGTATATCATTAAACTTTCGTTTTGATATATATTTGATAATTAGAATCATTTAAAATCATTTTTCCAAATTCAAATTCTTCCATCCAAGTGTTTTTAAGCACATATGATCTTTTAAACAAGAGAGTATACCTTATTTACATCAAACAACAAGAAAAGTCACTGTAAATGTAGGTAAATCCAAACTCGCAGAACTGCAAAACTCTCTGTGATTCCACAGCACAGCTATGAAACAAAAATGTAAAGCTCAGATAACACTAGCTGATACCAAAATTAATCGCATAAAACAGGTGCACAATGAATTCATAAGCCAAACATGAGTAGGATAATGTCCAACGTGTTTTTAGTGAGGCACTGAATTTTCTTTATACCTTTCCAAGGGATATCATCCCTTGTTGACAGAACCAAAAAAGAAGTTCCGCACCATAGATAAGACAACCTTAGTTCAGAAACTCATTAGCTAAAACCCGTAATACCCCGAAACAAAATGTAAAAAACACTGCTACAGATGAAATTCATTCTTCAAAAATTGAAAATATGGGGGGCAGATAATTTAAAGTTTAATTCAAACGGAAATCATGAACTCCACAATCTATTGTGACCAGAGAACAAAATAAAACAAAACCGCCGTCTTCCTAAAATGCCAACAAAGGCATCATTAGAACAGAACAAAACCAAAATTTGACAGAAATTTAAACTCCTAATGTAATGATGTTCACTCGTCATCATCCTCGTCCTCGTCATCATTTCCAGCAGCAGCATTCAGAGCATTTAACCTTTCAATCAGCTTGGCCTTCCTCTCCTCATACGTAAGCTTCTTAAGGTTGTATCTGTAAGAGCAAATTGCAAGTTAATTGAAAGATCAAATAAATCAATAACTTCATGCTGGCTAGCAACTTTTCAAGAATATATCAAACAGAATACTTGAATTTGGTTCATTTTCTCCTGCACAATTTTTCATTACAATATAATGAGCAGCAGGCTGAACTCAGTTGGAAAACTAGTCCCAACACACTATCTAGAGAATTAGGTCATTTACAGTGTGGTCCTATGAACAAGAATATGTTACCTCTTGTGCTCCTTTGGTGGCTGCTTCTCAGATTTCTTTTCTGTGGGATCAGCACGAATGGCTGCATGGACCTTCTTGTACATAGCCTCAATGTTATCTGGCTCAATACTCTTTTTGATGTACTCGCTAAAGTGAGACTGATATTTTTCAGGTTCATCTTCCATCAAAGTCTGCACTCTCAACAGACATAATTAATTTGGGAATTCAGAGAATCTTATGCCACTGTTATGGGTCAAAACCAATAAAAATTGGCAAAGTTTACTCTAAACATGACAAACAAAGAATAGAAACTAGGACTTACATTCATGTAAGCAGACACGTGGCCACCATAGATGTATTTCCGATGCACTTCAGCATCAAGTTGCTTGTTGTCCTTGCTAAACCCAGCAAACCTCTTGTCACTGTGAGGGATATCGAGCCCACCATCCAGAGCTCCCTGCATCATGAACGAATACTTACTGCATGATATGATGCTAGATAATCTGTATACCAAACCCCTCTTCTCAGAAACTTTATTTAAGAAACAATAAAAATTTGAAGAATGGACTCGTTTTGAACAATTGACTTCAACTTAACAATTAGATAGAACCATACAGAGGATCTTCATTGCAATAACAACACCATGCAAAATCCCAACCAAGTACCACTTGAAGCAGTTACAGACTGCCAAATACTTAAATTCCTAATCAAGCCAGAATGTACCTTAAGCGCACCAAAAACACGGTTCCCGGTTGTGGTTTTCACAAGGCCAACATCCAGGAGTGCCCGGAAAGGCCTCCTGCTTTCAGCTGGTTCAACAGAGAAATCCTCTCCAGTAGCCTAAAAAGAACTTCAATTAGTCCTGATCATGATCTTAACCCAGCACATTCAAACAGCAACATGCACATAATCGGACATTCAAGCACCCAAACAATGATATGGTCTCACAACTGCAACAAACTAAATGGGCACAAGTACACCTGCAGACAAACATGAAAACAAATAGATATACATGGAGGAAACAAGAAACTGGTTACCTCGACATTTCCTTCATACTCTTTATCCATATCCAGCTTTCTCAGAACTCGACGAGCCAAAAGAAGTCCAGTGCAGTAAGCTATTACACAAGGCCATGTGTGAATTTTTCATATTGTTTGGAGTGGAATCTTTTGAAAAACTTATTTAGATAACAACAATACCAGCAGCATAATTGGTGAGACCAACTTCAAGGCCATAACGAGGCAGCTCATGAGAATAAGCAGCAGCAAGGACATGGTCACCAGCAATGCTTGCAGATGAAACTTGGGCAATTATATCTTTGTTGGTCTGAAAATTATGTTAAGGCATCCAGCACACCACAAACTATATTCGCTCACAATGACAAGAGAATAATAATACTAAAATAATCACAACAAAGTGAACCACAACTAATTTTGACTTCAGGAATATTAAAAGTTAATAACAATCTCAATCTAAGCTTTCGAATCAACTTGTTCACAGCATAAAATCACAAACTGATTCACATAATTAATATGAAAAAAATATTAACAAGAAAGAGCCAGGAGTGCAAAATAAGAATTCAGCAGCAGATTAGTGCACCCAACATTAAATGGTAAACTGAATTGGGCGAGCTTCAACTTAAAATACATAGATAAACTCACAAAAACAAAAAGATGAAACAAAGATTGGCAGTCAGGATACAAATCGCACAACAAACCGATATTTTGGAGTGTTGTACTTGTTCTTGTCTTGATTGATCAGGCGAATCCTTGCCCGATAGTCAGTCTTCCCCTCTGAATTGGAAATTATAAAGTCATCAAGGGTTACAACTAAAATATGAAAGCAAAGATAATCAACAGCCACTTACGTCTCCTTCTCTTGAATTTAACTTGAAACCGCTTGAAGTAAGCTTTTGTCTTCTGGGCTTTGACAAACGCCTATAAGTAACATTTTACAGTGTTAGCAAATACTAAAAAAAACTATGCAAGAGAGAGAACTCATAAAATCATCCTCCATCAACAGTCCGTCAACTCTAATACAATATGTGAGCATAAAGCATAACAGAGCCAAAGGGCACAACAAATCCTTAAAACTTTACACCAACTTAAAAACCCTTTACAAGAAAAGCTAACAGGCAGCCATTAAATTGACATTCAGAACTTCAAAAACCATGGTGTAATAGTCTATAACCCGAGCATGTTAAATAATAAAACTAGCGAGAAAACAAATAAAAAATTATCAACACTCTAGTAACAAATTCCATGAAACATTACTATCAAGCATCAATACTGAATATAACAGAAGTAAACAATCCCTTAAAGCTACGAGTCAAAGTAAATCCATAACCGTAGATAAAAGCCAAACCCACCAACACACGCTAATCAACATAACGTCGAATGCAAGAATGAACAACAATTGCATAAATTGAACAACGCTGGACAGAAAAAAACACATTCTCTTCTCCATATGCGATAACACACTACACATACATACGGACATATACCTACAACGAATGAGAACTGGCTAACTACATGGGATCTGAAATCTCACCATTGCTCGATCTTCTATGCGGCTCCGCTGAGGGAGTTGGACAAAGTGATCGAATGGGTGGAAGTGAGGAATGCTGCGGAAGACGCTCAAATAGACTAAAACCCTAGGGCAGCAATGGGCTAAAATTGACGGCCGCGCAATCGAATTGAGGGTTTACGGCCCTTAATGGTTTCTGGATTGGGCCTACTACTGGGCCTCATGGCTTCTATTGGGTTGGGCTCTAAACTCTAAGCCTGGCAACGTTTGACATAAGGGAAATAGGTATTCCGTATTTTTTTGTTTTATTTAAAGCTCCGTTTGGATATGTAATTGAGCAGTCTAAACCTACATTCGAGTGCAAACCTGATTATTAAATTGTATAAACCTTTTCCCAATTCTCATGTTTGAAATTAAATTTCATCCAAATTATCCCTTTTCCTAATTATTCATTATGCCAATTCAATCATTTACTTTAAGACTGAAGTTAGTTTTGCAATTTATTCTCGTTCAAGAACTATATAATTTTATCAAATATCAGAAAGTATTGATAATTTTTCAAAATTTACGAAAGCTCGTTATAACTCAACCCAAAGATTTGCTGATGGATTTAGCTATAGTGGCTACCTCGAGACCACGATATATTTTGCAAACTACAGATTGTGAATAGGATAGTTGTAGATTACTAATCAATACAATTTTTATATCAATTGCGAACAAGGCAAAATGTCTTAAAAGAAATCTCATCTCGACCAAATTCATCTAATTTCATTTTTTCTCATTGAGATGGGATGCAATGACAAGAAATCAAAATTACTATTCAAGCGTATTTCTACTCAGCTAAAGCTTCAGATCTCCTCGAAGAAATAAATAAGGTTTAGATTTAGTTTGTAATATTTAATGAAAAAACTCCAACGTACTTTAACCAATCGATGATCTTGAGTTAGAGCGTCCGAAAATTTCACTTGTTTTTTTCGATTCTAATAAATCCAACATAGCTAAAACCTACAACAACATTTCCATTTTCTCACGATTCGACGGCATGCCGTTTGTAGAGGTACAAGTGTGCGACAGTTTACTCTCCTATTTATTACATAAATTGTTCATAATAAACGTCTTTTAACAATATAATACTCGGAAAAAAATAAAAAAAGTCGACAAATACAAAGACGAAAATAATTACAAAATATTCAATGATCATCTAAATAAAATACAATAATGATAGTAATAATATAACAAAGGAAAATTTAAGCACTCCAAGTAATTAAAAAAAAGAGATCATTTCCTCAAGCACATCCGGAGCTCTAAAATGAGAGAGATGACAAACAGGACAGCAAGAGCAACAGCAAAACCCGCATTCCAACTCGACCCGCCGCCTCCCAAATGGATCCCGTAGAATACATTCACCACAGCCAGGAAGATGAGAGCCCTCCCCACCCCGAAATGATACCAATTCCAATACTTTCTCACCTTCGATGCCTTGTCTGGACGACCCAACAACGCAATCACCTGCCCATTTTCACAACATTTATTCCCTCTCTTTTGCTTTTATATAGAGAGAGAAAGATAGAGATATGTGTACGTGTTTTTTCCGTCATTTTAAGATCCACCAAATACTACTTAAGATGAAACAAACTGACCTGGAGGCAGCCAAGTACGAGGATGACAATGCCTAGGCTTTTGTGCTTGTCGACAGAAGCATTGAGGCGATTTTCCAGGACAAGACCGCATATAACCCCCGACAAGCCCATAACGAATGCAAACGACTGAAGGGCGACGTGGGAATAGAACCAAATGGGATCCCATTGCCTCATGTAGCGAGCCACCATCGCGCCAATCGGCATCAAAATGGCCCAACCTAACATGCTCAACACCCCATGGCTTCTCCTAAGACTTGCCTCTGGCTTACTATTATCTGTCTGAAATTGACCTGTTGTGTATTTTTTTTTACACTAGAATAATTAGTAAATAACTATTTTTTTTTATTTTTTAATTTCTTACAAATGTGAATTGCGTTTGTATTTTGTTAATTAATAAAATAACAGTATATTGACCTACATAAATACCAATAAGGAAAAAAATGTAGCATTATCAATTAAATTCCAACGCAGTTTCAATAAATGCAAAAATATATTATTTAAAAAAGGTTAATTGCACACTATCCCATGTAGTTTTAAAAGTAAGTTAAAGATCCCCCTTCTTTTAGAAATAGGCAAAAATACCCCCTCAATTTCTTGATTATGATAATTTTAAACACAATATAAGGGTATTTTGTCAATTTACAGCAAAAAATTATCAAAATCTGCAAGGAAATCATGCCCACTCGCACCACCTGCGAATCCACTTCACCTTCCATTAACTTCTAATGGAAGGGGGATTTTGCGCAAGTTTTAGCAAATAGAGGATCTTTTTTTGCCAATTTTTAACACATATGGGGGTTTTTAGCTGACTTTTGAAAATGAAGGAGTAATATGCAAGTTGGACTAAAAAATAAATAAAAACATATCTCTACGCATAGATTGAAAATAAAAAATAAAAATATGACCGAGCACAACTTTAACTTTTTTATCGCGAATAAATTGAAAATAAAATTGACGTAAATTAATCTTTTAATATGTTTTACAGATCAAAACTAATATTTCTGCAAAATGGAATTGACAAAACAAATTAATTTTTAACGTTCTATTTTTTATTATTATTAATATATATATATATATATATATATATGAGGCTAAATGATATACTATTTTAAGTTTATTATTATTCCCAACTTGTAACCTAAAGTTGACTAAAACCTTAATATACATGAAAAAAAAAATGAATTTTTCTAAATCAAATAATGATGGGAAGTTGTCCTTTGTATTATTTTATTAAGGAATGATGGCATAACATGGAATCATTAGGAAATAAGGCCTGCACGTAAAATAATATATTAATAAATACTCCACCAAAACACTTAAAAATTAATTTAAATATATTTTTGTGAATTGATTGTATTTTATTACAATATCACTTCTCTAAAAGTTATCAAACTTTGCAATTCAAGTCAATTTTTTGTTAATTTTATACTTTAGGTCCATTAGTTGGCTATATAAAATAATTGCACTCTGCACCCAATACTTTGAAAAATAGCTAATATGGGCCCCATAATTGAATCATTCTTGGTCAATCAATACGTTGTACCGCCCACGTACTTGTAAAATATATTAGTAGACTTTGATCAAAATATGTATGTGCTACATATATGATTTTATAATATTTTTTTATTTAATTATTTAATGTACGCGCAAATTATACATAATTATCAAAGGACACTAATAGTATATGTTTTTTAATAATATGTATGTACAAATTTTACACTTAAATACATGGCCCATATATAGTGGAAAGGGACAATGACTAACTAACAACATGACCATTATGGTGGTTGAGACAAGATGGATAATTCAAATGGACATTGCATTTTACCCCCTTGAAAATATTGAATTTTGGCACTGAACCCTTTATAAATCATGGAAAAACACTTAGGTCCCTATATTTATTTTGTCCTAGCGTTTCGCCCCTAATTAACTTTATGACGAGTTTTACTGTATTTTATATGCTAAAATTATCTATTGAAATAGATAGCTAATTAAAATTAATTTAATATTTTTTCGATATAATATTTTTATATGTTGTCAAAAGAAAATAAATATATATGCACGTACTTCACAATAAATTTCAAGAATTTCATCTTTAGACTAAGGTCTTAATATGTCTTTTTCAACAATTAAAAATGCACGTAAAGCATATACTTTAAGTGAATACTTACATATATACGATAATATTTAAGATACCAGTGTATAATAACATCACATGCACAATTATTACTATGGAAAAAATATATAATCCAAGATTTTACAAGTAATGGAATTATCAGAAACTTTGCTAAGCATGTAATATTAAAAACTCAAATTAAATTATTTGCTAAAATAGTTTTAGAGTATAAAATGCTACCAAAATTCGTGGAAAAGTTGACCAAGTGGAAAGTCTTCTTGCAAAAGCATTTTCAAGGGGGCATACTGATTTTTTCCTAGTTCTGGAGGGGGTGAAGTGCAATTCCCACAATCAATCATGTTAAACACGAATCAATGACATCAAAATCACAACTAAGCTACCTAAAAGTCATTCTCATCAATAAGAAAAATCTTCATATACACGAAATAAAAACTAACACACTCGGACGACTATGATTTTTTGTTATCATTCGTTATCCTGATCAACAACAAAAAATCATGGCAAATACCAATTAACTATGAATATACAACGACTATTAACCGTCAGCCACATTTAAAAATCATAAAGATGTTGATCAACCATGATTAAAATTTTGAAGTTTTCACATTGGTTTTATTGGACCACGATAACTAATAAATAATATTGATTTGTATGTTGCGATCATTTATAATATAGAAAATAATTCTGACCTGTAGCATAGTTGAGGACAGTGGAGATCTGGTCGCTGTGTTGAGTGAGTTGGTAGGCAGGGGCCGAGGGGAGTCGTCCGGCAGGGCCCACAGAGTATATGAGACGGGGGACGGGTGTGGTGTCAGTGATCAACTGGAAAGCCATGTAGAGTTGGTTTGATTGGGGAAAGATGGATGAATTCCTTATGGACAAGCCTTGATCAGGGGACTCAAGTGTGACAAGATTAGGTGATTGACCACCTAAGTAGTATTTTTGCAAGACAGAAAGGGCATCAGCTCCCACCCAGCCAACTAAGGCACTTGAGCCAACCATGTGGCCATTGGGTGAGAATCCAATGGCAATGTATGCATTTTTGTTGGGAGCTGAGAGCAAGAAGTTCCACA
The DNA here is from genome assembly GCF_026168435.1 of Sesamum indicum. NCBI lineage: Eukaryota > Viridiplantae > Streptophyta > Magnoliopsida > Lamiales > Pedaliaceae > Sesamum > Sesamum indicum. Next base: position 3,864,387 of record NC_142665.1, on the reverse strand, counting down.
CATTTGGGGCACCCTGCACATACTGCAAAAACACACACAGCACATATCAAAAAAGAGGTGAAGAAAAGTGTTTGAATATTTGGAATTAAGAGGGAGTTGCTTGCTTACTCTGAGGATGAAGCCTTGAGAAGGCCATACACTGACACAGTGGAGAGAAGTTGTGTCAAAGGGAAGGGGAGTTTGGAGGGTGAGAGGAGTGGTGCATGAATCTGATGTTTGTGAATGGACACGTAAGAAGAAGCTCAAGAGGGTGAGGAACAAGGAAGTGTATTTGGGAGGTGTTCCCATCTCTCTCTCTCTCTCTCCCTGTGTTGTGTTGTGGAAAGTGCAGAGTTGGAGCAAAGATCAAAGGTATAACTTGATGAAGGAAAGTAGTTGACTAAGTAAGAAGGCTTTTGGTTTTGGGATTGTGTTAATGTGAAGTAACATGGGAGGTATGTGGAAGGTGGGAATTCTTTATTGACAAGTTCAACACTAGTATCATTGCTACCACCTATTCTCATCATGCCTCCTTTCATTTCATATCAGGTTTGCTATATCAAAACCATTCTCTTTTTTCTTTTTTTTTTTATTTGAATTTTTCCAGTTTAACATGATTATAAAAATTCTCCAACACTATCAAATTAATATTCAAATTGAGCTAGAATATTATCTGCGAGTATGTTGTTATAACTTGTTTAACCAAGCTATCAATCAAACCGTAACTCCTTCATCAACAAGTTCAACGCAAATTTTATTACCCTCAATTATGTTCACCATCGGTCGCTCATTTATACAATGAGTGATGAACTAAATGGATATTTCTTTTCATTTTATAGTCGAAGAAAATAGAGAAAGAACAACCAATGTAACATGAAAGCACCCGCAACTATAAAATATCTAAAAGACTAAGATATAAAATATTATCCAAAAAAATGAATTCGTCACCACAGTCCAATAGCCAAAAAGTGCTAGTTACACTTTTCTAGCATAGAAGCAACTGATTCACAGAATACTACAAGTATCTGCAAGTCCTGCTAAGGTATAAATCACTCCCGCAATGAGCTGCCCAACGCGAACTTCCTTTTTCTCCCTGTGAATGAATCATTACGTGTCTATGTTTTCTCTAAGCTAAGCAATGATGGAATCATTAATGAATGAGATGTGAAATATTTACTAATTCTTGTAACATGGATGAATAAGAGCTTTTCATCAGCTCATCAGTAAATTCCACGTCCCACCTTCCAGTAGTACAATTTCTGGAAACCAATAAGGACCATTTTCATGAAAAGCAAATATGATGTGAGAGAGTATTCTTCTGATTCAATGCTGGAACACAATACCCCAAACAGCTTAGTCAATCACACAGAACACATACAGCAGAGAAATTACTGAGGCGGATATTTTACAAACATTATAAACACTAGATATGCAAAAATAGTACATGTGTTCTTTTCCAGGCCAAAAAGGTCGATGGCCGACCAGCTAATTCGTCTTGTATTTTATCTGAGATCTATGCCTACACTAACTTCCTGTAACCTCCTAATATCCTGTCGACTGTATTAAATTCACTAAATATTAGAACATCAATAACAGTTAACTTTACAGACATTTGGGCCAACCTATGCTTGCTAGCTACTGGAGGGAATGTTGTGGCTGCTAATGGTAGAGTAGACTCCATTACTTGCAGAAGCTCTATCATTATTGACCCGTCTATAGAATAGCACGTAAGCAGCAGCCGACTTAACTTCTTCTTCGTTGATTGGTGATATGTGGCTATCGTCAAAGTTGTACCACCTGTTTTCATCCAGAAGCTGCATACAGGATATATACCATTAGAAAAATCCTTCTAATGGTCAATGAAACATCAATATTAAGTTGTGGGTGGAACATTCAAACTGAAAACAACCATCAAAACAAGATTCACTCAGCATGCAATTAGTTGTGTGACTAAAGTATAACAAGCAATTGGGACTTCCATTAGAAATGCTGATATAGCCCTCAAGTTCAAAGTAACCTATGAACAAACCTTAATATGCGCCGTATAATGCCCACTTCCCATGCCACCATAGTGATTTATCAAGGCATAGAGTTCGTAGATCTGACGCCGGGTGCTGTTCTTGTTCGCGACATAATTTGTCAAATCAAAGTCATGAATGGGAAAATTTACAAAAGTGTCAAGCTTATGCTTCATTGATCTACTGTAAGAGAATCTTTTTAAGTGAATAACAAGAACTTCAGGAAGCCTCCATAGATCCAGCTTCTTGCTTGCTTGGCGCCTCTCCTTGCATTGAGGACAGTACCTTCATCATGCAAACATGAAAAATGTTATATATAAAAGAACAGGTTGTCCAGTAGTTAAAGAGAAAGACAGGGAAGAGGGAAAACTCAATGGAATCTAGCAATATTACAATCTTGTACACCATTTCAATCTGAAACAAACATATGAGATGCACATCGAAAAAGTATATCCTAGAGTCATCAGATATTTGAGGCAAGAAACAAATAAATATATTAAAAGAACTTACCACATGTCTTCAGGGACCAAAGGCTCTTCACGTAGAAAAGCTTCCAAGCAAGTGTACAATGAGAGAGGTTCATTACGAGCTTTCTTGCTTACATGCCCATACTTACAAACTTCTGGTAGATTTTCAATGTGGCTGGTATCATAACTTCCCAAAAGCTTCTGCGACCAGTCAACAAATACCAGTATTGACATAGAGGAAGAGGACAACTTAACCACCTTATCATCACCGACGGTTAAATCAATGCAAGCATTATTTTCATCAACCAACTGCAATGGAAGTTTCTCCAAGGACGTTAGTTTAGAACTGCCACCATCTCCTTTTCTTGCATTGGTAACATCTGAATCTGCATGAGATTGATCTGACACTGTAACTGATGCATTGCTAGAGGTCACAGCTCCACAGTTTTTTGTTCTTAACATGGGTGAGAGCATAGTGTGGACTATCAGCTGTATATCACTCCTAGTGATAGTATCATCACAGGAAATTGGTGAAACAAGAGGTGTTCCATAAGGCTTCCACCCGAGAGTGCTCTGAGCATTTCCAGTACCCCTAAGAATAAAGACAAAGAAGCAGAACACATTAACTGCAATGTGGAAGTCATATGGATTAAATAGATGAATCAAGGGAGGAAATTTCTAAGTCCAGAGCATCTTTAACAAATTGTACATACTGTTCTTCCCGTCGGTGTATCAACTGGAGGAACTTTGTGTTCTTCAAAACCTTTGGGATCTTGTAGGCAGTAAGGTGGTCGTCATCTTTTATGGAAGATAATGATATCAATGGATCCTCCAAGAACCGGTAAATCAAGTGGCCTCTTATCTATGAACAGCACAAAAGTAAATATTGAGTTACACCAAGCAAATAAATTCTACCAGACTACCAAGCAATTTATCTGCAAACCTCAGCAAGCAGAAGCTTCTCATTAAGATCCAACAAACATGAATTACTGAGTGCTTGGATCAGATCCCTGCAACGACCCTGCTTTGGTACAGTTATTGTGTAAGCTTCCGGCAGGGCACTTCCATCGCAAGTAAAAACAGTTACCGTCATACTACGAGTGGTAGCGGGCTGAAGGGGCAAGGACAGATACATAAATGGGTCAAATGTAACTGAAACTTTATTACATACAGGACAGACAAGAGTTGACTTGTATTGACCCTGCAAAACAAATGTATCGAGTTACTTCAAACAACTATAAACATTAAAGACCTAAACATTTAGAGCGGAACAACAAATGAAGAAATAAGTACAAGATTCAGCATAATGTTTAGGATAACATGACTGGAAACAAACCAATTGAGTTGTTGCTAGACATCACTCCAATCAAAGAGAGCAGTTGTATAATGCAGTTCGAAAAACTTAAATCAGCCAAATGTGAAGGACTTCCCCGTGATACAGATTTAACCCAGTTTAAATAAAAGATTTTATTTCATTTTACTCAGAATGCTTTAGTTTCCATCCCCTCCAAATTATATAAATAAGACTGTAAAAGAACTGACAACTGTTGTACTAAGCAACATGAGGGAACATGGTTTTGCAACATTCTCCTCAGTCTTCAGCCACCTCTAGAGGAGAAACGGAATGATGAATATAATTAAAATTCACTAAATTAGGATGATATTTGGAATTCAAAGGATGCAAGCGCCATCACACCTTTTTTTTTTTTTTTTTAAATATATGTCGGGCCATTCACACTTAAGTAGTACAATAGCAGTGTCAGTCTAGCATCAAGCTAGAAAGACTTCTAGGTAATTGTGAAGAGTAACATCATCAAATCTAGTTAAAATAGTAAATTGGTAGCCAAAGATCAGAATGTTTTAAATCACAATATAAAATGATACGAATTACTTAACTTCACGGCAGCATGGAGAAACCATTGAACAATTTGCTACATCAACAAATTGAGTTTCCATTTTTTATGGAAATATTTTTTTCCAATTTTGTGGGGGATGGAAGGTGGTTTAGCAATACTTTGAGAATCTCAAAACTCATCTCCCTGCCTACCCTTAGTTCAATTCATTATCTCCAATTCTCCAATAAAAACTTGAATTTAGTGTATGAAATGAAGAGCCGCCTTGATTTATAACAATATTGTGTTTCAATTGATCCCAAATTAAAAGTGAGTTCCCCACTCCTAAAGCAATTCAATGATAAAAATTACAAATTAATTCAAAACGTAGCAAAGAAAGTCCAGGAACTGGATTATAGAAAATCGTAACTGTCATACTTACTTGGCATACATCCACAATAATTGAATCATTACGAGCTATATGATTTGCCCAATACTCATCTGCAACTTCTTCATCAGGTCGGCCATCTGCATCTCTCGATTTTATATATGGCTTGTGTTTGACACGATTCAGATCTTCATGAAGTCCATCTAACAGAAATGCAAGAAGTTCCTACAGAGAAAGGCACCAAACATGTTTTTTGATTTTCTCAATCAATATTAGCATGAATGCATGAAAGCTTTATATGAGGCACCAAACCTGTGAATCATGTTGACTGCATCCACTAAACTGTGGTGCAAAGCGAGCAAGCTTTGCCTTAAATGGCCTGGGGGCAACTGGAGCTCGCCCTGGTGCCCACAATTTTCTGAGTAGATCACCAAATGCTAAAGCAAGCTCACCCTGCATAATATATCTAAAGTTCATAAAAATGAACACATCCTCACAAATCAGTCCTTTTCAACACTCAATCCTAGCAATATAGCTGAATCCACAGAAGCACAGAAGTACTGCAAGTAGTTTTTTTCCCCTTATCTACTAGCATGAACAATACAGAAAGTCCATCTAGCCCTTGCCTCAAAGACCAGGGACTAAGTTAATCAAGCTCCATATAAAAAACCCAGAATTAGTTCCTTTACAGAAAAAAATTGAAATCAAGCCCGTAATCAGCAGAAGAAGAGAGAAAAAAGAACATCTCTTTTTGCATGAGCAACACGTAATCTCATGGCAAGAAAACAAACTGAAAGTTACCAACAAAAGACATCACTCTTACAATTATAAATCCACTCCAATCAAAAGAAAGATATCTCCTGAATTCTTTTACAGAGAGAGAAGGAAAAATCGGGGGGGGGGGGGGGGGCAGCATATCTAGTAAGCCATGTACTTGATGATGAAACTTACAACCATGCCCAATGGATTCTGTCGATTTATTTCTTGATGGTAATCTTCACGAAAATATCGAGCAAATTCAGGTGTATGGACGAGGCACTGTATTGCACTGTTCATAAAACAAGTATTTCCAAGATTCAGCAGTCCAGTGAGACCACAAGAAGACCCTCTTGTACTGACACCACTTGATCCATATGCCTTATCTGTATTTAGGTTCTGCAACTGGGAATCTGAATTACCATTTCTTGATGAATACTTGCCCGCTGATAAACTTCCAGAAGTTGGGAAAGTTGACTGTGAAGGTGCAGCAGCTAGGCTTCCATTATGCACAGATCCATTCTCCTGAACCGGACCTATGCCACCCTCAGTTTTACTGTCGATAACCTCTACCAGGATCTGCTTCAGCCATTGGAAAGGAAATATTGAACATCAAAATGTCGTCCAGCATCATGTAATACACATAAAGAACACCATCATCCAGGCAAAGTTACCAAATCAGCATAATCAATAATGGCAGGCATGATCATAGCAAAACTCATAAAGATATTAAACAAAGAAAACCTAAGAGAACAGAAGGGGAAAATGGCACTCAAAAGGGGAAAGCATTACTGTTTCAGCAAAAGGATGTGGGTAAGACAGCATTTTAACAAATACCACTTCAGAAAACAAAATAACATGATCTTATCTTGCACACTACCTAAACCAGGACCAGATGGGGAAAAAAATAAGATTAGTTAATCCACTTTGAATACCTAATCCATTAAGTTAATAGAATAGAATCTGAAACAAATTCAAGCAGAGATAAATTGTAGAGCAATTACAATAGAGTAGGATACCAAGAAATTGAAAGCTGTAATCATGCAGGTATGTTCATATGGGGAACCCATACATATGACAATAAAGCTTATGGTTCAATTAAGGAGCACATCTATGTAACCTTATTTTAGGAGAGATAGCAGTCTTAAAAAGTTTAAAGTGGTGGAGCATATAGTCACCCACATCCTGATCCATTTGAATATTTGCATCATCAAGCGTCTTTTCCATGTCATTCATCAATGCATGCCTTTGATGACTGAAGTAATCCCAAATAGAAACCTGACACATTGCAAAGCTCCACGCCATAAATAACAGTAACAAAATACAAATCAATAAAAATAAATATAGAATATAAAAAGAATATGTTCAAAGGAGAGCTAATTACTTGCTTCGGTGTAAGATCAAAAATTTCACAAGCTCGTCGGTGAAGTTCGCCGATTGTCTCCTGATAGATGGATTCAACTTTATTAGATACGCATATTTAGACGTCAAAGGGGAAAGTAAAGTTTGTATTTCCTTAAACGAGAAGGGATGGAGAAGGGAACACGACCTTTTTGCTTATTCTTATGGCAGATCGGTCACCTTTTGGCATCAAATGCAACTGGAGCCGTAGAGGATAAACTTCCACTGACAATTCTGTTTGTGAAAGACCTGTGTTTATAACTTTTCGCGGCAACACAGGACCACCTCCATACCTAAATCGAGGAAGTAATATTAATTATTTTCCAGTATACTTGCTGATCTTCTGCACATGGTAGAACCTTGTAAGAAGATACAGCTTGCTACATTCATAATGAAAATAATATGTGCAGTGAATAAGTGAACACAACATACTGGTATGAATCCATCACCAAGTAAGATTACGATTATACAAATTTGGTGTGCATCATGCAAGTATTTCACTCTAAAGCGAAGGAAACATAGTTGAACTTCTGAATTTCTTCAATTTAATTTCTCAAGGGCAATATATATCATCTGAAGTTGCATTGGCTCTATTTAGTTTCAGCAGAAACAACAGTGAATGTGAACTTAAATCTGATCTGAAGTCTGAACAGAGGATCTATAATTTGAGCTGAAGCATGAACCAAGCTCAAGTCGAAAGGACAGTTCATCCAATAAAATCAGCACTTTACTGAGACTTCTTTGTTAACATTTCCTAAAATGAAATAATAAGAAATGTAGGAAAAACAAATTGAACACAGGCCAAGCTAAAGTCTCTGGCATCATTGAATGGTTCCTCTCCCAATCTGCAGCTAGCACTCCAAAAGAAGCTAAGAGGCAGTGGTCAATCTTGAGTTGGTTTAGCTCTTTCTTTCATCATTTTCTATTTCTATCCCTCCTCTATTTCTATGTAACAAAGACATATTCTTCATGTAAAAAAGAATTCTCTGTGTGCAGCTCATTTACTTAAATAAACCAAAGGAGTTCAACTTAATCTGGAAAAGCTGATAAACAGGCATGTTTACTTTAAAAAACAAATAAACATGAAATACTGAATAACCAATACTTGGAGAATCTAAAGCTGGAGACCATAGGCTTATTCAATCTAACTTTGGAGTTCTGGTTATTTCCTCTAGTCAGAAGCAATCTAATTATAATTATTACAATAGTTTTAGTGGCATATAATCATCCACAAACAAGTTCTAATTAGAAGAGAAAATGAAATAGCCTATATATATACGTGAAGAAAAGTATCTCTCTTTCAATCAAAGATCTAGGATTTCAAATGGTTTACCAGAATTTTCAGAGAATGATGATACGGAATGAAGTGAGAAACTGACTTCTCACTTACCATGAATATAATTGACTCCAAACTTCTTGTGGAAGCAGTATATAGTCAGTGCCTTCAACTAAAGTATCATGAAGCTCAATACCCAGAGCAGAATCTTCAGATACTGTTTCATCTATTAAGTCAGAGTTGTCAATGCAAGAAGGCCTCTTCAACGTACTTGAGCTGACCGAACCATGATGCTCAGAAGAAGATCCATCATTCACATTGCCACTTTGGTTTTGATTTACGTACTCCAGCCAGTTTTGCCACCATCTGGCAGCAACCATTATTAAATGTCATACACAGAAAATGAGGTAGTTACAAGTCTAAGCCAAAATGCAAAATAAATGGATTTCTAAAACTTGAGTAGTAATCAGAAACCTCACATGCAGAAAGGAACAAATGAATTTAGCCAACACTATAGAAAGAAAGAGGTTGCTAGGGTCCTATCAAAGTTGCAGCTTTCCAGAAAAGGAAATGAGAAACACCCGAGAAGCAAGTCAGCCAGTGGATCTAGTTTTCATGGATTTTTCTCCCTTGAACTTTTGACACTCAGAAGTAGCTCAAGCAAGGGCAATGAGTACTCCCTCCCAGCACTCTCTCCACGGCTTATCCTAACTTTTTCAGGAATCTACCAAATGTAGTAGAATTCTGAAGATCCATCAAGCCCATTGTATTATAGCATATTGGTAATGACATTGAATTTAAACAAGGTCATACACAACTAACAAAAGCAAAAAATTGATTCCACTGGTGACCTAATTTAGTTGGTCTCTCTTTCTTAATTTTGACTAACATGTCAAATTAACATTCTTGCCAACATTCTAAGCTTGAAAAGTACTTTCATTTGTTTAAGTGTAATGATGCTAAACAAATTCTTTTGCTTATTGATATATCTTTTCCATAGCGATTATGCATTATGCTTTATTAAGACTCTGCTAATATTCTTTTTCATGGACCACAGACTTTTATGCGAAAACAATGGTGTATCCCCATTGGATTCGTTCAAAACCTTAAAGAATATATTGTCAAATTGAAGTTTGGCAAGTACATCTCAGCCAATAATATTAACTGGTCGCTTTGTTTTCTATACATTCATTATCATTCATATCTTTTAAAGAATTATATTGTCAAGTTGAAGTTTGACTAAACACCTTGATATTTGGACTAAGTTGTTAAATGTACAAGAAATCACTACAAGGTATTCCTTTTTTCAATTCGGAATGGGTATTTGCATATTGGTTACCTGTATCTACTTCCAAGTTTTTAACAGTAAAGTTTGTATACGAGATAAAATATCTCCAGAATAAGATGTCCTGGACTAAATCTGTAGTTTCCCCAATGTGATGATATTAATAAACTAATTAAAAGTTCTGAATGTTGAGATTGAAACCAGCTGTATTTCTTGTATCTATTCCAAATTAGCTAATCCAGCCATACTGGAAATTCAGAAATAAATTAAAAAAAAAAAAAAAAAGGAGAGAACACTAAGAAGAGAAACATAAATTAGCCCATATATTCCGACTCAAGGACCACACAAGTTCAGCAGAGTATAGCATTCAGCCATTGCAGCTTCCTCATAACAAAAGACACATCTAAAACCTCAACTGAGCATAAAACAAAAACCAATAAAATGGGGATAAGAACTCTTATGGTTTCCAAGAGTTCTCTACACCATAAATCCTAACCCTCACTGAGCCCACAACTCACCCATGGTTAAAATGCTTAAAACACATCCCAATAAAACACCCAATTGAAAAACAAAAACACCATCAGTAAAGCCCCAAAAAAAACCACAAACATACACATCAATCCTAAAAATAGATCTATTACATTCATGACACCGGCGGAAAAAAGAAGAAGAAGAAGAAGAAATTACCTCTGGGTGATCAAATAGAAAGTATCGCCGACTTTAGTCTGGGCTTCGGCGGCTACAGCAATGTCTCTAATGGTCTGCTTCTCTTCCTCCGGCGTCAGCTGCCGCGCCACCTCAGCCATTCTCCTTCTCTCCCTCTCAAAAAATAGGAAAAAATCCGCGCATAAAAGGAAACTCTAAAGGGGTTTTCCGGTGGGAGAATTGGGATTTGTACACAGATTTTGATGAGGAGAAATAGGTCTTCTTCAGCAGTGAATTTTCTTCTCTCTAGGGACGTTACAAGTGAGAGTGTGAGCCCAGTTTGGTAGAGAGGAGGAGGAGGAGTAAGGGTTTTTGGCTGTTCACAGTTAAAATAAAATAAAATACCGCCACCTCAGCCTCAGTGTAGTACACTACACACCTCATTTCTAAATTTCATTCTCATTTTTACAATAAAAATTGGAAAAATAAAATAAAATGCAAGGCTCCATTGCCACTATGTTGACTGTGTTTGATTGTTGAAAAATCTCTCCCATTTATATAAAAAAAATATATTCCTAAGACACACTTCAATACTTACTAAAAACTATAGTTATTACATTTCTTCATTTACCTAATTCGTTCTACGGAATCATGAACGACTATTTTGATTCACAAAATATGTTTAAATTACAATACCCCTTTTTTTTTCTGTTTTTGGGTACCACAATCCCTCTTAATCAGTTAATTTTATCAACAAAAATAATATTTAATTACAAAAAATTAAAATATATCCATATATCGAGTGTGCTTCAACTGCATATATTTGAAATAATTAAACCCCAATTAAGGAATGAAGTTAATTTTTAATTTCCTAGTGCTACCATATAATATACGAGTAAATATTTGACAACAATCCCAATAATTTTTCCAACTGTTAGAGGTGTTACAAATAAGTTTCCCCCTCTTTTCTTTTTAATGGGTACCAATTCAGTACATCAACAGCTGCAGAATTTGCATAGATCATACCATTCCTGCACAGCAAATGCCCTTCAATTGAATAGCAAAACTTTCTCCTTAAGAAGTTATTTACAGGACTAAAAAATAGTTCTACACTACAACTGATGGTGCTCACATCGATACACTGATTATCTCCTAAGACAAATCAAAGTGAAAAAGAAATATCAATCAGGAACCAGGACGGACCCTGACAAAATGAAAGAAGGAAAAAAAGAAGAAAAGATTTTAAGTACTAAACACTTGGAGAGAATTCCTCATTGAGTTGAGTCGCATAGCCAGTTATTTTGATATGTGTGTATACTGAAAGGCGCAACTTGACAGAAAGTCAGATTCATCATCATTACGACCAGCAAGTGAAGGAAGATGTCAAGACTTCTTTGGCAGGGATGTTCGAGGAAGAATGGAGTTGGCAAGCTCTTCATTCAGCTTGACAGGAAGGGGTGGCATCTGTTTCATTATTTCTGGTGTGTCGTTCAAGCTGCAATACACAGTTCAGATTAGACCATCTTAATTATTCGGAATTCTATGCTAAACTCATATGATTCTTGTTGGATGCGTACGCTAAAAGTATTTCAAATATACTTCTGCTACGAGTGTGTTTCTTGTGTATGTGTGCCTGTAAACATCGCAACTTCCATAACTGATATCCACAATACATATTCAATTACCCTTATGTAAGATGCCGGGAATTGTTTCTATGGGCCTTGTGGTGAGTAGTTTTGTAGTTTAAGGACAGCTCCAATAATACGGCATGCTGAAAATGTTGTTTAGGAATAATAGATGACACTGCTAACATCCAGTTCAGATCTTCAACCTCTGCCTTTCTGACTTAGTACTGATGTGCCGAAGTACAAAACTAAAAGTTTAAGATTCTTGTTCATTCTCCTTTTTTCAAACTGGAGCCAGCAGGCTCTTTTAGTGGGCTGGGGGAGGAGGAATGGATCGGCAATTTGGAGAGGGCTTTCCAGTTTTTAGAAGTCAGGAAGACAGAGCTTACTCTATGACTAGTGAATGTTTGACAAGATTTTGAAGATAAAGCTGAAACAAGGAATCCGAAGAACCCGACATTACCAAAAAACTAAGCGTATAGCATTTGTTCAGATGATTTACTAAAGCGGGCAGATCAGATCTCCCAGTTCACAACTAACTCAAAACATTTGACAGAAGAAAAGAAGAGGAAAAAGCATGTCAGCTGCAGCCTAGGAAGTAAACAAGCATGATAGTCTACAGATGCAGCAAACTTTGTGAAATGGTTCCTCATGCTTTAAAAGGAATGCATAATTATGTGAAAATAGTATCAAGGTTAGAGTGTCATGGACGTACTCATTTAAGATCGAAAGTATATTCGTTCGAGCTTGACAGAAGAGATTGATGTTGTCGTGAATCTGCACCTCAAATAAGCAAATATAATGGTAGCACTATCAATAATAGCTAGAGGTGATTTATATTATATTCTGAACAAAGCTGATGCAACAAAAGAAACTTGAAACGGTAGACAAGTGGACACATTAACAGATTGGACTAGAAATCGAAATTGATAAGCCCTATAGCATAAATAAGAATAGTGTACATAGATATTATAGCATCATCTCTTGTTTAGTTTAGTATTTTTGCAAAGTAAACAGCCATAATGAATCACCCCTCAAACTACCATCTATAATTGTTCAAATAATATGTAATATCTACCAAGAACTGATGAAAGAAGAAAATGTTTGTGAATATCATTCACGAACTTATGGATAAAGCTACTTCATATAGAAAATTGGAGGCCCAAATTTATTGAACATGCGTACCTTGCAAGCAGAAAAGTTGGCCGAAATTTGATCCAAGGCATGAGCACTTTGCTCAAGAAGCTGTCCAGCAGCTCCACCGATATCTGAAATACACAACTTTAAATGCTCAATACGTAGCTTGAATAAGAAAATTAACAGAAGAACGACCCCAAGAATTAATGGCCAGTACATGTAATCTCACATGTAAAGCAGATACCACAAACCTCTTACATTGAAATTCAAAGCATCATATAGCTCTGATGCCATATTCTAACTTAACATAGCCGGACAATGGGTGATCTAAAAAATAGTCCTAAAAAATCTGTGAAGCAGTACATACTACAGTTTTTGTGAGAAATAACTGCATTGTGCATCAGCCATTAATAATGGAAAGTTAAGATAAAGAATTACAAAGACGCATTCTTTGCATAGCTAAACGCTAAACCCTTCCACTTGCAAGAACGCTAAACCCTTATATTTGCATAGCTAACAAAATAGCTGCTCCGAAAAAAGTTATCTCGTAACAATTGAATTTTGAGATTGCAATATGAAACTGAAAATCACAATGTGAATCCAAAAGGCAAATGCATTGACAAAACCCACTTATTTTACAAGGTTTTAGTTTATCCATAGAATATCGAAATGAATTTCACAGAAATAAAGATTAATAAATAAAAATTTTTGTCACAAAAGGAAAAATTCAGATGCACAGTGCTCTTCAACTTGTCAATAGCACAACCACATCAAGAAGTGCACATCAGCCTACACCTACCTGAAGTGTGGCAATGTCTTTTAAGAATAATAAAGATAAAGAAGATCTAAGTCACAAAAGAAAATTTCATATGCACAATGCACTTTAACATAGCAATGGCATGTTGCATCAAAAAGTGTACGTCTGCCTGCATCTGATTCTAGCTTCTGACTGAAGCATCCAACTCTATGAGGGTAAATCAGCACCCAAAAGGAGAACTTACATGTTGAAGTTGTATAGACCTCTGGAAGCTACTCGACATCCGATTTTTTGCTGATGCATAATTTCTAGACCAATATATCCTATTAAAATTTGACTTATGAAAGACAGAACTGGCTCTTACATACAAAGTTCGGAAAGCAACTTTCTCATGAAAAATGAACTGTAATGACCAACATTCTGATGATAAGTTTAATGGCCACATTAATTGTCATATCCAAGCCTGCCTATGCATGCAAGACACGTGCAATTACAAGCCAGTTATCCTGCATATATTTCCATTTTAAAATATGTACTGCATTCTTGAACAAATTATCTATAATAGCTAAGCATTCCATGTGCATATCTTTGCAGACTGTTAGCTAGAGATGAGGAAGCACAGAAAGAAGCTTAAATTTGGATAGATAAGCAATGTAAAAATATTTAGAACATACATCTGGTAGAATACAGGATTGAATAAAATGGTCAACAAAGTACAATTAGAAGGTTAAGCCTATTAAAAACCGTTCTTTCTATCCGAGTAAGTGAAATCTGAGAGCGTGGATGACCTTTATATGAGATTCCATCATCACTTTCCATTGACATCATTGACTGAACATAGGCTGGGCCATTGGAGCGATTTGCAACTTGAGAAGATTTTGGCAATGAATCTGTAACTTTCTCCTGAAAATCCCCAGAAAAAATAGGCAATATTCAATCAGAGTATTAACTGAGATGAGTACAACAGAATCCAGGAAGCAAGAGCGACTGAGAGAGACAATTATTGATTTTCAGTATGCTCCCGAACATTTACAAAATCATAGCCAGACAACAAAAACATTTTGAGGAATAATACCAGAGTTGTCTAGAGCTCTTCTTATCCAGGGATTTTCATGTAGATATATATTGTTCTGGACACATTACAGGTTGATAAAAAGGGAGACTTTCAAGGTTAACAACTAAAAAGCTCACTAGACAATTCTGAACGCAACAACTTTAATAGCATGTTATCAGTAGCTCAAGCCATTGCTACCTCAAAATCAAGTGAAATGATGAGCTGTCAATTGGACCTAGATGTTCCAAACAAACAAATCCGAAGCGAACCAGAATAAATTACTTTTCAGAACATGATATTGCATACAGCCACCTGTAACTGGTGGCAAACTGAACAAGCTAAATCCTGAAACTGGACTTGCTGCAAACTTGCAGGTCAAAGACTCAGAGTCACAGTCATAGTTTTATATATGAGGTTCTGCTTGTTCAAGCAGGACATCACATCAATCCAAAGGCTTCTCCCATAACAAAGGTTATACGTGGTGATAACAAAAAGATATTGTAAAATTCAAATATCAACGTAATTCTTTAATCAAGGCTCACGACTTAAGAGCTTGATCAAAACCTATATAGCATCAGGAAATCCTCATAGAATAGACTTAATAATAAAATGAACGCACATTGAACAGAAATCACTTTGAACCCCACGAATGCTTGGCAGTCAATGAATGATATCTTGGCTACAAAATTATAAAGGACTGCCTAATTACTAGCAAGTTTGGCATCAATATCGCCTCTTCCTACAACTGGTGACCTTTTGCATGATCCACACAATCTTATTATGTTTGTAAGCATTGGTTCTAATTACATTTCTCTCCATCCTGCAATACTTGCCATCTGTTACTTATTTGGTCAACCCAAACTTTGGACTAGTCCAATCTATATATAAGAATAGCACTTGAGAAATCAGATGACTTTGTTATCGTTCAAGTTTATCAGATAGAAAACTTCAAAACAGCCACAGAGACCAAATAAGCAACCAAATCTCTAATATTGCAAAACAGAGGTGAATCAAAGATATTGGAAAGAGAGAGGGGCTCATTTCCTGAGTAATAACCTGGACATGTGGAACATTACAACATGAAGTAATCTTAAGTACCTTTTTGTCTTTACTTTTCCTTGACGAACTACTGTCATCCTTCCTTCTCTTTCCGTTTTCCTTTTTCTGCATGAAAGTAAACCATCCAAATCAGGATTGCCAGAATTAACTCAAAAATAAAGATAAGGTTTCTCATGGCTGCTTCCAGTCAATTCTGCTCTTGTTTTGTAGTCTATCATTATGACATTTATGATTACATTTATGGAGTCCTTTGACAGATATCACCCTTTACCTCCTTTTGCCATTTTCCTTTTTATGATAGACTCAATAAATCTAACCCATCACTGGCTATCTTTAGCAAAAGAATTCACCTCCTTATATAAGTGAAATTACAACATTGAGGTGTTGGAATGTGGGGTGTGACCTAACATTATCCAACATTACACCTAAGCCCAACGTGTGCCGATGGGTATTCCTTCATTATAATTTATTTGAAACAATCCTAATAGAAACCGATCTCTAGCAACCATAGACATAGGAGAATTCTCCGACCCACATAAATCTTATGTCTTGCAACTATGTTTCTTATCATAACTTTTGCACACATTCACAATATAACTAAAACCAATTTCTAAAATTAAGTTTTCATGAAGTCAATCATAGAACCAATTACTATTTTCTAGGGAACTAAGCTCGGTTAAGAACCTTTACAAGACATCGTCCCAAAAGTTATTTTAACCTGTATACTTTGAATTTCTCCAAGGAAGCGAATAACTGCATCCATCAAAACAGTGATACTAAAAGTTTTAGCCTGCTAACCGAATTAGCCCTCAAGATAGAGTTTCAATGATTGTTTCCCGGACCTATTACCAAATTTCTACTTAAACTGATACTTTGGGATCAAATTTCGAGTACAATATCCAACCAATTTGGAAGACATACAATCCTGAATTTCTGCTACGTCCAAGTTTTGAAAATCAATTTGCTTATTTTAGAAAATCTGATAGCCAATCATTCAAAAATGAAAATAAACATAGCTCACACTCATCCATCTGCAACGTAATGCAACATCTCGAACTGTCTTATCTCTCAAAGCCTGAGCAATTTTAGCATAACGAACAATCACCGATTCTGATCCATATCTGCAAAAGGGTCATCCATTATCTACAAGATATAAAATAGAATCAATGCATGCAAAGACATTGCGGGAACCACCAAAATTTGCTTCAAGTATGTTCAAATTATTATAACTATTAAAAAACAAACAAACCATATCAACTCAATATGTATAAAGTCAAATGAAAGGAATCAATATGGTTTTGGCAATACCAATGTGGTAAAGCTAAAGTCAAATGAAAGGAATCAGTGAGGATGTTGAGTCTACTAAGTAGTTTCCTCCATTAGTGTATGGAGTGGGGTTCAGATAGAGATGTAAATGAATTGGTTAAAAAGGAACAAAGTATTTATTCAAAGGTGAAACTCTGTTTATATTTGATTTTATTGTAAATGATTGAGCGTGAATGAGCTTTTTATTAACCCAAACATCAGTCAAACTTGCATAGATGCATTTTTACATATTTGACATTTTTCAACTAATGGAATTACTCCTCAAAGTGTCAATCAACAAAAATTGTGTTCAAGCATGGTCAGTATGCTCAAGAACCAAGCCCATTGAACTTCTAGCAATCAAATTTAAGTCAAGGTTCCATTACTCAATCTTAACAGGTCCCATTAATCAATCTTAACGTCGTCTTAAAATGCACAATTTAAAGTGTCATCAGAAGTGCTTTAATATTATCAAGTGTAAGTAAAAAAACACATTTTTATTAACTACCCCGTTAAATATGTCGGAAAAGGAATTCAAAAGTCGCAAAATGTCACTTCCCTTGAATAAGCTTTTACTTTAACTTTTTTGCAAAAAGTGCATCTAAACATGATTGTCAGACATCCAACACTCACAAATGGACTTGAATCTCTGGAGCATATTTGGAAACTGCTTCAAGCAGCCAGTATCCATCATCAAAACAATTTTAAGCATTGTGATACATGACCATAATTGAAACTCTAAATCCATTCTCACTCCGATGATTTCAGCTAAATGCTATAGCTGATTCTGCATTTCCCAACTTTAAAAACAAGAACAATGCAAATTTGTTTATTTTGTCGATTTTATATTAAATATTTCTTGTGCTAACAAGACCGACATTTCCCACAAAGTAATCCTCCACATGTGTATTTTATTGCTAGTACATGGTGATTTCCATATTGAAGCGAAAAGAAAAAAGTCCTAGGTGCATAATCATTACCAAAGGATGAAGTTTCTATTACAAATCCACGATACATAAATAGGGGTGTCCACAGTTCCGTAAGTTGATCAAATTGAAACAAAATCGAGAATTAGGTATATAGCGAAACTAAACCAAAAAATTCTGTTAGGTGTAAGTTTTTATTTTTTAAAAAATCAGGCATCCGGTTCGATATTGCTATTTAGTGTTGAAATACTCAACCGTACCGACTGCCGAAATACTATTTCTTATATCTTAATTCTTATATACATATTTTTGTGTATTAATTCGTTTTATATTAGTTTTGTTATTTTACTTATTATAATTTTTTATAAAAAAAATAAATAAGAATTATAATTATTATTTTTAGTATTTAACTTTTAATCATTTTTTATATTTTTAAGAAAAAAATCAATTTACCAAATACCCAAAAAAATCGATAATTACCAAAACCGAACCTATTAATTCAGTTCGATATTTAGTATAGCGTTTGACGTACTAGATTTTTTATATACCAAAATTTTGATTCGGTTTTATCGAATGAACACCCCTAGACATACAACATAAATCATTTCTTTGATCGTCAAATGCATCTTGTAAGATCTAAAAATAAGTAACAACATGGACTAAAAATGGAAAGAGTGAATACGTTATGTGCTTTAGCCAAGAATATGTTTGCGTCCATTAAATATCCTTTTTGGACGACTGTTCAAAAACAACTATGGGTTGCACTCAGTGGGGTTAGATGCATTAGTGATTCCAACAAGCACTTGTGCCTGGGGCATGACAAATGGATCGTGAATCTAAAACACCTGGAGTAGTGAATTGACTTGCCACTTTATGCTTTAGGTAGTACTTACTATTGAAAAAGACCAAAAAAGGGAATCCTTGTCCACAACATTTCTAAATGGCCAACTAATGACCACCTGTAAATGTTGAAGCTATTGTTTATCCAATTTGGAACAAGGATCACAGGTACTTAAGCATGATTAATTGAACTTAAATATTAAGGTGCTTAAGTTATTATGAAACTTTATTCCAAAACAAGGATTGCGTGATGTTGTTTTCATCTGGAGGCTTGTTCGGGCAGATAGCATCCTCGTGATAATGCTAGGATATCTGTTGCATATGCAAAGATGCAGAAGGAGATGAATACACCTGTTATATAGTAGTCTGTAAAACCCCTCTTGGGATATTAAAACATTCAATGGAAGTGGTGTAATGTGTTATTCAATCTAAGAATGTGGCATATTTTAGTAACCAAGCTATCACTATGCGTGAGAAATACGTAATATATGGATAGAGTAGGTGGGATTTCCTCTGCAAATGTGGCAGTTTATGTACATTTATGCTATATAAGTTATCCTTTCTGGCTAAAAATGAAGGGAAAAGAGGGGGTCAAAGAATCAAAATAAGAAGAAAAGAAAAAAGGGAAAGAAAAGGAGGAGAAATTTGATGATGAAGCATAAGAACTAATGGAAGCATATAACATGCCATTGTATATAAGGTATTCACAAGGCAAGAGCTCCTCTTAATTACTTAATCCTTAGGGGTTCATATACAAATTGGCTTCGAGCCTTCAGAACTTGGTTCTTATGTAGAGGTTGGTGATATGCAGTTTAAGTTCTAAGACTTGTCATGTCTAGTTTATCGACTTCGTTAGTTCACTTTCAAACAATTGAAAACATCGACCTGGCCACTTTACAACAAGGGCATAACTTAAAGGATAATAAAAAACCAAATTGTAGGAGACAGATTGACAAATATGTAAGGGTATTGAACTCTCACACACAAACAAGTTTAGATAATGAGCTTCAGATAGGAAATATTATAATGCCAAGCCATCATCTCAATAAAGAAATGTAACATCAAATGTTTCAATAAGCTTAACAATCAGGTTCCTCAGCTATGATGTCCAGGTCCACCCAAAGGATCCATCCATTTCCTAAAAATTTATGAAACCCCACAACTCACGAGGATAAGTTCATTGGCATCTCACAGTTTCTTCTCACGTCTTGTTATCAAGCTCATAGCATCAAACCATCAGTAAACTAAACTACAGTACACAGTTGCACATTACACGAAAAACCCAGAGAAATCCCACAAACCAAAGACACACAACAAATCCAGACAACATCCACTAACCAAAAACACAAACCAAAACACATCACACACATTTTTGCAATCCAATACCCGACAAGCATATCATAAAAATATGCACAATTCACAACCGACACACAAAAAAGAGAAAAAAGGGAAAGAACCAGGAGCTGACTTTACGAGCAAATCCTCGAGTATGGACTGTTCTTCGGGCGTCCAATCAACTGACAGGCCCGGATTGTGTCGGAGAGCCGCCTGAGTAGGTCCCACCACGGAATTTTCCGTCGCCGATAGGCCACCGCCATTGGCATTTTCCTGGCCACCGCCCTTGCTATTCCCGCTATTATTATTGCCGTTACTGGCGTTGCTATGAGCCCCCGATGAAGGATTGGCGCTCGCAGCCATCAATCAAACAAACAACCACCGAAATCCCCACAAATCCAGCAAAGCTCCCAATTCAATCCAACCCCGTTACAGTTCCGGAAAAATTGAATTGAATTTGGATAAAAAAAATCTCAAATCTTCGGTACAAAACGTGAACTATTGGGGGGTAATTGAGATGAGCATGGAGGAAGAGAGAATGGGCACGGAAGGGGATTACAGCTTTTAGCCTTTTTGTATATTATATTGGAGAAAGTGGAAGATCTTTTGAGATTAGACACTTCCTTAAAACTCTTTTTATTTCTTTTAAAAGGGCTTTTTGTTAAATAATTTTTCTTTTTTTAATCTTAAATCTATAATTATTAAATAATACTTTTCTAACAACAATAAATTAAAGTCAAAGTGACACAATATTTTTTTTTTGTTTTTTGTCTTTTCCATAGAGATAAAAAACTTTTATAATTTAATCTCGTTATAAATACATTACAGATAAATTAAACTTTTTAATTATATTAATTGGTGCTCTTTACTTCATTTAAATTTGTTAAGTATAGATAGCTTAGACCGTTATGGAGATTGGGATAGTCATTTAATGGTCACCTAAAGGTTGTTGGCTAAGTTTATATGCTCTTTAAAACGATGTTACAATTGAATAAATTGCATAACACCCCCCTGTGTTTTAGAAAAATATCACGAAATTCCACGTGTTATGTTTATAGATAAAAAAAAAATCTATATTATTTAAAAGACAGGAAAATACCATCTCTCCGTTAGAAATTAAGTAAGAGTGCATTTCACAAGCTTAAAATGAGAGTGAATTTCCTTTTTACCACTTCTTGACATTGTTTTATATTTGTAAATGGCTATTTTAACCCCTTTATTTGGTATAATAAGAGAAAATCACATTTTAGTTTAAATATATTTTTAATAAATTACATATTATTCATTAATGACTTTACTATTTAGTTTTAATATTGTTTAACTGATTATAATTATTTGTGAAACATAATAACTAAACATAAAAATACGTAAAACGTATGTAAAAGTTTCAAAAGTTAAAGATTAAATTAACAAATTACAATACAAAAACTAATATACTAAAGTTTACTTTTTTAAATTAAAATTCTATATGATTATAAATAAAAATCACTTACAATAATCAGATTTTATTAAATAAATTAAATAATTTTTACTTAAATTTTATTTATTTCTTAAAAAGTTTGACGTCTTTTTCTCAGTCGGCTGTCTTATCGACTACGGAGAAGAAGACTAGACAACGAATGATCACGGCGCCCAGCAACAGAGACGACGTTGTCTGGCAGTCACCCAGAACTGGGTGCTTCCCCTTCCAGGAGGGGGCGTTGCCCCTTCATGTCTCGTCACCGTCTTCCCCTGTCATTTTTTTATATCGTTTTGTTGTGGATCTAAACGATGAAAGTCCGCAGGAAAATAAATAAGCGATCTTCGTCACTCGGATCGAGAGGTGATGGTATATGTTAATTGATTTTAACTCCGTAAATTATGGATTCGTATAGTATATGGCTGATCAACTTCCATGATTTGATTTTCAAAATCAATTTTCCTAATTACCAATTTGCGTAATTTTTGGAAGTCAAATATCAACTAATTGCTAGTTGCATAATATTATATTATTGATTAATTATCTTTAGTTAAGGAAGGAAAACTTTCTTAATAAACATTAAAACATAAAATAAATTAGTCAAATGATGGATAGAAACGTTGTAATTTCAAAATTAATATTTTAGCTAATTATTTTTAAATAAATAACGAGTAAAAAGTGCAAATAAGTTCTGTAAAAAATATAATAAACATAGAATAAAATTAAATATAATTTAAATCACCTTAAAACTTGCCTTATAATATACTAACCATTAATACTATATATTTATTGTGAAACTTAAATATGGAAAATATATTACATGGATGAATAAATAAAAATTAACTTATCCACCTCATTTTCCACATAGGAAAGGATGGAATCATTTAATGATTTTCATTTTAAATAATATACTATAATTTATTTTTAAATTGTATATTTAAAATTGATATTGAAGTTTTCAAATATTTTTGAATAATTTAAAAATAATTAAATTTATACTTTCATATATTTAGTATTTTATTTTATTTATTTTATTTATTTTATTTGATATATCATTTAATTATGTTATTTCGTTCACATATTATTATTCTATATATTAATATTTTTTTCTTTTACAATCATGCAAGTAATTATTGTGTGTGAATCAATTATATTACTTAGTAAGAATAAATACTTTTTTTAATTATTTTTTCTTAAAAACATGAAAGATACTTATTGAATTAAAATTTATTATTTTTTATGAAATAATAATTATTATTAACAAATAACATCTTGTTTTACAAACACGGTATACCGATTATGGAATTTCAACCTTAATAATGATTTCAACAAAGGGTTAAAATGAGTCAAAGGGTAATTGGGGGCGGCGGCGGCGGCTGCTTAAGGAGGAGAGGAGGGGCCCACCACAACTTCGCCACCGCGTCTGGGCACAGGAAATGCGTGAAACACAATTGGAGGGCAAAATCGTCAATTCGTTCCTAGAATTTTCTTGGGCATTGCGAGAAATACCCTTACTCCCAGATAAACATTTGCCACTATTTTCTGATCAATTTCTCATCCTCTCTCTCTCTCTCCCCCCTTCTTTCTCTTAGGGTTCGTGAACCCCCACCGATCAATGGAGAACAACGCCCAATCATCAGGTATATGCAGTAATTTTTGTGTCAATTGGACGGATTATAGGTACAATCCATTCAATTTTCTGAATTTTGGAGTCTAATTTGTAGTTGTTGATCGTGTTGCGTGTTTAATGTTGTCGATTGGGGATTTATGCGGTTGTTTGGTTTGTATATTTATTTTAATTCTACAACGATTTAGGATTAGAATTACTGGTGTTAGTAAGAAATTTGTTGATGTGCAGGATACTTTTTTATTTTTGCGCAGAATTGATTGCCGGGTGGCCGAGCTCCTTTCAATTCCTTAGCATACATTTTTTTTTTTGAATTCCAGGATTGTGTTTCGGAGGCATTTTTCTTTAAATTTTATCATTATAATTATGTATGTGCTGTCTACTTTCAATCCCCAAGTCATGCGTGGATTATAGTTTTGGCAGTTATGAATGACAGAAGAATCTAGCAGTAATAGGTAATGAACACCTTCTAAACATATTCGTACACCCAGTCAGTAATAATTTATTTGTTGTGTCTACACCTGGGAAAATGTAGAGTTTAACTTATAAGTAGTTATTTTTCTTCCTTATCGATGCAGCTGTGTATGATGTTCTCTAAATTCATGTGCAGGTGGCGGCCCTCCACCAAAACCATGGGAAAGAGCTGGGTCTTCCTCTGGACCCGCACCTTTTAAACCATCCTCTCCTGGTAACACAAGTGATGTAGTAGAAGCTTCTGGAACAGCTCAGCCTGGTGAAGTTGTTTCAACTACAGATAGGAGTGCAGCTGTTAATAGGAACACACTGGGGAGACCTGTCCCTACTAGGCCTTGGGAACAGCAGACATATGGAAGCACCTACGGAGGTACCAATACTTTTCTTTTCTTCCCTCTCTTCTTTACCTGAAAGGAGCAGAGAGTTGTTTCATTGGTGCGAGGTTACCCCCAACATCTCGAGAGTATGATTATGGAGCCAACACAAACAAAAGTTGGTCTATAATTATCACCAATATTGGCCCACATGTTGCATGCCTCAGATAGATTAAACTAAAGTTTATGGATAGTGATGAATTATACATATACTCTGTTGTGATTTTGATAAATCGTAGCATTTATGATATAATATTGGCACACCTATCAGATAAGGAAAGGCCGTAGTGTAATCTGAAATTGTACTCATGATCTAAGGCATAAGCTGAGTTTATCAAACACCAAACAGCTATGTTTGAAGCAATTCCAGACTAGCCACCTTGAAGCTGGGTGGGGTAATTAAAATGGCCCATTAAATGTTGATATTCCAAGTAAAATGGGCACCCTCCCTTAGCATTGGTTTTTGTCCCCTCCTGCAATGTGGTGAAGTTTCATGATGCATCTAGTGTGGGAGTTTGGTTCTTTCTGCTACTTGTCTGCTTGAAGAAGAATATAAGGACCATATAGAGGCATGCTCATGTTATGATACTTCAACTTAGATATGGACATGGCTAAGATGTCCCTGAAGCTTGTGCTGGACTGTTTGATAAATGCCAGTCATCCATCGTGATATCTTTTGCAGTCTATGACTTGGTATTTTATCATATATTCACAACATGCATGAAACACATGTATTAAGAGTGAAACCACGTGTAAACAAGAAGATGGGCACAATTCTTGGTGTAAATTATAAGTTCCAAAACCAAATAGCTATAGGGGCTTCATGTTGCATCCATATGTGTTTCTATATGTACTTATGTACCTGGACCTTTTTGATGTGTGACATAAACATGGCCTTGGTTATTTTGTATTCAGGTTATGGTTCAGGTTTGAATTATAATTCTGGATATGGAAGTGGGACGTATGGTTCGTACGGGGGAATGGGAGGGACATATGGTGGTGGGTTGTATGGAAATAATATGTATAGAGGAGGTTATGGTGGACTCTATGGAGGGGGCATGTATGGTGGGGGAATGTATGGTGGTGGTTTTGGAGGTCCAATGGGAGGCTATGGAATGGGCATGGGGGGTCCTTTTGGTGACCAGGACCCGAACAATCCGTTTGGAGCTCCTCCTTCTCCACCAGGTTTTTGGATTTCGCTAATGCGAGTGGTAAGTCGGAGACTCTTTCTGTCTTTTTTGTTCTGAAATTATGTTTTTGATATTGCTGGCTCTACACTATCAAGAGCATCAGATCAAGCTGCTTGTTGGCATTTGCAAGTGAAATATAGTTAATGGCAATTGGGGTGATTGGCAGTTAAGTTTACGAGCTCATATTCCAATAACAGTTGCATATCTCCTCTAAATTGCTAATACCGGTTTGATGGGAATTTGGTTGCATTTAGCAATAACCCATGAACTCCCCCCAACACCAGCACCTACTGCTAAAAAATGATATAAAATAAAAAATGAAAGAGTTTTTATGAGAAACCAACATACTTCAGATGATGCAGTAATGACCTTGGCTAAGTTTACAGCTATTTTTCAGTTGTCTCTACAAATATCTGCTAATTTTTATTTGTTTTCTTTGGACATTGACAGATGCAAGGTGTAGTGACTTTCTTTGGACGTGTTGCAATGTTGATTGACCAGAATACGCAGGCATTCCATATGTTCATGACTGCCCTTCTTCAGGTATTGACTTAACCTTTGCTGCCACTGTCCAGTGGTCAATATCTGCAATTTTTTTTATTGTAAAGGCAAATTATCTGTTACAAATTGCCAGCATGTTCTATGCTTTAATAGCCAATGTTCCTTTTGCAGCTATTTGATAGGTCCGGAATGTTATATGGAGAGCTTGCCAGATTTGTCCTTAGAATATTGGGAGTGAAAACAAAACCACAGAAAGTTCATCCTCCCGGCGTCGAAGGTCTTCCTGGACCTCACAATGCCCCAGGAAGGCAAAGCTACATTGAAGGACCTAAGCCTGCTCCTAGTGGCGCCTGGGATGGTGTATGGGGTGATGCACAGTAAATGATCTGATTTTATGAGTTTCGTCATCGTCTTCTAGTGTAGCTGATGAGAATGGACTCCGAGTCTGTGGAAAGATGCAAGATGCAGACAAAAGAAAGCGGATGATGCTATTTCCTGGATGTAATTACACCATAATAGAATAGTAATCCGCTTGAAATAATAAAAGCTGCCGCCACCACACCTCCCCCAACCCAAAACCCCTGGCCCTCTGCTATGAAAGAAGGAAAAAAAAGTCCTTGTGTGTAAAACTCTGCTACTATTAGTTGAATGTGTTTTCTTGTTGAAACTATGAACAAATCTTACAGAAGAAAGGGACATATATTAATGTAATATCTTCGTGTAATCGTACTATATTTTGTTGAAGCCATTAAAGGAGTAAAATTGTTTCTCTGATGTCTGCACCCTTAATTTCATAAATCCTCTCACTTCTGGCAAATTCTGGTGCAGCTATGTGGTTTATTTATTTATTAATAATTGGTTTATAGTTAATTATCATTGGCTTCATTCGTTCAACCCTCTACCCTTGATATATCCCAATATTGTGTATAACCAACCTTTTTCCGTGGTTTCATGTATTCTTCTCGGGCACTTTGAAAGTATAAATGACATGGTAAAGAGGATCCATTGAATTCATATGGCACTCGGCCATCTGATCATATTATAAACAACAATGACCAGTTCCCATCAATCTTAAATTGTTGATTTTAACAGAAAGTAGCCATGGCTAACAGCCTTAAACGTGCTCTTGTCTATTATTAGGATACTCCCTCTATTTGTCCGAGCTCATCTCTAACAGCAATCCATGAATTAAAAAAATGAACGGCTATAGAGGCAGCATAGTGTACAGATTCTGGAGCTCATTCAGATTAAATATCTAACAAAGAACATTTCTGACCTATTACATGTTAGAAGAGATAGGGTCTGCAGCATTCAAGTTGCATTGTCAGACTATGAATCCCTGAACTCATGAGCTATAGTTGCATGAAGCATTAGCATAAAATATATATATCAAGATCCATCATCCATAAGCCAGCAGTAAATCCAACAAAAATTCAGAAAATTGTCAATATTCATGTTTAGTAAGCATGGAGAAACCCTTGATTGAGAATCTTCCTCCACATCACTGCATATACATTTTCAAAATGCCTAATAAATTGTAACACAATCTTGTATGCTTTTCAAGTTCATTAATGGTCTACCTGCTATAAATGGAAGGCCAAGTTAGGTCCAATGCGCTTCATCTATGATCTGCACATTGCTTCTCAAACTTCTAAACATCTCAATCGCTATCGTACTGATTGAATGACATCGGGTAAGTACAGCTTTCGGAGCCGTCTACAACCATCTCTTAAAGCCAGCAAGCCTTCATCATGAAGGTTCCGACATCGGTTCACATGAAGTCGCTCCAAATTATGGCATTTTGAACCAATCGAATCCCACCCTGAGATCCTAATTTCAAAACAATAACCCAAGTTCCATTCCTCGAGCAGTGGACACCCTTGGGCAATTTTGGCAATAGCATCATCACCAATGGTTGTCCATAGTCGAAAATTGAGTATTCTCAATTTGGAGATAAATCCAGCATCAGTTGTTGTCAAAACATGCCCATGAACGGACGACTTAAGTTTAGAAATATTTATGTATTCGAGTCCACCTCCGCTAACAGTGGCCAGTATTCCTTCCGGTTCAAGATTACATGAATCAGCTTTTGACGGATATGAGATGACGACAATTTTGGTAAAGAGCTCTTATTCCATAATCGGAGATGAGTGAACAAAATGAGAGATTCACATCTTTCAGAGTTAAACTGAATTACTCGTTTTCTGGTAAAAGGATAAAATTGTATGTTTTAAATTAATTGAAAATTAAAATGACCTGTTATTTCAATATTTTTCAGGATAATATGTAAACCATTTAATTTGTTGAGTGGACAAATGGATAAATTCAATATAATGATAAATATTTAGCGGTAATTGTAAAGTTATAACTAAAAAATATATATTAAGCGATATTATTTTTTGTCCTATCACAATATAATTATTAGTGTAAAAATCATGCATAAAGCTGACGTTGTAAATAATTACTGGTACATTTATAATGATAACTTTAAAGTAATTTCTTATCTCTAATCATTGCCAATAATAATTTTAAAAAAATAATAATGAGTAATAAAGTGTAGCACAATTTTGTATGCTTTTCAAGTTTACTAATGCTCTACTTGCTATAAATGGAAGGCCCAGTCAGGTCCAATGTGCATTATCTCTTCATCTATGATCTCCACCTCGCTTCTCAAACATTTAAACATCTCAATTGCTGTTGAACTGATTAGACGACATCGGCCTAAGTACAACTTCTGGAGCCGTCTACAACCATCTCTTAAAGCCTGCAAACCTTCATCACAAAGGTTCCGACATCTGTTCACATGAAGTCGCTCCAAATTACGGCAATTTGAACCAATCGACTCCCACCCTAAGATACTAATTTCATGACACAAAGCCAAGTTCCATTCCTCAAGCAGTGAACACTCTTGTGCGATTTTGACAATAGCATCATCATCAATGGTTCTACACAGTCGAAAATTGAGTACTCTCAATTTGGAGATAAATCTAGCATCAATTGTTGTCAGACCATGCCCATGAATGCACCAGGTAAGGTTAGAAATATTTAAGTATTCAAGTCCACCTCCGCTAACAATGGCCGATATCCCTTCCGGTTCAAGTTTACATGAATCAGCTTCTAAATATGCTAGAGTCTGTGAACATCCTTGAAACCCAACACCTGTTACATTTCTGCAGTGCGATATACTGATCGATCTGAGATGACGACAGTTTTGCGAAAGAGCTCTTATTCCGTGATCAGAGATGAGTGAACAATATGAGAGATTTACATCTTTTAGATTTAAGCAAGACCGAGACAAAGTTTCAAGTCCAATATCCATAACACTACACCGATAAAGACTAATGATTGTGAGAAGAGGGCAACCACCGGCAACGAAGGAAAGTCCATGATCTGTAATGCCAAAACAACAATCTAGATGCAAACTTTCCAACTTCGATCCATAATTAAGTAACATGGATAAACCTGAATCTGGGAGCTCGATGCATCCGGACAGTGACAATGACTGCAACTGCGGAAAACGACACAACAACCTGTAAAGATGGAAGAAAGTAATAGTGGTTGAAGGCCGAGATAGTGAGGTAGAGTTCAGTTGGGTGAATGAGCATTGAAATTGTAAAGATCGACGACTTGAATTTTGAATACGAAGCCAACGGTGGCATGTCAAACCAAAAGATTCACGGTCGTTACTAGACTCAAGCCTTTGGAAAATAAAGTATAAACAATCATCTGGCAGTTGGAGGATAGATGTAGATGGATCTGTTAAGCCAGTCTCCATAGTTATGGACTAGTTGTCTTCAGAAGGTTGTAAAGCTCGAATCTTTACCACGATCTTCTTATATGTTGAGCCAGATGAGGTTGGTGATTCAAGACCACAGAGTGCAGTGGAGTCTCCATATCCATAACCAATGAGAACTCCACAATTGCGGCACAAAAGTTTAGATTTTGAACGATAGCGTCCCCAAGATATGGGAAGGCAGTTCACTTCATCAACTTGAGTAAATCGACTAGGATCAATAGAACGAAAGGAGATAGAGCCCTTGTTAATGGATTTGCTATATCTGGAGCCAATACTAGAAGTTACACGATTAGAAGATGTTAAATTGAGATGATATCCACAAGAACCACAACTGCAAACATAGACAAATAAACAAATCAGCAGCCAATTATACGCAAGTATAGATGTTAAGAAAGTAGGCACATAAGCAAGCTAAGGGTATGGGTCAGGGAAGTTTTTAGATATCAAGTTAATAGAACAGTAGAAAGAAATGGTGAATCAGTCTCTATTCCCCCCACCCATTTTAAAAAGAAGAATGGTGCCTAACCAAGCACGACATGCAAGTTGTTTCAATTTCATCCTTTCCTTTTCAGGAGTCACTTTGTTTATTTCCCCGTTTCCTTATTTCTTTTTCTATGTAGGCCAGCGGAACAGAGAGAGTAGAGATGAGTATAATCCTGAATCACTTGAAATCGCATGGATATCAAAATAACTACGCCAACAAGATTCCTTCAAGATCAATATGAGCACATAGTAACATAAATGACTTGGTTTCAATATTTTACACTACATAAACATAAATGACCATAAAATATGCACA
Source organism: Sesamum indicum (assembly GCF_026168435.1). Lineage (NCBI taxonomy): Eukaryota > Viridiplantae > Streptophyta > Magnoliopsida > Lamiales > Pedaliaceae > Sesamum > Sesamum indicum. The sequence goes on along the minus strand of NC_142665.1, from coordinate 3,834,082 downwards.
TGGAGCCGGCTGGCTCTCAAGAGCATTGTGCCCCATACAAAGACTCGTCAAATCACTTCTCAAGTTAGTCGATAAACAAGGAACGACACATCATTTAACACACTCGAGGCCCTAAATACTAGGAAACCATCGTAATCTTTCACTCAGATGCAACTTCATTTTTCAGTTCAGTCTCACAAACCTTGTACCTTTCAGTAACTTTTTCCAAAGGCCAAGCAACAAGCAAGCAGAACGGCTGCCCAATCCAAGCTGCTGATTTCACATTTTTCAGCACTACGAATTGCAAACGGCAAATACTGTGGCCAATACTTAACTAAAGTTCCTATAAAATCTGATTCAATTTCCACAAGCAGCATCCATGCTGCAGCCAAAATAATTCATCCAACAGACCAAAACTACGCGAAAATTAAACAGATCAAATGAAAAACAGGAGGCAGCTTCTTTATCTTAAAATATTAACTTCACAATATCACATTATAATCAAAATTAAACACATTCCAAAATCACCATAAATAAAAAAAAAAAAAAAAGAAAGAAAGAAACATCAAATTCCAGTTCTACTCAAAGCCCATCAATAAAAATCCACAAAATTTAGCCTCCACAGAAAAATTTCACCACAACACAAGAAAATTGTTGAATTTCAAGAGATAAAGAAACAATTAGCAATGTACCCAGAAAACCCAACTAGCCCAGAATCAAATAAACAAATCAAATTCAAAAGCTGAACCGAAATAAATATTTTATGATGAAAATTGAAAGGTTGGGATGGAATTGAACCTGTAGGAAACATCAGTTTGGGACATTTCTTGATCAGAGAATCAGCAATAAGTTTCGTCTAATCCCATTTGAAGATTGACAACAGAGAATCTATGGGCTCAATTTTCTTACCCAATTGTTGAAAAAAGCAGTATTGAAGTCTAATGTTTCTGCTCCGCACAACACTGAAGCAGTTGAAGAGGAAAAGTGAGGATGACGCTTCTCTCTTTCGCACGCTTTGTAGTGCTTTGCTCTAAAGTCGCCAGTTTGGTTAGCTTCTGATGGTGCTATTGTTGAAAGAGTCAGAGATAGTAGACAAAATAAATAAATAAATAAATAGCAAATTAAATTTTGCTTTTTGTTGAATAGATCAAAATTTTTATTGACTTTTTTTTTCAAATTATATTTTTTTATTTGTATTTGTGTATCTTTTTTCTAAGGAAAAAAGTTCAATGACTAATCTAATCAAATATAACAAAATTGAGTTACTCATTTATGGACAAAGGATAAAATTTAGATATTTTTAATTAATTGAAAATAAAATAAAATAACAAAATAAGTGATGAAATATTAAGCGATAATTTTAAAGTTATAACTAAAAAATATATATTAAGTGATGTTATTTTTTATCTCGTCACAATATAATTATTAGTGACAAAAAATATATATAGAATTGGCGTTGTGAATAATTATTAGTACATTTATAATAACAACTTCGGATTTAATTTCTTGTCTCTTATTATTACAAATAATAATTTTTAAAAAATAATTATGGCTATAAAAATGATAAAAAATTCTTTAATGTCAAAAAAATTTAAAACTTGTGTCTGCTTATAAAAAATTATCATTTAATTGAATCAATAATACTACTGGCTTTCATTAAGTGAACATCACAAATATTTAATTAAAGTTTTATGGTGGGTGTTGATTTGGTAAAAATTAATATATCATCGTCTTTGGTATTAAATCATATTTATCATTTTTTCAAATTTGATCGGTACATTTATCCTAACAATTGATAATTAAATTTAACAAAATTTTATAACTTTTTATTGTTACTAAGTAGAATGGATACCTTACTTTATAAATATTTCGATGACTCCTCTCCCTATCCATACGAACGTCTATTTTTTTCTTTTGTCACAAATTCACAACCATACCTAGAAAAATTCCTAACCAAGGAAGAGGGACACATACTTTTATAAACAGGCAAACGACTCTTCTCGCAACCAATATAGAACGAAAAACTTGTAATATTCTCATCCATTCAATTCAGGCATGCCACATACAGTGTGGGCTCTCCGATTATCCGGTCATACATTGGACACGTACACACAAATTCCCTTGTTTGTGCATCAGTGAGTAGTTGACTCTGATACCATTTGTCACGAGTATTTCTTTTAAGAGTCTAAAAGGGTATTTTTTGTTATTATAAAACACTAAATAAAAATTTACAAAATACCAAATTAATAGCAAACTTATGTGTCAATCAAAATATTTATAAGGGCTCATTTACCATTTTATGATTAGTGACATAACTCACATACCAAACTAACTTTTACATCCTAATATTAGTTCAAAAATCAATGGAAGCATGAGATTACTTTGAACTAAGACAATTTCTTTAAAACATCTCGATGGGCTTTGTTTGGATGTAATCTTAAGGTACTCTTCTTTGTCTTTAGAAGATAGAGATTGACGGGGAATACCCTAATTTTGGTAAAAGGAGAAAATTATCCTTAATGAAGGGCAATTTTGTAAAAATAGATCAAGGTCCACGTACTCCAATGTTGGATCGGTTTTGAGAGATCCGGCCCAGCTCTCTAACCTGAAAGGAGAATCCATTTACCGCAGAGGCAGAACTGTTCGAGGGTCTTAGTGTGAGACGAACCCGACAAGCTTGACGTTATTGTTTCATTCTCAGGACTTAATACCGATCTATAGAGATGATGTGGCTGACATTGAATCGTCCAACGAGGTCACGTATTTCGAGCTAGATCAGAGATATATGTACTTATTTTAAGAATTTTGAGTATGTTTGATTTTGTATTTAATATAAGTGTAAGATAAATAATAAAATAAAATATATTCAATTGTGAACGAAAAAGAAGTAAGTTTCGAATACGTTTTGTTGTTTGATGTGATGAAAATAAAGAGATAATGAAAGATTAACTTTTATTTATTAGCTGTTTACTTTGATGTATTATATTTTAATATTAAAAATTAGTAAGATGTTTACTCGATACGATAAATTTGTATTAAAAGCTAAATGACCTTGTTGCCCTTCTTCTGTTTTTAAGTCCGTTTAAAAAAGCACTATATCACAAATAAAATTAAGATAAGTTCTTTGTGTAATATATACATTTAGAAAAATTCCAAATAAACAATTGTGGTCGTCACATTAAATTAAACAGAAATAATGGGTAACAAATTGCGTAAAGTTTTATAAACAACGTAATTAAAATAAAATTACAAATAAAAATTATTCACTGTTACTAAATAATCAAACGGAACATATTGCTACAGTAAAAAAAGTCTAAAATAAAATTACCAACAACAACAAAAAAAAAAATTATAACTACCAACATAATTGTAAATGCAAGTGAAGAATTAGGGATAAAAAAGACATTTCAAGTCTTTACCCAGTGATCACTATTTTCGTGATAATTCAACCCACCAAGATTGGTGGGATGAGTTATGAAGCTTCTACAGTGAATAATACCGAGCTCAAGCTATTGTACTGGGCTCCAATCTCTCAAAACAAACAATAGACTATCCTATACTATTTGGATTATATAAGTTAATTAAAAAAGTATACGTGATCAAAAATGATATAAATGTATATACAGATTGAATTATAATTTTGACTTGATAGGTGGAATAATTAGTCCCACTTGACCTAACTTGATAAGGTAAAAGACCCAAATTTATCATTTTAACCTCATAAGTGAGGGAAATGACCAACATGCCCATATTTTTCATGCTATTTAAGTTCGTAACTTTTAATTTTCTCACTCATGTTGTAGACAACCACTTGCGAGAACAACCTGCCCAACATTTGTTGAACCTTGGCAACCGGCTCCCCGTGATGGGGCTCTCCATCTCTTCAATTCTCTTTGTTGTTGGAGTGTTTTATGATTATCGATAAATTGACGATTTTAAGTCCTTACTCCTTTCTATTAGTCAATTTAGTCTATTATTCACTCGTCATCAAATGAACTAATTTTCTCACCCGTTCTTGTCTGCTGTAAACATTCTTTTTGTGAATTTCTCATTTCTTTTCATATCATCTAATGCTGTTCAGAATACTTGCCGAAAACTTTTTCGGCCTTCTAGACCCAATGCACTTTGATGTTTGGCCCCTCAATTTGCACCATGAGGAAATTCCGTTGTGTACATCTTAGTCAAAGATAAATCAATTATCTTTGAAATATTTTATCGAGGTTGTCAACTGCGTCCGATTAGTTGATTCTATCCACTATTCCTTCAATCACATTATTGGTCGGACCTCCATTGTATACATAAATTAAATTGGCTATGTTTTCCGTAAGGGCATGAACAAAAATAAAGAATAGTCTTAATTTTATCTATACATGTTAATATGAAATTATATCTATCACAAATGTAGTCGACACAAGTATACAAAATACTTTATATTCTAATCGATCATTTATTAATTCCTTATTTATCTAATTCATAGAAAGAAACGAGGTGTTAAAGTATTGAATTAAGGTAAGTTGTGTAACATATACAAAGTATTTGTGGAGAAAACCAAAATTTATAGAGAAATGAAGCCCTCTCTCTGCAATAAATGAGAAAAAAGGACCAACCAAAATGGGGAAAAGATCAAGTAAATTAGCAATGGTGAGAGGAGAGAGAGAGAGAGAGTAGAGAACAACGAAGAACAAGGACACAGAGACGTTCGACCTCTTAGAGAGAGAAAGTGCATTTGAAACCCTAATCGAATTTGGTCCGCCCTCTTTCTAGCTTCCATGGAATAATACTTGTAGCACTATTTGCACGTTTCGCCTATATATACAACCGTTATCTGTATGTATAGGTTCGGATTTTCGGATCCCGTCATCACTTCTGTGATCGTCCACTCCTAATCGGGCAAGAGTTTGTGTGTTTGACCCTGTCACCCCTCCGATTCCGTTCGATTTTCGGATCCAGCCAATTGCCCTACTGGCTGGGGCAATTTTCTGATTAGATCTGCTGCTTCAAATTGAACCGTTGATTGATTTCGTCGGATGGATGATCTGGATGTGCTGGCCCGCGATTTCGGGCTCGGGACTCGTGGGAAATCCAACCCGATGAGGTCGACCCCGCCGGATCGTCGATCCATTGACGATCCATTGTTCAGCGACGTCTTTGGTGGCCAGCCCAAGTACACACAGAGGTCAAACTCCAATCATAACAAGCACTCCTCGGTGAATGATTTCGATTACGATTCCATTTTCCAGTCGTCGGCAGCTAGTGAACCGAAGAACAGTAATACGAGTAATAAATCTTCATCGTTGCCTGTGTATGATAAGCCGGTGTACGATGAGGATATATTTGATGGGTTACCAGGGTTGAAAAGCAAATCGACCGCATCGACAGTGACGTTTGATGATGATGTGTTTGCCTCGATTTCCTCACCGCCGACTGGTAAGAGCAGGAACCAGGGCAGCGATTTTGATGATCTGTTGGGGAATTTGGGAAGGAATGAAAAGGTTGGCGGGGATAACCACAGCAATAGTGCTAAGAGCAACTCGACTTCGAAAGGTTTTGATGACTTGTTAGCTGGGTTTGGGAGTGGCAGCTCTGCTGCCAGCAACAGGTAATTTATCTTTTCCTGCGCTGAATTTTCAGATTATCTTAACTGGTTTTTCTTCTGCTGCTTGATCAATGTACTTGATGCGTAAGAAGAATTATTTTAGTTTGTATTTGACTGGAATTTGTTGAGTTGAAATATGCTAATTGATGCTGTTTAAAAGTATTTAATTAGGAAATTTATTGAATATGTCTGGCAGAAGATGAACATGAACTTGATGCATTTTATCTACTTTCATACTGGGCTTAATTTTTAATGTAGTTTATAATGCATGAAAATGACCACAAGCAATTTAGAACCCACTATTGCTTTTAGCCTATGGGCTTGGTGATTCTGTGTGTAGATTGATAGTGCTTGTCTGCTTGATATTGGTAATAGGATCAAAATACTTACCTGTCAAATGCTTCTGTGCTGTGGTCCATATACAACTACTAATGAAAGTTTTTGCTTGATATAGGGAAATAATAGGGATTGGTATTTTTATTTATTGTTTTTTCTTGCTAGTTTCCAGCTTTGTTAACTTCTTCCTGAGTATATGCATGGCATAATCTATTTTTGGTTATTGGCTTGAAGCTCTGATTTTGCTGATCAAGATTTTGTACACTTGATACTTGAAATCTGTTAAAATAGCAGCAAAATTCTCGCAACAGTAGCCTGTTGACATGGTTATCAGCCATTTTGAAGAAAGGTGCCAGAATTGGCATAGGGAAATGAGAGAACTTCATGGTCCCTATTGGAATTCTTCTTAGTAATTAATAAAAAGGATTTTTTTGTTGTATCGTGCTGCGTAGTCTTGAATTTTCTTTCAGTTGGAAGTTTTCCACTTTTTAAGTATGCATATGATTACACTATTTGCCAGCAATAATTTGCTGATATTGTGAAGATAATTCTGCCGTTGTTTTCTGTGAGCAGATGCACACAATATTAACTAATGGAAGTGAAATATTTCTAAGGCCTGTATTAAACTATTGGAAGTGAATTATCTATCGGTTTAGTCGAACCACCTGCTTAAGTGACTACCTTCTGGTCTTGGAAAATTCCTGCACTTCTTTTTATATATGGTATCATGAAATTTTGTTATTCTTGATTACTTATATCTTAATAATTATTGAAGTGCAGAAGCACTGTGAGCACATTTAACTAGTCACTTATATTAAAGTCACATTTGTGTTATAATTGGACAGTGCAGAAGACAAAAGAAGACTTGTGGTGAAGTTTAGTAAGAATAAAATGTGAAAATATATTAAATAGCTTATATTTCAAAGAGAAAGAATTGCAACACATTTTCATTTTTATACTAGTTGCACACACATAATTAGCAGATGCTTAGTTGCATGCAAAATCTTAGAGGTTTAATTGACGCTCACGAAGCAAAAGCTGAACTATGAGAAACTTTATTAGTCTAGCTTCATCATTTGATAAGTCATGGCCTTCCTTGTTTGAAAAGACTTCTGAAATCTGCGAGATTAAATATTAAAATAAGATTGATGCTAAGGTTAAGCATCAAGGTCTTAGGAAAACGTTTTGGCTGTCCAAAGAGGATGACTACCTGGTAACTCTTAATATGTCAAACTCTTAAGTCCTAACACTATGTGAAAGTTATTCTTTCTGTCAAAAGAAATCGATCAATGGGTGTTCTAGTTTGATATAGTGAACTGAAAGTATCTGTTAAGTTGCAGTCAGTATTGCAATGTTGAAATATAGATAAGCATCAGGAGCTTTTGCCAGTTAGTTACTGTAGTTATTGTTATGACTCCTAACCAGAAGTTTACTTTTTTCCTCAAGTATGAACAACACAATCTGGAAAATTTGGATTTGGCTACAAGATATGCACACAGAAACAGTAGATGTGCAATTTTCTGGCTAGGAGTACTAATAGTGCATTATCTATTACACATGGGAAAGACTGGAAACTGAGTTGCTTAGGTACCAAACTTATCCAGAAAAAGAAGAAAAAGGAAAATAGAATAAAAATAATGAAAACAGAAGAGAATGTACCAACTTTTACTTCTGCCAAGTAGCTGAAATTGGGAAGACATGAATCGATTCAAGTTTCAATTTGATCTTGCCATATCATCTCAATGAAGAACCAGATTTAACATACACATCTTGTATGCATGCGATACCACCAACTGCAGTATCCGCCTTACCTATGGCTGATATACTCTTACTAGAATCCCATCGCCTACTGTTCATCATACTATTGATCACTTTCCTATGATAAACCAAAAAGCTCAATAGCTAACTACGATGTTTGTGGATTTTCTCTTAATTGTTGTCTTTTGTGATATATTAGAATGATAAGTTTAATTTTGGTGCAGTGGCTATAATAGGTTAATCATTTAACCATGAGGAGATGTTGTATAAATGGGAATTGAGGCATTGGTGATGTAGATGGAAATAGGCAAGAGTAATAAAAATAAGTGAAAAGAATCAATGTAGGATTCTGCTTGTCTAATGAAAACATTAGTTGGCGGCGTCTCCTCTAGACTCTAGAGAAGGTAACTCTCGTGTCAGGCAATAGATGAAAGTTTGCTAGATTCCAGTAGTTTATGGTTACACAGAAGGCGTCATATCATTGGCTAGTTTTCACTACATCAAATAGACCCATGGATCCCCCTTCTCTTGGCCAGAAAATTACAGTTTCCAAGTTCTTACAAGTAGGATGCTTCAATTGCTTCTATATATATGTATGGGTGTAGATGTCTTGCCTTTCCATTGTACTTTGCAGAATTAACCATCTGGGGGCAGGATGATGCCTTTTTGGGCTTAAAGGAGATTGATGATTTTCACCTTTTATATTATCTCACTTGAGTGAAGGCATAAGATACGGAAAAGTACTTCTATCTGGTCTGGTCAATTTTCTAAACAAACAGATAGAGCCTTAAGAATCTTTTTTGCCCTTTGTCACAGACCAATGCCAGAGGCAAGGTGGGGTTCAGTACCAACTTCTGGTTCAAAGCATGGGAATATCCTGGATGATCCTTTTGTAGTTCTGGAATCAAGTTCAACCCCAGGCACATCATCGGGGGTATTTACTGATCCATTGGAAGAGATTGGGAGGCTTAGTAAATCTCAAAGTGCTAGGGTTGAACCTTCATCTGGTAGTGCTGGACCATTTGATGACTTAGATCCCCTTAGTACTATTGGAAAATCTGCACCTTCATCTTCGCCTGGGAGGGGTAATAGGGGAATGGATGGGATCCCTTCTAGATCAGCAACACCTGAATCTGCTACTACCAGAGAACCAATGGGAAATTCTTCTTTTAGATATTCAGAGAGCAATGCGGAGAAGAAAGTTCCTCTAGATGATTTTCAGGAGCCTACCTTGTTTGATGCACCAAATGTTTCGACAGATTTTCACAAATCTTTTGGTCAAACTGCTGCTCCTCCTCAATATGATGAAACAGACTCGCACAACCATATGTCTAAAACATCAGAAGGAGATGGGCATGAATCTGATGATATATGGCTCACTGTATCAGAGATTCCTCTTTTTACGCAACCTTCAAATGCTCCACCCCCATCACGTCCTCCTCCACCTGTACCTCGTCAGGGTTCAAGGTTGGAAACAGGTTCATTTTCGTCAAGTTTAAGAAAGAAGGGTAACGAATATTCTTCAACTTCACATTACAGTCAACGCTCTCAAAGTCCTAAGCCGGCCAGGGCTGCAGCCAAGGGCCCTCCAGTTTCACAGTTTGATGAGCTTGAGGATTTTGCAATGGGTAGGTCAAGAAACAATTTTGATGAAAGTGCCAATCTTCATTCTGGTGTGGAAACCAATCCATTCTCTTCAGCGGCAGCATCTGCTGCTGCTATGAAGGATGCTATGGATAAAGCTGAGGCTAAATTCAGACAAGCTAAGGAAGTGCGTGAAAGAGAATATGCTAAGGTTGCTAGAAATAAGGAATCTGGCCAGTTGGAAAAAGATGAACAAGATGGGCAGGAGAGAGAATTCAGGGAATCCCAGGAGAGATTAGAACGTGAAAGGATACAGAAGGAAGAGGAAGAAAGAGAGCAGAGAAGACTAGAGAGGGAGAGATTAAGGGAGATTGAAAGGGAGAAGGCGAGACAGGCTGTAGAAAGGGCTACTAGGGAAGCACGCGAAAGAGCAGCAGCTGAGGCACGTGAAAGAGCAGCAGCTGAGGCACGCTTAAGAGCTGAAAGAGCTGCTGTTGAGAAGGTAAATGCTGAAGCTCGGGAACGTGCGGAAAGAGCAGCAGTTCAGAGGGCACAAGCTGAAGCCCGTGAAAGAGCTGCTGCTGAAGCTAAAGAGAGAGCGGAGAAGGCTGCTGCAGAAGCTAGGGAAAGAGCTGCTGCTGCAGAAGCAAAGGAGAAAGAAATGCGGGACAAGGCTGCTGTGGCAAGGGCTGAAGCGGAAGCAAGGCGTCGAGCTGAACGAGCTGCTGTTGAAAGGGCTGCGGCAGAGGCTCGGGAGAGAGCTGCTGCAGAAGCTCGCGAAAGGGCAGCTGCAGCTGCAAAGATGAATCAACAAAAGAACGATAATGATCTTGAATCCTTTTTTGGCATGGGTCGAGCAAGCAGTGCACCAAGAGCGCGAGCAAACACAACTGTTAGTGCCAGTTTCAGAACAGTGATATATGGTGTTTTATTTCTATTGGTGAGGTTTTCTGGTTCACTTTGGTTTCTGTTTCAGGATTCTTTGTTCGATCAACAATTCCAGAACAAGGGTGGATCTGAAGCTGCAAAGAGGACAACATCATCTAGCAGCGGAGGCTCATCAAACATAAAAAAAGCCTCTTCCACAACCAATTTTGATGATCTATCCTCTATTTTTGGAGGTATGAATGTTTAATGTCATTACTATCATACGAATATTATTTAGCATGCTTCTCTTGCTGACTGTTCTGCTTTTGGAATAATCTTGCTTTAAAGCTGCTCCGTCATCTGGAGAATTCCAGGAGGTTGAAGGCGAAACTGAAGAAAGAAGAAGAGCTAGACTGGACCGCCACCAACGCACCCAAGAGCGTGCTGTATGTCTTTGTGCCCTCTTGCAAACAATATTTTCTGAGATTCTTCATTGTTTATGGTATTTTAGCATTTCCTTCTGTCTTCTGTTTTGGGTTTTCTTAATCTCAGGCCAAAGCATTGGCTGAAAAGAATCAGCGGGACCTTCAAGCTCAGAGGGAACAAGAAGAAAGACATGTGAGTGCTCGCAAAATGATATTTCTGGTGACTGATTTTCACCAGTGATGTCATTTCGCAGTTACTTGAAATTCTTTTGCTTATATAAGTGCAAGGACGCACCTGGTTTTAATTCACCAACCATTGCTTAGCTCTTTAATGCCTTCCAAGAAAACAAGAGCAGCTTTTCCTCTCTCATTAGTTATGAGGACAAGCTATTGTATTGAGTTTTCTTCTGTGGATGCTCAATATATTAATAATATACACCGATTAGGTTATATCACTGTCACTTTCATTATTATTGCATTTAGTTCTTTACATGTTTGGAGGTTTTAACATGTCTCTTGGTCTTTCTTAACTGATAATAAGTCATTACTCATAAAATCCATGAACTATGTCTGTAGCATAGCCAATTTTACTGTTGTTCACTTAAAAAATTATTCAAGCTATAGTAGATGTTTTCAAGTCTCTTTGGCCTGTCTGTTGACTAAAGTAAATCTAACGTAACTAGATACCAAAATAAATGTTCCTGATATGGGAAAGCTATTTTGTTTATCTTTTATGGATATTGAACTTGTGGTTGATGGTTTTTTGAAGAATCATGCGTTTTGTTTTTCTGCAGAGATTCATAGATTCTCGTTCTTTATATTAACTTATTCTTGGATTGTTCTCTTGGAATAATGTTCTATAAAGTTTGTTCTAGAACAAGTTCAGATGGCTTGAGTTTTATGCCTGTATAAACCTGGTCGTGCTTCAGTATTTATATCTAATGCATGTCAAATGGTGTTTGATCTGCTAAATTTGATCTGGTCTGTTTGCAGAGGATTGCTGAGACATTAGATATTGAAATCAAGCGTTGGGCTGCTGGCAAAGAAGGAAATCTGCGTGCTCTGCTGTCAACTTTACAATATGTCCGTATAGTATTAGATGGTGGCATATTTGAGATTTTGCTCTGTTTAAGATTTCTGCATGTGCTTTATTCATTTTGTGCACTGAGATTGGTAACTGAAACTGGATTGGCTACTTATCTTTATGTTGTTAAGATGCTAACTGGTGTTCGCTGGATGACAGGTGCTCTGGCCTGAATGTGGTTGGCAGCCTGTTTCCTTGACAGATTTGATCACTGGTGCCTCTGTAAAAAAAGTTTATAGAAAAGCTACTCTTTGCATCCACCCTGACAAGGTGCAGCAGAAGGGTGCTACTCTCCAACAGAAGTACATTGCGGAAAAGGTCTTTGACCTGCTGAAGGTATTATTTGAATACATTGTTTTGTTGGAGTATAAAATCTTGAATTTTACCATTAAAAATGTACAATTGCATTGTCTGTTGACTGTTGAGCAGGAAAATTGTCAGAACTATGAAATAGAGTTGTGGGTTGACTTATGTTTCCAAATTATCCTTTATGGAGATATCACCTTTTCAATATTGAAATATTTTTTCCAATGTGAGGGAGCTCTCCATTAATTTTGATTTTTGTATCTGAAATAGGAGGCCTGGAATAAATTTAACTCTGAGGAGCTCTTCTAAATGCTGTTGCAAATTTTGTTTTTGATCTGCTGCCTCTGGACCCCACCATTTGATGGAATGTAATACATGACTGGTCTCACCAACGTATACATGCATTGATGCACCAATGGTACTCTGCAATTTTTTTGGGTTGCAGAGTGTGGATTGCAAAAAGAGACCTCTGCGCCACTGAGATTCTTGAATGGTTTGTACATGTCCGCCGACTGTATATTGATGTCAATGCCAGATATACAAGCGAAGCAAAAACTTAAATGATTGCTTAGTATAGAATAGCATTGTTTTAATATCTTGTGTTCCTGTATAACAATTTAAATCACCCTTGTGACACAAAATGAGGTGATTGCATGGTCTCATTCATTTGTACCTTCTTTTTGCCATGTCCAGGTTCTGAGTTTATTTGCATCATGCGACTCTTATGTGTTCTGCACGCCAAATATGAAAACCCGCCGTGTATTATTGTGGACTTGAGATTTTTATATGAAGGCATATCTCTTATATACTTTTGTTGTAGTCAAACCTTCTGAAATTTTTGTGCGTACTGCTGGATGTTTCTGCAGTTTTGGTGTTGTAAGTTGTTACTGTTCAATTGAAAGATTGGCACAAGAGGCATGAAAATCATTGATGTATGTATCGAGATGGCTGTTGCAGCAGCTGTCCATTGCTCAATGAACTATTCCTTGTTATGAGCCTCTGTGATCTTATCTGATGAGTTCTTATTCTCATAACACGTCTGGATTCTGATAAACCACAGACAAATTGAGTAGACTGCTTGTTTGTTGTTATTTTCTTTTGTTGTAATAATGGTGGACAAAGTATTCAAAATTATGGGATAGTCCATGTGAGTGCTGCCTTTTTAAAAATATTTCTACTCGATAATGTTAGATTCAATTACACAAATATTTGTGGTTTTTTGTGAAATTATAAAAACATTTTTTGAAGGGCTGTCAAATGTAATTCAATTTAAGTGATATATGTAAAATTTTTTCATTGAATATAAGACGTATTTATAATGACGATTACAATTTTCTGGATATATATAATTTTAGGAGGTATCTGAAGCATCACTGAATATATTAGATGTAATTTATCTTATTTGATATGAAAATCCATAAAATTGTATGAACCTTTTTCTCCAACTATATAGTTAATCAATGATAAACTCCTGAATGCAAATTCCATAACTAATATGTCAAGTATATTAGATTCATTTATTTCAAATAATTAAAATTTAGTTCAAAAGATAAAAATATATGGAAGAGTCCCAAGGATCAAACTCTCTACCCTAATAGTCTGAGGAAACTGTTTAAAAATAATTTTCTTGTTGTGTCTAAACGATTCTTATTTATTTTCAATATTAGAAAAATTCATCCTTATTTTTTGAAAAACAAAATTGTTTATTTTTGGGAGAAAATTTCCTAAAAGTTTGTCAACAAATTTCAGTTTGTCTCGGGAAGATAAACTAAAAATACTATATTTCTATATAAAAGAATTTTTGGATTATAAATTGAGAATTTTCTTCTCATTGTAGGGTTTTTTTTTAAAAAAAAAATTGAGATTTTTTTAATATTAATTAGTTTATTTCTATTTTTTAGAAGAAAGTCCAGTAAGTTTTTTAAGAGAATTTGAGTTTATTTGACCAAATATAAGAACTTAATTTTGTTTAAAGCTCTTTTTTTTTTTTTTTTTTTTGGTATTTTGATAATTTTTTCTTTGATTTACTATTTTAAATTGTTCCCTGTTGATCTTTTGTCAATTTGAGTTCTTCCTCCTCCTCACTTCCCATCCCTTCACCTCTACCTGCGACGTAGCCGCCGTGAAAGTAGTCAAATCGCGAGGAGGTGTGGTTCATCGCCTTCCCTGCTCCTTGAGTTTCTTGTTTTACCGTATGCCTGATTTGTTCTCTTTTAGTGTGTTTGGCACAGTAGTGCGTACCTGATTTGCCAACATGGAGAGCCCATCTGTACATGATATGTTGACTAAGAATTGTGCTGTAAATGTTCCTGCTAAGTTTGCAGATTGAGGGATGGGTTTTGTCTCGAGTTTCTAAGCTTGACATTTGTTGTTATTTAAGCAACTCTATGAGGATAAATGCTTTTATATTTTCTACTGTTAATCCACTTTTTTTTCGGACGGGAAATGTAATTATTGGGACATTTCTTTCTAATATTGTGTTCTTCAGGAGGTTAATGAACCAGTGATTAGCATCTTTTTTAAGTGGAAATGAATCAGCTCTCAAATGCCTTCTCATTGCTTGAGCTTGATGTTGAAGATGCTAGGGAACAGATTACTGTTCCCGCTGCTTCTGGTGAGTGTCAATTGTGAAAGATGATTTTCCCTTTTCATGCTACTTTTATTCATTGTCCTGTATTTCATGGTGGAAGGTTTTAATTGGTTTAGAACTGAAGTTGAATGCTAAAGTTTCTCTAAAGTTTTCAACTGATCAAAGTACTTAATACTGTTTTATGCAGCCAAATTACCTTATGACTCAATTATGCCGCATTAGCATTACAATATTGAACTTTTTAGCATTTTTCCACTTCTTCATCCATGAAATAACACAAAAGAATAAACGACGTGATGCAGATGGTTGTAAAAGAGAAGACAATTGTTCTGGAGATGGACGCCTGCTGAAAAATGAGAATGGGGATAAACGAACGTTAGAATTGATTCCAGGAACGTACAAGATGCCACTTGTGTGGATTGACTTGGAAATGACCGGTAAAAATTTGGCTTTGAATTAGTATTTTCTCATGTTATGTGGATCAATAAACTGTAATTATTTCTTTATAGATTTTGTCACTGGCAGAAAACATATGAAGCTTGGATTTTTCTGTGAAAGCATCACAATTTTCTTGCACATTAGTTTTAAAAGCATGTTTCTTCTTCTGACGTTTCTTGCTGATTAGAAGTTTAAGAAGGCTGTTTAGGTTGTTTTTCTTTTCTTTCTTCCATCTATTCATGCTTATGAGCTTTTTTTCTCTTCTCATGTTTATAAGCTGATTAACATTTTCATGAGTTTGTTTTGTTTGACTAGTATATTAGCTGTAATATCCAGCTTAAAACAAAGACTTAAACTTCCTCTTTGGCCTAGGTTCTGGAGAGGCAGCTTGAGTCCTGAGTTTGATAAGCAAAAAAGTCTTCAAATAGATGTTCATTTTTGGTCCCTTGTTTCAGGTTTGTTTTCCTGCAACCTGTCTCCTCCACTTGTTCCTTCATAATAAAATCCATCTCTTCTCATTGGAAATCTTTTCACTTTCAGCCTTGTTTATTTTTCACCCATATCCTGCATTAATATTGATGTCGAACACCCATCACATACAGATTCTAAAATCCCAGTTTTTTATCTAACTTCTACTTCTTGGTTCTGTTATCTGGCCTTCTCTTCTCAACCATTGATATTCTTGCAGTATCCTTTGTTAAACCATCATGCAGTTGTGCAAATCTTTCCCCCACAGATTCAGTTGCAGGGCTAGCCACTATGTCCGAAACCATAACAGCGGCAGAGAGCATTTTTGGATTGAATGATGGCTAATGTGGACTATTTTTTCACTATGGTTTAAACAGAATCATTGGTACAATTTCATCGAACTTGAAGAAGAAGGTTATGGTGGAATTTTGAAATATCACTCGTTAATTGTTAATGCTGAAAGGCATTTTGCTTTCTTCATGGAGTATGCTATATGCCAACAATTTGAGGGTGGATTTATGATATCCTATTCCATTGGTTACTTAAATTGTATGCAAATAATCAACTACATCACAAGAACTCAGCCCTTAATTCCCAGAGTTTTCAATGCCAGCGGAGAAGTCCCTTGGAATATGTATAGACACTTGAGTGTTATGTCCTTGTGCATCAAAATAAATTTATTCAATCCTGTTCTTTTTATGTGTTGAATAAGTTCGTTCTCTTAAACTAGTATTGACTGTTTTTCTATCTCTGCATTTCACCTTCTCCCTTTGCTCAAAAAAAGGGAAGAAAAAAATGAGGAATTTCCCATTTCGACTGAAGTATATGCCATACTAGGTCAGGCTTATGGCATGATTTATTCAACAGAAACAATTATAACTGAACATTCTTCTTTATGGCTCTGCAGGTTTGAATATTGAAGTTGATAGAATTTTGGAGATCGCATGTGTGATTACAGATGGATTGTTAACCAAGTCGATTGAGGTAAGATCAACCTATTTTTAGTTTTTCTTGAAAGTTCTTGAAATAGCATTTGCGCTCATCTCTATCTCTTGTTGTTGTTTGGTTTTCTGAAGACTGTAAGTTCCTGATTTCTTTTTTTGTTTTAATTAGGTTATTGTTTCACTCTCCTGCTTAAATATCAAACTTCAATCTTTTCTTTTTCTTTTTTTCCAATAGGGTCCTCATTTGGTTATTCATCAAACAAAGGAGTGTCTTGATAAAATGGGAGAATGGTGTCAGGAACATCATTCGGCCAGTGGTAAGTAGATTTTGCACATTTTGTTAGCTTCTCTATATAATGGCATATCTCAACATTTAATAAAACATCAAAAGTCTTCTTGTTTTAGAAAAGGATATCTTCCCTAAGAATACTTGTCTCGGAACTAGTCTCAGGGTCATCAGTTTGAAAAATAGCACTAGCACATTGAAATGTATTTGTCATTATTTATCCTTTTTTTGGGTCTCATTTCCTAAAATGAAGGCTATAGCCCTTTGTCGTATTTCAGTGAACAGAGATAAACTATAATGTTGCTCAGATTTTGAAGACATACAGAGTTCATTTTATTTGAATTTAATCCTTGACATGCTAGTCACACAAAGTCTTATTGGTGGTCAGGTCTGACAAAGAAGGTTCTCCAGAGTAAGATAAGTGAACAAGAAGCTGAAAAGCGGGTAACGTTTGCCTTGTGATTCCTATGCATGTCTCTTTATATCCATGTCATTCGCAAACGTGTATCTTTATATAAATGCTACCTTTTGGTCTTTAAGATATCACATATGGAAGCTTCACAACCATTGCAAGCTTCCAGTTCTTTACCTACTGAGTTGCGCTTTTAAGCCTCGTAGGCTGTAGAAGGTCTCTTACCATCTCAGAGAGAGTTCTCTCTCTGCCAGTAGGTCATGCATTCCATCAACAGTAAAAAAGTATATAGAACCATAAATGGAAGTCTGTCACTGACTCATACAAGCTTATGCCTTGCCACTACATCCCCCGTGGAGCTACTTGTGTATTGCATGCTGTACTCTGTGGTTTAAGCCATGGTCATTTCTGTAGACTGCTGGAGATAATCGATGAAACATGGAAGTGATCTCCTGTGTTGGCTGGATAACCAACATCCATAGTCCGACCCAAGAGGGTAGATTGCATATTATAAATGTCCAAGTAGCTCTTTTTTTTTTGTTTTAATATGTACTATTAAGAAAAGATATGGTCTGGATAAACCTTCTTTAGCATGTATGTTCTTTATTAAAATTCTTTAAGATGTTGTCTAGTTTTTTTTTTCATTGAATAAATTTCATATAGGATATTGTGATTATGGTCTGAAGTTGATCCATAGTGGAAAGAGAAATTTTGGCATTGTCCTATTTCAAGCTTCTAAGCTGATTCTAATCTAAATATTTGCTTGTGCTTGGTTTTATACAAACTTCAAATGTGCTTCCTACACGTGTGTTTGTGTTTTATACTTTCATCTATGTAGGTTGTGGAATTTGTCAAGAGAAATGTCGGTGCATATACTCCTCTTATTGCAGGGAATTCGGTCTACATGGATCTTCTATTTTTAAGGGTAAGAAAAGCTTTAAATAACTTGTAATATAGCATTTGAAATATTCTTTTCTTAAGCATGGCAATGACTGTTGTATTTAATCTTTTTATACAATGAGTTTTCACATTAACCGACTATTTACTAGATAAAAAGGACATGAATGAGACTAGATATCAAGTACAAAAAACGGATACATTTCTGGATGATGAGAAGAAGTATAAGTCGTACTCTTGGAATATAAAAATAAAATCTATTATGGCTAATTCTGGATATGGTTAGAGAATGCACAAGGGAAGAAGAAGGAAGAAGTTGCCCGAGAATGCAACTGCAAGCACGTATTATATGATTTTAAACTTTTTTGTTGTTTGTTAATCTTGCTATAATGCAACATTCCGTCACTATGGTTGTGTAATGCATGTCAAAGGCAACAGTTTGTAACTGTAGTGCATGTCAAAGGCAACAATTTATCAAATATTTCTAAATTTTAGTTATTTTCTGAACTTGTTGTAACGTTCACAATATTGCACCACAGATATTTAAAGCATCGGAAGCTTCAAATAAGCATGTCTTGTTGCATTTAATTAACTCATGTGGTTCACTTTATTTAGAACATGTAGGTATTAATGGAGAAAGTACACAACATTATATATATCATTTTGTTTTGCGTATTCTGACTTTCTAACTTCTCCATGCTATGAAGCATTCTGGTTCTCATATTGTTATTGGACTTTCCCATTACAGAAATACATGCCAAATTTGGCTGTTCTTTTCTCTCACGTTGTTGTTGATGTCAGCAGCATCAAGGCCTTATGTCTTCGTTGGTACCCAAGAGGTGACAGTTTTGCTCCCCCTTAGTTCAAGCAAACATAAATGCGTTGAGATTTTGTTTCTTCTTCCTTTTTTCTCATTTTTCCGTTATTCTCTAAACCTGTCTCATTCTACTCACCAATATGTTGCTTGCAAAATTTCTTCGAGGTAAAGTTGCTTTATGGTATGTGATAACTTTGGATATGAATGTTGTGTTTGGCAGATAGCAAAAAGGCTCCTCGGAAGGAAAACAAACATAGAGCAATGGACGATATCAAAGAAAGCATAGCAGAACTCAAATTCTACAAGGAGCACATATTCAAACCCTCCAAGTCTAGGAAATGATAGTTGCAGTTGTATAGGTTGCTGACTTTTACAGTTTTAGCCATAAATTGGCAGCTATGAAACTCGTGATATTTTTGTTTCTTTTATGATAAGTATGTCAGAATTTATATCATGCAACATAGAAGAAATTTTTTATGGATTGTCTCTTAGTTTTATGACAGATGATTGTGAACTTGTAAAATGTCATAAAGTGTTTGTTCATTTTCCCCCCTACAAATATTTAAGAAATTAACTGATGGTATGCTAATTTAATATTTTAATAACTCTTGTATAGAGGTTTTTTTTGTCTTTCAGAAAAATTAAAAAATATATTATGTAATACTTACACTCTTATAATAGTGTAGATAAATGTGTTTATATATACCAATAGATGTACTTAGAAAATTAACTACATAAATTTAATATTTTTAGAATTGAATTTAAACAAATCAATGAAATTTATTTTGTAATTTTATTTTGAAATTGTCTAAATTCAATGTTTCCATTAATGTATTTATTAATTCAAGATATTATCAAAATTAAGTTTCAGATAATAATAAGACTAATTTACATAAATGCATTAAAACTAACATAATCATAAGAATATTTTAGTCGAATAAAAAATAAAAAAAAATCTTTTTGCATATTCACACTTTTATTCTCTTTTGGTGTTGTTGATCTTAATTACAAAATTTTTAATACTAATTTTTTATAAGCTCAATAATCTTATTTTATCCAAATACTTTAAAAAAAATATCGTTAGAACAAGATATAACGTCTTACAAACTCCATAAATATTTGATAACATTAATAAAGTTATAAGATCATTAATAAATTCAACCAGACACTAACCTGTAGCTTTCTTAACGCGTCTTTTCAGTCTTAAATTAATTGTTATAAAATGCATTAGCCATAAAATTTTTAGATAAATTTAGCCAAACACCCTTTCAATTGCTGAAGTCAAAAATTAACTTTTGTGGCTTTCACGACGCGTCTTCCAAATTTTAGATTCTTTATAATTATTAAGATAGGCGAATACTCTCCTTAGTGAGGTTCACATCTACAATTCTTTTATAATGAGGTCCAATTTTACAATTAGGTAGAAAGTAGTACACAAATAATCCCATTGATATTTCTGCATTTTTTTTCTTATTTTAACTTTTACATTCCAAAGTTAATAAATTTAATTATTTCATCAAAATTTTGAGGTTTTTGAAATTTGGGGAAGGGTAAGGAATCATGGAAAAAAAAATGTCAAATTTGTCTTTATTCTCCCCAAAGTATTTTCTTTACAGTTGGATTCTTAATTTAAGGAATTTATGTGTTGTGAAAATAATTGAATATGTTCCCCTCACATCACATGGATTCATTGTTGAGTATGAATCTGTGTAGTTTTCCAATCATCCAAATATTCGGCGCCATTATTGGCTGATGAATTGCTTAATTGCACCACCTGAAAATATTTGAATAATGTGACGCAACATTTCATCCTACTCCTAATTTTTATTGTGAATATCTTGTATTTTTATTTAATTATATGTATTGCAATATATTTTCTGTCGCTGATTTTCATCGCACATGATCCAACAAGCCCAATAAACCGTGCATAGCAACCGTTGATGCTTGAAATATCTAAGGACAATGCATTTGACATGTGATTTTGTGTAATTTACGACAATTGAACCTTTATAAATGTTGAAAATCTCTATTAGAAGTATGTATTTATGACACCAGAATCTAGTCACGCAATTGGTTGCATTATATTTCTTGAGCAAAATCCGACTTAGACATTGACTTGTCTTACTTGGAAGCTATCCCGTCAAACCTCACTAGATGTGTTATAAACGAACTTATGGGATTGCGGATTTATTGCACGCTCTAAATCATGACTCGTTGCATCCTGTAGACCTCATTATCAACTCAGATCGAATGTACAACCTCGTCATATCGTCATTCTGTCAATTGATGTCGTACCTCAACATACAATCTCGATCCGGATCGGCATTTAGGTGAATGTGGATTAATGGTTGGCCAAACCTATGAGAATGGAGGGTGTAGCTTTTTATATTTGCATTCTGAAAAACCATAGTCAAATTTGATATAATAATGGGAAAATAGGAAAGAGAGGAGTGCATCTGTCCAAATTAATTATAGAGTGGTCCCTTTTCTTGTGAAAAGCGTGTCATGTAATAAAATGCATGCAACAACTGCCACTCACCTTAGGGCTTTGTTTGGTATGCCAAAAATAATCAGCAAGACAGACAGTGATATTATTGCAGAGCTATTTATTAAAGTCTTGCAATTCAAGAAAACCACCAAAGTAAGTAATTGAAGTACGATGATGATTCATATTGAGTCCCGAAATGATGCTCGAAACCTTTTTTTTTTTTTTTGGTAATTAAAATAATGCTTGTAATCTTTTTTTTTATAATTAAAATAAATATTTGTAATCCTTATCTTTTTTGGTAATTAAAATAATGCTTGTAATCTTTTTTTTATAATTAAAATAAATATTTGTAATCCTTATCTTTTTTGGTAATTAAAATAATGCTTGGAAGCTAGTTCTATGAGTAAAATTATTGATTGTTACAAGACAAATATATTGATTAGAGGTTGAATTTAATCTCATAAAGAAAAATTAACCAATAAGTATGTGCCTTTTGTATATAATTTTTCTTTGATTTTTATATTCGTATAATCTCTTTATATTAATTTATTTTATCAATAAAGTTTATTTATACTAGGATCATATATATTCAAATAATTGCTTATTTATTTTTTATTTTATTGCTCTTGAACAAATATATCTGCTATAAAACACACGATGGACGAGTAAATTGTTCTTACTGTACTTTTCATCGAATTTGTACTTAATTTCTCTCTCTCGTTCTTTTTTTTTTTTTAAATCATATGTTAGTTCTATTTTAATCTTCTAGTCTATCTACTTTTCCATTTATTTAAAAATGTTTTCATCAATTTTAATTCTTTTTGGAGTTGAGGCCTATTTATTTTTAATTATGTGTTTTCTCTCCTTTTAGTTCAAGAATATTTCACCAATTAATTTAATTTTTTTCTTGATTTTAATATGTCTAGCAAATTATATATCACTAATATTCTGTTTGCAAACATCTCAAATTCTTAATAATAAATAATTTAAATTTATTTGAACAATTCTATAATAAAAAATATTCTAAATATTTAACTCTCATTTTGGATTATATTTTATAAACTATTGATAAAATCTTAAATGAGTTTCCTCATTTATTTGTAAATCTAAATCCAAACTACAAATACCACGCGGAGAATTAAATTATATTTTCAAGAAAAAGTGAAAAGGAATCTAACTACAAAAATACACTCCAAATTCGATTTCTTACCAAACACACCCTTAACATTTGAATAGAAAAAGAAAAACTGTTACATCAATGGAAACATAACAACACACACCTCACACACTTTACATACATTGCCATTGTTCAAACATCAAAACACACACACAGATGTCGATGTCGGACAGCGATTGACGCTCCAAATCTCCGCAGCATTATTCACCGCTTTATTATACCCAAGCCCGTTTGCAATCTCTTTCCGCCCTTATCTTCTACCATAAGTCCATAACCATTGCTGTTGGTCCCTTCCACAAGAATCACGCACAGACCAACCTTTAATCATTTATCTTGATTCTTTCTACTTTTTCCTGGAGTAACTGAAGTGGGTCTGCATTTTCTTGGGAAAAGAGACGAAGGAAAATGAGTGGGGGTGGGGAAGGAGAAGGGACGACGTTGGAGTTCACGCCGACGTGGGTGGTCGCCGCCGTTTGCACCGTCATCGTCGCCATCTCTCTCGCGGCCGAACGTCTCCTTCACTATGCCGGAAAGGTCTCTCATTTCACGCACGGCCATATACTTCTGTTTGTTTATGCGTGTGCGTTCGCGCTCTGTGAGAGTGTGTTGCTGCGGAATGTAGGCGATGATTTATGGAAAAATGTTTTTTTTTTTTTAATTTGATTTCGATTGATGGTTGAAGAAGATGGAAACCAATTCTCTTCTTCATCTTTTATCTTGTTTAAATGGTTGGAAAACCTAGTATCTAGTTCTGTTTGAAGTAGAGTTGTTGGGATTTTGAATTTTGTTATGAACTTTTTTGTTCTTGAAAAGAGATTGACTTTTATGTCTTTTTGGAAATCTGGGCTGCTGCTAAAGTTTCACGTTTTACGGAATATGTGCAGTATTTGAAGAAGAAGAACCAAAAGCCACTCTATGAAGCTTTACAGAAAGTTAAAGAAGGTATCTTTCCTCTGTTTACGCTAATTTTTTCTTACTATTCAAAGCTTATAAAGTTCCATACAATTATGGCCTTTTTTTTTTCTCTTTTTTCCGTGGAGAATCATGAATTGGTACTTTTATATGTGGGTTTGGACAAGAAGAGAATTTTATTTCATTTTCGTTGAAGATTACATTGTAATTGTGATCTGATGGATGATTTTGGGGGGGCGGAGCAGAGTTGATGCTGTTGGGGTTCATTTCCCTTTTGCTGACTGTATTTCAAGGCCGTATCGTCAAGCTTTGCGTGCCTCCTGATATTATGAAACACTTGCTTCCATGCTCGTTATCTTCTGAATCTGCTTCCGGTGGGGAAGAATCCAATGCTTCTCCTGAAGTGAGTGGGCATCACCGGCGCTTGCTCGCTGAAGAAGCCGCTGCTGCAGGTTACTGTGCTGCAAAGGTACTTTCAAAGTCTTTGTTCTTCTTTCATTTGGGTTGAAATGTGAATCTAATGTTATGTTTTATGATACCTTGTGGAAGAGATCTATGGCTTTCAATTGTGTATGTACTGGAGTGCTTATCAATGTTCAGAAGCATCTATATGAGCGTGTGTTTTCTTTTCTCTTATGGACATTGTTGTTTGCTTGTGCTTAATTGAGATATGAGTAGCTGTAAGCATAGTCACATGCTATTTCTCCACCTTTTTCTGGTATAAATTATTTGATGGTGATTTGGGGAATCTTGGACTGTCACAGGACAACTGGATGAGTTGCACATGGATGCATTATTTTGCAGTAGGTGTATTTGCCAAGAGTAGCCTAGGTTGGCATGATGCACACTGTCTCATTTTTTATTTTATTACTGTTATTAGAAGAGAATTGAATATCATGCAGAATTATGGCATTTGAATGAGAAAACTTTACAAATTCAGAGTGTAGTAAAACTTGAGAATTCGAGAATGATTATGTTGAAAATGCAGAATTCATGTTGGAAACTTAAAAATTAAAAAAAAAACAGAAGCAGTTGCGGGGGTCAACGTACTCTTTAACCAATTTGTAGCATCACAAGCACATCCCCGTTACTGTTGTTTCACATGTTAATCTGTTATGTCATTGCATATGCACATAACGTACATTTGTTTTCAGTATGTAAAGTTTTCTGCATGCTAATCATGGAATCTATCACCAATAGTCTAATTTGTTACTTTTGTTGTATGTCTGCAGGATAAGGTTCCACTGTTATCACTTGAAGCATTGCATCATCTACATATCTTTATCTTTGTGCTAGCAATTGTCCATGTGACATTTTCTGTTCTCACTATCATATTTGGAGGGGCAAAGGTGAGCAACTTATTAGATTTGCTTTTATGTCTATGCCGTTAATCCTTTCTACCAAGATTCTGTTTAATTGTGAAATTTATATCTAGATACGGCAATGGAAGTATTGGGAAGACTCCATAGCGAAAGACGATTATGATACTGAACACGGTATATCCACTGCTTCAAGAATTTACTCTAACATGTGTTGTACTGAAATTTATAGCATGACATTTAACCACATTATTTGCTTTTTATGTATCACTTTTGCCTCTAGCATGAGTAATGTTGTACACTTGAAAGATATGGTAGTTCCAGCGTCCTCTTCAGAAGGACAAACGAGGTTTAAGGAACATGATACTTTGTTAATATATTACTCTGTGAAATGTGAAGGCGTTCTACCCATAAATTGTGTTTGAGAAATGGAACAATAATTTATCTTCTTGTCTCTGTCTTAATGATAAATGGTCGCATGCAGCTCTGCCCAAGGTCACCCATGTTCATCAACATGATTTCATCAAGAAGCGGTTTTTGGGCTTGGGTAGACATTCTGCAATACTGAGTTGGTTGGTAAGTTCTTTGTCCTTGAGAAGTCTCAACTTTTTAAGTAATAAGACTCCCTAAATGATGAAAATGCTACTGATGTAAATGTTCCTCCGCTAATTTGTGATTCCTCGACACTAGTATGTCAAATTACCACACATGCCATACTTTACATAAATGGCGAGAGACCATAGTACCCAATCTTGCACTTCCAGCCTTTCTTTTCCTAAGAGTTGGAGATGACTAAATGAATATTTATTTGTGATATACTTTCAGCACTCCTTTTTGAAGCAATTCTATGGATCAGTCACCAAGTCAGATTACGCAACTCTGCGACTAGGTTTTATCATGGTATGCACCAGACATTCTTAGTGGTTGTCGTTACTTTGACTTGAATGTGCTGTACTATATTCCACATTTTTTGCAGTTTCTGGTTGTGTATGGCTAATAACCTCGTACTTTGACACAGACACATTGCCGAGGAAACCCAAAGTTTAATTTCCACAAATACATGATACGAGCTCTGGAAGATGACTTCAAGAGAGTTGTTGGCATAAGGTAATTGATTCTTTAAGGAGATTGATCAATGTTAAGTTTCCTCTTCAATTAGCACGCGAATGTTCTTATGTCAACTTTTTGGCCTTGACCATTCCCCTAGTACATATATGGATTAATATCTTCCTTTTCTTTTATTTAATTGCAGTTGGTACTTGTGGGTTTTCGTCATCATCTTCTTGTTGTTGAACATTAATGGTATGCAAATCTAATTAACTTGCTCTGTAGACTATACACAAGCTTTGCTGCCGTAGTACAGTCGTTTAGGTCCTTGACATTTATCTGCTAAATGCTAATTGGAAAACAGTAGTGCGTTGTTTTCAGTTGGTTACAATATATGCACTTTCTTAAGTTTCTTTGTTCTGGTTGTTGATAGATCTTGAGACCACTCTTTTCATTTTCCGTTTCTGAAAGACATTTCATTTAAAAGAGAAGACAAAAACTTATTGACACATTTCCATCAAGACTTTATAGGATTTTTAGAATTCAGTAGGTCCATTAATATAGTTATATTTCCATCTATTATGAAGAGGGAGATGTGTACTTGTCCCAATACTGCCTCCAATGCATATTAATTTTCTAAAACAATATCAAACGCAAATACGTGAGGATTTAGCTTTTCCAAGACCATAATTTGGAAAATGATGCATAATACAATTTTACTTGGTTGCAGGTTGGCATACTTACTTTTGGATTGCGTTTATTCCTTTCATTGTGAGTACCCCTTCCATCCACCACAAATTATTTACTTCTTTTTTTCCCTGTAGATCATCCTTCCTCCCTGCAAATCCTTCCTCCCTTCTATGTGATATAAAATTTTCATATAGCGATCGTATATGTTTTTTAGCATGACTTTTGTTCTTCCTTGGTAATGGTGGCTTCCCATTACATGTAGCAGCTGCACGTGTTTTCTTGATAATTCTGTCTCTGTGTGGGGGTCTGTGTTTTAAGTTCATATTTATGATGGTTCATATTGCAGGGGTCTGTGTTGTTAAGTTCATATTTATGACGGTTCATATTGCAGCTTCTGCTTGCCGTTGGAACCAAGCTGGAGCATGTGATCAGCCAGTTGGCCCATGAAGTTGCCGAGAAACACATAGCCATTGAGGGTGAACTGGTTGTTAAGCCTTCTGACAATCACTTTTGGTTCCACCGACCTCAAATTGTCCTCTTCTTGATTCACTTCATTCTCTTCCAAAATGCTTTTGAGATTGCATTTTTCTTCTGGATATTGGTAAGTTGATTGAGATTGATGAACCTAAGGAGCTATTTTCTGTTTATTATACCTTATTTTCTCTTCGGCCTCAGGTTCAATATGGCTTCGACTCCTGCATAATGGGACAAGTCCGCTACATTGTTCCAAGGCTCATCATAGGGTAAGTTCTTTCTTGAGTTAATTTATGGCGTTCATCCCATAAGTTTGTGTAATTATTGATTACTACCCCTCTCTTTTTCTAAATTTGCAAAAGCAGCCCTCCAAGTTTATAACATATACTTGCCACCTCATTTCCTTTGAACTATAAGAAACTTGACGGGATGTTAATATTCTGTTCGGAGAAACATATCTTAGACAGAACGCAACTGTAAAATTTTTCTTAACAGCAAAAGCTTAGAGTCCAGTTTTTTGTAATTTTAAAATCAGTCTAATCAATCTCCTTTTTTGGACCTTATATTGGTTCTCCTTTCATAAGTTTCGAAGCGCTAACCCGATTATTTCATTCGCTGTTTTAGTGTATTTATTCAGGTGCTCTGCAGCTACAGCACGTTACCGCTCTACGCTCTTGTTACACAGGTAAACAGAATCTTGCTACATTTCCTCCAATATACTACGATTTTCACTCGATCCCCCATCTCTGAAACCTTTTTCTTGGCCTGGGAAATAAAGATGGGAACCTATTTCAAGAAATCGATATTCGATGAACATGTGCAAGTCGGCCTTGTCGGTTGGGCACAGAAGGCCAAGAAGAGGAAAGGGTTGAAGGCCACGCTCGGTGGCTCTACCCAAGGTGGGTCAACCAATGGTCCTTCCATAGGAATTCAGATGGCTGCCATTGGCCGTAAGGAAGAACCTCCACAGTCCGACACTCAACCTGCCAACGGCTCCTAAGACCTCAAGAAAGTGGAAACTTCAGAAACTGACAACACCCTCCATAGTTTTCGGGTTGTAAGAAAAATCTTTATAGGAAGTAGCTAAGTTAGTCGAGTGCCTTATTTCAGACTCCAAATGAATATAGCATGTGGTAATATGACAGGAGCAGGGATTCAATGTTGAAGGTTAAATGTCTTTGGATGCATCAATTTTGGCTTGTAATTTTAAGACTATGTTACCTTATAAGCTTATGAGAGGTGGTGAATTTAGTGTAGTTTTTGCTGTTTCCATGAATCATTTTTGTTGCAGAGAGAACCTACGGAGCATGAGTTGTCGTTTTTGAGGAAAATGTGTTCGGAGGTTGTCTGGTGGTGGGTGGTAGTATGTGATGTGTGTGTATTCTTGGATGAAAGATTAGAGCCCAAATTATTTAGAGTAAACAGGAAACTGGTGAATGATGACAATGACGTAGGTTCCAAATCTCCCTCGGATTACCAGGTGTTTGCAAAAACTTGGAATCCTTTGTGAAAAATTGAATCACTGCAGATATTAGTTACAAGTAGAAAAAAGTTGATGCAAGAAAAGCTTATTCAAAATTCAGACATTCTTATTTTTTCAAAACCCCAGTCATAGCTAGTTTAGAAAAGACAGCAACACTAATTAGAAGAAAAAGGAAATGTTTCCAATTATTCATTTGGGGTAAATTACAATGTCTAATAATTAACCTAATCTGTTAAATTTTTATTCAGTTTTTATGGTGAACTGACCAGAATATCCTTGTGGATTCAAAATTATATTTTTATTTCATTTTTAAAATTTTCTAATTTTTTTATATAATTTTAAATTTTTTTCATCCACTGCATTTGATTTTTTTATAAATTTTAATTTTAAAAAAAATAGTAGAAAAGTTGACAATTTCATACCTCCATTCAAGGATTACATAATTTCATCAAATATGAAGGGAGTATTTTTAATTTTTAGAAAAATAAGGAATATTCGTAATTATGTTAAATCACATAAGAGGTCATTGTAATTTACCCTATTCATTTTATGAGAGCTCTTTAGGGCCATCACGGCCTTAAGAATGAGCTTCGGCCCATAATTTAATGACTATGATATAATATGGGTAAGATTTACGGGATGTTTGTAATAGTTTCAGTTTTTATGATAGTAATAAATTGCGGAGGAAAGTATAAATTAAGCAATACTACAAACTAAGAGAGCGAGAAATAAAAACGAAAAAAATATTGAAATTGGAGTGTTTAGAAAGAAAAAAAGAATACTTGCGTTGTTAAGTTGATTAATAATTTTGTTTGCTTGAATTAATTTAATTTAAATTAAATAAAAATTATTTATTTCAATTTATTTTCAACCTCAAGGGGTGTTTGAAGGGTAAAAGGAAGAGTATATTATTATGAATAGTTATTAGGTATGGAGCTAAGGTAAAAACCCCACTCCTTGACGGACCTAATGAATATAGTCAGTAAAACCAACAAAATGAACAAATCGTAACAATAATATATATATATATATATATATATATCTTGTGGAAAAATCAGTGGCAAGCATGCAGTTGAGCAGTGTGTGGCTAATAAAGGCTTCTTCCTTGTTCAGCCATCCATTCCTCCTCTATGGTTACAGGCACCCTACCTGCCCTGCACTTCCCAAATATTCAACAACAAAACATACTTAGACACACCATAAGTCAGTGGCTAACATATTCATAGTATTGCGTATTTGGCATGGCAGCGGCTGCACGATCCGTCTCCCTTTTGAGCTGCCCATCTTCTTCTTGTTTCACCCCCAGAGCCCGATTCTCACAGGTATGTGACATAGTTGAGCTGAACACATTACTGTTCACACAATTGCTTATCGAGCTTCAAAAGTAGTTTGATTGATTATTTCACACATATTTTGTCCATCTTTGGCTAATATTTCAGTGGAGTCCAGGATTTGTCGTGTTTAATGAATCGAGCTTAAACTAGTCTATAATAATGATGTTGAAGTGTTGAACAGTTTGATTTATTATTATTATTAAGGTTTTGACAAAACTTTAGTATCTTGTAATGTTTTGGCAAAATATAATAAGATTTTTGTAAGTGGCAGGTAGTTAAGGTGGTGAACCAACGGCGCAATGTGTGTTGCTTGGCAGTGCAAGAATCATCTACTTCCACAAGTCAATTCTTGCGCACTTAATTCATTCCTCCCTTCTTTTTCTACCAATTCCTAACATGATGATGATGGTAACAGCTGAAGCAGTTGCTGCTGAAACAAAGGAGAAAAAGGCCGTGAAGGACGAGAGCGATGGCACGGCTGCTGCTGCTCCAAAGCCGAAGGCAGCAGCAAAAGCTCCGGCAAAGGCTCTGCCGCAGTTGATGGAGGAGGACGTAATACCTGTGCTCAAAGAAACACTAGAAGCTCAACAAGATATATCCCAGCTCCAGCTATCTTTCAATGAAAATAAGGTATGAAAACGATGAACTACTTCTCCCGCCACCATTCTTGCCATTTTGAGTTGCATTGTGTCAAAATTGGATTATGTCCCACAGAATCTGAACTAAATGGGGCTAATGAACTCAACTTCATTTGATCATTCATATTCAACAAGCTAGCTATGGAACCGCGTTGATGGCATCTACTCTTGTCCTAGCTTTTCTGCAATTTCAAGAGTTTGCTGAGCTTCTTATGCATCAGTATCACTGCCATTTTCCTTACAATTCACTAAAAACAGTGATCTCATCCGTCACAAATTTCGTTAACTATTGTTTCTCGGGGCATATGCCCAAAACCCTATGCATATATATTTTCAGATTTATGTGTTGTATGATGGATGGATGTGTGAGAAGATTGATGAAGAAAGTATGTGGATTTTTTATTTGGGTTGTTTGTTGGTGAATGATGTTATTGCAGTTGGAGGGGTCTTTCTTGAAGAAGGGCAGTCCTTACACATTTTGGGCATTCTTTCCTGATGGAATCAATGGTATGTTAAATGGTAGTAGTTCAGAGTTATTTCATTTGTCTCAAATACAGTGCCTGCTTCAATTTAAAATACCTTTGTCATATTAAAGAAATTAATTTAATTTCTTGTAGATTTTTTGTAATCAAAGGGTGTTCTCAGATGAAAAAGGTCTAATTTTTACTCATTTAATTAATTTGCTTGAAAAGTCGAACAAGGGCTTATTTAACAGGGCAAAACTTTAGCATGGCATATTTTAATCCTTTTTTCTCAATAATTTGGAGTCTGAAACCAATATCATTCAACAGGGCCGAAAGGATTCTCCCTATCATCGTATGGTTCAGGAGTTAGCACCGTGGAGCCATTTCTCGTCGACGAGAAGAAACCAACTGCAAAACATGTCGTTTTCTGGGTCGAGAAGCGATTGGCTGCTCAAGGAATAATTCCAGTGTGGAGCGACTGACACTATCTGCAATCTGTAGAAACCCACACCAATCACAGCTGCAAAATTTCAGTTTTGTTCGTTCCTGTAAATGAAAGAATTGACATAATTTTTATTGCAAAAAAAGATAGTTGTTAGCAGCAAGCCAATTGCATTTGAAACTAAGTTGAGATACGATCGGGGAAAAGAGTTTTGGATAGAATATGTAACACAGACAAGATACTCAATTCAATTCCATACAATAACAGATACTTTATACTAACACAGCATCCTAATAATCATACACGACGTTAAGGAGAGCCATCTTTGTGGTTCTTGCACTTGGCTCATAAATTATATGAGAACAAGCAAGAAATTCATTAGCATACAGGTCAAAGGATACCGAGTCCAAGACAGACGATTTTGTTGCATTTCGAGTTACGTCCCACAGGTCAGGGGTTCGGAGAAGGATTTGCATTCTGCATTGCCTGTCGGAGTTCGGTCAAGAAATCTCTCTGGAAACCGGTAGAAGCCCCAGCAGTAGGTTGAATAAGCTGCAATTAAGAAATGAAAAAGCAATGTTACATGAGAGAAATGGAGGGAAATTCTTTTTATCATTTATTTATTCGTTTGTTTGTTCTTTCTTCATTGGAAATGGTTATATTCGGATGTTGCAAAACAATATGTATCTTACTAGATGAGGAAGAATTGCATGACCCCAGGCTGATGCGCTTTTCCTTGTGTACAAGACTGGCCTTTCTGATAAACACAAGAAAAGTAAGTCAAGCTCATTGGCACTATAGTTGGACCAAGTCAGAGATTTCTACACGCATAAAAATAGCATTCTGTCTAAGAGCCAGAATTTCTAAAATTCCTAACTGCAAGCACACATAGTTTCAGCATCTCATACACATCTGTATATCAGAACTTCAATTGTCAGAAGAGGTTGAAAGTGGTATCCAGTCCTCATGCAGATAAAAGGGGGCTTGTTGCAGGATGGTACAATAATGTACACCTAGAGTTGATACCAGATAAGATTCACCCTCCAGAGCACTAACATACCAAACCATGTATAATCTCAATGTGGGAAATCGAATAAGAATTAGATGCAGTACCCAACACTCATTCAGTAAACAGTTTGCTGCTCTTACATTGGCTGTCAGCTATCACCAACAAGAATAGTTAATGAGTTTGCACCTATTCTTTGAAGGCCGAGTATTTCGAACATGCTGTAATCTTTTAAGGAAAATGTCCCAAGAAAAACTTGTCTTTAGGAATATTTACACTAAGCCTTTTGAATTGGACTCCACCTAAGTGTTTGCCGCTGAGTTGAAAAGGATTTAATACCCAGGTATATTGAAATCTCTGCTTACTGATTACCCGTGAAATACAGATTCTTCTTTAAACATTAAACTGTAATTGTAGGCAAAAATGGAATTTCCGTTTCCGACTCTACTCTACTGTTTGGTGCTTAGCTATGACATACAGTATTACAACATTGGAGAAACTAAACAATTTTGAGAAGAATTTGACATAATTAGGTAGCATCCAAATATGACCAATTAGTTGAATCTGAATGGCAATCAGAAGACGGAAATTTACAATATCATACTTTCAATGTATAACTTTCTTCAAACCTGTTTGAAACCACATATAATTCAAATAATCATATCAACTGAAAAATTGCCAACTAAGTTCGCTAATGGCAAGAAAAGCATGTGGAGTGTAAATTGGACATGCAACCCTATTCTATTTTCATTTGCAAGAAATTGTAATACTTAGCATCTGTTCACTTTAGAGACAAAGAGAATTATTACGTGGAGATATACTTTCAGGTCAACCAAGCATGCACAAACAAACTTTTGCCAAGTAATCCATATTACAGTTGTATCCAAACTAAAGGTTCAGATATGACTGGTAATGCAAGATTCAGAATAATCAGCATTTCATACTCACCAGCTGAATCTTCCGGCAAATTGTTGTACGCACTCATGGTAGCAGCCCAACCTGCAAAGAGAATAAAGGCAAAATGCTCAAACACAGCAACATTTTGGGAATGTATACCTAGGTAAATCCAGAAGTAACTAAAAAACCAATATATGTGATAATATTATTTCACAAACATTATACTTTTACTCGCATATACAACATCAAGAAGGTGTTATTTGAACAGAAAATGGAGCAACTGTTCGATAGTAGAACATGGAGACATATTACTATGAACTTCTTTTAGGCGATGGAATCATCTGATGTTCATTGTTGCATACAACCAGAGCACTTCGGCGAATGTAATTACCTTTATCCATTAAGATGAAGTCTACTTTCAGCTTTTTTAACTTTATGCAGAGACAAAATACAATAGATCTTCAGCAAGCAACAGGTGCACATTTATGAAGGACATGAACAAGAAACAATGCCAGAGATCATTTTCGATGGTTGTATTGGAAGTTTTCAAACAATTAAAGCATATTTCCAGGCCAGGGAAGTTGTCTTTTCATTCATGTATTCGAGTTTCGGAGAGGAAATGCATAACCCAAGACTAGGGAGAAGACTC
The DNA here is from genome assembly GCF_026168435.1 of Sesamum indicum. Classification (NCBI taxonomy): domain Eukaryota; kingdom Viridiplantae; phylum Streptophyta; class Magnoliopsida; order Lamiales; family Pedaliaceae; genus Sesamum; species Sesamum indicum. Next base: position 3,800,275 of record NC_142665.1, on the reverse strand, counting down.
TGTAATCAAACAAACCGTATATCAATCTTACATTGCCAAAGTAGGGAGGGTGATCATTGGATATCAATGAAACTATATAAGAGATTGCTATATGTCGAGAGTAAATATTACAGGCAACATAAGTCAGAGTAGGCCAAGTGAATCATACGGTTGTTTAAAAGCTGAAAGGCTTCACTGTTGCAACAGCCATGTAAAGGTATCAACTTTACCCAAAGGCTTTCGCTGGCACGAACATTCCCAACACCTTCTCCAAGATCTGCTACAGGATTGCTCTTAGTTGCACCAATGGGGTTTCTCTCTCCATCACTAACATAGCTATTCGCCCGTTCGAGACGATCTGCAGAATAAAATTGTCAAAATAACAAGACAAAGAATGAAGAAAGTGTTGATCCACAATAATTATGTAGGAGTGTTTTGATTTAGTGAACCTGTTCAAATGTGAGCAACACACATGAAATCAAAATGCACCACCATGTTATCCAGTTTGTTTCATCATGTGTGAGATTATAGAAAAATCTCTATCAGTTATACATTTAATTAGTGAAAAACCTTACAAGCTGCATCCTCAAAACCACAAAGATGTTTCCAAGGATTGGACAATATGAATTTTTTACCCATTCACAACAGAATCGGGAAATACAAGGATGTTGACAGAAACTTGGCAATAGTAGACCTGCTTGTATTAGTGGTAAAGTATTTCCATGTAGAAAAATATCAGCATTTTGGAAGTGGGTTGACAGATTATTTTAGACACCCCTCTCCCACCCAACATGGTCCTCTCACTGTGGCAGTTTGTGCCAAAAAGTAATAAATTTCAAATTGGTTTCAAAAGATTATTGAATCGGAAAGAACAATATATTAATCAAAATGAATTTCATTCCCAAAGGATACTTGCCAAATAACCAGTATCAGTTTCCAATTTATAGGAGAACAAGCAAAAGCGTGTTTATAGACCAACACACTTCTGGTGCCACTTACAGTTTGAACTACCAGTGAAGTGACTGTCAACAAAAAAGAAATCATAAGAAATAGAATGTTTCCTTTTCAACATTAATTCCCTTCAATTTCATTTTATCACCTGAGTTTAGGGGTGTGCAAAAAAACCGAAAACCGGCCGAACCGAACCGAAACCGAAAATTCGGTTCGAACCGAAAACCGAACCGAATTTTCGGTTCGGTTTTCGGTTTTTTTTAAAAAAAAATTCGGTTTTCGGTTCGGTTTTTTGGTCACCAATTCGGTAACCGAACCGAACCGAAAACCGAAATTCTATAAATAATAAAAAATATATATATATATTTTTTATACATATAAACATTATATAATTATATATATAATAATATTAATATTATATAATTTATATTAGTAAAACTAAAGAAAAGTGTACTATTTTTAGATATTGAATGTTAACATATTGAAGTTGTTCTATACTTGTGACTTGTACTATTAAATTAGTATTTAATTTTGGTATTTGTATTTTTGGATAAAATTGCAACATTATCCCAATTTCGGCTTAAAATATCAAAATATATTATTTTAAAAAATAAAAAATAAAAAAACGGTTTTTTTCGGTTTTAAAACCGAACGGAACCGAACCGAACCGGTACCAACCGGTTCGGTTTTCGGTTTTCCAAATGGCCGAACCGAATTTTCGGTTAACCGAAAATTCGGTTCGGTTCGGTTCGGTTAACCGAAATGGACACCCCTACCTGAGTTTGATTCACTCCAACTGATTAGTATCCCACCCCCCACCCTCCCGCAGTTGGTTTCTGTCTATTCTAGAGAGCATGCTCCCAAGGTAGCACAGCATGCTTTAGGATGCACTTGTTTTGCTAATGCTTGCAAGGAGATGAGAAAAGAAGACAAATCTAATCTTCTTCTGGATTTAACGAGGAACTCTAATCAATATTATTATTTCTAGGCAGAAGGGAATGTTGGTGTATGATCTTTTCTATCTGGTGAAGTTCTATTCTAGTCTATCTTCATCTAGTTTGAGTTTTCACATACTATATAACACTGCAGTATTTTGTGACAAAACTGAAGGGTTTAAAGTGAGATTCAGCTCTACAATATGGAAGCTCTGGAGAACCCAAGCTCAAGATAGGATCAGTTTGGTTAGTAAAATCATTGTGGTAAGCAAAAATCAAGCTAAGCAGAGCTCAAAAACCTTCAAGCTCGTGTGAGCTTGTCCATTAACAGCACTAAAACCAATGCTTTACTTGACTCAATGCATGGAATTCTGTCCTACATGCCCACTACAGCGCGCCTCTACTGGGAAATAAAGCAGAGAGTGAAACTAAGATATTTATCTCAAGTATCTATTAGCCCTTCCTCATAATCATCTGCTTTTATACTCCAGAGAAAAGATAGGAAACAAACTCATTCAGAAAGTTTCAGAATTTTCATCAATCATTTCCAGTTTGAATGGTAGCCGTCAGATTGCAAAGAGGAAGATGAAATCCAGCCGTTTGATCAAGGCCCAGAAATTGGGAAGACACTGTTTTGAATAACACGCTTTTGAAATCGCATTCATCACTTAAGTTGGACGGCAACATTTGGCAAGGGATTAAAGGGGGTCACCTCCACATGGATGGATCAGATGGAAAAGATCCAAGGGCAAGGAAGCTTTTCCGTTAAAGCCTTCGCACCCAAAGGCCAGCAAGTACTGGTTAATCCTTAGCTTAGGAGAACCATTACTATTCCTCAATTTTTAGCTATTTTTAGTTATTAGAAAGCTGATTCAGCATCATCTTCTAGGTCTAGGTTTAGCAGCTGGTTTAAATATCTTCAGAACAGTCAATTGCAGTATGAATGAAATAATAGTGTTTCCTTCAACTTCCATTTCCAGCTCTTAGCTTGGCAACTTTATTTTCTTTTTCTTTTTCTTTTTCTGTTTTCAACTTAACAGGCTTTCAACAAATATCCACCTTCCCAATTTGAAGTTTATTTCAGGAAACAAAGGGGAAGGGGGGGGGGGGGGGATGAAGAAAATGATTGACCAAAAGCAGAAGCTTTGTAGATTAAATATCTCGCATCTAACTCAACAAGTAAATGCATTAAATTGCAAGTAAGATTGGCTCAAGAAGCATAAGTTAAAACGTAAGTCAACTGCGAGCACCAAAGATACCTATTAACTGCAAAACCATGAAAAAGTAAATAACTAGTCACAAAACTAAAAATCAGAAAAATGCACGCAGATCAACAAAAACATGAACCTATTCTATGCATCAAATCAAGTTACCTCCTCCGGATTTGCGCCTGCCAAGTGATCGATTCCTGCATGCATCAAATAATCCTTCACATTATTCCCAAAATACTCAAACTAAAAAAAGAAAAAAGAAACAAAAAACAATCGAACTGACAGAGACACATGTACCAAAACAAGAGTTAGTACCGTTGATTGGGAGGAGCGTAGCGCTTAACGGTGGCGATGCTGGCGGCGGCTGCCGGTGAATCCATACCAGGGTTTTTCAGCATTGTAACCTGAATTACTTCACCGCCAACACCACCACCCTTAGTTATACTCTAGTATTCTCCTATGTACTGTTGTTTCCTCTTACTGAAATTCGAGGCTAGGGTCCGATTAAGGTCGAAGCTTGAACTTGGGATGAAATTGGCTGAAAGCGATCGTTTACGGGCTTCTCTGGCTGCTTCCAGTGGCCAGCTGAGAGGAAAACGAGGGCTTCGATCTATCGATTTGGCAAGCAGATTGTGAGATTTTTCCTTCTGGACCTTCTTAATTATTACTAGGGTTTCGACCCATCCAACTTTTTCTATTTTCTCTTCTTTCCCCTGGGATAATTTGATAACACGTCCTCTGAATTTCAAGTAATTGTGAATTCTCCACATAATAATATGAAACCCCCTTCCCCCCCCCCCCCAACCAAAAAATGTATTTTTTCTTGATCTAGTATCATTTAATATTTGTTGATGTTATAATATTTTTATTCAATTTTATTTTTTAACTTATTTTAGTATATATTTATTTTAAATTTAAAAATTATATAGTTTATGTTACTTCGTATTCCTCTATTGGAGTTGGTGGTGTTAGTGGACGATTAGGATCGTAAATTTTGTAATCTTTTTGTACCCATCTTGCCACAACACTATATTCATACGCATTTTTTTTATGAGTCATTATCCCAACTTTTCTCTTGTAGTATAATCTTGATATTGTACACTAATTCTTATTAAAATAATGAATAATTTTCATACTAATAAAATGGACTAGTGATTCGGACATATATGCAGAAAAATCGTGAAGCTATATTAGTTGAAATACGGTGCTATTTTTTGTCGAGTTTTTTACTCTACTTTTTGAAATTGCTAATTACACTATCATTTTATGATATTTTGCGTAATTATACGTAAACATCATGTGTTATGAGAAATTGAATCTGATACATCTAACATTATTTTCGTCTAATAAATATATGCATTCATTAATTAAAATTTATTGAATTTATTGATATTAATAAAAGAACAAGTAAAAATACATAATTGCCTCTTATTCACTTATTATTGATTCATTGTAGTTAAGAACAAATATTTTTTGATCAAACTACTCTTGTAAGAGTGTAAGTCTATCTCTTCACATACATTAGCTTGTAAGATCGTATAAAAGTAGTTTGATAAAAAAAAATTATATGTCAGTAATAAATCGATTAGATATAAATATAAAATTTTATTTAATTTGTTATTAAATATCAATAATTTTGATAAATTTTAACTAAATTTATTAGATAAAAAAATAAATATTAGAGTTATTAAATATAATTTATTACTATCATAAAGTATTTGCAGCTATTCAAAATAGACATTTATCAAAATAAGTTGAAAAATATTAATTTACAATATCTACCTTTAAATTGTTTAAATTAATTAAAATTAAAAGTTATAAACAATTATCGACCAACTTCTTTAACTTATCATAATATTAACTTTTTTGTAGATGGTGCATTTATTTTCAAATATTACTAACTTTAATTAATGTTTAACTTACGCATATACTTAATAATTTATTTTTACCATAAAAATAAAAATAGAAGCAGAAGCTTTTACAAAAACGGCAACCAATCTCTTGTCAAAATATAGAGAGTATTCTTCAATCTTCATTCATCTTTTCCGACCGTACGGGGCCCGCTATAGGACCGAAGTGGCCACAAAACGGGTCGGGTCAAGCATAGGGCGTGTGGGTGGGTAAGGGGTTTTGTAATTTAGGGAAAGGGTTTTTCTCAGTTGTGTTGCCATATAATAGCCGCTCTGTCACTCTCTACCAAAAGAAGAAGAATCAAATTTACTCCTCTTCTTCTTCTTTTTTATTTGAATTTCGATTAGGAATCGGAAACAGAATCCGGCAATGGCAACCCTTCTTCCTCCGTCGCCTGCTACGGCAACGACTCCACCGCCCGCCGCCCAGCAGCAGAAAGTGGATTACTTGAATCTTCCTTGCCCCATTCCTTATGAAGAAATTCACCGTGAAGCTCTAAGTTTGTGTTCTTCCTGTTTCTTTTATCCTCATTTTGCCCCTCCTTTTGTCTATCATCACTGTTGCTGCAATTTGATCCCTGCTTTGTGCTTGTTTCTGCTTTTACTCTTGTAGTTTCTAGATGGTGAATTTCATAATTGTTTGAGGATCATATTAGTTAATGCCAGGACTTATGTTTTATGTTTTTTTTTCTCTATTTTTGTGTTAAACCCTAGTAGGAGGAGATTGGTTGCGTGAGTAGAATCAGTTGCTTTATTTCGGTTCTTTTGACTTTGAAAGGGCAGATCGCAAATTGTCATTCTTGGCATTAGCTTGATCACAAGCTGGTTTAGAGCTCACTACTAATAACCTGAGCTTCATTCTGTACTCTTTAGTTGGTGCTTTGTTGTTAGGTGGCACTTAGTGATTGCATCATCTGCATGAGCTCTCCGAAACTAAAACTGCTTGTTTGAGTCTTTTAGTGAGGAGCCATGTACCGAATTTAGATGTTCAATGCAAATTAAGTTTTACATTTGAACCAGTGCAGGTGGAGCAGTGAACTTGTTATTGCTCTATGAACATAATGCCAAATTTATGGGTGTGAAAGGACCTCCGAAAAAGAGTTGTGAAAGATGCTAGTGTCATTAAGTTACTGTATTTCAAATGCTAATTATATTGGTTGCTATTGGCAGTGTCCTTGAAACCAGAACTCTTTGAGGGAATGCGATTTGACTTTACTAAAGGACTCAATCAGAAATTTTCACTCAGCCATAGGTGGCTTCACAATTCCTTAACTATATTAGTTTAATCTTGTATCTCACTCACCTTTGTTTTCCATTTCATTTTCTTTTTTTCCATATTAGCTTCCCTCTCCCTGCATTAGTATTAATGATTGCTGTTTTAATTTTCACCAGTGTGATGATGGGACCTACAGAAATTCCTTCTCAGTCATCTGAAACAATTAAAATTCCCACTGCCCACTATGAGTTTGGTGCTAACTTTATAGACCCAAAGGTTTGTTCATTTTATTACTAGCATTTGTGATTGTAACAAGTACTTGATTTAACCATGGATGGTTGCTTGTTCTTTGACAGTTGATGCTTTTCGGGAGAGTGATGACAGACGGGAGATTAAATGCAAGACTGAAGTGTGATTTGACTGAGAATCTTACTCTCAAGGGCAATGCTCAAGTACGCATATTATATCTATCCACTTGTAGCAGGAGTTTTCGAGTTGACAAGCCCAAGAGCTGTTACAAGATTTGTCAGTTCATACCTATAAGTTAATAGTATCTGTTCTTTTTCCTCTGCAGCTTACAAATGAGCCACATATGTCACATGGCATGTTTAATTTTGACTATAAGGTAAGTGTTATACAACTAGTTTTGAGGTATGTGGGTCACTTTTAAGTGTAGAATTAGTGGTGTCATTGTAATGCTTATGAATTCCTGCATATATGTTTTTAACTAATTGATTTAAATATTGATCTGCCCTGTTGCATGGAACTGTCTTACAATTGATGCCAGTTTGATACTGGATTGATGTCAACTGAAGCTAACAGCTTATGCTATATAACTATGTACAGGGATCAGATTATAGGACTCAGTTTCAACTGGGGAATGGGGCCTTATTTGGTGCAAGTTACATCCAGGTGAATTATCTGATATTTGATTTGAAAGTATTTATTTAAAGAATAGACATACTGGAAACCAGAAATCATGTGCATGCTGATGATCTCCCCTAGTTGTGGATATCTATGAGAACCGTTTGAAGTTTGGGGCATGAGTATGCAATGCGATTGTCTTGTGAATTAGGTTGAGATCATGTTACATGCATCACTTCCCTTTTTCATGAATCTGATGGATAGCTTGGATTGCATTATTCTAATTTCCAATTTTTGGACTTTCAACTTTGGGAAGTAGTAATAGATGTCGGGGTTTTTTCTTCTAAGTGTTTCTTTGCTTTGTTCTTACTCTACCTTTGGCTTGCAAAACTAGCTAGGGAACTGAGTTTTAAAGTGACACCTTGTGCTCACATTCCTTCTCTCCTAGATCAAGGGGCAGGGTGACATTTTCTGAAAAAGAAAGCATTGATGGTCTTCATGGAGAACTTTGGTGCAGTATTAATTAGTAAATGAAGAGTTTATCTACTTCATTGTCTTTTCAAGTTTTCTGGTTTAGGAAAGGACATCTGGAATATAGATTAATTCAGGGGGCTTCTGCACTGCAAGATGCTCTTGCCCTGTGCAACAAGCTTGTGAGGACTATACCTAGCTAGTATTCTTCTTCCCCTTGAGTCGAATAGGGCAAATATTGCTAATGGTGGTGCATTTCTGTTGTTTCTCTTTCTACTGCCCCACAGGGAGACCTCTGAAAAAATCAGGGGTACGTGACTCCATTAACTAGATTAAGGTTCTTTCATAATTACTTCACGAGGTATAAGTCAAGAAAAATTGATAATAGTCTTTTGTAGAAGGTCTTGTCGGGTCTAAATGGTTACACTAAGTCATCAGTAAGTTTACTTTGGATGCGAAGACTATGAGATACATTCTTTCTGGGGTGTCTGTAACTCTTCATCATTATTTTTTCATTTTGTGAACTCAAATTATGGTAGCACTGTTGTCCTAAAAGGAGCCTTACTTTTCAAATCTACAAATTGAAAGGGAAAGTTGAGAATAGGGGTGGCAGACGCCTTGCGAGCTGGCTCGGTTTGGAGCTTGACTTGAGCTCGAGCCCAAAATCTGTTCAGAAGCTCGCGAGGCTTTTTCAATTTTTTTATCATTTATTTTTAAAATTTTTATTATATATTTAACTCATATATTATAATTATTAAGTAATATCACATATTTTAAATTTAGCTATTAATAAATATGCTAGTTTTATTTATATATCTAGTTTCTATACAAAAATAAGCTTAATCAACAAATTAGTAAGTTCATAGTATATTTTATTTTATAGTAATTATTGATTTTTTAAATTATCTATTAGTTGAAGAAAATTAGGAATATATTTTTGGTAAAAATAATTTGGGCTTGTCAATCTAACATAACAAATAAACTTCTAAAATAATTTTCACTTTAATGATAAAATTAAAAAATAAAAAAAAAGCTTGAGATCGAGCTCAAAATCAAAAGCTCGAACTCGAGCTAGAATTTTTGCCGAGCTTGGCTTGTTTACACCCCTAGTTGAGAATCACTTGATTATGCAAGGTGAGAAAAACAACTGTTTTGCGAAAGTTAATACCAACGGGCATCAGTAGTTCCGTCTCCTATGAATGAGAGTGACCAAACGGAAAAATGACAATGGAATATCAAGGATATCTACCACATTAAACACCCCTGTACCATTCAGTCCAAGCGGAGTGAAGATGGCATGAGATATATTCTTGTGATTGGAGCACTTATGAGTAGAAGAAAAATGATATTGCTTTTTATTTCTCCCAGAACCAAGACTCAAACTGCCAGGTGCTACCATCTGTTGTTTGTATGTAATACTTAGGATGCTGTTTAGCCTGTTTTATTTCGTTGTTGGTATAGATTATTCCTCCCATTTTTAATATATTTGGTAAAACATTGTGCAGTTTCCTCCCTTAAAAAGGATGTATGCTTTTGTCTTAAAAAGTCAGAGTGACGCAAATTTATCTTTGTGGTTTCAGTTTCTTGCAAATTAAGAGCATCATATGTTAACATCTTCATTTCATTTGAAATCAAACAATTCACACCATAGGAAGGCCAATAAACTTGTGGAGAATGCTGAGCTTCACTATATTTAGATTAGTCTTTGAAGGTGAAACTGCAGATGAAGTAAATTCTTCGGCTAACAAAAATATCTTCTTGTTATGGTTAAAGGGTGAGGGGAATAAATCTGAACTTGATAAAAGCCAAAGGTGGGTTGCACTTTGCAGTTATACTGATTGTTTTTATGTATGTTTGCAGAGTGTGACTCCTCATTTATCCTTGGGTGGTGAAGTATTCTGGGCTGGTCAACATCGGAAATCTGGCATTGGCTATGCTGCACGTTACAACACCGACAAGATGGTAATGTTTTCTTTATTTTTGGTTCCAATACATGGTTTAAGTCTCAAATCATATAGCATCTCAGTTAACTGAATCTTCTTTATTGACTACAACAACGAAGGTTGATTCCTATTTCATTGAAGACTTTCTTTCCATTTTTAGTTGCACAATTTATAGTCATCGCATAAAAAATGCACAGTTTGTGATTTTGGCTTGAATTTACATGCTGGTGGATATTCTCCCCGGTAAATTAAGATTCTGTTAACAGAATGGAGGAACAATTAAATTGTAAACTCACTGTGTCGCTTTTATGTTTATATATTTATAAACTCTATCTGTATAGGCAAGTGGCTTTATGTGCGTCCATTCAAATTTACAAGTTGTATTCTGTATGTTATTAAGCTATATGTTTCCCTTTATTGTGTTGATGGCTGTATCTGGATGTGTTGATGGGCCAAGAGGCATGATTTTATTGTTTCACTTGAAATATGAATTATTTTCAAACCGTGTGGTGCCACTATTTGATGTTATTCACTAAGACATACTTGTGGAAAAAAAAAAAGGAAGAATCAGAAGAAGAAGGGGTTTGGGCTCTGAAATGATGATAGAAGACAAGCCTTGGTGGGTAACATATTGAAGAACACAAGGATCAAACAATTTCAGCTGTCTAGACATATGAGTTTATATGCTGTAAATATCTTGCAATTAATTATATGCTTATCAAAATAGTGAAGAGAAACCAGGTAAATAACCGTTTTACTTCTGTTTCCTTTTCAACCTTTGAGAAAGTGGGGGTTGAAATTTCTTAATGTTTTTCCACGTTGAGACTTGAATGATTTAAGTTAGAAGCAAATGACTGAATTGTTTTAAGAATTTGTAATTACTGGTTGCTGCTTCTCATGTAGGTCGCAACTGGACAAGTTGCTAGCACTGGTATGGTTGCCTTAAGTTATGTTCAGAAAGTATCTGAAAAGGTAAACTAGTTTCTAGTTCAATACATGTTCCATAATTTTGCACATCTAACATTTTTATGTTTCTTTCACGCTCTCTGTTGGTTAATAATTTTTTTCTCTACATTTAGGTTTCTCTAGCATCAGACTTCATGTACAACTATATGTCTAGGGATGTCACAGCCAGCTTTGGTTATGATTATATCCTTCGGCAGGTAACTTTAATTGGAATAACTCGAAGTTCCTTGCAGTATAGTTCTTGGTTTCTTGAGCTAGCTACCTTGTTCTGGGAAGACCTAGTTATTAGTTAGTTGTTGAGATCTGGTATATTCTAGGAAAGACTATGTTGTGTGAGTATGGATTTTATCTTTTCAGCATTCTTGTCCATCTGTATGTGAAATATCACATGGAAACTTGCTCATGTTTCAACTCTCAGGGTAATTGCTATCAATGCAATGCAATTACTGGTATCTTACTTCTGATAGATTACTAATCTTTAGTTGATATAATCTAAATATTAGATGCTTCTTCTATGTTATGGTAAAATGAAGTTTCTTTAGTTGATATCTTTAATCTGGTTGGTGGTAATTCGCTTTGACAAAGACTAGCAACAACCATATACATGTATCTCTAATTTAGCCTTCTGCTAGGGTTTTTTCTTTGGTGCAAGGGACCAAAGTCGAATTCTCATTGTCCAAGTAATTTGGATATTCCTCATCTTTTTCTTGTGCTTGGCATCTTACTGATAATACAATTAGGAGTGTTCTAGAGTGAAATTCACATGTTCGGACTTTCACTATCTTGGCGTATGAAATTTCAAGAATCAATTCTTTGATGGTATTTCATCTTGAGTTGTTTTCTGGACTAGTATCACAATTTTGGCCCCAATATCTCTTTACCTCTGTTGGATAAGAGCAAGGTTTCTGGTCTCCTTGGCAGTGCCGGTTAAGAGGCAAGATTGATTCTAACGGTGTCGTCGCTGCTTTCCTGGAAGAGCGATTCAATATGGGTCTTAACTTTCTTCTTTCTGCTGAGGTGAGATTCACAGGCTAAACAATTCCAATTTTCTGAAATATCTTCGCTTGCCTTTTCCTCCCATAATTTTTAATGCCTCTGGACAATTTTGTCTTGCAGATAGATCATAGGAAGAAAGATTACAAATTCGGTTTTGGACTGACAGTGGGAGAATAGAACCGAAACCATATTCTTTCCAACTTTCCGTTTTAAGCTGATTGTTGCAAGCAATGGGGATGGTGAGGGAGATATTTCTCCCCTCGGACAAGAATCAAAGGATCAGTTTTGTACTTGTTGTCTAGTAAGACATTGTTTTGTTGGCAGCAACAGCTGCTACGACATAATCAGAATCACTTGTAGTTGATTTTGCAGGTTCGAGGTATTTGATTCCCCACAAGACTGTAGATTTTCACTACTGTTATGCATAATTTGGTGAAAAAATAGAGATTTATTGATTCCATCAAAATTGTGTGGCTGCATCAGTAACACTTTCCTATTGCCTAACCTTTTGGTGTTAGAAAGTAAGGACTTAATGCTCTCGGGCTTTGTTTAGTGTTTTAAAAGTCAAGGTGCGGATCAATATTCAAATATCTATATAGATGCAGATGGGCTCATTCAACAACACTTGGTTAGAGTTGGTGAATTACATGTTGTGAATAGAGCTCTAAATTATTAAAGTTGAGCTGGATACATTATTACTTTTCAAGCTTGATTTTATTATTATTTGAGTTTAAAAGATTATATTTGAATTTGTTTTGATTATTGATCTAATTGAGTTTAAACGATTTTAATTGAATCAAATTTGAACCAAATTCGATTAATTTAATATTTTTAAGTATATTTTATTATTTTTGCAAGAATATAAGCTGCTGATTTATAGCAAGAAATTGAAGTACGCAACAAATTTCCATTTTAGAAGGAATCGCATTTTAGCTAATTTATTCACTTAATCAACCAAATAAGTGAAATATTCAGATTGCAACGGATTCGACTACTAGTTGCCAAAATGTTACACCGTGTTTGCGTATGGTGGAAACGCTGCTTCAAGTTCTGATTACCTATTTGTGTAAGGTAATGGATATATTCCAAATTGTCTACTACTAACATTAATTGAACCCCATCACATCCCAATAACTTTTTTCCTTTCTTTTTTTTTTTTAGTCCAATCGAATTCGACTAATCTAAAATAAATATAATATATATTTTTTATATTATTAATTAATAATTAAAAAAAAAAATCAATTAAATAATAAATAATTTATTTAATATAAAAATAATTTAAATTGAACAATTTAAGTACAAATAAATTATAAATTACGGTGTGGCAAGTAATAATGCTTGATTCATTGAATGGTTCCATCTTTTAATAATGTAATTAATTTATATAGGGAACACCCTTGTAATAATAAACTATTATTGATATTCTGAAACTGATGTTATGATGTACTATGACTAGAATAATACTATTTTCATTAAATAATCAGACTGACATCATTGTATTATTTATGTTCTTGAATTATTATTTTCATTTTTTGTCTACCTAAGTCCACCGTCCTGTCGTAATCTTGTTTGTTCGTTTCATAATTGATTATAAAATAATTAAATTTAAAAAAAGATATTATTTTATCATTTGAATTCATATTTTTATAATTGATTATATAAAATACAAATTGTAGCTAAATTCAAAAAATAACTTTGCTCTTAAGGTTAATTGAGAAAATAAATAATTATTTAATGGACATAATAGATAATTAAATAATGAGAAAATGCAGAAATTAAATTTTAATTCGACAAAATGATTATTAAAAAATGAACCAAACAATATAAGAAATAATATTTGTACTTAAAATGTGGGTTTGAATTGTTTGATTACAGGATCGAATGAGCACTAAACAGAAATACTTTGAAGTGACAACACCTATTTTGAGAGCTTTTATATGTTTTGATTTTCTTTCTCTTTATAAATAAACCATACATGTTTTTTTTTTACTATTTTCCGATTTTTAATAATAATCATTATGTAATATATGTGGTTATAATATTTTTATTTATATTATTATTATTATTATTATTATTATTATTATATATTGACGAACACAATCAACTTTCAACTTTACTATAAATTTTAACTTTTATTAAAGTAAAATATCATTCTTTGAAAAGTAGAAATGATCAGAAATAGTCTTTAAACTCTAATCACAAGTTATTAATTTTTTTGTAAATTAATTATAATTATATCATAAATTTTAATTATAAAAATATATATCAATTATTAATATGAAATTATATAATTATAATTATTATAATATATTAATCATTACTATTAAATTAAACCAATACACATATAGGTGGGATTCGAAAAGTAGGGATGCTCACGCTGCGATTTTGATTTTTTTAAAGCTATTTGCAAATCGAATTGCTATTGACAATTTTATAGAATAATTTTTTAAATTGCCACTTTTAAAACTAAAACAAAAAGGTGCAGTTTTATGCGGTTTTAGGATGATAAGGGCGATTTGGCTGTTTTAATACTAATAACAAAAATAAGATATTGATACTGACAAAAGTCAAGAAATGAAACAAGTATTTGTATGTAGTAAGCAAAACAGACCAATATTATACATCATAGACCACCAAAACTCTCCATAACTTTAATAAGTGGATTAAGATATAAGAACATATATATTATTCCAACAAGAAAATACTTAATCCAACAAAGGAAAATGGTCAATTTTAGAGAGAACAAAAATAAAAAGCAGAAAAACAAAATAAAGAAAACTGTAAGAGAGAAAAGAGAGAAGAGGAAAAGGGGGAGGAAAAAAAAAAAGAAGGGAGAAAAACTGAATGAGAAATTGGGACAATAATCAATTGGGATTAAATATGAATGAGTTTAAAGAATTAAACATATATATTTCTTTTTGTATAAAGTTCAAATACAAATATTAAAAAACGAGTTTTTTGACATGGATCTTTGCTAATATATGAATTTTGGGATTATATAATTCGAATATGAAATTCTTATAAAAAAAAATTAATTATTTTATGAAATTATTATATATCTAATTTAAAAAATATTATTTATTTAACGGCGTGGTGCAATTTTTTTTAACTCTATATTAAAATTAAACTAATAATATGATTTGATTTTACTCTAAATTTAAAATTAATTTTTAAAAAATAAATTATAAAAAATAATTCGACTCAATTTAATTTGGATAGTTTTGGAGGATTTTAACTTTTTTTTCACCCCTATAGAAAAGGTTGGGGTCTTAACATCTGCTATTAAAAAACCATTTATTCATATAATAATTGTTTATTTTTTGGTTTATTTATTTATTTTTTTTGATTAGTTTATTTTTGTTTCAAGGATAAGAATCTTGGAAACATTTGAGGCAAAAAAATACAAAAGCAGCACACATGGAGAGTTGAAGGGTCGTGATCTTCTTGTAAGGAGTACAGTTACAGATGACAAGTGGCTTTCAGCTGACACAACCTCATAATGTACATTGATCTCTCTCTCTATCTCTATATCTATATCTATATCTATATCTATATATGTAATGATTCACAAGAAGAGTGGCGTTCTTGGTTGTGTGTGGCTGGTCTAACTGAAAAGAGTTCAGTTTTCTTGTGACGTTTGCTTTCACTTTACTCTGCTAGCTGAGGCGAAACTCTCACATCAAGAAATATCTCGGTCCAGGTAACCCACAAATCTGATCTGATCTTTGACAGTACTCTGTGTGTTTGTATGTTTGGGGTTATATAAATGGACGAAGGGTCTTGCTGCTCTTGAAGATTTATATGTGGTTGAATGAAAAAGCAGGATTTTTTATGTGGGACTCGTCAGTCTTGTATGTAGGGATGTGTGTGTGTGTGTGTGTGTGTGTTTGATGTTTGAATGGATGAAGGTTCGGGCAGTCCGTGAAGATTTATCTATGTCTAATATGTAAAATCAGGAATTTTCAGTACGGGTTCCTCATCTTGTTAGTAGGAGTGTGTGTGTGTTTTGATGCATTGGGGATTATATGAGTGGATGAAGGGTCTCGTAGTTCTCGTTCTCGAAGATTTATGTGTCTGAATGTAAAAACATGATTTTCAACATAGGATTCGTCAGTCTAGTATGTGTGTGTGTGTGTGTTTCTTTTGAAGAAAGTCTTGTTTGGATGGTTTGTGCTAAGATCTTGTAAAAATGGATAATCACAAATGGTCTGAATGATTGTAATCTGAAGAAATTTAAGGAAGATTGAATGTAATTTCAGTGAAAGATGAGGGTATTTTGATGGGTTGTGAAGGTGATAATGCTGGCCAGATTTCTTCTTTATGCAGTATAAAAGTTTTGATCTTATCCCATTCGTGCTCGTTGGCTCCTCTTGTCATCCTGTTTAGGTGATTTGTTGAGCCATTGCTCTGCTAATAGCTTGTTCTGTTTAGTAATATGGATCCCAAGGTGGACTCTCCGAAAATTCTATCACATGATAGGTTTTGGATGGAATAATCCGTCAAGAAACTAGTCCTCTTTCCAATTACGGAGGAGAATCAACTGCTAACTGAATTACACTCCCATGTTTCTTGGACTTTTAGTGATCTTTCTTGTACTTTAGGAACAATGCAAGGAGGAATTCGAGCAATCTTCTCACACAGGAATGTGCTCAAGAATGCGATTCTTCATCATGTGCGTGTGGTCCCTCCAGCAACGCGGTCTCTTATGTTTACACGCCATGAATCGACCTCAGCTGCTCGCATTGAAGAGCACGGTTTTGAGAGCACCAAGATTTCAGACATTCTGGCAGCCAAAGGGAAGGGTGCTGATGGGTCCTGGCTCTGGTGCACAACCGATGACTCCGTCTATGATGCTGTGAAGTCGGTATGGATCTTCTCTAATTTATTTTCAACATGAACTTTCTACTTCGCTCGATCTAATATTTAATGCTTGTATCAGTTTGGTTTCATATTTTTCTTTTGCCGCTGGGTCAAATTGATATGATGAATTTTTCAAATGCAGATGACTCAGCACAACGTTGGAGCTCTGGTCGTCGTTAAACCAGGAGAGCAGAAGGCAATTGCTGGAATCATAACAGAACGAGGTATATCATTTCATTAAATCAACATCCTTGTCATAAGATCAGTTTGGATGTGTCCTATTATAGAATTAACTTTGCTATGAAGGCATATTAGGGACAAAACATAACCTTTAGACAGATGTTCATTGAGATTTTATCTATCGGAGTACTGATGGTCCTCCTATTCTCTGTTGTCCCGTCCTCTTGACTATTGAGCAAAAACATTTTTTGGTTGGCTACAAGAATCTCGAACATGGAACTTGAATATTTGTGAAAGAAAAACGACGATAGTGAGCATATGACGTTTCTATGTTGGTATCCGGTTGTTTATGTTCTATACATTGCAAATGATGGAGGATGGCAAAGATATTACAGGCTCTTCTACTGAATTCCTATCACTACACAAATTTCACAAAAGAACTTTGAATGTGGCGAAGAATCTTGACGTGCAAACTTCATAGACCTAGTTAACTGGTGTGATTTTCTATGTTGTCTCGGTCCAGATTACTTGAGGAAAATGATTCTCCATGGAAGGTCATCCAAGTCAACGAAGGTCGGGGACATTATGACTGAGGAGGTATGAGTATGTTTCCTGACAAGTTCCGGCAAGAAAATTGCTTATAGGTTCTATTTTTAGTGCAAAAGTATGGTCGACAGCAACAAACGTTGCTGTTCAACTGAGCTATTGTGATGTGCTGATTACAGAACAAACTCATTACAGTAACGCCAGACACTAAAGTTTTGAAGGCAATGCAGCTGATGACAGGTATCGTTTCTCCACTTTGCATGTCGATGAAACTGAAAAGTTGGGCTGTGTTCGGTTCGATGGATTTGGAGCTAATGAATTTCATCTTGTTTTCCCACATTACAATATATTTCAAATCCTATAGCTCCCATCTTTTCATATTCTTCCATCCAAATGTAACCTTGATCGGTTCCTGAAACTGGCAGATAACCGCATCAGGCACATACCGGTGATCAACGACACTGGAATGATCGGAATGGTGTCCATAGGAGACGTCGTGCGCGCGGTGGTGAGCGAGCACCGGGACGAGCTAAACCGCTTAAATGCTTTCATACAAGGAGGGTACTAGTTGACGATGAGCGAGTGATTTTCTCTTGCCGTGTCCAAGTTGAGGGACCTAAGTATTGTAAATATTCTTGCTTTCTGCATCTTCTGCTGTGTCTTGAGTATGTTATATGCCTCAGGATGAGACCTATCAGCTGAGACTAATAATGTGCAGAAAGCTACTTTCTTGCCTTTGTTTGTCACTCAAAACCCATCTTTTCATGAATCTTTAGATGGTTCTTTTGTTGTTAAAATGTCTGGTTTTTATTTGTTTTGTGTGGTGTTTCGTGTGATAATATTGACATAATGTTGGTTGAAACATGAGCGGCTTTTTAACATCAACGGTTTAATCTAGGAGTGTTCATTCGATAAATCTCGAACAAAAAATTTAGTACGTCAAAAAATATTATATCGAATATTGAACTAAATTAATTGATATGGTTGTGATAATAATAGAATTTTGATTTGATATTTTGGTAAACTTTATTCTTTTGTCAAATAAATAGAACGATTAATTAAATACTAAAAAGCAAGATTTGATAAAGTGAATCAAAATTCGAATATGGATTTTTTATAAAAATAAAAATTTATAATGAAGATTTTTTGGTTCCGTTTTAATAGGTACCGAAATTATTGATTTAAGTCTCGTGGGTGTAAAAATTAAGGGTGTTCGTTTAGTAAAAACTGAACAAAATTATTAGCTGATTAAAAAAAAATCCTACATATATGTATATATATTATTTATTATATTTATATGTATAATGATTTAATTATTATATAAAAATATATAATAAATTATAATATAATGTATCTTTTTAAATATAAAATATTTGATATGGTACGATATACTGATATCGAAATGAATATCGAAATTCGCTAAAATTAATTAATGAATACATAATCAATTTTTTAGTTCGATATTTAATATGTTTCGAAGTTTTTGATTCAATTCGACACGATCGGATTATCGAATTGTGCACGCTCCAAACAAACTCCCTATTTTGGAGTTGTTTTATACAAATTGAGATACAATAGTGACGAGTTTTTTAAATTAATATTATATTGTTATTCAATAAGGGTCAACAAGTTATCGAAATTGATTACATTTTTTAAAAAATATAACAATTCTCATATGAGTTTTTTTAATAATATTGATAACTAAAGATATGTTATATCTAATAATAATGTTAAATTTATTAAATATTTTTTAAGTTCGTTGAAATTTAATTTAGAAGTACTTTTGTCAAATTTTTAAATATTATAATAATAATAATAATAATATGTGCACTTAGACTTGACAAATAAAATGAAATAATCACTTGAAAAGAACTGGGTACATCATTTCTTGAAAATCTTATTACATAATTGGTTAGAATTGGCATATGAATCCCTAAATTCCAACTCCAAAGGCTGCCCTAAATTGTAATTATGAAACCCTAAATCTTTGAACATCTGGAATTTACAATTTGTTGAAACCCCAACTCAACACCACCTCCGGGCTTTAAACGTTTCAGCTTAATTTCTATTTTCTTCTGATCACCAAGACGTCACCCTACATTAAATAATTTGGGATATTACCAGAAGATTCGGTTCAGTTCTTTGCTTCTTGAGTTCTCTGGTCGACCCTTAGACCCTCCTGTGAAGCAACTTCAAATTTTTGATTGAATTTCTACACTTTCAATAGAATTATTGATGAACTGGAATTTGATGGAAAAGTTCTAGCTGATTGTCTGTCAAAATGATATGGAATTGATTATTGCCTCCGGCCATATCAATTAGCGTGGGGTTATGGTATGATATGATTTATATTCTGTTTTACGCAAAACTTCAAAAGTTATATTGAGTTGCGGCAAGGAGAAGTAAAAGGAAGAAAACCCATTTGGGAATATTTCTGAACTGTCTCAAAGGTTTGTTTTCTTGGTGTGTGTGGATTCGTCCGAATTCAAGAATTTCATATTTCTGCATTTAACGAAAGAATTGTTGTTTCTTGTAGCTGAAAAAGAGGGTAGTAATGCCGTCGGATGTGACGGCTAGTGGTGCTGAAGGGGTTGAGGAGACCTCACCGGACATGTTAAAGAACACGCCTTCGAATATAAGGAGGTTGGTTAATGAGATTGAGCAGTATGAGAGCAGGCAGAAATACCTTGCCCACACTAGGAGCCCCTCAGATGGCGGCGATGTGCGGTGGTACTTCTGTAAGGTCCCTTTGGCAGTAAATGGTCAGTGCCAAAGGAGTTTCTTTTCATTTTTTTCGTGATCCATGCTCTCAGGACTATCTGATGCTTTTAATCTCCTTTTTATATTCTGATTATGTTTTCCATATCCTTGTATCCACCAAAATTACTAATAAGGTTGAAAAAAGGTCGAAGAGTGCTGATCTGTGGTTATAGGATAAAGTGCAGTTGGAAGGAGAGTAAAATTCGCATATCTGATGTTGGCGATTGTTTTCAGTTATAGGATGATCAATGTAAACTAGTTTATGTTTGATCTTTCATATCTAATGAACCTGAATGGTCCAAAAACTATTTATGCCGTGTGATTGTTGCTCTGTTTTTGGCAGAGCTAGCCGCATCTGTTCCTAGAACAGAAATTGTTGGGAAGGGCGACTATTTTCGGTTTGGTATGCGGGATTCTCTGGCTATAGAGGCGTCTTTCTTGCAGGTCATGAAATTTGCTTTCTATGCATTTGTCTTCTTGCTTTATGTTTCGTTGAACATCATGTTTTCGAAACTGGAAAAAAACTGTACATGGTAAGGATTGTGCTGAGAAATACTCTATATTCACAGAGAGAGGATGAGTTACTTTCTAGTTGGTGGAAAGAGTATGCCGAATGTAGTGAAGGTCCTAGGGGGAAGGCCCACACTAATTCCAAGTCAAGCCTAAAATCTTCAGATATCCCTGAATCACTTCAGCTATTTACAACTGAGGAAGAGAGAGTTGGTGTTCCTGTGAAGGGAGGGTTGTATGAGGTAATCGTTTCCTCTGTTTTCCTTTTAATGTGGGAGAAAATTTTCATCTATTACTACTGTATTCGTGATGCTAGTAACTTAGCATAGTGGTATTAATTGTTCTATAGATTTATTTGGTTTATTTAGAGGCTGGGATGTGAATCTTAAGTACGCCCTAACGCATAATACAACCTGGTAAAAGGTTTTCTTTTCCTTCCCCTCCCTGCCTGGCTTAGATAAAGGGAGGAAG
Organism: Sesamum indicum; assembly: GCF_026168435.1. NCBI lineage: Eukaryota > Viridiplantae > Streptophyta > Magnoliopsida > Lamiales > Pedaliaceae > Sesamum > Sesamum indicum. The sequence continues at coordinate 3,779,506 of NC_142665.1, read as the reverse complement.
ATGTATACCAACCAATTTTATTTACTTCTATTTGGCTCATTTTCTGTTAGCATTATCCAACAGTATATTTGGAGCAAAATTTGGACATCATTGTTGCCTCTTCAAGGGAGCTTTAATGTCTTAGCATTATCTGGAAGGTTGAATGGACTAATGGGCAAGTTCGATTGTAGTGAGATTCAATGATGAAACTTTGTGAATTACACACTGTTGGTATTTGTACCAAATTATTCATTTTATTTGCAAGGTTATTTGTGTACTGGTGTTTTATGTGTCGGGTTAAAGTGAGAAAGGTTCCCCTCAAAGCAATGCTGCATCTTCAGTGTAAGATATGTGGTTTATGGCTTGTCTCCTTCCATCCAAACCACCAATTACGAAGAAACTACATTCGGGTGGATGGAGAATCTTGATCATGAGGCTATTGTCAATTCAGGTTTAGTCAGGAATATTGCATTCCCTTGCTAAATGTACTCTAAAAATCTGTACCATCTGTTAGTTTTCCTCTCATATCTGGGTTCTTTTCATTCTTTACCTAGTCCAAGGAAAAGGATATCTTAAATATGCCAGATATATGTTTCAAAACTTAAAAGAATTATATGCTATTGCATGCTTTTACTACTACGTCAGGATATTTTTTTTCTGGGTTTCCATATTGTATATCAAAGTAAGTTGTGGTTATCTTGGTGTGCAAATGCATGTGTATGCAGCGATTAAGAACAAGCTTAGTGTTTCATATCTCACTGCACTTTGGATCTGAAATGATAATGCATGAGTCTCTTGGCTACACCCCACTTTTTGGCATAGCATTCTGGGTTCTAGATTCTGGCACATATTTTCTGTGCCAGCCAATGGGAAACTGGAAAAGCGTGTAGTTCCCAACATCTAAATATACGTCCTGCATGACATTTTTGTTCTATGCCCATCTGTCCTTCATCTCCATGGTATTGACTGTTATAAACTTTTGGACATGCTCTGGGTAAATGAGATTTCTTTATGAATGACAATCCTTTTGTAGGTGGACTTGGTCAAGAGACATTGTTTTCCTGTTTACTGGAATGGAGAGAATCGACGGGTGCTACGTGGACACTGGTTTGCTCGTAAAGGTGGTCTTGATTGGCTTCCTCTTCGTGAGGATGTCTCTGAGCAATTGGAATATGCATACCGCAGTCAGGTGCTCCCAAATTCTTCATATGGTGCTCCTTGAGTTGATTAAGTAGATTAGAAAGGTATCTGAATTGGCCATTTTGCCATTTCTCCCAATATTATGTGTAATAAAGAGTCTACAAGTCGTCCTACTTTGTTTTCTGTTTAGATGCCAATTTGACAAGCTTTTGATCAGATTAGGAGCTTGTTTTCATGACTTAGTTTCCTTCCTATTTGGGCATTAAGTTTTTGGGTCAGTCTCCAAAGACTAAGTTGAAACTAGGATTCTTTTCTTTTAGGTGTGGCATCGACGAACCTTTCAACCATCAGGTCTCTTTGCAGCTCGAGTTGATTTACAAGGCTCAACCCCGGTATGGCCATCTGTTTTAGCATACTGTCTATAGTGGTTATAAGTAAAGCGCATTATAACTTTTTGTGTGCCTTTCTGGTTGCAGGGATTGCATGCTCTCTTCACAGGGGAAGATGATACATGGGAAGCTTGGCTAAGTGTTGATTCTGGATTTTCTAGTGTTGTAAGCTTTGGAAGGAACAGCAGTAAGTTAAGACGTGGATATGCCCCGTCCCAGTCACAGAAACCAACAAAGGTAATTCTTTTCGCTTCTCATTGTTGTTTAATTATCGAAACTTACCGTACCTATTTCCTCCTCAGAATTGACAACTTCTCCTATTGGGTGTCTCTTCTCGTACTTTGGTTATTTGGTGACAGGATAGAGGCTGGGGGGTTAGTTACAAACCTCTACCGTTTTAGGACCCGTGCAAAATAGATGGATTTGCGACATTATATTGGATGACATGTTATTTGTTGTTTCACAGTATATTACAGCACAATGTTATCATTTGACAATTATGACGCAAGATATTGAAGAATTATGCTATATCTTGCAATACAAAGTTTTTGAAGTTTAGGACGAAGAATTTGTATGTGCATATTTTGTTTTCCCAGAAGGTGGTCCCCTATTCAAAGAGAATTTGTCACTGTTACAGTTGTGAAACTAATATAAAAAGGTCTTTTTCTCCTAGAAAAGATAATATGTTTCAAGTACTTGTTTGGCTCTTTCAGTGTACTTCATTTTCTTGGGTGAGTTCTTCTGTTCCTCATCTGTCACCACCAAACTTGCAATTTCTCGAGATGGTTGCTTTGTCATCATTAAAATTTTACAATGTACACGTAGAGAAGTTCTATCAAGTTATATGGAAACCTCATCTTGTCGTCATAGCTGAATGAGGGCAATGCTGCTATGTGTTATTTTCCTATGCATTCAGGATGAATTACGTCAGCAGAAGGAGGAGGAAATGGATGACTACTGTTCCCAGGTATGCTGAGTAACATTTTGTGTGTATGTCCTAGATTCCTTCTATATTATTATAGTAGTGTAGTGCAATATAGATATGCTAGAAATTTTCTTACTTGTGAAGATAAATGTAGAGAACTATATGCAATTGAACTATCCAAAAAATGATGTGATCTATCCATTGTCGATTTATTTTTCTCAACCATAAAATTAGTTTTCTCTTCACTCTGATTTTTTGAACAAGGAATGGAGTTCCCACCTTTTCTGTAACCTACATCACATCCAAGACAGTAACTTTTCTGTAACTTTGCAATGTTAGATGAGCTAAAATATTTTTGAATTAGGCTTAGTGTATTGGTAACTCAGATGAGACTATTGGAAGGCCTTGGATGGACTTTAAGCTTTGTTGGTCATCTTACCAGATCTTTCTCACAAGTTTTCTTAGCTGGGCTGAACTTAACCAGGTTTATTATGGCTGGCTAACTTGTTTCTTGGACTTATTTTGTTAGTTACTGCAGTAGACTGATGAAAGCAACAGGCAAATATTTGCATGTATAAAATTGAAGTTAATTGCTTGAGCAATATAAGACATGGAAAATGGACATAGTTGCAGGTAGGACAATAGTGAATTGCAGTTTGGACTTGATCTGCCATAAGAACAAACTGAAGAGATTGAGGAACTGAATGGGAAATGAGCATTGTGTCTATCCTTCTAAAATGTCATTTATATTTCAAATACTGAATGTTTGTTTCAGAGAGAAATGTAGGTCATCTGGACCTTTTTTTATTTTTCTGGTGTTAATGTGCGTTTCCGCATGATTGTTTCAACTTAATTTTGAGAGCTTAAGCTTGGAATTGTTTTGAACTGGGTTCTGATGATGTTTGCCTATAGATTTCCACAAGCATGTGTGAATTCTGGCCTTCACTGATTATATCTAATTATTTTATTTGTACTGAAGCTTCCTGCACATTTGGTGCATTGATGAGCTCCCTGCGAAAGTTTATGTTATTCTTAATGCATTTATTTGTTTTCTTGTGTAGGTTCCTGTTCGGCATTTAGTATTCATGGTTCATGGTATTGGTCAAAGGTTGGAGAAGTCTAATTTGGTGGATGATGTTGGAGATTTTCGCCATGTAACAGCAAGCCTTGCAGAAAGACACCTGACTTCACACCAACGTGGCACTCAAAGAGTTCTTTACATTCCATGTCAGGTACTTTAGTGCACCTCCACAATACATTAGCCTTGTTATCTCTATTTGCTATTTTCTTTGATTGATTGCTGTTTTTAATTTTGTGTGAGGGAAACTGGATTCCAGAGTTCCCTAATGATGCTTGTAGAATTCATTAGAGCCCTTGGTTACTTCAATTTGTTGTCTTGTAACTGAATGCATAGCCTTCTTTTTACTGAAACTGATGGAGGAAGAAATTTTGCACTCATTCATACAACACTAGTGCAAGAATTATATTTTGTGATGGATGTTGAAAATGATTGTGACTGGAAATTATTGTGAATCAAAAGTGAACATATAGCAAATGATGGCTGAGGTGCTTGGGGGAGGCTGTTCTGGGACAGAATTAAGAAAGTCGACAGGGGTAAAACCTTTTGATTCTGTCATTATTTGTTTTCCAGAACGATATAGGTTTGTTTCTTATAAGGAAATTATCACTATTTCATCATTCCCTTAATTAGAACTCGTTCTATAAGTAATTCCCTTTCAACCCGTAAAATAGATTCTAATTTTATCAATATAATATATATATCACAAAAGATAATGGATACCACCAAAAGTTTATATTTACCCTCACTAGATGTCCTCATGTACATAACCTCAACGAAAGTAGTACCACAATTCTAAACACAAACCCGATAAGAGACTAGAATATTTAACAACCAAACAGCCAAAAACTCCGGCTTCAGATGTCACGGCTGACCCACCTAATAAAGACCACAACACAGCTCGAAGTTCGATGTGGCTAGTTTCCTCGATCACTTGCATCCAAGAAGAGAACTCCGTCGTGTTCTACGGACTATTCTGGACTTCTTGGATTATCATCGAAGTACTTTGAGCTACTTGAAGAGGACTGATATGTGTATCAGGCTATATAGGCCATTAATCGTCTTAGCCCAGGAGTTGAGCTCACTCCGCATCTCTGCCATGTTTATGTTTTACATTTTATGGGCATTTAATCTCAATATATGCTTGTGTAGTGCTGGTGAGCTACTTGGGGATCTGATTAGTTCTTTCCAATTGAGGGACTCTCTAGTAGTAGTATTAAATAATTAAGATATGAATTTTTTGGATATCAAGGGTTATCTGTAAACTATGATGTTCAAGAGCTTTATGGGAGCTTTAATGTGTTAGATTATTCTTTTTCAAGTCTACCTTTGGCTTGCTATCAGGCTGCTTGGATATTTAGATTGATGCAGATTTCACTTGTTTGTCTTCCAATTCTCAGTTGGTACAATTTTTGACCCTCTGTTGATGTTATCATTGTTATTTTTCTGCCTTCGCCAGTGGAGGAAGGGCTTGACACTCAGTGGTGAAACTGCAGTTGAGAAAATCACTTTGGATGGCGTCCGAGGGCTACGTACAATGTTGAGTGCAACAGTTCATGATGTCTTATACTATATGAGCCCTATCTATTGTCAGGACATCATCGATTCGGTAGCCCCATCTAGTTGCTTTCCTCCATGCCTTAGATTGTGTGGGTTTTTTTTATTTATATTTTTCAATAACATTGGGATGCCTCTTATTCCTTGTTTTTTGGATATTATTTTATACACTTAAGTGCTTCTCATTCGTGCATACCTATAATCATAATGTATAAAAAAGCTTTCTGGACTTTTTGTCTTGATCGTCTATTTTTCTTTATTTTCTTATCAAGAACACAAATTAATGAATACAGGAATTGGAACTAAAATAATGATTGTTGCATAGAATGTGAAAATATTCAACTAATGCACTTTGCCGAAATTGTGTAAACCTCCTCTTCTATGCTAGCTCTACTCTGTAGCTGTGGGGTTGAGATTTGTTTTCAATCTGTATCACATGTGGACTGCTATTAAAAGTAAAGGTTGTCATATCCATCTCTCTTTTAAGTTTTTCACATTCTAGAGGGACATCCCCAGAATCATGGGTAATTAATCATCTCTTCCATTGTCGAGGGCAAGCCCTGGTCTTGATAATAAGACTGAGTTCCAATGTTGGGAACTCCAAAACTATGTGTCCCTCCAATCAAGGCTTCCATTTGGAGATCTTGTTGCATAAAATAAATCAATGCAAGTCCAGTTTTGCTTCTAACATTAAGTTCATGTGTATGTAGATGTTAATGGACCAAATTTCCCTCTTCTATTTCATTCATTTCATGTCACAGGGGAAATTGTGTTGGATTTGCTATACATGTAAGGGTGGCAAGTGAAGTTGAATCGTGTAGGTAAATGACATTGAGGTGTAAGTTTTTGGGTGCATTTAGTTAAACTCCATCTCAGAACACATACACCTCCTCCTTCCAAGACCTCCTGCCCCAACCTAGCCCATATCCTGTTCTTTCTCCTCGATCCACCTCTGTTAACCCATCCAATCCCTCTTCACATATTTCCCGATGGTTTCGGGATCTCTAATTTATCAGCACCATTACATCCATTAACCACCCATGGCCCAAAAGTTTGGCCTTTGTCTCATTCCCTTTTGTGCCAACACTTTCATTACTCTCAATGTTGACATCAAGGACACTTAAAGTACCTTATCTGAAACACTCCGAAAACATATGGACTTGGAGTTAGATGGGTGGAGAACTCAAATAGACTTTGCACCCAACTTGTGAATTTTTGTTCAAAAGTCGCGTCAGGCCAACTGTTGTGTGGGTAGCAATTATTGTAAGTTCCATACTTATGGGACAGTGACCTCCAATTACTGCATTTCCTATGAAATGCATTGTCTTAATTAGGTTATGAAGAATGCCTATCATATATTTTTTATTGAACTTGCAAAGTATCATTGATGATAATCTCATATTGTCGTATTTCATCTTTTGACATGTTATGCCGCAATCTCAATATACTGCATGAAGTAACATGCTAATTGGATTATTATCTCAACACTTATTTCATTATCTTCTGATATCTACCGTCAGCATGATATGGATTGTGATCAGGCTACTTTTTCCTAATATACTCGTGCATGCCAATATCATAATATTGGTTAATCTATGTGGGTTATCTGTTCATTTCAGCTATACTTGTGTTCAGGTATCCAACCAACTTAACAGATTATATTTGAAGTTTCTTAAGAGGAACCCTGGTTATGATGGCAAGGTATCTAGTTGAAAATAGAAAGCTTCTTAAACATAAGGGTTAATTACATTATAAACTGAATATCCAAGCTTATTGTTTGAACTGAGTGTCTGTCACTGAATTTACTTTGCAGGTTTCCATATATGGTCACTCTTTGGGAAGCGTTCTATCTTATGATATCCTTTGTCATCAAGAAACTCTATATTCACCCTTTCCAATGGAGTGGATGTACAAAGAACATAAAAGAAGTGAAGCACCTTGTACTACCACAAATACCTCATCTGCTAGCGGCAATCCCATCTCGAATTCTGGGGATGAGAGCACTGGGAATGTTGGAGAAGAGAGCATAGTCAGTCATGAGCATAATCCAGACCTCGTTGAAGAACCTCTTGAGGGAACTTGTAATCAATTGGTTCCTGCTGCATCATCAGAATCAGATGAATCGATTATTATTGATACTGGCTACCAGCAGACAAATGATTCCTCGTCATCAGATGAAAATCCGAACGAACCCTCCTGCAGTTCGGACCACATGGAATTTTATAAAAGTGATATGATGGATGACCCCAATAGCATGAAAAGTGAGGTTGTCCCTAGTGACAACAATAAAGATGGCAAGGATTTCTCTAATAATGACAAGGATGAAATAATAAAATCATTGAGGGAAGAGGTAATTACTGATAACTTCAGTGTTTCCTTTCCCAATATCTTATTTTCTTCTGAAGAAACCCTGTTTTTCAGATTGAATTGCTAAAAGCAAAAGTCAAGGAATTTGAAGCTGAATATGCTGACAGAGGTATATAGTGAATATGGATCATATAATGCTGTTCTATACATTTTCAGTTCCAGAATGTTTTTCTTATTATGATTTTAATGCTCTGTGTGTGATGTGAACTACTACCAGTTAATGCAAAGGAAAGTACAGCAGTAGTAAATCGACCTGATCCTAAGAGTGTTCAACCTGGAGATTCCTCGAAGAGTTATACCCCACAAATAAGATATACAAAATTAGAATTCAAGGTAATTTTGTTTCATTTCTTCTACTCTACTGATGTTGTCTCCAAGGACTGTTGCTCATTCAGTTATGTCTGGATACACTCATGTTTTGATAAGCTGGCCCATGATAAGACTGGATGTATAGTTTGCTAACCTATGACATTGTTTTTATGACTATGCTGAACCTACTTGCGCACCTTAAATGTCGGTCTGTCTTCTATACTTTCAAATTTGACACAGAGGACATCTCCGATTAATATACTTGAATTCTGATGTCAGGTTGACACATTTTTTGCTGTGGGGTCTCCTCTTGGAGTGTTCCTCTCCCTCCGCAATGTTCGTATTGGGATTGGTAATGGCTGAGACTTACTAATTGCTTATACTTACGTTCTTCTCTTTCTTCTCCTTTTCAGGACTCTATTAGTGTAGGACAGCCATCGTGGAAAAGACATTTTTGTGATACTGTAATGAAGTCAGATTACATGATCAGTCTTTATAGTTTTAACTGGCCCTTTTTCACATACTTCACCATTTCGATTCGCATTGGCTTTTATCAAATTAGGTCTCTACAAGTTGAAATTGAGGCTGCAACAATTGCTACTCAGTGAACCTTTAGACAAGCTTAGTATTGTTGCTGATTCTAGCATAACGTTACCAGTTCTGACCTTTACATATCTTGTTAACTCTACCCTGCATATAATTACTTACAGAAGCCTTACATGTCAGACTTGTTAGTTATAATTCATCGATTGTGTTCTGAATGTCTGACTGAATACCTTCTGCTGTCTGGTTGCTAGGTAAAGGAAAAGAATATTGGGAAGAGGAAAATATAAATGAAGAGATGCCAGCATGTCGGCAGATGTTTAACATCTTTCATCCTTTTGATCCTGTAGCATATCGGTCTGTTTTTAAACGACTTATCGCAATTTTGTCTTGATTTTTGTTTGTTTTTCTTTGAGCAAACCTCATATAAGGTAATTCACTTTCCGTACAGAATAGAACCACTTGTCTGTAAAGAGTTTGTACACAAACGTCCCGTAATTGTTCCTTACCACAGAGGTGGGAAACGGCTCTATGTTGGGTTTCAGGTAATGCTACCAAACAGTCTTAAACATATTAATATTTGTGCTTCCTCCTCTTACTCGTCTTGCTCGTACAATTTTATACAGGAATTTAAAGAAGGGTTAGCTTCACATTCTCATGCTTTTGTGGATCAAATGAACACTGTAAGGGTGAGTAGTATGGCTACTATTTTAAATTCCAGTTTCCAAGTTACAAATGGCCACGGTTTTGGTTGCAGGCAATATTCTTTGTCAAGTTTCTTTCCTATTATAAGTTTACCTAGTGCTCTATCCCTTGCGGGCATTCTAGAATGATGTCTCCTAGAAGCAAAATGACTTCAACTTTATTTATATTCACTTCTGTCACTTCTTACTGATTGTTTTGCTAGCTACTTTTGTTGAATATGTTTACATGGTACTTTCCACGAATAGTATTACAGTCTCTGGGTATAGAGACTATATGGGTTTCCTAAAAGTTATCTCACAGTTAGAGAATCTTTGGTTGTAAAGTTTTATTATTGTCGGTGACCAGCAGCTTTTGCTATGCCTTTGTAAGGAATGAAGTGTATCACATTCGGAGGATTTAATTCAATGCATGCATTTTTACAAGAATTGATCTCTATCTGCAGAATGTGGTTAAGTGGTTAATTTTCTGGGTCTTACTATAAGCTCTTTGAAATAGGTGAAAGTGCTCACAATCTGTGAATCAAGATGCAATGATGGTCAGGATGGTAAATATCCTCTCCCCTTTTCTTTCCTTTCCCCTGTCTTAAGAAATTAGTTTGTGTTAAATATTAATGTTATTATGCTCTCGACATCAGAAACGTTTATCCAACAAGAATATCGTTTTTTTCTTGTTGACTTTACTGCATCCTCTCTTGCAGAGGAATCTAAAAATACTCAGGTGAAAGAAGAGAGATCATATGGCTCAATTATGATGGAGAGGCTAACAGGAAGCTTAGACGGGCGAGTCGATCATGTATTACAGGTATGTTCTTTTGCCCTTTTGGCTCTGCACTCTTGAGAAACCAATTCCATGCATCTTCTTGTGTTGGAGCAATTGATGCAATTTAATCCATGTTTATAATTGATTGTTGCATATTGAATGTCTTTCCTCGGGGTTAGTATAATTACTGGCTGTACTCTTCTATCATATATTTACAATATTTTTATATGCCACCTTATTCCATTTGAACTTATGATAAATTTATCAATTTGATGGGATTTTAGTGTTCTATTCCCAAGAACATAAGCGTGTAACTATTGGTATTTGTAACTTCTATTTTTTTACTGCAGGAATTTAGTAATCAGTAATTACACATTTCCCGTAGTAGGTTTTTGTGATTATATCTTTATAATTCAACATGCATCTAAAACTGTAGTGGGCTTTTGTTATTGTCTTCTTCTTTTTTTTGTTTTTGGGTGAATCGTCATCTCTGATGCTTTTGCTACTGCAGGATAAGACGTTTCGCCATCCATACCTCTCAGCTATTGGGTCGCATACGTAAGTAGAATCAAAATTCCGGTGTATTAGGATATGAAATTATTACAACTGAAACTTCATTCCAATTTTTATTCCTCCGCAGAAACTACTGGAGAGATTATGATACGGCTCTTTTCATACTGAAGCACTTGTACCGGAATATACCAGATGGACCTATTTCACACGATGAGCAACCGGAAAGCAGCTCAAAAGACGAGAATAGCTACAAGCAGTGGTCTGATCCTCGCGAGATTGAAGATGAAGAGCTACCTTTGACCTTTGCTGACAGTGTCTCCATCAAAAATTTCTCCCACAGAGCCAAGAAAATGATGAAGTAACTCTGGACACTGTTTGATATGTTGTACTCTGCAGAACTGAGACTGTTTCAACCTAAACTCAACCCATACTGCAAATTAGCACACTCCATGACAAGGGTGATGTTGTCATCTAGCACCATGCAGTTTTTCAGTCAGGTTCGACTTGTTGGGTTTTCATGACTTGGCACTTTAGATGGCAGACTCCAGTTACTGGCACCACCACGATGGAATGGGCAAGGGTTTTCTAGCATGTACAAGAACTGTACATGCAAAGAGAAGAAAGAGTAGCTTGTATAAAGTAGGATATACATGGAAAGTTGGGCATGCTTGTGTTCATGTAGATATATGTAAACTATATTCTTCCCCTGGAATATGTACATTAGTATGGGCTGTAGCTTTGAAAAAGGACGTTTGCAACAAGTTTCTTGTTACTGTATTCTTCTTTTAGTTATAGTGTTTACTTACAACAGGCAATTCTTGATGAATAATCACGCATTTCATGTCAAACAAATCCTTAATTGTAATGACCTTCGATGTAATGAAAAATATCCATGATAGGGAATGTTGGTGTAATAATCTAATAGTAAATGTGTAGTATTTGTAAGTTAACCATAGGGGAGGGTTAATAATGCAATTATATCCCTTTCTTTTACTGCAGTAAGTGCTCAAATTTACTGACTGATGTCTAGTGAGTCGTTCAAAACTACTTGAGACTGTAAAAGAAGAATGAAGACACCCAGCCTGTTGCTAAATGCTGATGATTTGTCATTGAAATGAGATTTATGAGAATTGGGTCCTGAAGGAGGTAAAGCCCACAGCAATTCAAAGGAAGAGCAGCCATAGAGAAGTCGTTTACCTCCGCATCATCAACAAAATTACCTTTTAGGGATAAAAATCTTGCAATTCAGTGGGTACGCGTTGAGATCAAGTAGCAAAACATGTCCAATAGTATCTGTAGATAAAAACATTGGGAAACAGTATCTGTAGATCTAATAAATTAGATATAATTACATATTATACAAATTCAAAAAGACATAATAACAGTTTTAATCAGATGTAAACATTCAAACCAGCATGTTAACTTCATCAATGTTGCATGTTCCTCTAGGATTTGGTTTGTTTCTGCTTGGCTTTCTCTACAAGGCCTCTCAACTGCTTCTTTTCAGCAAGAATCTTCAAAAAGTTGAAGAGAAAGGGTATGTAGTTGTGCTTCCGACGGGTATTTTCAGTTCTCCATCTCTTGAACTTCTCCTCCTCCATCAATATCCTCTCGGTGGCAGCCTCAATCCCAACATTTATTTCTGAAAGTGTTCTATTTAGAGTTTCAAAGTTGCTGCCATCTACCATTCTCTCTGATTGCAATGCAGCAAGTTGCTGCAGGATCCGTTCCCTTTTCCTCTGGAGTTCTTTCAGCTCAGCTGTATACATTTCTTTCCTATTCTTTATTATTGCCATTAGGTTGAACCTTATTTCATTTCTGGAGTATTTCTCTATCCGTTCATGAATCACAGGTTGTATCATGCGTAACCAGTCCATGTCGCCAGGCCCACCAGGGCATTGCCCAAGGCTTATGGGCCCCTCCTTCAGCCCATCGAGCTCATACAGCATACCATCAACAGGTATATAGCTAATGAAGTGATAAACATCATCGTCTTTCCCAGCAGCTTTTTGCTCGTCAGGCACAAATGGCTCAGGTCGTGCGAAGCTATTATGGGCTGTGCGGATTGCTTCACTGTTGTTGATAGCTAAACCTTTAAGCTCAGGTGGAAAGTTTTTGGTGAATTCTTTCAGGGCTGACAACTCTGGGCCGATATCAATGTCAGGACTGTTCATCAGAATCGACAGGATTGCTTGTGTTGCACATGCATTGTTGATCACCTATAATTATACAAGAATGCACTATTGCAGCAGCTTAAAGTTTAAGCTATTATGTCAAAGAAATAATGGTATAGAAACTAGCCTGGCTTGCAAAAAACAAGCTCGGGTTTGGATCCTTTATCATAATTCGCTCATCCTTCTCACCAGGACGCCATTTGAAGAGGAATATTAGACCATATATTGGCCTATAAATTAAGCAAGAAAAGAAAAGAAAATTTGTGAGCCATGCGAATACAGTGGTAATTACTAAAGTATCAATTCTAGAGACAAAATGAGAAATTAGAAGAATTAAAATGAAGTGAATAATAGACTTATATTTTTACCTTAAATTATTCAGAGAATCCAGATCCAATGAATACAACTCCTCAACCTGCTCAACAATGCCAAATGAAGTAACGAATCTGAACCTTGTTAATACATAGAGGGAGCAATGCAGCCAACTAAAGCATTTCAAGTCAACTTTGGCCAGAATGAGAGAGAGTGGGGTTGGGGGTTGGGTTCGGCTGGCACTCATGCACAAACACATCCAGGACAACCCGCGAAGCACTAAGGAAAATATTTTCATAAACAAAAAAAACTGGAGCAATGGCAACGACGAAGCTTTTATATCATTAGATAACACTAGCAGCACAAACAAAGTTGCTTCCTGCCATATTTAGCTTGCAAATCACTGAGCTACTCATAATAGTTCAAAGATAATACCCAACCTCCTGTTTGCTGTATTAATTAAAACTTCTTTGCTGATTTTAAATGTGGAAACTGAAGTCCAAGACTCTGAGCATCAAATCGAATACAAAAACTCAGACAAGAAAACAAGCCTATGCTTTTGCTATATGGACAAATACAGTGCCAATTTAAATTGCTGAAGGTAAGCTTCTATCGATTGGCTTCCTCCATGTACTCTCAATTGCTTCAGATGATGCCACTCAGTTTCATTGAAATCGCAGACTATTTACTACTTAATCTACTGAAAAGGTAAAAGGAGTATCACCTGAGTTGATTCAGAAAGTTAATTTTCCACAATTTTTCTTTCTGTAACTTTTACCTTGTAACAGTTAAAAAGACCAACTAGAGGAAAGAAAAATCAAGTTTCAAGCTATCTTTCTGAATACCTATTACTAAATATGGGAAGACCATACAAATACAGTAATACATAATGGTAGAACTTTGGCCACTTGTTTTACTTGTGATTCCGACCATTCAGCAGACTATTCCTCGTGCCAATTTTTAACAAATAAATTAACAATTCAAGGTAAAAGTTTATACATCTAAAGTTTGAAAAAAGTATGGGGGGAAGGCAAAACCATCCAATCATTATGCCTATACATCATGAAACTCCGTCTCCAATGAATATATATCTAGAACATTACCTGAACACCTTTAACCTGCATCTGCTGTATAAGTTCCGTGAAAACACCTGCAGTTCCAAACAAATTTAAGAGCATGCATGCTTTTTCGACTCGGTCAAAAGAAATGCAAGAACGTGCTCTATGGAGAAATCAATTTCTAAGCCCAGCTGTGGAAACAGTTGCATGAGTCTCCCATGAAAAACAAATGCTATCATTCTTTATCATCTTAGATATGGATTCTGGAACATCTGCAAATGGCTACATATATCTTTCACATTTAACGAGGAAAGGTTGGCCCCCCATGGTGCCCTCCTGGTGGACTTTAATTACAATTTCTAAACCCAATTACTAAGAAGCCATAGGTAGTGATGGCAGCTTAATAATTAAAGGGTAGACTGACATCATAAGGGGGAAGATGAGTGGCAGCCCATTGAAAACAACTTCAGCAAATATCCAGGATTAGAACTTAAGAGCAGACTGAAGGTGACAGAACTTCATTACTGACAAAGGAAAAGGATAACCATTGAACTATTGATGGTTCCTCAGCTTCCTCAAGAAAATATAATAAATGAGTAGCAGAACTCAATGTTCAACTGGATTCTTGGAAACAAAATCTGGCGAGGGTAGCCAATTATCTCCTCCAGGACCACAACTAAATCTTATATCAATAATTTGTAGAATTCAAGTGTACATACAAGAACACATTGTATGTCACTGTTCAATGCGCTATGTCGATCTTGTAAATACAGATGCCTCCAAGTATATCCACTATCAAGAATGCGTAAAGAAGATGCTGTGTTGAACTATACAACTAATAAGACCCAAACCATAAAGCCCCAGCTCACAACATATCACCTAAGATGGCTTTATCAATTTTCAGCCACATAGATATTCAAAAACACAAAAGCTTTTGCAATTAAAAGACCAAAAGAAAGAATCATACCAGGATCCGACTCAATAGTGCACCAAGACATGATTCCCAATCCAACCACTGCACCATTATGGAAATTTACCAAAAAAAAAAAGAAATTAGGTACTCAAGATGCACAATCTTCACGCACTAACATCATTCAAAATTCTCGTATCGTGAAAAATCACACACGAAGAACCAGTCAATGCATAATGTAGTACTTGCAATACCGAAATCAAAACTTAGGCAGGTTTTATCGAGATAACATACATGACCTAAAAACCTGTGAAGGATCGGTGCGGCGGCAACGCCGGCGGCTATTCTGGCTGCCCCTCTCTCGGTCGTCTGCTACCCTCAGCTAAATTTTGCAATAGGGTACTGGGATTTGGGGTTTTGGTGGGGCGATGCTGGGATTTAATAACTCAACCCATTAAATAAACGTATTGAGCTATTTATGAGAAATAGTAATTTGTAGGGATTTAGGAATAAAAATCATAATACAAAATAAATAACTTACTAAAGTCTTTTGAATGGCTAACCAAACTTAATAATAAAAATTAAATAAAATTTAAAGTCATTGAAATTATATTTTGTTTGATATATTTTTGTTTGAATAAATTATAAATTTTAAACTATATTTATTGTATATTAAGATCTTAAATGATATGGCTACTTTGGAATTTATAACTTGCGCCTGATTATTGATAGTCACACATTTCTCGTACAAAAATCTGTATTTTACGTTTTAAAATATATTATGAATAAAAAATATATATAAATTAATACATCATATTTTTTTTAAAAAAAGATATAGTGAATAGCAAATTAAAAAATAAATATATTTAATACATTTATTTCAATCATATTAAATCGTAATAAATAATTCGTTGCGACGTAGGACGCTAATTAGTTCGTGATATGTGTATCATGATTGATGGTGTCCAATCATCATCCATTTGTGTCTAATCAACCGAATAAGGGTGAAACCTTTGTATGAAACAATTCGTCCATTTGAGTGAAATAGTACGTCATTTGAGTTAATGACGTGTCCATTCAAATGAAAGGTTATAACCTTTTAAAGATAACTTTGATGATTGGACATGTCCATTAAATGATACGTTTTCAACTTCTATGAATAAATCCCTATTCGCTTCATTTTCACAAGTTTGTTTTTCATTCAACTTGGAAAGCATTTTATAGCAAATATTTTAGCAATAAAAGCATGTTGTTTATTAAGAGTGTTCCAAAATATTGCTTGGTTCGCCGTTTTTTAAAGTTTGTACTGCTGTTATTTTGAAATTGTAAGTCGTTGTATCTCGATATATAAATTGCCATGAGCACCAGAGCGGGGCGATAACTTATATTAAAGATAAATAATCTAACTCTTGCCTCAACTTCATAATATACAACTCTCGCATATCCCTCATTTCTCAACAACAATATATATTATAATTTTAATTAAGGACAAAATGCATAAAACCCCCATGTGTTTTAAAAAGTATGTAAAAAACATCCTCTATTTTCAGAATACCCCCTCCTGTTTTGTTTTAGTCAGCAAAAAAACCCCTTCTGTTAGCAACTAACGGAAAGTGGAGAAGACGCGCGTCTGCTGTGTTTGGAAGTTATTTTCTACGGTTAAATTCATATTTAATGACACTTTGGACTAAAATACCCCTCTATGTGTTTATATAACATACAAAGGGCTTTTTGGCTTGTTTTATATCTTCCTTTTGCCATTTCTCACCCTAAAAAATAAGTATTAAATTTTATCATATTAAATTTAAATTAAAATATTAAATTATATTAATTTATTTAATATTAAATATTAAATTAAATTATATTTAAATTCAAATAATTTTATAATTATTAATTATTAAATCTAAAATTATTTTTAATTACTTAAAATATATATTTAATTACAATAAATATTATTAATTAGCCAAAATATTAAATTATTATAATTATTTAAAATATTCTTAATTAACTAAATATATTTTAATTAATATAATTAAAATTAATTAAAAAATAAAAACTACGATTTCGTCCCTTTTTCGCTGGAAACTTGTTTCTAAGTTTTCGGCGCCGTCCGAACGAATTTTCACCGGCCAATGGTACCATTCGAATCCTCTCTTCAAGACGAACATTTTCGTACCTTCAATTTGAGTTTTCGTCAATCAGAGAGAGCGGACTCAAATCACGACCGTCGAACATGTTTGCCATTGATTCGTCTTCATCCGGTCGAATCTCGATTTTAGACCACCACCATCAGATTCCTCTCTTCAAGACGATTCTAACGAGACCGACTTCACTCAATTTGATAAAGAATTTATAAAAATATAAAGATTTTAATAAAATAGCGTCGCCGGCGACGACATGGTGGGTGAAGTCGGGAGTAAGGGGGTGGGGGGCAGCGGGGGTAAGGGGTAGTTTTTTTTTTTTTTTTTTTTGACAAACGAAAAAGAAAAAACTCCTCACCTATTTCTTATTCTCGCCGTCTATGATTTCGTCTCTTCCGCTCCCACTTTCTCTCTTGACGAGTTCACTCGACTGATAAGGAAAGGAGCTTTTGAGTTTTCTTGCTGGTGGAAGGCTCAGGTTACTGCCCTGCCAACCAACGGAGATCTGCTTCCTAACTGGAACAGAAAAGCCGGTTCGTCCAAGGAAGACATTGCCGTAACATGTAAAGTTTAAGAGAGAGTAGAGAGAGGACAGTTACAGCACCTCACCAACCCCCACGCGACTCTCACCTACCCCCACGCGCACAGTTATAGAACAAAACAGGTATGACTTCTTCTTCTTTGCAAACTCCGGCTGGCGACTTGGGTGACGGGGAGGAAGGAACGGCCGAGGCTGGGACAGTCGTGGAGGGTGGTGGTCGACGGCAAGGAGACGTAGGCGGTGAGATTCCGACTGAAAAACAGATTTTGCACAAAGAAGATGAAGTCTCGGTTTTTGAAACGACGGGGACTGCTGCGGGTATTTTGCCAAATGATGCACGACTAAGCTTCGAGGAGGCTAGAGACATTGATTCCAAGGTGAACTTCAACTTTGAGGAGTTCATTCGACTCGCTAACAAAGTGGTGGATGGAGACAAGGACTCGATGGCTGCACTGAACAAACTAAAAACTCGATGGGAGTCCCAATTCGGGCGTGGTGAAATGGAGAGGCAACAGGCAGCGCCGATGATTCGTAAGGCATGGCGCTGCTTACTAACAGCGACTACTGAACTTCTGGCCGGAAAATGTA
Organism: Sesamum indicum; assembly: GCF_026168435.1. Classification (NCBI taxonomy): domain Eukaryota; kingdom Viridiplantae; phylum Streptophyta; class Magnoliopsida; order Lamiales; family Pedaliaceae; genus Sesamum; species Sesamum indicum. The sequence goes on along the minus strand of NC_142665.1, from coordinate 3,761,518 downwards.
CTGAGGAGGGGTCATCGGCGGCGAGGGAAGGAACTGTGCAAAATTGTTCTGTTGGTGCGTCCCTCTCGTCTGATAATTTGAAGAGTCCGGCAGAAGATGAGCCGTCAGTGACTGAAATTGCACAGACAGCTCCTTTAAACGCGACGAACAGCTCTATTTTGGGAAAAAAGTTGATCGAAAACTCTTGCGAGGCCAAGGTACCCAATTCTCACACCGGACTTTTCGTGGGCAATATCCCGTTGCATGCATGTCCTGATGATACCATGCTTGAAGATAAAATTGCACATGCATTTAATAATTCATCGCGAAAAACTTTGTCGTATGTGGCTCCTACTATTCAAAATGGCGAGGTGATTGTACGCCCTACGATTGAAACTGTCAGGGATGGGTCTAGAAGATGGAGGACGACGGCGGTTGGATATTTTCTTGGAAAAAAATCATACTTCCACCACCTAAAAGAGTATGTCTCATCAATATGGCCGGCACTACGAGAGGTTACTGCCACAGCTAACAGATTCTTCTTCTTCCAGTTTAAAACAGTTAATGATATGGAGGAAGTTATTGAGGGAGGTCCATGGCTTTTTTCAGGGTCAACCGATAGTTCTACAGAAATGGGAGCCAGGGATGGCAATGAGAAAATTGAAGCACACCCAAGTACCAGTATGGATTAAGCTACGCCACCTTCCTGTGGAATTATGGACAACGGAAGGACTAAGTACAGTGGCAAGCGGAATTGGAAAACCCTTGTACCCAGACGCCATCACGAGGGCATGCATGAGGCTGGATTTCGCTCGTGTATGCGTCATGCTTGACATCAGTTCAAATTTACCGAAGCATATTGTTATTCTGACCCCAGATGACGATGGAGGAGAATCACCATGCAAAGTGGATGTTGAATACGAATGGGTGCCCCCGAAGTGCACAAGGTGTATGAGCCTGGGACACTCTGCAAAGAATTGTGTGTTGAGTAAACCGACAAAACCTACTAAACCACCGGTGTCCGTTTATGTGCCAAGGATAACGGCAAGAGGGCCGCCTAAGATGGTGAAAGAGAAGGAAGGTGGCACTCAATCAGTAGCGGACATTGGAGAACCTACGATTAAACAAAAGCCACGAGAAGAAGAGGTTAGATCGCAATCTCCATGCTCCGAGGAACCCGAAGCACCAAGAAGGGACGAACAACGAAAGGATAAGGGTAAGGATATTGTCCTTTATAACACATTTGATGCGTTAAATCTCCTTGATGATGATGCAGACAAACATACCGGGGGTCCTAAGCCATGCAGCCCCACCTCAGTTGACCCATGTTGAACGCAGCTGTTTGGAACGTGCGTGGCCTAAATAAGAGGGACCACCAGCTAGCAGTGAAAGATCTTGTTACTGACTTCAGGTTACATTTTCTCGGTCTTCTTGAAACTCGTGTTAGATTGGATAATACTTCTCAAATTCAATCATTTCTATTACCGCATTGGAAATGGTTTGTGGATTATGTAACAACTGGCAAACGTATTTGGATCGCTTGGGATGAGAACTTTGTTCATGTTGATGTCATTGAATTGGGTGCACAACTTATTCACTGTAATGTTACTATTCGAGCACTTCATGAGTCTGTTGCCATGACTGTTATTTATGGGGCCAATGAGGTAGCTGACAGACGTGATCTGTGGACCACTCTGGGGACATTGGCCATCCAGTGTGTCGATACTCCGTGGCTAATTGGGGGTGATTTTAATTCGGTTCGAGACCTCAGTGAGGTCTGTTCAGGAGACATTCGAGTGGCAATGGAAGAATTTAATTCATGTATCCAAGGGGCAGGACTTCTTCCGTTGCCCATGCAGGGAGAATAGTTCACATGGCACAATTGTAGTGCGAGCCCGAGGAACCTATGGAAACGACTGGATCGGATGCTCATTAATGACACATGGATCACCCGGTTCCCAACATTGGCTTATATGAGCCTTACCCCGCGTACCTCAGATCACTCGCCAATGGTGTTATGTGGGGACAGACAGCAGCAATTGGGAGGTATGTTCCGCTTTGACAATTATCTTACTATCTCACCAGTTTTTATTCCTAGCGTGCAGAATGTTTGGCAGCATGAGGTAATTGGCGCACCAATGTATGCAGTTACTCGAAAGCTAAAAGCTCTGAAACTGGTCTTTCGAGAACAGAGAAGGAATAAGGGGGATTTATCACATAATGTACAGCTGGCCAAGGGATTTCTGGAGGCGGCCCAATTATTGGTTAGTGCGAACCGGCATGAGGAGTTGTTCGTTTACTTGGAGCATTGTTGTCGACTAGTTTTGACCAAAGCGGCAAAACTTGAACAAATCATGCTACGTCAGCGAGCTAAGATGGAATGGATGAAAGGAGGCGATCAGTGCTCCAGGGTTTTCTTCCGTAAGATTGCACAATGGAGGACTACGAGGAGAATTTTGCAAATCAATGATGAGCATGGAGTCACTCATTCGGCTCAGGAGGCAATCACTAATGAATTTGTCTCATTTTATCACAACCTGCTAGGAGGAGAAAGGAGACGTAGCTTTATTGATATTCGGTTCCTCAGACCATGGGCCAGACATTTACTCACAGAAGACGAAATCACTGCTATCATTCGGCCTTTCACCCCCTTGGAGGTTAAACAGGCAGTATTTGATATAGATGAAGATAAGGCACCGGGTCCAGATGGGTATTCATCTGGTTTCTTTAAGGCAGCATGGCCAATTGTGGGTGGGGAAGTGACGAGGGCGGTTTTGGATTTCTTCACAACTGGGAGGCTATTGAAACAAATTAACACCACATTACTGGCGCTTATTCCGAAGGTACATTCGCCAATGACAGTTAGTGATTTTCGGCATATTTCTTGTTGCAATGTTCTCTATAAGATTATTGCTAAACTTCTGGTCCAGAGATTAAGTGTGGTGCTAGACAAGATGATTAGTCCTTGCCAAGCAGCCTTTGTTCCTGGTAGAAGCATTGGTGATAATATCATGCTAGCACAAGAGCTTTTCTCGGGATATAAACAGGCCCGACTCCCTCCTAGGTGCGCGCTAAAAGTGGATATTAGGAAGGCTTACGATACGGTCGAATGGGACTTCCTATTAGCTGTTCTGGAGTTATTTGGATTCCCCCCAATATTCATCAGATGAATTGAGGAATGCGTTACCACCCCCTCATTTTCAGTTGGCCTAAATGGGAAACCGCATGGGTTCTTTCTGGGCGCGCGAGGACTGAGACAAGGAGATCCTCTGTCACCGTACTTATTTGTCCTCGTGATGGAGGTCTTACATCTGGGTTTCTTGCAGATGATTGAGCAAGATGGACACTTCACTTTCCATTGGAAATGTGAGGCGGCACGCATTTTCCAGCTTGGGTTTGCAGATGATCTATTGTTGTTTTGTAGGGCTAATATGGACTCGATTGGTGTTCTGAAAAAGGGCCTGGACCGCTTTGCCGTTTGGTCGGGGCTGAATCTTAACGTTCAGAAGAGTCATATTATTATTTCACGGTCAGCACAAGGGTTGCGAGAGGACATGATGACTTTCCTTGGGTTTCAGGAGGGACATCTACCGATAAGGTACCTTGGCCTCCCTCTCTTGTCTTGTAGATTATCTATCACGGATTGTCAGCCTTTATTGTTGAAAATCGATCAACGTATAGCTGGTTGGGAGGGGCTCTCATTGTCATATGCGGGTAGGGTGCAAATTATTAAATCTGTGCTCACTTCACTTAGTGTTTACTGGGCATCTGCATTCATATTGCCTAAGAAAATTACAAAAGAAATCGAGAAAAGACTTTGAGCATTTCTGTGGAAAGGCTCGGGTAATAGTGGATATGCCAAAGTGGCTTGGACAGAGGTGTGTCGACCGACGGAGGAAGGGGGGCAAGGACTCAGGGATATTGCTACCTTGAATCGGGCACTCATGACCAACAAACTATGCGAAGTGATAAAGTGTGAGAGGACATCGATATGGGTGGACTGGCTCTATCATGACCGTTTACTTAACACCTCCATCTGGGCAGTTAGAGATGATAGAGGGTCGTGGAGATGGAGGAAACTGCTACGACTCCGACCTTTTCTTCGACCGATGGTTGACTATCAAATTGGGGACGGACATGGATTTTATTTATGGCAGGACCCATGGCATCCTCTCGGACCACTCATTGACAGGTTCCCACGCGCGCCGTTATTATTGGGAGTGGATTTTTCGACCAAGCTCAGCACTATCATAGATGAGGGTGCTTGGCAATGGCCTCCTTTCACTGATTCTGAATGCCTAGAGATCTTACACACATTACCCCACATTCATGGAGGCGAGGATCGTATCATCTGGCGATTTCAGAGCGGGAAACCTACGACACAGGCCCTTATTCGATTATTTGATCCACCGGGGCCGAAAGTAGGATGGGTTTCACTACTTTCGGGCTCATGTAAGATCCCACGTCACACGTTTATCTTATGGATGGCAATTTTGGGCAAACTGCCAACGACAGATAAAACATGGCTTTCTCACCTCGGCGATTGTGTTTTGTGTGACGTGGGTGCGACGGAGACCCATAGTCACATTTTCTTTCAGTGCCGTTTTAGCAGACGATGTCTTTCTGAGGTTCGCAGATTGGTGCATTTTTCATGGCCCAACAGAGATTGGACGACGGATATCGAATGGGCATCACGAAAATGAAGGGGAAAACACATTGTTAACCTCGCTTACCGAGCTTTACTAGCTTCATGTGTTTATCACATTTGGAGAGCAAGGAACTTGAGGAGATTTGAGCATGAAGAGAGGACTCCCGCCACGTTGGCCTTCTTGATTGTGGAAGATGTCAGACAGCGCATCCTTAGTATTAACCTAGCCAAGTCTGTTAGTACATGTGCCTTATTTAGATTATGGCGTATCCCTTGGCCTGTTGAGGGAGAAACCAATTGAAGAACTTTGTTGTACTATTATGTGTGTCTTTTTTTTATTAATGAAAATTACGTTTACCCAAAAAAAGGGGTAGTTGTTTTTTTTTTAATATATAATAATAATATATTTTTAAATAATTATTTATATATAATATAAGTTAAATAATTTGTTGAATCTAAACCTTTTATTTTTTTAAAATCTAACGATTGAGATTAATTGATTAAATTTAACGATCAATATTTGATCAAATAAGATCCAACAATCATTAAAATAAGAAATAATATATATTAAGTAAGAGTATAACGGTCATTTTCTAAAAAATTAACACTGTTAGTTGAATTTAACAGAGATGGGGCGATTGAGTTGAGTTTTACAAAATACAGGGAGCTTTTAGCCTATTCTCATAATATGAGTATTTTTTTTGTAATTTTTTTAAAATACAGGAGATTTTATGCATTTTATTTTTTTAATTAATTTGATACAAAAAATCAAACTAAATCGAAATAAATTTGATTTTTATTGAAGCAAATTAAATATTTCAATCAAATATGCAATACATAATTTCATCATATCCAAATTTCGATGAACCAAATCTTGGATTCGATTAACCAAAATAAACACCCTATGAGAAGGATGGTTTTCGAAATGACATGCCAAATCTTTTATTTTTTCTTTCAATTAAAAATTAGATAATAAAATTTGGCATCTGCCAAAGTAGAACATAAATGCATTATTGAGACTCCGTCATTGTCATCCTAATCATCAATTCTATTTCTATATTATAATGTATGATTTAGGTGTGTGTATTGTTTGCACAAATATACCTCTAATTTGAAAAAAATGAGTAATTTACATTAAACTCTAATATCAAGTCAAATTACATACATATCTTACATTTTTTTGCAAAATTTCAAATATATCCTTTGAAATTGTAAACATAAGTAAAAGTACCATAGAATTAATCTTAATAGATGTCTATATAATTTACTATAAAAAATACTCGGACAATAATTTTCTATTTACTTCATCTACTTAATTAATTAATAATTTAATTTTACATAAACAAATTTCAAAATTCATTTGTTTAACTAAAAATAGGGTAAATTATAATTATTTTTCTTGAAGTTTGACATGAGGTAAAATCTCACTTTTGGTCCTACTAGATAGGGTCATTATCATTTTTAATCCCGAATTTTACGGGCTCAACACTTTTGGCCCTAAGATTCTAAATTTTTAACATTATTGGTCCTGTTCAGTTAAGTATTGACGAAACCGGTAGTTAATGGTCAGGGTTTGAAGAAAAAAAATGTCCTTCAAGCATTTATTCAGCTTTTTTGAGGGAAAAAAAATGGCGTCAACAAGCACTTTTTGCCTATTTATACATGTAAATAACCCACAAGTACTTTTAGCCTATTTACACAACTTTTTCATATTTTTTTCATTACTTTAGCTTGAGAGCAATAAGTCAAAATATGTTACAAATATCTCAAAATGCTCAAATATTGAATACTATTGTCACAAAGTTGCTCATTATTATAATTAATAAATAATAATTCAAAATAATTTATCTAGTTTATATAAATTATATTAGAGTTAGTAAAATAAATAATTTATTTTGTTAAAAAATATACTAATTATTGAATTATTTTTTTAAGAAAATATTTTTTCTTCCCAACCCTACCGTCATGTCCACCCTCAATTCCTGCTGTGGCGTCGCCACAGTTGCACCCTGCATTTCACCCTCTTCCGCCATCCTACACCATCAAAATATATATGTATAAATTTATAAATATATACATATAAATATGTCCAATGATATACATATTATGTATTATACTGTATAAACATATATATATGTATAATTTATTAATTTTAATAAAATCTAGTTATAAATAAAAATAAAAAATAAGTTTTTTAATTTAAAGAATTTAAAATAATTTATACAACTGTGATTTTTTTTTATTTAAATTTATAAACTAGTAACTAATTTTTATTAATCTATTAATTAAATAATTTAATATTTCAATTATTAAGAGGTGTAATCTTATATATAGATCCAATAAAAAAGTTAATAAAATAATTTATATTTATATTAAAAATTAGTTAAATAATAAAAATATATATAGGATCGTTGTTCATCTCCATAAATAGTAGTTTGACACCCATCTATCTTTAGGTAATTACAAAACATCCATGATGGCATTTTTGTTATTAAAAATTAAATTAAAATTTGATTGGATCAATAGCGGCGTTTTATAGTTTTAAAAACTGTCAATAATGGTTTCTGTAACTTCTTAAAAGACAAGGGTGGTTTGTGTAAAAAGACAATAGGTGAGAGAGTGTAAATGTAATCATCCCTTAACAAATTAATTACTAGATTATAAATTAAATTAAAAAATTATCAAACTTGTATAAATTATAGAAAATTATTAAAGTTAAAAGATTATTTAACCTCTATTTTTGTTTGTAACTATATTTTAATAAAATTAATATATTCTAATAAAAAACTAATACATGTATTTATATAAATCATATTATAATTAGTAAAATACAATTTATTTATTAAAAATACAAGAAGCTGAATACACGCCTGAATGGTATTTTTTTTAAAAGCTGGCCGTTGACTAATTGCATGTGTCAAATCACGTGCTGTTTCCATCAATAGTTAACGAATAGGACCAATGGTATTAAAAATTTAGGATTTTGAGACCAAAAGTGTTGAGTCCGTAAAGCTCTGTACAAAAGTGATAATGACCCTATCTAGTGGGACTAAAAGTGAGATTTTGCTTTTGCATAATTATGAATACCTCTTTATAGTTTGAAAAATTACAAATATTCCCTTCAGATGGAAATAATTATGTAACCCTAAACGGTGAAGTGGATATTACTATTTTACCCTTTTAAAATAAATAATTTATAGAAAATATTAGTTCATAAAAATATTTTTAAAAATTATAAAATATATATAAAAATAAAATTTATAATCTAAAAAGGCATTTTGATCAAAATGAGTAAACTCATCAAGATAAGTATTTTTTTTTAATTTTTTCTAATTTTAGCTACAATAGCTTAGGTCCACTTTGATATGAAGATTGCATAATTGATTGTAAAATAAATGATTATCACGTCTGAATTCACGATTTCATAATTAGCTTGCGTAAATGCAAACCATAAACTAACTTATGAAATTAGCCTTATATTAAGGTTAATAAATGAATTTTAAAAATTACTTTATAGTATGAATAATTAAATGTAAAATCATGGATGATTATTTATAACTTTTATTAAAATATGATTATATTAAAATTTAATTTAAAAAATAATTATTGATAAATGACAAACAACAAGAACAATTACTATTTCGTTTAAAATGCGAATTTAGCCAAACAAAACACTTAAAAATGTTGGACTAGGATTAGGTAAAACACATCAATCTAGAATTATCATTTAATCTCCCAACCCTAAAAAAAAAAAAAAGAAAATAAATTCAGAATCCAATTATTTTATATTTCTTGATATATATATATATATATATATATTGTTTGTGTATTATATATATACATATAAAATTATTTTTCCCTCCTGTCACTCCAAAGCCCATCACCATTTTCAGCTCTCTCCTCCCCGCTGGTGAGTGCATCTAGAATTTTCTAATCATAGTTTTCTATTAGTCATCCGTGCTTGTTGGTTGATACTCCAGGCGGCGTACGCTTTTCCTCCAATTATAGCACTCGCCCACCTTTTCAGTCAGCACCGTGTTTTTCTTTCTTTCTTTCTTTTTTTTTTATTCCGATTGTTGTTTTCTTGGGTTCAGTTACATGTTGATTGTTCTTGTTCTGGTAACTGAAAAATGCTGTTTTCTTGAATTAGAGGTTATACGAATTCATACTTGCATGAATGAATTAGGAGTGTTGTTCCTTTTCTTGTTTTTGTTTTTGTATGTTGAAACTCTGATGGTTTGTTTTCGTTCTTGAACTACTTATTTGCAGGGAGAAACGGAAATATGATGTGGGTTATGGGAATAGGAGCTGGGCTGATGAGTATTGCGGGTCATGCTACTCCAATTAGAGAGTTGCACTGGCTCTCATCTGTTTTTGTTGGGATTTTGATGTGCAAGATTGTGAGTGTGGCTTTCTTGAATTTTGATTTGTAGCCTGTTTCTTTTCTCCCCTTGTTTTCTAATGCTGTTTTGGTTGTCTTGAGTTTTGGTCTACTGTTAATTTTATTGCCAGGGTTTGTATTTTGTGCTCTGGGAGATCATAATTATGTTGCAGTTGATGATAGAATGAGGAAAAGTTCTAGAGTTTGGAATATTAATGGTGGTGGACCTGTGGTGTGGTCAAATCCGTGCTACACCCAGTACTTTGTGTGTCGGGTGTATGGATAAATGAAACATGTCCCTTAAATTTATAAATTGGGGTATGTGTATATGAACCGAGTGTAGCATCTAAACAACCACTGTGGTGCTTACTATGCAAGTCTTTGTCATTTATTTCCATATTTTCCTATTGAATTATGAGAACAGAATTATATTGATGTAATCTTATACAAAAAGAAGTTTTAAGGAAGTTGAGTGATTGTGTGGTTTTTTCAATAATCTGACATTTTTAATAGTATATAAGTACAAGAATCCTCCAAGTTCATCTTAATTTTTGTTGGATTTGACCATTTCTGTTGATATTCATGCAAAGATTACCTTTAATTAGACTTGCTGCTACTCAGAAAATTGGCCACGTCTGATCCCTTTTTGAAGAGATCCAATGTTCTTCTTTTGAAGGTTTACGATCTAACAGGAGTAATTAGCACTTCTTTTTTCAAAGGATATAATAAGCTTAACAAAAAAGAGAAGCTTGAATGGAACAACAGGTAATGGTTCTTTATGATGTTATCTTCTAGTAATATATTAATGATACATTCTTAGTTAACCAGTAATCGTCACTTCCTGAGATTTTGGTATCTTGTTATTGTTTATTGTGTTCAGGGGGTTCTCCACTTTCCATGCAATAGTTGTGGCTGCTGGTTCTCTGTATTTCTTGCTTGTTTCAGACCTTTTTGTTGATACTCAAGATGGGTTGATTATCAATAAATCCTCAACTTTGTCAGACACCATATTGGGGGTATGCTACTTTAAGTTATTATAAACTGTTGAAAATTGTATAATCACGGTTGATGGGTTTGATGAATGTGGGCAAGAGCGTTTTAAGTTGTCTTTATACTGTAAAGATACCCAAACTTGACAACTGTCCCTGCTGGCTTGAGGAAATCATCGCTACTTAGTTTTGATATCTTCTTGCACAATTATTTTTTAGTTCAACTGCAAATATTGAATTATGATATGCCAGATCTTTTTTAGTGGGACTTGATTGGGTACTTGTTTGAAATATCTCCTGAGGCATGTCCAAGATATGATCCTCCTTTCTTTTCTATTTTTTGGTTTAATGATACAGGTTTCAATTGGGTACTTTTTGAGTGACTTGGCAATGATTATCTATCACTTCCCAGCTTTAGGTGGCCTGGAATATGTAAGTTCAAGAATCCTCCAAGTTCATCTTAAATTTTCCTCTTTTCATCAGTATTGACTCTTAAATTATGTAACCTATGCTCTTATATAACATATTTCTGCCTACTCGGAGTATTTACTTCCTATAAGTTTCTCGGATGTTGCTCCTTGACTCTTGTACTTATTTATGTATTAGACATACATGTATAGTTTAACACAACCTTGTCATGTTAGCTATATCTGTGTCTTTCTTCTTTTCTGTGAGCTTGATTATGGAGCTATCTATTTTGCTAGATCATACATCATGGGCTCTCTGCATATTCGATCACTCTGTCCCTATTAAGCGGTCAAGCACAAATCTATATACTCATGGTTCTCTTTACTGAAAGCACAACCCCATTTGTTAATCTCAGATGGTAAGCTTCATAGACATGAATCTGTCATCTCCTTGTTCAGTTCCATTTGTTAAAATCGACATCAATTCATTTCTGCATATCCAGGTGTCTTGATGTTGCTGGTCTGAAGAATTCCAAACTCTACATTTACAACGGTGTTGCATTGTTCTTTGGTTGGTTGGTATGGTCTATCAAACTTTATTCAATTTCAGAAAATCTTTTACTTGTTTGTAGTTCAAACAGGTTTTATCTACTGCTAGCCGAGCTGCATCATTATCTTATAAGTAATTAAAACTGCACTTGTTGTTCACTGACTGGTGTTAAGCTTTAACTTATCAGTAAATTTTTCAGAATGTGAAATACACTGTGCTTCATTTTGATTTCTTTGGCTGGATACATACTTTAGATGTTTCTAACATGTAAACTAATGATTTTCAGGTTGCAAGGATTATTTTGTTTGTGTTCTATTTCTACCACATGTTTATCCATTTTGATCAGGTGAGTGCATGTTTACTGGTTTATCTTTTATCATTTCCGCCTTTAGTATTAAATGCTGTTCCAATTTCGAGTTTTCTATTGAGAGATCTCAAAATCCTTAACCAACACAGTTGAGTCTGGTTCTTCTGGTTAAAGTTGATACTTCATCAGATATTTAATTCTGCCAGCATTAGGTTGCCAAATGCTGGAAACCAGTGTGATCTGGATGGTTCCTTCGAGGGGATCTTACTAGCAGAAAGGGTTATAGGTGAATAACTGTATATTGATTGTCTTAAATGCCTCTCGTCTTCTACGTCAAGGGAGGATGTTGTCAGAAATCGGGTTGAAACTAATCTTTATTCTCCTGGAGAAACAAAATCTGGAATCTTGCTTTATTTCTCACATTGTTTGCATATATAAGATAACATGAGGTGCGGGTTTGGATATTGGAATTGCATTCAAGAAACATGAGCCTGTATTAACTACATGGTGGTAGATGTTGTATTGTGCTTATAAAAGATATGATGATACCTCTAAACATATAGCATATTCTTGCCAAACATGAACAGTTCTGCTTCCATAAGCGCTGCATAGTTGCGTCAATAACCTGACAGCGGTTTAGGTACCTGGAGGTTCTACTATCATCACACTTTTGCTTGGTGAAGTATCATAAATTAGAATACCTTGATAAAACATTTATAGTACAAGTCTTGTTCCTCATTTGGCATGGGGATGGCCGTATGCGACCCTCAAATGCTCACAAACGTGATGGTCATCGCCGATATTTTTGTGAATCTTATTTCGTTTTGGCATATTTTTCAGGTCAAGAAAGTCTTCCCCTTGGGCTTTTACAGCTTGGTTACAGTTCCTCCGGTGCTGTCACTGATGAATCTCTTCTGGTTTTGGAAAATCGCCAGAGGTATGGTAAAAACGTTGAGAAAGTCTAGACACAGCCAGTGAGTGTTTCTTGAGGATCATATATTCTTTAGCATATTTGTGTATATAACTTCAAATTGGCTCTACTGATTATAGAATTTACACTGAGCAACTGTAAATTTGTTCTTCCACCCGACACTAGCGAATCAGCGTATCGTTCAAAATCACGTACAGGATTTAAACCCTGGGTTGAGAAAATCTGTGTACAGGGATCATGCTGTGTTCTTATTTAGTGGAGCTTTCTCATTACTTGCTCAGTTTTACTGCCAAAAAAATTAAGAATGTCTAGTGTTTGAGATGAAGTTTGAACATTAGTCGAAAAACTTGAACCAGGAAACAGAGCCCGTTTGCTTTTGCTGTGTTTTGGTCTGATGATTTTCTCTTCTAAACAAATTCATTGAGCTTGGATGAACTTATTGGCTACTTTTAGTGCCCTCTTCCCTGGTCAAATTTTTATGTCTAAGTCGTTTTGCCTTTTTTTTTAATAATTACTTGTGAGATTAAATTTAACGAAATCATATTTTGATTGTCATTGTAATTATTTTTCATCTAACAACTCATTATGTTCGCTAATTTAAATTTTTTTATAACTATAATTTAAAAATTCATTTAATAACTAATAACAACGTTGTAGTAAAATTATAAATACTTTTTACTATTTAAAAATTATTAACACTTCTTTAGAATTAATAAACGTTTAACAAATACTCTCTTATAATAGATTATTGCGAGCCGTGTTTAAGATAATCATTAATCTCAAGAAAAATATTTGTAATTTTTAAATGAGATGATAATTATAATTATAATAAATTTTAAAAGAGTTTATTTTTCTTCATTGGTTGACTTTTCAATTGTTGTGAACTGTGGTGTCCAGGTGCAAATAATTGCGTAAATATATTATGAATCAATTTGAAAGCTAATCCACCTCCACACACCAAATTGATTCCAAGATCTCTTGTCTATAAAATTACCTTAGGTTGTATGTAATTCTTAATTTCATATCTTATTTAAAATTAAATTATTTTAACAATCTCTTCATAAAGAGATATTAATTCCGTACACACTCGTTACGCGTGCACCAACTACTAGTATATATAGCCAGCTCGTCCAATTTATAACAATAACTCTCGAGTAACATAACACGGTCCTCAATTTGTTGTCCAAAACGTCTTACGCATTCAAAAAGTTATGTAAGAAAATAACTACTTAGCTTATATCAAGAACTATTTTATGTCCTCGATTGTAAATAAAAGAAAGTGAGTACCCAAAGAGGCAATTAGGAGTTCTCATGCAGACATTTGTTGAGAAGTTTCCCTTTTCCTTTTCACTCTGATAATCTGACAAAAATACTAAAAGACAACACAGACAAGTGGCGCATGAGAAAAAGGCTGTAAGAAAATTAATTGTGAGTGGTTGGGGCTGTTTTTGGGGCGAGGAAAGTTATAAAGGTACAATTATTTAAATAATGCAAAAAAAAAAAAATTACAGATTTGGTGTGAATTGGGAAACTTCAAAATTCTGAGCGGCACCGCGGTGTTCCACCGCGGTGCCAACTTTTTAAATTAAAAAAACAAATTTCAAGTGTCACCGCGGTTCTTCACCGCGGTGACACAGAAATTTAAAAAAAATATATATATAAACGGCCACCGCGGTCAGCGACCGCGGTGGCTGAATAAAATATAAAAAAAAAAAATGAACAGGTGAAGAACCGCTATCTGAGATAGCGGTTCTTCACCAGGACCGAAAAAAAAAATTGGTCAAAGTTGCAGCCTGCAATTGCAGGCTGCAGGTGCTGAGCCACCGCACTCACGCAGTGCGGTGGCTCAGCAAATTGCTTTCTCGTGAATACATTGCAGCTCACACTATTTTAAGTGTGAGCTGCAATGTGAAATCTCACTCCACCGCAAAGCAAAGCACTACATTGTTTTCATCTTCCTCTTTCTCTCAAATTCTTCTTCTTCTTCCTCTCGGCTTCATCTTCATCTTCATCTTCATCTTCCTCTTCTCGGCAATTTTTCTTGTTATTCCTCTCAGTTAATTTTGAAAAATATTTAAAATCAGTATGTCTAATTTTGGCCCTATCGATACCAGTGTTCTGTACGGGCAATTAAATCATCGGTCTGAGGATGTATCTGAAAATTCGGATACAACATTATCCGTACGACGTGGTGATATAGCCTTTTTTCGTGTTCTCCAACTAGCACCACGTCATATACGTGTTTTACAAGTACTCCAAAATATGGGGTTTCTTGGTGTCTTGCAGTGTGGGCATGTTGAAATTGACACCCACTTAATTACTGCATTAGTAGAGAGATGGCGCCCCGAGACACACACATTTCATTTTATGGTGGGCGAAGCAACCGTGACATTGCAGGATATCGCGATCATCTGGACACTCCCGGTGGAAGGTAATCTTATTACCGGGGTAGATAGAAGGTATAATACCCAACAATGGCAAAATTATTGTCATGAACAGTTGGGTTTTATTCCAAACGAAGATGCTTTTAGATGGTCGAGAATAAAATTGTCAGTGTTATATGAGTATTTATTAGAAAATACATGTGATGATGATAGCCCATTTGAGGCTGTGCTACAGGAGGCACGGATATGTGCCATGTGCATTCTTGGTGGAGTGTTGTGCCCTGATGCTACAGGGAACACCGTGTCATTATTATATTTACGGCATATGGAAAATATTCACGAGGAATATACCTCAAATTGGGGTTCAGCTGTGTTGGCCTATCTGTACCGGGAGCTATGTACAGCATCACAAAGAGGGAAAACTAATATTGGCGGTGCCATGCAATTATTGCAGATATGGGCATGGTCTCGCATAATAACACTTGCACCCGTTCCCTCGAGTGAAGCTTCATCTCTAGTGTCGACCATTATTGACCCTGACAATATTCTGCCTACCCCTCCATATGCTGCACGGTATGGACTTTTTTTATTTATTTATATAGTTATAAAAATTTTTGATTTCACTAACTTTTCTTAATTTTGATTTTAGGTGGTCGTTTCATATATCCCGTACTCATACGGCGCACAATGCTCTACGCATAATAAGGAACGTTTTGGACCGTATGCAGTTAAATGAGGTATATTGTTGTGATTTATTTTTTACTTTTAGTAATATAATTGATGCATTTGTTTCAAGTATATTGATTGTTGTTATATGCTATTGTAGTTTATTTGGACTCCGTATAATAATATTGCCGTCGAGCTTGAGGCATTGCCCTATTATGCAATGCGCACAACGTGGAATATACGATGCCCATTGATCAATTATTCGCTGGTGGAGATGCATCACCCGGAGAGGGTTCTTCGCCAATTTGGCTATGTGCAAGACATCCCCCAAAACCCATTGATCAGTGAGCGTCGTTTACACTCAATAGATAGGCGAGGACGTCAGGACATGGACTGGGCAACGTTTCACGCGGACTACATTGCGAAATGGAACGATGTGCAATCAATGGTGGTGGAAGGACCCATTATTGAAGGTGGTCGTGATACCGTTCCTGACTATATGAACTGGTATCATCAAATTACTCGGGTCCAAATTTCACAAAACATATTGTCTACGAACACGCCGGGTTATCGACCGACTGACACCCGTGATTGGGAATATGTGGTAAGCACCTTCTAATTTATGTTATGTTCATTTATTTTAGCCAGTTGATTCTGTTTATAATTTGATTTTGTTTAACAGTATAATAGAATGGAGCAGCTAGTGATTGATTGTGAAAATGCCGGAGATGATCAGCAGTCGTTAAGAGATACTCGAGCGCGAGCGCGTACGATCGGACGTGAAATTATGAACTTTTCTAGTTCACGGTATCCAAGCGTTCGAGTTAGACCGACAGACACAGCTCGTGGGAACGCATTCACAGAGGCTGGTCCGTCGAGCGTACATGCCGAGGCCGGTCCATCTACTGGTCGGACAGAGGCTGGTCCATCGAGCTTTTATCCGGAAACAGGTCCATCGACTGCATATACTCCACATGCTCCATATCTGCCATCATTTGACGGTACATTTACACATAATTTTAACCCGCAAATTCGAAGACAATATGATGCATCACCCGTTCCATTCGAAGACACCGATGTGAACACACCCGGTGACCAAAGAGATGATAATCCTCCCCGAAGGCACAGAAGACGTCCACGTTGTGGCACTGGAGGGCATTATTAGCTTTGTATAAAGCACATGTAAATTGAGATGTATATTCAATTTATTATATATAAAATGTGATTATTATATAAAGCACATGATTATTATATATAAAATGTGATTATTATATATATACGTATGTATATTAAATTAAATATAAAGTATGACTATTATATATAAAATATGATTATTATATATATATACGTATGTATATTCAATTAAATATAAAGTATGATTATTATATATAAAATATGATTATTATATATATATACGTATGTATATTCAATTAAATATAAAGTATGACTATTATATATAAAATTTGATTATTATATATATGCTGTAAAGTATGATTATTATATATACAATAAATTTGATTATTATATGATTACATAATGATTACAATATTATATTATATATATACTGTAAAGTATGCTGTAAATTTGATTATTTTAGTTCCCATTTTATAAGTTGCAATTATATATTATAAAAATAAAAGCAAGATTTGCAATTGCAAAGTTGTATATTCAACATATGTAGCATGATACAAAGTTGCATTTAACAAGCTAGAATCAACCCCGAGCTTGACGAGCCTGATATTGTTGGCGAGCACGTACTTGTGGTCTATCCATTTCGTTCGGTATTCTAGTAGATACTTGTCTACCTGGGCCTCGACGAGCTCGCAGTGCGGGATTATGCACAAGTTCAAAATCCACCGGTTCCCAATATTCTTCACCGTACACAGGCTCAAACCTCCCTTGATATGTCTTCTTGTATGATTGTACACTGTAATAGTGAGGAATAAAATTTGACGCGTTAACCCCAAAATGCCGACATGCCTGAATGGCATGTGAACACGGAATTCCATTTGCACCCCACTTGCCACAAGAACACATACGATGCTTCAATTTGACGACATACGTACGGGAGCCCTGCCCGGTCAAGCTCAATGTCACCACTGAGGCAGATTGTTGGTTATAGTCAAATTTCTGAACAATGTGGCGCACTGCCTCTGCCTGTCGAGCCTCGAACAACTTGAACGCATAATCAGCCCATTGTTGATTTGCATTGATCATACGATTACACCGTGTAGATCGCTGCAAGAAATACTGCACAGAGCGGGATAACGTTATTTGCACAATAGCCACAATTGGTAAGCGTCTCGCACCTTTTAATACTCCGTTTATGCACTCAGACATGTTTGTAGTTAGAATACCCGTTCTCCAACCACCATCATGCGCCGCCGTCCATTGAGCCTTGTCAATTCTCCCAAGCCAATCGTACGCTTCCTCGTTCAATGATTTGATCTCTTCCATTATTCTATCAAATTTTCGAGGATTGTCTTCGGCCCCTGCTCTCCAGCACATATCCTTCAACTGGATGTTCTTGAATTTTGTGTTAAAATTTGAGCAGACATGCCGTAAACAAAATCGATGTACTCCGCGGGGAAATTTGAATGCGGGCACATAATTTATAGCATTGATCAAACCAGCATGCCTGTCTGAAATCAAACAAACTCGATCATCCTCTGACGGGCACAAATATTTGGAAAGCATTCGGAGGAACCAACGCCATGACTCAAGCGATTCTTCGTCTACGAGTGCAAACGCTAACGGCAGCACCTGCTGATTTGCATCTAAAGTTACTGCTACCAGCATTTTATGTTTGTACTTCGTGTACAAATGTGTTCCATCCACGCTAATAACGTTACGACAATAACGATATCCCTCAATACATGGTCTGAAAGCCCAGCAGATGTGTTGCGATCATACTCTTTCCTAAGTTACCATGGTCAACAGAAATTTCATTCATCAGACATGTATGTGGTCCGACGTACCTGGTAACTTTATATAATCCCATATTTGGTTTGAAAATGGCCCTTAGCATCCAACAGCACCCAGTCTGTGCATCATATTTGCAAGCGACTTTCCATAAGTTTTTCTTGCTCTCCACCACCCGGTATTCTCGTCTTGCAAACCGGACCGAATAATCTTGCACGCTTCCTTTTAAATGGTCCTTACTTTTAAACAACATCCCGTTGGCGAGCTCCCCAGTGTTAGAGTCATAAAAATTACCCCACCTACCAGTAGGGATATCAATAGAGTCAGCAGGGACTTCTGGATGTGTTGTGCTAAAAAATGGAATGTCCGGATATAGGGTCATTCGGTCAGGCATGGCAGGCATGTTCAAGTCAAATTGCTCTTGTGCATTCTCACCAAGAACATCCATCATAACAGGTATACTTACGTCACCATCATCGTCATTATTCTGTTCAATCTGTTCTGGCAGATCGACCTCATCAGGTTCTGAGTCAGCTTGCTCAGTGTTCAACAAACTATCAGCTTCGAACTCGGCATCTTCATCATCGCATTCAGATGAATCCACATAATCCGATGGACATGCATAACCCGATGACCCTGAATATGCAGCCGGACCTGAATATGATGATGGGCCTGCATACGACGATGGACCTGCATATGATGATGGGCCTGCATAGGACGATGGACCTGCATATGATGATGGGCCTGCATAGGACGATGGACCTGGATAATCTTCATTAATACCAAACCGGCCCATTTCTTGAGTTACTACTGGTAAGCTCGGCAAATCTTGGGTTATCATAGACATATACGTTCCCCAATCACCAACAGCTGAGTCATCGGGTACAGCTTCTTGCTGAACTTTTTCCGCTTCGACAAAAATATCAATCGACACATATCCATTCACCGGATTTAAAAAAAATTTCATATCACGATCCTTTTTAATTGCCAACAACATCTCATTCCTTTGGCCAAAATTAAATGTTATGTATTTAAAAAATATATTCAGTTTAACATTATTCCTATTCATACCAATTTCATCATACAAAATTAACTCCAACTCAGCAAATGTAGTACTACGAGAAATCTGCATGAATCCGAGTGGAGGACGATCATAACTTACAGAACCATTCGAATTGATTTGTTGACCTCCAAAATATATAATAATATCAACGGTATTTTGCTCCGCCATATCTTCAAAACAAAATAATATACACATCAATAAATTTTTTTTAATATAATCAGATATTTAAAAGGAACAAATAACATAAGAATTTAATAAATAACGTACTAAACGTCTTTCCAATTGTAAATCTTCAACGGTGGAGTATGAAATTTTGCTGACTGCTCTTGAGAGTGTAAGAGCTAAGAAATGAATGTTGAATTTTTTGAAGTTGTCGTTCGATTTTTCAATGTGAATGACTGAGGGAATGGAGTGTGATATATATAATTAAAAAAACCGCGATAAACAACCGCGGTGTCACAGACAATAATACAGAAAAATTATTTATCACCGCGCTATCTTAGCGCGGTGTCAGCGAGACTGGAAAAGCAGAAAAGTAATCTCCGCGCTCTGTTAGCGCGGTGTCAGGTACGAAAAAAAAACGTGAATAATGAGCAACCGCGGTGATGAACCGCGGTGGCTCATTCTTTATTTTTTTTTAAAAATTTTATATGCCACCGCGGTGGCATATTAAAAAATTATTTTTTTTAATAATTTTGTGTCACCGCGGTGAGCTACCGCGGTGACACAGGAAATATAATTTTTTTTTAATTGCCACCGCGGTGAATCACCGCGGTGGCTTTTTAAATTATTTTTTTTTTTTGAAATCTATGTCACCGCGGTAAGACACCGCGGTGACATAGTAAAATCCTTTTTTTTTTTATTTTAAATTGTGGCACCGCGGTTTTTCACCGCGGTGCCGCTCAGAATTTTGAAGGATTCAAAATCGCACCAGATCTGTAATTTTTTTTTTTTTTTGCATTATTTAAATAATTGTACCAGTTATAAACTGCCCCAACAAAAGCTTAAAGGGCATATTTTGCAAAAATGGTCAACGCACTTTGGCCCTTTTCTCATTCTTTTAATCCAAAGTTAAGTCCACAAAAAGAAATGGAATTTTCTTTTGAGTAAATTACATCGAGACCCCTTCAAGTTAGCTTAATTATTTAAACACCCACTATTTTTATAAAATTATAAGTGTACCTCTTAAATTTATATCGACACTTTTTCAAAGAAATAAACTTACGCAAACACCCCTATGAGATACGTGAACACGCATTCGTCATTTTGTCTGAACCGACCAAAGGGATGGGGAGAGGCTCAAACCCTAACACCAGCTTTGAATGGTGTGCTTCACCATTCACATTTCACACAACGTTGGAAAATGCATTAAATTTTTCAAGATTTTTATTTGAGATAAAAACTCAATTTATTTCTTTTTATTTTTATTTTTTCTTAATATAATATAAAAATCCAGGATGAACGACCAGTTATACTAATTCAATCAAAAAATTTGAGTTTGAGTTTGTGAATGTCTATTTTTATATTAATTTATCATTAAAGTTCCAAATCTTACTATTTGTTATATAATTTATTTAAAAAGAAGTTATTTATAAAAAATTAATTTAAGTGAAAATTTGACTATATCTAAAATAAAAACAGGGCAATTCTTGAATTATTCATAATTTAGCTTATCAATATAAAAAGATTAATCAAATTATTTATATAAAAAAAGTAAATAGAATTAAGTTCGACCAATCCAAATTAAAATATGGCAATTATCAAATTATCATAATTCAACTAAAATATTAAAATTAGTACCAAACTCAATTAAAATAAAATTCAAACTTGTAAGAATTAAAAATAGAATTTTAATATAAATCCAAATCAAACTTAATCAACGGTCACCAACTCATCACAGATCACTACACACACACACCACGCGTATGGCACACACTGCGTAGCCGCTTGCAGACAGCATTCCGCCGGCCCCCCCACCCCACCCCTCCCCATCCCACCAATTCCAGTTTCCTACTCCCTTCCTTCAACGACTGCAGTTTCAACTATGACACGCTCTTAAATTCACCGTTACTATACGTATATATATATATATATGTATATATATCCTTCATCTTGCACTCCCTTTTTCTTCGTTTCTTGGTTTTTGTGCTCTTCTCCTCGTTGAGATTCACCCCCTCTTTTGTTTGGGTTTTGGTTTTCTTGATGTTCATCAATGGCGGACGACATAATCTAGCGATTGCTGTGAATTGAAATCCGTATCACGCTCGTTAAAGGACGTTGGTTTTTGAAACTGAAAAGGATTTAAAACAGGGATTTGGGAGTTATAGTTGAGGAAGAATGTGGAGGAATCCAGGTACCATTTTGTTGAAACAGGTGTTCAAGTCGGCCGTGAGACCCGCCAGGCCGGGACCCACTTTCGGTTCATTCAACTATTGCAGAGGATTTGTGGGTTCATCGTTTCGCCGCCACTGCAGCTCCGCCGCGGGCGGCGGAGGTGGGAGCGGGGACGAGAATGAGCTGACGTATGCGGAGGCGAAGAGGTTGATGAGGCTGGTGAATGTGGAGGCGCTGAAAGAGAAGCTAGGAGTGGAGGACAAGGAAGTGATCTCGTACGCGGAGCTCTTGAGAGCCTGCGAGAGCATTGGCGTCGCTAAGTCGTCGGATGAGGCAGCGGCCTTCGCTAGAGTTCTTGATGAAGCTGGTGTCGTTTTGCTCTTCCGCGACAAAGTCTACCTCCATCCTGATAAGGTTTTGATAATTTTTGGGTTCTCAATTTTGCTAATTCTTTTGTGTTTTGATGTGGACAACAGATTTTTATGAAGGGTTGTGGTAGAATGGTGTGGGGTAAGCTTGATCTTTTGTGCCCAAATCTTGATTTTGTGTATGGTTCAGGAACAGGGGAGAGTGATATAGGTACCCCAAGGCGGACCCAGAAAAATTAGAAGCAGGAGGAGGAAAGGGGAATTCAGTTTTGTGATTTTGGACTGTGGATAGCACTGATTAGGACAATATATTTTATAGATCTTGTTGGGGAAAATGTGATTGAACTTGACTTGTTCGATTGATATGGGTTGAGTGGTCAAGCTACATTGACTGTTAAACGGCTGGAGTATATTGAACTTGATGTTTCGGGATTGTTTTTTCAGTTGATGACTCTCATTTTACAGGGTTGCCTAACCCTGGAGCGTTGATTTCTTTTCATGAATGTGAATCTAATTTTGCGTGGTTCCTTCTCCTTACGTCGTCTGGAATTACTAAATGCAGTCGTGAACTCGGATAAGTTCTTGAATGTCCATGGGTTTTTGAGGTTTTGGGTTTTCAGATTTGAGCTGGATGGCAGTGTTGTTTTGATGGTTGTTGCTCAGTCTTCAAATATAATTACCAATAGTTATTGCTAAACGCATCTTTGACATGCGCAAAGTAGAGTTTTCCATGTTAACCATCTATCTAGTTTTATACTAAATGTGGTCAGAACAACATAACAAAGCTTTTAACTTTGATATGCTTAGAGTACATGATTTTGTATTAGAGAGACTTGGTGATGATGCACTGACAAGTTCCTTTTTGTCTGAGGTGTTTCCAAAACATGCTGGTGATGTGAGGCTGTTGAAAAATCCCAGACTTTGAGATTTTGCTATTGATATGATAAAATTGCATGTGACTTGTGTTTTGGTTGATAGAGTTAGTATGAAGATATGGCCTCTCATTCCTTTCTATGGATCTCTATTCAGGTCGTTGATTTGGTTAGAAGGGCAGTGCCCCTTGCGCTTCTACCTGAAGATGACCCATGTAAAGATGAGCTCAAGAAACTGGAGGAGAAGAAGGAAGAGATCGATATGCTGGCTCACAAACAAGTCCGTCGCATATTGTGGACTGGGTTGGGATTTAGCGTGGTACAGGTCGGACTCTTCTTTCGTCTGACATTCTGGGAATTTTCTTGGGATGTGATGGAGCCAATTGCATTTTTCACAACCACAACTGGGATAGTCATAGGTTATGCCTACTTCCTGTTCACTTCAAGAGACCCAAGTTACCAAGATGTGCTGAAGAGGCTCTTCCTCTCAAGGCAGAGAAAGCTCATTAAGAAACATAATTTTGACATGCAGAGGTTCATGGAGTTGCAGAAAAAATGCAAGTCCTCTCTGGATCCATGTACATCCATCAAAAGGCGGCTGGGAGTAGAGTTGGAACCAGAGGACCTTTTACATGATCGTTAATGCCGGATCTTTCACAAAGATTTGTGTCTTTTAAAGGCACTTATTTGACAATTAACCAAAAGCTCCTGTTTTTCTTTGAGGGAGTTCATACATGCCAAGTTTTTCTTGGTTGCCTCTACCAATGTTTAGAATGACTATTAGATTTTTCAGTACTTCCTCTAGACGAGAGAGGATACGGAAAGGATTCACGCTGGCACTTGTAATTTGTTTACACAGTCACATATAATATTGTATCAGATACATATTTGGCCTAAATTATTCTTCTTCTTATGTTTTATATTTGCCTTTTCTTCTTCAATTCCAAAATTGCCTTGCAGATTGGTGTATGATTGTTCATGGGCAAAAATGGAAATCATGGTGACATAGAGTGCCTTACATTACCCAAAACTCATTGGCTTATACTTTGGGTCGAGATTGGGCTTTATTCATTTGAACAGGCTCTTCTTTGCTGTGATTAGCCATTTTACAACATAAATCTTGTCTCTGTCACCTAATTATGAATGAACCTATATCCATGACGGAGCAAGAGCAATCTGCTGATGCATGATCTGTTGAGACTAGTTTGTTATGTGCTACGCTGAAGTTGTTTCTTGCTATAGCTGGACAGTAACTTAGATTGTCTAATGCTATATGATACCCTCTATATCTAAATGAATGTAACTGGAAAAAGCTTCTTTTTGCCTCTCCTGTTGCCATTTTCTTTGCTCTCCTAACTTGATGCTAGAGTAGCTACAGCTTTGTAACCTTGCTGGTTTATTGTTCATCATACTTCTTGCAGTATATTAATGTGAGGTACAGTCATTGACGCAAACTGAAGAATGACAGCCTCTCATAACATGGATATTGTGTGTGTGTGACTGGAGTGGGGTTTAGAGTAGAGGATTTGGACGTTGGAGTCAGTCATGGATACAGGCTCTGTGCAGTCTGGACTCACAAAAACATATTTGCCAATGCTGTGTAGGAATCTGTGACCTGATCATATTGCAGCATCATATCAGAGTTTTGAGAATTGCCACATTCACTCGGCTGCAGTTGATGGTTGGACTCTTGATTGCTATTCTCCACAAACGGAAAGCTTTGACAAGATGCTACCAAAGACAACGCAACAGAGAGTTGTGCTCTGAGAGTCGCATTTTCTGCCAGAACTTCATCTAATTCAGACTGCAGTCCAAAAACCTGCTTTTGAAGAGAAGCAATCAGAGCAACACATCCGTAAACTGGCTCCTGGAGCCTTGCTGTGGCCTCGTAAACCAAGCTGGTGACAGCATCTCCTCTATGATCCACAGGAACCTCCTGCTGAAACGAAAGCTCATACAGGTTAAAACAACTGGTAAAAATCCTCATGTTATATTCTTGCTGTAAAGAGGTTAAACACACTGTAAGAGAAGTTGTAGTAATTACTTGCAGCATTTTACTGATGTTACTAGCACCAAAGATACGGTGAACGGCTGCAAACTTCTCAGGCTCCGCGGGAGGAAAGTAGGGGCTAAAGAGGCAGTCCTTGGTGCAACGACGTCGGAGGAATCTGCATGCAGCACAAGGCATGATGGTTCTGCTACATGACTCCATTGCAAGAAGAGGATAAATGGTATGTCTGTTCCTTTCTGTTTTTGTATGTGTTTAGTTATGGTTCTTGGATACTCACAGAGCTGATGAGCACTGGTATTTATTAATTAATCAGGTAAGGATCCAGAGAATTAGCTGGAAGAACAATCCCTTTAATAAAACTTGATTTCATTGGCTGATTTTTAGTTTTATGTGGAATATATATAATAAGGGCTGTCATATTCAAGGGCAGATTCAGTGAAATGGAAATTGCTAGAGAACTTGGAAGATCTTGTTGATAGCCTTCAGTTGCCACAACAGCTAGCACAAGAATTAACTCATGCCAAGCATGTAATAATATTATGAGGGGGTTTGAATTCTGAACATTATATTACCCTTTATATGCTAACACTTGTTTCTTTTCTAAATTATGATAATAATAATAATAAAATGGATCAAAGATTCTTGGTTTTTTTGAGTTAACGTTGCTAGCATTTTAATCTTCTATTTCTATCTTTTTTTTAAAAAAATTTAAATCTTGCATGCTAGTAATAATTATGGATAAACTACAACATAATAATATGTGTAAATAAATGATGTGGGAATGACAATCGCATGACTTAATCATATATTTTTGTCTTCTACTTAACTGATAGCAGTTGAGATGCTATTTTCTAAGAATACATAAATATTTACATGCAAAATGACACAAAATCAGAAATATCTACTTGAGGGCCCTAATCAAATCTCCAACCGACAACCTTTTCACATTTTTTTTAGAAAAAAAGATAATTGATTACAATTATATTAAAATTTTCATAACACACAATTTAACATAAATAAATAACAACTATTAAAATAGAACAATATTCATAAATTGGTGGAGTTTAAACCCATAATTAGCTAGTCACAAACTTCAATTCTTTCAAAAATAGCTAACACTTATTTGGCTCTAGGTGATAACAACGATCACTTTCATTCAAATATCGATGGATATTTTGTAAATATCCTTGTAAAACATACTTGGGTGTAAGTATTTTTATCAAACATATTTTGATAATTAAATTTGAAGTCATCCAAACTTTTCGTGAATAATTGCTGCATAAGCAGAATGAAAAACACCAAAGAAGCACAATTCAACATTGTTGAGGAGCATTCTTATTATTGATCATACCTGATTAATTATATTATATTTATTATGTAATCAAAACTATATAATTTATTCCAAATGCACAAATTATTTAATTAATATTGAATTGGTATACATACAGTCCAAATCTTTGAAATGAAATCATTATTTACAAATTATTATATTTTTATACATAGGGTATCAATATTTCAAAACCTAATGAGATTATTTAGCCTAATTAACCAAAGAGTGGAAGCCCCCCTAAGGCAAATTTGGTAAAACCAAATGACACAAAGCGTAATGAGCAAAATACCTACCAAATTTTCCATTTTTGTAGCACTCACACCATCACACGTCTTTCATAATCTATTCATTTTCACTTATTTTTCATGAGTTCTTGTTTATTTCTGACAAGGGTCTTACTAATTTCAACATCAGAATGCTAACGCATATTTTGCATATTAGTCCCTATAAAATCGTAGAATTCTTGTGACCTCAATCTGTCCTTCAATATTTTATGGTGTTGTGTTGCTCTAATAGACATCAATAATATTTTTTCTTAATCCATATAAAATACTTGTTTGTTAGCTAATATACCTAGGCCGTATTGCTTGCGTACCGTACATTTAGTTTCTAATCTATTACCAATATACGTCTCGTACTTATTCGTATTTAATTAATCTAGTTAAAAACTAAAAAAAAAGACAAAGAAAAAAGGAAAATCATTAGCTGAGAACATATGGTGTATTAAAAACTACATTCTTTAGTAATATGGGCTGATGAGCAAATAACGTGAAAAAAGTTCAAGTTCTTTCTGAACCGGAAGGCTCCACAACCTTAACAATGAATGATGTTGATGCATCAATTGACCGTTGACTGACGGAACTTCTATTAGCCAATAGTTATGATGTAATAAAAGCTAGCCTGGGCACAGGTTTGCCTTCCCAAGGAGCAAGGAGGACATGGTTTACAAAGATTAGGAGCAATGAACAAAGCACTGATGGCGAAGCACCTTTGAGACGTTATATCTATGAATGATACGTCCTTCTGAGTTAAGTGGGTTTTGAGATACAGGCTTAAAGTGTAGATTGTACATTGAGGAAACTGATGCAGCTGCTGTCTAATTTAATGCCAAAGGCTGAGTACAGAATAGATGATGGAGATACGGTTCTTCCGTGGGAGGATCCGTGGTACTCTGATGGAGTGTTGACTCGTAAATTTCCCCCATATTGCTTCTACTACTGGGGTCCCTCAGAAGGCTAAGGTAGGAACTTTCATCTCAAAAGGTGAGTGGTGTTGGCCTCTACCACATTCCACTGAGGTAGCTGAGATAGTTTTGGGTCTACCAATTATACACGGTGGGTTTGACTCAATACAGTGGAGGAAAACGACTGGCAGGATAATCTCGGCTAGGGCTTCTAATTTATTCCAAGAAGTGATATTGGCAACGCTCTTGCAGGGACCTTTCAAAATTGCAAGGAAGAGCTTCATTCTGTAGCTGGCGCTCCTAGACAAATTAACTACTATGGATGTTTCTTGGCTCCAATTGACAAATACAAATTGTGTTTTATGTTAGGATAGGCTCTTGGAAAAATATGATCACTTGTTAGTGTGCTTTTTCTACAAAGTGCTCGCAATTACTAGTCAACGAGGTTCGGCCAGGTATTTCGTTGCATGTGGCTATAGTTCGAGTATCTAAACAATAGAGGGGGAAGAATGTTATTAATGCATCAAGAAAGCACACCTGGATGTTGTATGATTGTACTCCTTTTTTAATTTTATGCAATTCACATTTTTCCAAAAAAAAATGAATAAGATAGATTCGAGTCGAGATCCTGAATGACGTGTCAAATTCAATTTGATTATCGAAAACTAGTGTTAGCAATGAGATTTACAGTAAAACCTTTAGTCATAGTGATGGACTGACCTGAAACACAAACGTTAAATTTGTTACAGATGGCTTTTAGTTAAAAAAATTTCAATGCTTAAGTGTTTTTTTCCTTAAGAGGATCAATGTGTCATGGATTATATGAAAACACATCTCACGATGTCCATTCTCAAATGATTATAAATGGATGCCATTATGGGTTCATGAGTCTGACTCGACCAGATGAAAAAGATACAAATTCTTATCTTATCGTGCTATTTTGAGTTTCATTGGGGTAAATTTTTCTCTATGGTAGTTTTATTATTTAAACAATTAAACTCCCATCATATACATATTACAATGAGTATAAATCAGTGATGCATGCTCTTTAGTTTTTTTGATTTTAGGATAAATTATATTGATAATTTCTAAAATTAAGTTAAAATATATAAATATCTCATAATTTTGTAAAATTGTAAATATATTTTTTAAAATTATAATTGTAATTACAATTACATCCCTTTTTCAGAGTCAAACCTTACTCATATACTCCTGAAAAATATTACACTAACACCCGTTAGGGGGACGTAGCTGTAATTTTATAAAAAATAAAAAGTAACATATTGTCCATGATTTTTTATTCGATCAAAATATAATTTGAGTTTATCTAAATAACTCATCGCCAAAAAGTAATTTATTATGTCCATTTTACGTCAAGATATCTTTTATATTGAATTATATTTTTGTGTCGTTGTAATGAATTCAAATTCATTTAATGTGGTACCATTTGAAACCCTAACTCAAAATTCACATCCTTTCATCCAAATGCAGATGCAGCCTACTAGAATGGGTTGGCTGCTGACTGAATAGAAGTAATAAGGGAGGCAGTTTAGTTAATTTCTAAAACAGGAGGGAGGTTTATGTAATTATACAAACCAGCAGGGAAAGAAAGTGTAATTATTATCCCATATAAAATGAAACATTAATTTGAAATGAGAATTCAATAATGAACGACACGATACTGAATTGTCAAGCAAGAGCCAAACAAATAACAGGAACAGCTATTCTGGATACAAGATCTGAGGAATTGTGCCATTGATTCATAAAAAAGGGCTCTTGATCACAAACAACACCAAATAATCCAGAGAGACCGGGCAATTCATAAGCACAATGCAAGTACAACGACTCCCGTACCGTTTTTCTACAAAAAAAGCTTCCTGTATTCGGCCGCCTCTTGAGCCATCTCCTCCATGCTTCTGTCCTTCCTCTCTTTGTCAAGATCGAGCTTCTGCTTCAGTTCCTTTTCCTTCGAATCAATCTATGCAATGGATTAGCAGCAGAGAAAATCTAAAGGGGACAAATCTATATGCAATAATGTCTTACAGCTTCGTAAATTTCATCGTTGTTCTCGAAATCACCACTTTTGCGTGGGAGTATGTGGATGTGGACATGTGAAACAGTCTGTCCAGCCTGTGGCCCATCCTAAGGTTTCAAGGGATCTCCAGATATTAGGACTTGGAAGTCAAGATAGAGTTAGCTAACAGTTTCAACAACTAGAGGAGAAAATGTCCATGCATCTGTTGCTTAGGAAGATAAGGATATTCAACCAGATCAACAACTTGTAGGCAAGCAGACAGAGGAAAACGATATCAAATATGAAATAACTAAATGTAACATGAGGATGAGGGGAAAAAACAAGTAATGGTTGCCTTCATATGCTATGCTTTATCTTACTTGGATTGTGAATGTGAGCGAAGATGCATTGTGATAGGACTCTAGCTGGTGACCGATCTTCTGAGCCGTAAGCCACAGATCACTTGTTTCATCAGCAGTAAGATCAATGAAGCGCTTGACATCACGTCGCGGGCAGACAAGCACATGTGTTTCGTGTCAAGTAAACAAAATGAGAATCTAAATGTGCAAGTGTCACGTGGTTGGGAATCTTTCTGCTTATCCTTTTCCATGGGCCAAACAGATGGGAATATGGATGGTGCAGAGATTCAACAGATGAAAAGGCAAGACTTCTTGCCCTCAGATTGTTGCAAAATTATGTAAATTAAAGGGATTAAAATATGTTTACTTTTCCAGCATAAACTTCAGAATTTCTTTATGATGAGGGAGTTGGGACACTTGCAAAACCAAAACCCACCCACGTCGAGAACTTCCTGAGCTGAGATGGGTCAAAAGATGTTTGTACTGTTTGATCTAAAAGCATGTACATAGCTATTGTTAACATGAAGAACATGCTAGTATAAATTTGATCGGTAAAGCTCAACCAACTAAATTTCAATTTACTCTACATTTTTACAAGATCCAACCTGTCAATCCATGTAATATCTACAAGTTACAGTCGATCACTATGTGCTGTTCAAATATGAACTGAGAGAAGGATATGACCTGCAACGAAGAGCAAACACAACCCACAATCAACACAATATCATTGGAGACTAAACGTGAACGAGTTGAAGTACAGAACAAATTTTCAAAAACGTCAAAGAGTGATGTTTCTTTCAGTTTCTGCTGTTTTGCCATTTTCACCCAAGACCCTCTGTAGTTATAATCTCAGCTCAAAAGCACAGATTCACATAGTTGATTCTGGCGATCATGTTGTTCAAGGCTTCTGCCCATGAGATTGGTGATAGACAATATAGGCACTTATTTTTCTTAGTAACCTTAAGTGACGATCAAACATTTTATAATCATGACGTTGTGCAAGCCTATCCAGTAAACTCTGTCAAACTCTTTCCCTGCCAGAAACCATCTTAGTTATGTGAACTAAGGTGGACCTCAGAACAGTAAATATTGCGAAAGATAGTCTACCACTCTAGACAAAGTCTATTCCTGCTTTCAAGTAGAGTATATAAGATGAAAACAAATCAACACATCAACTCAATCATGCTTTCATTAACGCTATACAACATAAGACTGAATGGCAGAAATATAGTCCTACCATTTCCAACTTAGATTGCTAAACCATTCATCTACACCAGTAAACAACTATATTTGGGACAAGAATCAATATCAAGAGTAACGAGTTACATCACTGTTTATGGTACTAAGATTCATAAACAAATAACTGACCAAAATAGCCATCAAAATCAATATATTGGAGCTCTAAATTGATCTCAAAACAAAATGCCCTGATCAGTATTTCAAGAAGAGCATTACCATCATTCTAACACAGAGGCATATGAAACAAGAGATTTAACAAAGCTAAAACCCTGAAAAGCATTTCTTTCAGCAAAAAACTTTACATTATTGTGATCATGAAAAAGAATGGGAACGGGAAACACGTACCGGGAACAACAGGCCGTAGATTGACCAAAGCATACGAAAGCTGAGTAGAGTAGAACACTTCCTTGGCGCTGATTTTGTACGGGCCGAAGGTATAACTCTCAGACTCCATCTGGGCAATCACGTTTTCAATTAAAAACATCAACAAAACCTTACAATTACAGCAGAATTATCCCAGTTCTGAACATAGCTACGACGGAATTAATTATAGTTTGATTCAAAATAACACTTGCCCGATGAAGATCGTGAGAGAAGGAAGATGAGGCCCGGAGTGAAGTGACGCCTGGTGAGAGGTGTGGCGGGGAATGGCGAGGGAGGAGGCGGCGGCGCGTGGAGGGGTGTAAGTAGAGGAAGGGGGTGAGACTGAGAGAACAGCGGGAAGTAAGAGAAGGCAGCAGCGACTTTAACATAGCGAAAAAGCGACTCGGAGAAGGGCGGTGGCGCGTGGTGCTTCCCTTCGTGTTTACTAAGTATTCTTCGTACTCGCGTTGTAGCTAATCATTTTTTTAAATTAATAAAACAAAATAATAATTAATTTTTATACTAATATCAATATTATTTGCAAATTCCTATAGTGAAAATAAATTTTGTACTTTAAACCTATTAATTTATTGAATTAATAATGTGGACTTAATAAATTTAAAAAAAAAAGGTTAACATAAAATAAACATTTCTTTTTGTTTCTAAGAAACACACCAAAAAAAGGTTGAAAGTTAGGTCATAATTATTAGCAAAATTTAATTAATATGAAAGATCCAAATAATTATAAATTAATTTGCCAATAAGGATTAATTTAAATAGTAATAATTATAAACTTTTAGCATCTTATATTTGAAAATTATATATATTTTAAAAAAAGTATTAAACACTTTGTAACGTCTTATAATATTTGTAAGCATGATATAAAATGTTTAAAGAATTTATAATTTACCAAAATACCCTCTAAGTTCCACCAAAATCATGCTGGATAAAAGCTAAAATTTAGAACTTCTATCCCACCGTAGAGTATTTTTTTACATATTATCCATTATAACACTATATAATTATTTAATTTCTCTATTTTTTTGAATTTAGTCACAATTTGTATTTGTATAATGGATCACAAGTACATTATTTTTTAGGGTAAATTACGACAATCTTCTTTGATATTTAGTATAATTATGTATATTTTTTTATTATTTGAAAAATTATTAATACCTCCATAATATTTGATGAAATTATGTAATTTTTTGATAAATGTATGAAATTATCAATTTTGCCCTTATTGTATATTTTAAAAAAATTAAATATTTATAAAAAAATTATCTACTTAGTTTATTAAAAAATAAAATTTTAAAAAATAAATAAAATTATAATTTTTAATCGATAAGGGCATTTTGATCAGTTCACCATAAAAAATGGATGAAAATATAATGGATTAAGTTATTGTTAGACGATTATTAAAATTAGAAAGGTATTGATAATTTTTTAACCAACAGAAAAGTATTCGTAATTATGTCAAACCTTAAGAGAGATCGTTGTAACTTATCTTATTTTTTATAGTAAAAATATAATTATACCGTATGTATACCTACTTATATTTTCTAATATTCAGATATATCGAGAGTGACTTAAGCATAAACAAATAAAAGTATATAAAAGAGAAAAGTAAAATTGCAGTTCAAGTCCTAAACCCCAAAAAGGTTCGGGGTCAAAGATCAAATATAAAATCTTGAGGGGTATAAATTCATACAAAGAATTAAAGGGCCGGTATCGAATTATCCATTGCACCTCCGTTATCTTCCCATTCCCCAACTGAGTGAGCAGAGGAAGAAGGAAACACCCCGAAAATGGCGTCTGTTTCTACATGGAATTTGTCTTCGCTTCGGGCCAGCCTCCCTTCCATTAGCGCCCATCCTTCGGGCCCTTCTGGGTACTTTCGAAACGGGAGCCACCCTTCCGGGCTCAGGCTGTCCAGGCCCAAATCCGGCCCGAGGCCTCTCAACTCTTTTGTGGGTCTCGCTCCTTTGAACCCCCTCATTAACCTCTCTTCAGCTCAAGGTACGACTTTTTGTTTCTTGGTTCCGTTTTGTAGTTTGATGTTATGTATATATTTGCTTACTTGTACAATTGCGGTGTTTGTGAATGTGATGCGAGTTAATGTCTCGAGGAAAATGGAGTATGTGGTGCTTTATGAGATTATGAATGGCGACAAGATATGGCTTTTTCTGCTAAATTTGGTTTTATTGGTGTGAAAAGAATTAGGTTGTTGATGATGACTTGCATTTTGTTATAATTCAAGCGCAAGTTGAGAGTATAAAGTTAGAAACAAACATAACTACTGGTGTATTTGCAATAACTTCAACTAAAGCGAGTAGCTTAAAATAAGTTGAAATGAGTGTTTTGGTTTAACCCCTCATGCTTTTGAGCTCTTATAAGCTTCTCCCGTCAATCTATGGTGCTTAATAGTAGAATTATACATATTAAGGTTTTTCCCAAACACTCCAAGATTGGTTTTTCTTCTACGTTTTTCTTTTGTTCTCAAACACTCCACCACTGCTAAGTTTATAAATTTTGATGGACTAGGTCCGGTAGATTTTCCTGTTTAGTGGTTTTGTGTAAAAATTTCTTCTGCCAAATTTCTTCCTTCACTTTTTCTGAATTCTTGACTACTTATTTTTAATCCAATTGGAGGGGGGAGAATTTATTGCTTCTGCAATGTTGGTTTCATTTCTTTGGCACTCTTTCCTATCAAACTCTTTGTGGTTATTTAGGTTCAGTCATGTAATGATTGGTCCAACGATTCGGTAAATTCTCCATGACTACTTTAAACCAAACTGTTGTTGAACTCCTCCCGAGGAGAAAGAAAAAGGAAACTGAATGCTTATGCATGTTTGCGTCTTCCTATAATTGCTGTGCGATTTTGAGATGCTGGCAAGATTTATATTTGACATTTATCATAATGGTATTCTTATGTTCTTGGTTACGCTAATCCAATTTGTGCTAATAAGTTGTTGTAGCTATCGCTGTCTAACATTTTATTCTCAAAGTAATAGATTTTGAGAAGGCAAAGGACTCAAATATCCTTTCTCTTTTCTCATAGGATCTCATTCTACAGTTGTTACCATTGGTGGAATCGTGCACTTTGGTTTGATATTAGACCTTTTCGTTTGCTGCATTTGTAGTTCCAAATATGACTTAAGCTCGCGACTCAGTTAAGCTAGTCGCGATGTAGGTTCAGTTTCTCCCTCCGGTTCTAGTCTACAAACAGGGCCCCCAAATGTGCGCCTTTTCAGGTTCTCTAACCTGAGGGAATAATTTTACTTGCATTACTAATTGACTGATAAAAGGCTGGTCATCATAGTGGCTTCTTGTAGAAGTTTACTCATAAAAGCTCAGAGTTGTTTCACTTATTTCATTCTCAAAATGGAAAAGCATAGATTCAACAACATAATGATATGTAAGTTCTGAAAGTATTTGCATTATAATATTTTACTATTTCAAGTTTTGAGGTCTGGGTCACTCTCTTTGTTGAAAGTGACTTAGATACTGTGTGTTACTGGTACTTTGAAGTTTGGATTGGAATTATTGGCAACAAATCTGAGTTTTCATGGAACTGCAAAATGACTCCTCTCCGGCCTTTCTTTTGCACTTCTTTCTTGTGGAATTGGAGATGAAGAAGATCCAATTCTTCATTGTGGTGGATTTGAAAGTTGAGGCTTATTTTATGAGCGGTAGACTGCATGTACCTTGACACTGATGTATGAAATCAATAGAAAAAGAAATAACATGGGAGTACGCCTTGCAACTTTACTTAGATTCAATGATGTAATAACAGCTCCATCCTCACTGCTTTTGCACTATTAGCAATAGTTTTGTATCTTATTAGAACCATTTAGAGGGAATTTGCAATAGCTTCTATTTTTGTGATGGGAATAAATTGTAGAAAAAGTTTTAAGTTCAGCGGTAGTGAAAGCTAGAGTATTTGAAAATAAAAGTGAAAAGTGGAAAAAGTTGAATTTGAATGTTTAAGAAAACAATTTAATATTTACAATTTTACCAATAAGCTGTCGAAGTTGGTAGAGAACTTATTATAGTTTTTGGTTTAGATCAACTTAATTTAATTCGTTCAAAAGTAAAAGCTTTAAATAAAAAATACTTTTTCCAAACTTATTTTCAACAATAAGTTGATAAGAGCTTATTTTAGCAGTTGCAAACACCCATTAGCTCAAAATTGCACTGATTTTTCTTGACATTTGAGGCCCCAGTTCCATTCACTATCTTGAATTCTTTTCTTAGCATGGAAATAGAATCTCACGGTTGAATTAGATGTGATTTTGCTTACATTTATACTGCTCCCACATTGCTGCAGGTTCTACGAGTTTTGAGCATAGTTTCATGGGGATCGACAATGGGAGCCGATTTTTTGCCATGAGGCATGGAAGAAAAGTGCCAAAACTTAACAGACCGCCAGACCAGCGGCGGGCTCTGTTACGGGGCCTGACAACTCAGCTTCTCAAGTATGGTCGCATAAAGACCACGAGAGCTCGAGCTAGTGCAATGAGGAAATACGTCGACAAAATGATTACGCTGGCTAAGGATGGCTCTCTGCACAAGAGAAGACAAGCCCTTGGTTTTATCTATGAAAAGCAAATAGTCCATGCATTGTTTGCTGAGGTTCCAGAGAGGTATGGTGACAGAGAAGGAGGCTATACTAGGATAATCAGAACTTTGCCGAGGCGGGGGGATAATGCACCGATGGCTTACATCGAGCTCGTCTGATTTCTGATTGGTTTGTTTGAGTAAACTTGTATGTTCAAGGTTTCAGAATACTGAAAATTTTTGTATCAAAATCTTGTATTTATGTTCATATATGCAGAATTGACAATTTTTCTTTCCTCACATTGCATTTGAATCTATCAGCCGCAATTTTTGCATTTTTTGGAGATGAAATGGTCTATATGAATTGGACAGCTTTTGTAATTATGTAATTGCCGTTTTTATAAACAATGAAGATCATATAATGTTAATATATGTATTATTCTAATATTAACACAAACATAATGTTGTGGGTCCATACTAATTTTAATAAAATCAATAACTAGAGAAAAGTGATGCCATATTATATAAGAAAATTAAAAAATCATTCCCTTATCAATATGGGATTGAAACGTAATCTCCACCTACCTGATGCATGTTGTTGCGCCATGTGCAGCCCCTAGGTTTGCTCTACAACAAGGCCCTCGTTGAGTATGAAAACTTCTGATTAGTTGTATTTCAAATATTTATGAATCTTACCCAATAATTCAAGAACCATTCTCTTATCAATTTGGGATGTAAGTGTGACCTTCCACCAAGTTAATGCATGCCCTCACGTAACGTGAGCCCCTTGGGCATATGACCTTGTGAGCCATGAAGTCTAAAATAGTTTTAACTCGAGCACTTAAGCATGAATCTTACTCAAAAATAAAAGAACTATTCTCGAAGCAATGTGGATGGAAGCATGATCCTCCTCTTCATTGTTACATGCCCTCGTGTTACATATGTCTCGTCAGGTCGACTCTAAGATATATACTTTCATATGGTTTTATTTCAAGCACTCGCATATGACTTTTATTTTTTCAGCGTCCATAAAACGTTTGTTTTAATACTATTTTGTGGTAAGTATTATATTTTTTTTTAAAGCAATAATTTATTAAAAAGAACAACAATCATATATATCTAAAGAGGTTCAAAAATTATTCCTTAATGGATTTGCTATAAGTTGGCGCATAAAACTGTGGGCGGGGCTCTTAGTGGGGCAAGCGAATAGGGTCAAGAACACAATTTGCACAAGTAGAGGGATTCATTTGGGCAAAACAAGTGCAGGGATAAGGGGAGTGGGAAAAGAAGGCGGATAAGGTTGCTGTTTGTTTCTTGTATTTTTCCCATTTGAATTTTGGCCTTCTATCATCTTCTTCTCTTTCACCATTCCCACTGATTTAAGAAGAAAAATCGAAGAAAGCAAAGAGCAACTGATTCTTGGAAGCCATGTTAGCTTCTACTACTCTAAATCTTGGCTCTTTGGGTAGCCAGCTGCTGAATTCCCCCACCCACAAACCCCACAACCCGTTCCTACTTCCAGCTACAAAACCTTTCTTGAAATCTTCAAATCCCATTGGCAGCAGCTGCTGGAAACTGACCACCTCTGTAAGAACAGCAGTGGCCGCGGTTGATTCCTCTGATCCCACTGAAAAGGTCTGATAATTACATTTTTTGTAAAATTTTCCTATGTCCCATTTTGTTATCTTTATCAAGATTGGTGCTTTGGGAGTATTCTGATTGAGTTTGATGGTTTTTGGTTATTCTTGATTTTGGGTTTTGAGAGGACAGGAGGTAGACGAAGCTGGGAGCAAGGAGTATCATTTTGTAGTTGCCAATGCTAAGTTTATGTTGGACGAGGAGGAGCATTTCAAGGAGCTGTTGTCTGAGCGCCTGAGGAATTATGCGGAGCGCAACAAGGAGCAGGATTTCTGGCTTGTAATTGAGCCCAAGTTCTTGGACAAGTTTCCCAACATTACCAAGAGACTCAAGAGGCCTGCTGTTGCTCTTGTTTCGACTAACGGACCTTGGATCAAGTAAGAGCAACCCGATGAATTGTAACGATTGATACACCTTTTCCTGAAGTTTTCAGCCTAAAAGACTATGATCATGTGAAATGCATCTAGTTGCTTTGTGCTTCATGGACTTGTTGATATCTATCATATCATGGTTCTTTATGGAATTGCTACGATCAGGACCACTTTACTGAAGTTTTTCGACTAAAAGACTATGATTATGTGAAATGCATCTAACTACTTTATGCTTCATGGACGTGTTGCTGCATCTCATATTGCAGTTCTTTTACTGCTTTTTTAACTCATAATTGTCGTTCCTTCACCATAATTGGCTATATATGCTACGTATGATCAGTCTTTGTCCTAGTGATGATCATAGTATTTCAGAACCAAGAACTTCATCCACAAACTTCAATATGCTTTTCTAAGTGTATGGAAAACTTGACCTGCATCAATTCTTCTGAAAACCACTCGTGTGTATGCATGCAGGTATATGAAGTTAAGACTAGATCGAGTTCTGCAAGAGAGCTTTGAAGCTGAAAGTCTAGAAGAAGCTTTGGCTTCCAATCCGGTTAATCTCGAGTTTGAAAAGCCGGAGAAGTGGACCGCTCCTTATCCCAAGTATGAATATGGGTGGTGGGAGCCTTTCCTTCCCTCTAAGACATCAAAGGTATGAAGAAGGATGCCTTCCACAATTTTTGTAAGTGTACCTTGTTGTAGCTTATGATTTCTTAGTTTAAGAGATGGTTTTTAGATTCATTTATAGGGATGCGGAGGAGATATGTTTTGTATCACCACTTGTAGTTCTAACTACTGCTGTGCAATTAATGTTATCCTGGTCGAGTATATTAAACGAAATACTAGTACTCAGGCTTTATGTCGATGTGAAATACACGATAATATATAGCTATTTTGCAGCCAATGCTTCAACAATTTTCCAAACATTCTTCATAGTTGATTGTGTATAGGAATATA
This sequence comes from Sesamum indicum, assembly GCF_026168435.1. NCBI lineage: Eukaryota > Viridiplantae > Streptophyta > Magnoliopsida > Lamiales > Pedaliaceae > Sesamum > Sesamum indicum. Next base: position 3,722,689 of record NC_142665.1, on the reverse strand, counting down.
AGTTTTCACTGGACACTGGTGGTAATTAGAAGTAGCATGTCTGAGAGTAACATGAAACTTGAAATCCAACCAAGATTCTAGATAGCCATAGCTATGTGATCACAAGTGCAGCAGATCTGAGAATTGGTCGATTTCCTTGCATCTCATGTTTGTATGTTGGCCCCAACTTTTGATGACGCAACCTCTATTTCTGCGAAAATAAGTTTGCAGAAATGCATGATAGTTGTATCAGATTCACGTCCATTGTGCGTTTTCGTTCTTTCTGATGGATCAGAAAATTTTTTTCTGACATAGACAATAACGAAGTGTGCGAGATACTCTACTAGTGTATACCTGAACAAACAACATGAAACTAGCTATGAACTGACTCAGGTAATCAGTCATTGCCACCCAATTAAAACAGAAGGCAAATGAACTTATAATTCTTGGTTTTAACTCTGCCAAGAACCTTAAGAATGTGAAGACAGATTCCTTGTACTAAAGCATAATAGATGTCGGATCTTTATCACTGCTGCTTGCTGTCGGTAACGAAAGGTAGTTCTGGTAGTCTTTGAATAACCTTTTCTGGATTTGCCTTGAGAGCATAAGAATCCACTTGATCTTCATGACTCCCGGACAATACGCCCTTGAAGTTTTGGCACATTAGAAAAAACTGTTGGATTCGTTTTTTGAGTGTTTTGTTGTGTTTTATGGAGATAGAGAGAGAAAAATAAAGACAAATAAGTGTGTGTTACAGATAGTATGTTTGGATTTGTTTTTGGAGATAATTTAAAATCAGTATTGTATGTTTAATGTTGTGTTTTGGAAGACAAAAATTACTATTCATTGTTAAATCATTGCCAAATCATATCTTTTTTTATTTATATTTATGTATATATATGTGTATATATATGTATGCATTTATGCTAAAACAGCTAAAAACACCTAAAGGTGTTTTTGAATGATACAAACATTGAGTATGTTTTGACTTGTTCCAAAAATAACATGAAAATGAAAACAAACATAGCGCTTAAATTTTGGAAAATTACACCAACACCCCCATCCTGTCATGTCTTATATTACAAATTTTCCTGGCCATCCAATCTTCAGGGGAGAGAATAAGGTTTAATGCAATTTATTCTTCTATGATATTATAAATGAGCAAATTATGTCCGTATGAAAAAAAATAACAATTTATCCCCCGTGTTTTTTAAAATGAAATAATTTACCTTCTCAAATAGGGGGTTAAATTGCTTCATTTTAAAAAATACAAGGGGGTACGTTGCTTCATTTTAAAAAATACAAGAGGGTACGTTGCTAATTTTTAAAAAAACAAGGGGATAAATTGCTAATTTTTTTCTTCATATGTGATAATTTGCATATTTGTAATATGATAAGGGGTAAATTGCATATTTTCCGGATAGAATATGTAACCCAAAACTTTAAGAGATGTTGAGGTTATCCCTTCACTTTAAGCAGCATGCTAGATGATCAACTCACAAGTACTGAGCAAAGTATACAGTGAATTGCTCGTCGTCTAGATTCCATTGCTTTAACGCTCAATTGTAGATTCATGTCATGCTTGGTTACTGTAGTTCTTCAAGAGAGACGAGGTAGACAAGAAGAACACTTATTGAATATATACAGTGGTCAAGAAGTCGAACCAGCTGCCATGCCACCAACACAGACGAAACCACCTGTAAATTTCACATGCTATCCTTCCCGTTGCCTTGTTGCATCCGGTCCTTGGCAAAAAGAGCGACGCTCATACACAAATCATCCGGCAATTCAATCTCTGGAGGTTTTTAAGATGATCTATGAAAGTTTGTCCAAGTCTGGCATGAACCTGTTTTGTTTATATTTCTTTCCATCTCCATCATGTCTTCATGTCTAGTCATCTTACTGCCTCTTTGTCGCCGCTAATCTTTACTGTCCAAAGGACATTGTAATCCAAAAGAACATCAAATTACCATAAAAAAATTATGATGGGCATTTTCAAAATATTACATATAAATTTACTGAAACTATATCGAATGAAGTTTACACGTAGTACAAAAACAGACTTTAAGTGGGATAATTATAATTTGGCATAAATTTTTTTTTCCTCCTATAACGTCAACGTTTGGTTTGAATTCATTTTGATTCGTTATCTTTAGTAATATTAGATTTAATTTTTTATTTTTAGTAATATTAGGATGTATACATATTGATCGAGTGTGCGTTGATTGTTAATTAAAAATAAAAATTATTACATTGTACTCTTCTGAGATTTGATGTAATTATACGTAGATTTTATGTGGTTTAAAAAAATTAATATGCTAATACATGGAAGAGGGATATTTTCACCTTTATAAGAATAATTTGATAATAAAATATTTATTTGACATCTAATAAGTCAATCGATGATGAACATTAATTCTTATTCAATTTTTTTTTTTGACTAATATCAACAAATTCGATAATTTTTTTTATTAATGGAGGGGTCTATTTATTAGAAAAAAATTAAGGTTAGGAGTACTAAAGATTTTTTAAATTATAAAGGATCTTTGTATAATTATATCAAATATCAAGAAATGTTGTACAATTATTCCTTAAAAATAATATTCTTGAAGTATTTTGAAATGGGCCAATATGAATATTGGAGGCCCAAATAAACGGAATATGTTGCGTAATGTAAGCCCAATTTGATGGCCTTTAATGTTGATCAGAGAATATTTTCCTTTCTTCAGTGCGTTTTGGTTCCGGTTGAGGTTGAGAGTATGGTGAAAGGGCGAGAGCATTAAAAACCGGCGATGGAAGCGGTGGCGGAAGGGCTGTGGGCGCTGGCGGAGCACCACGAGCAGAGAAGGGAGATAGGGAAGGCGGTGAAATGCCTTGAGGCGATTTGCCAGAGCCCAGTCTCGTTTCTCCCCATTGTTGAAATCAAAACCCGCCTCCGAGTCGCCGCTCTTCTTCTGAAGCACTCGCACAATGTCAATCACGCAAAAGCTCACCTGGAGCGTTCCGTATGTCTCGTTTCCTTTGTACTGTTTCCACGGGTTTTCCGTTGAATTTGACGAAGTCTTTGTCGTCTTAGCTTCCGTTTGACTCTATTTGTAGCTTGATTGGAGCAAATATATAGTGGAAAATACTGGATTTCGTGCTCTTGTTTGCGAGTGTTTCCATAGCTTGGGTATGGTTGGGATGTATGGCAATGCGTCGTCTTGTCAGATTTTACCCTTGTCGAATTCTTGGATGTATTTGAGTTTTTCATATAAATATAATTGTAGCATGAGATGGAAAAAAAGGTAACAATATAATGTAAGACTTATATGTCGAGAGGGCATGGACTTGTATGCATCCGGAATTGAGATTTCTTCCTATATGCTTGAGGTGATGTTTCATAAAGATACTGAAGTCAATGAACTGTTTTTATAGTCCTTAACCATCCAGACTCATAGTAAACTGATATATCTTCAATGTGATTAAGTTGAGAATCTGCATTGTTAGGCTGTGACTTTATTGCAAGGGTTATTTAGTAGATGAGTCATCCTTATATATCATCAATTTAGCTTTCTGGAACAAATTTTACCTCATCTTCTAATAGGTCTTGGCTTGGTGCAGCAACTTCTCTTGAAGTCTATTCCTTCTTGCTTTGAGCTGAAGTGCAGAGCTTATAGCCTGTTGAGCCAGTGCTACCATCTTGTGGGAGCAATTCCTTCACAAAAACAGATATTAAACAAGGGTGTAGAACTCACTGCACTTTCTGGAGATGGGTATGCATATCTAGAGTACATGAAGTTTAAGGCTTTCTACTTTGCATTACTGTGTTGTGATCTTAACTGTAAGGTGCCGGACTTGGATTCCACATGGGTATTATAGGGTATTGATGTGGGGTGTTTATGGCATTTAGGTCTCCCACTTCAGTAGCTAGCTTTTGAGTTAGGGTTTTCCCAAGGCCATATCAATTTGTATTAGAGCCATACACCGTCAGTCTAGTTCCAATCGTTCAACGTGGGTGGTGAAGCTGGTATTGCAGCATTCTCCCGATGCTAGGTTAGACTAGCGCAAAGCCAGTCCAAGTGGATGGTAATGTTGGTATAGCAATGTTAGCCTGGGGCAAGGACCTAGGGTAGAGCTAGCAGCATGGGCACCGAGGCTGCATACCGTGGTGAATTGTTATGATTCTAATTTGTAAGGTATAGGACTTGGAGCCATATTGGTATTATGTTGTACTGATGTGGTGTCTATATGGCCTTGGGCTCTGCCACTACAATAGCTAGCTTTTGAGGTAGGGTTCTCCCAAATTCATATCATGCTGCTTGGAGTGGGTGAATGAATTCATAGTTTTTCCTTATAATTGAAACAAAATGTGCAGAGCTGAGAGAGATCCTCATGGTCCTCCTACTAGCAGTATTAAATTAGTGATTTTGTAAAGGACATATCTCCGCTTCCTCTAGAGTCTTATCATTGATATGTCCACCAAAAAGGTACTCATATATATTTCATACAAAAACAGACCTACTCGTCTATGCTGACCTTGGAAGATGCATTCTTTCTTTTCTTTCTTTTGGTTGTTGTGTGTGTGTGTGAGAGAAATGGAACTTTTGGCATCTCTATTTATCTATCCCTCAAATTATTGCCAAGCACATTCATCTGCCCTTGGTACTTTTTCTTTTCTGAGGTGTTTGGTTAGAAGCCCCAACCCATGTTGACAGTAGTTTTGTAATAAGCACTTATCTTTGTGAATAGCAAATCAACTATTCAAAGCCTTCTTAGTTATCTAAATATGGACAAAGAGGTATCTCTGTACCAAAGAATAATATCTTTAAGGTTCAAAGTATCCTTTTTATTGCTTCTTTAAGCTCCTCAAGAGGAAATGTGGTTGTGTAAGGTACGATCTTAGAATTGTTCCCTTTCTTAGATGTCTTAGCTTTGAACTTATTTCTGGAATCTTCCGATTTTTCCCTATTTTGCTTTAACTGGAGTTCTGTTTCTTATCTTCAGAATAGTTTACTTACTACTACGAAGTAAGCATGTATGCTGATGAGGTGAAGAACAAATTGCTAGTAAATACAAGAGAATTCAATATGAGTTGTTTGTTATTGCTTAAGGTTCTAGTTAGAAGGTATGCATGTTCTTGTATAACTTGTGCTTTGGGAACTTTGTGTTCACAAGTAGAAGGTTATGGCTTGAAGGTTTGCAGGAGGGTTATGGTCTTGCAACTTCAATTCTCAGCTTGCAAATGCCCTGATAATTGAGGGAGACTACAATGGGTCAATTTTGTCATTGCAACAAGGATTTAGTTGTGCTGTGGAGATGTGTTACCCGGAACTGCAGGTTTGTTCTGACTGTTCTGAATCTTTTTAACCATCAATTTTATAGTATGCTGGCATGGCCGCATGGGTCTTTTATATGGTGCATTTGGCGAGACGTGGAGGAATTTTTTGTGCAAGTTTATAGAAACTCCTTGGATTGGATTTAATCTATCTTTGGTTTTTGATTCCTAGTTCAGTAGCACCATATATCATATATCTCGAAGTGCATACTACTCTTTTCTATATTATGTTCAAGTAACAGTGATGACACTCATTTTCTTGTTTGTTTAGTACTGCTCATATATTGGTAAGTGTTGAGGTGCTCTCTGTTTGCTATGTGCTAAATGTCAGGCTGCCTGAAAGATATTATACATTCTTGTAGGCATCTAATTCTGTTTTATTCTATTGTGAACCAGATGTTTTTTGCTACTTCAATATTGCACGTCCGTGTGATGCAGTGGGACAGCACAAGTCTGGTAGAGGAATCTGTCAACAGATGCAATTTCATATGGGAATCTATTGAGCCTGATAAAGTAAGATAAGTCCTCTTTTAATTCTAGTATTTTGTTTCCTTATTTCTACCTTTAGTTGTTTCTAAGTCCAAACAGGTTCGGCTCAAAACCGCTAGTCTGCATCAAAGTGAATACCCTTATATGATATGCTTATAAGAGACACCTACAAATCTGATTTGTACAACAACTTTATCATATATGATTTTGGCCATGGTTATATTTCTCTCATGTGGAATTAAGAGCACCTCCAAGTAAAGCAATTGATGCACATCTATAGTTTGGCTCCATATAGTGATACTGTTTTGCGTAATTGCAGTGCCAATATGGTTTGCAATGAAAGTACTGGGATCTTAAAGAAATTATTCTTTGACTTTTGTTGAAAGCATCACTTTCTGAAGTAAAATTTCTATTCATTTATCTGTACTACACCCAATACTTCTAGCCCTGGGCCAGAGACAAACTGGCTAAGAGTCCACTTTGTAATTATCCAGTATCTGCTTTGTCTTGCTCGGGGATGGTGGTGTGGGATCCTTGCCGCTATCCTCTGTTACCTATACTTGACACACCTATAACTGGCCAATTTTTGCTACTTGTAGGAGTATCACTGATATTGGTTTGTATGCAAAGATTTACGTATTGGTATCATCAAAAATATAGTTCACACAATGTTTAACCAACACAAATGTATGTGGATGCAATGCAGTATGAGTGCCGCTCTGAGAGTAGCACAGTGATGGTGGAAACTCATAGAGAAGGAAGAATATAATCAAACAACAATTATGCAGATAACAAATGCAGCAGATTAATGAAAAGAAAGCACGGAGGTTGATTCAAAGAGTATGTTTGCTGGATGATTTGTTGGGCTTTAGTTCCTAAGTGAAATCTGCAATAGAGCAATTGAAAATATTGATATTGTTGGCCAAAAACTTAACTCTAGCGTGATATTGTAACAAACAAAAACCTACACTGCCTTAATAAGGAAGACATACCTAAATACCATTAGATAAGGGTTACACAATCACCTCATCTAAAAGCTTAAACTGTTGGAGAGGAGAATCATTTAATAGTTAATATTTTAACACACCCCCTCATGTGCAAACCCTGCATGTGAAACATTTCTTTTATAAATGGGTGGCTATAAGATTTAAACGGCCACCTCGTTTAAAAGCTTAAGTTGTTAGATCTCTTAGATTTGTTAGAGAGAACAATTTAAATTTAATATCTTAACATTAAATACTGACACGAATTACAGAAAAACTTGAATGAAATACCCATGACATCTGGAAGAGGAAAACACCGCGAGGAAAGAATTATTTACTGAAAAAAATACTAAACAATAATTATGTTCCTGCATCACACAGATACCTTGATAATGATATATGACCGGATATGCATGGATTCTTCAACGAGGACTGTAACTCACTATTTATGGAGGAATTTGCTCTGTGTCCAATGATAGAAGTTTATGAAGTCCATTTATATGTACATCAGAGGATGATGACTTAATACATATGCTTATACATAATTACTAGCATGGCCCTACTCCCTTACCTACATATATTTCAATAGTATTTCAATGGTGTTTTAGTACTAAAATATCATGACAAATAACTCTTTCCACTTCAAGTTCATTGTTTTTCCATATATTGTGAATAATCATGTTCAGTTTCTTGCAAGCCTGTTCATATCCGGTTTTCTGTAGGATTAATCTTGCATTCTTCTACACAGCAATAGGGGTGTTTCTAAATTACTCCAGGGATTTAAAGTTTCTATTATGAGTCGTATATATATTGTCACTTTGTAGGATGTGGCTATATACAAAGAAATACTATATTGGTACTTGTAATAATGCACTCACTTTAGTCCTTGATCTCCTCCTCTGACATGATCATTATTAAAGCTCCCTTTTCTAAACAGGTTAATTTATTCTGGAACTATTATCTGAACTCTCTCTCCCCCCTATAATTATTGTCATGTTGACCCTTATGTAAGCAGGTGAATTTCTTTCCAAACTATTTGAACTAACACTATCCCAAACTTTGTGTCAATTGAAAGGAAGCATCTAAAAGTAGAAAGCACCATACAGTTACTGAGTTACCTAATACTTAAGTGCGACTGTATAAAGTTGACTGGCAAGCTGTGCTGTCTTTAAATTCATGCTTGCTGATTTCTTCTAATTCAGACGACTTCACTGTTGGTTTTGCATAAGCAGCTTCTTTTGCTGATCTTTTTCAAATGAAAGGAGTCCGTAATTGTTTGTTGCTTGACGCGCTTTGTGTTTACTTACTAGCTAGATGAAATGCTTGGGTCTGCAGTTGCTTGAATGGATTCCATAGAGACCTCGGATTAAATATTGTTTATGCTCAGATGACAATTAATAGTCTAATTAGATGACTACTGCATGTGTACCTGATGCTTAACTGTAGAAATATCATAATGCTGTTTGCTTATGTCTGCAACTTGCAAGTATACTTGAGAATGTTAATTATGCATGTACAAATATTTACTTTTCCTTTCATTGAACCTTACCTATAATGCCAGCTGAAATCAAAATTTCCTCTGTTTTTTGGTTCCTCTCCTTGTATTCAAAAGAGACAACATTGCCTCGGGTTACTGTTTTATCACGAGCTGCTGCAATTATTCTACCTACTCCGGATATGTGACTACAAGACTGCTGCTCAACGTATTGATAAATTGGATGCTGCTATGAAGTCTGACATGGAGAGGATGCAACAAATACGAGAACTCACGAATGAACTTGATGTGTTAAATCGTAGTCTCTCACGCTCTGACTTGAACTACAAAGACAGAACTGCTCTTGCTGAAAAACAAACTAAGCTGGAGGAAAGACTTAGTAATTACACAGGAACAAATTTAACTGGAAAAGCAAGCTTGGAGCCTGCATATTTTGGAAATGTGAAGCGAGCATGGCCTGATAAGCTTGAGTTGGCTCCACCTCCTATTGATGGGGAATGGCTGCCTAAAAGTGCGGTCTATGCATTGGTAGATCTTATGGTGGTTGTTTTTAGCAGGCCAAAAGGGCTTTTTAAGGAGTGCCAGAAGAGGATTCAATCTGGGTTACAAACCATTCAAGGTCAGTTTGGAACAGTGTAAGAAATTTATATTGTCAATCCACAGTCTGCTGGGTTCTTGATGAATTACAATCATTATTCACGATAGGATGATTCTCTATGTCATCTATCATCCAGGACTAACTAGTAAAAAGTTAACCTTAACAATATCTTGGGTTGTCTTTTACACTAATAGTTCCCCTATTATTGCCTATGGGTGTTCTTGAAGGCAAATCAGGTGAAATAAATAATGCAAATGAGATTTGAATTGGATATTTGCTGGCGGTGATTGTATAAGTGGCACTTATTATTTCTTTCTTAGTCAAGACCATAATGCATGATAACCCAATTATTTGAATGTATTCTTGTTTGTTGTTATCTGCAGGATCCTGGATCTGGCTTTCTGTTGCCTATTTTTTTGCCTAACATCAGGGTAGACCTATAAAAGGAATTAAATCCAGGAACGCCCTGAATTATTTCTAGGAAAAAGTATGCCGTAATTCTCAAAGAGCTGATTATCCATTGACTGAGGATAAGTGCCAAAACTAATATATAGTGCGACTTCACCTCAAAGTTTATTACCTGTTCCTAGATTTAGAATAGAATCTCGGCGTAATAAATGTGAAAATTAATTGGTTGATTGTGTTGAAAACAAGTCATTGAGATAGTTGATAATATGAGCAGGAGAAGGTTTTTACTTGAAAAATATCTAAATGAGGTTTGGGTGCTCAGCTTGAAATGTTAATAGTTGTTTTACATGCAGAGGAGCTGTTGCAATTGGGGATTACTGACAGGGTCAAAGGTGAGAGTTCTATATATGTCATGTCTAAACTGTACGGGTAAACTATCAAAGTCCTCCAAATAAAGGACCCTTATGAACATCTCCGATTTTATAGTGACTACTGGTTAGGTTCTTCTAGTTCTGTTATTAATTGTCAGCAAAGGGTTATTAACATGTGTTCTCTGCAACGTACTGGATGCCAGAAGTGGAGTTGCAACACTCTGCAATTTGGATGGCTGGTGTATATTTAATGCTTCTAATGCAGTTCCTGGAAAACAAAGTAGCTATTGATCTTACACGAACTGAATTCGTAGAAGCACAAGAGGTTTGTTACCTTCACCTGGCCAGATTTGATTTAAGTAATCTTCAATTTGAGGTCCTGTTGATTGAAACTCAATTTTACTAGAGTGGTTTAAAGGAATATATTGCTCAAATTTGTCTCAAATTTCTGATCTTTGTTCTCTTTTTGTTTGGCCCACTTACTCTTGGTGGAATAATATACTGCTGAGTCAGTTAATGTTAAATTTGCGCTATGAGATGTTAGTGTTTATAGTCAGAGGAAACCTGAAAATCTTTTTGATGGGATTAACGCCTTGTGGACACCTCAAAAATGCACTCCCATAGCAAAATATAAAGAAATATAACATTAACACGAGGATGTTCCAACAAATTTGCCATGGGGTAGTAGATGTTATGAAACATGCATCTTATGAGATTAATTGTCTTCACAATGGCTTTGAAATGAAGTGACATTGTCTATTAAATGCTTGAGATCCCACATATAATACGTATAAGCTTTTATGGTGTTCTAAAAGACAAAATCTATCGTGGTTGTTAGAAGTAAAATTCTCTGAAGTGCTTCTTTGTTGGCTACTACTGTAAGATCCTGATACTTGAGTATTTTATTATTTTCTTGATCTGCATATGACATATAAATATATGATGTCACAAAGAGATGAATGCAACTATTGTCTGTCCAGGCTTTGGTGCAGATGAGAAATTGGTTTGTTCGCTTTCCAACCATCCTACAGGCTTGTGAGAGCACAATTGAGATGCTAAGGGGCCAATATGCACATTCTGTGGGCTGCTATAGTGAAGCGGCTTTCCATTTTCTTGAAGCATCAAAGGTAATATCGTGATCTTGTCATGTCGTCGCGTACACCTGGCACTGTTCCATAAAGATATTTTCAATCTAAGTGTTCTTTCCTTTCTTTGTTATTGGCATTTTTATCATCAGTGTTGTATGTTACCTAGTACTTATCAATCTCCATAAGGAATTGGGTAGGAAACCATATAGGATATTTTTTTCTTCCCCCATTCATCTAGAAATCCACTCCCCATGCTATGTTCCGAATTTTGGTTTAACCATGGTTGCATATGTAGTTGACTCAAAGTAAATCGACGCAAGCCATGAGCCAAATTTATGCAGCAGTCTCTTTTATCTGCATCGGTGATGCTGAATCTTCAGCCAAGGTGATACCCTTTTAAGTTTTAAATCAGTGTTTGTAAATGGCATTGTTAAGATTTACTTACAAGGCCTAGATGTTACACAGGCTGTTGATTTGATAGGACCTGTTTTAGGAGTGATAGACTCCTTTGTTGGGGTTCGAGAAAAGACCTGTGCTTTGTATACTTATGGATTTCTACTTATGAGGCAACAGAATTTACAAGAAGCCAGGTAAAGATTGACAAAACCACTGTTATTTCATTTTGTTAAATCCTTCCATTATCAATACATGTTTGCTAGTGCATTATTATGGTGTCTTTTCTCTGGTCAAGACATACACCTGACCCATTTCAGCTGTGACTAGAATTCTCTGAGGTTTTCAAGGCACTGTGTTGTCCTTGTTCAACATGGGCTTATTCATTGTGTCAGTTAGCTAGTGCAAAACTATGTGGACAACATGTGGAGCCTCACCTGACTTTTTAAAAAATGTTGACACAGCTTCTACCAGTGCATATGCATTAATTTGCATGTCCAGTTCATCTTTGTCTCTCGAGTCTTAGGGTCAGTGGGACGTGGGGGTTAAAAATTTTGTAAGCGACTGGATCTGTTGCCTCAGAGAATTCGTCATTAGAAGTTACTTCAATGTGCTTTGTTGGTCGGACCAGCCATAATATGGTGGCAGATAACATGCTTTAGAAAGGGATGATAAACACATATGATATTCTCACTTTTCACCCTTTTCTCCATGGATGTTCTATTCATTAGCTTAGGAGTGAATATTGATTGTTATCATACTTTGGTGGTGACCATTTCTGTTATGAATCGAAGTGGTCCACCTTGAGAAATTATTTCTTGTCTTGTCAGAGGAAAAATAATGGTTTGGTTTCTTGAGGACCTGTTTTGTTTGTCATAATGTGATCAGGCTTGACTATCTAACTGCCAGAAAATTTAATTACTCCAGGAATCTGTTAGTGTTACCATATTTACATTTGGATGGAATGAGGGAGGTTTGCTACATTTGAATTAGACACAAAATTTAGTTCTAGCAATTATCGTTGATCGACTGACCCGTTTCCTGCCAACCAAAAGGGGTACTTAGTTATGCACTGACCTTCGAATGGTGATTTATGAAACTCTCAACATTTTCACTGAGAAGTTACTTTATGCCCTCCGTTCTTGTGCTTTCTGAATTTATGCTGCTCGAACACAGGAAATATTTTTGTTTCTCTGTTTGGACTTTGATGGTGAATTTTGAGGCATGCATACCAAATGTTTGGAATGTGCTCTATCAGAGAATGTATCAAACTTTGCTTGGGACTTCACAACAGGAGGCCAGCAAATGATCAATATCTCTGTAATGTGCATTGACTTCTGTAGAGTGACAGAAAAAAAGGAAGTGAATTAAGGAAATACTTTTTGTTCTGTAACAGCAAGTAATTGAGTATTAATCACAAACAGATTGAATAATTGATTAAAGACTATTTGAAATGGCTCTTCTGCTTAGAAATGAAGTTCTCCAAATCTTCCTGGAAATCCATGCTCACTGCTCCTATTGGAGCATCTGTACCTTTACGCATCAGGAAGCTGCTGAGTGTATTTCTGCATGGGCTTGGGCATGGATGATGGTTTGGCATTATCAGTGCTAGGTCTGTGTCAGTTTGAGATCCTAAAGGTGCTACAGTAATGACTAAGGCCTTTTTACATGAAATTGGATCAAAAATACATAGGTGCTCGATGTAGTGGTGTATTCAATTTGTTTAGTCAAAGTTGTCTGAATGAAGCTGCCCCTAGCAGATCTTTTAACCTGTTCCAAAGCAATATTTGTCATTCTTTTCATCTTTATGACATTTTAAGGAAGAGCTCCAATCCAAATCACAATTTGAATATGCATTTTCTCCAATCTCTCCTCCTGTATCTTACATATGCCATAAACTTGATGCAGAGTCCGGCTAGCTTCTGGCTTGCAGACTACACATACTTACTTGGGAAACCTACAACTTGTTTCCCAGTATTTGACTGTGCTAGGAAATTTGGCACTTGCTCTACATGACACTGGACAAGCCAGAGAAATCTTAAGATCTGCCCTGACATTGTCAAAAAAGCTTTATGATATTCCAACGCAGAACTGGGTTCTCTCAAATTTGACAGGTACGTACTGTCAGTGTTTTTGGTTTATCATAATGGATTACTTTATGTGTTCTCTAATTATCATTTATGCTGTAACTGAAATTTGAATATATCTTTTTTTGTTGTCAGTATTTCTTAAAAACGTAATACCACCATTCAAGTGGTCTGTATGTGATGCCTTGACATTTAAATAATTGGTTCTTGTACATATGGGTATGGCTTCGAAGGATACTAACTATTCTTAAACTTACAACCGACCTTGTCCAGAGTCAGAGTCGAATGACTGCAAACTGCTGGTTATAGAGTCAATCTAAGTTTACCAAATTTAAAATAGTGGTTTTTTCTCTCATTCGATGTAGAACCATGTGGAAAAGCATTTGGTGAGCGTGTGTCTAAAGGGTTTGTGTAGTTGAAAGTTGCTTTTGTTTTCTCTTAATCGTTTGTCCCCATCAGTGGTTAGGTGATTTGTCTTTTGCTATCTGCAGCTCTGTACCAGCAATCAGGGGAGAAAGGGAGTGAAATGGAGAATCTCGAGTATCAAAGGAGAAAAATTGAGGATTTGCAGCAAAGACTTGCCACTGCACGTTCATCAGTTCATCATAATGAACTGGTAAGGACACTCGTGGTACTCATGATTACCTCTCAAAGCTACCTGCAATATTTGTCGCAATCTTAGTCAACTGCTTATTTATCTACTCATAAAAATGAGCAGATTGAGAAAGTAAAACTCCAAGTCCAACAATTGAATGAGCATGACATGAAGCGAGCGATTGCAGGCCCTTCCAAGAGCATCGATCTTGACATACCTGAATCTGTTGGGTTGTTAACTCCTCAACCAATGCCTTCATCAGCGAGGCTTATGGATCAGGACATTGGGAGGCTTAGGAAGAGGAAAGTATAGTGTCCATCCTGCCTGTAAGTTAAAACTTGTATTAACATATTCAAACCGCGGAAGGACAGACATGCTCTTTCGTTGATAGGTATGATTATCCACTCTAATGTGAAATGCATCATTCGAGTCTAGTAGCGGTATATATAATACACATATATAGGTAAATCATGTCATCTTAAGAATTCTAATAGGCACTAGAACCGATCGCTCTTGTAAAGCTCTTCTTTGTTTTCGTGGGTAGATTATTAACTTGTAATTTTTTTTCTTGTTCATCGTATTGTATTTTCAAATTTCAGTGGTTAGAAAATTCACTTTCTATGCCCAGAAAAATTTAGTAGTAGTTGGACTTTCTTCCCCACTTTATAGGTAACTTTGTATTTTTGTGTGACTGTTCAGACCAATTTTAGTTTAGTTTTGGTTTTGAACTATATCCTGAGTTTTTAAAAATTACAGGGTAAATTACAATTTGCCATTTGAACTATGTCCGTTTTTACACTTTACCTTTGAGTTTTTTCTTTTTGTCAACTTACCATTTTAAGTTTGTAAAATTTGCACTTTGCCATATGATCGTTTTATTGTTGATCTTTTGGCTGAAAAAATATCACATACTGTGCATATGTGAAAAATATCACATCACATAAATCCTCAAATATCAAATATGCACTGAATGTGATTCTTTTGACAAAAAATTTAGTTGAAAGACAGTTATAAATAATAAAGTGTAAAATTTTGTAAAGTTGAATGGTAAATTTACACAAAATAAATTTAGATGTTAAAGTGTAAAAATAATCATAGTTCGGATGGTAAAGTATAATTAACCCATTTATGGTTATACAGAAATGAAAAGAGTTATATAAAAGACAATTGTAGTTGGTTTTACTTTACTCCACCTATTGGAATTTGATATAACATAGAAACCTTTATCTTGTGGCCAAAAAAAAAAAAAAAAAAGAACATCTTTATCCATACGAATGTTGGATGATCGCGTTTTCTTCTTTTTGGCATTTTCCTTCATAAATAATGACACGACGCACACACACTAATCTCATTCTCATCTCGTATCTAATTTTTCTTTCTTCATTGATTGATGTATGCTGCACTCTCCATCTTAAACCATTTCTTATTTGTTATGATTAGTAAATTAGTCAAGAAGATATAAGTAATGTTACATTAACTTTTAAAATGAACTATAAATTTAAGATTAAAAACTCTTAATTGTCCCACAAGTAGTAAGTTCAATTTTAAACATAACAGAGGGAATTTTGATCGTTTAATTATGGGGAGAGGTGACGACTTTATTCCTTTGACAACTAAGCTCTATAGTCTAATAAATATGACACACTAAGAACATAATGTGCTGGGAATTGCAAATCTGATAAGAATTTGGCATGTGCGCCTTACATGAGCCCTAAATTCGACCAAACTTGCAAATTTGATAGAGTTGATGGATTTGAATTCCATGTGGTGGTTCAAAAAGAAACTACAATTACGGGTTCTCCTTAATTTAAGGATTGGGTTGCTTTTTATATTCTAATAGTAATACTTATTTGACTTGGAATTTAATTATAATTATTTTTTTAAGTTCACAATTATTAGAAGATTATTGCTTAGCACAAATCAATGAGGAATTAATGGCCCCAAATGTGGGTTCAAAGGGTTAATGACTAAAATTCCAATCAATAAATGGGAAGTTCTACGCAAGTAATGCTTCATTGATGGGATGTTTTCCTTGAAAATAGGATATCTATGCGTTTTTCTTTTGTCTATTTTTTTTTTTTTTCTAGTGAATCACTCCAATTATATTATAAAGAAATAATTACACTTTATTTTTTCTAAAATTTAGTGTAATTATACGTAAATCTTTTATAATTTGAAAAATTATGTCAAGAATCCCTAAAGTTTGCTTTCGTCTAACAAATAAGTCATCCGTTAGTCAAAATTCATTAAATTTGTTGATATATTGAAGTTTTTTTTTCTCTTTTTTTTATTAATATCAGCAAATTCGATAAAATTCGACTAACGTGGGAACTTATTTGTTAGATGAAAATAAATTTCAAAGGTATAAGATGTAATTTTTAAAATTACAAGGAATTTACGTGTAGTTACACCAAACTTCAGGGGAAAAGAGTGTAATTATTCCTAATTTAAATTTTAACCATTAATTATCAAATATCAATATACAATATTTATAACTGACTGATAATTATTACTACAGGAAAGCAACAACTACATTTAATGTAAATCAACACCTATTCATTAATGAAATTTCATAACCTTAGCTGGCAAACTAAGCTAATTAAGTCTCATTTACGGACATACATCTATGTTTTTTTCTTTAAAAAAAATAAAAATAGGACATCTATGTTTTTTTATTTTTAATAAATAAGATTGCCCCTTCATTTGTTTCATTATAATATTAAAAAATTATATATTTTTACACTTATTGCAAGTGTATATAATATATAGTTGTGTATAAAACATAAATATAATAATTTTTGCATCAAAATAACAATATAAAATTTATATGAATACGTTAATTTGTAACTAGTAATGCTTCAAGAACTAAAATATATGCATATAAATTCTGTAATTATTAGTTGTTTGTCCAAAACATCATTTCTTTTCATATTTAAAATGTTATAATAATATTATTATTATTTTAAATATTATTTAAATTATAAAACAGATGTAGGTGGATCGATCCATGTTCTTTTGTCTATTTTCCAACTAGTAGTGATGGGCAATAATGTCTAACTTAGTTGATAATATTGAACCTTTTTGACCAAAATATATGGATTCGACTCTCACCAATATGTAAATATTAATTTACGGTATTTATTAATTAATTATACATATTTAATATTAATTGTTGATGATTATTAGTCATCGATAATAAAAATTTTATATCGTAATTGGGATTTATTTACACAAAATAAATGAAGAAAATAAAACAAAATAATGGTCTAAGATGGGCAATCTGTGTCCATGAAACAGTGCTAGCTGTGGGCTACCGACACTATTAAAAGACTTGTCTATATGCGGACATGACAAATCAAAATGTGGGTTTATTTAGAAAAATGGCCTTCTCTTTACCGGACAACCAACGTGTTACATCACTTGTCTTGTTTCTTCATCATGCATGTCTGAACTAGACTTGATTCAACGGATTTAATCTGTTTAACATGAGTTACAAAATATTTGTTGTATTTTCTGGATTCGCTTGCGTAATCTGTAAAATAGAGCACGTGAACAACATCGGGTTAGGATTTTATTATAGTATTTTAATACTTAAGTCAGTAAAATTATATAGAGAATAAATAAATTTGTAAGAAATAATGAAAATAAACAAAGTTGTACTTGAGACATAAATGACATTGTTATAAGTATGATCAAATTGTACTGATATTACACGCGGACTGTTGATACAGAATCGATTGTGTGGTCATATTAAGTCCGTACATGATTGGGGTCATCGGTATGACCCAATAAGTATGACGCATGCGGGTCCCAGGTCATTTTAGACATGAAGCGATATTTTGAGGATTTTTTAAATATCATTTCATGCTTCTTGAATATAAAGAAACTATTAGAATATATCATAGGAATAAAATGTAAAATGTATATATCTTTACTTTTTTATATACTATTACTTATTTAATATAAAATTATATTCTCTAAATAAATTAAGTGTATGTTATAATAAATCTATAACTTTTTCTATGATTTAAATTACATTACATGATTTTTTAATTACTATAATAAATACTTGTAACATAATTAATTAACTATATAGAAGCATCTAATAGACTAGCTACAGTATAATTAACCCAAAATATAATATTTCTTACATAAACTATTTTAATTATTTTCTTAATTTATTTCTATTTGTATTGTTTATTACTATTCACCAAGAATATGAATCGTTGATTACAAGAAAATATTGATTCAATACTTTTTTTTTTTATTATTATTATTATTGTTATTATTATTATTATTATTCCTCTGCATACCAATCATAAAAATCAGTAGAACAAAATCATTCATTTCAATTTTTTTTTAAAAAAAAATCCATTTCTAAATCTATTTCTTCTCTATTCAAATTCATTTTTCCAAATCACCCTTTACTGACAAGAAACATTGAAGTACAAAAAGTGCTGCACTCTTCATAATTCTTTTGTATTTAATTGCAATTTTACTCTCATAATATATATATAATGTTTTCAAGAATCAGTCTCATGCTTATGGTAATAATCAATTTTGGTATCGTAACTTAACAATCGTCCAACTAATTAAATATTGATCACAATGTTAAATTGCAATTTTAATCCCAATTATAGAAATTTTTGCAATATCGATCTCATATTTTTTAAAATAATCAAACAATAATCGGATACTTCAAAATAGTCTCATAAAACTTGAACTAAATGTACATAAATATTACATAATACAAGTTTATAATTCTCATAACACAAATACAATATAACAAACTACCAAAAATTTAATTTCGATTAAAATGCAAAAATTCAAAATATTTTTGCAATTTGTTTTTTTTTTTTTTCTCCTAGGTAGGGTACGAATATCCTCCAAAACAGGGCTACCTTGATCATGTGCTTGAATTTTTAGATTTTTTTAAAAAAGTAAAAGTAATGAACTATTATTTTTTTGTGTAAAAAAATTGAGTGTAATTATCAATATCAAATATCTATATCTAAAAATTATTGAAAACTATAACAATCATATTTGTACTAATCTTTAAATCAGATAACTATATCTAATCAACAATTATTATTAATTAAAGTAGAATAATTATCCTACACATTGATGGGGTTTGAACTCATAACCTTATAGTGCAGGATTAGAATTTTAACTTATCGGTGGGATCAATACTTCACTAACAGTTAGTAAGACACACGTGACTATTCCACTCAAAATTGAGTAGTAATTTAAACAATTTTTTTCTTTTACATTACCAATTAACTATATATTATATAAAAGGATTAATTACACTTAAACCCCATCTGAAAATTTTAAATTATATTTTTTTTCCAAAAAAATTCTAAAATTATACTAATGCCCTTTCCAAAATTTCATTGTTTACAGCCGGCCCCTTTCAATTAGATTTGCAAGAAAAATATTGACATTAGCGAAAAAAAAAAGCGTAAAACTTTTAATTTTACATCTCGTTTAATGTTCTCATGTAATAATTTTGTACTTATATGTGAAAAAATATGAAGATCTTAACCTCACTACATATATATAATTATATTTATCCCCTTATAAGTATAAAAATATACATTAGAACATTAAATGAGAGGATAAATAAAAAATTCATGTAAATTTTTTTTTTTTTTTTTTTTTTTTGCTTATTCAGCAATTTACGTCCAAATTATAATGAAAGAAGACAAGATATAAATAGAGATTTTCTGGATGAAGTCTAAGTATAATTTTAAAATATTTTTGAAGGAAAGTGTAATTTTCCTTTTTAAATAGGGTCTAAATTATGTAATTAATCCTATATAAATTATTGAACTATTTTAACAAAACATCCTATATTATTATAAGACTAAAATTGCAATTAAGTGACTCATAGTCATAGTAAAGGTACCATGTAATATGAGTGAATATGACATCATTGATTTGAAGAGAGCTTTTCCAAGGCTTTGAAATTAAAGTTTTTTAGTCCATGATTTCAGCTCGTGTCCTTTTTGAAGTAAGAAAATTTCCTTGACAAACCCTAATTAATTAGTTGAACCTAATTTTGTCAATTATAATTAAATTTAGATGGCTTACGTGATTGATTTGATAATTACTAATTTAAAATTTGGTGACATCTCTTGCCCTAATTATGTTCTTCTTCTTCTTCTTTTTAACTATTTGTCGGGTATCAAATTATTACTTTGTTTATTTTAATTATCTAATAATTTGATTCAGTTTTAATTATTAAATTTCTATGTATTCATAATTTAGTGATTTATGATTGTCATGAATAATTAGTATATATAACTTATAAATTATATATGCATAAATGCATGAACATGCATAACGATAATTTGATTAAAAAAATTATTTAATTTACAATAAATTAATTTAAGATAAATATCGATTTTTATTTATTTTTTGTTAATATTATCAAATTCGATAAATTTTAATTGAAGAATAAATTTATTTATTAAATATAAGTAAATCTCAAAATCAATAATATAATATTTTGAATCACAAAAAATTTACTTCTAATTATTTCATATTTTAACATATCATACTCCGACCAAATATCTAAGGAAAAAGGTAACATTTCTATTTAAAAAGTATGTATGGCTGCATCGTTCACTTCTCTCCAGAGGACTGGTTGTAAAAAGCAGACAGTGATTGCCCACAATCTCTGACGATATAGAGAGAGAAAGAAACATACATGTGTATACATATATATATATAGAGAGAGAGACAGTAACAATTAGAATAAAAGATTTAAAGAAGTAATGGTCAAAGAAAACCCCACCACATATTCTTTTCCTTTTACTGCACACAGTAGCAGTATACCAGTTCCAGTTCTCCTCACTGCATCTATACATACATACCCAGGACTTTCTCTGTCCACTCACCACCCCCACCCTACGTGGGGAGGACTGAGGAGGTATCGCAGACCTTTTGTGCATATGTATATATACAACATGCGTGTAAGCATATATAGCTTTCTGATCAGTATGACCTTTTGAAACTCGAAAGAAACGTCTTAATGAAGAAGCTGTCGTTTGCATCATTCCAGATTTTGCAGAGATCTTCCCGTCGCTTTCTCTGACTCTCATGAAGACAGCGACCCGCCATTTTTGCTTTCTCTCAATCTCCACTCCACCTATATATATGTATTACATATATATATATATATATATACTACTGTAGTTTCCCATGACTCTCTCTCTCTCTCTCTCTCTAGTTCTTCAATTCAAGAAAATCAGTAAGTTGAATATTTTATTTCTGTACTTGTCTTGCTTGATCATGTCAGGTATATATATATATACACTGTTTCTGCATTATAACATTCTTCATTGCATCTCCTTTAAACGCAATAATGGGCAGCTGTGGTGAGTTTTTAGGTGTAGCGTGATGAATATTGTGGTTTTTAATATGTTAGGCCTGTGATTGGGTTATTTCGGATCCAACCCATAATGGGTTCTGCTTCAATTGTAGGTAGCTCTTTTAGGGTTAGGGTTCATGCAAGCATATGTAGATATTGTTTGGGATTTTTCCACCTTGAGGTTTTAATCTTTATATGATTTGATGTGAAGTTTGGGAAAATCTTTTAAGGGGTTGAGGTCTATTTCCTTTTTTAGTTAGGAAAAAAAATGGGAAATTTGAAATAATTGTAGGTATTTTGAGGAAAAATTGTCAGATTTTGTTAGTATATGCTATAAAGGTAACTAATTTCACATAATGCAGTAATCTAAAAACTTAATGCATATTATAATCTTTAAACCTTTTAAAATTAATCTTTCCTTTTTTGGGTTTTTTAGTGGTTATTTAAAGATTTTCCTCCTTAAATTTTGGAGCATTGTTTGGCTAAGAAAGACATTGATTAGCCTCCTATGATAGTGCATTAGCAATTCTTGTTAATGTATAGATTAATTCCCTGTATTTTTCAAGTTTTGTTGAGTTTTCATGCTCAACTATTTGTATTAATTGTTTATAATAGTTCGAGAGAGCTTCCTTCCGTCCACTCATGGATAGGTGAAAGGGTTTGAATTTGCTGCCGCCTCATCCGCCCAAACGCGGTAGTAGAGATATAGGACTCGATACTACTGTGAATGTGTGAATGATGCGGGAGCTAAATTTCACCCTATTCTTGTCTTTGCTTGGACTGAAGGGAGCTCCCTTAAACTAATTTATGACAATCCTTCTTATCATGTCTCATTTAATTCTCTATTTCACAATTGAATTTTGAATTCTGGTCTTCATAGGTTTAACCATTGGCTGGGAATTTCAATTTTGTACATGAGATTAATTAAACACGTTTGGTGCAAGAGCGGCAACGGTAAACCCCTCTCTATGACCCTTGTACATTGATGCAACAATCCGTCTTCAAAACCAACGACTAATAATAACTTGTCGGTCCAAATTGCAATATTTCATGGAAGACGGATGGTCTCTATTGGTCCACCACAACCGTTGTTTGGAGTCGTACTAGGAAAGCCGTCTGCCTGATTACCGGCAGTTGGAGGAATTCCAGAGAGCCGGAGTTCAAGATCAGGTTCTATTTTATGGTGATTGGAAATTTTTGGTCCATTGCCTCTAGCTAGCTCTATTGTTTCCATTGGTCGTACGTAGTTACTTATGTGAAGAAAGCTGGCTCATTGCCAAGAGTGCCAGCTATAATCACCCCAATCAATACGATCCTTCATCCATCTTCGAACATTACTTATCTTGTTTAAGATTCATCTACACTTGTAAATCCCAGAATTCTGGACTTGGATTTGACATGGTTTTCTCTGCCTATTCGTCAATATTAATGTTATCCTTGTCACTCTTGCATGTGTACCTGTCGGATTTCCGGCAAGTAATGTTGTTTTTTTAGCTATGTTAACTAGCGGTCTTAATTCTTGTTCCTTTTGTCCATATATATATGCAATCTGAAAACAAGAAGATGACTTCTTTCCAGGATCATCAACCTAGGTACTTAAAATAAAGTCCTGAGTGGAGATAGATATGACATTAATTAGTACCTCGATTATGATGGATTAATTCGATCAAACTTGATTAAAATAAAAGGAATTTCATTGTTAGTTCCACATCCACTTCTTGTATAGTTCTTCAACACCTATGTTCCGGAAACTTAAGAATTATAATTTATTTGGGTCAAGATCACTTGTACACGTTTCAAAATGCCTCGATCGGTTTGAAAAGATTGGATTGGTTTGAAAACAAATTTACGTTTGCTCTTATTAGAGTGGATTCCATCAATCTAAAATCCTTCGATGTTTAAGTTGGATAGGAGTTTGGGAGTCTAGGTTACAATAACATAACATAAATTGAAAGAGTAATTACATTTTTTAAAATACGAAATTACATTTTCTTCAAAAAAAAATTAAAATTATAGTTGCAACCTTCCATGATCGACAATTGATATATACGGGTCAACATCTAGTCATAAAGATTTTCATGATCGACAATTGATATATACGGGTCAACATCTAGTCATAAAGATTTTCATGATCGACAATTGATAATTAAAATGGGTCATTGGGTCAGACTGATCTTATGAGACTCGACCTGACTAAAAAGACACCGGCTTTGTTTGGTTTTATATTTTTACTTTTTTCAAAACAAAATAAAATACACTTAATATTTATTTTTGTGTTTTTTTATTTTTCAACTTTCTATATATATATATAATATAAAAGAGACATGTTTTGGCAATAAATAGTAATTTTTATCTCCAAAAAATACAACATTAAACATACATATTTATATAAAAAAAGATATGATTTGACAATGAACCGTGATTTTTGTCTCTCAAATCCCAACATCAAACCTACCACCACTTATTTTAAAATATTTTAATTACCTCAAAACACAAATCCAAACATATCATTTATTTTCAACACACACTTATTTATCTATATTTTTCTCTCTCTATCTCTAAAACACAAAACAAAAACATTCAAACTACAAATCCAAACACAATGGCCAATTTTTGTTGTATTTTGCCATTTCTTGCTTTCCTAGGGATATATGAATCTATTTTAATGAACAACTACCCCAACAATAATAACTAAGCAAGATTATGCTGCTTGCTCATTTATTATATATAAATCAAAATAACGAGGATGATCTACATTATAATTTAATATAAGTAATTAATTAGTATTAATTATTTTTCATTTGTAGTGGCACTAATTAACCTACTGCCTATTTCCTCAACTGGTCTATTGTGCAGCCTACAATTGTTGGAACTTGAAGCTTAATAATTAATAGTTAATTATCTATGGCTGCTTGTTGTCCACATTATTAAGCTTTAATGCATTGCATATGGGCTAGTTAATTAAAGTGGTGACCAACCTTTACATTAATTAATTAATAATAATAATTAATTAACGCACTTCCCACATTCGCATGATGATTAATTAGGTGCATATTATATATATATATATATGTATATTTCATTATTCAGATTTTTATTTTAAATTTATAATTTTCATATTTTATATAATTTTAACAAAAAGTTTTGTAATACACAATTGTTAATTTCACCACTAATTTTTATTAATGACAATTGTTGCAAAATAATTCTCACTATTAACTAAAACTATGAAAAACTCTCTATTATATATATATAAAGAGTATATATATATTTTTTTTAAAAAAATCTAATTAATTAATTAGTGAAAGCGGATATTGGAGAAATGAGAGGGTAACTTCACCTCGTTTGGTGTTTGATGCTTTTCTAACTTTAATTTCTACACATAATTATTTACATGGGGGCGATGAGTGTACGTGTGCTTGTGTAGGAAAGCACACCAATTCTCCAAGTTTTCAAGAAACAAAAAACAAAAAAGTGGAGTTCATTGTGTGGATCGAGAATCTAAGTACAGTTTTGGTTCTTGGTTTTCTTGTACTAATTATTATTATTATTCCATGTATTTGTGTGTGGTGGGGTGGATACCTCTTTATTATTTTATTGTAATGTTGCAGGATTTCTGGAATTTGTACTTTGTAGGCTTGTTAATCTATCTATCATGTGATTTTGTATAGATTATGTTTTTTCAAAAGTGTT
Source organism: Sesamum indicum (assembly GCF_026168435.1). Classification (NCBI taxonomy): domain Eukaryota; kingdom Viridiplantae; phylum Streptophyta; class Magnoliopsida; order Lamiales; family Pedaliaceae; genus Sesamum; species Sesamum indicum. The sequence continues at coordinate 3,697,818 of NC_142665.1, read as the reverse complement.
TGGTTTACAACAAGTGGACATATATATAAATATATGGTAAAATACACTTTGTCCCCCTAAATTATTCGTCATGTGATATTTATTTTTTAAACTAACAAATCCAACAGTTACTCCCTTGGTTGAACAAAAATGCCGCTCATGCTTTGAACAATTATATTATTTTTAATTATTTTTTTTTGTTTTCGTGAATTTAGTCATCTTTTCAAAGGAGTTCACCCTTATCGTTGGTGGAGGCGAACTCCAGCTAATAAAAAATTAAAATTGCGAAAATTGAAATAACGTATGACCAAAATACTACTTTAAAAAGTTTAAGAATAAAAATGCCAAATAACTTAAGTTATAAGATTAAAAATACATTTTATCCTTTAAAAAATGCCTTAAATTGCAATAAGAATATTCTCACTAGATTATAGCTTTTAGCTTTTAGTTTAATTTAAGAGAAGCATAAGCATAATTAGCATTGTAATTCCAAACACCTTATTTATGTACTTTAATTTAAGTTATAATCTGAAAATCAGTTAATTTAAATTTGTGTAAACAGCCCCATATTGAGGCTCAAGGCCTTAGAGAAGAGGGATAACTATAATGTCTGGAGTTTGGTGTAATTATACAAATATTTTTTGTAATTTAGAAAATTATACTTAATATCTTATATTTATTTTTGTCTAATAAATAGATCTCTTCACTAATTAAAATACACGAAATTTATTGGTATTAGTAAAAAAAATTGAATATAAAATCCATATTTACCATCGATTGATTTATTATTGAATTATTGCAGTCAAATAAATATTTTTTTGGCTAAATTACTCTTATAAAGGTAAAGATATACCCCTCGCATGCATTTGTATATATAAAGATATATAAAGGTAGTTTGATAAAAAAGAAAAAAGAAAAACATTGACTTGCAATAGTAATAAGTCAATTAGGGGTACAAATATGGATATTTATTTATTTATTTATTTTTGCTAATACCAATATATTTTTACTAACGGATGATCATTTTATTAAACGAAAACAAGAGTCAAGGTACTAAATGAAAATTTTCAAACCTTAGGAGAGGGCAGTGCAATTATCCGTAATCATAATTAAACTTTACTGTGACAAATGTTTGGCAAAATTACATTTGGTCTTTTTTGACAAATTTAGTCATGAACATTTCACATTTGGTTCTTTTTTAATAAATTTAGTCATATGTTAATAATTTTGGTCCCCTTCAAACTGTAATGGATCTCAATTTTGGTCTTGTAATTATGAGTCATTAGGACTAAAATTGTCAATATAGGACTAAATTTATCAAGAAGATCGAATGTAAGATTTTTAGGACTAGTTTGTCAAAGAAAGAATTAAATGTATAAATAAAATATGTTACAAGACCAAAAGTGCTAATGACCTAAAGTTACGAGACAAAAAATATAATTTTCCCCAAATGTTTTTATCTTATCTAAAACCATAGCAGATATTTAAATATGGGTAATACTTAATTTTTGTATTAATTTTAGTTGATTGTGATCAATAATATTAATTTACTATAATTTTATAAGTTTATTTATGATAAAAAAATACTTTTTTTTTTGTAGTGATATGTATGTATGGATCTTGGGTTGCTTAGGTGTACTTTTTGAATATAGTTTGGGGTTGTACATGCATTATTTTAAAAAAAATATATAACTTGACATAAAAATATATAGATAAAAATATCCATTATGTTCACTAAATAATTATTTATTTATTCCACTAAATTTGATAATAAGGTTAATATTTTGAATGTAATTACAATATGTATTTGTCTAATTAATTATGAATTAAAATGCTGTAGATGTAATCACTATTTCTGAATTCAATTATTTTATAATCAACTATAAAATCATCGGGCCAAACTGGGCCTCATAGTTTAGAGCCCAAATAGCTTAAAGGGTTTGGATGTTTGGGTTCGAATCCAATTTGAGCCCATTAGCCCGTTCGATTCGATACTGAATTTTATCATTAATATTAAATTGATAATGTAAGTCCTATAATTGCTAATTATACCCAAATTTATCATTAAATTGCTATACGGTAACTATTAATTTTGGTCCCTAAAGTATGTGATTTATCCAAATTTGGTGCATCTTTTTCCTCTTTATTAAATTTAGTCCCTCAAATTTAAAGATTTCATCAACTTTGGTCTTGCGGAGTTGGAATGAGTCAAATTCATGCCTTCAATTTAACATGTAAGGTGAGGCCATTAATTTGTTAAGGTGAATGTTGGTTTGATTCTATAGCAACACATTCATGTATTTTTTCAAACAAATTCATTAATATTAATGAATTTTTAATGGAAGGATCAAAGTGGATAGAATTTCTAAATTTAAGGGATTAAATTTGATGAGAAAAAAATATGAGGGATCAAATCCGAATAAATGGGATACTTGAGGACCAAAAGTAAAATTTACCCAATTGCTATGTATATATTTCCATAATATTAAAGGAAATTATGCTGACGCTCCTCGAAAAATAGCCAAATTACGCAAACCATCCTCAACTCTCAGGACTCACATTGCAGTATTTTTAAACTGTTACATGTCTTACATTGTCCTCTGTTAATCTTTTTTTGTTCGAAAAATATTAATGTCATCGTCTGAATTATGAAATTTCAATTTCCCCGTTTGATTCTTAGGTAATATTTTGACAAACTTTTTATGAACGAATATACCCTTATAAATGGGGAATGTGATATTTCATACAATTTTGGGGAGTTTAGACATAATATTTCCAAAAGATTGATATTCTATTATTTAGACTACCCATATACATAAAATATGCTCCAACAGCTAATATATGTTACGCCGTAACATTGAGCTATGAAAATATGCCCACCCATAATCAAACATATAAAAAAATTCAATAATTAACTATATTTGTTCTATGATTATTAATCATTAATTTTAAAAATGAGGCTAAAACATTAACATAAAATACAATAATCATAGCTATTATTGTATGAAAAATCTCTTCTTTTTTTTTTTTTAAAGTAGTGAGATAAAGTCTAGTGTTTGGGCTTATATGAGCAATAATAAATAAGTTGATCAAATTAAATTGAGTAAATTACAATCAACTACAACAAAATTTAGTATAATTGCTATTCTCGAGGTTTGAAAATTTATTATTATATTTAATTTTAATAATCATTCAATGACTAGTTTAATTTAACAGTCTCTATTAGATTTTAATTTTTTTTATAGTAAATTAAATAAAATGTTCTTGTAGACTAAATAAATGTTTTTGTTTAAAATATTTCAAAATTTTCATCCGACCCCGTTCCTTTATTTATATATATATTTTCAATTTTTTGTTTTTAGAAATGCATAAAAACAAAATGAATAATTTCGGACATTTATCTAAAGAAATATTAATATAATTTTTTAAATAATAAAAAAGAATTATAATTTACCAAAATAAATAATGATTATAAAGGAGAAGTGAGATGGGGGAGCGAAAATGAAAATCCGTTGACAGTAGAAGAAACAGAAAGAGAGAGCTCAACCGACTGAGAATTCACTTCCATTAATGGCTTACAGGAGGCGGCAGCAACAGGGGAGGACTGGCGCTCCCTACTCCAATAATTATGACACTGCCGCTTTGCCGGACGCCATTACGACTTCTTCCGCCTCCTCTCTGGCCGCCAAAGCCATCAGAGCTTCGGCAGAGTACAGGGACTCCTCACTGTCTACCGCCTATGAACAGTCAGCGCTCTCTTCGCCACGTGATTCCGCTCTTTCCTCTGCTAAGGTGTAATTTCTAGGTTACTGTTTGTATTGTCTTGTGGAGTTAGTGTGAAGTGGTTTAAGTTAACTGTTGTTTCGCTGCCGTATTTAGTTCCGACCTATTTGGCTAGCGGTATTGAGTTTTGTTTTGTGCTGGGTTTTGGTATAGGTCAATTGTGTGGCTCTCTTTTGATGTTCCTTTTTGTGTATTAACCCACCCATTGTGCTTCTATTTTGTAATGGTTTTGTGATCTGTGATAGGTTTGTGAAATTTGGAACTTGAACTTTAAGTGGAATTGTGGCTTGTTACAGTTGCATTCTCTAAAATGTTTGGGTTGGTTCTAACTGGGTGGTGAAACTGAGAGGTCATGCATTTGCTTGATTTTGAGACAAGAAAGCATGTTTTAGAGGAATGAAATAGTTTTCATTGAAGTTCTGGTTGTGATGTAATATTGATTTCTGGGTCATGGGTAGCTGGAGGATCTGAATTTCGTGAAGTAATCAAGATATGCTAGGTACGGTCTGCGAATGGATGTTGGTGGCCCAGTAGTTGTTTCCTGAAAATTATGTTGGTAAAACATAATTTTTAACCAAGAATCCACATAGTGTGCTGGTAAAACATTAAATTCTACCAATGTTTTCAATCTTCCTAGTTCCCATCATGCATAAAACTGTTTTACTTGATTGGACACTTTCTGGAACACCTACTGCAAATAGTCCCTTCCGAAATAACTTGCTCTCAACCCCTTTCAGATATGAGATCAATATTCTCTTCGTATATGTATACGGATTTTTAAAATTTGTTTAAAAGCCTACTAGCCTACTATTTTCTTGAATTCAAGCTCAGTTTGCCACATTGTTCCTTTGGTTCTTTACATCAAGACTTTTATGATGCCAAAAGTTGGCAATATAACGATGACATAACCAAATGTCTTCTGGTAGCCATTTACCAGTTACCAAAATATTTCAATTGCACTACTGCTGACATGTGGCAGGTGGACGGCCCTTGACTGCAATTATGTGATGCGTATAGAAATGCACGGCACGCATAAATCATTGGCAGGTGTTTCCACGATTATATGGATACATTTTGGTTTCAACATTGCTGCACAGCATTTTTTGGGTCTAAGGGCAGCATCTCTACCTGTACAGGATGTTGAAAATTTTGAAATCAATTGTGGCATATTGAGATGTACTTGGTGAACGTAGTGACTGATGCTTAATGAAGAATCTGGTGCTAGATAACTCTGCTGCGTCTTGATCATGAGAACAGAATAGTCTTAAATTCAAATTTTATGAATTTAGGTGTATGATTACTTTCTTGATTCACTCTTCAAATAATTAAGACATTGTGTATCAAATAGCATTTTGAGAACTCAAGCTAGATGGTCCTTAAACAGAATTATAGATATCAGGTGTTCAAGAGGGACATTTCGAAGTGCTATTCCTAAGCATTTTCTGCTGTGTGCGCCTATTCTTAGTCAACCTCCAGGAAGGACACTAGACTCGCTTCTTGAAACCTTGAAATCCTAGGCAGTTTAATGTTCTGGACTTGCTTTCTTATTTATACTTGTTGCATTTAGAAGTGCATGAATCTGTTTGTCTGTACCAACATGATGTGGAAAATTGTACTAGTTGATTTATCTAAATGGATCCTATCACCTTTGAAGTGCAAAAAAATCTTGTTAGCTGATGCCGTGAACACAAGTAATGAGTTCTCCCGATACAACTATGGAGCAATGTATAACCTCTTATGCCTGGTTTGATATTAGTGGCTGGATTTTGATCTACTACCCTGTTTTTTCACTCATCCATATTCACATGAGCTTTGCTTGGTGTTTTATATGAATTCTCTCTATACTTGTGTGCTTGAGTATTTTTCTGATGTCAGAATTAGAGGAGTATCTCACATGTAACAATTTAGGAGCCATTATATGTATTTGATTTTACATATGCGTGTGTTGACTTTTTATTGAAACATTTCTCATTGAAGCGTTCGGTACACATGTGATGATGCTGTTTCTGAGGTACATGGGGTGTGCTGGTCTACTAGGTCATCCTTCCTAGCTGTGAGTTTTTAATACAATCTTTTGTGAAATATAGGAGTCATCCCTCTATGAGGATACACCAAAGGAACACATGAATGAATCTAAGCAAGGATTCTGGGGGGCGCTGGCTCGAAAAGCTAAAGCAATTCTTGATGATGATAATGGAGCTCAACCACATGAAGTGCCAGAATGGACAACGACCCAGACATCTGAGAGGGCCAAAAAGGTCCAGGTGAGAGAAGTTATTGAATGAAAAATGCTTGCAGCATTTCGGCCAGGGTGAGAAGTAGTGATGCATCCTGTTTCATTGGAATTAGTCTCTATTTTATGAACTTTCTCCAATAACCTTTTATTCCAGATCTTGAGAAAAATCCACTTTTACTTTTTCGAACAGGCAGTCAATCAGCTACTTCTGTTCTGTTAACTCTCTAAATTGTATTCCTAATTTGGCTGTATTATCTTTTACTTTGATGCCATTAATTCTCTAGATTGCTATGATCCTTTATCTTCGTATGAAACATCATGGTAACCAAAATACCTGTTGGGTCTCCTGTTAATTGCAGGACCATAGCACATACAGCTCTTCAGAAAGCTATCTAAAGACTCAGAGCTCTTCATTACAAAAAGGATTAGGTGCTATTGCATCATCCCTTCAACACATTGGCGGAACCATTGGTAATGCTCTTGAGGTAGGCGTCTGTGTGGTGTTCTTAGGAAGGTGGTGGGATATTATACATGACCGTCACTCTTTTGATCCTTTTAGATCTAGTTATGTTTCTTGGTGGAGATCTTCATGATAGCTGATCCTGATAGCAAATGAGGAGTAGGTTTGTTATTCACAATTTTGACGAGATAGCATTATCAGCTGCCCCTGAGTCCTATGAACTTGAATGCTCATGAAAAGGAGTCTGAATATTAAAGCTACTATAAAACACTACTTGTAGGTGAAAGAGTGACGATATAAAGGGCTGTCTGTGTCAGCTGCTTAGCATGCATTTAGTTCCAGGGGGCAACCGTCACTTCTAGCACCCATCAAGATCTGATGTTGAATTTCAATTTATGAGTGTCACTCTAGCTATTGGAGAACTGCAAAAATCTGATTGAACATGAAAGAGAGTATATTCCAGCGTTCTTACACAAGTAGTTTCATGGATGAAAGTTTTAAAGAATAGCAGGAAGAGCGTGGATAAGCTACCTTTTGATTACTTATTTCTTGGAGCATTTTCAATAATTCTCATGTGTTCTCTAACTTTCTTTTGAAAGTTGTGGAGAGAGGGTGAGTCAGCTTGAGGGGGCGTGTCATTCCATTTAATCAGAAGTTGACAGTTAACAAGGGAAGACTTGATTGGATTTAAATGGAACAAAGCATCTTGCATGATATTACTGCAAAGGTTTGTAGTGTCATGTAGTTTCAGACATATAGGAGGTGTGGTTTTTTCCTGTTTGGTCCCAGTCCTGAAAGGAAATCATACTCAAGCTTATCAATAAATAATTATGCTCCTCCCTCAAGCAGGGATAACAATTTTAGTGAGGAAGAACTTTTTCTTTAAAAATAAAAAAACAATTTGCAAGTATCTGTTAGGGTTTTCACCCTTGTCTGCTGTATAGGAACTTTTCTTTATTCATCTCTAAAATTGCGGTATTTCTATTCATCCAAAAACATTGCACGCACGTCTCATTTGCAGGGAGGTATCACGGCAGTGGAGAACCGGACTGCAGACATAATTCAAGAAACTCGCAAGATTCAAATAAGGAAAAAGGGTGGCAGCACTGTAGCACAGGACCAGGCTTCAAATCTTGGTAGCTTGCGGAAACAACATATGTTCCAGACACGTATGCAGCCTCAGTCTCAGTTACACACTGATTTGGAAATGCAACTGAAAGCATCTCGCGACGTAAGGTGGCCACTGTGTTGCACCGGTGTTAGCATATAATTATTCTCCACCAGATAACTTTCTCTTTGGCTTTTTTTGCTGTCTTTAGTTAACATGAAAAGGTTGTATTCAATACAACTTTTGTGCCTATAATGGATGTTAACTCTGACGTATTCTAAGAAGTAGTATGGTGTTAGCCATCCATTTCTGTTACACGAGCAAAATTAATATTCAAGTCTAGAATCATGGCAACCTTGTTAATGTTAAGTATTTCCAGGGAACAAGTTGTACTCAACTTTAGGGATTCAAAGAAGGGGAGCAAAAAATTATTGATGGATGTTTTTAAGTTGGTTATACTTCATAATTAATTAGACCTTCTATAAATAGTTATAACTAGTTGGACAGGGGTGCAAGAAATATTTGGAGTCAAAACGAGTGTAGTTGGCAAGAGCTCAGTGCAGGAACTTTAACTGAACGTTGCCATTTCCCCATACTAAGTACCTGGCTATCAGTGGGGCCAAAATCTTAATGCAACCCATTAATATCAAGTGCCTCTTTGACTTTAGTGGTACTCTGGATTGTATGTTCAGAGTATTGTTGATCATGTAGTTTGTTGGTTATATTATACAGGTAGATTGTCTAGACTATAATGATGGATTCTTGTCCTTGTGTCCTTTTTCATTTAAGTGGCCTTTTTCGTCTATCGCGTTCTTCTACTTCTGTTGGTCTTTTATGAAACTATAAACCAGAGATAAGCTGGTGTCGCTGCATATACAGGGATGAAACTTCTTGTATATTTGTGAAGGGTAACCACTCTCTGTTTTGATGGCACCACAACCAATATAGAAGATGCTGAGCATCACAACTATTTAAAAAATGCTCTAGATATAGCTGCATTTTTTTGACTCTTTGACATCAGATTGGTGGTCTATTTGTGAATGATGAGGCATCTGCTCTAAATCTCAGGTTGCAATGGCAATGGCTGCAAAAGCAAAACTTCTTCTACGAGAACTGAAGACAGTCAAGGCTGACCTGGCTTTTGCAAAGGAACGCTGTGGTCAGCTGGAAGAAGAAAATAGAGTCCTTAGGGAGAGCCGTGAGAAAGGAAACAACCTCGAAGATGATGATTTGGTAAGAATCTCAATCCTTCCTGGAAAATGAAGAAAGGAGTAAATCTTGTCCCATCCTAACTCCTGAACCTCTAAGGAGTAGAAAAACAAAAATCTGAAATTTTCCTGCCTATGACAATGATATCACTATTTTTGAAAGTTCTAGTCCTCCATTGTTTTGGCTTTAAAGTAAAGTAATTACCAACTGTTCTTCTCTTCTCCGCTTCATCTTTTTTCTTCTTGTGCTTATTTTGCATCTTTCTCTAGAGAATAGCTGTGGTGGGGCTACAGGTCTGGTTTGGACTTACAGATGAATACACTTCTTAACAAGTCTTATGGTTACGTTCTTTTATCAGGTAAGGCTTCAGCTTGAGACCCTTTTGGCTGAGAAAGCTCGACTCGCGCAAGAGAATTCAGTCTATGCACGGGAGAATCGTTTCCTAAGAGAGATTGTTGAGTACCACCAGCTCACAATGCAGGATGTCGTTTACTTAGATGAAGGCAGTGAAGAGGTTACTGAAGTTTACCCCATCAAGATAGCTACAGCCACTAATATGCAGTCCAACGGCACAAAGCTTTCATCCTCTCCTATCCCAACAGTTCCCAAGGGTGCAATTCCACAAGTTACCCACAATGTTTCTCCTGGTTCTTTGCCGCCCCGAGACCTCAAAGAGGCTGCCCACAATATCAAACCTTCGAACCCGTACATCCAATCGCCAGCAGAAGTTTTGAGAAGGCATTAACCAGTTTTGGTGGCCGTGGCTTGATTTCTAATGCACCAGAAGAGGTTTGGCTCTGTATGAGCATCAGTTGCCTGTTTGGTTTTGTACCAGTACATATTTGTTATTGCAAGAAAAAGAAGCTAAGAGGCATAGTCGAGCCAGCATCCACTTCCTCATATCTTCTCTTCCTTCATTATTTTTTGACTAATTAGAAGCTTATGAAAACCGCAAAAAAACTGATTACAAACTGTACATGTAGCACCCCCTACTCGCTACATCTAATTATTACTATTTCATCCCTTCTTTAATCAGAACTCATTCTATAAGTAATTCTCTTTCAACCAGTAAAATAAATTCTAATTTATCAATATAATATTATATATCACAAAAGGTATTAGATACCACCAAAAATTCATATTTACCCTCACTACATGTTCTCGTGTTCATAACCTCAAGAAAATCATACCACAACTTTAAACATAAATCCCGATAAAAGACCAGAATATTTACAACCCAACAATCAAAAACTTTGGCTTCAGAAGTCACGGCTGACCCACCTAATAAAGACGACGGCACCGCTCAAAATCCAATGTGGCTAGTCAGTGTGACCTATCTCCTGAAAAGTACGTGGCAAGGAATGAGCTGCCTACTCAATAAGTATAGCTGATCAGTTTATATATACATACAGGCAACAATTTCACGTACATGCAGTCACATCGACTAACAGTCATTGTCAATAGCAACAACAAATATAAGCAGTAATACCTATTCACAATTATAAATCAAGCTATGACACAATATTCAACATTATCGTTTATTAGCTAAGGGCCCCACTTACTCTAATTGGTATACATCAGTCAATGGTTTCGCCGGCCATCATCATATCATATACAGCACAGGATACCCGTTGTGTGATATCCCCACACTCTTTTACTTCAGCTGTGTAGCAATATAGCACAGGACATCACAACAAACATGGTACCCCCACACCACCCCAGTGTGTAGCTAACAAGCACAGGATATTCCCTGCTGCCCCGGAATACCCCGGTACCCTACGCGCCATGGTACCTAGCTTAATTCACATATTTTTTCATATCTCAATATCAATCACATTTTCATAAACCATTGACTGTGTTTCCAACTAGGTAAGCGTCATCTTTTATCTCAACTCACGATCATCATTCTTTTCTTTATAATAATCACTTTCTCAATAACAACTCCCAATTAGATTTCATCAACAATCAATTATATGATTATCACATAATCATATCCCGCATACCTCTACATTACCATCACATACCACATAGTAACAATTTCACCGATATTCAAATAATCCACAACTAATTATGTAAACAATCAATATACGAAAGCCACGTATAATAATATAAAGCCAAATCCACGTTCGCATCCAAGAAACCAATATATATATTTTATACAGTACTACACATATAAATATATATATATATATATATAAATCCAATTAGCTATACTTACCTTATATCCCAAAATGCTTCTATTTTACGAGGGACTGCTCAACCCTCTACCTTGTCGTCACGTCCTATAATAAATTATAATACGTATAATCAATATATTTAATTTACCAAATAATTCATAAGAATTCACTTAATCAAACCCCTTATATATTTATAACTATCATTTTTAATAACATTCGTAAAATTATATTACCATTGAAACCTCATTTTCCTCTTTAATAACATAATATTTCTAAAATATAACTTCCGAAGTATTTCTATGAATTTCCTGTCAATTTACCGTTGCTATACAATTTAATTAAGCAACAATACATAGAATTACATATTTGGTTAATCATTCCGATGGAATTGTATAAATTAACTATAAGGATAATTAAATCTAACAAATCTAATATTTAATTACCCAACTATATCATTTTTATAGCAATTGTGATATTTAATTTGACACTAATATAAATAGCCAAAATCATAAAACACTCCGATTAAATAGTTCACCGCTCAATATAATCAACGTTTAATAAACGGACTAATTAAATAATATAATTATATAAATTAATAGAAATTAAATTACAATTTTCGTACCTCTGTTTTTCCGAAATGTGTGTGTGCGTCGCTGTGTGTATATGAATGTGTGTGTGTGAGTTTGTATTAATATGGAAGAGAGGCCCACCGCCTCATTCATTCTACACTCTCTCTCTCTCCCCTCAATTCTACTATATATTATTTATATATATAATATTATTATTTTATATATTTAATTAAACTTTTCTCAAAGTACCCATTACGTCCTTTCTAATTTTCTAATTAATATAATTTGCCCTAAATATTATAACGAACTCCAATTTAATCCGTTCAAGTTTTATTATATCCCAAATTCAATCTATAATTTTATTTACTAATTACATCTAAATTTCTAATAATTACCAATTAGTCTCCCAATTATATACAAAATTCTACGGACGTCACAGTACATCAATCACTGTATCTCTTCATTAGATTTGGCATAGAAATGAAGACAATAACACTATTGCATAATTGTGATGCTTGCAGTCCTAATGATTATATTCTATCTAACAGAACAGGTTCGATGGAATCCAAACTGACACATGGCAAGTGAATTATGCTTGTGAACGGAATGAATTTGGCGACCTAGTTTGAGCAAGAACTTTTCAAGCTAAAGAAGCAGAATAAAATAAAGAAATACAGCAATGGCCATCCTGTAGTGAAACTAAAACTGCTGACAATGTGCAACTGTGATTAAAATAATGACTGTACAAAACTTTGTCAAAATCCTATCAATGGCAACACCAAGGAACCGAAAATGAAAAACCAAATGATACCATCATCTCGGTGCAATGGTGGGAATGACTCCACTGACGAGATCACTGCCAGAGACATCTTGTGAAACATAAGGATTTCTCAGGGATGAGGATGAAGATGGTGGAGTCACAGCTTTCGTGGGATCAGTGGCCATGGATTCTGATAAGTTCGTGTCGGATTCTGGCATCATAAGCCATATGCTTTCAAGTTCTCTAACTACTTCCGCCATTGAAGGTCGGCCATCTGTCTCTTCTTGGCAGCACTTCAGAGCCAGATTTACGAATTTCTCCACACATTCGGAAGGATAAGACCCCATGTGCTCATCAATGATAGAGAATATCATACCCGAACGATATGCATTGTTAACCTGATGCAGATTAACCAACATCAAAAACAACTGCACAAACAAGTCACCTTTTCTTTTTCTATTTTTCTGTTTCTAGCATGCATAAAGTGACCTGTCAAGAAACTTGGCTTCAGGTTACCATTTCCCCAGTCCCAAAATGAAAGCTCTCATGCAGAAAGAGACTCTATTTCCTAACATTGAAAATTTATTCCAAAAAATTACCTATAATTTAGAGCAGTAAATTTTAGTACTACTTGCTGACAAGTAATTTTAGGGGCAACAACAAAAAGTTCCACAGATTTTACTTTATCAACTCTTTTCTAAAACTCAGCATCCAATTAGCATACTTCAATTTTTCATTGTGAGTATTCAATGCAGAGCCTCAAAGACATGACCTCTAAATTCTATGCCTCAAACTAAGAACAATCTGTATAGAGTACCTCCCGAACAATGTTTTTGCCGTGTGAAATTGGATGCATTCCAGTCAACATCTCCAGGAATACAACTCCAAGGCTATATACATCGCTTTTGTCCGTCAGCTTATGAGTTAGGAAATACTCTGGATCAAGGTATCCCTGCAGGGATTAGGTACTATCAATTTTTAGCAACATAAAGGATGAAGAAAATTGGATTAATCTTATTCCACTCCAGTATGAATATTTTTTGGAAATTTTTGTTAGACTAAATTATAATTGATTACATAATCTTAAGGGTAATGATGTAATTAACATTGCTAATATCTAAAATTCGATAATATTATATTTAATGAAATGCAGTAATTTACTGGTATTCGGTAATTTGATAGACAAACACAAAAACTTACTATAAGAAAAACATAAAGTTAGACTTGTAAATTTACTATATGGAATACTCATTTTATATCGTAGGGGAGACAAAAGCAAAAAACTTCCTTTCCATACATTTTAAAGTCACTCATGCAATAAAAAAATCGTAATGTTATTATATTGTAGTCGAAGAGATAGCAAAATAGTATGTTATATGTTAACAATAAAACAAATTAAAAAATGAAAGACAAAAAATCATACAAATTTTAATCATAATCATGCTATTAAGGATAATCAATCAATTTAGGTTTTATACATATGATTAAGATACTGAATACTGTGTTGCTATAAATTCAAAAAATTACTTTCATACAAAATTAAAAATAGTATTCTAATATACATTACAATATGCAATTCGAAAAAGTAATATATAGTGTAGAGAATTTGCATTACTGTACATGACTGTTGTACTTTATGACAAGATACTAAGAAGACATTTAATTTTATTTTGTTGGATTTTATATTTAATACCATTTTACATAAACTTAATATTCTTAAAAACATAATAACAATATTAAGAACTGAATAATGATTTCCATCAAAATATTTGAGCTTGAACTTATTATCATGCTCACCGGTGTTCCTTTGACTACTGTAGATACATGAGAAGGGATGTCTCCTTCAAGCTCCGGAACCGGAGCTAGCCGTGATAGTCCAAAATCAGCAACCTTGGCGGTAAATTTGGAGTCAAGCAATATGTTGGTTGCCTTGATATCCCGATGAAATATTGGAGGATTGGCTTCAGTATGAAGGTAAAGGATGCCTCTGGCTGAACCCAATGCAATTTTTACCCTCATGGCAAAAGTCAACAGCACTTTAGACTTACCTGTAATACTATGAACATTAGAATATAAACATAGCAAAGCAAGTTGATGAATCAATGTGTCGTGATAAATTTCTGTTCTTCACCCTTCCCCTCCCCTCACAGAGATCGACTTTCCCGAGGACAAGGGAAGAATAAAGGACCAACACAAGTAGGGACAAAAAAAGGAGACGAGAAGAGATAGATGGAGAGAGGGAGAAAAGAGCCACAGAAAGTCCTTGAAAATAATCAATACTAATCTAACATTCATAATACCATCTTTCATTGATGAACAGCTGAGATGATTAATCAGGTTATGGTAGTGCTACATTTATAGTTAGGCTATTGTGGTAATGGAACTTATGATGAGCAGACTCATTGGTTAACATGGTCATGGGAAAAGATCCTAGATTCTTTTCCTTTAAAGACACATCCCTTTAGAAGGTAAAATGGGAATATGATCTTCTACTTCTAGACAGTGGCTATTAGATAAGCAGCATCCTTGTGAAACTTTCCTTTATTACATGGTATACATAGACTAACCTGATCAAGCATCCAATATCAAATTGTCAGGAATATTGACTAACCTTAATAATAAAATTTATGAGAATCATGAATTGATTCTACTGTAAAATCACAACAAAATCTTAGTGATTTTTATGATATCTATATAATTTGATTTTGGAGATATTTCCTTATTTTTATGACATACACATGTAATTCACCTATATAAATAGGTGGATGTTATATCAGCAAAGTAAGAGAGAATAATATGAGTTTAGCCCTTTGGGCATTTGTCTCGTCGACGTCATATAACCGAACCACGTAAATGTTGGTCCTCTATTTCTCTCTTCACTTATCTATAGAAATCTAACATGGTAGCAGAGCAGTTAAAAGAAAAATTGCTGAAAACCTAGCTGCACATTGACGCCTAGAACCCTAGTTGTTGCACCAACACTGCTTGTGCTATGTAGGCAACACTGGCTCCATCAAGCCTTTACTGCGGGAGTTCTACACCTAATTTGTCTGTTTCTCTGTTTTGCACTTAAAACTCGCTGTCCCACATGATGTCTCTATTTATGCTACTGTGGATGTGTAGGCATGGCATGACGACTCCTTTACCTCCGGTGACCTTCCTCGGCGTCACACTAAAAGAAAAGTTTTGACTTCTGTTCTCCAAGTCATACAAATTAGGTGTAACACAAATTAGGGTTTCAAGCGACGGCGCTCTAGGGTTTCAAAAGGCAGCGTGCAGGTAGGGCAACAGCAGCATGCGGCACGCTAGGGTTTCAAGAAGCTCTTTTTTCTCTATTCTTCTTTTTTTTTTTTTTTGAAAAACCCGCTCTGATACCATGTCAGAGTTTTAAATAAGTGAAGAGAGAAAAAAAAGATGAACATTTACGTGGTTCAGTCATATGACCTACGTCCACGAGACAAATGCCCAAATGGCTAAGTCATATTATTCTCTCTTAGCTTGATGATATAACCTCCACCTATTTATCTAGATGAATTACATGTGTATAACATAGAAATAAGAAAATATCTCCAAAATCAAATCATCTAGATATCACAAGAATCACTAAGATTTTGTTGTGATTTTACAGCTATTTGGAGAATCAATTCATGATTCTCAACAAAAACTTTTTAAATGAGATGGTCATTCATTATGGTACCAATGCTAGAGTAAGAGGGTGACTAGTTGAGTTTATAAGTTTTTTGAAATATTTTATAAGATATTGTAAATGTTTCATAAATTTTTTTTTAAAGAATGAGCTTATAGGATTCAAAACAAGATATTAAGAGCTTATAAACTGCTTTAAAAGAGTAAGGACTTCTTAACTTATATTTTAGAAGATCTCAACATTACTAAAATCTTTGAACGTGCTCAGAAAAATAGTTTTACCATGTAGAAATTACATTCAGGGAGTTTTTAACTATAATTATCAACCTATATAAGGATACTCATATTTGCTCTCATTTTCTCATAATACTTCTAGGGGGAAAAAGAAATATGAATGTACAAAAAAGATGGAAAAATAAAAATTTAATCAGATGTGCTTTTATGTTCAATAAAGAAAAGAAAATGAACATAGTAGTGGACATCCATATAGGTTAAGTAAATGATCTTAAAAACAAAATATTATCTTCAAAAGTACAAGAATGCAATAACATTTTATATGCATATAAATCTATATCCTCGAAAACAAATGGAAGAAGATTTGTTCTATTCAAACTATTAATGAAAAAAATTAAAATTATCAACCTTTCTTGAGTAAGAAATTACAAACATACAATGGATATGTCTAAGAAGGATAAAAAAATATTAATTAATAGTTAACTAGTAAAGAAAAATTGATACGTACAATCAAGAGTAATTCTAAAGTAAATATACATGGGGCACAAACTTATATGCATGTGTAATATATTTGTGTGCATACATACATGTGCTATTTTAAAATTAATGTAGCTATATAATTTTTTGAATGTGTAAGCCTACAGTTATATTTTTGACAAAGTTTTGTAACTTACTCATGTATATATCAAAAGAATAGAATATCTTTAAGAATATATATAAATATTTTACTAACTAAAAGGATTTTCAAATAGTGCTAATATATTTAGTTGTTATTTATCCAATTTCTTATAACATCATTTAAAATATTTCTTGATTTATTGGATTTATATTTGATACAATCTCATGTTTCCGAAATACTTGCAATACTCGCAACACGCATAATTTTGCTAGTCAAAAGGATGCTTTCAAAAGAAATTACCTGATAGATGATCCCTCAAGGTACCATTTGGCATGAATTCATAAATCAGCATCTGCATTATGAAAAGAATGATTTGTTATAGCAAGTTGCAACTTCCATGTATGGTCAGAATAGCAAGTTGCCAAACAATGAAAGATAACTATAGTATATCTGGAAACTAATACAGTTTAAAACCAATAATAATTAATGCTATTATCTCCTCTAATTCTTTCTCGTCACAAGTTTTACAGTCAGATCGCTACTCGTAGGAAGATGTAGCATATGGAACTTTTAGCAGTTCTAGTTCATCCATATTCTTTCTAGCAACACCATGCCCAGTAATCAATATTACATTGGCATATTAAGGTTTTAGCTTCCCTGCGACTATTGGATTACATTTACATTTTGCTTGGAAAAAGCAACTCGCATACTTTGTAGCAGAAAGGTCAATCATGACGTGGGCGAAGGATCCATCCAAAGGCCTATGCATGCCCAAATAGACCTATAATGACATGTTTAGCTATTCACAACTGAAGAAACTCTTTGCGGATTATTTGAACTCCAAGTTTGACATTATACTGGGTGTGACCTATTTCTTTTTTTTTGTCAGACTCAATTGTTGGCAATTTTACATATTCAAGCAGGAATACCTGTTCACCTTCTTCATCACAGTATCCAACCAACGACACCAGGTTTCTATGATGCAACCTCGATAATATTTCTATTTCCGTAAGAAACTCCTTTTCACCCTGCAATGATCCCTCCTGAGCACGTTTGACGGCCACAATGGTTCCATCAGCAAGAACACCTCTATGTACCTTCCCGTAACCTCCTTGCCCAACCACTGTTGAGTTATTAAAATCATTTGTGGCCAGTGCCATTTCACCATAAGTGAAATCTTTGACCCCGTCAATTTTCACTGAGATCCTTGATGCTGAAACAAAATGTAAATTACATTTCAAATAATCAAATGAAGGTAACTAACACAAGTGTATTTCGAGTATGATACTAATATTATGGACTCAGCTCCAAAATTGGAACCACCATAGAGTCGATAATTTGAGAATTCCAGAGGAAAAAACCAGACCATGTCTTATCATGGATCAAAGTAGGCATGCATGCAGTTCCAGTTTTTGAATTTCATAAAGTTTGCCAGGAATCAATTAACAAGTGAAATAGCTTGCTGGCTGTGTGACTTTAAAAATCTGATTTTATCTCCACTATATGTGGTAACATTAGTGGTTATAGCTTAATCATGTGATGGAGAAAACAGCATAAATCTAAACCAGCATATAAGTCCCCCCCAAGGATCGAACACCATAATAGTTTTTGCCATATGTTGTCAGATCTTTGGTGCATTTCTCATTGAAGATTTTCTCCTAGATTAAGGAAGCTATGTCACGATAAGAACTATTTGTATAGCCCAAACAAAAAATTATATGGTACTGACATTGACGTCTTTTTGAAGATGTATGGTGTTTCCGGATGTGCCGTCTCAAGATAAGAAGTGAAACAAATGCAGATAGAGTGACTGATCCAGCTATTGTCCCCAGTATAACACCTGCCAGAGCTCCCTTGCTTAAGCCAGACGATGAAGGAGGAGGAAATTCTGCAATATAACTAAGAATTAAACGCTGCTCCATACAAAGAATATGGAGGTAACAAGGATCTTAGTCTATTTAAACCACACAAGCAGAGTAATATGTTTTTGCAAAATGGCCTTAGTTTTTCAATAGAAGAAAGGTGCTCAACTATAGTTATTGTGTCAAGGTAGTACTTAGATCCGCTGTAAAGGAAAAGCAAAGAAACAAGCTGACAAATTTTCCACTGCAACCACAAAAGAATAACCTCACAAGTTAACCAAAAATGAAACGGGATGTATCAATCCTCGAGCATATGAGAAAGTTGGATCTTTTATATGCAATTATAGACATTCAAAAGTTATGCAGGCTTGATCTGTTTACGTAAGAAATAGAAAAATAAAGAACTTTCTGTTCTTTAAGACACACACCACACCGATATCATCCTCACCAATTTTTCCAAGCTTCAAACACTTTAAGCAATACCTCATGAAGAAAGCTACCATTTGTGAGTGAAATGATGGCATTTAATTTGCTTGCTTTCTTTAACATATATGCACCAAGAACGCATCTCCCATTAAAAAGAAGAAAATCAATCCTATAACATGGGAAAATAATATTGGAATTTTCACACAATCAAAATCAAGATAAGGCAATTTTAGCTAGGGACTGATTTTGGTACGAGTAAATCCTGCACAGCAGCATACCATCTTTATAAGGATCCAGAAGTGTGAAATTGAGAAATTCGTAAGGTCCAAAGACTTCACTGTCAGGAATCCTCCATCCACTAAACATTTCTTGAATCCAGATGACCTCACTCTTGTTAAATAACCGAATACTATCATTGACATAGGCTGGAAAAATCTTGAGGTACATTCTAAGACGAGGTCCCTTCTGCCAAGCCACTGAATCAATGTCCAGCTGAGAGACATTCAATTCCAGACCAGAACTTAGGTACTCTTTGAAAGAATTGACATATGGAAGAAAATCTGAGAATCCAGGACTTTTCAACCGATATCCAACAAGCAGTGGAACAGCACAAAAGCAGCTTATAACAGGAGATGGAGGGGCATATTGAAAAGGAGGTGGACATGATTGGGGAGGACACTTATTGAGATCTGTAACATTTAAGGTATTGCTGAAATCTTCTTCATGAGGTCCACAGAACTGAATTAGATTGCTAGCTGAGCATACGGGATTTCCTTGAAGCCTGAAATAATTTATACAGATAATTTTGGGGTGGGGGGCAAAAGTGTGTTAACTGAGGAAAGTGACCAATTTAGGAAAGGGAAATTTTTACAGAAAAAACATTTATAACATGACGAACCCAATGGTGACATTAGGAGGAGCGAGAAGGATGCCAGAAATGTTTGAAAACATATTGAACCCAAAATCCCTGCAAAGTCCATAAAACTGCAAATAAATATTAAAAAAAATAAGGCTCAGTTATCCGAGTTAGATCTCAAACTTTCAGACTCTAGTAGGAGGGGGAAGAGATCCGAGGGAGAAATCATATATTGTCAAGAGAAGTTACAGACAATGGAAAGACATCTTTTTTCTTTTTCTTTTTTTTTTTTTTTTTTGGCAGTTTTAAGGCTTACAGAATGAGTCTCTCAGTTGAGTTCAGAGTCCTATTTTGCCAGATGGTGGAAGGAACAGAACCACTCAAAGAATTGTTCGCGACTGACCTGCAAGGAAAACGGATAAAATTGAATTGCTTAGTTCATTATATTCTGTTAAGTAAAAATCAGGGTCTAGATATGAACTTATGTACAGAAAATTCATGATTGCTCACAATTTTTGTAAGAGAGGAAGACTTGAAAAGCTAGCGGGAAGGGTACCATTCAGATTGTTTCTCGTCAGATCACTGCAGAACAGAGAATTTTTTTAAGTGAAAATCAACACCTTTTCAAAGTAATCTTCTTTAGATAAACTCCAGAGAAATATAACAAAGTCATGAATTGATTGCTTACATTGTCGTGATATTTTCCGAAAGTGCACCTCTTGGTATAGTTCCATTAAGCTGGTTTAGGCTCAAATCTCTGAAATGCAATCACACCCCATTATTGCAAGAAAGAAGCAAATAATAACTAAATAAAATGGCATACTAGTGCACTACTTAATGACCAAAACGTCTCAAAATGACGATATTATGGTTCTTCCCACCAGAAGGAAAATTCCTAATTAGATAAGGTTAACACTATAAACATAATAGTAAAGTTCCAGTCTAGAAGTCAACTCACAGAACTTTGCTGGATATTCACTTACATGTAAGCAATACTTGGCATATTGCTCCAATCAGGAATGGACCCTTGCAAACTGCAGTTCCTAAGACTCCTGACAGCCAACAAACAGACCATTAGTCTGGGAGAACATTTCTCGATATGTTTTGTCGAGTTCTGAAACGTCAAAGTTCTTATAAGAAAAAAAGGCATTTGAAGAACAAGTGCAGAGACCTCAAGAAGGGAGGAATCTGCAGAAGTGATAATTGTTGGTGCCGTGCATAACTACAAGAGATATAATTATATAATAGAGCATAACAAGACTGCACTGGTGCTTACAACTTCAACAGTTTAGACATGTTGCCATATGATGATGGTATTGTACTCCCTTCAAAGTTGTTGTTGTCGAGTTGACTGGAAACAAACAAAAGAAAACATAAGAAAGAGGCACGGAGTTGCAACATCCCTGACTTTTGACTTTTCTATATAAAACCAATAGAAAGAAGCAAGAGACAGTTGACAAAGATTGTGTTTCAAATGTTAACACCAGACGACATTCTCAAGGATGGGGTAAGGCTGAAAAGAAAGTGCATCATACCTAGAGAGAGACAGCTAAAATAAACTGATGGCGAGCATGCTTCTAAATTATTTTACTGTGACAAAGCAGCTAGAAACAAGGCCTTACTCTATATACTAATGAGAATTTCTTCAAGCAGGTTGATTTCTGTGTTTAACTGCCAGTTCATAGTATGAAATAATGAAATTGGAAGAAGTACATGCAGCAGTCAGGTGTCTTTTGATCATTTCAGAATTAGGATGCATTTTGGATCTAAGATTCAGCAGAGAAAAATAAAAAAAAGGAACATGCAAGATATTAATACGAAGCCAAGATATTTTTATATGACAAAGTTTATTAAATTTTTATATACTTGTCAAATTGTTAGAGTATCAATAAAATCAAATAAAATTATATGAATAAATTTATAAATATAGCTTATAGATCCCATACTTCCTTCACATTTCCTTTAAAACTAGAAATACAAATGTTTTATTGTCACTTTTTAGATTTCAAAGTCTAGACAGTTCAAAAACAAGTTGGCTGGAAGGGTCAGATAGGAAATACATGACAACTGAGAGCCAGGAGAAACGAAAATTTTATGAATCGACATTCTTGCAAGTCTCTCATAGATTCTCAGTTCAGAGAAAGATTGAGTCTCAGCAAATAATGTATTTCTGCTTTGTCTGTCTGTTGATAGAGTAGGACTTGAAACTTAAAACTGAAAGGAACACCTACTGCAGAAATAATCATCATTGAGTTATTATGAGGCAAACATAATCTAATGGGCCATTTTTAAGCTTTAGGCCAACAGATGCAAGTACAAGAGGCAAGAGTTTTCCTAACAATTACTTTGTAATTTACATCAGTCCTCCCTTTTGAGAAACTTCTTAACTGATGTTCTAGTAGAAACTAATTGACATCAGTAAAAAATGGCTCCAAACTCCTCCCTCAACCAATCTGGAAACCCCAATATCCCCTTCCCGACATATCTTGTTAATGTAGAGATACTAAATCTAGTTAGGCAGTTTATTCCGGGCCAGTTCATGACAACTAGAAAGGAAATAATGTAGCATCAAGCAACAAAAGAAGTAAATATATTGACACAAAGAGGTCATACAGTATTAATAAATTTGGCATTTCAGAAAGTTCTGGTGGAAGATATCCTGATAAGTTGTTATTATCAAGCAACCTGCAAAAACATTAAGTCAGTAAGTTCGACAATGCTCTAAATGCCATGAAAGTGTTAAACATAAGAATCTTCAACTTACAGATGAACAAGAATTGGAAGTCGAGATAGCTCCGGTGGTATTTGCCCGCTCAGTGAATTATTGTTCATGTGGCTGGTCAGAGTACAACATAGTCATTAGATTACTAAAGGAAAAGCCAGGAAACGCGTCGGTTTTTAATGTATAAAATAAAATAAGATAAAGAAAAAATCTTTACAAGTGTTTTGCTTTGCTCAAGTTCGCAAATGACACAGGTAGTTGTCCTGATATATGGTTTTGGTCAATTTGTATCCTGTCCAAGTTCGAAAGATTACCAAGCTCATCAGGCAAGGAACCTGTTAGTTGATTTCCGTTCAGAAGCCTGTAACCAAGGAAAAGAAACTGCAGGTAAGGAGTCCAGAAAAATGTGCACTTTCTAATGGACAAAAGATTAAAAAAAATAAACATTGATCCAACATTCATGCAAATGTATTGAAAAAGATAACAATCTTTTAATGATTACTTCTGATATGATCAGTGTCCCATCACGGATTTGCAAAAATCCATTTCTTCAACCATTTATGACAAAGTAGGCTATAAAATATCTGGATAAAGAATGGTAATAAAGAGTATAGAACAAAAAGGTGCTTCCACTCACAAAAGTTCTAACGTTGTAATGTTGCCTATCTCCTTTGGTATGGTCCCAGTAATGTTGTTCCACATAAAGTCCCTACCACAACAAATGAACAGGAATCGATTATAAAGGAGAGGCAAAGCCACCACAAGGTAACAAGTAATAAATTAAGGTAAACATGCCTAGCGCATTTAATTATAGTAGAGTATGAATATGTTACTCACAATATCTTCAAATAAGATAAACGGCCAAGTTCTGGAGATAAACTGCCGGACAGATTCCTATTCAGTAATAACCTGTTGTTCAAAACAAACAGAGGCATCAAATGGAATACAAGTTAAATAATCTGATACATTCAAGAAGATGGAAACAAGTTACACAATCCAAGATGTACATAAAAAATATGGATGAGCAAATGGCACCTCATACTGATAAAAAGATGGGCTACTTAGCTAATCCCACCCAGTATTTCGGACACAAACCATGTTAATCTTCTGAACTTTAAGAGACAAAATGCTCCTTTTGGGCACAATATTTTGCCCACAGCCTAGTTAGTCTAACCTAGACAGTGAGAAGCTACTACAAATTTAGAGGCTTAGATGTGTTGTCTTCTCTTCTCCAATAGCTGTGATGCAACTCCTTTTTCACCAAAACTCATTCTAATGAAATATGACACACCATTTCCATGTTAAACAATAAGCCATTTCTCTTGCAATTCTGCCTTCTATTTGCTGTGAAATGAAAACAAGAAAATGTACGACAAACTTTATTTAATCCATGTTAAGACAATATTTTAAGTGATATGGAGGTGGAAAGGTGGTTTAGACAAACTATTTCCTCCTCATGGACAACTCGTGCCACCATTCCTTATACATCCATTATGCATGGAAACACATTCTCCATGAGTGAAAACATTAAATGGATGGAAGCATCAAGAAAAAGTTTTAGCAGGCAACTTTCGTGTTTCGCAAGTCACAACTACCTAATACTAAGTAGAAAAGACGCAAAAGACTGAAATCATACAATTCTCTAACATGAAAGAGACCATCATCAAGTGTTGTATTATAGCAGATAATCCCCGTCCAATTTGAAGCACATGGATCCCCCTTGTTCCAGCGGGCAAGATTTCCATAAGGATCCACCAAACTTCTTTTGATGGATCGTAATGCACTAACTGCACACAACATCAAATGTTTCTCATGATTTCAAGTGGAGATAAATATACATACTGACTCTCTATGTATAGATTGCATTTAATAATTTAACACGAATCATCCTAAGTTTTTTTTCCCAAATTAATTCAAGATTAACACAAAATGGAGACACTGCCATGGTATCAGGCAACAACATATCAGACGTAAACATATATAGATGCATATAATGTGAATAGGTCAATATCAGAACATCATTTTTAAAGCTAGTTTATAGCCAATTCATACGAAAAAATGGATCTCTGCTATCCGCACAGCAAGCTTTTAGTTGTTTATAACTATGCATTTAAATATGATATGGACTCATAAGGGCCTGATACAGAGGATGAGGCAGGGTTTTGCCTAAGTTGAACTGTAGAATCTCTTTCTCGCTAACCTATGTATCCATATCCGAAGAACAAAACCTAGATAAAGTCATAAACTGAACTGTCAAACTCTCATGGCAGCCTATGTGAATTCCAACAGCGTCGTGGATATTATATCAAAACTATCAATCTTAATCAAAAAACCACTGTTTTACAGTATCCACCTTACATAAAATGGATGTTCTTATGCCTTTTCTTGGTAGGATTAGTGAGCTGGTTCATTTTTTAGGCCAGATTACAAGGAGGCAAAATACATAATATAGAGTACCACCCCACAGCTTGTCATAATAATGGTAATACGCAAAATATTTCTGCATATACACTAGATGTTCTGAAAGAAGAAGAAGAACTGCAATAAACGTGAAGAGAAAACAAATCTTTTGAAACCTTTCCTTAACAAACCTAAAGAAATTTCTAGCAATTGGCATAATGAACCTGCATGTATGAGCAGCTGTCATATGGTGTGCTAAAAGAAAAAAGTTGTTCAATGTTATCAACAAATACTTCTGTAGACTTCAGAAACAAATAATCTTCATTTCATGGAATTTTATCCCTCATAAACGTAGACTTCGAGAGGAACAAAATAAAAAGAAAAGGAAAACTAGTATGACTATGAAACAGCATCGCAGACTTTTACTCGATTACAGGACATTCAAAAAGTTATAGTCAATCTTAACTATGAAACTTCAAATCACCATGTTGCGGAGTAACTAAATGAGATGTTGGACATAACAACTACCTTCAGCCGGATCAGTTTGTTGACAATCTGCACAAATAAACAAGAAATACCAGCATATACACATAACTAGACTCATTCTAAGCTCTGCAAAAGTTAGCTGGGACATCCCAAGAACCGACATTTTACCCGAGATTGTGAATAATCTCTATATACTTAGGCCCACCTGAAATAATTATCAAAAAAGATCAAAATTAACTACTCTGTCAGTCTCCAATATGATATAACCACACAATTAAAAATTAATAAGGAGCAAAAATATAAGGAAAAATAAGTAAAACTTTTCAAGTTTTAAACCAAAGTAAAAACATCTTGAAAGATGAAAGAAGTAAACCAGAAATACAAGCAGACAAAGACTTTTCAAGACAAAAAACTGAAAGATCAAACAAAATCCCGTAATTTCCAACACAACATGTATGACATAGAACAAAACGTAGGATAAAAAGGTCCAAACAGCTGTCATTTTTCGCACATAAAAATACCTTCATAACTACATGTTCGAACATAATAGGTACAAGAAAACACACTCACAAGAGATAAGAGCTGCAGCCGCTGTTTTTTGCAACCCAAGAAAGTGGGGTATGAAAGCTTGAACCAGAGAACAAAAAAAGAGCAAAAGGGAAGAAACCCGGTTGGAGTTGACCAATTCTCCATTGATAGGTAGCTACATGGATGATTATTTTTGCTGATTGCAACTATGATGAGAGCAGCAGCCATCTTTTTCATTCTTGGTGATGTTACCAGTAAAATATTGAATTGTACACACAAAGCTCAGACCAAATAGTGGTTGGCAAGACTATATTTTATTCAAAATAATGGGATTGGCTTTATTGACTTTTGATGGGGAGTTGTTATACAGACGACGCCTCTCTCTTGCATATATACTCTGCACGCTGGGATATGACTAAGATAAAAAAAAAAAAAAAAGGCAAGAGGGGGAGACGAGGCGTAATTGAGGAGGGGAGTAGAATCTTTCCCAGTTCACACTTTGATGATTAGGTCTTCAGCATGTTAGCCAGCTAAAATTTTGATTATTGAGATTTAGAAAAGAGGATTTGAGGGCTGAAATTGAATATTCTTGCCAGCAGTGGGCAAAGATTCTCATGGGTGCTCTAGTTTTGAGGCTGAAACGAGGAATTTATAATTTTGCAAAAATAAATACGTGTTAGTAAAATTAGATATACTTTTAAAAAAATTTCGACGTAATTTATTTTATAGTTATCTCAAATAAAATATTTAGTTTTAATAAAAATTCATGTTTGGCCCGACCTCGTTGTGATATTACCTAATTTGCCCGTTATAGAAAATTTGATTGTCATCTAAAGTTGTAATTTCATAATTAATTATATAAATGCATATTGTAGATAAATTTTAAAATCAACCTCATTTTGAAGAAATTAAAAAAAAAATGAGTATAATGGACAATTAAATAAAAAATCATTGCAGCGGGCGTGAAAGCTTCAAATTGCATAACTCTTATTAAAATATACTTTTGATGTAATTTAATCCGAAAAGTCACTATTAATTAAAGAAGAAGTTATCATTTTGTAATCCAAGTAGAGATTTAACTTGTCCAATCGCAAAATTGGGCAAACATTTATAGGTAATAATCAGGGGCGGTATTAGGTAAACCGATTTGTAAATGGTACCAATTATTTTCCCCTCCACGCGCGTTCATCAACATTAGGGTTATGACTAAGTAGGCTTTGTATTTGGCATATATTAAAAACATAGATACCTAGTGTGGCAAGGAAGTCATGGTTGAGTAAACAATAGGGTAAATTACAAATGGTCTTTTTGACATTTGTCTCTTTCTTTAAAAAAAATTAATGATCGTTTAATAAATATTTTTAAAAATTTTTTAAATAATAAGGTTCGACCAGAAATGCTATGCTTACACACAAGACTACCCCTCTTCCTGAAAGCTTCGCGGGGACTACTTTACGACGGTTTTTCGGTGCACTCATTCCCCTTACGAGAATGAAATGAGGCCCCAGCTTGAGTCGAGACCAAGACTTCTTACAATTCGCACCAATAGCAACACTGAGGATATTTATAATTATGATAAATTCAATAAAACCCCTCATAATTTACTTTAAATACTATATCGGTCTTTTTTAGATTATTATTCACATTTAAATATAGTTTTGTTTAACTATAAGTTGATATTCCAAGAAATTTGTTTGCGGGATCCCTGTAATTTATTTTTTTTTAAGTCAACTTATAATTATTTTTTTTTTCAAATTTAAAATAATAAATCAAATTATTATATTCATCGCATGAAGCATCAAAATAGGTGGGAGTATTAATGCTTGCTCATGAATCAATTCATGCAATATTTTATAATTGTTTTGTTGTAAATTTAATTGTAATAACCATTAAATATTTATTCCATATAAAAGGTTGGTCTTTGAATATTTTATCTTTATTAGTACATTAAAAGCGACATTAAGCAGACTGTTTTAATTCTGTCAATAGTTCACCAATAATAAAAAATATATATTAATAAATATTTAAATTCAAGTATCATCTCCACTTAATTTTAAATTATAGTTTTTCAAATAAGTGAAGTGGGCAAATAAAAAACTCAAAATTCTAAAATCAAAAAATAAATTAGTTATTAATAATTATGATCCGCTCAGGTTCGGACATATCCGCCATAAAATCCAAATTAATTATTTTTTGTCTCGCTGAAAAATATCATTATTTTTTTGTCCTTAAATTAATTAATATATATTAAACTTATAAATATTTGATAAGATACTGTTAAAAAGAACATTATTTATTGCATAAATAATAAAAATAAAATATTAAATATATTTGTATGCATTATTCAAGTTCGATTTTGGACAATACCCGAAACTCACCTCGAATCTAGTTTGATCTTTAAAATTAAAACTCATTTTCAAACTCAAAGTCAATAAATTAGGTCTTTACGTTATTCAAAATAAGATCTTTGTCTGCCCGTCTGACATGTCATCCCTATTAATATCACGCACGTCATTATGGGACGACGTGCTATTATCATTGGACCTCTTCTTCGCTGACCTATAATTGGGCCTCCGCATGGAGGAACCAATTAGTCTGCCTAAGCCCAATGGATTAGTCCGGCTGCACGATGGTTAGTGTCGACCCTTTCAAAACTGGGCCTCAATTGTGGGTTTGATTGAATCATATTATATATATAAAAAAAAACATAATGTTTGGATTCGTTTTCTAAGTGTTTTGTTGTGTTCTGTGGAAATAGAGAGAGAAAAACAAAGATAAACAAGTGTGTGTTAGAGATAGTATATATGTTTGAATTTGTTTTTGGAGATAATTTAAAATAAGTATTATATATTTAATGTTGTGTTTTGAGAGACAAAAATTACTATTCATTGTCAAATCATGTCTTTGAAGATAATTTAAAATAAGTATTATATGTTTAATGTTGTATTTTTTGGAGACAAAAATTACTATTCATTGTCAAATAATGTCTTTTTTATATATATTTATGTATATATGTGTGTATATATATATATATTTTTATGCTAAAACAGTTAAAAACACATAAAGAACGTGTTTTTAAATGATGGCAAACATTGGGTATGTTTTGACTTGTCTCGAAAATAAGTTAGAAATGAAAACAAACATAGTGAAAGGTTTTCCGCACTCATAAACTATAATTAATGACATTATTACATCATTTTTTTGTCCTTAATATCAACTAAAAAATTGGTTATATATGACAAAGTGTAAATTTCACAAAATTAAGATGGTAAATTGAGACACACGCACAAAAAACATAATTAAATAGTAAAGTATAAAATCGTATATAATTCAAACGACAAAATATAATTTATCCTTAAATTTATTTATGCCAAAAACTATAAGCTTATTCATAAAACTGTACGTATTAAACTTTTCCTCCAAACACTCTAAATCAAATTTTCTCCACTTTTTACGTTTATTTCAAACTCTCTCGATTTTAACTACAATGAATTAGGCGTTAACGAAACTTTTCACATGAATTTTTCACAAACTTCCCAACTAATACTAATATTATCAACTAATCAGAATGTTTGATTATTAGACCATTAAATTTATAATTTTTGTAATTCCCATGATACAAAATAAAAATAAGAATTATTACAAACGTGCCCTTTTAAATAATAGAAAAGTATAAAAGATGGGGTGAGAAGTTTTAGCAATCAATTTATTCTGCAACAGGATAAAATGGGAAGATTCAAATCTAATGATAAAGTCTTGTTGTCTAGAACCATGATGATGGCATCACTTCTTCAACAGCTACAATAGCGAGTTTTAACTATTAATACCATGCCCGATTCATTACAAAATAAAAAATTAAAGGTAATTAAGTAGGATATCCCAACTAATAACTCAAAGTAAAGGTACCCCTAGTTCAATATTTTTAGTCATTTACTTTATAAAATGGTACCAAAATTGAAAAAACTCGACATGTTTAATTATCTGCTTTACGAAATTTTCAAAATAGTCATAAAAAAACTTGAGACATTTTAATCCCATATTAAAGTTTTCATTAAAAAAAATAGATAGTAAGAACACGTACAAGCTTGGCTTTCCATAAAATTAATGAATACGCACATTACACGTGTCATTACAGTATTTGTTGCAAACATTTCTTACATCCTTACTCTTAAAATATCTTATTATTAGTGTTACTGTAAAAGGTAGATATGTAGAAAAGTGTTGGAAAGAAACAGGATGCTGTTTGCCTGGTAAAGTCCATACCAGTATCAAATCAATGGACAGCTACTGTGGTAGGGCCCAATCAAGATGTGACAAATCACAAATCACAAATCACAACCCACACCTAATTCTTCACTACCTTTAATAAGATTTTAATTTTTTCAACTCATTTACATCCACAAGCTTAGGAGCGCAATGGTCCCAATGCACTGGATTTAGGCCCACTTATCACCATCAAATTCCAACTTGACTTTACCCCTAATCGTAGTTCATCCCCTATGTTGCTTTCACTTACAATCTTATCCTAAAATCATAATAACAAACGATAATTGAAAGAAATTGTGAGAAAGTAATTATTATATATATATATATATGTACGTATCTATATATATATATATATTATTTTTGTTGTATTTATATATGCTCAAACAAATTATAAGAGAATGTAAGAAGGTCTGTATAGAATGGTTCGGGAAATATATTACCAAATATTTCACATTATTAAAAATAATTTTAAAAAGTATATAAACATTGCCGAACAACCGTCCCAAATTGAGTAGAAAAAGAACTTAAAAGAAGATGTACTTTAACGTGGACCAAACCCTAAATTTATCGTTAATGCGTAAACCTAACGCTCGTCCAAATTTGTTCGGAAGCTCTTTTTCAACCCTAGCATTGATCATGGTGTTTGAATCTACAGTCTTGATAATTGATTATGCAACTATAATCTGTAGCTAAATTTAATAAGTACGGTGGAATTCAAAAATAATAAATTATATTTTATTTTTTAATCATTTATGTGACTTTGATGAAACTAAATATCATACATGATTATTGAAAAATGGGACTAATACGGATTATCATAATGTTAGCTTACCCTTTTTAATTGCAAGGTCAAATATAAGAATTATAATTATTTTATAATCAATTAAATGCAACCACCGTGATATATATGTGGTGGACACACATACGTAGAACATAGTCACTGGCATGTTTGTTTGTGATTTGGGTCCATTAGTCAAATAATGTATAAATAGTACTATTCTTCATTTGATTGGATATCATACGTCGGTCCTGTCCCGCGCTAATGGATGGGGAGTTAACACATACGCCACGTGTACAGTATCCATTAGCCATCTTTAGATGCTGTGGTGGCCCACACAAGGACTAGCCAACCCCCACCACAATGTGCTTCAATTATCATGTCAGAATGAAAATTCTATCTTAATTGGATTTGATTGAATTAGTTGATATATAATTTATTTAAAAAATTAATTAATTATATGATAAATATATTATATTATTTTTTAATTAATTATTTCAAGAAAATTATAAGATTAGAGTAAATAAGTAGAAAAAGTGGGGACCCATTTCATGACGTGGCATCAGGGGAGCCAAGATCCTTCCGTAGGTATGTTTGTGATGGGGAAGAAATATGAGCCACTGGTTTGAGTGGCAGAAAATATGTGATCTTTGGGGTGTTTCCAGCCCACATGACACGACCCAATCCCTGTCCGTTTCCGCCAGTGGGCCCCCTATAATGAGGGGTTAGAGGGCGGTGAAGAGGGTAATTTGGTAATATACTCGGAGAATTGTATTTTATTAAATTATTATTACTAACGACTGAATAACACTCAGTGCACGCGTCAAAATTTCATTATATTTTTTGATTGAATAAAAAAATTTGAGAAAATAAATAAATTTTAAATATGTATAAATAAAAATATATTAATTTATAACAGAATATGAATTTTTGTTAAAGAAAAAAAGCATAGTTTTAAGCAATCTATATTTTAAAATTGTGGTAGTTATTGATAATAAATAGAATAAAATTTAAATATATCAGATGCTAACTTATATTTTTATCTACTAATATAAAAAAAAGTATCTCCACACTCATAAGTCACGGTTAATGACACTTCCATATCAATTATTTGTGAAGTTAAAAATAACATTCACAATAAAATAATTAACTTATTCGATTTTTTAAAATTTACATTAATTGATAAATTATTATTTTCTTTCTTTCTTTCTTTTTATTAGTGCAATGTACTGGTTTATATATTTCACTTTTATTTATAATATATTTTAAACCGTAAAAAATTATTTATTATATGCACATAGGAACGACGTGCCACAACGTTTAATTTAAAAAAAAATAGTACATATAAAATTACTAACTGATCAGAATTAACAAAACAAATTAATGTTAAATATGTAAAAATGAAAAAATATTAATTAATAAAAAAATACGTCTTTCTTGAAAGGAAAAAAGGTACAATTAATGAAATATTATAATTTTATTTCGAGTGCTTCTGTAATGTTTTGTGAATTTATCTGTCCAACAAAAATAATTTGCTGAGTAAACTTTATAATATGTTGTTGATGATTTTACTCTTAAATTACATTAGAAATTGACTTAAAAAGACTAAGGTGGAACAAATATTACATATTAAAAGATTCTAAATATTAAGAATTTATACTATTATAAAATAAAATCATTTTATTGTACCAATTTTGAATATTTATACTTTCCCTTTAATTATTTATTCCTTAAAAAATAATTATAAATAGTAATTAATTTTTTTAATAATATCACAATTATAATTTTTTTTTCCTCTCAACCCACCACCCCATGTTTATCTGACCTTACTCCTACACATTTCTTCACAAACTTCTATATTTTCCCTAAACTCACAATTTTAATTTACTTTGTCTTTCTCACCTCACTTTAGGTTTTTTTTTCTTCTTCTTACAGACTTTCTCCTCCCCTTCCACCACATTTGTTTCTTTCCACAATTTTTTTTTCTCTGTTTATCTTATATCACCATTCTTTTTTATATGCTCGCGGAAACAGCTTGCTCGATAACTAGTTAACCAAAACTTAATATTTTTTAACGAATTAAAAGGCTAGAATCTAGATTCGGATAAACTATTTGTAGCTACCCTAAATAATGGAACCTTGATATCTTTTTCGTCAAAAATTCAACTAATACGTTAGTATTGAATCAAATATTATGATCAGTCACGATTATTTTATAAGATATCTAAATAGCGAATTGAACAAACTTAACGAATGAAATTCATAACACAGAACATGCAATCAAAAAATTATAGAGCTGACCATTAGACCACTGTACCGGTGATAAAATAGAGCATGAATTTCAAGTACTAGTAATTGTATTTAGCCCATGCTTATCTTTGTTCATAATAATTCCTAGCAAATGACAATTGATCTCTAGAAAAGGGTAAGTGCACTATTATGACTCTCATGTTCAGAGGGCTGCTATCAGCAAATGGATAAGGATATCTACAGGGTAGAATAGTCAATGGAATCATGCAACTTGAAAACTACAGTCAAAAGTTTTTCATAGTTAAAAATTTAATAGTGTCCATACGTAATGGCTCGATTGGTGAAAAATAAATTATTTTTGATTAAATAATTATGCATATATTAATATAAAAATTATGCTGATGAATAATATATAAGTACTTATATTAATATTTTATGATCCGATAATATATCTAGACCTTTGATTGCGATTGAAGTTGAAATTACACTTCTTTTTTTAATTTTAAAATAACCCAAAAAGGGTACTGATAATTGGTTTGCATGGATAAGAATCATGTCTCCTAAAAGCCAAAAGAGACTGATTTTTTTTTTTTTTTCAAAATAGAAGAGAAAAGGTGAGTATGCATGGAAAAAGCAACTTAGCAGAGCAATCAAGCTAAATATATAACCTATTGAAGCTCTATTAGTTGTCTTGAAATCCCTATTCTCTTTCTTGAAGCTAAGCTCCCAAGAAATGGCCAATAGACTCTCTCTTGCAATGGAGAGAACAGGGCAGTGGTAATCTTTGCTTGATTCTTTCAAATATGTAGTCCCCATTGTGTGATCTTAGCTTCTTGTTTATCTTTTGTCTTCTTGATTTTTATTTCAGGGTTTTCTCTCAAGAAATTCCAACTGATGTCATTGTTGAAGTTGGAGAAGCCAACTTTTCCCTTCACAAGGTATGCATTCCATGTTGTGAAATAAGGCTTTATTTGGTTTATATTTTTAAGGTGTCTTTCTTTGTTTCTGGTAGATTGAGAGAAAGATCAATTATTTGATTTGGTGTTGGTATCGCTGTAGAATAGATAAAGATAAGTTAAAACGCATCGAACTGTGTCATGCTGTCTTTAAGACAGTAAAAAATGAAGACAAACAAAGCCTATTTTGATGCAGGAAAATTGAACATGTTGTCTTATGATTTCTGGGTTAATTGTTGCGATGAACTTTTATGAGTAAAATTGGTTTAAGAAGCTGAGAATGAACAAGTTTTCGTTGTGAGATCTAATGGAAAATTTTGGTTGTGAGAAATGAAGTTTGTTGTGTTGAATTTCTTGAACTGAAATTGGGAGTTGTGGGCATGTGGGCTGTGGCAGTTCATGCTTGTGGCAAAGAGCAACCATATAAGGAAACTGATTCTTGATTCAAAAGAAGCTGATTTAACAAGAATAGACCTCTCAGACATTCCTGGAGGGCCTGAGATCTTTGAAAAGGCTGCGAAATTCTGCTATGGTGTCAACTTTGAGATCACGGTTCACAACGTCGCAGCCCTCCGGTGTGCTGCTGAGTATCTGCAGATGACTGATAAGTATTGTGACAACAATCTTGCTGGGAGGACTGAGGATTTCTTGTCCCAAGTTGCCTTAACCAGCCTGTCCGGCGCCCTCGTTGTGCTGAAATCTTGTGAAGATCTTCTTCCCATGGCTGAGGACCTCAAGATTGTCCAAAGATGTGTTGAAATTGCAAGTGCCAAGGTATATTTTCTTTAAAGGAAGTTATTTAGTACTAAGATCTTTTTTGACTAAATTTATTTAAAACATCTTATAATCTCGTATATGTTATAAGATATTAGGCTTTAGTTAATAAGGTCCTAACATTTTCTTTTTGGTTCTTGTTTCTTAAAAAGGTCATGAAATATTTTTGATATTTTATAAATTCTTAAATATCTTATAAGATGTTTTCAAAAGTTTATTTGGTCACCTAAACAGCGATTTAGTTATTATTGGTTTCGTAAGGGAAGATTCGAGTACGAAAACATCAAACAGTTGTGAACTTGTTTTATGTATCTAGCATGTCACAAGGAAGTGCATTAAGTTTATCGATTGTTGCTACTTGGTTAGGCTTGCGTCGAGGCTAACTTTCCAAGCCGTTCGCCTCCAAATTGGTGGACCGAGGAGCTAACGATCTTGGACATAACCTTCTTCGCAAAGATCATTGCATCAATGCGGTCGAGAGGCGCAAAGGGCCTCACTCTAGCTAGTGCTATCATCACATACACCGAGAGATCACTCCGTGATCTAGTGCGTGACCACTCTGGAAACGGCACTAGATCGACAGATTCCATGGACACTGACCTCAGAGCCCGACAACGGGAACTTCTTGAATCTATAGTGGCTTTATTGCCCTTGGAAAAATCAGCTTTCCCCATCAATTTCTTGTGTTGTCTCCTAAGAACAGCAATTTTCTTGAGGGCAGACACTAGGTGCAAGAATGAGCTAGAGAAGAGGATATCCATGATTCTGGAACATGTGACCGTCGACGATCTTCTCGTCCTGTCTTTCACCTATGACGGTGAGAGACTTTTCGATCTTGAGAGTGTGAGGAGGATCATATCGGGATTCGTTGAGAAAGAGAAGAACGTTGCCGTTTTCAATGCTGGTGATTTTAGAGAAGTCTGTTCCACAGGTATGTTGAGGGTTGCCAAGACTGTAGATGCATATCTTGGGGAGATTGCTACTTACGGAGAGCTGAGTATCTCAAAGTTTAACGGGATCGCAAATTTGGTGCCAAAGACAGCTCGGAAGGTCGACGACGATCTTTACCGTGCTATCGATATCTACTTGAAGGTTAGTCTACTTTGCAATTCCCTGATCCTGTATTTTTCAGTAGCACGCCTTAGTTTTTTCTGCTGTTTGAAGATGTTTATGTTGTTCTGACAAATTTATGAATTGAATATGTTTAGAGTTTAGACTTTGTGAAGGACTTGAGTAGCCTTTTTGCTACAAACTTACTGTTGTATATGGTGATTCAGGCACATCCAAATCTAGACGAAATCGAGCGTGAGAAGGTATGCAGCGTAATGGATCCACTCAAGCTATCGTACGAGGCCAGGGTCCATGCTTCACAGAACAAACGCCTCCCGGTGCAAATAGTCCTCCACGCCCTATACTATGATCAACTCAAGTTAAGGAGTGGAGCGGACGATCACAAGACGCCCGATGCCCTAACGACAAGAAACCAGCTGCAAGCCGACACGTCCCTCGTCAAGGAAAACGAAGCTCTTAGAACCGAGCTACTAAAGATGAAAATGTACATACAAGATATTCAGAAATCCCAGGGGACCACGTCTAAAGGGAGTGCTAAAAAACCTACGTTCTTCTCGTCCGTGTCCAAGACTCTGGGGAAATTGAATCCGTTTAAGCATGGATCGAAGGATACGTCGAATATCGACGATGGAATGGTGGATTTGACCAAGCCTAGAAGGAGGAGGTTTTCCATCTCTTAAGGAATTAAATTTTTTATTTTTATTTTTATTTTTTTGGTGCCATTGTGATTTTTTTGTTCTCTTGGTGTGCTGAAGTTGTGTAAAGAGTTTGATTGCTTCTGTTTGTTTTATGGAGCTGATAAACTGTTTCTGGGCTAACATTCAAACAGCTTATTATATATACTATTGCTTCTTGGAGTGTGGATCATGTCTTTCTGCTTTTGTTTCTAACTTCCTTTACCCGAAAATTCTTATTCATATTTAGTCTGGTCCAACAAAATCAATTGTATAGTAAGTGGATCATATTTATTATATGATTGATCGTCTTTTTGAATTGCACATTAATCGCATGATAAATGTGTTACATATTTATTGTATAATTAATTTTAATCTGACTAAATTTGACTCGAATAAGAATTTTTCTTTATAAATTCTTTCCGTCTTTGTTGATGAGACCTAAACTTCGAATTTTTCTTTTTTTAATTATTATTATCTTAAATTATACTGTATTTTTGTTTCTTTTAAGTTATATAAGTAAGCCATGTGTTTAAATTCATTTTAAATAAAATAGACGACATAATTTTTATATGTGCAATATTTATATATTAAATAGAACAGAAAATGTGTTGTAAGAGAATTCTCCGAATACAATGTAAATACTGTGTTTTTAAATTATTTTTTTGCTTTTTTATATTTTATGAACACATTCACAATCCGACTAAACTCAATTTCTAATATTTGCTAATTTTTTTCAAAAATGTTTAGTTATTATGTAAAATTTCAATAAAAATATATTCGAATTTTCAAATATCCAGAAAAAAAATAAAGAAAAAAGATAAATAACAAGGCGGTTTTCCTTCAAAACCAAAACCCCACCTCTCTCCTACGGCACAATCGCATACCCACCGTCTCACCGTCAATGGCCAGCGCTGTGGTTCTCCACCCGAAACCTTCCGCAAAGGACCCGCCGCCTAGCCGTTGGAAGCCCGACTCTGACCCCTCCTCCTCCGCCGCAGACCTGGACGAGGACCTCTACTCTCGTCTCAAGTCGCTGCAGCGGCAGCTTGAATTCATCGAAATACAAGAGGAATACGTTAAGGACGAGCTGAAGAACCTCCGCCGCGAGCTGCTTCGGGCGCAGGAGGAGGTGAAGAGGATTCAGTCGGTGCCACTCGTCATCGGCCAGTTCATGGAGATGATCGATCAGAACAACGCGATAGTTGGGTCGACTACCGGCTCGAATTACTACGTTCGGATCCTCAGCACTATAAACCGCGAGCTCCTTAAGCCCTCTGCCTCCGTCGCGCTGCACCGACATTCCAATGCCCTGGTCGACGTGCTTCCGCCCGAGGCCGACTCCAGCATTTCGCTCCTCAGCCAGTCCGAGAAGCCTGACGTTACCTACAATGTAAGTTTGTTTATTATTTTTTTGTTTGGGGATTTTTTGAATAAGGGTTTTTAAGGTTTATTTCATTACTGATAATAATCTCACTCCATGTTATCGTTGGGTCTGGGTTTTGATTCTTCCTGTAATTTTACTGTGTAGGCCCATTAAGAACTTATCTTGTTCCTAGGTGAGCTTGTGAACGCACCTTTGAAACTCTGGGTTCACTGTATTAGTGGCGATTGTTGAATATATAGTAGTTTTTTTATATTCAGAGAGTCCTGCCCACCAAATAATAATTTATACTGATGTAGTGCTGGATTGTAGTTTGGGGGGCTATCCTGTACTAGTGAGTATTGAGATGATACTTGTTCAAGGCGATTGGGCTACTTTATGCATGGGAAAATTAGCATGGATGTATCATGATATGCTTTTTTTTTCCCCTGTGCTTCATCATCCTCTTCTTTCCTTTATCTCAACCATAATCAACAGAAGTGCCTGGGTGTTTGCTGGCCTTTTTAGTTGTCTTCGCCATGCCCTTAAGCCCACATTCTTGATAGATTTTCATGGAAGCGTATCCATGTAGTAGGCTACCGCAAATAATCTAGTACAACTACCTTATCCCAGTGAGTTCCACTTAGTTCTTTACCTGTTCCATCCTGTAATGACCTACATCAAGAATTCCAGGGGATTTATTTTATCAATATCAGGTGATTATGTACACTGGGGGGCGGCATGTTGATTTGGGTCCATGTTGAGCGATGGATGATTTCTCTTTGGTGATTCTATCAGGATATTGGTGGATATGACACTCAAAAGCAAGAAATACGTGAAGCTGTGGAGTTACCTTTAACTCACCATGAGTTGTACCAGCAGATTGGCATTGATCCGCCTCGTGGTGTGTTGCTCTATGGTCCGCCCGGCACTGGGAAAACCATGCTTGCAAAGGCTGTTGCTCATCACACCACTGCAGCCTTCATCAGAGTTGTAGGCTCTGAATTTGTTCAGAAGTATCTGGGTGAGGTATGCTGTAGCACCTGTTGATTATATGTGTATGCATCACTGTCTACGTACATCAGAAAATGCAACTCTGAAATTTCCTTTTTGCCCTAAACTTGTTTTAGATGCTGTCTGCAAGTCATTAGTTTTTGACTGAATGTTTCATGTGACCCGATATTGTCCTTCCTTAAAATTCCTGAGCTGATCATCTTACTTGTGAGATAGCAAATGAATCTGTAGCCAATAAGTTTCCATGCTATGATTACATTTTCTGATATCTGTGTGCCACTGAGTTGTTCAAAGGGAAGGTATTTGGCGATGAGATTTTGTAGCTGTTTCATGTCCTTAAAATTGATAGAACTCTTAAACTTGTTTCATTGTTTTAGCTAAACTTGAGCTTAATAATCTATGCAGGGTCCGCGAATGGTTCGTGATGTTTTTCGTCTTGCTAAAGAAAATGCACCTGCAATAATTTTCATTGATGAAGTAGATGCAATTGCTACTGCAAGGTTTGACGCTCAAACAGGAGCTGATAGAGAGGTCCAGAGAATTCTCATGGAGTTGTTGAATCAGGTGGAATTTGAGACTCAGATGCAACAAAATGCTAGCAGTAAAGCATAAAAACTTCAAATTTTATTCTTTTGTAAATGTCAGCCTACTTTGCCGAATTGATTTTAGTTTTCCCATTATTTGCTTCGCTTAAAAAGTATGTCCATCCAAACTATTCTTGTGTCAGCCGGTACTCATTGAACTTTAGCCTATGTGGTTTGTCCTTTACAGATGGATGGATTTGACCAAACAGTTAATGTCAAGGTTATCATGGCAACAAATCGGGCCGACACATTGGATCCTGCACTTCTTCGTCCAGGAAGACTTGATCGTAAAATTGAGTTCCCTTTGCCAGATAGACGACAAAAGAGGCTTGTCTTTCAGGTTAAGTTTGAAAGCTTATATCTATACTCCCGCTTTTTGCTAGATCTTTTTCAGTATTCAAGTTCCATACCATCTTCCACCTGTAAAAGGACACAAGAGAACTGGGGAAAAAATGAGAGTAATGGACATTCTCCGGTGGAAAAATGGAGGAAAAACATGCATGCAATGAGAGCTGTTACTATGCATTTAGATGAAAGCAGATTCTATGTCTCTATGTAGGATGGTTTTCTTTGATAGCTTGGTTGATTAAATAACTTAAGTAGTTCTCATGTGCAGGTTTGCACTGCCAAAATGAACTTAAGTGATGAGGTGGACTTGGAGGACTATGTATCCCGCCCTGATAAAATCAGTGCTGCTGAGGTTAGTAATTCTAGTTGGACCAGTGTTCTGATTCTAGTGCACAGACATGTTTTTGTACAAATGACAAAGTTGTTACTATTATATCTGCCTCGGTCTCCTTGTTTACAAGGAATATTGAGTAACATGTTTATTTATAATAATAGATGTGAATCTCCAATAGTTTCTTCTGCTTGGCCTTAATATAATATTTTGGGAACCATTTCAGATTGCGGCTATATGCCAAGAAGCAGGCATGCTTGCAGTGAGGAAGAATCGGTATGTAATACTCCCCAAAGATTTCGAGAAGGGTTACAGATCTAATGTAAAGAAGCCTGACACTGACTTTGAATTCTACAAGTGACATGTAGAAGTTGTTAAGGTAATATTTTACATACATGCACCGTCAACCCCTTCTCTTGCTGTATTATACCCCAAAATGGAAATAGACATAATTAGCTGTTGAAGTCTTTGTCAATATAGTGAGGTGTTTGTTCTGAAGTGTATGGTAGTTGCTTACATGAATTCGGTCGATCTATGGGAATGTGGCGTTATTGCTTTGCATATGATCAATTGTCGCTTGTATCATGTCTCCTGTTGATCTATGCATTCAAATTACATGTTTTTGATATATTTACTGGTCTCAAATAAGATGAGTTGTTGAAGTATTGAAACTTGCTTTTGTTTGCCCCGTGGTGGGTAAAAAATTACGTCAATCGGTATCGGTTTATTGGCACCAACTTGGTTTTGCTAATGCATATTATTTATTTATCTCTCTATGCATCTCCATTATCATTTTCAAAACTTTTTTCTTCTCTCATGTTATATTTGGATTGAAATGTTTAAATTTTAAGGGAATAATATAAAAAAAAAAAATTAAATGAGTTCATATTAAAAGATTTCAAATTCATTTATACTTCACATGTATTGTCTGTGTTGCAAATTTCGGAATCCATTGTAATATGAAGTTGTTGAAACCAACAGAAATGATTGTTTATGAGTGATGTGAAATTTCTACCTTTAAATTAGTTAGTTCAAACATTATGTCAAGATCTTTCTCTCAGACTTTGGAATTTAATTGATGTGCTAGAATCCGAATTTTCAGAGTGCATTTGGACTGATGGATTAAATTCCATAGTTGAAATAGCTTATTTTGTTTGTAAAAATAAATCAACAGATTCCAATTCAGTTGTTAAATCTTTTAGATTTTAAGCCTAGTTAGGATAAACAGTGTTCTTAAATTCTTTTGAAATGCTAAAAAATGGTTAGCCAAATAGATTTGAAATTCTTGCACAAATTTCTTATAAATACGAATAAGAGATTTAAAAAATGTGAAATTGAGATGTTCTCCGAAATGGATATGCATTGTGTTCCTGAATTTTCTCCTTATTGCTATATGCTTGGTTGTAATTATATGAAAGATGAGAAAGTCTGGTGGTGTGAGCAACCAAACCAAGAAAGCAGCCAGTTGAGTTGAGTTCACAGGACTCAATTATGACAGCACATGAAGTAGAACAACACATTCATTACAAACATGTTGAAGAAGGAGGTTAGAAAGTGATGCTCAACCTATATATATATTTATGACAACAAAATATTAATCGTACTTCTTACTAGTCCCATTATTCTGCCCAAACTCTCTCTTTCCCCTCTCCCATATTCTAAATGTTCAAAAAGTCCACTTATAGAAACAAAATAAATAAAATCGTTAAGGGGAAAATGAAAAAAAAAACCCTCTGAAACAAACAAAATGCCTTCATCATGATTTTTATCTTACTGAATGGAAAATGCATGTCCTAATCTTTCAGCTAAAATCCAAAGTCACCTAATGTTAGTACATCAGCATTCAGCATCATCAAAAGCATTTGTCCGCTCGAAAGGAAGGGGATCTATCTTTCTATTCTGAATTCTATTTCAATAATATTATATACATATTATGTCATTATCTATTTAAAAAAAGTTATATACAATATGTATATGTATTAAATGGGGTCAAATACATTTTGCACTCCTAAATTATGAATATAGTGTATTTACACTCTTAAATTATAATACGTAACAAAATAGTTCCTTAT
The DNA here is from genome assembly GCF_026168435.1 of Sesamum indicum. NCBI lineage: Eukaryota > Viridiplantae > Streptophyta > Magnoliopsida > Lamiales > Pedaliaceae > Sesamum > Sesamum indicum. The sequence continues at coordinate 3,655,278 of NC_142665.1, read as the reverse complement.
GACATACATTAATTTTTTATGATGAAATTGCCCTTGCTATTCCACTCTTAAAATATCTCTATTACAATAATTCTCCTAAATATAATATGAATTATTATAAAATTTTTATTAAAATTAACATCACCAAAATTTATGATTTTTATACTGAGTATGGAATATGCATAAACACTATAAATTTACACTTCTTATATTCTTTTATATAACTAGTTAAAGATTTACATAAATTTTGCTTGTGTTGTTATATAAAGTTTTTTAGAAATAAATTATTAATGCATATTTAAAATATTACATCGAACATATATATATACGGTAAATTATCAAATATCTATAATATAATTAATATAATACTCTATGTTTTTTGAAGTAATGATATGATATATCTATATTATGTGGATATATAATTGCATAAAAATTTATAAGTTATGTAATATACATTTTCTATAATATTATATACATTATGCATTGACACATATTTATATGTATTTTTTAACACAATTTATTTATTGTACAAAATATATTTGCATATATTGAGTTGTAAATATTTTGTGTTCCATAACTTAAATTTTTAAAATAAAATGTAACTAAAATTTTAAATTTAAAAATAATTTGAGGGAGATATTTTAATAAAACATATTTTAGGAAGTAAAATAAAATGTATATGGGTAAGAAAGAAAGGGCATTTTTGTCCTATCAATACCAAATTATTTTGTGTGGGGTGTTTTTGTTATCTTTCACACTTTAGGAGTGTAAATGAGATAAAATGCATAGATTATGAGTGCAAATTGTATTTGATCCTATTGAATATAATAAAGTATTATAAAATTTGAAACAGAAAACCCCATTGTTTGCAAGTTTGTAATATAGAATGGGAAAGAAGTTGCAGAAATATTAGAGGAAATGTTGTTATCAAATGGGGTCTTAATGATTCTTCAGACCACTTCTAGACAATTTAGGGTTTGTTGGGAAGACATTAATATTAATTCCTCCAACAATCATTCCTACACATGTGTATATATTTATATACCGACAACATTTCTGTCATTTCGTTCTAGAAAATTGTGTTCCAAGTTTTTTGTGTGTGTGTGTGTTTGGGTTGGGGGGGGGGGGGGGTTGGCTACACTTATATTTGTATGGTTTATTGAAAAAGAATTATTCCAAGACAATAATTTCTAATACATTTTTCACATATTCTTAACTCTGCACTCTATTCTTTTTAATATATATATATATATATATATATCCAAAAATGTTGCATCAAGATTACTTAAATAAGCATGACCTCATTCCCACCACAAATGACATAATGAACGTGGTTCGAAATTCAATTGGTGCCCCATTGCGTGGGTCTCTCAATTTTTATATAAGTGTCACAGTTTTGTTTTAAAAAAGACACTTTACAGAGGTTTTGGAGTTCGTAAGTCATCATTTTCTCATTTACAGCTCATATGAGACGCTTGTCTATGTGAATAACTAAAAGTTATATTTTTTATTTACTTTTACGCAACTCTTACACTGGGAAAGGAAATCAAAGCTATAATTATGTAATTGAACAACTGAGTCAACAAACGTTTGGAGGCATAATTGTTCAAATCAAAAGTAGGAAACTAAATAAATTTTGGGTGTGGATGTTGTGGGCATTTGCATGTCTCATTTGCAATAGAAAGAGATTATGGATAAGTTTATTAAGAGGGTTTGATAGTTACAAGTCACCTGATGTTTGCTGTAAGATAGTGGTCTTGTGTTGTGTTATGTTGTCGGTTGGTCTTTGTCTTCATTGCTGATGGATAGTTGCTTTTGGTATGCATGGTATCAGTTGCACGTTGAGCTTCACCGATTGTACTTCTTTGTTTGTTTGTGGTACCTACTTTATTCTCCTTTGGACATGATATCTACCCCGCTGAATCCTTTCCTGAAATTTGAGGTAATTGCACATAAAAGTTTTGTAGTTTGAGAAATTACATGTAATACTCTTAATATTTGATTCCGTCTAATTAATAAATTTCCCCGTTATCTAAAATTCGTTAGGTTTGCTGATATTAACAAAAAAATTATATGAAAATTCATATTTACAACCTCGATTGATTCATTACCGATGTATTTTAGGTCAAACGAATTTTTGTACACAAAATACTTTGTAAGGGTGAAGATATACCTCCTTACACGCATTACTATGTGAAGATGTATAAGAATAATTTTGATCAAAAAATTATTATTTGTTTAACCTACAATGTGTCAGTAATAAATTAATGAGGGTTAAATAGCTAGAAACTTCCATTCAATCTTTTCTGCCAATATCAATAAATTAGTGAAATTGAACTAATTGAGGAGTCTATTTGTATAGACAAAAACAATCGTAAGAGATACTAAATTTAATTTTTAAATTACAAGAAATTTATATACAATTACGCCAAACATAGAGAGAAAATGAAGTAATTATCTCTTACCTTTTACATATTTTTTTTTGCATAATATCGCGCATTTATATATACCTCAACAAGATATGTCGTGAGAGCTTAACTTCTCTCTTACCTCCAAACTCCAATCTTAGACACAAATCGACATTTATTCCAATAAAAGATAATATTAATAATAAATATTAAATGGTAGTTTTAGAAGTGTCACTAATATATATATATATATATATTATATTTATCCTTTTATAAGTATATAAATATACATAAAATTATTAAATGAGGGGCAAAATAAAAAAAATTATATAATTTTTTGTTGCCTACGTTAGCATTAACCCTAAGAACTTTTTATAAAATAGTATTGACTATTAAAAGCATAAAACTTATTATTGTAACAAAATAAAATTAAATATATACAACTAATGATAATATTAAATTTATCACTTTATTATGATTATTAATCTTATCTTTGTGTTGTGTTGTGTGCTTTTCTTTGTATTAATCCCTAATGTCTGGTTTTGGTGGTTTGGATATTGACCTTCTCTGGTTTTATTTCTTTGTTACCTTGTGGTAGCCCCTTATTCTTCTTTGCAGGGATCAGATCCAAAAATGTATTTTTGATATAATAATATTAGTAATAATTTATTATCTATTTATAAATAATATTTTTATTTTTTTGTTGATTAATTGAAATTATAGTGATACCCTATGAGTTATTGAATGTTAATTAAGAATGTTGCACAAGCAAAATACATGAAGTCAATTTTAGTGGGTACTATGTCATAATCAAAAGGAAATAAGGACACTTATTATTAGAAAAGAATTCATTTAATAAGAAAATGGAAAGTTTACATACTTAGTAAATAATTTAATTACAATTATCATCAAACATATATTATGATTCTTTTATTTATTTATTAATTATCATTAACATCTTAGTATTTACATATATAATAAATGGATAATGGTTTAGAATTAATTCTACACCTAAACACAATCTATTTTCAAAATTATGGTATTGTTATTCATTTAAAAAATACAATATTAATATATTAAAATTATGGAGCTGGTCCGACATGTCCGAACTAATATAGTCTCATATTTTAGATGCGAATTCGATGCTAAAAAATTCTTAAAAATCTTGACAAATTAAATTCTAAATCTATACTATTACGGCTCTAAAACCTCAGAAAAACTATTTTTGGTAAATAAAATATCGATAGACTAGTATGCCCTTACTTATAATTCTTTCTTTTATGAATAACTATTTATTTAATTAATTAAATTATATTAATGATTTTTTACTCATGTACGTTCAAAATCAATATAAAACCCGTTCAATTATTTATTTCTTTTTTTATTTTTATTTAATTATATATATATATATATATACATATCTAATCGAATATGTTATGATGGCTAGTATTTATGGAACTTAGATCACAATCTATTGTCATTAAATGCCCAACGACTAATTTTGGTGCAACAATTCTTGAGAGTAGTGAGTAGTAAATGCTGCCACCACTTCTCTTCTTATATACAGTAAAGTAAAATAATCATATTTGACTCATAAATTCACACTCTCATTCATACATAGGTAGGTGATAAAATGTACACATGATACACACGTGTCACATCGTGATTGGTACTGTTCTTTCTGGTTTCCCTAAAAATTTTCAAACTTGCCTTAATTATTATCCAAAGTTGGTGTGTCGTGTGTCAGAATAATATGTTGGACCAGATGCATTTGTTTGTGCAAAACATTATAGGTGACCCCAATGATTTACTTCAACCCCTTTTTTTTAAAAAAAAGAAAATTTAAATAGTAATTCAAACGTTATGCCTCGATTGCAACATCACAATGAGAAAAATATTAGTCTAATTGCCATGTACGAGTCATGGCAACCTTGCCACGAGTTGAACAATATTTAGAAATGGCAACTGGATTGATTGGACGGTCCAAACTCAAAATCTACGTACCGTTTAATTTTAATTGGATCGGAAACCTGCCCCACTGCTTAGATCCGATCAGGACATGATGGGCTTAATTTGTAAAAGTCAATTAATTATTTTAAAAAATAAAGTTATTTCTTTATAAATATTTAGTAAGATATTACTATGTTAAAAATTAAACAAATAAAATATATTTACAAATATTATCCTGTGCGGATCTAATTGAGTCCACAAAATCAAAAGACCTAACTTATTTTTTCCCTTTTCCCAAAATAAGTAATTAAAAATTTTAATGATGCCACCTGTTTCCCAATATCTGGTGGTGCACATCTATATGGTCACAAATTGAATTAAAAATTGAGGCATATAAAGAAAAAAGGTCAAAATTTATAATCCAATAAGAAATGCAATTGTTCTTTTTTATTTTGGTCCTACCAAACACCCCTTAATAAAACCTATTTGGAATAGGGAATTATAGTTTTGAAAATAAACAATTATGAAATATGATGTTGAGTTTAACTTAAAATTTGAAATTAGGAAGAAGAATATAGATAACTTTATTATAATTTTATTGTACTTTATTTTATTTTTATTTGTTTATAAACTTAATTTAAAATAAAGATTTATTTCCATAAATATAGTTCCCTATCTAAGTTTAATTCTGAATATTTGTATGAATGTTTATTGTTATTCCTTTAATATAGAATTATTATATGGTGAAGGGTCAAGTCAATTGACTTATATGTCCCTTTTGCAAGTGAGAGCGTGTTTTTATAAAATTATATAACGCTATATTTGGATCGATGAATTTAGAATTACGAATTTCAAATTTCAAAACTAAATAAATATTGAAATAATTAAATTATAAAATTTGCTCCCTTAAATTAAAATCCAATTTACAAGTGTATATTTTTCTAATAAATTATTTTTTTTTAAATTTTTATATAAATTAATTAAAATTACACATAACTTTAGTTTACAATTACTCAAAAAAAAAAATCACATAAAAATAAGCAAATATTTTTTATATAAATTTAAATACACGAATGGAGTATGGTACAACAGCCCGCATAATATAAAAAGTTGAATGTTGCCATCCTTTCCCTCTCTCCTTTTAAATGAAGGCCCCATTTCTTTTTATGATGGGGATTTATAAATTTGACTAAAAAATGGTCCTAACTCCTTTTCATTTAAATTGTTATTGGTGTTAATTGGAATTTTATCATGACCTGAACAAGTAACTACAATTTTATATCAACATCCTTCAAAATTAAATAAATTACACAAAAAAACCTATATGTTATTTATAAAATTATAAATAAACCCCTGAAAAGGGTATCAATGTAATTAGCTTAAAGGATGTAATTATAAAATTTTCTTTTGAACAGAGGGTGTACTTATAATTTTATAAAAAAATAAATAAATAAAATTTGGGCAATTTTGAAGTTTGTGAGAATTATTGTAGTATGGAGTGATCCTACCTACCGATCATTTATACTTCAAGTACTTGAAGTATATAATGATATGTGTATACTATACCTATTTTTATGGGTCGATACTGTTTATTAGATGTGATGGTCTTAAAATATTAATTTTTGATTGATAAAATGCTTCTTGATTTAAATGTCTTTAATATATATATATATATATATATAAAATAACCTTTTTTTTAAAAATTATTTTTGCCAATAATTTTATACCCGTACTAATTTATAATTTAAATATGTTAACAGTTTTATTAAGCTATTCATTTTATCTTCTTATTATTCACTGAATTAAAAAAGACCCCTATAATGACCATTGTTGTTGGTAAAATGTATTGTCTCTTATCTATATTTTTTTAACAAATAATTATAATCTTTTGAATAATTAATTTTCTAATTATCCATTTTAAAGTTAGTTTATTTATAATTTTTGTTCATTATTAGTATTTATTTATTATAATAAGTCTATATTATTATAAAAAAGAATCTTTTACCGTATCACTTTTTAGATATTCAAATTTATACTTTAATTCATTTATTTTTTTAAAAAATGGTCATTATAGTTATTTTAATATTTTTAATAAATTTATAATTATAATTTATTTTTTCTCTTTCGTCTCATTATACGTTTGTTTCGAATTAACAAATTTCTTTTTTTTTTATTCATATTACGCTACAATTTATTTTTATATATTTAAAAAGATCGTATGGGATCACCACTATTATAATAAAAATATAAATTATAGAGGCACATAATGTATTTCAATTTTTAGTTTAAAATAAAGGGTGGGCTCATTATTTCATCTCTATTCTTACAAAAGGCCTAAACCCCACCCCCACCCCCACCCCACCCCTCTGTCTTAGTGGTTGAGCGAATCAACTTCAGTGACTGACTCTTGCTCATCCCCCCACCCCCACTCCTACGCCCACCCCTCCCTCTGTCTCCCTATTTTTCTTTGCTTTTCCAGCTCACTTTCAAGAACAAAAGCTGCACAACTTCAGCTGAGAATTATTTTGTGGGTTCATTAATGCAGTCTTGGATCTTTGAATTCCCATTCATGGTGTGAATTCTTGACTGAAATGCGGTTGCCAATGCTGCTGCTGTTGCTTCCTCAGGACGTGAGTCGGGTTGAATTCTGTCCTTCTGCTGTGTTCATTAACTCCATTGTGGAGAGTGGAAGAAAAAGCTCCGATTTTTATTACTCTCTACTTCACCATTCTCGATAACAACCCCCCCCCCCCCCCCACAACACACACACACACACCAAAACCTGGAATTTGCATTGAAGCGTCAAGAAATTTTCTGGGCTCCTCGACATGGTTCGAGGTAATAATCTTGGGCATGACCCTTTAGTTATTTCTTTGCTTGTGTGTGTTTGCGTGCGTGTTTAGACCAACCCCATTTCGGCTGAAGAGGAAAGAAAGTTTACTAGCAGATCTGAGTAAGCTGAGTTTGTAGTTGTTGCCGAGGTGGTTGAGTTTATTACTTCTTCCTGCACAAAGAATCAGTGTATTTATTGACTGCATTTGGTCCACTGAATACAGTGTGGAAGTTTGATTGAACATTTGTTGGTTTCCCAAATTTTTATATTAGGCATTGAGCTCAGGGATGTTGTTATTACTTCAAAGGTAATGTAAATTTGGGTTGTTTAACAGCTTCCAAAACTGCCCCAGAGCACATTTTACTCTAGGATTCTCATCCTAAATTTTCTAGGATTCTTGTTCAACTTTCATAACTTTTCCTTCTTTTTTAAAATAAAAAAATTGTTTGGTGGAAGAGAAAATGTCATAGCAACCTATAATGACACCAAGAGTTCTTATTGTTGCCAAAACAACTGCTTTTCATCTGTATGTTTCGTTTTCTTGAAGTGGAGATGAGAATTTTAGTCTGTCATTGATGGGAAAGGTGGGAATTGAATTTTTTTGCCTGTTTTTTGTTTGAGATTGTGAAATTCACTCTTCAGCTGAAATGTTGTTAATGATTAAGTCTGCTTTTGTTTGCCACACTACCAGCAGCTCAATGATCCACTTTCTTGCAAGATAAGCTTGTTAGATTACTCTAGTTAGCTACGAAAGGTTACTGGAAAAGGCGACATGTCTATGCCTTTACACACTTTTTCTTTTAGTTTTGTTTCCTTTTCAGCTGTTCTAAAACTTCTTTGAGGAGCTGCCAACAATGTGCTTTGCTTTTGATGTCGAGTGTGCTCAAATTACGGCACCGAAATTCGACCTTTTCTGGCTTGGCTTTGGGGAAAAAACAAAGTGAACCCTGCTTGGCTGTTACAGAAACTCAAAATTTAAAACTTATTAACTTCCTAACTAGAGGTTTCTGTAGAGTGTTGTTTTGAACTTCTCAAAGATGACCATTTCGTTCCATCAGCTGCAAACGGAATCTTAATGCCTTTGGTCAAAAGTACTCATGATTTGGCATATGTCTCGACACATTTCTGGAAGAGAAGTTGTAGCTGATTTGGTAATTGAAGTAATATAGTTGGAAAACAATTCAAACTTGTTAGAAACTTCTATGCTCAAAGTCAACTGGAGCTACTATATTTATATGTCCGCTAGGCATATGTAAGTTCCTGAGTTCCAATTGACATAATACAAGTGTACTTTCTCATAGAGAGACTTTTCCCATTATTTATTCCTTTAAGAGCTGCAATGCAATTCTCGTCTGGATTGACAACAAATGTTAGTACTTTGACTTGATTTTTGTCTTCACTTAACAAAGTTTGTCTTTTATTTGTTCTCCTTTTGTGAATGCTCAGAATTTGAATTTTACTGCCGCCAACTTTTTAGTCCTTCCTTCTTGTTTTATGTTGTTTTAATTTCAATTCACGCCTTTATTTGCCTTTCAATAAGCTAATTCGTTTTAATGTTTCTTTGCTGCCTTGCCTCAGGAAAACCGGGATATCTATCCTACTCTTATGCTTCAGTGGATTTTCTCATGCAAAACTGTGGTTTACATGTAAAGCTGTCTTCCCTCTTTGTTATTGTCTGTCTTCTGCCTGTGGCTTGTGGTGACTTGAGCTCCGATAAGCAAGCCCTTCTGGCTTTTTCAGCTGCTGTACCCCATGGTCGGAAGCTCAACTGGAATCCTGCTTCCCCCATCTGCACAACATGGATCGGAATCAATTGTAGTGTGGATGGTCGAAATGTCATTGGTCTGCGGCTTCCAGGGGTTGGACTTACGGGTCCAATTCCCAACAACACTCTGGGGAAGTTGGAAGCCCTGAGGGTTCTCAGCCTTCGGTCAAATCGCCTCAGTGGTAATCTGCCGTCTGATATCCTTTCACTCCCTTCTCTCCACTACCTTTTCCTCCAAAAAAATAACTTTTCTGGTGATATTCCAACTTCCATTTCCCCTCAACTCAGTGTTTTGGATCTCTCATTTAATTCATTGACTGGAAGCATTCCACTAACAATTCGGAATTTGACTCGACTAACGGCACTTAGCCTTCAGAACAATTCACTTTCTGGACCCATTCCTGATCTGGGCCTACCACGGCTCAGACGGCTCAACCTAAGCTACAATCATCTCAATGGCACTATCCCGTCTTCTCTACAGAAGTTCCCCAATTCTTCATTTGTTGGAAACTCTTTATGCGGGCTACCTTTGAATCCTTGTTTCCATGCTCTTCCTCCTTCTCCTTCCCCCAGTTCCATGTTTCCACCTTCAGAAGGCCCTCGTAGGCAACGCTCCTCGAAGAAACTTCCACTGGGAGCTATAATTGCCATTGCCGTAGGAGGTGCCGCACTTCTATTTCTTGTAGCTCTAGTTTTATTTTTGTGCTGCTTTAAGAAAAAGCAGAATGATGCTGGTACAGAGCCGAAGGTTAAATCTTCTGGTATTGGGAGGGCTGAGAAACCGAGCGAGGAGTTTGGCAGTGGGGTGCAAGAACCTGAGAAGAACAAGTTAGTTTTCTTCGAAGGTTGTTCTTACAACTTTGATCTAGAGGATTTGTTGAGGGCCTCAGCAGAAGTGCTAGGAAAAGGTAGTTTTGGGACTGCATACAAAGCAGTCTTGGAAGAGTCGACTACAGTGGTGGTGAAACGGTTGAAAGAGGTAATTGTGGGGAAGAGAGACTTCGAGCAGCAAATGGAAATAATTGGTCGAGTCGGACAGCATCCAAATATTGTGCCTTTACGTGCATATTATTACTCCAAGGATGAAAAGCTCCTGGTTTATGATTACTATCCAAATGGCAGCTTGGCCAGTCTGTTGCATGGTATCAACTCTCTCTCTCTCTCTCTCTCCAGTTCCCTTTCACAACAGCCTTGATCTCCTTTGCTTGGACATCTTTATTAATCTTGAAGACTTTTCTTAATTTTAATGAAATTTCTAGATATCGACCTTTTTTCGACTGAAAAAAGGATGTTTTTAGCATCCAGCTACTTTTCCTATATTTCTTGGTCAATAACACTATACATTATTCTCATTGAAACATGAGTACTGAAAATAAAAATTAAAAGTATCTAAAGCAATTAGAGAAGCTATTTAAGATGATTGTAAGTGAACACGGAGTGAAGCAGCACTTTGTTGTTTAATGTAAAACTTAAATATTGTAAATATTTCTTAACTTCTTAAGAACATCCTCTTCTACATGGCCATCATATTTTGGAGAAAATGGCACGAATTTTGTTAGTTTTATGCAAATTGATCATTTTGAATGACCACCATTTTAAATCATATTTAAATCTTGCTAGATCAATTTTAGAGGGTGTTTGGCTAAGCTCATCTGTAAGATCTTATAAGTTCATATGTTTTATAAGATGTTTTTTGAGCTTATAAAAAGGAGGTTGTAAGCTCATAATCTTACTTTCTTGGATCTTATAAGTTTCTTATTGGAAAAACTTACGGAATACCCTCTTACAATATGTTTTGAAAAGCTTATGTGCTCATCCAATTACCTCTTAGTAAGTTGTTTCAATAAACTTTTTTCATGCTATTTCAACTGAAACAGGAAACAAGACTACTGGAAGAGCTCCGCTCGACTGGGAGTCAAGAGTCAAAATGTCCCTCGGAGCAGCAAGAGGCATTGCTCATTTGCACTCCATCGGTGGTGCAAAATTTACACATGGAAACATCAAATCCTCAAATGTCCTCCTGAACCAAGATCTTGATGGCTGTGTCTCTGACTTCGGCTTAGCGCCACTCATGAACCATCCCTCCACTTCATCTCGTCATGCTGGCTACCGTGCTCCAGAAGTGATGGAAACTCGAAAACACACTCACAAATCTGATGTGTACAGCTTCGGAGTAATCCTACTCGAGATGCTCACTGGAAAACAACCAATACAATCTCCAAGCCGCGAGGACATCGTTGATCTCCCCAGATGGGTCCAGTCAGTCGTCCGCGAGGAGTGGACGGCTGAGGTTTTCGATGTCGAGCTAATGAGATTCCAAAATATTGAAGAAGAAATGGTGCAGATGCTGCAAATCGCCATGGCCTGTGTCGCCAAGGTGCCCGACATGCGGCCCAGCATAGACGAAGTAGTTAGAATGATCGAAGAGGTGCGGCAATCTGACTCGGAGAACCGACCATCCTCGGACGAAAATAAATCCAAGGACTCAAATGTGCAAACCCCTTGATCAATATTTTAGAAAAGAATGCTTCACACTTTTAAATTTTTGACTTTTTTCATGTTCAGGTCCTGAGAAATTGATCTGATTCAAGTTCTTGCATTTGCAGTGAAGTGTGAATTTGTCAGTCATTGAGTCTTATAGGACTGCACTCATGTTGTACTGTACTACTCTTGCCAGATATGAAAAATTCTTGCCAGATACATTGTTTTGTTCTATTTTGAGATTTTCAGAGATATCAACTACGTACTGGATTCTTGGGGATGTCTCATTTTAGTAAATCTTGTGTTTGAGTTGTGAACTGAACATTGTCTGATTCTGTAGTCCCGTGTAGGGCTGAGATAGAATTTCAGGCAATTGCGGGCAGCCCCAGAATTTTAGACCAGACAACAAATTTCCGGTTCTCCTGAATTTCAGAAGCCTAAACAGAAATGCTGTGGAGGCATATGACAGCTTCGAAAATCACATTTCCCCTCTTCTTTCCAAAGGTAGAATCCGATTCAGGCCTTTTCATGTTCTCTTGAAATGGCGGGCTCAGCAACAAGAAACCGGCTGCCAAAGAGCGTCAGCCGCCGCGTGACCGCCAGCCAAGATGATTTCGACTCGTAACACGGCCGGCGCAAATGCGGCTGTAGCTCCATTTGCTCCTCGTGCTGCGCCTGGGTTGCGTTGATCATCGGCACCATCATCCTCCTTATCCTCCTCTTTGCAGGCATAGTCTTTGCCTTCCTCCAATCGAACCTGCCGGAAGTTCGCCTCCAACGGCTCGATGTCAACAAGCTTGACATCGAGGACAAGAACCAGGAGACGCTGCTGTCAGCCAACTTCGAGGTCAAGCTCAACGTGACCAATGGGAGCGGTAAAATGGAGCTCGCCTACAGTGGCATGACGGCCACAATGATGTCTGCAGGGTTCACCTTTGACAGCATCGACCTCAATGACATGCGCCAGCCACCTCACACGACCTCGGACGTCTATGTCAGGTCGGCGGTCAAGAGGGCGGAGGTGGACGAGGCGACGGGGCAGGAGCTCAAGGACAAGTCCAAGACGCATGTGTTGGTGATCACCGTGGGGGTTAAGGGGCGGATTGATTTCTATTCCAGCGACAGCAAGTTGATTAGTTTGCCTTTCAAGATTGATTGCCATAGCATTGATCAGTCGGAGATTGACAACGGACATGCGCCAATATGCAACACAAGACTCACTCCTCTGGGCTGGTGAGTCCATCCAAATATGCAATTCATCATCTCATCATCCCATTTTTTCATATATGGAAAAGTTTAAATTACATTAACATCCCCAAATATTAGATTTAATTACACAAATAAAGACACTCTATTGTCCATTTTGCAAAAATTACAAATAAATCTCTAAATATTGTAATTATATTTATAATTATACTCCTATTTAGTAATGAATTTATATACAAACACTCCCTAAAATACATTACACTAGCGCCCTCTCAAAAGGTACATTACAGTAATACCCTCTCAAAGAGTTTAACTATAACTTACAGAAAGTAGAGGGCGTTAGTGTAATTAGTTATAATATCAGAAGGCGTTAACATAATTTTACATTATATGGAATTTGGTTTCTAACTCTTTATTCTTTTATTTGGTTTATTTAGTTGACTCAATTTTTGGGAATAAAATTTTGTCTTTAGTATAAGCTAATATATGTCTTTTAGGGTTTTAAATAAACATTTTTGTCTAGTTTATTTAATTGAACTATAATTTATATATACAATTTAATTATAAATTTAAAAAACTAAAATATTTTCTACAACTTAAATATGTCTGTTGGTTAAAATTATTGACTTAATATTAGTTCAAGTTATCCCTTAAAACGAACACACCCTTTGAGTAAAACTAATTACCAGATACTTACTTTCAACAGTTATAGTCTTCTCCCTCTCTTTTCAATCTCAAAATACCTATTCCTTTATGTTTTCTCTTTTCTTCCTCATGTAAATTATTGATTTTTTTTTTTTTTTTTTTTGTTGGGTAGAAATCGCTATTGGATCCTTGCGATTCTGGTAAGCTTTCTCCATTTTCTCTCTTTATTTACCTATAAATAAATATGTAAAATGAAGTCAAAGGATCTCAAAAAATATATGATACTGCACCTGCCAGTGTAGGATCAATCTTTATTACACTGCTTATTGACAGTAGCGAAATCAAAAACTTGGCTCGATCCGATCATAACTTGGTTTGAGAAAATTACAAAATAACAAACTTCTTTTCTTGACTAAGTGAGAACGGTATGGTTGTAACTAGTGGAAAGGGATTAAAAATGGGATGTTGAAGAAAATATTTTTTAAACAAGTTAATGTGAATTTAAATTATATTATTTTTTTAATAAGCAAGACAAGTTCAACCTAAACTTGATAGATTGATAGTTGTAGGCCGAAGCCAAGCTCTATCGGCCGCTAGAGCTCAATGGGGTCTAGCTCCTCCCTTGCTTATTGATAAAAGTGAAGTCTTGTCAGATGTACAGTAACAGAGCTTTTCTTGTATAAAGTTTACAAGATTTTATTGTATATATATTGTATGATTGAGAATGACGAAGGTGATTCAGTATCTACACTTTTAAATTAGTTAGTATAGATAAATTAAATAGACATTAGACAGATAAAAAATTAACAACTAATGGATAATTCTATCCAAGTAAAGCACATAAAAATGTAAATTTTGTATTTTCTAAAAGTCACAAGGGACGAATTATCCTTTATTTTTGTTCAAGAATATTTTTTATTTATTAAAATTTTCTTGGTGAATGTATGTATGCGCTTTCATATTGCAGTTTTCATCTGGGATCTGATACCTAACAATTCTTTTCAATTTTATACAGCTGATCACCTAAAATTGCAGGGTAGAGAGACATATTGGTCATCTCAAGTTTAGACACACTAGATTTATATTCTTTTTTATTATTATTATTGTTTTTGGGTTTTTGAGGGGGTTTTTGGACTTGGTCTTGTAGGTTTTTTCAGATTTTTATCTTGGGGGATTTTCAGAATGCAGATAATTGTAACTTGTCGGCACTATTCGTATTTTGGACATCTTCATCTTAATTATTAAAAAAGTAAAAAATATAAATGTTCTTCTTGTAAATACTCTATAGAAAAGGAAATACTAAGTATGGAAATGATCTAGCATTTAGGGTTTCAGTCAATTGTCAATGTGTACAATTGCTCGGGCCACAAACACAGCGGATTAAATTTTTTATTTTTAATTAATTTGATTATTTTTTATTTAATATAATACTGTGTGTACAAAGATTACATCTTTTATTTTATTTAAAAATATATTTTACACACATGGCGTGTAAATATTTATCAAAATAGAAGAGGCAGCATAATTTTGCAATAGAAGTCGGGAGTTTTTACAATTTTGGGATTTTTTATTTTTACTAAGACAGTGTTTGGTTTTGACTTCATAAACTTTTCTAAATATCTTATTAGATGTTTGAAAACTTATATAATACTAAAAAGTGTTTGATAAGTTTTTCTTTTAGAAAAAAAAAACCTGGTTTAGGAGGACAGACATTTATTTATTTTTTAATATATTACATCAAAAAAAATAAATTTATCAATTAATGTAAAATTTGAAAAGTTTAAGAAGTTAGTTACCTTATCAGTTGAAGGGCATTTTTAGTTTTATAAAAAAATGATGCGGCAATATTATGAAACATTGTTTGAATATACGGAAGGCCTTTTCTTTTTACATTAATATAAATAATACATGTGTTGTAAAAGATATACTTATAATATAATTGATTATTCTTCTGACACAAAAAAAAAAAAGAAAATAAAAGTGCATTAATCACACGTGGGATTGAAGTGCAAGAATCATCCTTCAACGTTTCGCTGGGTGTTGGTCTCCCTTGCGGACCCACGAACACAATTTGCAGCCTGAAACGAGTGGAATTGTCAAACATTTCAGCGATTTCTCCCTAAAGCACGTGAGCAGCAAGAAAGCGTTAGTATATTAAGCGGCTAATCAAGGCAAAAATAGACGCACTCTTGCTTTTCCACCAAAGTACATAAAAAAAAAACAATATAAGTAGTCGCATATTTGACATGGGTCGAGCACGATTACTCGTCCATCAGTGGATCCGTACATGTTCCGATGCAGGTGGACATTTATGAATACTGTTTGTTATTTTCTTTTCATAGGTATGTATTTTTATTGCATGGATATCAGATTTTAAATTCTTTTTTAATTTATGACATTTGTCAATATCGGAGGATTTCAGCTAATCGATACAGTAAACTTGCAGTGTCTTTTACTCAGGTTTTCAGATGATCGGATTTACGCAATGTTTTTCAAATTGGACCGGATTTGGAGCTGTCCAGGTGTGTGTATTAGAATCGGAGTGGTTAATCCAACAAAACCAGTGAAAATCAGGCAACCCGATTTATATTTTTAAAAAAAGAAAAAGAAAGTCAAGCTGGTGGGCAGTGGTGGAGTCGCGGCAACGAGTGGCGAATGGATAAGAAGGAAAGAAAGTTGGTGGGGACAAGAAAAAAGAAAGAAAGGAGAGGTGGAGGGTGGGGGAAAGAAGAAGGAAATGAGAAGTGAAGAGTGAGAGGGAAAATGGAAAGGGAGGTGGAGCCGTGGAGCATGAGAGAAGAAGGAAAACAAGTGGCGGAGGGTGGGGGTGAAAAAGAAAACGGGATAGGTGGGGGAGTTGAAAAGGAAAGACAGTTCGCGGGAGATATATATTAGTTTATAAATATATATAGATATTCCTATAAACTAATTAATTATTAGATTTCATTTTATTTTTCTTTTTTTTAAATTATTATTATTATTTAATTAAATGAAATTTAATTTAAAATTTTAAACATTTTTATTTAAATAACTTTTATTTTTTATTTTAATCATTTAGTATATATATAGTATGTATTAATATGTTACATATATATAATATAATTGTAGTCTACCGATTTTTTTAATTTAATCCAATTGATCGGATCAATGATCCAGTAATTTGACTGGTTCAATCCCCCCTCTTATTCCAAAAACCTTGGGTTTACGAGCTTCGTGAGTTGGTTTTACTTTAAGCTTGACTTGAGTTTATCGAGCTCAACTCAACCTCGAAGATTGTGAGTAATTTTTTTTTTTTTTATAATTTTATAAATTTAATATATGTCAAATTAATATACTAAAATGATTTAATAATGCACATTGTGTAACTGCTTTTAGTATAAAGCATGTGATTTTTAATTATATATGTTATTAAAATTAATTTTCAGTTCATTCTCATTTTTATTTTTATGAATTATCTTAAAATAGTTTCCATATACAATCATTTGTATCATTTTATAATTGTTTTGGTAATTAAGAGTTATTATCCAGTGCTGTCGAGACTAGTATCCAGAACTGCCACACTTTACTGGGGCCGATGATGATCAAAATATTTGTCGACATCATCTGATTCTTCTACTTGATTAGAGAATGTGTTCATATGATTGAGGCCTCTGGCAGAGTTGAGTTGTATTCTCAATACACTGGATCTATCTTTCAACTTCCCCATGTTTGATTTTATTTTTATATTCAGTTTTAGTGGGAAACCTGTAATTTTAATTTTGTGTAGATTTTTTAAGTGAAAATATAAATACGTTTGGATTAATTGATTATATCATTTTTCATGTTGTTAGTGACAACAAATCAATATATATAAATATATATTTATATATTAATTTGATGAAGATGATAGTTTTTTAATATTATTAGTGTCAAATTGAATATATTTTTTATTTAAAAAGATATGATTACATTTTGATTGATTTAAAATTGTTAGTAATATTATATTAAAGCGTGATGGATATAACCCAAGAGGAACTGGCCCAAAACGGAATACCAAACCCAGGCGAAGGCCCAGCCCAAAAAGGGGACCTCCTATGATCCAACCTAACCCAGCAAAAAGGTCCATCTAGCTCAGCCCAAAGGGGCCCCTCCCTGCACCAAAGCCCAGTCAAGGAAGGAAGCCCACTTTGTCATATTTGGTCCAAATGAGGAGCCCAATTTGGAGGCCTCCAAAGTTAGATAATAGGAAGGAATGGACTTTTCACCCTTAAAGACTCTTTACCTTGCACGAAGAAAGAAGCCCCCTTCATTCGGAGACTTATTGCTCAAGAAACGGATAAGGAGGAGCCTTATCTACAGAATTCCACTTTTCTTGCTAAAGCGTGCGGATTCCTCTTAGCAGGATTCCTATTGTAGGAGAACTCCTCTTTATAAATATACGAGGCACCCCCCAGCAAATCCACCCCCCCCCCGCCTGACGCATTCAAGAACTCTTCCGCTTGCTGCCATTCTATTACTCTAAATTCGTGTTCTTGAATACTGAATTCTTCATTTTATCACAATTTCTTATCGTCGTTCGTTTTCATTATTGTCTATTTTTAAATTCGGGACTAACTTAAGCATCGGAGTGCTAACCCTTTATTTTGCAGGTTCTTTTTCTCAGATTTTTTTACTGAAGTGGCCCAGATCCATTTCGAATATCCAAGAATTTTGAACCCGTGCTAAAATCACACGCATTAAAGTGTTATAGAAAAACATATATTATTAATTTATAAAAATAATGATTGAAAAATTTCATATGAATGTAAACATATATAAAAAACAACCCTCCTAGATATTTATGATTATCAATTTTGATGATCCTCTCATCATTTCTAGTCATACCCTTTGACTATTATTATAAATACAAGTCACTTAAATGACAAGTATATTCCACTTATTGTGAATATAGACATAAGCGAATGAGAACTAGCTTAACGACTTGAAAGAAAAACCCGAAGAGACATACACAAAATTACGAGAAAATTGGATTTTGCATCCCACAAAATAGCATTTCATAACTTCAAAAAGATTGTAAGTTTAATTCCAAATCTTAATTTTAATAATATATTACAGAAACAACACGTGCATATATGATATAAAATCCACTAATTCTTGAGAAACATTAAGGTTGTTTTGATAAAAAAATTAGTGAAAAAATTACCCTTATACTTATTTTATTTTATACAAATACAAAATACAAAATCAAATATACTGAAAACTCAGAAACTCCGGTTTCGGGGCATCTTAATTTTACATTTATTTGTGAATTTATTGTGTATGTGTCTGACACATTACATCCGGACATATGACAAATAAGATGCAATTTTATTTAGAAAAAGGCAATGAACATCAAGGCGGCGGCTGACAATGCGCCGAAAATTGGAGCTGAGTTTGATCTGTAGCCAGAGCTGGTTAAGCTGGCGCCGGTAAAACCTGCAATAGAAAAATCAGCTCAGTTTTGAAATTTTCACTATACATTTCCATTTAAATTTAAATTTTGAGAATTATTTAAGCTAAGATCACCCATGAATATGGAATTTTATATATATATATATAGTATATATTGAAAATTGTAGTCTTCACTCTACAAAGGTCCCTTTTTATTATCAATTAATAATATATTGATTGTTATTCATGGCCTGATGATCCATTTTGCTCTTGTTGTATTTTCTAAAAAAATAAAAATTTGAAAAAAATGAAGAGGTGGATGAAATAAATTTGAAAATTATAAAAAAAAAAAATGCCTCCATAGTCCATAAAAAAGTTCAGAATATTTTTAAAAAAAATTATAATTTATGTCCATATGGATATTTTAATCAATTTACAAAAAAAAATATAACTCAACAAAGTCTAATGAATTAAGCTAGTTGTTAAATGACCATTAAAATCAATGATATTGATAACTTTCTAAATAATGAAAAAATACTTATAATTATGTCAAAATTTTAAAAAAATTGATTGTAATTCATCCTATTAATTAAAGTATATATATTGTTGTAGAAGGGGAAATGGTGCATACCTTGTGCACATCCCCTGTTTATGGTCTCATTGAGATCTTTGACAGAAGCATGATTTCTAAACCAATACTCTCTTTTGACATGATGAATGCAGAGGAGCACCGCCCTGGTGTGGTCGGCGCAGCCGCCTGCTGCGCAGAACCCCACCCCGTCGTCGTAGCTTACGTTCAGCCATCCCGAGTCAGTCAGCCAATATTTCTCCGGGCAGCTTCTAGACGTCTGACAAAAATACTATCCAATCAGTTCATGTTGTATTTTCATTAAGTTATTATAAATATATCATGAATTATTTATAATGATAATTTTATTGCTGATGATTATATTTTGACAAAAATCAAAAGTATCATCGCTTAATATATATTTTTAATAATAATATTAAAATTATCAAAACGAAAGACACAAATGAAAGGCATGAGCATAACAACACTTTATTACATTCTGTAGGCAGTATTCAGCACTCCTCCACCCTTGGATCGGACTCAAATTCTGATTAGCCGTCGGATCTGTTTTATCTGCACCCAAATTTATTATTAGTTAATCTTAAAACCACCATTTTCGTAATTTAAGTGCAACATTGAGAAACATTTTGGGAAACTATATAGATCTAGTGACTATATTCAAATTAATACTCTTTTAATTTCATGTACATACTATAATTAATAAATAATTCTGACTTATCCAATCTAATTAATCACACATACAATATAATTTCACTAAATTAATAACTAGTTAAAATTGGATCACAATCCAATCATTAAATATGATATCTTAAGCAAAAATACTTTTTCTTTTTCAATAAATACGATTCATAACATAAAAAATTGGTTATTATAACATCAAAATTTTTAAATAAAATAAATAAATAAGAAATTACTATTAGAAAAAATAAATTATTCTCCATATTATAAATAATCAGGACAAATCAATACTATCCCATATATATGGTCAGACAAAATCAATCGAAAATTTAAGTTTTGACCATGATTGGAACTACGGCCAGAACATATGTTATGGTTTTACAACTATTGCTAACGTTATAATACGTCTCGTGACAGAAATAACATGTAACGCAACGACTAGTTTGTGTTTATTATGATTTGGACATAGCTAGCTAACCTTATCAACAATATATATGGATATAGGAAGTGAAAATGAATAATAAAGAGAAAGAAATTACTCTCGGCTTGGGCGGAAGGAAGGAGAAGGAAAATAGTAAGAAAGAGGGGGAGAAAAGTGGCGACGTGGTGGGAGCTCCGCCGTCGATGTCTTTCCATTTCTGGCACCCAGTATTGGTATAGCATAGAATGATTGATATTTATGGGGGAGAGTGATGTATAGTATAGTTATAGAAGATGGGATGGCGTAACATAAGTGGGGATATGCTGAGAATACATAGATGTTTTTGACAAAAACAAGAACTATGTTATGTCATGCAACAAATACACGCAATTACAACTTATAATTATATATACTTCTAGAGAGAGAGAGAACAGTAGATGAAACCAATGGGTATGTGGGCACAATGTTTGTTGGATACGTAAAACTATCCTTTTGAGATTTATTACAATGTTGTGGTTAATTATTATAGTTAAAATTATCAAACAAACAAAAAGGGTATTAATTAAATAATTATGGTTGTGAAGCGATTATTGATCGTTGTTTACGTAGGTGACGTCAAAATTAGAATGATAATTTTTTAATTAATATGTAAAAAATATGAAGGAGTTTTTTTTATCTCTTAAAAGAAGTCGATTGTTTAAGCGCCTCCTCCTTAAGAAGATTTATAAATTTCTAACATCTTATTTTGGATCATATAAATTCCTCCTGTTCAAAAAAAAATCAAATAAATTTTAATATTTTGTAAAATATTTTAAAAAGATTATAAGTTTAGTCCAACTTCCTCTAAATCAATTCATAGTCTTTTTTCTATCTTATATAATAAAAATAAGTTGATCTTTATTATCTTCACTCTTACTAAATAAGTATTAAAGTAATTAAGATAGCTTTTGCGGGTCTAATTTAAAAATATGGGTCCAGACCTATCACAACGAGTCTGAGTTCAAGTAATATTTACCCATTAATAAGACTATTTTAGCCTCATGCCCAATTTGCTCAAAATCCAGTACTTCTTGGGCTCCCTCCAACAAATGGACTCGTCCAACATCCTAGATTAAGACGGGATAATGGATTAAGGGATTAGTTATCGTTAAATTTCACATCTCGTCAAATCACATCATGTCTAATCCAATCAAATAACCAAACATGTCCGTAGGGCGATCAACGTAACAATTATTTTCAGACATAATCATTATACATACCACCCTATATTTATAAAATATTTGATTTGAATCGTAACTATTACCAATCATTAGTTTATCGCTATACATATATTGTACATGAAAAATACAATTATTACAGCTTTCCAATGCTTACAAAATTGGCAAAAAGAAAGATCAAATCTTCTCGTAATGAAATCTTATATTACGAATGTTTTATCTACTTTTATATTAATAATTATCTATTGATTTTCAATTATGTACATTCTTAATAGGTTATTTTTATATAAATTGAATGATTTCAAAATCGACCAATCTAATTAATTTTGGATTACAACGTTTAAATTTTAGATAGTATATATACCTAATTAATATATGTTTTAAATTCTAATACGTCTCACTGAATTACAATATGTAAACTCATATAAGTATTAATTGCACCTTTGAATTTTAAAAAATATGATTTCGATATTAATTGCTTCAACATATATAAATATATGGATTTTGGTCATTCACTATGATGATTTGTAAGTTTCTTGATGATTCCATCATATTTAGCCGAACTTGAATTCCAAAACTTGAATCGAACTAAATTTAATATGCGTATTTTCTTTTATTTTTTACTTATAACATTTGATTCATTACATTTTTCAATACATTAAAGTTCAAAATCTGATTCAATATCTAGATCGATATTTCCAAATCAACGTATATTTTTAAAGAAAACCCTAATATATCATCATAAAATATTATTCTCTAAATAAATCTTATAGGATATTAATTGATGATTGTATAGCTATTGATTAACTTTAATCAAAATTTGACTATAGTAAATAATATTAATTTTTCAGTCATAGTAATCTATAGTATGGGTTATTATTATTATCATTTTGGCAGTAGGCTGATCATTTCAAATACTTTAGTATACTTAAAGAGATAAATATTTATTCCCAAGGGGCAATATTTCTCATCTACCCTTGAAAATGATGGTATATGCATATATTGATTTTTTTTTATGAAAAATATCTATTTTGAATCAGTGTGAAGAATAATTATAAATAATGAAATGTTTACTTGATGAAGCTAATTAAATTATAAAGGGAGCAGGTCAATAATTGATGCACAAGAACGTGGAATGTGACAATCACTTTGGGCAACAAGTAAACATATATGGTGTTGATCTCATCAAACACGAATCCAATTTTTTAAACACACAAAAAAGAAAAACCCAAACATTATTTTGTAAACAAAGTCTCAAGTACAAATATTATAAACCCCTGATGTGTGTTCCAATTTACTAATTCTGTAAATCTCCAATTTAAATAAGAAATTGTTCAGATTTGTTCAGTTTCATATAAACGATTGATCGATAAATAATCGTGTGATCATTATGAATCCTTACATATTAGAGTTCAAATCTAGTTGGATCAGGTCGATATGCTTCGTACAAAAAAATGCGTGAATTTTGCATATTTCGTAATTAATAGAAGAGTTGGAGACATTTAAATAACTTTGAAAGACGTTTATGTAGCCCCACATCAGATCGTATAAGGATAATGATCAAATCCTTCTGACTCTAATATTTATTTATCTAATTTCAAGTGAGAAAAGCGTACAAAAAAAGAGATTGACTCCAAAATGGCTAATTTCCCAAGCCAGATTATTATTATACATATTTTTTATACTAAATCTTGAAATCCAAATAATATTTTTAGATATAGTTAAGTATGCTTATATTTTCTCTTCTCCCCGAAATTAACTCAAATTTCTTAAATTATTCTGAAGTATATTTTTTTGTTAGAATTAATTAATTATACTGTTTAATATATTAAAAATACCGTATATTAATCAAATACATTTACAATTTTGAATAAATGCATGGAGGAGAAGTAGATAAACGGTGACGCATAATTGGAATTCAAACCCCATATTTTTTTTATTAAGTAAAGAATTTTAGCATCGTAATCTTACCACTGAGCCAAAACCTCGTCATTATTGTTTTTTTAGTATTTTTGTAGAATAAAATAGTAGTATTATTAGACCATTAATTGGTTATCAAGAAAAAAATAGAGTAATTGTCTTGCCTTGCATTATATTATCTACTCTAGTTTTGACAAAATCATCCTAGTATTTTAATGAAATAGGTTATTAATAATTGGGACCAAACTAAGTAATTAACCAGACATAAATATTCACTAACTTTGATTAGACGTTAATTCTAACCACGTATTTTTGTTTTTGTCTATTTTAAAAATATTGTATCTTTCACAATTATATATATTAAGAAGTTCTTTTGGTATATATTAATTAATTTTATGTTTTTAGCTTAACCTCAGTTTACCTGATTAGATAATGTATTTATAATTACAATTACAACGGTCAAATATTATGTAATAAAATATATATTTACGAGGGTATTAATATAATTAATTTTATAATAATTAATACTTGGCCTTCAACTACAAATTGAACCTGCTCAATCATCGGACCAAACGTGTACCGAAATACCACACCCCAATTCGAAGAGGGCCAAACACACTAAGAAATTGACTCCAATAACATGATGCCTTTGCCTCTTCATTTTTATTTTATTTTATTTAATATTATATGATTTCATCTGTTAGTCCTTTTCAAGATTCATCCTTTCACTTATTTTTCTTCTCAGTAATAAATTAATTTTAGTCTGACTTATTCATTCCTACAAGAAAGCTCCAGATCTTGACTTTTCGACATCGTTAATCATCCTAAAAAAATTTCATTTAATTATATTTTTTTTTCTGAAAATTTGGGAATATATGTCCTTTATTATTGAGTAAAATTACAGAAAAAATAAATATTTTAAAATCGTGAAAAATATGTACAGTCGCACTTGAGAAAAAGTAATTATAATTTCAAAAAGTTTACAGTTTATTTCTTATATATTGACATATTATTGAATTTATTTATGTATAAAATGAATATTTCAAAACCGTAAAAAGCTCATAGAGCTACCAATATGAAAAAAATGTTATCATATCAGAATTTTAATAGTTTGTTTATTACATGTCGACATATTATCGAGCCAAGTTGCATAAAAAAATAAAATTAAAAATTTTAAAATCATGAAAGAGATGTAAAGTCATGCTCAAGAAATATAATTATAATTTTTCAAAAAATTTAATAGTTTATTTATTTCTTATATAAGTCGGTATATTATTTAGTAAAATTACACTGAAAATGAATATTTTAAAATCGTGAAAGACTCGTACAATCACGCTTACAAAAAATTATTATAAATTTAAATTTCAATCATTTATTTTTATTATAGGTCGGCGTGCCTTATTGGGCAAGACGTTGCATTGAGGTGACTCTTTTACGTGCCACGCTTTCAATTCGGACATCTTTGTTTGAAATATTCGAACTACAATTACTTTTAAGAGTAATAATATAAAAATCTGAAAAAAAATACCTCTAATTCTTCTTGAAATTAATCACTATGTTTGGTTTTACTTTTAACTTATTTTGGTATGTTTTGTGGATATAGAGAGAGAAAAACAAAGATAAATAAATATGTGTTAGAGATAGTGTGTATGTTTGGATTTATTTTTGGAGATAATATAAAATAAGTATAGTATATTTGATGTTGTTTAGTGAAAAACAAAAACTACTATTTATTATTAAATCATATCTCTTTTATATATATTTATATATATATATGAGTATGTATATAATTTTTTTAGTTGTAGAGTTTATAATTAGTGTAGACTTATTTTGACTAAAATCATATGAGACACTGTTTCAAAACATCTGAAAATACCACCAACACTTCCAAAACAAACAAGGCAAATATTGTCCATATTTTGACCCATCTCCGAGATGGGCCAAAAACGAAACCAAACACTATGAATGTTTTATATCACTTTAATACCTAATATTTTATATGAATGTTTTATATCACTTTAATACCTAATATTTTAAATTATGTTTTATTTTCCCTTTAGGGATATCAAAATGGTAAGTTTTAAATTTTAACCAGACAGTTAATTTCATAAAATTTATTACATGAAGTATTCTTGATAAAATTATGAAATTTTTAATACCAACGTTCTATTTATTATTGTAATATGTTCAACTTAAAATAATAAAATGGATAGTAAAAATCTTTTCATAAATAAAACTGTAATGATTAGTTCTGCAGTATGAAGATCT
Source organism: Sesamum indicum (assembly GCF_026168435.1). Taxonomy (NCBI): domain Eukaryota; kingdom Viridiplantae; phylum Streptophyta; class Magnoliopsida; order Lamiales; family Pedaliaceae; genus Sesamum; species Sesamum indicum. The sequence continues at coordinate 3,629,509 of NC_142665.1, read as the reverse complement.
ATTTTTAAAATAAATCGAAAAAATTATGAAGGTTTATGACATCATTGATAAATACTTTAAAGAATTTACAGTACAAAATTTAAGATAAAAATAATTTACTAAATGAGTCAAAAAAAAAAAAAATACTTACATGAACTGGGTTGATTGTTTTAATAGTATTAAAATTATATAAATACAATTTATTTAAATTATAAATATACTATCATATTTGTACAGTTTATTGTATATACAATTTAAACATTTTAATTTTTTAAATTTTAATATATTATTAAAAATTAATTTAATATATTTTTCAAACTATAAAGAATTTATATGTAATTACACCAAATCTTAGGGTGAGAGCGTAATTATCCCTAAATTTTAACCAGAAAACCTCCAAATATTATGGATTGAATAATATAAAACTTACTATGGATTTTTTAGTCAGCCATAGATTTTGAGTTCTATCAGATATGCGAGTATTATCTTATTTAATGAGTTTATTGTAAGTTATTGAATATATATATATATATTATTAATATATTAATAGAATCAATATATTTCACTAATTTTATGTAATTGTACTGTAATTTATTTACTAAAATATTGATACAGTCATATAATTACTGCTTCTATACAAACAAAAATGAATGAATAATACAAAAAAAAAAAACAAATATTAAGGATGAAAAATAACAATAGTAATTGTCCTAAAAATTCCCAAAACAACACTTTTTGAAGCATATCTAAGAGATCCATATAAGACGAATTAAACTCATAATATTATTAGGAGACAAATGAAAAAAAAAAAAAAACCTTTTGAGTTGGGAAAAATCATTTCCCATATGAACAAAAATTGGAGATGATGATGTATGTGTGTGTCTTTTCCCACCGTCTCTCTCTATTTCCCTCATTCCCCACTTAAATAAATACAAACACACTCACCTAAAAATTTGACATAGGAATCCCACATATACATACATACATACATACATACATTGCTTCTCTCTCTCTCTCTCTCTCTTGCCGGAGCTTCATAATTTTGTTCTTTCCATACTCTCTCTCTCTCTCTCTCTCTCGGGATTTTCAAGAAATAGTGAAAAAGGTGAGACATTTTCTGGGCCTTTCTTTTTCTTTTTCTTTCTCCACACTGTCCTCTTTTTTTTTTAAAGAATTTCTGGGCGTATTTTCAGGAAATCCCGTCGTTTATATGAGAGCCCACGAGTTTGTTTTCCGGTGGTGATAATCATCTGGTGGCAGTCGCCGCTCCGCTCCCTTTGCTCCTCCTGATCTGAGTTGAGGTATGCGTTCACAGCTCTCTTTCTCTCACCCTCACTGCGTGTCTCTGTGTCTGAAAAAATTGAAGTCTGCTGTTGTGTTTTCATGGATCAACTTCACTATCATTCACCACCTTCTCACTATTTTTGCTTCATTTCTTTGTATTTTGTTGATTTTGGATAATAATTTGTTCTTGAATTAATAATTATTCGCAAAAACCATCCAAAAATATAAAATAAAAGAATTAATTGCTGAAAATTTCAATTTTCCTGCCCTTTAATTCTCCCCCTCCCACTAATATCTCCCACATGTTCATTATCTATTCATTTTTCAGTAAAATAAATTAAAAAAAAAAGAGTTCATTTTTATCTCTTTTCATTAAAGAAGTGGAGAGAAAAGAAATCTTTTTTTATTTCTTTCTTGTTAAATCTTTAATTTAAAAAAACAGATGTTCATTTTTTTCCCATGTACTTTTCATAATAATTTAATCCCTTTTAGTTGATTTTGAGGATTTTTTTAATTTAATTAGAGCCCCTTTTTAAAAGAGAAAAATTTTAATTTTAATTTTAATTTAATTAAATTAAATTAATAATAAAATAGAGAGAGAGAGGGGGGGGGGGGGGGTGTTATGATATTGGAGAACAGGACCGCGTGGATATAGCTGGTTTGTGGGAGAGACAGTTGTGCCAAATTTTCAGGCATTCAAAATTCATCTAGTATTATTCCTCTTAGACTTGACTCGAGTTCGGTCAACGCGCATTGTGTGTAAGTGGCACACACGGCCCCCCCCTTCTTGGTATTTTTTTTTTAATTTCGTCTAAAGGGCATTTTTGTCCTGTCAATCAAGGATAATTTTGGGATATGACGTGCAGAATTCGTCCAAACCCTAACGAAAGAATTTAGCTCTGGGACAGAGCAAAACTTAAGTGGGGTTTTTGTAATTTTCAATCTAATAGGAATGTATTTATAATTAAACAAAACTTGGTAGTTCCATCCATTTAACTTTTTATTTATTTATTTCTCAAGGGGCCTTGCTAATGCTAGACCCCCCCATAATTGGGCATATAAGTCAACTAACTTATTTATGAAGCCATGTGAGGTTGCCCATCTTGGGTATGGATACTGATACTCGGGCCCCGAATAGTATCGATGTCATTTAATTTTTTGGCTGGAGCATATTATTTTGTCAATTGATCTGCTATATTGAATTTGCTACACATTGTGATTTTGTCTTGGTTAAAGTATGTTGATTGAGAGCAATGAGAGTGTAAAATTTGTCGACTGATGGTTTTAGAACTTTTAGTACTAGTACGTTGATGTAGCTTCAAGAAGCACGTTAGTATTACTGTTGTTTATTTTTGTCTTAAGCATGTATATCTGTACTATGTACTGTTTCCTTATCATTCTAAGTTGTATTGATGGTATTCTTGTTATCCTAAGTTGCAGGCAATTGACATCTATTGTCTCGTTTGACGTTTAGGGATCCATCGAGTTTGCAATAATGGCATCAGGCTTTGTAAGAAACTAAACTACATGATACTTTTGTTAGTGTAGAGATTATTGATGTTGTTTGTCCCGTGTTTTCTTTGCTCTTAAGAACACGAGTTTTGGTTCTTCGTTTCAGGTGAAGTCAAACAGAATGAAGAGGACCGACTCGAGGAAGTCTCACTCGTGGTGGTGGGACAGCCACATTAGTCCCAAGAACTCTAAGTGGCTACAAGAAAATCTTGAAGGTATAGTGTTTTGTTATTTGTTCTCTGTATGTTGTTCAAACAAGCATGACGGGTATTCTGTTGAATGGAATTTAAATTTATCGATAAATTTTCTGTTTAACTGTGCATGTGCGTTGTTCTCGTCTTGCAAGCACGAATGCTTAAGCGACAGGCCGACTTAAACATTTTAGTTAAATATTCCTTCTGTTCGTGCACTGGATCATTGATTTTGGGTTAATGTTTTACGTCGTTTCTCTGAAAAAGGATGGATAATATGTCGTTGACTCCCATTCATGATTGGGAATGGACCGTTGTTTTGATACATTTGCAAAATTCTCGCATGTCTTTGGATCTATGTTGTGAAATTACGATAAAGACTATGTTGGTCGAGTTTGTTGAGGAAAAAAAATTGATAAGGAGATATTGATCTCAGAAATGGATCAGCTTGTCAAACGGATGTTGAAACTCATAGAAGAGGATGCGGATTCCTTTGCCAAAAAGGCCGAATTGTATTTCAAGAAGAGACCTGAGTTGATTGGCCTTGTCGAGGATTTTTACCGAATGTATCGGGGATTGGCTGAGCGGTACGATCATGTGACTGGAGAGCTACGGAAAAGCCTTCCCTCAGATCTCCAATCTCAGGGCTCCGGGATATCCGATGTTGGATCCGAGCCGCCCTCCACTATGCCGTCTCCCGATATAAGGCCAAATCGGACTAAATCCGGCCCTCGTGCTGCTGGTTTCGACGTATTTCTTGGAAGTGCTGGGAGTGGCTCGGACTTGAATAGTAAAGAAGGAGATGAGACGTCTACTCTTGACTCAGAGTCGGAATCCGATGATTCCTCCGTTAACAATTACTCAGGCACACAGAGCAATGGCGAGGAACAAGGGTTGCGCGGGAGGATTATTGAACTCGAATCCGAGCTTCGGCAGGTGAAAGAGAAACTCGAGATGCAACAGGAAGAGATTTCTCAAGGTTGCAAGAAATCCCATTATGAAAATTCTGAAGTTTCGTTCAAGATAGCGGCGTATGAAGAGGAATTGAGAGTTGCGAAAGAGAAGATCCAACTGTCAGAAGACGAAATCACACGTTTGATGGTTGAACTTCAGAAATACGAATCTATGGGAGATGCCAATAATTTGGCTTTTAAACAGAATGATCAAGAAAGTGTTAGTGGCTCAGAAGCCGAAGTTGGCTTGGCGAACAGAATTCAGACGCTCGAGGAGGAGTTGAAAATCGCAAGAGAGAAGCTTCTCGATTCGGAAAATGAAGCAGCAAGCTTACGGCAAGAACTTACGAGCAAGGGCTCGTCCATGCAAAATTGGCAAGATCAGCTGAAATCGGCACAGAAGGAGGTTTCCGTCTGGAAAAACAAAGTCGAGAGAGAGAAACGAGAGATTTTGAAGCTACAGGACCGCATAGTCAGGTACAAAACGAATCTCTCGGAGCGTGATCAAGAGATTAGGGGACTGAAGGAAGCGATATCTAATGCCAACAAGAGCTTGTCCGAAGAAAACAAGCAACTTCAAGCAGAAATGAATAGACTGACAAAGGAGCGAGCTTATTTGGAGGATAATCTAAAAGAACTGGACTTACGTTGCCAGTCGTTGGAAGAGGACGTGAGACGAGTCAAGGCTGCAAAAGTGGAGATGGAGAGTGTACTCGGAGCTCAAATCGAGCAGTTGAAGGCCGACATTGCTGAGAGAGACAGTCGTCTGGAAGACCTAAACAATGGGCTTGAAGCATTGACAGCTGTCCGAGACGATCTGAATGCCAAGATTGCTTCACTTGCTGCAGAGATGAGTTCTAAAAATGATCAGATGGCTCAGATGAGCCTGCATTTGCATCAGATTCACATGCAGCACGTCGAGTTAATCACTGCAGCTGAGGCGGCACGTAAATCCGCAGAGGAGCTGAGGTCAAGAGTTAAAGAACTTGAAATGGAAGTGGAGAGGAAACAAGAAACTATTCTTGAAGGGGCGGAGGAAAAACGAGAAGCAATAAGGCAGCTTTGCTTCTCGCTCGAGCATTATCGTAGCGGGTATCATCAGCTTCGGCAGGCCGTTATTGCGCACAGGCGACCGGCTGTAATGGCAACGTAAGGAGTATCGAGCTTTCCAAGATTCAATGCGGCTTCGATTTTTTCATTCTCGTTTACTTTTGTTATTGTAGTTGATGTGTAGATCTGGCGAGATACATCCGGGGGGGTTTGGAAATTCCACTGTTAAGTTGAGGTTTCATCATCGACTCAATGGTTTTTATGTACAACTATCGAGTTATGGAAGAGAATAAACTGCTTTGCTGAACGAATGCTTTGAAGAAACTTGTTCTGTCTTGGCTGCAACAACGTGCGTTTAGGATCTTTTATCATATTTTCGTAAAACAAATTAATATTTTACTAGTGTATGCTTAACTTGTCTTTTCTGAGAATGAAAATTGAAAAAACGATTAAATTAAATCATAATCTTAAAAATAGAGTTGCTTATGTATACCATACGTTACGTAAAAATGTAACACTAATATGTAATATCAAAGTGGTACAGAAAATTAGGGGGTTCATGGTGTGGTTTCAATTTTTTTAAACTTATTTTAAAATTGAATTGTTATTGATGGTTTTATAAAATAATTTTTTAAATTGTCACGTTTAAAATTAAAATTACAGATGTGGTTTTGTGTTGTCGCGGGCGGTTTGATAATTTTAATACTTATAATAAAAATAAGATATTGGGACTAACAAACATATAGAAAAACAGAACAAAATAAACGATAAGAGACTAAAGAGAGAAGAGGAAAAAGGGAAAAAAATAGGGGGGAAAAAATAAATGAAAGATTGAGATAATTATTAAATGGGCTTAAAACTTGAATATATAGATATATATATAAATCAGTTCGATTTGATTTGATTGGAGGGATTTCGAACGGTATTAAAAAATTTTATCACCCCTGAAGAAAATTTTGAGACCCTTTAACTGTACACTGGATTCTGTGCCAAAATTAATCTCCCGTTAACATATCACTCTTTCAAGTTTCACATGGTTTAAACAATTCTCAAATTCAATTATTTGTACTCATGATTTATATTGTAACTTCTCTCTTGAGTCAGCAGGATTTGAATCTAATATATAAATCATGACTGCAAAAAGTGTTAATACACCTTTTTTTTTTTTCTATAAAGTTATGAGATTTATCGATAACATACTTGAACCTCAAAGGTATTTATGTAATTATGTCTAAATACTCATTCAACTAGAAACAAAGGAGTCATGAGCTTCATTTACAAATTATGTGCTCATTCATACCATTCAATTCCTACAGAGTTAAAAGGAGCTCCATGTAGCTAGTCATGGCTACAAGCTATTACGTTAGCAGCGCAAAGGCACACACAAACGCAAATGTACAAGAACATCCTACTTTGAGCACATTTTGCGATTTGATCTCCATGCCGAAACCTGAACAAGTTCTTCACTATCATTGTCCAAACAAGCAAGGAATGCAGCATCTGAAGGAGAATAGATGAGTAGGTTTCTTGTTTCCTCTCTGTCGAATGAGCAAAATATGCAGGGATAAGAGGATCTTGCCTCGTTTGGGCTTGTAGCAACATAAGTAGGGTAGGTTGACAGGAAATATAATCAGTCATCCCAAGCATCATCAGCAGCACCCTCTTTTCTTATTACTGCAGGAGCGATCATGTGCCTGTACTTGTCTTCCACATTTATACCGGTGGATCCAACCAACGAGAGCTTGGACAGTTCAACTTTTGCTTCTTTCTGAGCAGCTATAGCTTCCTTCTCCTTTCTCCTAGCAGTCTAAAATATCAAACGTGAGAATGCTAAAAACAATTTAATCTATCAAATCTTTCAGGGAGGAGGTTCGGAAAGCAACGATAGTTTTTAGAGAGAAGAAATATATTTGCAAATCAAATAACGGGGAAGTTCTACCTTTCCGATCGCATATGTTATGGTATTACCAGAATCTGCATCTTGAATTGCTTTCCTTATTTGCGCCACAAGATACTGTATGCCAGTGTTTCAATTGGTGAGAACAGAGAAACTATAATGCAACAAATAAAGAGATTTGGAAGGCAAGAAACAGAAGATTGGGGATACCACATCACGATCAGTATAAAAGGATGTAGCTTGGCCTGTTGATCCTGCACGACCAGTCCGTCCAATTCGGTGTACATAGTCTTCCATTGTCTAAGTATGATCCGAAGATGAAAAAAATCAAAATTTTGCAGTCCAAGTTATTAAAATAAATCAAGATTTGACAAACAAAAATCATTGCAGAAACACAAGTTTATGTTTAACAGACATTTCAATCTGCCATTTGGAGATTTTTAAAAAGGAGGTGTCCAGAAAAATGGGAGATGCAAACTCTCGAAGATCATATTATTGCTGAACTGGAAATCAAACCAGTCTTGCCCCAAAAGTCCAGCAGCAAATTAAAACCGACTTCCAAATTGCAGCCTGATATACCTTTGGAAGATCTAGATTAATGACATGAGCAACACCGGTGACATCTAAACCCCGTGATGCAACATCAGTGGCAACCTGCAAATCAGGCCAACAAGATGACATGTTGGTTAGCTGAAAAGATCCATCAACAAAATCCTACAAAAGGCAGAATGTTTGTATATGAAGCTAGAAAGGAAGCTAAAGAGTAGAAAATCCAGATCTTAGAACATCAATTTTCACTCACTATGCATAAATAAGGTGATGAATCTTAGTATTCAATAGAAAATACTGTCAAGTAATACCAATCACTTAATTTTTAGCGACCAAGGTCAAAAGAAATGATTGCTCCAGAAAATAAGGTTAAAAGAAACAACTATAAATCAAACTCTGGCACCTCAACTCAACACCCAGCCAAACATGATAACTCCCTATTTTTGGGGTACCTGATAATACAATTTCTTCATGATTAGCAACCCACCTTGTGCAAAGATTAAGCACAATTGAGTGAAAGAAATATGGTGAGGGGAAAAAAAACTTTCCTTTAGTTGTCACAATTGAAGTCAGTTTCCCCTATTAACAACCAAAGTGAAAATGAAGCAATTTGAAAACATTAATTGAAGATGCAAAAGTAGCTAAGAGTACTGTTGTAAGTTCGGAAGAAGTAGGTCAAGACATACGAGTATCCTGGTAGGACCATGCCTAAAATCACGAAGTGCAGCCTCCCGCTCACTTTGACTGCGACCCCCATGAAGAGCAGCTGCCTGCAGACCTTGCTCCGTCAAGGCTTCTGCAACTTCATCACATCTGCTCTGAAAGATCACATAAACACCAATAGTTTGAACATTCTGGGTAAGAAAGAGGATGTTGGTGGATTGAGGAGGGGTACAGATCCCCAAGTACCAACAAAAGAGAATAGGGTCATACAAATGGAAATACCCCACTTTCTGAGTTTTGATAAACAGTGTAACTGGCAATTGTGCAAGGAAACAAAAGCCACCAGTGGATAGTGTCCCCTTTAAAACTCGCAGCCCAAGCATGAAATCATGGTAATGTCATATACCAATGAAATCTATCTCCAACTTATTATACCTTGGCGGTATGCATGCGGGGCTGGTAATGAATCAAACAAAATGCTAATATTGCTCAACCAAAAACATTGGCTTCATTAATATTGTACAAACAACATGCTCCACCAGAGAAATACAGGCACCCTCCAATGTTAGTTTCAATTGAATTGATTAAACATCAAAGAGGGTCTAATTTCAAAGAGGGACACAGTCATGCGTTTGCATGGCAATGCTAAATACAGATAACCAAAGATTGCATTTAAGGACCAGAAATACACCTCACGATGGACATAAGAATATAACCATGCTGCTGCAACAAAAGATACTTAGCACAAAGAGAGCAGTGATGCAATTGAATGTGCACATGAATATACCTTCCGTTCCACAAATACAATGGTCAAGGGAAAAGGACGGTCAAATCTCTCAGATTCTGCAGCTGCCTCAACAAGGATATCGAGAAGCCTGTCAATCTTCATACCATAAAAAATTATCCACATCATTCTCGATGTTACCGTCAAAAAATATCTGAAATGTCAAATGCCAGTAATATTTTTTCAAATATTAGTGGCAAGACAGTTTGCACATAACATGAACCTTTTCCCACAGCATTATGGCCAATGAAAAATTATACATGGTGTCGTTTAGGACAGTAATATAATTTTGAAATATCACATTGACAAAATCATAATATTTTCCAGGAATACCATATCTTACCTCCCCAACACAGAGAAGAGCCTTAAGATATTTCTGATTTGCATCTGAAGCAATATTTGTATATTTTCAGGTGTATAATAGAAATTATGAGAACAAGGCAACCTTTGCACTTGATGACCCAAGAGAGATGTTAGAGTATTGAAAGCATAGCCTTATATGGGGGCTTTGGATTTAGCATAGGATCATTACTAGCACAATAATCTATGGCCCATGTCCAGAAAATCTGAAAATGGGATGACATAGTTTGGAGAAAATATGTGGCATATATCTATGGTCCATAAAATTGTGGCTAGCTTTTCATTAAACGTACTGGTCAGACCCATCATTTTCCACTATCTACGAAATCCGATATGCAGGCTTTGCATTGGAAAACCCTTCCCATATCAAGAAAGCCAAAGAAAACCACGCAGGTCAGTATTTATCCAACTACATGTTCTAGCTAGGAAATTTTTTCATTACCACAGTTCCAAAACAGCATCAGATTCAGAGTTTCCAAACTCAAAGGAGATGGACTGCTCAGTTACCTAGATTTACTGAATTTTCATAAGGAGCCAAGCTGAAAACATAATGAAATATGGTGCTTAAAACATAACCAAAAGAGATGGTGAATAAGGAAAGAAAGAGAAGATTCCCACAAAAGAGAAATTAGACGTTAATTGCCAGATGATGGCTGCATAAATACATTCTGCAACATACAAATTGCAGAGAACAGCATACCTTCTCATTCTCTGGTACTTTCTCCAAGATTTGAGACACATTAGCTGTGGGACTACTAACTTTTCCAACCTTTACCCGCACTGGATTTGTCAAGTATTCCTAAAAATTGGCTTGAAATGAGATGTACGTAAAGTGAAAACTAAAGAGTCTCACTAAAATATCTTAGAATATAGAAAGTTAAAATTCTATATAGTTAAAACTTAAAAACAAAGTCTATACAGGAATAACACTTGTAATCACCACAGACATCTAACCTGTGCTAGCTCTTCAATCTCTACAGGCATGGTAGCACTAAACAGCAGAGTTTGGTGCTTCTGTGGAAGATTTTGCATCACCTGCAAACAGAGTTAGACAGCACCAGATATGAATGAAACACTATAAGAGAAAACCGCATGACCAATACATGAACTTGCAATAGGCCCTCTCCATAAAAAAGCAAGATTTTCATGACTACAAGAATGCCATATATATTTTACTATGTGCAGAGGCTGTTGGGGTGCATACAATTCATATTGATGGATATATAAATGCATTTTATATGAGCAAAGTCCAAGTACTTGCTTTATTCATTCTATATACACTTGGAAAATTGGAAAGTTCAACATAAGTTCAAGTATTCACCTAATTTAGGAAGGAGTGACATGGTTCTTGGTCTGATGGGTGAGGATAATTTTCACACCCATCTTGCCCCTCTCATTCAGTCCAGTCTATGAGATGCCCATTACTAGTAAACAAACATTATGGAGAGAGGAAAGTGAAGACTTTTCCCTGATGAGATATTATCACAATAGGTTTGGTTTATTCCATTTTGAAGTTCCACAATACCTCACATTATTTTGTTTTGTAGTTTGGTTTATAAGATAAACCCAAAATCTAATGATTTATTTCCAATACTGTCTTATTCCCAATTTCTCTGGTGGATGATAACGATGTTGCCTGTCTGCACATTGCCAGTGCAGTTTCACATGTTGGCTGAACAAACATATATGATAATGAAAAACTGTAATAGGTTATTTGAGAGCATCATTATGTAGCAGAGAAGCAATTACAAGATTAATGCACGGAGTACCACATGGTTCAATGTAGCATGAGGTGAAAATTAAGAATGGGAAAAGATGTAACAACTACAAGTTCTCAATTAATCTTTAGATCAACTAAACTATGGAGCATAAACCGATATAACCTAGAGTAAAGCAAAATGACAGATAGGAGAAAATAAGGAAGGGAATCTAGAAACCTTGAGTTTTATATAAGAAAACATTTAATGATATGTCAGTAGAATGTGAAGTACCTCTCTTATCTGAGGTTCAAATCCCATGTCAAGCATCCTATCAGCCTCATCCAAGACAACAAATGAAATTCTTGACAGAGAAGTATTTCCTTGTTGTAGATGGTCAATAAATCTCCCAGGAGTAGCAACCACTATATGCACTCCTGCTCGCAGCTCAGACCTCTGTCTTGCCATTAAGTAGCAGAAAACAATGCGATCAATAAATATGTCAATGTGACATAACTCGGGTGGCACTAAAAGCAAATTCTTAGAAGGATGTACCTGCTCAGCCATGTTGGTTCCACCCACAACAATTGCAGTTTTGAAGGAGTCCAAAGATCTACTGAAGGCCTTAACCTGATACGAGTAGATAGATGATGCCTCACATGAAAAACTAGCATGCAAGATCAAAATCTTTGCCAACTTCATGGTTTATATGATCATGGTGCCCAAGTGCCACAAAAAGCTTCCCATGGCTATCCAAAAGTACACAAAAATATTGCAACTATGGACTAAATGTAAGTACTTGAATCTGAAATGTTCAACAGGAAAGAGATTTGGAACTCATCCATAATCAAGAATTATTATATCATTTAGTTTCAAAATTAGGTCACAAAGGCAATTGGGGTGAACCAAAACATAGCAAGCATTTATAGTTTGACTAATGGTTGAAGCATTGTTCAAATTCCAAAGTCCTGGATAAATTGAGGAAAGAACAGTTGTGGATAGACTTATATCAGCAACAATAACACTCGCAGCCTAAAGCACTTGAATTAGTAGCCTTACTTCTTTCTCTATCTGCTGAGCAAGCTCTCTCGTTGGCGCCAATACTAATGCCAATGGTCCGACTCCACGCTGAATTGGAGGCTGAGCTAGGCAATGCTGCAAATTAAAGACAAAAACAAAAGCTTGGCTTACAATGTTCCAACAAAACAAAATCCATAAACATAAGAACCAGTATAAATATAATCAAAACCAAAAGCAGGAGAAATAATAATGCCTGTATCATAGGTATGGTAAATGCAGCCGTTTTGCCACTACCAGTTTCTGCACAACCCAAAAGGTCCCTTCCACTTAGAGCAACTGGCATGGCTTGGGCCTGGATGGAAGTTGGCGTGGTATATTCATGAAATGCAATATCTTTCATGATGCTCGTGTGCAAATTCTGCAGAAGTTAAAGAGAACAAATGATACTGTTAATCCACAAAGAATTAATTTCCAAAGAAGATACAAAAATGATCTGATTGGCGATATCAGATTCTCACCATGTCAGCAAATGCTTCAATAGGGGCAGGTGCATGAAGTGAATCTGGTGGAACTGAAACATCAACATTTAACCTCAATCGAACCTCCTGAACCTGAATATACAAATATATAATCCCAGCATAAGTAATTTGCTGAAGTCATTCAGCCATAACCAGTACTGTCTAATAACACTTCAAGAACTTACCACTAAAGAGAAAGAATTTTTCCTCAATTAATTTCAGTAGATGATTAAAAAGGCAACATTATCTACTATTATAATTCTCCACAGTACTAAAGTAAAGCAAAGCCAATTACTTTATGATTCTAACGATTACACCATCCCATCAAATAGTAAAACCGAAACACATACCCTTGCGAAGAAATTCATGCATAAACTGACCAAAAGCAAAATCACCACAAAATACAGTCGTTCAAGTAACCGGATTGCTACTCCCAGTCATTACGAGACATTAAATCTCCAAGTTCAAGAGCTCAGATAGAACCAGTCCCCAGAATTCCGAAACAGTTACAACCAAAGGACAAAGGTCAATAATCGAACCTGTTCCGGTTTGAGGCGGAGAACGCGGTCAGACGGCTTCCACTGGGGGAAAACAGGGTCCGGCGCGACAACATTTCGGGTCGACACACCACTTCCGGAGCTTCGATAACCCGCATTCCCGGAATTAATTGAGTTACCAGTACTATAGTTGTTTTTAGCTGAAGTGAATTTAGTAGAAGAGCTCTTCACCTGCTTCGGATGGAACTGATCGGCGACACCGTTACCTACGGTTGCTGCGATGGTGGCGGCGGAAGAGCTTCTCAGGTGGGGAGGAACATACGACATCGTCTTGATGATTTTCGCCGGGGGATAGGATGAGTGTACGTAATGTGAGCGTGAGACAGATTCTAGAGAGAGAGAGACGAAGAGAGTGAGAAAAATGGGTAAACGGTTTAAACTCTAAGGTTTTGTTGATGGGCCGGACCTCAAACCCAAGCCCAAACCCCTATCCAATTTGAGGACTCACTTTCTGGGTCCATATTACATTTTGAGATAACTTCATTCGGCCGGGTCCCATTGAATCCTGTGTTGCCCGTATTTGGATATGGTCACCTGCTAAAATTGGATCATCACAATTAAAAAGTTGTGAATTTAATTTTAGGAATATAAATATATGTTTTTATTTTAAATTTATATTTTTATCTGAAATTATCAATATATTTTAATTAGTTTTTCATATTTGAGTGGTGACTGAAAATGTAATTCAATCATACTTAAGCAGTTCAGACTTAGGTTTCGAGTGCAAATCAATTTTTTGTGTATTTTTTTAATAACACTGAATTATTGTTAATTAAAATAAATTTATTATAATTATTTTTGATAAATTTTTTTGTATTGTTTAGCCCATCATGTAATAATTCATCCAAATCGCATTTTGATTATATATATACATATATATAATTCATAACTTTTAATTGCAAATAATTATTTTTTACTTAATCACTCATTATACTCATTAAATAATTTTTTAGTTCCCAAAAACTATGATTTTTTTTTAAATTTAGCTATAGTTAGCTGCAATTGCATAATTGATTATAGAATTGTGAATCAAAGCGTCATAATCACCCTATTTTAAGTCAATTATTTTAAAATTTATTATGAATCGCTAGATTAAATTGGACCTTAAAAAAATAATTTAATTTTCAAGATAGATGGGATTTTCATGAATATGCCAGGACAAATCGCATATTATGTTTCAAGTTTGTCTGAATCTTTCTCAAATTTCATTAGGGCGTTAAATCGAACACGACACAAATTCCAGCAATTGATGACTTTTTACCCATATTTTATTTCATCTTTACCGATTGAATAAATATCCAACCAGCTTTAAATCTTCTTATGAATATATATATATATATATATATATATGTTTAATTTCGATTCGTATATTTAATAAATCAAGTTTGAGAAAAAAAAATCAAGTTGAATATTAAATAGTCTAATTCTCGTTTCGAGCTTACTAGTCAACTCGATCTCTAATGCTTTAATTAAAAAATAATGGTACTTTAAGAATAAAAAAGAAATAGTATTAGCACTAGCACAATAATACTTATGATATACGCATACGGTAGCGTATAATGTACATATACGAGAAAATATTCGTACAGATTCTTCAATACATCGGATCATGTAAGATCTATTTTATATATATATATATTAAGTTTAATTTAATTAATTGGCCATGCCCATTAAAATGGTGGGATTGAGGTTGTCAGTCTAATACAAGTTACAATGTGAATTAAAATATTAATTGTTACAAATTAATATCACAAACTTAATTTAATTAAAGAAGTTCATCCTCGGATATAACGGTCAATATATTAATTATTAATTCAAAATACTTATAGTAAATAGTAATTATTATTAAAGTCGAAATATAACTATTACTATCGTAGAACAACAACACACGAGTTGATGAAATTCCAAAACGCAATTTTATAGTTACCCAATCCTCAATCTCGTAAAATCAAACTGTGATTTAGTGACAAATACGTGAATAAATTCACCTCTTGGAACGTTGAAAATCAGACGAGAAAGGGGTCAACCCAATTGGATTCAGATGAAATGTTGGGTTATTTTATTTATACTACATGAGACAGTCCAATGATTTAGATCTCAAAATTTGTTGTTGGAGATTTTAGTTTCAAATTTTAAATACTGAAGGTGTATGCAAGTTGGAACGAGTACGTAAGTGCAAAAGTATAACAATAGAGCAATAAATCATGGGTTAGTTGGGTGTTAGAGAATGGTTCAAACTCAGCTTTTGGGTTGATATTTGGCCACGTTACTTGAGTGGACTTTTGGATTATTTTATTATGTTACAATAAAAAATATAAATAAAAACTGCACCCCATCAATTTAATTATCAAATAAGATTGAGATATGATTCTCATATGAAATTGGGGTATATTGATTCATCCAATTTGAGTAAATTCAATCCCTTGCTCTAAGTAAAAGTGTGTTAGGCTTATTTATAACATTTTGTGATAATTTTTTTTTTCCCCTATGAAGAGGCGTAATAAAATAAATTTTATGGAACTTATGGTCAAATTCCAGCAAAAAAAAAATGCCAAACTGAACATGACCTGCCAATTTGAAAAAATATGGAACTCAAAATGGATATTTGAAAGTAAAATACCCTTATTACGTTATATTTAATTACCACTAATTATTATATATATATATTTTAATTATAATTCCTCTTATAAGATATTTTTAATTATCAATATAATATATAAACATTCCATGAGATAATAGGCATATTCAATAGATAATATTTATTCTCTCCAAACGTCATCGTTTATAAAATCTAAAGCAACAACGAACTGTACAACATTTTAAATATAAATCAGAACAAAAACTGACATATTTAATATTCTCGTAACAAAAATCTTAACTTCAGATGTCACGCCCGATCTACTTATTCACGACAACAGCACGGTTCAATTGTGTACAAGTGTGTGTACGATTTGTGATTTGTGTGTGTGCATAAATTCAATGTGTGTATTATTATATCAATGGTGAGGCGGTGTGAGTGGTGATGGTATACCGGCCCCACCTTCATTCTCTCTCTCTATATATATTTGTTTTATTTAATATATTTTATTTTATTTATTTAATTATTTTTACGTCCTACTTAATTTTTTAATTAATATAATTTGTTCATAAATACTATTATGAGTTATAATTGACTCCATTCAAATTTTAATATATGCAAACTTTAATCTATAATTTACTATAATAAAATTTAAATTTTTTAAATAATTATCAATTAGTCTCTCAATTATGTATAAAATTCTATAGACGTCACCCGAACAAAGCCTTATAAACTCATACATCTTATAAAATATTTTTCAAACTTATAAAATACTAGATTAAGATATTTTCAGAAATAAAACGATAGAAATATTTAAATAAAATAAGATGAATGAACTTATAATATATTATTAATTAATGAACTTATAATTAACTCGAACAAAGCTAAACTAACTTGTAACGATATCAAAAATAAGTTAGAAAATTCTTTTTTTTTTAATTTTATTTTAAAGAGCTTATAATTAAGCTCATTCCATCGTACTTGTAGTCTTATAAACTTATTTAACAAAAATATCAAATATTTTACAACAACTTATCAGATATTTTAAAAAACTCATAACTTCATCCAATATCATATTATATTATATTTATACTTATATAAAAAAGAAAAGACCATTTACACTCACAAACGACGATTAAAAACACTACTATACTAATATTTTTTTGTGAAGCAGAAAATATCAAATAAGATAACTAATTTATTTAATTTTTTAAATTTTATACTAACCGATTTTATTTTAATATAATGTGATGATTTATGTACTTTATTTTAATCTAAAAAATATTTACGAAATACACAAAGAAACGATGTGCCATACCGATTACTACATTGCAAAAGCAAATTCTGGACTTGATTTTGTCCTGATCTGAATGAAGGTTGGTTGAAGTGGAGAAGTAGGTGGGGGTGGTGTATGCAAATTATTTTGGGAGGGCCCCACTTATCGTAGTAGGTAAACATCAAACATCCAATAATTATTATTATTTTTATACTTTACAAATTATTAAAATACAATACCACATTTTCTTCCCATTCTATGAAAATGTAAATAAATAAATAAACTGTAATTATATTTAAAATATATTTGTTTATATATATTTTTTATTAAAAATATATTAACATGACTACTACAATTCAATATAAAACACAATGCCATTAATTTCCAATCATATTTTTATTTGCACACAAAAATACTTGCATAATCACTCTATTTTTTTTTTAAATTTTAACTATTATTGTTGTTGTTATTAACAAGTACTCCCATTTATTATTGAGATAAATTACAGTCACATCTCATGAAATTTGATATAATTATAAATGCATCATTATTATTTAGAATTTATAAATATCTCCCTGATTTTAGGGTTCCTTTAACAGTGAGTTCATTCTGTTAGTCTCGGTTCGTTTTCATCCAATTTTTATGGAATGTCATTTTGAATTATAAATTATAATTTTGATATATTTTTTAGAAAAACTCTAAAATATATTTTTATTGACCAATATGCCCCATGAATTATCCACTTTTTCCACTCTCAAATTTATTTATATTTTTTTAAATTATTTGTAAATGAAAAATCAGAGAAAATAAAGTAGTAAATTTCACTTCACCATCTAGGAGCTACACAATTATTTTTCAATTTGAGCCATATTTATAATTTTTCAAATAATAAGATAATAATTGTAATAATGCATAGTCGTATTCTGCCTTTATCATTATTAGCCGCTTCTCCGAAATCGCTTAATTCAAGAGTTTTAGAAAAATATGAATCCGTGGAATTAAATTAAATACCCCCTTAGCAAAGTTTGAGAAATCGTACATGGAATAATTACGCGTGTCCTGCGTCATCATATTGTAACGTTTTCGCTTATTTAATTAATACATAAACAATACTCTACTAAATAGCTAAATAAATGAAACAAGTTGATAATACGTGAGAATGAGATTATAATAAAATAATATACGGTGATAATAAATAATAAAATTAAGTTAGGTAAACCTCTTACATAGTCGCTCTATACCTAGTCCTTATTTTGATGAAGTCATTAATTAGAGATAATCCAGAGTGTAAGATGTAATAGCGGAGAATTTTGTAAGAAAATAATATAATATAATCATACCTTAAACCTCACTAACATGCAATAAGACTCATAATCATATGCCTAAATTATTTCCTTTTTTTTTTTTGTCTTTTTTTATATATAGTAATATATATTGTAAAGTACAATTTATCCCTCTGTGATATGTTAAATGAGCAAAAAAGTCATGTGAAGAAAAATAATAAATTACTCTCTATATTTAAAAAAATATAGCAAATTATTCCTCCATCTAAAGTGTTTTTATTCAATTATATATCATAGAAAAATAAATTGCATTTAACCCCCTTGTCTCTCTCTTTCTCTCTGTATATATAACAACTTGGAAAAATGCGAGTGCAAAATTAAATGGACAAAACAATTTTGTAATGATTTGATTAATTGAAAAATGGTTTGACTTTAAGAAATGGCCTACACATCTCTGCATCAATCCTTAAATATTAGTCACGCTCTGTTCCATTAGATTCCCACTTTGAAATGGTTTGTTGGTTAATTATTTGATATTTTTGTGTATGAGGTGTTCGCGATTATTTAAAATAATTATGTATTAATTTAAAATAAATTATAAGGAGTTTTCTCGTCGGAAATAATTTATTTTACCCATAATATTTGCTGCACAAAGTCATTTTTAGAAATAATTGTACATTTAACACCACACATATTGTTTTTTTTTTTTTAAAAATATCAATTCAAAGAATTAAACTGTCAATTTAAATTTAAGATAAGTTGCATAAGATCCCCATTTATTTATAAATTTGGCTAAAAAATTCCCCCTATATTAAAAATATAAGCAAAAAATCCCTATATGTTTTGAAATGATGAATACATTCTGTCAGCTGCCCCTTAATAATGTAATTAATATTATATAGATACAGAATCTTTTGTGTATAAAAATAACAAAAGAAGATTGGCACAATTTCACTATAATAAAAGGGGTGTTATGCAATTTAACCTTTTTATTAAAATAATAAATTGGGCTAAGAGCATAAATTTGAGATAGAAAGATACGATACATAAACGGAAGCTTCTACAGGAAAAATTCAACCCCACGTGAACGAGATTGCAATTTTCTATATATAATTTATTTATACTTTTCAGCAAATTATGTTTATTTTATTTAACACAGAGAAAAAAGCACTAAGATTATCTTATGGTCCATATAAATGTGTAAATGTTATAGGTCCCAACATCTACCTATAACAAATACCACAAATAAATATGTGTAAATTTCATTTTACCCCCTTTAGTTTACCAATGCCTCACTTTACCCCCTTATACTTTTAGTTGCACCACTTTAGATTTTATTTCTAAAAATAAAGTTCACCAAAGTAATATCAATGTATATACCTTTTGAATATAAAGTTTCATAATCTTCTTTGTGTATTTACTTTTGTAAATTTATAAAAATGAAATTGTTAGATTAGTACTGTACCTGTCTGACCACATTTGAGCTTTGAAAATCATTTTACTATTTAAATAATTATATTTTAAAGAATAATAATACATATAAGTTAGAGTATGAAAAGAAATTCACAACTTGAACATAAATAGCTTGTTTAATAAAAGTTATTAAATTAAAGTGTCGTACCGTACACCTACAAAATTCCCAACCTAAGGAATTTAATATTTTAATATGGTTTAAAATAAATAAACGTATTAAATAATATTAATCACGATACTTAATGGTTGTCGACTATGATTTTTGCAAGTGCAATGGATAATCTAAAATTTTGCTTTAATTTTTATTTAATTATAATTGATAATAATAATTTAGCATAATTTTAGTTCATTCATAGCCAATAAATTGTAGCTAATAGTAAAATTTGCTCTGGTGATTTAAGATAGGAATGCAATTGAAGCATTTACAAGAGTAAAGGGAGTTAAGTGGTGCAATTAAGAATTAGAGGGGGGGGGGGTAAAGTGAGATATTGTTGGAGTAGAGGGGTCGAAGTGGAATTATCCAAAAATAAACTCTTGAATTGTGGGAACAGAAGTTCCCAAAATATGGAGCCATAGAAGCCAACTAACTATAGTAAAAGCGTGAGAATTAAAGCAAACAGTATGAGTAGTTGCCAATTTGCATAACACGATGAAAAAATGTTGTTGACTTGTGTGGCTCACCAAACCCGCTTACCTACCCCGCTCATTCCCTCCACTAACACGCTGCCACGTGATTGACCTTTTCTCCATCATCTCTACCGTTTAAATCTGACGCCGTCCAGAACCCCCTCAAAACCCACTGGGTCCCACACCCTCACCATACCTAACAGCTGTCCTCACTCTATAAATCCCGGCATACCTTTCACCAGCTTTAAAACAGCTCCATCTTCCTCTGCCGCTCCACCGCCAACATCTCCAGCTGAAACACCTCTCCGACCATGGATCTTCTACTCCTTGAGAAGACCCTTCTCGGCCTCTTCTTCGCCATTGTCGTTGCCACCGTGGTCTCCAAGCTACGAGGCAAAAAACTCAAGCTTCCTCCGGGGCCTATCCCCGTTCCAATCTTCGGAAACTGGCTCCAGGTGGGTGATGACTTGAACCACCGCAATCTCAGCGACTACGCCAAGAAATTCGGAAACATTTTTCTGCTCCGCATGGGGCAGCGCAATCTCGTCGTCGTCTCCTCGCCGGACCTCGCCAAGGAAGTTCTCCACACGCAGGGTGTGGAATTCGGATCCCGGACCCGGAACGTGGTCTTCGATATTTTCACCGGAAAAGGTCAGGATATGGTTTTCACGGTGTACGGCGAGCACTGGCGGAAGATGCGGCGGATCATGACGGTGCCCTTCTTCACCAACAAGGTGGTGCAGCAATACCGCCACGGATGGGAAGCGGAGGCCGCCGCTGTGGTTGAAGATGTGAAGAAGAATCCGGAGGCTGCGACAAGTGGGATTGTCCTGAGGAGGCGGCTGCAGCTGATGATGTACAATAATATGTACAGGATTATGTTCGACAGAAGATTTGAAAGTGAAGATGACCCCTTGTTTGTGAAGCTCAAGGCTTTGAACGGGGAGAGGAGTAGATTGGCGCAGAGTTTTGAGTACAACTATGGTGATTTCATCCCCATTTTGAGACCTTTCTTGAGAGGGTATCTCAAGATATGCAAGGAGGTTAAGCAGAAGAGGCTGCAGCTGTTCAAGGAGTACTTTGTTGATGAGAGAAAGTAAGTCCCCTTTTAGCCTCTTTCTCTGCTGCGTTTTCGTCATACTCCCTTTTTCTTTCTTGATCCTGCTTGCTTTTATTCTAGTTCTGTTGGAAATGTGGGATACTTTTCCTTTCTGGACGAATTAGAACTATTTCGTCTACCTTTTATGGTTTGGTGGGGTTTCAGCCCTGTGCTTTTACACTTTTTGGGGTATGTGATCCTGATTCGGCAGAGATGCTACTCTTTTAGGACAAGGGTCAAAGCATTGGGCAACTGTTGCTATGTTGGATATGGGTTTCAGTTTGACATGAATCTTGCTTGGACTATTAGTGGTGATAGTCTCTGCTCAGTTTGTACAGTGATCGTCCTGTCTTTCAGATGACGAAAGACATTTCTTTTCTTTTGCTTGAAACGAGTTTCATGTTTATGTTCCATGATTGCTTGAATGACAGAGGAGGGGGGGCGGTGCTTGATATGTCTGCTTGAGTTAGTTTATTGTATTTTTCTGCAAATTTTTATTGAATTGATCTAAGCTGTCTGCAACATGTTGGAAGATGTGGTGGTTGTCTTGTTTGTAAATTTAGGTGGAAGGAATTCTTTGCACCAGATTTAGATGCTAAACTGACCACTGAATCCTACTTTTTTATGTCTTAGAAGTTGATTAACGCTCATGGCTGTTACTCACAAGGCACAAGAGCCTTTATCATTTGATGGGTTACTTCATGTGCAGAGTTCTCCCTCTGTGCCATGGCTATTGGCAAGGAAAAACACTAATTTGTGCTTTTCATGTTACAGGAAGCTTGCAAGCACAAAGGCGATGAGCAATGATAGCCTAAAATGTGCGATTGATCACATTCTTGAAGCCCAACAGAAGGGGGAGATCAATGAGGACAACGTCCTTTACATAGTTGAGAACATCAATGTTGCTGGTAAATTTTCTCTTTCTCTTGGTGTTTCCTCTTCCTAGTTTCTTTCTAAATGAAACCCTGCCCTTCTTTGTTTCATTAATAAGTTAGCCACATTTATGACTCAGATGGTATTTGTGAGAGTGTATAGGCTTCTTAAAACATTTTATAAGACGTTTGGAAACTTAAAAGTGTTTGGTAAAATTCTTCAAACCAGTTTATAAGCTCTTATGATAAAGATTTAAAATTTTGCAAGCTCCTTAGAGAAAAGTAATGAGTTTCTAATCGTTTTTGTTTGTTTCTCCCTCACTTGTGATTTTATCAAGCACCTTAAGTTTTGTTAAAACCTTAACAAAATCAGTTAGTTTTAGTCATATTAGTTATGAAATTTTTATATACTATATTATTAAATCTATACATCTTATCTTATCCACATACTTTGAACGACTAGTTTTAAAATAAATTTTAATATTATATAAACTCTAAAATGTAGATATATAAAATTAGGAGATAAACTTAGGCAAATACCCCGTTAATGCACCATATGTTAGCAAAGGTCTGTTGCGGCAACCTCACCAATAATTTAGCTTGTAATGGTCACACCAAACTAAAGAAGGTTTTGTTATTGAAATGCACTTATTGTGACGCTTGTGCTGTTTAGCTTGAATTTTGCCACTTGCTGATTATGACACCATTCTAGAGGTTGCACCTCTCAATTCGACAATTTTGTATTTCTTTCCTTTGTTGATAAGGATAGAAATGAGTTGGGAAATTGGAATGGACAGTTCTTATCTACAGGGGACAATCATCTGCTTTCCCATTTGTATAAGTGACAATGATTCTAAAACCTCTTTTATGTCCTCTCTGTCGTTCGACTGTAAGCGCCAACCAAGGAATATGTGCACCTTTGGGTCGAGAAAATAAATTCTTGAGCTAAAAAGGTTTTGAATGATTAAGAAATAGAGGTGTGCATGATTTGCTTGCAGAATATTACTTCTTGAACAAGTTCATTCTGTCTTGGGAATTCTGCACCTTGAACTAGTTGAATATTCTTAAACTGTTTTTGCCAAAGAGTTGTTGTGGTAGGTATTTTTAAAGATTTCATGTGGTCTCAACTCTCAATTAAGACTATTTGCAAGTAGGCGGTGGATCTCCTTCGACATGACTTGTATTACAAGTGATTGCGACCTCCGTACCTAACCATCTTGAATTTGATTTTCCTTCTTAATAGTCATACCCAACTACTAGTGTAGATTTCTCCTCCAAATATAACTTCCACTTATGATAGCATGACGGGGCTGGTCACCTATGCAACGTTGGTATAGAATGTAGATTTCCGATGGATTCATAGTGTTATTGGAAGGGTGTACAAGACTTCTATTGCAGGAAAAATGTTAGCCCAAGTGCCCGATAGGGACAAGGGAAGACCATACCACGGACCTCTCTTCTTGAATTTTCATTTGTGGGTTTCACGGAACTGAAGTTTGTTGCCCAGTTGGTGATGAATTGTTAGATGTTGACAACTTAAGCATAATGCTTGTTGAATTGAAAGGACTAGGACATTTTAGCCACCTAAGTTGAAAATGGCCCCTCATGGTGTTTATCATAGTTCCTTACTTTTTTTGTTGACATGATAAAGCAATAGATTTAATGTTTCATCTTATATTTTACCTCACTGATAAACATCTCCTGAAAAATTTCATGTCCGTTCTATATATTTATGAACTGGCATTTATTTCTGTGAACAGCGATTGAAACAACTCTTTGGTCGATCGAGTGGGGCATTGCGGAACTAGTTAACCACCCCGAGATCCAGAAGAAGCTCCGCGATGAGATCGACACTGTGGTCGGCCCAGGAGTACCATTGACAGAGCCTGACACCCACAAGCTTCCATACCTTCAGGCAGTGATAAAAGAAACGCTTCGCTTAAGGATGGCCATTCCTCTTCTGGTGCCCCACATGAACCTCCACGACGCCAAGCTCAGCGGCTACGATATCCCTGCTGAGAGCAAGATCTTGGTGAACGCTTGGTGGCTGGCTAACGACCCTGCCCACTGGAAGAATCCCGAAGAGTTCCGGCCAGAGAGATTCTTGGAAGAGGAGTCGAGTGTTGAAGCCAATGGAAACGACTTCAGGTACCTTCCCTTTGGCGTTGGCCGGAGGAGCTGCCCCGGAATCATTCTTGCTTTGCCGATTCTTGGCATCACTTTGGGCCGCCTAGTGCAGAACTTTGAGCTGCTGCCGCCTCCGGGGCAGTCGAAGCTTGACACGACCGAGAAGGGTGGGCAGTTCAGTCTGCACATTTTGAAGCACTCCACCATTGTTTTAAAGCCAAGATCTTTGTGAAAATACTCGCACATTTGTTGATAGTAATGGGGATTGAAAGAGATGTATTACTGTTTTTATGTGTGGCTGAATCCTCGGATTTTCTTCCAGGATCATCTCTCTTTTTTTTTTTTGGTCTCTTGATCTGTTTTATATGAAATTAAAGCCAATGAAGTTGAGTAATCTGTTCAAATATTAATTTACTAAATTTCTCAAATAATGTACAATTTTGAATTAATCTAGAAATCGCGACGTAGTGATAATATCACAAAAATGTGGCATTTTTAATTTGGATTCAAATCATTGTTAAGAGGGCTGGCGTGTGGCCAAAAACATGTCATTACCTGTGTGTCTTAAGATGATTCAACGACGTAAGGCTTTGAATCTTGACAACTTACTGCGTGGTATTTTTATGGATTTGACTGTCTGGAGTAAGGCCACCGGATGGGTTGATGTCCCAAAAGGGATGGAGCAGAATCATTCTCACATTTGAGACAATAATTGACAAAGAACTCAATAGTGGGCAAAAGTAGTTTATTGTTGGATGAATTTCTGTAATAGAATTCGCAATCGAGGCTAACATGGGCCAAAAATCTTCACAAGTTATAAAACTTGTATTGAGAACACCCTAGTAATAACTAGGTGAAATACGAGGTCGAAACAAATATTATAACAAAATATGAAAATTAATTATAATCGGTTGAAAATAGGATAAATAAATGCTCGTACAATTATGAAAGATGGTGGAACATTTCATGACATACGCTCACCGTTCACAACATTAGTAGTGATGGGTTACATATGATTCGATCATGTGTATAAGTAGATGGTTCAATAAGTCTTTCTAAATAAAAACTTTAAGTTATTTGATGGTACTACACCGTCAAACTACATACTTCAAATACTACAATTACGACTTTATCGATTCAATTGCACTCAAAATATATCAGTCTCTTATTCTATACAAAATAATATATATATATATATATATATAATAAAAATAAATTCATACCCTAGAAAAAAATACTAAAGAAAAGATATCTTACACAATTGGTGGACTGTTTAGCCATTAATTTTCAAATGTTAAACGTATGTAATGTTCAATTGTCAAAAGGAAAAAAAAGAAATACATGCAATATTTTTTTAGTAATTACATAATTATATCAATATCTCAGTAAATTAAATAATATATTGATTCGATTAATATATTAATATAAAATTATGTCCAAACTTCAAAAAATAAAAATATAATATAGATTAAATATCCTCAATTTTATTAAATTAAAAGTATTGTTGAAAATTTTAAATTAAGTGGCTTCCAACTAATTAATTTTATTTTAAAATTAATATTAAATAATTATTTTTTGATTATAATTTTTTTTATAATATAATGGACGTATTATTTTTAGAATTCTAATAAGTGTAACTTGTGATTAAATATAAAATAGTGAGAATCTCTTGAGTGTTTATTCCTATAGTAAAAAAACATCCATACCCTTATTGGGGTACATTTTCATAATGTGCTCTTATTGAATTATATCATTTTTCGGTAAAGGCAAATTGCATTAAAAAATTTATAATGTACAGTCATATGGCTGATGTTGTGTGCCATAGAATTTGTCATAATCTATACAAAGCTATCGTACTAATTTTATTCGGTAATTCTGCACTAAGTATACGTAATCTAACTTCGTCTAAAATAATGTTAGCCAGTGCCGACGGGTCTCGATCCAATTGCTGAAATTTCCTCCTATTGCTTTCCTGCAAAATGTGATATACTAGAGATGCTAAAAGGTTGCGATAGGCGGCGTTAACTACATGCTTTCCTCGCCACTTTCGCACAACAATCATCACATCAATCATCCATCCTCTGTTTGTCCATGAAAACCGGACCTTCTTGCGTAAAATTCGAACACACTGCTTTGAATAAGGGCAAAAAATAGCAAGTATTAGTGATTTTCCAACGTATCCAACGAGCAAATAACACAATCCCTATTAAATTGCTGTAACCACGGACGATCCATGGTTGAGAGTTGTTCATGTAGAGCTAGCCATAACGAATTTCGAAGGATTTTGAATGGGCTCATAAGGAGTGAATACCAACCTACCTTTGGCCCTGAACAACGAAAAATGTCATACACCCTCCTGTTGGTGTAGGGGCCTCCACTCAGAGTGTTCGAGTCGTGTGTGCCGTGTAGTGGAGGCAAACTTTGGATGATGTCCAACATAATAATGTCCGCCCGTGTGTGTGTGGGTGTGAGCGGCAATGGCCAATGCCATACTCCATTGTGAATAACCTCTCTAAGGAACATGTCCGCCCGTGTATGGGTGTGATAGGGGCCGTGTGGAAATATAATCATTAAGATCCCCATAAGATGTCAAGGATCCTGCCGATCTTATAATGGATATGAGGCTTTAGTATAAGTCGAAGTCTAAGCAATTTGCGCCAACCCCATGCCCCGGAATTGGCCTCAACTATCCATATAGGTTTGCCTTGATGTCTCATGGTGCAAATCTATGTTACCCATATAGAACCGCGTGATCTACTTACTATTCTCCAAATATGTCTACTCATAAGAGTCCGATTGAGGGCTGCTACATCCATGATTCCCTGTCCTCATTCTTCCACCAAACGACACACTTGATTCCATGAAACCTTCGGATATCCAAAGGTTGATGCACCTTTCCACAGGAACTGGCGGAACCGTTTCTCTATTTCCTTAATAACTCCTTTTGGCAAAATAAACGTCATAGCCCAATAAATTGTAGTGACATGAAGATTGATTTAATTAGTTGAATTCTAGCTGCAAATGACAATTGAATCGAAGCCCAACCCTGCAATCTCTTATCAATAATTTACTAAATGGAACTTCTTATTAAAACAATATACAATAAGGAGTTTTGACTAATTATTTTTATATTACTATTGAGTTTTTGAATATTATTATTTATATTTTCATATTAATTGACTTGTATACAAAATAGTAAATATAATCATTCATGAATACGAATTACAAATAATAGAAGTAAATAGTTTCCTTATCAATAAAGCAATTATTATCAATTTGTTTTGAAAATATAATTGTATAATATAAATGTTTCAACGACAGAAACATAAATAATATCATGAACTTAATATATTTTATAACTAACTATAATAATATATTTACTTGTAAAAATGTATTTGTACAGTCTCCGTAAACGAATAAATTTCTTTACGCATATATCACGTCGGTAAGTCCCCACAAGATCATTGATATCCGATTTCAATAATTCTTAACTTTGAACATTTAAAACCAAGGTCTAGACATATATTTTACAATCACCATCATAGGCATAATCGTGAGCTATAGTTATGTATAGCCTAGAGACATCATCATATTCCAAAATTGCTAATAGAATGCCGAATTTATTGATGTGTACCAACACATACAAGCTAGCTTTGCTGATGGATGGTAGTTTGTTTTTAGTTTGTTGATGATGATTGTATACCATAAACGATTTCTCTCTTTCTTTTTTTTTTTTTTATTTGCTATTGGTTGGCAGTGGTTTTTTCGTATGGTGAAGAGTTCAAAGATGTTCCAATTGTAAGCAGAGTAGTGGTAGAAGTACAGAACAAAAATATTTTTTAAAACAGTGAATTTGAGTTTCAGTGATGTACCAAAATTTGCGTATATTGTTGAGTTGAGCTGATTTTGATGTGTTTTGGAAGCTAATCAAATAATAATTATACAACTAGAAATTGGTTTTGAATCAAAACTTTTATTTCTCTGGCTAAGAATAAGCCGGACCTTGTTGGGCAAAGCAACAATTTTCCACATACTACAAAGAAGGCAAAAGTACTACTGAACACACTTAATTCTTATTTACAATAGACTTTTTACATAAATGGCTGTTGGTGCAAGAGGGCTCCTACTCCGAGGTACTTGAACCCGAGTTGACA
Source organism: Sesamum indicum (assembly GCF_026168435.1). Lineage (NCBI taxonomy): Eukaryota > Viridiplantae > Streptophyta > Magnoliopsida > Lamiales > Pedaliaceae > Sesamum > Sesamum indicum. Next base: position 3,601,006 of record NC_142665.1, on the reverse strand, counting down.
TGAAAGCTGGTGCAAGATGAAAAAAACAAAACAGATAAGAAAACGCGCACAGAATTAACAATTAAAGTGAAAAACACGCAACATAATTACATGCAATAACAACTTACATCTTCTTTATCAATTTTTCCCATATTTAGGAATCAAGTAAAGTTGAAACCATATCCTTTGTATAATTCAAACCCCAAAGTGTCTGATTTCTATGAAACCCTCACGTTTTCAACATTCTAATTTGGAAGCGATATAATTACGAATTTTAAGGCTGCTTTAAATATGAGGGGCGCAAGACAGTTTGGAGTTGAGGCCTTGATGAGAAGTAACCCTCCATCGTTTTTTTTGGTTTATTCTCGATTTTTTCATTATGTTAGGTTTTGTTCCCATGTCGCTTTATCAAAACGTTTTGTTTATGATACATTTAAAACTCTTGTATAAATTTTACAGAAACACCAAATTTGTTCATATCATCATCATCATCTTAACTTTGGAGGTGTATCTAAGTATTGTTGGAAATTCCATAGCACACAATCACAAATTAGTTGATTTGTGAACTTCAAAAATAAAATGTCATATACTAAATTGCGTTACAGTTCTAGATGCCAATCTCATTATTCGTTTTTAAATTACTGGTAAAAATATCTTAAAAGAATTTTCAACACATTTTGTCAAGTTTCAGCACAATAATCATTTATCAAAAGAAAAGTTAATAATGTAGTTTCTTGAAAATCTGAATAAATATGGCGATGAATGCAATTTGATTAGAAATAGTAAACCGAATGCTTCTTAAAAATGTTCCAAAAAACTTCAAAAACAGTTTCAATTACTTTTCTGAAAATAAAATTCAATAACAAATTTCACAAAGTCCAAAACATATGACTTTTCGTGCATTTATCCAAAAACAATTAAATGAATTCATCTATTGCTAATCAAAATATTTTGTTAATTTGTCTTCAATATTTGCAAGTGTATTTGAAGTTGATCACGAAAACATGAGTTTATTACAAAGCACTTGACAAGAAAAACAAATATTTGAGTAAAAGATAAAAATTGATTTTTAGAACATGAAATTGACAAGGAAAACAAATCTTTGAGTGAAAGAGGAAAACTAATTTCCAGTAATATTATTTAGAAATAAAAATTAAAAAGTTCTTCAAACACTATATATGTTACCAAAACTCTTTGTTCCTCAAAAACTATTTATCAACTCATGAAATTATATAATACTCAGAAAAGATTTACCAAGTCCTTTTGAAAATCAAATTTTAAATTGGCATCTAGACAACCGTTTCGCATTTTAGCATAGCATTTAATTTTCAAAGTTCACAAATAAAATAATTCATGATTGTATGAAATAGATTTTTCAACACATTTTTCTATGATACACCTGCAAAAATAAGAGGATAATAACGTGAACCAACATGATGTTTGTAAATCCATACAAGAATACCAAATGTATCAAAAACAAAATATTTTAAGGCAAGCGCATGAAGAGAAAACCCAACACAACAAACGAACCAAGAATAAATTTACAAAAAAAGAGGAGGGTTTATTCTCGAATTTAGGTCTCGACTCTACCCTTGCATCCTTCACATTTTGAGCAGCCCCAAAACCCACAATTCTTTTCTTTCCAAACGAGAATGGTGATTACATGGCTTTTCAAAGAAATCGGAGCAGTAAAATTGGGTTTGAATTATACAAAGTGTAAAATCAATGGTTCAACCTTCTTGATTTCAAAATATGGAAGAAAAATTGACAACGAAGAATTAATAGGGGCATTGGTTACTTTTGCGTTAGAAACTAGAGGAATATGAAGATAGGTAGGCTACCATTAGGTTCTAAAATATCATAAAAAAACACACATTAGCAGCCAACATATGTTTTAATTGAGCATTTAAATCCTACTTAACCTTTTAATTCCCACACAATCCTTATCGATATGAGGTTATCTACTTTGCACGAAATTAGCAAACCAAATTCAAACTCTAGCCCTCGCTCTTGTAAAAGACAAGTATGAATCACATATACCAAGTGACATGCTTCACTTGTAGAATCAAATAAACGCATGTTACACGTATTACTGAAAAATGATATATCAACAACAAAACTTGCAAATAAAAAAATTCCTGCTAAATTACCAGTAACAACACTTCTCCAAGAGACTATAAATTGTATGACATCTATCCTTTGCATTAATACATAATAATGAAGTAAGGCACAAAAGAAAACAACACAAATGTCATTGCGGCATGCTCTAATTTGAAGCATAAAAACAGATACTGCATAACCAAGAAGATACCTTTCTAGATGGCACTTGAGAGAAAATATTCTGCTGGTCCATTAATTGGTTTAGGAAGTTTCATCACAGTCCCAAGAGAATATTAAGATACTAAAAGGCGAGTTAAATTAAGAGTAAGAGATGGATGGTGGCACTGAGCTTTCAGCGGATCACATATAAAGAAGTTCCATCACAGTCCCAAGAGAATATTAAGATACTTAAACTCAAGTTCAAATAAGAGTAAGAGAGAATGGAAGGATGGCGGTCAGCTAGCAGTGGATCACATATATGCATTAAGAGATGAAGTAGGCAAATTGATCAGCAAACATAATGTTACTTTCTGCTCCTCAAGTAGACGAAGAGTCACTAATCAAAATGAAGATATACATGGTTTTCCATTACCTTAAAGCAGCAGTTTTACTCTGGATTGTGTAATTGACAACAACAGCATCTTGCTCATATAGCTCCATATGTTAACAAGTGGAGCCAAAAAGTTTCGGCACCAAAGTCCTACGAGAACCAAGGATCATTGACAGAATTTTCAGCAAACTTCAAAAGATATCACTAGACAAACCTCTCACATAGATACAAAATCGTTTCTAATAAAAACTTTTGTGAAAAGCTTGTAAGTGTACATATAATTCTTTTACATCAATGAAAATAATCCTTTCCGAAAAGAAAAAAGAAAAAGAAAATCATTTCCGTTACATTTTTGCATGCATTTTTATTATATAACTTCCAGCAAAGAACTTTCTAAAACAGAAAACGCATACATTCATATTATTGCTACAGTCACATTCATATTAAAAGAACAGAAAATGCATACATTCATGGCCACTTGTCTCTGTAGCTGTAAGCATCAATCACAGCAAGGCCAGCAAAAATCGTGCCTTCTTCAAACGCTCAAACCTTTTTGGAAGAAGCCCTGAAAAAAGCTATGACACTCAAGTTTGTCTCATTGGAGTGAGAAGCCTTGCAAAGCGGAGTGGAACATGAGCTCTAACCAAAGCTCCATTCTTTGATGTATTCCTATCGAATGATTGTCAAACATTGAAGTTTCTGAGATTATATTTTGTTTAACAACAGAAAAAATTGGATATTGAGTCAAACACGGACATAAGTACACCTCAGAATGCTACAACCCTTTATCATCGCATTGTCAAAATTATGGTGAATTTGACACTGACTCAAGCATGGGCAGAAGACAACCTACGACCGCTATACCCTTTATATTGCATTATTACAATTGCACTAAATCGGACCAACATATGATGCGTAATTCTAGGTTCTTTTTCTCTTTCTTCAACCCGAATTCACAATTTTCTAAAGCAAAAAGTTGCTTCCTCATTTTAAATCAGTCTAGCATATCCTTGTTCCTATTACCTCCGAGAGAAAATATCAGATAAATTTGCATAGGACTTCCCCTTTATCAAAGGGAATCAGAGCTTCCACCCACACCATCATATCCCGTTGAAGGAAAAAGTCAAGGATCACATAAGAACATTCAATCTACTGGTACATATGTCCCATATAAAAGAGGACGGAGAAAAGAAGGTCAGAAACCAATTTGTAATTATGCAAGATAGCCATGGAGAAGTACCTTTAGTTCTTCCTGAACTGCATTACAGAGAAATCATCTAACCCTTCACCAGTTAAAGCAGAGATGCATATGGCATCCACTTTTTTTCTTAGCTTCAGACTTGATCTTTTCCGGATCCTTTGCATTAGCGACCTGTAAACATATGCATTAACCAGTCAACAAGTGATGCTCTTACACTCCATTGCAACCAGTCAAACCTCTCGTATTTTGAATGGAAGTTTGTTATAAATCTAAACCATCAATAAGTTGAGAATTAAGAACAAAACCAAGCATATTCAGTCAGCGACAACCACACTAGGTTAGCACACTGTGTTAATGTCAGTCTAATGTCGTGTAAGAAATCAATTAATACCAAGGGTATGTATCAATAAGTCACGTTCATATATTAGAGAGAAACATATATAAGGCAGCCCACACTCAATAAAGTGGATGGAGTTAATCTGAATGCCTTATCCTCAACCACGGTGGTATCATTGTGTAGTGCAATCTTGAGTTTTCACACTATCTTATTGGGTCGGCGATATTGTTGACGAGTTATCAGATAGGAAAATCAGAAACTATAAACAGAACATAAGAATGATTGTGCATATTTAAGAACAAATGACAAATAAATCCTACTACCTTGTTCCACATAATTAATTTAGGTGGATTGATGATGTATCAAGTTCTGCAAGAACTTTTTCCACAGCGTCAATCTGTTGCTCTGCCAGTGGATGGCTGATCCAAATTGAACAATGTAATTAGGAGATGTATAGTTGAGATTTACAGTCTACTCTTCAAATGGTCAATCATATCTAATATCCACCACATGTACTAGAAGTGATCACTCATATATCTCTTCCAGAGTTGCCCTACAAGCAGCTACCTAGAAGAAAAATGATTGGTTGAAAGAAACATCGATTAAATAAAACAGCCAAGATTTAATTCACTGAACATAACAAAACACAATCAGAAATAACGGGGAATGACCATGACATAGGAGAAATGTTCATATGAGTGTTGTTGGTAACTTCTGGATGAAGCCAACAGCGTCAGTTAAAAGAAACTCCTTTCCATTCTTCATCTAAACAAAAGAAAGTACAAGAATTCCCTACATTTAGGGCACGCAAGGAAGAATTATAGCCAAAAAAAGTACAGGGAAAAAAAAAAAAAAAGAGTAAAACAGTGTAATTCAAGAATTCGGTGATCTTCAAGAAAGTTTGCCGTCGGGCAGACAAATTTATTGAACCAAGATCCATTTAATTTCACAATGCAAGAACCCTAAATCAAGAAACTTAAATAAAACTCACTTGTTTTGAGTTGATGACTTACAAGAAGTACCTACCTGAAGAAGAAGAAAACCGAGGCTGGAGGCTGGGGGCTGGAGGAGGATGAAGTGTGTGTTGTGAGTATCACAACGGTAACAAAATTTGCCCGTTAAATATCTAAATACACCCTATTGTACTTTCAATTGGGCCGGGCCGGGTCACTCTCAATTAAACTAGGGTCCAATAACAAACAATTATTGGGCCTTAGTAATAACATGTGTTTGACATAACTTGGGCCCCCGATGAATATACATATATATATTAATAATCACAAAACTACATTAATATTGTGTGATAATAATGTATCACATAATATTTATTTACAATCATTATAAAATTTCACTCATTATTAAAATATATTAGTTTTGAACTTCTCATTAAGAAAATAAATAACCCAAAATTAAAAATATAATAAAAAATCAATCAATAAAAAAAAGAGCATAATATGAAGTGACTATTTTTCCCTTGGAAGATACATTACAAGAAATTATCTCCATCATAATGTATCACGAGGAGTGTTCTGCATAATTTTTTTTAATTAAAAAATTGAATTTAATCAAACATCAAACAATTACACAAAAAGTATAATATATTTGTCATGTAATTGATGTACAATTTAGGAAAAGTGATCTATTACATGTAAAATATAACATATTTATTGTATGAACTGTTGTATTTTGACTGAACCTGATTTAAATAACACTTTTTATATTGTAATTTTTTTTAAATTCGAAAAATTGCCAAGTCATTTAAATCTCAACCAATGAGATCCCAGCCCCAATTTAAATGTCCACGTAGGAGCCACGTGTAAATTTCCGGCGGCCTTGGTTTTTTTCCGACCAAAATAGAACTAAAATTAAGTAATTTAATTACGTAAAAGACTAAATTCAAACCCTAAAGTGATAAAGAATTAAAATGGAATTGGACTATAGTTAGATGACGAAAATTGCATTTAATCCAAATTTTTACATGGCATCATTTTTATATACGGCTGTGACCATATTGCAAATATTTTAGAAGTAATTGCATGTGCAAATCTTTGTAGAGGCAATAGTATAATAAATAAGCTTAAGAAAGATCAATAAATACCTCAGGTTCAGGACTTCACCAATCACCACAACCTATATCTCCAACTTCCTTCCTCCTCCCCATGGATCTTCTCCTCCTCCTCCAGAAAACCCTCGTCAGCCTCTTCTCGGCCGTCGCCGCCGCCATCCTGATCTCCAAACTCCGCGGCAAGCGCCTGAATCTTCCGCCGGGCCCATTCGCCCTTCCCATTGTCGGAAGCTGGCTCCAAATCGGCAACAACTTAGGCCACCACGACTTCACAAACTACGCCAAGAAATTCGGCCAACTCTTCCTCCTCAGAATGGGGCAGCGCAACATCGCCGTAATCTCATCCACCGAACTCGCCAGAGAAGTTCTCCTCACACGGGGCAAAGAATTCGGGTCCCGCTCAAGAAACATCGTGTACGATATTTTCACAGGCAAGGGCCAGGACTTGGTGTTCGCGGAGTACGGCGACCACTGGCGGAAGATGCGGCGAATCATGTCGGTACCGTTTTTCACGAACAGGGTGGTGCAGCAGTACCGCCGCGAGTGGGAGACGGAGGTGGCGAAGGTGGTGGAGGAAGTGAGGAGGAACCCGGCAGCGGCGGAGGAAGGGGTGGTGCTGAGGAGGAGACTGGAGCTGATGGTGTACAACAACGTGTATAAGATGATGTTTGATAAGAGGTTTGATAGCGAAGAGGATCCGTTGTTTGTGAAGCTCAAGAGTGTGAATGGGGAGAGGAGTAAATTAGGACAGAGTCTTGAGTATAATTTTGGTGATTTTGTTCCAATTTTGAGACCATTCTTGAGAGGGTATTTGAAGACATGCAGAGAGGTGATGAGCAGAAGGTTGAATATATACAAGGACTCTTTTATTCACCAGAAGAAGAAGTATGTTTACTCTTTCACTTCCTGTTTCATTTTTTTTCCAAAGTTATTTTTAAAATAGTTTCAAAATTGATAAAATTCGATTTATTTAATTAGTACTCTACTTTATGAAATTTATTGGAATAATTGTCTTGAGTCTTCCTAATTTTGAACCCATTTAAAAAATTCCTTAAGATAAAGGATTAAAAGTGTTGAACCCTTATCTTGTGAGACTAAAAGTATAACTTTGCCTATTCAATCGTATTTGATACTTGTGCTTTATATTTGATACTCTGCTTCCCGTAGTTCAATAGTAAAATTTTTGGTAAGATATGTTGACAATATATCATGAGTTTAGATCTAATTATACAAACATCATATATTGTTTGTAAAATTATAGAAACATTGCTTTAATCCATAATTGTATAATATTTTGGAATCTCAACAATAGGAGTGTGGTTGCAACTAGAAATGGGATGGTAGAGAAGAATATTGACCTGAAATGTGGCATCGATCACTTTCTTGAAGCGCAGAAGAATGGGGAGATCAATGAAGACAATGTCCTCTTCATTGTTGAGAACATGAATGCTGCTGGTATCTTAAATTAACTCTATCACTCTTTTTATTTGTTTTCCAAGATTTTATGTTTTAATTAATTTCTTAATTCTAAAGCTAAAAGAATATTAGTTCATTAATCGGTTATATATTATTTCAATTATGTGAATTATATGTATGTTCAGCAATAGATACAACTGTTTGGGCGCTTGAGTGGGCAATTGCGGAACTCATTAACAACCCTAGGATCCAAGCAAAACTTCGGACTGAGATCGACACCGTTCTCGGCCCGAAAAATCAAGTTACGGAGCCCGACACCCACAAGCTCCCATACCTTCAGGCCGTGATCAAAGAAACTCTTCGCCTGAGAATGATAGTTCCTTGTTTGGTCCCTCATATGAACCTCCACCAAGCCAACCTCGGGGGCTACGATATTCCTGCCGAGTGTAGAATATACATTAATGCGTGGTGGCTAGCCAACAACCCAGCCCATTGGGGAAAGCCCGAAGAATTCAGGCCCAAAAGATTCTTGGAGGAGGAGTCTAATGTGCAAGTTAATGGCAACAACATCAAGTATATCCCATTCGGGGTTGGCCGGAGGAACTGCCCTGGAATGCTCATTGCCATGGCTGTCCTAGGCATAACTTTGGGCAGCCTGGTCCAAAATTTCGAGCTTCTGCCTCCTCCCGGGCAGTCGAAGATCGACATGGCTGAGAACAGCGGGCAGTTTGCAACCCGGATGTTGAACCATGCCACCATTGTGTTGAAGCCAAGATATGTCTGAAGTTCAATAATATCTTTGGAAGTTACGGATATAATTAAGTGCATGCATATATTTACGTGCATATTTTCACCAGGAAACAAAATGTGTGTATTTAGTTGTGGTTTTTGAATAAAAATGTACTTAAAATAATCTTGTTTGCGTCTAATATCTGGTAAATCACATCCACACACTCTGAGTCTATGTTAAGATAGTTAAGTTATACCAACAAATATCATTTGCCATTTGCAAAATTGTAAATACACCCATTTGAGGATGATAATGTAATTTGGTTAGAAAATTATGTGACCTAATTAAATTGAGGTTTTCGAACAAAAAAAGCAATAAATTGCTAAAATTTTAAATCACAAAAATAAATTTATAGGACAAAAAATACCATCACATCTAAATTAATGTAGGACTAAATTTGCCCACCCAAGTCGCAAGATGTAATTGCGACATGGAGTCGTAATTTCAAATTGCGACTTGAGCTTTCATTTAAAAAAAATAATTTTTTAAATCGCGACTCGTTATATTATTATTACTATATTTAAAAAATTTATATTAATATAATTTTTTTTTGTAATAAAAAAATTAATAACTCAAGGATATACCTCCTTAATGCATTAACACGTCAAGACGTATAAGGGTATTTTAGTTATAAAAAAATTTATTTGATCTATTATAAAATCAGTAATAAGTCAATAGGGGGTCAATATAGATTTTTTTTTTTTGTCAATATCAACAAATTTGGTGAATATCAACTAACGGAGGAACTTATTTGTGTGTTGGAAGTAAACTTCAGGGATGTTAGATATAATTTCTCAAATCACAGGTAATCTACGTGTAATTATATAAATATTAGGGGAGAGAAATGTAATTATCCCTTATATATATACACATAAACATTTTTGTTGAGAAATAAATTAAGATAATTAGTGGAAAAACATTCACAGACTATAATTATATCATTAAAAGAGAGGATTGGTTTATTTAGCAACGACCAAAAAATTTAGTGTCCCAAGTTGTGATGAAACTTGTGACTAATTTGCAAAGAAAAACACTAGGTACAATATATTTGTCGCATAAATAGACTGAAAAAGAGTGTAGTGAATGACAAGCAATAGTGGCAAAGTCCGTTACAAATTTGGACAATTTTGATTGGAGACAATTCTGTTGCGTCCTCGTTAACATGTCGTAAAATGCAACTCATCTAATGTCTGTGATGCTATTTCCGATTGAAGTGTTTTGTCGCACAATTCCGATGGATTTATTGTCTTCGGAACGAATGTTGCTTAAATTTGCTGACTGTCGTAAATCCGTCGTGATGATCGTCAATTCTGATGGTAAGTGTTGATCATCAGTTTTCATACGCACTATTTCAGACGAAATTTCGAAGGATTTTTAATTTGTAATAATCCTCTCATTAATTTGTATTCTCAAACTTTTCCAACATATTAAGCAAACCAGCTCTCTCTCTCTCTCTCTCTATTGATTTGTTATGGAATTAAATATTTTTTAATAATTAATTGCATCGAATTAATTCACGGCAACTTTGGACTTCATTAAATGGAGATGCAAATTTTCACTCATCACTAAGCAACAATATTAGTTACTCTTTAATGGTTCTACCATTGACTATCAATAGTGATTCCAGGCACAATTATTAATTGTAAACGTGAAATTATTAATTGAATTTATTGAGATATGATTTAACGAGATTTGTGCAGGTTAATATATACTATATATCAAGGGAGAGTATCTCTTCGATGTTGATGAGGGTAATTTTTAAAAGACTAATTTGCCCCTATTTTTTAAAGAGATTTGCAATAAATGCCAGGATTCAACCCGACCCGCTTGACCCGGACCAATTGACCCACCCGCCTAGGCAGTTATTGGATCACCTGACACTATGTACAGCTTGATGATGCCACATGGCACCTTACCATGCGGTACCGTACACTTGAAATACTTGCATTTATGAATATTTACGCAAGTGCATTTATCACGATTTTTTATTTCATTCGCCCACTATTGATCGCTTTCAACCCCACTTTCTAACTTAAACATTGGAGGGCCTTAGCTGGGGGCTAACAAACAAGCCTAACGTGTGTTCTGTTCTCAGGATCCACTCATATGAAGCTAAAAGAGGGATTCAGCGACCCGATCTCAAAATACCAGGTTCAGCGATCCAACCCCAAATTGTGCGACCGGCATCATATGTCTTCCTTATTTTTTTATTTGTCTTTTTTTTTACCCACTCACTGACTTTCACATTTCTCCCATTATCTACAAATGATAAAATTTATTTTTTTAAATAGTTATTTATTTTTAGTTAATTTTTTTTTCTCTTTCTCCTACTTCAAATATTATCTTTCAAAATTATTTATTCTTATCATAATTATTTTCATAATATCATATTTCCTACTATGATTTTTATATTAAATAATATTTGATTATTGTAAAAGAAATTTATGTATATACATAGAATGTGGCTCGTCCCCCTAGTATAATATGAGTAGCACGTTGCACTTGTTAATGATGGACTGAACGTATCATATGATAGATTGATCCTAAACAAGATTAAGAATTTAAAATTGCTCTTAATTTAATTAAGTAGCCTTGATCTTAATTAATTATCAAGTCGACACAGTTACACTAATTTTTTGTGATCTAAAAAATGCTTTTCAAATAACTAACCTATTCAACTTCCCAAATTTTATATTAACTTAAGTACTGTTTCATTAACATATTTTATTTTTATTTCTAATGTATTTTAAAATATGAAAGATACTTATTATATACATAGAGAAACGACGTGCTATTGATTCTCATCAACTGCACTTGCCAAAACCGCAAAAAATGGACAAATTTTAACCGCATGTACTCTGAAAATTTTGGGAAAAATCAGATTCAAAGTCAATAATTTTATGAAGGTAAGTGAAATTATAGAGACCGGGACTAGGGTTTTAATGAGAGAAATTGGGGATTATAGGGTTCTTTGAAATAATTCAAAAGCCTTAAAGGTACCCTTTTCCCAAACTAATCACGTGAGCTTCACGTGCATCACACCGTCAGTATTTAACAATTAACTAACGGTGAGGACTAAAAGTAATAACTTTTAGAAAGTGGAGGTACCAAAATGATGAGATTGGAAATATAGTATACCAAAACTAATTTAATGACATATTTGGGGATCAAAAGTATAATTATCACATCTAATAAGCATGCTACAAACTTCCACGCGCGTCATGCGGCATTAATCTTGCCTTGCCTACTTGCTACTTGTTTTCGCCTACTTCAACTAAAACCGCAAACTCCAAGAAGTTGCCTTGATAGCTACATAGAGCGAACCCAACTTTATGACTTCATAGCAGCAGCGGCAGCCTTAGTGGTAGTAGCGGTAGACAATCTGTAGGGAAAAATTTAAGTTCACTTCTCTAATATATACGGGATCACAATTTTTGTTCTGTATAAATTAATTTTTACAGTAATATTTATTTGGTGGAAAAGTTGTATGTGACTTGCACATAACCCAATTAAATTATAATTTTATAACTTAAGGGATGTTGGAACTTAGATGGGTTGTCACTTTTGGTCCTTCACGAATTGATTTACAGGACTAAAATTATAATTGAATTGAGTTGCATGCAATTTTCTGATAAAAAAAGGACTAAAGTTGCTAAAATTATAGGACTAAATTGCGAAAATTAATTCCTACAGGATCAAAAATGCCACCACTTCTAAATTATAGGACTAAAATTATAATTTTATCCAATTTGTAGTATAATATGCATATCAAATAAATTAATGTCAGCAATGGAGTTAATTTGTACTGCTGAACTTAGGAATTAAACAATCAACAATAAGAATAATAACAACGTGTAATGCCGACATGGATCATGTAATTAGTTGTTCCGGCGGCATGAACTTGGCGCCAGATTTGCTATATTTCAGTGAGTGATTCATGACGTCGTACGTTTTATTCTCAGAAAAAAAAAAAAAGAAAAATATATAGGCAGGCAGCAGGCATGGAGTATATTGTTTTGAAATTTAAATCCAATTTATTTCATCAATTTGATTTTCTTTAATCCGAATTATCAAATACGTATAAGATTGTAGATTCTTTATAATATGCCGGCTGGTTTCACCTAATTATGTGACTCGAAGAGTAATTCTTAGTCTAATAATTTTCATCACCTGGTTCTTAAATTTACCATAAGATAACGAAATCTCTAAAAATATAATAGGGTTTGAACTAGAATTTTTCGATTGTGATGTGCCGTCTGATTTCACCCAATTATATGACTCAGGAGTAATTCATAGTCCAACAATGTTCATCACCTTGTTCTTAAATTTACCATAAGATAATCAAATTTATAAAAATGTAATCGGATTTGGACTATAATTTTTTGATTGTGTTTTCCTAATTATTATATTCACTTAATTTGTATTAGAGAATAAATTTTTTACATGGCATCATTTTTATATACGGCTGGGACCATATTGCAAATATTTTACAAGTAGTTGCACTACATGTGCAAATCTTTGTAGAGGCAATAGTATAATATATAAGCTTAAGAAAGATAAATAAATACCTCAGCTTGAGGACTTCGCCAATCACCACAACAAACATCTCCAACTTCCTTCCCCCTCCCCATGGATTTTCTCCTCCTCCTCCAGAAAACCCTCGTCGGCCTCTTCTCTGCCGCCGCCGCTGCCATCCTGATCTCCAAACTCCGCGGCAAGCGCCTGAATCTTCCGCCGGGCCCATTCGCCCTTCCCCTTGTCGGAAGCTGGCTCCAAATCGGCAACAATTTAGACCACCACGACTTCACAAACTACGCAAAGAAATTCGGCCAACTCTTCCTCCTCAGAATGGGGCAGCGCAACATCGCCGTAATCTCATCCACCGAACTCGCCAAAGAAGTTCTACTCACACGGGGCAAAGAATTCGGGTCCCGCTCAAGAAACATCGTGTTCGATATCTTCACAGGCAAGGGCCAGGACATGGTGTTCGCGGAGTACGGCGACCACTGGCGGAAGATGCGGCGGATCGTGTCGGTACCGTTTTTCACGAACAGGGTGGTGCAGCAGTACCGCCGCGAGTGGGAGGCGGAGGTGGCGAAGGTGGTGGAGGAAGTGAGGAGGAACCCGGCAGCGGCGGAGGAAGGGGTGGTGCTGAGGAGGAGACTGGAGCTGATGGTGTACAACAACGTGTATAAGATGATGTTTGATAAGAGGTTCGAGAGCGAAGAGGATCCGTTGTTTGTGAAGCTCAAGAGTGTGAATGGGGAGAGGAGTAAATTAGGACAGAGTCTTGAGTATAATTTTGGTGATTTTGTTCCAATTTTGAGACCATTCTTGAGAGGGTATTTGAAGACATGCAGAGAGGTGATGAGGAGAAGGTTGAATTTATACAAGGACTCTTTTATTCACCAGAAGAAGTATGTTTACTCTTTCACTCCCTATTTCATTTATTTTTCCAAAGTTATTTTATTTAATCCAAAAAATACACTTTTAGTATTATAATATAAGATTACTTCTAGTTTTCTATTTTACGAAATTTTTAAAATAGTTTAAAAATTTTAAAAACTTGATGCATTTAGTCATTTGCTTTATGGTATTTCTAAAATAGTCAAACTTGACAAAATTCGATACATTTAATTGGTCCTCTACTTTATGTAATTTATTGGACTACTTGTCTTGAGTCTTCCTAATTCTGAAATCATTTAAAAAGTTCTTTAAAATAGAGGATTAAAAGTGTTGAACCTCTTATCTCATGATTACTAAAAGTGTAACTTTGCCTATTCAATTGTATTTGATATTTGTGTTTTATATTTGATACTCCGCGCTTCCCGAAGTTCAATAATAAAATGTTTGATAAAATATGTTGACATTATATCATGAGGTTAGATCTAATTACACAAACATTCTTTTAATCCTTAATTGTATAATGTTTTGGAATCTCAACAACAGGAGTGTGGTTGCAACTAGAAATGGGATGGTAGAGAAGAATATTGACCTGAAATGTGGCATCGATCACTTTCTTGAAGCGCAGAAGAATGGAGAGATCAATGAAGACAATGTCCTCTTCATTGTTGAGAACATGAATGTTGCTGGTATATCAATCTTTTAATTTGTTTTTCAAGATTTTATGTTTTAATTAATTTCTTAATTCTAAAGCTAAAAGAATATTAGTTAATTAATCGGATATATATTATTTCAATTATGTGAATTATATGTATGTTCAGCAATAGAGACAACTGTTTGGGCGCTTGAGTGGGCAATTGCAGAACTCATCAACAACCCTAAGATCCAAGCAAAACTTCGGACTGAGATTGACACCATTCTCGGCCCGAAAAATCAAGTTACGGAGCCCGACACCCACAAGCTCCCATACCTTGAGGCCGTGATCAAGGAAACTCTTCGCTTGAGAATGATAGTTCCTTGTTTGGTCCCCCATATGAACCTCCACCAAGCCAACCTCGGGGGCTACGATATCCCTGCTGAGTGTAGAATATACGTTAATGCATGGTGGCTAGCCAACAACCCGGCCCATTGGGAAAGGCCCGAAGAATTCAGGCCCGAAAGATTCTTGGAGGAGGAGTCTAATGTGCAAGTTAATGGCAACAACATCAAGTATATTCCATTCGGGGTTGGCCGGAGGAACTGCCCTGGAATGCTCATTGCCATGCCTGTCCTAGGCATAACTTTGGGCAGCCTGGTCCAAAATTTCGAGCTTCTGCCTCCTCCCGGGCAGTCGAAGATCGACATGACTGAGAACAACGGGCAGTTTGCAACTCGGATGTTGAACCATGCCACCATTGTGTTGAAGCCAAGATATGTCTGAAGGTTCAATAATATCTTTGGAAGTTATGGTATAATTAAGTGCATGCATGTATTTACGTGCATATTTGCACCAGGAAGCAAAATGTGTGTATTTAGTTGTGGTTTTTGAATAAAAATGTAATTAAAATAATCTTGTTTGCCTCTAATATCGGGTAAATCACATTGACGCTCTTTGAGTATACGTTAAGACAGTTAAATTATACCAACAAATACCATTTGTCATTTATAAAATTGTAAATATAGCCATTGACGATGTTAACGTAATCTGGTTAGAAAACTGTATGTGACCTAATCGAAATGAGGATTCCGACCAAAAAAAGCACTAAATTGCTAAAATTTTAAATTATAAGACTAAATTACAAAAATAAATTTATATAGGACCAAAAATATCATTGCCTGTAAATTAATACACGACTAAAATTGTATCTTTTTTCTATTAAATGTCATTAAACGCACATTGACCTGGAGAGATAGATATACTGTTGAAGGCTATGATCAGATACACTTCATGGATCAATATACCTTGTATCCCCTTGATTGAACTGAAATCATATTCAAAGTGCTTGCTTTCATCAAAAGAAAAAAGAGAAAAAAAAAAAAAAATCTGTAGCATAATTCAAGGTTTGGTTGGTATTTGGTTATGTTAATTGACATATACAGAATGGTTTTAGCCAATTGAAAAATATTTACTATTTGATTTTATATGCACATATAATACTATTCAATAACATCCATCCATAAATATCAACAATATTATAATATTATATTATAATTATATTCAACTCATGCTTACGTACAGTCGTGTAGGATTAGAACTCCAAAAACTATTCAATTGACATATCATATCAATTTTACAACCAAAATAAAAGACCATGCATGATTGAATTTTAGCAATTTTAAAATTTAAAGGACTTAATTTAAAAAAGGGGCACAGTTATAGGACTAAGATTAATATTGGGCAGAGTTAACAAACTAAAAAAAGAATTTTTCATAAAAATAATATATAGAACAAGTTAGTATGTAACATCAAACCACCACAAGAAAAATATAGAGATTAAAACTCAAACATTTGTCATTAATCTCAAATACTGCAGGATCTTTAATCAAATAACATTATAAATTATTCAAACGATTTCATCATCTCATACAATGCATCAATTACCATATATTTTACTATTACGCTCACACTAAAATTTCATATAATATTAATATTAGTACTAAAATTTTACATAATATATATGTGGTACGTATAGGGAGAAAGAAATTTTATCAGAAAGATCTTGGTTTCAAAACAACAGTAGAATGCTTCAAAACTTGGGTAGCAAACTGCCCATTATTCTCCGTTGTATCGATTCTGGACTGCCCTGGAGGAGGCAGCAACTCGAAATTCTGCACCAGCCTGCCCAAAGTGATGCCCAGAACCGGCATTGCAATGACAATCCCCGGGCAACTTCTTCGTCCCACTCCAAATGGGATGTACTTTAGGTCATTGCCATTGGCTTCAACCCTAGATTCCTCTTCAAGGAATCTTTCGGGCCTGAACTCTTCGGGCCTCTTCCAATGGGCCGGGTCGTTAGCTAGCATCCAGGCGTTCACCAACACTCTGCTCCGGGCTGGGATGTCGTATCCGCCTAGCTTGGCGTTGTTGAGATTCATGTGTGGTAGCAAGCAAGGAACAATCATTCTGAAGCGAAGAGTCTCCTTGATCACGGCTTGAAGGTATGGGAGCTTGTGAACGTCGGGCTCCATGACTTGAACTCCTGGACCGAGCACGGTGTCAATCTCTGCTCGAAGTTTTGTTTGGACATGAGGGTTGTTGATCAGCTCCGCTATAGCCCATTCAAGTGTCCAAACTGTTGTCTCTATTGCTGCCCATTGTAGCAAAGCATGTCATAAGCGAAAGTAGGCATTTTGCAGTACACGATTTTTACTCGATCTTCCAACTGCATCTTCCATTTCAATTTATATATTGACATGATGTTTATGTGAACTGAGTTTGGCCATACTTAAATTAATTATACGATGAGTAATATTTTTGCTATATGTGATTAATGTATAATTTAAAAAGAGTAGCCAATTATATGGCTAATGTATCTTATTTGTTGTGTGATTGATTTATTTGATCAAATTTAAATAAAAAAGTTTTCGGGCTTAAATGCATTTTCTGTCATGTAACTTAGGCTATTTAACGTTTTTTGTTATTTAACTTTCTTGGGTAGCAATTAATTTGATTTTGTATCTTTTTAATTTTTGTGATTTAAGTCTTGTTTTATCTTGGAACTCACCCTCCTCACCGGCAAAATACTTAGGGCTATTATTTCTATTGACTCATTTTTTTCTTTAAAGTATTTTTGTCCTTTAACTTTCTAGGATAGCATTTTCATCCTATATTCTCTTAAATTTTATGATTTCAATCTTTTTTTTCAGCATAACTAAAAAACTATATGACCAAAATGCTACCCAAAAAATTTAAAAAAATAAAAACGCCAAATAACCTAAATTACGAGACTAAAAAAACATTTAATGAAATCTTTTTCCTACATAGAAATAAGTTAATGCCATTGTATATAGAAATAATTAATGTGATTAAAGAAAAAGAGCCATAAAGTTACCAGCAACATTAATGTTCTCAACAAGGTAAATGAGATTGTCATCTTTGATCTCTCCTTTGTGTCGAGCCTCAAGGAAGTGATCAACAGCACATTTTGAACTATTACCGTCCAAAACTGCATCTTTCCTGTCGGATCAAAAGCATCCATCAAAATCAAATAATAGCAAAACCACTGATCGCCCACTTGCTCACGCTAACACCAAATATGATATTTTGTCATTATTAATTATCGTAGTTAAACGTGTAAACATATATATGTATAATAAAGGAATAATTATATTTACACCCGATTATTTATGGCTTTTTTATATAAATTATTCTTGTCTTTTCAAAAATTATAAAAACCACCCCTACTCTTGACAGCCTTTAAAATAAAAAAATGCCTCTATTGATCCGTCAAATTTTAATTTAATTTTTTCACGATGGAAATGCCCTCCAGAGTTTTTTGTAACTACCAAAAGACAGAGGGGATGACAAAGTAATATTTATGAAAATAAATAATATGACCCCATATATATTTTTTATTTATAATAATTTTTAATTTAAATTATTTTATTTACCTTTTTTATTATTGGATCTAACTTATAAAATTACACCTATTAATATTTAAAAATTATTAAATTATTTAATTAATATATTAATAAAAATTAGTCACTAGGTTAAAGATTTAAATTAAAAAATTATCACACTTGTATAAATTATTTTAAATTCTTAAAATTAAAAGATTTATTTATATTTATAACTAATTTTTTTTTAAAATTAACAAATTGAACATGTTTATATGTATATATTTATGCATACATATTTTGATGGGGGGGGGGGGGGGGGAGGGTGAACGCTGGATGCAAGAAAGGGAACTTACTTTCTTTGATGAACAAGATCCTTGAAAAGATTCAGCCTTCTGATGGTAATCTCCCTGCACATATTCATATACCCTCTCAAGAAAGGCCTCAAGAAGGGAATAAAATCAGCAAAATTGCCAAGGCTGTGTCCCAGTCTACTCCTTTCACCATTACTCTCTTTCACCTTCACAAACAACGCATCCTCCTCACTCTCAAACCTCTTCCCGATCAGTATCTTATACACATTATTGTACACCATCAGCTGCAGCCTCCTCCTCAACACGATCCCCTCCGCCGCCGCCGCCGGATTCCTCCTGACATCCTCCACCACCGCCGCTGCCTCCTCCTCCCACTCCCTGTGCCGCTGCTGCACCACCTTGTTCCCGGTAAAGGGCGTCGCCACGATCCGCCGCATCTTCCTCCAGTGATCCCCGTAGTCGGTGAAGATCATGTCCCGGCCGTTGCCGGTGAACATATCGTAAACGATGTTTCTTGAGCGTGAACCGAACTCCGGTCCCTGAGTCAGCAGGACTTCTCCGGCGAGCTCTTTTGATGAGACGGCGACAATGTTGAGTTGGCCCAGCCTGAGCAGGACAACGTCGCCGTATTTCTTGGCGTAGTCTGTGAGAACGTGGTGGTCTAAGTTGTTACCTATTTGGAGCCAGCTTCCGAATATCGGGAAAGAGAATGGGCCTGGAGGGAGTTTAAGGCGTTTGGCGTGCAGTTTGGAGACTAAGATGGCCGTTGCTACGGCGGAGAAGAGGCCGAGAAGAGTCTTCCCGAGGAGGAGAAGATCCATTATAGCTTTTCTTTGGTTTGAAGTTCTTCAGTAAGTGGCTTAGAATTGTAGGTGATATTGCTCATTGTATGTGGCTTCATTTTTTATGTATTTATAGCTGCGGGACTGTAAATTAATACCATCTATTTTAATTATTGCTAAATTTTGATTATTAAGTTAATAGTTGTTATCTAGGTTTAATTCTCAATTATATCCTCTTTCTCTATATATGTATATCAATTATAATAAAAATACTTGTCATAATTTTTAATTATGATTTATTTATCGTCTCACTTGAAAAAGCATGCATGGTAGATAAATGTTGTGCGAACATGGTTAATAGTCACCACAACAAAAAAATAAGTGACAGTTTTATGATTGTCAATAAAAATATATATTAAATGACAATAATTTTGATTTCAATAATCTGTCACTATAAATATTTAGTGGCATATCTTTAATGATAATTGAATGACATACATATGTAATTATATTATCATTATACATGTGTCACTAATTACTTATAATAACGATTTTATATATAGCGATAAAATTTACTTAAATATTGTCACTATTAAAATTATGAAAATTGTTGAACTGACAAAATAAAAATTTTTATAACTTAATATATATAATTAGTGATACTTTTAACTCTATTACTAGATTTATTATTGCTAATATTCTTTATTTTTTATAGTGAGTATTTTTCATCATTTTTTTAATTTTAATCAGGATAATTAATTATAATAAAAAATTATATTTTGTCTATTGTGACACATATGAGGTGAATTTTTTATATATAATACAAATTTGCAGTAGAAAATCGAATCATAAGTAATGCTGTCAAGAATTTAGAATTTAGAATTCTGATGAGCAAGGGCAGGGCGCCTAGAGTTATTCATTTTACATAGTAACATGAATTTTTAGTTCTCTTACTATTTTCAAATTAGCAACCTTTAAAGTTAACCAAATAATTATATGTAAAATGTTGAAACTTAAGGTGCAAATCTCATCGTTATCTTTTTAGTCAGGGAAACCAGAAAAAAAAAATGACTGTTTGTTACGACTAATTGTCATAATTAATAGTAAAATGTTAAACATAGTAAAGGAAAATTCTAGTCCGAAAATGACAAGTCCAATATACTTAACGTATGATTGATCTACAGTTCGGGAAAAATGGTCAACACACTGGTTTGGTTCGATCAAACATAATTCAGGCAAGAATTTTCCATATAGCAAATGTATTTGAGAATGGCTACACAATAGTTATTAGCTGTTGTTTTGGCAGGCAATGTCATAATATTAGTTGCAACTAAAAATTATAGTAAGTATTTTGGTTGAAGCTAAAACTATCATAAATGTTAATCAATTATGATTAAAATTTATTTTTTTGCATCAATTTTATAATTATGTTGAATAATAGGATTTATCATAATTTTTTTTGAGTGAGACATTACTCATTACTCATTGCTTGTTTATAAGTAACATAAAAATACCTTTTTGGGTTTTGTATCTAATATGAGAGAGAAGTAGAGGTGCTAGTTTCTTTCCCAAGGCCCTAAGACTCAAAACCTCTGACTTATTCCCTTCTTACATCCACTTGCAGTGAGAATTGTCTGACTTATTCCCTTCTTACATGCACTTGCACTGAGAGTTGTCTGCCCTATAGTTGAAGAAAAAAAGCTAATCCCCTTCATACTTTCTTGCTTTCATCCCAGGGTAGGAGCCTTAGGGAGAAGTTGATTAACATTCCTACGTTTTAGGGACTGATTTAGGAGAAAGTTATCTCATTTTCTACGTATTTATTACAGGTTTTTGGTACAACATCTCAAATCATGTACAAAAAAAAATATCTTTAACCTTGACAACAAGACGGAACGTTTTCATAAACTTATAGAAATAATATTTTTATTTTTTTTAGAGAAGTAATAATTTTGCTATCTTATCAAATTAGTCATCAATCAGTATTTCAACGCAACTATCCCTACCTAATTAATTACAATTATGTAATATATAACACTTTGCATACGGAAAAAATGAGACAAATACAAACACTTGAACTTTAACTTTTAGTGTACACAATGGCACGTCTCTTATTATTGTTTTGTTTTGTTTTAAATTACAGCAAAGATTGAATCGTGATGAAATTAGTCATCAACTTACAACAAGAAAGAAAATCACGAAACAAACTTCATTGCAATTAGAGATATCATTTTCACGCATAACACGAGATACTCGCCATTACCATTTATTGAATATTATAATATTTCAAAATATCACAAAGTGAGAAAAATATGTTATTATGACGGCAACAATCCGTCCCAATTTGCATCGATTTTACTTCAACGGATGACATCATCTTGGATTTCAAACTAAACGTTCGCTGCAAAATCCACAACAGAGTAAGACGTGTCTCATGCACAGAAAAACCATCCCAAAACTTTTGCCTCCCTATCCCAATGGATATTTGCCAGGGATGCCTACAGTTGCAATAGGGTTGGTTATTGCGACCATTGGGACACATCTCATATTGGCCTTATTAAATTCTCAAAAAAAGACTTGCTACAAAGAGTATGTCTTTTTTTTTTTTTAAATATTTACATTAGAAAGTGAAATTTAATTGGTTCTCTTATGGTCTCTTTCTTGTACCGGTGTTTGCATTGCAAGAGAGTACATCACTCCTATAGAGCCTTAAGCATGCAGTATTTTTTAAATATACTGTTTTATTTATTGCCTTGAAATTCTAGTTGCTCATCTCTGAAGTCAAGAGTTTGGTATGCAAATTTTGCCTCACATGAAATTCCAAGAGTTGAAATTGTATAATTAAATTATATTACATGGATGTTACTTCTAATGTTTGCTTTAAATGAATTAAATTTTCTAACCGCTATGCATGGAAAATGCATAATAACCTGTTGACTTAATAGATTATGATAATAGCTAGTATTTAAAGACCATGTAATGATCTATGACTCTGTTCTCATGTAATACTCTGTCGCAAGATTTTTTTTTTGGCAATATTGCATTTTTCGTCCTGTATGTATAGGGGTATGGCAAATTTGGTCCTCTAACTATCGCGGTGGCAATTTTGGTCCTGTATCTTTCGAATTTTCGCAATTTTGGTCCTTCAGCCTATTTTAGGACCATTTTGCCCTTCTAGCGAAAAATGAACCTTAGCCCCTATCATGCTTCAAGTTTGGCCCAACATGCTTCCGAAATAAACTAAGCCCTCATAAATTCATACCTTTTTTCGACCGCCTTGTTCCCGGGTATTCCAAGTCCTCGATTTTACGGACCTCTTCCAACCACACTACTGCAGTAGATGGTTCGCAGGTACTTGGCTCCTTCAGCAACAAACAGCACAGCCCTATTTCGTTTCCTACCTTAGGGCGTGAAAGAGACTCCAATATTGGGAATTAATAAAGGTTTGGATAAACAAATTGAACAGAAGCCTAACTTTTTATTGAAGAAATATAGGAAATATTACATAGATATTATTCCTCCATTGGAGGAGACAACTGTTTAGCCTCTCATAGGATAGAGGACTAGACTCGTTGGGGAAACCCCCATAAACTGAAAGATTAAAATACTAGAAATATTGAAAACACTCAGAATAATTCTTTTGAAGAGTAGGAGAAGTTTTTCTGATGATCCCCTTCTGCTTCATTGCCACATTATTTATAGGGGTCCGCAGACTTCAAACTCGGACTCCAACTTGATTTTTTGACGACGTCATTGCTTCTGTCATCACCTTGTCTTTTTCAAATGACGTCATTGCATACGTCATCGCCCCGTCCTTTCCAGCTATTGGTCATTATGGTTTGTCGGCCATGTGACTTCCAGTTGTCTTCCTTGTTTTGTTGACTGTCGGCTTTTGTTGTTTTCTATCGACAGTCTTATCCTTTCGACCTTTTACATCGTTTAACTTTTACCTCTCTTGGTAAAAAATTTTCTCTTTCCCTTGTCTTGGTCCGGTTCGGGTTTATTTTTCGTGATCCGAATCTTTGTCCCGAACAGGGCTTTTCTTGTTTCTCGCAGCAAGGGCACAGATGGTTATGCCATTGCCCAACATGCAACATGTTGCACGTCTTCATCCTTGTGGCTTCGGTTGCTAGCAGCTTATTTTTCCAGATTAACATCCTCTTCTTTTCGAATAAGCTTTCAGCAAACTCCGTGCTTTTTCCTGTCATGGAATTTAACAGGAATGATCCATTCACTTTGTTTGAGAAAATCTTGAATGGATACTTGACTTTGTCCATCTCTGTGAGACAGACCCATAATCCCCAAGCTCTCCTGGTAGAAATACTATCTTCACTAATGGCTAATACCAAGGGAGCTTCTCCTGAGGCAGCTTTGATTTTGTTAAAAGCTACCATATCTGGCCTCTGCAGCTTCATGAAATGGAATGCTGGATGAGACCCCTTTCCTGCAGTTTCTGGAGCTACTGAAATAAATTTTATCTCCAGAACATCGCCTCTTTTTAAGTGGGGGTTGTTTTGCCATGAATCAAAGACCGCCCCACTAATCCATTCCGGGAGTTTTGAGATTTCCGAAAAACTCGGTGACATAGTATGAACTGAAGCAAGAGCTCCAAAATCATACCATTCTCTTACATCTTCTGGTTTAGACCCTTCTAACATCCAGACTCTGTTATATTTTCCAGACGTTTCGATAATGGTCTTGCCCGGATTGACTCCTTTGCGGGAAATTAATTTTTCCCACATACGCTGATAATCCTGCCAAGCAGAAGAAGATATTGATTCGTTAGTATTAGCCTTAGAGGTGCCCGTCATTGGCCTAAGGCTAATCTCTCCCTCTTTAACCCCAGAGGTGTTGGGTTCACTTGAATCAACAGGAGTTTGCACTTCCTGAGACTCAATTGTTGCCGTTTCACCAGAGTCTGGTGATGGCCTTGTGCAATTGGTACTTGAATCCGACGTTACAGGTGTAGAGCCCTGTACTCTAAAGGCATGTTTTGGGTCATGCTCCCTCAACTCACGAGTCATCCCGGAAGGTGATGCCTTTCGAATTGGTTCTCGTAAGTCGTTCCATAGCGAAGTGGATGCTAATAAGGAACTCCTTATTGCGACCTGGACCGTGTCTAGATCAGCTCTTTAGATTTGTCCGGCAACTTGAGCATTAACTGCTAGCTGTCCGAACTTTCTGTTAAGCTCCTCGAGGTTTTCCCGGAGGTGCCTGAGTCTCAACATGATGGAGTTTGCTTCAGATGCCTCCATCTCTTGTCAGGAAATCTGCAAGAACATTCTCATGAGATTTTATAACGATAATATTATAACAATAATATTGGCATTCTGTTTGCCATCTGATAATACGAGTTTTTTCTATTTTTTATTCTAATTTATTTTTTAAGAAAGCCTTGACATTAGTGTTATCAACCTTTAAAGTAAATTCTTTCGCAAGTAAAAATAAAGGCCATTTTTTGAAAGCCTTCCAAACCGCAAAGAATTCTTTCTCATTTATGTGCCAAACTTTGGCTTGTTGTTCTGAGAACAACCCTCCGGTATATCTACAGGGTTCTTCCCCTGTAGTTGTCTTCTTCATGAGCAATGCTGCCCATCTGTAATCATTGGCATCTGTGTAGACTACCAATTCGTCCATGTCCTGCGGTATAGCAAGTTTTGGAAGGTTACTGCAAACTTGTTTCAGCTCACGAACCCTTTTAGTGTGACTCGAAGAGTAATTCTTAGTCTAATAATTTTCATCACCTAATTCTTAAATTTACCATAAGATAACCAAATCTCTAAAAATATAATTGGGTTTGAACTAGAATTTTTCGATTGTGATGTGCCGGCTGATTTCACCCAATTATATGACTCAGGAGTAATTCATAGTCCAACAATGTTCATCACCTTGTTCTTAAATTTACAATAAGATAATCAAATTTATAAAAATGTAATCGGATTTGGACTATAATTTTTCGATTGTGATTTCCTAATTATTATATTCACTTAATTTGTATTAGAGAATAAATTTTTTACATGGCATCATTTTTATATACGGCTGGGACCATATTGCAAATATTTTACAAGTAGTTGCACTACATGTGCAAATCTTTGTAGAGGCAATAGTATAATAAATAAGCTTAAGAAAGATAAATAAATACCTCAGCTTGAGGACTTCGCCAATCACCACAACAAACATCTCCAACTTCCTTCCCCCTCCCCATGGATTTTCTCCTCCTCCTCCAGAAAACCCTCGTCGGCCTCTTCTCTGCCGCCGCCGCTGCCATCCTGATCTCCAAACTCCGCGGCAAGCGCCTGAATCTTCCGCCGGGCCCATTCGCCCTTCCCCTTGTCGGAAGCTGGCTCCAAATCGGCAACAATTTAGACCACCACGACTTCATAAACTACGCAAAGAAATTCGGCCAACTCTTCCTCCTCAGAATGGGGCAGCGCAACATCGCCGTAATCTCATCCACCGAACTCGCCAAAGAAGTTCTACTCACACGGGGCAAAGAATTCGGGTCCCGCTCAAGAAACATCGTGTTCGATATCTTCACAGGCAAGGGCCAGGACATGGTGTTCGCGGAGTACGGCGACCACTGGCGGAAGATGCGGCGGATCGTGTCGGTACCCTTTTTCACGAACAGGGTGGTGCAGCAGTACCGCCGCGAGTGGGAGGCGGAGGTGGCGAAGGTGGTGGAGGAAGTGAGGAGGAACCCGGCAGCGGCGGAGGAAGGGGTGGTGCTGAGGAGGAGACTGGAGCTGATGGTGTACAACAACGTGTATAAGATGATGTTTGATAAGAGGTTCGAGAGCGAAGAGGATCCGTTGTTTGTGAAGCTCAAGAGTGTGAATGGGGAGAGGAGTAAATTAGGACAGAGTCTTGAGTATAATTTTGGTGATTTTTTTCCATTTCTGAGACCATTCTTGAGAGGGTATTTGAAGACATGCAGAGAGGTGATGAGGAGAAGGTTGAATTTATACAAGGACTCTTTTATTCACCAGAAGAAGTATGTTTACTCTTTCACTCCCTATTTCATTTATTTTTCCAAAGTTATTTTATTTAATCCAAAAAATACACTTTTAGTATTATAAAATAAGATTACTTCTAGTTTTCTATTTTACGAAATTTTTAAAATAGTTTAAAAATTTTAAAAACTTGATGCATTTAGTCGTTTGCTTTATGGTATTTCTAAAATAGTCAAACTTGACAAAATTCGATACATTTAATTGGTCCTCTACTTTATGTAATTTATTGGACTACTTGTCTTGAGTCTTCCTAATTCTGAAATCATTTAAAAAGTTCTTTAAGATAGAGGATTAAAAGTGTTGAACCTCTTATCTCATGATTACTAAAGTGTAACTTTGCCTATTCAATTGTATTTGATATTTGTGTTTTATATTTGATACTCCGCGCTTTCCGAAGTTCAATAATAAAATATTTGATAAAATATGTTGACGTTATATCATGAGGTTAGATCTAATTACACAAACATTCTTTTAATCCTTAATTGTATAATGTTTTGGAATCTCAACAACAGGAGTGTGGTTGCAACTAGAAATGGGATGGTAGAGAAGAATATTGACCTGAAATGTGGCATCGATCACTTTCTTGAAGCGCAGAAGAATGGAGAGATCAATGAAGACAATGTCCTCTTCATTGTTGAGAACATGAATGTTGCTGGTATATCAATCTTTTAATTTGTTTTTCAAGATTTTATGTTTTAATTAATTTCTTAATTCTAAAGCTAAAAGAATATTAGTTAATTAATCGGATATATATTATTTCAATTATGTGAATTATATGTATGTTCAGCAATAGAGACAACTGTTTGGGCGCTTGAGTGGGCAATTGCAGAACTCATCAACAACCCTAAGATCCAAGCAAAACTTCGGACTGAGATTGACACCATTCTCGGCCCGAAAAATCAAGTTACGGAGCCCGACACCCACAAGCTCCCATACCTTGAGGCCGTGATCAAGGAAACTCTTCGCTTGAGAATGATAGGTCCTTGTTTGGTCCCCCATATGAACCTCCACCAAGCCAACCTCGTGGGCTACGATATCCCTGCCGAGTGTAGAATATACGTTAATGCATGGTGGCTAGCCAACAACCCGGCCCATTGGGAAAGGCCCGAAGAATTCAGGCCCGAAAGATTCTTGGAGGAGGAGTCTAATGTGCAAGTTAATGGCAACAACATCAAGTATATTCCATTCGGGGTTGGCCGGAGGAACTGCCCTGGAATGCTCATTGCCATGCCTGTCCTAGGCATAACTTTGGGCAGCCTGGTCCAAAATTTCGAGCTTCTGCCTCCTCCCGGGCAGTCGAAGATCGACATGACTGAGAACAACGGGCAGTTTGCAACTCGGATGTTGAACCATGCCACCATTGTGTTGAAGCCAAGATATGTCTGAAGGTTCAATAATATCTTTGGAAGTTATGGTATAATTAAGTGCATGCATGTATTTATGTGCATATTTGCACCAGGAAGCAAAATGTGTGTATTTAGTTGTGGTTTTTGAATAAAAATGTAATTAAAATAATCTTGTTTGCCTGTAATATCGGGTAAATCACATTGACGCTCTGTGAGTATACATTAAGACAGTTAAATTATACCAACAAATACCATTTACCATTTATAAAATTGTAAATACACCCATTGAGTATGTTAACGTAATTTGGTTAGAAAATTGTATGTGACCTAATCGAAATGAGGATTCCGACTAAAAAAAGTACTAAATTGCTAAAATTTTAAATTATAAGACTAAATTACAAAAATAAATTTTTATAAGACCAAAAATATCATTGCTTCTAAATTAATACACGACTAAAATTGTATCTTTTTTCTATTAAATGTCATTAAACGCACATTGATCTGGAGAGATAGATATACTGTTGAAGGCTATGATCAGATACACTTCATGGATCAATACCTTGTATCCCCTTGATTGAACTGAAATCATATTCAAAGTGCTTGCTTTCATCAAAAGAAAAAAGAGAAAAAAAAAAATCTGTAGCATAATTCAAGGTTTGGTTGGTATTTGGTTATGTTAATTGACATATACAGAATGGTTTTAGCCAATTGAAAAATATTTACTATTTTATTTTATATGCACATACAATACTATTCAATAACATCCATCCATAAATATCAACAATATTATAATATTATATTATAATTATATTCAACTCATGCTATACAGTCGTGTAGGATTAGAACTCCAAAAACTATTCAATTGACATATCATATCAATTTTACAACCAAAATAAAAGACCATGCATGATTGAATTTTAGCAATTTTAGCAATTTTATTCTAATTTATTTTTTAAGAAAGCCTTGACATTAGTGTTATCAACCTTTAAAGTAAATTCTTTCGCAAGTAAAAATAAAGGCCATTTTTTGAAAGCCTTCCAAACCGCAAAGAATTCTTTCTCATTTATGTGCCAAACTTTGGCTTGTTGTTCTGAGAACAACCCTCCGGTATATCTACAGGGTTCTTCCCCTATAGTTGTCTTCTTCATGAGCACTGCTGCCCATCTGTAATCATTGGCATCTGTGTAGACTACCAATTCGTCCATGTCCTGCGGTATAGCAAGTTTTGGAAGGTTACTGCAAACTTGTTTCAGCTCACGAACCCTTTTAGTGTGGATTTCTTCCCATTTCCACTTTGAATTCTCCGTTTCTTTTAGAAGTGGTCGGAAATCCTTTCTGTATCTTGCAAGATCCTTAATGAAGATTCCTGCAAAATTAACAACTCCCAAGAAGCTTTGCAATTGCTTCTTGTCTTTGAGTACATCTGGAAAATTGCGAATTTTTTCCACAATATGGTCCTGCAACTCAATTCCTGTTTCGTCAATAAGGATTCCTAAAAATTCAATCTTATTGACTGCAATAGTAGCTTTCTTTTCAGAAAGTACTAAACCTTCCCTATAGCATGCATCAGAAAATATTTCAAGATGTCTAATATGTTCCTTCATATTTTTTGATGCAATCAATATGTCGTCAATATAGACAAACATGAATTCGAAGTAATCTTTAAAAAGATTATCCATTTTTCTTTGAAATATCTGGGGTGCATTTGCTAAACCCATTGGAAGCACATTCCAAATATATTGTCCCTGTGGTGTGGAGAATGCCGTAAATTTCTTTGATTCGCTCTCCATTTTAATCTGATAGAAACCAGATTTGCAATCGAATTTAGAAAACACTTTTGCTCCTTTAATGCAATCAATTAAGTGTTCTCTACTAGGAATGTAATAACCATCAAACTCTAAAATTTTATTAATGCCTTGATAGTTAATTACCAACCTGGGTTTACCTCTCTTGATCTCGTCATGGTTTCTTACCAAAAATCCAGGGCTACTATAGGTAGAGATTCCAGGCTCGATGAGTCCAAGACTGATATGCTCTTTGATTATCATCTGCATATTCTTCTTATCTTCCATGTTCATCTGGATAGGTTTGTATCTAACATACTCGTATTTGCATTCTTCTTTGACCTTCAGAGTAGCTTCGATCTTGTTCCTATCCCACCAAGCCAGAGGATTTTCGCTGAAGTTCCTCTGGATAAGCCTCTTGACATTATCAAGAGAAAGTCTGCTCTCTTCGCTGATGTCGAGTGCTTTCATTTCCAATAGTGTTTCTTTAAGGTTCAGGATTTCCTCCTCGGATTCCTTATAGAAGCTATCGTTGTCTATGAGTCCCTGTTGCCTGAAAGACAAAAGGACCTTACCAAATTTCCTCTTATCCTGCATTTTTGGATGAGTTAATTTGGCATCAAAATCACCACGTTTGCTGCGAAAATTTATTGGCATTATCCTATTAAATGCCTTTTCTCTTCGCAACACATGTATCTCACTACCACAGTTAGTAGTAAAGATTAACAGATTCCTTTGATTATCCTGCATATATCTTGCAAATGTTTGAATAAAATTGTTACCTAACAAGATATCGGCACCTGTATAATGAAAGTAGATAGGAGGTGTTTTTACCCTGAACCAGGGTGATCCGAATGCTCCTCCAATTATGATTCCCTTATTGAGTATCAAAATTTTTTTGTGAAAAATCCCTTCCTGCAATGACGGGTAAGGTTTCCCTTGCTTCCTTAGGGAAAACTCCAGGTTTTGCCGTGCAAATACCTGATCCTGAATCAATATAAGCTGCAAAATACTCCGTCTTATATTGATCATACAACATACCAACAGATATGTATATAGAAAAGGGACTCGCCATTCAATCCTTATGGTGACACCATCAAGACTGAATTCCATTCCATTACCTTTTCTTCCCCATGGTTTATGATCTTCGAGGAAACGTAACCCCAAAGTCATACTCCCATTTTCTCTTCCTGCACACCTGCAACTAAAATTTCATGGCCTGCTATTTCCAGCATGCCCTCATATTTTCCAACAACAGGTTGCTGCAAATAATATAAGTCATCACAAGGAAAAAAGTTTTCTTTCTTAGTGATGTCAAATATAACTTGTATTTCTTTCCATCCTTCAGGGCATCTAAGTTTTACGTTATCAACCCTAATCTCTTGAGGAGTTAAAGCTTTTAGTAACTCTTTCTCCTTTCCTTTGTAGCCTATAATCCTATCTTCCGAAAAGGACATTCGACTATTAAACTCAGTCCTAGAGTTAAGTGTCCGATCTAAGACTGGGTGATCTTTTATAATAATATCAACACCACCTATTCTAGGTATTCTAATAGGGTCTGGTGTCATGACTTTGGCGAACTCCTTGAAAATTCAAGGAATCTCAATATACTCTTCCCTAAGAAACAAGTCTGAATGATGCGTATTGGAAAGGGCATATGCAATTCTATAAGTTATAGAATACGGTCTATTTCCTTCTCTCATTAGATCTTTTCTTTTAAAATCTTGATAAAGGGTTAAGACTCTACTAAAATCTTGGTCTGCTAGGTTGTATGCAATCCTAGGATGAATGTCAAACATCAGTTTTTCTGTATACAAGTTCCCTATCATTGTTCCAAGACAACCATCTCTTAAGTTATTGATTCTTCTATCTATTATTGATAAATGTATTTCTGAATTAATTCCTTCCTTAAAAGTTGCTTTTATTACTACTTCAATAGTTCCTATGTGGATCCATTTCATAGTAATGGCTACTTCTTCTCTAAGCTTACTCAATTCTTCAAAAATTTCTTCTTTAGGAATTAACTGCATTTCCATCACATTACCAGTAAGTTCCATAGGTATAGCAAACTCACCTGAACTTTATAGATTATGTGATGTTTCCTTTAGTTTAGTCTTATCTGGTTCAGGACTTTCCCAATTCCTCCAATCCTAAATCCATCATATGGGCTGAGGTTGGAATCTTGCCGCATGATTCTTTCCATGGTTTTGTTTGACACCGTCATTCTGGAAAAGAATCCTGATAGGCTTTCGGAGGTTTGAAGCCTATCTCCTTCGTTGTAGTTACTCTGACTCGGTTGAAGATCCATCCGAATCAGTCTCTATTTCCTCCTTATAGACGCTTTCGTCTGAAGGAAGATCTTCGATTTGGTAGATGGGTACCAAGTCACCATAGTAAACTGCATCTAGGATATCATCCGTGGCTTCAAATTTTCTTAATTCTCTTAATTCACCATGTTTTTGCGGACAATCGGGAGATATATATTCTTTTGCTCTGCAAGTCCAGCAATTGCAATTTTTAAAACTTTCATTGGCTCGGGTATGGGCCCATCTAAAAGTTCTTCTTGTAGGGGTTCTTCCGGTGGATCTTGCATCTGTTCGTCTAGATCCTTGGGATGAAACCCTTGTTGGTCATGTTCTTTGTCCAGATTTGTATGTTCTGGCTTTGGACTTGGACCACCATGATCTCCGTTGGGAAAAAGTTCTTCTGGAACTCCTAGTGTAGGAGTCATTATTCTGCTTCTTCCTTTTCTTTGGCTCACTTGATTCTCCTATAATAGTTGAAAAATCATTGTTATCACAACAGAGAGGGGTTCGTTTGATTATACCTCTCAGTCTTTTCATGTTCTTTTGGATAGATGCTTGATAACACCAATCATTCAACTTGTCTTTAGGGAAAGACATTCTTCGTGCCACTGAATCTAGTTGTCCTTCAGGTACTTTGTATGATTGAATCAACATTTCCCTCCATGGACTGCATATTTTTGCAAAAAACATTGGAGCTGCTACTTCTGTTGCTACTCCGCTTTGGAAGAAATACTTGCGGAACCAATAGATATATTCATCTACTGCGCAAATACTTCTTAATTCGAGGCTGAAAAGAGTTTGTGCATATTCCCTAGCTTTTTCTGCCCTACTTCCTTCGAAGTATCCATCTCCAATGAAGTGTATCTTGATGAGCCTTCCTAGTCGGTCAGCTATCGCGCCTTTTGAATCTCCGGCAAGGATGCTGGCTTTGGTATCTTCTGGGGTATTATCCCATCCGATTTTTACAGATCCCTCCAAACTCAACACCACAAGGTTTATGAAGTTTTCTTTGTCGAGTTCTAGGGTAGTCGCTGCTATCTTGATTGCTGCAACCCATTCGTCTATCAATTTCTCAGTATTTCGAAAATCGATAATATCCAGGTTTAGTATAGCGCCGTATGGATGTAAGGGCTGGAGCATGGTCCTTGCCCAAGGTGTATTCTCCGGCGCTCTTTTTGGATTTCTTCCTGGATTTTCCTTTAATCTAGTTCCCACAAATGTTGGTGTGGCATTAGTGTGGAAATCCGCACTCTCCCTCATCGGTTGATCCTGTGGAGGATCATTAGAACATGTACTTCCTTCCGGCGGTGGTAGTGCTGGAGTGAGCTCATTTGTTTGGATATTGACTAAATCCACGATCCCGAGTTGGGAAAAGAATTCTGCCAGTTCTTGTAGATTTGAAAGATCTGCTCTTATTACCTCCATTATTTTATAGATCTGATAGATGCAATGATCAGATCTTCTCTTGATTTTGGCTTTGGAATCTCCGTGGCCTTCCCTTTCTGGTGTAGAAGGGGTACTGTTCCGAGAGCGTCCCTGATTCGCTCCTGTCTGGATCTAGATGTTTCAGGGTTTTCTCTCTGATTTTTCTTTATATCTGTAATTTCTATCCTCAGATCTGTAAGGCCCTTGTGTAGATCCGGAAGGATCTTAAGTATCTCGTCCACCTTTTGGCTCAAAGATTCTATTTTCATAGGTATATGTATTAACCTATGTCCATAGTCTTGAACCGTCTTTTGTATCTCCCTCAGATCTTGGGAGATCTTTGATGTATCTGGCTCAAGTTCCTTCCAATCATTCATAATTTTTTGAACTGAAATTATGTAGGAATTTACCCATTCCATTTCTCCTGGCTGGAATTCTACCATGGACTTCAGTGGAGTGTAGACGTTTCACTACATTTCCTGGCAGTACTTGTCGAACTTCAAAATTTCTCAGCCACTCTTATTCTTCTTCTGGCGTGAGAAGTTTTAGATCAATCCTCTTGGGACCGTTGTCACACTTGTCAAGAATTTCCATGAGAAATTCTCTTCTTTATTTTTCCAGAATCTGGAAATATTCCCTGTTTTCATAGCAACTCGAACTTTCGTTCGGTTCCATTTTTTCTTGAAAAAGTCTCCTCCATTAGTGGATAATATCAAAATGTAATATAAATATATATTTCTTCAATAAACCTAGGCTCTGATACCATTCTTGTTGAGCATGAGTGGAAAATATACATTAGAATGCAAAATAATTGAAACTGGACTAAACTGCACATTTTAAAGCTGGAAAAGGGTAAAATTGTCCAAAAATTGGCCAGATTTGTGCGGAGGACTAAAATTGCGAACTTTTTGAAACTTACGGGACTAAAATTGCCAGTCCTATAGTTACGGGACCAAGAACGCCAACCCCCTTACTTACAGGACTATTTTTGCAATTACGCCTTTTTTTTTTCAAGTGGTGCACAGTAATTGTTTGTCAATATGCACAACAAGTTTATGTGTGCATTCTGAAAAGGAAAATTGCCTAAAGTCATGGCTTTAAATTGTTGTAAAAATAGTGTGATTTGTGTTTATAATCATATTTTAAAATAATTTTATATATATTATTATATAAATTATCACAATTACATATAGTACGAAATGAATGAAAAAAACTTAGAAATTAGAAAAGTTGCACCGATGGAAAGTCACTACACTTGTCGTGGACCTAAAGCCATGACTGCCTCCCTACGTGCAGATTTTAACGGTTGACCATGACTCCATGATAAAACCCCATTAACTCTCAGCAATGTCTCATCCCATGTGCACGACTACAAGGAGACTAGGAACCAGTCTACAGTCACGTTGCAAAAACTCTATAAATACTTGTGGGAGTATAAAATATTTCTCAACTCATAAGTTATACAAAATCTATATCTCTCTCAATGTGACAAATGAAGAAAGGTAATGGCCCTTTAAATAGTTGAAAAAATTTGACAGTTATAAAATATTAAATGACATAATTTAAACTTATAATATTATATTAAATCCAATTATAAATAGGTCACATAAATATATAAAATGTAATGCTCAAATAATTATTAAATCTTATAAATTCACAATTAAATTATTATAATAATGGGGCCATAAACCTTAAATAAATATCAAATTAAACTGGCACATTAAAATCAAATCAAGTATTGGAAATAATTTGACAATGTAGAAAATTTTAAAGCTTATTCCCAACACACATGTCGACCAAATTTTTGTGTTTTCCCAAAACTTTGTCGTAAATGGCTAGAATATTTTTACGACGTCTTTCATCCACCTTCACAAATTCAATAGTTCATCACAAGAAAACGAATTCTTATCTGAATTTTACTTCATTCCATCACAAAATTTCATTATAAAACACTCGCAAAATTCAGTCACGCTCATAGAAACCACGATCAATAGTCATTGTGTGGTCATGGTGAATCAATATTCAGTACGACTAGTTATAATTAGCCATGAAAATTAGACATATTTAAATATTATATTTCTTCTAGTATATCTTATATTGCATTATTTTTTTTATATAGATAGTGTGTATATGTGCGTCACAGTGCAAAATATAGTGCCAATTTATGATAATAAAAAAAATTGAATAAGTTAAGTTGTTATGATCAAAAGTTCATTTAATTATTTTAATTAATTAATGAACTTATTGCTAGTCCTTTTTTAAATGGAAATATTTACATTATTGGTATTAACTTGATTTTCAAGAGTTTATGTATGTTTTAGATAATTACCACTACCAAACAAAAACAGGACTTTTTAAAAAATGAGAGACGAAACTTTTTGTAATGAAAAAAACAGAAATTTGTCACAAATGAGATTTAAATGAACCACAATTTCATTAAAGATAATAGATATAATTTCAAGTAAATAATTAAAATGTTCAATTATGTACGACATATTACATAACGTATTGAGATGTTGGTGTAAAAATGTAGGAATACAAATGAGATGATATTGGCAATATATACTGTTAGAGATAGATTCTTGATACCAAAGAACCATTGCAATAGTTAGAATCAAGAGAGATTTGCCACGGAATTATAAGTGTTATAATATTACCGTCACAATTGTGGTAGCAAACTATTCGTATAAATCTGTAT
Source organism: Sesamum indicum (assembly GCF_026168435.1). Lineage (NCBI taxonomy): Eukaryota > Viridiplantae > Streptophyta > Magnoliopsida > Lamiales > Pedaliaceae > Sesamum > Sesamum indicum. The sequence continues at coordinate 3,564,964 of NC_142665.1, read as the reverse complement.
CAAATTCAATTATTAGCAACGGATTTTCAAACTAATTAGCATACTCACGCACCTTCCCTCCCTATTAATCTATTACAATTCCTTTCAAATGTATCACAAGACCAACACAAATTCGTATCAACTTCGATTATTAGCAATGGATTCATTAACTATCCTTTCTACTGTAATTTCTTTTTCCTTTTTTGAAGGGAAAATCATAATATCATTACGATAGCAATCCAACAACAAATTCGACAAGCTTAGTAGTGCAATTAAATATGGAGATTATTACACTTTACTTTCCTGAGTTTTTGTGAGCCCCTTGTGGTTTAAAAAATCACATTAGTTAAAATTTATCGAATATGATAAAATTAACAAAAAAAATTCAGATAAAAATCTATATTTCGTCTCTATGTTATTACTTATTTATTACAAGTTAAATATATTATTTTATGATCAAATTATCCTTATATATTTTTACACCTTAATACATTCACCGTTATAAAGGTTAGTTAGAAAAATAAATTATTTAATATATTAGTAATAAATCAATTGAAAACAAATATTAATTTTATTCAACTTTTTTGTTAACATCAATGAATTTTGACTGTAAAAAATTTTCAAATTATAATAATCAGCAATGAGTGTATAATTATAAAAGATTATTAAATTATAAAAAATTTCTATATAATTACATTAGATCTAGAGAAGAATGTATAATTATCCCTTAAATATACACACTTGGGGTTTTGAGTACCACTACACATAGTTTTCATCGGTTATCCTTCTAGTTTCATATGAGAAACAAATTTACGAAACAAATGTTATTGTATTTATTTAACATCATTTTCGTGCATACACGTTGGAACTATTAATGAATTAAATTAAGTTCAATTCAATTAGAATTGTGAAGTGTTAGACTATATATATTCGGTGATATTCTCATATTTTTACAACTCTTTCAATCTTCTTTTTACTTCTATCCATTTGATGACCGAGGATTTTTAGTAAGAAAAATACCGACCACCTTGCATACATTTAGGCTGCACAATTTCTAAATTGCATAGCTCACCAATGATGTACCAAGATAAGGGAAAAATAGCATTTTTAGCTTCATAATGTAGGTATTTTCACTCTTGATATTATTAATCACAATATTTTTTATTTTTGATTTCATAATTTTCAAAATGTAATACTTTTAGACATATGACACATTTTTGTTAGATATTTAAGATAAAATACCACATGATCGTTAAGTTTATGGGACCAAATCTATTACTTTTCAAAAATCAAAGAACCAAAAGCACCACTTTTGAAAGTTATAGGACCAAAAATAAAAACTGTATAATCAATAAAACCAAAAATATAAACATCCTATTACATAAATGAGTTGAAGCAATCAAAAATTGATGTAAAATGTCAACAAATATGATGTTTTCATTGGTACATGATACATTATTACAGTACAAAAACTTTTCATTGATGCATTTTATTAATAGCAACAAATAGATTCTAATAACTCATCTCAATGTACAAAACAATAACTTAATTAAATAAATACAAATTGTGACACTAATAAAATTATTATCAAAACAAGCGAATTTTGAGAAAACCAATTACTTTTTTTTGTATTATATCCTGAATCGATGATGAATATTAAATTTTTTTTAGTGAATCTGTTAAACGTGTCAACCTTGACAAAGGCATGCCAGCCTGACACAACTTTGTTCTCCAAATAAATTTCTTGTTTCTTAACGTATAGTGAACAGCATCTACATTTTTAAAAAAACATATATATTTTTTCTTAAACGTAAAGTTGACAGCATCTACATTTTTATATTTCTGTTATAAATTTTATTTTAATTATATTTTTATTTTTAATAATATTAAAATAATTAAACCCAATTTGTTTTGAATAAAAGATTCTTTGTCACCATCTCTAGTCCTTCTCTCGAATCTATTATTACCAACAATCTTCCTCATAAATATCACCATAAATATAGTCCTTCTCTTTAATCTTTTATTTATTACCAGATGTTCATTTGACGTTTTGTCCAAAAGACATGTTGGTATTAGAAAATAGTATAACTCACTCAATCCTACAAGGGCCATTTTTTATATAACATGTAAAATTCGTTGAAATTGTATGGAAAAGAATTTCTTCAACATTTGCTAGTTGCAAAAACATTAATAATATGTTGAATCTAATTGGCGACATCTAATTCGTACTTAGGCGTGATCAAAAAATACAAAATCATGATTTTATATAATATAAAAAAAATAAAAAGATAACAAAAACAATATTAATGACTAATGCAGCATCCAACAACGACACATCAATATTTAATCATCATCATAAAAAATTATGTCGAATATTTTTCTGATAATATTAAACTGAAATTTGATTTTGAATAGACAATTTGGAAATATTTCACAACTTCAATCAAACAGCTGAATTTCTAACTCAGTTTTTAGCGAAAACGAAGACATAAATAGATTTTCCATATATCCAATTTCACAAACGAAAATTGAAAAAAAAAAGAGCAAAAATCAATAAAATTACTTGCCAATAAAAAGATCAAAAGTGACCTTTGTCAGAAATTACAAATCAAAAAGTTAAATACAAAATATAAAAACGAAGAAACAAAAAACTAATTCAGAAAAAATATAGGTCTAAACCAGGCCCCCAAATCATGAAAAAAGGAATCAGAGAGAGCAGACATGCCGACCTTTAAGCTTCATTCTCTGTGCACATTACCATGCTTCCTTCATATTCTCAGATCCAGAGCATCGGCTTATTGTACACAGATCCAACCACAAATTCAAACAGGAATACACATACATAAACGTAAAATTGTAAAACGTACAAAACTGATGAATATGATAAAACGTTAAGAATGAGAAACTAGTCCGATCAATTGCTGTTGATCTAAGAAAGAAACTGAGGCGAAGCGATACTCACAGATGAGATGCGTGGGGAACATTGTGGGTGGGTGCTATTTATAGGCGGAGATCGGATAATTGCTAGGGTTTCAAGTTTTACTCTGTGTAGTGAATTTACCGGAATTGCCCCTATCTTTTCATTTGTAGAGAGGGTGTACACGTCATAATACCCAACGTAAAAAAACAAACTCTCCACATTTTCTAAGATTAATCTCATAAATACTTTATAAATAATGTGATAAAATTATCCTGAGTTTTTCACTAATTTAATTTTTTGAAATTTTAATATTTGAGTGAGATTTGAAACAATAGGAGGGCAGGTTCGAGTCGGATTTTGTTAAATTCAATACTCGCTCCTGTTTAATTTTTATAAAATTTAAAATTAATCTAAAATATTTCCTGTTTTTTTTAGGCTCGTACGAGTAAATACTATGTGTAATGTTCTTAATCACGATATCTAATTAAAAATTTGGTTGCATGACTTGATGTTCATTTAAGATAAGCATTTAAAATATTATAAATTATTTTAATAAAATGTAGTTTTTTGTTAAATATTTAGTAATTTTTTTTACTTTATGATTTAGCAAATGAATCTTAATGTACATGGTCATTAGACAAAAATGATATATGATACAAGTTTAATTGTATTACATTACACGTAATAATTATATTTTTAAATAATTTAAAATATTATCCTTTTTCTTTTCATTGTATGAAATTGTGAAATCTTTATATTTAAATTAATAAAATGATTTATACTAATCCGATCCAATCTATTTTGAACCCAACACATTTTGAATCTAACCCATTTAGACCCAATTCATATCCGATCCAACAAGCACATTTACCACCCCTAATTGTAACTTTCTAAAAAGTGACTGTAGCATCCTAGGACTTAGGGTATCATGTCACCTACTCAACTTGTCATCCTATTCTTGCTACTAGTATAGGTGGCATGTTCAAATATGTGTTTAAATATATAAAATTAATTATTATCTTAAAATATGGGTAAATTACATCAATATTTTATAAAATTTAGCATAATAACAAATACATATCTGTCAGATAAAAATTTACATTTGTCCTTTTTGAGGTTTGTTCCATCTTACATTTAACTCCACCAAATAGGGGTTTCGGTAAATTTATCACATGTTATTCCTAAAGTACTCCTAATAAAAAGTTTGACCATGATTTAGCCAATTTTTCATTTGGACCAAATTGTAATGTTCTAAAATATTAAGGGGGTTAAATGTTATGATCTCATATTCGTGTACTTAGATGTAATTCTTTTTTTGTTGTTAAATTAGCCATTTTTGTTCATTAAATATTTTTGGGATTATTTTATATGTTAGGGTGAATTACATTTCCATCCTCTGAAGTTTAGTATAATTATAAATACATTCTTGTTAGATAATGTCAAATCTCAAAATATATAATTATTTACCCTAAAAAATAATATATATTAAAAATACTAAAAAAGCATTAAAAATATTATTGAAAAAAAATGAGAGAATGAAAAGTGTACGTAGGTTGAGAAGGGAGAAATGGGAAGTTGAGAAGAGGGGGAGAAAAAAAATGACGATTAATAAAATAATAAAAAATTTAATAGACTAAAATAATTGAATTTTAGACGTAAAAGTTACCTTAGATGTGCTCTAGTTAGTATACATAAAAGGCTAATGGATGACCATTTATTTACTATACACGAAAAGAAATATACTAATAGACGAAGCTATGCTAATAAAATTACCAGTTTCAAACAATCGTGCATGTATAAGAATTTTTCCCAAATGTGTAAATCTTTACATCTTACGTTTATTTTCATGTATTCCGTCAGAAGTACGAGACTAGAGATTGTGCTTATGTCCTTGCACTAATCACCAGACCACCAATAATTGTTTCAGGACATTTCAAGCAGATATTTAGTACACAAGTAGAAGAAGTACTCTAAGGTATGATAAGCCACTAAAATCTATTCATTCTCAGCTCTAACATTCCGAAAGTTCTGCTCTATGAAAACATCTTATTCAAATGAGGATAGATTTAATTGAACTAAATCATTTGTCACTTTTTCTTAAACTGTACACTAATCATACAAAAAAGTGTATTGTACTCCTCATATAATTGATTTAGATCCTTACCCATTCTCTAGTTATGAACGCACACTAACTGATCTGAATTCTCACATTCTCTGCATTATTACCACTCGTAGCATCCTCGAACAACGGCCGCCTACAAGTAGGACACGACGATTGTAGAACTAACCATCTGTCTATACACTTAACATGGAAACCATGCCTGCACCTAGGCAAAATCCGAACATCCTCTCCTTCCACAAACTCCCCTAGGCATATGGGGCAGTCTGTGGCCGGAATATGCAGTCCCGGCTTGTAAACAACGACAGGAATCTGGCTCAGCGCGGCCTCTTTCTTGAGACTGGCAGATCCGGAAGCCAAACGGACAGCAACGTCGTCAGCAATCGTTCTGGAGCCCGTGCATCGCAACGCACAACGGACGATGGAGTTCATCCCGAGAGCGCACACCAAGGCACAGAGCAGAGCTGCGAGGATGATGACCATGTTGCTGTCGAAATTTGCGGTCTCATTGTAGGAGGCGTTTGTCTTGTTAGCGTTGGTTGGAGGGACGGTGATGATGTTGGAGTCGAGCAGCAGGCGATTCGGATAAGTGGTGGGCATTGGAGAAATTAAGGTGGTGATATTAATGATCGATCAAACAGCATGCAAGAAAGATTGAGATGTTGATCATCAGGAGGACTTAAACCTAATTAAGCATGGAGTGTTGGAAGGATTCCAACAGGATAGGAATGGAAAAAGGGTATCTAAATTATAATGAGGATAAGGAGAAGAGATCAGTGAATAAAGGGGCTCTATCTCTTTTATTGGTTTTTTGGGACCAAAAATCTTGATCAAGAACTGGTCCTGCCAAGCATAGTATAATTTCCCAACTTTGAGAGAGAGAGAGAGAGGGGTTAGTTTATCACCTGAAAGCAGCCATGGGAAAGGTGAACAGTGACTTGTGTGGTTGGCATATGGAAACAGGCAGTTGTAAGAGGGATATGAGATATTTTTTATGGTGAGATTTTTTCAAGTTTGGTGGGCTATCAACCATTTAATGATTAGGGGCATTGCGTGCTTAGATATTAAGGAAAAGGCTGCTGTCTGGATCATGTACAAAGAGTTTGATCCTACAATTTTGATTTCATAATGATAATCTAAACTACAACACAATGAAGATGGATTTGATTAATTATTTATAATTGTTAACACCATCCAACGTTATCAAATTCATGCTACACGCAGTGTTTTATACGTACATTGTATATATATAGTCATTACAAATACTCCTATTTAAAAAAATAATAATAATTACATGATCATCTAACTCGTCAATGTATTGAACATCGAATATAGTAAGTACGTGTTGGTTTCAAGATAGAAAGTACATGAAAGTTTGGCATAAACGATTTACATAGTGGAATTTGTCATTTTTCACAAAACTAGCAAAAGCAAAAAACTATTTTAATTTTTCTTTATGTTGTGCTTTATTCATACTTCCACCCGTTTCTTTGTAATTCAATCTAACTATTTTTTTTCTTTCACTGTCTTTATTATATGTTCATGTTTTTCCCCACTAAATATTCTCTACCATTGATATGCAAGTCGTCTCATGACCATCATATCATTTACCCAATCCGTTTTCTTTACCATCTCCTCTATTTTTCATATAAAAGAAATCATTCTACTTAACTAAAAATAAAATTACGAATATTGGAAGCACGAATTAAGGAAAACTAGAGCTCTTTAATGTGGCGCGACGTGGCGCTCCCACTCGGAAGTTGTGGAAGCATGCCTTGAGCACTGAAGCAGCAAGAGTTTCCAACAACTTATGCAACCCAGATCAAAATCGAGCATTTTCTTCCAATCATTTTTTCCAGAAAAGCTTAATACAAGGGCATGGTAAAGAACAGAAATTATGGTTCAAGCAGTAGCAAAAACAACTTCACATTCCTGTTCAGAGATCAATGATTTGCGTGATAAACCACAACCCAGGCAAATAGATCAAAGAGATTCGAAGGGTTTCGTCCCGTTTCACCAAAACAAGATTTATAGATTCTCACCAAAGCACGTTTCAGGTGATCGATGATTCACCAATTGCAGCTTCCGCATCCAGGGAGAGTAGATCACCATTATCATTTGCCATTTTTCTTGCAGCCTTCACATGGGCAGAGAAACTACAAGCAAAGCACCCATTCTACACTTGATAAACTAATCACACACTCCTACAATATCAAGCCAAATGTCCGGTCTCCACTCAATGTGATAACTCTGAGGAGGCACAAACCAACTGCAGTGTCATCTTATATTTTGTTTACATTCGAGCTGGAGACAAAGCACAACACTGCTTAAATCCTGTCTTTTTAGCGTGACAAGTTCAACACGACGGTGATCAGAGCAACCCATCAGCCTTAACGAGGTGGTGTTTTGGTATCGCTGATAAAATCTTATTGGAGAATATACACAGAAGTTAGATGACATATATCACTAACAGAAAATATAGGTAGAATCTGAAAAAAAGAAAATGGCTAAAATCAAACTGGAGAACTACCATTACAAAACCACTCATGCCTTTCCCATCGTTGGCATGAGTAAAGGGATCAGCCCAAGAGAAAAAGTTATAAGAGCTGGTTTGTTATAAGGGCAAATGGCAAACCAGCAGAGGAAGCAAGTGGACTACAAACAATCTTACATAAAATACATTAGCTGGAGAGCGATATTTAACATCAAAATTTATTGTCTTTCCTTCACGAAAAACAAGTATTTCTGAAAACTACCCAAAGCAAACTTAAACCTAAGTACAACAAGAAGAATACTAATACCTACCCAGCATAGCCTCAGCAATATAGTGATAATTTACAATCCTATTCCTTCATTAACTGCATGGACACTTGTTCTACGTCAAAAAGCGCATGCTATTTGCTGTACCTTTACATCAGAAATTTTACAGAGTTCTTAGCAGCGTGTCAGGTTTCTCCATTTGTCCTTCAAATCAACCTGAAAGGAAATAATCTTCAACAACTTGGATAAAACAAAGATGCAAACCTAACAAATGGGAATAAAGAAAAACAAACTTACTTCAGTTCTACCTTCAAATATATCACGTTGGGTAGTTAGGATGACCTTCCAATTTCCTTTTCCATACCTTCAGTTGATTAAAACACTTACATTAGGAAAGGTCCTAACAAGTCCATATATTACTGGATATCATGTAAACCAAGTGGAGGTTAAAGAGACGAGGAATTCAGCCAAAAAAGGAGAGAAACCCAAATGAAAAGTGTCAGCTTGTAGTAAATATTGCAGAGGAAAGGCAAACACCAAATATAATCATCCAATAGAACAGGTTCTCTAAACAAAGGAAAGGGTCCTCCAAAAGAAAAGCTAGAACCAACAATTCAAAAAAAAGAACCATTATTCTAAATGTCCATAAAATAACAAATAGCTCATACTTTTGTACTCCAGCTCTCAAAGTGTCTTCTTCCAGAGTACTCCATTTCCTAGCTTTCCTCCTCTTCTTTATATTTGCAGCTTCATATCTGTCTAGAGGAGACACGTTTATCACCCTTGGGCTGGGCAACTGAAGCCTACCCCTGCAATCTGTTCGGTCTTCTTGTGATCCATCCCACTGCAAATGCAATCCACAAATTACAATAAACTTTTGCACCCTACAAAACCAAAAATGGTAACTTTTATAGTCTATATTTCTTCACATTAACCTAAGTTATGGGGTGAACAAGTGACTAGTGACGACTTCCTAACCGAAAACATGAATGCCGGGGGAAAATCACAGTATAATCATAAAGCATAGTATGTGTATTTGAATGCTAACTACTTACATGATTACCAAGTGGCATTTAAGTTATATTTCCCATTCAACAAGGATGATATGGTAATAATATACAACTTGGAGGACCTAGGTGAAATTAGACCTAATATTTCAAACTTGTTCACATGTACCTTATAACTAACTGGTAGTACTTATGAAAATGTTAGTGCTAACTCCTTTTACACATCACATTTAAGTGAAACAAGGGATGTTGAATCGCAAGAACAAAGGAGAGTAGCAACTTCTGGATAATGTACATCAGGCTGGAAGATATTTGCATAATACTGCTCCTTATGGACTCCCGTTGAACTACAGCAGGACTCCTGTATATTTTAATTGGTCTATTTTGGAACCATATATCATATAGGTCCTCTTATTAGTGGTTAATTAACATTTTAGCAAGTTTCTAATTTGGAGACAACATTGACAACATACTGAGGGTATAAAGGTAGTTGATGCTAAAGGACCAAAAAGTTGGTAATTTGTGGTTTTGATACATAGTAGAAATATTTGACCTTAACTCAATTGCAATGTTGGATCTCAGACTCATTAGTCAGTACTCAGGAGCAGAATACGAACAAAGAATCATATATATTTCCAGTTTCCTAGTTATAACAATCACAATATATTGAAATCCTTTTGATGTCTAGGTCATGAGAACAAAATGGGGTAAAGAAAGCAAGTATCTTTTTATCACCTCATAGGTGTGAGCAGAGCTGTTTCGTTCCATCAAACTTCGCTTACGTGTATCACTCACATTAGGAACAGTAGAATGAATAACTCCAGCACCATCCACAACAAATTGGTTGCCTGCAACATGATTCACTTCTGTAGGATCATGACCCTTATCTTCTCTTGCCACACCAGAGATAGCTTCTGCAAGTCGTAATGCATCAGGAAGGGGATCCTTGACAACTGCTTGAAGCTCCAATGAACTCGACTGAAGCGCTTTCCGAACTCCATTAACTTCTGGGCTGTGTGGCAAATTATAATTCTTATTTGATGCTCCTATTTTCATTTCATCAGACTCAACAATTTTGGCTCTTCTTGCTTTTCGAGATGCCAGTCCTCTTGAACCTCTCAGACCAACAAGCTTGTCTCTAAGCTTAATTTTTCCCTTTTGCATATCTACGGAACACAAAAGAAGAAAAAAGGGACTAAAGAAAAGCCTAAGCATAAGAACATTCATGAATCCTGATATGCTTAGCAAGCAAAACAAGAAGCAATCCTTTAATTCTCTGAACAGATCAGAAAAAATCAACCAGGAATGGAAAAAATGCATCTGAAGCACCAATTTTGCTAACCAGTAACCAGATTGCGTCGTTTTCTCTTTGAACTTCAGAAACCAAAACCATGTTTCTGGTGCTTTCTAAGTGAAAAGAACAACACATGTTTAGTAATAATAAATTGTTTGTGGTTCATTTATCTTTCAACCAATTGAAATCAATATTATGTATTTTCTTCTAGATATACCCATATACTCAATCTTTCCCCAAACCCACAAATCAGAATATAGAAGCAAAAAAAGAGAAAATCATTTGGAGTTAGGTGAGAGTATCAATCACAAGTCAAATTCATTCTTCACTCACTGCTTCGCCAACAAAAAAAATCCACTAACTGCACCTGCAAGTGCATGATTACTTTCAACTGTCAGATTTCACTAAGCTCTCCTTTCTTTAACTAACCAACTTAATTGTGATGCAAGTATAAATTCCAAATGTTCTCCTCCTCCTTCATATCAGTATATTATTATGGCACTACAATCTGAAGATGCTCCCCCCCCCCACCCCCAATGCTACTCCTTACACAACCACTTTCTAGTAGACTGCACCGTTCTGTCACAATCTTCAGAAATTTCAATTGGATTGAGGCAAGTGAAAAGAATGGGATGCAGCTTCGCATTGTATTACAGATCAGTCTATGGCTTCTAAAACTGGAATGCAACTACATAAGAATGGGTTTGACCATGGGGATGCAGTGCAGTCATGCTGCTCGGTCATAATGGTGGTGATTGTGAAGCTATGTGAGCAACCAAACATGTTTATCAATGGGTTAGTAAAAATTCAAAACTTGAAACATAAAAGATGAAACAACATGATTATGAAACTTGCTTCAGCAATTACTTCTGATATGTAGTTAATCCTAAACCTATAGTGCTTAGTAAGATATGAAGAATTATAAAGCATATAAACCGATAAAGATTCTGTTGGAAGTTCTATTTACAAGCCACTGGCATGGTTTTATTAACAAGCAACCAAAGAGCACAACAAAATTTGGTATTTTACCATGTATGGTGAGTAATTTGAGCTAGCAAATTCTCAATTTCACGTATTATTTAAAAATTCATCCTTTAAGCATTCATAAACTTACAATTGTTCACATTACCAACATCTGTATCTCGGCCAACACTACACAAATGTGCTTCATTTCCAGCAATCTGATCAACACTTCCCACTCCTAGCATCCCCTGCAAAACATCATCATTCTTCACTTGTTCAGCAACCAATTCGAGAAAAGAAGGACCCATTTTCTCCTTCTCTTCCCTCAGATAAGCATTAACTGCCTCGATAGCATTAACTCCCTCGCTCTTCTTCAAGATACTCTGACAAGCATTATCCTCCCAGACGGCAGCCTCAATCTCGTCCTTCCACACCCACAGCTCTTCCGAACCCAACCCCCCCTTCTCAACCAACTTCTCCATTCTCCCAATTCTACCCCTCCAAACCCTTTTAACTGCCTCAAAAAACTTGAACTTGCTACTACTATCCCTACCATCTCCACTTACCAAAAGCTTCACCGTGCACTCCACTGCCACCGAGCAATACGCATGCTTCATGGCATCAGAGACCATTTCACTCCCTTGACGGAATTCGATTTCCTCCAATTGCTCCAACAATTCGAGAGTGCTTTCAGAAATTGAATTGCGCGACATTTCGGATTCGAGTTTCTTCAACAAAATCAATTTTTGCAATTTGGAATTTTCCGTCGGGAGAGGAAGAGCCCGAAGCAGGGAATTCACCATCCGGTCCTCGAGCGGCTGTCTCAGAAGAAATTCCAGCACCCAAATCGCAATATCCGGATCGACATCCATGAAGGAACAACGAAGTATCAAAACCCTGTTCTCCACGAGTTAAAGGAAACTTTTCTGGGAAATCTGCGGGGAAACAAATCTTGCGTTTGTCGCTAGGGATTTGCTTTGAATTGGGAATTTTGAAGCCAAAACGACGTCATATGCCAGCAAGAAAAGGAAAAAGGCTTTTGTGCAGCGACGAGAATTGAATGCTGTAGAGCTGTTTTCACAATTTTCACTAGTGTGTGTGGTGTGTGTATAATTGATTAAAATATTAAAAAAATAATTGTTATTCTTATTTTAATTAAATAGATAAAAATAGAGATAATTGTATTGTTCTTCTCTGAGATTTGATATAATTACACATAAATTTTCTATAATTTAAAAAATTACATTTAGTATCCCTGAGGTTTCCTTTTATCTAACAAATAAGTCTCTCCGTTAGTTATTACTGAGTTTGATGATATTAACAAAAAATCAAATAAAAATTATTTACCATCAATTTACTTATTACTGATTTATTACAGGTCAAATAATTTTTTTATGATCAAATTATTATTATACATCTTCACACGATAATGCATGTGATGATATATATCTTTACTGTAATAAAAGTAGTTTAGTTACAAAAAATTTATTTAACCTGTAATAAGTAAATCAAGGCTAAATATTATTTTTTATTTAATTTTTTATTAATATGAACAAAATCAATGAATTTTAACTAACAGAATGATCTATTTGTTATACATAAACAAACCTTATAAGTGTTTGATGTAATTTTTCAAATTATAAAAAATTTATATGTAAATACACAAAAATCGAAGGATGAGAGGGTAATTATCCTAAAAATATTATAATAAATTATTAGTAAAAATGAGAAAAAAGAAAATGTGGAAGTTGGGAAGTCACATAAAACTAAAAGGGTAAAATTTATTTTAGTCCCCCACATTTAACTTCAACTTTAAAATAGTCCCTATTTTTTCAATTTACTTTAATTTAGTCCTTTCAGCAGATACTTTTTCTATATTACCCCCATCAAATTTTTCTATTTTATAGAGAATCATTGTAGTGCTTCACTTTTCATTTTTTTAGTACAATTTGGTCCCTCATACATTACCTCAGAAAATAATTATTATTCTAATTATGTCGTCTCGATTTTTTAGAAAAACAAAAGTAATATTATACTATAAATTCAAAATACGATATTTACAAAATATTTATATAAAAACTCAAAATTCAAATAAAATTTTTATTTTTATTTTATTTCTCACACCTATAAACTTAAATTTAAAATTATGCAATTCGACTAAAAAATTAATAAAGTATTTTCATTCTATTGAAAATTATGAAAACTAAAAATAAAGAATAGGAACAAAACCAAAACAGCCCAATTCCCCGGCCAGGTTTCATTTAGGCCCAACTTCAAATGACATTTTATATCCTTATGTCTGGTCAAATTTATTAAATAAAAAATTAACTTTAAATTTAATCAATCAAATTAATAAATTGAGTTCAGACGAAGTTTCATCGATCGAGCTTGAATATCAAATTAGTTTTTAAGAAAAGAAATAATTAAATTTACACCCTTTAATTTATAATTTGTTTACACAAATTATCCCTAACTTTTAGATAATTGCACATACACCCACAAAAAATGAATTGTTTCCCACACTGTAAGTTGTAATGATTACAATTTAATAATTATGTTAAATCAATACTATTAATTATAGTTAAATAAAATCTTTTTGATAATAATATATGCCATACCTATTTACTTTTAACTATAGTGATTAATTATTATCAAAAGTAATATTTCTTCTGTTTCAATGTATCTAATAACTTGTCCAAAAAAAATAATAATAATTAGTGTTTTTTTGGCTCCATCACCTAATGTTGTCAAAACCAGTACGTGTGCTTAATGTGGGGTGAGTACATACATAGAATTTAGACTTAAATTTTCCTTCATTTAATGTGTTCATTTGATAGTGTTTGTGTTTGGAAATTGTGTCCCTTGAGTACCAAACATTACATGAAAGAGCTTTTTGTCTTGCTTTCACACAGTCTAGTCTGAATTAGGACACCCTTCTTCATAACTCATCAAAATATATCTGGTCCCATATCACAAGCAGAGGGTGGATGAATTCTTTGGTTTAATCCATGAATTTAATTTTTTATCTGGAAATTAATTTGAAGGGGAGATGCTATCAAGATTGACCAACAATATGGACTTTAAACTTGATCAAGACAAAAATGGGAGGATCGGACAACACTGAATCGTTAAATTCACTGAATGGGTGGTCCCCAACAACAATTATCTGAATTTTAAGTTAATTAGGCTAATAAGAAAATCGAGTCCAAAGATTGATTTCAGTTAAAGTCTTGATCACATTCGTCCCGTCACAAATGAATGCCCGCATCTATAAAAGATCCTGTATGTCAACAAATGTTTAATTTTATATGGCATGATCTGAACTATCTTGAAAAGATATAATCAACGATTGTAATAATTGGGTAATTGGGTTGGAGGGGTTAGGCACACTCTAGCCCGGGTAAAATTGTACGAATTTTTATCCTATTTAATAATTTTACCTCCTGGAGGGGACTCCCCCCCCCCCCCAAGATTTTTAACCATCCTAATTCCTAACCCCACTAAAATCTATTGGATCTTTTATTTCATTTTATTATGCTTCCCCTTTTTCTTTTTTTTTTTAATTTTTTCCCTAATATATATATATATATATATATATGAGTGACATGTAAATGTTAGCTTTTGAGCAATCACACATGGATTGTTTGGAATCAATAAAGAGAAACAACTGCCCTTTTATTCTTATCTCCTCTCCGATATTCTTACAATTTTTTCATTTTCTTTCTAATTAAATTATTACCCTTTTTTATTTAGATATAAAATGAAAAGAGTGATTTTAATTTATTATGCGTTTGTTCACAAAATATAGAATTGATTTATGAAATGTTTTTGAAATTATAATTTATTAGATCTTATCTTAAAGATAAGTTATTAAATTATTGGATAAAACAACATATTTCAATAACTACTTAGATTTTTACAAAAACGGAACTCCTCCTTTTTTTTAGAAGAGCTTTTTTTGTTTTTTATTTTTTTTAAATGAAAACGATGAGCTATTATTCTTTTTTGAATAAGTCGATAGCAATTATCAATATAAAATTTATCTATCGAACAACTATAACAATCATACACTAATCATCAATATCAAATAACTCTATACAATCAACACCTACTATTAAAATATAATAACATGTCATATATTAGCGGGATTCGAACTCATAACCTTTGGGGCCTCAATTTTGTCAATTGAGTTAGATTTCATCAACTTTTATTTTTTGGATTCTTCGAGCTCCTGTGAAGATATTGTAAAGACAAAAGAAAGATTGCCATATAACTTTGGTTTGAATTCATTTTGGTCCTTTATCTTTGGATATTAGATTATGTTCTTTATCTATCAACTTTGCCTAGATTTGGTACTTTAGCCTAATGCTCTAAGTGTAATATAAATAAATATTTTTTTAATAAACCTAAACTCTTATATCATACTAGACGAACATTAGCTACAAGATGCAAAATGAATGGATATATATAGACTAAAATTGCTCTTGAAAAGTTACATAGGGATAAAATTGTCCGAAATTGGGTCAAATGACTAAAACTGAAACGAATAAATTTAAAAGACTAAAATTAATAACAGAAAAATTTAAAAAACTAAACAAATAATTTTTCCTATTACAAATTCACCCAAACATCCTCTTAGTTCGCAACATGTGAATTTATTATTCTTTTTCTTTTTCTTTTTTGTTTTTCCCGCCTAACAGAATTATAATTAAGCATGGAGTAGAATAGTAGTAATTTTTGGATTTTTGCACCTCATTATCTTTCAATCACTGAATAATGATTGAAAAGTGATGCATTGACCCGCAAGTCCGGACCTCTCATGTGATCCTAACATGGCGGGTCGAGGTTCAAAACTCCTCCATTTGTTTATTATGTATATTAATTTTCGTGGCACGTTATTAATATAATATTTTAAAAAATTGAATAAATTAATAATTTTATTAATTAAAATATATATTTAAAATAATTGAAATTGATGAAGTGGTATAAAAAATTGATACGTGAAATTTAATATCCCTGAAATTTATTTTAATCTAATAAATAAATCTATTATTTAGTCAAAATTTATTAAATTTATTGATATTAACAAAACAACTGAATTTTTTTATATTTACCCTCGATTGACTTATAACAGGTCAAATAATTTTTTTATAACTAAACAACCCTTATAGTGATGAAAATATATCTCCTTACATGTATTAACGTGTAAAGATATATAAGAATAATTTGGTCATATAAAGATTAATGTAACCTACAATATATTAGTACTAAGTCAATCGAGGGAAAATATGAACTTTTTTGGGTTATTTTGTTAATATTCAGCAAATTCGTTGGATTTTACCTAACAAACGAACTTATTTGTTAGATATAAGCAAACCTCAGGAATGCTAGATGTAGTTTTTCAAACCACAGAGAGTCTATGTATAATTACCCCAAACCTCAATTATTATTAATACCAAGTTTAACATGTTATTTTATAGTGTTAAAGTTTCTCATATTCGACTCAGCTCGATTCATTTGGACAGTAAAAGCAACAGAAATGTTACTGACAAAGATACAATGATATGTTGTGCTAAAATCGTAATAAATACAAGATGGAGGGAGTATTTTTAAATTTTCAATCACGTAATATTATCTATCAGTTACACTTGTTGGTTTGATTGGTAGAGATAGATCACTACTCGTCAGATAATTATCGATTTTTTCTTTTTTATTTTTTTTTCAATGTTAGAACTGTATTAATGAATAATTTATAAGTAATTATGATTTTAAAAGCATGTTCCAACCGTGACGAGGAACAGGAATAAAGATGCTCCAAATTGTCGTGGACCTATCTATTCTTTCTCTTCTTGTTGATCAAAGTAAAGACAGACAGATGAAAGGACAATGTGATTTTCCTTTAATTATGTGAAAGTGATTATGCATAAGCTGGTTTTGTATGGGACAGGCGCCGTATAAATTGACATATATTTGGTGTTAGTTTTAGTATGACGACAATCACTCAACTTATATATAAGTCGATGTTGATTTCTCGATTGAATTTTAAATGACTTTATATTGTGAAAAAATCGTTCTTACATGTTGCTATAGTTTGATTGAAGTAGATTTATCATTAAAGATGTTATTAATACATATGGACCTCTGTGGTTCTAAACTTACAAAAAACTTATTCTTGTTTGACAATTATAGTGAGAAGTGGAATAAAAATTGAATAGCGATTTTTCGTTTTTTTTTTCTTTGGGAGGGGGTGGGGGGTATAAGGGCAAAAAAGGCATTTTGATTGAGTTGTGTGGAATTAGGCCATTCATGGAGTGACATGTGGCTCTATCCTGGGTAGCTATTAGGAGAATGTTTGCGACGAAACACTTGATTTTGTTTCAAGATTATCTTTTGAATAATTACACGTCCATCCATAAAAATGTACTTATCATTGTTTTTTGAAAAATTATACATTCATCTCCACAAAAACGTTAATATCATTGTACAAACTAGCCTTAATTTTCTGCAATTATGCAAGAGCCATATATAGGTGGTTTGTGTAGAATGTAAATATATCATAGGTCCAGTGGTGTATAAATGTAATAATTTCTTTATCAATTAGTTATAAAAAATTGTGTTTAAAAACTGTATAACTTCTTACTTAAATAAATTTAATTTAATATAACACAAGACTAGAGCGCAGTCGACTCTAGACGATTTGAACCCGTATCAGATTCGTGTATTTTTTTGTGGGATTATGTCCAAACTTGGTCTTACCCAAGGGTTGAGGCTTGTTTCAAGACTACATATTGACTTTATTTTCGTCCTATCAAGTGTGGATGTTTAAGCTGCACATATAATTCATCAAAATTTTCAAGATTTATACTGTTGCTGTCTTCAAAATTCATTAATGTACATGTGAAATAGGAGATTTGGTGAAGCATTGTATACATATCAAGTGAACCTGACAAAGCACTGTTGTAACATAGGATGAAACAATGTAAGAATATGGGAAATCCTTGGTGACCCAACACCAAACAACCACCAAACGTATAATTTCCTCGTATCCATCGACATACTGTCTTTAATTTTTAATGAAGCAATACTACTACTCTATTATTATTACTTAACCAATTTCATCTACTTTGTTGCACGACATAGCTAGAACTACTGTATTTTTCAATTATTTGGACAAAAGGGAAAATTGCAAAGGTTTACACACACGTATAAAGTAGCTTTTGTTGTCTACCTTTCGGTGGGAAAGAAAAATTAATCATTCAGTCCAGAAGAACACAAGCAGATGATACTTTAGGCATCTTGCCATAAGTCTGCTAGGCCTCAAGATGATCGTCTCTGTAAGAATGGTTTAAGTATAATTCTACAATTAGGGAACATTTATTAATATCAGCTCTTTATGTCTTAAGTACGGATTTTACTATTTGAATATTCTTACGACCTCATTTTTGCCGCATTGAAGTTTCTATTTCCAAACTTGTCGCATTTTCTATATATTTTTGGCAACATATGCATGGCATGTGTATAAAATATTTTCTTAAATAAAACAAATGGTGTCGTTTTTGTACAATCAGCGTGCATATGTTGAATGTAACAAAAAAAAAAAAACGCTAGGACTACATATTTCCTCCTCTAAGATCTTACTATCTTAATCAAAATGTTATAATTGGAGCCTTCTCGGTATTGCACTTGCGTCCTTCTTTTTCCAGAACACGCTACTGGATTTCAAGACTTATTTACGTATTTTAAAGTTTTTTTAATAAATTTGATGTCTACCCACTATCTATATTCGAATACACAACATAACTTATAACAGACGAATTATCAATTACATTGCACTTGACCAATAAGTAACATATATATTCCACATTGTCGTGGTTCTATTTACTCGTGGAACTATTTGTGGTCCAACATCATTTTTAATGTTTCCAAATTGTCGTGGAGTGAGTACAAGTTTATAAGACAGCTACTTGGAAAATCAGTTTGTCAAACTTGGGCATTCTGCTAACCAACAACATCAAGAAATGCCAAAACACGAGTAATACCAAAATCAGCTATAGTCGCCAACACGCTTCATTAATTATCCGGATTTTGATTAAACTTTTTCTTCACCGAAAAGCATCTTCATCAACCTTTGGACAATTGCGGCATTGCAGCAAATGACGGCCATGAATGAATCCTAGCCATATCCTGTCCCCCTCCAACTCCATAGTAAAATCAATAGACCGTGTCCACACAATGTAATTAATTAGTAAATTCACAAATCGCAGTCCATTTCATGATCGTGGTATTAGAGTCTGCCTAAATAAAAATTCTTGAATGGAAATTTTATTATCACTATATAAATATATATAACATAAAAAGAATTTTACGTACAAAGTTTCACAAAATATAATTATTACATGCACGTGAAAAAAGGTTTTAAAAATATTAAATATTAAATAATTATTCCTTCAATAAACTTATAAATTTTCAGACAATGTCGTCATCAAATTTACTGATTGCCTTTTCTCGGAGGAGGACGTGGGATCTATTCATTGGATTTGGAAGAAGATTAGACCCATTTGTATTATTTGTTTGTTGTATATGTTTAAGTATATATTTGAAGAAATATTCTATGTACTAAAGTTAACAGTGAAAAGATGGAATATAAGATGAAACAAAAAGTTACAGCAAAAGATCCAAATTATTGACCAAGTAGTGCGTAGAATTCATAAGGTCCGCCCAGGTCGTCTACGTCCAAATAACCTCAAATTAGAAGGTCTCTATAATTCTATTTATAAACATTTACCTACTTTAATAGTTGTTTCTCGATGTATTTATAGATAAAATAACGAATTATTTCTAAAAAAAATTATCAGAGTGATTGGTATACTCTTGGAAAATCCTTATAATGACGCAATTCGAACGAGCCCGACTCGTGAAATAAAATTTCGTTTTCAAATCCAAATCCAATAATTTAAACCCAAACTTATTTGAAATGAATCTGAGGTAAGAAGCCACCCATTTACGATTCCTTTCTTACACTGTTTGATATTTTCAGACGAAAATAAATACAAAACCGAGAGGCTGCATAAGTTATTATGGGTAGCTACATGCATGTGGAGGAGGTGGGCCTACAAAGGCTGAGAATTTGGTACTTAGCTGCCCAACCAAAGCCAACGCATGTGCCCTTAAACAACATCAACTATTTCAACTTAATTTTAGCACACAAACACAGATAACACCCTCGTGGGGCATTTGGGCGGCCGTTAGCCCCAATCTTGTCAGCTGTCTCTCCTTTTCTAATTACTTGCCAACTTTGATACTCCTGCTGCCTGCTGCCTGCTGCTCCACCACTATAAATGCTCCCACCACTCTCCACCAGCTACCAAAAATACATATATTTGTCTAAGTACTCTGCTTCCTCTCAATTCACTAAAAATGGTTCCCGGGCTGAACTCTTTCGCCATAATTTCTCTACTCCTTCAATTGCATGCTGCTGTGGCTGACTATGGCGCCTGGGAAAGCGCCCATGCCACTTTCTACGGCGGTGGCGATGCTTCCGGTACAATGGGTACGTATAGTTTGATTTTATTTCTTGTCTATAATTTGTATTTTATGAGTTACTAAAACGAA
Organism: Sesamum indicum; assembly: GCF_026168435.1. Classification (NCBI taxonomy): domain Eukaryota; kingdom Viridiplantae; phylum Streptophyta; class Magnoliopsida; order Lamiales; family Pedaliaceae; genus Sesamum; species Sesamum indicum. The sequence goes on along the minus strand of NC_142665.1, from coordinate 3,544,310 downwards.
CAGAAATAGCTACTTAAATAGGTGAAATAGTATTTTATTCTAATTTTGTTATCGTCTAAAAATAAAATTATAAATAGCTTATTAGAGTGGTGTTTGCAGTGGAGATAAATGGAAACTTTTTTTTTTTTTTTTTTCAAAATATCAAGCTCAGGTGCTTATAAGTTGACTACATAGTGACTGTAATTATTCACATATAATAATTATATATTTTCTAAAAACATGCACGTCATGTATCTCAACACTGCTAGTTTTGATAAATACACAATGAATTTCTTCCAAAAATTGTAACTAAATTAATTAAAATACTTACTATACTCTTGTGCAGGAGGGGCGTGTGGGTATGGTAATTTGTACAGCCAAGGATATGGAACCAACACAGCAGCACTAAGCACGGCCCTATTCAACAATGGGCTGACCTGTGGGGCGTGTTACCAAGTACGGTGCGACAATGACCCTCAATGGTGCTTGCCAGGCACCATCACCGTCACCGCCACCAACTTCTGCCCACCGAACTACGCCTTGCCTAACAATAACGGCGGGTGGTGCAATCCCCCTCTCCAGCATTTCGATATGGCCCAACCCGCTTTTCTACAAATTGCTCGATATCGAGCAGGCATTGTGCCCGTTGCCTTTAGGAGGTTTGTGCACTTACCAAGCTTTTGTCAAAATACGTGTAAATAAAGCATCAATTTTGATCTCTTTCATGCATTTTGTTGCAGGGTGCCCTGTGTCAAGAAAGGAGGAATTAGATTCACCATCAACGGTCACTCGTACTTCAACTTGGTTCTGATCACTAATGTTGCAGGTGCAGGGGATGTCCATGCTGTTTCAATCAAAGGGTCTAGAACTGGCTGGCAACGGATGTCTAGGAACTGGGGCCAGAACTGGCAAAGTAATTCTTACCTCAACGCCCAAAGCCTCTCCTTTCAAGTCACTACCAGTGACGGCAGAACTGTTACCAACTACAACGTGGCGCCCTCTAATTGGCAGTTCGGCCAGACATTTGAAGGGGGTCAATTCTAAGATGATTATTAAAAACGATTTAGTGAAAAATATTATACGTATTTTACTCCATATTAATTTATTAATATATCCGACTACATCTACGTAGAGATCAATGGTCACGCATTGACGATCTAAAATGCTTCCCTTTTTTTGGAACTATATTTTTGCACCATTACAAGGGATGATAAATTGAAATTTTAAAAATCAACATATATATGTATTTTATTTTGTATACGTATAATTTTCTGTATACGTATTTGTAGAAGTAAGAGAAAAGCTGAGGTGGTTGGTTACTACCCGCTTTGCTTTATTTGCTAATTGGTGTAATGTTTTGTTTGTATTATGACTATAGCAATATAATTTTGTGTCACGTTAAATTCGTGGTATAAAATTTTTATTTGATTTTCTCGTTAATCATAACATTGATTTTTTCTAAGTTTGTTTCATATAGAATTGGAGAAAAAAAATCAAATTATATGAAACTCAATTGAAGTGGATCGATAAAAAAATCAGTTAAGCACAATTAGTTAAACTTAATGAACCAAACTCGAACTAAGTTTTTTATTTCATAAGCTTTTAGGCAACATCCGGATTTGATTGAATTAATAAACAAATAATAAAAAAAATATACTTGAGAAACTCAAATTGTTCGAATTCAACTCATAATTGATCTAGTTAAACCTCATTTTGAACTTGATCGATCAATGATTAGGCTAACTCGAACAAAAATTTTAAAATTTTATAATAATTTCAATTAATTTAACTAATAATGTATTTAACTCGACTCGATTTATTTATACTTATATATAGGACCACAATAATTTTAATTCTTTAGGGCATGGAATGGAATTTGTGTGGGCTTTTGGGCTAGTATTCAAATGCACTTTCCAGGCCCAACTGAGTAGCTTGAGGCCTTGAAGAACATTTGCTGACAGGAAAATGAATTTTCAATAATGACACATTGAGAATATCTGTTGCTGGAAATTTCATATTTGGCAAAAAATTGTTACGTGACAACTGCAAATTGAGGATATTTTATGGTCAAAATTGGCAATTTTTGGTGACAAATATTGTCAATTATCATAAGTTAAAAATAATTTCAAAATGTCATTAATTGGAGGGAATTTAAAAATATAAAATAGCATGTAACAGAAGAAAAGCCCTCAAGTTGTTGTACTACTCCAACTTCACGCCCAAATTCTAATAATCAATACTAAAATTCTTTTTATATCTATCCCAATATAATAACAAATAAAACTTCAGTTAAATTGCATAGAACCCCATGTACTTGCTAAAATTGCATAAAATCCTCCAACGTTAGTTGTATTGTCAAAATACTCCTGATTTCAATCCAGTGCATGCATGCCCATTTTGTGAGTGGCTTACTTGTCGTACCTTCACTTAATATATACGCCATCTCTAATTCTAGCAACCGTTAGATTATTATTATTATTTTATTGCGGTATATCCGACAATTTATCATGAATTGGGGATGCATTTACGATCTTGCCCTTATCATTATTTTAATTTATAATATATATTATTTAATATTATTAAAATATATTTATAATATATATAATTATAATATATATATAAAAAATAAAATAATAATTATAAACCCCACCCCCACCCCACGGCCCTCCCCCCACCCCGTCTTCTTCACCTCTTTTCCCCGCCCCCTTCTTCACCCCCCACCCCCACCCCTCTCGTGTCTAGAAATGGAGGGCGAATTGGAGGGCGACCGCATCACATTCGAAAATATGGGCGACGGCCGTTGCCTAGGGGTAAGGAGGGTGCGGCGCCCTCCTCTTCAACAGCGGCGTTGCCGCTGTCGCATTTTTTTTTTTTTTCATAAGTTAATTTAAATAATATTTTATAAATAATAAAAACATATAATATTTTAATTAAATAATTATTATATAAATAATATTTTAAATAATTATTATAAAGATAATATTTTATTATTAATAAATATATATAATTTTATATATTAACTGTGAGAGAAGGGCAAAAATATCAAAAAAATAGTATTATCATAGAAAAATCACAATCAAAGCCCGTGTGACCCAAATTTTGTATGGTTTAAACTTTATTTTATATCACAGGGGGGTATTTGATACTTTAATTTTCATAGGGGGCTTTTTGAACATTCCTATTATCACAAAGGGTCTCTAGATTTTTCCCTAATATTATGTGTAAACGATAAATTTTCAAAAGCTTGTTAGCATAATTTTAGAATTTTTTTAAAAAAATATATAATTTTGTATTTTCAAACAGACTTTAAATATAATTTACCTTTTTTAATATATAGATGACAAGCCTAGAAGTATAAACTATTGCTCGTCTGTTAAAAATTAACTATAAAAATAAAGGACAAAATCATCTTTTGAGCAATCAAGCATATACTCCTTCAGGTACATTGATTGTATAAAAGAAGAAGAGAAATTTTCGCATCAAAAGTGTCGATCGCTCTATGAGCTTTGATACAATTACGAATACTTTTTTATTGTTTAAAAAATTAAAACTATTCCATTCAAATAAAAATCATTATGTAGCCTCTAGACGATGAAATGAACATTATAAAAAATCTATAATGAATATTAGTTCATAAAAATATTTTACAAATTATAAAAAATATATAATTATAATTTACATTTCAAAAAAATATTTTGGTCAGTTCACCATAAAAATTAAATGAAAATATGATATAATAAGCTCTTTGTTAGACATATGTTAAAATTAGAAGAGTATTTATAATTTTTCAAATTATAAAAAATTATTTAGAATTATACTAAATTTTAGGGGAGATAGTTGTAATTTAACCAATTATTAATGGACTGATTGGAAGTGGTTTGGTAAGACTAGGTTCTCACTTTGGGCAAACTCATAGAGCTGATTTTGCAACTTGGGAATTATTTGGGTCCTGAAGAGTAATTTAGAAAGTGAAGGGGTGTTACCTTAGTTTCCTAATAATTACATTTGCGCCCCCCACATGATTAGCCGGCAAAGTCAAATTAATTCTCAATTTTAATTTCATACCCCCCGGTGCTTCTCACACGTTTTCTTCTTACGTAAAATCACATTCTTTTAGGAGAAAGATTGATCAGATTTCAGATATTTTTAACTCAGATCACTGCATCGATTTCAGTGATCTGAAAACCCTTTTCCGGTACTCTCTTTCTCCCTCTCTACGTACAAAATCACATTGCTCTGTATGTCGGTGCGTGTGTCCGTGTGTTTATTGTACTTCGGTGCGAGTAGATGTGAATGATTGTTCGCGCAATAGAGCAGATCTGGGGTTCATTTCTGAAATTTTTGGGTTTTCGTTTGGTTTGTAATTCAATGCCTTGTTCTGATGTTGATAACATTGGTTTTTTTAACTCATTAATTTGGTCCGGGATATTGTTCATTTCCTACAGCTGAGCTGGATTTGGTGATTTGTCTCAATATGTCTTAGTTTTGTACCTGAATTTGAAATGAAGTAATTGAATATTCCTAGTTAGCGTTAAGTTTGCTATCGTTTATAATTTTGGTGGAAGCATGAATTTTATGGAGGATTTTATGTTTGATGAGTAGATATTGAGGCGTTGAATCAGAGAGGAGACTGTGAAGATGAGTGAAGGCCAGCGGTATCAGCTGGGGACGATTGGAGCGCTGAGTCTTTCTGTAGTTTCTTCGGTGTCTATTGTGATTTGCAACAAGGCGCTGATTAGCACTCTTGGCTTTACTTTTGGTGAGAATTTTATGGACTTTATCCGTTAGTAATGTGAAAATAGTACTGATTGCGTCTATTCTGTCACGCATGTACTAGTGTCTTGTCTTCACCTAGTGTATTGTTTTAGGCGTCTGCGTTCTGGGAACATTGTTTTGTGAATTTTGTGGTCTTACTTTTGTCTAGACAAAGATTTTACTGTGTTAACAGGTATTTTTGAGGATTGCGTTTTACTGCAATTTTATTGGAAGAATCTTGGGGTTTGGTAATGGGGATATTTCTTCTAACAGAGGATTGGGAGCTAATACATGGTGTAGCGATATCTGGACAAACTCATTCACTGCGCAGCCGAGGCACTTTTTAATTTTGCATTTCTTTTTTGGTTATGAGTAATATGGACTTGATGGTAGTGTTCTTGAATGGGGCCACTAAAAATGGAAATATAATGCAGAGCATAGGTCTGTACTAATAACTTTAGATTATGTGCGGAGGGAACATAAGTTACTTCATCTTGTTCGTTCTACTTCATCAAGATAATGCCACTCTGTACCAGTACTTTGATTCATCTTCTTCTCTCTTTCATCTTTCTTTTGTAGATCCAACAATGATACCAGAGAAATCCTTGATGATGCTTGTGCCATTATGAAATATAAAATTAATTGTTCAGGGAATGTACCAACTAGACCAATAGCCTGGCAACTTTTGTTGTTTGAATCAAAATTGTGCTTCTTTAGTTATTACTGATTGAATTGAACATCATATTTTGTCATGCATTTGTATATTGTGATGGGAGTTTGTGCATTTAGATTGAAAAGGCAAAGGGTGGCTAGTGAACATTAAGTTTTCACAGAATTGCATGGGTAGCTGAACAACACTTGATTTTGATATCGGAGATCGTTGTTTTTTTGTATTCACATCACAAAATTAATATTTACCATTCGTATTGGTTTAAATGGATATATGATCAACCTTACATATTAACATGTTTTATTGCTTTGGCAGCTCTACTAGATTTCACTAATTCCTTCTTATTGTCTGAGTTGTGATGTATGATGTATTTCTAAAGTACCAAACACGCGAACTTCGTATAAGGGACATCAAAAAATTTTCCATCAATCCATCTCATGCGAATTATAAGAAATATTAAGGTTTGAATTGCCTAACAGCTACCCTTAGAGGAAGTCCTTCAGTATCCTTGTGGATATAATTTTTTGTTTAAAGAATTGTATGACATTATCTATAATTTTGTCAGCATTCTGGAAGTATATATCTAGACATCTTCAATGCCAATTTGCATCTTATTATGTAAATGTTTGATTATATCATGATTAACTATTTAAGATTATATATCTCCAAAGCTTGTGTATATTGGTAGATCATATATCTAACTTTGTTTCTTTTCTCACTAAACCATACTGGTTTTGGTTGAACCCTTACAAGTAATTGACTTTGTCGATATTTTACTTTTGCAGCTACCACTCTGACTAGCTGGCATCTTCTTGTCACATTTTGTTCTCTTCATGTGGCTCTGTGGATGAAATGGTTTGAGCACAAGCCTTTTGATCCTAGAGCTGTCATGGGGTTTGGAATTCTGAATGGAACATCGATTGGTCTTCTAAATCTTAGCCTGGGTTTCAACTCCGTTGGTTTCTATCAGGTTTATCTCTATTTTCCCGCTCTAATCTATTTTCTCAATCCATTTAGTAGGGGCAAGTTCTTTGGGGCCTTAGTGCTTTTTCTTCTGTAAGCTTCTCTCAGATGCTAAAAAACCTTCACCTGATAAGTTTAGTTTTGGGGGTATCTTTGAAGGTTTACAGTACTAAAGTCAAAGTCCTAATGTCCTTTATCAAGCCTTAAAGCTACTTTGCTCAAATCTTCAAGCTGTGTCAGATAAGATCTGTAGCTCAATAAAGGAGAGTTAACTTTTTCAAGACTCACATTAGGCTAGTTCACTTGGGAGATTGGACAAGGGATCTAGTGATGTAGATAGATGAAAGGTCAGGGTAACTCATGGGCAACCAGTATAGCATTTTCTCATAATAGTTGGAAGTACGGTTATAGAACAATATGTTTTTATATCTAGCATTTGAAGTAGATAAGGGGCCCTAGGTTCTTTGTATTCTCTCTATCTAGCTCCTTTCAGCACACTATTATCCCTAGAGTTCTTTTCCTTTGTTTGCAATAGCCATAGTTGCCAAATTTAAATGCCCAACGCTTTATGGATTTCAGATGACAAAACTGGCAATTATACCCTGCACTGTTCTTTTAGAGACGCTGTTCTTCAGAAAGAAGTTCAGGTTAGGTCTCTCAATCACTCTTTTTTCATATTTAAATTTTGTGTATTTTGCCATCTATCTAATATTGAGTATATAATTACTGCAAGCACTGAGTTTTCGATCCAATATTCTTTCCTGTTCATCAGAACATCCCTGCGTCTTCCATGTTTTTATGAAAGGCTTATTAATTTAATGCAGTAAATGTTGTTTGTTGCAAGAAAAGATTCTATTGTCTTACATAAAATGATTTTAAATAGTGTTGTATCTTTTATCTTATATCTAAGAATTGTAAAGTCTTCTCATAGTTTTGTTACTTTTGTAGTTCTGGTTCATTTGAAATGGTTAATTATGAGATCCATCAAAGAACAAAAGAGAAAGGGTTAATTATAAGAACCTTCCCTAGAAAATAGTGTATTACTTACTAATACTCCCCCCCCCCCTCTCATTATTTGGGTATCCACTACATTGCCACTGTAGCAGCTGCTGCAACCCCCTTGTTCCATGGTTAGAGACCTTAGACACTCACATACAACACTACCAACAAATGTAATCACTATATTTTCGAAATCCAAGGTTGAATCCACTGTCTAAAAACTCCATAGACCAACCTCACCCTCACATTCTGATGCTGATGTTTGTAATCCTGTATTGCACTCTCAATTCAAGTAGTATGGGGAACAAATGAAATTTAACCTCCAATACAAGAATTACTCCAAAGGCAAGGAAGGCATGAACTATTCCTCTCTCAATTTTCTTGAAAATTTGGATGAATTTAAGGGTAATTGTTGGAGAATATGGGAAGATTTGGGGTTTTTCAACTGGCCTTGGGGGCTGAGTGTTGGGGAAGGAATGGTGTCAGCTCCTTTTCCTGCCACGAATGGTCAAGAAAATTTGAGTTCCCGTTATGTGATCATGTATGCGCACTCCTATGTTGTTTTGTGTATGTGCATGTGATTGTGTTGTGAGGGTTTGGTTGGCTGATGGCGCAGGTGAGGAAAAGCTGTTGTTGATGCTCTGTGGCTTTAGATGGTGGAAGGTGTTTCAAAGTTTTCCGTTGTTGAGTCTGAGTGCGGCGGGGTGACAGCTTGTTGTGTGGAGGCATGTGGGGCTGGGAAGGAAGGGTCAGTTATAGTTGGGTAGGAGACTATATTTGGAATATAAAGCTGATGTGACATCTGGAGCAAAAATTGGTTGAGTTTCAGATACTTTAACTTTCTCTATAGCCCCTCTGTGCCAAAGCCTTGAGCCTGAGATGTATGTTATCCCTGGGTATGAGTAAAGTAGTTGGATCTAGTGTTTGAACTTCCATTTGTTTCACCGGATAATGCATCAAGTCTTTCAAAATTTCTTTTGTTTGAGACTCTGAGTAGACAATGAGAAAGCCACTGGACTTACTGGCTGGATCAAGAACTTTAAGGTTTCCCTTTGTTGGGTCAGATTTGGAACTGATATACTGGATAGCTGAAGATGCCTTTTTCTGTTTATTAGGATGATTGGGGAATAAGGTATATTGATGCATATTCTTGAAACATAAGGCTGGATCTATCTGATGATCTTCTGTCGTCCAGTGCGAATCATACAACTGCTATTAACGTATTTCCTTTTCCTCTTCCGGCCTAGAACAGTTCTTATCACAATACCTCGAAACTGGATAAGTGCTGCTTAAAGTTTTACTGTCTTATATGAGCAGCTGTTCATGGTATATATACCATGAGCCAAACTGGTGTAAAACCCTCAAGGATTATTGTTTTCATCACCGATAACAATCGTCTTGTGCACTTTATAGTAGAACAGTTTGTGTCGTGCATATTGTTGAAGATAAAGTGAGCAAGGATTAACTAGTTTATCAGTTCTACATCCTTAATAGAATAAAAATGCCTCACTCCAGCTGTAATAGTCAAAGCTTCCCAATGTCCATTAATTCTGCATTTCATTTGAAATTTTGTGAGTCTTCTCTTTGCCACTATATCCTCCAATTATCAGGAGTTATTAAGCATTGGGCAGGTTGGGGGGCGAGCAGCTGTGGGGCTAAATATGCTAATCATGAATTGCAACATCAATAATGCACATTTTAAATTTGAGTCCCTGGCAATTTAAATTAGTAGTGTAGTTTTGATATGATTTTGCTCCATTTCTGCATATACAAGTTTGCAAATTTTGGCTGCTAACACTTTCTTATCCACCATTTTACAGTCGGAATGTCCAGCTTTCACTCTCTGTTCTTCTCATGGGCGTTGGAATCGCCACAGTGACTGATTTACAGCTCAATATCCTGGGTTCCATCTTGTCTCTGCTTGCAGTTGTTACAACTTGTGTTGCACAAATTGTATCCTCTTCTGTCTTATCTAACTTATTTCTCATGCCTCTAAGAATTCTCCATTAGCTGTTCTCGAAAAAGTGGAAATTGGTCTGCAGAAGAAAGTTTATCTTTCATCTGTCATTTTGTCTAGTTATACTTTTGAAATATTAGCAGTTTGCTTTTCACATTTGGCTCCTCAGCAATAATGAGATCTTAACTCTAAATACACTCAGATGACAAATACAATCCAGAAGAAATTCAAGGTTTCTTCGACCCAACTCCTGTACCAATCTTGTCCATATCAGGCAATAACTCTGTTTGTGACTGGACCATTTTTAGATGGGCTTTTGACAAACCAAAATGTTTTTGCTTTCAATTACACTCCTCAAGTTCTGGTGAGAATTCAAACTCTTTCCCCTCAGCTGATATAGATCTTGCACAGCCCATAACTTCATGGTTTCTTCATGACAGGCATTTATCGTGCTTTCCTGCTTAATATCAGTGTCGGTGAACTTCAGTACCTTTCTGGTAATTGGAAAGACATCACCAGTCACCTATCAGGTCCTGGGGCACTTAAAAACCTGCCTTGTTTTGGCATTTGGCTACGTTCTTCTACAGGATCCATTTAGCTGGCGCAACATTTTAGGAATCTTGATTGCTATAGTAGGCATGGTGCTATACTCGTATTATTGCACCGTTGAAAGCCAGCAAAAGGCCGTTGCTGAAGCATCGGCCCAATTGTCTCAGGTGCTTAACCTTCTATTCATTACTTTGTAATTCATCTACCTTTTCGTATATGAGAGTTCCATCACGTATGTAAAAACAGCTGTGCTGATTCTCCATTTGTGTGTTTCAAGGCCAAGGAAGGCGAGTCTGATCCCCTACTAAGTGTTGAAAACGGAGGCGGTATTTTAAACGAAGGAGGTGTTGTAAGAGCTCCTGGATGGACTTCAAACAAGGACCTGCAGGCGTAAAATCTTCACGGTACAAATTCGTTTACCCTGTTTGAATATATGGACGAAGTTATTCTGGCGAAAAAGATGTCGCCTTGCAAGGGATTCCGTGCATTGTGGATTGGTGATTTCTGCATTTTCAACATATTAAAACTTTTGTTCACAAGTACTAGAGCTAAATGATATGGTCTTATGTAGCAGTTTTGTATACGCTAGGCTTGCCAATAGAAGTGATGGTTAATCAAAATACTTGTTTCGTGGATGACATTGTTTTTTGAGAAGCAAATGTTACAGTTTAGATTATGAATATGCGTTTTAATGAAAATTATTAATTGGTTGAGAAGAGATATGATTTGAATCTCTGCTTGTGGTTGAGGAATTTTAGTCCGGATTTTGCTCTGAGGTGGTTGAAATTTACTGTTGCACTCTCTTGTAGTAACCTTAGCACAGTAACATGTTTGGAGTACTGTTGAGATGACATGAATTCCTCCTCCTGTTTCAAAAAATTGTGAAACTTTCCATCGATAAGCAGTCTTATTAACATTAATAACATTAAACAATAAACTACATAATACTCGAAAGTACTATTATTTAATAAAACCATAATCAATTCAAAGTCAATTTTCTTCCTACTTGTCATTTTAAGTAAACAAAAAAGCAACAAATTACTATTAAAAATAGACTAAACAAATATATTCGTAAGATTTGAACTTACAATTTTTTTATTGTAAAGCCTGAAATAAACCACTCAGCAAAGAATCATCGGTCCAAACACTTTTAGACCAAAGTGTTGGGTTGAAGTCCAATATATATATGGTTGTTCGTGATCTATTGTCTTTATTGTTTTATTTTTTATAAAATTATTAATATGTTTGATACATTCGAGCAACATGATAGAATTATTAACTAAGACAATAGTATTTTTATGTTCTTTTAGTTTTATGACGATACTCAAGTATTAATTTTTCACCGAGGAAATGTCATAGAAATAATTGCAAGAACACACATGTCCAGCAAATTATATTTCTGCTCAAATTCATCAATGAACAATATTTATATAACTAATACATTTACATCACTAATAATTTTAAACCAATAAAAAGTATGACTATCAATTTAATTTAAATTAAAAAAATGTACTTGATTCATATCTATTTATATAACTATTACATTTATAAATATTATTCGAGACAAGTTCAAGCTGTGTTTTTGACAAAACTCGAGACTCATCGTAAATTCAATCAGGTCTATAAAATTAAAAAGATTTGTACCCATACACGAACCCGAACCCTAACCCTGACCCCGAACTGTTTGAACTTAAAACATGGCCCGATCTATCCGCCCCGTTTCCCATTGCTCATTCTTAATCTAAACAAAACCCGGTTGGCAAAACCGAGTGTTGGGTCCAATTCGAGTTTGGGCGGTTCATGGGCTTGGCATCAATTTGAACCCAGTGGATTTAGGGTTTCAGAAAAAAGGCCCTAGTATAAATTCTCCCTAACTGTGGTCTTCTCTTTCATTCCTCTGGAACACTAGACCCTAGAGCGTGTTCGAGCTGTGGGCGAGCGGCTCTACTGCCAGAGATCAGAAGCAGTTGATCGACAATGGTAGAAGAACAGTTATTCTCCATAGTTCTGCTTGGAATTATTCAATCTTTGTTCGAATTTTTCCTCGTTTTCCTATTGTTCGTCTAGTGCGTAATCATTATTTAATTTGTTGGAAAATTTGGTAGACGTTCAAGAGAAGGAACGGAGGGCGCAACAAGCATGGCCGTGGTCACGTGAATTTCATCCGCTGCTCCAACTGTGGGAAATGCTGCCCCAAGGTTTTTCTTCTTTCTCCGTTTTTTTGTTAGTGTATTTATTTTCAGTGTCATGTTGGTAGTGGTCGGGCTTGAGTTAAACCTGTATGAACAAATCGATTGGACGTGGCGTGGATCGTGCTTTGGTTTTCGAATTTCGTTTTTTGCTGGGTAATAGAAATTGCATGTTTTGGTATTCGATCCTCCACTGAAAGTTAATTTGTGGAGTGTAAATGCTTGTTGTGCTAGTGTTCCTCCCTTGAATTTTGTCTAGCAAACACGTATTGGTCAGATGTATCTGATGATTTTGAGACTTAATATTATCAGCTTGTTCTGGAGTTAGAATCTTGGTCTCTGTTGAAGGATGAGTTTAGGTTTTACTTTCTGATCATCTTTTACAGTGTTGATGTCTTGAATCAATCAAAGAGCTGGCCTTTTGGTGGTTGTTATCTCTTGATAAACTACACAAGCAGGCCTTTGTCAAACATTACATCAGTGGCTTCGCTTTGGACACCCTGGTTCTGCTTCCATGTGTGTATGGTTCAGAAGTAGATCATTTGCATGTGTAGTTGCAATTATGAAGATATACTGCTACCGGCTAAAGAATGTTGTAGTATTTTTTGTGCTATGTTGAATGTTAAAGAGCTTGAAGATTATCTCGTACATGAAAAGTGTTTGGCTTAATTTGATAAAGCAGTTGATTGTTGCTAAACTACAACTTTGTTTGATAGGACAAGGCAATCAAGAGGTTTCTTGTGAGAAACATAGTTGAGCAAGCTGCTGTTAGGGATGTGCAGGAAGCTTGTGCTTTCGACAGTAAGCTTTTCTTTTTCCCAAATTAGTCTGACTTTGTCTTACATGTGTACAGAATAGTTCAGAAGAAATTGATAAATTATCTGCATACTTTTGTTCAATATAGCGTACACCCTTCCTAAGCTGTATGTGAAGATGCAGTACTGTGTCTCATGTGCTATTCACTCCAAGGTTGTGAGGGTTCGGTCCCGTACTGACAGGAGGATTCGTGAGCCTCCACAGCGCTTCAGACGCCCAAGGGTCAGTTACCTTATTCTTTTTCTGGATTAGCATTTTGCTTTTTCTAGTTTGATGTGCTATTACTGCGACATGTGTAATTGTGTTGTACATATTTGCTCACCCTCTGGAGGAAATATGATTTACTCTCTCCCCCCTCCCCCTTACTCTCTCTCTCTATCTCTCGCACGCATACACAAATGAAATAAATAAATAAAAGCCACACAGACACACCATAACCCTTGTGCATGGGTTTAATGACATTTCTGGAATGTTCTGCATATAAGCATCTCTTCCAATGCTTTTAAGGAAGTTGGCTCTGGAAATGGCAGCTTTGTAGCAGAGCCATTGAAAATAAAACTAGATTTGTCTCTGCAACTGGAAAACATTATGAGGTTTCTAGTTTTATACACTTCTATTACTACTGCCTAAGGGAGGTTTCCGAATTTTACTTGTTCATAACTGAACAAGACTTTGCATGAGTTGGTCTTAAATTCTTCGCATTTTATTGCAGTAATACATTCTTTTCTCCTTTACCAAACCTTATTGGTTGTCTAATATGCTGTTACGTCCTTTCCACAATTGCAGGATGATCTGCCTAGGCCACAGCAAGCTCCACGTGTTGGTGGACCACCTGTTGCTGCCCGTGCTTAATTCCTTCTGCCGACCTTTTTGCTACCTCATTGGTTATGTTATGCTATTTTTTTTTCAATTGCGGTTTTGACGTATAACCTGGTTTTGACCATTGTTAAATTTAGTTTTCCGGACTTAGAACTATGATATTGATATTTAATGTGCAATGGGGTTCTTGAATTCATTAAAAATGCCTTTCTGGCTGTCCTTTGAGGAACAGTGGGTCGTGAAGCCATTAGCTGCATTAACATTGAAAAATCATGGAGATGATTTTTGGAGTAGAATGATCTCATGTATGTCAAGGGCCAACCTGGTTATTTAGTTTTCTTACATTTATCTTTTTCATGCCATTATGCATCATAATTGTTTGCTTGTTCATGGCGAGTGGGGTTTCTTGAGTTTTTCCGGTACTTGGCATCATTAATATAACATACCTGTGGATGAGTATTTGTTTTGTCATGTATTATTTCTTTGTTTGTTCTTTGACATTGGGGCGTGTCAATGGTTGTAAGTGTTTATTAATTGTTGAAAATAAGCTGGAAAATAGTGATTTAAATTTTATTTTGATCTTTGAACACTCAGTTTTTATTGTATATAAATATTTATATTTATTTTCGTCAAACCTATTGCAAATGGTAACCTTCAACTTGTTATGTTGAGTAGTTATAGAAGTCTGGAGTCTTTATAATCGAGAACCAAAATTGACTTTTCCCCACCATGGGTAACCATATAACGTCTAGTGTGCATTTCATTAAGTGTGAATTATTGATTATTAATTCCTTACTAGGAAGAGTCCTAAAGTGATTGGATAAGTTAATTGAACCGAAAATCAAATTTCATAAAATAACTTTTTATCTCTACATATCCTAATTGCAGTTGAAGTAATGGATAAATTATGTTTAATAGGTTGAGGATTGCCTGTAATGCTATAGTTAAAGTGATAAATATCTTGGTTAATAATCAAGTATCAAATTGTGGATTAACAAAAGTAATACATATGCATATATATATGTGTGTGAAAAATGCAACTTACTCCCCATGTTAAGAAAAATGAGCGATTTATCCTCATGTGTTATAAAAAATAGAACAAATTACCCCTAAATCCAGCCATGTATTACACGGCCCCATATGCATTTAGGCATAACTTTTATCAATAAAAATATTATTATATATATTAAATTAAATATATTAATATATATATATATATATATTTTATAAAAATAATATTAGTATATTAAATATTATACATTTAGTTATATAAAAGTAGCATATATATCTTTTCCCTTTCGTCTTCGCCATACTGTCGTCGGGCTGCCGCCACCGTCAACCTCTCCTCGCGCTACTGTCGCCGCTGCCCCCCTTCCTCCTCTGTCGCCACCCACTTCCTCCGCCCCCTCCCCCTGCGCCCAGATCCATCATCTCTCTCCCCCTGCCCCTTTCCCCATCGCCAACCCCTTGTCGCGCCCAAACTCAGCCCCCCGCCCAGATTTGCCCTCCTTGTCGCTCTCTCTCTCTCTCTCTCTCTCCATATATATATTGTGTATATATAAAAATATATAAATAGTTTTCATTATAAAAATATAAATATAATATACTCAAATTTAATTATATGTAATATGTAATTTTAATTTATGAATTCAAATTTAAATCGTTAATTTGAACATATAATATCTACACTTTTGATTTATTAGTTAAATTTGGATCGTATATTGAGCAAGATCCAACGGTTATTGAATAAAAACATAGACATTATTTTAAATTTTAAAATAAAAAAAAATGCACATGTAATTCATGAAACACGTTAGGGGTAAATTACTTTATTTATGATAATATAGGGAGATAAATTATTGTTTTATTTTTTACACTAAGAATAAATTACTTATTTCCGCTAATATAGGGGATAAACTACATTTATCTATATATACATATATAGGAATTTCATACAAAATTTAAGTAATAGCTTTTAACTCTTGCAGAAATTATATGATTATTTTGGTGTTTCTTGTTTTGTATTACTTTTATCCTTTTATGGGTCAATGTTGACAAATATCATGGGTAATAAATGATTATAGCCCTAGCTAGCGACATGGGAGAGGGCTGCCCAACACCACCTTCATTTTCAAGCTCAGGTCTTAGCTTTCAGAATAGAACATCCCTATCTAGGGGGAATAATTAAGCCCATATATTTGGGGTATTTTGCAGTTTGCACCTACCTACATCAGATGTAGTAGACTGTTGCAATTGTATTTCGCTTTTATCTCAATCCATGTAATTTCATATTTTGGTTGTTTACATTTGAATGGAATTTTTTGGATGGTTTAAAAATATAAAAATTGAAAATTATTCTTACATGATTTATATAAAAATTGAAAATTATTTATAATATGAAATTATTAAAAATATATATAATTAATTTGTTATTAGGAAATTGAAACCCTTAGTTTCTCAAATACAACGTTAATATAATTGTGTTTTGGGTCATGATTTTTTTTTGTTGCTTGGTCTCGATCGGTCAACGTGATTAGAAGTGTCGGGATTTTCCCCAATAAAATACAGAAATTTGATGTAGATGGTATATAAATGCAAACTATTGTAAATGATTGTATTGTTTAACAATATACATGTAGTGTTTATGAGCTTGAGTATCGATACCTTTGGACCAATCATGTGCCCTAGTATGGGTTGGGACAACTGAGCCACATGTCCTTTCATTCATGGTTGTGGTTCTAAATTATTGGATTAGACGAGTCGTAGAAGTGAATCTTATACTATTGGTAGCCTCTAATACATGTTAAAATAGAGCTTGCGATACTTATAACTCTCACAAACCTCCTCTATCTAATGATGCTCCTTTCTAAGGTAAATTTGTAAGGCCTATGAAAACAGACCATCCCACATGGATTATAAATTAATAATAAAAATAGTATAGAGACGACTTCTTTTTTATGTGGGTGCATTTGAGGGATTGGAATACACCGTCCCACATGTACTATAAATTAATAATATAAATAATATATAAATATTTGAAAAAAAAGAAAAACCTCAAATGCATTTATTGAATAAAAAACATTTAGGAGTTAAATACAATATACAAAGGGTCTTGGCCAAATCGTAAGAATAGCATATAGATGAAGCATTCTCCCAATGGACCAATCGCTGATCTTCATTCCTAGCAATAATTAGTTTACAAAATAAAGTGGGACAGACAACCCCCAACAAACAACTTCCACTCTCATTTTCTTACATCCTAATTTCAGCAAAATCTCATTAACAAACATCTCCCTCCTTAGGAACATATGTAGTGCCTCATCACTCCCATTTCTTGACTTTTCTATCCTCTCTTAATTACTACATATCGTGGCATACTGTATCTCTACCTATAATATGTGCACATAATGATATCATATACTCAAACAAAATATCATCATCATGGATAATTAAATGAAAAATAATTAAGATGGGATTAAAAGTTAGAAATTATAATTTTTACCAAAATGTGATTTGGATGAAATTTAATTTCAAATTGATTATTGAAAAACAAAAAAGTCAAACAACACAAAAAAGTTGCGTCAGGGCCAAACGAGGGCAACATCTAACAAAATTGAACTATGATGGTATGTATCGTTTTCTTATCCTGAAAATATAATTTCTCATCGTATCGTGATGAGTAAAAATATATAAATTAAATATTGATTTAAATGTTTGTATATTCATACTTGTATTTCTTTTAACTGCTCAATTAATGATGATTTTAAATATAGTCGACATGTGTTAAATAGTGTTATGAAATTTTGTATCATCACAGATTAAGTTTGTTGCCTAATAAAATTTTTTCGTTATAGAAATTTTTATCTATATACGGCAACCTACGTGTATATGACAATTACGGTTATCCCATGTAATATATATTGTACACGTGTTGCAGATCAAACTGCGTAACTTTCAACAAAATCTACATGCATTCGACAAACATTAATTATTATGTCAAAAACAGGGTGGATTAAACACCTTTATCCGTTGAATTTTAATTATTAAATTATCATCATTGTACTTTAACGATTGTCTTTTTAAAAAAATAAATAATAAATTGCGATCATTATCATACTTGAACAAGTAACACGTGTGCAGACTCGATTCGAGGGATTATATTTTCTACATTTATAACTTTTTTGTTTGATGTTTTTTTTTCTTTTTCCTTTTTGGATGATATATTTGAGGTTGGTATGAAATGCAACATTTTCATGTGCTATAAAATCAAATAGAAAAAAATAAATTGGGATTCATATTATTATTGTCTTTTCCACATCTGTATTAATTACAAAAATCCAGAGATGTAAGACCCAGCAAATCCATCAAAAACGACGCAGTAAAGACCATAAATCCAGTAGGACGACGGCGTATCGTTGGTATGATATATAAATAAAAATATATTTTAATAGGCGCGTCTGTTTCTCTTCCCTCTCCTTTCGTCGCGTCCCGGGTTTCTGCCGCGCCATGTGTTGATATTTTTCGCGAGCAGAAAAGGAAAAAGAAAAAGAAAAAAGAAAAATCAAGACCTATACGTATATATGTATGATAGAGAGAGAAATAGAGGGTAGAGAGAAGAGGAAGAAGATGAAGGCGGGTTTGTTTTGTTTGAGTCATCTCTCTGCAAATAACTGAAAAAGGGAGGGGGAGGTTTGGAGGATGATGAGTACACACAAATTATTACAGTTTTCGTCTTCATCTCCGGATTTTTCGTTCTACCCCTTTTGCTTTTTTTTTGGCTGAAAAACCTTCCTTAATCCTTTCCTCGTATATATATACGCAAACCCCAATTTCTAAACCCCTCTCGTTCTGAAATTCTCTGCCTTTTCATGTGACGACAAGACAGTGAGAACCCATGTCTCGGAAACGCCATAGCTGAGACGAACGAAGAAGAGTGAGGGTAGGAGCCATGGAGAATTCTTCTTTCTTTGGTGTTTGATTGTGTCGTTTCTTTTTTTTTTTTTTTTGCCCTTTTTGTGGTTGTAAATGACAAAAAAGATGGGTGAGCTTGGGATGGTGATTTCAAAAGGCAGCTTTTCGTCGGAGGAGGCGCCTTTCGCTTTCGGTTCCGGGTTGAAGTGTTCTCCTCACCCTGATCCGGCGTCGATTAGCGAGGAGTGTTTATGCGCCGCCGAGGAAGCGGCGGAGCAGGTACTGAATTGTGTACACCCCAGACTCGACTCGGAGGAGAAGAGAAGAGACGTCATTGATTACGTTCAGCTGCTTGTCAAAAGTCATCTGAACTGTGAGGTGATATATATTTTTTTCTAAGTTTATTAGTTTCAAATTTTTAGTTTCTTGTAATTTTTTTTAAAATAAAAATTGCATGCCAGTGGAAAGTTGTTCAAGTTTATTTTATAGGTGTTTTGCTCTGTAGGCTCATTTGTTTAAATTACTTCTTTCATGTGGTGTGCCAAAGTTGTGGTAGATTTTCTGCGAATAAATTATTTTTGATTTTTGTTGTGATGCGTGATGCTACATTTGTATACTGTTCTAAACAGTTTCCGAGGTTCTTTATCTGGTTATAGATAGTTGATCAATCGAGGTATCATCTCGTTGTTGCTTATTGTGCCGAGGAAAAATGTGATTGACTTTGATGATTCATCAGATAATTGTCTCACAGAAAAAGTGAAAACTTTTACAATTTCTTAGATTCCATGGTATTGGGGTTGAGTTATATGCTAGATTCTAGTGTCAATAAGTTCTCTAATCTTGCTTCTCCATTTGGTAAAAAAGGTGTATTGCGACGAAAATTGAAAAGTGGGACGCAAATTTGTTCGTGTGCGACGCAAATTATTACGAACAGGATGTAGCAACATGAAATTGCAAGACTTGGGGATGCTACATGGGTGTATCTGTGTCTGCTAGCCCCATTCGTGGAGTGACTTTAAGAGTCAACCATGAAGTATAGGTGCAGGGTGGTCCCTTTAGATGTGAGTGTACTGAGGACGAACTGTTTCACGCCAGGAGAACACAGTAGTTTAGCTGCCTTTAATAACAAAAGAAATATTTACATATCAGCATTGTTGTGGCCTTGTTGATTTTCTTTTCAACTTCTTGTAATAAATTGTCTGTTCCTCTTGGATGTTGATTATGAAGTTTGCTTAACTGATGCATATTGCATATTAGGAGAAACACCATAAGCAATAGATGAATTTAAGGTTGGTTTATACTTTTTGGGTTCCTCATGGAGCTGAGGCGATCCTTGATAAAAACCTGAGGTTTTCTTCCTGCTAAACAATAAGATGTTCACACATATTAATCGAGTTATATTTCCAGAAACGGTGTTTTTTAGTTCTTCTGAGCCCAGGATGCTGGTGAGACAAACTGGATGTAGAAGTTTTAGATCTATTGCAGTAAAACTCGCTATTAAAGTGTACATTTGTGCTTGTGTATGTACTGTTAATTTGTTATTCGTTGAAGTGTTCAATTGTTTAATGTTGACTCCTTCATATTCATATCAGGTTGTCTCCTATGGGTCAGTGCCACTCAAGACATACCTACCTGATGGTGACATTGATTTAACCATCCTTAAAGGTCCCAAAGCCGATGAATGTCTGGCCCATGATGTTCTTGCTCTATTACAGGGTGAAGAGAAAAATGAAAATGCTGAGTTTGAAGTTAAGGATACACAATTTATTGATGCCGAGGTACTCCCTGTTCAGATCTTTGTAGCAGCTCTAATATGTTCTAGATGATTTTTTTAACTGTGTGAACACTATACTTGATTTTTTACCCTTTATCTATCGTTATTGAAAGTACCTCTTCTGCTGGATTATGCTAAGTAAACCCTGGATATGCATTAATTTTCTTGTCGTTATACTATTTAATAGTGTCAATTTTAACCATCTGCTTTTGTCATCTTGGACTTGAAACTTCCACATCCCAACCAAAACTTCTGTTCCATCTCTCCTTATTTCCTTTATTGTTGCTTTGCCTTTATGGTTTTCAATGCAGTCCATTGTGATTCCATTTCAAGGAGAGTGGCTCATTTGCAGTACTTTTTGGCTTGTTTAAAGGTCATTGTGGTGGTCTAATTAATCTTTTGTTGAATGAATTGTGTAGTTCTCTCTTGATATGCATCGCTGTTCTATGATGTTATGAGCTGAGGCTGTCTTGCTTCTGACGGCAGGTTAAACTTGTAAAATGCCTTGTGAGGAACATTGTGATTGACATATCCTTCAATCAGTTAGGTGGACTTTCGACACTTTGTTTCCTTGAGCAGGTAGGAACAAAGATTTCATTCTTGTGAAGCTAGAAATCGAGGTTTTTTGTTACTTTTGAATTGTGTAGACTTTGCACCATGTGACACACTAAACACATATCCTTGACATATATTTCTTCCAACAAAATAGCTGATACAACCTGAAGTGATCTTCCATGGGTCTGTTGTCTGAAAGTTTAATTAAAATAGATCTCGCTCTCTCTTCTCACTTTCCTGAACATGGATGATTGGTGCATTCCCTGACACTATAGTGACCGGAGAATGCTGGATCCCTTTAGTAGTTGTTCCTGTGGTTGATTGGATTGGGGATGTTGGCAAACTGGAATCTAATTTCAGATTTCCTTGTTGTTTGTGCACATTGTCTGTTTAATAACATGAACAGTAAATTGTGGTAAAAAGTTCTTTGCATAAGATTGATTGTGTTCCTCCACTCTACAGTAAATTTTTCTGTTAGTTTCTGCTGAAATTGATCATGTTGATGACTATCATGGATTGTGCACTCCTAGGTTTTCAGTCCATTGTTTTAAAATATAAATTCTGAAATTGCATGTTGTACTTGTGGTTGCTTAACACTTGTTTTCTGTGGACACGTTTACCAATTCAGGTAGATCGCCTTGTTGGGAGAAATCATCTCTTTAAACGTAGCATTATCCTGGTCAAAACTTGGTGCTATTATGAGAGTCGTATCCTTGGAGCACACCATGGTTTAATATCCACATATGCTCTGGAAACACTTATCCTCTACATATTCAATCTATTCCATTCATCGTTAAGTGGCCCTTTAGCGGTAATCACCTCTGACTAATCCATATTGACATTCCAAATTATATGCAAATAGATGCCTTCGTCAGTTTGATATATATATATATATTTTTATATGTAGGTACTTCATAGGTTTTTGGATTACTACAGTCAATTTGATTGGGAGAACTATTGTATCAGTGTGAAAGGTCCAATTTGTAAATTATCTCTACCTGATATTGTAGGTAAGCAATGTCCTTAAATGATATAATTATGGTTTGACCTAAACATCATTTCAACTCTCCTCCTCTGACAGTATACACACTCTTGGGCTCTCTTAGTAGCTTGCATTATCCTTGTCACCACTTAATGGTAATCTTTTCCTTTTTCTTTTTGTTATGTCCATGCAGTGAAGATGCCTGAAAGTGAGCGGAAAGATCTGTTGCTGAGTGAAGCGTTTCTGGAGGACTGCATGGAAATGTTTTCAGTCTCTTCTAGGGGGCTTGAAGCTCAACCAAAGGCATTTCAAACAAAACACCTTAATATAGTTGACCCGCTGAAGGAAAATAATAATCTTGGGCGCAGTGTTCACAGAGGTATGCAAATTACTGATTTTCTCTGTTCAAATGACATTCTGCACTGTTTTCAGCTGCATAATTAAGTTGAATTAGATTATTGACAAATGTAAAAGTTCAATCCACGACTTTTGGGGTGATGTTGAACAAAATTGGCTTTTAACAGGCTTCTTCTCAAGTCATGGCGCCTGCATTTCATGCTCTTTCAAGTTGCATGATGGGAAAAATAAAGTTGACCAAACACTTATTTGCAGTTACATTGTGAATTAGGATTTAAATAATTAAAGGCCCTCTTAGATAGTGGAAACGTTCAAAGAGGTTCTTCTCAAAATCCTACCTTTGCTTTTACTCTTATCAACAGATGCAGGAGATTTTATTGATTCAGCTACGTGCAATGCAATGTTGTTATTGCATAATGCTAGATCGACCATGCTGCCAGTCTTCCCTGGCTCTGAGTTGAATGCTTTACATATATTTTTGCTTGACGTTTCAGTTAGTCATCTCTGCTAAGTCTTCTTGGGGAATTACTATTGTTTGTGGAATTGTTTCTGCATGCTTTTGGTGGAATATATGGTGTTCCTAATAGTAATTGGTGTAATAATTTCTAAGATTCAAGTTGATAGTCCTTATGTTGCTCTCTTCTAGGCAATTTCTATCGTATAAGGAGCGCGTTCAAGTATGGTGCTCGCAAGCTTGGTCAAATTCTTTTACGACCAAGGGATAAAGTAGCTGATGAGATCCACAAATTTTTCGCAAATACCCGTGCAAGGCATGAAAATCAACATAGAAGTAGCATTCGGCGTTTGGCCCTGGAATTTGATGATGAAGAGTCTTTGACTTCATCTTTATCATCCCCGGTTGAGTTGTTTTCTGACGATGACTTGCTTCTACAGTCATCTGTCAGTGATTTTGATAACTATAGTGTTGATTTGGGACAGAGACCTATTCTAGAGTTTAAGAATGATATGGACGGATACTCAATAATAGAAGTTTCATCAGAGACGGCATCTGAGGCTTGCTATTCTTCAGATGGCATTTTCATCTCAGGCCATTCTATCACTGGAGACAAAGATAGCCTTGCAACACCTAATTCAGGTTGGAGGAATGGCACGATGGATTATATATCAAGCAGCAATTACAGTGCATCTCTTTCTGAGAACCATTGCCATAAGCAACATGACTTTTCTTCAAAATCATCTACTGAAAATGAAATCTTAAAGGCTCATCAAATTGGTTTAGCATGTGCTTCGGAGAAGTTTGGCCTCAAATCTTGGTTGGAGAACAAAGGACTCGAAGATCTGTCTCTTGATTTTAGAGAAACAGATTCAATGAGTGCAGGAGGGGAATCAGAAGCTTTCAATCCTTTGGCTGACCTGACTGGAGATTATGACAATCATATAAGGAGTTTGCTTCGTGGTCAATTATGCCATGCGTTTACTATATCCGAACATGTAGTGTGCAATCCTGCATCATCAACTTCTGCTATCCACACCAAGAAGCCTTGGGATATTGTTCGTCAATCGATGCCACTCAGGGAGAATAAATTCTGTCAGATGAATTCACACACAATATCAACAGAACATAAGATGCACCCTGGTTTTGACTCTGGCTTGCTTGGTACTGCCTTTCAATTTGAAGCGAACCAGAAAGCACGAGGAACTGGCACTTACTTTCCGCATGTGGTATTGTTTTCCTCACTGTGTTGCTCTCTCAGGCTTGTGTTTCATTCATTATGCTACCATAATGCATCCAAGATCTTACTTTTTGCGTCCTTGCAGAATGTTCTTTACATGGATCGGCCTTCACAAATGAAGGGGAGAAATAAGGCACCAGGCAATCACAATCGTCATCACAGATATAGCCAAATTAATGGCTTATATCCTGCTTCCAGCCAGTCAAATTCTTCTGAAAATGGTAGTCATGAAATTTGCCCTGTACGAAGCAGATCTCAAGGACAAAGGAGATCAGATATCAAGTGCCAATCTCCTCGTTTGGTTGGAGGTAGGAATCACACCAATGGGTATTTAAGTGGATCTTGTAGAATTGAATTTGGATCCATCGGTAATCTTGCGGAAGAGGTGATTTCAGGCTCGAATCATGTTAGGGCCTCGACCCTCGGTGCCTCACTGAAAACACAGGGTTCAGCAGCAAAGATGATAGGGGAAAGGTAAAAGAAATTCTCTCAAACATCGTTGTCTTTAGGCCCACATGTGTTTGCCAGTCTCTAGGCTTCTTATTAGATGACAATGTCTAAAGATCGACATGGTTTGGGCTTTCAGGGTTGCAGGGCAGTCAATCCACCTTAAGAACGAAGATGAGTTTCCGCCTCTGTGCCAGTAGAATGCATTAGAATGGATTGTTAACTTGTACAGAAGAGTGAGAGGGTATATGGATTTAGATGCTAACAAAACTTGTAGGCAGAGATATATGGCTTCTTTAGTTTTCCAATCTCGAAAGTACCCTTGTCGTCCTGTCATGAATCGCACAGAACGAGACAGTGGTGCATTTAGTGCATTTGGAGTTGAGTTGTTAGAATTCACCCCCTAGTTATTGAGTTGAGATAGATTGATACTGGTAGAGGACTAATGCTATAAGTTGATGGTCTCTCATTTCCTTT
Source organism: Sesamum indicum (assembly GCF_026168435.1). Classification (NCBI taxonomy): domain Eukaryota; kingdom Viridiplantae; phylum Streptophyta; class Magnoliopsida; order Lamiales; family Pedaliaceae; genus Sesamum; species Sesamum indicum. Next base: position 3,519,417 of record NC_142665.1, on the reverse strand, counting down.
TTTTGGCTTCTTCATACCGGAAATTTAGTGCTTCAACTTCAACTTGATTTCTCTTTCTGAAACTGTAGTGAAATTCGATAGGAGGCTGGGCAATTTGGTTGCTTTGTAAATTTATAGGCACACATATATACAGAATACAGCAAGTTATTATATGTGACAGATTCCCGTCAGATTTTTCACGGTTTAGTTTTGAGAAATATGTATAGATGCATGCCATCTGTTATATTTATTTTTATGTATATTACGGTAAAGTTTTAATTTATAAGTCACGCATTTTGCAAGTTGTAATTTTTTAAAATCTAAAATTTACACATATAAACTTAATATAAGAATTAATGAGTCAATAATATCATTGTCTTATATTTATAAAATTATGGTATTATTATTTAATATTTTGAAATACATATTTTTTATTGTTGTGAGAATTTTGAATTAGGTGTACTGGGTAGAAGGCATCGGGTCCTGGGTTTGGGCGAGATGAGTCATGGGTCCAAAGAGTATTTTGGTGGATTGGGTCTGGGGTTTTGGGAAGCCCGCCTCAAATTGAACTTGTTGCAGAAATCCTCGTATATCATCATTCTATCTTTTTCTTGTTTTTATTTGGAGTAAGAAACCAGCACCGACAATTCCGTAGGATGATATTTTTGCTATAATCCTCCGCCTCAACCTTTGAATCGTGACCATGCTCGACAAGCAAGCAACTCTGCAAGCTCAGGGTCTGAGACATGCACAATCTGTCGCTTGCCTCATCCCCCGCCACTCCCTTTGAGTCTCGAGCTGTAAAGGCTGCACGTACTTTTCTGAATATTGGGCCATCAAAATTGATTTTTAGTGACCCCTGCCTCACAGACTCTTACCTCAGAGTTGCCCTCTCCTCGGAATCCTTCTAGCTCAGCTGCTCTGCTGTGTGCATGTTGATCGAACTGCAATGTTACTCACCTCTTGTCTTGTGGCCTAGCTAGCTGAGTGGTTCTAAGACATCCACTCGACACGCACACAGGCACAGGAACAGAAACCCAACATATGAGTAGGAGTGGCCGATATTGCTTATCATCCCATTCTACTTTTAACATCTTCTCGCTCAGTCCACCATTGCAAATCCTTTTGAATCTCTGTCCAATGTAAATGAGGCAATGCCCAAACCTGTGTCGCATACGTGCACTTCAGGAGACAATGTTGCATGTCTTCCTGCTCAGCGTCACACAATGGACAACCCTCAGCTACCTGTACTCCCCTTTATCTCATGTTTAAGATGGTTGGCAGAGGCTCTTTACAAGTCTTCCAAACGAACCTCCAGAGAAACTCCCACTCCACCTGCTGCCTGATGCAGATCCGTGCAGCGATAGAGTCTGCCTCTCCAAACTGAGCTCCTTCACCACATCCATCCTAACAGTAAAGCGCCCACTTTTCTCAGAGCGCCAAAAGCAGTTTATCACCAAATTCTCGTTCCAGCTCCACCGCTTACCTCCATTAAGTCGGTGGGATAATTTGAATTTTGATCCATAAGTTAGTATCAATTTCAGTACCATATATTCCTCTTTTGTCTATGGTATGTGCAGTCCCTATGTTAGTTTAGACAATTAACTAACAAAAAAAGGTTGACTTTTATCATCTTGAGAAATTCATGGACTAAAATTAGATTGGAACATAAGATATTGAGGACAACGAAGCAATTGAAAGTAAGAATAATTTATTGTCGAATAAGTTTCTTGGCATTGCTATAACTATTTAAATAAAAAGAGTCATCATATAAGTAAAATAAATTAATTTTGGTGGCTGAGTCGAGCTAGCTTGATTTGAAGTTCGAGGGTTTTGATCTCGAGTTGTGCCCTCTCGAGCTGAGTTAGAAATGTTAAATTTATCAGCTCGTGAGCTTTTTTTTTTTTTTAATTATATGTATAGGGTAACGAGCTCAAGCTAGAAATATTTAGCTTATCAGCTCGTGAGATTTTTTTTTTCTTTTTAATTATTATATATAGGGTAACGAGCTCGAACTTGACTCATTTACACTCACGAATAAAACAAGCGTGAAACTCAATAGAATTTGGATTGTTTCAAAATCCATGAGACTAGGCCCAAAATTACCCTACTATGGTAGCAATATCTAAAAGAATATTTGGCACAAAAGATAACTATAGAAAAAAGAAAAATTAAGTAAAATTGACTGAAAAATAAAAAAATATAAAGAATCACACAAACAATGATTAAAATTATAGAATTTCACAATAATCGAAATGATGGGTGACATCTTGTTACCCCAACTGAATAAAAAATTATAATCATTTGAAATTTTAAGATGAAACTGCCAATCAAAATACTATAAGTATCCCAAGTACTGGCACTCGCGCCTGCTCAAACACATCATCAGATTTATAATGTAGGAATCATCCTTTCTATATGCTCCACTACTATTTTTTAACGCTATTTCGGATGCCTTTTCATAAATTTACATTATTTAAATGGATAATCAGAACCTCATTTTTTAAAATTTGATATAATTATACATAGCTCCTTATAGTTTAAAAAATTGCATATAATATTTATGACTTTTTGTTAGTAAAATTCACGCAATTTATTGAATCAACAAAAAATATTGAATGAAAATCGATATTTCCCATTTACATATCTATTATAGATTAAACAAATATTTCGTGATCAAACTATCTTTATAAGAATAAAAATGTTCTTCTTCACATGTACTAGTATGTGAACATGTATTAAAATAATTTGTCTAGAGCAGGTTTAATCGACCTGTAATAAGTCAGTAATAAATTAATTAAGCGTAAATATAAATTTTTACTTAATTTTCTTGCTGATCCCAACAAATTCCATAAGTTTTTGTATCAAATATATGTGTTTATTGAACAAGATAAACGTAAAAAAAGCACTTGAATGAATTTTTCAAATTGAATAAAATTTAGATATAATAACGTGAAATCATAGAAAAGGAAGAAGACAAGGAAGTGTAATTATAGTTATTTAAATGAGTTATGAGTTCTCCGGAAAGGAGCAGAAAGTCTAAAATCATGGTTCATTAAGTAGGCTGCTTTTGGCCACCATTGTATGTAATGTATCCTAATAAAGTAAATGTACAAAAGCCAGTGGCTGTATGGGCCCAACCGGAGCCTCTCTCTCTCTCTCTATATGACTATGATATGACCCCTCCCTCCTCCCTTTTCAGCCGTTGGATCGTCCTTTCCCCAGTAAACAAAGTGAGCTCCAACCATGGTCGCTTTTCACTCAACGCTCTCAAACTCAAAAAAGTGTACCCTTTTTTCCCACAATTCTTTCTCTGCTTGTGATTCTGATTTCTGCTGCATATTCCGCACAACTCCAGAAAAAAGTCAGTTTGGTTTCTCCTTGTCCCAGTTAACATTGTTCTTGTTATTCCCACCCTCACCCTCACCGTCACCGACATCCTGCTTTTCTATTTTCGTTTGTTGCTGGCAGTGGCAGTGGCAGTGGCAGGTCAGCTACTCAATTTCAAGAACCTGATTTGGTCGCTTCGCTTTCTGGGTATGTGATTGTTTCTTGTATTTCTTGAAATTACTTGTCCTTTATGAGGGTGGGATGTCTCCTTCCTTACGTTGTAGAATATTCATTCTGACCATCATTGTTGCTGATGATGCCGTAAAACACTGCATTATGTTGTGTCGGAATGAAGTTGGTGGCTTTGAGCCAATTAATTTTTTTTAGTTAACTACCGAAATTCAGCTGTTGAATCTTTGAAATTTCGGGTTTGGGGTTGGGGCTACCTGTGACTGAATTGCTGTCTTTTATTTTATTTTTTTGGATCCAGAATTGCAGTGTTTTATTATGAGTTACATGTTTGAAGAAAACCCACAGTTCAGGTTTGTTAGTATTTTAGCAGTACACACCACAGAGTCTTGGCTTTCCATATGTTGTCTGATTCTCCCTTGTCTACACATGCCCAGAGCTGTCTTCTTGCTGCTTTAATTGGATAAAATTGGTATTGTAGAAGTTACACAGTTTGCAACCACAGATAAAATGATCATTCTTTGACTGATATATTTTGAGAAAGGAAATATACCAAACGGTGCTTTTGTTTGCTTGTGCTAATGGAAGAAGCAGATCTCAATGGCAATTTTAAAGTTCCTGCTGCTCTCCAGATTACCAAGAGTATAAGAAAGTAGCATAAGCCTGATTTGTTCTTCTGTTGCGACACGAGAAAAACGAAATGTTTAGTTTGTTCTTTCCGGTACAAGTACAACTACACTTATTTACTTTATGATGATGCTGCCTTTGCTTGTTCAATCAATTGGGATATGGGCCATCTTGGTGTGGCAATTTGCTGTAGATTGAAATGTGAGGCAGGTCTATGTATAAAACTGGGTCGGCATACAGTCTACATGTGGATTAGCGTGTGACACTAGATCCTTCACCAACATTGCCAACAAATATTAAGTTGTCTCTTTTGGCTATCAGAAAAGAAATCGTATTCTTTCGCGGACTTGTTTATCTGCTGAAGAATACACATGTGTATATATCTTATAAATATATAGAGTATTTTGAGGTTATGTGTGTTTCTATAGCTGTATATATTGCTGGGAATGCATTTAGATTCAGTTCTTCTCTCCTCTTCCCTGGTTGTTTCCCTGTTCATCAATAAACCATTTTAACTTCTCTTTTCTTCATAGACTATTAATTTGGTTTCTTGACTGTGTTCATAAATTATCCAAAAACAGGAAGCTTCTGAGTGTTGAATCTAATACTACACTATGCAAAATTGCATTTGACCAGCCATATGGAGTTTCATTTAGATTCTGGTGAAGAATCAAATGAACAGAAAATGGGGGAACTAAATACTTGTTTGTTGCCCGAAGCAAAACAAAGGGAGAAGTTGGGATCCATATTGAACTTTGAGAAGTGTGAAAGGTTCTATGGTGATTTCCATCCACAAGTTCCAAAACATACGAAAAACTTTGAAGGGTTCCATGAGAAGCAGCATGTTGAAAGGAAGTTAGGTAGAAGTGAAGAGGTTGTTAAGTACATGTCATATTTGCCTAGTTTTTTGGAGAAAGGAGAAAATCCCCAGGAGAAACCTTTCAACATTGGGGTCCTTGACTGGCACCAGCTTGAGAAGTGGCAATGTAACTCTAATCACATCTCTGGTATAAATAGCAAGCACCCACAATTTACTAGCAACAATTCGTCATTTATCACTTCGGAAGGGTTGTCGTCCCATTGTTGCAGAGAAAATATGTTGTTTCCTCATCAGCAGGGAGTAAATCATCATGCATTGTCATGCCATTCAAATGCAACTCCAACTGAAGGCTGTTCTAGCAGCACCAAACTTCTCGCAGGAAATGGAGTAAAGTTCCCAGACGGCAAAGCTTGTTCAATTAATCCCTTGAAAGCGCAGCAGAGCGTGTTGCAGGCATCTCAGTCTTCTAGTCTGGACACTCTGAATGGGCTAATAGATAGAAAAAGTAAAGATTCAGCCCAAGGGAGAGTTCCTGGCACAAGATGGCGGCATTTTGAAAAGGATTCTATCATTTCTGGTTTAAAAGGGAATGATGGGATGCAAAAAAGGGAAGCTTTGAAGGCTGAACGGCTGGTTCCAAGTTTTATTGTTACGGATCATGATTTCTCTGAGAGACACAGACCAGTAGTGCTCGAGTCAACAGATGATACAGGAAACAGACATTTTTCACTAGACCATAAATCTGAGTTCAAAGTGGACAACAATAGATCTTTGCAAGCAAATTGCCACAGCTGCTCTAGAGGATATACTGGAAACTTCTGCCATATTGAGTTTGCATCTGATTGTGCTTGTTTCCACTCCCTTCCGGATGGAAGTGGCAAGACCAAGGGTGCGCATGTAAAGCAATCCTGCGCTAAAGAAATAAGGAGTATTAACTGCCCATCTGGTAAGGAACAGACAATACCATTGACTGGAAGTGAAATTAGTCCCTGCATAAGAAAGAAACTGGAAGAGAAGAATTCAGGTTCAAAGCCGAGAAACTTAGCTGAAGAAAAGGTTTTTCAGGTGAAAGTGAGTATTGCAGATTCCACCACGGTTGAGAATTCCTCACCAACTCATCATTTCAGCTCTGGTGTGGGTAGAATTTGCAACAGTTCCAGCTCAAACTCATTAGCTATACCATATCCAGTTTCCAGAGATGATCCAAAGGTAACATCAACTTCAGCTAGTTCCAGCAATTCAACTTGTGAAAAATCAAATGCTACCAGCAGATCTAGATCTAGTCCTTTGCGAAGGCTTCTTGATCCGTTATTGAAGCCAAGGGGTAGTGACTCTCATGACTTCGACAGATCATCAGAGAGAAATCCATTGAAAACTGATAAGACCAAAAAATCATCAGGCAGTCAAAGAGAATCTCCAGCTTTGCATTCAATTAAAATAAGATTCGATTTAAAGGGCTGCAAAACAGATGATATTATTGGAACCCATAAGGCAGAGAAGAATGGATTAGTGATGATGCAAGCACTCTTGCAAGTAGCTGTAAAGAATGGCAATCCTCTGTTCACATTTACAGTTGATAATTGCACTAATATTTTAGCAGCAACAGTTAAAAAATTGAGTTCTAAGAAAACTGCTCCAAGATGGGTTTATACGTTCTTCTCTTTCAATGAAATGAAGAAAAAGAATGCTTCTTGGAAAAATCAAGGATGCAAGGACAGAAATCATGGTTATATACCGAACATTGTTGCACAGATGAAGGTTTCTGATATTCTGTGCACTAATTCAAATGGAAAACGTCCTGTCAGTAAATCTTGTGTGAGGGAGTTTGTTTTGTCTTCTATGGGGACACAAGACATAGATCAGAAATCAGGCCCATTAACAGGTGATGATGAGCTCGCTGCTATTGTTGTAAAGTTTCTGGAAAGGGTTGATGAACAATCAAAAGAAGATGGTCAGTGGAGGGGTACCTTCAATAAGCTATCAGTGATAGGTCTAAATGAGCCATTTCAAGAAGTCAAAAGCTGCTCAAATTCAAAAGATGACAAAGGGAATGAATCTGCAAGTAATGACATTTTTAGCTTGACAGTTATACTTCCTAGTGGTCATCATGGGATGCCCAGCAACGGAGAACCGTGGCCGCTAATTGAAAGATGGAAATCAGGCGGATCTTGTGACTGTGGAGGCTGGGACCTTGGTTGTCGCATAAGAGTTCTTGCTAACAGCAATCAGTCAAGCCAGAGATCTAATTTAGCAAAATCCCAGTCGAGCACCTTCAAGCTTTTCTCTCAGGTAATTTGCATTCTTGCTATCAGCCCGTCTCATTTTAGTTTTAAATGACACTTCCTTTTGGGCATATATGATACCAAAATGTGCATGCTTATTGTAATATCTGATTTCCATACATTCGCTTAATTTGTACAGGAAGAAACTGAAGAGAAAAAGAGGCCCGTATTCATCTATTCACCATTTGAAGATGGAATCTTTTCAATCGAGTTTAATTCATCACTCAACCTTTTACAAGCATTCTCCATTGGCATATCAGTTCTAAATAGCCGGACATCAGCCATGTTATCAACAAATGCGTTTGGAGTCAAGATATCTGAAGAAATCACATGATCTGAAAGCAGTCTCAAAAACCTGTTTGAGGTTTTTATAAGATGTCTTACACTCTCATCTTTGCCCGGTCGGAAATAAGATTGTGAATTTGCATGATCGGGTAACGTTTAGGTCGCAATTTCTGCTTTTATACAGTTTATTGGGGATAGAGATATACAATGTCCTATTCAGTGGAAGCCGTATGCATGGCTTACCTCTTGAGAATCAAGAGGTTTGTAAGAGTGTGGTCCATTAGTAGCCAAGACAGATTCATAGCTTAATGGTTGATGTTCTGGATGTTTATGTATTTTACATGGAAAATCAATTTTAGTAATCATTCATGAGTTGTTGTTTGTTATTAGGATGGATTTCAAATCAAGTATGGCTATATTTGAAAGTCCAGTTGGATGAATTTGTTACGGATTTGAAATCTTCATCTAAAAATTCATCGGTTCAAATACAACACAAAAATTGAAATCGTGCTTCTTTCGAGCACATTCATGACCAAAAGATTACCGTAGTGGACAAGCATCACTACATGCGCAAACATAAAATGACCGTACATTAACTTATATGCATCAATACTAAATAAGCGTGCGACCTTAGAAAAATATAAAAAAAAAATTAAAAATATTGGACCAAAACGCTACAATAGCTACTGTCATTTCTATTTATTAGATTGCAGTAATAAGTAAGTATTAGAGAGGAATATGAAAGGAGTAAAAATAGATAATTTCTTTTTATCTAACTTTGAACTGTTCAAAGTAGGGCAAAATGATGCCTCCGAGAAAGATTGTGGATTTTTTATTCAACTAGAAATTGACTAAAACTAATAATAAAAATGACTTAGAACAGGAACCAAACTCAGGTGTGGAGAATTACATTCCCCCCCTCCCCCTCAAATTTTACTAGTAATTTCTTAAATGTGATAATTTTAATTCTTCCCATTGTCAAATTTTTGACGAAATTACTCTTTTTTTATTCTTTAAATTGAATGAAAAAAAAAAAAGACCTAATATATTTGTAATTAGTGTTAACTAATTTGCAAGTTGCAACATGAAGCCGAGGGGAAGATGGTCAGGCTGTGGGGCTCTTCGGCTATTTTTTTCATTCATTTTAATGGATATTTAAAAGAAAAGACAATTTTTTTATTAATATTGACAGTTTGGGGATCAAAATTTGTATATTTGATTGTATAAGGACCAATACCGAATTAGTAGTAAAGTTTGAGGATAAATAGTGTATAATCTTCTCGAACTCAGTCCTATAATTTAATATTTCCAAGAAATTTGATATAGGGTTGAATATTCATTGGAACCCTAGAATTTGAATTCAACCATTCGAATTGTCACTTGGCATAAGCACACAGCTCATAGAATGGAGAAGAGAACAACGGAGCCTAAGTCCCTCAAGAAAGGGGGAGGACGTCCTGTCCAAAAATCTCCATCCACAGTAGCATAGATAGCCCCAAGAGGGCGGTGGGTTCATCGACTCCGACGATTCTCTTCTAGTTTTGTCGATATTGTTGCCATCAAATCCGATCATTCGTGGCTATAAATCGATATATTCCTACTCTTTACATGACGTATAGGCCTCCCACGGCACCGGAGTTGCAGCCCGAAATTCCTCAGAGCCTCAACATCTTTTTTCAATTCGTGCCCAAATCGATATTTGCTATATTATCCATACATTATTTTCTTCTTTCTTGTTTACGCTGACAACGGATTGAAACCCTGAAAAATTTGGAATTTTTGGTTTTAATAATTGTTTTTGGGAAATCTAGGGTTTGCTATTTGTCAGTGAACTTTAAAGGTTGATATCACAAGAGACGGATAGAGATGGCGGCCAATGGGCAGGGGATAGAGCCTGCCGTCTTAGATGACATTATCAATCGCTTGTTGGAGTTTCGGAATGCGAGGACTGTGCGCCAGGTACAGCTCTCCGATAATGAAATCCGCGCTCTCTGTACGACGGCGCGTGAAATCTTCCTGTCCCAGCCCAATCTCCTCGAGCTCGAGGCCCCTATCAAGATCTGCGGTATTCCTTTTTCTTTTCCCTCCCCCCAGCTTGTAAAATTTTGCCTTGTTAATGACTTGTTAAAGTTGGTTTTAATGTGGAAAAATGGTATACGCTGTGGTGTTATCCATGGGAGGAGGAGGAACAAAATTCTGTATTTCGTATGAACAATAAACATATATCGTGAGCTGCAAATTGCTTCTTTCCCTTTGGTAGTTTAGTTTACTTGGTCGTATTTTATTTTATTTGGATCCTGTTACGAATTCTCTTTTAATCTTTTGTTTCTTCTTTTTCTTCTTTTTCCCCCCTTCCTTGCAACGTATTAAGCTTGTTTTGAAGGGGAAATACTAATGCAAAAAAAGTTCAAAGTCAAAACTCTATTTTGATGGTTTTGGCTATTTTTATTTGGGGAGTCGTGATTCTGCTTTACTTCTTTTATTAAGGCCACATTATTAATGTGATTTTAATTATTAGTAGAAAGAAGGACCTAAGCTGTATTGATTCAATTGTGAAGTTATTTTGTTACAATATATATTTGCAAAGATTTCATAATCTGAATTTTAACTTGAACTTGTCCCTGCTGCGGGTTTGCATGCACTCAGATTTTTATATATGGGTGTACGAGTTATCATGGTGTTACAGTTGACAATGATGAATTTGTGATGCTTTTAACATGTAAGAATGGTGATATATTAGTTCTGCCTATTTTTAAGTGAAATAAAACAAATGTTCACACTTCAAATCATGGTTTCTCATGGATTTCTATTTCCCATTCTAGTGCCATGTTTGATGAACTAGCTAAAGCATTTACTTGAAACATTCCTGTAACAGGAGCCTTGTGAGAAAATTGACGGTTTCGTTTATTTTGACACAAAGCAAGATAAATATGCCTTCTCTGATTTTAGGTGACTATTATATTTCTAAACATTATGTCTACTTTCCATCTTCGTTGGACTTGGGTATATACTTTATTTTTGTGTCGTCCTTTTTGAGCCTGGATTTCTTACCTACAATTTTAGAACTCTATGATTTCTCGGTCTCTCTGGTTGTCCTCAGGGTTTGGTATTCTGCTATTATCCATGAGTTGGAAAATGTCATTTCTTCTTAGTGTTTGGGAATCAATTACTGGCAAATTGCTTGCTCTCAATGCATTTCCTTTTTGTTATTGGTAGAGTCTGTCTCTCCTTGATTGGTACCTGTGGAGATTATTAAGCACGGAATTCGCTATTGGTAGAAAAGTCAAATAATTCTCTAATCAGTATTGTTTCCCTTGGTTGAAAACTTGAAGTTATAATTGTTTTTCTGCCTCTTGCTCCTTTGATACTGAGTATCAACCTTAAATTGGACTTTTGGTTTTCGTGGGAGTTTTCAATATTGTCTTTCTGTCTTCTTTCTTTTATCACTATATCTTCTTTTCTAAAATCTGAGAATATCGTGATTCCAAAAATTTCTTTCTGGATTTCAGGTGACATTCATGGGCAATATGGGGATCTTCTAAGGCTTTTTGAATATGGGGGATTTCCTCCGGAGGCCAATTATCTATTCTTGGGGGACTATGTAGACCGCGGCAAACAGAGTTTAGAAACAATATGCCTTCTTCTTGCCTACAAAATCAAATACCCTGAGAATTTTTTCCTCTTAAGAGGGAATCATGAATGCGCTTCTATTAATAGGATATATGGATTCTATGATGAGTGTAAACGCCGTTTCAATGTGAGGCTCTGGAAAGTTTTCACTGACTGTTTTAACTGCCTTCCTGTGGCAGCTCTTATAGATGATAAGATACTCTGCATGCACGGTGGTCTTTCTCCTGATCTAACAAACTTGGATCAAATAAGAAATTTACCTCGTCCAACAGATATTCCTGACACTGGTCTGCTTTGTGATTTACTTTGGTCTGACCCTAGTAGAGAAATTAAAGGTTGGGGGATGAATGACAGGGGAGTCTCGTACACTTTTGGTCCAGATAAGGTGGCTGAATTTCTCATGCAGCATGATATGGACCTTGTTTGTCGTGCTCATCAGGTGGTATTCTCTCTCACTCTCTCTTATTTTTCTGAAACCACCTAACTGGTAATTCTATGGAGTGTAGTCTGATATTTAGATGCTTTCTCGGGCAGGTTGTAGAAGATGGATATGAATTTTTTGCTGAAAGGCAGCTTGTTACAATATTTTCAGCTCCTAACTATTGCGGCGAATTTGATAATGCTGGTGCTATGATGAGTGTTGACGAGAGTTTGATGTGCTCATTTCAGATCCTGAAACCAACGGATAGAAAACGGTTCTTGTGAAGCAAGTTTTGGTAACTGTCTCCCAACTTCTCTAGGAATTTCCAGGTTAGTTTTGTTTCCCTGTTTTCAATTTCTGGATTGTATGGACTACATCAACCAGAAACTCAAGCAGTTCTGGTTCTTGTAGAAAGACGTCAATGATATTGTCTGCTATTCTTCTGTCTGTGGTAGTTAGATTTCCGATGTGGAAATTGTTGAGTGATTTGTTAGATTTCAGATAGGGATCCTAGTATTTTAGGAAAAAATTAGAACCATACTTTACAAGAAGTTATCTGAAAGGAGATATTTTGCCTCTTTTTAAGGTTAGTGACTTTTTTTTGGGGAAAAGGTACCTTCTTTACAATTCCTAAGCTCAGATCTGACCCAGAGCTTTGATCCTCTGAACCTTGTTTATGGTTCTCTCCATCGTGGGTCTCCCCGGATCTCTCCATCCTGGTTACTGATTCCGTTATCTGGTTTCTGTACATGTTTTAGTTTCAAACTTGTATGATGTTCGAAAAGAATCTCTTTCCTGCTTGACCTAATGCGCACTCAGGGCATGTGATGCTTGTTTGTTAGAAAAGAAGACTGATACTGACCATGTATATGTATGCATGTCTGGTGAGATCCCCAATGATTTTGTTCCAACAATGGAGGTTTCTGGATACAATATTCGAAACAATCCCTTAGTAGGATTTTGTGTCTAAATACCAATTTTTCTTTGCGGTAAAAGATACACTGAATACCAGAGATCATATTAATTTCAGCTCCGTTGTGTTTTTTCCCCTTGAATAAATAATAACAAAGGTTTACTTAAAAGGATTTTCCCCCCATCTTAATGATAATCTTTCTGTATTTGTGCTTAACTGGATACAATATTTCATTGCTGATTACTTCCTTGGCTTATAGTTTGTACTTGCATTTGAACTAATTTATTGGTGAAAAAGGTTTGTTGATGTGGAAATCTTAATCTGGCTGTGTTGTTTTGGGATTTAGAGCTAACTAGCTAAAATCATGAGGTGGAAACTTTGGACGCTCTTAAAGCTGTTTTAATTTTTAAATCTGTTCTAACTTGCAAACATGGTTTCTTTACATCTATAAGATGTAACTATTAAACTTGTAATACTATAGTATGTTATGCTTCTATATTTAACCATTGACAGTGCTTTTTGCACAATTTTATTCCTTTTGCACAGTGCTTTATATTTATAAAAAAGATCAATGTATTGCGGAAGAACCAAATAATAATGATGCTTAAACTATTTTATATTTGGTGGATATTTTTAAACCACATTGTATTGTGGTTGAAGAGCCTTGAAATTTTTTTAGATCTGTTCGTACATTTACTGTTTTCTGCAATGCTGCTCTTAAGGTGGCACATGTTGTAGGGTTTTTGATGAGGTTGGTTTCGTTCTGGCCGAGTTATGAATTTTCACATTGTTCCATGTGTTGTGACTTGTTCCTAATTATTGATTATGTGCACTTTTGGTGCCAGAATGTACTGGCTTCTTGATTTTGTAGAACCTGGCAACATGAATGTGATACTATGGTATTACGCGATGGGAATGAATTAGAATCTTGTTCAAGTGTTGGTTCCTCCTGCGGAAACCCTGAAAGCTTCGGAGGCAACGTTTGCTCAACTGGTTCAAAGTGCTGTATTTCTTTTCAAAAAGAATTTCATTTTATATCTTTCTTGACGCAATTTATGATTGATTGTGTAAATACACTTTGTTTGTAAATTGCGGTGCAATTGTAGTGTTCCGATTTTCGCAAAGTTGCCTCCTCTTGAACACTGTTCTGATGAATCCCCAAAACTGTAACATTCGACGTAATGTACTATAACTATTTTCGCAGAATGGTCTGCTATCAGAGTCGGATAGGAATTTGATTGAAGCTATATTTCAGTATTCAATCTGGACTCCAAAAACATGGAGAAATTGTTGCAAGGCCCTGTTCACCTTTGTAACATGTCCTATATACTGAATCGCATATTGGCTGAGAGCTGGCTTTCCTCCCTGTCGGTTGTGGTTGCTATAAAGCTTATCTTAGTTGGCTCTAGATACATGTCTTTGCAACGACGAAAACTAACTCCCGTACTCGGCCAATGAAATTTTCACCCGCTTTTGCTTTACCATGTGTATATCGAATTTCCTAAATCGACTTGGTATAATTGGTGTACAAACAAAGCAGTGGTCATTTTTGGGCCAGATACGAATGAGCACTGAAGTATGGCGGATGAAGTAGCCAATTTGGTCTCCTTTTTGCTGACTGGCCTCTACGTCTCGGTACGACCATCTATCTACTGTTGCTTCTACGTTAAACGTGGTTCAATGTGCATCTCTGGTGTTTATCAGTTGATTTGAAATGCTTGTTGTTACCCAACTTTGCCAGAAAGGTTACGTGGAAGCCGTCCAATTAAGCAATTGAGGTTTACACTGTTACAAATCATTGGGGCCTCTTCTTGTTTCTAAATGTTTTCAACACAACAACAAAGCTCAACTCACAAATTAAGACTGAAAAACAAGCGGAGGGTAGCAAAAGAAACTATGTGATCTGAAAATTTCAGCATCACTCTACAGTAGTATTAATGATTTGGATAGGAGAAATGAACGGGACGCGATCAAGGAATCTATCAATGAGATAGCTACGAGGTGAAAATGCTAAAATACCCTCCAAAAAGCTTTTAGATTTAGTTCCGACAAATGAAAATTCATGCAATATGGTCAATGAAGATGATGAGGGATACGCCAATTTTTTTATGAAAGTACCAAACTACCCTTAATGAGGGGTAATTTAGTAATAGCTGATGAAGCCCCGTGGATTAAGTTATCGGGTTGGGTTTGAGGATACCCGACTCACCTTTATACCCGAGGAGAAGATCCGAATCGCAGACAAAGGAGGAACCATCCGATCATGGACATTGGTGCGGTAGAGTGCGACATGTGGCCCAAGCAATAGTGTATACTTAGGCCCTATAAACATCCCGATACACATCATTTAAGGTAATTGGCATTTTATAATTTTCAACCTATTTTTATCAGCTCACATGTTTTTATCTCGACCATACTAATTTAAGCGTTAGAGGATCGTTATCGGGAACGAACACGACAAGTCTCACGTTCTTTCATCCTCAGGGCCTAAATACAGATCTGGTGAAAAAATGTGGCCGTCATTGAGATCGTCCAGCGAGCACGCATGTTTTCGAGCTAGATGAGAAGATGACTTTTCTTATTTACCAAACAGTATAAATGTGTGATCAGTAGTTCATTTTAGGAGGTTGGATTTTGGAAGGTTGAGAGAACTCCAACTCGTTTGAACGTATAGAGTGAATTTGCACTATTTACAAATTCAAATATTATTTATCTTGTGCAATTTAACACGATCCAAAATATAAAGAAATGAAATCAACAAAAGAGTGCTACATGCTTATAAATAAAGATATATTAAAAGGAGTTCTTCTAGTATATGATATAATTATAAACAATTCCTCATTGTTTGAGAAACTATTAATATTTTTTATTTTAACAGTCATTCAACAACTAGCTCAATTCGTTCGTCTTTGCTATGTTTCTATTTATTTTTTATGATAAACTAATCAGTATAATCTCTTATTTTTTTAAGGTTGAATGTGTCACTTGTATTTTTCATTAAAACATGACCAACAGGCTAAACTTGGTCAATCTAGATTGCACATAAAAAGTCATACAGCACTGAAACTGAGTCCCTAATTAAGATAAATATTTTAAGAAAGTTGATGGTAATTACCCTATAAGTAATGGTAATGAGCTACCACCATCTTTGCTTTGCATCAAACATCACTCAGCACTCATCAATCCTTTGCAAACTGTGAAATCTTGTCTCTATCATAGAAAACAACAGTGTTCTATGGCGTGACCATGAAAGAGGAGAACAAATGAAACTATTCACTGGAACATTAGCTACATGTTTATAAAGATATAGAAATAAATATAAATATAGATCGAAGCATACGGATATATATACATTATGCATGTAACATGAATTACAAAGTTATATATACATCTTTGAAGTTGTAGTTGTACAAATACATGTCCTATTCAGTGACAAAAAATTACAAATATACTTCTTCATGAGGTACATTATTCTTACACCCTCTTAGAAGTTATGTCTGTAATTTAATAAAAAAAAATAGAGATACGTGTTTTCATATTGAGTTTAACCTTAAGTGTGTGACTAAACTCATCTCCGTTTGCTACTCGCCAGGCCTTAGCCTCTGATCTTTCATCCCTGCCTTCTCAATCCAAGAAAGCTTCTAGGTTTGTTTTTCTCTAACTCAGGTATGGGATAAAGAAATCAACGGACAATCTTGGTCCTACTAGTGAAAGTGAAGATCCTTATATTTCTTTATGTTATTTGTAGCAGAAACCGGTTTATGGATGAGTGCTCTTGGAGTAGTCGGTTTGGCCTTGAACCTACGTGCCTATGACTTTGTTTCTCAGGAAATTCGCACAGCGGAAGATTCAGAATTTGAGACTTTCTAGACCAAAAATATTCTATTAAACGAAGGTATTCGTGCTTATATATATATATACACACACTTTAACACAACATCTGAAATAAAGAAATTTGAAACCTTTGATTTATCCTTCTTATGGTACACTTAAAAATTGATCCGTTATGTGCATCAGCTTGCACAACCCAACATATTACTCATTTATCTATGCAACAAGAATTAATTGTATTCTTAGTCCCATATTTTACGGCGTTTAGCAAATAATGATCTCATGCTTTTCAAAATAGTTATTATGTTTATATCCCATATCTTAAATATTTGTTACATTTTTTGTGCCGATGATATATTTGAACAGAATGAGCAAGTGCTTTAATAGGCCATTCGAGGGGGGGAAATTGGCCAAAAAAGGTTTGGAGGGAAAAAGCACCAGAGGCAATGCACGTGTTGTTGCTGGAACCGCGTACGAAGGTGGCTAGTATTAGAAATGCAAGACCCACAAACTAGAAAAAGAAGCAGTAATTTGCAGAAAGATAGTAAATTTCTATTTCAGGTAATTAATTGTGTAGGTGGGTCATCATACGCATATATTTTGGTAACCGACACAAATGCAAGTCTCTTGGTTAAGGTGTAATAAGAGAGGTTTCAAAATATAGTCCATTAAGGAGACCCGAAAGCATGCCTTGAAATACGGTGCATGCTCTTATATACATATATATATATATGTCTCCTCTCACTTACTTTCAAGATTGGTACATAAAAATACAAACATTTTATATAATGGCTCAACTTGAAAGGTCACGAAGATCTTGTGACAGCCCTAACATGTCTAGACTACCTCCATCTTCACCAACTTTTGAGCAGCTCCTAAGAGGTACCTACTATCGGATTCATTGGATTTTTTTATTGTGATTCTATTTAATATATATCACAATGCATGTATAAAAAAAATTTAAATAAAATTTATGATGTAATCTTTATACGTATGATATATATATGCAATGAAATAGAAGATATAACAAAAACTATAATAAAAAATTCAATCCGACATACTACTGCTCTCATTCTTTCCTATGAGGATTTCATCATCGTCATGCTCTTCTCTTCATCTCACTATAATTATGAAGAAGGCAAAGAGGTGGTGGGATCAAAGTATAGACTAATAAAATGCATGCGTATTGTCCGCACTTACCACAAATATTAGGTTTCAGTAAAACATGTCGTGTTAAATGTAAAATGCAACGATTTTATCAAAATTTTAATTCTCGTAAGGGAAATACTATTTAATATAATGCGTATTTTCTTGCATAGAAACAAATATGTGTTTTAATATTTTCGACATATTTATTGGAATATATGTTCGATCATTTATGTAAGAAAAATCAAGTAAAAGTAAATTCAACCTCAGAAATATTGGGATTTACAAATAAACTAGATAGAATGCACATCATCATAAAATACATTGGTTAGTACTTAATTTTGAAAATTCCGTCGTATCATTCACTTATTAGATATATTTTATTTAAACAATGATATTAATTTTCTCCATATTTTTGTCTTCTCGAGGAGTTAAGAAACATAAAATATTTCAAACTTATTTATGCTTTAATAATACTATAATATATATATATATATAACATATGAAATTTCATCAGAAAATAAAGTCTAATTAGTCCAATAATACTCTTTATTAATAGATTTAATTTATACTCCATGAGACTGTTGTTGCTCTTAACCTGCAGTTGATGAGACAAACTGGTCAACAAGCCCATCTCCTGTGCCGGGAATAAATCATGATCAAGAAGAGTTTCTGAGCCCAGCTTCCCACGGCAGGAAGTCTGTTCTTTCCAAAGTAAAGGAGAGAGCTAAGAAGTTGAGGCACAGTCTGAGTGGCAGGAAGAAACATGGAAGCGAGCTCAACGACGATAACACTACTCCTGCATGGGGTGTTACCTTGGAGGAAGATGATGATGAACTCGATGATGATCCTGAATATCTTGGAGCACCAAGTGATTTTTACTCTTTCTAACTTGATATAAAGTACTACTACTATGATTCTCATAATTATCATGGTTCACCTTGTTTTTTTTTTTTTTCTGATTTACATTCAGTGTATGAGTCAGAAACAGCACCAGAGAGCTTAAAAGAGACTGCACGGCAGCATCCACGAGCGGTGCCTGTCGTTTCTCAGAACCATATGGTGCCAAACCGTATTAAACATGAAGCTGCAAAAGAAGATTATGTACCCGTTAGTCCAAACAACACCGTGACTGAAGCTGTATCTGAAAAACTGGGACCAGCATATGCTGCTGTGTCTGATGCAACCGACAAACTTGCATCGAAGATTGCTGGCCTTGCTATTACAACTCCTGAAGCACAAGAGTCAGCTGCCAATGTTCCTACTCAGACTGAAGGTGGAGGACAAGAAAGAGCAAGGAACACTGTGCATTTTAGTGTTCCAGCAAATCCAGGGTATGAAGCCAAGAAAGCAGGCGAAAATTCAGGAGATCTGAGGCAATATGCCAGCAGTCCTCAGAAATGGGACAAAGGTATTTCTGTAAAGGAGTATTTCATGAATAAGCTGGAGCCTGGAGAAGACGAAAGAGCACTTTCGCAAGCTATAACAGAGGCCATAAGTCCAAGGAGAAGCACTGGAGACAGTGGGGTGGTGGAGAAGGTGAAAGAAGCTGTCACTTCATTTTTCTGGCATGATGAGCCCTCCAACTCAATGGCAAAGGCTGCAAGCTCATCTTCTACTCCCGTCTCATCAAAGATTACAAGTTCTGCACCCCTGCTTCGCAGCATTTCAACCAAGGCTCGTTCTTCAGAAATTTACCGCCCCGCCAGTGCTAACTCCTCCCCGGTCCCACTTTCATCCAATGCTCGTGAAGGTAATCTACGTTTAGTAGCAGAATATGGGATTATTTTTCTAATGTCACTGTATGCGGACTTCGAATATTAAGATAACATTAGCACAAAATTACACATTTTCTTTAATATTTGTCTTTGTTTAACTAAAATTTAAGGTTCATATAAAGCTTTACTGATTTTTATCCACTGATGAGAATCTTGTCCCAGTTGTTGAGGAAGAAAATCATGGAAAGATACTTCAAGCCAACTGAAGACGCGTATGCAGCCAACAATACATGATATACAAGCAGTTTGAATGGATTACTTTTGGTTTTATATCCTCTCAAGTATCAAATATAGATACAGCAGAAGTTAGTATATACTTTTCCTTTATTTTCCTTGTGACACCCGCCTGTGTCTAGGCGGAGGGGGTTTGGTGCGTATTCCTACCAGTTTCGTTATCCTGTAAAGAAAGAGCAAAACGAAACAGGGATATGGACCTTACATCCTGATGAAGAAGCACTTCATATACTCTAGCTTAATCTCTGTGTAAATATATTTTGGAAGTAAATTGTTCATACAAAGATATTCTTTGACTCCTTGGCTTCGCTTTCGTGACTACCTGTCTATCATTTCACTTAGTGACCTGTAGGGATGTTTTCATTGAAAGCATACACCATAAGAGATCACAGTGAAAACGAATGGACTAATTAATGGGAAGAGGGTCGCCAACAAGGCCAATCACCATGAATTTCTAAGATGAACATTTGCAAAATGATTTCTTTGATTCAAGATACAGTTCAAGGACTGAGATCTCTGAAATATCAAGAATGGAAATTAAGTGTGCACATCTGAAGTGTACATATAGGAGCTTAAACTCATAATAACAGTTCTTTCACTTCAAAATTTTGGATTCAATTTCTTCCAAGCTCAAGCCTTTGGTTTCAGGAACAGAGGTTACCACAAACACAAGTGAGAGTACAGCAATTGCCCCAAATAGAAGAAAAAGATTTTCTGCTCCAAGTAACTCCTGCAGAGATTGATACGTTTTACATGTATCTTTTTCTGCAAATTACTCTAAATATGAATGCAGACAAAATTGATAATTAAGGGTCTGAATACTATCGGTACCTTCAGTGGCGAGAATGCAAATGTCACTATAGCATTTGAGCCAAAGTTTGTGAGTACTGCAAGACTAATACCCTTTCCTCTTGTGCGGAGTGGGAATATCTCTGATACCATAAGCCAACTGATAGGTCCAAATGATATCTGAAATTTCAAATAAGGGCCACAACTTTTTGTTGAGTTAGTTATGTTTTTCTAGTTCTTGAAACTAGTGTGAGGGAGGAAAGAGGTAATTTCTTCCGACATGATAAGTATGCCATGACTATTAAAATCATGATCCAGTATTAAACACCATCAGTACGTAAGTTTTGGTTGGTCATGGAGTCACCTGGTAGCAACCAACATAGAGAAGCAAAGCAGCTACAGCGACAAAAGGAAAGCCTCCTAGGAATTTGTAATAGGCCGAAAGCAGCAGCAGAGAGAAGGCCTGAGACCAATGCAATAGAAAGTTGAAGATATTTCGAGTTCACTTCACACTAAGAATAAGATTTAGATCTCACATGAAGCAACTTGGAACTTGATCATACAATACAAATGGGGTGATTGGTATGCACATATATTAATGAGGTGGGAAAGAAATAAATTTAGAGATGGAATAGAGACAGGAAAGAAATGATTTTATTATATTGTTCCTATGTTTGGTATGCCAAAGACATAAAAGGAGGAAATTGAGATATTCCAAATCATTCAATCATGTGTTGGGTAACTAATATTGAAAGTCATAAAGAAGAAGAGATTGCACAGAATTCCAATCAGGTAAGAAATGTTATTTTAAAAATTAAACGAATTAATATGTTTTCGTTGGATGTTTACTATTTACATAAGACACAATACATATATTTATAATATACACAGATACTCGTTTGGAATATAGATAGATATTAATATATGAAACGTGCACTATGTTAAAACGCCGCGTATCACCTTTAAGAAATATGGAAAAAAAATTAATTTTTAATGTTATCGAAATAGCTAAATTTATAGGTGAGTGAAGGAACAACTAATCCCATACTTTTGAATGAGAATGAATATTCCTAACTCTAAATTGTACCAAACATGTGCTTTGAATGAGGTTAAGGATGCCAGTTCTATTCCTATCATATTCCTACATGCCAATCACACCATAGATAAATGAGGGTGGCAAGTTGCATACTAGGCCAGCGACACCTCCAATCAGCAAGGGTCTTCTCCCAAGATCATCAACCTTCAGGACAGCCACTCCAGTCATGAGCAACTGCAAGAACAAACAGAATAAATGATCATATGATGGAAATTTTCGGTGACTGAAACAAGGGAATTAAAAAGAAATCATATATGAGAAACACTTTGGTTACAAGTACCTTAAACACACCAACAACAACTGAAAGTTTTGTAGCATCAGCAGCCGCAGAAAATCCAGCAGTCTTGGAGATTAATAATTGGATCAATGTGCCAAACACTCAAACAAGAAAAAAAAAGATAGAAGCTTTGAATTTGAAAGAAACAGAAAGAACTCCGGCTTGTAGATATGTAGTACCTGAAGAATGGGACCTGCATAGTACAGAACACTAGGTTGCCCTGTAATCTGATACATCCACAGAGCCATTAGGTGTACTTTCACTAGAAAATATAAGACAAGAACAACTAAAAAGTGCAATTCAAAGACATTATATCAACCTGCTGAAAAAGAACCAATCCTCCTCCAATTATAAATGCCTTCAGACTTGGCCCCTGAAACACCTCAAGAAAACTGCCTTCTGACTCGTTACCCGCATATGCAGTTTTCAGGGAAACGAGGGTATCCTCAATTTGCCTTTCAGATACTTTGTCTTCACCAGAACAGCCTCTTAATTTTCTCAATGCAAGTAGAGCCTTCTCCTTATATTCTTGTAAGGACCCTTTACCTTGAACAGCCCTAAGAAGAAGCCATCGTGGAGATGGCGGGAGACTCCACATGCCTAATCCCATAAGTAATGCAATTGGGGCACTGAACCCATACATGTAACGCCAGCCCCCAATAGCATTGATTTCAAAATTACCAACAAAATAGCCCAACTGCACAGAAAATCATTCTTTAATGTATCATTAGTGATTTGTGTTTCAATATATTTATAAAGGAACACAATGCTATATGCTAATAGGCCTGCAGAAATGTTTACCAATATCCCCATTACTATGAAAAGCTCCTTTAGGGATATCAGAGTTCCCCGAATTTGAGATGGGCAGGTTTCTGCAATGTAAAGAGGAGCCCCATGCATTGCCTGCCAAGCTAATATGATTAAAAATTGATGAATCACTCTTAGACTAGCCTAACATCGATTATACATCGAAAAAGTAGTTGCACAAGAAAAAGAACAAAACAGTACCATGCCAATACCAAGACCATATAGAAACCGGGCTACTAAGAGAACTCCAAGGCCAGGAGCATAGGCAGTCAACAAAGCACCAGTCAGATAGAACAGGGAAGCGATGATAAGCTCTCTCCTCCTCCCTACATTTATACCAGCAAAATGCTTACAACGTAGTTATTTGAAAACTTGAAAAAACAGGATATTGTAACTAGATAAAAGAGTACCAAGAAAATCAGCCAGGGGATAAACAACGAGGGAGCCAGCAAGAGCTCCATAAAGGGAACCGCTAACCTTAATAAGGAACAACCATATAAGATGAGTCAATGAAGTATGTGATCTTAACAGGTAAGTGTCATAAAAATTTAAAGCATACCACTAAACCAAGCTGAACAGCTGAAAAGTTGAACCAGTTTGTACCACTAAGCTCAGGTGACTGAAAAACAAAAGTAAAATTGATCATATTTCCGTTAAGTTTTCAGAACACATGAAGTGGGAATGTAACCTGCAAAGAAATGGTAGCTCCAGAGGTTGCACCAATGTCATAGCCGAATAACAGACCACCCAAGGCAGGGAATAGAAATCTGACAATAGAAAGTATAGCAGTCACTATTGAAACAGACATTTAAACTATGTGGACGGAAGATAACAAAAGGTGAAAGCTTAGCAGTCCAACTTATCCTTCAGGAAAAGCTATTTCAACAGAGAAATGTCCATCATCTGTCCAAATCTGTAAGTTAATCAACAACGAACCAAGATTCTATTCCAGACCAAGGAATCTAATGGACAATAAGTATTGCGTACAAATATATCACTTTTACACATTTATGATCAGAAGAGCAGTATTTTTCATTGTCCGATCTAATTCAGGCCTAGTAATAAAGTTCTAAAACAAACTTCTAGTCTATTCTTCTTTTGTCCTGGTTTGTTTCAAGTTCACATAGCTTAACCAATTGGAAACTGACTTCATCTGTTGTAGCATAGAGATATAAAGCCCTTTTGACTATCTATCAGAATGACACATCGAACAAGACCACTTTGTTAGATTAGGATCATCTAAGCTTAGAGATTAGCAAGTTTAGTGCAAAGACCCCTTGCACCTTCAATTCAAAATTGCACCACGACATTGAGATTTTGTCTAACTTCTGCTGTCTCAGTTTTAACAAATCCTCACATTTCTTAAATTTGTTCTAAGTTTCTAACCAAAAGAACCCTTCATCTCATGAACCAAGTGGCAATCACTTTTTACAATCATTTTCATTATCTTTTGCTTTGTCCAGGAAGAAAGTACTGAAGTTAAAACTTCAAGCTTAAAATCAAAGGAACCAAGAAAAGAGAAAAAAGATGAAAATTTAATCAACCGGCTCAGGCGTTTTGAGTTTCTCTCCAAATAACCAGGAGAAGTACCCACCAAATACTAAATAAACAAAGCACAAGAAAGCTCAACCATAAACAACAGTAAAGGCAGAGGACTTACGGTAAGATAACAGAAGACCAAGCAAAAACCTCTTGCTGTGTTGTCTCAGAATTGAAAGATTTACCTTCCCCTGAAGAAGCTCCAACCTTCCAACCAAAAAAACCAACGGAAGAACTTCAAACTTGCACGATGCATTCAACCCCATTTACCAATACCCAAGAAAATAAACTAAAGAAAATTCCCCACATTCCGCAATTACCTTCATCAAATTGGGTTTGGGAGCAGCGCGTAAAAAACGTATTCTAAAGCCTTTATCATTAGCCCAAAATGAACGGCTGTCGAAATCTAGGCTCAAAGAGTTTCTAACAGGGGTGGTGGCAACAGAATTAGATTTCTTGGCAACGCAGAAATGGTGTTGCGAGTACTTGTTCTTGAGCTTGAGGTTCAACAATGGCGGAGCACAAGTTAGAGCCATTTCCCAATACAGCCCAGTAAGTATCTTACGAGGAATTTACTTTTCGCTTGTGATCATATACTTTATATCGGGAGTTGGCTGATTCTTGTGGTGAATGGGTGTGTAGTCTTGTAGACTCACCGCGTTTCGCTATCACGGGCATGGCCCATGAAGATGAAGGTAGTCTCCGCTGTGTTATGAATGGGAAATCAAAATGGTTTTTCACGTTTATCTTTTTCCCAAATATTGTCGGAGTCTATGAGCAGTTGGGTTTTTACTGTATGATCTCTTTATAGAAGATTTGCCTAAAGAGGATTTTTCCGTATATGCTATGAGATAGTGGAAGATTTGAATGCCACAGAGAAATATTTGATATATGAAGCCATGATTTGATAGTTAATACATTTAATTTAGATGGAAAGAAATTTTCTCTTGATTCTATAGGTTTATATCCGGATAATTTCAATTTTGGTTTACTAATTCAGTTACTAAATTAAATTTGCATCTCATGTAAAACAAGAGTCAAATATGTTTTTGAAACGCTTGGATAGATCCAAGCGTAAATAGTGTGTGTGATATCTGCAATACTGTATTAGCATTCTATTGTTTCCAATTGCTTTCATACAGTTATCTAATTCATTTCTGGGCACTAAAAATAACAGACGAGTTGGAGTTCTAAGGCCAAAAGCGGGAAGTCTGATGTACTGTTTGAGTTGAGTATTCATAGATGTTGGAAAGTGTTGGCTAACTCACAGCAAATTGCCAGAATTTGGCATCATATGAATTTGATTAGTGAATCACATGGGATGTTGTAATGGTTGGCAATTTGGGTGCAATTCGATGCAAATTTGTGGTCAAATTAAATGTATTAAAATAAAATAATTATGTTATTCGTATCCCAATTTGGACAAATCGATAATTTTTTGTCCGAATTACTTTACGTCCAAGAGATTCATAGAGGGGTGATTGCCTACGCTTACAATTTATTGCAATTAGTCATAGATATGATTGACGACATAAGAATGAGATTTGTCATGAAATGGATTCATAGAAGAGCTATTAAACATTTTTGGATCAATCCCAATGAGGAGCCCTTGAATGCAAGAGGCCTGAGAAGGAGAGGCTCAGACCATGTAGCTGCTTCAGGCTGTTGAGAGAGGTGGGCTACGATCAAGGCCCGTCAGCCCACGAGGAGAACCGGCCTTGTTCTGCCTGCCTACCTACCCGAATGGCAAAAAATCAGAGGAGTTCCGTGACGAGGCACCAGAACATGGGCAAATCAACACATGCAGCTCAAAAACCCCTACTGAGAGAATGTCCGTCTAAGTATTATTCAATAGCTGTAACTTTTTAAAATCCTTGTCAATCGATTTTAAATTTTAGGGGTCTATCTACAGCAACCAACAACCCGATTCACAATGGGTCATACTTCTTCATTTTCACTCGGTAGAGAACTATGAAAGAGAGTCTCTTCCCCCAGATTAAAGGTACTGCCTGTCAAAAGGTTATGCATTTTTTTTCCACTTTCAAATATTTTGTTAATAAAGTAATGACAAGTGTTTATCTAACAAATTCCATTAGTTTTTTGCTCGATTTATTGAAAAGGATTAAAAGTACAAATTTTTTGAATTATAGGACTAAATATGCTTAGTCTGTAAACCTTGGGATCATATGTGCAACCCCCTCTATTGTGTGCAACAGAAAATGCAATTTGCCTATTTGGATGTATAATATTGACCCCAACAAAAAAATTATAATTTTTACACCTCATTTAACATTTTGTATAAATTATAGATAATACGACTAGTTTTTTATTCAATAAAGGTTAGTTTTTATCCAACGACAATAATTCAAAAATAATATTTTATTATAGTTATACCTTTTGATTGTATATATATATATATATATTATATTTATCCCTTTACAAATATAAAAAAAATATTAGTAGAATATTTTTGTTAGTACATTATACAAAATATTAAATGAGGGATAAAATTTAAAATTTATATAAATTTTTTGTTGATGTCAGAATTTCTTATCCAAATTCGGAATGTAAGGAGTACAATTGTAGACGAAGGATTTTCAGAAAATGGAAAATATTGATTTGAAAGTTTTTTTGGAGAAAATATAATTTCATAGTTATTAGAGAGAGTCTAAGTATAATTAATCTGTATCACTGTTTATGAACTCAAAAAATTAAAATAAATTTTGGCTGGTATGATCAACTCAATGCAGCATAGGAAATAATTTTGTGCAAGTCCAACTCCAGCGATTAAAAGAATTGAGGTGGACGAGAGTGGTGCACGTCAACTCACTCCAACAGCAACAAATTCTCCTTCACAAGTAAAAGCGTATGCAGTGTCACTGTGAGTGTGTTGTGTGTGTGGGTTGTGGGCACAATCACACTTCCATTTGCCATATCCACTTCTCAGCCTCTCATTCTCTTTTTGTTGCCAAAACTTGAACCTTCATTCTCCCGCCGCGTAAGCAAAGAAGTTAGACAAGTCCCTTTTTTCTTGGCCAACCCCCTCTCTCTCTCTTTCATGGTCTCTCCATGTGGAGGAATGGGTGACGATCTAACATGTTGTGTCATACTTTTATATTATGTATTAGTCTTACATTGATACGGTATGATATCAATGTATTATGAGTATGTGATAGAAGATCGTTTACTTCTCTTGCCTTCCATTGAGTTAGATGACAAAATAATGCAAGTAGCCCATACTTGTATATTTATGAAAAGGGAAGCTCTAAGCCTAACTACACTCACTCACCCAAAAAAGGTTCCATTTTTTCAGGGTCTTGCCTACTTAATTACATGAGCCACAAGTTCGTTTCAAAGCATCATCTCTCTCTTGACTCTTAATTTTTTGACAATTTTGCTTTGTAAACTATTATCTTATCTAAAAGTTTAAATAATCAGAAAAGATAATCATTTAATATTAATATCTTAATATATCCCATCACGTGAAACCTTTTTTTTATAAGAATGAATAGTAATGAGTTTTGAACTTAAGACACCGGCTCATGTTTGGCCTGACTTTAAAACCATGCTAAACAACCATCTCATATAAAACTTTATACTAATAGCAAAAAAATTATATAATATTAATATCTTTACGATTTAATGACGTGTTCAAAATGAAATGAATTGAACCACACAACCATAAGCTCAAAATCTTTAACACCTATGTTTATCTTTCAAAAAAGAGAAAAAAACTAAAAAGATAAAACCAAATCAAGAAAGCCGAAACATCGCAACTTTGTGTGTAGAGGTTTGTCTGAGAAAAGCACACGTACATAGTATAATAATTCCATGTTAAGCTCAGTCCACAAACTCTTGGCCGAACCGAATGTGGATATTCATTCATTCCCCCAACAATCACATGCCAAATTCCTAACTGATCAAATCCCCACCACCACCACAATCTAAGCTCAACATGTCCTAAAATCCCACTATTTATCGCACAACCAAATTAACCGAATCCCCACCGATCAATTAGTGGATAAGGATAAAAGCACAAGAGTGTTGTCTTAAATATTATCACTTCTCTGTTCACGTCAACTTGTCATATCCACACCCCAACTCCCAACTCTCTGTATATATATAAACACAAGTTTCCCACTCAGATATGTCATCGTCCTTCAATACAAAAACCCATTACACAGCAGAAAGGATAGCTATTCTTACCCGATTTCCATCAGATGAGCATGAGAAAGGTGAACAGAGGATGGGTCAGAGGCCCCTGCATCGGCAGAGGTGCTTACGGAACAGTGAGTCTTGGAGTTACCACCTCAAGCGGCGATGTTTTTGCCGTCAAGTCTGTGGATTTAGCCTCCGCCTTGCCTTCCCAGATAGAGGCGTTGGAAAACGAAATCAGAGTTGTTCAATCACTCTCCTCTCCTTATATTGTCAAGTACCTAGGGGATGACACCACGATGGAGGGTTCTTCACCAACGACGTCATTGAGGAACTTGCACATGGAGTACCTACCGGCTGGCACCGGCGCTGACCTAGCCGTAACGTCCGTGGATTTCGACGAGGAAGCCGTTGCTAGTTACACCTGGTGCTTGGTATCCGCACTCAGATACCTTCACTCCAGAGGCATTATGCATTGCGACGTCAAGGGTAAAAACTTCCTCTTAGGGCACACACCAGGCACCGCCAAGCTCGCCGATTTTGGTTCCGCTGTGGAGATCTCGTCGGCAACCATCTCTACTCGAGGCAGCCCGCTATGGATGGCTCCGGAGGTGATACGCGGCGAGCATCAGGGGCCAGAGTCCGACGTCTGGTCGCTAGGTTGCACCGTTATCGAGATGGTGACGGGTAAGCCGGCATGGGGAGCGGATGCTAACTCAGTTTGTAGAATCAGCTACTCGGACGAGTTGCCTCCGTTTCCATCTCAGCTTTCGCACTTAGGGCTTGACTTCTTAGATAAGTGCTTCAGTAGGGATTACACGAAGAGATGGAGCTGTGAGCAGCTGCTGCAGCACCCATTCCTGTCAAGGAGACCGCAGAAAAGCTCAATTGCCTTTCCATCTCCGCGGTGCGTGTTGGATTGGTTTAATTCAGAATTCTGCGAGGAAGAATGCGAGAAAGACGAAGATGAGACTCCGAATTCTGGGGCCAACGAGAGGTTAAGGGGATTAGTCTCCGGAGCAGGGGCGAATTGGGAATCAGATGGCTGGGTGGTGGTGAGGAGCGGGGCTGAAAACGGAGAAGGGAGCAGCTCGGCAGTTTTCGATTTGATTACAGCACAGGCGGGAATCTTGGGGCGGAGTTGGGAGGGTTCCTCCACACCATCTGGGGATAGAAATACGAATTGTAATGTGATTCCGTCTCGAGAAGGACAAAACTGCAGCCCCCAATACGACGTCGTAGTTCTCCAATATAACGATCCGCAAATATTTTCTTGTGATAGCAATGCAACACTTGCATGTTCAAGAGGAAATAAGTTTTCATTTTTATCTGATTTGTACATTATATTTCTTGATTTTATAAGTTTCACATTCATTCTTTTCGGGTGAATTGTTACGATTATATCAAGTTAAATCTATATAACTAACACCAATAGATTAATACTCATATATTATTAGAAATTCGAATCTATAAAAAGGTCATGAAATCTTAATTTCGCCAATCAAATTAAGGCTAATCGACATAAATTTTAAATTCAATCAGTGCGCAAATGTTACTCCATTTGCAAGAGACTACTTATAGAATATTATATATGAAATTTGAAAACTACTTATAGAATATTATATATGAAATTTGAAATTCATGAGTTTCGCAGAAATTTTGTTAAGTTTTGTAAAGATGAATATGCTCCACACAAATTTTTGTATGTTTATTCTTTAATTTCCTGAATAAAGAGAAAGGAAAACATGATGTACATAGTTTTAAGGAAAAAAAAATCTCTAATATATAGAGATGAGACAAACATTCTACCAAATATGACTATCCTACTAGTCGTGGCCCCATCTAGCCCAATTATGGCTTTTTGGTGACTTTGGATCAATTTAATTCACTTACGGGCATACAAAACATTATAACACAAGCTAGGCCTATTTACATTTATATATAAATATGGATTATGCTCTTTATCCAATTGCATAAACCATTTCTTTTTCATGATATCGACTCAGTTTGAATCTTACAAGCTCGAGACGAGCTTTGATTGGGCTTGATATGAAAACAGAGTACATGTGGTTTGATTGAGAAATCCACGCAAAAGCAGACTTTCTCCCTACCTTTTCCTACTATTAAAACTTTTTTCATTCAATACTCAATTTAATCAAGTAAACAACTTATAATTTTTATTAATTTATCGGATCCTACAATAAATACATTTGAGTTCTATCAACTATTAATTCAAACCACGAAAATAAACGAGCAATAACACTAGGTGCCCATCTTAAATAGACACATCAAAGCCTGAGATATTAGGAAAGTTAGTCAGGTTAGGCAATAGGAAAATGGTGATAAAAAGCTGGGCTAACTGAAACAGATAGAAAACTCCTCCAAAATAGGCATCCATTCCACCACCTATCGAGAAACTCTCATAGAATGAGGCAGCATTGCATCTCGACGTGTCCCGATATTGCAAGAAAATGAAACAAGTGCAGATTTGGGTTCTCCATTGGTGATCCCCAAATGATAAAATGCAATAATTCAATGGAGTATGATCAAATATATACTTTGATCCGTCTTCACACCTAAGTGGTTAAAAAGGTTGAACAAGCACTAACCTATATAAAAGATGTTAACTTAAAATATCTCAAATCATTGTTAGTTGAAATCAAATAATGTTAAGAGTCAGATTTATTAAAAGGAGGAGGACATGGGTGGTGAAAACTATAAAAAAAAAAAAAAAAGAATATAGGATGGGGGTTGGAGTTTTGGCATCTACAAATGGGAGGTCACTAACATTCCAATGATCACAACCTGGAAGTGCAGTGTGGGCAGTGCCAGCTCAAACCATATGCGCTATTTTTGTCAACTCCCAGCAATATTAATGCCAACATCTCCCATTTCTTTATTTAAACCAAGAATCTGCACGTCATCACATATTTGCCGCACCCTCACAATAATAGTTTTCCTCTTTCGGGAGTGCACATATAAAATTTGGAATGCACAAACTCAAATTTCTTCCCCATTTACAAACGCCCACCCGCTCCCCACATTTTCTCCCAAACCCAACACACACCTCTTCCTTCCTTTCCTCCCTTTTTCCTTTCACATTTTCCACCCATTTTCACTCATCTTTTTTTTTTTTTTCTATTTTTCTGCGCTCCTGTTTTCCGCTCGAGATTTCTCCTTTACGGTACGGTAATTATGTGAAGGAAACATCGTGTTGATCTTTTCGGTTTTGTTGTAATATATGTTTGTTTCTGTTATTTGTCTCGATGTATGTTTTATCTCTCTCTCTCTTTTTTTTTTTTTTTCTTTTGTTTTGTTTTTGGATTTGGGTTTATGATTGGATCGGAATGGTTAGATCTGATTGTTTTCGATCTGTTTCTATTCTCCGTTTATTAATTTCTCTTTGTGCGTGTAGGTATGTGAGGGAGTAGAATAGGGGAGAAAAAAGATATTATAAAGTGGAATAAAAGGTGATGGCAAGTCGAGTGGATCACGAGTATGATTACCTGTTCAAGATCGTGTTGATCGGTGACTCTGGAGTTGGAAAATCCAACATTCTTTCTCGTTTTACCAGAAATGAGTTCTGTTTGGAGTCCAAATCAACCATCGGAGTTGAATTCGCCACCAGAACTCTTCAGGTGTGTTGCAAATCTTTTTCTAGTATCGATCCTATACTTCATCTCTTGATTACAGCACATATATATTGGGCGATTTTTGTGAAACTTTTTATGGTTGGGGGGAGGGTAGGCTGGTGCTTTTCTTCATGCAACTTTACCATGGTTTGGGCCCTTAAGATATCATCGTAGGACATAATTCTGATGTAACTAACATAGTACTATTCTGATTTAATTTTTTGGTTGTTGAAGATCATATTTTTTGTTTAAGGCTTGCATTTTGTGCTGATTAGAAATAGTGATCATTATTAGCTCACTGAAGCTTACGAGCAAAGAGTTGAGTTTCGGATGCTTTTGTAATTATTTGTTCTGAATGTCCTTCTCCGGTGGCATTACATTTATTCTGTGTAAACTTAAGTGATTGTCATGGTATTGGTAGGTCTACGGTTGATCTGAGTTGTTAAACAATTTTGATGACGCCATCATTCCATTTGGTTTTTCATTCTTTTCGAGATTGTTTGTATTATGTTTAACATTATCTTTTTATGAACCAAATGTGAATGAGTAAAAGGATTCGATGGTCCGAGCAAGTTTTCAGGATATTTGTTTGCTTAACATGATTCTGATTTCTAAAGTCTTCTTCCAAGTTTCTTGAATGCTCGTTGGGATAAAAATCTTCCTTGTCTGGTTCCCACTTGAGTATGAAATCCTAGTATCAACTTTTGGGGAAACTGTTTTTCCTTGTTTGTATGTTTGTTTTTCGATGCTGAGCACTTTGGAAATCACTGGTTCGCCTGCGTTATGATACAGATAGAAGGTAAGACAGTGAAGGCCCAGATTTGGGACACTGCTGGCCAAGAAAGGTATCGAGCAATCACAAGTGCCTACTACAGAGGGGCTGTTGGTGCACTCCTTGTTTATGACATAACTAAGAAGCAAACATTTGACAATGTCCAAAGATGGCTTCGTGAGTTGAGAGATCATGCAGATTCTAACATTGTCATCATGATG
This sequence comes from Sesamum indicum, assembly GCF_026168435.1. Classification (NCBI taxonomy): domain Eukaryota; kingdom Viridiplantae; phylum Streptophyta; class Magnoliopsida; order Lamiales; family Pedaliaceae; genus Sesamum; species Sesamum indicum. Next base: position 3,486,664 of record NC_142665.1, on the reverse strand, counting down.
ACTGGAAACAAATCCGATCTCAACCATCTGAGAGCAGTTGCCGAGCAGGATGGTAAAAATTTGGCAGAGAAGGAAGGGCTCTCATTTCTTGAGACATCAGCTCTGGAGGCACTTAATGTTGAAAGGGCTTTCCATACTATATTGACTGAAATATACCACATCATTAGCAAGAAAGCATTGGCAGCACAGGAAGCTGCTGCAGCAACTGTTCTTCCTGGTCAGGGCACTACCATCAATGTTAGTGATTCATCAGGAACTGTGAAGAGAGGCTGCTGTTCTAATTAGTTAAATTTAAACTCCCAGGGAAGATATCAACATTGATAGCAACCCAAAACTTTTGCTCTATTTACTCTTTTTATATGTTTCCTTTTTCCAGAGAAAGAGAGTCTTGTAGAATACTTTCTTAATTCAGTGTGACAGTAAAAATGCTGGGAAAGCTCTGCAATCATTTATTAGGTTCTAGGGTACATGCTCTGTAAGAATGATGGGGTATTGTTCGTTTTGTTTTCTCAAAAGTGACTGATACTGCTGATGTTTGCTGTTGTTGTAAGGTAGTAGTATCCTTGTTCGGATTCTGTTTCTGGTATACGCTTTTTCTACCAATAAAGAGCCATGTTAATCTTTTTTCCATTGCCTGTGTCTCTCTTTTTATTCATCCAATTTCATAGATTTTATACATTGGTATGGACGTTTCACCATATTGTTTCGGCTGCATTTGGATTGACGATGGATGTGAAATTTTGAATTTCACATTTCTGGCACAAATCATTTGGATTTATTTAGATTAATTTTAGATTTAAAGAATTTTAAATTCATTAATTGAATTATATTTTATTGAATAATAATGTATTTAAAATTCTTTTAATTTGGAAATTTTAATTTTTTTTAAAAATTCAAATATTAAAGCTAGGGTCAAATTCAAATTGCCCCATTTGAAAGTTGAAAAAGGCACAAAGCCTCGTAAAATTAGAAAAAAAGAAGTTTAAAAAAGACACATTAATATTATGAAAAAGAAGTATCTAACCTCCCCTCAGCTTTGGTGTGTTCTTAACTTGCGCATTTTGCGATTATTTTTCATATTTTGCCCCTGAATATTATATATTTTGCTTTTATCATCAATTATAAGAGTCCAAATATGTTGTGGTGTTTTGGGATTGAAAAAAAACAAATCTAGGTGCTAATCAAATATTTAGGTTTTTATAAGTAGGGTGAAATAATATACATGTCCCAACATAAATAAACAGTTGCATACATCGAGATTGAAGAACACAACAAAATTGGAGACAGTGTTTTAAAACTCGAACGGTTCAATCAGAAAATTGACTGATCAAGGGTCACTAATTCAATTATAGATTAATCATGATTGAACTGGTGACGGCATAGTTATGTCATAATAAAATTTAATTTACAAAAATATATTAAAATAAAAAATACATAAAAATGTAAATACAATTTTTTTTAAGTTATTGTAGGAACTAAAAGTAGCCCATGTTTGATAATAAAATCAATATGTTAAAGTTTTTAGATTAAAAATGAAATAGAAGAATTGTGTATTTAACAAAAAAATAGTAAGCCATTTACTACTAGAATTAAGTTACAACTAAATTTTATTGTTAATAAATAGTTAGTATATGCCGCTCATCAAATAATATATAAGTCCTATTTTATTAATTATAAATCTAAGGGTAAATTACATTAATACCTCATGAAGTTATGCCAAATTACACAAACATCTCCTGTGTTTTACAAAATTACAGCTACACCTCTTAGGGAGTATTAGTGTAATTTTTTCCACAGGGTGTTTGTATATTTTGTATTTGAATAAAGGGTGTCATTGTAATTACAATTATAACCTCAGGGGTTGTAGTTTTAATTATACAAAAAAATAGGGGGTGTTCGTATATTTCGACCTAACCTCAGGGGTGTCAAATGTAATTCTCAATTTAATTAGCAACTTAGGTAATCATAGAACATAAAAATATTGTTCGATTATGGACTTAATGAGTTGGTTCATGTATTAATATATATTTCATATAATTATACTCTGGGTGTTGGTTTGCGGGTAATTCTTTTCATCTTCATATCAAATTTCATTGGTTCAATTCAAAATTGTATAATTTTTGAAAAAATTTAAAAAAAGTAAATGAATTAGGCAGTTGACTTGATTTTGGACAGGGTCAATAGGCAATTATAAGCGATTTTCAAACAATTCGTACGGTTAGTCTTGTTCAGTTTTATTAGTTTGATGAATCCATTTTATGGATCGAGTGACGGTTCTATCAAAAAAAACGGCATGCTACCTTCCTTATCCTATCCGGTCGGATGAAAGAATGTAGGAGTTTGGTTGAGCATGATCCACTTATGCCATGATATAAGACAAGTTTACCATCATGAGAGTGCATTGGTCCAATTATATACTTGAATAGGAAGGGTTGCCAGATTGACGGATAGTAGATGCCTATAGCAGAAACTATGTCGAAGATTCAAGCTAGCTCCACTGTTATGCCAAAATTCCTGTTGGTATTTCTAACTACGTGCTAACGTATTTCATGCAGATATGTCCATCTAAGACCAACGTGTCTGTTGAGTAGGTTATGGTATTAACGGGCAATAGATGCTCTAAGCCGGTGCTGGCTACCAATGGGCTTAATCTTGGACTTGGATCTTTGGGCGTTGAATGAAAGATAATTTTTCGTGGTTTATTAAGGAACGAATTTCTGTGTGGCGTTTATGACTTGATGCTTCTCACTCTATATTCCACCTTAATTCAAAGCACATAACCTTCAGCCAACAATTCTTCCAAAAAGTTGTGTTAGCAAACAAACACATAAACACGACGGTGAAAGGAATTCTGACATCCATCGGTTCCAAAAACAGAAATTTGAGGTGTTCTGCTGAGTGCTTAAAGTTTGAGCAGAGTTATGTCAAGACCTGCTGATGACAACGTTGCTGCATTCTTCATCAGATTTCAACCGCTTGTCTTGCAATGGTAATATCTTTCCAAGAACGCATGACGAAAATGTTTCTAGGTGGAGAAAAGTCGCCGTTATTCTCGTTCTATCTGTATAGTTACATGATAAATTCCGAATGCTCCTTCACAGTATTCCCTGATCTCTTGCAGGATTTTGTTCGGATCAACTTCACTCCCAGTTACGACATGACAAGCCAATACATGTTTTCCCATTGTGATGTCCCAAACATGAAGATCGTGGACATCACCAACTCCTCTGATGAGTTTGAGACCGTTTTCAAGGGCAACGATATCAACCTCACTCGGTGCCCTCTCCATCAGTATGTAGAAGATATCCTTCAGCATGGGCAAGGTGGTGCCCAAGGCAATAATGGAGAAGATGAGTGTGCAAATCAGATCAATCACTAACCATTTTGGTTTTATCCATATAATACATCCAGCAATCATTACACCAACAGATTGTATGAGATCAGTAACGAGATGCAAATAAGCCCCTTGAATGTTTATGTTTAACATTTCAGTCTTCCCATGAGGAGTTGACACAAGCTTCATGCTTTCATCTCCCTCTCCTCTGCATGATCCTTCGGCTTCATCATCGTGGGCATTGTCCTTACAGGCATGGTGAGAATGGTGATGATGAGAATGGTCATGACCGAGCCATAGAACCAGGAGAAAATTAACCAAGAAACCAAATACGGCAATTGCAAACATGAGTTTCCCGTCTACTTTTGTGACTCTGGTAATAAGCCTGTTGACTGCTTCATAGATCAAAGTCCCAGAGATTAGCCATATTAGCTGCACAGAGAGAAGGGCTCCTATAACTTCAAGACGATTGAACCCAAAAGATTGTAGTGGAGTTGCCTCCCAACCAGACACCCATACCGTAAAAAGAGAAATGCAGAATCCAGCAATATCAGACAGCAAGTGAGCTGCATCAGTAAGAATTGCTAGGCTGTTGGCTCTCAGCCCTCCGACAATCTCAATTACCATGATTATAGTATAAAAAATTATAAGTCCGCACAGTTTAACAGTCGTCTTAGACCGTTTTGCTGCATCAGACTTATTATATTCTTGCTTCAAGAATGAACAAGTGGAGTTGCATGAAAACTGCAGTTTCCGGGGGGATTCGTTTGGTGCTTCTTCAAAGTCTCCTGGAGCATCTCTCTTTACCTGCTGCAGTTCAGTCAACTGGACATTCCCATGCTCCATCTGCAATTACAAATCGTGAATGCCATAAGCTATTTTCTAGTGGACTTCTTTCTACGCATTAAAATAAAACTCCACTCTGATATTCAGAACAGAAACTGTCAGTATTTTCAGCCTGACTAAATTAATGTATTCTTACACTCACAGAAATTTCTTCTAAATTCACAGTGCAATTTTCCGATGCCCAAATCTATTTTCTCATTTCACCTCCATCAAATGTCTTTCGGACATTAACCCAAAAGCAAATCTTAAATCCAGATTACACATCTAATCAAAATCTCAAACAAAGGGATCAGCTGTAATTAGCCCAAATCTTTTGAAACATACGATTAAGGTGAAAAGCAGTTGTTTATCAGATGCCAACTCCTTACCTTAGTCATCCTTCCTTAACCCTTAAATCTTGGAGGAATGAATGGTTGGGATGCCCAGAAACTGATCAAATCCTCACAATTCTTTAGTCATTTGAAACCCCGGAAACCGAGAAAATTAAAGATCAAAGGCAATTGAAAATAGAAGAAAGATCAAAGAGAATAAACCGATTCTTAGTCTTTATTTTTGCAAGAGGAGAATCAGAGGTTACACACAAAATGTGCATAATTCCCAAAATAAATTCAGAATCAGAAAGGGAAAAGGAATAAACCATTGGAAAGGGGAAAAAACAAGAAACAGAGATTATTACAAGAGATTGAATGGTTTAAGACATGAGTCAATTCCATTCAACCTTTGACTTTGCCAACAATAACGATAAGATATAAACTAGAAATATGCAAAAAAACTACTGCGAAGGAAAAACAAAAAGCAACATAATTGAATTTGGACTCAATATTTGACCTTTTTCAGAATTCGATGCCCAAAACGGGAATATTTTAGTAATTTTGAATATCTACTAATTGAATGTCCATTCAGATCTTTTTCAAAACTCAGCTAAGAAAGTAAATTCAACAGCTACAAGCAATTAGTGGGCGTGCCGGAGTGGTTATCGGGCATGACTAGAAATCATGTGGGCTCTGCCCGCGCAGGTTCGACTCCTGCCGCTCACGTTTAGTTCTCGTTCCACTCCCTTTTTCTCAACTTGGATGTATAGAAATACAATCTCATTTGTGTTTATATAATATTAAACAGCCTTATTCATAATCCCTTTTCGAATTTATTTTCCTCTTATTATTAATTATTAGTTACTAGAAATCAAGATTGTTATATATTTAACATGCATTAATTATGATAAAATATCATTCAAATTAGTAGTCCACTGCTAAATAATTACAGTCAAACTAGTTTCCAATTGTAACTAAGAACTCTTTTGAGATATTTCATTTTTTTCCCTTTTTTCGTTTGACAAAAACTTTTGCCCAATAAATAAATAAAAACGACAAAATTCTATTCAAGTGTTTCATGACATATGCATATTTGCATTCTATTATGATGAACTAAACTGACCAACCTTTCATTACTTCTTAAATGAAATACTTTTAATTTGTTGAATTTGGAACCAACAATATTGAACTCATTAAGGCTTGTAACTTTTTTATTAAATGCGACTAAAAGTGAATCATCAACAATTAACTAACTCATGACAATCTCATAATATATTATGTTGATTTTCTAATTGTCTATCAGAAAAAGGACAAAATCTTCCATTTTTTTTTTCTCCTCTAGATTTTGGGGCTTTAATTATCAACCTTGTAAAGTGAAGGATTTTAGTTGTTAAATTCCTATTCTATCGGACTAAAAAACATAATTTTAACCTACATCTACAAATGACGTATGCATGTGAACAGACTTGAAACACCATGCATACAAACACTCGAGTTACAAAAAATTGCACTTTTTGTTCATAAGTTAGGATCTCCGCGTTTTCAGTCCTATTATTCAAGGAATATCAAATTTAGTGGGATATCTTCAAAATTTCTAACATTTCGTCGTCCTCCCAATCTTCAGTATTTTATTTTGAAGAAAAAACATATGTAACATTGTTGTCAAGTTTTCAAGTTGTAAAGAAAATTCACATGTGAATCACACATGTGAAGGTTTAGGGATAAATTCAACTAGTTTAGAAGGCAAATTGTTACTTCTAAAAACCCTAAATCAAACTTCACCAAATCCTGTTGAAGTAAAAAATCAATCAAACCAAACTCAACCCTCAAATCAACAACAAAATAAGGAGAGGACCAAGAAATTATATATTGGCGATGTCCTTCCAACCTGGAATTCTATCTCGCAGATAAAGCATAATACCTCATTAGGAAGATTTGTGAAATATGCGCGGATCAGCCCAACTAAGATCACCCATACAGCAAAAGATAACCGCATGATCAGATTCAAGAGGAATGCACGAACATGGTTGGGGGCGGGGGGGGGGGGGGGGGTGAATAGGACCTTGCCACATGTAGACACATTCAACATCAGCTAAATAGAAGCTATTGGCAATATAGATAGTATATAGGTGGAAAGTTACAATTTGAGCATTCATCAGAACAGTGCTCAAGAAGAGGCAAATTTGCCAAATCAGTAACAACAATCTACAATTCCACCGCAATTTACAAAATAAGGTGTATTTACACAGTCGAATCATAAACTGCGCGAGAACAATGTAACATGAAATCTTTTGAAAAAGAAATACAGCACTTCAGACCAGTTGAGTAAAGTTGCCTCCAAAATACATTGGGGTTCCCCCAACAACACTAGAGCGAGATTCTAATTCATTCCATTGCAGAATGCCATAGTACTAGACGTGGCCAAGTTCTACAAAATCAAGAAGCCAGTATATTCTGCCACCAAAAGACAGGACATCTGTTCACAAATAACAACAATTAGAAACAATTAATAACACAGAACAAAATATTAGATTATATCACACACATCTGACTCCACTTCTGGCCTCTCCCAACCACAATTCGATGTGGACTAAAAATCTATCATATACCAACTATTGTTAGGACTATAATAACTGATTGTTCTATAATCCATAGCTTGAATAGATTGATATTATATTATAAGAGAATGAATACAACTCAAGAATGTCTGAAATGGCGATGCAACCACAGAAGTAAAATATTCTGGCGAGCGGTAACCATCATCGCCACACACCATCTTTTAATTAGCAAGGTATATAAACGCAGTATCTATAAGGATAAGGATTAGATATAAAAGGAGACATGGGGAGGGTGGGGGGATAAGTCTCAATGTTAATCAGTAACAAACAAGAAATACGAAAAGATTCCTAATGCCGAGCTAGCAGTTCAATTCCGAAAGTCCCTTCATGTTCTTGTGACATTAATTTAACAAGTCCTGACTAGTAATCAGCATAGTTTTCCTTCATCACCTCTTCGTGCTGATTCAAGCAACAACTAACAGAGTGAATGCCACTTGGTATAGCATAGCACTCTGCAACCAATTCAGTATGAACTTAAAATGACTGACAAACTTCACTGAACCAATTTCCACTTCATGTGCCGAAACCAATGGTTTTTATTACTCAATGACGGAGAATTTTGAGAAACACTTCCACTAATATCAATGAGAAATAAAATTTCAAAAAGTTTGCAGTTAGAATTGATTTTATACAAATATGAATAATTGTCATTAATTTTCATTTACATACAATAAACACGAGATTTTGTTTAAAACTGAAAGCAGATGATATTTTACATCAATAGGTTACTGGAGGACATCATATCAATTGCAATCATTTGAAATCATCTTCAAATTCTAGAAGCAAGTTATTTCCTGACCACCACTATCCCCTAGATACAAAATGATCCTTAATCTTACAAGATATTTAAGAACCTTTTGTTACACAAAAGAATCAATGCAACAGATATTATGTAGGGGAAGTCTATAGAGGATTAGATGTAAACAAATTTCATCAATTCAAACAACATGACAAGGCCTGAAATCTCATTGAGAAGCTGATTACACTAAAAAATATTACAAGATTAATTACGACATCTATGGATGTATCCAAATTATTATGTATGAAAGTTTAAATAAATATAAAAACCTTTAGGAGTGTCCAATGTTTTCACCTCGCAATGTTACTACATAAGAAATAGTTGGCTCCACATTCATAATGCAATACAGCAAGATTCAAGAAGTTCATTGGAAATGAACCTTTCTGCCCAATACATTAATTTCAAATCATAAGGGAAATACACAGCAATGAGTTATGGAGTGCAGTTAAGCACAAAACAGACTGACTTATGAAGGGAGGGAAAAAACTCGTTCACACCCTTAGAGATGAACTTCAAGAGATATGGTACTCATTGTATCTGTTATGTCTAACTTATGAGGAGAGGAAAAAAGAAATTCCCTCACACCCTTAGAGCTGAAGTTCATGAGATTTCTGGTACTCATCATATCTGTCATGCCAGCAAGACACCAAATCATACCAAGAAAATGTATTTAAGATGCATCTAAAAGACTTCATTATTGAGATGAAATCATTGGGCGCATGGTTTAGAATTAGTTTTCTTTCAATACAAACAAATATCAGACTCCTCACAAGTGAGTTAGTTTTGTGCGCAAGGAAGATATTTCCAAGAAAAAGACCTAATCAATAACCAAGAAAGAGAGAAAGGATAAACAACGTTAAGAGGATCAAAGCCGCAAATCAAATGAGAGCATAAGCACGGTTAATAAGGTTTCTTATAAATAAGGCTAATAAGAAAGAAACGAAACTAACCTGGGTATCCATGGAGAACTGAGAACACGGTTATAGGAACTTGTATCACAAGAACCGTCTTCTATCTGTTGGTTTTAGGATCTGAAATGAGCACATCAAACTCTCATCGACGCTCATCATAGCACCAGCGTTGTCAAATTCACCACAATAGTTCGGAGCAGAAAATATGGTAACTAGTTGCCTTTCAGCAAAAAATTCATATCCATCTTCTACAACCTGTTCAAGAAAAGCATCTAATCATCAGACTGCAAAATTACAAGGAATTAAAAGAAAGAAAAGAAGAAAGAGTGGAGTAAGAGAAAATACCAATACCTGATGAGCACGACAAACAAGGTCCATATCATGTTGCATGAGAAATTCAGCCACCTTATCGGCGCCAAATGTATATGAGACTCCCCTGTCATTCATCCCCCAACCTTTTATTTCTCTACTAGGATCCGACCAAAGCAAATCACAAAGCAAACCAGAGTCAGGAATATCAGTTGGACGAGGTAAATTTCTTATTTGATCCAAGTTTGTTAGATCGGGAGAAAGACCACCATGCATGCAGAGTATCTTGTCATCTATAAGAGCTGCCACAGGAAGGCAATTAAAACATTCAGTGAAAATTTTCCATAGCCTCACATTGAAACGGCGTTTACATTCATCATAGAAACCATATATCCTATTAATAGAAGCGCATTCGTGATTTCCCCTTAAGAGAAAGAAATTCTCAGGATACTTGATTTTGTAGGCTAGAAGAAGGCATATTGTTTCCAAGCTTTGTTTGCCGCGGTCCACGTAATCCCCCAAGAATAAATAATTGGCTTCTGGCGGAAAACCCCCATACTCAAAAAGCCTCAAAAGATCTCCATATTGCCCATGAATGTCACCTGGAATCCACAAAGAAAATAATTATGATCATAGCCTTCTCGCAGTAAATAGAATAAAGAAAAATAAAATATTATAACTGCTAAAAAAAAACCTAAAATGCATTTTCAGTTGATACTCAATATAAATATCAAAGAAGAAGGTGGCAATAAAAGAGAAATGCAATTTTGAATTTTTAACCAAGTGAAATACTACTGCTAAAGAGGAATTATTTGATTTTTCCAACAAGAGAAATAATACTTATTACCATGCGAAATACATCTCTGCATGGTCCACTAAACAGGAGAGAGGTCCTACCAATTATAAAAACAACGGCACAGAGAGAAAACAGTCTTCCAGTGGCTGATTCCCAGCATTAATGGAAATTGTGTTGTGTAGACTTCAGGGATAATAGGATAATGTCACACTCTATCAATGATCAGATAAACTGACCAAACAAGTTACAGAGTACATTTTATGCAATAAATTCAAGGTCACAAAGATTGAGAAAAATGGTACTCACTCAGTTCAACAAGAACGACAAGTAGACATCGAAATTGACTTTACCAAAATATGTAGAAAGTCAGAAACCTAACGGTGACCTAAAATAAAGAAGGCGCATTTTTCTTGCTTTGGGTCTACATAGAGGATGCAACCAATTCTCTCACAGTGCTGATGCTATAGATATCTTTCTAGTAAAGCTATATTGGAAAATAAAATCCATGAAACAAATCCTGCTTTTAACACTTGCTATATTTACTTAGCAATGGAAGCACTAGCATCGGACAGCTCTTAAATGTTAAAGCTTCACAAAATGATCACTGAGAAACTTGAGACCTAATAACCCCTAGTTCCAACTCCGAGTAAAACAACAAAGATGAAGTTGCAAAACAATTCAAAACCAACCTTTATGAATCAGAACCAACAAACAGATGTTCAAATAAACGCCATTCTGGAAAGTACATTTGAATAAAACAAATTGAGAGCAGCAAAATATTGGAATCTCAAAAGAGTAGGCTTTCCATCATATTAATGTGATAAGAGGACGGTATATGATAGAGAACACTGCAGTAGCATCAAAGTTATCTTCTGACCTTCTCTAATGTTCAGGATCAGCAGTTACCACTGTCATATACAAACTGGCACTAAAATCACAAAATAATTTCTTGGCCCATATTCATATCAAATTTAATCATAGTTGTTAAGGGCGCATTCTGCATTATGGTGCAAAGGTGCTCTTGAGCCATGACGCACGGCACGGCGCCTGCATTTTCAGAGCACGGCGCATAATTGCAGAAAGAATTTATATGCTTATACCATTATTCTTTTTTCCAAGATCAGAAAATTCAAAGTTACAGTTTTTATTTTATACCCAGAATTTTCAGGAAAAAGGCAGATTATAATCAGAAGCTTAGTAAGAAAAATCACAAATGATTTATTTAGCAAATTGATAATAAATAATAACAACAAATTACATCATAATACAAGTAATCAATAATTTACTAAAATTTCAAGGATAAACAAAAAGATAAGGGCAAAGGAGAGGTGGAATTGACATAAAAGAAAAGAAAGGACAAGAAAGAAGAGAATGCAGTAGCATCAGAGAAGAAAGAAGAAATAACAAAGGAAAATACATTACCTGAAGCGGAAGAAGAAAAACATTACAGTTGGAGAGAAACTGAACAGTTCGGGATCCGTTTTGTAAGTCATTTTCTTAATTTTATTTTATAAAAAGCCAAGCACGGCCTTTTAAGGCTGGGCTGCATGGAGCACCTGGCACTCTCGCCTTATGCGCCATGCACACTCTGTAGCGCACCACTACCACTATGAATTTAATACAATGGGCAAACATAAAAAAAAAACCACCATGCAAAAATCTAGACACTGCTGGAAGGGACAAGTTCAATTTAATATAAATAAGAACCTTTCTAAAATTAAATGCTAACCAAATAGTAATCATAATTAAGTTGACACAGGATTAATCCTGCTAATAAAAAATTAAACTACGCTACCACATAACCTGAATACAAGAAGTAAAGCAAATTCATGATCTGCCCAACTAATAAAAGTGAAACCACATCTAGAGTTTTGGCTTGGAACTTCTTTTGCATTGGTTTCCCTTTGAACACTCTGAACACACACATTACGGGAAAAGCTTAAAAGAACAATTTGTAACAGGATCCAAATAAAATAAACATCACTAAATACACCAACTAACATCGTAAATAAGCAATTACATGGTTATGCAGCTGGCCGAACATGTATAATGTTCTTACGAAATACAGAATTTTATCCGTCCTCCCATGAACAACTCCACGCTATAAACCACTTTTCAACACCAATCATAACAAATCACTAGAAAGGCAAAAATCCCTAAACCATTTATACATGCGGACGCAAGTAACCACTAATTCATCTTCAACAAAAAGGGATAGAGGGAAAAAGAAAAAAGAAAGAAAAGAAGAGGAAGAAGGAATACCGCAGATCTTGATGGGGGCCTCAAGCTCGAGGAGATTGGGCTGGGAGAGGAAGATCTCACGCGACGCCATACAGAGAGCCCGGATCTCATTCTCAGACAGCTGCACCTGGCGCACTGTCCTCGCGTTTCGAAACTCCACAAGACGATTGATAATGTCATCCAAGACGGCAGGCTCTATCCCCTGCCCATTGGCCGCCATTCCTATCCCCCTTTCTTTGATTCCCCCTTAAAGCTCACTGACAAATTAGCAAACCCTAGATTCCCAGAATATATATATATATATATGTGTGTGTGTGTGTGTACCAAAACCGAAAAAGTTCCAAATGCTTGAGGGTTTCAATCCGTTTGTCAATGAAAACAAGAACGGAACAACAAATGGGTGGATGAATACAGCAAAATATGGATTGGGGTACGGATTAAGACAAGATATGGACGCTTTGAGACATTGGGGGCTGCAACTCCGATGCGGCGGAGAGGACTATACGTCATGCAAAGAGAAGTAAATAGACAGATTTATTGTTACGGGTAAATTGGAATTTGATGGTAACAATAATAAAAATATAAATAATAGTTATTAATAATAAAAGTAAATAAGAATCGTCGGAGTCGATAATTCCACTGCGCTCGTGTGGTTCTCTCTATGCTACTGTGGTTGGAGATCTTTGAACTGGACCCCTCACCCTTCCTTCACCACCTTACGGGTCTCTCTCTCTCTCTCTCTCTCTCTCTCTCTCTCTCTCTACATTCTTGTAAGTTGTATGGTTGAATTCGAAATCTAGGGTTTCAATATTTAATTTTATGTCAAATTTTTCGAGAAATATTATATAACTGGATTCAATTTGGGCGTATTAAATAGGATAAATTACATTCTCCCTCCATTGACATTAAATTTGATCATAATGGAGATTACCCTTATTTTTAAGAAATGATAAAAATATTCTTATTTAGAGTAAAAATACCCAAAAGGCTTAGAAGATCCGCGTACAGCTCACCGGCTCGAGTCTGGAGACACAACCCGCCGTGTACCCACCGTCTTAAACCCGAATGACGCGTCCATTGTCCCTATCGCACGATTACTGGAAAAATAATGTTAAGATAACGCCACGTGACTCATTCAATACAGTACATTTGTGCCTATAAATACCATAAACCTAGAACATTAATGGTAACATACATTTTTGCTTTCTACCTCATTTATATCATCAGATGGCATATTTCTACCTCGAACTCACACTAACTTGAGCGTTAGAAAATCTTAGTCGAACCGACTAGGCTAACGTTCTTGTTTCTTCCTCATAGCCCATCACGATATCTAGAGGAAAATATCGCGAGCTTGGACACACTTAAGAGGTCACATATTTCGTTCTAGATCACATACTAATATTTTATGTTATTTTACAAAAAAGTTATTATTTTTACTTTTTTCACATTTCTCTTCAGTTCTTATTTATTTATATTAGCATTTGGGCACATCAATTTTATATGCAATTGAACCCCTTTAAAAAAAAAAATTATTAATATCAACAAATTCAATTAATTTTGTCTAACAAATAGATATAAGGTTAAATTTCATTTTACCCTCCTATATTTTAAAAATAAGCTAAAAAACTCCCTGTGTTTTAATAAATTTAGCACAAAGCCCCGCTTCTGTAAAAACTAACCAAAGGTAGGATGCAGGCGCCTAAAGTGAGCTTGGGCTTGAATTTTTGGGTATTTTGATATTTTTTTTATCTTTAATTGATTAAAATGCTCCTATATTGTTATGATTAAATTAATTCTTTTTTTGTATTCTTCTCTCTTCTAAAAATATAAATTCTTTTATTTTTAAATATATTTGTATTAAATATCAAAATTATAATAAAAAAATTATAATACAAAGACTAATATGCGGGGCCGGGGGATGGCGGGGGGGGGGGGGTTAGTTAGGTTTTTTTTAATCAAAAAAAATCCGATGGTTAACAAAATAAGAAATAAGTAATGATAGGTATGACCCAAGAAGAAATATTAAAGCTCAAGCCAAGCCCACCAGTCCAAAAAAGTGTAGCCAACTAGGTCTAGCCTAAGTAGGAAGCACTCTACAATATGGCTCGGTCTAAGAGGGAAACTCAGTAGATTCAACCCAAGAAGGAGGCCCCCATGCAAGAGCCTGCTCAAGGATGAAGTATGCCCCAAGAAAGAAGCTCAATACGAAGGTTTGCAGCTCCTTTGCAAGCCCAGCCCGAGGGAAGGAAGGTGCCCAAAAGCCGGACTCCTCTCCCCCTAAGAGGACTCCTTGCAAGGCAGGAGTTTTCACAAGGAAGGAATCTTCCCTCATCCTAAGATTTGTTGCTCAAGACGTTCCTCGCCAGGCGCACAGCCTAGAACTCTTGCCATAGAGGGATCCTCCTCTATAAATACAAGGGACACCTCTCAACGGATTTCTCCCTCCACCTTTGAAAAACTCTCTTACTACTACTATGTCATTCTACAATTCCGTGTTCTTGCTTATGGAATTCTTATTTCTCTCACAATTTTTTGTCATAATTTACTTTTGTATTTACTTATTCTTAAATTCAGGACTAATTTAAGCATCAGAGTGCTAATGTGTTGTTTTATAGGTTCTCTTTCTCAAGAGTCTTCACTCAATTAGCCCAAATTCAAGATTAAGATTAAAAAACTTTGGCCCTGTGCTAAAATCGCACGCATCAAGTAAGAGTATAATGGTCACTTTATAAAAAAAGTTAACGCTGTTAGTTAGATCTAACGGAGATGAACGATTGAACTATATTTAAGAAAACAAATAGGGATGTTTTTGCCTATTTTTAAAATAAATGGGTGTTTTTAGCAGACTTTTTAAAGTATAGGGAGTTATGCATTTAAGCTTGAATATAATTTTTCAAACTATACAAAAATTATATGTAATTACAGCAGGAGAGGACATAGTTTTGATCCATCTAAATTAGTTATTAAATCATTCTTGATACCTCATGTTCCGATTTTATCAATTTTTATCCTCAAATTCTTTTAAAATAATAAAAGTTTGTCCACACCTTTAGTTGCTAAAATGTCCCTCCGCTAAATTTAGATAATTAAGACTAATTTTGATAATTTTTAAAAAAAATTGAGGATCAAAGTTGATAAGCTGAAAATACAAGTACCAAATATAATTTAATGACTAACTTACCAACCAAAAGTAAAATTATTCTGAAAATAAAAAATGTAAAATGGTGAAGAAACAACTCATACAAGTCGGAAACAATTCCAACCGTTAACTTCCAGCCCCAGGCACCTAAACAGCAAATCCATGTCATTGCCAAAAACCCACAACACCAACACGCATGAATTCAAGAACATGCATGGATTTGCCCATTCTTTGACATCACCATCAACTTTACCCCTAAATTCATTTCCCTTTCCCTCACTAAAATCGACTTCTTCAGCAACCCTTTGCAGAATCGGGTATGGGCATAAGATCGAACGGTCCGTGTGCACAGCTCACGCCTTTTTACACAGTTACAGAAGATATTATCACTACCGCAAGAAGAAGATAGGAAATTTTAGACGTTGCCAGGTTACAGCGAGTAGGAGGGAGTCCCCATACGAAGTTCTGGGGGTGTCGCCTTCTGCTTCCACCAAAGATATCAAAAGGGCTTATCGAAGACTTGCTCTTAAGTATCATCCTGATGTAAACAAAGAGGTAGCTGTCCTAGTTATCATCTAACATTATTTCGTGCTGTGACTCGTGAATTTAACTTTAAAGCTGTCAATTTTCTTTTCAAATTCTATTTTGGGGGCGCAGACACTCCTTTTATTCAAGTTATTTGCATTTTGTGTCTTGAATAGATCCTTCTTCGATTAGTGTAGATTATAATCTTTTTCTGCAATATGTAATTGTATAACTAGAATTTACTTATGCGAGATGATTGAGGAGGACAAAGACATAGACGAGATAATCCAACCTAGTCTAATTTACTTCTTAAACTATAAGAAAAGCATTACTGTAAACAAGATTGATGTCCTCTAATTTCAAAGAGGATAACAATGCATTTTCCATGCCCAAGCATGGTATGTAAAAAGTTAACTAAGTTTGAATGTGGGGAAAACTCATTTGAAGCACCTACTGTAGTTATGTTGCTGCAAGCATACAACAACTGTTGTCTATCAAACTGTGTGGAAAGCAGCTGGTACCACAGCGAGAGAATAAAAAGAATTCTGATGAAGATGACCCTGGAAAACTTCCACCAAGTTCTGAAGAAATGGTACTAGATGCGAAATCAAATCAATGGGTGAATGCTTATTCAAATTCATATTCTTTTGGCACTGTCAAGATCTGTCCAAATCACCAGTTGGCATCACTGTTTATCTTATAGTAGGCCTTGCTCCTTTAATTTTTAGCTGAATATCATTTTATTAATTTATATCCTGGCTTCATTTGAGAATCTTGCAATAATACCCTGGCTTACCTGAGATCAGATCCTTGCCATCATATCTTAATTACCAAAGCAGGCATAAGCAGAGTCATCCCATGTCCCTACCCACATGAACAGTTAGAAAGCAACTCCGTGGATAAGGAGATGAGTTATTCTCATGGTAGGAAGATTATTGTCTCCTCAAGATTCTTCTAAAATATTCCGAGTCACTGTTGCATCTTGCATCCCTCATGGAATTATTTTGGTAACCTAGATACCCTGCCACTTCCTCCCCAACCACCTCCTACTCTTTCACCAACTCACTCTCCTTCCAAAACCTGCTGATGGAAAATGGCTCTCGATACTTGTACTTTTCTTGTAGTCTGTGATAAATTTACTTATCATATCTAATTGTATCTTCAATGAAAATCAACCCCTTAAAACAACTAAATTTTCTTCACCTGACTGTCAATACTTTATTTGGACGTAAGCAGCTGTTTTAACTTTTCTTTGCTAACAACATATCTATTCAAGATTAATTTTGCGAGATATTGCACTTTTGAGTTCTTGATGCTATATGCCTATAAATTCTTAAACATGAATTTCATGTTAATCGAATGTTTTATCCGAGGGATAAAAAAATATACGAAACGGACAGAGTAAAGAAAAATAGTTGATAACCACTATGATGTTGAGAGACGTGGAAAGCTGAGGTGGTGGCAGTTTTGTTTCTGAGCTTGCTACCTGTAATTAACCATTTTGTTAGCTGTACTGTTGGTCTACCATGTATTGTCTTATCCATTAGGATCCTTCTCTATCTAGTCCGGCCAAATGAATTTCCACTCACATCAATATGCCATGTGCTAGTGTGAGCAAGGCTGATGATAAGAATAAACTTGTATGTATGACATGTATATCATACAGAGAAGGTAGCTTTCATTGTCTAGCAGCTATCTCTGTTACTGTGTCGTACATCTTGCTTTGTCTTCACTTTGTTGCAGATGCTATGTTTTGGAAGTCAGCTACTTGCAATAACTTTGTTATTCGAGCTCATTTTTATTTGTCATACAGGCTGGTGCTCAGGAAAAATTTATGAGGATTAAGCAAGCATATAATACACTGCTGAACTCTAAATCGAGAGGGAGATATGATTCTGGGAATCAGGGATCTGATTTTTCTTATTCTGCAACTGGAAGTTACAAGACAAATACTAGAGAAGCTGGAGAAGAGTTCTATGGCTTTGGTAAAACACTTGCTTGTGAAACCCACTTCTATGTCTGTCTTTCGACATCTTTATTTTTGTTAATTGGTTTTATCAAGGAAAGTACTATTACATTAGTAGATTTAGAAAGCATTATGCCACACTTTATGGGAGAAACTGTGTGCATATTTTTGTCTATACCTTTATGGTTAATTGTTCTACTTCAAAGTTGACGTCCTTTGGTGATATTTAGGCATTTTCCTAATAATGGAAGAATGACTAGATCCAAGGGTTATTGCCAGTGCTTGATGCAGGAAGACAGACTGCAGTGGCACTTTATGCTTAGATGTCAATGTGGCCAAAGACTAATGCCACTGCAAGGCTGATGTCAAAACTTCCCTTTGCTTTATTTTACTAAGTACATCTAGAACGTTTACCGAGTATGTCTTTGGATGTAAATTCTTATTTGGTTAACTCTTTGCATCTATGTACAAGTGCTCCTAAGTTTTGTTAGTTCCAACAAGCAATCTCTTGAGATGTCACCTGTATGGTTAGCATTTGTAAAGGTCAAGACTATATATGGTGAATAAATATGATGACTACTTTTATATTATGAAAAGCCAGTTGAAAACCAATTGAAAAGGTGAGAGTAGAGCATGTGATGCTCACAAAATGAAGCAAAATAAAATTTCAAATGCAGTAACATCTATTAGGAATTTTGCTTTTGGATTGAAGAAATCTAAAATTTCAAATGTCGTAACATCTATTACGAATTATGTTTCCAGAATGAAGCAAAATAATGTTTCAAATGCATTAACATACTTTAAGATTTTGAATTGTTTAAAAACACTGAATCATACCATTATTTTCTTTTGGCTCAAACTTTTGCTGTCTTAATATGAGGATGCAGGAGGATAGACTCTTCCAAATGGCAAAAAACTTAAGTTTACTTATCAACAGGTAATAAATAAAATTTGGTGTTTTATATTATATAGTGAGTGCAGTTATGTCCATATTGACACACTACGCACACTAATATGCCAATCTCACCTTTAATTTTGATTGAACAAAGCTGCCATCTGTCTTGCTTTCTTGTATGCATGTCCAATCAATAATATCTATTTGGTGTGAGCAATTCAAAACCCAATGATCATTAATCATGGACTCATTATGTTAATGAAGCAGATTTTCACTCATTAGTTGGTTTCGGTAATTGTAGAAGAGGGAAGCAAGAGAAATTGTGTAATTGAGTAGCAATTTGTCACGCTATGTAAAGTTCATGCAACAACCATTCTTAGGCATGAGAACTGAGAATACTTGAGTCCTTAGAACTGCCAGCCACTTTTACACTCTACAGTCGAAGGTGCACATTTTATCAGAAGAATGCTTTTATAAGGAAAAAGGAAAATAGAAGGGGTTGGGATGTCTGTGTTCTTTATTTTCCATTAATCATTTGTTAGATGTCTTTGGAAAGGAGAAGTTTGAGTATTACTTGTATTTTAGTTGCTTGGGTAAGAAACTCGAAGTAACTGGGCATAATTCCTAGGGTCATGCTATTTTTAGGTTATTGCATTGACATAATAGTTCCATATAATCTTACACATGTCTTGGTTTAATCGCTATTCGAACCATACCAGAGAAAGACAGATAGCACAATAATAAATTTCTACGACGTATACTGTTATGAATGGTTGTTTTGCTGCTTGCCTTTGTCAACTTGTGTCTGTCAATATGCGTATATTTTTCAGTTCCCAAAGGGGTTGAGTAAGAAATGCTATTGTATTATTTTGACCTCAAAGTTAGAAGAACTATTTTACTAGCAAATTAAAAATAAAACTTGCTGATGCACACATGCAAAATTTTATCATTGGCATGGGAAAACCTTCTGTTATAGTATAACTAGAAATAGGAATAATCCCTTTCAATAATTCAAAACTAAAAATTTAAAGTAGTGGATAATTATTATTAATAGAAAAATATATAGACATGATTTTAGTTTTCTTATTTGAGTTTATCGTAGATTCTAGACATATTTTGAAACTTTGGATAAAGATAGGCAACTATATTGATTCAGATTTGAGAAAGATATATTGTCCTAGGTGGTTAAATAGATTCCATTGGGCCGTGAAAGTTGCGTTCATGACATTTGCTTGGATATATTATACATAGATCTGGTTTCATGCTAATAACTATTTGTTCTGTACACCTTCATATTGATTTCATATGTAAATAAGGCAGGTATGGACACAGTTAAAGCATTTATATTCATTACAAATTCCTTTGAACACGTACATCATCGGTAACTCTCACTGTGGTCCATCAAAGCAAATGCAAAAGGAAAATGGGCTGACAGAATTTGTCACAGAGGACCAAAAGACTTAAAGTGTTGATTTTAGTTGGTTGTGGTCATAATGGAATGAACTTTAGTTTCTTGATATCTGTTAATCAGAAACAAGTCTTAAGTTCAAGGTACTTGTAAAAGTATTAATAAATGTAAGTTTGATTAACTGCATACAGTGGTGGTCCTACCCTAGACTTGCCCAGTTATTGCATAAACAGCTGCATACACGTTGCTTGATACTTAGGCTACGAATCTTTTCTCGTTGCTCTTATATGATTAATGTATATGAATTATGGCCTCATTCAGCAGTATGTCTTACCTTCTAGAGGAGATAAGGCTTTTCTTTTGTATTTTCTTATAGTAACCCCTCAATGATGCAGGTAATTTTTTGAGGGATGTACAAATAACACTAGGTGGATATATCCTCCTGCGAGACCACAATGACTGATAATTTCCTTACCTCAGTGTTAAATAATTTTGGATGCCTTACATTTATTTCAGTTTTTTAAGAAGCTGAAATTAAATTTTTGTTTCTGCAGAGGACTTCTTCAGAGATCTTCAGGAAGAATTTCGCAACTGGGAGACAAATGCTGCTACACAAGGAAAGCCAAAGAGCTTGTGGGAAGAACTAGCGGTGAGATGCTACTATATGAAACAGTTAGTTGGAGTTGTTCTTTTGAATCCGACTCTGTATCATTTTCCCACTGAATCTAAACATTAGCTTATGTCATCCTTTCTTTTTCTCTGTTTAATGCTGATGTCTCTTCATTACACTGGTACTGGGCAGGAAATTGGAGAAGAGTTTGTTGAGTTCTTAGAGAAAGAGCTGAACATCACGGATGCAGAGGCAGTTGAAAACAATGATGATACATCTTCAAAGGGATATGCATCGTATGGAACAAAGGAAGCTGCAACCGCTGATCAGAAGAAGGCTGATGAAGGGAGCAGCATTGATGACAATATAGATGAGATTGAAGCAGCCCTTGCGCAATTAAAAAAGGAATTGGGTCTCTAAGTGAGAGCAAGCTTCGAAATCTTTAAGTAAGGATGGAAATGTGAATATGTGAATGCTTCAGCCCCTCTTCACTTGGAATGATATCTCAAGTTCAGTTAGCTCTTGATATTGCACATGAGCAGCCTGCTAGCATAGGGGCTACTGGATCGCAGTGGTGTTGCAGAGTTCTTTTCTGTGTACGATTTCACGTAGTTGTACCTTTTTTAATCATTTTGGTGGTGTTGTGTTTACCTTAAATATATCTTCAGGAGATTTCAAACAAGTATAAATACATAAATTTCTTATTTGAGTGATTGGTTTAGTAGCGCCATAGTGTCAAATTCAGAAATATGGCGTAGAATCCATAACAGAATGAGAAGAATCAAAATTGACATGAGTGAATCATGCAATGGCTGACTCTCAACTAGATCAATATATGAGGAATGGCTAATAGAGAAGCATGAAACACACATGACGGTGTTCTTTATAATCAGGCATTATAGCTGCAGTATGAGAAAGAACGAGAAACATTAAATAAGGTGCAAAAGTATGAACACTGCAAATAATGTCCATATAATGGATTGCGTCTTTGTTTTCCGTGATACTAGAGTTACCCCATGGAAAATACAGTACCCGCCGGTGGGAGACCATCTAGTGTCATGACAAGAGGCCCAGTCGGCCAGTCAGTGTCAAAATAAATAGTGAGATAAAAGTCATCGTTGGCTGGAAAAGTGAGACCTTTTGATGGGCATCCCTTAAGATATCTGAGCAAATAAGTGGCAGCATCCCAGTGAAACTGACAGGGATGTTTCAGAAATTGAACTAGTTGCTGAACCCCATGAGAAACATAACACTCTTGTGAAGTTCAAAAATAACACTCTGTCCATGACTCGTCTGTAAGATTCAGGTCTGCAAAGAGGGCACCACCATCTGCAACCAGTTTGAGGCCTCGAGGAGACCTTTGTCAGTCAACATATCCAGAAGATACTCGCGTTGTAGTGCCAAGAGGATCAAGATGTTGCGTAATATCATGATTGAGTTCCTCAGAGGGACCAGTGAGAAGAACATCATCCATGGAAACAATAAGAGCCAAGATATTTGAGCTGAATGCTTAGAGAAAAGGCAATGATCGCAGCCAGATTGATGAAATTCAAAGGCTGAAAGTTTCAAGTTGAATTCTTGGTTCCATTGACATGAAGCGCTTCAAGCCATACTAGGACAAACCTGGTAGGGCAAGCTGTTTTGCATCCCTCATGAGGATCCACGTAGACCTCCTCATCCAAGTGCCCGTATAAGAAGGCATTATTAACATGTAATAGCAAGAAATAAACAAACTATGACGGCTTAGCAACAAGAGAAAAGCACTCAGAAAAATCCACGTCAATCGATTTGATTGTACCCCTTTGCTACAAGGCGGGCTTTATGGCAGACCTTAATTTTAGTTTGAATACCCACTTCAAGCCAATGGCTTTAAGGTTCAAGGTTCCTGTAAATACGACAAAGAGGCCAAAAAGGATGTGTGTTGGAGTACAAATATAGTGAGTACTTAACCAAGCTGGTGTTGTCTTGGTGTTGTAGTTGATGGTCTGATGGTGAAGAAAGAGGTGTGTTGTGAACTGAATGAGAAGCTGGTGCAGAATTCAGCATTTGAGGTGTTAGAAATAAAAGGTAGAGGGGATTGAGAGTTATCAGTAATTGTGAGGATTCCAGTTTGAAAGCAAAATGATCCTCATCATACATGACATGAAGGCTTATATAAAATCCAAAATAAGGGATTTTGGAGGTGGTGTAAGTGGGATTTCTAACTCGTTTTTTTTTTAAAGTACAATTTTATATTTTTAAAAGAGGTGTAAGTGTAAATGAACCCATGTTCATATACATAGATATTATGATTTGAGAAGAAACACAACACATGTGCATACACATAAGTACACACATACACATGCATTTCCCGTGTAAAATTATGAATACAAGTGATTATGTCACACTAAATACTTGTACGAGATATAGCAAAAATTTGCTTAATACTTATATAATTATATAAAATTAATATGATATGTTAAATTTAAGTTTTGGTTATAAATGTTGTTCTGTGACTTTCTTTTAAACTAAATAAATAAATGTAATAACTATCATGAATTTGATAATACATTTGCAAAAAGCATTGTGAAATTTAAAAGATAAAGACTATAATTTCATGTAGAGGAAAGAGAAACGAAAAAAGAAAAGAAAGAACGAAAGAACCATAAATATAATGCACACCAATGTAGTTAACCTACAACCCTCAACCTTAACTAAATAGTATCGATATAAAATATATGTATTTTTTACATCTACTTATACGTTTATTATTATATTATTATATATTAGAATGAACAATTGAACCATATAATATTTTTATATGATATTTACTATGTAAGCTATATATCTATGCAAACACATGTATGTAATAAAGATAACTTTTCTCCACTTATCCAAACATAAATTTCACTATTTTGTCTCATATAAGATACGAAAAATTTGGGAAAGTATTCGCTGCTTCTCCTTGCTCACAAGTCACAAGTCCTCTCATTCAAACATTATACTTGAATCGAATTACTGATAATGAAAATCCTTACAACCATATATATCTCCACATTAGATTCAACTTTTATTCTCTTACTATCAAGCAAATATGGTCTTGAAGTTAAAAACCATATGCTGCAACTCCGCTTGAGCACCAATCTAACTTTTTCCTGTAATACATTCGTATAACATGTGATGATGTATATAGTTGATTCCAGCATCACTTGAAAAGTATAGTATAGTGTTAGTCCTTATAGGAAAAATCACAAGGTCCGCAACCTGAACAATAGATCACACTGAAAAGGTTGAGGTTTAGCATGCCCACACCCATTATGCTCTCCTACATTATCGAATGCAATAGTAATGTTTGATTACTTAGTCTATAACATGAATCATAAATGACACGTTATGCTAAACTGAAAATAAAAATAATAACCGAGTTTAACGAAAATCAGAGTCGTGAAAATATCTAAGAAAATCATGAACACTTCCGAAAGAGAACCTATAGCCTCAACTCAAATTTTGGGAAAATTCCGAGAACGGCACCTCTTAGAATCTTTCTCCAAACCGGAAGAATATTGCACCAGTTCCCGAGTTCTGATCAACAGCATACTCTGCTCGCACCAATCCTAACTTCACCCCAGCACCATATGAGGATCCATGACCCATTCTCCTGTACACCTCCGTGGGGTTTCCTTTGACATCCTTTGAGCTCCCAAGGTCATTCCCATGCTCCGCAAACACATAGACGTGTGTGTTTCTTATTGGTATCCGCAGCTCAGCAGCCAGCTACATGGAATCATGTGCATCAAATGTCAAATGACTTGAAGAGAAGTCGTTGTATGAGATGCTGATAAATTGTAAATCAAGTTAAAAGCACAAGGAAAAATGATAAATAGTAAAACTTTGGATGCAAAACCAAGTTTCAGCAAATGAATAACCTAAGTAATCTTATTGCGTTATTTTTACTTATGATCAAATAGAAGAACTATTTTATTTTCATTGGTACAGTAAATTATGTAATTGGAATTAAGTGGCATTACCATACCTCGAGTATATTTCTTGCGGCTCCCAACTCTCCCATGTTATAACCCCGGACAGAATAAGGTCCCCCCAGGGTAAAGGCATCATAACTGGGAAGGTCCCCAACACAGCCACCGTAATGGCCATGGAGGACTAGAACCGGCGGTGGTGGCTTCCCAGCACCTTCCTCCACTTGCTTCAACTGGAGAAATCGGGTCACCGTTAACTGATGGCGATTAAAGAACGGAAACTTGCTACCAATTCCAAGTCCTTGGTCAAGCTGCAGAAGATTAAGAAAAAAATGAAAGAATAACTAAGTTTACGGTAACCTCCATTATATATGAGAAATATTATGTCGATAAAAAGGATGTGAAGATACATAACCAACTTTCTAATGAAATAAAGATATACCAACTGGTTCTTGATGCTAAATTAGTCAGCTAAGGTCAGAAAATTCAATTCCTGAAGAAAACAAGGAATTACTCCTAGAATCCTTTAGATATGAGCCAATTAGAAGAAAGCTGTATCAGTATGTTAAAAACTCTATTAATTGATTCTTCTGTGTCTCCAACTCCACCTTCTAAAACTTGATTAAAATGAAGACAAGATAAACCTATTAAGATCAACCTAGAATGCGAAGAAAATATCAGAAGATAAAAAGACCAGAAAAATGAGTTTCCCACTCAATGGCTTAAAACATTCAGCAATTATATAACACTTCTAATACTGACTCAAAGTGCTAAGAATGTTGCAAGAAGCTAAAAATGACATGGACCTAAAATAACAATGAAACTGCAATGCACATTTTGGACCAAGAGCTAAGAGAAACAGACAAGATTCAGAAAACTAATTTACTTCAGTTCGGCTAATTCACTAGAGGTTCCACTTCAGACAAATTATAGAACCCGGTTGGTTTATGCTTCAATCTGATGTCCAGTTGAAGCATGAACCAGTTTTACTTGATAGAAGTATGTTGCTTAGCTGTAAATTTGACCTGCAACAGAAGCTAACATATAATGCACATAAGGTAGACCATAGTAATTTATTTTAGAAAGCATTCTAATTCTGCCAGTTTGGTTCCAAGCAGAACCCATACAAGCTTTATTGGATAGAACACGATTCTAGGTAATGCAGGTTGCCCAAACTCATTTGAGCAAATCACCTCTTCAATCCTGGGGATACTTACTAAATCTCATACTAGCAGTGTCATATATCAGCAATGTCCAGTAAATGAAGAGAAGCAAGAAAAAACTAAATCATATATCTTGAGTACTTAAAACCTTCCATGAGGAGCTAATTTAAAAAATAGATGCTAATTGGTATCTTCTTTGTCAAGTTGGGGGTGGACAGAATTGAAGGAATTTATTGTTCAGATATAAAACATAACAAAGGGGCTATGAAGATATCAACTTGAACTCAGTCTGAAGCAAACGCCATTTTCTCACCTGGAATACATTTCTCTCACCAACTATAGCCCCATTTAAGAATTTGGTATTGTCACGAGTTATATTTGCCTGCAGAAATGCCATACGGTCAACTCCAGTGCCACTGAGGGTCGTGGGAGGTCCATCTGCACTGACTCCACCACTTGGCAGCACTCTTTGACCATTTGCAGCAATATGACTGCTTTCATCACGTGTTGTTATCTCCTCCATCACAAGTCCATAAGTAAATTTGCTTTGGCGCGTGAAATTCTGCAAGAAATACATTAGTTAACTCCCACCCTTGACTTATTGACACCCAAATATTTAGTTTGCACGACATATATCTATCAGCCAATCTTTCTTTTCTTTTGAATCAGTAAAAAATAGCAACTTACAACAGAACCAATATAAGAATTACTTGTTCCAATTATCAGGTTCAATAAAATTTAGGTAAAATATGTAACACCATCAAGAAGGAAAACATGCATACCTCCGTAATATTGGCTTTAACTCCAGCCCTGTCAACCCAGATAGGGGGAACTTCTTCGATTCCAGGTCCCCCGGTGAAGACTGGACTTAGCTTTCTACTATTGAAGCAGCTAGCACGGAAGGTACGGTTGCGAGGATTGTACACGCCATCTAGATATGGATGGACATACTCTAACTTGAAAGCAAGATCATCCTGTACATGCATTTACACGAATATAGAAGTGCTATAGACAAAATGGTACTTCATTCTTAAAAAGAAGCTTCAGGAAGATCAAAAGTAAATCACCTGCGGATTGAGGAAGTTGCTGGTGGTCACTGAACCAAGAAGTGACCTATTCAAACCTTTAATATTTCGATGCTCGAAAGAAACAGTTCCACCTGGTTGGATTGAAGCCTGAATAGCATTTTTTACAAGCAAAAAAGAAACTTTCAGCAACCAAATTATACAACTTCAATAAAAACTTAGGATTGCGTTCTTTACCAATGTAGGACGACCACCACGACCTGGAACAATACTCCACTCTGTACTAACTTCAGCAGACTTCTGTTCCAGTTCCTTCAACTTGACCTCAACAATAATGCCCCCCTCATTCTTCTCATCTGGACGTGGATTTACCTCAATGTTGGAGAAAAGGGCTAATGAATTTATATTTCTTAGTGCTTGCTTCCCAGCCTCAATATTAAAAACTTGTCCTTGGCGAAGCTGTAAACAATGTTACAACAACATCATTAAGTAATCCTAATCATACCAGATATAAAATCTGGAAAAAGAAGACAATAATTTGACTACTCAACCACACTAAAATCATTATTCTACTACGCTGATAACAGAGGCAGTAACCAATTGGGCAATAGAATTACATTGATTACTTTCAATTTCCAAATAGAAGTATAAAACAGACAAGTCATATTCATGTATGATTACAGATAACTCCAAACAGAGAGCAGATATCATTTTCACATGGTGCATCATATTAAAACGAGAACCGTTAACCGGGAAATTCATATGATACATTGACAGTAACTCCTCAGACAGATAGTTAGTAACTTGGAAACCAGTGCACAAGGCCCCTTAATTATTTGCAAAAATATCCAATATATGTGAGTATAACTAAAACAGTTAAAACTAACCTGCTTTGGCAATTCTCTCTTTATCACAGGGAACTGTGTATTCCCCTCGCAAATATTCCCAAGTTTATCCTGGAACTGAATCACTAACTGCGTAATATCACCCTCCACCACTTCACAAACCACCTCCTTTGTATTCAAATTGCCAAAATTCACAACTTGTGCACATGCATATCCATTCTCGTGATACCACTGCTGCACCCTATCCCTAATCCTCTGCAGCAACCGTGCACTGACCTTGCCCTGCTGCCTCAACATCTGCAATATCTCCCTCTGCACAGGTATTGGCAACAAACATGGCCTTGACCTCTCAATTCTCCTCCTGTAATCCTTCTCCTGACTCCTATAGTACTCCAATCTCTCCTTCTCAGTCATATCAGGGTCCATTTCAATAGGCTTGGATTGCGGCATCAATCCCACGTTAATACATCTGAATCTATCAGCAGACTGCCATGTGGACTCCAGGAACGGAATGGTTATACTAATGGTGCCATCCGGATTCGTTTTTGTCTCCAAATCCACTTTCTCAAACATTCCGCAGGTGGCTAGGGTTTCCAGCTCCTTCTGGAGCTGCGCCTTGGTGTAAATGCCCCCAGGCCGGAGAGACACCATCTCAAAGAAGGAGTCTTCCGTGCCAACCGTTGAGCCGCGTCGTCGATCAAGGAACAAGATTTCAGAAACTTTGTATTTCTTGAAGCCGCTGAGCTTGTTTAGCTGAACCACAATGTTGGCCGGCAATCCATGGGAATCCCATTCTTGTTGGGGCTCATCGTCTTTAGCAATAGCCGCGGGAGAGAAAATGCGAGTCCAGAAACAACCACCTTCCCCTCCATCACTTCCTCCTCCGCCACCGCCACCTCCACCTCCACCTTGGCCACCGCCGCCGCCGCCGCCGAAGTTAAAAATATAGCCGCTGCCGGAGAAGACAGGTTTGGCAAGGTGGAATAGGATGCAGGAGGCAGCGGAGGGACCAAGAGATTTGGGAGAAATTAGGTAGTTGAGAAGAAAAGGTGGAGATTTCGAGGGTTTAGGGTTTTGAAGGGAGGAACTGAGGGCGGCAGATGGGAGATTAGATTGAACAATCGATTCCGGGGAGTGGAGGCGGGAGACAGAGGCGGTGGCCGATGATTTGGAGCAGCGGCGGCGGGAGGCGGCAGAGGATGTGAGGGGTAGGAGATGCGCCGGAGCGGCGGAAGACGACATTGGTGGCGGAGTTATGATAAGACTTGGGACAGTGAGACCGAGAGAAAAACACTGGGAGTGGAAAAAAGGGGTTTATAAAGTGTGTGGGGATTTCGGATTGCCCCTTTGCCTAATGTAATGTAACGCTCCTACCTATATAAAATTTAATTAATAATTTTCTTTTTTATTAGCAACATTGCAAATTTGATGTAATGTGCTTAAATTTATTTTAATTTTATAATAAAAAAAGCGTAAGCAGTGGCGCCAAGCCAACTCACTCCCTTCCAAGCAGTAATAATGTTTATAATTTGAAAGGAATAAGGTAAACTCTTATTCTGTCTCATCTGCTCTGCTCAAGAATTAGCGATCCCCGCGAGAGGTCAACCTGAAACAGTCCATTTAAACTGAACCTCACTGTGTGTGTAACCTTCTCACATCTTGTTCAATACGTACATGCAATTAAAAAAGAGGTGGTTATGCGACTCAATTTCATGTCCTGCATCACACAAGCAATAATGTTGGTTCAAGTTCTGCATCCATATACATCTTGTCTAATGTTGACAACCTATCCTGGACCCTCCACTACAAAATAAAAACGTCCCTTGCCACCTTGAAAATTCCTGTCATAAGCGATTGCCACAACACTGGAGTTGTTTGCTCAGCAGAAAACTTCATGCCCTCATCAATAGAATACTTTCCTCCTAGTGATCTCTACCTGATTGTGTCACGCCCTTGCAATGGTGGGAGGTTAGAGGTGATCTCATGGACTTTGCTAGATGAATACGTCTGCCATCTCCAATCATCCTAGTGGGTCACCTCACTCAATTTTCACGATTCCTAGAGGCCTGTGATCATGGGACCTCCTGGAAATTTTGCTGACAAAACGCTATCTCGGTCCCATGGCTCGAGCCAAAACCAGAACTTCAATACTGGAGACCTACTTGAAATCTGTCCCTAAACTTCAATAACTGCTTCCATCCTCAAGTCCCAGTCCTTCCGTGAATTGTCTGCAAGGACTTGTTCCTCAATCTATAACGTAGCACCCATATAGACCTGTTCTTTGTTACCAACAACCGAAGGTGCTTGCACATCATAGCCTAGTTCTGAGGGAGGATAGAGGTAATGCCCAGCCCCCCACAATAAATGTTCTTGCACACAGTTGTCCACGACCTTGGTAACCCTATTCGCTGCCGAGCCCTTCCACTGGAATTGCCTATTCCGTTGCTCAAGCTATTTAATAACCTCTTTTGGCAAGGCAAAGACTGCAGCAAATACATGTGAAGGTGGATAACACTGACTTAATTAGTTGGAGTCGACCCATAAATGAAAGTGAATGCATACTCCAGCTGTGAATTCTCGCCTCCAACTTATCAATGATAGGCTGCCAGTGTGACCGAGTGAGCCTGATAGATGTAAGGGGAACCCCAGGCATTTAATTGGCCTGCAGGACTTCCCAACACATGCTGCAGCGCTGCACTTAGTTCTCCTGCACTTCTAGAATCAAATAACATTTTGAAGGTACGTGTAGTTCTTATAACTAAATCAAATAACAATTCTGTAAAATAGTACCCTTCAAAAACCATGTGATAGATTAAGACAGGTATTCATTCACTATTTAAGAATAATAATGAATTTGTTAACTGTAAAGTCCTAGCTGAGGTTCAGATGTCACATTTACAATGCAATGATTCAACCAGAACTTGCGTTAACACCCCCCCCCCCCCCTTTTGAGGGTGAAATAAACGATTATATTAATCAATCTGGCATCTGCCGGAATAGTGTGACAAATAAGCTGGAGGAAGCGTTCCTTCAGCAAACTTGGCAAGCAGATGGGCCGCCTTGTTTGCGGTTCTCCTAGAAAAACAGAAAAAAGTAGGCAATGATCCCACTAACAAATGGTGGATGTCAGCAATGGTAGGGCCAATCACTAATCAGCTTTCGCTGCTGGAGATTCTGGATAACCAGGATGCAATCACCTTCAATTGTACAACATTCCCATGCTCCTGCATGACAAAGTTCTGCAGCAAGGCGAGCCGCTAATGCCTCTCCGTGTTATGCTTTACAAACAGGCGAGAACGTATCCGAACGGCAGGCGATGCAACGCACAGTCCAATCTCTAGCGATTGCACCAAGTCTGCAATCACTCCCGTCCTTGGGAACCCCTGCATCAAAGTTGATTTTGATCACAACAGTATCAAAGTTGACTTTGATCACAGAGGTATCTGGCAGCAACCATTCCCTACCAGACATTCAAGAATGAACTCTGCTCCCTATGGCATTCTGAAAATCCAACAAGAGGGCGAGCGCTGAGCTCATGCATTCCATGGGGCAGCACTGCACCTGATCCATAACAAATTTATCCTTCGACCCAAGAGCCGCCAAGACTGCACAGCAAAGAGATTAAACTGGTCATGTGTCAGCATGTTCCCAACCTTCCTAATCCATTTGTCTGCACTTTCCGTTCCAGGGAAAATTAGAGATAGCCCACACTGTGTTACCAATTTAAACTCAGCAAAAGCATATAACAAACAACAGGATGGCAAATTAGTGCCAGCAAGAACCAAATAGAAAAAACCATAACAAAGCCTCACCTTTATTTCCAATCACATCATTTCTCCGACTAACATTTACTATTATTGTGACTCACATGATGTGGATAACCACTATACTTATTCCAAGGACAGTCCCTTTGTTGTGGCACCATACTACTATACTGCTGCTAATAGTGATGGTTCTGATGTGAGTGAGCTGCTTCATGCCCATGAAATCCATGTCCATGTGCAGCCATTCCCATCATCTGCATTGGCCTATTCTGAGGATGTGGAGGATATGGTATAGGAACCAGCATTCCGACATGATCAATCCCACAACTTCCATTAGAAAAAGTATTATAATTTCCACTAGCAATTCCATTCCCATGGCTGGGGGCACCGCTGGATGACTCCACAAAACTCTGTTGCTGTACTGGTGTTGAAGCAAACAAATGATCCGGATTGTTAAGTGGGTCATGAAAGAAACCACATCCTAGATTCAAATTTTTAAAGGATTATTATCAAAATTAACAGTATATAGCTGTTTTTATATTACTCGGCTAGTATCAGAGTTGTAAAATATCTAAGAAAAACATGAACGCTTCCAAAAGAGAACCTTTAGTCTCAACTCAAACTTTTTGAAAATTCAGAGCAGCTACAAGAGAAAGTGCTACCGACAACCCCCAAACGGCACCTCTTAGAATCTTTCTCCAAACCGGAAGAATATTGCACCAGTTCCATTGTTCGGATCAACAGCATACTCTGCACGCACTAATCCTAACTTCACCCCGACACCATACGAGGATCCATGACCCATTCTTCTGTACACCTCCGTGGGGTTTCCTTTGACAGCCTTTGAGGTCCCAAGGTCGTTCCCATGCTCCGCAAACACATAGAAATGTGTATTTCTTATGGGTATTCGCAGCTCCGCAGCCAACTACAGACAATCATGTGCATCCAATATCAAATGACTTGAAGAGAACTCGTTGTGTGATATGTTGATAATTGTAAATCAAGTTATATATCACACGGAAATATGATAAATAGTAAACCTTTGGGTACAAAAACCATGTTACACTATTAAGAGTAATCTTATTGTGTTATTTTTACATACGATCCAAATAGGAGAACTATTTTCTTATCATTGGTCAAATATATTACACAATTGGAATTAAGTCGCATTACCGTACCTCGAGTATATTTCTTGTAGCTCCCAACTCTCCCATGTTATAACCCCGGACAGAATAAGGACCCCCAAGAGTAAAGGCATCATAACTGGGAAGGTCCCCAACACAGCCACCATAATGGCCATGAAGGACTAGAATCGGCGGTGGTGGCTTCCCAGCACCTTCCTCCACTTGCTTCAACTGGAGAAATCGGGTTACCATTAAGTGATGGCGATTAAAGAACGGAAATTTGCTACCAATTCCAAGTCCTTGGTCAAGCTGCAGAAGATTAAAAACACGAAAGAATGTCTGGTAACATCCATTGTATATAAGAAATATTATGTAGATAAAGAGGATAGAAAGATAAAGCAGCATCTAACTTTATAAAGAAATAAGATATACAAAAAAGTTTTAGATGCTAAATTAGTCAGCTAAGGTCAAGAACTGTGACGATTCTAAGATGGAAAGTTACAGTCCTGATAGATTAGGGAGGCTGTTACAAGGACATAACTCAGCAAACAATAATACCACAGAAATTAAAGAGCAGGAAACAAGGAATTATTCCTGGAATCCTTGTGTTATGAACCAATTAGAAAGCCGTATCAATATGTTATGAAATCTATAAATTGACTCTTATGTTTCTCCAATTCGACCTTCGAGAATTTGATTAAAAGAGAAGCCTATTAAGATCAACCCAGATGGCAATGAAAGTATCAGAAGATAAAAAGACCAGAAAAATTAGTTTCCCACTCATTGACAGAAATATTTAGTAATTATATAGCATTCCAGGCAACTCGAAGTACTAAGAATTTCAAAAGAAGCTACGAATGATATGGAACTAAATGAAGATTGAAACTGCAATGCATATTTTGGACCAAGAGCTACGAGAAACACACAAAAGACTCCAGAAAAATAAATTACTTAAGTACGGCACATTCACTGGAGGTTCCACTTCAGACAAATTATAAAACACCAGTAGGTTTATGCTTCAATTTGATGGCCAACTGATGCATAAACAGTTTTAATTGATAGGAGTATGTCGCTTAGCTGTAAATTTGACACACAACAGAAGCTAACATATAAAGCTCATGATGTAGACCACACTAATTTATTTTAGAAAGCATTTCAAATTCTGCAAGTTTGGTTCCAAGGAGAAACCATACGAGCTTTATTGGATAGACCAAAAATACAAATCTTAGTAATGCAGGTTGCCCAAACTCATTTGAGCAACTCAGCTCTTCAATTCTGGACATAGTTACTAAATCTCAAACCAGCAGTGTCATATAACAGCAACGTCCAGTCTACCAGAAATGAAGAGAAGCAAGAAAAAAATAAATCATAAATCTTTAGAACTTAAAACCTTCCATCAGGGGATAAATTCAAAAATCAGATGCTAATTTGTATTTTCATTGTCAAGTTGGGGATGGACAATTGGAGGGATTTATTGTTCGGATATAAAACATAATAAAGGGGCTATGAAGATATCAACATGAACTTAGTCTGAAGCAAACGCCTTTTTCTCACCTGGAATACATTTCTCTCACCAACTATAGCCCCATTTAAGAATTTGGTGTTGTCACGAGTTATATTTGCCTGCAGAAATGCCATACGGTCAACTCCAGTGCCACTGAGGGTCGTGGGAGGTCCATCTGCACTGACTCCACCACTTGGCAGCACTCTTTGACCATTTGCAGCAATATGACCGCCTTCATCACGTGTTGTTATCTCCTCCATCACAAGTCCATAAGTAAATTTGCTTTGGTGTGTGAAATTCTGCAAGAAATACATCATTAACTACTGCTCCTGCCTTATTGACACCCAAAAATTCAGTTTACACAACAAATATCTATCAGACCAAACTTTCTTTTCTTTTTAATCAGTAAAAATAGCAACTTACAACGGAATCAATCTCAGACTTACTAGTCCCAATTATCAGGTTCAAAATATAGATAAAATATGTAACACCATCAAGAAGGAAAACATGCATACCTCTGTAATATTGGCTTTAACTCCAGCCCTGTCAACCCAGATAGGGGGAACTTCTTCGATTCCAGGTCCCCCGGTGAAGACTGGACTTAGCTTTCTACTATTGAAGCAGCTAGCACGGAAGGTACGGTTGTGATGATTGTACACGCCATCTAGATATGGATGGACATACTCTAACTTGAAAGCAAGATCATCCTGTACATGTATTTACACAAATATAGAAGTGCTATAGACAAAATGGTACTTCATTCTTAAAAAGAAGTTTCAGGAAGATCAAAAGTAAATCACCTGCGGATTGAGGAAGTTGCTGGTGGTCACTGAACCCAGAAGTGACCTATTCAAACCTTTAATATTTCGATGCTCAAAAGAAACAGTTCCACCTGGTTGGATTGAAGCCTGAATAGCATTTTTTACAAGCAAAAAAGACACTCTCAGCAACCAAATTATACAACTTCAATATAAACTTAGGATTGAAGTTCTTTACCAATGTAGGACGACCACCACGACCTGGAACAATGCTCCACTCTGTACTAACTTCAGCAGACTTCTGTTCCAGTTCCTTCAACTTGACCTCAACAATAATGCCCCCCTCATTGTTCTCATCTGGACGTCGATTTAGCTCAAAGTTGGTGAAAAGAGCTAATGAATTTATATTTATCTGTGCTTGTTCCCAAGCCTGAAGATTAAAAACTTGTCCTGGACAGAGCTGTAAACAATATTAGAGTAATATCAACCCTTAAGTAATGAACAACTTGCCAAATTATAACAGTTAATGGATGGAAGTTATGTAATCCTAATTATCCCAAAATAAATACTGGAAAAAGAAGACAAGGTAATTTCACCACTAAACCAAATTAAAAATCATTATTCTACTACGCTCATAACACAGGCAGTAACCAAATGGGCAATAGAATTACATTGATTACTTATAATTTTTGCAAATGGAAGTATAAAACAGAAAAGTCATGTACCATATTCGTGTATGATCACATATAATTCCAAACAAATAGCAGATAACCATTTTCACACTGTGCATCATAATACCGAGAACCTTTAACCGGGTAATGCATATCAGACATTGACAATAACTCCTCAAACAGATTATGGTAGTTAGTAACTTGGACGCCAGTGCAAAAGGCCACTTAATTATTTGCAAAAATATCCAATACATGTGAGTATAACTGTAACAGTTAAACCTAACCTGCTTTGGCAATTCTCTTTCTATCACAGGAAACTGTGTCTTCCCCTCACAAAGATTCCCAAGCTTATCCTGGAACTGAATCACTAACTGTGTAATATCACCCTCCACCACTTCACAAACCACCTCCTTTGTATTCAAATTGCCAAAATTCACAACTTTTGCACATGCATATCCATTCTCATGATACCACTGCTGCACCCTATCCCTAATCCTGTGCAGCAATCGTGCACTGACCTTGCCCTGCTGCCTCAACATCTGCAATATCTCCCATTGCACAGGTATTGGCAACAAACATGGCCTTGACCTCTCAATTCTCCTCCTGTAATCCTTCTCCAGACTCCTATTGTACTCCAGTCCCTCCTTCTGAGTCATATCAGGATCCGTTGCAATAGGCTTGGATTGCGGCATCAATCCAACGTTAATGCATCTGAATCTATCAGCAGACTGCCATGTGTACTCCAGGAACGGAATGGTTATACTAATGGTGCCATCCGGATTCGTTTTTGTCTCCAAATCCACTTTCTCAAACACTCCGCAGGTGGCTAGGGTTTCGAGCTCCTTCTGGAGCTGCGCCTTGGTGTAAATGCCCCCAGGTCGAAGAGACACCATCTCAAAGAAGGAGTCTTCCGTGTCAAACGTTGAGCCGCATCGTCGATCAAGGAACAAGATTTCAGAAACTTTATATTTCTTGAAGCCGCTGAGCCTGTTTAGTTGAACCACAATGTTGGCCGGCAATCCATGGGAATCCCATTCTCGAAGGGGCTCATCGTCTTTAGCAATAGCTGCGGGTGAGAAAATGTGAGACCAGAAACCACCACCTTGGTCTCCATTACTTCCTCCTCCGCCACCTCCACCTTCTCCGCCGCCGCCGCCGAAGTTAAAGAAAGAGCCGCTGCCGGAGAAGACAGGTTTCGCGAGGTGGAATACACTGCAGGCGGCAGCAGAGAGACCGAGATATTTGGGAGAAATTAGGTAGTTGAGAAAAAAAGGTGGAGATTTCGAGGGTTTAAGGTTTTGAAGGGAGGAACTGACGGCAACAGATGGGAGATCAAATTGAACATTCGCATTCGGGAAGTGGGGGCGGGAAAAAGAAGCGGCGGCCAATGTATTGTTGCGGCGGCGGGGGAAGTCCGCGGAGGACTTGAGGGGGAGGAGATGTACCGGAGCGGCGAAACACGCCATTGATGGCGGAGTTACGATAAAACTTGGGTGAGTGAGACCCAGAGAAAAAAGAGTGGGAGCTGAAGGGGTTTATAAAATTTATTTAAGAATTTTCTTTAAATTAGCAATTCTGCAAATTTGATTAAAAGGAATTTACTGATTGATATTTGATACTTATTATATTTCCTTAAACCACCAAATTTTATTTAGGTAATTTACTTTTATCATATTCCCTAAAATAGTTACAAATCAGCTTAATTTAGGACTATAATTCAGACTTTGAAACCTTTCATATATATTAGATATAGTTGTCATTAGTGTTTCTGTAGCCTATTTTTTTTTTGTTAATGCCAAACGAATTTCTCTTTTAAATGATATTTAATAATTAACATCACAAAACAAATTATTTTGTATAACTAGACAATATCTGATCATAATTAATTGGATTTTAAAAACTATAATCAATTGATTTTATTCTTATATATAAATATTATCTATTTGAATTTAAATTCATAATTTTGAATATGCTCGTCTTGATTTTAGCTCGTCACATATTTTCAAAATTGAAATTTTTTTAGTATTTACCAACCGAAACAGTAATGGTTGTGTGGATGAAGAGAAATTCGATTACATTGCTTTATATATTATTCTATTAGCTATTGTGTCACGTTATTTCTACGTACATATAACAGATAATTTTTCACACGTTATAAATAATAATAAAATATATAAGTCAATACATTACATAATAAAAAGAAAGAAATAAAAATAATAATAATTTATTAATTAATATAAATTTTAAAAATTAAATAAATCAGTTATTTTATCATGAATGTATTATTATATACTTTTAATATATAGAATGAAAAAGGGAAAGATGATGTTTATACGTACCAAAATAATCCTAGTTCAACATGTGCACCAGATACTCATACCAAAATAATCAAATCAATAATTGACTTCCACTATATCCAAATCCCAAATTTTACTATTAAAAAATACAGCCCGAGGCCCAACTCGATCGCCTTGGGTCAGATTTCAGAATCCACCTAGTACTGTAGATATGGTTATAGAATAAAGTATATTTATACCTTGGGTTTAATGTAATTTAATTAATATAATATTATAAATGAATAAATTATCATATAAAAGAATAATAATATTAACTTTTTTATATTTTTAAAATGAAAAAATTTACAATAAATAGAAGGGCTAAATTGATGCATATTAAAAAATACATGGGATAAATTGATAAAAAAAAAAAAAATTATAAGGGGATAATTTGTATATTTATAATATTACAGATGATTAAATTGTATTTTTTTTCATTATACGTTTGATTTATGATTTATTTACATAAATTATTTATATTTTTTTGTTTAACTATAAAAAAAATATCCTAGTAATTAAATAATAGAGATCGCTTGTGTTATGATATTGATATTTTTAAGATATATATATATATAATTTTTAAAAGTAAATATAATTTGTATAAATGATATTGATATTTTTAATATGTGTACGTATAGTTATCCAAAGATATGAATGATTTGTATAATGTAGATGTAATTATACTTATGGTCTAATACGACAAACTCATACACAACATAATAGTAATTTCATGAACATCGGACAAATCTAAATGCATTTGTATAAATTCAATGATTTCTGGTCACTTCAGGACTTAGTTGTCTACTGTCTGGTTTCCTTTCCGGTGCTTTGTGCTTCATTAGATGCACCAGAAAGCGCCTATACTTCATCATCATTCCTTTACGTCCACTAATTACAGTGAACTCATCGATGCATGCACAAAAGGTGGTGTCTTGAAATCTGGCAGAGTACTTCACGCCCACCTCATCATCAATGGTTTGGCTGGATCCCTCCAATTTGCTTCCAAACTCATAGCATTTTACACCAGGTGCAAAGAGTTGGCGGCTGCCCGAAAGCTGTTCGACCGAATTCCCAAGTCAAAAATACGTGGTTGGGCTGCTGTGATTGGATCCTTCGCGCGCAATGGGTATTATGAGGAGGCAATGGGTGTGTTTGAGGAAATGCAGAAGGTAGGATATAACTATGACAGAATTGTTCTTCCTAGTGTTCTTAAAGCATGTGGACAGCTCTCTGATTGGAAAACGGGAGAGAAAATACATGCTGTTGTTCTTAAAAATGAGTTTGAGGCTGATGCGTTTGTGATGTGTGCATTAATTGATATGTATTCAAAATGTGGGATGGTTGAGAAGGCCAAAAGAGTGTTTGGTGCCATGGTGGACAAGGATTTGGTGGCTTTAAATGCTATGGTTTCAGGGTACGTTCAAAATGATTCTGTTAAAGAAGCATTGAATTTGGTTGAGGAAATGAAATTTGGGGGAGTGCAACCTGATATTGTGACTTGGAATACATTGATCTCAGGGTTCTCACAAGCAAATGATGAAGTGATGGTTGGCAAAATTTTCCAAATTATGGAAACTGATGGTGTTAAGCCTGATGCTGTATCCTGGACATCAGTGATTTCTGGTTTGGTGCAAAACTTCCGTAGCACGAGAGCTTATAGTGCTTTTGGGCAAATGTTGAAAGCTGGGATCTCCCCAACAACATCAACAATCAGTTCTCTATTGCCTGCATCTGCTACTATTGCAGATCTGAGGCGTGGGAAGGAGATTCATGGTTATTCCGTGGTAATGGGTTTTGTAAAGGATGTGTATGTAAGGAGTGCACTCATGGACATGTACGCTAAATGTGGGTTAATTTCAGAAGCAATGTCATTGTTCCATGGGATGTCTGAAAGGAATACTGTTACCTGGAACTCCATGATATTTGGCTATGCGAATCATGGGTACTGCCATGAAGCAATACAACTTTTCAATCAAATGGTAAGAGAAGAGGAACGCAAGCTAGACCACTTGACTTTCACTGCAGCTCTCACGGCTTGTACTCATGCTGGGATGGTTGATCAGGGCAAAAGTTTGTTCCAGTTGATGCAGCAAAAATATAAGATTGTGCCAAGAACAGAGCACTATGCATGTATGGTAGATCTATTGGGAAGAGCAGGAAAGCTTGATGAGGCTTATGATCTTATTCAGAGAATACCAGTTGACCCTGATTCATTCGTATGGGGAGCACTGTTAGGGGCCTGTAGGCAACATGGTTGTGCAGATCTAGCGGAAGTTGCTGCGGAACAGTTGGCTAAGCTTGAACCAAAGAGTTCAGGAAGTAGTACGCTCTTGTTGAATTTATATGCGGACTCCGGTAGGTGGGGAAATGCTGTAAAGGTGAAGAAGATGATGAAAGTAAGGAAATTAAGAAGTTTCCCTAGCCGTAGTTGGATCCAAGTTTTATGACATGCCTGAGCAGGAACATTCATTTCAATAATCATCTTTGCTGCCGCTGATAATGTCTTGCTTTCAATTCTGGTACATGTCATCAGGGACTAATTCAGTGGTTCCAGAGCTGTCTTAGCTCCCCTTCCATCTTGTCCAAGTAACTAATATGACATGACACTGAAACCTATGCCAGTTTCAGATGCTTATTTTCACCACTTTAAATGATTATAACATGCTTGCTTGAGAAATTTTAATTCAAATCGAGTTCTAACTAAAATTGAATTAAATATATAACAAGTATTATACACTTGCTGATTCATATTTAGGGCAACCACAGAAATGAAGTGCTTTCTTGCAGCTGCGTTTAATTTTCGATCCAAGATAATTCTATAGTGTTAAAAATTATCCATTCAATTAGGTTGAATTTGATTAGAGTATAGTGTTAAAGATTATTGGTTGAATTTTTTTTTTTTAAATTAACAACAAAAGTTATGTCGAAAATGGAAAGTCACTCTTACTGAAAGGGGTGCAACACGAAAACTTCCCATAAAATATCTATCCTAGTACTACTTTTGTCCAGACATGCTTAATTTTAAAGTTCTGATAGAATATGGCGTATTACTGTTGGTATGATTACACTCTATTGGTTGAATTAGTCTGATTAGTTAGTCTATACAGTGTTAAAAGTAAGATCAAACTTCTGAAGACATAAATTAATTGAAATCTAAATTGTATTAAGATAAATAACACTATTTTTCTTTTCTAGAAATTGCAAATAATGAAACTACGTGACATAAATTAGTTTGATTATTTGAATTAGTTCTATTGAACTTAGTATGATCCTGTCCAAATAATTATATCCAAAAAATTAGAGAATAAAGTTCCCCGACTCGACTCTCCAACATTTCAAGAATCAAACTAATATTTTGATGTTATTACGGAAAGTAAATGATTTCAAATAAAAATTAATTAATTAATCATAATCACTCCAACAATACTCAGAATACTTAATAATTACTCGAACAAAATACTTTGAACTAAAAGTAAGCTATACATCATAATTAGTATAAGAATATTCAAGTTAAGTTTATTTACAGAAAGTTAAATGATCTGAAATACTGTAAATCAATTAATTATAATTACTCAAACTAAAATACATTGCATATATTTCAATCTTATCAAAACAAATGACTACGATAGAGTTTTTCAATTTATATTTCAATATATTTAAACCTTAGATAGATCGAACTATTCGATATAAATTATACGCCTCATATTTCAATCTACTTTAATCTGACTAATAAAAATTGATTGGATATGAATTTTCCAAAAATTCTACTCCAAAACACGTTCGGTCAAATCAAATCAATCACAGAATCAGTATGATATATTTATTATTTGACTGATTATTTTTTCTAAATTGTATACCAGTCATCATATGACAAACATATTTGATCATGGTCATGGGTGACCTTTTTCTGGTACATTAAAGTTCAAAAATAAATTGAAAACAGAAGGTAAAAGAGCCAGGGTCATCTCGGCACCGGCAAGGACACTCCGACGCCAAATCAGCAAAGAGGTCTCATATAGATGTCTAACAAAATAATAAGAGGTGGAATGCTTATAAAATTGCCTACCTTAAATGAACAAGTGGAGTATTTACAGTTGAGTTCCAATTGCACGTTCACATGTAGGCTTCATCCAGTCCCTACATGTAGCGGTCATCCGTGCTTTCTCGATATGCTAATGGGCTTCATGGGTCATTTCTCTTGCTAAACTTGGCCCATAAAATAATATTTATACATTGAGTTGTCCGAGCCCAAATCTTTAGGCCTCATCCAACCCAAATATTGGGCCATTACATAAAAGCCCATATCAATATTGCCCGTGTAATAATTGATTTCAGATTGGACCAAATTCAATCCGAACTAAATTGCGAAAGTTTTCCAAGTCGTAATTCAATATGTTCCAATCTAATCAAATTAACTTGCACCGGAAGCAGTTGGATATCTCTTTGATGCAAGTCTATGAGACCTGTTAGAAAAAGAGGGAAGATGGGAATTGAGGCCACTAAAAGCTCTCCTCAACTGCCGCAACTGAGTCTGCCAGCAGCGCACCACCGGATGAGAAGTGGACACAAGAAGGAGGCCATCTTCACGATGGGAATGGAGGCGTAATCTCTGGACTGCAGTGTTGTCGCCACTAGACTCCACCTGAACAACATTCTCACCGAGCTCCAAAAACAGTATAAGATTCCGTCTCAGCCATCTAGAATCTGGTTGGCCAATATGGCCAGCATTTGGCTTCGGAGGAAGACTTGCCCAACGTGTTCCCTTTAGGGTGAATTCTTGTCACATCAGCTGGCTTCCCTCTGTTCATCGAAACATATTGCCACGGACTTTTCCGAGCATCGCTAATTGTTTTCCACGAATAATAAAAATTTCTAATAACTTTGCATACTATTACCTCTCACTCTGAGAGTTTAACAGAAGATCATTTGCAAGTGGGCTGCAATATCATAGGAGTTCACCATAAACATCAAGAATCTAATACATTCATAAACTTGGAAGAGTAATGATTTCCAGAGTCCAAGATTATGAAAATTATCACAGGATAGTATTTAGTACCACGATTTCAAATGCGTAGCTATAAATATCCAAGCATTGGTTATACTTTTTTAATTTCTCTATTCTTTGCCCATAATGATTTTGGAGCTCGAAAGGGTACAACGGGGTAACCCCACAGCTGAATCAACACCATATTTGTGCTGCAGACTGAACCAACAACCATTATCAATGGAAACAATCAGCACATCAAAAAGAGCTTTAACTCACAACCATTCACATTAACTTTTTTGGCACCCAAGGGCAGATGCACATATGTAACCCAGCTAGAAAAATAAGATGGATGATGCTAGCAGCAATGCGAGGATTGTTGAATAGCATGGCTAATGTCATATGATATGTTCATAGAATGTTACTTTGGTCATGCAAAAACTATGAAATCCTAGATTCAACTTTTTACTGGATTATTTATCTTCAAAATTAACAGTAGCTGTTTTTCTGTTACTAGGCAAGAATCCAGTTTAAACAGGCATATTCCTGTATGGGCTCACGTTATTCAAAGAAAGATGAAAACCTGAGAAATCAGCAGAATATATTGTAACCTGATGGACCATCTAAGTGATCAAGCTGCAAGGGCAAAAGAATTCATTTCTTCAATAGTAACAGAACAAAAGCAACATCATCATTCTTACCTTTTCGACTAAGATATTAATATCTAAAACTAGGACAAAAAGTTACAACCTTCTAAAATGAATCAGTAGACTCATTGGACATTGCAGGCATGTGAAGCTGAAATAGGATAATTAACCGAGTGAACCTGATACGAAGCACTAGAGCAGATGTCTCATGCTGGTTTAATATTGTGAACAGAGGCTGAACTTATAAATGCACTGTTTCCAAACAAGTTACAGTTCTTGTTCTAGTAAAAACTGTGAAAAATCTTGAAAAGGGTTCAGAGTGACAAAGGGGGTACCAGGAGTCGATGACAACTTCAAATCAAAACCTATTACAAAATGCAGCTAATATCCACCAGATTCATTGTGCTGCAGCCAGGCAACCATTACTCATTTCGACAGCATAGAGGAAGCTAGTAGATATACAAATGTGAGCTCTCACAATGGTGATCCAGTTTTGACTTCTTCACTTCCTGCTTAACAGAAGAGTTGCTTCCTTGTATACATACTGCACTACCATTGAGGAGCAT
Organism: Sesamum indicum; assembly: GCF_026168435.1. NCBI lineage: Eukaryota > Viridiplantae > Streptophyta > Magnoliopsida > Lamiales > Pedaliaceae > Sesamum > Sesamum indicum. Next base: position 3,442,610 of record NC_142665.1, on the reverse strand, counting down.
ACTTACTTTGTCACCAGTAGCATGCACTCTCACATGCCAGCACATCATATTGAAACTAAAGATGGTGATCTTTGTGGCAAAATAAAAATGAAAGAAAATACAGTAGGTGGATGGGAGTGGAAGCAGACATGCAGTCAAAGAATAGTGCCACACCATACTTTTATGTAAAGAAGGTAAAGATGAATGACTTGATTGACTAAAGTGCAAGGACTAACTGCAGAAATATTTTTGCATATCATTCTATTATAGAAACTTGTTTTGTAGTAAACAAAACTCAGTACAGTCATTCATGTTCAGAAGCATAAACATTAATCAACAAATACACTAGCAGGTCAACTACTAACAACTCGCAGCAGGAAGGCAAGACTAATTTGACAGTGACCTTCAACTTCAGAGTACCTTGGCAACTCATGCTGAGTCTTGTTGCGGATAATTCATAGATTATCTGCCAATTTACTGTTACAGGACCAAATGCCATGATTTACTCCAAAGTCCACAATCATCTCACAGAATCAAGGATATCTGCACTTGAATCATATTGAAGCTTCGCAGCATCTAAATATATGCGAGAAAATCACACATACTAATCAGGGCATCTCTTCATGGTCTTGAGTCATATAAAAGAAAAACCAGTTTCAACAGAGAAGATAAGTTTAGAAATAGAAAAGGTTAAAAGAAATAGAGAGAGCTCCTTGTTACAGAAAAAATGTAACCTCTAATCTTTATACTTCATTGACTTAGCATTTGAACACTCAAAATATTTGCCAGTCATCACCAACACCTGAAGTTATCAAAGCAGGGGCTTCAAATGATTCATATTCAAACTTTGCAGGCTAACATGGTAAGATGTTAGCCAATTCTCCTCACAGAGATACATAGTCCTGTTTGATTCCACAAATTTACAGTAATAAATGTAATCAAAACCTAAAATTAACTCAAGAATAATACTTTTGTCTAGTAAGCCCCTAATCATGCTATCCTCAGAGCTACATTGAAATCCCCAGGGGACTTTCTTCACCTACGAGTTGGAACTCTCTGTATAAAAAATATAAGATACTTTTATGCAAGGATATCAAATACTTAAGAAGACAATAGTGGGATCAAAATGATACTAAGAAAAAAAGTGATACAGTCTGTAGTTATCAATGGCTCAGATTGTCTTATAAGTACCTATAATCTTTCATTCTTATCAATAATAAGATGAAGAAGAATGAGCATAATGATGGGAGAAAAAGAAAAAGAATCTACTGATTGTAGTGAAACAGGCATCGAGTAGGGAAAAGCCATATCATATATAACAGAGCAATTGTCACCCTTAAAAACAGATTACTTCCTCTATATCGTTAACATGAAAATGTGTAAAGAAATTAAGATGTGTTGCAGAGTAGATGAAGATTTAACCATAAAGTTCGTCCCCCCTGAAAGAAACTCGTAAGTATTTCATATTTTAATCCATAAACTACAGGTAATCAAAGTTTAGATGCAGAGAATAAACCATCATCATCGCACTAACACTCTCACTCAATTGATCTGAATGATACAGGATACAAGTGAAAATAAGAAACACACTAAATACACCCAGCTGTAAACAAGCCATAAACAAGAAAAAGCAATACCAAAAACACATGTTGATCATGATTGTTCAGCTGTAGCAATATATCATGTACATGGAATTAGATGAGGAAAGATGCACAAACTTATCTGATACCGCAATACATTAAATAAGCAGTGAAATACTAAAACTAAACTGTATAGGATATAGGCCAAAGGTTTAAATATGAGGCTAGATTTGATGACGATGAAATATGTTGTTATAGTTTCTGCATAATTGTAGACGGGAACATGAAGCCTAAGTAACCAGAGTTGTCATGAGGAGAAGTAAATCAAGGATGAGAAGATAGTTAAAGTTTCAACTGTCCATATGACATATACCTGGAAACTGCAGTATATGCAACTCACAATGCCAAGAAATACCATTGAATGAAAAGAGATGTATATTTCTAGTCCAGAAAGTAAGAATGTGAAGCACATTTGTGTGGATAAACGCTTACATGGTGCCGTATACTATGCGCCACAAAGAAAAATGATTGATTACAAATGGAATTGTAACAAACTAATTGAAAGCAAAAGAACTCCATATCAAGAATTTGAATGAGGGGAAACCAATCAACAACTTTCATTGCCTCTATCAAAAAACAGATAAGAAATGTAAAATTATACTATGAAGTTCTACTACTTGCCAGGAAGTTATCTGCATTCTTTTTTCCCTTATTCCAATAAAACAATCTTGATTTTGCCTCTTTAACATTTTTAAAGGCATCAGCTTAGTTCTTAGAACTAAATCAAATAACAATTCGGTAAAAGTTAGTTACACCTTCAAAAACAATGTGATAGATTAAGACAGGTATTTATTCACTATTTAAGAATCATAGCGAATTTGCTAACTGTAAAGTCCTAGCAGAGGTTCACATGTCACATTTCCAATGCAATGATTCCATCAGACCCTGTGTTACCAATATGAAATCAGCAAAAGCATATCACAACCAACAGGACGGCAATTTAGTACCCGCAAGAACCAAAGAGAAAATACCATAACAAAACCTCACCTTTATTTCCACTCACAGCATCGCTCCGACTAACACTTATTATTATTCTGAGTCACATGATGTGGATAACCACTATACTTATTCCCAGTCCAGTCCCTTTGTTGCTGCACCATACTACTATACTGCTGCTGATAGTGATGGTTATGATGTGAGTGAGCTGCTTCATACCCATGAAATCCATGTCCATGTGCAGCCATTCCCATCATCTGCATTGGCATAATCTGAGGAGGTGGAGGATATGGCATTGGAATTGGCATTCCGACATGATTATTCGCACTACTTCCATTACCAGCAGTATTATGACTTCCACTAGCAATTCCATTCCCGTGGCTGGGGGCACCGCTGGATGACTCGTTAAAGCTCTGTTGCGGTACCGGTGTCGAAGCAAACAAATGATCCGACGGCGAGGGGCCCTCGTTGGATAAACCCTGCATCCTCTTAACATATAGCCTATACTTCTGCAAATGGCTCGCAACGTTCTCCCTAGTCAACCCTTCAACATTCATCAACTGCATAATCGTCTTAGGCACAGCGTTCTTCAACCCTAAATGCGCCACCACATCCACGAAACGCTTGTGCAGCTGCGGGGTCCACACAAGCCGCGGCCTCTTCAGAGTCTTCGCAGCCGCCGTTGACTGGTCGTCCATACAACCATCCATCGCCGGATCATCGGCGGGGTCCATCCTACGACTCTTCTTCGGGTCGGATCCTTCTTCGGGTTCCGCCTCAACCATCACGTGATCATCCACGTGACTACTAAACGGCTTGAAATTGGAGGCGACGGCGGCGGAGGACTGAGCGGCAGCGCCGCGGAGGGAAGAGAGTGTGGTCTGTGAGGCGCGATTGACGTCGAGCACGGTCCGAGCCGGCTCCGGCGAGATTTTGAACGCGGAGGCCAATTCGACCGGAATCAAAGACTGAGACAACGGCGTGAGATCGTCGGGGGAGGGAAGGCCAGCCTCCCAGTCGGCAATACCATCATCAATTTTCACTTCCTCACCCATGGGAGTATAGAGCAAATCAAATCACATGTAACAGATAATCTACGGAGGGGGTGGGGGTGGGGGTGGTGAAATAGGGAAAAAAGAGGAGAGGAGAGGGGTAGGCGGTGAATATAAATAAGTAGTTTGAGGTGGAAAAAGTGCAAAATGAGATTCCAAACAGAGTGCCACGCTGGATGCTTCCCACAGATATTTTTTGATCCTCTAAATATCTCTCACCCTATCTCCTATAATTCGCCAAATTTGATTTTTAGTCCTACTTCTCTACTTCATCAAATATTTAAAAATAATTATATATTTAATCTCATAAATTTTATATTTGATGTCTTCAATATATATTTGTCTAAACCTAACCAAAATAGTTAGTACCTTATGCCAACATTTGGGAGAATTGTATGTTAAAAAAAAAAAAACTTAAGTAGATAAATTATAAATAATTTATTTTTGAACATAAAAATTAAATAATTACTAACTATTTACCTAAAAAAATGAGTATAAAGATAAATAATGGTACACTTGTCTAAACTTAAATATAAAATAAATCTAATATTTTTTTAAGTGGCAAGATAAAATTTATCAAGACATGACAATAAAAAAAAGTAGTGCTGACGATTTTATAGATCTTTCACCTTAATAGGCTTTACGATAGTTGAGGAGGTTCGCTGTGTACATATCATCAAAAGTTAATTTTTTTAAATACTTGCTGAATCAGAAAATGGCATGGAGGATTGTCATCAATTAATAGTGGTTGACCTCACAAAGAGTGGAAGAAATTGATATAATATACAAGTCGTGTGACGCTTCAGATATTATAATATATAATTGTAGGACTAATTGATAAATTTTTATAAAAGTTAGTTAGTTAGTAAATAAATTATAGATTGAAATTCAAAAATATTAAAACTTGAACGGATTAAATTGAAGTTCACTATAATGGTTAGGAGCAAATTATATTAATTAAGAAAATTAAATTAAAAAAAATAAAAACCAAAAATGAATTGGAGTGGGTCATCACCCACCGCCCCACCTCCATGATAAATATATATATATATATATATGTACAAATCACAATCTCACAATACGTGCAACTTCTTTTTTTCTTTCAGTAACGGAGGTAAGAATTTTTACTTTAATTTTTATTAATTTATATAATTATATTATCTAATTAATCTATTTATTAAATATTATTTATATTGATCGATGTATTATTTAACCGAAATATTTTATGGATTTAGCTATTTAAATTAGTGTTGAATTAAATATTATTTTGATATAAAAATGATATAGTTGGTTAATTGAATTATCAGATTTGTTAGATTCAAATATTACTATAGTTAATTTATATAATTCCATCAAAATTATTAACCAAATACGTAATTCTATGTATTGTTGTTTAATTAAATTATATAGTAGCGAGGGATTGATAGAAAATTCATAAATATTTCAAAAAATTATATTTAAGAAATATTATATTATTAAAGAGGAAAAATAAGATTTTTAATGATAATTTAATTTAGGGATGTTATTAAAAACGATAGTTATAAATATATAAGGGGTTTGATTAAATGAATTCCTACGAATTAATTGATAAATTATAAGTATTTTTGTGAAGCCTAGAGTGTCTTGTTATTGAGTAGAACTATAACAAAGATTTATATTTTGATAGATATAAGATATTAAAGAATTATTAGAAATTATTCGAATAATATTTAATATTCTATTTAAAAATTACGATGTTCTTGATATATATTAATTATATGTTATAACTCATTATAGATGTACGGATAAAGTGAAAGGATGGAACAATTATCTATTTGGGTAGATAAAAACATTATAAAGTTGAGGTAACTAAATAATTAGTATTAATCTATATATGTTCTCTTTATTTGTGGTATTACTTTTATATAAATTTGTGATTCATGCTGAAGTTGATTTATTTGAAAATGTATGAGTGGTGGATAATTTAATTTGATTGACGATATTGCGTACGTAGAATGATTAAAATACATTGAAATATTATATTTGTTGTATGAGTGTTGTGGGTGCTTAAAAATGAGAATATATCGATATATGATTTTACGTTACTAGCTGCTTATAGGAATAGTGATATGTGGAAATGAAAAAGCGGTGAAAATTGAATATAATTGTGATGTGAGTACCCCTTGATGTTGTTGAAAAGCCTGTAAGGAGAAATGAAATGAAAAGAGGGATGATGCGATATGAGAAATAAATGAAATAAAAAGAGGTATGATGCGATATGAGAAAGAAATAAAATGAAAAGAGGTATGATGCAATATGAAAAAGAGTTATGATGTGATGTGAAAAGTGTTATGATGCGAATTGAAAGAGTTTTGATGCGAAATGAGATTGATGAACCAACTGTCAAGGGGGTTCACTTGAGCTTTATATAACGGTGAGATTGAATTGATGGAAAAAACACTAAATCACCTTCTGGTAAGCAAATTAGAAAGAAAGAAGTTTAATTGATTATTTTATTGCGAATTGGTTATATGGTGCAATAAAACCGATTATATTGGGATCTTAATTAACAAATTAATTATTGTGAGAAAATTGCCGTTTCAACCAAGAACACATTCTTTGATAATGAATTGTATTTCCTTTGCAGCGTGTAAGTTTTGTTCTGAACACGTTATTTATCTGACCGTCTAATTAATATACTTTTTTTATTTATAAAAGTATCTTAAAATATAAATATTTTCTATTATACCCACCTAAATTTCTAAACGGATGGGTAGGATGCCCGGAACCAACAGAGGATGTGAAAGGAGTAGTGGATAATGAACATGGCTGCATCATCTGCAACCTTCTCTCCACCCGTAATCTCCTTGATTTTCAAGCCTAAAACTGCTTGTCTGGTCACCGCCCGGAACTCATTTTCTCAATTCTACGATCCTAAACTTACTTTTCCCTCCACTCAATCTTCGGAAAGAAGATCATGTTTTCTGCATTTACCAGAAGCAGTCTGGTCAAAACCCACCAAAAGTTGGAAACTTTCTGCTACTTATGGCAGTTTTTTGCTTTCAGAAGCAAGCCCAGTTCAGACTTCTGAAGAAATAGTTTCCACAAGTGGTGGTGGTGGCACCACTGTCGTATCGGCTCTTTTTTTCATTGCCTTTCTCAGTTTATCCGTTCTTACCGTAGGGGTGAGACTTTTTTGCTTTTGATGCTGAATTGAGGAAACTGTGGTTGTTAGTGACTCAAAAGATGTGATTTTGGAACGTGGGGTTTTGTTGATTTTGAATTGATGTTTTGGAATTCTCAGGTTGTCTACATAGCTGTAACAGACTTCTTGCAGAAGAGGGAGAGAGAGAAGTTTGAGAAAGAAGAGGCTGCTAAGAAGAAGAAAAGTGGCAAAAAGGGGAAAGTTAGAGCTAGAGCTAGAGCTGGACCAAGAGGCTTTGGACAGAAGTTTGAAGAAGATGATGATGTAGATGCAGCAGACTGATTGCTATCTCTTAGAACATCATAAATTTGCAACTTCCATGATGGTAAAATTGTTCCCATTACATTGTGGTGAACATTGTTGTTTTCTTTAGATGTTCTTGGTTTGTTTGGCAGTTTCATTAGCTCCTTAGGAAACACTATGAAATTCTATTGTTATATGGAAAAGAAAATTGTTTACAAGTTGAAAACCGCCCCTTAGATGCTTGTTGAAAATTTTTCTATGTGTAGAGCTTGGACAATTTCCAGGGATTTTTCTGACCTTCACTGAGGAGAGTAACCAATTATTTGGCGCATTCATTTGTTAACATCTGATTGTAAAGGTGAACTCCATAAAAAATGAGTGTAGAAAACATAAGTGAGGGGATTTTCGGAAGTTTATGAGTACTGTTATTCTCTTTTGTGAATTCGCTTCATGCAACTATAGTCTTGAAAGTTGTTATCTCTTTTCTAGTGATCTCAGAGGCTAAGTGGGAAGTTGAAATTTTTCTTTAGCTATTTCCTTATCCTTGTTGAGCATATATGATCGAGAAGTGTAATGACGGTGCGAAAATTTTTATTTATTTGTCCTTGCATAGAAGAACCATCAGAAAAGTTGATGAATATTGTACAAGTCTCAGTTTTCATCCCAAATTTAAGTTTCTTTTATCTTATTGCTATTAAATTGTCAAGGGGTTTCACTTAAATCTCTTGCCATTTCTCATACTCGTAATAATTAGGGAGTGCTGTGTATTTTAGTCTATGAAATTTGTTATTGTTGGCGGATGCCTGGAAGTTTGTGAGAGGCTGTAAAACTGAAGGTCCACATCATTTTTCTGAAGAGCAATTCGACGCCTAGTAAGTAGTAAATTCTTGTTGCCTGAGTTCAAATTTTTTCTCCCAGTACTGAGTTCTAGAGAATTAAACATACTAATTATTTCGAACAAAACTTTCCTAGATGAGAACTTTCCTTGGGGTTCAGGAGAAATAAAAGTCTTGACACCCCGTGCTATGGTCTATCTTTGTGATTCTGATTTAAGAATCAGCCCTAGTTCTCTAATAACCCTAGTATACTCTCACTCATATATATAAGTAACTTGGAAAACGAATGATGCTATGAGAAAACCATGAGAAAGTTTGTAAATGAAGAGGACGGAAGAAAGGTGTAATCAACTTATACTATTGAAGCTATTTAAAAATGGAGCAAATATTATAACCTTACTCCTCCAAAGAGACGTTAACTTCCACACCAATATTTTTCTCAGTATATTAGGACACAGAAGTTGTTGTTGATCAGCTACTAAACTGAGGCATCAACTTGGTTTGCCTAGGAACTTCCAGAGAGCCTTAAATGAGAAATTTGTTCGGGAGTCTATTTAACCAAATTCCTTGATCAAGAATGTTAGATCAGTAGAGAAATCGTGGCACTCACAGAGGCTTGGCTTTGTTTGGTTTTATTTCTGAAATGTTTTTCTTTATTTTTGTAAGAAAGAAAGAAAGGTAAAATATGTGCATGTGTTTTTGGAAGTTGTCAATATGTCTGGTTTCTGCATTTTGTGTTAGTGAGAGTTGAATAAAGATGAGGTATAACATTTTCAATTGTGGTTCTCACAAAAACTTAGGTAAACGTTGACGTTTTGGTTTGTCTTTGGGACAACTGAAAAGTAGAAATGAAAATATCAGGTCGTTATCTATTGCAAGTTTGTTCTCCTAAGTCCGCAAATGGAGTGCATACATAAGTTTCTCTGACAAGTGCAAAGACTACAATGTCTAAACTGATCGTAACTTTGTTTTGATTGCTATGTCTCAACAATTCTAGCTTCTTATGTAGCGGGCTTCTGATCTAAAAGTTCGAAAGGTGTTTTCCAGTTCAACACATGTGTGGGTAACCTGTTAATGAGATATGTGTCTGTAAGAAATGAATCTCCCCAGAATTTTCTAGGTAAGGAAGCTTGAAACATCAATGATCAGGCCACTAGTAAAAAGTGTTTGTGTTTTCTCTCAACCAAACTGTTTGGTTGAGGTATATGAACACATGTCTCTCGTGAACAATACATCACAGGTGATAAGAGTCTGATGTAGATTTAGATTTGATTACATGGATACGTTTTATTGCTTGTACATAAGAATGACCAAGTATTTGATGCCGTAGAATGCCATCACAGGCTGAAGTTACGGGACAAGAAAACATTGGGTTGGCAGAATCAAATTGGTTTCTCAAGAATCAGAAAAAGGATGTAGCATCCAGAACATATAGCTCGGCTACTTGCCTACCTATAGCCAACAACCTCTTACTCATCGAATTGGAAAGTGAGTGCATAGTTGTCTGACTGATAATAGGTCGAGACAGAAGTCCGGTATGTGCATAACTTGTGAAAGTTCCATAAGAAACTGCATTAGTCGATTAGACGCCCTGAAATCCAGCACAACCTTGTTTGCTGCATAAGTGCACTTTGGCGTCGTACCAAATACACTAACTCGTCTCATAATTTCTTAATTTTAGTGACTACGTAACAACTCATATGTATCCTTGTGAGATCGAAGCAATCTCACGTTGCAACTTGAAAGTGATAGGTCAGGAGGGCCATTTGATTCTCCACCTCTAGCTTCTAAATTCTATACCATCAATGTTGCCAAGTGATCAGTTTGATCCGACTGAATAAGAATTTTCGGTCAAAAGGAGTGGGTTAGATGTCCATACCCTCACAATCTCCATGTTATTATACAAAATTTCGGATCTGCTAAAGCTCTAAAATGTGTACAAGTGGTTGTGGGTTAGGAGGTCAAAAAGAACAGAAAAAAACAGCTCAATTAGGTCAAAACTGTTGATTAAGTCTGCCTAACTTATTCAAAATAATGCTTACTTAGGCCAGGATTTGTGGGTGAGCTTATAAATTTTTTAAAACAAATACAAAATTTATAAGATATTATAAAGTGTTTTAGTAATTTTTTTAAAGGACGAGACTATAAAATTTAAAGAGGTTCCTCACTAGAGTGTGTTTGATTGGGGTGAAAAATAAGAATATAAGAGAAGTGAAAGTAAAAATAAATGTATAAGAAATAATTTGGTGTTTGGTTAGGGAGAAGAAATGGAGGTAAAGTAAAACTCGATCTATATGAAACCTTTCCAGAGTTCAATTTTGTTTCTGTCTAAAATTGGACGGAGAAAGGAAGTATAAGGCCGAAAAGATAAAAAGTACAAATTTTATTTTTATTCACTTTATTACCCGATTAAATATCATATATAATTAATTGTTCTCCAAAGTTGTTTTCGTACCAACAAAGGCACTGATTTTTTACTTCGAATTCGTTAGTTTAAAATATTGTTAGTAAATTTTGTATTTTATTTAAACTAAACAGATTAAAATAAATGAACAATACTCATTTTGATTAATATTTTTATTAATAAAAAATATTTCTTATTCTTATTCAATGAATAGTTTTATTAATAAAGTTTTTAAATTTTTGATATACGAAAATTATATTAGTATAATATTAATTAATAAATTAATTTTTAATACAAAAAATAAAAAAAAAGAATTATTCAGTAAAATTATAAAAATTATTTTTTTCTTCTTAATCTGTTTTCTCGTACCATACAAAGGAAAACATTTGAATTTATTCACTTTCCAATCATATCAAACAATTTGAAGAAAAACTATTATTTTTCCGGCTCTCCTCTTTCCCCTTCCTTTTTCCTTTGATTTGTACCAAACAAACCCTTAATTTAAAAATCTTATGAGGTTAATTCAACTTTTTTCAAATTAATTTGGAAATCTTATTCTATCAAAAGAACTTGATAGTTTATTTTTAAAGTAAAATTTCCAACATCTTTCAGGATCAAAAAATATTTTATAAAATTATAGGACTTTATAAATGAATTTAGGCAAACACCCTCGTCAGAGTTTCCTCCCCTACCCCTCTTGGGAAAGCAACATTTAACTGATAATTTAACATTTTAGACATAAATACCTACACATACATACATGTAGAGTGAAATTGACTAAATTTCTGTACTACAAGGTAAATCAAACATGTATTTTATCATACTTCTCCACCGACCTAACTTTCATTAACTAGTAATCTATTGTGGGTGTCAGAAGGACATTGTTTACCGTATAACAAGTGGTTTATATGTGAGATTATACACTATTATAAGCATGGTCAATCAACTTCACATTAACCTACATAATTGAAATATTTTCATTCTTTTTTTTTTTGCCAAATAGAGAAGCAGAAATGATGGCAGCCTCTACGCAATGTGTGCCGCTGTCATAAAAAAGTAAAGTCTAACCGCGTGAGAATCAACACACAGATTAGGACGTATGTTTATTTCCGCCAAACGTCTTGGTAAGAATACGAACCCACATTCAGTATGATAACGTTCGACCTTATCTATTAGCCCACAATGAAAACATAATTGAGAATATATTAAGAAATAATTTAATGGAAATGAGATGGATGCTCATGGTACAACCACCTTCAGCTCACTTGCAAACTCAGTTTGCATTATAAAATGACTACATCTGCTCATGACTTAGTAGTCAATTTACCAGTTATTTTCCCTTCAGCGCCAAGCAAGAATTATGACAGCAGCAGAACTTAGGTTCCACAGAAGGAACACATCATGTTAGAAAGCAACAGAAATAACGGGTTAATTGTATTTTACCCCTTGGGAACTTTTAAGAAGAAACCCACTGTCTCCAACGTTGAGGTTGTCGGGGGTTGTTGTATTTAACCCCAAAAGCAACATTCAAGTTCAACCTTAAATCGCATTTCAAATAAGGAGAGAAATACAGTAATGATCAAATGTTACAACTTTCCAGGAAACATGTCAAAGAAATGGCCTAAGTAAACTGTAATGAGAACATCTTTGGGTAAGAGTTACAACTTCAATGGTTCTTTAGCTGCTGAAAAGACTTCAACTTTCTCCGTAAAAAAATCAATGAATCTGTACAACTTTTGTTCTTTTCCATAGTCAAAGAAAGAAATAGCTAGCAAGCAGGACCATAGCTGGAGAGCAGGCCGAGGAACGGCTCGTGCTTGTGGCTAGTGCCTAACCACCACGGCTTCAAATCATTGCATTCTTCTTCAGCAGGAGCAGGCATGTTGAGATCAAGAAAATCTCTTACTTCCCTGATCGGCTGCTGATTTGCATTACACCGACTTGTTTTGACCTGATCCCCTGTTAAATGCGATCTCTTGTGTCCGCCCAATGCTTGGCCTGACGGGAAAACTTTGAAGCAAATCGGACACTCATGCTCTTTGTTTTTCTTTGATCCAATGTCTGCAAAATTACCAATTGGACTTTCACTCTTGATGAGCTTGCTGTGATTATCACTTTGATTGTGTGAGCTCTCGGTTTCCATGCTTGTTTCGCTCCTTGGAGCGCAGCAGCCGTTGAACTTCTTGTGGCTGGCTCTGTGGCCCCCTAGAGCTTGGTAGGACGCAAAGGCTTTTTTGCAAATTGAGCATGAGAATCTGCTCTTTCTCTCAAAATTTTGGCAGAGTTCTGAGTCAAAATCATGTATATCAGTACATTTCCTCTTTCTTGACTTAGTTTTCGTGCAATCTATTTCAAACTGACTAAGTCCACTTTCCTTGATCAAATTCCTTGGCGAGTTAACTTCAGATTCATTACATCCGACATCGACGTTATTCTTCTGAAGTATGTTGTCGACACAAAATTCATCAGCTGAAACATCTGCTTCTCCCGTAGTTTTCAGCCCATTTCTCAGTTTCTTTGAGTTGTTATTAGTAGTTTTCGCGACCTTTTCAGCTTCTAAAACCTTGGCGCTATTGTTGGAAGACTCAAGAACAGAGTTCGTTACGCGACTCCAATCCCCTTTGTCCATGGAGAGAATGATCAAACTCAAAGCAACCTCCTCTTGTTCTTGCTGATCAATCTCAGAAACACTTGCTGAATGATTTGCAATGGATAAAGAAGATGAGTTTGTAGTACTCGTGTACCTTTTAATTCTATCTGATCTTTTCCTCCGGTAGAACGGAGTTGCTGCTTCATTATCCGATTGGCTATCCACGACCGGTTTCCTTTGATCATTGGAACCGTTCCAAGAATCTTCCTCCGAACTCCTTGCGTTTACAGAGTGGCATTTCATGTGGCCAAACAAGGCCTTCCAAGAATGGAAACTTTTGCCACATTCCTTGCAGGTTTTCCCTTGAAGCAAAGTATCTTCCTCACTTGACTTTGAGGACTTGTTTGTCTTCTTAATTGGATCCTCCCTCAGGCCATAACAAAATTTCCCACCAATTTTCACAGAAAAATCAGTTTCACCACTGCTTTTTCCATTAACAAGAGGAGGGAGCTTCTTCTTGGGAAGCTTTCCATCGATTCTTCGATGATCAGATGATGAAACATTGATCAAATGAGACCTCATGTGGCCTCCAAGAGATCTACCACAGGGGAAAATTTTGTTGCAGAACTTACAGGCATGCTTCTGATCATGATCTTTCTCCATAACTAAGTTGAACAACAGACTACCAACCAAGAAAAAGTAACAAAGAAACAGATCAGAAAGAGCTCAAACTCTGAAGATTGATTTTTTCTTTTCCTTCTCTGAAAAACCAAAACAGAAGCTAAAATTGTGAGTTCATAACATGAAGCAACAAGAAATGCTAATGGAACAGCACAAATGGCTGAGGCACCAGCCGAAAAACGACACAATCGAGCTCAAAACACAAGTGGGATTCCAGTTTCTTGAATCTTGAGCTTATGCTGAGGTATATAAACTCAAGATTTGATCAAATTTATGGTGTACAACAAGATCTGATAAGCAAGAAAAGTATGCAGAAAAGAGAGATGAGTTAGCTAGCAACTAAAGCACTCTCTCTCTCTCTCTCTCTCTCTCTCTCTCTTGTTGCTCTTACTACTAGTAGTAGTAGTAGCTGTAGGGTAGTTGAAAGTTGAAGAAAGTATCAAATTTGAAGAGAAGGATCAGTCACCTTTGTTGCAAATGATGGCCATCAACAGCCCAATATTAATTATGGAAGAAAATAAATTATTAAAAAAGAGAAAAAAAAGAATTGAAATTCACTCTTAGAGACACCATAGATATATATATATACATACACATTTGGGAGGAGAAATCCATGCATGAAAGCAAAGATAAAATAAAGGCAAAGAAAAGATAGCAGCACATGTACTCCAACTGAGAATCCTCACCAGCTTCATCCAAGGGCTGGTGTTCTCCAAGTGAAGCAATCCAATGGCTGGGAAAAAAGACAAGAAACTCTAGTAACAATTTTTTTTAAAAAAAAACTATTCTTTCCTTTGTCTTGATACTAAGCAAGCCCACAATGCCAAGTGCAAGATGGAAGTTCCACTCTTTGTCTTTGGCAGTTATGCCTCTGGACTTTTCCCCAATTTTTCCATTTTTTTTATATTTATTATTTCTTTCAATTTAATCAAAACAAAGATCCACACTATATGGGGTGGGCCCCCCATTTAGGTTGTCAACTGCTCTTTACTTGAGCTACTCTACTCATCTAATTTTTCTAACATGGTTCCAAACTCTTTTTCCAAACTCAAACCTCTTATTTATCTTTCACATGAATAACTTGTCATTATTGAGCCATTTAATTGTCTCTTTTCACAACTTAATTTGTATACCTTTGAATCGTAAGCCTTCTTGCTAACTTATGGTATTATTGGAGGTTGATTTCTAAAGATTTTGTCCGTTGAGTGCCACTCGAAGAAAGTGTCACCGAAAGAAATATGAATTTTTATTATAATTACTTATTTTAGTTAAAGGTGAAAAATTATAGTGAATAATAACTAACCTCTACATCGATCATCAATAGTTGTTCAACGACGAGCTCAATGTTTTGGCTATAGTAAAAAAACCATAATAAAATACTTTTTGGTAATAACTAAATTATTGCAATACTAATTAATTGTGGTCAACATTTAAGTTCTCACATTTATTTTTCCGGCCGTAGTTGATAGTATTAATTTATCATGACTTTTAAGTGGACTCTATTTAGCCCTCTTTGATATTGCAAATAAACAAATTACGCCAATCACTGAAAAAAAAAATAGTAAATTATCTCCTTATTTTTTAAAATTGAGCAATTTACCCTCTTCCCAGAAGGGGTAAATTGTTTCATTTTTAAAAAAGACGGGTAGGTAATTATTATTTTTTTTCCCCACAGAAAGGTATTTTACACGCACCCCTTATTACAAGGAGTTGCTTGCATTTGTTTTCCATTTTTAAGTTGTAATCACCTATAATGTAAAAGTCAGTGAATCTTTTTGGGTAATTTGTTGAGTAAATTCTTGTCCTTAATACAGAATAAAAATCAAAGATTATTCTCTCGAATAATACCATCCGACAGTACAACAGAAAAAAGCAAATAATTAGTTGGAAAAAGGGGATTTGGAAGGGAGTTGATGTTCACAAGTAGTACAGCCTTTTGTGACAAGTTGATACTGTGTAGTAATTAGCTGAACATGAAGTGTATGGTAAGGGCGCCGGCCTTTGCTCCTAAGCAAGGTTTATTAGCCGGCTCTCACATTGCGCACACCGCACTGCTTACTCCCTTATATATTATCACCCAGCCGGCTCCCACTTCTTTCCAAGATCCCGCATATAAAATACATGCTATATTCGGTGTTTTGTGTATTCTACTGCTCAATTGGTAAAAATTGTGTAAGATGTTGTGTAATTTTTTGAAATCCCAAAATCTTTTTTAATATATATATATATATGCATAAAGCTTAGAGTGTATTAGGTGTAACTATTCTAAAATTTAAAAGTATATTATCACACATATTATAGTTGTAAATATGATTATTAAATAATAATGGTTAAAAAGGCATGAAAGGAGGTGAGAAATTGAAAAGTAAAAGTGATTTTACTTCTCTTTTCATAAACACAATCTTTAATCCCAAGTCAAAGCAAGATGCGCTAAGCATGCTCTCATTTTCAACCAACTCAAAAGCCACAGAATGGCTGATGACGTCCATTCTAATTGACGAAGTTGAAATTCTATAATTAAGAAATTATGGGTTTAAGTTCCACCAATACATGGGTAAACGGCCCCAACTCTTTCATTAATCTCATAATAAGTCAAAATCCGCACTTTTTTTATTCGGATCGTATGGACCTGACTTCAACCTACAAGGATAGTTAGATCATTTTTCAATCGATTGTCTATTATGGAACCCACAAGGACTAACTTCTTTTGGGTATGGATGCTTTAGCAAAGCTCTACTCTTAGCATTATCACTCTTTGTTGATTTGGTGTGTGAAGTTAGGTGATTAAGCAATTAGAGGCAATTTTTACTAAGCTAAGTTGAAATATTTGTGTTTGATTCCATGTCATGTGGGTGTTACAACTAATATTGTTGCAATGCTCCCATGCAAATTTATGTGCAACCCTAATCATCACTACTCTCATTATTGGAACACTAATTGTCTTCACCACATTAATTAACTACCAATTAATTGTAACATTGATAATTTTTTAACTCTCGGTTTTGGCCATAATTAAATTAAAATTGAGGATATCTTTAACTGTTTTCTGATACCCTATAACTTGAGTTCACCTAAAATTGTTGCCTCGTGGACTTAATTAGATCAGACTATATAAATATATAGCCATAAAAAATTAAAATGAAGATAATATTAAAATTATCACTAATTAATTATATTTCTTGATTAGACCTTTTATTTCATTGTTGTAATACTGCTTACAATTATCGTGTAAATTCTGTCGCTAACCAAATTCGAGACAAGAAAATTTGTGTATTAGATTTTCACTATGAACAATTACGATACGTGTACAATTGCTATGCAGTGACATAACAGGAAAAATTATTAATTTATTATCACTTAATATATATTTTTTAATAATAATATTATGATCAGGATTTTATATTTTATCACTGATATCATCTTTTATTTTGGTAACATTTCAAAATAATTGAGTCTAGAGCGACGCTTTGTTTCCAAATTAGGGGTAGTTAAAATTACTGAGTATGGAAACATAATGGTGGATGATGGTTATCTAGTTTCCTTGGAAACATGTTATTTGGAAATCAGAGTTGTTAATGTCTTAAACTGATCTTATTTTAGTTTATGATTGCTTCATGAAATCAATTACCTTGCTATATATTTTAAGTATATAGTTTTAACTTATTAGAAAATTCACACATATTGTATTAAAAATTTACTAATATTTCATACAATATAATTTAAAATAAGAGTTAAAGGATTTGAAATACTTTCTTAAATAATTATTGAATTTTAAGAATGGGGGAGGTTGTGAACAGAACTATACATTAAATTTAAAGGATTTGGTATGTGTAGGCTCATATTCATCCATCCTGATATTACCTAATTAATATTGACCTCAAATTAAAAGAACAGATAATCAAGAAAGTAGCAAATATAATTACATAAAGGACACATCTAGACTATGACAGAGCATATACACCTAATCCTTGTCATTGATGGTTGTGAACCCAGGAGCCAAGAAAACATATTCACCAGTCAAAAAAATGTTCTTGTGTATTTTTTGCCACGTATTAATTACATTATAGTATTTTGAAAATGGAGATAAGCAGCACTAAAAAAAAACTGTTCATAGCAGCAAATTAGTGACGGCCAAAATTCATCACAATTTGCAATGAATTTTGCAATAACTTTGGGACGAATAACACCAAGTAGGATTTGGTTATGGTAAAATCCATCAAAAATAGAAGTTAGCGACGCCGTACCGATGCAAAATCCATCCCAAAATTGGCTTGCAAGAACTAATTCCGTCACAACCAGTCGCCACAAAATGCAATTCGTCCAATGTTTGAGACGGAATTAGTGTATCTAGTTGTTTGCTTGTAGGACAAAGTATGAGTTACTGCGCAGTACATATAGATTAAAAGCTTGTAACCCAGTATGGTACAATCACAAGCCAATGCTCACGCTTCAGATTTGAATGAAAATTCAAATTGGTGCACAAGAATCATGTGTCCTGAACAGTTCAATTGAAAAATGCGTACTCGTATTCTAATTTGCTATATCAGAATTTGGTTCTCCACCTGCACAATCATATGGTTATCTAAATGGCTTGACATGTCCTGAATGCGTTAAACAAAAAAGCCAAATATTATTGCAACAGATTCCGTGTAGGCTAATAGAAATTTTAAAAACAATTTCAAATTCTATTATAATGCACAATATCATTTTTAAACAAAACAATGACAATTTTTTATACACCTATTAGTTAGTGCAATGGAAGATGCAATAAGATTTGTTATAGAAATTCAACTTAGTTTCTCATGTCAGCACAATTGTGTATTTCTACATCGGCTGTGCTCAGATCCAAGTCAAGAAGAGGTCCTTATTTTAAACAGAAATGAGGACATTAATGCTTCATCCGGTGTTCATGTCTTTGTAAAATGAGGCAGTTATTCTTTCTGAGACACTAACAGTGAAAATACATATCCAGTAATCATGAACTGCGTAGCTGATCCTCTCTCGGGGAAGAGGCAAGCATTCTTCGTCTCCACATTCTCTTCATCTTCATCATTTTTCCTTTTATCTAGCACTGAAACACAACAAAAGGATAACAGAAAATAAGAGGTGGGACTGATGGGATTCCAGTAAAACAAGAAGTACTGATTCTAAAAGCTACATTTATGTGCAAGAATCTATCCTAACCAAATGCTAACATTCATGACAATTGTATGTTGTCATAGAAGTTTTCCTACCTTGATAATCGAAGATCCTGGCAGAGCAATCTATATGAAGTTTACATATTTGAGAAGCATTCTCAAACACATTTCAGTAGTCTCAGAAGTCAGTTTCGGCACCCAAAATTTGAAATTAATACACTGCACTATATTTTAAGAAATTTACACATGCACAGACTGACCTGAAGGAGTTAAAACATAAGTTATGACTTGTAACTCCACTGCTCTTTCCCAATAAACATGGCAGCACTTTGGACTAAACCAAATAATGTCGGAAAGGTGGATCACTTGGGCTTGAATATTGCATCAAACAATAGCTCATGTTTGTAAAGACAGATTCACAAGCGAGCTACAAGGATACTTCAATAAAAAATGGAAACCAAAATTGAAAAGTCGAGAGGTAAACTCTTCTTGATACTCTAACGCACTGATCTGCTCTGTCATTTTTGGGGGGGCTATTCTGATTCAATCAAGATTACCACCACCACCTCAAATGGATAAGATAGACCTAAAAACTCTAGTTTTCAAGTGGGTAATAAAACTTCAGTCAATTAAATTTTCAAGCTTGCAGTACAGAACTTTTCCAACAGCCTGTCTGATTGTTTTCTTGCTCATTTTTTCAGATCCTTTTCTTAGCAATGAATTACTTAATTACAAGATCCAGACAACAACATAAAACATAAAGCTTATCTTGAATAAGTTATTCCAGCCGACATAGTCCATTCAGGTCATTTTAAATTCTAAAGGAAGAATCAAGTTGATGACTTCTAATAACATGCATTATAATTTATCATTAACTAAGTTACAGTTATTCCAAGATCCTTTCTAACAAATATAATTACTATATCTTTATGTAAAGGTCCAATGTTTATAGTATAGGGTAGTAGTTGCATTTGAGCACTCCAATATCACAGTCTAGATGCAAATTTTGATCAAGCTGATCAATGTCCGTTAAAGATTAACTATTTGTAGCACAAATTGTCATGCTTTAGAAATGAACAACTACTGTGCTTGAAAATCTACCAGATGACTCAAACAAGTCAAGCAATACAATTCTTGACATGGAAGATAATTCAGAGCCTATATGTTCTTTTACAATCCAAAATTCCATGAATAAGTCAACTCTGGTTCTCATACGGCAAAAGAGACTATGTTGGAAAAGTGCAACATAAATTAGAGGTGCCATTAACGCTACAGCAACACATATCATCTCAAAGCCTTGAAAACTCCTCATGAAGACAAATGAATGAGAAATAAGAATGATACAGGAAATCAAAGCTAAAGAAGGAATGAAGTAACCAGGGAAACCTGGAAGCAAAGGAAAAAACAAAAAATTATTCCCCAATATTTTCTGAAATTGATCCAAATTCATCGAACACGCATTGCTCATAAGTACTAAAGTCAAGTAAATTATACACATACACACACACAAAAAAAAAGAACATAAAACAAGAAACAAACTAAATTATAAAAGAAATTAAACAACTAGCACCGAAGAATTGCTTTATCCAAGTTTAGTCTAAAAAGCAGAAAATTCTTCAGTTCGTATTAAAACACTACTCGCAGTAAACAAACTAACAGAATGAACAAAACTGATGGAAAGAAGGAGTAACTATGTTCAATGCTCCCCGAAATTAAATAAAAGAATAAACTAAAATTGGAGAAACACCTTTATCTTGAAATTGAAAAAGAAAAAAACAAACCCTAAAAGAGAACAGCTAACCTAATAAGATTATCAACGGCTGACATAATGATATCACGACCCATTCATTTCCATAACGCTCTTCACTCTAGGTGCGTAGAGCGAGTAAACCACGGCCTGCCTCTTGGCGACACCGAGCTGCGACTTCCCTTCGGAGAACGCGGCGGCGGCCTCAGCCGGGTCCGAGAGGCGGCAGTTATGGCGGAAGGCGTCGACAGTACGGCGCTTCGCGTACTCCCTTATATTGTAGTCCGTAAAATCACGCGCCGCCCGAAGTAGTGATCGGAAAAGTGAGAGCACCTCGCTCCGCGTGGGCGCCGACCCCATTTCTCCTTCCTCTTCTTTTCTGTTCCACACACACACACACACATATATATATATATATTTGTACGCACTCAATAAAAAGAATAGTTTATATTTTATTTATAATATGTTTCAAAAACGACGCACTTTAGATTAAATGTATATAATTGAACATATTTATATGTATATATTTGAGGGTGGACATGGCAGTAGGGTCGAGGAAGAAGGAATAATTTTTAAAAAAAAATTAATTTAACAATTTAAAATACTTTTTTAATAATAAATTATTTATTTTACTAATTGTAATGTGATTTATACAAACTGTATATATTAATAAAATTTAATTATAAATAAAAATAGAGATAAATAATTTTAAATATTTTATAAAAGTGTGATAATTTTTTTAATTTTAATTTATAATTTAATAATTAATTTTATTAATATATTAATTGAATAATTTAATATTTTAATTATTAAAATATATAATTTTATTTAGAGATTCAATTTGAAAAAATAATAATAAAATAATTTAAATTTAAATTAAAAATTAATATAAATAATAAAATAAATATGCAGAGTTATATTACTCGTCCCTATATGCATTACTTTGACACCACATCAGTTGGCCCCTTTTTTTTTTATAATGAATGACATAACATTTTTATTTTATTCTTCTAAATTAACTATTCTAATAGTCGTTTTTATACTTTTGAAACTTTATTCTTTTTTTATTGTTCTACTTCTATATTTTAGTACTTTAATTCATTAATACTTTTTTTAAAAAAAAAAAAACTTATTTTAAGTCGTTTTTTGAATTTATTACCATCTAAATTTATTATTGTAAGCTTGTTAATCAAATTATTATTTAAGTTCATTATATATTCTTAACTATTATTTTTATATAAATTTTTATGTAATTTAATTTATTATTTATTTATTTTATAAGATAATTTTAAGTCGTTTGTTGCTATTATTATTATTATTATTATAATATGTTGAGTGCATGTTTTATTCATTTGACCCATGTGGACTATCATCGGCATTCCAATTACGAAAAGTTTCCTTGTGCCAATTAATTGTTGTACAAAGGACTTGGACTTAATTTCACCTCCCAATTTTTATTTCGCAACCAAAAAGTCGTCTTTAGGTCTAATAATATTGAAAAGTGAAGGAAAAAAAACAAAATATTTGAGGCTAAATGGAATGACTTAAATTTAACATAAATTATATTAAAGCCCCTGATATTAAGCTTAAATCCACAAATACCTCATATTTTTTTGTAAAAGAATTACACCTCATGAAATTTATTGTAATTATAAGTACACTTTTTAATCAATGACAAAAGTTTTAAACTTTTTAGAAATACCTTCCCCAAGTACATTACACTGACACCATTTAAGGGGGTGTTTTATTTTTTTTGTTTAATTTTAAGGAATGTCAATATAATTTACTCTTAAATTTAAGATAAAAATTTGAAAAAAATATTTTTGATTAATTTTATATTAAATGTATTTGAAATTTATACAACATCACAAAAGTAACGCTAAAAATTTTGAAAATCATTTCTAATATAGAATTATCGAAATAATCTTAAAAATATAATTAATATAAATTTAGTTCATAATCAAATTTATTAATTCAAATACAAAATAATAAGAGACATTCTCCACATTAGTAGTAAAAAAATTTTACACTAGTACTATATATTTCTTAATTTTGCGTAAATTTATTAATAAATAATAACAAGTTAAATAAAATAATATTTAGGGTTAAATACTATTATTATTTCTGAAGTATTCACTCCACGTCAATTATCCCCTTAAGTATTAAAATTTAAAAGAAAATTATGATATTTACTTTTTAAGTTTGCAAAGTTCATTTTACCCTTACAAAAATTGCGTTCTAAAAAAAAATAGATTCTAAAAATACCAAAATCATCCTTTGTTAATATTTTTTTAATATTTTTTCGTTTATTTATCAAGCTTTGTTTATTTTCATAATCCTAAATTACTTGGGGCTCATTTTATTTTAATTTTATTTGTTTATCAAACTAAAATAAAAATAAATTTATACATGCATATATATACTAAAATATATATATAATTAATAAAATCAAAAGGCTAACGAACTAATAAAAAAGTATACAGTTAACATATATTTGTAAATATATTGTATATATATGTGGTAGTTATATAAATATGGTCGTTATATGCACGTATAAATTTATTTTTAATTAATTTGAAAAATAAGTGAAATTATAATAAAATAAGCGCAGATCGATGAACAAGTGAAATTAGAATTAGACAAATGATAATTTCAAAATTTTATAATAAAAAAAAATTTCACAATGCAATTCTTTTATTGATAAAATGAACTTTTCAAAACTTATAAATTAAAATCAGGGTGTTTTATTGAGAATTTTAATATTTTAAAGAGTAATTGATACGAAGCGAATACTGAACTTTGTCCTAATTTTTAATATGATTAAAATAATGATAGAGGATCTGGATTTAGAATGTTCAAAGATTTTCTCCCTTTTCTAAAGGACAGATTTGTGGTGACCCATCTAAATCTTACGGCCCCACTGCCAAAAATATAAAAATCATAATTATATATTAGAAATTAATAATATAATTATAATTAATGTATTAAAATTTTTAAAATTTTCAGAATTTTGAATAAAATCAAAGAGGCACAGGCTAAATAATTAGAGTCGAATTTATAAGACTTTTTAAATTTTTATTCTTTTGTTGGACTTGATATTCTTACATTACGTCTCAATATATTGAAAATTTTTGTTTGGACCCGACTGATCAAACTTAAACTAATTACATGGTAAATACATGTGATTGGTGTATCACACTTGCTTTATGATTAGATTGATTCGACAGAACCAGATCTGGGCAAAAAATACATTTTGGTATAAAATACCCCAAATATTATTACTTAAATAGTTTATATAGTGCTGAAAATAAAATTGTCATCATCCATGTATCCTTTTTTTAATATAAGATACGATTCGTTGTATTATTTAATATATTAAATTCAAATATTATTTTATATATTAATAATTTAAATAAATGGATATGATTAAATAAGATAAAGAAATAACAAACTGCCGTAGAAGAAAAATTACAAACAATCTGCTTTTGGAGCTTAAATAGTACAAATTATAGGAAGAGAGTCCTCTGAGTTTCCGAACAAAACTGAGTAATTTTGACAAAATCCTAAATTTTTTAGAATTTAGAATTTTGTATCTGACTTTCATTTATGGCATTAATGACTTCTTCTAATCATGTTAATTAATCCATCTGAACAATTTTTTTAAATGAAATCGATGAATTATTATTTATTGAATAAATCGATTACAATTATTAATATTAAATATTTATATCTTGCAGACAATCATATACTAATCATCAATATCAGATAATTATATTTAATCAACACATTCTGTTAAAGTAAAATACCCATAATCTTAAAATTATGGGGCCTCAAACTTCGCATGTTGAGTTAGGTCCTGTCACAATTCATTTGACCAATTAGACCTACAAATCGACCTCTGTTGATAAATTTGTATATATCTAACTTTTAATTATTGCATTAATTACTTCTTCTAATTATGATAATTAATATATTTGACCAATTAGACCTACAAATAATGGTGATATGGTGGTTGGATGCGCTTTGTTTCTTAATTATGATAATTATTCAACTTAGAAGAAAAACCTAAAAGTTATCCATCTTTTGACAAATAGTTTACATAAACTACAATTTACTTTATGTTATTATACATATTTATCTTCATTAAGAAAATTGAAAAGATACAACGAATAATTCCATTATATACGTTCCCTACCTACCTTTTTTAAGTAAATCGATTATAATTATGTCATGAGTTTCAATATAATTAAGACCAACAGATAAATTACATTGATTCAACAAATACATTACAATAATTCATATAAAGTGAGACAAATGCCTACACATCCGATGAGATTCGAACCCATAATCTCAAACTTGTTCATTAAGAAACCTCTTAATTATGTTTAATTTTGAAGAAAAAAAATATTTATTCTTACACCCTCTTATAGAACTATGTAGTGAATTAAAATATACGGTAAAATCCGCACTAAAAGAAATATAATTTTTTGTTTGGCTGATTATAATAATTAAAAATAAAAAATTATGATAAATAATAATTAACTAAGACTGAACGATAATTATTATTCATTGTTTTTGTAGGCAAGACAAAAAGATTAGTCATAACTAAAAATTAAAGTAATATCTTCACCATAGATAAAATTATAATAAATATTAATTAATTGTGATCAAAATATAAATTTTTGTATTAATTTTATTTAATTATGATAAATAGTATTAATATATCATAATTTTTAAATTATAATTATTTATAACATACGAATAACTTATTCTTTTTATTGTACGAGCGAGAGAATAATAAACCCTTCAGATGTATTTGACAGAAAAAAGAAAAAAAGAAAAAAGCTAAAGTATAACGTGCTTCTTTAAGACTCATCATAATTACTTCCCATTATTTGAAAAATTACAAATCTTTTAGAATTATTGATTGACCAGCAAATGTTCCATTGTAACAGTTATTATAGGAGTATTTGTTAAAACGTTGATTAATCTTAAATATAATATAATTTTTGAAATAATAATTTGGAACATACCTAAGAACTAATTGAGTAAGAACTACAACAAAAACCTAAGAATGTTCGGGCAATGAAGAATATTTAAACAATGATGTGAGCTTTGACCGTTTTAATCATTTGCACAGTGTTGGGCTGCCTGCACTCTGCTTCACCGAAGCTTCATCTTCACCTTGGACTGAAAGCAAAAGGATAATTGCATATACCTCCTTCAGGTTTGACATAATTGCATAACGAACCTTACTTTATGAAGTATTATAATGGCCTCCCCAGGTAGTAAAGTTGTTTGTCTATTGTTGTTTTCTTAGAAAACAAACAAGAAAAACACCAAAATGCTAATTAGATAATTAATTTCTGCTCATTATATAGGTTATAGAAAAGAAAAAAATATTTTTTTTCTCCGACAAATAAAGTATAAAAGAAAAATAATGAATAGTTTACCTTTTTTCTTTATTTATCGCCCATTTCTATAAAAAAAAGTTAAGACTGTATTTTTTTATAGAATATTTCTCATCTCATCCAAGTTGGGTTTGTTTGTTTGTGAAAAAATATTTTCTATCTTAAGAAACAGTTTGCCGTTTTCAAGAGAAGACATACGGCATCAGTTATAATTATTAATTTTTTTTATCTAACACTTTTTACACACCACACCAACTAACAGTCTTGCATTTTTATCCCACAAGCAATCATGTACTCAAAAAAATATCTCATCTCAACTAAACACATTTCTTTATCTTATTTTTATCCGCCGAGATGGGATGAGACGAGATCAAACTCCAAGGAATCACAGCTCTGATTCATTGATCGTTGAAGTAAAGCCACTTAATTTTTTTATATTAGTTCACTGCGTTTTATCACGTTAATTTAAGAATAAGGCTTAGACTTCGATCACTAGGGAGAGTTCGCAAGTCAATCAATCAAAATAAGGTGATGATTATGGAAATATTGGTTCTTTTTTATTCTGTGGATTTTAGTCTGATTTGATTTGATTCGACCGAATCTATATAAGAATTTTTTTCTTATTTAATGATATATATATATAAATATATATGGAGAAGGATTTGATGATGGGGAGATTAGGAATGGAAAAAGAGAGAGATGTGAAGGCTGCGCAATTAGGGTTTCAACAAGGGATGACAGTTTGTAATAATAAGGGTGTTTATCAATCTAAATTTAAAACTGATTTAGGTGAATCATGATTGTAAAGGCATTTGGCCATCTATGTATAATAATTACTTTTGATTTTTTTTAGTTGTAATAATCCATGTTTTGTAAAAATTAAAATTTTGAATGCATGTTTTCGTCAACTATAATTCTACATAATATTAATTTTAAAAAATCAACTTTAAACAAAAATAAAATTAATATAGAACAAGAGATATATGTATTTTAGGAGCATTTGAATCGACATAAATTCAAAACACGCGACCGTGCATGGCCACCATTCTTGTAGAATTCCACATTTTCGACTATTGTAATGGTGTTTTTCTATGTTTTTTTTTTTATTCTCGACATACTTATTTAATTTTTATAATTGTTTTTTGTAGCTTTCATTTAGGTATAGTATTTTACCACATTATTGATTGTATGCTAAGATACTTTTGAATTTAGTTTCACAATTTTGTGAGTTTGTTTGAAATTTAATTTATTTTAAGATATATTTCTTTTATATAATTGCAAACTCTGTTGTAAGAATTCATTTAAAGATAAACTAATTTTACCAATATTGTGTGAATTATAAGAAATAAGTATTTAAATTATTTTCTCAATCAGTCATCAATCCAAAACAATTACTCAAAAATTAGGCAGAATAATACCATATTGTATATTTGGAAAAGAATTCAGTATTTGCATTCATAAATCTCTTTAGTTTTTTTTATAAAACATTATTAACTAAATACACTAAAGAACCAAAAGGAATAAAATAAAAATAGCAAAAGTTATAAATTTGGAAGTCTATGTAATTATAAACAATTCATTGACTTTTTGTAATTATGTAAATCATCAAGGACGTCTAGATAATTATCCCAAAAAGTGAAAGAAACCTTCCTTCTCCCTCTATATATATACAGATAGACGTGCGTTTCCCTTGATTTTCTCAAAAGTTCCAGGTTTACTCAGTGAGAGTCTCGCTGCTCACTCCATTCTATGACTGTTTTCTTCCAGTCAATTTCACAAATAATCTGAGGTACGCTGATTAAGGAAAGAAACCCTTTGATTTTTTAAAGGAGGCTCTCGGATTCTCTATGTTTCCTTCTCGATTATTTCAATTACTTTATTAAATTTTTTGGGTGTGTTGATGATTGAGTGGGTATAAGGGTTTTTGCTGAAGAAAGATGCTCCTTGTAAAGTGGGACGTGTGTAGTGTTTCTGCTTTTCTTTTATGTTTTGCTGCTTTTTTCTGAGTTTCAAGTTGTTGCAAAGTTGAAATTTTTTAAACATTTTTGGGTACTTTTCTGTTCTTTGTTTTCGGTTGTCTTCTTTTATTTTTTTGTTCTGAGAGAGCTTTGTTCTTCTAGGGCTGCAAATTTTATTTTTGGATTTCGTATGTGTATTTTTATGACTATTATTACTACTGTGATAGGTTAACATGGTGAATTTATCTTACGAGAAGCTGACTCCCAGTTGACCTCATGTTATTTATTTTTTAAATTTTAGTTTTGGGTTTGGGTGAGGGAGATGTAGCGAGTTCCATTCAAGACGTCAAATTTATTTTGATGTTGTGCAGTTTAAATTGGTGAATGAGGTTATGGGATTTTTGACTCTTTGAATCTGGCTCTTTCAATAGGAAGTTTAAGGCAATTAAGTCAATGGATCCCCCATTCAATGAGATGCTGAATACAGTAAATGGAAAGAAATTCGGTGATGAGACCTTTTTGCCCAGTTATGAGCAATCTCAAAACCTTACCAATGGGATTAAACATGATAATTGGGAGCTTGATGACCTGGATATCCCTTTTCTTCCGTTAAGCCCAAGCCCTGATAATTTTGCTCCATCTTTGACTATGAGCTATGAGACAGAATCTCCAGATGATCAAGACTCTGATCCAGTACTAAAGTTCCTTAATCAGATCCTGGTTGAAGAGGACATGGAAGAGAAGCCCAGCATGTTCTATGATCCACTAGCCCTACGAGCTGCTGAGAAATCATTGTATGAAGTCATTGGCAAGGAATATCCTCCTTCACCCTTTCAACCATCAAGTCATGGTGACCAAACGTCTGATAGCCCTGATAGCTTTTTCGGGACATCCAGTGAGTATACAAACAGTAGTACTGCTGGTAGTAGTGCCATTGATCCTCAATGGATTGTTGATCCTGGTGAAAATAATACCTCAGTGGAACACGGTTGTCAACAGGATTCTTCATCCAATTTAGTCTTGCCTGTGAGTTCACAAACATCATTTGGTACTGTTAACGGCTCATATGATAACGCCACTACCCAGATAAACTCCTCTGAGAACACGAGCCTGCTTCAAAATATATTCAGCGATAGTGAGTCCATCTTGCAGTTCAAGAGAGGGATGGAAGAAGCTAGTAAATTCCTTCCTACTGGTAATCAATTGATTATTGATTTGGACAAATATGTGTTGCCTCAAAAATCAGAAGATATCACTCCAGCTGTTGCGATCAAGGTAGAAAAGGATGAGATTGATGAGTCTCCTCATGTCTTGAGGGGAAGAAAGCATCAGTATCCGGATGATGCTGATCCTGAAGATGTTGAAAGAAGCAGCAAACAGTCTGCTGTTTATGTTGAAGATGTTGAGCTTTCTGAAATGTTTGACAGAGTTCTCCTTTGTGACGTTAAAGATGATTCGGTGTCTCGTAGTTGTGATGCTAAATTGCCTGGTGGAGTGGAGAAAACAGTACTGCCGAATGGGCTTAATGGCGGAAGAACTCGTGCTAGGAAAAATGAGGGGAAACGTGACTCTGTGGACCTAAGGACTCTTTTGATTAGTTGTGCTCAATCTGTTGCTGCTGATGATCGTAAGACTGCATATGAACAACTAAAACAGATTAGTCAACATTCTTCTCCCACTGGTGAGGTGTACCAGAGGCTGGCTAATGTATTTTCCAGTGGCCTTCAGGCACGCTTGGGTGGTACTGGAACCGAGCTTTATGCATCCCTTACTCGTAGGAAAATCACTGCTGCTGAGAAGTTAAAAGCGTACCAGGTTTATCTTTCAGCCTGTCCATTCAAGAAGATGTCAATTTTCTTTGCAATTAAGATGATTGCATTAGTGGCTTCAGAAGCGACTACATTGCATATTGTAGATTTTGGTATTCTTTATGGTTTCCAGTGGCCTGCCCTCATCCAGTTTCTTTCAGAGAGAACAGGTGGACCTCCCAAGCTGCGAATCACTGGAATCGAGCTTCCGCAACCAGGTTTTAGGCCAGCAGATAGAGTAGAAGAGACAGGGTGCCGCTTGGCGAAATATTGTGAACGTTTTGGTGTACCATTTGAGTACCAGGCTATTGCAACACAAAACTGGGAGAAAATTAAAATTGAGGACCTGAAAATTGAACCTGGTGAGGTACTTGTTGTGAACTGTCTGTTTCGATTTGGTAGATTGCTTGATGAGACTGTTATGGTTGAGAGTCCCAGAGATGCGGTTCTGAACTTAATTAAGAAAATGAAGCCAGATATATTTGTGAATGCTGTCACCAATGGATCGTACAGTGCCCCATTCTTTGTTACACGCTTCAGGGAAGCTCTCTTCCACTATTCAGCACTATTTGATATGTTTGATGCTACCCTGCCTCGTGATAATCCGCACAGAATCAATTTTGAACAAGACTTTTATGGCCCTGAGGTAATAAATGTTATTGCATGTGAGGGAGCAGAGAGAGTTGAGAGACCTGAGACATACAAGCAATGGCAAGTCCGCTGTAGGAGGGCAGGCTTCAAACCATTCCCCTTGAATCATGAGATTATGAATAAATTGCGGCGTAAGGTTATTACTGGGTATCACAAAGATTTTCTATTTGATGAAGATGGCAATTGGATGCTACAGGGATGGAAAGGCCGGATTATTTGTGCTAGTTCCTGTTGGGTCCCCTCATAGAAAATTATGAACTTTCAATCAACATTTTGAAAGGGTATGGAGAAGGCCTTAACAAGATTGCAGGTGATTCCTTCTCTTCATTTCCTTGTCATTTTCAGTTTTAAATGTGAGGTATGGATAGACTAGCACAATCACATGCATGGCAAAAAGGCAAGCATCAATGATTCTCTGACCAGGTTTACACTCAAAATCAGTATTTCCATCTTCCATGTATGCATCTATAAATTAGCTTTTATTTCTGCATTTCTGGCTTATGCGCATCGGACTATTGCTGAGATATCATATGGTTTCTCCCATGCAAAGAGCAGGTTAACTCACCTTTGACTTGTGTACTGACAACACAAATTACTATTTTTGTCAGATAAATGTTCAGAAGACACCGCTATTCCCTGATATGGAGATGATCTCGTATGACAAGATATTTATATTTGTCCCTTGTAAGCATATGTGTACATATAAACTATGTGCCTAACCTACTTGGCGAAGGAGAGATGGAATATTTCACTGCTCTTTGATGAAGTCATGGAGGTTTTAGATATAGTTGACCTAGGCTTATTAGTCGGCTTGCCTAGATTTAATGTTTTAGTGCTTCTTCCGTTGTGCCAGGATGATTTTAGAGTATGGTGACTTGTGATCTTTTTATATGTACATTAATTGGGATGATGATCTTATATTGGAAGAACGCATCGTAGTGTGATTCTACAATGGATTTTGCAGCAGTGATTTTATGCAGTTATGTTCAAATTTTGTAGCCAATAGTTTATGGTTAATTGAGGGAAAAAGTAGCTCTGAATTATTATATAAGGTGGCTCCTATGTGCTGTGTGATTGCATGCAGGTTCAGAACTCTAATCTGCCTCACACTTAAATATTCCTGATTTTTGTGTAAATTGACAAATTCACAGTGTTGATGAAGTCTTTTAACTTTGTTCATTTTACACTCTCTTTTATTTGTTCTAATAAAAATGATTAGTAAAATGGTTTGTGGTCATTTTTATCTTAAAGTTACTCTAATAACAA
The DNA here is from genome assembly GCF_026168435.1 of Sesamum indicum. Taxonomy (NCBI): domain Eukaryota; kingdom Viridiplantae; phylum Streptophyta; class Magnoliopsida; order Lamiales; family Pedaliaceae; genus Sesamum; species Sesamum indicum. The sequence continues at coordinate 3,411,086 of NC_142665.1, read as the reverse complement.
ATTATAGAGTGTTTGAATTTAATTTTTAAGGAATGTCAATGTAATTTCTCATATGTAAATAAAATAAAATTTTAAATTTTGCATGTTCTTAAATCCGTGACATACGAGTCGAATATCTGCATGCCTCGTAAGTTTAAAGTGTAGGTATAGTAATTTGTGACTTGTTCACATGTTGATGAAAGAAATTTGGACTTGTCTTCCCCCTAATTGTCGTATTTACAGACTCCGAGGCTATTCTTTGAACCTCTACACATAATAATACATTTCTGCTCTTATAAGGAAAATAGGTGTTTTGGAGATAAATCTAGAAACATGTTAAAAGGTAAAAGGTAACATGCCACAAATTCACTATTGTTTACTGTATTTTGGAGTCAATCTACTACTCATTACTACATTCTTTGATTATGATTATTTCTTTTATTATTGTTTACGTTCAAGTGTTAATGTGTCTTTTGTAAAATCACGTTTCAAGATTTGTGAAAACTCAGGTCCAAAGATTCCAAGTTAGACTTATCCGAACAAGCAACTCTTTTCTTGCATCAATTATAATTAAATGCATTTTTTCATTAAGAAATATTTTAGTATCTTTTGAACAAAGAAATATTTTAATATTCACATTAAGGTGAAAATTATTCAAAATATATTACAAATAAATATACATACAAGACATTAATGTAATTTGATCCAAACAATTAATTTTGTGGATGGTATCATTGTATTTTATTAGTTCAAAGAGCCTAATTGCAATTAATGTATAATTCAAATAAACAAAATGTATTTAACCCAAAAATGATTACAAGCACAGCGTTCTCTTTCTGTACTATTTTCTTTGTTTTTCACTTTTCACATTATAAAAGTAAAATTAAACTGTTTGAAATCAAAGTAAAAGAGTTAAACCATTTCTCATAAATGTGGTTCTAAAATTTTAAAGACAATGTTGATGTGGTCGAGATTTTTATGAACGGATAAAATTAAAAATTTTATCTACGTCATAATTATGTACCAGATGAAACACAACTTTCGATATAGTTCTTTTTGTAAGAAAAATGGTCACTTTCAATGAATAGTGCTCTCATGGGAGGTGTGGGCGGAGATTGGCGCCGCCTGTGGGAAAATTTACCTCGACATTGAGTATGCAAACCAAGTCTTGAGCCCATGACGTCCACAATCTGGACGTGATCCGCGAAGCCCAATTGAACAGGGTGGAACAAGACCCGCCTCGCGAACAATCAATATCCCAGGAGGTATCCTCCCTGACACATGAACATGCACCCCTTAACGGTAAAATCCCCCCACCGCATCGACAATCTCCCCCAGCACCTCTCACAAGAGCACTATTCATTGAAAGTGACAATTTTTTTAGAAAAATACCTCATTCAAAAATCGTATTTCACCTGGTACATAATTGTACAGTAAGTAAAATTCTCCATTTTATCACTTCGTAAAAATTTGGTACACATCAATGCTCATTCATAATCATCTAATTTAAAATTCAAACACAAAATACGTTCAACTATACTATTTATTTATAGAAATCTGCACATCTTTTTAGTTGTCTCCAAAATCTGAGCAGCCAGACCACATTTCTATATCTTTGTTAGGTGATAGATCAAAGTCATTACTGTTGAATCAAAATATAAAAAAAAAAAAAGTCTGCCAACTCAATTAGAAAACTTAATTAGCCGTCACGTCCACTAAGAACCACATCCACATGTATGACCAACTCATTCCCTACAAAATTAATATTGTGGAAAGTCAGTTAATTTTTTAAATGAATCGTGTAACAATTCATACCAATAAAATTAACATTAATGATAAAAATATATATTGAATGACCATGATATCAATCTTGTCAAAATATATTTTAATAATAAAAAAAATATTGTGGATAAAATTTATTTAAAGATCTTGTTTAATCATAATTAATCACAACGGTTATTACCATTATTTTAAAATATTAGTCATGATCAAATATTATGATTAATGCTTTGGTCATAATTAACAACAATGACAAATAATTTGACTATAGATAAAATTATGACGAATATCGGGAATTGTAGTCAAAATTTTGAGTTTTTAAATTGATTTACTTGGCATAATTGGTAGTGTTGATTTATAATAATTTTCAAATCGTTTTTATTTTAGTAGGAAAATCATTTTATTTTTTTTATTGTGATAATTAATAAATACAATTTTTACAATTAGCTCCCCAGAAATGCAAAGTCTCTTATAAGGATATTCATAGTTTGATAAATAGATTGGATCGAATCCAAATAATAATAATAATAATAAATTGATAGATACCAAAATCAAATTAAAAAATTTCCGTTCTATATTTTATTTTTATTTTCTTAAAAATTCAATACAATTTCGGTTTTTAGTGTCTATTTATTTAATCGTAATGAGTATCAAAATATTATTTCTATACTAATTTTTGTTATTTTATTACTTATCAAAGTGGAAAGTTCATGTGCAGCGATGGTGCAAAGTGATGTTTGAAGGGTGCAAAGTGTGTATTAGCGTATTTTGAGGGAGCAAGGTGTAAATTAGGCATCCTTGTAAGAATTGTCGGTCAAATATTAAATCCTATCCACGTTATTTTATTGCAAGTGCACGTCTATGATTATGCCCACGTCCCACCCCACACCACCCCTGCCCTACACTACACTTCTTTTCAAAACTCTGAAACAAAAGTTAAACATCCTCAAACATGCAAATGTATTGATGTAACCAATAATCTCTGGTTTGAGTAGTCTAGTTGAGGTATCCTAATGAAAAGATTGTAGATTTGAATTATACCAATGTTGTTATTTAGTCTATTTTTAATATTAATATACGTATGTTATTTACATTGAAGTTATTTATTAATTTTTAAAAATATTATTGTATTGCGTACTGAATATTATAAGGTATATTAGTTGCTGTAAAAATATCGTAAACTTTAAAAAAAAAGTGTAAATTTAAAAGGAAAAAATTTCCTTTCAAAATTTAGAAAAAAAAAAATCTAAAGCATCTTGTAATTATATAGTATATTTCTCCCAAAAAGAATAATTATATAATATATAAAACTGACAAGATTAAATGAACTTAGTCAGATACCCTCTTAATTAATCGTAAAAGTCAGATTTTCAAATAGACCTGAGACAACCTGCTAAGGGCAACACATAAATAAATAAAGAGATTCCCAAATCCACAATCAACTCATGTATACTTTAAGAAAAAACCCTGATCTCATGTGATACTCTTCTTTACTTACTATAGGTGGTAGTCCGGAAATTTTTGTACAAATTAAGTTTGTTCCAACATTTAATTATATAATATATTTTGTTATATAATTGATCAATTTTTAAATTATATATCAAGTTATGTGATAATATTTGTCGTATAATTGATTCAAATATAATATGAGTCGGCGGAATTCTATTTGAGAAGCAGGATCACCTGCTCCCTTTGGTGTATTACACGCACCCCAGGACATAATTGCGAGTTTCAATATACCATTGTTTTCTTATAAACAGGGGACACTAGTTGAAACATAATTCAGCGTCATATACAGGGAAATCAGTGAGTTGTATAATGATGCTGCTTCATTTTGATTCATAGTTGAAGTTCTATTCTTCTTGTTTCTTTTGCGAAATCTTCTAGTGTTTTTGGGTTGAATGGGGACGGTTTCCGGGAACTGTAGATTGAGCGGCGTGCCTGGAATCCTGACGGGCTCGTCGCAGCTTAGAAGGAGCGGTAATCTAAACGATGAGGAAGCTCCGGTGGCGTGCGACTATTTTGGGGGTGTTTATGAATACATAAAGCAGATGCTGATGGAGGAAGACGACTTGGAGCACAGGCCTTGCATGTTTCAAGACTGCTCTGCTCTCCAGGCTGCCGAGAAATATTTCTATGATGCGCTGAGTGACAAGTGCTCTGCTCCTGTCAATGCGAGTTTGAGTCCACAGGCATCATTTGCTGTTAATAATCAACAAGTGGTGAGTTCTGATTTGAGCAGATCTGCATCTGGTTTTGCTCCATGGTCCGTGTTGGATTCCCACATCGTCTGTGGGGAAGGGGTATTCATCGGTGGGCCTTCTGCTTTCTCGTGTCATTATGATGGGCTGGAGGACTCTACGGAGAGGCGTTTCCAGGTCCTAAATTCGGGTGGTGTTGTCAGGCCAAGCCAACAAATCTGCCAGCCCTCTGGATTGGAGAGTGATGGAGCCCCATTGATTCTAACAGGAGGAGGACGAGGCGGCCAGGGAAATTTGCAAGACAGGGACTCTAGGAGCAAGAAAGCTCGTGATCGTGTGGACCAGGGCGATTGTGTAGAAGAAAGGAGCAGCAAGCAGTTGGCGGGCTATGCAGAAGAGTCTGTGCAAATGGAGAATTTCGACAAGTCGTTGCTTTGTCAGAAGATGAACCCAGGCTTCTACGAGACTCCGGCTGAGGAATCATCGTCAGGCAGCGATGAAAATATGAAGCAGTATAGGAAAACCACGGAGGTGAAAAGGGGAAGGCCGAAAGGAAGCAAGAAAAACAGGAAAGTAAGGGAAGTGGTTGATCTCAGGAGCCTGCTTACTCGCTGTGCAGAAGCTGTTTCGGGCTTTAACAACAAGACAGGTGAAGAATTGCTGAAGCGGATTAGGCAACATTCTTCTTCTTACGGCGATGCCAATGAGAGATTGACACACTACTTCGCCAATGCCCTGGAAGCAAGAATGGCAGGCACTGGCTCAGCACTATATACTGCTTTTGCATCGAGACAGATACCGGCTGCAGAATTGCTGAAATCTTATCAAACCTACGTTACAGCATGTCCCTTCAAGAGGATGTCGAATATATTTGCAAACAAGTCGATAGGAAGATATGCAAGGGAAGCAACCAGAATTCACATAATTGATTTTGGTATTCTTTATGGTTTCCAGTGGCCTTGTATAATCCAGGGCCTCTCCTTGATGCCGGGGGGGCCTCCAAGATTGAAAATAACAGGAATTGATTTTCCTCAGCGGGGATTCAAGCCAGCAGAGAGGGTTGAGCAGACAGGACGACGTCTTATGCAATACTGTGAGAGATTCAATGTTCCTTTCCAGTATAATGCCATAGCCAAAAGGTGGGACGATATCCGTGTAGAAGATCTAAATATTGAAAGAGACGAAATGCTGGTGGTGAACTGCTTGTACAGGCTGAGACATGTTGCAGATGAATCTGCAGGAGTGAACAGCCCGAGAGATGCTGTTCTGAAATTAATCAAGAAAATAAACCCGGTTCTTTTCGTCCATGGGGTAGTTAACGGAACGTACAACGCCCCATTTTTCGCCACAAGGTTCCGGGAGGCACTATACCATTACACTTCCTTATTTGACATGATGGAGGCCACGATACCACGGGAAGATCCAGACCGGTTGCTGTATGAGAGGGAGGTATTCGGAAGAGACGTTATGAATGTCGTTGCTTGTGAAGGCTCTGAAAGGATTGAGAGACCGGAAACTTACAAGCAGTGGCAAGTAAGGAATCAAAGGGCCGGGTTCAGGCAGCTCCAATTGAACCGGGAAATAATGAAAGAAATAAAGACTAAAGTGAAGAGAGATTACCACAATGATTTTCTGTTGGATGAAGAGAGTGACTGGATGCTGCAAGGCTGGAGAGGCAGAGTTATGTATGCTCTTTCTTGCTGGACGCCTTCACCAAACTGAACAGATTGGAAATTGCTATTGCATTCATTGCAGGGCTTACCACTGTTATCACCCCTTGAGCTAATGGTACTTGTCTCTTCATTTGATAGTTATCAATCTAAATGCTTTATTTATGTTTCAGAATTCATCAGATTAAATCTTCAAAGTAGAAAGCTAATATCATGGAAACCTGAACACATGTTATGGAATAACCAGATCTCATGAAGTGATCATTTTTTACGAATTAAATTGCATGCTCCAGTTAGATAGGGTAAATTGCTAATCAATAATCCTGATGTGTAATCATGGCATAGTGTTAATTTCAAAGGCATTCAAGAGAGTGATGACTCTCCAACCTTGAGGAGAAATTTTCTAACATTCAAGACACGGCCTATAAGCTCTAAACCAAATACGCTATCATCATACCCAGAGAGACGCGAAACCAGCATCAAATTTTTAAGTCGCAAACTTGTGCAAGGGGAAAGTGTTGTTATCATGAAGGTATATAACGTCTTCATCGAGGCCTTAATTTCAAAACAAATATTTGATCTAGAAGTGTTCTCTGATTTTGTTCACTGTAACTTTAGCAGGTGCTTCAGACATCTAATCCAACTACATGCTTCAAATCCTTTACAATATTGTAGTTTGCAAGAGAACATGAGGAGATTAGTCTTATTTTCTGGAGAGTCTCTTAGAAATGATATTTTCTACAGTATTTTTCCTTGTCTGTTTAGTTTTCCAGATATAAGGTCTGTGTGACTGAAAGGTATATATTTCCAGGTAACATGTAAATACACAACCAACCCCCTTTGTATTTGATAATTCATAGAAACATTCTTTGTTCAGTGCGCCTTTGCCCGTGTGGCATGTGACAATTCCTTTCTTTCTTTGTCTGAGAAACAAATCATAATGTATTAAGCATTACGGAAGAAAATTAGAATCAAAATGAGAGGTGGCTGAATCACCACCAAGTCCACAACAGGAGAGGCGTTAGAGGGTACATAATTGGGTCTTTCAGCCAACTTGGCCGCATTTTTAGCAGCAAAAGTAATGGTCCTCCTCGTCCTATGTTTGGACATTTATCCCAAGACCTGCTGGGATCCTCCAGCAAGTTTTGGTAGCCTAATCAAGAGACACAAGCATGAGTTACCTAACATGACTTCCTGGAAAGGACAGAAATTACGGAAATCAACCCGCTATTGATTAACGATACTCACCCAATTAGCAACACTACACTCCCACTCCATTTCTAAATACACAACAATATTTTTATTTTAAACCTGTTGGTAAAAGTAATGCCGCAATTGTGTTTCGACAACCACTACTCTTTGAATATATTTTTATTCCATTCATTTTGATATTTTTTACATTTTTATCTTTTATATTTTTAGGATCGTAAAATAATCCTATAACTTTTTGACATTTTATAATATTTGTGGTCCATTTATTGTTGTATTTGTTAAAGTTGTCGGAATAATTTTGGTATTATTATCCTTTATTTTCCTAGGACTTGCAAAAGTGTGATGTAATTTTTTGAAAAAAATAATGCACCACATCATTTTTGTTTAAAAAATTTCCTTCCATTTCGAAACACTAGAAAAAAAATGACTATTGACTACAATTTTAATGGCTATGCACTAAAAATCATGGTAAATACTTTTTATTAACCATAGTTAGATAAAACCAATGCAAAAATATAGGTTTTCCACTAATACAAAGCATGGCTAAGAGTCATGGTAAAAATATTTGTCATGCTTTTTAGTCATGACAAAATATTTAGTACCCTCGCAAATACCACGGCCGACAACCGTTGCATGGCCATAGTCATGGCTATTTGCTATGGCTATTTTGTTATTGACCATGGTAATTAACCACGATTAAATATTGTATTCTTTGTAGTGATAAAAGTGAACCAATCAGAACAAAAGCATCAATTTAGATAAAAACCACATGAAATACACACCATTTATTTTGAAAACTTTTGTAAGAATTAGCTCCAAAAAGAACTAAAATTACTAAATATAAAAAAGGTACAAGACTCTTTACAATCTTAAAAAAATAAAAAATAAAAATATTAAAAAATTACATTACCAAAAATATATTTAAACCCTATAAATTAAGTACAGGGAGCTTATAGGAATTGTTGGAAGGCACCATGTCTTTAAATTAAAATATTCTCAACTATATTTATTTTTCCACCATTCTTTAAAGTCATTTTACTATCAATAATTTTTCATTCATACATATTTAAGATTAATTCATTTTATTCAATTTTAATTAATTATTTATTTTACCTTTATTCTCTTTTATCATTAAATAAATATAATACAAAATTTATATTTTACATAGTTATTAAAAATTTATTAACATCATAAGTTAGTGGTCAACAAATAAAAGTTTTTCTCTATAATTAAAGCTTTAAAATTCTAAAAAATACATATATCATATTTACCATATCCATCATTTCACTTGAAAACAAAGTGGCCGACTTCAGCGATGATTCCGCTCCGAATCTATCTATATATATAATACTTATGACCGGTCAAGGCTGCTAGAAGCTTGGGCGCTACGCTTTTTCTCCCCGCCTTTCACCGGCGGCTCCCGGTACCCATTTTCTCTCACTAGTCAATCCTACGTCTCTCCAATCATTTTGTCCACAATTTACGGTCTTAATTTTTACTTTAATTACTATAATACGTATTGAGCATTCAAAAGAAAAATAAACAATTAAATTTAATTAATCAATTTTATCCCTATGTACGAAATTATAGAGTGCTATATATACCATAAAAATATTTTTTATTGTAGTACTTCGGAGTAAGATAGATTTATTATATTTAACTTTTTTATCCCTTCTGAACAATTGTTTATTAATATTTTTACTATGAATTTAACTATAAAAAATGGCATTATTTAAGGAAAAAAATACATACCAACCCCTGTGATATACGAAATGTGCAAAATATCTCCCTGTGAAAAAAAAAAATCAAATTAGTAATTTATACTCCCTGATCCTGAAAGTAACCTAAATGCACTTTAGGTGCGATTTTAATTAATTTTTAAGAATAAAAGATTATTTTATATTTAAATATAATATATAATAATATTATTATATAAAATATTTATAACAATGCGTATTTTTATTTTAAAAAAATAAAATAAAATGAAAAACACCAAACCTCTCTCCCGCCCTTTCTTCCACGAAATACATATAAAAAATGAGGGTCTTATTATACTACGTATAATTGGAGAGGTACATAATAAAGTGAGACAAAAAGTAAAATAATGAATTTTGATAAAGAGATTTGACATTCTTTTTTCTTTCTTATTTGAAATACAAATATTGGACTTTCCCCTTTGCCTTTTCCTCTCTCTCTTTTTATTTATTAATATTACAGTCTCTCTTATCTTTCTAGTTTATTTATAAAGAAAATGTTTCATGTATAGGATTTGCACGTGAACGAGGGGAGTTAAAATGTTGAATACTAAATTATTCTTTTTTTTTAAAAAATTTAAATTTTTAGATGAGTCGATCTTTTAATGCTTATATTTTTATATATAGAAAAATTATAATTCAAATCAAATTTAATCGAACTTAAACTAAATATATGTACAATACACTTATAGAGTGATTTTGATTTATGGTTCATGAAAAATAATAAATTGCATGACAAATATATCACATTTATTGGACCAAAACTATAAAAAATTTGGTTTGTATATATTATGAATATGGGATTCCTTTCTCTTTTGGTTTGATGAATAATTGGGGTCCCACTCTGGAAAGAGGAAGACAAGATGAGTTTGAGGGCAGGTTCATGAATTCATCTGAATCATATTTTAATATACAATATGTACATATATATATAATATTACACAAAGAAAAAAGCTGTCTGCTGAATCCAAATCATATCTTGAATCAATTAGTGACCAAAAAGTCTAAGTTGCAAGACTAATCAACTCGCTGACCGGCTCCACTGCCCCTCACAGACAGTCCCCCGCCCCCGCCCAGGATTCTACTTTAGCCACTGCGACTGCGACTGACGCACGTATCTCTATTTCCTGGAATTTTCCTGCTTCACTTCCCCATGAATTCCCTCAACACTGAAAACTACAGCCTATAAAAAAGTCGTCTCCGTTCCGTTCCTTCTTCATGAAATTCTACACAGCCCATTCATTCAAACACCTCTTTTTTTCTTTTTCCTACTTTTCTTATAACCGCTGAATACCTGTCCAGATTCACACTCTCATTCTCTTCCCGGTACAGTTAAGCTTTCTTTTGTTGAGTCCCTGTTAGTTCCGCCGCCACGTTTTTCTGTTTGCTTATTAGATCTCTGGGGAGATTTTTCTTAAAAATTTTGCAACTCTTTCGTTTTTCTCAAGATTTTTCTTGTTGATATCAGTTCGCTGAGGCTTTTTGTGGTTCATTTCCCTGATTCTTGAGATAAGAACCCGATTCAATAGGCTTTTTGCTGGATATTGAGTCATCATGAATACTGTAGTCCAGGGATACTTGGCTCCTACAAATGATTTTCAGTTGAATTGCTGCCCAAAATCAGTGTTTCCTGAGGAAAATCTTCATGTTTTTGGGTACAAACTGGATCCTGGTTTCAACGGATTTCCTCGCATCACAAACGGGTCATCGCCTGTTGATGAATCTTGTTCCGAGCGGGAAATTTCCAAGGAATTTTCTGTGGAGCTTGGAAATGGATCTTCGCCAGTTCCTGATTCTTCTTCATCTGAGGGTGAGATTTCTGAGGAAATTGATCATTCAGATGCAATCCTCAAGTTCATAAGCCAGATGCTTATGGAAGAGGAGGACCTGGGAACTAAGCCCTGTATGCTCCATGACAGTTTGGCTCTCCAGGCCACTGAGAAATCCCTGTTTGATGTCCTCAACAACAATTCCGACGGGAATGCCGAAAGTCCAAGTGACGTTTTCACCAAATCTTGCAGCATTAGCAGTAGTGGGAGTTCCTTAGATGTCAGCAATGTCGTGGAGTCTGCTTGGAATCCTCATAATTTGGGGGATTTTGAATCCCTCGTCAGTCCTCCCCAAGTTCAGTATCCTTCCCTGGATGCTTTTCCGTCGAGTTGGCTGCCCGTTGACTCCTCGAAAGGCTCTTCGACGGGTCCGTTTTGGGCCTCGGATTCAGCAAATGAGATGCAGTTTGTTAACATGTCCAGTTTAAGCAAAGGGGAAGTTAGTAATTTCGAACTCTTCAACGATGAGCTTCTGAGTAATAACTCGGAACTGTATAACAAGACTTCTGATCAGTCTTCAAGCAGCAGCTTGAGAGGAAAGAAGAATCGATACAGGGAAGAAAGTGATTCTATAGAAGAGCACAGGATTAGCAAACAGTTGGCCAACAATGTTGCTGAGTCTGAGCCATTGGAGATGTATGATAATGTGCTGCTCTGTGCCAAAAGCCATATTTCTATTTGTGGTGACGAGGATGAAATTGAAGCGAAGGAGAAGTTGCAGCAGTACGAGCAACCGAAAGGGTCCAATAGAGGACGACCGAAAGGAGGTAAGAAAAATGGCATCGTCAAAGAAGTAGTGGACCTGAGAAGTCTTCTGATGCAATGTGCACAAGCTGTGGCGAGCTACGACAGCCGGACCGTAACTGATTTACTTATGCGCATAAGGCAGCATTCTTCTCCTCAAGGAGACGGCACAGAAAGGCTCGCCCATTATTTTGCTAATGCTCTCGATGCTCGTCTGGCCGGCACTGGAATGGCATCATATACCGCCTATTCTTCCATGAGGATATCAGCTGCCGAGATTTTGAAAGCTTACAAGACGTTCATTACCGCGTGCCCTTTCAAGAAAATGTCGAATCTCTTGGCAAACAAAACGATAGTGAAGCTGGCAACCGGAGTGACCACACTTCACATTGTTGATTTCGGCATTCTATATGGGTTTCAGTGGCCTTGCCTGATCCAGGCCCTGTCGGAAAGACCAGGTGGACCTCCGAAGCTTCGCATCACTGGGATAGATTTCCCCCAACCGGGATTCCGGCCGGCAGAGAGGGTAGGGGATACAGGCCGTCGACTTGCCAAGTACTGTGAGAGATTCAAAGTCCCATTTGAATACAATGCTATAGCACAAAAATGGGAGACCATTAGACTTGAAGATCTCAAGATTGAAAAGAACGAGTTGCTCGTGGTGAATTCCTTGTACCGGCTTCACAACGTGCCAGATGAAACAGTAATGGTGAACAGCCCAAGGGATGCTGTTCTGAACTTGATCAAGAAGATCAAACCTGATATGTTCATTCACGGGGTCGTCAACGGCACATACAACACCCCTTTCTTCGTCACGAGATTCAGAGAAGCACTTTTCCACTTCTCCTCCCTGTTCGATATGTTTGAGGCTACAATATCCCGAGAAGACCAGCACAGACGACTCTTTGAAGAGCAGGTGTTCGGGAAGGATGCTATGAACATCATAGCTTGCGAAGGCACGGAGAGGGTGGAGAGGCCGGAGACTTACAAGCAGTGGCAAGTTAGGAATCAAAGAGCAGGTTTCAGGCAGCTGGCGCTGGATCAAGAGATCGTGAAATACGTGAGGAGTAAGGTGAAGAGGCATTATCATAAAGACTTTTCGGTGGACGAAGACGGGAAGTGGATGCTGCAGGGATGGAAAGGGCGGGTTATTCATGCCATCTCCTATTGGCAACCTGCTCACAAGTGATGTTGATGCTGCCGGTGCCGGTCGAGTGAAGAATAAACCAGATATTCAGATGAATTGTTCTTGAAAGTAGAATGTAGAATCTTGTTTGCTATGGCACTTGTGTGGTTTTTACCATGGTGAGTCTGTACTGGAGGTTTGGGCACTACTATCTGTCAAGTAACCGTACACTTGGCACCTCTTTTGGTGCCTTTGCTTTGATTTCAATATTTCATTGAATTGGTTCTTTTAAGACAATTTATTCTGAGTTTCCTTCCAATGTCCATTGTAGGAGAAAATTTAATTCCCATCAGGTTTGGTCAGAATTGAAATAATTATATGACAACAATAATACATTTATTATATAATTATTTGTACAGTTTAAGAAAAAGGACATATAACAAAAGTATTAATTTTGTTCGACCGAATCACAATTGAATAAAAATTTTCTATTTACATAAATATGTTGCGAGGGAACGCCGTAATTTCAAGCCAGGACAATTGAACACTACTTGGGATTGTGAGAGAAAGAGTTGGAATACAATTATTATAAAACTTTAGGTTAATTATACCTAGACTTTATTTAAAAATGTAAAATTATATAGTTTTCAAAGAAATTGTGATTTCATTTTTACAATTGGTTTTTCTTCTTAAAAAACAACCATATAATAAGTTTATCAAATGACCATTATGTCATCGGATGTACTTGTAGTGTTCATATTTTAAAACGAGTTTATTATATTCATAAATTTGAAGAGATATTTATGTAGGATTCTTCTGCAATAGCTTGAAATGATATTTACATACTATATTAGAATAATCTCTAATATACTTACATATTTTTTTTATTTTAGTATCTTGAAATAATAATTAAATGCTATATCTGAAAATTCCCTATACTTAATAATTGACTAAAATGAAACATAAAAATACTTACAAAGGTTCCTTTAGTGATTTTACCATGATTTTAGTGATGTGCAGTAGTAATAGCAGCCAAATATGAGTAGGAATCTTGAAAAGCTCAACGCCAAAATGGGTTTCAAATCTCGTAACTACAACAATTTTGGTAGTAGATTACTTTAATATCTCATGGTGCAATGTCTAATGCGCATGTACTAGGAACTTTAACATGGATTAGTGGGATGAACATATTTCTAAGTTTTATTTTTTCATTAAGTTCATATCTTTAGTGTAGATTCAGTTAAATCATTTATATGTTCTTATTAGTATATATGAAATTAATTATGATGTGATTTATCTGTGCAATACGGGTGATTATATAATGTTCTAAGAGGGTTTCAATATTATTATTAATAGATATTGTGATATTGAAAATCATGATATTAATAGGGTTTTCGTAATATTGTTATTAATAACTTATAGAACCACCTTTTGAAATTTGAGTTTTATTGGTATTAGAAATCGGTAAATTCATTTATTTTTCATATTACTTTTATAAATACCTTTCCTTTATATTAGTTCCTAAATACTATAAAGGTGTAATTTAATATATATATATATATATATTTGGTGATAGATATAAACGTAACAACAATATCGCTCATATATATAAAAAATAAATAAACGACTTTCGACCATAAGTATTTTATCACATTTACTCCCCTTCAACTTCATAATTACATTTACACCTCCAAGCCAATGGCAATTAGTTACTAAAACAATAAAGACTTCAGAGTCGATGAGGAAAAAAATTATAAGTTGACTTAAAATTTTGTTGTTCGACAACATTTTTAGTCAAAAATCCTAACGACAGGTACACAATTATATACCAAGCATTTTAAAAAAGAATGTACACATAATTTTTATTTTTTTTGAAAAAAAAAATGTAATTTTAAACTTTCGAAGGGGTTCAAGCGAATTAAGCCAATAATTTTAGTTTGTAGTAATATGTGGTTAATTTTCTTATTTAGACTACTTAGTCAAATTTCATGGCTACACTGTTACATACTTACATCACCCCAACATTCAAGTCTATTATTGGAAACTCTTTGCCAGACCAATTTTAGTCAGATACAACTAACCACACCGAATCAAGTGAATGATTTTGGTATGTTCCACCAAAGGCAAAGGGAACTAATGGTATTCTCCTTTGACTTGTTTAGTTCTCAACTACAATCAATTATTAAAATCAAGTCAACTTTTATTTAACATTTCTTAACATAACACTAAAATAATAGTAGTCATGACATATGTGCTGATCTCATAGTTATACAGTTCTTGATTCTCAACACAGTCATACAAAATGATAACCAACCATGGCATCCGTTGTCGGGTACTATCGAGCTTTAGGTGCATTCGCAATTAAAAAAGAATCCATGATGATAAAAACATCATCTATATGCTGCTAATAGAAAAGAGCTTATCTGAATTATGGAGGATTTAAACATTGAATACAAAGTAAAATGCATTACAACATAGTTAACTGCAGAAGGCAATTGTAAGTGCCAAAAAATACTCAACTGAGACAAATCTGGAAATATCTCCTGAAAAAACTTACCTCTTTTTGCTTCCGTGCTTGGGAGGCCGAAGAACACTCCAATCCAGCTTATCACGTTTATGGAGCTTTTGAGTACTATGGTTTCTAGTTGGAGATGAGTCTTGATTGTCTTGGAAGTTTCTCAAAGACTTATTTGGATACTGTGCTTCAGAGGTGACTTCAGTTTGCTTTCTCTTGAGATCACCGTTTGCTATACTGCTTGAAGCATCTAATTCCGAGTTGTCTGACCTATATTGTGAGGATGCATTTTCTCTGTAATAATGGAAAAACAGTCTTACTCAAGGATGTGACTGTAACACTTGGTTGCTACACAATATGGCAGGTCACACCCCCCCAACCCCCCGGGCATACCCCACAGTCAATAACAGAAAACCCTCCTCAAAATCACTTCAACTTAATCAATACAACACGAACGAACAGAAAGTTATTCTTGCATAGCCAGAGGTAAAATAAACGACCTTCACAACAAATAGAGTTTGGGCAAGTTTTGGCGACCTCAAATGATGAATATTCATAGAGTGATTTATGAATGCAATGCCAAAATTAATTTTTTAATATATTCATCTCATCTGTGAAATAAATTTTAAGAAACTACCAAGAAAAATGGTCAAACTCCTTAAAGAATTGAGAAGGATTCGGTCCTACAACTCAAAACCCAAAAGTTATTGTAGTAAGTACCAGTAAGTCAACAGGATAAGAGAACTTAAAGGGTCAGGAGAACACTGACCTGCTGGATATCGTTTCATTTTGTCTGCCAGAACTTGTAGCCGGGGTTTCAGTTTCGCTAACGTCAGATGCTTCTTCATTCAGTTTCTAGCAATCAAGACTCGGATGTGAGAAGACAAAATAAAAACATTGTAGAAACTAAGAGTCTTTCAGGAATTGTAGGTCACTAAAAACCTTATACTCACATCAATAGATGGGTTAAAACTTAAAAACGACATGCGGCCTCTTGTCATCCCAGGATGGGGATCACCTTCAACTATAACAACACTGCATGTAATGAAAACAAAATAAAGAGAAAAAAAAAAAAAAGGTAGAATAGAAGCATTCAAATTATCACATACTTATGACTTTGAAGATGTTCAATGAAAGAAATTTCACCAGGCTTGCAGAACACTAGCAAAGCTATACTATAAAGCAAAGGATACCCATTTGATAATATTGCAGGCCCGATATCATTTGGCCCGTTGTTGCTGATGTTAAATTCAGCTCTTTGTAACTGTCTACATAATTCCCTTTCTATTATCTTAAGACATATCTTAGCCTGTCTGACTGCTTAATATAAGTTATAACTGAGAAATACAGAATAATATTGTTCTCCCCTCCCCTCCACTTCCTTGCACTAAAACATGTACATCTTAAACTGTCTAACTCATCGACTTAAGAATTCAAGGTTATTCTTATCCGTTCATTCACATTCTCCAACAAAGCAATCCAAAATGCAACACATTCCAAGTGTAATATCAAGGCAAAAGTTTTTAGTGGTCCAAGACTGATTGTTTCTAGGTGACTCCTTAATATTCTAATGGAAAGATAATCTATCCCACACTAATACCTTCTACTACATAATCATTAACCCAAAGAAAGTTACAAAAGCTACATGTCTAAATTCAGGTAACTTAAAGCATGATGTCGTGGGCCTATGCCTAGAAAACCAATTGCTAAAGAGGAAGGAGACCATGCTATATAAGAAAGTCCAGGAACTCTTTCATAACTGATACGTGAGGGTAGCATCACATTGTCCCCTACCCAACCCATGTAAGCCCTAGTACAATGTGGAGCCTCCTCCTAGACCAGCCATACCTTGGGCCCTCACACACTGGTTCCATTCTCTAGAAACTGGTAAGGTCCTGCTCCGATACCACTTTGTCATAGGCTCAATCTATCCTTAGAAAATTGATTACCAAGGAAAAAGGGTATGGCGTTGCATAAGACAGTCCAGAAACCCTTTCCTGACCAATTTGTGAGGGAAGTGACACAATGGGCTTCTATGTGCTGCTTTATCTCTGAATCCTAATACAAACGTGTGAAGGTTCACTCTGGCTGAATAGTAAGAGATCTGATATTATACCAGAAAGGGGGCAAAAAAAAATCTTAAGTCTAATTGCAAACTACGACATCAATCATGTAGCTCTTTTGGAAGGAGATTCCTGTGCCAAACTTTACGAAAATTCCCCTCTCACTACATTTTCCAAGAATTGGGATTCTATTGCAACCTTACTGTTCCAAATTACAAAAGCATCAGAAGTTACCTAAGCAAATAATTATCTTAAATTTTGGCAGCAAGTTTTCTCTCTTACATTAGTAAGCTCAGCTCCTAACACAGGGAGTGGAATAACATTAGCCAAAGAATTCTGGAGAGGTATTACTTATAAGTAACTAGTTATAAAGTAACAACTGGACACAAATAGTTACTCCTTTGCTCCTCCTATCTGCAAAAAACGGTATCCAAAAACTACTACTAGAGAAAAAGAATCACCAGATGTTGAAGCTTCCGTCTTTTCTTTTTCCAGTATTATGCAGAAAGAAGATATGAAATAGAACCCAAAACAGAAAAACTACGGCCTACATGCATTCAAGGAACATACACCTTTACAAGCTGAAACCAACATAAATCTATTCATAACATGAACCATAATGGTGACATTGGACAAGAAAACATAGAGATACCATCTTTTAACAGCACTTGTGGAAGGGAAATCTCCAGCAGATACGACCTCTTCTTCCTTCTTGGTTTTCTCATCTTTCAGAGAAGCCCTTTGCATAAACTGAATAGTAAACACAGAAACAGTTGCAAACAGGAATAAGAACATTGAACCTCATGGTTCCACAAAATATCTTTAATTCCAAGAATAAAAACGATCACAAACAAAAAATTAATCAAGCAATCAAAAACAACCCAGATTAACTAAACCTGAACCCAGTTGGATTCAGTGTAAAACAAACGGAATGCTAAAAAGACAAGAAAAACAATTAACCAATGTTGCTTTACCTTCAAGTTCTTCAAAGTACTGGATAGCTCTCGCTTCGCCATGCTAAATTCTCAGACCAAACTTTAATGATATATCAAACAGTTCCTGATACTCCTTTTCCTTCTCTCCTCTCCTCTCCCTCTGTCCTGCGAGTTCAGGTATAGAGGCAGACTTTGGTTCCCAAATCGCAAGGGTTTTTCGAATCGGGCAATAAGATTATTGGAACCGGAATGACAAAAATATCCCCGAGCGATCCGCGATGTTTGGGGGGAGAGAGATTTGGATGGAAAAAGAAAGGAGAATGTGAAAATTAGGTCAAACTAGTTTATACAATTTCTAGTAAGTAATGTCGTAAGGGCTTGTTTGGTTTCAAAAATGGATGTATAATAAGGTGGAAGTAAAAAACAGCATATAAGAAAATTGGATGTATATTGATTCCCTCAAAATCAATTTTATCTTGGTTTAATTTTTTTTCTTAAAAAAAAGTATAAGACTGAAAAATTTGAGAAATACTCATTTTATTTTTATTTAGGGTAAATTATATAAAAATCCACTGTATTTTAATTTTTTAGTTAAAAATTCACTGTTAATTTTATAGGCAAAAAGAATTCCTGTGTGATTTTCTTTTATATATCAAATAAAGAGGTAAAATAGACATTTGCAAATATAAAATAATGTCAAATTGTATTAATGAATAAACTCACTCTCATTTTAGGCGTGTGAAATGCATTTTTTTCGTTAATTTTTTACTAAGATGGGATTTTTTGTTGCCTTTTCAATAACACAGAATTTTTTTGTCTATAAACATAAAACAAGAAGTTTCGCGTTTTTTTCTTAATTAAATGGTTAGTCTAAATTAATTTGTTGTATCCCTCCTTCCCTCTTAAGTTTAATAGAAATAATGAGGACGAAATTCTCAGCAAATATGATTCACAATTAAATTGTAGTAGACCTCGAAAACTTTTGAACTAAGGGTTTATGGGATATTGGGCATTCAATGTATGGATGCCATTAGAGAACGACTCATTACGCATTGAAACATTTCTGGGAGTCTCTAATAAAAGAAAAACGAAAGCAAATGCGCAGCAACAGCAGGCAAAAGAGAGAGTCCACCTGAAAATCTTACAGTAATCAAAGGCCTAAGTAGCTTTAGCATCACATGAATCAGTAGTAACAAACCAAAAGGGCGGAGAGCAGGAAAACAACATTTTTATCACAAATCACATGTGGAGATACGCATCCACTACATACTAGTATAGAACCATACATACGCTTTGAGATGCCAATATCACAGCTACATAATTTTACCAGGTTAATTGCATTTCTACCCCCATAAAACATTAATTGACAAAATTTCTCCCTAAACAAAAAACAACTTCACGACCCCTAAACTTTTGAAAGACCATCTCACTGACTCCCGCATCAAACGGTCGAATTGCTCATTTTTTAAAAGTTCAAGGAGTTGCGTTGCCCTTTTCTTTATTTGAGGTTTTTTTGTCTATCCGTGTCTTTACAGGAAAGTCCGTGCATCTAATCCTAATTTTACCCTAACAAAGTAAGAAACTAAACTGCGAATCAAAAGAAACGATAAAAACAACGATAACAAGAAAATCATCTGTTGCTCTAAGCTCTGACATAGGTCTCAATAGCCGGCTTCTCAGAATAGCCAACATCTGACCTCTCTTCGGCGTCCCACAGCTCCGGCAACGCTTCCCGCATATTGTGAATGCTCTCCAGTGCATAATCCACACCTTCTGTTCTATGTGATGAGCCAATCTGTTATAGTAAAACATTAGTCAGCACAATTTTGCGCTCATTTCATACAACGACACTACTTCCAGTTTAGTTAAGATCACTCAACGTACCCAAACAGTTCGTACGCCCATACGCTTTGCAGTTTGTAGATTGCGGATCGAGTCATCAAAGAATAGCTGTGGAAATAGATGAATTTCAGATGAAATCTTAGCAACATACCGTTAATTCTGATGTATAAAGCTACATAGAACACCAATTCCTCACCGTTTTCTGAGGGTTAATCCCAGCGATTTTGAAAGTTTGTTCGAATGCATTTTCAAATGGCTTGCAAACAATGGGAGTCTTTGGGATTTCTGGAGCAGAAGTATTCACAAAGTGTAAGAATAAAGCTACATTATGATACTCTTAATCTCAACATTTTGAACTCACCATTGGTATCATTGTCAGCTTCTTTGTCCTCGTGAGTAGGATTCAACGTCTCAAAACAAATAATGTAGTCAAAGCAGTCCTCTAATCCAAGTCTACTAAGAACTTTAGCCACATGCGCCTCGTTTCCATTCGAGAAGATCTGTTTTCACATTCATCGTCAAATGCCTACAACACTCGACGTATTTTCACTTCTATCAATTAGAGATATAAAACTTACAACTTTCCGGATAGGCAAGCTGTGTAGAAGGCTTCTTAAAGTGTGGTCAGGCTTCAACCACTCATAAGGTAATCTACCATGCACAAAGCTACACAAACAAAGGATACGACATATAACGAGGGCAAGAAAAAATGGGTTAATCACACTTTACCCCCTATAAAAGCACTAATAGGCATAAAAACTCCCTAAACAAAGGAAAGTTAGAACAACGCGACCCCTAAATTTTTAGAAAAGAAGCTCAAGCCTCCCATATTAGAGGGTCTACAGTACCTTCTCTTTAACTTGGGGGGAATTGCCTATCAATATTATGTTCAGGAGGGGGGGGGGGGGGGCTTGTTGCATTTAACCAAGAAATAACATCTCAAACAATGCAAAATCAGAATATTCATTTGTTTACCTATGGTAATCGTCATAGTCAAAGTCATAGCCGATAGCCTGAAAGGTTTCATCAACTTCTCAATGTCATCAATTGATTTTATATTAACTTAAAATTAATTAAGATGGCATCAACAACATAATGTCAAGAAATCAAACCCGGAGACCAGCCATAGTCGTGCCGTACTCCTTATACAGTTGAGCACACATTTCTGGAACTTTCTCCTCCTCGATGCTGAGCTTGTTGATCATATACTCTAATTGACACCATCAGTGAAAACTCAGTAATGCACAGTGTACTATAAAATAAATAATACAACAGTTACTAACACGAGGAGATCGAAAGAGTGATTTATATGTTTCACCTATGATGTTTTTGGTGCATTGTGCTGATATACCGGAACTCAGGGGGTAGATGGTATCATCGACATCTGAAAATTCAGAATATAAGTCTTCATTATAAGAGTACCCCATTTATGGGTGTAGTATAACATATATAGAGGAAAACTCACCAAAGAGAAGACATTCATATCTTGGTTCTGTGACTTTCTCGTAGCAATCTTCATTCTCCATTTTGATTCTACAATTGTCTGAAACAAAGTCGAACAATTGTAAACAATTCAAAAACAAATAGGACCACCAACGACTGCAGCTAATTTATGCATTCTAAATATCTCACACACACACACACACACATCTTTTCATAAAAACGAGATCTGGTCTAGAAAAACTGAGAAATGGGGAAATAGATACATAAAAACTATAGGTTTCTTAATTTCCCATTTTCCAAATAGAAACATAAAACAAAAAAGAAAATGAAAAAAGTGGGCTTTTGTTCATGTAATGATGTAACCAGACAGCCCCCGAAGTTTTCAAAACATGAAATGTAAACTTAACAGTTCCGCATTTGGAAGAAATCGTGTGGGAAAACGCAGAAACATTCAAGCAATATAAAAACAGAAAAGAAAGCACTTGGCAGAAGAGGTAGAAAATAACAGTACGTACCAGATTCTTGAAAGAGGCAGAAACGGGGAGGCCGATCGAAGAGATATTGAGACGCAAAATGAAGCTGGGGTAAAACAGCGTGATGGAGGCCCGGGAATTTATAAACAAGAAATGAGGAGATATGAAAAACTGATTGTGGGTGTGTGTCGTGAAGGAGGAGTTGAGTTATTAATGCTTCATCAAAAAGGTAGGAACGCCGAAAGCGACAGGAAACCTGGAATTTCAACGATTGGGCGTTAAAAGAAAACTTTTCTAGTAACTCAGATCAGATTTTCTGGTCAAAATTTAGTTGGGTCTTTATTTGGAAATTCGTTGTCAAAGCATACCATGTGCCTTTCATTTATATTTATTTAGGACTATTATGAATGTGTGTGCATACATAATAATAATATATAATTAAAATCAAATCACTGGATAATAAGTGAACGAAAAGTAATTATTTAAACACGAGAAGTGGAATAATTATATATAAAATATCGTCATACAATAATCAAATTACGACGCATTGTTTGAGATTTGTTGTGTAGGTTATATTATTAATTAATAATATTTTATATGTTGGGGAAGATGAATGATGAGGGGTGGACACATCATCATCTTACCACCGTCTTCCTTCAATTCCCACATGCTTTTGTTCAAATATGATGTAAGAAGTCAACATTCTTTATTTTCTGAAATTCTATTTCTGGTCTAATTTGGAAGTTCAAAGGCTACTGCTTCACAGTTTCTCTAGGCTTGTTCTCCTCTAAGTCTAAACTAAAAGGTTCAAAAAGATACATGTTGGTGGAAGCATGATATATGGATATATGATATGCGATTATTATATGTTTGGAGATCTAATTGCAATTTTCGTCTCAGATGCGTAATGGGCCGGATGGATCGGGCCAGCCCAAGATTAAATAAATAAGTTGATCAGGCTTAAGCCCAATTAAAAATGAGTTGTTCGTTGGAAAGTTTTCAATTTTGTTAACAATCGGATAATATTTGGTTAATCGCTTCGTTTTGTTGGAATTTTTGCTTGTTGATGCTAAAAAGAGGGATGTATTTGATTTTCCATACATATTCTTGTGATAATTTGAGGGGTATTTTAGTCAAATACTAACTTTTGATCATTTGAACGGAAATAATGGTCAAAGTGTAGTCGGAAGGACCAGATTGAGAAAATCTAAAATTTGTAGGATGACTTTGCAAAAACCCAATCGGTGTTAAAACTTAGAAGTTAGCCCCCGCGGTCCTCCCGATTCTCTTATTACTTCCATGTCGGAATAGGATTTAACATTGTTGCTCGGCGTCTTCAACCGTGAAAACATCAAGAAAATTACACTATGGAGGCAGCCACTTCCTTCGTGTGTTCAAAGGTGACCCCTTTTACCTGTAATCTCTCCCCGAGTAGCTATTTTGTCTCAGTGCGACCTTTTGACAAACGGGCTCAATGCAAAAAATTATCTGCGAGAAACTCGCTGTTCCAGAACAGTTTATGGGATACCAGAAGCTATTGGAACTTGTCTTTGTCAGTTGTCGCCAATAGAGATAATTCATTTGTCTCCGGCTCTGTTTTTCCATCATTATCAACTCCCTACTCTAGAATTATTCGCCCTCTTCGCTCGCTGCAATGCTCGAGTTCAAGTTCTACGTCCCTAGCAGACTCAGATGAAACGAACCCCTTGTTGAAAAGTATCAAAAGTTTCTCATTTGAGTCCTTGAAATCAACCCTTTTGCAGTTTACCCCCGTTGACATTTGCAAGTGGTGTTTGGCATTCTCTGTTGCAATTGCCGCATCAAAATGGACTGTGAATCTGCTGTTTAACCCATTTTTCTGGATGTATTTTAGCTGGACGTGGTTATTCTGGCCATGGATGGCGGTCATTGCCCTTGCAATTTATGGTGTTTATTGCCTAAATAAATACCTAAAGGGAGAAGCCAGCTTATTTGAACAACTTGCCATCGTTACATCAGCCTTCACTTGGTTAACACTAGTTCCACCTGCTCATTTTAATGGCTTTCTTGAAGGATGGCCCTTTGTATTCTTTTTCGTGTACCATTATTTCTTTTTTCTAAATGTTAGTGTCCGGAAGCGCTTGTATGGTGATTATTTCCCAAGGGAGCATGACAGTAAGTGGGATATTAGCTTGCCTAATTGGCACAAGGTTTTGTTTTCTGTTGGAGTGATGGTTGGGCATTGGTTGGCTGCACTTGAAGGGACGGAACTGCACCTCATACCTGGTGGGTGGAACAATGTGGGTATTTGGATTATGATTATGTTGGCAGTGTTTATGCAGTATCACTCCACATTGTACTTGGCCAAGTATTCGGAGAAGGTTGTTGTGCCTACCGCTGTTGTTCAGTTTGGACCTTACAGGTTCGTCCGTCACCCGATTTATGCATCTACAATGCTCCTGTTTGTCACTTACTTTACTGCACTCAGAGCACCCATGAGCTCGCTGTTTATTATTTTGGTCTGCTTGGTCTATTATGCGCAAAAGGCAAAGTTGGAGGAGGCCTTGATGCTAGAGACCTTTGGGGAGAGATATAGTGAATATATGAATAAGGTTCATTACAAGTTAATTCCTTTTGTTTATTAGTCAAAAATGTGGTCAGATGTGCAGTTGGTGAATCTGCGGGAAGGAAACAAGAGATTAAGGTGCAAACCGTTTTTGATTACTGGTTAAATTGGAATTCCATGTATTATATCAATGGAAATGGATATTCATCTGCAACTCCATATAGTTTTAGGCATCTTAAAGCACTTGAGCTTAGTTTTATGAATTTAGTATGATCCACAATGGTTTAGTTCAAGTAATTTTCTTCCGATGTGTCATTCTAATATGAAGGTTGCTCCTCGATTGATTGGGCTCCTCTCAGAATTATTTACTCTTCCCTAGCATTTATTTGGTATATTAGTTGAAAACTAAATAAATAACATCACACAAAGATGACAACTAGACTAGTTCTGCTACAGGCATATAATGTTGAATAAGGGCACTGTCATTGGTTTTTTGATGACATCTTGTAATGTATATGGTGGTGACAGGTTTCTAAATTTTTGTAGATAGTATTTGTTGATCTTGAATAAGTTATGAATTTATCATCTCATGCTAAAATTAAAATTTACTTGGTTAGGATAGGAAGAGCTAATTATGAAGTATATACATCTACAGTTGGATTACCTATGAAATAAGTTTAAAGTCCCAGAATACAGTTAAGCCACAGAGATATCGTGAACTTGTTAAGCCAGATGATGTTTAATATCTAGCTATCCGCTGATTTTACACTTTTGTTATTATCAGAAGAAAGTGTGAGATTTTTTGTAAATGATATCAAATAATTAGTGGACTATTATACAACAATTTGTGTATGTCCTCTTAGTGAATATTTTCTAATTAGCCTTAACTTCAGCTCACCATAATCACTTCATACTCGGCCGTCTGTTTTCAACTCCCATAATTCCAACACTCGTGATGAATCAATTACAAATGGAATTATACCGCAATAATGAAATCACACTCAGAACACACATAAAAAGATGCACAAGCAGAAGTTATTGTACAGGGCATTAGGGTGTCGTTGTGTACTCTCTGCTTTGCTGCTCTTTTGATGCTTGCACACAGACAAACATATTGCAAATACAAATTGCATAGGATGCCTTATTGGGTTCTTGAGGGTTTCTCTGATTCATTTTGAATATTGAATGTAAATAGCAACACTATAATTTAATTTTAAAGCAAAAAAAATTAGGATATCACGATTTGGATTAATGCAAATTTCTCTGCCTTTTTACTCGTTTTATTTCATTAAATTAAACGTCAACTGAACTGTGTTGTCCAATCATCGTGTCTGTCTCATTGTCAATGCACAAGATAACACTTGGGTCTTCTAAACCACTTATCACTAGTATAGCCAAAAAATTGCCTTGGTTCACCACTGCATAAAATATCAACAGCTTCTACTTTTTACTTGACAAATGCATATATATGAAAAGTTCGATTCACCTTAAAGGTTTCTTTCATGTGAAAAGTAAATCAAGTTCATTGTTAATTTATTTATTTTTGGTAAATTGGAACTCCACAGAACATACTTCTCTGCTTTCATTGATCCAGTGTTACCTCCTGTTTCTAGAACTCCTTCCATTATTCTTGAACCATTGGTGGCTTGAGATGCAGTGTCAAGTTTAGTTTCATGGTATGCAGAGAATCATGTATGCATTAGTTTTACTTCATTGCATGTATTGACTTCAACTAGAAAGAGGAACAAGTAACACTTAACAGTTGATATTGTGTGTGCTTTTTGTCTATATGAAGATAATGCAACAACATTGTCAATTATGCAGAATCTGCTGTTTCTACAGTTTTCACAATTTCTTGTTTGGCTATCCAGTTAAAGTGCCCTCAAAAGCATGAGGGAGAATTTTAACTCTAACCAGTATGGAAATGGTGAATACTATGTTTCCTTTTGGTTCTTGCTTTATTGTAAATACAAGAAAAATGCTGGGAATTGTGATAATAATGTTTCACCATGTATGTGATTATGATATTTTGTTTTTATATTTAGGAATTAGAACAGATGGTAAGGATAATTGCTGAATTTTGGCCCTTCCATACAACCCTACTCTGTATAAAGTTTTACTCGTTGAACAGGTAAAAACTCATACAACCCAACCTCCCTCGTCTCATGCCCTTCAGCTTATCGTTGCTCCTGACTGACAGTCAGGGAGACTGTGAAAAAGTAAATATTTTTTTGTACTCGTAAACAGCAATTCCTGCTTACTTTTACATTTGTCGTATGTCATACCGCCCTTGTGGCACAAGTGAAGCAGTCAGCTCAACTCACCTTAGCAGATTAAATGCATGTGGTTTGATATATGGTTATCTTTTTACTTCTTTAAATACAGGCAATCTGTTAATTTAACTCATAAAGGCTCAAGTTCTTGGCATTCACGTCACATTGGCACGAGTTGTCACTTCTAAACTGTGCATCTAGTGACTTCCGCCTGTATAACTTCACTGTTTCTGGAAAATTCACATCACATGCAGCCAAAAGTCGTTATAGTAGACTGCTTGAGCAATTTCATCTTAAAAATCCTTCTGCAGTTGAATGTACATGTTCTTCTGCTCATTCTGGACAGATCATGCCAACAAAGATGCATGCAAAAAACTTTAAGCTTCACTCCCTGTTATGAACTGCAAATAAATATCAATTCGGCTACATATGATATGGGTTTTGGTTTTCTTCTCTAATTGAGTTGATACTGTCAGACAAAATATGGGTACTTTTACTTTCTTGTTTCTGAGTTTAATAGCTTAGTGGACACAAGTATCTTCTTAAGTTCATTTTTCTATTACAATCTGAAAACTCAAATTACTTTCTTCAGCACACATTGGACTGATGTCATAATTGGGTGTAATAGTACTGTGAGATTTTGTGAATGGTGTCTCAGGTTAGTTCTGTTTCTGGTAAAAGAATGTCCAGATGGAAATAGCATTTACTCATTCCTGTGAGGATTGGATGATTGTTACGATCTATTGGCCTGTGGAATTCTTTCAGGAGCTTGGCATATTAACTTATCGTCTATGAACTTTTTGGTGTTTCTTGCTGTTGAAATAGCAAGTGAAGTACGGTTTACGCAGAATGGTAGCAGAAACAAGTCCTGATTGCTAAGACACCTTACATGGCTTCTTCTCTTCTGGTGTTCAGCTTAGGATGTTAACGAGTGGGTCTGAGAGAACTCTTTGCTTGAGTAATAAAGACATTGGTGTAAACTTCTTTGGGTTCTTTAGGGAACAATATTTAACATGGAAAAATATCCCCTAGGAATAGCAATGGGTCAGGTTAAACTGGACCCGAAACCCACCCTGCCCTCAACTCTCCCCCAACCCAACCCTGATGGGTTTAATCCGTAAAACCTAATTAATATTTTTTCATCAGTTAATTGGTATTTTCTTTAAAAGAAATAGATTTCTATCTGTAAATACTTAATTAATTATTATTATCCTACAAATATTATTTTTTCAATAAATATATGTATTAAATAAAAATTAAACATTTTTAATATATTTATAAATATTATTAAGGATGGGTCTCGAGTTCATAAAATTAAAATCTGTTCCAAAATTCAGATCCGATAATTTACACCCAATTCATTTATTATACTATTTGATGTAGAATATTAGTTGTAGGGTAAGTGTTTTCTATATACTTAAGACTTTACGTTCCTGCCGATGGTATGAGCTGCTGTAACAGTAAAATATATCGGTTGAATGTGACTACAGTATATACATTTACTGGCAACTATAAATCTTTTGTTAGCATTATTCATTCAAACTCTAAAAGAAGAAATAGAGTTTAAACGAATTTTTTCCGAAAGGAATGTAAATGTAATTTAAAAAATTTTACGGATAAAAAAATAAAAACTTTGCATTTCTATAGGGGTTTAAGTGTGTAATTAACCCTTTATTTAATGCTCAGTTTTTTGTGAAATGTAAAGGGTTTATCTGCCCCTAGTTCTGGTTCCTTTTTCAGGTTTGGAGTGAATTTCTCATATACAAATTATGTTTGGTAGGTCATATATACTGAAATATAATTTTCTTTTTTCAAATTTATGCTGATCATATAATATATATTAATGTTGTTGAACTAGTTTTGTAAAATGAAGATATTTAAGGAGTGTGTTCCAATAAAAAATCGTGAAAATTGTCCAATATAAAATAACCCACAGTTTACATATATTCGTCTTAAAAATTGAAAAGGACTTTTGTGGATGTCCCATTATTATTTTTATTTTTCTTTTTTGAGGAAAAATAATTTTTTAAATTAGATTTTTTTTAAAATTAAAAAAAAAATGATCTGACATTTGTGGCTGCTTTTATCAAATTTCTTATTTCCTTTGCATTGGTGGCCTAAAATTTGCACTCTCTCATCTATTATTATTTACTAATTTTATATTGGCATCACAAAAATAAAGTGGATATTTGATTTTCAGAAAATGCAATTTATGTGGTTTAACAATGCTAATATAATAGTTCTTTTAGCTGTGGGGGAAAACCGCCGCCTCCGTGATTGTCGGAAAATCTTGACTAGGTTTTAGCAGTGTGTAATGAACTCAAATATGACTGTACTTTTTTATGTTCAGATAAATAAAATTTAAATAATATTTACTTATCATATTCTCATAATTCACAGATAAATAAAATTTAAACAACACCCACAATTTATTATATAACACCTATTATGCAGTAGAACAATATCTTACGCATATAACGATATTTGAATTCATAACATTTAAAATTATAAAGCTTCATCTTCGCCAATTTAACTAAATCCCATTGGCTTTTGATGCTTTTTCTTTATTATGATATTGATATGTATGGTTATGTAGGTAGAAACGTTTTCACTTAAGAATTTGTGCATTTCTTCAAAAAGAATAAAAGAAAAAGGAACCATCGTTGTACTCAAATAGTTTTTTGGTCTCATTGCATTTTTTTGGTCAATGATCAAATCTTACAACAAATACATGTTTAGTCACAAATGTTGTAAGGAATTTGCGACAACATTATGACGAATATAGACAATGAATACATTTTTTCAAAGTTTCATCATAATTTAGCAGCAAATTCATTCCAAATTTGCTGCAGACACTCTTTGTTGTGAATACAGTTGTAAATTTGTGACGAAATAGTTTGGTCCCAAATTTGCAACTACACTCGCAATGACCCTCGATGACGTTTGATATGGGCACATCATGATTATTTATAAAAAGACATTAATAGCCTTGGTTAAAAGACAAAATACATTATCTGTACATGAATCTGCGTCTTCAAACTCCAAATGGGGTTAGCTCCAAGACCCATTCCAGCAGACCCTCAACATGGGCCGTTGATCATATGATAGCTCCCAGTTGGAGATCTCGCCACGTCCAGATAAGTGGATACATTTGATCCTATAAATACATCCATTATATTTTATTTATGGTAAAACACATTTATTACAATATCAGCATTAAATACCCTATGAGATCTAAATCTCGAACTAATTTAAGTATATTAAAGAGTCTTAGTTCATAACTTCCCAACGAGCCTAACGATTTTCTGTTTCTCAGGCTCCACACTTGATTCAATTACCTTTAGAGAGACCTCAACTTTTGATCCGATCCAACATTATTACAAAATTCATGTCAACTTATATTATTCATTACAAGTAGGTCACAAAAATTGTTGGGTGGCAATAAAATAGTGTAGAAAGAAAGGGTTGTTTTAATTTGTGAATTACAATATTAGTTGTTATAAGTTTGGTTGATTGTTCCATACTGTCTCCAACCAATATTATTTAAAGCATGCAAAGTGGTGTGGACACCTGTCTCTCATCAACACTTCAATTTTGGCTACCTGCAAACTACAAATGAACTGCATATACATTACATCTTGAATTCAAGAAATAAGATATTTTGTCCAAAAATCATACAATAAATATGTAGTCCCAGAATCCAATGAGCACATGTATATGATTTTTGAGGAGGAGGAAGAGGCAGGCAGGCCGGCAAGCCAAGCTTCCTAATAATTCAACAAGATTCACCCCTCCTGCCCATGTCTCTTTATATTTCCAATGCTGATGGAAAGATCACGACGGCGTATCACCTCCCACGTATCTCCCACTTCTTCAATATTCTCTGCTACAACATTAATCATGCCTATGCCTATCGACAATTTCTTGAGAAATGCGCAAATATTTCATCTCTCTCTCTCTTTCTCTTTTCCTATATATATATGCATATATAATATTTTTTCATACAAATATTTTACTCAAATTAAATCTGGTCGAATCAAATTAACACATACCAAATATATCATACTTATTATATAATCGATCACTTTTTACAATGTATTTACCCAAAATTCACTATAGGAAATAAGTGCTCGTAAGTTATTCATCAAACTCAGCAGACTATTTATTGATTGAATCGTCATTCAATTTATAAAACGGTGCAATTTTATTCGTAAAATCGAACTGGTCCAAAAATCTCATAAGACCTAATAGGTTATTCAAATTTAAAAGTGTGACAGTATAATTTCATTTTACTTTACATTTGATTTGATTGAACCAATCCATTATTTATCCCAATCATAAAAGTAAACTGTTATAAATAAATATAGAATTTGACCGAATCATACTGAGGTGCCGTGAGGATTTTGACTGCAGATTCTGGTCCACTTTACAATTAAGATTTGGAGACTAAGTAATTATTAAGTATCATGCATATTTATAGCTAATGATCCATAGTTGCGGTGACCATGACAAAACAAATTACTTTTTATTTTAAATATTATAATAAATTAATATTATTTATTAAAATGAAAATATAAAATTTTAAAATTTGATAACGATTAATCAATATTTCTTATAATTTTAATCGTGATTAAAGTATTTATTATAATTTTTAATTATAATTAATTTCTGTCCTGCCTGCAAAAATAATGAAAATATTAATTAGTTGTTGTGCAGTAGTTGTTAATTTGTATTATTCACAATTTTTACTTTTGATTAAGGTTATTATAAAACATGATCTAAAATTATATAATTCTTCTAATACATATAAGGTTAATGAATTTGCTAAAGATAGTGAAAAAGAAATGGATAAAAGCAAAGAAAATAGTGAAAAAGGAGGGAAAAGCTCCAAGAAAATCATAATTTTATTTATTTATTTATTTTACTGATGAAGGGAGTTGAATTTAAAAAAAAACAAAAACAAAAAGTTAGAGCTAATAATTTGAAACAATTAATTCCAATATTAAGTGGATTAAAACCCACTATATATAATGAAGGAGAAAATAATTTAAACTCAGATGTCAAATTATTTGAATTTCGCTATAACATGAAATTATTAAAATAAAATGAAATAAATCAAAAACCCTTAATTACTCCCTAAATCGGAATGCATTTTTTTTACGTCAGCAATGAAGTTTTTTTTCTAAAAAAATCTTATAAATTAAAAAATAATATATGAACTTATAATCCCTTTAAAAAAGTATATATGAAGTATCAACTTATTATTAAAATATTAATGAACTCCTTCAAATTTACCATATTGATTATAAAACTTTTTATTATTAACATTTTATAAACTCCATATAATTAAACCTATTTTATCCAAATGCTTCAAGTGTATATCTTTAAAATGAGATTTAACATCTTATATATAAACTCTGACGTCTTATTTAAAATATCTTAATTATTTTCATAAAATACAATAAAACACTCAGAAAATAAATCCAAACACTATCATAAGCTCTGAAATATATGATAAAATCAATATTTTGAAAAAAAAAAAAAGCTTATGAATTTAGCTCTAGACGTTGAAAATTTATCTAAATTTGATTTGAGCAATCGAATTTCAAGTATGATATTTGTCATTTTTCCTAAATTATATCAATCACGACTTAAAATGTATAATACTTGTTATATAATTTGTTGGATTTGATTAAATCCGAATCAAATTAGAATTTGGGACGCCATATTCATGCATAAAGCTAAGATTATGATGATTTATCACCAAAACAGATATTCATGCAGTATGATATTAGTTAGTCAGAAACTCAACTAAGACAACTAATGCAAGAAAAAAACATAAATAAAAAAATAATTAATGCAAATGATATGTCAAAGTTTAGGATGAACATCACAATAATGGGGGCTGGGTGATGAGATGAGGTACGTACATAAGTGGGCGAACGAGAAGAGGGCGCGTGTGGTGGCTCATCATTGGGAGGAATGAATTATGATTTGAATTTGTGTACCTGTATCTGCATGCTCATGCTGCTGCGTACAAGTGTGTGAACGGTTGCTAGCGGCGGCGATGGAGGCTGCCGGCCTGCCTTTCCAACCCCATCTGCACTCGCATTAATTCCTTATAACCCTTTCTTTCTTCATTTATTATTGTTGTTGACTATTTAATTAGCTGCCTATACTCATTTATTCTAATAAAATCAGGCTTCCATGAGGATCTGAATTCCCCACAGTTTTACATTGATTCTTGACAATTATCAATTGGCCCTCTGTCGGAAACCAAATAATCCTTGCAAAATAAATCTGACCAGAATTTGGCTCTCCATCGGATCATAAAAAAGTTACAAAAAATCTGTGTTAAAAGGTAACTATAAAATATTAATTTCATCAATAATGTAATGACAATAATTATTTAGTATCAAATATTATGTTTCAAGGGAATATTGACAAAAATTTACTATTTAAAAAACTCTTATCTAAAATTAATTACACGTATAGCTACAGGTTACTGGGGAAGACACATCTCCCACCAATTTATTGGTACAGCTTAATGTAATTAATAATTATTATGACTAACGTAGTAAAAGGAATATTTGGTCAAAAAATTTGTAAATTCTTTAATGTTTGTATTAGAGTATTTTAAATCATATTTGAATAGTTGTATATATGTTTCAAATGATTTAGAATTATTTAATTTATATTTGAAGTATTTTTAGTAACATTGTGATCGATTTTAAATTCATTAATATTAAATTATTTAAAATTCTTTTTCAAATCCCACATTCGAATCTAAATACTTTCATCAAAATGAAGCTTAATTAAGACGGCTTCTGGCAAAAGATTTGAATTTAAGGAAGAATTTGAAGTAAAAATATTTCAAATGACTCCAAATTGAATAAATTTTAAAATCGATTACAATACCACAAAATATATATAATTTAAAGTAAAAGTTGAAGAATTTGAAACTTTATGTGTAATATAACTTTATTCAAATAAATTTAATGAATTTATCATTATAAATTTAAAATTTTTAAATAAGATCCATCCATCCAAGACACCATAAAATAATTTGAATAGTACATGAGAACGTTTCTATTAGTGTTTTTGGGATGTATTGTATGAATGCCTACTCCTTCATCTGTTCGTCTAAATGATTGCCCATTAACAGTCATGAACTTATCAAAAATTAAATTAATTAAAAAAATATGATCTTATTATATGGAAAAAATAAAACAGAACCAGATTATTAAAATATGTACATACATGACACTTAACAAAAATATTGCTCCTATTTTATCATATAAGTATTATAATTACCCCCCCCCCCAAAAAAAAAATCATAACCTCATCTCTAGTCCTAATTTGGTGGTTTTGTTTCGAATTAAATTTTTTATTTTAATTTATATTATATTATTATTTTTTATATACATACGCGACGTGTATATATATATAATTTACATTATTATTTTTATATAAGAACTTTTTTTGCATATATTTTCTATTTTATTTTACATAAACATGCAACAGGATATGTATAAATAATTTGCCATCAATTTTATTAATATATATATATAAATAGAACAAAAAATACAATAAAAAATTCAATTCATCCATAACCATATCCAAATAATTAACAATGTAGATCAACATAATATTGTTACTGAAAAGTCAGAACAAAATCTGCAATTTGGGCAGTCAACTTTGAGATATTTAGGGTGGGGATGGAGTCTGGTATGAAGAGAATACTAGACTTTCAACTTTACAGGCAACCCAAAAATAATTAAATAAAATCAAAATTCTCTCATATTTTATTCTTCACAAATAATACACGTGGTCCCTATTAATTGGATCTTTCCTTCCAAATCACCAACAATTGACTCTCTCCCCATTCACCCGCAGATTATAATCCCTATAACGCTATACCCCCCCACCCCCCCATAAACCACTATATATATATATATATATATATATATATATATTAGGCTACGCAGAGTAATGTATGTAAGGTTAAGGTTCACCGCTGGGTGGCAGATACTCTTTCTGTATACATACACTTGCTGTCTAACTTAGCTTCTGCCACCTCCAACATGCACTCTTTCTTCTTCTTCTTCTCATCTATCCCAACTCCATTTCTTCATCAGATTATGCCCATCATCTTTATAGTTTCTTTGCTGCTTGTGCTTGGATCACTTCTATTCCTCCTTCAATGGAAATGGTGTCAGCCCACACTACACAAACACCGCCTTCCTCCCGGTTCCATGGGCTGGCCTTACGTAGGGGAAACCCTCAAGCTCTACACTCAACACCCCAACACCTTCTTTTCCGTCAGGCGGAAAAGGTAATTTAACTTACAGATTGCGCACCAACACCAATTCATATACCAACTAGTTTTGTAGCATGGTGTTTGGCTTGTTAGACTAAGTTTAAACGATTACAGTGTACCGTTGCTAACAGTTATAACTTATCGTCGCACTTTCCTCGGCGTTGTTGTTTGGTTTTTCTGCCAGGTATGGTAACATATTCAAGAGCCACATATTGGGGTGCCCTTGCGTGATGATTGCGAGCCCGGAAGCAGCAAAGGTAGTTCTGGTGAGCAAAGCCCATCTCTTCAGGCCGACGTATCCGCCGAGTAAGATGAAAATGATAGGACCGGAGGCGCTCTTCTTCCACCAAGGTGATTACCATTTGATGCTCAAGAAGTTGGTTCAGGCCTCGTTTTCGCCCTCCGCGATTAGAGGATCGGTGCCCGCAATCGAAAATATAGTCCTCAGCTTCCTCCCCGTTTGGGACAACAGTACCACTCTTATATGCACTTTGCAAGAGATGAAAAAGGTAAGTAAAGTAAGGGATTGTTTGAATAAGCTGTAGCGATATTTGTAAATTTTACTATAACAAAAATTACAGAATATTTGATAACAAAAGTGAAAAAGTGGAAACAAAAACTAACTATGATTATGGTTTGGAAAAGAAAGTTCAATATTTATAATTTTACAAATAAATTGAAAAAGTTGGTAGAGAGAAGCATATATATAGCTTTTGATTCAAATGAATTTAGTTTAAGAAGTTCAAATGCATAAACGATAAATCAAACTACTTTTTTTTTTTTTTAATTTATTTTCGACAAAAAACTGATAATCACTTAAGTTACATGATCTACGAGGGGTCTTTGATTTTTGTTTGTTTTTCAGTATGCTTTTGAGGTGGCTATGATTTCAGCGTTTGGTGACAACCCAGAACCAGAAACGGAAGGAATCAGATGTTTGTACCAAAACTTAGAGAAAGGCTACAATTCAATGCCTTTGGATTTTCCGGCTACTCCATTCCACAAAGCAATGAAGGTAAAGTACTCATGTAGTGTACATATTGGATTTGTGGATTAATTGTCTCAACCCTGACAACAAAGTCTTTCAATATTGACAAATGACCATCTCTATGTTTTTTAATTTGTCCTAAAATACATGATATGTATACGTATACGTGTACATGAGTTACGCCGGCCAAGTCCTTTATTTTAAATTCATAGAATTTTATAATATATTATTTCAGTACTTCACATATATTCGTTACAAATAACGTGGATTTTATAAGGCGTAGCATGCATATTTGAAATGAATATTTAACGTTGTCGTTTAGTGATGATTTACCTAAAGGAATGCGAGATATATTCTCATAATTGGCGTATAAATCGAGTGGTTGGTGATGTTTATGAACGAAATAGGCGAGGAAGGCATTGGATGAGACGTTGAGGAGATTAATAGAGAAGAGAAGAGGAAGTGGGGAAGCCGGAAAAGGGTTATTGGGAATTTTGTTGGCAGCTCAGAAGCAGAAGCTGAATCAATTGAGTGATTCTCAAGTAGCAGATAACATTATAGGAGTAATATTTGCGGCTCATGATACAACGGCAAGCGTCCTCACTTGGCTGCTCAAATACTTGCATGATAATCCCAATGTCTTGGAAGCTGTCCAGGTAAGTAAATACTTCATATGCTCCATTAACAATCACATTAGTTACCACGTTTATTCTATGTTCTGTTTAGAAAATTCTGATGTCAGTGTTTTAGATGACGGGATATTTTTACAGAATCGATAATATGCAGAACGTTTTGAGATGGCCCATTGAATTTTCAAATCCAAATAATATTCTATTTTTTATTTGATTTAATATTCAAATATATAAAGATTACGTCATTTATGTTTTTTCTAAAAAAATACACAATGATATGTATATGTTAAATAAAATAGAATATTTAAATTGGAACGGAAATTCCACTCTAATGTTTCATTGCGTATATTTCCTATCAAAAATATACATTGAAGTTGCATACCACGTTTTTTTATTATGTAAAAGAGATTTACCTATATATACAAGGAGGAAAAGCTAGTAAAACATGTCGAATACAATCTCATTTCAGGAAATATTTTTTTCTTTACATATATTTATCTATAATTTTTTTTACCAAAATATATATTTTAGTACGTACTTTATAAAGAGCATAGCACACTCTCTCTGATCATTGCATTTTAATTATTCATATTTTACATATTACATTAATTATAATTATTATAAATCAAAAAATTCTTTACATCTCAATTAGATTGAGAAATAATTCCCCTAATTTATAGTTTTTTTTACACAAATTATCCATGTATTTTATAATTGTGCACACACCCATCATAAACGTCGAAATTATTTACATAAATTATCCCTATTTCTTAAAAATATTACAGATCCACCCTCCAAAACAATTACCATCATTATACAAACTATTTATATTTTTTTTAAAGTAGTTTATAACGATATAAATAACAAAAAATAATTTAAATAAACAGAGAATAAAAACCACTCTCGACCTAACATTTCTGGTCTTCCCGACGACGTGCTTAATTCCTTATATTTACTTTTGACTCCTATAATCGGTCTTTGGATAAGTATATATAGTTGTGATGTCTGATTTCACATCAATCTTAATGTTTGAAGTTTTTACCATGACAAGATTAAGTAAATGTATGACAGAGGGAGCAAGAGGGAATTCGACGCAAACTACAACTACAAGACAAACGGGGGCTTACGTGGGATGATACCCGACATATGTCGCTGACTAGCAGGGTACCTCTTTTTCTCTTTCCTCATTTTTTACATGCTTTACTATTTTATTTCTCCTCTGATTAACACAACAATTGACAAAACCCTCCCATTTTCTTGTACAAAAGTACATCATTTCATATAAAATATTAAAACACAATATAAAAAAATATCTTGAAAAGTTAAAATGCAACAAGCATTTATTCTATTTATAAAATTATAGATACACTATTTTGAAATTGTAGATATATTACAGGGATTGTACCTATAACTTTACAAGTAATGAAGAAGAATTGTCTATATAATAATTTTACTTATGTACTTTTACGTATTGTGATGTAATTAGGTGATTCAAGAGACGTTACGGAGTGCTAGCATTCTATCCTTCACGTTCAGAGAAGCAGTGGAAGACGTGGAATTCCAAGGTTATGTCATCCCCAAAGGTTGGAAGGTTCTCCCTCTCTTCAGAAGCATTCACCATTCTTCTGATTTCTTCCCCCAACCAGAAAAATTCGACCCTTCAAGATTTGAGGTATAGACGACGCTCTAAATTACCAAGTTCATTTGATTTGGTTTGGAACAAAAATTAAGACAGGAAGAAAAGAAGTGGTCACGAGTAGGAAAATGTTTGTGAAATTGAACTCTTGTCACTGTGAGCAAAGATTCTCGGAGTGGGACAGTTCATCTATCCTTGTGTTTGAAAAATATAAGGTTGTCAATGTTTCAATAATCTAGGTGCCCTCCACCCCACCCCCATCTCTGTCCATCATTATTATTCAGTCTTCCCTCATCTTTGGGCCTTTTCCTACTCCCATGACAAAAATCTTTTCAAACTTATCAGCCCACGTGAGCTCCTCTTGTAGGTTAGCTCCCTCTATACCCGACTAATAGCATTCTACCATCTGTCAAAACATTGCCAAATATAAACTTATCTCTGTAATTCTCTTTGAAAAAAAAAACAAGCTCCTTGTCTCTCGCAACAAACCGTCACACTTAATAATTTTTTTAAAAGTTGAGGAGATTTCATCCAACCAACCACAAATGGAGTTTGGTGCATGTTTGCATGTATGTGCGTGTAGATACATATGTATATATTTTATTCACATATGCAATCGGTACAGGTGCCTCCCAGACCTAACACGTATATGCCATTTGGAAATGGGGTGCATTCTTGTCCTGGATCTGAACTGGCTAAACTTGAGATGCTCGTCTTCCTTCACCATCTCACTACCACTTACAGGTACATTTTTTGCTTTTATCTATTATTTTATGCTTACACTGTTGAACTCAGCCCAACTCGTCTAGCACCATTGAATTCTATAAAATTAGATGTATAAGAGCCCGACTTACATGTGAATCTCGTTGTCATTCATTTATAAAAAGAAAAAATATCATAAACAGAATTTGTACATATAAAAAATATAATTAGATAGTAGAAAGATTTACTATATATGTACACGTGCAGGGATTCTGAATGGGGCTATATGGGAATCAAATCTTACTAGTAAGGAGTGTAGTGTAGATAGGGTTAGGACCATTGAGTTTAGAGTGTCCTTGGGAGGTAGAAATTAATCAGTGGTCCTCCAGAGGACAAAACTGGTGTTGAAAACTTCAAATTTTGGTTGAGAGGATTTTATTTGGAGGGTAGGAAAAAATTTTATGATCACTCACAATAGTCAACAACAGCTGCTACCTATCTTGTATTGTGTGCATACAGGTGGCGCCAATGCACCACTCCACCTCCAAATTTTAGACTCTGCTCATCTTTTGAGCCATTAATGGCATGACTATGCACTCACATTCCTGAGGCTACGAGGGGATGAGACTCAACCCACAGTCTGTTTTAGACCTGGAAAAATTGAAATTGTTATGTTGATATCAGATTTGGTCGAATTTAATTAATGAGAGAGTAAGAATGATACATTTATTATATGATTGGTCACTTTTCCTGAAAAATATATCAATAATATATATATATATATGTATATACCCTGGACGAATTAATTATTTAAATTAATGTTTGATATATCAGATGGAAAGTGATGGGGGAGGGAGATGCAATACAATATGGCCCATTTCCTGTGCCTAAAGGAGGACTGCCGATTCAAGTCTGTCGAAATGAGTAACAAAAATACTTACCTACTTCTCAATACTCCAAACACTAAGCACAAAATAAATATATCTATCTATATATATAGAAGCACCGAAAAGAGAAAGAAAAAAAAAAAAAAAAAGTGGGAACAAAAGTGTTCCCATTAATGACATTTCCTTCCCAATTATCATTTTCTTTTCTTTATTTTAATTTCTTGTATTTTTTTTTTTTTTTGTACAATCTTCCGTTGTGTAAAATTTAAAACTCTTGACTGCGTAGAGTCTTAATTTCTTGTTTTTTCTTTTTTTCATTTTTTGATCTTGTAATTTGACTGGAGTTTGTATTGATGGTTGTACGGACAAATTTCATTTCGTCCAAAAAAATATTGTTGCAAGTAGCATTACACGTCGTAGTTGTAAGAAAATTTCGCATGAATTATAAAAAACAAATTTCAAGACCAAATAAAAAAATATCGGGAAGGCAATGATCTATTTATCTCCATTGATATGTATGTAAATGATGTATGTGTGCCTTAGAAGCAAGTTGGAGGAGATCAAATCTGTGTGGCAATAGATACGGATGCCAGTAACTGTCGCCCCCTCTTACAAGATTCTTGTTTCTTGTTTGCTGTAATAAATAAATAAATGATATTAGCTTTTTTCATTTTAAATGTGTGTGGGTGCGTTCAGTCAAAATGTGCTTGTTGGGAGGCCACGTTTACACAGCCTAAAGCACATTTTGTTAGAGTATATGTGGGATGGGTTTTGTCTGAGATCTTGCAAACATCCAGCTGGCCCTGGTACTCATTGTTTTGTCAGTTGTTATGTGGTTAAAGGTAGTTAAGTACGATAATGTCTGTCATTACAGTTTAAAAATTATTGTAACAAATTAATACATGCTGCACTTTAAAATCTGTGGTAAATTTTTAAATTATTTTCTACAAATTTCCCGATACGGGGATTCAAGTGCAAATTTGAAAACTTTCTTTGGAAAAACAGTAATTTTGTATTTTAACAGGGGTTCTAAGTGTGATTAACCTTTTTTTACAAGATCGGTGATGATTTTTAATTGTTGGGTCAAACCTATTGGGCCTTTCTCATAAAAGGAGTGGACCAACTGAAGCAAACCTTGTGGCCCACGAGCCAGAGTATTAAAGCGTTACTAGTTACTTGGGCCCAACTAGTGAACGACCTGCTAATAGTGGGCTGGGAGTCCTAGTCGTACCCTGCAGGAGAAAGAATAGTGAAGCCCAGCCCAATTAGACCAAAGCCCTCCAGGAAGACACATTGCGTCCTCTTAATAAGAAATCACCAAGTCGGGTACCCAAAAAAATAAAATATTTCCTATAAAATTTAAAAATTATGATAAATAAATATTATTTACATTAGTCGAACAAAACTATTGTGAATATAGTTAATAAATATTTGACAGAATTCTAGTTATTTCATTATTTTTAATAATGATTAATAGTCATTGCTGGTTGTATTAATCAGTGCACGTTACAATTTTTTACCTTTACACATAATAAATAAGTATAAAAAATATTTTTTTTTAAATTTTGCAGTAGAAATGAATGAAATATACGGATAAGATTAAACTAGAAAGTAATACAAATTAAAGCCTCAAACCGTTTATTTCATAATGAATGGGAGTACTACTATATGATGTGATATAGAGCCAAGAAACATATTCCAAATAACACATTTTGCAGTTTTAAGATATACCTACTTTCTTCACCAACTTGTCAGTTGCCATTATATAATAATACTTTGGGATAATTACATTGTTTTCGAAATTTTATGTAATTATATCTTAATCTTTTTACAATTTTAAAAATATTAAATTTAACAAAAAAAATTCTACATTTTATCAAAAAAATTAATTAGATTATTTTTAAATAATTTAAGAAGATATATATATATATATATATATATTGGGTGATGTATGTTTTGATGAGGGGTGGATGATGAAGTAGTGATGAGGTTGTGGTGTAGGGTATAAAAACAGAGTGTAAAGAGATTGGCAGGAGGCCACAACCTATCCTCTTGTGGCCAAGATTCAAACAGCGATGTAAACCTTGAATTTCCCGCTCAAACGTTGGCGCAGCAGAACCCAACACCGCCAGATGTCCTGTTCGACGTGGATGAAGACCCCTTGTACATCCAACACGTGGACGCCCAGACCAACCCACCTGTCTCCACCCTCCTCCACACATCCCTAGCGCTTTCCAGAACACGCCAAACTCATTTATTAATCAAATCTTCCCCCAAACACACACACACAAGATTGATTGTTCCTTCTGTCAACCGCTGTATATCCAAACACCCTAAAAACACGCACTGGCTAATTAATCACT
Organism: Sesamum indicum; assembly: GCF_026168435.1. Lineage (NCBI taxonomy): Eukaryota > Viridiplantae > Streptophyta > Magnoliopsida > Lamiales > Pedaliaceae > Sesamum > Sesamum indicum. The sequence goes on along the minus strand of NC_142665.1, from coordinate 3,369,175 downwards.
TGTACCATAAGCTACCGACTCAAGAACTACTACTGTTTCTTTCTTGTTTATCTTATACATATACATATATATATACTTTTAATATACATGGAGATTGAGATGGAGATTTCCACCGCGTATGATGAAGGATGCCGTACCCCGGAGCGCGGAATCCCGGTGAGGTCTGCGCCGCCTCCACCGCCGAGAAAGAAGCCCCTACGAGACTGCGCGGGAGGGAAGAGGGAAGCGCCCAAGAACGGCTACTTTGTGCCTCCTGACCTAGAGCAGCTCTTCGCGGTGCGGCCGAGGCCTGAAGCTTGTGCTTAGGATACTGATCCATCCTTTTTGAGTTGGACATGCATATTTGCATGATCTGTTGCTGGATTATTATTCTCTTGTTGTGTGGTTTGTAGGCCGCAATACGTCAACGTTTTTCCTCTTGTTGGGACGGGGATGTTGATGATGTATATGGTCAATTTTGTACATTTTCAAACTTCATTTCAATTTTCATACTTGTTAGCTTCCACCTTGCCATTTTTTATTCCGGGTTTTCTTGTTTCTTTTATTTTAATTAATATATTTACGAATTTTTATTTTTCATAATACGGAATGGGTTTTTTATTTTTTAATTGTAGATTAATCATGTGAATTATATGTAATAAAATTCTAAACGAAGCATATATGTGTTTGATAAAATTCTAAACGAAGCATATATACTCTTGAAAATCCAGACATCGCCACCGCGCACGAGGCCTTGTTGGTAAAAATAAAAATGTAGTGGTTGTGTATTGATAAGAAGTCGAGGTAAATTAAATTAAATTTTTATTTTTAAGATAAATTGGATTATACACAGACGGTTTACCATCCAATGGAAGTTCTTGTTAGAGATAAAATGAGCTACTCATTTCAAGAATAGCATTATAAATTTTGAGAAAGTGGAACCAAATAATATTAGAAAAGACGCATCAAATGTGTTTTGGATTGCCGCAAAATAATTTTCAAAAATAGATTGAAGGGAGTGCATTTATAGAAGTAGATTGGGATTGAATGGATGGGCTCATTGCAAAAAAGTATTTATAAAATGTTAAACATTTTTTCGGAAAAGAACGCCTGATCAGTTTGTCGGAAAAATGCATTTTTAGAAGATAACTTTGATAAGAATAACATTTTATTTACGTATATATTAGAATAATTAATATAATTGAACTTCCAAGTACCAAACGAAAATTTACACACAAAATTCGGTTTTCTTTTTAATTATTTTTTATAATTCCTTGGAAGCAATGCCAAATCCCTCTAAGGGCAAGCCAACCTTTTTATCTTGCTTGAGTTGGAACTACGAACAATTCTTTTTTTCCATCATTTCCAAACTATTGAAGTCAAGAAATTATAGTGTCCCCTTACGTACAAGAGCCTTCAAACACGAAGAAAAATGACAATTGTCTCTATTAAAATTATAGATCATCACCGGAGCAGGTCCTAGCCTATTTATCTCTAAACCTTCAGTTTCACTTGGATGGCTCAAGCTCACTTGTGATCTTGGCCCATTTGGCTGGCTCCAGCTCGCTCCTACTGGCCCACTGCCCTGATCGGTCTTTGACCCATTTAATAAGTACTTAACCCTAAAGCCCCAACCCTATTCTCAATCTGTCTTTTTATTTCTCCTTCTTTTCCCTCCTTCTCTAGTTCTTCTCTCTTCATTCTTTGAAACTTACCTTCCATCGCCTCTTTTCCTCCCTTCTCTTCAATTTAGAACCACTATAAATTTAAATGTGGTTTCTGGTTGTTGATAACAAAGAAATTTGCTATCTTCCTCTTCCTCCATTCTTCTACCCGATTAAAGTGTTCTGTATGAGTCCTAAGTTTTTTAGGAAACTTTTGTGGTTTCAGAAAAGGGGCCTGTGTGCCAAGGTTTTCACGATTGGTTTGAGCAACCGTGAGTTTGACTGTCGATCTTTGTGACCGTGGGCCCTTCAGCGGATCTGGCTCTCTGAGCCTTTTATATGTTTACTCTTTATTGTTCTATATACTTGTATAGTTAGATCTGCAATTGTTTATATATATTCTTGTAAATCTGTCTTGTAAATTTTTGGTCTGTAATTTAAGGGTTCAAAATCCACCATTATTCTGTAATAGTTTGAAATAGGGTTTTGTGTTGAAGGGTTCACTTAAAAAAAGACAGAATTTGGCACGGTAATGGCAACAGTTCCAAAGCCTGTTCCACCTTGGATCAGTCTTTGGAATGCATAAAAAATGTTCATTGAAACATGACGTCATGTTCAACCTTTTTTTTGGGTTTTAAATTTAGAGCAGTCAAACCGTTCCTAGATGAGTTCCAAAAAAGATGATTACTAAATGCGTTCCAAATACCGTTTTAAAATAGTAATAGTAAATGATTGAAACTCTATATTAGAATTAGGAACAGTCCCTACCCAACGGTTCCTATATGTGTTGCAATGGATGTCCCAAAAATGACAGTTTGAAAATATATTTCAAAAAATGAGGTACAATTTGGAACGATTTTGGTATACCCTTAATCAAATATGTGAAAAACAGTTCTAAATTATCAGTTTATTTAAAAAGCTATGTGTTTCTAAAACCGTTCCAACACCCAGTGCAAATTGCAACGATTTTTTGAATTATTTTTTTTGTATTACTGAAACCGTTCCAAATGAAATACAACGTCTATATTTCAATGGTCGAGTTGACCGTTCCTAAGACTATCTCAAGTGCCGCCCTAAAGTCGAAATTAACGGTTATTTTTTAACGGCTAGATATGTGTTCCTATATCCGTTCCAAAGATCGTTCCAAAATTTTCTATATAAATGTGTTCCTCTCTTTCCATTTAATCTCACTATCTTCTTTCATTCTTCTTATTTTTTCTCTATTTTCTCAATTTCTCTCAAATTTTTTTAATCTCACCATCCTACTAATATTTATTTACTCTTGTTCGTGAATTCTGTCTCTAATTTTCATTGATATTTGAAGTTATTTTGATTAGGTAACAACTTTAACCCTTTATTTGTTAATTGATTATACTTGTTGTAATTCTATTAATTACATTTAATGTTACAATGATATATATATATATATATATTAAGTTTTTGCGCTTTTTTCTTCCATTGAGAATATTGTGATATAAACTTGTGTTGTTATATTCAACAATTTTTAAATAAAGTTATAATAAAATTTAATAACTAAAAATAAAGCATGTGCATGAAAGACAAAAATTACGTGAGGGTGTTTTTACTTTATTTTGAAAATGACGGGGTAATTATTTATTTTTTCATTATAAAGGTTTTTTTTTTCATTTTAGATAATTTTTTATATCAAGTAAATTGCATTTAATTTCATGAAAAAGGAATCTAAAGTTTAAGTGAGTTTACTAATGTCATAATCCATGTGGGGTCTTATAAAACTAAAAATGGTTATTTATTTTAAGGTCATTATCATTTTCTAGCTAGTATGTAATTGTGCACTCAATATGGTTTGAAATAAGTTTTAGGAAGACAAAAGATCATACAAGAATTTCTCCCAAGAAAGAATGGATGTTTGTGAGTGTTTGGGCTCAAACCTCTCAACATAGATAACATCCACTTGGGCTTGTTAATCGGCAGCTATAACCCTATTTCAATTCAAACTCAAGTATAAATATTTTTAATTGTTACTTAGATATTATACCCCAATCTTATTTGCAAAATATTCATCGGGTTTTATTCATGCTATATTCAGAATAATTGGGCTCAATTTGGGTTTTACCCAAGTTAAAATTAATGAAAAATTATACATGCTTTTTTACTTTTTAATATATATAATGATATTACTAGAACGCATTACTAAATTAATTTATTAAAAATATTTTAATAAATTTGTGGCCGATAAAATAAATTAAAAACTATTCAAATTTGAAACATGTGAAATTGAACGTCATTTGGAATATAAATAATGATCTTAACTTTGTTCAAATAATAGACCATTATTAATCTATTTTACAATCATAAAAAATATAAGCACTTAATTTAATGGATATGGGTTCGGGTCTGTGTATTAACTATTATAATGAATCTGAATCTAAATATTAACTATTATAACGAGTCCAATTTGGATATTACCCGTCCATTAACAAACCTATGTTCACTGAATTCATACAATAAGTAGCTTTTATTCTACCAGTACCATCATAGGACTCGTCCCTTTTAATTCTTAACCCTTTCTTTTATTTTGTTGAAAAAATGAATTTTATAGAAAGAAATGGGCCAAATAAGTCGTAAGGTACAAGGCAGCCATGACGCAGCGCATCAACTTGGCTCGGGTCAGCTTAGTCGTGACCACGGCCCAGTTGGTGCCAATTAGCACATAGTCAGTAAATATTAGACATAGGGTGGGTTGGTAATGGTAATTGGTAGGGACGAAGAGCATTTTACCCTGAAATATAAGTGGAGGGTTGAGGAGAGTGAGTGTAGCATGTTACGACGGATTTGTACTGTGAATTCAATTTATAGTGGTTGCAGTGGAGTGCGTGTAAGGCACATGGTCTGCATGTGGGCCTCCAGATGCTTTCTATTCTCATTCACATGCCCCACCCCTACCCTTACCCTTACCCTTACCCCTCCACCATCTTCCCAATTTTTATCACTAATTGCAACTACTTATTATAAATAATAATATAATCAACTTTATATTTTTTATTGTATTTATGTGCATCTCTCTACAACTAATTAGTAGAAACCTGCTGGAATTATTTCAATTCATGGGTGACGGGATATACTAAATTTACTAATAAAAAGATAAAAATAATCCATCACAAAAGGCAGAATACCACCTATAGAGACAAACATCCTCGAATAGGGTCCCGCTTTGGTGACTCTATATCTGATTCGTTGATCGTTTGATATTTTTTAGTTCAAAATCATGCCACGTGATCCAAATAAGTGGGTACATTTTGGCCCTACATACATCCATCTATTTTATTTATTAGTATATTATATTTTCATCCGACTTCGAACTCACTTAAGTGTCAGAAGATCTTTGTTGGGAGCCATCCGACGAGCCCGTTATCTTCTCTTTTCTTAGGTTCTTGAAACTTCTTATTCGGACTACCCTTGGAACGAACTCGATCTTCTGTCCGGATCAATCAGCATAAATACTAAAATTTTGTAGTTGTATTCTATTAATTATTTTCGGCCTAGTTCAAAGTACAAATAAATATATTGGTTTGTTTGTCAATAAAATGATTACTGTGGAGGAGCTGTAGTTGGGAAGTGAGGCTTAAGCTGCCATACAATTTAAAAGAAGGTATAGCTTTTCGTATAACGGTAAAAGTAATGGGTCCAACGACAATTGGTGACAACACAATCGAAACAGATTCTCTAGCTACTACATAATTTCAAACATTTTGAATTAATTATACAATCACTATTACCCATATATAATTCCTTGTAAATGGCTTAATAATTCCAAATTTAATATCTTTTTATTATGTTTGAAATAAGTTTTTATCTATAAATATATATTTCAAAGATCCATATAACTTAAAATAATAAGTAATGCTTAAAAAAAATAATGAAAGATAAATAAAACTTTTACCTCTTTACAATAATTATTTTTTATTTCAAATAGTGATACCAGAGTTAGAACAACTTAAATTGTATAACATATCCTTTCACGTTCAAATTTTGCACATAAAATCTTTATATATCTCTTTATCGAGCGTATTTCCTGCACATGACATCTTTCTTTCATAAATAGGTGACAATGAGATTCGAACTCTTTTGTTTGGTTGATATGAGTCTGCTAAATTTCAATAACTATAAATATTTTTGATAAATTTAACAGAAAATATTGCAGTATTCAGTTCAATTACCAATTAAAAATATATTAGCATATCCCAAAAATAAAGTTTGATGTCTACAATTTAAAATGGAACTTAACATGAAAACTAAATATGATTAGTGAATTAACAACATAAATTATGTACATATCTAATGCAATATTTGATTTAGAAATTATTCTTGGACAAAACAAATATATATGTCAAAAAGTGTCATGAGACACATATGTCTGGTTATTATTAATATTTTTGTATCACTACGTTGAATATAATTTTCAAATCCCTTGACTCATTTTTCTTTTTATTTCTTTAATTTAAAAAAAAACTATATAATACTCTTTTAATATTAAAAAATACTTTTGATTTCCTTAACTTGTCGAATAATAATTTTCTTTATTTTTCTCACCATTTCCCTACCAAGTAGTACTTGTCTTGAAACAATAATAAACATTTTCAACTTTTTCGGCAAAACTCTCCGCATTGGTCAAACTAAGATTATGTTTGGTTAAATTTATTTAAAATATTTTATACGAAATTAGAATAAAATTTTAAAGTATTTGGACAAAATAGATTATAAAACTTATAAAACATTAAATATATTAATTTTGTAATTAATATAATCAAAACTGAAGGAGTATTTTAAATTTTTTAAAGTAAGTTGGAATGTTTTACGCCGGAAGAAATATGACCAGTCACTATGATTAATTACCATAATTAAATTAGCCACGACTACGGTTATCTCTGCAAGCATGACCAAAATATTGGTTACGGCTAAAAATTGTTTCAAATATTTTGGGCATAGGTGAAATCATGACGACTGTTAATTACCCGTGATCAAAATTTAAATTTTCTCATCAGATTTGTTTCACCATACAATATATAATTTCTGAATTTTAATTTCTTAAAATTTTTATTAGATACTTTTCAACATCAAACGCAATCTAAATAATGAGGAAATGAAAAGGGTTGAGAGCATACGTAAATAATGTAGAAGAGGAGAGGAATCTTGAAGGAGCAATTAATTAAAGTAATTAATGATTGTACGAAGCCACTAAGATCACATGCTCTTTATTGATACTCCCAAACATTATGAGTTTGAAATTTTTGGTGCTGCCCTCACTCCTCACTCCCTTCCCCTTGACTGGTCAAATATTCTCAATTCTGCAAAACTTACACTTGAGATGATTCCCAATCACTGCAATTCACATTTATTTTAGCCCTAATCATTCACCATCCCAAACTACAATGGGGACGTGGGAAAATTCAGTCCCTTGATCCATTTGTAAATGTCGAAAATAAACACTTATAATTAAAAAAAATTATATGACATTGCTTAAATTAAATTGATTTACTTCAAAAAATATAAGCAGCTCCGACCAATTTTTGTTATTTCACATTTTCGTTAGATATTTTCAAATACACTTTCGTTTCTATGCTAAAATCAATTAAAGAAAAACATTTTTAACATTAAAAATATGAGATTAATAATTGGAGATGGAGTTTTGGGGAAAAAAAGAAAAATAAAAAAACAGTGGGGCTATTATTTTTGTACAGTGAATAGAAGTGGATCACGTGGTGTTGTTCCGACTAAACACATTACTCTATGATTGTTTGATTTTTGAGTTTGAAATAAACCAAATACGATTATTAATATAAGTACAAATTCAGTAACGCAGGCGCCCAACACTCCCATGTGCACCTCTCTCTCTCTTACCCTTTTACTTATAATATGTACAAAAAGCCCATAATCTTTGTATGTGTGCTTTCAATATTTAAACTCATACATAACGTCGCTCATTTCACTAACAATTTGAGTTTAAATGCTTCGGCAAAAGTGAAAGTGTGGACATAACTCATTAATGCTAGTGGAAATCCATTTTTTGCTCGAGTTTTGTCGGGATTGATTATCATGATTAAAAATAAAAAATAGTTAAGATCATGATAAATACTGAATAATTAAGATTAAAATTTAAACTTTTTTATTGATTTATTTTATTATAATTTTTAGGTCTATAGAAATTGTTAAGACTCTGTCTAATAATTGAAATTTTCAGATGAGGTAGTCATTTATTATGGTATTGGAGGTAGATCAGATAAGACATCGAGGGTTTGAATCTCTTGCCATCAATTTATAAAAAAAAAATATTTTAATATACATAATTGCGTATAAAATTTAAGATATGATTATTTTTACCTAACAGTATTTTAAATGAGTAGTCATTAAAATGGGGGGGGGGGGGGGGAAATTTCAATATTTTTATAAGTGATGTGGGTTGCATATTCCACAGCCCTTTTATGAGTATATTCTACACTAGAGAGATTTAGAATCAAAACGGTACAGTTTTAAATTGTTAAAAATGAGAGGTGGTTTTGACCCAATCTGGAACTATGGGAGAAGGGTAAGAATAATAATTAAAAGGAGAACTGAAATTTAAAAAATAAAAATGAAAATAAAAATGTGAGGAATCATGAAATGATAGAAGACAGTGAAGGTACAATAGTTTAATGCGCACCGACCTACTGCTGCTCAAATGAAATCGAATTTCAACATCATTCCACTCTAATTCAAATCATTCTCACTTCTCTGACTTTACTATGTTCAAATATATTAGCCGTTTATATAACTGACTGTACATATTTGAATTAATGAATTTGAATTTAATTAAAAAATATAAAAGAATAATATTTTAAACGACAAAACATCCCTCATTAGTTGCAAATGAAAAGTTTGAAACTTCAAAAACCTTCTCTTCTCAGCGCGACGCCTTTTTAAGATAAAATCATGAAACCCATATAAGGTCAAAAGGAATAATACCTCGCGCAACGATACACTGATTGAGTCGCGAGCCGCATCACATATGGAAAATTTTTTCGAGATTTATCAATGTTCATCAAAATATAGTTTAATATTAATCAAAGTTTAAAGATTTGAAGTCAAAATTATCCAAACAATTTGGTTTTAGGAATTTGAAATTCGTAATTTTGAATAACCCAATTCAAATATCAACTTATTATAAGCTTTTGAAGTGAACAAAGAGCTCTCATTTCTTTCAATACTTGGTCACTAAGATTCATAAAATCTAAAATCCAAATTCAAATATATCGATAGGAATTGAAGAAACCATGTTTAATTTTAATTTTCGTCACATATATGCACGGGTGTGCCAATTTCAATCCTGTGACAAGCTAATTTAGCAATTTACTTCACCAATTTATCAATTTTCACGGACTAATCACTTTTTTTTTTCTAGAATTTTCAAAATTCTCATTTTTTATTCTCTCATCTATCAAGCACATGAAAAAATCCGCACGAGTTTTGAAAATTCCAACGGAAAAAAAATCCCTAATCTACAAAATTATTAAATTGATGGATTCAATTGTCAAATCAACTTTTTACACGACAAAAAAAATCGAAGACTCGTACATACATGTACAGGATGAAAATGTTATATTTAGTATTTCCTCTCATAAAAGTTGAAAATTCAAACATGCTTGAGATGAGGCAAAGGAAAACTTGTGCTTTTTCTGTTTCCTTTTTGGAGGGGGTATATTATAACAACAGGTACATTTATAACTTGCATTTCAGAGAAAGTTTGATTTGAATTTGTGAAGGAAATAAGTTACGTTTGATTTGAACTTGTGAGGGAGAGGCCCATGAAGTCGTATTTGTAAACAGTATATAAATACTTACATATGTAAATATATATATATATATTGTATTTATCCTATGAATAAGTTCACGCCGGGCTTTAATTTTTGAATCCCACAAGATGTGTGTGTATTTATCTTACTGAATATTAGTAATTTATTTTAACGAGCTTTTATTACATTGGATACGAATTTATGGTAATGTGAATTTATGAATGGAATTTATATACTTATCAATTTATAAGAAAAAAATAAAAATAAATAGACATTGTAGGCAGCATCAAAATCGTTGTTGGGTCCTATAAAAAAACCAGATCCAGCATAGAATTTGCCTGCAAATTATAAAGTAAGGCGCAAGGTCTGACGATTTTACTCAATCATCCACATGTGATGCTGCAACAGCAACAGTCGTCAACACTGGCAATTTGCACCACTCTCCCTCAACCTACTATAAATTGTCCCACCATCACCACTCCATCTCTCATGCTTACACCTCCCTCTCTCTCTCTCTCTCTCTCTCTCTAACACGCACACAAATACACATACAAGAAAACAAGAAAAGAACACCCTTGTTGGTTGCTAGGTGGTGCAATGGAGCACTATATGGACGAGAAGTGGAAGATAACGTCCAAGGATGATAAGAACAGCCATTGGCATAATTCCTCGTCAGGCAAGTCCTCGTCACTGCCGAGGAGCGTTTCCCAGAGGGGCTCGACCACAAAGTCACTCAAGAATCCTTTCAACCTGTCGAGGAGCGCTTCACAGAAGAGCGCATCGACCAAGTCGTCTCTGTCGAGGAGTTCATCGCAGAGGTGCTCGGAGTTCACGCGCAAGTGCAGCAGCCTGGCCAAGGAACAGAAAGCCAAGTTCTACATTGTGAAGAGGTGCATCACGATGCTGGTCAGCTGGAAGAAGAACGGCGACTCTTGATGATCACAAGTATGTCTGTCTGTCTGTCGATTGCTGCTGCTGCTGCTTAATTTGTTAATTGTTGTTATTGATGCTGTATTCTGGATGGGTGAGCACGAGGTGGATTTGTAACTGTAAACAAGTTTTGGTGCCATCCCCAGAGAGATCGAGAGAGAAAACAGCGGAAGTAATTCAGATCCTGATGAGTGAGTGTAACTAGCTAGCTACATTATTTCTATATTATGAGATTAAAAATGTAAGATATAGTATAAAATTGAGTGCAGATAGAACAATCCAAATCCAAATCCAAATCCAAATCCAAACGGGCCCTCTATTTCTTTCTACATTGTGCGTATCGAATTCAAATGCATTTGCTTACAGCTGGACTCTTGTTGGTAATGATGTGTGTGTGCTGAGATAGAGTTCATGTACAGTAGCTGTATTACAGAAACAATGGGAATCTGTACAAGTACCAAAAAGATGTTTTCGGAAAATTGAAAAAATATACCCACTTCTAATGTCAGATCTTTCGAAAAATATTAATTACTTTGATGGCATTGTATATGTTTCCCCATGGACTCAAATCATGAAACATGAACCCATATTCATCAGGTTTTTTCCACATTCAATAAAATCTGTTTAAAACGTTAATTGTTGGGTTGATAAATTCACCATTGTTAGGGTTAATATCATCTTACGAATCCTTGTGCCATCAACACATTAGATAAATTTGACGTCACTCTCCTCTTTAGATGTATTGGTTCAAACTCAGGTTATCTTCAATCTCTACCCCATTGCATTTTTTTTGTTTTTTTAAAAGCATCTTACCACTGTGAAATGATAAATGGGCCAAAAATAAAAACTTGAACCAAAAAAGTTCGTTGTCTCCTTATTTATTTTGGCCTGATTAATTTTTGAGTAAATTACAGCTGCTTTTTTAAAATTTAATATAATTATAAATAATTTATTATTATTTTAGAAATTACAAATACCCCATTAATTTTAATGTTAATCTAATGACAAACCCATTATGTTAGCTTCCATTAGATTCCATATAATTTTTAATTAAGTGGAACTGACCAAAATACTCTTTTACATTACAAATAAAAAATTTATGAACTAATACTCCCCATGGAATAGTTATTTTACCCATCCTAATTTTTTGTATTGTTTAAAAAAATTTCAAGAAGAGTAAAATAGTAATGTTCATCTCACCATATAGAGGCTACATAATTATTTTCTATTTGAGAAGGGTATTTGTAATTTTTGAACACCAATTCCATCCTTAATTTTATTATAAGTACAAAATTATCCTTGTATATATATATAACTTAACTATTTGATCACAAATCAGAAAGGTAATTTAGTATTTATGCTTTATATTAGTAATTATGGACAAAATAGACATTGCACATAGTTAAAAAAACAACCACCACCAGCTATATATATTTTACCCTTTTTTTTTTCATTCAAGAGACTATTTTTTTTACTAATTAAAACTTTCATGGTTGCTTTTGACTCACTATTTTTCTAAGTGATTGTTAGAACGAATATTTAATAAACCTATCTAACAATCAAATCTTTTAGATGAGATAATCATTTGTTAGAGATAATTCAAATAAGAGATTCTGAATTTAAATTTTATTATCATTCAATTATAAAATAAACATTTCACATATTTAAATAAAATGATCGTTTAAAAAAAATAAAATTGATACCAATGTTACTTAGGCTGCATAAATTGGTTGACATTAAAGAAGTTAAAGAATCCAAGGACATGTGATGTAATCTACCGTTCAGTTTGTGTACGAGAAAGTAATCCTTTATAGAGGGCTCGGCCTCAGGTGTTTACCAATTTGGAGCATAAGTACCAAGCTGAACAAGTAGATGTATATTTTCCATTTCCTTGTAAATCAATCCAAGCATCATCAAAATCATTCAAGTGATCCAATTTCAATGCCGAATGACTTTTCGATCCTTCCGATTTCATGGTTCAAAGTTGCAATAATATTGGATGATTGTTGTGTATCGAGATATTATTAGATGATAGAAAATAAAAGCATTAAGATACTCACAAAATTTTAAAGAATTAGTTGGATGATGTAAAAGATATAACTGTCATGAATTTCTCTTTAACATTATAGGCTTAATTCCGAATTTTATCTGGTATACATAGGAGTTGCAGTTTTTGTCTCTTAAAAATTGATTTGATAAATTAATCGTTAGATTTATATGATGTCTTTTGATGAAAATTTTTGAACCCGTTGAATTTTTTCACGTGCAGCTTAAAATTTGGGATCTTGAAATTGTATGACAAAAAGAAGTCCGCAATCCACAAGAATTAATAATTTAATTGACTAAATTACCATATCAACTTTTTACGAGACCAAGAGTCTCACACCTCTTATATATTTCGACACATAATCGAATTTTATTAGGATTCAAAATACAAAGTGGGTCGGACTCGACTAGTCTGGCCCAAGACTAAATTGGCCTAATAAGAAAAGTGGACCAGTCAAGCCCATGCCCGATCGGATTGGGCTGGTCCGAGGTCACAATATTTAGGATCAGTTTATACCAATGGTCCTGGATCACTTGATCTTAGACTGGACCTATGGTTCAAGTTAATGAGCCAATCCACTAGGGCCATATAATTTTTATTCTAATACATGTCATTTTTATTGTATTACTTTAAGTTGATTATATAAACGAATGAAACTAATATCCAAGAAGAGATATAGCGGAAGGAAAATCTTCTCACGACATCTTTATTTCTCATTTCGTTGTAACAGATGTAAAGGCAAAAATCCAATACAATTCCGGTTTCAGTCTTTTTTCGTCTCCCCCACACTCACCACGTCCGAAAACAAGCCGAAAAGGCAAAAACAAGAAGGGGTAAAGAACCAAAAAAAAAAAAAGAAAGAAAGAAAGAACTTCTGTTTGTATAATTTATGCATGCAAAGAACTGGAGCGGCTAAAAGACCAGTAGGAAATCAGCATCAACATTTGGGAAGATCAGAAGGTGGAGGAGGCAGCTTTTGGTTAGGCAGCTTCCCATCCAACACTATCCATGCCATTTTCAAACCCCAGCTCAGGTGGACTTCAAAATGACAGTGCATGAACCAAACACCTGTTTATATATTCAAGATATATTGTATTATTCTCAATGCAGCAGTTCTTGATGGAGGAAACGGAAATTTAGGAGTAACATTTAACTTTAAGACTATTGCAGGAGAAGCATAGGAGTAGAATTTCTATATGAAAAGCACGAACCTGGATTATCAGCCCGGAAACGGATGGCAGCCCACCCTCCCGACGGCACGCCGATAGTGTTTCTTTCCACAGGATCGACGAGGTTGAAGTTTGGAGGGTCCTTTTGAGGATCAAAGTTCCCGAATCCTTGGCCGACGACAAAAAAGTTGTAGCCATGGAGATGGAGAGGGTGGCTCTCCGCCCCTAGGATGCTGGTGTCCTGCAACACCACTTCCACGGTGGAGTTGAATGGAAGCACAACCAGTTTTGTGCCGTTGGCAACACCGGTGTTGTTCGGTGGGGTGCCCGTGTAGTTAAATGGCATAAGAGGAAAGCTTGGGAAATCAGTGTTGTAAACGCCGTTGGAACGTCTGGAAAAGTAGGCCTGGAGAAGTGCTGTTGTGGGGTTTGTGAAGGAGATGTTGTTGACAGATGCAGCAAATTTTGTGCCGTTAGGCCCTTGACAGGTTTGGTTTTTCGGACAGGGGCTGCTGCCAAGACCTACGGTAAAGAAGAACTTCTTGTCCACGGTTTGTGGCACGTTTGCAGGAAATCGAGCGTTTGCTAGACTTCGAAATTTGCTGCTGAAGTTTGCGACAAAAGAAGTTGCATTAATCGGTGGAAGGGTTGGGATTTGGAGACTGTTAATTGGAGCGTCGAGGGCCTTTTGAGAAGGGAGTTTGTATTCAAGAATACCAGCAACAGTGGTATTATCAAAGGTGCCTTGGCCAGTGAAGTAAGGCCGGGCCGCCATCAAGAATGTGCTGTTTGTGGGATTAGGCTTTGTCCTGAGCAAGACATTGGTGGTTTGTCCAGGTGCAATGACGAGAATATCTGTCTCGAATGGCTTTATGTAAATGGCATCGGCTTCAACAACGGTGAGCGTGTGGTTGGAAATACTGAAAAAGAGCTCATCATTGAGCGCAGCATTGATTAACCGAAGAAGATAAGTCTTTCCAGGCTTCACCTTCAGCTTGAAGGTTTCTGCAACAACAGAACTACAATAAGTTGGATCCAAATAGTGGAGTACTAGTCTTTTCCATATTTCAAGAACTAGCATAAAAATTACCATTAGCAGAACAATTGTACAATGGACCAGGCAATCCATTGATGGTGTATGCATCGGAGACGTTTGGTCCGCCTCCCGTCTGAAGAGCCTGGCTGATAACTGCCTCTGTATCAGCATTCCACCACTCTCCTGTAATATTTCATCATGCATGTTAATGATCACATTAAGCTTGTTCCAGAGACTAAACCGAACTCTTCATTTCATTAGGAAACAGGAATTATTTGATACTTAACCGAAGATGACTGGGACTTCTTTGTGGGGTTTGGGGAAGGGGTACGAAGCATTTTTCTTTGGGAGGATCACAATCGGTCCATAAAGAGTGGCTCTCAACCAGGAGATATGAGCATGCCAAAACAGAGTTCCTCTCTGGCCTATAATGGTGAAGTTATACACATAGCTCTGCCCACTTTGAATTGGGCACTGAGTCACGTATGCTGGTCCGTCCGCCCACCCGCTCTGCAGCTGCCTAATACCATGCCTGATTCGGTAATGCCAACAAATTCTTTCATGTAAGCATCGATTAAGTATACATGCAAAGAGTTAGCAATAGAATTCCTGCATATATGCAACGAGTAATTACCAGTGGATGCTAACATTGTTGGACACATTGTTAACCACCTTGATCACAACACGATCACCCTCCCTAGCAACAATACGAGGACCAGGAAACTTTCCGTTCACCGTAATAATGCTTTTTGTCTTGCATAATCTGGTGACGTTATGCAGCTGTATCTGCAAAACACATCATGCAAACGCGATCACAACTCAGCGATGCATCATTTAAACTAGGAATGCATGGACAACTAGTTATAGGGAGCAAAATAGTTACATTGAACTTGTAGTGCCGCGTCGTGCCTGATTGCTGAGCTGTACCAGTGCCGAAAAACAAAAAGACAGCGAGAAACAAAACCAAAAATATGGCTGATGGAAGAGTAGATGAGCCCATCAGTTCTGAATGTGGGACAAAGCTGGTTTTACTTGTTTCTGTGAAGAGATAGCTGTGGAATGCAGTGAGGATTGGACATCCTTATATACCAGATCCTATGTTGTAAGATTATAGACAAAGAAACTGTGATACTATACCAACTGTCTGTCCAACTGTCAACCTTAACTTTAATTAGCCTATGCCATGTCGCCAACCAATTATAACAAGAAACTATCATTTGATTGGACCTTTTCTCTAGCACTAATCTCTAGTTCTTTCCTTTTACACACATTAGACATATGCAACTAAAATGCCATATTTTTACATTTCTTGCAGGATCAAACTCCATTCTCTTGGGCTGCTTCTGGGACTGTTTCGACTTTGATTAGACGATAATATTCTAGTTTGGGAGAAAGTTGATGATTGTGCAACCTAGTTAGAGGGTGTCTGATTGAACTTTATAAACTTTTAAAAACGTCTAATTCTCTAAAAACATCTTACAGCATAGCATATCAGGCTGGACACCCATGCTTTCAACCGTAAATCTTCCTGAATAAGGCGCTAACAGCAAAATCATCAATCTTTTTAATTTCAAAGCCAACCCCATAACCATGGTGTGATCATTTTAGTGTAGGAGCAGTGGCTTGAGATTGAGGGCATT
Organism: Sesamum indicum; assembly: GCF_026168435.1. NCBI lineage: Eukaryota > Viridiplantae > Streptophyta > Magnoliopsida > Lamiales > Pedaliaceae > Sesamum > Sesamum indicum. Next base: position 3,352,902 of record NC_142665.1, on the reverse strand, counting down.
GAAACTGACCTCTGATCTACCTTTCTTTTAAGGAAGACAAGAATGATAGTATTCTATATGGTTCCAGTTATACTGTGAATAAAGACTTTTACGATCTTGAGTAGAACACAAAATGGGAATTAAATTAGTATTTTAAGGTCGGAAGTTGATATTATGCATCGTCACATACTAAGTATCAGTCAATTTTTAATTAGGGTGAGTTTGCAGTTGCACCAACTATGGATCTTGTGGCAGACACTAAGCACTTGATATTTATCCATCACATTTGTTTGTTCTCATTTTTGCTTCTACAATTAGCTATGTGTAGAGTACTCAAAGCAATGGTAGACCATCCACTATAGTACATTATAATTAACATTACATAAAGCATGCATTTTTTCCTTCTATCTATAACTATATCTATACTACATTGTCATATACGTTGTATTATACTATTATAAAAGTTTTTCCACTTGCTGATGTGGCAAGTGTTTTTTAATCTGTAATTTTCTTTTTGCCATAAAAAACAAAAAAAATCATGTTCGACTGTCATGTCATCGAATTCGTCGAAAGCCCCAATTTAGGTGTTGACATGGCTGATGATGTGGAATTTTCCAGCCAAATTGAAAAAGACTAAAATTGTCATAATTTTTAAAGTTACAAGATCAAATTACAAATTTTTATTTAAATAGGACCAAAATTGTCAACCTCGAACTTATGGGACTAAAGACTAAAATTGCATTCTTCCCTTTATTACTGAAACTCCTTTCTAACAATATCATCTACATGAAGCACTAGAGACGAGTGAGTATTGAATCACCAAGCATGAAATAAGTCTTCTCAGTTAGTAAGAAACATCTTCATTTATACTTAAATAATTCAGTGCACAAGAACTTAATTTCTTCACAATCTACTTAAGAGAGTGGATAAAGGTCATATACAAATGTAGATTCCAGATCAAATAGGGAAGAAAATTGTATAATTTGTTTAACAGACTCAATTTTGGAATGGTTCCACAGCATTAGTTAAGCAGAAAAAGACTTAGTCCCATATCATAACAACTGCTATTACTCCCACACCAAAGAGCACAGCAAAGAATTTGAAAAATGGAGTGTCGAAGTGACATTTGTTCTGTGGTCTAAAGCCTTTAGCTATTAAATGATTGATAGCTACATAGACGAAAACTCCACAAGCGAGTCCCATTGAGATAGCGTAAGTCCAATCAGCCCGACGGCCTTGAGTCGTGGCATCAAGAGCAATGCCTATGCCTACTCCGACGGGGCTTGAAATAGCAAAGGCAAATGAGTAAGCCAAAGTTGCCAGAAATGGCCTCTTAGGTATCAACTTTAGAAGTGCAATACCCATTGCAACAGCTGCGAATATCTTGTGAAGCGAAATCGTCCACATATTTCTCCATGCATCGGCTTTTGTATCTGAAAAAATAAATGGACATCTCCCAAATGAGGGTTTAATTCCTTAAGTTAATTGATGTAATTAATCTATCAGCACATATATATATATATGAGAATTGAAAACTGCAGTAAAACAAGCATTCTTGCTATATGTCAATGCAACATAGTCCACTCACCTAGCTAATTCGGAACATATGCTCATTCTTGGATTATTTTGGGCATATGACAAGAATCTATTTCTTTTATGCTCTAGTTTGCAGTGCATCAACGATGCGACATCAAAATATAAACAATCACATTCAAGCTAGGGACGGATTACGTGTAAGTTTCTTGGTTGTCAATCAAATATCAACTTCTCTATGCATAAGAAGCTTACCTGCTACTCCAACAGCAATGCCCTCGAAAACTGAGTGGAAGCACAAAGCAAGTATGAGAAGCAAGGTGTCACCAACTGAAGTAGTCTTCGCAAGAAATGGGTTTGGGGCAGCCTCTTTGCCGGCGCCACTCTCCACTTCCACGTCCACTCTAGCCTCCTTGTCATGGCTTCCCAAAACATACGCAATCACACTGTCTGCCAACATAGTCAGAAGATAACCCGCCGATGCCAACATGAATGAAAAGGGATAACTTTTGGTGGTAAGGTCGCCGAACGTGGAGGTTGAATCACTCAAGAAATGCATGAGAGCTGTTCCCAAGAACACACCGCCGGCGAACTGAGTGCCCAACAGAAGAAAACTCTCATTCCATCTGTAGAAATATGGGGAAACTCCCCCGGCAAATGTGCTAAAAAACATGATCAACAGACACCAAATTTTCACCAAAATCAGCCCTTTCGAGCGTGGACTCCCGGTACTGGTAGCTGGTGTGTCGCCATCATCGTTGCCTCCATGGCTCCTGATCTCAGAAAACTGGAGGAGAAAAACAAGGAATGTGATCAAGAAAGTTGACTTGAGTGAAGCCATGAAAACTAGCTATAGATTGGAACTTGGTTCTGTGTTAGTTGATATGTACTAGAAATTTGAGATATATACAAGCTGATATGTACCAGAACTAGTTATATTTGCATCATATGTTTTTGCAGTACAGATTTGACTTTTACAAGATTGTACTACACAACCCGAACAATAAATTATGGCTGACTGGCCGATTAAGTATTAGCTGTTCATATGAAAGCTCTTTGGAAAAAATGTCAATAGAAATATAATAGGCAGTGTGGTGGCCATGGACACAACATCAAGAAAATTCGTTAAAGAAAGGAAAATGATATTAGAATATATGGTTTTTGGGTGATTTGGGGAATTCGACAAGGAGAAATGTAGTAATCACGATATGCTACATATATATACATATACAACCTGCTATGTAGTTCCCTTTGATGCATTAGTTAACTAATAATATCTGCACATTTTGACCATATCCCTAATAATCATTCCCTGGCAAATAAGCACGAATGATGATGGAGGCAATGACGTGATATGCGAGCAAATTCTTGTGAAAAAGAAATCCTGTTTGAGCAACTTCTGCACTAACATATTGCAAACGTTGATCTTGTCATTTTCCTTATCCATTTAATGCAGTTAGTAATGGAATTCCTCTCTCTCTCTCTCTCTCTCTCTCTCTCTCTCTCTCTGAACTCTCTCTCTCCCCTTTCGAAAGTCTGGAGAGATGGCAGAGTCATTTAGAGTTCAAGTTGCACCTGCCTAGACATATCGATGAAATAACTGACTGCGGGTGATCTGCTAGGCTTTCGGTTATTTATGCAAAACTCTTTTCTCAACATCAATGAAAAAGCAGAAACCAAAGAAGAAGGAAAGAAACATACTGTGGAAAATATACTGCTGAAACTAAGAAGTACACTGCAGAAAATTTATGGAGGAAGAATAACAGAGTTCAAAGTTTCCAAACCTCTAGTTTTTCCTAATTTACCAACTTTGCAAATATAATTTTCTGTTGGTGACACCAAGATTAACAATTAGGATCTCGGTCAGGCGGTCAGCAGCTCTTAACTCTTATTTTATCTTAGCAAATTCTATCTTATTCCATTGAGGTATCAGAGGCATCCATAGACCCACATCTGCTTATACCACTTAGCATTTGGTACACTTCCTGCATGTCTGGCCGGTTACCTTGATCATAGTCTAAACATTTGCCTGCAATCCTTAAGTAATGAGAGATCTGGTCATAAAATCCTTGTTCTACCATACACTGAACAGAAATTCCGAGAAGCTGTGGCTCACTTAACAAATGAGATATGTGTTCGGACATATGAACGTTAACATCTGAAGAGCTAAAAATCTCACTATATTTTATAGCCATGATCAACTCAAAAAGCACCATCCCAAAGCAGTGAACATCCCTCTTGTAAGAACCTAATCCTGGAAGTTCTCTACTCAGTGGTTCCCTACTCAAACAAGTGTCTTCCAGAATCATCGCCTTTCCAAAATCTGATATTCTGGGATTGAAATTTTCATCCAATAGGATACATTTCGAACTTATCCCACGATGAACAACTCTGTTCTGATGCAGCCATGCTAATCCCTTTGCTATTCCAACTGCAATCCTGACCCTCACAGGCCATTCCATAATCTTGGCTTCGCCTGGAGCCGAGAAAAAGCAATCGTGGAGACTCCCATTGGGCATGAATTTGTAAACTAGAAATCTTTCATTCAACTCATAGCAAAAGCCCACCAGGGGCACCAAATTCTTATGTCTCAATCTGCCGAGCGTGAGAATTTCTGTCTGGAATTCTTGCCCGATATGAGGCGCGGAGATGAGCCTCTTGATTGCCAGGCACCAACCATTTGAGAGCATTGCCTTGTATGTTGTTCCCACTTCATCAATTGCAATGACGTTGTTCTGGCTGAAGCCGTCAGTTGCTTTGCAGAGTTCAAGAACACTCATTCTAGTGGCAAATTTCTCCAGCATTGATATCTGTGGACATATTACACGTATATCAGTAAAAGAACGATACAGCCTGGAATCTCATAAATTAAATGAAAGTTATGTTACCATAGTACTCTCCGTTCTCTTGCTTGAAGGATTGGATTCAAGTCTTGGAGATTTCATCCCTTTTCTCCTTATGAATTTGATCACAAGCTTCTCGAAAGACGTAAACAATCCAATAACCAAAAACAGCGCAAAAAGGACTGGCCAGCCGACGACGAATCCACTCATAAATAGAGTTTTGTGAGAATCATGTGCTGTACAAGGGTCCAAAGGTTCACCACAAAGTCCTGCATTATTTGCATAGCTTTCAGGAGGAAACAAATACGGGAACTCGGGCAAAGGGCCGGACAAAAGATTATTAGCAACTGTGAAAGAAACCAGACGTTTGAGACCCCCTAGTACTGCAGGAATAACGCCTGTGAGAAGGTTGCTGTTGAGCTGCAAAACATTGAGGTATGAACAATCCGCGATCCCAGGAGGAATTTCACCTGAAAATGTGTTGTTGGAAAGATTTAAGTAAGTTAAGAAGCTGACCAATCTGCCTATATCTGAAGGGATGGGTCCATAAAGGTGATTATTCGAAAGGTCCAGGGTGGTTAAAGAAGAACAGTTGGCGATGCCGCGGGGAAATTCACCCCTAAGGCCCATGCCGCTGAGCGTGATGCTCATGATCTTGTTCCCGCCCCAGCACTCAATCCCCGGAAAATGGCATAAATACACATCGTGCTTGCCTGAAATGACATTGAATTCCCATGCCGACAGTTTGTCGAGGGGATCTTCCAGAGACTCCTTTATTGATCTCAAGCAATCAATTTCAGTTTGCTGACAGTAAACCATGGGAAAGATGGCCGTCACTGGCAGCAGCAACATGAGCAGCAGCCATGGCAAATCTTGGCTAATAGCACCAGAATGATGATCCATAAACAAGAGATATGAGAACAAAATTCTATGCTTGGAAAGGAGAAGCAGATGATATCTACTTCGAGAATGCAAAGTCAAGGAAGTGAGCCATTTTTTGTGGGTTAATTGACTTGACTACTTGACTTTGGAGTTCAACAATCAATAGCCGCCCCTTCCCACTTTAAACCATGATGCATTGTTGCCAATGAAATTTTTAGTTCGCACTTCGCACTTTGAAATTACAGTGTTTTTGTATTTTAAAATTATAAAAATTGTATTTTAAATTAGTAGTTAATATTGAGTTTTTGTTAATAAAAAGTTATAGGTTTAAATTTCATCAGAAGCGTGAATAATTATTTCTAAATTTATTATAATTTATTTCATTATTTTTAATTATATCGATATATTAATTAAATTAATTATTGTTCAATTTATTGAGATATTAATTTAATGATATAACTACAGATTTTTTTTTAAAAAAAAAGAAATGCATTTTTCTTTGGCAGCTTGCATCCTCTGCACATGGCAACTTTTGCCTCTGGAAAATTCTTCCAACCTGAAATTAAAGGACATTCTATAAGTTTCTATATTAATTATAAAAAATGTATATTTCGAATAAGATTTATTTTAATAAAAAATTTATAATAATTTCGAAGGAAAATGATTTTAATAGAGATGTTTTAATGAGATCAATGATAACGGTATTTTCATCTCAAATTTAGATTAATATTATCATCAAGAGTTTTTTAATCTTTTATATTTCGAAAGAGTTAAGAGATGAAAAGTGTATTTGTTCCTAAATTAAATGCAAATATTTTCCCAATATATCTCTAAAATATTTACAGATACTAATGTTCAATATTAGATATTGACACCTGTAAAGAAAACTATCAAATATTGATAATTATGTATTATTTCGTCTTCTATTTTATTTTTTTAGTACCATATTTCATCTTTATCTTGGTCTGAAAGTAGGTAAGAATTTTTCTTGAACATTTATAATATGGTCATAACATAACATCATATCCTTCTTTTCTCTTTTCTTTCATTGCATCATATTCTTGAATTCATGTCCAACTCATTAATATTATATTAATGATTTACTTAAAGACTTTTTTTCACGACAAATTGATATATATATATATATATATATTGTAGAGAGACCATTATTCAAATTCTAAAAATTTGACCCAAAATCGAATTGAATAAATTATTGAATAAAAGTAATTAGCTTTTCAAATTAAAGCTATGAATTAACAAACATTAAGATGAATTTTGTAAAATTCAACTTTTTTATTTTTTTTAAATCTTCTGTTGTGAATCCGGTTAGAAGAATCATTTATTTATTTTAAATCTCACCAATTCCCCTATTTTCATTCTTTTAATAAAAATTGGACCGAGATCTGAATCAATTTTTAAATTATTGTGAATAAATCAACTGATTGGTCCAATTTAAAAACACTGCCGATTACACAGACTTAACCCTCTTTAAATTCAGGCCCCGCCCATAAACCAGCTTGATTGAGACCCAGACCATGCCAGGATCAGACCCAATTACTTTTTATAAAATTAAGGTATCTTTTGAATAATTACTTAAATTTATAATTATTTTATAAATAATAAAATAAATCAAACAAAAAATTGTAACTAGAAAAATGTGTAGTAAACCTACATAACTTAAATAATAATTTGACTTATAAGCTTTATAATAATAAACTTAGAAAGCCAAAAAAGACTTAAAATAAATTTTGAAGAAACATAAACAAAAAGTATTAATAAATTCATATACTAAAAATTTAGGAATAAAACAATAAAGGTTTAAGTTTTAGAGTTTCAAAAAATTCAAAAACCTACTAATATAATTAACTTAGAAGAATAAAATACAAAACTATATGTCATGCATTATTAAAAATAATTGGCCCAATTGAATCCACTCAGTAGCTTGGATCAAGCGATCATGGACCATTGAGTTAGGTGGGTCCCATATATTAATATTTAAAATTTATCAAGACCAGCCTAATCCCAATCAAACTTAAGGTTAACTAACCTGTGATTAATCTAATTTATAAGCTAGCTCAATTCGATTCGCTGCGCATCCTAACTCTTGGCATTAAGAATCCAGTTGGGCGATTATTTTCCAGGAAATACGTCAAACTCGGCATTCTAGTCAACGCGATTTTCCCCCAGCCGGCGTTTCAAACAACCGCGCGATTGACTGCACCTCATTACTTTGTTTAATGAAAATCAACTTCCAACTTGCAATTGTATGTATATATATATATATATATGTAGATTTAACATTCTGACCGCTCCACATTTAACGGCGTTATTTCTTTCTTCTCCTGCACGTTTTTAGTAAGAAATAATTTTCCAGACAAAGGAAAGAAATATATGTAGTCGGTTTCTCAAACTTATATGTAATATTATATTTTGCAGCATATAAATAACAAATATAAATACGTTGTTTTGATAGATATGGAATAGTATGAGACTATGAGTATATTGATTCCACTGCCAAAGGTGTCAAATTGATATGAGTTCCAACCAACATCTCTAATTATGTGATCACTGGTCAATTTCAAGATTTAAATTTATGTACTTATTGCATACTTTATTAGCAATATCTATGTTCCATTTCACATTATTTCATTTTTAAATCAAAAGTCCTTTTTTAAAATTTATAATCTACCTGACTTTTCTCATTATAATTAAATAGGTCAATATCCATATCTTTTATATTTGGATCATACTGATTTGATTATGGTCGTATTTGAATCTGAGTATGTGTAGATTGTGATGACCATCTGATAATTTTTAAATATATGGTTCACGTGAAATGGTATAAATTCAACAAATGTATAGATGTTAGTCATAACTATATACAAAGGTATTTTTTTCAACAATTTCACAAATAATAAGTCAGAACAACAAGTCAAGTAAAGACCCAAAAATCAAATACAACTTTTCAATCAGATGAATTATTGCAATCACAATGAGTCAATTGTCGGTTTCCTCCATCTTATGATCTTCGAGACAGATTCATTTTACCATCAAGATCTTGATTCTTGAATCTCGTACCTCTAGCGACTCCATCAATTGCTTGGAGCTAGGCGTAGATGGATTTGGCCTCTTCTCCAAGCTTGTCGAGATGGTTCACATGTTGTGGGAAGGAAACGCACCTTCCCAGCAACCCTCTGCTCTCTCTTGAAGTCTCAACTTGGACTATAATTTCTATTTTCATCCATGGGCACAATGGATATTTTGCTTTCGAAACATCATAAGATATTATGTTAGATTCCCAATCCCACCTTTAAAAGCAAGATACATTATTCAATCATTTCTTGATTTTGTTCTGAGCCAATACTAATCAATCCAACTTTCATAAAAAAAGAAAAAAAAAAAAAAAGTAAAAGCTTGAGAAGGATGGATTAGAGACACAGTCCAACTTTATTCAACCCAATATGCAAATATAATGACCTTGGAGAAGATTGCCCTCAACTTCAATTCAAAGCCACCACCTAATGTTCTAGAGCGAAGTTTTTACTTTGAACTTTACTATATGTTGGGTTCATTTATAAATACACTATGGCCTCGTTACTAAGCCGGGTTATCCATCCTAATTCCATTTAATGGCTCCTTTACTTTTAAAATCAATCTAAGACAATATATTCAAATTCGATTTTATAATGAATAAAAAGTTGATGGTAACCATCACTATGAAATAGTATTACGTATCTCCCAAAGCCCATAAGCTCATGTTTATTTTCCGCAGCTATGGTTTGTCCTCAAATTTTTTGTGGAAAATTACTGTTTTTTTTCTTGATATTTTATGGAAAAAAAATATAAAATAAAATGACTATTACATATTAATTCTATCGCACAAAGTAAATAAGACTCACTTTATTTATTTTATTTAAGAAAAATAAATTATTCACGCATCATGTGTATATTAAATAAAACGGAAAATACAACAAAACTTTAAAAAAAAAAAAGAAAAAACTTAGTTTGACTGATTTCCTCCAATTATAATTTATAAAAGAAAACATATATATAAAAGGCAACGCGTCGTTAACTGGGCAACAGCCGTTAACACTCCCATCAGAACGCGTCATAATTTATGACAATTTGTTTAGTATAATATAATATTCTCATATTTGGACATAACGTGTGAAATTTTCTGATTCATCGTTTTTTCTCTCTGTCTTCACAGCTCACACACTTCACAATCACAATTCACATACGTATAAAAATATATAAACATACCCACACCCATTTCTATTTGCCCACCCTCAAACCCCGATCAATTGTTCCTCCCCTTACCATTTTCTTCTTCCATGGATCTCATTCAGTCAACTCCCATGCCTTCACCTCTTTCCCCGCCTTCCTATTGGTGTTACCAGTGCACCAGAATCGTCACCGTCGCCCCCGCCCACGACGCCATCCTCTGTCCACACTGCCACGGCGGGTTCATACAGGTCGTCGACCCCACAGATTTCTCCCCGGAGCCACCCCGGCGTTTTGTCTCGCCGCCTAGTGGTTTCAGTCGCCGCCGCCGTAATGGTTCTTCGTTCAACCCTCTTATAGTCCTCCGCAGCCCGCCGGAGTCGGAGCCCCAACCTGCCGCCGGCGCCGGCCAGAGGAGCTACGAGCTGTACTACGATGACGGATCCGGGTTGGGACTCCGTCCGCTGCCTTCTACCATGTCGGAAGCCTTACTGGGGTCTGGATTTGAACTGATGCTCGACCGCCTCTCACAGATCGGGTTCAGCCTCTGGGCCCGGCCCGAAAATCCGCCGGCCAGCAAACAAGCCGTCGCCTCGTTACCGACAGTGGAAATCCTGCCCAGCCACGTGGACTCGGACGCGCACTGCGCCGTGTGCACGGACGCCTTTACCCTGGGATCCGAAGCTCGCGAAATGCCCTGCAAGCACATATATCATTCCGATTGCATTTTCCCGTGGCTGAATCTCCACAACTCGTGCCCGGTCTGTCGGCACGAGCTGCCGAGCGATGAACCAGATGGAACTCCGGGTCGCCCCGAGGCGGTGGGGCTAACGATATGGAGGTTGCCCGGCGGTGGTTTTGCAGTTGGGAGGTTTGTTGGTGGAGGGGATGGTGAGATGCCGGCGGTTTACTCGGAATTGGATGGAAGTTTGAGTTTAAACGGCGGCGTATCAAGGGGAATTGAGTGGGGGCCTTGGATCAGGCGGCGGAGAGGTGGTGGCGTACGTAGGTTTTTCGGTAACTTGAGTTCTATATTCAGAAGGGTTCGTTCGGGCTCTTCCTATGGGGCTCCTCCAGTCACAAGGAGCGGGAGTCTTTCGGGTACGGGTACGGGTACGGGTACGGGTGGTTCGGTTTTCCGTAGGTACGTGTTGAGGAGAAATAGGAGCAGGGATTCGGTTCCCATGGAGCAGTAAAAGTTGGTGAATTAGTTCAAATTTCAAAGGGATTGAATTCAGTTTTGTTAGTCAGCATTGTAAAAAGTAAGGCACTGCACTAGAGCTTGATGTTCATTCCACTCCCTCTGTAAATGAAGTCACAATTACATTCTTGAAATTTGTAATCCAACTTTGTCATTTCTATTTAATTACCAATTGGTATTCGGACACGGCTCTTCATTTCCTAAAATCGAATCCAATTTTTGTCTATGTTAAAATGGTATCCTAAATATCAAACCCAATTGATTTAGTTCCGATAGTTGTCAATTTTTTTGTGATTTGGTTCGAAATTCTTTCAAATTGAATATTGAGCTTTCAGAAAAATGAAAAACGCACACCGAATTATCTATTCATTTCAAATATGTTCTGCATTTTTAATTTTATTTTGATTGCCATTAATTTATCGTGGAACTGTGAAGACGTTTACTTCTAATTTGATTTTTCATATCTTTATAGGATACCTTTTTTTACTTGGTCTTGCATGACCGAAAGAAATATGGATCCCACTATGTCAATGATGTGATTCGATGGTGACTATGAAGGGATGTAATTTGTTGAAGTAGGACACCTAAATGAGTTTTGAGAATTAATAACACATTGAATATCAATTTCTTTCTTCACAAAGTATTGGCCCTTCTAATTAAGTTAAAATCATAAAACTTTATTTACACTTGTATTTTTAAATCTTTTTTCTTAAATAAGATCATATATTCTACCAATGTAGTGATTTGTCGGTGAATATTTTACTTTTTTATTTGAATATTACGAGTTCGACTCTTACTTAAAATGTAAAGCTCGTCGTTGTATATGAATCTAGTATGAGATGACCCTGATCAGATAGAGTCCATCTTTGCATTACTAGTAGCTTACTATAATGTGATGGTGATCGGCCATAAATTAATTTAGTAAAGCTTGGATTTGTCTTATTGGTGTATTAACGAGTTTTCAATGATCAAGTTGGCTATATCTTAACGAATTTTGGCAAATAAAATATTTTGTGTTGATTACACTTTTGATGTTGTATTATTCGTGAAACTCAATGGTAAACTGATGCGTGATGATTTTACTTAGGGTTGTCTTTTCTTTTTTTGTATTTTTTCTAGCTTAAGTATTTAAAGGCTTTTCTTCAAATACCCCTTGTAACAAATCTCGGAAAAAAAAAAATATTCCTTAAAATTTGTTATTGACTGCTTTTACGAGCTCATCATAAAGAATCTTATCTCATAAGGGCATCCTTGTAACTTACACGGAAGAGCTCTTAACTTGAAGAAAATCTTGCCTCTTAAAGATATCTTTATAGTAATTTTCTTGCCAACGTTTGTCCTCTCTTGGGAGTTCCTAAAGACATTACCCTCTTAAGAGATTTTTATAGACATCGTCCTCTCTTTCGGAGCTCGTATATTTCTTAGGTCATTTAGCCATGCTCTGTGCATGTCTCAAACAACTCACTTTTTTTCACTCTAAGAATATGTTGTATTTTAATCCCCACATCGATCTTTTAGTTGGAATAATCATAACAGGTTCATCTCAATCCAAATTTCGAAAAGAAATTCAAGAATATTTACTCCAATTCCAAAAAAATAAAACAGTGGATGATTCAACCACAACCACACACGTATACATACCAAACTGATGTAAAAATTACAAGATTGTAAATAAGAATATCTATAGAGAATGTAACCTAAAAAGCAGGAAGTAGTGTTTTTGAGAACTCTCTAGAAATGCTTAGTCTTGACCTAATTTTTTTTCCTCCATATACAAAAAAGGAAAAGGAGAAAACCCCAACCTAATAATTGACTACTATATACATATATACACTCCAATGCATAAAGTTTCCTTTCTTGTTCTTCTTTTTGTTTGAGTTGTGAGTCAGTGAGGACTTGGATTGCTTTAAAATATTCACGACTTCTTCCCTGCATATATGTAAAAGCACTTTTTAGCCTTTCTGCTTTTCTTCTTCTTTAACATTGAGTTGCTTTTTGCCACAAAAGGTGTAGCCAAAGCAAATGTTTTGGAAGTAATATATAGTGCTCCTCCTCCATCAATTTCCCATTCACATAATAAACTTCAATATTTTACTTATCATTCCGTGCCACAAATGTTCATTTTTTCAGACCGTTGGTTCTAATTTGACAAACTAGGATGATAATGGGAAGTCTTGAAAGCTATTGTCCGAAGACTGTATATGCATATATAGATGGCATATAAGTTGGTTTTAGTCAATTTTGCTAAGATATTAGTTGCTTGCAGTATCGAAAGAACTGAATGTGTTGGACACTGGGTCAAGTTTATGGATATACGATGCAATCAATGTTTAAGTTTGTAGTCTTTCAAAACTTCATGTTGGGATAAAGAGTTTATTTTTCGATAAATTCTGTTTAATATAGAGTTTTTAGTCTTTTATATTTATGTTGCATTTTACGAGGCCTTTTATGATGGATTTTAAAGAAATTTATCACAATTCAAAATTTGAGACCGACCACAGCTTAAGATAATCCTTGGGCATGAGTTAAGTTTGCGGTGATTCATTAATTCCCGACATTTGCTCCAACCCTCTTTTTTTTTTACTTTTTATCAACAAAATGTTTTGTTTTCTTCCAATCTTCATTTCATTCATAGAAAACACCTAAAATTCCATGATACCTACTAAGGACAAGATTATATTCTTCAAAAATTGAGAAAATCAATAGGAACACACCACATAAAAGTAATGTTTTTAGGACTTCTCTTACTCGACTGTGCTTTAGTGAGCCACCTTAAATAGTTGATACGCAATTTGGATTGAAAAACTAGGACCAACTCAAGACGTTGGAGTCAACCTCGTCTTGTTGGTATATCATTATCACTTCTTGTTCTCAACTAGTATCATGATCAATTACTTCCAAAAAATTAGACTAAGATTTTATTTCTTGTAATCTAGTAAAGTTCAGTAGCATAAACCGACAAGGCTTCTGAAATGTATCGAGGGAGTACACCTTCCGAATTCATCATAGCATTCGTAGCTATAGTATGAATAATCCAATTCCCTGATCTACGTAGGAACGAGAGCCTGCATTATCGCCTGATTGTTAAAGAAGACGGAAATCCCTGAGGATTGGGCCAACAGGTGAGAGGTCATAATCTCGTCTGTTGATGCTACGGATGATGTTCCAGCAATCAGCTTCAATATCCAGTGCAAACCCGGCAAACCTCTGACCCATTTCTGCTGCAGCTCTAGCCACCAACGCCTCAGCTTGCTCTGCCTAGTGCACATTGCGAATGCATCTCCCAATGCATTTCGTACAATAATACCAGTCCTCTCGTCTCCCCATCGAACAAGTAGAAGAATACAGGGATTATGAGGCACTTTTGAATAAAAGAAAGTTGGCAACGTTCATGGGTGACTGCCTAGCACTTCCCATCACCTTCTTGTCTCGGTTATAGTCCACAAAGCCCAAGCAAAAATACTACACAGCTGAAATTGGTCTGTATTACAAACTATGTATCTAGCTTCTCCCTTAAGCCCCCAAGCCATTTCTCCGCTGCATTTCACCATTCCGACACAAACCTCCAAGAAACATAAATAAGTGCCCAAGCCTGTATAGACAAGGCACATTCGAGTCTTATGTGATGGTCATCCTCATCTTTAAAATTGCATAGCAGACAGCTTCTGCTAATAGCCAGTTCCCCTTTATTAGGTTCTTCGTGGTTATGCCAAAGAAATTGTCAGGAATCTATCCTGGGCTGAGCCTGATTGTCCTGAAGCAGCACTGCGAACTGCCAATTTTTGGAGAAGTGCCAGATGAGCTTAACCTCACAGTGATGTTGTGCTATAAGTGGAAGAGCTCGCTGATTTTAGCATCATTACCAAGCAAATTTGGTCTAAAGAAGGAATGTCAATCATATAAGCAGGGCAGCCATTTATCCTCCCAAATTTGAATTACTTTGTTATCTCCCACATGCCATCTACAGCCTGCTTCTAGGAGGGACTTCGCAGACATGAAAACGTCAGATTGGATCTAATTTTTGCCCCGAATAAATCCGAATTTAGCAAGTATTCGGCCTTTAGCACATGACTCGACAAGCTATCCGGTCTAATCAGCAAGCGCCAGCCCTGTTTTACCTGAACTGCTAAGATGAAATGCTTCAAATTCCTGAGTGGGACTGCTCCACCAAAATTCTGCTACGACTGTCTTTAATGAGCGTATCCGGCAGGTGGAAGCAACTCATTGGTATGAAGGGATAGCCTGGAGAACCGACTTAGTAAGCATCTCCTTACCTGCCTGCGAGACAAGCTTTTCTTTCCATCCCAATACCTTATTCCAAATTCTCTTTCGAATTCCACCAAGAATCTCCGTCTCTGTGCGCCCCACTATTGCCGACAAGCCCACATACTTATCAAACTTATCCAAAATCCTAACATTCAGTATTTGAGGTAGCCGATCCTCCCACTCAATGGAGTATTTGTATTGAATACAATCTCAGGCTTATGTAGGTTAATCATTCGTCTCGACACCATCTCGATACTCCCTAAAATCTCCTTCATGGATTGCGTTGCTTTGGTTCTGGCCTAGCCAAAGATTAGGGAATCATTATGCAAAAAACAAATGAGACATCCTCTATGCATTCCTAGCCGCCACCACCCTCTCGCCTCGGCTTTCAGCCAATTGGATTAACATGCTAAACATTTTTGCACATATGATGAAAAGATACGGCGAAATTAGGTCTCCTTGACAAAGACCACGCTGAGACTGCTGGAATTCAAACTGTTCACCTTTAGGAATGAATGAAAATGTTATAGTAGAAACACAAAGCACTATGGGTGATATAATTTTCTCTAGAAAGCTCAACAGCCTAAAGTACATCAAGAAATTACGATCCAGTCATAACGCATGCCTCACTCGTATAAAGTTTCAAGGTAATCGATCCCTTTTATTTTTCAAGAAATGTTAACCTTCCAAGTGACCAAAACATTACCAGTTATGAAATGCCCGCTGACAAAAGCGACTAGGAACGCGAAATAAATTAACATAAGCACTCTTTAAGTCTATAAGCTATTTTGTATATAACGTTGCACAAATTAATCGGTCTAAAGTGCAAAACCAACTCAAGAGATTTAATTATCGGAATTAACACAATATGAGTAAAATTTAAATCAAGGATGAGTAAAACATGATATGTCATAATACAAAGAACACAACGAGATACTTCACAAACCAGGGTACTCCCATGATTTTGATAAAAAACAACAAGGGGTAGTCATCTGGTTCTTTTTCTTCCGACGCCCTCATATCCGATTCATTCTTCTAAGCCTCGGCACCAAACCTTCGCATTCCTCTGCCCCGAATACAATAAGCCTCAAATCTAAATGGCCGAGCTCGCAGCTTTTTCCTCTCGGTTCAACATGGATTCCACGCATGTTTGTCAGATGTTTAATCATCTCCACCCTTTTCAATCTGCATTTGGTCTCACAAAGGAAGAATATTGAGGGGTTGTGAGTCTTTATTAACTCACAAAGATGATGAAGGACCGTCAAGGAACTCCCAGCTCTCGACAGTTCCACACTATGCATAGCACCCGACGCCGACGGGACTGTGACGCAGACTCCACCCGTGTACTAACAACTGAAGGTTTATCTTGTGATTTCGCGAGTGAACTCTTCCCGGCCGCATTTGTGCCACTAATGTAAGAGACGTAGGAAGTTTCCATTTGTTCCCCTGATATTGAAGTAAATTTGCAACCTGAATCACTTTCAACATTTTTCCCGGCTCTGCTTCGGACGTAAGTGCAGTTGTGTGTGTATGTCTGAGAGCAACATCCACTCGGACAATAAAATGGTCCGATCAGACCCATAAATTTGGACAAGACTCAAAACCATTTTGTTTCCTGAAAATTGCTCTGAACGGCTATCTTAATTGACCTGGTTCTGAATCATGTCAACTTACCTGTTCATTAACTTTTTAACAATTTTTAAAAATTGATACAATTTGATATTCAACCCGAAACATTTTATATTGAGAGAAATACCATAAACCAACACACTGAATTATTATAATTATTTGAATTTATAAGAGAACACACTCATTACGCCCACAATCTAACTAATATTTCTATCTCTATCTCTGATGATTACCTAAGTCTCTATTAAATTCATAATTAATAGAATAAGACTTATATATTATTTTTAAGAATATGAGATGCTAACTCCTTATTGACAATAAATTTTGAATATAATTTAATTCTAATAGTAAATAGCTCGCTATTCTTATTTTTGAACAGAAAACTTTAACATATTGATCTTATATCAAAAATTGGGAAACTTTTAATTCCTACAGTAGTAACTTAAAAACTTTTGTATCTATATTTTGGAATTTTTTTATTATTTTTATATATTTTTACATATTAATTTTTATTATGACGTCACTAATTCGACTATAACTCATCGAATGGTTGAAACAATGAACAACAACTCGAGTTTTAAAACATTGGTTAGAATGCAATAGGTGCATTCCTGGATTTTTAGCAATAAGGAACTTCAACAACAAGACTATAATATTAATGATCCTATGGATGCTTAGCTGACTCTATATAATTAAATTCTCAAGTATTTATGGGCTTTTTAATCTTCAAATGTTGTTAAATACTCATTCTTTTTTTAAGTTCTGGATTAACTTTTTTGACCTGGAAATAAGTTTTTTTTTTTTCTCAGTTAAATCTTCTACTTTAACATATAATCCTTTCATCTTTTTGCTAATATTTGTAGAGTCATGAATACCGAATCCAAATTTTAATGTTTATTTTAATAAAACAAAGATCAAATATAACATATCTTCCTTTAAAATGTCATCAGACGTGTTGTTGTATGTCTATATTATTCATTCTTGGGGATTTTTACGCTTATTTAATAGTTTTACCGAGAGTGAACTACAATAACACGAAAATATTTAGAATAAGCTCATATTGCTATCCAACATCTTGAAGGTTTGCTTTCGTTAATAAATAAGTTTGTCTATTAGTCAAAATTAACAAAATTTGTTGGTATTAACAAAAAAATTAAAAAAAAATATATTTAACCCCGATTGACTTATTACTAATTTATTGCAGGTCAAATAAATTTTTTTATTATCAAATTACCCTCATACATCTTCACGCATTAATGCATGTGATGAGGCATATCTTCACCATTATAAGGGTAGTTTAGTTCAAAAAAAAATTATTTGACCTACAATAAGTTACTAATAAGTCAATCGAGGGTAAATATCAATTTTTATTTAATTTTTTTGTTAATATTAGCAAATTCAATTAATTTTGATCAAATGAGGGACTTATTTGTTAGACAGAAGCAAATCTCAAGGGTGCTAGATATAATTTCTCAAATCACAGGAGATTTACGTGTAATTAGACCAAACTTCACAAAAAGGGTGCGTAATTATCCATTTATTAAACTATATCCCTCTCCACAATAGACACACACATATTTATATGTACACATAAACTATAGAATTTTTCTGAAACAGATATGAAATGATGTACATTATGGGTGATATTGTTAATATCATTAGAAAAAAAAATATTATTATTTACAATTTTTATTGGTTATGTACTAAAATTATGGTAAATAATTATTATTAATTATAATAAAAAAATCAATACAAAAACTTAGATTATTAATTATGTGAATTATTTTTACTTTGACTTTTAATTACGATAAATGTTTTAGCCATATTAGTGAAACTTACATCCAACCAATGTTGCGTGAGTATGATCAATTACGATTTACTACTATTTTTTATTTTTAACTATAATAATTAATCATGAATAAATGTTAAATTTTTTTCGTGCATACAACAGCAAAAACACTAATCATGACTTTGTAAAGAATGAGAAATAACCCTCAAATTTGTTTATCAATATCATATAATTACCCAAATTTTTAAAATAAACATAAAATGAAAATAACCATTTTTTTGACCTAAATCCTGGATATGATCATTATAATGCTTATAGACTAAATCCGATAGACATGTGATATTTTCATTAATATACATAAGATTTTTTTAATTAATTTGCTTGGTATTGAATTTCTAATTATGATTATAAAAATTAACTTAAATTTAGGAATTATGATAAATTAAAAAGTCCGAGCAGTTAGAGCAGATAATTTTACTATAATTTATATCTATACTATTTATTAAATATGAGTACCTTAAGATATCTATTTTTGGTTGTCAATATATTTTTAGACAAAAATACCCTTAAATAACTATTTTTTTTTTTTTTACATAAAATGTTAACCTCTTTAGTCATTTGATTTGATCAATAGTTCTATTACGCACATTTAAAAGTTAAAATATTCTTATTTAATTAACTAAATATAAAAAAATTTTAAATTATGCATACACATCGAGTGTGTTTTGTCCGCTAGTTCTTTACTGAAGCACAAATTAAGTCTTAAAATAACCAAATTAGACTAGTAAAATGTGAAAAAGTGAAGAAGAAAGGATCTAATGAAGTCTAATATAATCTAATTAAGTACCAAAAAAAAAAAAGAGCATAGATGATATTTTGGGCAAAGATGAAATGATATTTTGGTGAGGAAAAGAAGGATAGAATGTTGACCAGGGGCAGTTTGGGGATTTGGTGAGGAAAGTTAAACAGTAAAGAGCAAAGGACCCTGCCCGCTTTTAGGTAGCGTAGTGCCTTCAGCCTTGCCTTAGCTTAGCTTAACCACACAACACCAGTTTCAAGTTCCACTCTCCGAATGTAAAGACTAAACGTGTCACCTACACATTCTTCTCTCACCATTTTCCATTTACTTCCCACTTTCTCCCTCTCTCTCTCTCTCTCTCTCTCTCTCTCTCTGTGTATATATATATATATATGAATGTACCGTCTTTGAGATTTTCACTATAATTTTTTTATTCTATATTCTAATTCAACAATTTAGTCGGTCTCGCACACTTAAATATGTATGTATAATTAATTTTAATTATTAAATTAAAATGAAGGATCAAAATTGATTTTTTAATTATATAAAAGTATAGATAAATAAAAAAAACACAGTCGGTTATCCATCACTAAGTCAATTAGGGCTCCTATAATTGGGGGAATTTGTTTATGACAAAATTAAACACTGCCCAGAAGTGAAAAAATTAAAAAAGAAAAACAAAAGAGTATTTTTAGAAAGAAAGTATATATATGTATATATATAGTAGGTTAAGTAAATCCAGTCTCACTGTATTTAATCACCTCATCTCTCCTCTCTTTTATTTTTTTTCTGTAGTACTAGTTGAGAAAACAAAACCCTAAAAGGGGTTCTTTGCAAGAACAATTCGCCGCCAGATTGATCTTTTCTCTTATATAACTTGTGACCCTTTGTCTCACACAGTCTTCTTCTTCTTTCTTACACATGCTCTCAACCCACCCCACTTGTGAACTCTGCTTGATTCTTCTCCTTTTATTTTTTTTTTTGGGTTGTTGTCTTAATTTGTACAAGCACTTCTAATTGTTTGTTTTTCTTGAAATTCAATGTGAAGGAACATAACCCTTTTGCCAAGACTTAAATTTTTTGGTTTACGGTTACTCAACCTGTGGTGAGTGTGACTTCCTTTTTGGTTGATCAAATCGTTTCGATGGTTTTGCCCGTCTTCAAGGACTGAGCTTTCTTGGAACTTGATGGTCAAAGGTTGGATTTTTATCAGCTCAGACCTCTCTTTCCAATTTGTATTTATGGCTTTTGTTTGGTTTTAGAGTTGGATTAATTAAGTTTTTGTTTTTGTCTTGATAGCTTTCTAGGGTTTCTAGATTAGTGCTTGCTGCTGCTGTTAATTTAACATTTCTTTCTTTGTGGACTGAACAGTGAATAGCTGGGTTGTAAATTTTGTGAAGAATCATGTTATCTGAAATGGGTAGGAGACCGATGATTGGAAATAATGAGAATTCGTTTGGAGATGAGTTTGAGAAGGAGATAGGGCTGTTGCTCCGTGAGCAGAGGAGGCAAGATACTGATGATCTTGAGAAGGAGCTCAATTTGTATAGGAGTGGATCAGCCCCGCCCACTGTGGAGGGTTCGCTGAGTGCAGTTGGTGGGTTGTTCAACCATGGAGTCACTGGCGCTGGAGGCAGCGTTAGCTCTGCTTTTGCTGAGTTTGCAAGAAATAAGAGCGGCAATGGGTTCTTGTCTGAGGAGGAACTTAGGTCTGATCCTGCATATTTGTCTTACTACTACTCAAATGTCAATCTGAACCCAAGGCTTCCACCACCTCTTTTGTCGAAAGAAGATTGGCGTTTTGCTCAGAGGTTACAAGGAGGGAGTTCCGCAATTGGGGATAGAAGGAAGGTCAACAGGAATGACAGTGGCAATGGTGGGAGATCCCTCTTCTCAATGCCTCCGGGTTTCAATTCGAAGAAGCAAGAGACTGAGAATGAGAAGGACAAACTACAGGGTTCTGTGGAGTGGGGTGGCGATGGGCTTATTGGTTTGCCTGGATTAGGACTAGGTAGCAAGCAGAAGAGTCTTGCAGAGATATTTCAGGTTAGTCAATGGCATTATACTTCCTTTTCGCTGGTATAGATGCTATTTCTTTTTTGTACAGTTGTTTCTTCCACATAAAATTTGACGCTTTGCATGTGATACTTGAATCTACTAACATTTCTCTGTCATGCTTGCAGATTTAGTAGGTATTGGTGTGACGCAATTCTGTGAAATTTTGTGTGATCTTCTCTTTATAGTTGCTGAACTTGGTCCACCTTAACATGCGTGGTCCGACTCTGCAGTGGCACAGACATTTTGTTTCACATGTATTTGTTGGGTTTTCATAAAATTAGTATTTGAAAACAATCTTCCATCTTGTCGATTGATAATTTTCTTTAATTATAAGGAAATTTATCTACAATTTCCTTCCTCTCTCCGTTTATTTTCACTGGTTGGGATATGCATCATTGGTGGAACCTGTTTGTTTGAATGGTCATCATTTTTTAACTGTTGAAAATCAGACCTGTTTTATTTCTGTGCTGCAGAAGTTAGACATCCTAGCATTATTGACAGTATATCTTCAAGCCAATACCGTATTTTGTAACATGGTCTGATCTCCATTGGACATCTTTAGCATGTTGCCAAGACACAAGCAATTTGAATTTGGCATGCTATTCTTTTTTTCATTTTCGCTTCATGTTATTTTTTGCTTCTTTACAAATTCAATTGTTCTGTAGGTGATTTTCTGTGAACTATTGCTTAATTAGCTGATGTCATTCTTGGTTTGATTGGGATCTGGAGCTGTTGTTTCTGTGGATCATCTTACACCTATGTCTTTATATAGCTGTGTTCTTTGTGTTGTTGGCCGATTTGCTTGTTTGGCTTGCTTTTGCACCAATCTTTGAATTTCATGTTTAAATTTCTTTGCTCTCAGATTGAAGCAATTTATCTCTAGCATGATCAAAGGCTTAGGCATAAGGTTTTGTTTGCAGCTTCCAATATGGCAGGAGTAGTTTCCCAAATTTCTTTCTCCTATGATACTGAGCAGTTTCAGATATAGATTTTTTTATGATTTAACTTATGTTTGTGTCACGGACAAGTTAAAGTTTTATCATAAATGGAAAGAAACTAGGTACTTGGTACCCTCTTTTGTTATGATCCAATTTGTGGTGTGACCTAGGTTTTACTTCCCAATCATATCATGTTGAGGAAGGTTGGCATTTGCAGATAATTTCTAATATCATCTTTTTACTCAACTGTTTCCTATCAGAGTTGTCTTTCTTTATGTCATTTGTTTCACTTTTTATCTTTTTTTATCTGTGCAGGAAGACTTGAACCGTGCTACACCAGTTTCTGGACACCCTTCACGCCCAGCTAGCAGAAATGCTTTTGATGAGAATGCGAGTGCTATTGGTTCAGCTGAGGCTGAGCTGGCTCTTCTCCGTCGTGATTTGACATCTTCAGATCCAGTACACTCCCCTTCAAATATTCAGAGCTCATCTGCTGCTCAGCATGCTGGACCACCTGTATCATATTCTTACGCTGCTGCTTTGGGTGCATCCTTGTCGAGAAGCTCGACTCCTGATCCTCAACGGATTGCACGAGCTCCTAGTCCATGCCCAACTCCTATTGGGGGAGGCAGAGCAGCAAATTCAGAGAAAAGAAACATTAACGGTCCCAATTCCTTTAATGGTGCATCTTCTCACTCAAATGAATCTGCTGATCTAGTTGCTGCTTTATCAGGCATGAATCTTTCAAATGGCATTATGGATGAGGAGAATCGGTCGTCCCGTATTGAGCAAGATGCTGATGACCATAAGAATTATCTTTTTAATCTTCAGGGAGGCCAGAATAATGCAAGACAGCAAACTTACATGAAAAAACATGAGGGGCAGTTCAACATGTCTTCTGTTCCTCAGCCAGGGAAAATGGTTCCTTCTGATTCTGGTGTGAACAATGGCAGCGGGTCAGATATCAGTAATACTTCCCTTCAGGCTGAGCTGCAGAAAAACGGTGTTCCTTCTAATAACTCATATCTTAAAGGATCTTCCAATGCTGCAGTTAATGGTGGGGCTGGCCTACTTTCTCAGTATCAGCATTTGGACAGTCCTAATTCATCATTTTCTAATTATGGGTTAGGTGGATACCCTATGAGCCCAATATCAGGTCAACTTGGAAGCCCCAATTTGCCGCCGTTGTTTGAGAATGCAGCTGCTGCATCTGCTATGGCTGTACCTGGAATGGACTCTAGGCTGTTGGGGGGATCAAATCTTGGAGCTGCTTCTGTAGACCAAAACCTCGGTAGATTAGGAAATCAGATAGCAGGGAGTGCACTGCAGGCACCTTTTGTTGACCCATTGTATCTGCAATATTTGAGGACAGCTGAATATGCTGCAGCACAAGTCGCAGCACTTAATGATCCTTCTGTTGATAGGAACTACATGGGTAATTCATACATGGATCTACTTCAGAAAGCCTACCTTGGGAATTTGTTATCTCCACCAAAATCACAGTATAATGTTCCCCTGGGTGGCAAGACCAGTGCATCTAGTCCTCATGGATACTATGCAAATCCTACATTTGGGATTGGATTGTCATATCCAGGAAGTCCCTTGGCAAGTCCAGTTATACCAAATTCAGCTGGTGGACCTGGTAGCCCTATGAGGCATGGTGAATTCAATATGAGATTCCCTGGTGGGTTGAGAAATGTAGCTGGGAATGTCATTGGACCCTGGCACTTGGATAACATTGATAATAGTTTTGCCTCTTCTCTACTGGAGGAGTTCAAGAGCAATAAAACCAAATGTTTTGAACTTTCGGAGATTGCTGGTCATGTTGTTGAGTTTAGGTATGGGGTTTTATATCAACAATTGCCATTTATTTCTGAAGGTTGATATCTGACTTTCCAATCTTTACATCTTTAACAGTGCCGATCAATATGGAAGCCGTTTTATTCAACAAAAGCTTGAAACTGCGACAACGGAAGAGAAGAAC
Source organism: Sesamum indicum (assembly GCF_026168435.1). Classification (NCBI taxonomy): domain Eukaryota; kingdom Viridiplantae; phylum Streptophyta; class Magnoliopsida; order Lamiales; family Pedaliaceae; genus Sesamum; species Sesamum indicum. Next base: position 3,328,777 of record NC_142665.1, on the reverse strand, counting down.
ATGGTTTTCCAGGAAATATTTCCTCAAGCTCTTACATTAATGACTGATGTGTTTGGTAATTATGTAATCCAAAAGGTATCAAGATATGTGGTGACCAGCCATTCAGTTGATCAACTTTCATTCTATATTATTTACTTGGAGCTTTGAGACTATTCTGGTCTATTTCTGGTGCTAATTTTATGTCTTAGCAGTTTTTTGAGCATGGAATGGCGTCTCAAAGAAGGGAATTGGCTGGAAAGCTTTTCGGACACGTACTTACCCTAAGCCTCCAAATGTATGGCTGTCGGGTGATACAGAAGGTAACTTTAGCCAGGCATTTCCTCTGAGAATCTATATAATAAAGTCCTTTGGTGCTGGAGAATGCATAAATTCTCAGACATAAAGTACTGATTATGTTTGTGCTGCAGTTTTAGTGAATCCTAGATACTGCAGCTATGTAGAAGTGTGTTTTTTTAGGTATCAAAGTAATGAATGCTGTCTGATCATTCAGGCAATAGAAGTTGTAGATGTGGATCAGAAAATCAAAATGGTGGAAGAGCTAGATGGGCATGTTATGCGTTGTGTGCGTGATCAAAATGGCAATCACGTCATCCAGAAGTGCATTGAATGTGTTCCCGAGGAGCATATTCAGTTTATTGTGTCCACATTTTTTGACCAAGTTGTAACCCTCTCTACTCATCCGTATGGTTGTCGTGTGATACAGGTTAGAGAAAAGCTTATGAATGCTACTTTAACATTTTCGCTTGGACCATTTGCAAATACATCAATATATGTTCTGATGAAATGTTCTCCATTGGGCAGCGAGTTCTGGAGCATTGCAAGGAAGAAAAAACCCAGAGCAAAGTGATGGAAGAGATTCTGGGGTCTGTAAGCATGCTGGCCCAGGATCAGTATGGGAATTATGTTGTGCAGGTTTGTGAATAATTTTATATGATGATCATGGCCTTGTGTGAGCTGTAGGCTTGTGGAAGTATTCTTTGATTGTGAGAGTCTAATGTGGACACAGTTTTAAGCTGAAGTTTCTTTTCAAATTTGCTTGAATATCTCATCAGTTCATTTTCTTATGCATGTTGCTTTAATATATTATTATTCCTTCTGTCTCGCTCTACCTCTATGGAAAGGGGCCCCCTTTTATTGGTTTTGATACTTTATTTTCAATCTTAATTTTACAGTTGAAGAATGACTTGGCCACTTATAGTGCTTAACTTGCTTCTATCCATCCTTTTCCCATAACCAAATGATTATTTGTGTTGTGTTGAGGGCGATTCTTTTGACGTTTTATCTTTGCTTGCTTAAAAGTGGACATGTAAAGACACTGGTTGAGAAATGGATACTTAATTTGCGGTTTGTAACAAATGGTCAGATATTGCATTGATTGACATAATTCCAGAATCCTATGTTATCATGTATTCTCTGCGGTAATTGAGGGATTTGGGGGGAAGTCCTGAGATTTTTCAACAGTTTGCATTGCTGAAAATGCCACATCTTTGTGAATGTTCTTATTTTGTTGAATTACTTATATACATTAAGGTGTCTTTGCAACCTCGCTGATCAGCAGAAAGCACAAGGGAGCTTTTCACTAATTATCTTTCTATCATTGCTATAGCATGTACTGGAGCACGGAAAGCCAGATGAACGATCTGCAATAATTCAAGAATTAGCTGGAAAGATTGTTCAGATGAGCCAGCAGAAGTTTGCATCAAATGTTGTTGAGAAATGCTTAACTTTTGGTGATCCAAGCGAACGCCAACTGTTGGTGAATGAGATGCTTGGAACAACTGATGAGAACGAGCCTCTTCAGGTTTGTTACATTCTTTTACTTCTGAGCATAGTGTCATATAGAACTAATTCTTAATGTATTATGTGCGTTACTTCAGCAATTACAGTTATGTTGGGAGTTTATACTTGGATTTGGATTGTGTTATCCCCGAATATGTAATAACTTTCTGCACCATATACTTAAACCCTTTGCATTGTTCAAATTCGAAATAGGAAACACCTAAAAGATCGGTCTCCTGGAGATGTCAAAGTACGTCACCTTGCAATTTGCCTAAGACTATACCATATTTCCTAGAGCTTCATGGGAGAAGTTTAAAGCTCAATTTCGTATGTAGAGCGTGGATTTTTACTTGAGATTATGATGGGCAAAGAAACAAATATGAGATAAAATCTTGTCTTCAAAACCTATCATTAGAAGTGATGATTAGTTTAAAGAAACCGTAGAGAGATAGAAGAAGAGTAAAATATATCCTCATTTTCTTTCACGCACGTGAAGGTTTGAAGGAAGTGATCTGGACATAACCATTATTCGGGGCCTTCTCCAGCTCAGCCACTGTTATACTACAGGGAATTTCGATATGAACTTATATATATAATTACAGATTCAAGGGACGGTGTCTTGCACGAAATGCTTATAGGACTTGATTTGTCCAGCTTTTGTTGAAAGTTTTCTGAGGGTAAATGCTAAAGAGTTCAACAGATAGAATGAATATCGCAAACCATGTTTGTCTTTTCTACAGTTGATCTTTTGAACAGTTATAAAAGTATTTGACAACAGCAGAGAGTTGGTTAGACATGTACTGGATAGAGTAACAAGTCCTCAATGTACTATGGTATCTAAGGAACTTATCAAATCAATGGGTGTAAATGAAGTTTAATCCCTAGTTGTCGGCAGTAATGGATAAGTTTGCGCTTCAGATGTATGGTCTTACTCATTTCTTTCCAAGCAGCATCTGATAAAATCTTGGTTCTGGGCTTTTTTTGACTTTGACTATTATACTAATATGACGAGACTATGTTGCTTAAATTTAACCCTAGGAAATGGAGAGTATGTTTGCCCCCCCCCCCCCGTATTTATAGATTCAGGTGGATTAGGTGTTTTGAGATATCCATCCATCCATCAAAGTATATGTTAACTATATGCTTGTCTGTGCAATCAAACTTACGAATCTGATATCTTTTTCTGCAAGCAGGCTATGATGAAAGATCAATTTGCAAATTACGTCGTACAGAAAGTCCTTGAAACTTGTAGTGATCAGCAGCGTGAACTGATCCTGTCTAGAATAAAAGTTCATTTGAATGCACTGAAGAAGTACACTTACGGGAAGCATATAGTAGCTCGTGTAGAAAAACTCGTTGCTGCTGGGGGTACGTAGTTCTTTACTTTTGACTTCTATTTTGATATCCATCTTTGCTCTCTCAATTTAGAAGGTCTTTAACTAAGCTTAACATCGTATTAGTTCATACATCTTATAACATGTTTTTCGAGCTTATGACGTGTTGGATCTTATTCAATTAAGCTCTTGAAGTATTTATGAAGTTTATAAAATGTTAGTAATGGTAATATTGTAATATGATAACAAATGGAGGAGTTTTTTGGAGTTTTAAAAATAAGTTGGAAATTTCTGATCTTTTTGAAAGAGCTTATAAGGTCTTGACAGCTTATTCTTTTATCTTAATAGCTCATTCTCTATAAAATTTATCAAGCACTTTCGTATAGCTTTCGTATATCTTGTATAAGCTCAGCCAAACACCCTCTTAGAATTAGAACTCTTAAAACTTTTGAAACTAAAAAGTAAGACCAAAGAAAATGACTTCAGGATGACGGACAGAGCACAGTTTTCATGCAATTTCTCGGTATTCACCTAGCATTTACTAATTATTCTTTCATTTGTTAACAGAAAGGAGAATCGCAGCTCAGACCCCGCATCCTGCGTAGATTCTCTAGGAAAGAAAGTTGTTGTACAGCTAACTGAGGCTAGTTTGGGCTACCTCTCTTTCTTCTCTTTATCTCGTAAGTGGTGCTATGCTCATGCGTGTCTTTCGCGAGGGTATGAGCTGATTGCAAATAAAGTTGTTGCCTGTACTAAAAAACCTGTACTTTGTGTAGTGTTAAGTTTATACATAGAGTCTAGTAAGCTTTGAGGCTCAGAGGCCGAATGTTCCTGATGCCCGTGCAGAAGAGATAAAAACGACAGATACGAAAATGCTGAGGGTGTAATATAAAAGGTGAGGTAGTTTACGATGCGAAGTGACTGTACAAATGATGATGTTGGGGGGAGTTGGTTTCTTAGGTATGGCCGAGGGATGTTTATGTATGGTAATTCAACAATTTTCTTGCTTGGCCTAATATAACAGTTCTTTAAATGTCGTATCTTACTATTTCTGGTTATGTTTTGCTGCTTCATTGCATGGTGGTTCGGAAGGTGATAATCAGGTTATTTCTTTGCTATTGATGTCTTGTTGATAATCTGCCCTCTGAGATATCCCATAAATTGTGTGTTGTACATAGTTTGCAAATTGATGTGTTTCTGAGTCTGTTTCGCTGCGTAGTGGAAAATACCAGTCCCAATATGTAGATTGGGTTGCTGGTCTCCGTAATGCTTCTGGTTCTGCTTTCAGTTCTTCTTCCGGCGCTTAAATGCCTACCTGCGGGCGGCAATTAAGTGCGTCTTAGTCTTTTTACCAAAAACAGGTTGAGTAGATCTCTGTTTTTGAATCGATTAAACTAAAACTGCGAGTAGGTTTTTGTGGACTTGTATAATTTATGTACTAATTTCGATCATTCCCAAGGCTAGTTTTTCTGGACGAACAATCAGCTTCGTTTAAACAATCCAACTTGGTGATGTGAAATAATCGAAACTGTTGCGCGTTTCGAATGGCTGTTGGCAGCGTCGAGCACCATGCTAATGCCATTATTTCATTTTCCCCTGGAAAATGTTGGGGACATTGGCTTGTTTTCGCCCTGATTCGTTAACTCTGTTCAAATTTCAGATCCATTTACTTATAGTTAAAATATAATTATAATGATGAAAAATTAGGATTATTCTATTTTAGGTCTGCTAGGATTTTTTTTTTATCAGTGATCAATTATGTTCTTAAGCAATTTGAGACGATGATCAAGAGTTAAAAAGAAAAATGAGGCCAAACTGAAGGAGGGTGGCCCAAAAATGATGACTCTGAACTGATGGAGAGGAGCTACATGATGATCGATGGTCGATAATAACGACTTGAACAAGACTGAACTGATTAGGGAAAAAAAAAAGAAAAGGAGAAACTTGAATGAGGGTTTATTTGGGAAAGCAAGAGTTTGATGGAATATGCTTTGAACTCTAATTCTTGACGTTCCATTGAGTTTTTTTTTTATTTATTTGTTTGTTGTTTGTTTTTCTTTTCTCTAGGAACTAGTATGTATTTTTTGTAGTTATGCACTTCCCCTTACAGGTATGGAAGATTTTACAAACGTTAGGTGCAATTTTAATTTAATTTAAATATATTTATAATTGTAACATACAAAACGTAATTTAACCCATAATGTGATAATAAATTAATTTCCTTACAATCCAAGGCTATTGTGCACTCAAAGATCACTCGACAAGATTCAATTTTCTTTTGATAGACGTTGATGCGACAACAGAGATAAATGATTGCGAAAAGCAAATGAAATCATGCTAACATTTACACACGACTAAGGTTCAAAACCTACCATCAATCATCATTCAAACCATGCATGCCCACATATTATTTGAAAATAGTGTGGGCATGTATATTAGGTTATTTGAAATAATAATTTATATTTATTTATGATTGATTTATTACGAATTTATTGCAAGTCAAATAAATCTTTTATAATCAAACCGCCTTTGTACATTTTCACATATTGATCAACAGTATCTGATGATACCCTATAGTATCTATCAAGCTTAGCAGCTGGCATCCAGAACTGGAGTTTACTAATTGATTTATGCGTGATATTGGGTAGAATTCTTGATACAAGACTTATTGAGATCGTAAAACTCCACACACTTCCACCATTTGAATCTAGGTTTGGGCACCAGTACCATGTTGGACAACCATTTAAGGGATAAGATCTCCTAAATATGTTCTACAGCTAGAAGTGTATCCATTTTAGCGTGAATGATTTTGTTGTTTTTAAGCTAAAGTGGTGATTCTTCTGCTCCACTAGGTATTTGATGTGTCTATATCTAGATTGTGTATGGTAATTTGGGGGTCTTTGCCAATCAAGTCTTTAGCAATCCATGGGAACACGTTAGTATTGCTCATTAGAAAGTTTAGGAGCGCAGGTTTCAATGCATCAGGCAATTGAGATCTAATGCGGGCGATCTTACTAGGTTTAGGGATGATTGTATGGTTATGAGGTCTTCAAGCGATTGTACTCGAGGTTGCTCTCGTATTTTTTTTTTTTACATCGTATTACATGAGTCTCTCTCCCTTATCACAGGTTTTTGCTTGATCAATGTGCATGGTTGGGGTATCTCGCTTTCGGACCTCCTCCATATAGCACTTTTGGGAGACGAAATGGTATGCGCTCATTTTACCATCAATGTTCCTAATGGAAACTTGATCTAGACACGACCACTTGAAAGGCATCCAACGTTGGGTGACTTGAAAAAACCTTTGTTCGCCCTTCTTGTTGGTCTTATGGGCCTTCAAACAAATGATTTTTATTCATACTTTTTACTAGGCTTGTGGGACCTTTAAGTTGATAACTCTTAATTGGGTTTTGAGGTGGGCCAGAGACGACTGAGGCCGAGTAGCCTCCAGCAGTAGGGTCTCCCTTCTTCGAACCTCTTTGTTAAGCCAATAGGCTTTTTTGCACTAGCCAAAGTCTAGGAGGTATCTAGACTCATAGCAAAAGGGTTTTTCTTAAAAAAAATAAAAATTGCATTCTAAAAGATTACCATAATCAGAAAAATTATATTTTTAATTATAATAATAAAAAAAATGTAATTATGAAGTTAGGTTATTAAAATATTAAAATCTAACATTAAGTAAAAATGAATATAATAAATACACAAAAAGATCTTATACTTAAAGAAATATTATTAATTTGGTATTAAAGTTAAGTTATTATTATTCTGTTCAAATATTTGTCCAAGTATATATGATCCATTTCTTTCAAAAGGGTATATCTGAGTTACTAAAAACACATTTCTCCATCATTTTTCAGTTGAGTCCAATTTGATCTAATTAGCTTCTTACTTACTTCATTTTCAATTCAAATAAGCAAAGTAACTTTTTGTATACTATTTTTTATTACTTAAATGTCAGTTTGAATTCTTAATTATTATTATTTTACATATTTGCTTAAAACTATTTTTGTTCTAATTAAGAAATAATTTGCTATCAATTTAAGACATAAACACAAAAATACATGGTACGATGGAAAGTAAATACTATATTTATTAATTTAAAATATAAATAATCTAAATGCAATTGGTGACGACAAAATGATATATAACTTTTATAATTTTGAAAAACTAAGTACAAGCATTGAATGACTTTACGTGGTACAACTAGTACAAATATCGTGCATTAGCATTCACAATAAACTATCCCTACATATTCGTATAATACAATACAAATATAATACGAGGTTTTACTTTTACTCCCAACCAATGGCAAAAATCCAAGTGAATGTTAGACCGGACCGGGTTAAAGCACTTTTATTCTGAAATTGGAAACATACACGTGTCAGTTCCTAATTGACAAAAAGTCAAACAAACTCCTCTACTTTGACCGCCTTGACAAAATATGTTGTCTTTTTCTTTTTTCATTATCATATATATATTTTTTTAGAGTTTTTCGACATCTTCAATGAATGAATGAAAAGCTGGGCCCCACTCTCCCGCTTCGCCTTCTCCCCCCGGTCTCTAACGCCGTTACATCATCTTGGTCCCCCACCAGACCACCCCTACATATCGCCGTCACTCCGTTTCCCTCCTCCTTTTCTATTATTCCCTTTCCCCCTTTTGTTTCAGATAATACTTTACAGAGAAAAAGCCCCCAATAGAGGGCTGTCCTAGTGCCACGTAGGATTCCGCCTTCATCCGACATGGCACTCTATCATAAGTTTTTTTTTTTAAAAAAATTTTATCTATAATAATATATAAAGAGAATGTTTTTTTTTCCTCACAAACCGCGATATCAATATATCGTTTCTTATTTATAATATATTTTTAAATTTAAAATATTATTTATTATATGGATGCAAGTATGACGTGCCACGATAATTAATTTTATTTAATAATTATTCATCTACACCAACACACCAACTTCTAAAATATTAATTTCATTTAGATTGACTCTAAAATTTACTCGTAAACTACTATAGCTCCACGTCGTTAAAAGAAAATAAATTATTTTTTATATTATAAATCTCTATAATATTATTTATAATAATCAATAAAACTAATAAAAAATTTAAATTCAATTTTAATTAATTAACATATATATTCTTTTTTATATATAATATTTTGATCTCATTTTTTTTTTAAAAAAAATAATAGTCCATGTACAATTATAATTTAAAAAAAAGTGAAATACATGTATTCGTGAAAATTTAGATCTAAAGAGTGAGAGAGGGAATCTTTTAAGAGTAAGGAAGTAGATGTAGATGCACGTGCCATTAAAGAACAACTCATTCATTTCTCCCATCTTCACTTTCATCAATTTCATAATTTATTAATCAATCCTCATCCCCTTCTTCCAATTTTCTATAATTAAAAACAAATATTATAACAATTAGGATATTTTTATTAAAACAGTTATGATATTATATTATTTAATTTGATATATAAAAATAGTTGGAGTGGGTTTTAGTAGAGGTGTGTGCTACGATTTAAATGAGAAGAAATGGAGTTTGAATATAAGAAATAGAGAGAGTTTATGCTAAGTTTTAGTAAAACCACAGGTGTTTGTTTGGTTAGGGATGAGTCTGGTGAGTTTTAAGGCAAAAACTCTAACAAAAATCAGTTGCAATTTGGTTGGGACATTTATACAAACCACCTTATATCTCGGATTTCTTTGGTAATAATTTTTAAAATTAAAGAATTTTGAAATATCTTTTCAAAGAAAATCGTACCTCACAAAATATATATATATATATATATTTAATTGGGAGAGAAAGGAAAAATGAGGGACAGTGAATTAATTAATAACAATAACACCAAAAAATGAAAGAAAATTCCGTGGCTTGGTGACCCAACGTTTTTCTCGATGTGTAAACGAGGAAAGACCACAGGATACTCATCTCACTTCCACGTGGCGGAATCCTCGTCGGCTGTGGCCCACAAAAGAACAGGTCTTCAGGCGGTGACCTTGTATAGCAGGTTGGGACTGAGGCATCTACCGATAGGTCCGGTAACAGGGGTCAATCATATAAGAGTTGGGGTTTAAGCCATGGTGTGGAGGGGGTGGTTTTCACAGGGTTTTTGTTTTGGTTTTGGCTATCTTTTCCACACCAGAGAAATTAAAAAAACAAAAAAAAGGGATAATAACACCAGCAAATTATGGGAATTTGAGGGTTCTTTTCTTTTTCTTTTTCCCCCCTTTTTAATTGGGTTTTTTAGATTTGGTTCTTCAGAGTGTAAAATGGTTTTGAGGATTTTGGGTTGTGGAAGATTCAAGATTTGTTCTTTCAGAGGGGAAAAAAAAATCTGATCTTGCATTGTTGTCAGTGTAGCTGTGGTTGATTTCTGGAGGGATTTTGCTTTTCTCAAGGAAATGATGTGGAATTTGGAGGGAATTGATGGTGGCATGGAATGAAAATTGCTTGTTTAAAGGTGAGATGATCAAATTCTGAGGTCACTCTGTTCATAGTTTGGGTAAAGTTGGAGTCTTTGGTTCACAATTTTCTTTTTGTTGAAGCAAGATCATGGAAGCAAAACTAAAGGGAGAATCTCTGATATTGTGAGAGTTGGCTTCTCTTTGTATGAAGGAGGGTGTTTTGTCAATTGAAAATCCTTGTTCTTGTTTTCTTTGAGTTTATCCTTTTAGGCAACCAAACAGGCCTAATTTTCTTCATCTTTCTTTCTTTCTTTCTTTCTTCCAAGTATACTTTTTCTATTTGATTTTCATCACATGCTTCTTTTTTCAAAATTTTCGGGCATTTTGATGTTTTGTGTTTGATCTGGGATTTAGCCATGCAAAGTATCTTTCCTCATGGTTTTCAGAAAGAATTTTGGGTTCTTGATTCTGAAACTTTTTAGATGGTTTTGATCCACTGGGCAAGAGATATCCATGTCGTTTTTTCTTTTATCTGTGTTCCTTTGATTTTAGATCATTTGCATGCAACTGCAATTCTTTTGAAAATTCAGTGATGCATGAAATAGTAGTGTGTGTTGTTACAAATGCAGTTGAAGTTCTATTGTGAGAGGGGGTTTTCTTTTTCTGATTCTTTTCTATTCCTTCTCAATGATTCTTTCTTTCTTCCTCTTCTTCTTCTTCTTCTTCTTTTTCTTTTTTTCCTGAAAATTTTGTTGTCCTCTCTTCATGATGTCTTTATTTGCCTGTAGAGGAGAAGAGTAAATGATTGTGTGTGGGCAGAAGGAAATCCGTTCTGTCACTTATTTGATTTAGCAAAGAAGAATGATGTTCTTCTTTCATTTTATCTAGTTCTGTCTACTTTTGAGGATTGAATATTTTTGTTTGCACCACTTGAATTGTTTGATCTTGTGATGCTACCCAATTTTCCTTGACTCTGTTTTGGTTTATTTTATTAGAGGTCCCAATGGATCTTTAGGTTTATCTGCAACTCACTGATCTGGTAGAACTCTTTGTGTTTCAAGACTGCATGTGTGATGTCTTCGATTTATTGGTTTCTAAGAAAGGTAGGTAGTTTGCATGGGGATCTTGTGCCGCAACCATTTTTCTTGTCAGATGGTTTTGTAGGGACTCTGTTAGGTTTGCAGGGAAAATAGTTAAAACAGTTTCTACTGTTGGCTTTGCTATAAAGGATTTCTGGCTTTTCTAAGTAGATTCTGGACTGCTAATGTATTAAGTAGCAACATCTCTCCTTTCCTGGTGATGATCGTCCGTTGTTGAAAAACTTATTTGGCGTTAACTCCTGCATTCAGTGTTTGTTTTTCTTTGTTGCTCTTAGTATTGATGCATACAAAAGGATATGGTGTTTAGGTAAACAAGCCACTGCCTTTTCCCCACGTTCCCGAAAGATTCTTATGACAAAGTAAGTCTTATGTGGTGCTCCCATTTTCATGGTTGTCCTTTTTGTTATGGTAGGGAAATCTAGATTTATGCTCTGATGGTTCTGTTATATACTCAGACTTATAAAACAGACTGCTGTTAATAACCATCTTTATGTGAAGTACTTCTTGTGTCTGATTATGCAAACCACTTTGTATTGGCCTTTTTACCACTAGAGGGTGTAATTTGTATATATCCTGTTACTTCTGTTGATGGGCACTAAGCATCACAGATAGATATTGGTCTTATGTACAATGGATTGCATTATTTTGATTTTACAATGTCTCCCCTGTAGAAGTTTTCCAAGTTGAATTACCCAAAATTCCTTAACTTCTTTGTGTTGCTAATGTGTGTTGGTTGGCAGGTCCATCGTATGTCTGTAGGAGTCTGCTGATTTTACTTGCCTCGGGGTTCTGTTGTAAACAAGATCAAGAAATCTAGTATTGTGTGCTTGATGAACTTTCTTGGGCATGGTTCTAAGACATGGCACTGCAGAAGAGATTAGACTATGGATTTAATGGCTATCAGGTGCCTCCTACACCCCGAGCCGCCAGATCAGTCCGGGTAATCATAGTCTATGTCGGAATTCCATCACTGTCGAATTTCCTTTTCTGGCCTGTTGCTATGTAAGAACCTGCTCTAATTGTTTATTTTGTTTACTTGTCTTAGAGGAGATGTGTATTTAAGAGAAAAGCTGATGACCAGCAAATGTGTGCATTTGACTTATTGGCAACTGTAGCTGGGAAGTTACTGTTGGATGGTGAATCTCCAGCATCTGCGCATGCATCTTGTAGAAAGGAGCAGCCTGCAGCTCTAGAGGATTCCGTAGGGAAGGAAGAGAAGGACGAAAATAAGCCATTAGAAGAAAAATCTTGTGATCAGAATTGCTATGAAAGGAACTTTCTATTTACCGAACTTGTCTCAGAAGCTCCCAAACCAAACTTTCGTCCAGATGAACTTGTATGCACTCAAAATGATGTTATCTCAAGGCCTGCCTCCGGAATAACAACTTCTGATTGCTCGGAGAAGGTTGGTCCTGCAGAACAATTGGTTAATGATGATTGCAAGCTCCGCCTTGGAATTTTTACTCCTTCAGTAGATGTTGAGTCCTCTGGTTTTAGAGTACCTGCTAATTGTGGATCAGAGGATGAGAGTAGAAAACCAATAAAAATGGATTCTGCAAGTACTAGGAATTTCTCAATAAGTAATAAGGCTTCTCTGTGCAGCTCAGGGCATTCGGAGGCTTGGGACAGAAAACCCTCCGTATTAGTTAGTCCAGTTGATAGTTTAAAGTTTCCATTTTGCAGGGACAACACTCCTTGTGGTTCGTTTCCTGGGAATCAGGATAATGTAAAGTTAGTTAATAGAGATGATGACGAAAACTCTTCTGAGTGCAACGAACCTGGCACTAGAAATAAGGCCTTTAAGCCACAGCCACGTGTTGGAGATCGTAGATTTAGGAAGTTGCTAGCATCCAAGCACTGTAAAATAACTCCAAATGTGAAGGATGATGAACGCTATAATGCCGGTGAGTTGCTATTAATAGTTGAATTTACATGGTGGCCAGAACATAGTCATACAATTTTAATGGCACATTAATTTTTGAGCTATCATGTCTGCAGATACAGAAAGATGCGATTATCTTAACAGGAAGAACAATATCAAGCGTCAAAGGTCTATGAGGGATTATCCTTTCAAAAAGAGGAAGCTCTATGATTGTAGCTCAGTTTCTAATTCTGAAGAAGGCGTTAGCAGTGATGGAATATGTACGGTGCCTGCGAACGGCACCAATGGAGGTGGACTTGGTCCTGGGCCGACGCTGCCAGGAGGTAACTCTTCATCCCACCTCCCCTTGAACACTCATGCACGCATAATGTCACACACATCATGATACGGACTCTGGGTCTTGGATATGGACCAACACTACATTTGACGAATTTGACACAAATGCAGCAATCCCGAATCCAACTCCTGCAGCAGGAGGAAATGCGTCCTTCCATACCAGGAATTCTCAAGGTATGGGAGCTTTTCATGGGATGATTTTTATTCTTTTATGGCTTGTACAGTGCCCGATATTCAAATAGTTACTCATGGTGAGATGCTTTTCCTTACTCAGTGAAGCTTAAGATCAAGTCTTTTAGGGTTCCAGAGTTATACATTGAGATTCCGGAAAATGCAACTGTTGGTTCTCTGAAGGTATTTCATTCATTATATATCTTTCTCTACTTATTTATATATCCAAGACCGCACTTGCAATTTCTATCTCTTTCCCGGATTTCATAAAAAAAAAAATTGTCCTTTTCCTTTCTCTCTAGCCAACCTCAATTTGTCTTTCTAGCTTTAGAGACAATGGGTTACATTCTCTTGTTTAAGCACTATATCACATTGTTAGTGGCTTTAACACTGTGCAGAGAACCGTCTTGGAAGCAGTAAATGCAGTACTTGGTGGGGGGCTACGTGTTGGAGTACTTCTTCAGGGTAAGAAGATTAGAGATGATAACAAAACATTATTGCAGACTGGAATTTCTCAAGATAACAAGATGGATACCTTGGGGTTTACTCTTGAGCCCAGCCCTACTCCTGCCCCAATACGACTATATCCTGAAGATCGTCGAGGTCAACTGCTGTGTGACAGTCCACAACCACTGGCGAGGTATTCCTTAAATTTCTCTACTTTCTAGTGTAATTTCATGGTTTAGTAGCTATAGCTCATCATAGTTGCTTCACTTTCCACATTGATAGAAATTTGTTCCATGCTGATAGTTTACCTTGGTTGGCCACCAGGTATCCACCGACTCCTAGTATTACTCAAAACGGTGGCCAGCAGAGGAATCTAGATACTCCCCCAGACCTTCCTGGAACGAGTTTTAACAATTTCATAGAAAGTGATCATGATTCGGCTCCTTCCCCTCCTGGTATGTCACTACAAAGAACGACTTCAGAATCAAAAGCACTGGTCCCTGTACCTTCGACGAAACAAGACGCGTTAGCTGTAGTTCCATTACGGAAATCTAAGCGATCTGAGTCTGCGCAACGCCGAATCCGTAGACCTTTCACTGTTGCTGAAGTGGAAGCTCTAGTTCAGGCTGTTGAGAAGCTTGGAACGGGAAGGTATATCTGGTGAAACCTCAAAATTAATTTATTAGAAGAAGTTGAATGTGTGGTTGGTGGCTGAAAGTGCTGAATGGGTTGTGACTTATATGCTTTTAGCAGTATTGCTTTGTTTGCCTTGTCTGTTTTTTGTTCATCTTGTAACCAACACACTCTTAATGCTGCAGATGGCGCGACGTTAAGCTGAGAGCTTTTGATAGTGCAAAACATAGAACTTATGTGGACTTGAAGGTAACTGAACTATTTTCCTTGTTCATGTATTTACACAACATGCTTCCCATCTTTCCACCGCTATGTTTCCTACTACTTGGCATCTCACGGTATCTTGTATTAGACGGTTTTCTTGTTTACAATGTATCATCTCCTATTAAATACATTCAAGTCAAAACATTATTTCCTTAATCAGCTTATGCTTGCCTTCTCTCACCTCTCACCTCCATGCTATGGCTTCATGTAGTTAACTATAGCTGATGTTTGTTGAAGCCGCTTTCAGTGCCTTATCATGGAAAATAGGGTTAAATGCAACACACCTCCATGTGAAAAGACTAATAGACAAAAAGCCCCACTAAAAAAAGGGGCAACACGACTCCCAACACGGAGTAAAAACACTAATAAGTAAAAAAAATCCACTGAAGAAAAAAGGGCAACATGACCTCTCACGCAATGACGCGTTGCCCCTGAAGAAAACAGGACTAAAACGCAATTAACCCATGGTAAACATAGAAAGAAAAATTGTACCTTCACATTTTATGATTTGTTTCCTTGATGTAACGGTTTATGAAATCGAGTTTTATTTTCCAGGATAAGTGGAAAACGTTGGTCCATACAGCTAGAATATCCCCTCAGCAAAGACGGGGGGAGCCCGTTCCCCAGGAACTCCTGGACAGGGTCTTGACTGCCCATGCTTACTGGTCTCAGCAGCAAGCCAAACAGCAGCTCAAGTCCCAGCCAGATACTAGCCTTCTTCTCTGAAGAGCTTGGTTCTAGCATTAGTTGCGGAAGATAAGTGTGGCGACATGTTTAGGTGGGGTGTTACTCTATTTAACTATTTGCTGTGATTAAAAATATACTGGTATGTAAAAAAAAGGAAAAGGTAAATTAGTTGATGTAATATTTATAGCTCTGAATACGATATGGGAGGATAGCACTTGTATATGGGTGACAGAATAAAAGTTTTGCTAACAGAATTCTTTGTGCTGGGAAACCGGCATTTTCTTAATGTGAAGGTTTCTCTTCTGGAGATTGGTTCGATTCATTGTGTTGGGACAGTTCGTTTGTTGTTGTGAGTTCAACTGTAACCAGCTTAGTAGTTATGCTAGATTCATTCCATTCTTGCACAATACTGATGTTTTGTAACGAGAATGTTTACACATTTGTATAAAGAGGAAGGAAATTTTGACATTTATTGATTCTTCATTCCGTTCATCCTGGAGTCGATTTGATCTTTGAGCTCTCTGGTCGGAAAGGAGTTAATGATGATATGTATCAGTTTGAAAACGCAGGCAAAGGAGACGAAGATCTTCACATCTTAGGAGATGTCGAGATTGGTACTTTTTTATAGTCAAAATGTTTGTGGGTAGATGGGGGGTTTGAGATGAACCCTCACATATTAGAGATGTTTTTCTTACACTTGATTTGTAATGCTAAGGATTAGCAACTTTTAATGAAACACCAGTAGAAATTGGTGTGATGAAACTTGGAACGCTCTTGATTAAAGTAGAAAGTGGTGATTTTAATTTTTCATCCTTAACGCTCATGCTTAAGCATTTGTTTTTTCACTGCAATTAATGCTGCAAGTGCAACAACATTCCTCAATTTGATAGCATCCTCTACAATATTCAAGGAAACCCCACAATTTCGTCAATAAACCTCCTCCCAATGCTTATCAAATTTCCCTTACCCAATTTTCAGGGAAGATGAATGGATTCTTGTAAAGGCGAATCCAAGCCCTAGCGCCCAAGAAAGAGAGAGTCTATTGCCATTAAAACCCCTCTTGCTTTTATGTTTATGTTTTTTTTTTTTTTTTAATTTTGGATCTATGCATTTACAATTTCAACCAATGATTCGGGTTAAATGTGCGAACTCCTCAATATGAGATTTCGAGCTCGCGATATTGGTCTCAAATATCAAAGTGGTCTATAGGAAGAAAGAAATACGTTAGGCTAGCTGGGATTAACCACGGCTAAGACCCTTCGATGCTCGAGTCAGTTCGAATTCAAAAAAAAAAAATAGGTGACCTCAAACATTAAGTAGAAAGCATTAAATGTGTTTTACCATAAATGCTCTAGAATGAGGGTATTTATAGGCCTAAATGTACTTTAATAAATAGTCCACGTGGCTCCATCTTAAGGCTTCCACTATCAGAGATCATATTGTGAGGCAACGCGCACGTCAGCCGGGTCCGAATGACGGATTGGAGAAGCGGGTCGGATAATGCGATCTGACCCTACTCTATTTGCACGAATCTTGCAGTATTTTTGATATTTTGCACCACAAAAAGGGACATTTTTGTCCTTTTTTCCATAAAGTGTGTTATATCAACATCAACCAACTTGTTTCTTTTGATAGTTACGTAGTCCATTTCATTTATTATATAAAATAACTTTTTAGGTTATTCAATTCATTATGCGGTTCTCATAGAGAGAATGAAGAAAAGAGTGTGAAATGAATTAGAAAAAAATATTTGAATTTTAAATTAATTGTTGATTATATTATTTAGTAACTCTTTATTCAAGTTGCAAGACACATAAATAAGTTTAGATTCATTATTACATCAAAGTAAAAATTCTTGTTACTAATATATATATATATATAATTAGTGGTAATATTAAAATTTATTGGTTTTACTGACTTGAGTATACACATTAACTCATACAATAATTATCAGTCTCGTCTCCAGCATACTCTTCAGTCTCCACGGACTACATCCAGGAACTCGTAGAAAATACGCTTTGGCTTGTTTTGAAATACATGCGATTAACGGAGGAAAAAATGTTTACTTTCTAAAAGGGATGACTGGTATTTAGAAATAAAATTAAGTAGGAACAGTATTCTTATAATTAGTATGCACAAATCACTAGAAGATAATGGTGTTATCATTTTTAAATTAATTTTATTCTCATGATCGATAATTAACAATGGAATTAAATACTTTTAGGACAATTTTTTTTTTGGTAATCTTTATGAAAAAATTGCTTATTTATTTTTTATTGAATATGTTGAATTTGATTATATAATAGTACCATTTTCAAAATTTGATTATAGGAGATTATAAGCATTTTATAGAACATCTCATATGTTATTGCCAATATAAAAAAGTATTCGTTTATTTACTTCAGAACTAATTTATTGATTCAATGATCACATACACTATTTTGCTTTGCTATAAAAATAAAATATTTTGATTTGACAAGAAACCATTCAATCCAAAAAAAGAAAAAAAAAAAAAGGAAAGAAGAAAAACCCATAGGCCGAAGATTTGTGAACCTGTTCAATGGAGCGCGATAATTCATCGAGAAGAAGAAAAATGATTCCCAACATTGGGGGAGGAATTGACTAATCCCTTACTTAGAGAATAAGAATTCCCATGGGTCCTATTCCACACTAATCACGTAAATAGAAATGGACTTGGGAGCGCACATTTTACCCCCACTCCATTTCAACATACCAATCACTCCTTAATGGGGAGATGTCAATTGTTTATTTTATACAAAAATGGTCCCCGGCAAATTTATGTATATGGAGTTATTAACCAGTCTCAATATTTGGCTACCATAACAACAATCGATCCAGAAAAGTGAAATGCATGACCACTTACACTGCTTTCGCAGCCTTTGCATTAAAAAAAACAATAATAATAATCAAAATGAAGAAACACATTAACCAAGTAGAACATTGAACGCCCCTAGTATATAATAGATGATAAAATGGTCAATATTACAAGTACGAAATCTTCCTAAATGAAGTATACTAACATCATCCACCAAATGGTCGGTCTAGCACACTTTGATGCAAGCACCACAAACACGGCAAAAATCAATGGAATTGAAGGAGAAGAAAGAGAGACACGGGAAGGGAGGAGGGAAGGGAGAAAAAATTGAAAGCAATTTCACACTTTATAAACTTTTCATAGTTCAACGCCAGGCTAAAACTACTGGGCACTGGCCATTACTAAAAATATTCACTCATCTTCAATCTACAGTAATATGGATATAGATAAGATCACGAAATTGGATTACAACGTACACATGCCCACAAACAGCTAATAATTCTACATCACCCCAAAATGTTGTCCAGCAACAGTAAGAAACAACTTGCAACATGTATAAAAGTAATACCTCATTCGGACAAATTAGCATACTGCCATGGACAAAATTCTATTGACTGGACATCACCCGTGTCGACAGCATCTGAAGTGTCAATGCTATTCCGATGCTCCGTGTACTTTCCATTGTAACGATAAAGTTCCAAGTCGCCCCATGGGGTAGGTACAACTTCATCGGTTTGGTCAAACCATTTTGGGTTGAACTGATCACCTTTTGCTTCTCTGTTTCTCTTTTCAGCTCTCTGTCTCTCCTCCAAACTAGAATAATGCAACATAGAGAGCACATGCATGTCAGGCGTACTGAACAAACAAAATTTAAAAATGATTCTGCTTTCTAATACTTCTATTTTCAATCATAAGAAATTAGCTAAAACAGCACTAGGAAGAGATCGATCATATGCATCAGCAGCAAATTTCCATTTAACTAAAAAATGCATGCAGAACTTCACTAAATTGGAAACCTTTTACACCAAATATCACACAATCATGTTTTCCCTGACATTTTCAGGACTTCTGTACAACCATAGGTAACCAAGATTTTCATCGCATCTGAAAATGATCGTTCGGAAAGAGATGCTCAAGACTCAAAGCATCTTTCTCTTTGATACTGTACCATATGCCTGTATTCCCATTAACCCGTAATCCATTGTCACATTTTCTTATCCTATAAAGATAAAAGTATGGCGTATGCATTATCTTCTTTAGAAGATCAGACCAAACAAAAAGAATAAATGCAGCTATCTTGCAAAATCGAATCAGCTTGCAAGCTTTTAATGAAAACAGTTAAAAGAACTGTAAGTGAAAATAAGAATTGCATTGCAACTTAACCCCACTGATTTTACATTTAAGCTTTGTAGCATGACAATATGGTTTGTCTCAATGTCAAGGAAAAAAAATACAAAATTTCCATTCAGTGGATGAATAAGACATATTTGTGTTTATAGAACATTTACTTGGATAAGAGGGTTATCCAAAAATGAAAGGGCGCCCAGTTTGTTAATTTAGCAACTCAACTAACTAAAATTAGTAAAGGGAAAATCAGAAACCTAAGACAAAAATCTAAATCCACAAGAACACAGTCAACTACGATTTTAATGTCCAAAGATAAACACAACTCATTCCCACTACAGAACTACAATAGCTTATTCTTCTCACAGTAATGTACAAGCGTTGGTCAACATGTCCATGTGCATATAGAGCTAAGAAAAGAGATAAGCGTATATACATGAAAGCACATGCAGACAGACAGAAGCAGATGCATGTACACTTACACAGTGCTCACACCCGCGTGCACACACAGATAGATAGGATAGAGAGAGAGAGAGAGAGAGAGAGAGAGAGAGAGACCTGCTCTTTGCAGCACCAGCCTTGGAGAGGTCACCTTTCTCAAGTGCCCATCTATCAGGACGTAAACGAGAATCTGATGGCAACAACTTTTGGGGAGCAGTGTCAAAGCTGTTTAATTTATGTGCAAAGTAGGTGAACTGAAATTTGTCATTTGGCGGAGCCGTTGCAACACGCCAAACCTGCATAAAGATTTCTTGTTTGTTATCTACCAATTAGTCCAGAATTAAGAACTAGTTAACTAAAATGGTACAACAACCTCATCCGCACTCTCTCTACATTAAACAAAAGGTATTAAAACCCACTGCAAACTGTCGGAAACTTTGCCAGGCCAGGATATACAAATGAATCACATCCAAGAAAAGGCAATTGAAAACAAGATCATGTTGGTGCTAACAAAAGAATTAAGCTGAACATAACTTGAGAATTTATAATTGACCTGATGGGAAAACCAGCAGATAACTATGCAATACTAGATGTTCCAGCAATATAAATTCTCAGCCAGCAAGGTTTGCCTCGTTATGTCTTAGAATATAAAAGATACATAACATGAAGAAAATCCCAGGAATACATCAAACCTTTTATCTCAGCCCTTAAAGAGAATATTTCAACATCTCAGATTCTCAGAATTAGGCATGATTTTATAGAGTTACACAAAATAACAGAAATGTCATCATTCCAAAATGCAATATCCTTAATAGACCGAAAAGGATGAGATAATATCAGAAATTTCACCTCTTTCAGTTCTGTGCCAGGAAGAGGTTCCCCTTCCAAATCACATGGTTGATAACTCATGGTTTCACTCCATTTCCCCGTCATCAATATTTTAGGTTCCTCATTAGCATTATACACATATCCATCTACCTCATATCTATTAGCACTGCATCCAAATAATCTTATGCACATCAGAAACAGTTGCAATCATTTTCTCAAGCATAATTGACCAATATATAGATAGAAGAGATAACAGTAGATGTTAATATAAAAAGCCTCATCTATAATCAAGAAGGTACTACTTGACTCAGTTGAAATTGGAGTCTATATGAATATTGGAATTGATTAGGAACAAGATATTTCTGGAAGTAAGGGAATCATTTGGTGGAGCCATCCGAATAGATTTTTAAAACACTAACCGTATGTTACATATTCTCCTTGGAAACATCCTAATTTTAGACATACGCTTCTCCAGGCAGTTCATCATCTAAAGAATTAACTCCACTGTTTGGCTATATTTTATATTTTACTGCGAATTCACAGCAATCACCGCTGCATGCATTTATGAAAATTTCTGTCTGGTACTGTTACAAGAATCCATCCAGGAGAAAGAAGCCAATAAAAAGAAAAAAGGATGACAGCTATTATACATACTGAATTTTCTTTCACATGATAGCAATTGACAATAATCCAATCAAACAGGCAAGTCTATCATCAAATTCAAGAATCAGAAAACTCATAATAAAGAAGGAAGAGGGTCTATGGAATCAAACATTTTAATTCACCGTATGAGTAATTGTTGAGCAACCGATTACAGAATTATAAGGCTGCATTACATAATAACACAGTTAATTTGGCCAGATAAAAGGAAACATAAATGAAAACAAGTGACATACCCAAACCAACCACAAGGCTGAAAATAGAGAACAACTTTGTCCCCTGTAGTCATATTTGTCATGATCATTTCTCCTGGTGAATCCACCCAGGTTCGCCCGAAAATTAAATTGTTAACTTTGGTAGGAGGAGGAACCAAATCCAGGACAACGCCATCTCTTTTAAGAGTGACCCGTGTTCTGCACAGGTACAATAAATTTTCCCAAAAACTCAAGATCAATTACATGAATTGCAACAGCAAGAAATAAAAAGATCAACACTCATGTATTCACACCAGCTACACACGGTACGTCAGATCAGTATCATAAGAGGTGATAAAACAAGATATAAAACTTACCTTCCAACAGGATAGACATCAAGGGAGTTGCCTAAAAATTTAGTTCTCAACTTAGATGTCACGTCATAAGTGAAATGCTCATTTTCAGCATGACCAGCACTCATTGGAGGATGATGGCTGACCTACAAGTTAGAGAAAAATACAAGTTGATAAATGTAAGGCATCCAGAAGCAACTAGCTATATGTCCACAGATTTTAATTACAATAAATGAGAAAATTCAGTTAACACCCCAGGTTCGTTCTAGCTACTGAAAATTCAAGCGAAGAAATTCAAGACATCAATGAAATGGTTAAAGTGGTTGTCAACCATAAAGTTAATACACACAGCTACTCACCTGCTCTGAGATGAATGTAATCCCACCATGGTTAACCATTTCATAAGTCTCACCAAGAATTGGATTGAAAGGCTTCCAAGTACGTTGGTAAGCAAAATAAACTGATACCGCCCATGATGCTGCATCAAATAGAAGAAATAATGTATCATTGTGATCATAAATTTTCCCACAAGTTGATTAGTTGATAACACAAGAATTCCGAGTCAGCAAAATACTGAGTTCCTATCATTTTTACAGCAATAAATACTTACAAGCATACACCATCCGCATGTAGGGATCTTCACATTTATCTGCTTGATCTAAGAGGTATGAGTATTCCATTAACTGCCATATTAATAGGATAAATAGCATCAGTTGAGGTGAAGTTCATAATACGACAGTTGCAGCAAGAGCAGGCAAGTAAACTGCACAAACCTCTGCCATTTTCTGAAGCATTGTCATTGGTTCAAATATGAGGACAGGGAGAGTAACCATTGATGTTACATCAGAACCAATATATTTTTGCATCATCTTCCAGTAACTATCTCGTTCCTTTTAAGTGAGAAAAAGAGCTATCAGTACACACAACATGCATTAAAATATAAGAGAAACAATCATTTAGGCATACTATTTAAAGGACTCATCAAATATGCATAAAAAATGAAAATTAATAAAAGAACGTAATCATGTGAATTAACTCAACCCAACAGGAGGAATTTTGCCATGCCACTTACAATTACCGTGAATTTTTCCAAAATTTTCCACATACTTTTGGGATAAAACTCAGTTACCAGTAAAACAAGTCTGCAGCAGAAATGTCTAAAACTCTTTAATTCATAATGCTACTTCCAAAGAACAATTAAATTAACTTACCTATTTTCTACAGATGCTGAATCAGCCCTCAAAAACATAATCATAAAGTTAACCTCATAAAAAACATCAAAAATCCTTTTCATGGTGCATAATGAAAATTGTTTTAACTTAATTCCTTCACCTACTTGGGAAAGCATGAATTTTGGGGAAATAGCATTAAAATCCCCATTCAGGAAGAGCATAAAATCACAAAGACAACCCACCTCCTGCTTCCATCTCCCTCTCTGTGCTTCCTCTTCGGCATCTTCTTTCCCTCCTTCAGGATTTATAACTTCCACCCCTTCATAGCCAAGCAATCTAAAAACAGTGTAAAAAGTACATACTTTTCAAAACATGGGTTAACTTGTGACATCAAGAGAAAAATTCATTTAACAACCGAAAACTAAACAGTCTAAGTGAACCTGATAAATAGAATAGCATCAGCATGTAGTTTATTAGTACAAATTAAAATTTACCAAATTTTTTCAAGAAAAGACAGCCATCAAGAAACTTGCTGTGTGATAAGAAAATAATTCTGATCTTTGATTGTGTAGTCGGTAGTCATAATCATTTACATCACAAGCAAACATTAGTGAACATGACTAATAAGGAAACTTGGACACATAATTTGATTATCTTGTTAAGATTTTTAACTGGAAACTGTATACGTCCCCAAAACGCAAATGCATAAGAGTCAAAGCAGGATTCAAAATCTACCCCTAGAACTAGGACAAAGATTCTATAATTTGCATTATAAGCCTCTATACTGCAAAGCCATGAGTTGGAATTTTATGGTGTCATCATAACTTCTCTACATTTGGAATGAACATAGCCACTCATAAACAGCTAGGGTAACAAAATCTGGCATTTGAATCTTTCTTCTCCATGTGAGTCAAGTGTCAACTGAATATCCAATCTTCCATTAAATAGTAGAAAAGCGCACAACCTACCTTGGCTTTCAAATTTTACAGGTAACATACTAAATGTTGTTTTTTGTTTATGCTTACCTACACATGATTTAAAGAAAAAAAAAAGTACTACTAATCTGGCCCTTTTCCAAATTTATTATCTTATGATTTACCTAACATTTTAAGGTAATCAACTCAATTAAATGACTTCTGATTTTACCAAAATAATCAACTTCTAATGTTTTTATTTATGAGTACGAGGTTTCTATGCAAAAAAAGAATAACTAACACATACAATATTATGTTCCCATGTCACGCTTCATCCAGCCAAAACAGATGACCTCATCTCATATGGTACTGAGTATTGATAAATGGATAACCATCAATTCCCACCATTAGACATTGATTTCACTTAAGGAACAAATGACAATAAATTCTCAATTGCCTGAATATATGTACATGGGAAACCCTCCTTCTACATCCCTCATATTTTTGACAAAGGAAGAAATCAAGTGCTGATTATTCATTATCATAAATAAATGATTATGTAAAATGTGGAAAGCTTTTATTGGTACATCCTACACTCTTATGCATATACAGTTAAATATCCATTAGTCCTTAGAGATGGCCAAAATTCCACATTTTCCTTCATAGATTTGTATGCAAAAACACTTTGAGATAGCTAAAAACCCCAACTTTCGCAGAACACTCTATCAATCAAATCAATCAACTAACATCACGAACTTCGACTCTCTGATATTACAGCAGCAAATTTTCAAATTCGAGCTCACATCATTAAAAACAGAACAAATAGACATAACGCAGTCCCAGAACAAACTGACAAATACAACTCCCACTTACGAAAGTTACAAATTTCAAATCGGCAATTACCAATCAGAAAAATACCTGACTTTTGCAGTCAAAAACTTGAATAGCAGTTATATTTACATACCCGTTGACAGATCTATGCATGGCGTTGCTGAACATCGACAAGCCCGACGTCATGGCCGCGAAGAACCCCCCTTTCTTTTGATTCGTGTCCGGACTTCCCATCTTCTCCCCCGAAAACAGAATTCAAATCAACTTACACAAATCGAACAAAAATTGGAATATGAATCCAAATATAGAGGATCACAAATCCAACGTCCTGAACTACCCAAAATCAAGAACAGCAGAGTATCAGCTATCAAATTTGGAACCCTAAGTCGATCAATTAGGCGATCTATCCAAGGGAAGTGAAAGTGATTTGCGATTGATGAGGTTGATTAATAAATCAGAAGTCATGTGGCAGCAGCGGGATAATGATAAATAGGCGGGGGTAAATGTGGAAAGCATAAAATATACAGCAAGGAGTTGCAATGGAGCTAGTTGGCGGTTCGTGCCTTCGAATTTTTCTTTCCGGATGAGTTAAGCCAGATATTTAGTGTGGAGCCCACGTGCACGGTCGACAGCGCAGCGTTGATACCATGTTTCGATGTCGCGATGCGGAGCGTTGGATGAAGTCAATGCTTAGGCGCGTGGATCGCAAACGATGCAGAATGTGGGCTTTCTATTCAGCCCACTGCCAACGGACTGGGGGCTCTAAAGATTAATTCATTAGTAAGAGGAATGAGATGGAAATGAGCAGTCCTTCTCATTTCTTTATTTGCATTATTGACACATTCCATATAAAAGATATTTGCCAAATTTTATATATATTATTAGCCGTCATGGTATGTTATTTTTATATGCATGTAATAACTTAATTATTGTTGCATGCGATTTTCATAAATATATATAGAAAAAGGGGTAAATTTGTATAATACTACCCTATATTTTTAAATTTTAGCTAAAAACTCTTTATAAAAAATAGGTAAAAAATCTTGTATTTTATAAAATATAGCAAAAAATCCCCTCCCGTTAGAAATTGATGGAGAGGTGTGACACTTTCTTATTGTGCAAGTGGGCCTCATTTTTCAGCCTTTTTTTTGAATTATTTTAAGTGTATAATGTTCATTTTCTCCTTTCTTTTACATGTAAATATATTTTAAATTAATTATTTATATTATTATTTAATTTAAATACATTTAATTAATTTAAATTATTTATTGAATCAAAATATATCATAATAAATTATATTTATTTATGAAATATATTAATTTAATATAAAACACCTAAAAGAGTTTATAAATTTTTAAAAATTAAAATTTTGAATTTAAAAAACACAATACAATTCATTATACTAAAATTCACTTTTCAAATTAAAAATTTATTTACAATATAAAAATCACTTATAATAATTATATGTTATTAACTCAATTAAATTATTATGACTTTAAATATATTTTATTTATTTATAAATAATATTTATTAAATATTAAAGTATCAAAAAATTAATATCAACTTAATTAAATTATTATGAATTTAAATATATTTTATTTATTTATAAATAATATTTATAAATTTTTAAGTATCAAAAAATTAATATCAATTATTTTAAAATTATATTATTTATTATAAATAATATTAAAATTATTTAATATTTAACATTTAAAAAATAAATTATTTTTACTTTACTTTTAAAACAATATTACTTTTTTCCTTCTTCTCCATTGTCGGCATGTAGTGGCCGACAACGGCGCCTGGACGACAGAGGTCTCCCTTCTTCTCTAGGCGACCACCATTACCCAGGTCGAAGCTACAGGAGCGACGTCACCCCAAATCTGGCTGCTGCCTAGCCCCCTTCTGCGTGGGTGACTGAAAGGGGCGATGTGAGGTCGTGTAGAACAATCTGGGCGATGGTTGGCGCCGCCCACAGTTATGTATATATACACATATTACATTTTAGGGATAATTACACTCTCCTCCTTTGAGGTTTGGTATAATTACATGTAGACCTCTTGTAGTTTGAGAAATTACATTTAGCCCCCTAAGATTTGCTTCCACTTAACAAATAAGTCCCTCTGTTAGATAAAATTCACCAAATTTGTTGATGTTAATAAAAAAATTGAAAAAAAATCGTATGTATCCCTGATTGACTTGTTACTGACTTATTATATATCAAATAAATCTTCTTATAAACAAATTACCCTCATACATCTTCATGCATTAATGCATGTGAGGAGGTATATTTCACCGTTATAAAAGTAATTTAGTCCAAAAAAAAATTATTTGACCTACAATAAATCAGTATTAAGCAAATCGATGGTAAATATCAATTTTCATTCAATTTTCTATTAATATCTATCAACAAATTTAGTGAATTTTGACTAACGAAAGAATTTATTTATTAGACAAAAGCAAACCTTGCTAGATGTAATTTTTCAAACCATAGGAAATCTACATGTAATTACACCAATTTTCAGGGAAGGAGAGTGTAATTATCTCTATGTTTAATGTATATTATATGTATAGTGTTGTATAGTATATCTAAATACATATATATATATATATAAATATATATTTTAAACTACTTAAAATTTAAATCATTTATTTTTTATAATTGAAGACCAATGATTGTTATAAGAAGGATGTAACAGACAATTCAATACAAAATTAACACAGTTACGGCTTACTTAACGGAAGGGGAGAGTATGCGATATTTTGAAAAAATACAGGAGTTTTTTGCCTATTTTTTTAACACATGAAATTTTAGCTAAATTTTAAAAATACAACGGGGCTTTATGCAATTTCACGGAAAAAAATCATTGTATAAGATGAAGAAAAAATTATTAAAACTGTGTGGAATTAAAAAATGTGGGGTGCATTGAGAAAGAAATAATAAATTATAATTGAGAATTTATTAAAAATATGAAAGTTTATGAATAAAAAATACGGAGAATATGAGAGATAAAAAGTAAATTATAATTATAAGTTTCTTAAAAATATGGAAGTTTGTGAGGGAAAAAAACTTGAAGAATGTGAGAGAGAAACATGGATAAAAAGAATGTAATTATTTGATTATTAAAAAAATATTAAAATAATTATTTGACCAAAAAAATACTATGGAGGAAATGAATTATAGGATAAATATGGATATTCAAAAATTGGTACAATAAATTAAAGGATTTTCTTTTATAATAGTATAAATAATTCTTCATTTTTCAAATATATTATAAGTGCAAAATATATAAATCAACACACTCCATTAAAATAATAACTTAGCAATTAATTAATAAAACTAACTTATGAATTAATGTAGAATTTTAGGAGTTGAATAAATTAATTATCTTATGAGTTGAAGCCATTTATGGAATTATAGAAAATTAGTGCAACGGTATCAAAATCATCACTTGTGTTTATAGTATTTTTTTTATATAATATTATAGATTAAGTATGTGTTAATTTATTTATAATTAGATATTGTGAAAAGAAAAATAATATAAATAAAAGGGACCAAAAATTATAATTCAACGTGTTATGAAAGAAGAAAATATAAGAATAATGAAAACATATGTATTATGGATATTATCTCTTTATATACAGGTAAAAACATAATTTTTCTTAGGGTAAATTACAAATCACTCTTTTAAAATTTGCTGTAATTAAAAATACCTTATTGAAATCAATGATCGTATAATAAATACCTCACTGTGACAATCTATCGTAGAGGGTATTTGTTAAATGGTAGTTAATTTTAGATAATATTTGTTAGATATATAGTAGTTCATTTTAGAGAGTATTTGTAATAAGATATCAGTATTTATAATTTTTTTTAATGTATTTTCATATATATATACGAAAAAATTAGCAACTAAAAGATTATGGTATTTCTTTTACCAAAGTAATTATAACGTTATCATGAATATTTATTGCATGATTGACTAAGCAATACATGGGGCCAAAAAAAAAAAACGAAAGAAATTGCTTCTAATCTGTAGAATTGTAATTGCTTAATAAAGTAAAATTTTCATTTACCTACATGTGAAAAAGTAATAAAATATTCTTTTTTGGTGTATATATGATTGATATGAAAAATAATATATCATATATATATTAATTCATTTAGTAAAGTTTATACCAATTAAAAAATATGAATATTTATTTTTATAAATCTTTTTTATATAGTTTTTTGGATTAGGTATAGTTAGGCCCCCTTTAGAAATGTTATATTATAATTATTTTATAAAAATAAAATAAAATTATATTTATACTCCATTAAAAAATTTTACGTTTATAATTAACCATTTATTTGGAGTTTGGATGAAAAAAGCTGGCATCAGCAAAAAAAATATATATATAGATTTTCAATGTTACCTCATCATTCAATATTTTTTAAGTAATATTTGTATATTTGTAAGGGAATAAACGTACAACAAATTTCAGGAGAGGAGAGTGTAAACCTCGATGTACCCATGATTCAATATTTCCATTCTCTTTTGGACCAAAGCAAATCTCATGGGTATTAAATGTAATTTTTTAAATTATATGAGATTTACATATAATTATACTAGATTTCAGTAAGGAAACTGTAATTATCCCTTAAAATCTTATCCCCTTAGTTAAATTATTAGTAGTTAATAATAGGAATTAAGAAAAAGGCGAATAAGGATCGGAACAATTATGCAACAGAACTCCAATCCTATCTGAACTGCTACTCTTACTCCTACTATTAATAATTCACTCATAATTACTCATCAAACTCAAACCCAAACTCAAACTCAAACTCAATTCTCTCTTTCTTTCTTCTCTCTCTATCTCTTCATATATATATATAGATATATATAACCAGCAGTTGATTCATTACCTACAGAGAGCAATATCCAAATCCAAACATTCACCATCGTTCCTAATCAGGCTCATCAAGGCAACATATATATACATCGAGCATGGCGGTGGCAGGCAGTGGTGGCGGCGGCACTGATTTCCCGGCCAAACTCACAAGACAGGTCGTTCTTTGTTCCCTCATCGCGGCCTTCGGCGGCCTCATGTTTGGCTACGACATTGGCATATCAGGTACTCTCTCTGACGACGACGTCTATGCATGCATGAATATTGGGATTTGAGTGGTTGATTAATTGATGGGTGGTGCAGGCGGAGTGACGTCCATGGATGATTTCTTGTTGAAGTTCTTCCCGATTGTTTACGAGAAGAAGCACAGGGCCAAGGAGAACAACTACTGCAAATACGATAACCAGTTCCTCCAACTGTTCACCTCCTCTCTCTACCTGTCGGCGGTCGTCTGCAGCTGGGTCGCCTCCTTTTGCTGCAAGCGATTTGGGCGGAAGCGCACCATGCAGATGGCGGCCGCCTTCTTCTTGGTCGGAGTTGTTCTCAACGCAGCCGCCGTGGATATTTACATGCTCATCGCCGGACGGATTTGTCTGGGCGCCGGCATCGGATTCGGAAATCAGGTACTGTTGATAATCCTCGGTAACTGTAACTGCATGTCCGTACCTACGTATATTTCCATCATCTTAGCTAGAAATAATTTTTCTCCATCCAAAATTATAGGGACGTCGGTTTCATGCAGTTAAGTTAACAACCTCATCTTAATTTGACTACTTATTTAAGTTCACGAATAAATAATTTTATTAGTCCAATTTTCAATCTAATTACATTGATCAGAAATTTAATAATTTAGGAATTATATTGTTAGATTTGATTTTATTAAATTAGTTAATTTTTTTTTCTTTTTTTATATTTTGTATTTAGAACTTGTTTTAAAAAGAAATTAGGGTTAATTACATACCTATTAAAACTTTGAACAATTGGGATTGGATTTTTAATTTAATTTCAAATCTTATTGGAATTATATGTTAATTTGGAATAGAAGATGTAATAGTATCCCGGTCTGTATAAAAATTATAATCACATTCCTGCAGGCAGTGCCGCTGTTCATATCAGAAATCGCTCCGGCAAGGTACCGTGGAGGTCTTAACGTCTGCTTCCAGATGCTGATCACAATCGGCATTCTGATCGCAAATGTCGTGAACTACTTCACCTCCAACATACACCCTTACGGCTGGAGAATATCCCTCGGCGGTGCTGGATTTCCGGCCATTTTCCTCGGCTTGGGGTCTCTCCTCATCGTCGAGACTCCCACCAGCCTTATAGAGCGCGGCAAGAGGGAAGAAGGCCTCAGGGCTCTGAAGACGACGAGGGGCGTAGAGGACGTGGAGAAAGAGTATGAGGAAATAGTTAGAGCCACTGAGAATGCCAAGAAGGTTAAGCATCCCTTCAGGAACCTGATCATGAAGCGATCGAGCTGGCCTCAGCTGTTCTGTGGGACTATACTGCAGGTGTTCCAGCAGTTCACTGGGATCAATGTCATCATGTTTTATGCTCCTGTGCTGTTTCAAACGATGGGTCTGGGAGGAGATGCGTCGTTGCTGTCGGCGGTCATCACTGGCTCCATCAACGTTGCTTCCACAATGGTTGCGGTGTTTGGGGTTGATAAATTTGGAAGAAGGAAGTTGCTCATACAAGCTGCTGTTCAAATGCTTATTTCTCAGGTATGTATGTATATATATTTGATTGGTCATTTGAATGATATATCAGCACTTTGTCGAACGCCTAACAACTTTACGATCAAGTCTATATGATTCATAAGACGGATTGACCTATAATGTGGTTGTTCTCGTAGGTTTTTGTAGGAGTGATTCTTGCAAAGCATCTGAAGACAACAAATGCTATTCCAATGCCATTCGCCTACTTGACGCTGTTCCTTATCTGCGTATACGTTATGGGGTTCGCATGGTCATGGGGTCCCTTAGGGTGGTTGATTCCGAGCGAGATATTCCCTTTGGAAACGCGACCGGCCGGATTCTTCTTTGCCGTCAGCACCAACATGATATGCACCTTCATCATAGCTCAGGCATTCCTAACGATGCTGTGCCAGATGAGATCCGGCATCTTCTTCTTCTTTGCGGCCTGGATCATCGTAATGGGCAGCTTTGCTCTGTTCTTGCTGCCGGAAACAAAGGGAGTTCCCATTGATGAAATGAATGAACGAGTCTGGAAGAAACACTGGTTTTGGCGAAGGTTCTTCAGAAATGAAGATGAGGAACAAGCCAAGTGTTGAGGAAGATCAAGCTAGCTGCCTCATACAAACTTAATTAG
The DNA here is from genome assembly GCF_026168435.1 of Sesamum indicum. Classification (NCBI taxonomy): domain Eukaryota; kingdom Viridiplantae; phylum Streptophyta; class Magnoliopsida; order Lamiales; family Pedaliaceae; genus Sesamum; species Sesamum indicum. The sequence goes on along the minus strand of NC_142665.1, from coordinate 3,296,935 downwards.
CTTTAGTTTTTTAACTACTTGACATAGAGAATTTTTACTATTTCACTTTTCTTTTTTTTTTTTTTAAATTTCTGAGTTTTGTTTACCTTATAACTTCTTCGAGATAATTGACGTTTGTCGTTTATTTTTAAGTTTTTTACTAATTACTGCAGCACTATGCTCTATATATCTATCTATGTTGTATATATACGTACTAGAGGTCGAAATACACTAAATATTGTTTATGCATACTCTAAATTTGATTATATTTATTTAATCATAAGTAAGAAAATAAATTGAATCATTAATTAAAATCAGTAAAGCAGATTAACTTTAAATGAGCATCAATGAAAGTTTATTGATCATAAAGCTAGTTGGTTAAAGATTTCGTTATTTTGTAAGAGAAGCTTACATATATATATATATATATATATATATACATTTGAAGCTATTTACTCCGTAAGTTTTGCCAAATAAAAATCTATTGGCATTATGAAATATTAAGTAATCTCTTCTAGGTAAAAATTATTTAGCGCTATGGATCCTTGGGTATATTATTTTTCATGGAATATTGTGTTCTCGTATCTTTTTTCTTTTGTGGGTTATAATTCAATACAAGATAGGTTATATATGTCGAAGTAAAACGTATAGTATGTGTTTTAAGGTAGAGCAAAGAATATTTGGTGTCTATCAAATTCTTGAATGATGTTACTGACAATTTTATTAATAATCAATAATTTGATGCAATGATGTATTTGAAAAATAAAAAGAAAATGAGAATTGGTTTGGGAAAAAAAAAGTTTGAACATGTGTAGGGACGTTATCTATCGAGGTAATGCTGGTTAGCACGAAAAGTCGAGGAAGAACTAAGTTAGTAATGTACTTTGAGGCAAGATCGAAAAAGAACTAAATTAGTAATGCACTTTGATACTATGCTACATAGTCTGGAAATCATGTTGAATTGTGAAACTCTTGATTGAGTCAGGCACGTGGTTTGAGATACACACACAACTTATTGTTTAGTTGTATTTGACGATGGTTTAATATGACTCTTTTCATGTAAATTCTCATCATTTATATTAAGGAAAAAAAATTATGAATAAGAGTACAAATAAACCGAATCATGGATCATCATATGCATGATGAGTAGAAAACGTGTGTTTATGATAATTCATATTCTGATATCCATGTCTAATTCAATATTCAGGTCTCGCGATTTACTTTTAAACTGACGCTAATATTAGTCCAAACAGTAGTCCTGGCAATAGATTCAATCATAGACTTTAAGACTACCACACCGGCAACTGTACAAGCACAGCAAGAACCGACCTAACTTGTAGCCATTCCTGACAAACAAGCCCAAAAAACAACTGCAAATTAAAATAAACCCCACAAGCGTTGCAGCCTCCGAATATTGCTTCTTTTATTACCTCAAACTAGTTACAGCCTTCAGTATTCTTGCAAAATTTATACGATCAAGGTGAAAAGTAACAGCTTCTGGTAATTACAAGAATGACAACATGACAGCATTGTCAAAAATAAGCAACGCGACCAGGGGGGGGGGGGGGTGGTGGTGGTTAAGTCCATGGACAGTGTGAGTAAACAAATGGATGTCAATATCATAAGCAACTCAGAGAAAAAGAAGGTCAGTAAGCCGATCCTAGCAAAAACCATGGAGAGCATTCCCCCGGCTAATCCGCTTCGCCATCTCAAGAATGCGCAGCTCCCTTTCATGAACTACTTCAGTTTTTAATTTTTCTACCATTCTTTGATTCATAATGCACACACTCCTGTTAACAAGTGCTCCATACTTCCACCTGCAATGCTCATAAAGACCATGGTTAAAAGTTCGCCAGAAGTTCTTTTCAGTGAGCTCAGGCACAGAATATTGTGGTTGGGACCCATGGTTTTCAATCAACATATTCTCTATTTCACGAGTCGTCTCAGATCCATCAAACTGCTCGCACGGTAAGGAGCATGACAAGATTCCATCTGTATGCATCTGATGGAAAATAGATTCAACACATCTATTGACTCGATCAAAGATGAGAACTCGACTTCTTAACAACCACATACTTTCCAGGACTGAAATCATCATTATCAGATTTTCCATTCTAACCAAAACCAGACTTTCAAATACATGTTGCGCACTGTCATCGAGTAACCAGCCAGCCAGGATTAACTAATATTTCTTTCTTGAAATCACGACCGCTGACAGAAGTGGATTCACCTTGACGACGAAAGCACTGCAAGGAAGGTGCCCCGATCAATCAGTTAGCTTACATTAACCTAATCTGCAGGACTCAGAGGCCCCATGTGTGTTCACGTGATCTGTGTGCTTATGTATCGGAATCAGTACATTTATCTAACATTACATATCCTCTTCAATTGAGGATATGGGGCTAACAAAAGAAGCCAAAAGAACCTCATAGAAAAATTGGAAATCCATTCCTCCTTATAGTGCTATCTTTTAAATCTCCCTTAGCACACATAGATACTATTAGACGTGCAGAAAAAATTCAAACTAAAAGAATAGATAGGGAATGGCAAACCTTGTAACAAACAATGGCATCATCCGGGTACATTGCAAATAGTTTAGTACCAAGACGAGCATGGCAAGAATCACAAATGCTTTCATCATTAATCTGCACATGGCGAGACCTTTGTTCCAATCTCGCCAAGCTTGCATCAATGTCCAAGGCGCGAGATAGATTATGCATAATCTGTCAAAATCAAGGACTTAGCAAGCTTCCGAGGCATAATTCAGCACATGCCCAAAATTGCAGAAATATTTGACAGGAGATAGGCAAAAGGTATTTACATGAATGCATTTGAGCAGAAGGAATTGTTTTACAAGAAAATATGGTTTTACGATCAATATTCGCTGGACCAAGCAGGGAAGCACTAGCTCATTGTTAATACTAATGATACTAAAAAACAACTATAACACCAAACCAATGAGGATAAGCATTGCCAAAAGAAAACTGAAGCAAGCAGGACCAAAATCCCATTTTAGTTGTTGCCACCAACTTTTGTAAGGGATACTTACACCACCACAAAGTTAAGAATAACAAACAATAAACTGACAGGAGTACATCACAAACATACTTGCCCTTTACGGTGGTGATGTTGTCGAGCTCGTAATATCCTTAATATTGTGTCTGAGGCAACCTGGAGGGGTGTATCTGGAGAGAATTTCTGCAAAACAAGATCAAAGTAGCAATGAAATATTGTAAAATACCACATTATATTAATAATCACAAAACAGAAGGTAATGTCATACAACAGCAACAACGTACATCAACTCATGCAAGTGGGGGGAAGAGAGAGACTGAGACTAGTTCGTAAACTTTAGAAAATATTAGGTAATATTACATACATGCAACCCAGACCAGGAACTTCTAACTGTACAAGAAGGCTAGAGAGAGACGAATAATTCGTCTAAATAGAAATACACCTGCAACACTTGCAAGGGATCTAGCATTTCCCCATGATTATGGAGAAGACGGACAGCTGCTTTAAGCATGGGCTCTCTGCCATCCTTAGGGTCTAAATACATCTCAAGTAACCTAATGATATGATGCAGAAAAGAATGATAATTATAATCTGAAGCAGAGCACTTTCACCAGCATTCATGGAAATAGCAAAGAGAGAGACAAATGACTGACTGCATATAAGCATCTGGTCTACCAATCTCTGAACAATATTGCTCAGCAGCCTCCAAGTTCTCCAATTTCCTGATGAAGTACAAAGGTTAACCATATAATTCCGCCACTATATCATGATAAATCAAATGCAATTATGTATACTGATTCTCTGCAGCTTTCATGTATAATAATCAGGACACCAAGCATGCTGTTATTCAGCATTTCGTGGAAACACAAACAATATAGGATGAAACTTCTGGAAAGACAGAAGAAAAGGAATCAAACTGTTACACTTCTCTAAGACCTTTTGATTAAGAGGCAGTGTGTAGACTTATCTTTTGAAGTATACTCAAAGGATATATAAGTTTGTGAAAAGCATACTGAGCCGCTGAGAGTCAAGCTATAAAAGCATTTAACAAGTATTGAAAAACCTACAAGGCCAAAATCTGAAGCACTAGTGTCTCTTGACCAAGCCTCCTATAAAGAATAGCCTGTCAAACACAATGGAGCTAATCAGTTAATAGTCGGAAGGGGGGGGGGGGGGGGGGAAGGTTTATACCAGATTCAGCTCCTTAAAAATTAAAAATTTCTGAATGCTTATGTCCTAAAGGAAGCATAAATCTGAATGTACAACTAGAGAAATGCTAGAGAACCTTTTCTAGCCATAGCTCTGATTCTTCAATCATATCAAGGACTTCTTCTGCATCATATAAGTCTGATGACTGTAAAAAGGTCTGGAATCTTTCCCTAACAGGACTAGCGAAAATCGAGCTCCTTCCAAGTTCAGAAACTTCAATTTCATTTTGTGGCATTCCACCCGCAGAATCTTGTGTTGAAAGCTCCAGCTCAGAAGTTGCAAGTGCTGACTTAGCAAGCAAGAGTGCGTATGCTGTATGGAACTGTGTATCGTCAGAGTCTTGGTCTTCAATCAACCATTGGAGATATCTGCATTATAATATCCAAGCATTTTAGTAGGATTAATGGCAATACATATGATAGCTGACATTGCAGTCCCAATAAACCAAGAGAAACTTTTCCCCCAACGGACAGCAGACTGTGGACACTACCACTAGCAGAATAACAATACACCTATGTCCAAAAAGACACACGCACAAAAACAAAAGAAGAGGAGGAAAAAAAAAAGAAGTTAAATTTCATCTATCTAAAGTAAATCTGAGGTACCAATTAAGCACTACCACGAAGTTAACACTTCCAAACTGAAGCAGCTGATTGAATATAAAGACCAAAGTCACTGAATAATTTCAGAAGCTTAGCGAAGAATGAGAATGCTATTGACTAAGGGAAGTAGAATTCCAATTTTAATAAACATTACAAATCCCCCACCCCACCCCAAAATGAAAAGTAATTTGTTATCCTGCCTCTTTTTATTCGCTACTACTGTCCTTATACCTTCCTCCAAAAGTACTAACTGATTAAAAACATCCCAAAACCGTGAAAGTTGCATCATTTCAGAAAATTCAACCACAAGGGAATTGCCAAGCTATACCTTTGAAGAATTTCCACTTTTTTGGGATCAATGGCAGCAATTACTTCATCTGGCACAAGAAAACTTACATCAGAACGCAACCAACCAAAAGAGACACCAATCCATCAAAATGAGAGAACACAGAAAAGTTTAGATAAGAATTCCTCTCATACCACCTCTGAAACAATTCTCATACAATCAAGCAAACGGATGCGCGACAGACAGACAAAAGATGACAGAGACCCAGACTATCCATCCTATTAAAAAAAGATGACCACCACCTAACATCTTGAGGCAGGAGGCTAATGTAACAAGTCAGCTAGCACCTGTACCAATACTCCATTCAATCAAAGCCAACCCGCTAAAATACAATTTTTATCCTTGGAAAAGTCGTATGCATAATTAGGCTTAACGAACAAGCATACTTCTAAAATACACAACAAACATCACAGGGCTATTAAACAATATCCTTCGTTGAAAAGATAACTGCAACAACAGCTTCAGCAGAAAAGAGTTTAAATTGCAACAGGAAGATTTGCTTGTCTTGTGATGCATGTGAAAGGATACATAGAAAAGATGAGGAAGAATGATGAACTTAAAAAGGCATCATTTTGTAATCCTCCACGAGCAATACCTTGGGCCCTAGAATGGGCTATGTGTAGTTGTCCCTAGAACTTGAAAACGAATCATTTTAATAGGTTATCTTAGTAAGTTACATGTAAAAAGGCATGGTTAAAGATTTCTCTTCTGTCTGAAAATAATAACTATATAGAATACCAGAACAGGAGAAGTTTTTTTGGGATTGAAATCTCATATAAAAAGAGCACACACATGCTACAAATGTGATAACTCTTACCTGGTGATAGTAAATTGGTTCTTTTCTCTGATATCAGAATTTGGACCGCAAGCACCTGGTTGATATCTGCAATCTGAAAAAAGAAAAGAATGACCATCACAAATCAGATATAGCAAACACAAGGGCTGAAACTCACAGGGCCCAATCATTTGGCATGGATATGAATGGACCTTGGGGAATACAAAGTCAAACACATAGGAACAACTACAAGGACCTCTCTTGAGGTTCTTCCAATATACAAGCACCTTCCCTGTGGTATGTCCAATTACATTTACTAACCATAAGGTTTGATATTAGTTTAGGATTTCCTACTTCTGTTATGTCACCATGAAATAAAGATGACATCAACAAACATAATTAGTGAAAATCCGATTTACAGACTATCTTGTAAAGTTTTCCAAATTATAAAATCTTTCCTTGAGGTTTAATATTTGTAGATATCATAAACTATTAACTGTCCTCCATTGTCTAGTAAAAGCACTTAATTTTATAACTTTTACTTTAATAATTCAAAAGTATAGTAAAAGCCTCACGTTTTTCTAAATACATATTATTACTAAAATCTTATCAAGTTATGTTATCTAAAGTTAATTACACATACATATTTTTTCTATCATGATATATATGTAATTTTTTACTTTTAATTTCTCATTTTTCTTCCATGAATGAAGAAAACAACAAAATATTTGCATTCATGAACAAAAAAACAAAAAATAATACCTTCATGGGTGAAAATGAAAAGAAAATAGAAGAGTAATTAATTCAATGAGTTTCGATTCGAGCATCCATCACTGCCCTAAAATAAGTCTAAACAAACAGATTTATATGTGATATGAGCAATTGAAGGATAAAAGTCTTGAACAATGAAGGTACGCTTTTCCTTTTGTTTTTTTCTGGATGAACTACAAGGGGATTATTTATATATTCCAAGTTCCATGGTAGGTTCTATACGTTGGAGTCTTGGACAAACGTTGGCGGAGGTGCGTATGTTTCTTGACAGAGGATACATTTGTCAGGTTATCTAAAACATTAGGGTTTTATATAGACATCAGCCTGAAGGAGTAAATGTAATTGCATGTACCACAAGGAAAATGCCTGTATAGTGGATAATCATAACCCTCAAGGTAGGTCCTTGAGCTATCCCAAATAAATAATTAAATGAAAAAGATATAGAAGATTTTATTACATACCCATCCAAGGTGTTGAAGTACCAGTTCTTGGTCAGAAGACTCTTCAAGAATTTTAGTTGCCTCTATTGCAGCAGTCTCTTGACCAAAACTAAACTTTCTAGAGGAATCTTGTAAATCAGTTTCCTCAAATTGATCTTTATGAGAGCTGCTTGATAAATAATTCATCGCCAATATCCGCCAAATAGAAAGAGCCTGGGCACTCATCCCCTTACCAGCATACAACAAAGCAAGTGTGCGTAAATGCCCAGAATCAGTGAGTAGTGCTTCTAGCTCCTCCTGCACTGCCCAGTAAATACCCATGGTCAATGTTTAAGAGGCTTGGTGATGTCACCTTGACTACACACTATGCTATTATTAACACCCATACAAGCTCCATTTTACCAATAACATTTCCACTCAGATTTCCATGGTCATTGCTCCCTCACTCCCTCTAGGGAACATCCCCCTCAGGTGTGCATTTTTTAACTATTTTATAATTAAAGAGAACAAATTTTCATCCAAGAAACTCAAGTTCCTGAAGTACAGAATTGCATCACTATGAAATGTGAACAATCAAAAGAGAGAGACCAACCAACATAAACAGGTCCTTCACGCATAGTTAGGGAAAAGTTAAAGTAATCCATACCACTATACAGTTATTCTCAGAAGATGCAAGTCTTTCCATGTCTTCAACACGATTGAGAGCTCTATACAGGTACATCAGAAGGGTGTCAACTCCCTCCCTCACTGAGACAGCCAGATCTCTTTCACGACATGCTTGCAAATATCTATAGCAAATTAGTGACAGTTGCAAAATGGAACTTTATTAGAACTTGAGTAGGAGGTCATGCAACATACTTGAGATAGTCTACTTAAAAATAATTTAAGTACACATAAAGATATCCACTCTCTTTTTCATCTGGAAACAAAAAGTTGAACATAACAAATATCAGCTAACTACCAAAAAAGAAAAAATCAGAAACACCTTATCATATTTTCTATGGCGGACTCTAACAGATCAGCTCTACTAGGTGGATTTAGAAGAAACTCCTCACTGACAGCAGTGTCCACACCTGCTTTCTTAAGAAAGACAGCTCTTTGAATAGCTGCCAATCCATCATCTATTACATTCTCGAGATGTGTTGGAGGAGGATGCAAGCCCCAATACCGTTTCCTTGGTGCCTGTAATTTCTCAAAAATATCCGAACATTATATTACGAACTGTAGTTAAATCTATGTTACACACAATGAAAAGCACACATACTTACATAGATATCTGAGTGGAGAGGTGATATGTTATTCAAGTATTGCAATGTCAAAACCCCAGACCCATAAGTTGCCCATACGAGCAAAAACACACACATTAAAACTCCAGAAGCTAAAACCAAACTTACCTAGTCGTCACTGGAAACCTCCCCGAATTTACATCTCAAAAGACACTGTATATGATAATATTACTATAACAATAAGACTTCTCAAAAGATGCTATTAGGTGGTTAATCTTGCAGGATAAATACCATTTTATGAGGCCCACCAGTAACTAACTGAAAGTGAAAAAAAAAATGCGTTTGGCACCTAAGCTTGAGGTAGGAGAATTCATAGCATGTTGGAACACAACAGAGAAGCATCAAGATATTTGTTAAACAAGTTGATATGATTACACATGCCAAGGAACAAAAGGAAACCATGTACACTCTATAAAAAGCACTAAACAGAAAAAATATGTCGCTTGCATTTAGCACATACCAGCAGGGTCCAGCGATTTGGGTCCCGCATGATGAATGGAAAAAGTTCAGAAGGCTGCATGTTTTCTGAAAGCAAGAAGTGATCTACTGCTTCCTTGAACTGCAAGTCAAAGAGCAAGAGGAATCCGACCTGGGCATGGATGAAAGATAGCATCTCCTTTGTCATAGCACCTTCATTCGCAAGCTCATCAACTAAGGTGATGGCTTCCTTGAAGCTTTTTTTCCTGAGAAGATCCTTGATTTGTTCTCCAGAAGCTTCTCCATAGGAAATAAGCTTCAATTTGAAAACATCGCATATGTCATGAGAACCAGATAAGCAGTCACCGTTGAAGAATGGTTAATTTCAGTATATATTATATATACTCCCAGTCTCAATTAAAATTATGAACAATTCCATTATTCAAATTTCCAGTCCCGATACAAATTGCTGATAGTAACTTGTACAGTTGTGCTAAAGTACTTGCACAGTATTTAAACTACCAGTCTCAAGTAATATGGCTGATGGTAAGTAGTCTATTGGTATGCTTAACCCTAAACTGTTGCATGGATTTTTATAAAATCTACTGAGAAAAACCTTGTTGGTCCTAAAAATGTCGCAATCTGCAAACTCTATCTAAGAAGGTTTGCGCTACTTAAGAGGCTGGCATGGATCATCAAAAGCAAAGAAATTGTAATTGGTTAATCGGTCAATAACTACCGAGATAGTGTCCTTCGTGGGGGAAACTAAAGAATTGTTTGATAAGATCCTGACCAATGGTTGCCCAGGATTGCTCAGAAATAGCTAAAGGTTGAAACAATCTGGGAATCCATACATGTTAAGCTTTTCAGTGTTGGTAGACCTAGCATGTGTCAACTAATGAGCTATTGACATACTAATCTTTGCCAAGTAAAGGTCAGGTTCAGCTAAGTAGATTGTAGAGTACCTAAAATACCAAAATGTTCTGGTGAATCATGCATTAGTTTCATGATTGCTCTTTAAGGTTGTCACCAGCATATAGTTTGCCAATATCTCTCGAAATTCCCCCATGTAAGAGTAAAATGAAACATCAATAGTTTGCTGCGTACTCTGAGCAATAGCCTCTTTTTTTGTATTTGTAGCAAATTGGTTGCATGGTTTTAATTGCATTACAACTGTATCACCAATTTCTTCCGTACCATTATTTCTTGCTAACTTTGATAGAGCATCTGCTGCCTTATCTTTAAATTTCTCTTACACCAAAACTCTAACTGAGCCGGTAAGCCCCCACTAACTTGGGTAGATATTTCTGCTGAAGTTTTGTTTTGGTTTCTATAGCCACACACAATTTCATTGATGTCCTGAATATGAATTCAGTACCAAACTAGATAATGTCTCCATTTGGTGATTGTTTACTATAGTCAGAAATTCAATTTTCATATGTGAACATTACTTAGACTCTTCGGCCCTAATACATGAGAAAGCAAGCAGTTCTCAGAGTCAGAGGTCAGTGCTTGTCTCAGTTTCAGATCTCATCAAAAACATCATAAAGCCTTTTTTCAAGCTGCATAATGAAAATTCCTTAATTTTATCCCTTCATGTACTTGGAAAGAGCACGATTTGAGAAATGGCATCAGAATCCCCAAAAAAGAGCATAAAATCACAAAGACAGCCTACCTCCTGCTTCCATCTCGCTCTCTGCTCTTCCTCTTCGGCATTTTCTTTTTCTCCTTCTGGATTTATAACTTCCACCCCTTCATAGCGAAGTAATCTAAAAACAGGGTAAGAAGTATATAATTCATGTATCAAATTGTGACATCAAGAGAAAAGAAGCAATTAAACAACAGAAACTAAACAATCTAAGTGAACCTCATAGAAGAGCATCAGCAGGTTGCTTATTAGTACAAATTAGAAAATCTCCCCAGAGTTTCAAAGAAAAAACACAATCACCAAGGAATTTCCTATATGATAAGCCAAAAGAATTCTGTTCTTTGATTGTGTACTCAGTGGTAATAATCACTTACATCAAAAGCCAATATATTAGAGAAGATAACTAATGAAGAAACTTGGATACATAATTTGAATGTATCTTCTTAATGCATAAAAGAGAAAGCGGGTGCTGTTCACAAAATCTAACTCTATAACTAGGACAGAGATTCTATAACTTGTATGATAAACCTCTATAATGCACAGCCAGGAGTTTGTACTTTTATGGTGTCAATATAACATCTCTACATCAGAAATTAACATAGCCACTCATAAACAGCAAGGGTGACAAACCTGGCATTAGAACATCTCTTCTCAGAGGGAGTCAAGAGTCCACAGAATTTTCTGATCTTTCATTAAGCAGAAGAAAAGCACAAGACCGACCTTTGGCTTTCAAATTTTAACAGGTAATTTACTGAATACAGTTTTTCAATTATGCTTTTGTACACATGGTTAAAAGAAACAACTAAATCTGGCCCTTTTTTCCAAATTTATCTGTATTTTTATGATTTACCTCATAGTTTAAGGCGATCAACTGAATTAAATGAATTCTGAGCATGAGGATTTGAGCTAAGTCAAGTCCTATACAAAAAAGATCACCACATACAAAATTATTTTCTCATGTTATGCTTCATCTGACCAAAATAAGAGAAGACCTCATCTCATATGCTACTTAGTGTTGATATCTGGATAACCATCAAGTCCCATCACTGGACATTGATTCCTAAAGGAACAAAGGACAAGAAATCCTCAAAGCCTGAACAAACATACAAGGGAAACCCTCCTTCTACATCCCTTATATTTTCGACAAAGGAAGAACTGAGTAAGGGCGGGATCATTTATTATTAGAAACAAAAGAATATGTAAACTGCTGAAAGCTTATGCGCATCCTAGACTCTTATGCACATACACTTGAGTTAAATATCTATTACTCTTAGAAAAGGCCAAAATTCCATATTTCCTTCAAAGATTTGTATGCAAAAACAATTTGAGATACTAAACACAGAAGAACGCAACTTTTTGCAGAATACTCTACATTAATCAATCCAGTCAACTAATATCACGAACTCCAAGTCCCAGATGTTACAGCAGCAATTTTGCAAATTCAATATCACATCATGAAAACCAGAACAAATAACAATAAGCAGTTCGAACACAAACTAAAAAAAACAACTCCCGCTAGTAAGAGTTACCAATTCAAATCGGCAACTACCAATCACAAAAAGACCTCATTTTTCCAGTAAAAAACTTGAACCACAGTTATATATACACACCCGTTGACAGATCTATGCATAGCGTTGCTGAACAACGACAGTCCCGACGTCATGGCCGCGAAGAAACGCCCTTTGCTTTGAATCCTCTCCGGACTTGCCATATTCTTCCAAGAAAATAGAATGGAAATTCAGCTTAAACAAATCGGACAAAAGCCGAGTATAAATCCAATTATAGAGAATCACAAATCCAATTTCCTAAACTCCCAAAAATCAAGAGTAGAAAAGTATCAGTACTATCAAAATTTGGAACCCTAATTTTGATCAATCAGGCGATGTGTCCGAGTGAATTTGAAGTGATTCCCATTAAAAATAAGTTGCTTTCGATGTTAGAATTCTTGAGATTAATAAAATCTAACACAATTCGTAAACTGTAAACAAAGAACTTATTATTCCAGTATAATACCGGCGATGCTGAATTGAATTAATATATACATATTTTTTTTAATTTTAAAGTATAAATAGACTTAAACTAATAAAATTATATTATAATAAAATGTAATGTCAAATAATATTATATCAGATAAAAGTATGCATCTTTTTTTGTCATTTTTTTTATAAATTTAAGTTTAGTATTATTTCGTATATATTTTAATAAATAAGATGAAATCATTTTGAGTATTTTGAAATTAAAATTTATATTATTTTTACCGTTTATATATATATATATATATATATTTTGCAGTCACAATTAAATTCAAATTACCTTAAATGATTATATACTTAAATACAATTCATTTGTAAAATTATCGAGCTAAGGGTATTTTGATTCACAATTTCTAATTGTTGATACAATTAAATATGAACAACGAGCAATACCATGATAACTTTTAAAGCAGCTATAGCTGGAATATCGATTCCAAATTAATAGAGTTTTCTTTAATACTTTTTTTTATATTTTAAAAACATATTTAGGGATTGACTAACACATTTTACTATTTACTATGGCACATTTTGAGTGTTCTGGGCTCGTCTATTAAGGATGGTTTTTTATAATTTTAGATAAGTTGTCGTTGTGAGATATCGATTGCGCTCTCATGGTCTGTTGGATGTTGTGGTGGTCTCACAATTTAAAAAATGCTTAACAAGGGTTTCTCTTCCCACATCACATTGTGGATTTTGCTAGGAGTTATCTTGATGTCTTTTGATTCACCTCCGGGATGCTTGTTTTTGTGAAAATCGAGAGAGCTGCCGAAGGCACGAACGACAGACTCAAGCTACCAAGGCAGTGACTGACTTCCTAGTTGGAAGGCAGGAACGGAATACAACAAGGGGGCAACTTCTTTCCCGACTCCTAGCCAGCTACCCGGAAGCCCAAAAAGCGTGAGGGGAGCTGGCATAGCTGAGGGGAAGGAGAAGCCCCCAAAGAGAGGAGCGGGCAGAGCGCAGCGGGGTCCGGCCGACTGGCCGAATCCGTATTTAACTACCGAGCTAAATGGAGTGAGCTGCCGAAGGCACGAACGCTTTAGTGCAAAGCTTTGCTCTTTCACCTCCTCGCCTAGTTCATCTGCCTTGTTGGCAGGCTCCAGGGAAAGATTGTATCAAATCAATTTTGATGGTGCACTTCTTGAAGGGAAAATCTTTTTGGGACTCATGATGGTGGCACGAAACTCGGGCGGGGTTTGTTGGCATGGCACTCACTCCATTTGGAGTGTCGAGGATCAACAATTCTAACAAAAAACATTTGCAGCAAGAGACGTAATAATTTTGGCTTGTTGAAAATTCTGACAAAAAGTGATAATTGAAGGGGACTATGCTACACTTCTTTCTAAAATCTCCCTTGTTCTTTTGTTGGTACATTATTTTTTACACTGTATCATTGGCGGCTCAATTGGTGTCCGTTTCTTATGATTGAGCAATTCAGTTGCCCATTATTTGGCGTAAATTGCAATTAATCTTGAAAAGATTCCTTGTTAAACCTGCAATTTTGTCAATTAATATGTGCTCGATTTAACTAAAAAAAAAAGATTTAACTAAGAAGAATGCATTCTTTCCAAGTTTTCGTTTAGCATATTTAACAGATCATTTTTTCCGCCAATAATATGAATTGTAGTATATGAAACTGAAAAGCCAACTTCAAATCCAGGTTGGTTTATATTTCTTGAATTTTTACAATTTCTTTTATCAATTTTGTACCGTCTCTCGAAATCTTCAATAGTGTGCGCCTCTCTCTCTCTCTATAATATATATATATAAATAGCGTTGGGTGGAGGGTTCTTGTACAAAAGAATACTCCGTCTGTTTGCTAAGGATTTTACAAACCCTAAATCTGACTGCATGTAGGGCCGCTACTGATTTCTTTCACTTAATCTATCACAAGAACTGTGTTCAACTTTCAAAGGTAAATGTTCTCTCTCTCGTGTTTGAATTTCTCACGAAGGAGAAGTTATACTTTTTTCTTCATTGTCTGGGTAGTGTAGTGTTGCTTCCTTTTTTTTTTTTATAATTATTATTGTTCTCCCTTAACTGATATACTGCTCTAGAAAGTGAACGCTATGGGTTTCTCACCAACTCTGAGAAATCTTCTTCTTTGGGTTTAGTTGGGGTTTCTGTATTTTTCTTTCTCCTTTTTCTCATATAAGTTCCCTTTAGTTATTCTTAATCTTTCCCTTAATGTATACGTATGCAACTACTTTCTTTTAGTTTTACAAAGATATTGAAAAAAAATCTAAGTTTTAGTACATTCTGAGGATATGTTATTTTTCTGGGAAAGTTGAGATGGGTAAGATATTCTTAAGCAGCTAAAAGAATTAGTACTTGCATGGAGTTGGAGGTGGAAGTTTCTTCCGTCTTCTTCTAATGTAAGTTCTACATTCTTCTCTGATTCAATATTTTTCAGAGAAAGCATGGTTGTTTCTGCATTTGATGTTTCCTTGTTCATTTGAGTTGAGTTCTTAGACATTATTGCATAGGAGGTTTCTGAGAAGAAGTGAAGAGATAGTTGGTTTTTCTTTTGAGTAAATTTGAGGCTCATTCATGTACTTTGCATTTTATACGGGTTAGGAAATTACCTGGACAAAAACGAAAATCAGAGGAATGAAGCTTTTTCAAAAATGTATTGGATGAAAGACATTTATGTTTGACAGGGCTAGATATATGAAAGCACAATGCCAAGAATTTCATTTTTATTAGGCCTAAAGTATTGTAAGATTTTCTCATTTTATATGTTCTGCAAGTTGTCAGTATTTATTTCATTTCGAGTATACAGGAAAGATAAATGTGATGTTTTAATTTATTTTTCTCTATGTATGATTTTCACACACCGAACAAAGAATAGAAGGGGAGTTACTGCTCTCTCCTACTGTCTGATACTTAATGACTCCAACCTGTACGTTTGATTTTGATTTCAGATTCTGTGAAAGATGTCTTATTCATCTGAAGAGGAAACTGATATAAGTGATTCAGAGTTGGACGAGTATGTTGATCGGTGCTATGAACAGTTGAAGGATGGCAGTCGGAAGGTGAAGTTTTCAGACGAGGTGTATAGGTGCCCATACTGCCCTGGGAAAAAAAAGTTGGTCTATGCACTTAAGGACCTTCTACAACATGCCTCTGACGTTGGGAAGGGCTCTCAAAACAGGGATATCAAGCACAAAGGGAAGCATTTAGGTCTTGTCAGGTACATTAAAGATGATCTTGCGCAGGAAGACCTATCTTCTGAACTAGCTGGGTTAGCTCTTGAGGTGCCCACTGGAAATGGTGTGTCTGAGTTGTTTGTGTGGCCATGGATGGGAATTCTAGCAAATGTTGATGCTGAGAAAAGCTCTAGACTGAAGAATGATCTGGCTGAGAGAGGATTTGATCCAGTCAGAGTTCGACTACTGTCAACTGGCGGATATGCAGTAGTGGAATTTAAGAGAGACTGGTCTGGGTTTTATAGGGCAATAATGTTTGAGAAGGAATTTGAGGTTGATCGTCGTGGGAAGAAGGATTATTGTGCATCTCCTCACTTGGCAGATGAATTATACGGTTGGGTTGCCCGAGATGATGATTACAATTTGAAGGGTTCCTTAGGTGAGTATCTTCAGAAGAACGGAGACCTGAAAACTATTAGTGATTTGGTGGTTGATGAGAAGCGCAAAACTGGCCTGCTTATTGCTAACTTGAGTAACACAATTCAAGAATTGCGGACACGTGTTGATGAGCTTGAAAGCAACTACTGTAAGCCCCCTGCAGCTGATATTCATGTTGCTAGTCAGAAAGATGAGATACAGTGATGACTTTTTCAAAGATATCTTTAATTTGTTAGAAGTGTATGCATGACTGAATATTAGGTCATCTTTGTTATCTATTGTTTTCCTGTTGCCTTGTCTTCCTAAATTTTGCACATTGATGTTGTAGCTTGGGAGTTCTCTATATCATCTCTGCAAGTAAAAGGAAGCTGAAGGTTGATATGGGTACACTGTTAAGAATTTGGTTTTTATGTATATATCTTGTAACCAGTCAGATTTGGCTTTTCTAGCTGTATTATTTAAACCTTTCTCCCTCTGGTGTGCGGTATCTTTGCCTTTCCATACTTGTCATGGTTATCTAGAAGATCTGTTTCTTTACTAGTTGATTTGGAAGGTCATAGATGCTTTACGTTGCATTTGGTTTCAAGGATTCTTTTCTTTTAGACATCCCCACTCACTCATACATCCAATATTTGAATCCAAGAGATCTTGAGCCAAAAATGGGTAGTTGCTACCTAGATGACTGGATTTAAGGATTTGAAAGTTTGATCTCAAATTATTTCAAATTAAAAGAATTTATTTTAGAATTTGAAATCTATCTATGTTACAAAATATAGTTTAAAATTAGATATGAAGGATTTGAAATATATTGAATTTAGAGTTACTCATATAAATTTAAAAATTTTGTTAATTTAGCAATCTAGGGGTAAATGCTTTATCTTGCAAAAGCTCGGGAAATTGAACTTATCAGCCTCTGTTAATCATAATTTGGATTAGATATACTGTGATGCTGCTGATATTCTGGTAAGTTTTCTACTCTCTTTTCATTCGTTTGTCCGATTTTTAATGGACTTATAACGTAATTAGCATGAACATGGAAAACCAAGATCCAGCTGTTTGCTGCTTTTCTTCTAGCAAACATGGGGAATCAATTATCATGTGTATTCATTTGGGAAGGTTGTGTTAATTAACCGATTTTCTGTATATTTTTCACACTTCTGTGTCTCACCTCAAGTTCTATCTGTGTTCGACTTCAAAACAAATACACCATCACGCATGTCAAAAGAAGAGAAAATCAGCCGAACAGCACGCGATTACAGATGAAGTCATTTGGCAATATTCTGACTGAAGTTATGCCCTAAACGTGAATTACAATTCAACCATGAGATTTTTTATTTTGAGTATATATATTCGAAGGCTCCCTCCTACATACATCTACTTATCTTCGAAGCCAGACCCATTATGTACCAAAAGAGTATTACTCATAAATGAAAATCAATATTTTAGTCCCTGCAACATCTCCATTTGCATTGGGGGCAAATGCATATTTTGATACTGATGTATAGATTTCTGATTTAGTACAACGTCCATTTGCATCACCAGCAATGCATATTCTGATCTTAATGTAGTAGAACTTCAGAAGTCATCTGATAATACGATAGACTGCAGAATAGCGAGACTCCAATTGCAAAAATATATTAGCCACGCGCCAACAAATATAAATCAAGTGTTGCAAAATCCTACACGATTTTTCAGATAAACAGACTCTTCAGTGTTCTCCCTGGCATGAAACTTCAAACAAAAACATGCTGCAGTTTGTATGCTGTAGCAAATACTTCCACCAGTACTGCCACAACTTACCAACAGAGAATAAAGCAATAGCTTGAATGTGTTCCTATACAAGAGGATCCAATCCAGTTAATGAAGCACAAGGCTGAGAATTTCTATCTTATGCCCATCTTTGACATCTACCCCTAGATCGAATTAAATAGATGCGACCATACACCCATCGTCTACCTGGTCTTGAGATGGATTGCTGCAATCACCAAACAGACAAAATCAAATATCAATACAATAGGATTGCAAGGCTTGTGCAGAATAGTTCCGGAATAAACTTTCCGAAGCTGCTAAATGGTGAAATAAGAGGTATTTATTTAGGGTTGAACAACATTATAAGTGGATAACATGCGTTCTCCTCAGTCTTGCCACATGAACATAGCAGCAAACACAAGAATAATTTGTCATGATTTTTGTTTCTTCAGTATCAAGTACAAAATCCCAATTCCAACCAGCACTTTATAAGAATAAAGCAGACAGCGATGTGTGTCTTGATCTTGACAACTGAAATGATCTAAACGTCAGCACACTCATTAGAAACGCTCAAGAAGAAGAAGAAGAGCGGAGTAAGTTCAACACTCATCAAAATGGATGTATAGTGGTCATCATCAACACCCTGTTTCCATCATATTGACACCCTTTCCCCTCGTATCCATCACGAATATTTGGGCAAAAAACAGGTGGTAAAAAGGGAATTTGATTATTAACAGCATCTAAACCTATCCCCTTGCCTCACACAACCAGCAGCAGTTGGGATATAAACATTGGTCGAGACAGACTTTGTCCATTATCTGATTAAGTCTCAGGTACAAAATATTTGATTCCCAGATCTTAATAGTAACTTGTAATGCCCATGTTGAAGAATACTTACTCGGTTCTACATTACCTTTAGATGCAACAATCTCAAAGTAACAAAAATTCTCAAAAAGCTTCTAGAAATATGCAAATTCTTTTGATGAGCTACTGTGACAAGTATTAGTAACAGGTAAGTTCCTTAATCTAAACCACAAGTAGTAACGAATTAAGATTAAAACTGGAGCAAGTCAAGTACCTCAATTTTTGTGCGGAACTCCAAGGAGCTCTCACATACATGACACTCCACTCTATGTGGGGAGTGAATCGACCGATCTGATCTAACAAATGCAAACACCTGCAAGGAAATGTAATTTTCAAGTTAGAAGGATCAATCAGCACAGGTTAGACAATCACATTGTTAGATATAAAAGTAATGCAGACAATTCAAGGAGACACTACCTCTTCACCACAATTAGGGCATACCCCTTTCAATGCCACCAAATCATTTTTCCAGAGTCCTTGAAGTGCTCCAACTACAAGCAAGTCCCCAGTCAGAGAGCAATTGAAGAGACAAGACTGACAGATTCAATATTCTTTTTTGTGTCTTATGCATGACCAAACAAACTGAACCTAATTCACACATTTTATGTTCCCTATGTGAGAAAGAGCAACATCAACTAAAATATAGACCTCAGTGGATTATACTCACCCTAAATGGACTTAATGGCAAATAACTTAAATATAACTCAAATATGGCCAAACAATCCTAATTCCCGCAAACTGTCCCTATTAATTTCTAAAATTAATACATCTAACAATATTTTCATGAAATAGTCATTTAGCCTGTTGTTCTTTCAACACACAGTAATAGAAAAGTGTGCAATTAAGTAAAATAGAAACAAATACTGGAACAATTATCTAAAAATTGGGATCCAAGTGAATCCAATATTAGGAGCTCATGATTTTGCATCACTTTCAGACTCTCATGTTGCCTTCTTGATGTACTAAGTGATCCAAACCTATCCTTGACAACTCCCATAAGCAAGGTAACTTGGTCCTAAATGACGAACATTTGATTTTTTGTAATGAAAACGTGATATAATCTTTGGATAGAAAGATACATCACGGGATTACTAGAAGTAAACTAAACTTAAGATTTTCTGTAAATTAAATAGCTGATAACACAGTAATGGTAAATGCCAGATACATGTTTTTTGAAAATTTTCCATTATTAGTTCCTGCAAATCAATTATAAGACACATTATTATAATGAGGCTCGCAACTGAACACAATTGATGTGTATGGTCAATTTTATGGAATATTTATGAACTGCAGCTTTTGGCTACTGAAATGATTTGCAGATCAAAGATTGTTCAGATGAATAAATTACCAACAAACTTTAAACCCAAATAGGGGCCAATTAGATTTTGTTTCAGGTTACATCATACAGGTATCAGATAAGCGAAACAAAGGGTACAGATGAAAATAAACCAACAAAGAGAAGACAGCTTAGGTGGGGTGAAACACAGCTACTTCCTTCATGAAAGGACTATAGCTAGAAGTAAATGTTTCAAGTTTCAACTCATTACCACCATCTGTAACAGGAGGGAAAAACTCAATGCTTTACCAAAATAGAAGTGTGAGAACATTGGTGAAGATTTAATATTCATTACCGGAGGCTGATGCAATTGGATAGCCAACCATGGACCCGAACAACATCAAGAGCATGCCATTAAGTGTAGCAAAGAACTCTAGTGTAGAGGCTTGATTAGTGTAAGAAATTCCTGAATCGAATGCGTCTTTATAAGCTTGAAAAACAGTGTATGCTACAGGCAGAAGACAAGCTGAAGATCCAAAACCAAGAATCAAGAGCCATACGCTTGCCAATGCAAACACCTGTGAAGGATCTTCCTGCCCTACATGCATGTTATTCAATATTCAAGTGCAGAGAAAGAGAAGATTGACCCACTATTATATTAGATAAAGTAACATGAATCTATAAAAAATTTACTTTACTGCACATAGAAGCCAGTGCATGATTAAGAGTCCTCTTCCACTAAACTTGATATAACATTAAAAACTAGATTGCCAAATTTGGAACTAGTGCACATCTATCCTGCAGTTAGTACATCTCACGCCCAGTATATTACCGGATCAAGGCGCTACTTCTGTAACAATATTTACATTATATAGAACATCTAATATATTCTAATTCATAATTATGCACTATTTGATCTTAGAAGTAATGAGAAAGGTAGGATCCACGCATTCTCCAGCAGGTCAAGTCAAACAGAAACAGATCAGGTACTTGAGAATTATCTTTTGTTAATGGGATTAGTTGCCCAGATGAGCTAAATTTTGGAAGACGATTAATCACTGCAGAATGTACTGTTTCCCATGAGTTTTTTTATTCTGTTTCCTTCCTGATCCTAACCATCAAATATGGAACCAAAAACAAAGAAACAATCCAACGGATTTCTTATTTTCCTTCCCTGTTATAAGCAGCAAAAAAACTTTAAAATTTTCATATTGGCAAAGTAGAGGAAAAACAGCAAAATGATGTAATAGAAAAATAACTTTTGATTGTTTCTTTATCTTTAATCTAATTGGTGGAAAACAAATTCAGACAAGGACTTCTTGGATGAAGTGTTTCCCTATGCAATATGTTAAAGCATACAAGCAAAGCTAGTATTTGATGATACAAGTCTAAGCATTTCCAGGTACGACAGATTTAGGTTGCATCCAAAATGGGGTCCAGCAATGGATTTCATTTTAACTTAAACCTATAAATTTGTATTGTATCCCAGAGGACCGAAGAGCTAGGAGAAAGACATAGAAAATATAGTTCTTTTAAGCTTCCAGCCTATACATTCTGAAAATAAAAATATGAAAATATAAAACATTCTGACAATAAAAATATAAAACAGCTTCATTTTTGTTCAACTTCATTGACTTTGGGGACCTTTTTGCAGCCTTGCTCAATGTTAAACAACTTTAAAATTCTGGAAAAGTCTATATAGATACTTGCAGTGCTTTAAACTTAGAAAAGTAGAGAAATTCAGGAGGGTTGGTGAACAGTTAAACTTTTTCAATGGATAATGGTATCTAGCTTAAATAATGACAAGATCAGAAAGTATTTCTCTTAGGTCAGGTTAACATTTCTATTTGATGTAACCCATAAAGAGATGGTTGCAACTTTGCTTTGGCTCCATGCAGAAAAAGGCTAAAAAATTACTAATTAATTTAAATGTGTCAAATAACTTCTCTCTTCTCAGTTGACCAGTAATATATCCTCAAGGATATTAGTCCAATTACATTCATATGAGCCAAACTGTGATTAAGCAGAAATTTGATGCAACGGATTTTATAAATGATTAGGTAGAGTTGAAGGATCTTTAAAGCATTTCTTCTAATTTTCTTATGTAATCACATTCTTGAAATGATATATAGATTTCTGGTATATGATGCTAGGAATTCTCTTTCTTTTTCAGCTTCGTCTTATTTTTACCACTAAACACTGATGATTAAACATTCAGCATATTTCAGTAGATCTCCAACATCCAAAATTGTCATGCTAATCAATGTTCCGAAATCCCTAGCACCATACTGCAACTTTGCTTTAATCACCACAGCTGAATAACGTCATCAGCAGCAAAAGGGCACTAATTTCTTATTTCTAGCCCTAAACGTTGCACATCCTCAACCCTTCCCCCAACTAGAAGTATCCCCCAACTAACTTCAAAGTTCCATGCACTCCAGCTGGCTGCAATTTATATTCTTTCATAACTTCGGTGATGCTTTCACTTCCAAATTATGTTTTATGCCATAATTTGTTGAAAGCTACAGAGTCTGGATTCTTTCACTTTGCGGTACCGCACTGCTATCATGCTTGTGTCCTATATATCACAACTAAATTTCCTTTGGGTGCATCCATCCTCGTATTTAACAGTCAATTTTAAATTTGAACAGTGTACAGGTAGGAGAAGAAATTCCGTTCAACATGCTCACAATATAAAAATACATAGTTCTAAGAGTAGTATTGAAAATGCAACCAGCAATAGCTGCGCTAGGTTGTCATGAAATACTCAATTTACCCTGAAACAGCCATAGTATATACAGGGAACTAAACTATGCCATCAGTACCAAGTTATTCAATACGGATTACAATTTCATACAAAATAACATCGCGAAACTATAGATAGCTAACATCAAAGGACGCAAATTAATAGCAAAATTACCTCAGCATCCGCATAAGTGGACTGCTGCCTGAGACTGCAGCGCGGATACTTCACAACAGATTTGGACCCATACCACCGCAGTTTTAACTGTAAAAATAAAATCTTCTCCATCGGCAACGACCAAATTTAACAACTAATACAAATACAACTAAAGCTTAAGCAGAATTTACCTCAACTCTATCAAACATGTCATCAACTATCAACGGTTCTCCGCTATAATAAGCGTCCCGAGCCTTAAAAGAAAAAAGAAACAAAAGAACAAAGAAAGAAATGTTAATGATCAAACTGATTAAAACTGATTCCAAATTCGCGAAGGCGACACTCACTTGACGATAAAGAGCTTCTAGGTTTTCTTGACTGGCGGTTTCCACTGGGCCGATGAAGATACACGACGGTCCTTCCACACGACGACAGCCGTTGCGCGCAGCGGCGGCTGCGGCAGCGACCGCGTAGCTCCTTGAGGAAATACGGACGGAGAGCGAGGCTCCAGCTCGGCAACCGGTTCTGGCGAGCTCGCCGACAGAGGAGCCTATCACGTGAGGCGTCCCGCGGGGGCACGTGCCTGCCATGAACTACCAAAACTGGTTAGGCAAGCGATTCTGTCTTAAGTTGGGATATAAAGATCTGTTTGGCGTTTCCGTTTTTGTGGAGTGGAAAGGGAGAATTGTTTGTGGCCACAAGATGAAAGAGAGAGAGACAAGGAATTGACGGAAATGCCCCTCATTTTGAGGTTGGGCTTTGATTTCCCGCTCAAATATCTGCTAGACTGTTAGTGGCCCACATTTTGTGCCAATCATTTGAATGTATGAGAATGTAAAACGACATTCGATGCCGTCGGGACTCCTGAGCTTTAAACAATCTTATGCCCTGGGATTGACCGGTGATGTTATTTTTATAACGTGCGAATACTTTAAAAAATTATTTAGTATAAAATAAGATGCATCATAAATATGAAATTTATATATTCGAAAATAATTAAAAAAATGATAATTGGACACGTCTATTTGTATATTTGATATGTTTTGAAGACATTTTAAATAATTTTAAAATATTTTCAGTTGTTTTTTTTAAAAGAGAGCTTAAAGTTCAATGAAAAAGAAAAATATTAATTTATTTTCGTCAAATTGAAAATTTTAGGATGAAATTACTAAAAATTTAGAAGATAGTCATTATAATTAACTACTTTGGATGACTAAAAAGTTTCCATTGCATTCTTCTCAAACTAAACTAATTATGTATGTTTTTAAGCAACATTCGGTTAAAGATTTAAATGTACACAAGCTTATTTTATGTTTTATCTTAATATTTTTTTATTACATATTTTCATTTTATGAGAAATTGAGAATATTTAATAAGAAAATATATTATATATAGTTGTATGAGTACTCTATCTTATCGTCTTTTTTTAAATTTTTCGTATCGCCGTGTTTATGTTGTATCATATTCGAGACACGTGTATATGCATGCATCATAGGTTATGAGCATTAGCTGTTTCATTAATTAATTTGAGATCTAGTTATAGAATCTTGTTATTATGTTGATGAACTTTAACTTAGGCATTAAAAGATTTCATATATAGATTGCAATAGCGGATTGAAATACATTTTTGGAGCAAAAAATTCCAGTTGGGGCTTATAACTGTATTTATTCAATGAACAAGTGCATTAATAATGTTTTCATGTGCACCAACGTTTATGAAGTAAAGATATTTTCTTTGTGAAATCGCATCATATGTGCAAGAACCTCTGGACTTTGACAATTTAAGATATGGAAAATTCTAATTTGGACCATACCCCATAAATATGCATGATATATGTATAAAACACTTGATCAAAATTGTATTTAGAGGGTATTAGCTAAGTTTATAAGTTTTTCAAAATATTTTATACATTTAGAAATAATCATTGATTGAACAAAGAAAATATCAATTATATATCTATATTAATATTCAACTAGTACGAATGTATATATATATATTTGTTCAAAATTTAGGTCATAATTCATTATTTTTTATTATAAAAAGATTATCTAATAAATTTTTATTTGGAATTAAACTAATATGTACTATTTATAAAAGTATTTTAATTTTTTTTAAAGCAAAATATAGAAAGAAATAACGACTTATTTAATTATAATAGTATTATGCCAATTTTAATCATTTTACAATTAAAGATCTTATTTCGCCTAATTAACACCCTAACATCTTATAAAAACATATTTTAAAAAACTTAGCGAAACACCCTATTAATGCAAAAGGAATATGAAAAAATGTCCAATTTATTGATGGGGACATTTTACAAAAGTGTAAAGGCAGTCAATCTAGTTAGCTCGTTGAGCTCTACTCTAACTAAACCCAACAAAAAAAAAGAAAAGAAAGCACTACTCTAACTGAACCACCAAAACAAGATTAAAAAAACTGTAAAAACAGCCGATCTACGGGATTACTCTAACTTCAACAAGTAGTTGCTCTGTTTGACATTCATACATTATACAAATGTGCTTCCTTTACATCTTTTGGCTTTCAATCAGTTTCCATGGACATCAAGTCTTTGATGCTAATAGTGGATACCTCTGGGTCTCTTGAAGTAATGATCCCACTCATGCGCTTCTGTTGTTCCAAATGTATAATACTTCCAACTGCTCTCTGGATCAAATTCAGCACTCGAGTTTCTTCCCTCTCTCATTTCTTTTTTCAATGACTCTATCCTCCCAATAATTCCTCTTATTGCTAAATCAAACGCGTCTTCTAGTTTCTTCAGTCTCGACTTTGGATCAGCGTAGATCACACTTGGGATCAGCTTTATCACCTCTTCTCTCATTGATGACACTTTGGATTTTGGGATACGAGACAGCACCCCTTCGATGTTCACCTTTTTCTGTTTCACATCCTCCTCTGATATGAGAACGGAATATGAGTCGTAATCCTTAGGCAGATGCCACAGGTATTGCACAAAAGCAGAACCAGGGTTGAAGAAAACCGGAATACAACCAGCTACAATAGCATCAAACGTTGATCGCCTTGTAAACGAATCCCCCGGAGGCTGCAAGCAGAAAACCGAGTTCTCAAAGAGTCTCATCAAATTAACCGGTTTTAAGCAGTTATGCTTCTCGTCCTTGCATTCTATCATCCGGCATTTTCGCCTCACAGCAGTGCATTGGGCCATGATCTCTCCTCGGATTGAGTCCTCCATGTTGGGACGAGGAGCACCAGCAAAGCTAAACAGAGTCTTCCGTTTCTGTTTCCTCATCTTATTCTGCCATGCAAAAACTTGTTCATCGCTTGATGGGTGGAAATAAGTCGGGTAAGGAATTGCAAAGTCGTTCTGGTCCCAAGGGCTCGACTCAATTGTGACCATCGTCACGTTCTGAGACTCTGGCAGCAGCATGAGGTTGTTGCCCCACCCCGAGTCATCATTGATAGCCCTCCGGAAATCCCATGTTATTCGACCAGCAACCAAGAAATGATCCCTTCCTCCCATCACATTCCACTCCGGCTTTCCTCTCAGCCACTTGAACAACTCATGGGCATCACTATCCTTCACCGAATAGCTGTAAGAATCCCATAAATATCGTGAAACGTCTAGACCCGCATAGTACGGTACGTAGATCGCATTAGCCATCGATGAATCACTCGTCAGGCATTCATACTGCTTCATAATACTGTGGAATATGACATCCAGAGAGAACTGGTGAGTCACATACCAACCCGTAGGCTGGAAGAGCCTTCGAGGATTCCCCAGGCGTTGCCCCAATCCTCCATCGACGAAATATTGGCACATATCATGCCACTTGTTCATCAACCCGCATTGCTTTATATAATCATCGTTGAATCGACTCGGGATGTCGTGAACGTAGATGTATCTACCGTCGCATGATTTCTGTGCTGCTCTTGGTTTCTCAACAACATTTCGTTCTTCTCCTTCTTCTTTTGGTAACAACGGTTCCAGTTCCTTCTCCAGAGCCGCAAGATCCTCAATTCCATCATGCTCTGTGGCTCTTCGCTCGTGATCCGTTACTGTCACATTCTCTTGCTTATGATTCACATCAGAAAACACAGTAACATTAGACTCGGGAAAGGAATTCGAAACGGGATTTTCTTGGCTCTCGGGAATGGGATCTGAATCCAAGGATTCATCGAAATCTTCCTGCTTCTTTGTGTCACCAGACCTGGAAATGGAATTTGAAGCCAGGGCTTGGAGGGAGTTCTCTTGTTCATTTTGAGAAACGAAAGAGACGACGGAGAGAGAAGACCAATCAAATCCATAGAGCAAGAAATACCAGAGAACGAACAAAACACAGATGAGGAACCAAAATTTGTTCCGAAACCTTGCAAGAACATGGTTTTCCATGATCGAGTGATGTCAATTCTTCTGTGGAGCCGTCTCATCAAATTCTTGCAGCATTTTTCATCACGGGGGAGGAAGAAATGTATTCGGTCCAGTGAGAACAAAATCAGCACTTGATGTGTTTGTGCTTTGCTCCGAAAGGAAAATTTGGATTGCAATAATGCAGTGAACGTGAATTCGATCGTAAGGATTGATAGAGATGGGAGTGAGACTGTTAGAGGAAAAACGGTGGGTGAATGGTTGGAAGTTAGACAGTTGATATTCAGTGGTGGTAGCTGAAATGGCAAAGTTATTTATATCAAGAAGTATTAATTATTTTTATTAACGGAATATATCATGCAAGTAAAATTTAAATCTTGAGAAAAATGCTACTTGTATATTATTTCTTATTATTCGTAGATTATAGTGTAAGCGAATTTTAACAAAATATACATATATTATTTACTAAACAAAAATATAAACATATACTCGTATATCATAACAGTTATTGAATATAAGTAAATTTGGGAGCAATTCTTAAATTTTTTTAACATACATACATAAACTAAATAATATTACTATAAAAAATAGTTTATTATTGTGAAATAATTAATATGTTTGTATATTAAGTAACAAAGTAGCACATGGTAATATTTTGGTGAGATATTCCATTAATGCATTTCTGATTCTATAATTGAAATTATTTGGCGTTTTCGTCCTTTAGCTTTTTAAAATAATATTTTGATCCTAATTTTATTTTTTAATTTTCAGGAATTTATTTATTTTTTGTCGGAGTTCATCATTCTTGTTGTAAATGTATGTGACTCTCACATGATATTTTAAAATTTGGGCTTTTGTTCCTATTGACCAATTTTTGTGAATATTTTATTCTTTAACTTTATAAGATAATATTTTTTATCCTACATCTTTTTAAATTTCACATTTCAGTTCTTTTCTCATTGGAGTTCACCCTTCTCGCTGGTGGGATTGAACTCCGGCAAAAATTCAAGAATAAAGCATAACATTTTAATAAAATGCATATATTTCTCAAGTTGAAGAGGCAACGTATATATAATTTAAACTATCTCATAATCTCCAACAAAAAATTCCACTAAACACAAAATCAGTGGACATTTTACAAAAATTGGAATGTGATTGGCGTAAATGAAAAGCTTAATTATGGGGCAAAATGCATTATCCTTATAAGTTGTAGGCAATTATATTGTATAAATTAAGTTTAACATGGGAAACATGAATTGGAAGTTTTACAAGAAATACAATCATTGTCCTCATGCAAAACAACCGCATTAAAAATAAACCATCCATGAGCTTCATTCTCAAAGTATTCTCCATTCCTTGCGCTGCGCCCAACATCGACCACTCAATCTCATATTCATTCTCTCTCTCTCTCCCCCCCCCATCATTATTGATTCTCCTCTCTCATCCCTCTCCCTCTCTCCCCGCGCAGCCTTTTGGTTCCGATGGGCAGGACTCCGTACAACTCTCCACCGGAGTCCGCACTTCCGATCAAAGTCCAACCCCGCGAGAGTCCCTATCCTGTGCCCCACCCTCACGGCCAGTACCATGGCTATCCTCCGCCTCTGCCGCCGCAGCACCTCCCCCCGCCGCGTTACTACGCCCCCAAGAGATGGTTCCCGTGGCTGATGCCCACCTTCATTGTCGCCAACATTGTCATCTTTGTCATCTCAATGTACATCAATGACTGCCCCGCTCGCTTCCGCAACTGCACCGGCACCTCCGTCCTCGGCCGGTTTGCGTTCCAGAGCACCCACGAGAATCCGCTGCTTGGCCCCTCTGCTTCCACGTGAGTTTACACATATATATCTCGTATATGCATAAAAATTTGATAAAAGTTCACTTAATACTTTATAAGTATATAATATCACAAGGTGTAATCATTAATGCGTATTATAATTTTCTATCAAAATTAAATAAATAAACATGATAGTTATACTCAAAGCAATGTATTTACAAATAATATTGTGAAATTCAGTGCAATATAAAGAGGGAAAAAAAAGCAAAACATTAATTCTTTTTTTTATATAAAGTTAATTTAGTTCATGCACATAATGTACACCGAGACAGTACTCTACAACCCTCAGTCTTATATATAGCTTTACACACAAGAAAATTGATCATTTTAAAATAAAAAATGCTTATTTTCTATTCTTATTCTTTAAAATTTAAAATTATTAATTAAACCTCCTTGTGCTTTCTTTGGATGATTATCAGAGATAATATTTTTGACTAAGATATTTTTAGTTATACATTAAACGCCAGAATATTTTGTTAGAACATATTTTTTTCCGTTCAAACTGTTAACTATGGGGGTGTGGATAGTAAACGAAACGAAGATTTTCGAATAGTGTCTCCATATTAGTTGAGACAAGGTTATGCATGATTATTTCCTAGCTAGTATACATGTCTATTTTAGTTTAAAATTGTGAATTTCTACTAATAATTAATCTTTCTAGCTATTATATGATACTTAAGAAGAATAATTAATTATGCGATGTTAGTAAGTAATTATGTGTGTGAAATTTTTAGGCTTCTTTCACTTGGGGCTATGGATGTACAAAAAGTGGTGCAACAGCACGAGATCTGGCGACTGGTATCTTGTATGTGGTTACATGCCGGAGCATTTCATGTTTTCGCCAATATGTTTAGTCTTCTATTTGTTGGCATTCGACTTGAGCAGGAGTTTGGATTCTGTATGTCTTCTACAATTCTATTCTTTACTCCCTCTACCTTTTTTATATGTATTATGCATACAAAATAATTTTGAAATATGTACCATTCTGATTAATTTAAATATTCTTCTCATATTTATTCATATGCATACAGTGCGGATAGGTTTGCTCTATCTTATATCTGGAGTTGGCGGGAGTTTGATATCGTCTTTGTTTGTACGCGACACCATTTCTGTCGGTGCCTCTGGTGCATTATTTGGTTTGCTTGGTGCTATGCTTTCCGAACTCTTTGCTAATTGGACAATATATGAGAATAAGGTATGCATAATAAAAAGCCGTATATTAATATTATATTCGACATGTTTTTTACATGAATATTATATATTTTTTAAGATTTTTTTTTTTTTTTTTTTTGGATTGATGTATATTGATCAGTGTGAATCATTGTTGAGTCTTCTCATCATCATTCTAATTAATATGGCCCTTGGAATCCTTCCTCATGTGGACAACTTTGCTCATCTCGGAGGATTTTTCACCGGATTCCTACTAGGGTTTGTGCTTTTGCTTCGCCCTCAATTTGCATGGTTCAATGCTCGAAATTCTCCTCCTGGTTACGTCACAAAGCCCAAACCCAAGTACAAAGCATATCAGTGTATCTTGTTGATTATTTCTATGATCATTTTGGTAACCGGGTAAGTTATAGTTTTTCTGCACTTTATGCAACACTTGCAGAAAATTTATGTCTTTGTAATCTTTTGTGTAGGTTTATTTGTATTTTTAGTCCTGTAATTATATTCTTTTAGCACTGTAGTCATATAACATGTTATGATTGTAAAATATTTCTTCACCTTTTTATAGTCTCACAATTTTGGCCAGAATTTTAAAAGTTTTGGTCAACTTTAAAAATTACGGGCAATTTTGTCCTAAAATTATGAAAATTAAAAAATATAAATGACTATTTTGCAATCATGATAAATTAGAACTAAAGTGTCAAATAACTCCAGGCCTACTCAATTATTTAGATAATCATGTAATACAATTAAAATGTTTCAATATCTAGCAAGATTCTTGCATTTTTATAGAAAATTATAACATTTCACTGCCAAATAAATTGTTATCTAATTATTTGAAAAGTGGAGTATTACATAAATGTAATGATCAATATCGTTCGATGCAGATTTACAATTGGACTGGTTTTACTGATGAGTGGGATTGACGGAAACAAATATTGTCATTGGTGTCACTACCTCAAATGTGTCCCTACACCACTATGGACTTGCGATGCCAAATGCTCTGTAAGAGAATTTCCCACTCTATATATGTTTGCTTTCTTATTGTTTATCTTATTTTTGTTACTTCATGCAATTTATGTTATTGGCTTCATGGTATATAAATATTTTAAACAATGAAACCAACTTTCTATTAAAATTTTTTTTGCAATTTTAGTCCTACTGTACGTATGTGGGGTGGCAATTTTAGTTTTGTACAAATTCATTTTGATAATTTTATTCTATAATTTTAAAGAATTCGCACATTGAAACACATAAATGTGTGAAATTTGCTAAAGTGGCCAGAAAAGTGCACGTGATATGCACGTAATAAACTAACTTAATTGGGTGTACTGTGCCATTCTTGTCCTCCAATGTGCGATAATTTTCAAATTATTATACAAAATTGCCAAATAAATTTGTATGTGACTAAAATTGCCAAATAAATTTGTTTTATTTGGATGTGACTAAAATTGCCAAATAAATTTGTATGTGACTAAAATTGCCATGTCTCATTACTTACATGACTAATATCATAATTTTCCTACTTTCTATTAGTGTTCCCACTATTTTAAACTTTTATACAAAAAATGAAAGTCGAAATCCATGGTGAACAAATTTTGCCTTCTTAATTTCAAATTTTCCACATTATTTCTTCAAGTTTAATGGAGCGATAATCTTTTCATAGAAGTTGATGTATGATTTCCTAACGCTTTAATATTATTTGTATCTGCAGTCGCACCAATATGAGAATCAATTAAATTTGAAGTGCTTGACAAACCAAAAAACCAGGTCCTACATATTGGAGAATAGCAACAACTCCACGATGATTCAAAAGCTATGTGCTGATCTTTGTCTCGAATAGTTTTTTAGATCATAATTCTATTTCAAAAAAAAAAAAGAATTTATTTATTTCTTTTTTTAAATTTATTACTGGATATTATTCTATATTTAATGAAAACTCAACAGGAAAGATATTATTTTTGTGCTTTCAAATATGATGATAGCATGCATAGTTATTTTTTATTTCTGGTTTCGTTGTAGCTTAATTAGTTTTCAACGACTTAAAATGCTTGGACTTACGCACGAGGTTCTAGAAATAGTTGCATAACCTTTTCTTAAATGTTAACTGGAACACTAGATGAGGGTGAAATTGTATTTCTACCATAAACTTATGGGATAACTATCTCACTCTCTTGTGAGATTTTGTATAATTACACTAAATTTTTTTTTATTTTGAAAAATTACATTTAGTAATTATCTCTGACGTTTGTTTGCATCCTAAAAATAAATTCATTAATTGTAGGTCAAACAAATTTTTTCTAATCAAACTAAGAGTGAAAATGTACTTTCTCACATGTATTAACGTGCGTGAAGGTGTATAAGTTTGATCAGAAAAGATTTGTTTGATCAATAATAAATCAGTCGAGATTAAATATGAATTTTTATTCAATCTTTTTGCTAATATTAGCAAACTTTGTGAATTTTATCTAACAAAAAGATCTATTTGTTAGACAAAAGCAAACGTTAGAGGTACTATATATAATTTTTTTTCAACTTAGAGAATTTTACGTATAAAACCTCCGGAGAGGGCAGTGTTATTGTCCCTTACTAATACTATATCCTTCATGCATATACGGCTTCATGTAATTTTTCTACGATATTTCCAAAACTAGCTACATTGTTAATTTATATTCTTAAGTTGCAATTAGTGAAATTGCAATAAAGTCATGATAATGATCACATTTTTAGTATAGCAAGTTTGCGTGACAAATATAGAGAAATTGTAACATTCCGTATCTTAAGTTCAGTATATTTTTCATTCAATTAGTTACAAGATACTCATAGTTATGATTCTATAACTTACAAAAATTCTTAATTTTAGAACTTTCGGCGGATTCCACTAGTATTTTGACAGAAAATTCCATATGGTTGTTATCCAAAAGGCTGAACAGTTAGCTGCCACGTGACCTTTTCTCAAAATTTATAATTTATGAGACTATTAATATAAATTTTATAACTAATTAGACAAAAAGTACATTGACCCTTTATTATTGTAAATGGCAAGACCTCCATTTTTTGTTTCATATATCATAAAGTGATAGATTATACAGGTTGAGAGGGTTTCATAAGTTATTGTTTGCCATAGGTGACACAAATTCTTTTTGTTAAATTTTGGATTAAATACAATTAATAACCTTAAAGTATCCACAGTTTCAAAGTTCATTTTACCCTTATAAAAATTATTTTTTAAAAAAAATTAAAGGGATTTCTGAAATGCCAAATCATCCTTTGTCAAAGAATTTTCTAATTCTAGTTTTACTTATTGATCAAACTCTTTTTATTATCGTAATTCTAAAGTACTTGGAACTCACAACTTTTTAGTTTCACTTAATTATCGAACTAAATTAAAAATAAATTTATACATGCATATATATTTATGGTAATTATGTGTCTGTATAAATTTATTTTATAACCTAGTTTGATAAACAAGTGAAACTAAAATAAAATGTCCTCAAGTACTTTAGGATTATAAAAATAAAAAAAAGTTCAATGGACAAGTGATACTAGAATTAGATAAAATTTTGACAAATGATGATTTTGACATTTTAGAAATTATTTTACTTATATTTTAACAAAATATTTTTGTAAGGGTAAAATAGACTTTAAAAACTTAAGAATTAAAGGTCAAGTTTCCCCCCCTTAGCCCCTAAATTATTATTGATGTAATATTTATTTTCTAACCTAATAAATATAACACTTACTCCATATATTTAAAATTTTGGACAAAATTGCTCTTATATTATATATAATTCAAATAATTTCTTTGTCAATTAATTTTGCATTTTAAGTTAATTGATTTTTTCTTAATTAGCAAACTATCTTTTAATTATAATAAAGTAACATGTAATTTGTGAATTAAATAGTTTGAATTTATTATATTTTATTGACTCAAAGTTAAGTAATAAATAAGTATAAAAGATGCACAAAAAAAATTCATTTTCAATATTTTGTTAATTTGGTAATAAAATTAAGTTATTAACTATTTATTCTTTTAGATAAAAATGAGTAATTTAATGGTTTTGCGAGTATTTGTTTTTAAACATGATAATATATTTATATCGATTCATTTTTATAAATATTTAACTTTTGGTTATTAAGCACATATATTTGTCCATTTCATTTAAAAAGCATATATGAATTATTAATTATATCATATTTGTTGTGTATCTACTATATATATATTAATTTGTACTCCACTTTTAATTTAAATTGATCTCTTATTAAAAAAATTAATTAAAAAGCAATTTGGTGAGAATTGAATGTATAAATACTAAAATATATTAAGAATAATATAATTATCATTGCACGAGGGACAATTTTGCTCAACCAAAGGGTAACTAGTTGAATAATCTATGCAAATGAGAGGTGTTAATTTATTTCATCACGATGATCAGTTTTTGCGATTAGAATATCGAAAGATTTATATAAATAAAATTAAGTGGAATTTATCTTAAGGTTAGAAAAATAAACCATTAAAATATAAATCAATTTACTTTGTTCGTGTTATTGTTATATGTTAAAAATAATGACATATGCTATTGTAAAGAGTTTCTACACATTTTCTTTGCCCAAGTTTTTATATACACAACAGATTTTAATAAGACGTTTTAAAACCAAAATTATTATTTTAAAGGGAGAATTACATTGTTTTCCCTCTGAGGCTAAGGATAATTAACTTAAATATTTTATAATTTGAAAAATTATATTTGGTACTCATGATGCTTATTCTCGTCTAATAAATAAATTATTATATTAATTAAAATTTATCAAATTTGTTGATATTAGCAAAATAATTGGATAAAAGTTCATATCTAATTCAAATTGACTTATTAAAAATTTATTAAAGACCAAACGAATATTTTCTTACCAAACTACTCTTATAAAATATACCTCTCACATGAATTAGCATGCCAATAAGTAAAAGGATAAACAAAGATTAATTTGGCTTACAGTAAAATAGTAATAAATCAATTGAGAATAAATATGAATTCTCATTCATTTTTTTTACTAATATCAACAAATTCAACGAATTTTGACCAATAAAGTAATCTATTTATTATTGAAAGCAAATATTAAGAGTAATAGATATAATTTCTTAAATCACATGAGATCGAGGTGTAATTAAACAAAATCTAAAAAAAGAGATGTATAATTATCACCTTCAAATAATATTTTTGGAAAATGAGGGAAACAAATAAAACATCAAACACAACCTTAGAACCTCTTGTGACGTGGACGTGGTCGTCAACCTCATTTTTCTGCCTGTAACATATTCCATTTGTTGTGTAAAAATTCTGAAAACTTCTGATCGAAAGGAAAAAAAGAAAAGGAAAACCCAAAGGAGTTTCGTAATATTGGGTAGCATTTCCATATTTGTTTTGTGTTTCCAACTGTGGGTCCTTACATAAATTCAGGGTGCTTGCTTTGTAATGTCATTTGATTCTAGTTCTGTCTCTCACTCTAATTTGTGATATGTTAGATGATAATAATATATAATAGTCAAGGGTTCTAGCATTCTTCTAGCTCTTCGTTGCTGCGAGAGGGGAGGAATCTTCTGCCTCGTTCAATCGGGCATCACAATCAAAGGTGAAATATCATTTCCTTTTTTGGTGGGGTGTTGGGGTTGGGGGTTTGTAAGTGAATCTCGTTGATTTCAAGAATTAGAGAAGAAAAATATCTTTTAATTGATGTATAAGAATAAAAAATAGGAATTAATTAGATTTTCTTTTTCTTCTTTTCCTCATCTGATGTCAATTTGGAAGGCATTGGGTTTGCGGAGAATCAGGTTTTGAGGTTTAGAAGAGTTTCTCTGGATTGGGATTGGCGAAGTTCTTTCCTTGTTGGCCTCTTTCGGTCTACGGTTCGGGGTTTCGTATTCAATTCAATTTCAAACTGCGATTAAGTTTATGATTTATTTTTCAACTGGAATTCAGGTTTTGGGTTGGCCGAAATTGGTGTAAAGTTTTGAAAATTAATTTGAACGAATCATGACTTGTGGAATCACATATTTGACTGTGTATTTGGGAAATCTGAATTTGAGTTTCTGTCTTTCTGTCAATTTTCCTGTACAGTTGTGGTGTAATTACATTGTTTATTTGGAATTTGAGAGCATCAGACTGAAAAATTCACTGTCCTCCTAATCTGTGGACAAGAATAGAGCTGATTAAGCTTTGCTGTTGTTTCTTTTTCTATGTAATTCTGAAATTGAGGAAATACATGGGCTTGGGTGGGGCTCTGGAATTAAAAAGATTAATTCAGTTCGAATGAAGGTTTTTATAGTTTGGTCTTTAGTTCTACTGCAGTGTCATTTAGTTGAAACTCCTGGAAAGAAGGGATAGGAGTTAGTAATTTATTTGTGATTTCAATTGAAATAAGTGCAGGCACCTTCCCTTACTAGCTTTGAAGTTGTGATTTGAATTTAAAATTTTTCTTTGAGAGTTTTTCTCGAGATCAGCATTAGGTGATTCGATATTAGCTCTTTAACACTTTGGTGTTGCTTTTAAACAATTGGCATATGTAAACATGTATTTACAATTGGATACCTGGACATATATTAGAATGTTCAGCATGCAAACTAATGCTTCCTTGTGTCGATTGAAGTCATTGAGATTCGCTCTAGAGCATTCTTGTTGTACATATATCTGATTACTTTTTACTGTCGAAAGTAGCATATCCAGAAGTAAAGTCTTCAATCCACGTCCGAAACCAGTCCTGGCAATTGGTATTTTCCTGATGAAATTCTATAATGGCATTAGCTAAAAAATGCAATTTATACACTCATCAACTTTTTTTACGTTTCTGCATTATGTTATCAATGAGGACCTGAAGAACTGAGTGGTCTTTACTAAAATTTGAGCAGCACGTGCAAGTAGTTGATTGGCACATGTATTCTAATTTATACCACTAACTATGTGCAAGTTTATAATCCAAATTAAGTTTGACTGTTCCAACATTTGTTTAAATATACTATCGTTCTGATTGGTTCCATGGATCCAAATGCTAAACACGGAGTACTTGATCGGTATTTTGAGCGTAGGTAGAATTGAGTCCTGAATGAAGGAAAATCCACATTTGATTAATGTATGTTGTGCATGCACCCAACATGCATGTATATATTTTGTCTTTCATTTTTTTCCATCTTCATATGTGAGGGGAGGATGCATCTAACATGCCTTTGGAATTATAAGGCTGCAAATGGTCAGTACGCGAGGCAAGAAAAAGACTGCTAGCTCAAATAAAATTCTCGAGGAAAATGACGCAGCTGAAAATGGTATAGCTGGTCCACTGACAGTTGATGTGGAAGAACCCAAGATGGATGCTCAATTAGAAGATAAAGTAGAACTAACAGTTGAGGAGGCAATAAATGAAAAAGATGAAGAAATGGATGGCGGAAAAGAAAGTGAAAAAGTGGCGAAAGTAGACAATGATGATGACAATACGATATGGACAGAAATGAATAGTTATGATGTGGCAGAACTAGAAAAAATTGCTACTGAAGATGATGAAGTAGATGATGATGAAGATGTAATTTGGGAAGATCATGAAGAAGACTTTGAAGAGGAGAATGAAGAAAATGTTGCTGACGACTATGAAGTTAGTGAAGAAGAAGCAACAGAAGAAGAAGACGGTGAGGATGACATCAGCGAAGAAGAAGCAACAGAAGAAGACAATGATGAGGATGAGATTAGTGCAGAAGCAGCAAAAGAACAAGAAGTTAATGAACAAAATACTCAAGAACAAAAAGAAATTGCAAAAGGAGATGGAAGGGAAGCCAAATCAAAAGAAAATGGAAATGAAGCTGATCGCCATAAGACAGGGAAAGTGGAAGGAAGTAAGCATATCAAGAAATCCAGTGAAAAAAGCAGAAAGGTGAGAGCAGGGAGGTTGAAGAAAGTGGAATTAAGAGATAAACCAGAATCATCACGCAAGAGAAAGGTGAAGAAGAGAGTGGACAGCATGGGTATGATTTTCATGTGCAGTTCTAAGACGAAGGATGACTGCTACCAGTATAGGGTTCTTGGCCTGCCAGAAAGCAAGAAAGATATTGTGGAAAAAATTTATACTGGGATGCGACTGTTTTTATATGATGTTGATCGAAAATTGATGTACGGGATCTATAAAGCAGCGGGACCGGGAGGTTACAACATCGAACCCAAGGCCTTCAAATCACAGTTCCCATCTCAGGTTCGTCAACATTTTTGGATGATGTGTTATAACCTTTTTCTATCCTTAGCCATATTTTTGAATGGTAGACAAATTTCTTGAGAGAAGAGTCAAATACCTGGCAAGTTGGTAAAATATGTACCATTATATCCAAAAAAAAATATATATATTAGTAAGGAATGAGAAGCTGAGTTAGTTTTGCCTGGGCAGCATGATACATATCTAACCTATATTGGAAACATGACCCTGATAAAAACCTTGATTTGTTGATTCTGTGATATTTCCATGAATCAGGATCCTCTGCTCTTCTTTACTAGAGATGAGATTCTGATCTTTTGGTGGCAGGATTTATTTTTATAAATTATGTCTTCATGCCTTCTTTAAGGCCTTCATTTAGTACTCCTGTAGATTCTAAACGATTGCTTTTTGGAAAGAAAACTCCTTACAATTGTTGTTAAACCAGTAACTTGTCTTCTCTTTCCTATTAGGTGCTTGATCATTGCATTCCATTCTTTTTAATGGCTACTATAGGGTGATATTAAAAGTTTTCCTTTCCGAGTATTACCATTTTCATTGGACATAAGATGTTGAATTGTTGTGATAACAATGATAAGGAGTGGGTAAAAAATTAATTCAGGGAGTTCGGTGAGTTTTTCTTATAATCTGCAATATGATTTTCATAGTGAAAAATGGTCAAGTCTTTTGCCTGCTCTACGAAAAGTCACATCCTGTAGTCATTGTCACTAATTTTTGCTACCATATGAGAACTCATATGTGAAAATGGAATTTTTATTTGTCAATAGATTGTCTATGATAAGGTTGAGCTAGTCGGTTACTTGTGGCCTCATTGATAACTTGTCATCCTTTGTTTCTAGGGTTATTATCGTTTATCAGAACTGCTTGTTTGGCACTTGAAAAAGATGCCGGACTCCGTTTTTACTTTAGGTCACAACTGCAGTCTTCTTCCAGTCATTTAAGAAGGTACTGTTATTTGATGCAAACTTGAAGAAACAGTACTGTCAGGGGATTGCTTTAGGATTAGATATCATGAGTGTAATCTGAAAGACATTATTGTTTAGTTGAGTCTCTGGTTCAGGGAGATGGAATGAATAGAATTGGTGGTACCATAAAGCATATGATGAATGTATTATTGTTATCATGGCCTATTATAAAGTCACAAACCATCATGAAAGCCATAGCATATTGCTTAGAGATGATTTAGACAGGTCCAGTATCAAATTATACTTTAATTTAGTTGATGATGCTGAGGTCCAGGTCTAGGATTTGAGTAAATATGAAGAAAAGGCATCCAATAAAATATCATCAGAATTGCTGGTGCATTGTAGAAGCTCTGGAGACCGAAGGCTAGATTTACCCACAGATGCATACTATATGTCCATAGTCAGTAATGAAAAGATTTGAATGACATAATTTGCAGCACAAGTACGTGGAACCAAGTTGGATTCACTTCCGTGCATTAGTTATTCTCTCCTCATAAGCTGAACCCCAATGATTTCTATATTTTTAGATTAAGAGTATAATT
Organism: Sesamum indicum; assembly: GCF_026168435.1. Classification (NCBI taxonomy): domain Eukaryota; kingdom Viridiplantae; phylum Streptophyta; class Magnoliopsida; order Lamiales; family Pedaliaceae; genus Sesamum; species Sesamum indicum. Next base: position 3,256,944 of record NC_142665.1, on the reverse strand, counting down.
GAGTATTCATGTGCATTCCATCCGTCATGCACATGACAAAAATCTGAATCTTATTGGAAAAGGAAACCCAAATATAGCACAGGACTTGATGTTAAGAAATCTGAGTTCAATGTTTAGTTTTTCAGAGTAACTGAGGAAGTGTTTTTTGGTTGAGACTGATGTTTGAATGAGATTTAAACACAATGCAAAAGCACTTGACATAGTTGGAAATCCCTTTGTAATTATTTTGTTTTCAAACACAAGGATTTATGATGGGCTAGAACTTCATAGCAGTTCTATGCAAAGTAAGTAAATAATATAGCTCCCTTTCAGTCATTGGAATTCCCTTTCTCTAATCAGCTCCCTGATACTTATACACCTGCAAAAGACATGCTAATAGGTAGTTTTCCTAGTACTGTATATCTTTGATGTGTGCATGAAGTGAATATGAGTCTTTGTATCACTATAACAATGGCGTTGAGAATTACATCTGAAAATTTCAGTTAAGACCACTACTTGTTACTTGTGTTGACAGCACCACCTTTCCACTGACAAACTTACACCTTTTTTAGTATGGAACTCCCAAGTTAACATAGAAAAAAAAAACTCAAATTCTAATGGTTCGGTGGTCAACATCTAGTCACAGCAACTCATATAACCATGTAAACTGCAACTCCCAAAAAGCTAGATTGCTGGCATGTGATTAAATCCTCGAGCAATTTTTCCTTCACAGCCATATATTGCCTTGTCATGAAGGAATATGCTTTAACTCTACAGCATTCACCAAATCAAGAAAGTTGCTTTTACATAGGGATCTTTCTTGGCATTCCTGTTTACAAATTCTCCAGCTCTTGGCATCTTGCCAAATACTGGTTGTTCCCAAGTGAGTTTCAAAGTTTAGTCCCGGAGAACTGTTACAATCTTGAGAACATATCCGACTTAAAGCTTGTTTCACTTACACCTGTGCCAGTGTAAATGATTCTGAAGGTAAAAATTGGCAAGAGAAAAGTAGATGGTCATGATTCTCATAATAATCTACGGGACCTCAACATGACATTGAATGATCTTTCCAAACTGCAGAAGTATGTCCTAAATATGAATACTTCCAAATTAGAACTCGAATCAATGGAGTATCCAGGGACAAGTTTGGCTAACCAAATTTACTTGGTGGCATCTGAAAATTTTATTGGATTATAAAGAATCCTTATCAACGTACTAAGAAACTTGACCTGTCTGCATATTGTAATTGGAAAAATTGTGAAGATGTCATGGGTAGAAGGACCAATGTTCATGAGCCAGAATCTCATACTGGAACAAAATCATAGGTTTTACTTACTGCTATGTAATTGGACATGATTTATACAAGTTCCGGACAAATGTTTGGGAATGATGCTTGCACCTCTGAGAAGAGTGCTCAAACGTGTCTGGGGGTGTAAAGAATATTGGTCTCTTGGTGCTGCATGCTACTGTGGCGCATGGAGAGATGATGAGGTTTGGGCGTGCACAGTCGGGCAGCAGGTGGCGGAGGGTAGCGGCACAAAGTGGCGGAAGTCGGTGGACAGAGATGGGTGATGGCTACTCAGGTTTACTGTTTACGGTTGGGTGGGTAAGGCAGCAGGTGCGAGTTAGGGTTTCTCAAGCCTTTTTTTTTTTAAAACAAATAAATATATATAATATATTGTGTTAGTACTAGAGTAAATTACAAATATGATATGCATATGATTGATCTATCTAGTGAAAATATGAACTAAGAATGAGACAAATAGACACAAATCTCCTAATCAATTTTCTAACAGTATTTATGGATAAGATTGATTTATCTGCCAAATAAGACAGATGTTCACAAATCCCTACTCAATCTTCTGACAACATTTAATTGTATGTGCATTATTGATGTTAAAAGATATTGATGTATAATATATAATTTATTATGTAACATGCATTGTGCTTTAAAAAGACGCGCGCCACGTCGTGCATCGTGCATCGTTCGTGCATACGGTGTGCGCCTTTAACAACTATGTTAGTGCCACATCTTTTAAGTAGCAACTGGTATATAAGGAAGAAAAGGTTGAGAATGATTCAGCAGAATGGATATTAATGTTTGATATCTCACTAGAAGAGGACTAAGGTTAAGCATATCCTACTTATTCATTATTTATGGAATACCAGACAGGAACTTGTTTTTAAGGTTTGTCAAATAAAAATTGTGCAACCAAGTAGGTTAATGGAACCTTGAAATAAAGATAAGGGAATTGCTAGGATGGAATGGACATACTTACTAAAGGCAGTTGATACAGTTTCATGAGACAGGACGATATGATTATTAATGATAAACGAGTCTTAGTAAGTCTAGCAAATAAGCTTCAATTAGAATAAATCAATAAACGAAGAGACGCACCTATATTATCTTTAGAAATTAAGATGAAGTTGAAATTTATGAACAAGCTACTGCAACATATTAGTTAATAGAGAATTAAATGACAGGTATGTTTCAAACACTTCCATGATTTTATTGACTAATATGCTTGACAAGTTGATGAAGAGTTTTGGTGCACGATATGTTGTCCATTTGAGCTTAGCAAAGATAGGTGAAATGAAAAGGACTGTATTTGGAAAGAATGGAGGCGTAAAAAATTTGTTAGTTGATTGAATAATTAACATTATCAACAACTTAATTGCATTTGCAATGTTAATTCTCGACGATTTATATATCTTCATAAAATTTAGGGTTAACTACATTTAGACCCACTCTGAAAATGTGGAATTACACTTTTCTCCAAAAAAAACTTTCAAATATCACACTCATACTCCCTTCGAGAATTCTCACAACCGAACCCATTCCGTTGGGATTTGGACGAAATTATGATGTTAGCAAAAAAAAAAAAAAGTTACATTTAACTTTCAATTTTACCGCTCATTCAATATTCCCCAATAATATTTTTATACTTAAGTTGGTAACCGTAATATATATAAAGTCAAAAGGGTGTAATTATTATAAAATATTATTACCAAATTATGTCTAGTTGTTAAAATGTTGAAAAAGTAATATATGATAATTTATATTGAATACACTAGTGACAAAATGTTGACATTTTCTATATTTCAATCCTACAACACTACATAAAGTACTTGAATAAGTCATTGGCAAGAAATAGATGGAACAATGGTATTAACCTCACACCATATATAGGAAGTAAAACAAACACAAACAAGTGACTAGTTTTTTCATTCATCAACGGCTTCTTTTCATCCAATGGCTATAACTTGGGAACAATATTTATTATAATTACACCCTTTTGATTTTATATATTACTGTTATCCCTTGCAAGTTTAAAAATATTACTAGGGATGCTGAATGAGTGGTAAAGTTGACTGTTTAGGAAATTTTTTTTTGTTGATGTCAGCATTTTCCGTCCAAACACTAAATGAAAGGGTTCAGTTGTAAATGGAAAATTCTCGAAGGGGTCTAAGCGTAATTTTGAAAGGTTTTGTTTTGGAGAAAGTGTAATTTAGCATTTTTGGAGGGGGGCAAAGTGTCATTAACCCTAAAATTTAGGTTTAACTACATAGATCTCGCTTGGGAGTGCTTCCCCTTTTGAGATTGTAAAAACCTTCCATCTGAAGCTTCCTTGTTAAAAAACACTTATGATTACCTCCCTTCTGGATTAAAAAACACTTATGTTTCTGTAAACAGAACATTAACTAGTCCAAAAAAGAAAGGGTGGCATGTCAATGTTGTAAACTTGGACAATGTTTTAATAATTTTAAAAAGAGGGTGGTTATAGTTAGTAATTACACTATGAGGGGAGGATTTATATAGTGATTTTCTTTCCTTTATAGAAGTCTAGTATGTCTAAGTTTTCTTTTAAATATTGTTTCTTATTTTTATTACTTTTTTTTGGGGGGGATTATGCTTTGGTTTCAACTTTTGTCCTCATTTTCTGTCATCCTGGAGGCAGGGATTCCGGAGGGAAGGATGGTTTAAATGTATTTTGGGTGAGAATGGGGTGTTGCGGTGCAATGGATGCAAAGAAAGCATTGTCTGGATAGGGGGACTATTGTTTCTTGTACATGATTTTTCTGGTCTTCGTTTTTCCACGTGCAAGTTCTGTTAATAAATGAAACTATTCTTCGATTCTTTCATAAGTGGAGCTTATAGTTTCTGTATCAGTTAATGTACTATAACTCAGTTTATACGTTCTCTAATTGTTATGTACATACACTGCAGTTCTTTTGTTTATAAATGGGAATTAAAAGATTGATCGGATTCAAAAGTGGTGTTTTCAGTATACGGGAAAGAAAGCACATTCACTTAGTACTTTCACTTTTATGAGGCTTTTATCCATTTAACGTCCCATCTATAATCTCTCAGGATAGATGCTTTTCTTTTGTTCTCTTTTTCCTGTCGTTCTTAGTGGAATACTGATGATAGGTTTTTCTGATACCTATCAATTTTTCTCTTCTTATGGATAAAGTGATGTGAGAGCTTACTATATGAATACCAGAAGGAGCATATTTACAGTTGGGATTTATGTACTTTGCAAAAATTTTGGGAAACAATAGAGGGAGAATGAGGTCAACAAAAACAGGTGGAATTCTGAATGGCTGAGTTTTCTTTTTCAATGCAAGACAAATGGAGCAAGACTTGTGGTATACTTTATTCTGCTACCATAAGAAAAAAGCGATAAGTGATTTCTATTGTTGCACTAGAGAAGGTGTTTCATATAATTTGTTTTGTATTGAACAAGCTTCTTTTATCATGACGTCTTTATTCATTGCCTTAACATTGGAACTAGCTGTGCTTCTAATGTTATGAATAATGAGTTTTCAGGTCTTTTATCACTTCATTTAAGGTGGTCTTTATAATATATTTTTAAGTTCACTGGCTGTATGGTTTTATTCTCTTTGCTACTAAAATTTGCTGCAACGTAGCAAAGCATCTACTCTGTCCAATGAGAATTAAGGTGGTTTAGTAGCTTTCATGGTTAATGAATGATTTCACATAGCTCTATTTAGTGCTTGTTCTCATAACAATTTCCTTCGAATGAGATTCTGAATGTTAATATTTGATGAAAATTAACATTTGTTATCCACGTCTGATGATTATGTTTGAATAGCTAAATTTATTTGTGATGTTAGGTGATTTGCTGTGGTTTGTGGACAACTGGATAAGCTATTTAAAAAATTAGCTAGGTATTTATGTTTGAAAACTTGGGACTGTTTTTAGGTTCGATTCACTGTTCTGGACGATTGCTTGCCATTAGCTGAGGAGAAGTTCAAGAAGGTTATCAAGGACAACTACTTTACAAATACCAAATTTGATTGCCAACTAAATTCTGAACAGGTAGTATGTCGATCCTTTCCTTCATAGTGACTTTTAGGGATCAATCTATAGTATTCAATCCAAAAAAATGCTGCTGATATCTGCACCTTACATAATATCTTGACCACATTCTATAATTCATCCACAGGTAAGGAAATTGTGTAAGCTGTTTATTGCCTCAAGCAAGGGGCAGCGGTCTAAAAAGTTAGGCAGGAGATGCAAAGCAGAAAAGCACCACCCTGTACTCAGAGAGAGAACTAGAAGGCGAAAAGCTGGTGACGGTAGACGCCTTGCATTGAGGGATGAGCTCCTCCGGTACGATGAAAGCCCTCGTAAGCGCCCGAGGAAGGTAATTAGCCCAGTGCCACCGCTACGTCAACCGCCACCATCTAATGTTCATGCATATGCATATGAGAGGACTTCTGACTTGGATGTTTATAGAAGAGATCCATATTTAGAGAGGCGCAGTCCTTATAGAGATAGACGTGATCCTCTTTTAGATCGTCGTGATCTCTACAGAGATGGGCGAGATCCACCTACAGAACGTCATGATCATTACAGAGATGGGCGTGATCCATATCTGGACCGTCACTATCGGTACAGAGATGGTCGAGATCCATATATAGAGCGTTATGATCCTTATAGAGATGGCCGAGATACATATCCAGAGCGTCGTGATCCTTACAAAGATCGGAGGGATTCATATTTAGAGCGTCGTGATTCTTACAAAGATCGAGGGGATTCATATTTAGAGCGTCTTGATCCATATATTGAAAGTCGTGATTCCTACAGAGATGCGCGGGATATGTTTGTGGAGCGTCGTGGTCCATACAGAGATGGAATACATTCTGATCCTTACAGCACTTATAGAAGGGATTTGAGGGATCCAATCTCTGACGGTCGTGGTGTTTATAGAGAGGAAAGACGGGTTGAGAACAGTGATTATTATAGGGAGGAAGAACCATTGGAACGCCGCTCGCATGCATTAAGTTTGGAGACAAGGGATCGCCATGACATTGGTAGCCGAGATTCATATGTTTCATATCGAGAGCGCCCATTGTATACTGAACCTATCTATTCTGCAGAATACCCTTATCGGGCAGGCTTGGCACGGGAGTACCGGCTCTAGGTTGTTGACTGATCATCTTGGGGGGTCCACAGCCTGAGAACCATTGGATGCAGAACCTGCTATTGATAATAAAAAGGCATGGTATGGTTAAGGAGAGGCTGTATCATGAGAGGGTCTCCAGCTGTTTTGATCGATCAGGTATCTATTGCTCTTGGCAATGTTATTTATGGTTAGGTTCAATTCGGAATCTTTGTTGCCGAAGAACTTGTGTTTCCGGTCCATTTGTGTCTTACCGTGTTCTCTTTGTTCATCGAAAGCCCCATAGCCCGTCTTGAACTGGTTTCTTCAGAACCCCATTCCCCTCAATTACCAATAATGTGTAATGGGGCTTGTATTGCTGCAGATTTTAGTGTATCTATCTTTTTCCAACTTTCCTAGTTTAGCTTAATTTCCCTTGTATTTCAACTTATTGCTGGTGTAGCCATAATTGTAGTGCTTGTGGAATTGACACTCACTAATGTGGTAAATATTTACTTGGGTAAATGTGTGATCCAAACAGGTTGGTGTCATAGTGAGGGATAAGCCATTCTCAAGTAAGAAGAATGTGATGTAGAAGTGAGGTACCTGGTTTCTTTTCACCTACATTCTCTTGGAAAGAACTTCCTATTTCTGATTCTTCGTTCCTTATGTTTACTGTAGATATGGAGGGAGGGGGAGGAAGACGAGGTATACATGTCTCTGTATCACATATGGAAGTCGGTTAAAGTGGTTGCGGTAGTTGGTTTCTTCCATTATCATCTGGATAAACAAGAGTGCCCCACCCCACCACTTTAACCACTTCAATATATCGTAATAGCAAAAATTGGAAATATTCAAAAATAAAAAGCGAGGAAAAAAAAGAAGAAGTTGAAGTTAGAATGCTTGGATAAACAACTCAACATTTATAATTTATCATAAACTACCGAAGTTAATGGGGACTGCTTATAAGTTTTTATTTAAATTAATTTAATTTTAAGTAATTCAAATCAAGAACTATAAATTAAAAATATTCTTTTTTTTTAATTTGTTTTTAGCAATAAATTAATAAATATTTATTTAGTATATTACAAAAATTCCTAAATAATAAATTAAAAAGGAAAAAGAAAAGGTAGAAACTTTATAGTTACATGGATTGCTTAAAGTGGAAGATGCATGAGCATGCCCGCAACAACAAATTTATGGTCCCCTTCCCAAATTCCTCACCTCCAAAGAAGCGGCATAATTATGAGTTGTTTGTGCACTCTTTTTACATATCTTAGTCATGTCGTATGTAATTCCTGTGAGCATATAATAAATAATATTTTATATTTTAAAATATATTATGAATAAAAAATATATATAATTAATATATGATATTTTTGAAAAGACAAAAAGAAGAAAGAAAGAAAGCAACAAAGAAGGAAAAAAAAATTAACTTAGGGATACTATTAGCATAATAATAAAATTAGTGTTGCGGTATTATAACCGTCGTTTATGAAATAAAAAGACTTTTTCTTTTTATATAGTATAAATATAGAAATGGGAATTATATGAGATCAATAATTTAATAAGTTAAATAATATATCAAGTTGATTAGTACATTAACATAATAAATTATAATAAATTTACATAAAGTGAAATATCCATACATCAGATAGAGCTTTGAATCCATAATTTTATATTTGTTTATTGAATTTGTTTTTATTGCTTAGGGGCTTATAAATAATTATTTGTTGTAGTAAGTTAATTTTTTTTATCACAATAATGGATTTTAGTTTTTATTTAGGTAAATTATATTAACATCAATTGAGGTTAAGTTCAAATATACAAATATTCTGTCTTTTATAAAATTACAAAATTTTATAATTTTAATATTGATTATTATTTTGTAAAAATTGTTGTAATTAGCAAAAACTACTGACATAAGTTGTTACTAAAGACAATTAGTGACACATATTTAGCAACAACTTAATGACAATAATTATTATTGTCATTATATTGTGCTTTCACTAAAAACATGTTCTAAGTATCTACGGTGACAACTTTGTGTACAGTATCTAACACTAATAATTATATAGTGATAGACATAAAATTATTATCACTTAATTTATATTTTAAATATCAACTTTAAAATTATCACTTAATATGTTATCACTAATATTAGTGCCACAATTTTGCTTTTACTTCTAGTGAGTTATTTTGAGTACGCTGTCAACCTATGCGCAAGAATCGTGAACGACAACTCAAACAAATCAGATCTATAATTTGAACACGCCTATACTATAAACTCTGAATCTCAAAATTTTATACTTGTAAAGAGTAAATATAATATACATAAAGTGAAAATAGTGTAATAATGATAATAAAATATTATCATGGAGTTACTATTATTTGATTAAAAAAATTAGTTATTGATGAATGAAAAAATTAGCCATACAATAAATAATTTATATGAAATGTCGAATGACGCATAAAATTACTTATATATTTGTTTTGGTTGAGGTTGGTATTTTTTCCATCCAAACTTGTCAATGGAGAATCCGCAGAGGGGGTGCAAGTGTAATTTTAATTTTTTTGGGGGAAAGTATAATTTGACAAGTTTAGAGAAAATTTAAGTGTAATTAACACTTTAATCAATATCGTTTTAGTTTAAAAATTCTAGCATGAAATCAAAATCAATTATACAACAACCAAAAAATACATTTACGTGGTTGATAAATAATTTGAAAAAAATATCAAGTCATATGATAATTAATTGATGCGGCATGCAATGCGATTAGTGTCTATACCGCGAGGTCGTTGTCCATTCAGATTTCATAAACTTCACTATTTTAACCTAAACAGGCATATTATGGAAAAAGTTTAGGGGTTGAAATAGGTGCTTGCCAATATCAGAGGGGGTTTTTTTTTTTTTGGGGGGGGGGGGGGCGGTTGCTCATTCTAGCTTCATAAGCCTAACAATTTTATCCTGAAAAAGACACTCCTCGTTTGTAACCAATTTTAGACATGTCCGGCATCATTAGTCCCTCAAATTCTCAAAGTGGTGCCTATGGCGCAAGCTATTATCTATTTTAATTTTAAGAGTTCCGTAATTTTGTCCGCAATACGTCTCAGTGGTAATAGAAAACCTCAAAATTTATGAACTAGTCAAGTTGCTCATCTAAAATCTATATGAGATGTATACTAACATCATAAATAACATAATACTTATAGTATGATTGGTGGAATCATTCTATAAGAAAATTTTTCATTGTAGACCTCAAAAAAAAAAAAAAATTGGTTTTATTTTGGTCCCACTAAATTCTCCACTACTTTTGCCAATAAATAATTTTCGTAAATGTTGCCGGAAACAGTATGAATTTAGGGAAATTAATGGCATATAGGGAGGGGGCTTACCTGTTTCCTCTGGCACAGGCCATATTAAATTTTTCCACAAACAGAGCTTTGAATAAATGTGAGAACCAAGCAGTACATGTCAGTCAAAAGTCGTGTTTAGAGGGGCCATGTCCATGTCTATGTCGCTCTCTATTTATTCAAAAGCGACACACTGTTGCTCACTCAGTCACACCACATTTGCAACCAAATACATAAACAAAAATGCAGTGTTTATCTGTACCATATATATCAATCAATTGTCAAACTAAAATTTTGGTCAATTGTTCATACCTACATGACTACTTTAGTAGTACTCTGGATAACTTAAAGTTGTTAAAGCGTTTTCTGAAGTTCACTCAATAAAGCCAACACATTTATTTCTTGGTAAATATTAAGGATTTGAAATAGTTTTCTTTTTTCTTTTTTAATTAAGTAAGATTTATAAGTATTTTGGGATTTGAGTCACTTACAATTATAATAATCAATATATTGACTATAAACATCATAAGTCAATAAATAATCAACGACTACTATCAAGGTAAACTCATAATTAATAATGAAGTGGTAGAACAATTTAATTGAACTTGGCCATATTGGTGGATTTGAAGTGTTATTTTTTGATTATTGATCCCCATCAATTGACAATGATATTGTGGTTGAGTCCACCAGATGAGAAATGTTAATGTTTGTTGGTTCAATCAATAAGAACGGACAATTTTTAGATGGTTGTATGTTCAATTTTTTTTGTTGGTACTAGAATTATATTGACAGATAATTTATAAGTATTTATATAAGTGATTTATGATATTGCAGAGATATGCTCTAGCTAGCTGTGATACTTTGTTGCAAGAGAATAATTTAAAAATCTGGAGTGTTGCAGAGATGGAAAGTTTCAGTTCACATAAGAAGTCAAGCGGAAGCACATGGTCTGGACACAAATATGGAATGGGTTCGGTGGAGCCGCAGCACATGTGCTTCAATCCTTGCAATCTCCTGTTCCTGACAAACTTACCAAATTCAACTGGTTATATCTGCTTGCTTGACCTCATGATATGTATATATATATATATATGTGGAGTAATTGTGTGTGAAACTCTTCATGAATGGAGACAAGGGTACCAACCATTTACTCCATATTTTTTTTTTTTTTTATATGAAGCACTCTTAGCAAGAAATATCACACATAGATGTTTCATCTCACAAGCACATTTTCTTTGAATGTCCCTTCAACGACTACGATTGGTCTCACATCCGGTAATGGCTTGGCATCAGCCGAAGTATTTCCACCCTCCTTGGTGCGGTCAAATGGCTAAAAAAGGAGAAGACTGGCTCCTCTGTGCAGAGCAAAGCGCGACTCCTCACTTTGGCATGCACGGTCTACAGCCTTTGGAGGCACCGTAATGAAGTCATTTTTTAGGGCGTAGCACCTTGTCCTAAGGGTCTTCTAATATCTATTTATATCACAATGTATAAGCTCCTTTTGACATTTTTCTCACGCTGTCTGATTGTACCTTAATCTACAGAGTGGGCTTTTTGTATTTTCCCGGTTATACCTGGAGTACACTGTAAATATTTTTGAATGAATGAAAAAGTTAATTTTTAGGGAACAAATTAAGAACCCCCATGTGCCTGCAATCGGCTGGTTCAGATATAAACATAAATTGGTGCAACTATAATTGCAGGACGTACAAGCGTGATCCGTACTTGTACCTACGTACATTCCTTAAAGTAATCCATTCCCATTACAACAATTGGTGCATGCATGCTGATGTTGTCAACCTGCGACGTCCGGAGATTAAGCAGTAAATGGTGGGAAATAAGTATAAAAGTATGGTCAAAAATTTGGGCAAAGTATGATTAGTTGAGTCATTATAAGTACCCAAAGTCATATGCTGCACGAAACCATATATGTATGATTACATTCTTTGTATTTCAAAGTCAATAATAAGAGGAAAGTGTTCCTACCTGAAAATTCGTTATTTCATGCCGATAAAGGCGACTTGTCGCTGTTTTTGAACTCAAACAAAGTGAATGCATGTCATAGTCTACATTTTCTTTTTACTTTTGTAATTTGCTATTGGTATATAGTAGAAGAAAAGGTGTTTAAATTACTTGAAATTATTCATTTTTAAAATTTGATTTACTGAAGTGTCGGGATTAATGTTCATGGGCTCGTATTAAGCTCGAACATGGTCCTAACTCGTCCCGTTAGGATGCGTTGCGTTAGGAAACCATAACTTTACTATTGGGTGTAATATATCGATGTAGTTGATTTACGGAGATAATTAATTACTTATACAAAAATATTATATTGACACCTCAAGAGATTATGTTCAAAATAAACAAACAACCCCTATCCTTTACAAAATTACATGTACACCCATTGAGGGGTATTAGTGTAAATAATCGTAGGAGGTATTTTGTAAACTTTTGCTAGTGAATAGGATATGTACTTGTAATTACAACTATAATTTCAATGAATGTATTTGACTATTTGTAATTTTACAAAGAGCATCGAAGGTCTATATACTTGGACCTCGTTAACCTCAAATTAAGATGTAAATGTAATTTATTTAAAAATTAAATAATAATAATAATAACAATTTAAATATTTTCCCCTAGGACATGCAAATATTGCTTAAGTGAATATGGAAAGTCAATTATTTGGAAGGTCCAGCGAAATTTTATATTTTATATGTACTAAACTATGAATGTTTTATTTATTTAGTGCATGATCGACGTTAGTAATCTTCGATATAAAGTTTAAGATAAATTATATTGATATATCCTAAAATTAGATTTAGTTATACAAATATTATTATTATTTAAAAATTATAAAAATATTTTTTTATGTTGTAGTTGTAATTACAAGTACATTTCCTGTAAATGAGACGGCAAATTTCACAAATACACCATTGAGTTAATTTGCATCAACACCCTTTTAGTTGGAGTGCTTGTAAATTTTCAAATGATATGAGATATTTATGTAATTTTAACTTAAATTTAAAAGGGATTCATGTAAACTACCCTAAATTTAAAGGCCAAACGTTTCTAATCATTTGGTACCAGAATCACAATGTCCAACCTGGAAGATGACAAATAAAAGTTAATTAAATGAAATAAAAATATATAGTAAATTAAGAAGTACAAGAATATCAAACAAAATCAAATCCCACAAAACCAAATCGATGCCGTGTCAATGTAATAGTTTAGTTCGAAGTCACGAGTTAATGTTTCATAAAATGTATGGATATTTATTTCACTTCATGTGAATTTGAGTTTATTCTCATTCATTTTATGGTCCTTTGTTACGAGTGAGGTCTCATGAACAAATTTAAGGCTACGGGTTCGAATCTCATCAGATGTGTAGGTATTTATCTTACTTTATGCGAGTTTGAATTTTTTATTTTTTATTTTTAAAAAATAATTATTATATTTAGGTATTAATCAAATTAATATATTGTTCAATTCATTAAAATATTAAAATAATTATGTAATTATCACATCTAAAAAAATAAAAGAAAAATCATGCAGTTTTGAATATTCCTGCATTTAAAGACAAAATGATGCCAAATCATGGGTTTCAAATGTCGGTAAAAAAAAAAAAGATTAGAGAAACTAAAGATACCATCCCACAACGATACCATATCACAAAAGTTAAAATGAAGAGCCAAATGAAATCCAAGACACAGTACAAATTACCATAGAACAAACCCACAAAGGAATACGCCCCAAATATACAGTTAAATGGGTACATCAAAACCCTTTTAAATATGAAAAATAAATAAATAAAGAGCAAATAATTAATTCCATATATATACATATTTTAAGTATCTCGAAAACCTTATTGTAAAATTATTATTTTTTAATTACAAGGTAGATGTCAACGGTTTGTCGTCTATGATTATTAATCGTCTTTGTATTTTTCCTGATCTTTTCCTTGTGTTTTTTTCCTCATTTGATGGGAATAATATATGTACGTCGCGTTGAAGTTGATTTCTTTGTTTTATTTTATTTTTTTAATGTGTGTGTTTAGGATAATAATATGATACGTATGTAAGTCTATTCTAAATTGAATATTTTGGTAATGTCGGCATTTATTATTAATTAATGTATATATAACAAGTATACAATAATTTTATGTAAAGCAAAACTTAGGACTGTTTTTTATATTGGGCGAAAAAATATTAATTTGAAAAATGGAACCAATATGTGAAATAACAGAGTATGTTTGTCTCACTTTATGAAATATTTTGAGTGATGGTTTAGTCCTACAATTGAGTTGATCAAATATGCATTCTGAATGCAAATGCAAATATTTGCGTCGTTTGACCTATTTTTCAATAATCACGTATAGTTTTAAATTTTATAATAAATCATGTTTCAATAAAAACCTACATTCTTTTCCTTTTAATCCACCGTAATATTTTTTTATTTGATACCCGTTACATCCAATAAATAATATTTCTTTAAAATGAGGTTGGTTTTGGAATTTAATTATAATCTATACTTTCTAATATAATTAATTATGAAATTATATATCCAAATACCATAATTACTTTTCCTAAAATCAATTCTCTGAAATTTGATTATCATACAATTAATTATACAATTATGTAATCAAAGTACCTAAATCTTTTTTTTTTCTGAAGTGAATCGATTACAATTATATCATAAATTTTAATAACTATTATTACAGTATATTAATACTCAGACATTGATGGATCGGTGAATTTGATCAATTGAATAAGCTAGACTTGATTGGCACGTGAATTGAAGATGGAGACAAATTTTGTTTTTGAATAATTCTAAGAAGAAAAGAGACAAAAAAAGTAAATCCAAAATAAAGAGGAAGCAATGGGAGGGGAATGAATGATTAGAAGTTAAAACAAAAAAAATCAGGCCCTAATTATGAAGAGGGGGACTACAACAATGAACAAACCACATGCTCCATCTCATAATTACATGCTACTTTGTTTTATAATTACTTGTTTTAATTTAAACCACCACTTGTAATTAATTGCCCTTTTTACCCCCCACGCAAAAGAAGAAAACTGAAATTAAATTCCTTTATGGAGAAGGAGAAGTGGGATGCACATGCAAGAGTTGAAAATACCAAAGACTCGTTCACGACGTGACTCCCCCTCTACAATATATCTCAAACTATAATTATATCTTAAATATATATATATATAGTTGTTTTAATTTAAATAAATTATATGGTGGGGGTTGTTCATTAAAAAAAAAAACTCAAAATAACAAGTCTGCCCCTTCAAAATATTATAACCAACTATGATTAGTATCAGCAAGTTGAGGTACGACCTGATATATCTAGTTCATTTTCAGTTCTAACATGTGATTTCATACATGCTCCGACGCATGGTTAATGTTTGGTTCATTAGCATAGACGTTAACAATTTTGATATATAACTTTTCGGTTTATTGTGCCTTGTTAAGTATATAATGTTTGAATTGATTTAAATATTAAAAGAATTTTAGATGGTGAAGACAGGCCCAAATAGCAAGTTGGATGTGCTCTACGTGAGGTTGGCTATGGTGACTCTTTGAGGTCAATCCATACTTAGTTCATTTTATTAAGTAATTTTGTTCTTAAACTTAAAGTGATAAAATCATTTAATTGAATAAAATTATAGAAACAGTGGAACAAAGCTAACATGTAACGTGGCATCAAATGAAAATGAGACATTAGTTGGGGAAAGAAAAAGAAGGCGGGTCGGAAAGTTGCAATAATTGGGTAGGGGTTTAAAGAGATGATGGGGGGGGGGGGGGGAGCGCGTGTAGCTCGAGAAATGCGTGCAGGTGTGGAGCCCAGCAGCAGTTAAAGCTGATTCGGTTGTATCCTTTAATTGCGGAAATGAAATGGGGCCCATATAGCTTTGGATACCGGGTCGGGGCTCTTAACCTGATGTGGGTTGGAGTGGTGCATTATGGTATTTGTCCCCTTGTATCCGAGTGGGGTTGCGTTTGTATCCTTCTCATAACCCACACAACACCAACAAATATACCCTCATTTCGGGTCCACTTTCCCCTTTTTCTTTTTTTAAGAAAAAAATGGGTGAGAGAGAATGATAGCCGCTTGTTACGGCTAGACTTTCGTTTCAAGTAAACTTGTTTCTTCTACTCATCCCCTTCCAATTGTTTCCCATTTCATCTCTTCTAAATTGGAGAAAATTAAATTAAATGAATTTTGATTGAAATAATATTTTTCTTTTGTTTTTATAATTAATGTGATAAGTAAAACATATAAGATAAGAAAAAAATTGTAATGATGATTCCACAAGCAACAACAATCTAACCTCATCTCTCTTTCTTCCCTTAATTTATTCTCTTTTCTTATTTAACGAGATTTAGAAGATTCTTTTATCAAATTTATTTAAAATATCTTATAAATTCATATATTTTTAGAATTTCTAAGATGTTTGATTTTATTTTGATATAAGCAGTTGAAGTGTTTGAATAAAATAAATTATAAAATTTAGAAGATGTTAATAATAGCAATGTTCAAAATTGAGAAAATTCATTATATGCTATGAATAAGTTGGAAACTCTTTTACTTCGTTTAAAGAAACTCGTAAACTCATAACATCTAATTTTTAGATTTTATAAGTATTTTTTTCTAAAAAATTTACCAGACACTTTTTTTATTTTATAAGCTCTCAATCATCTTATAAAATATATACAAGAGTTTATAAACGCACCCATGCATCCTCTTAATTCTAATGATGGTTAAAAATTTAAAGATACATGTTTCGAGACTATGTAGCATTAAGATATTATAATTTATTTTACAGTGGTAGAAAAAGAATTTGAATAGTTTCAACCCTAATCACCGTTAACAGACAAGACATACCCTAAAACATAATTCACTTAAAAGGATCGTTTAAAAAAATATTTATAAATTACCCATCACTTGCATGTCTTATTGGAAGACTAAGTTTTTATCGATTCTTCAATTTATTGAAATAATAATCATATAAACATATAACAATCATCAAGTTTTATATTTTAGTAATTCTAAAATTATCAAGAAATCCAATAAGATGACTTTAGTTAACAAAAAATAATAATAATAATAGTTTGAGTTTACACTATAACAAAGAGAAGGATATTTTTGAAATAATCAAACATTTTTTGTATTGCACTACAAGGAAAGTATGATTAGTTAGTAAGTGTACTAAACATAAATGATGTATCTTGCATGTAATACACCATATATAAGAGATGTGGGGTTTTGGAATTTTGATTTATAACCAATTAATATATTCCAATAAGGACAAGACCTTGTTTCAGTATAATTTTTTTTTCCTTTTTTCTAGAACCATCTAAAAAGGAATTTTTTTTTAATACTATGATGAAGAAAATTGTGAAACAACTTCAGAGTATAAAATTTATATATTTTTCATAATTTTTCCAATATAAGTAAATGCCTAAATATTTTTAAATTCGATACATAAGAAAAATATAAAGTATACAAATTTTAGTCTTGCATGTTAGGGGTAGTGCCCAAATTCTAGAATTACGAAGGTTGCAATTTAAATCCCTTATTATTTTAGTTTATGTCCGTTGCAGCCTTTTCGTGGAAATTGGATCTAAATTTGATCAGAAAATTAGAAATGCCATGAGAATTCAGAATTTTTCAGAATATATTTCATTTATTGAATATAATTAAATAAACAAATATATTATTTAATTAAATTCCAAAAGTATATGTCATTCTGATTCCCTGCTGAACAACAGAGGTCTTAGAGGCTTCAATTATTTGTTGATGTTTGAAAAACTAATATGCAATTATGCATGCAAATCATTTAGTTGAAGTATGCTGTTGAGGGTTTTTTTTTTTAATAAAAAAATTGGAAAAGAGGAGAAATTGATGATAAATTTGCCAAAAGAAAAAATAAAATTAGATAATAGGAATTCTTTGTCAACCCAACTGGCAATAGAAAATTTAAGTTTTACTCAACATGTGGAACCCAGAGTATCCCGCTTGCAAAACTGCCCTAGCATTGGAGCGTAAACTCCACGCTCCCAAAAAGAGCTTCATGTACCCAAAAGCTTTTGCGTATTTCCGAAAGAGGACAGGAGTTCTGCTCAAATTACGGAAGCTGCCACTGAGACTCCCCCCTCCTTAAGTACGCCTCTTCCCTCCATTCTTCCTCATTCCATCCCTTTCTCTCTCTCTCTCTCGCACCACCCACTCCCATTCCCCTGTTTCTAGTGAGAAAAAATGGCTCTCTTAGCTGTAATAGTCTGCATTGCTTCCCTTATTTCAGTTTTGCAACCACCGGCTGAAGCCAGGATTCCCGGTGTCTACACGGGCGGAGGTTGGCAGACCGCCCACGCCACCTTCTACGGTGGCAGCGACGCCTCCGGCACCATGGGTACGTAGCCAGTTAAAGCTCTAGCTTCAGATTAACTAGACAAAATCAACATAAATGATGAAAATCTTAAGTGCATTGTGGTTACAGGTGGGGCTTGTGGGTACGGGAACCTGTACAGCCAGGGCTACGGAGTCAACACGGCGGCGCTGAGCACTGCTCTGTTCAACAATGGGTTCAGCTGCGGCGCGTGCTTTGAGATAAAATGTGCTATGGAGAAGCAATGGTGCCATGCCGGCAGCCCCTCCATCTTCGTCACGGCCACCAACTTCTGCCCGCCGAACTACGCTCTGCCCAACGACAATGGTGGGTGGTGCAACCCTCCCAGGCCGCACTTCGACCTCGCCATGCCTATGTTCCTCAAGATCGCAGAGTACCGCGCTGGCATTGTGCCTGTTACTTACCGCAGGTGAAGCTTCTCTCCTCATTCTATGTGCTCTGTTTTTCCTTCGCTTGCTCTGTTTTTTTTGTGCTTCTCTCCTCACTGTGCTCCGAGTCAGGCGCTTTGTTACTCTCTTTATTGCGCTTTTCTCTCGATTTTCGTCTCTTTTTTGAGGATTAAGCGTAGCTTCATGCAGTAGGAAACTTCTCTTACATACCACATTGAAATCATATACAATTCATTATAGGACAAATGTTATTATATTTCTGTCTTTGTTTTTCTTTTGCACATAAGCACTCATCTCGCACACCTACAATTCGAACTCAAAACTTTCAAACACAGAACTTGAATTATGAAAACTAGATTGTCCCTTATAGACTATGTTATTTCATTACACCCAATTGGTAGTAAAAATATTCATGAAGCCATACCCATCTTATATTAATAAATTAACCTCGTAGTATAGAATATGGGACCTAGTATTTAAGGTCTGCAAATAGTACAAGCGATGATGTAAAGAAGTTAACTACTCTGTTTATTCTTTTGTACTACTTACAGAATTTTAAGGTTGTCTTTAACAAAATTGATTAGAATAGTTAGTGGTCACTACTTAACAATTTGGACATTTGGTAAGCAGCATGGTCCTCTTGGTTGAGAAACCTTATCTTTGAGGTGGTAGAAACACAAATGTTTGTGATATATCTCCCCCACATTCTACTTTGAAAAATGCATACAAATTCCGAAAATTTTAGCCCAAATCCGACTCGGTCAAATTTGAATCAATTATATGTCAAGTGTAATACACTTATTGTGTGATTAATATACCATTTGAAAAAATGAGAAATTACATAGAAAGTATAACACATTTGCCCAAATCTGGTTGGAGTATGAATTTTTCCTTAAAATAGCCAACTACTTGTGCAACATTATGTGTAATATTATTATATTGTATAGTTACGTCATTTATAGATTAGTTAGTTACTAAAGTCTGATAGATAATTTCCATCATTTATAAATGGTACATAGCTTTACTTTTAAATTATAATTTAATTTTTATTATATTATAAAAGAGGAAAAACTGCGTTAATTATATATGAATGCATTCAAATATGATACAAGTCAAAGTAGTTCATCTCAACCTCTCAAGGGTTTTAAAGGAAGATGTAGTTGGGGGTGTGAACATTTCGCAACTGCGATTCCAAAAAACTGCCCGCATTAGTTATAGTTGCACTTGCACATGGTTAAGCGCAGCACGGTCAAAACGCTATTTAAGTCCGGGCAGACGACGTCGTGCCAAGGGTATTTAAGATGTCTGGGACCAAAACATACCACGTGAGAGTTCGTTAGTACCAGGGCCCACTTAGTCACCTGTTCACTTCAGCCACTATGATTACGCCACATCTGCACCGCTCATCCAGGCACAAGTCAAACATCAGACCGTAGGTGTTGGTAACCACAGTCTCCAACGTATGTTATTGTTAGATGTGAAAAGACCTCGCCGTACTGCCTCCTTATCCTTTATTCCCGCTCCGCGTTACTCGAGAATGTGAGAATTCCCAAGGCCTAAATGGACTTTTGACAATTGAGGTGGGATTTTGCTTTTTGGTGCAGGGTTCCATGCAGGAAGAAGGGAGGCATAAGGTTCACAATCAACGGATTCCGCTACTTCAACCTGGTTCTGATCACCAACGTCGCGGGCGCGGGGGACATCGTGAGGGTGAGCATCAAGGGTTCGAGGACTGGATGGATGAGCATGAGCCGGAACTGGGGCCAGAACTGGCAATCAAACGCCGTGTTGGTTGGTCAGTCACTCTCCTTCAGGGTGACAGGCAGTGACCGCCGCACCTCCACCTCATGGAACATCGCCCCCTCCAACTGGCAATTCGGCCAAACATTTGTGGGAAAGAACTTCAGGGTTTGAAACAAAAATTTGCCGCGTCATTCAGCGATTTTACCGCACCTTAATTTTTGAGACTAGTTGTTGTGTTAGTGGGGGTATAATTGTATGTTTGTGGGGATTTGCAGAGGAGAATGAAGGGGTGGTGGTTTCGCTTTTTTGACTTATTGGAGCAAAGCGGTGGGGGTGGGGGGTACGTAGATGAGGAGAAAAAGCTGAGGCGGCTGCACCAAATACTGTAGCCCGCAGCTTATTTTAAGTTTTTAACTACTCTTATAAAGTAGTATGTGATTTGTCTAAGGAGTGTGTAATTGTGTATCTCTAATTATATTATATATAGCTCTATAATTAAATGGAGATGGATTGGTTTTCATTTGTATTCCATCAATTCCTCTCTCAATCACTTTTTGCATTCAAGGGGTTTGGAAGCAACATGAAACAATAGAATAATACCAACAAAGAATGGTAGAGGACAAAAGTAGCAATCACCCAATTTACACAGCATAAAATCTGCAAACACTGTAACTTTGCAACTTATCTTCATCTGTTCCACAAACAGAGTGAGTAGAAGAAGTCTAAAGCTGTCAGCACCAAGAATCAAAAGGAATCCCAATGCCACTCTTCTAAAGTTAAACAACAATCAAAACATATTTTCAGTGTTTTTAATATATATTAAATGTTATCTTTTTATAAAACATTCCAAACATATTTATAGAAATCTATAGACTCAGCCCACCAAACCCCAACACGAAAAATAATAAATTGTTCCCCACATTACAAATAATTATACCTTAAAAATTACAAAAAATCAATATTTTTTTATCTCGATCAAACAAAATTAATACCAACTTAGATTTTGATCATAGTCAATCAAAATCTGTCATGAAAATAGTTATGGTCAAAACATTCACCATAATTCTTGATTATGTCTTTAAAAACAACAGTTATATAATAGTCGTCACATAACACTGATTAATTCCTACAAATATGTGATATTTCTCATTTGTTTAATTTGTGAATAGTAGCATCTGCAATTTTGTTGACATAGGATTCTACAAATTGTTCATCATAAAAATCAAAGTTGACGATGGCCATTGGATTCCATCAAATAGTTGAAAAGGTGGGGAAATGTGATGCTTTGGATACCTGCGTATGGAAACCATTGTTCAAAAGCTCGGAGTTTTCTTGGACAACTGTCCCAACAATATTCCCAATCTATTCACCAGAATTGAATCCATATATATGAAATTTAAAATAATCAAAATTAGTGTAACAATAATAAAACGATTATATGCCAAAAGAAAAAAAAAAGAAGAAAATAGCAAATTAATTTCTTCATTTCAGAAGGGTAAAATAGTATCTTGTAATAAGTTTCATTTCATTGACCAAGATATTGAAAATATTTTTTTCTATACAACATTGCATTGATCATTGACGCAGACTGAGATGTTGTGAATGGGATTGGGCCTTAATAATCGATCAACATTACGTATATATATTAAGATAATATTGATTAATTGTGAGCATTAAATTCATGGGTGCATGGAGATTTATTTGGGCCAATTTTTTGAGGTTTCTTTTTCTGTAACTGGGCTTTAACAAGTATTGCTCAATCTCATCAATTATTTGGGTTATTTTTTTCTGAAAAATTAGAGAGAACTCGCGAGGGGTTATTAGAAATAGCAAATATTTCATAAGATTATCTTGTTTAGAATTATAAAATTAATTATAATTTGTGTCCTTAGTTCCGGCTATAAGATTAACTTAGATGAGTTTAACAAGTTTGAAGGCTATTCAATTCAAGTGCAATTTTCTGTATGTTATAACAACAATTGTACAACTATAATTGAGCTCCGAGTCCGGAAAGTAATTAAAACTACATTTGCATGCAAGGATTTCACTACAAAAAATGCTCTATTTCCATGGAGAAATTCGTCAGAAATTAAATTTTTTTATGACAGAAAATAGAAAATAATTGATGTACTGCAATGGAAAGAACAAACAGTTGCAAGAGTTTAGTACAGAAGACAATTCCGTGGGAAATCAGATTGTCCCCAGGAATCATGAGATTGGGGATTTCAAGCCACTTTTGTAAGGAATTTTCTAGGCGTAGTTGTTAAGGAGGTAAAATTTTGGTAGGATGATTTCGATGGTATTTTCTGACGGAACTTGTCCCAAATTCCCCGTTGCTTTTGTAAAGGGATGTTTTTCGAAGCCTGCTGTCCAAATATCTGTGACTAATGCTTTTTCGATTGCTTAGTTAAACCACAGATGTATCCACAATCTGACCGTCACAAAGTTTCTGAATATTTTTATTAGGGTAAATACTATATTTGGTCCCTTAAGTCTTCGTTTATAATCACTTTAGTCTCTCAAATTTATTTTTTGACTTTAACATCTTTAATTTATAATTTTTGTCTCGGTTTAATTTTTCTAACTATTTTTCAATGAAAGTTAATTTATAATCACTTTAGTCCCTCGTATTCATTTTCGAGAATCTCTTGTTCATGTAAAAATGGCCCTGCAGAAGATGGGATTCCCGTTGGGGTCGTGTACTATGGGCCTTGCAGCCCATACCCCCAAGCTACAGCCACCACCAACGACTATGGCACAAAATAGAATGTTGTGTCAACAAGGAAGCAATTTGTCTCCACTCGCTCGCAGTTTCTGAATGCTCTCATTAACTGATGTTTATTTTCTGTTATATTTTTATAGTATGTCGCCGGTTATATTATTTAGCCATATACCCAATTTAATACATTCATATTTTTAAACTAATATATTTAAAATAAGAAAATTAAGAAACATAATTATACTATATAAAGTAAAGGGTTAAATACACTTTGCACCCTGATACTATGCATTTTGTCTCATTTATATCCCTAAATTATGAAAGAAGGTAACGCAGACACCCCTGACAAAATAATATGATATTTATAGTAACAAATAAAATTATTGTTACTGAATATATATATAGTGTTTTTTTTTTAAAACTAGCATTTAATTTCTATCATTAATATTATATTTCTTTGTTGTAGTGAATTTCTCCACTATTAATTCTTAGGCATTTTTGTAATTATTTTTATGAAGCAAGAGCAATAAATCAATACTTACTATTCAATAAAAATAATATATATATTATTTAATAGACACAATATTTCAATACATAAGGTGAAATTGAAACTCGTGATCTTTAATACAAATGAGGCCTCACTGAAAGGCATTTTTGTAATTCTTGTGCAATCTTTCTTGTGACATAGACTATAGATTAGCTGACATGGGATGGGAGTGGGGCTACCCACTCTCTGAGTGTAGTTTGCATGTGATGTTTTGAGTTTCAATTAGCAGAACCATTATGAGATACTACTAATTTATTACAAGGAAATAATAAATATGACACAACTCCCATCAAAATGAGAACATCCTCAATCTGCATAATACCACCAATACAATGTTCGGTTGCAGACATGTGATGTCAGTAATACCAAATCCACCATTGACTTTGGTTTTTAGTGCTCAAAACAATATTTTTTTATTCTTCACGCCATTTCCTTTTTTTTCTTTTTTTTTGCTGTAAAAATCAGAATATTATAATTTTTTTTAAAAATATTCTTTCTCTCATTAATTTTTTGTGACATTACTAACTTTAAATTATTAATTTTGATGAACAGTAATATATAAATAATTACTATATATGTTTAGTCACAACGTCTAACCTTTTTTTTGTGGCTATTCTTGTTAATGATAAGTTTTATAAAATAATTATTATAATTAAAAATTAGTACTTTCATTTTTCTGTCATTAACCTTCTCTTTTTCTATACTATTTGATTGATGCGCTGCCCACTTCTTAGCTTGTAGCCACACATTTCTCCAATGACCAATAATTTAATTAATTAGAAAAAGAGATTGAATTTTTTAAATAATAATAATAAATTTAGTGTATATATATCTATATTATTATAAAAGATAACTTTTTGTCTTACCAATTTTTGAATACCCAATTTGATCCTTTATTTTATTTTTTTAAAAAAAAATTAGTCAAATTAGTAATTTTAATATTTTTTAATAATTTCACATTATATTCTTTTTCTTTTAATCACCCACTACTCCACGTTGTTCTCATCTTATTTTTTCATATTTATTATAATTTTTTTTTCATCTTATTTTACACTAAAATTCTTCTTTATATGCTCACGAGAACCGTGTACAAGCAAAAACTAATATATTATAATGAAAACATGTCAACTTCAATTGTATTGAAAGGCTGAGGTAGGAGTTGCACAATGTGTCCTCCCACTTGGTTTATGGACATGTTAATCTCAGACAGCCATCCACAAATAAGGCAGTAATGGCATTGCTTCCGACCCTACGTAGTACCCACCCAACCACTATACAAACATTGGTTGTTGCTGCCCAATATGTCCCAAGAATTGCACTATATATCATTCATACCCACTCCTCTAAAACCATCTTTTCTATTACTATGTATGTGTATAAACATATATATACTTGACAATGAAATATCACTTTCTGTAACTCTGGACTATTAATCCTTGCTTTGAGTATATAAATGTGAGATGGATTAATATAAAGTGTAATAGAAAATAGGAAGGTTTAGTATATAGTATGGTTTTGGGGAGAAAAGAAGATGATTATATAATAGAAGAATCCTATTCTGACGGTGAATAAAAGGGACCTTTTTTAATCTATTCGGAAACCTAAACGCAAATGGTCCCTTGCAGAAAGAGCAAAAGATGAGAATGGATTGATACACACGTGAACCATCTCATCACATGCACACACCGCAACAAAAACTACAAACAACTTCCCAAAAACCAAAAAACCTTTTGCCCATTATATGCCATATATACCATACACAACATACAGACATACATCTCTCTCTCTCTCTCTCTCTCTCTCTCTCTCTTCCTTTTGAACCTCATCAAAATAATTTAGTAGTATTCGTAGTAGTATTCCCTTTCTCTCCATGGCTTCTCCAAAGTCATCTTCTCCATCTCCATTTCACTTTACAGTCGTAGCTTTATGCATTGTTTGGTTAGAACAGAGAGTGTCGTCGGTGGTGCTGGTGGGGCTGAGGAACCACCACAGCCACAATGCGCAGCACAGAAACCCAATGCTGCACACCAACCAGACTTCCTGCGCTCTCTTCATGGGCAGTTGGGTTCGGGACGACACTTACCCACTCTACCAATACTCTTGTCCGGTAATCGACTCCGAATTCAACTGTCAGATGTACGGCAGACCCGACACCGACTACCTTAAGTTCCGGTGGCAGCCCGCCAACTGCCAAATCCCAAGGTAATAGTAATCATTCAAACTATTCCCCGCCGGCCATATGTATGAAATGAGAGATAATGGTTGGGTGGTGCAGGTTCAATGGGGGGGAGTTTGCGATGAGGATGAGGGGGAAGAGTGTGATGTTTGTGGGGGATTCATTGGGAAGGAATCAATGGCAGTCCTTGATTTGCATGATATCAGCTGGGATTTCTCCGTCGTCGCCTACGCAGTTTGTGAGAGGAGACCCTGTTTCCACCTTCAAGTTCTTGGTCAGCCCCCCACCCACCAAACCCCTTTTTTTTTATTTTTTTGGAAATTTGAATTTTGATTAGTTTAATAATAATTATTAAATAAATTGGAGGAGCAGGAATACGGGGTGTCGGTGTCGTTTTACAGGGCTCCGTATCTGGTGGATATCGACGTGGTGCAGGGGAAAAGAGTGCTGAGATTGGATGAGATTAGAGGCAACGCCAATGCTTGGACGGGCGTTGATGTTCTTTCCTTCAACACCGGTCATTGGTGGACTCACAAAGGATCTCTCCAAGGGTACATACCTTTTTTTCCCACTCTCTAATATTTAACTGCCTTTTTTTTATTTCTTTTGAAACAATTTCCACTTGATATTAATATTCGCCCTAGGAAATAATTATTATGATTCAAAGTGAATTTTTTTTATATAATAATAATTAAATATGATTGTATAATAACTATTAATTGTTCTTTTAGCATAAATCATTAAATTTAAATTATTTTACGTGAAAATCAAAATAAGCACAAAACTCTGCTAAGTTGACGTGTTGAAAACAAAACTAAGTGTTATCACGAAGATTAGGACATTTAAAGGTAGTGCCAGCAAAATAGACTATATATAGTTTAAAATATGGCAATTAGTCGCAAGTTGCGTGAACGAAGAACACAATAAGGCAAACAAGGTCAGATGATTCTTTTCTAAAATGCCCTTTGTTTTTTTTTTTTTTAATCTTCTTTTCAAAGTGCACCTTTTATCTATTTTAATTTTCATTATATAGCTTACCCTTTAGCTCCAAAATATGAGGTCAAGACATCAGTCATAAACAAATATTTTGGTCACAATTAATGTGATGTAAAATATTAATTCATCATAATTAAAATTTAAATTTTTGTGTCAATTTATTTGATAGTTATTGGCAGCAATCATATTCATTTGTAACGTAGGAAATAATTTATTTTTTTTTTATAATAATAAGAATGATTGGTGAAAATATTAAAGTTGGTATGTAATTAAAAATGAAGGTGGGATTACATGGAAGCAGAGGGGAGTATATACGAAGACATGGACAGATTGGTGGCTCTGGAGAGAGGGCTGAGAACATGGGCCAAATGGATTGACGCCAACATCGACACCAGCAGGAGCAGAGTCTTCTTTCAAGGCATTTCTCCCACTCATTACAAGTATGTTCTTCCTCCCTCCCTCTACGTCTTCTTTTCTTCATTACTTAATTCCTTAAATTATTGGATGTATGTATGTAGTGCGAATAATTGCATTATATGTACTTTCTATCTCTATCAGCCTGTCTCAAATTATTGTTGTGTGCCAGCTTGTTTCAAATTGCTCCTGTCTTTTTGCTTTTTTTAAAACAAGTGGGATGCAGCCCTTCTGAGGGAGGACCCATCACAATAGGTTGGGAGTGGTGTAGATTTTTTATTACACTTTAATGATATATATTAGGGTCGAAGATCCTTCATGAGAAGACTGTGTGGATCTTACATGACACTTTTGCGTTATAAATTGATGTCACAATTAGATATATGATGGATATTCCATGGTGTAATATTTGTATGTAGTAGTAAAATGAGGTAAAAGGTAGAGGGAAAGAGGGGAGGGGTCAACTTGCATTAAAGTGTTGAAGTTCATAGACTCAGAACACAGTCTTTTGCCAAAAGTAGCGGTTCATAAATGATCAAGTTGTGTGTCTCTGTGTGTGTGTGTGGTGAAAATAACGTTTTGGGAGAAATTTTAGTTAAGACCAACTTTGGGGGCGCTTGTGAAGTTGGACATTGATTGGAGGTATTTATATTTACCGTCGGTGGAAATGTGAAATAGTGTGGTGGTCTTATCTCATCACATGTGAGGGAGGAGACCAACCGACACACGTCAATGCCTAGGCACATTAGTGTTGTTGGCTTGCTTTTTATATCATCATATCTGGATTTTTTCTATAAATAATAGGCAATATTATTTATTCATTTTTTAACCCCTTTCTTTTCCCTCTTGGATCTGGAAAATATTATAAAACAAATTAATCGTAGTAGCCACTAGTTATTGGAACTAGAGACGGGCGGGGGCGGGGGGGGGGGGCGGGGAGTACGTAAAGGCTAAGAGGTTCAGCAGCATCTGATGATATATTTTTACACATATATGACATATTTTAGTTATTAATAGTGTAATTCCACAGCATTTAAGAAAATTTCAGAGGTTCAGCAAACTCTGATGAATATACTTTCGAACATGGATAAGGTTTGAAAAATACGAGTACAAGGTCCTAGGAAACTGACTGGATGTTTATCCCATTTTATGCAGCCCAAGTGAGTGGAATGCCGGGGCCGTAACAACATCAAAGAGCTGTTACGGGGAGACGATGCCTATGACTGGGATGTCTGGATACGCAGGGACGTACCCGGATCAAATGAAGGTGGTGCAAGTAGTGCTGAGTTCCATGAACAAGCCTCCCTTCTTGCTTGACATAACATTGCTCTCTGCTATGAGGAAGGACGCCCACCCCTCCATCTATAGCGGTGATCTCACCGCCGAGCAGAGAGCCAATCCGGATCATTCTGCCGACTGTAGCCATTGGTGCCTGCCGGGCTTGCCTGATACTTGGAACCAACTATTCTACACTGCTCTCTTCTACTTACACTAGCATTCCTTCCTTGTTAATTATTTACTTATTTACACTCCATAGTTCTATAGCTTTGACATAATGGTGTTCAGATTTCAGAGAGAGGCTGCAAAGAATACCTCTTCTCTTGTATATTAGTGCCTCCACTTAAGAGGAAGTAGGAGTATTAAGAATACAACTCAGCAAGAATGTAGTGTTACAAATCAGGTTATAAGCTTTATTTATGCTAAAAAGCAATCAAGTCTCCTTAAATTTATGTGCTATCTTTTCGAGGTAGAACAAACTCTGAGAAATACAAAATAGTTCAGTTCCCTTGTTCTGTTCTTTCCTTTTTTATTTTTTTAAGAACAGATCAATTACATTTTGCAGTATATTAAAATACTCAAATCTATTAAGCACATCAACATATAACAAGCAAAGCATAAAAAACAATAAACTACACACCAATATTTAAGTAGACCATCCACATGAGTATAACTCAAATTTAAGACCTTTGCCCAGTGATGAGAGTTGGAGCCTCAGCCTGTGCCTCACTGGCTTAGTTCTAAGTATTCACATCGGCTACTTTATGCTTCCACCTATTGCTATTAGCACAACTATGAGATCTCTATCACAACTCCTGCATAACTTCAAGGCAATTTTACCTAGATTTGATCTAATTTGAGCTCAAATTTAGCTCAAAGTCTATCTGAATTTCAGTTGATAATATTATTGAGTTCAAAATTGAAACTGCTGAGCTAGGCTTATAGACTGTTGGGACTATTCACGTATTGGAAGGCTAAGTTG
Organism: Sesamum indicum; assembly: GCF_026168435.1. Classification (NCBI taxonomy): domain Eukaryota; kingdom Viridiplantae; phylum Streptophyta; class Magnoliopsida; order Lamiales; family Pedaliaceae; genus Sesamum; species Sesamum indicum. The sequence goes on along the minus strand of NC_142665.1, from coordinate 3,227,540 downwards.
GCATGTGCACAATTCTAATAGCAAACCCAAAAGTAATAGTAGTAGAAAACCTTCACAAGAAGCTCATGATATTCTCACTGGCTGGCATCAAGATGACATTAAACCTAAAATATATGGTAATGATGTATGATGACAGCAAGAATTGAAACAAAATTAAGCTTAGACATCCAAGTTGGGCCAAAGAAATGAGTAAAAAATACTTATTCAATTCTCGACTACTATATACAGTTGTGAGTTCATACAAATCTGGTATTCTAAGAAAATCTGCAGATCTACTTTTCCTAGTTTGTTAGAATGGCTAAACCAAGGCCAAATACAGAGTTGCCGGATAGTGCTTGCATCAAGTCAGGAAGCAGATTAACATGATATAGCATCGGTCCCAGCACTTGAACTTTTCTGCATAACTAATATATGAAATTAAGAAAATGAACAGATCCGAGAAAACCCATTTATCTAGCAAGATAAAGTAGGAATTACCAACCTTCAGTTTCTTCGCCGTTTTGCTTTGTGGTTCTTCCACTGTTTAAGTAAATGCTCAATCCCCTCTTTTAAGGAACCCTTCCTCTTTTCGTTGGAATTCCACAGCTCCGGTACTGGATACCTACCACTAGGGTTGTACTCATTCATCTCATGCAGAGCCGTCGTCACAGTCTCATACACTTCATCCCCTAATTCAGTCTTCAGTTCCTTCAACTTCTCATCATTTTCATCAAGTACTTCCTAACAATTTTTCAAAGTGAGTTTAAAAATGAGAAGAAAAAGGGCGGATCTTAGTGAACCCAAATATATGACGGTGTTCACACAAATATCTTTCATTATGATTCAGTATAATTTCTTGCCGGATATTAACTAGTGCTAGAACAATCTATGTGAAGAATCAAAGACATAAGACCGTCACCAGAATCAGGTAAGATTTGGGGTTGGGGCTTCAAGTAGAGAATAAACTGAAATTGGCTGACTATATCATGGCATATAGTAGTAGGTTCCTATCTAGTGGACCTGTGCATCCTATAGATTTTTACATACAATTCAACAGCTCAAGTGTTCAGTTTTGTTTAAACCAGAACAATTTTTATTCTTTCAAGTAACAACAGCAAATGCAATACTTCACAGCAACAGATGTTTGATACTCAAGTTGAATGTAATAGGATGAGATGATAAAGAGAAGACTAGGAGCAGAAATGTAGTACATGTTTTCAAAGATTTCGACCAAAATTGGTTCTGCATATTTGAACTATAATTTAAACCTTTCAAATGCCAATAGATCAAACATAACCACTCAGGGTATAGATAAGTGCATTTAGAAGACAAGGAGAGAGACATGCACATGCATGCACACACACAACACAAAAGGAAATCAAAAGAGAAAGGTGCTTCATTAGGGATGCACATTAAATGGCTGCCAGCAAGGGAGACAGACAAGAATAGAAACAAAAATCATAGCATCTTGCATTAGAACGAAGATGAAACTACTGGAGGTAAAAGTTCTCAAGATTTGTTTTAAAACTGATCTACTGTGAACACTCAGCAAAACAATTAGCTTTCTTTTCAGCTGTGGCACTTGCCGACAAGTGAAGCGACTTGCATGATCCCACTGACTTCATGAGAGTTGCCAAATTAGGTTGATGAGATGCTCTAAAATCTTGAACCTGGAAGCTGATATTCAATTTGATTAAATTTGGATAAGAAACCTCTGCTGAAATCAGAACCAACAGAAAATCCCAACATCAAATTTTCACACGGATATCTTTTGGTTCAAAGCCAAAACTTCCATCTGAATATTAGCAAAAGCACTTCTGTCATTCACCTCACCTAATACATAAGGCAACTGAGTTTCAAATATTTATTGAAATTCCTTTGGCCTATCCTCTGAATTTTTCAAGATCACCTTCAAGAATCTTCAATTGGAATTTTTCAATTATATGTTTCCTGATTAATCTTTTGAAGATGATTGGGTAAAAAGAAAGAAGAACAAGACAAAAGAAAGAGTTGTTCTCTTTTACAGGTTCTTTTTCAGTGCACACAAGAAAGGAAGACTTATCTAAAAAGTACAAATATTCCGTATCAGATATTCAGAATGTAGATAATAGAGAGCTGATTATATCTCTCTCCCTTGTGCATAAACACACGCATGCATACATACCAGGTATTTCATTGCTGGGTCCAAATTTATTTCACTCCCCAAGTATTGTCAAGAACATTTCAGATTTGAGTCAGTTCCATGTTCTAGACCTTTGGTGCTAGGTCTAAAAATGACCAAAATTGAAACTTCTAGGTGACACTCGAATATAAATATTTTGAATCGAACAAAACATGAGCTTGTCAACATGAGCGCAAACATACTCTCATGGGAGATCTCATCAGTGCAGTGTAGAGCAACTGAGCAAGCATGAACTAGAAATGATGTCACCCATAAAATTGCATACCTTAGGGTTTCCTCCATCCATGACCACCTTATATGGATGCCAGCTTGGATCCCTCAGGTAATCTTCCCACAAGGAACAGAGTTCCATTGCTTTTACAGTCACATTTTCACCACCATACTTCATATTTGCAGCTTTGACAAATGGCTTTCCATCAAGCTCGCCCATCCTCTTAACACAAATGTTAGCACGGCTATCCTTCAAACACTGTGCAGGAAAGAAATGTAAACATCAAATGCTTAATGGAGCCAGGACTTATACTTCATTTGAATTGTCGTTTACCAATAAAAGCAACAAAAAGTTGTTCATCTTTTGCTTTTTCATTTTGTTGCAAAAAGTTATGCACATCAATTTATTAACCAGGTATAATAATCCCTGCAACTAAACAGTTAGATGTTGCACATGGTCTACGAGGGAAATGGCAAAGATAGGGAATTCAAGAGCATATTCAGCAACCTATTCCAAGTTGGGTGTTCTGAGAATTTTCCAAGCATATTTAAAATTGTTAAAAAAGGGGTGTTTGAGATGAAGGAAAAGAGAAAATGCTATAAATACAGGAAAAATGAAACAGAGATTCGCCAAACTAATCTATCAAACCATCCAAAAGTGCTTGTTTGACAATCTAGACTTCAGCCACTGATGTAGCTATTTGTGTTGCATTTCTCCCTCTCAAACATTAAAAGCGAAAACATATGTCGCGGTTCAGCTTGAGCTGTCAACTGTACTTAAACATTGAGGTACTAGATGAAATTGAAAAGCTCCTTCATCAAAATCACTCCCTTTTACTCCATCTCCATCGTCGAGCAGTTAGGTAACATTCTCATGCTAACCTTCTCTTAACTATATGACAAGATTGTCCCTACAAGAAACAGGCAACTACCTTGCATGTACTTGATCTTGACTTCTTGAGGGCAAGTCAGTATAATCTTATATTAAAGATCGATGAGAACATTAAGGTTGGCACCTTTTATTAAGAAAAACTAATGTTGCAATAAGTTGACACGTAACCCCTAACAATGACATCCAAATCTGCGAATCATGGACATTGAATAAGGTAATTATCCTCAGCCGACTAATGAAATAAGCATGCTGGACAATTAGCAAAAGAATGAAATGATGGATGAAACAGGTAAGGCAGTTATGCAGGCAAAGTAATCTTTTAGGAGTTTCATGTCATTTTCAAGGTAAAACACTTAACCTGACTTTTTCCTAACATCAATATAAATGCTATTAGTTATTCTATGGAAATAAAGAAAGCAAGACGTATAGGAACTGAATCAAAGATTTCCTGCAGAAACCAGGGAGTATCTTCTCCTTTCTCGTGAAGAAGACTGAGGAAATACGCAAAACCCGAACTGTTTATATCTCCAATTTTTTTCAGTTTGAAATGTACATCTATGATGTGCATGTGGGAGTTGCATGACTAAAGCAATTATTCAAATTGCCTTTCTTTAGTGAATCGGAAATTTACTCCCTAAATAGGGTACTGCCTTCCACTTCCAGATCTACAATTCAGTATCTTGTGTAACGTGAAAATACCTAGCCTCCTACATTCCTAGTCTAAGAAGAAAAAACAATAAAAGGGCCACATAATTCTGTGGTTAATCAACTCAAGACATTAGTAAATACAGTAATAATAGTTCAGAGTTAAAAAAAAGTTAATCAAAAAATTCATTTTGCAAAATAATAAAAATAATAGAAAAGTAACAGGAACGGGGAAAGCCTATCGCATTGTAAAAACAGTGTCAAAAAACTCACTTTTATTAGCTGCTTGCGGGCTTCCTGCAGCTCATCGTTGGTCCTTCTCTCCTTGATAATTAATGCTTGATTCAGAGATTCCAGACCATCAAGTTCTTCTAATTTATCCCGAAGCTCCTCTTCAACTGACTCTAACTTCTTTTCGTCCTCCTTATCTCCTTCATCCGTAATGTATTTCATAACCTCTATAGCACCCTTCATCCGCTGTATCTGCAACTCCAGTGCTTGCTTCTGGTCAAGCTTCGCTTCAAGCTCTATAATCTTTTTGTGAAGGAGTTGCTTTTGCCTCTGTTGTTAAACACCAACGAAATTCAACCAAGGACATTCAATAGCATAAACTTCAGAAAGTCTCAGAACGATGAAATGGAAAACGTACTTTTTGTTCCTCTACAAGATTAAGCATTTGCTGATCGGCCTTCTTTTGTTGCAGAATTGCCATCTCATTCTGCAGAAAATCACCTAGTCATTCTACCAGTTCACAGTTTCTTTTATTGAAATAAGTAAAAGGAACAAAAAGGGAACAGTAATTAATTTCCATAGACAATGAAAGATTAAGTTCAGACCAGATATACTGGCTAAGTACTAGGAGCTTTTAGCCTGTTAAAATTATAAATGTGCCTCCAACAGATATTCTTCACGTCATATCTACCGGGAGTTTGCTACAGTTTGATAAGGAATCAAAATAACATGTTAACATAAAAAATACCATTTTTTTCTGGTTATCCAACTTCTTCTTCTCACTCTCATTCAGAGCTTGGCGTTGTCTTAGGCCTTTCTCCCTTAACTTCAATGCTTCTCTCTGAGCCTCCAACTCTGATTTACTTCTCTTGTGCTCCTCAGAAATTTGACGCAGCTTCTTAGATGCATTATCCTGCATCTTCTTCATCTCTTTTTGAAACAAAAAAGGGGATTAGTCAGGTGCATTCTTCCCAGAACATTAAGTATACTAACTTTTGAGCTTTCATTTTATGTACCTTACAGAATACCAAATAAAGCATGCAAATAACAGATGTCCTACATATAGTACCTTCATTGTAGCTTTTAACCATCTCTTCCTTTTGCACCATAATATTTCCCATAAAAATTTCAGTCTTGCTAATGTTCTTCTTTATCTCTTCACACTTCTTCTTCTTCGACTCCAATTCATTAGTCAAGTTGCACATTAGGCTTTTGTCTTTCCTTCTATCTTCATTTTGTATGTCAGACACAGTCTTAAGATCTCCATTCTTCTGAAGGTGCTTACCCACGAGACCCCTTCCCCAATACTCTTCTCCACGGGCAAGCCAACCATACAGCTTATCTCCTTTATGTCCTTTTGCATACCAATCTCTCTTTCCATGGTGATCCATTTCAAATGCTTTCTCAAAAGCCATAGCGTCCTTGAATCCCTCCCAATCTTTGTTAAATTCAGCAATTGCAAACCCAGAGTGCCCCTGGAAATCCCACAAAGGATGAACTTTTATAGGATTGTATCCTTGGGTAACCAACTCCTCTCTCAGCTTTCGACCACTTTCACCAGCATACCTTCCATTCTTTTTTTCAACTGGAAGGTTGGCAACAATAGCCATCCAAGGCCAAACAATAGGCTCATCATCACTTTTCTGAGTAGATTGCCTCATAGCTGCATGAGATGGGGATTGCAAGCCCTGTTTTAAAATTCTTCCATGAGATTTTACTGAATCTTTGCGAACCATACCAATATCTGCTGATTTGGTAATTATTTCTCCAGGCTCAATGCATAAATCATCCATTTCAGGAGCTATACCTTCTTTCATAGATGCTATTTCACCTGATTCAGACACTATTTCTCTCTTATTCGATTGTGATGACTTCCCCTTCCCATGCCCATACCAATCCAAGTACTTAAGCAGTCCCAGATGTCTAGCTTTGTCTTTGAAGCTTGCACTTTTTGACTCTCTCGCAATTCTAGATGCATGCCTTTCTAGCTCCCTTACGTCATACTCCCTTCTTGCATGATCCTGACAATAAGGGCATCGGAGATACTTCCCAGCACCATGGATTCTGACAACTTCGTTCCTCAATTCTTTATAGTACCTATGCTCTAGTTCTTCTAGCTCAGAGTACCTACGGTCACTTCTCCTTTCTCTTCTGTGAGACATCTCCAGTCTGCATTCCTTACTGGAGAGGGAAAATAAAGGAGAGAATTGATCAAACAGAGTAAACACGAAAAATGCCATGTCTTGCACTGTATAGACATACGGTTTGCCAAATAAGCGAAAGAATCAATCTATTTCTAACAATAAGTTGCACTTAGTTTGTCTATAACAAAACATACTAAAATAACTTTAGTGTTAACAGAAAGAAAATGCTGAATGGTTGCTTTAAACTAATGACACTCCACCCAACTAAATCACGTTGGTACATAAACTTTTGGATTTTCAGCAAAAGGAGGCGCGGGGGGGATGGAGAACAGAAATGGCGGACCAAGTTGCTCAACTTACATACAATCATTACAACTAAAACAATTCACAGAGAATAATTTCATAATCCGATTGTTGTATTATTAGATTTGTTCACATAATTGTTGCCAGTGAATTTACAGTATTCAAACCTCAAAACCTGGTCGATTATGGCAAAAGTGAAAGTTCACATTTGATATATTTTCAGGGATGGCAATCAATTAAAAAAGTGTAAATTCACAGAGAAGAACCTTAGAGCACCAACCAAAAGAGTGTCATGAATTAAAAGAAAAAGGAGGGAAACCGTCATAATATAAGCACTAGCCAAAAGAGTGAGGGCTGAACTGCTACTTCTTTTCCTCTTCGTGCGAAAAACAAAGGAGGTAGATTTGGAGTTTAGGGTTCAAAACATTGAAGGTGATTTTCTGGAATCCAGACTAAGGAAAGACAAATGGGGTTAGGGTTCTCACTTTGATTTGGGGCCTATATTCGTGAATCTAAACCCTAACTCTCTCTGGAGCTCAAAAGTTGTAGAGTGAGCGCAGTTTCATTTTTTCCTTTTTCCTTTTCTTTTTTTGAATTTCTCTTGGTTTTTTACGGATTCACAAAGTTATATACCCTTTTTGGCACACAAAAGTGAAAATTTGTTGTCTAAATTCATAGGTCCAAGTGTGATTTTTTCCAAAAATAATTAATACATCAGGGTCAATTGAGATAATTTTTTTGATTTTAATGGTCAGCATGCTCAACTTTTTTTCCGTTTGGCCCACCTTGATAGGATAATTTATCCCACCTTATGCAATGAGATATAATCACCCACTTCTCCATATTTATTCAGACTAGACATCATTATATCAGGATACAGCAATATACATAAATAAGCTGAATATGGCAAAAGTGGAAGTTCTTATTTGATATGTTTTCAGGGATGGCAATCAGCAATATACATAAATAAGCTTCATTCAAGATGCATGAGGTTTTCTTTATCTTTTCAAAAAAGCAGAAGTATTACTCATTGGTGCTACATTTGTTAACAGGGATGCAGTAATCACACCTCAACAAAGTAAACTTATTGATTTCTTATAACTTAAACTCACTATATGGAAACTCTCCTGAGCAAGATAAATTAAAACTTATCTAGATACTCATTTGAATCACAATCAAAATAAATTTTCAGATTCACTGTCTCAAAAGTTCCATCCGAACATAGGCACACACATTAACTGGTCTAAATTTACATGGCTGTTTAGAGACAACAAATTTATTTACTTTGCGCTGAGATCAAAAAGACCATATACGCATACAAATGCTCAAATCAACAATCTTGATTATTAGTATGAAAAGAATCGCACCAAAGAATAAATCGCTCCAACCCTCAGCAAAACTGTACTTGTAACAGAAAACCATGCATGCATACGGAACAATATAACATTTCCATAACTCATGTACGTGGAGGAACCGCTGATCTTACCTCGAGAGCATCTTGTTTTGCCTGGTGGGGCTATGCATGCCAGGCACAAACAAAACAAAAAGGGGGATGATCGTCTTCGTGTGTACTCAATAAACAGAAAACAGAGTCGAGCACACCAAAGTCCTGAGCAGCGGTGTCGGATCAGATTTCCTGAGTAGACAAAACCCACAATCAAATCATGAGAGGGGGGAACAACTTTCTAGGGTTTAAAAAATCTGAAATCTTTCTTCAAAAAAATCACTGAAACAGTTGAACTTACATTGATGAAAAACCCAAAAAATGGAGGCGTTAGTTCCCCAATCTTAGAACAATGGGTTCCAGAGGTGAAACGCTAGGGTTTTTGAACGGGGAAAAATCGGAAGAAGACCAAAGGGTTTTGCTAGTGAAAGAAAACGAGAAGGCAGAGAGTAATGTTCTCTGACGCGCCAAAATACCTTTGTAGAAAGGGTTTTTTCTCTTTTCTTTTCTTTTTTTTTTTTATACATTCAAATATTATTTGATGTCTCCTAAAGCTAAATACACTTTACTCGAGAAAAAATGTATGTCTGCTACAACAAAACTTTAATACCATACTTTTCTAAATCATAAATAAGACCGTTTGCACATTAAATATTGCCATTACTTTTGTTATAAAAGGAATCTACTACGCAAACGGCCTCGTTCTATACTATCATCTTCTTCAATTAAAAAGTATGATACCCGCCATACAAATAGCTCTAAAACATATTTATCCGCTTTATATATAATAACTACAATCACTGTACGTGACCATTTTATTAAAAAACTAGCGATAGTATGTAGTGTGCAAGCAATATTATTTACAATACATAGCTTGATCGTTTCAAAAAAATGATATCAGAATTAAAGTTGTTCAGTTTAGTTAATTGAATCGAACCTCAAACTGAAAATTTGATTTACTATTTTTAAAAACCGAAAATCGAATCAAATATTGTCGGTTCGGTTCGGTTTAAAACGAACTTGATTAGGTTTTTTCGGTTAAAAAATCAAAAAAATCGATTTTTTAAAAATATATATATATGAATAACTTAATATTTTTTTCTATTTTATCAAAAAATACATGTATTAAAATATAAAAAACTAATGTATAATGAAAATAATATTTACGAATTCAATTCAAAATTTCATATCAAAAGAAAATGATATAATTTAATTAATAAAATATAATATAATATAATATATAAAATAATATATATATATAAATCAATTTTCAGTTCAGTAACTGAATTAAAAATAAAAAACTGAAAATCGAACCAAATTTTTTAATTCGTCCAATTTAACAGACTTAAACACTTCTAACCAAAATTATAAGCTGTCATATATTATAATACTAGAAATAGATTTTCTCACTATTACATGTTATATTATCACTCATTAAATTGATTGTTTAGGTAAATATGAAGGGTAGCTCTATGTTTTAGATGTATATCTTTAACAAAAGTACCTAATTCAGAATTTTTAATTGAATTCGCCGTCTGTGGGAATCGAACCCACGACCACATGGTTAAAAGCCATGCGCTCTACCGGCTGAGCTAAGACGGCCGTGTGAACAAATAACTTCAGTTTAACAAAATACCCGCACAGTTTGATTGGATTACAGAATACATATATATATATATATTAATCTGATTTGTGACATTTTGTTCTTTCTATGCAATGTTGGAGGATGTCAAAACAAAGAGATGTGATGCTGATCAGGAATATCTGTTGTACTACACCTGAAATTCGCATAAATAATATAGACAGTACTAAAAAAAAAAAAAAATAGATAGTACTAATATATCCGGTACATTCAAATGTGTATATACAATTAATTATAAATTTCAAGAAATAAAATATTATTTTCAAATATTTTTTGGTGTCAGTTTTTTAAATTTTAAATTATTTTATTAATTCTCAATTCTATATAATCTCTTCTAAGTTTCAACTGTTCTTTCATCTCTCTCTCAAATAAATTTTCATAACTTTGTTATATATTTTAGGAATAATTGAACTCCATTCCTCTGCAATTTAGTTTAATTTTGTGAGTTTTTTATATTTAATAATATATATTATAATAATTATTAACATCATATCAAATATTATTAAATAAATAGATCATTTTTTACATTTAATACTTTGCACATAGAAACAGACTATTAAAACGTAGACACGATTTTCCTCTACTAATAAATTAGATAATTATATTAAATGTTATTAATTTATCTAGTATATACAGTTTTACTTATGATGAACACATATTTTAGTACTATTTATCTCGTGTTTTTGGAGCAATTGGAATATAAAAATTATTCAATTTTATTAATAAGATAGATACGTACACGAGCTTTAAAAGAATCAATATATTAAAAATCTCAAAAAGCCACTCAAACCCGGCTCAATACAATCAAAGTGTGGAATTTAATAGATTGGGCTCGAAGTAAAAATGTCTAAAAAATGCATATATTATATGTGAATAGAAAAATTACTTAGATAGACCAACCTGCACGATACACTAATATACTTTGCCACATGAATTTAAATTCAAATGTCCAATTTAAATGGTTTTTCAGACGCCGTCTGTGGGAATCGAACCCACGACCACATGGTTAAAAGCCATGCGCTCTACCGGCTGAGCTAAGACGGCTAACTGTTAAAACCAGCGTTCTGATTGATACATATCGTACAAATAACTTCATAGTAATAAAATAAAAAATTCATTGAATATACAATAGAAACTCAGTTCACAATTAGAATAAAATAATTTAAAACTATACAAATAAATTAAAATTATTATTATTAGGAATTTGAAATACATAATTAGAGTTATTATTTTTTACTATTAATTCATTTTTATCTTCTTTTATTTTTTTTATTAAATAAATATAATAATTATGCACACACATTAAATGTGCTCCATCTTCTTAATATTTTATTAAATTTGGATATAATCAAATATTGTGTAATTTCAATCACATTATTTGTGGTTAGTTCCAGCAGTTGTGAGATGGTTCAAAATGATTCAACTACCTTCGGAAATCTAGTTTCTATGAATTTAAAACCTCCAAAATTCTCGAAACCATATTTCATTATTTCAATTTACATTTAAAAAAAAATATGTAAGGATATATCCACATGCAAGCAAGGGGATGGGATCATGGGCTGCCCAATCCCAATCCAAAAACATGGGCGCCTCGCCTTTCCATTTGTTCTTATCGATTTTTATTTTATTTTTTTACAAAAAAGAATAATGCAATTCTTTAACTCATTTATTTTACTGAATAGAATAAAAGAGTGACAGCACAATCCAAGATTAAATATTAGATAAAATAAACCCGTGACTAATTATACATTGTTCACTCTATTTAATAAAAATATCAGGATAAATTCTGTTATCTGTTTACAATGTGGAATGAGATTAATTAACCCCATAAAATATCTTTTTATACATATTTTATTGTCTAGATTAGATAGACGTCCAAGTATAAATATATAATTTATATGAATATGTAGATAGAGAGATGTGGATCAATTGAGTGAAGAACTGATATTTTTGAGGTTATCGGAATAAGTTGTGGGATAATTCCATCCCACTAAATTAATATTTTACTATGGACTCAAATTTTATCACGAACCCATATAAAAAATAGTAAATATTGGATTAAGAGAGATTGGGTTGGTTATCCAACCCAATGTTACATGGCCTAAAGAGCAATACCACCTCATGACACGGGGCAATAATGATGTTTTGTTTAGTACAATGGTGGTAGTGATTGAGGACGATCAATTTGAATTCAAAATTATTCTAATTAAAGGGAGAGTGATGTCAACTCAATCAAATAATTGACAACGAAAGAAGTAATCTTAGAAGGACTTATATGTTACGTATCATTATTTGATGTATATGGAGCACGTCAAGAAGAAGTGAAGAGAGAAATGGATAAATTGGATGAGAAAGGGACACGTGACTACTGCTGATGCACCCCACCCCATGCCTTCATTGCTATGACTATTTTCTGCCTCACAAACAAAAAAACTATACTTAAACAAAATAATATCTAATAAATTAAGTTATAAAGGAATATATTCACATGATGGTACATGTTCGTCCATACGCATACTAACTCTCCACTAATCAAACATTAATATTGTTTTTTCTTGTTAAAATATTAAATGTTTATTTTTAATAATTTTAATTTTTAGATGAAGTAGTAATTTAAAACAATATTAGAATCACGTCAAATAAAAAATTAACAAAGTTTGCACATGATTGCGCGTGTTTGATATAGTAATATTAGATAATTATTCTCTCTAATAATTTAAAAAAATAAAAAATAAGGGGAATAAAATCATAAGATAAAAGATAAAGAGAGGCTTATATATCATAAATAGTATGGAAATACATATGATGAAATGAAATAATTAAAGCGACGTCGTGGAAGACAATATCTTCGTATGTATATCTATATAATTGGTAAAATTAAAAAAAAAAATCCAATTAAAGGTGTCAAAGTGTGAATAACACACTTTAATATTGGTGATGGACATGCTAATTTTTCTTTTCTCCTTTGATGATTATAATTATTCCCTTATGTTTATTTTCATAGTGAAGCTACCAAAACGTGATGTTAATTATATTGATGAAGTGTGTGAATACCGCAATAACCGAAATACATGATGCCTAGTCCTTCATTTTTATTTGTTTCTTGAGTACGCATGTCTGTCCTAATTTTAGAACTGACATGAAAAAGTATATATGAATATCCAAATCCGGCCTAATATGCTTCATCCCTTTTTTTTTTTTTTTTTTATACCATTAATCGATACGTTTATACTTTATTATAATTAAATAGCATCGTTTTGATGTCCTCAATCATTCAATCTATTTTTTTAAAAGTATGTTTAAAATGATTTTTTTTTTTATAAATTAAAGTTAAAGGTGCGAATTTTATGCATTTTCGAATGGTTTTGTGAGTTTGAAGGTAATTTGCATCCAAATAAACAAGTAGGGATAAATCCTTTTTTGGCCTTCAATTATAGTCATTAATGTGATTTTGGTTCTCAATAAACTTCAATTTTTTTGGGATTTTTGGTCCTTCCGTTAAATTTAAAGTGAAAAAAATTGCTATTTTCCTCCCATTTTGTGGTGTTTTTCAAGTTGTAATCCAATGTACTCATTTTTGCTATTTTTCTTCAAACTTTAAAAGAGAATAAATCAAAAAAAATAAAAATTTAAGCAACAATTTTCTAGTAATCTTAACAAAAAATTATCAATAATAGGAAATTTATCAATAAATTTTAGAAAAATTGTTGTTTAGTTCTTTTTTTTTATTTATTCTGTTTTGAAGTTTGAAAAGAAAAGCAAAAAATAAATGCATTGGATTATAACTTGAAAAACACCAAAAAAAAGGAGAAAAGTAGCATTTTTTTCACTTTAAATAAAATTTCCGTAAAGTGTAATGAAAAAATTAAGAGAAGGACCAAAAGTACAAAAAAAAATTAAAATTTTAAAATCAAAATCACATTAGTGATTATATTTAAGTACCAAAATACATTGATCCCAATCAATTATCTATGTATTGGAGAATGGAAATAAAATTTGCTAAAAAAAAGGGGGTATAATTGGTAGTTAAGGTATGGTTCCTAAGACAGGTCATATCCATCATTGTACTTAACCCTTTCTCTCTTTATTTTATTCACAAGACCTCTTACTAAGCGACAACAGCGTTTATTGTAGAAAATCTTTGTCGTTTCGAAGCCAAATTGTACTACTTACTACCAACCCCACTGCATCCATCCTCATTCCTCATTCCCCATTCCCGTCTTTCCCCGCAATCGCTGATTTTTAGGGATTCAAATTTCAAACCCTCACTGTAATAACAACAAATGTACCCTACATTGGTTCAATCAATATAATGTGGATCCCAATTTTAATATAAAATATCTAAAATACTCTTAATGAAAGGCATTTTCGACATCATAAAAGTAGATCTACGCATTAGACTCAACGGGTCGGATAGCCCACATTTATGACCCGGTTGCTTACAGAAGACCCCGATATATGGAGGGTCGCCCGATTGAAGACGCCCGTGCATCAGATATTTACACATGACCCAAACAACAGTAACTACCTGAGTCTTATAAATACGCCGACGCGCTGTTTGCGAGGTCACTGTGTTATTCATATTTTCAACCTATATTTATCTTATCACACTTTTTCACCTCGAACACCACTAACTTGAGCGTTGGAGGGTCGTTGTCAGGGACGCATCCGATGAGCTTCACATTCTTATTTTCTTCTTAGGAGCCCATTACTTGATCTTGGTAGAGTAAGCATCCAACTCAGAGATCAACCCTCAAGGTCGCAAAGCTTGAGCAAAATTACAATGTAATTAAAAGTAGTAAAGAAAATTATAAAAAAATATCTGTATATTTTGTGACTTTTAATAATCGTGGTTTTGATATAATTGTTGAAATACAATAATTTAGGCTTCATAAAGTCGAAATTTGTAGCTCTTAGTCAACAATGATTTTATGAAATTAATTTTCTCAAAATAATAACTATAAATCAATTAAATGAGAATCAAATTTTCTAGGATCGATTATTCAAAGCCTAGGCCAAAATCGGCTCGAGTGCAATTCAAATGAATTGTAATATCCCGTTAAAATTCATAAAAGTTATCATCTGGAGTTAAATGAGTGTTTGAGTAAGCTTTGGAAATGCTTTTCAGCTTTGGACTTCCACCAAAATAATTTTTCATCATATATTTACTTAATGTAGAGAGATGAACGTTTTAAATATAAAATTAAATAGAAGTTGATCATAAATGTTAAATTTAATATGACATGGTTACTTACAATTTTGAGTCCAAAACGTCAAGCAATTAATTCTTGAAGCAGGCCTATGAAAGCCGAAAAAAAAATAAGAAGAAAAGAAAATGTTGGGCTTAAAGAAAAAAGAAACCAAATTATCAATTTTTTTAAGTGAATCAAATACAATTATATTATAAGCTTCAATTATCAAAAATTAATATATGTCAATTACCAATATCAAATTTGTAAAGTACTAATATTACAATAAACGAACAGTTTCTATTAAATAAATTAATAACCACACATTGATGAGATTTCGAACTCGTAATCTCTTGGTCATGAAATTTTGAATTTACCAATTATACTAAGTCTAATTGACTATCAAATTATTGTACTAAAAACTTGATTTTGTGCAATCTTTTATGATTTGAAAATGCTCAAATCACGCTCAGTCATAATTTCATAGTTTGGTCTAATGCCTTTATCATCAACTCGGCATAAACTATTACAAAAGATCTACAGATATAAAATACTTTACTAACATAATATTTTACACACTTAATATATACTACTATATTTAATGCGTGTGCATTGTTTAAATTTTATTATTATTTTTTATATAATGAATTAATTTTAAGTGTGTGCGAATCTATAAAATTAATTAATCAAAAGAAATGATTATATGTGGAAAATATAAATATAGTTAATAACATTTTAATCAATTCATATTTTTATTGATCACAGTAGTTATTTTTAGATATTTAATCTTTAAATAGAAACTAACAAACAAAACACACTCGATGCATTTGCATGTGTAGAAAAATATTGATATAACTAATTATTTAATAGATATAATTATTTATAAAATAAATAAGTAAAATATGGGTGTTCTAAGAAATCTATAATTTATCTGACAGTTCGACACACTCGATGAGTATGGAATCTAAAAATAGAAGAAGCAACATCCTGTCTTTGTGCAAAAACAATATTAAGCACAATTTGTCATCATAAAATTAAGAAATAAGTTTATAGGTATGATTTAAAATTTTATTTGATTTTTTTTATAATTAAAAAAGATTAAAGATAAAATAATAATTGATCACAATTGGCCAAAATAAAATAATATTAAATATGCATGACTATAAAATTATGGATAGAATTAATTGATTAAATAATTAGATACCTTGTGAATAAATAAATATATTTAAGAGTAATTTTGTCAATAAATATTTTATCATCTAAATTAATTATTCTAGTGATCATATTTTTAATTAATAAATTAAATAGTCCGATATAGATATATGTATATCTATATATATTGAATACAGAAGAAAAAAAAGGGTAATTATCTTATCCCTTGAGATTTGGTGTAATTACATGTAAAATTTATATAGTTTGAAAAATTATATTTAGCACCCATGAAATTTTCTTTTATTTGATAAATAAATCTCTCATGACGTGCATAAAAAGAGACTGGCCCAAAGAGGCTCAAACAACCCAAAAAAAAATAAAGAAACGAAATGCCTGAAAAAGCTCAGGGAGAAGGGTGGAGCCTAAGGACATCCCCCAATTTGGAGGCCTATAATTTTCTTCAACTTGAACCATGATTAAAGCCCGCCAAAACATTCGGCCAAGAAGACATACACACATGGCAGCCCACTCTCCCATGTGGCACCTCATCAACCTAGGTGTCAACAACCACCTTGGACCACATCAACCCTAGAAGGACTTCCCCGGCGGCTGTGACTCCTCACAGGCGAAGGCTTTTCCTAGACTGAAGATGACTCATACTAAAGCACTTTTAGTTGTGAATAAGGATGTCCTACTCATTATCTCAATAATTCCAAACGACTTCCTTAAATCTCGAGAGTGGGATACACCCCCAACAGACCGCAGTACTCTCACTATAAATACAGGTTTAGTCTTTCATATGGAGGACACCCCTCTCATGTCCCTCTTACTCTCTAAACACCTATCTTATTCTCTAGCTATCTCTGAAGTTCTATCTACGCATATCATTACGTGTTCTTACACTTTTCATCGAATTTATTCATCATATCTCGATTCTTAATTAAATTCACTTACTTTTTTGCTATATTCAATTTCAAATCCAATACTAACTTGGAGTCGGAGTGCTAACGCCTTTTTTGCAGGTTCCCCTTTTAGGATCTCCATACGCTTCGTCCCAAGCTTCATACAATAGTTCATATCTATTGGACTTATGCGCTTTTTTGCACTCGTCACTCCGAGTCAAAATTTATCAAATTTGATGATATTAACAAAAAATCAGAAAAATAAATTATATTTGCACTCGACTGATTTATTACTGATTTATTAGGGTCAAATAATTTTTTATGACCAAATTACCCTTATACATTTTCAAGTATTCATACATGTGAGTAGGTACATCTTCACCGTGATAAAGATAGTTTAGTTAGAAAAAAATTATTTAAGTTGCAATAAGTCATAAGTCAATAAAGGGTAAATATCAATTTTTGTTCAATTTTTTTATTAATATTAATAAATTTAATAAAATTTATTAATTAGATGAAAGTAAACTTAAAAAATATTAAATATAATTTTTTTAAGCATACAAAAAATAAATGCAATTATATTAAATTTTAGAAAAAAAGAGTGTAACTATCCTAAAAAGATAAAAAATAAAAAAAATTGAAGCCGCCTAGCGCTGCTGACTGTTTCAATGAAAGGTTTTGCTTGCTGCCCTGCACTCCTCTCGTGAGTAGTGTCCCACCTCTCTCTCTCTCTCTCTTTTTCTCCGTCTTTAGTTAGCATCACGACACTGAAACCCAACAGCCAAAAACTGCCCTCTTTCCCTCTCTCTCTTCAAACAAACAAATGTTTGTCAAATCCACAATCTATAACTAATAGTCTACCAGTCCACCACCTAATCCCTTTTTCACGATAGCAGATATATATGTATATATAACTGATACATACAGTCAAATTTCCAAGTTTTTGTTTCTATCACTATATGTACTCTTTGACTCTTCCCTTCCCCAGCCCACTTCAACAAGGAGTCTGAGAGCTTCAAAGTTTTGATTTTTCTCTTTAATCCAAGCCAACAAGTGGACAACAGGACGAAGAATGAAGTGTTTTCATTTTACCAGCGGGGAGCGGAGGCCTAGCGACGACGACGACGACCAAGACGGTGTTGTGTCGCGGAAGGTCTCATGGGCGCGTTCCCTCAGCGTGGCTTCTACAAACTTGGACTCACGGCGCTCCGAGTTCGACACGGAGTCGCGCAGGGACTGGGCCGACCCGTCCGGCTTGTTCCAAGATTTCTTGTCCCAGGGGCGCGCCAATGATCTGCGTGTCTTCACGTTTTCTCAGCTGAAATCGGCTACGCGAGGGTTCAGTCGCAGCCTCGTGATCGGGGAAGGCGGGTTCGGCTGTGTTTACCGGGGTCGGGTCAAGGTAGTGGATTCCGGGTCTGGGTTGGAGTCGGATGTCGATGTTGCTATCAAGCAGTTAAATCGGAATGGATGCCAGGCATGCCCTTTAACATTCTTTGTCTGTCTCTGTAATATGTATTGTCTCTTTACCTTCTTGAAATGAAATTGACAAATCATTTGTATGTCTTATTCACTCTTCTCTTTGTTTTCCTTTATTTCTTGTTTTTTGTTTTTGAAGGGCGTGTTTGTTTTGATTTTTCTCGGGCTTGCATTTCATACAACTCTCCCTGATTCCAAGTTATCTTTTCTTTGCATCTTTTGAAACTCTCATTCAAACATCTACTTTTCTTAGAATAATCCCTTCCTATTCAAATTGTGTTCACAAACTGACTAATCAGTAAAAGACATTGTCTTCGTTAGCCACCAGTTTAGACTTGGACTGCAGGATCACTTGGCACTACATATTTGAAATATTAGGCGCGCCTTTTGTTGATTTTTTCAGCAATAAGACTCAAGCCATCTCTCTTTACAAGACCGTCTTAGGGGTTTCAATTTTCGCATTCTAGTTATCAGGGGCACAAGGAATGGATCAATGAAGTCAATTTTCTCGGTGTAGTGAAGCACCCGAATCTTGTCAAGTTAGTCGGATATTGTGCTGATGATGATGAGAGGGGGATTCAACGGCTTTTGGTTTATGAGCTCATGTGTAATAAAAGCTTGGAGGACCATTTATTGTCCCGATCGGCATCTCCTCTCCCGTGGATTGTGAGATTAAAGATTGCCCAAGATGCAGCTCGTGGTTTGGCATACCTTCATGAAGAAATGGAGTTTCAGGTGATTCTTTCTTGTTTATATCATCCCTCTGCTTGAGGAACAATAAAGAGGGAAAGTTCACAATGCTTAAACATCCTGTGCTTTTCAAGAATCCACTTTCCTCTCATGTTCTGCCGGCTACTGATCTTATCAAATTGTACCGTGGATAGACAGGTGTAAGGCAAGAAACTGGTGAAAGCAGTAAATGCGCTGTTTACCCAAGGACAATACTGATCTAGACCACGTGTGATATTATGATGAGATTGTGCTCAGAATTTGAATACTTTTAATAGTTGAACGAGGATTTTCATTTGTTTACAACAGCTGGAGCTGGAATGTAGCTTAGGTGGATGATAAAACACGTTTTTTAGTTGTTGACAACAGAAAACATGTTAACTTAGCAGCAAGGTTCCGTTTTTAATTCTAATCCTATGATTAAAGTGATGCCTCCACTTTCACCTTTTGATATGGAGGCACGAAAATGTGTATGGTATTATATGGGATCAATTTAATCTTTGTTCAACATTTCCTTTGAATTTGTAAGAGATCCATCAGTGTGATGCATAGGAATTTAAAGCATGAAAGAGCCTTTAGCCTTGTCAATTGGATCTGGTTTAGGTTGAGAAGCAAAATGAAAATCTTAACCCCTTCTCATCGGGTGCCTTCAAAAAATCCTGTTTAAGCTTAACATAAAAGGTTGTAGAAGGATGCTGTAGGGAATTCCAGTACCTATTGACATCTTGAACGTTATATATATCTGCTTTTAACTTGCCTTCACATTTTTCTCAGTTAATATTTAGAGACTTCAAGACTTCAAACATCCTCTTGGATGAAGACTTCAACGCAAAACTCTCAGACTTCGGATTGGCTAGGCAGGGCCCTTCTGCTGGATTAAGTCATGTGTCCACTTCAGTAAGTCCCATTTCTTGATTCCACTTAACTTCCAATTATCTTGAGATTTTCCCTTATGCAATGTAAATAAGCATTAATCTACCTTTTTCCTTGTTTAATGGCTTGACATTGAATTTTTTTAAATATCTTTCAGGTGGTTGGTACAGTAGGTTATGCAGCCCCAGAGTACGTTCACACCGGCAGGTTAACCGCCAAAAGCGACGTTTGGAGCTTTGGTGTAGTTCTGTACGAACTCATTACAGGAAGACGGGTGCTAGAAAGAAATTTGCCACGAGGTGAGCAGAAACTCTTGGAATGGGTAAGACCTTACGTGTCGGATCCCAAAAAGTTCCACCTGATTCTTGACCCAAGACTAGAAGGACAAAACTGCATGAAGTCAGCTCAGAGACTTGCATCTCTTGCCAACAAATGCCTCATGAAGCATCCTCGTTCCCGCCCAAAAATGAGTGAGGTAATCGAGATGCTCGGGAGCATCATTAGTGAAGCATTGCCACCAGGTGAATGTGTGCCCGAACCTGTTACACAAACGGAAAATGTGAATGAAGAAACATTGGAAATAGAATCAGGCAAGACAGAGAACCACCACCGCAAAAAGGGTTTTGATTTCAAGGAAATGGTATTGAGGAACAGATCAATAGGCAAGCTGGATTGGAGAAACTGGACTCCGAGTTTGGTAAGGACGTGATAGTTTCTATTCTGATAAGTGGATGGAGACATAGTCCATTCTGGTTTTGGTCATGCAAAAGAGCTGTAAAGTAAACAGGTGGGCGCAGGCTTCATTTGTACGCCTGCTTTCTTTTGCATTCAGCTTGTTAAGGTGCAAACCCCTTTTTTCCTCTTGGATGGATATACACTCTCTGGTTGTCCAATCTAAGTGTAGTTTGCAGTGAATCATGGAGTATTTTGTTCTGGTGGATTTCTGCAACTCAGTCTCTGCTGATTCCTACAATTGCATCTCTCATCATTACAACTGATTAGTCAAGTTATATTCTTTAAATTTTGTGAGAGCGAGGTCCAAACCGTGACTGACTTCTCATTAAGATGGTGCTCGATGTTTGGGTAATCTTTCAAACATCGTGCTAAGATCGACGCTCCTAGCTCTTTTTTTTCAAAGTTAGCTCTAGATTCCACCTGCAGTATCCTTTAAAATTCTAATATGTATTAGATTTATTGTGATTATCCAATCAATTTTGTATTTGTATCGTATAATTTAAACAATTTATAAATAATTCTGCTTTGTGCCCCCTAACATTTCTTCCCATCATAAATATTTTATTCTCACGGTATATCTGACTTAAACACTTCCCTCAAAGAACGCATCTTACGTTCTTGGGGTGGCATACTCCATATTCATAGCTGAAATATTAACAGCATTGGTAATATAGAATCAGAAATTGGAGCAGAAGTAACCATAATTCAAAGATATTGCCAATTCGAATGTGTGGTCTGATGTAGGAGCAACTTGCAAGAACTTATGTGGGCCAGCATTGTGCCACGTGTCATAGTGGAAGCCATACATGCTTGGATGAGCTTTTCATCTCATCATTCTTGAAAAATACAAATTTTAATTTTATTAAAAAAAAAAAGAAGAAAAAGAGATGAATGATGATAAGACACTTGTGGAGAGCTTGTGCTACAAACACTTCTTGAGTTAGTTTCTCTTCACAATATTTGCATCATATATTCTCTCTCTCTCTTGAAACACTTCAACACAGAGAAAGCAGTGGATTAGAGTAGTGTTGTACTCCCCCCAGCAATGGCTTCCTTGAACTTGTTCTTTTCTCCCGTTGTTACCCCTCAAAGAAGAGTAATCAGAACTGCTGCCACAGCTGCAAAGTCCTCCGGCGCCGGAAGCACTGAGGAGAAGGGTTTCCTGGACTTCATCTTAGGTGGTCTCACCAAAGAAGACCAGTTCTATGAGACCGATCCCATCTTGAAGAAGGTCGAGGGGAAGACCACCGGCACCGTCGGCGGCCGAAAGAATTCGGTCTCCGCGGCGCCCCCACCGCCCAAGAAGAAAGACGGTGGTGGGTTCGGGCTTGGTGGGCTGTTTGCCAAGAAATGACCACCTGCAGATTGGTATCATTTATTCCGACACTACCAACATTCTATGTATTTCTCATTGTACGCACTACTTATCATCATCATACGTTTCCTTCTGTAATTTGCTACTTGATTCAATTGCATATATTGCTTTCCTAGTTGCATTCTTACCATATTGTAGAAACACCATTGTTGAAATTCTTACTTACGGTTATATTAAATCGAATCAAACTAATTATAAAACAAGTGTAATTTGTGATTCATCACTTTTTTGAATTATATATTAATTACACCATAGATTTAACCAATTTCGATTAGGAGTGAAATTTCCACGATTTTGATCTAAATAATAATATACAAAGGTTAATTACATTTAAATTTTCTCGAAAAATAAAAAAAATTATATTTTCCAACAATATAATTTTAAAAATAATTTTTACATCCTTGAGATCAAAATAGTGAAATCCCATTTGAGTCTTAATTCAAATGAATAAAAAAATAATTAAATAAAATATTCATCAAACATCAACCATTATGCTCTTGAATGTATTTGCAATGCTTACATTGTTGAAGGAATATATTTGTTATATTTTTACATTTGAAGGGATGCCCTTCTATGGTTCCTTTTTTTTTGAGGTAGTGTTTGAATATTATAATAGAAAAAAAGAAATTCTATATTTATTACTAATTGGATGAAGTGAGAAGCAAAAATATTTAATAAAATAGTTTTTTTTTTAAATAATATCATTAGTACTTTAGTCTTTTGCCTTAGCAATACCTATTTGACAGTCAAATTGGTGGGTTAGGAAATTTGAAGTCCATGTTCTTGTATTTCTAGTTATTTGTATGTGTAATCTAAATACAATATATAACAAGCCAGCAAGAAATTGAGTATCACCAAAGGACATCAAAGTCCCATTTAAGAAAGATTGTGGGAAGTAGGGGAAAAGAAAGTGTTAAAGAAAATACACTACAATAAAATAGCTCAATATCTATGAAAAAATTTGATGCTAAAGTTAGGTCGAGCTAATTAGTAAGTAAAAAATTTTCGTTGCTAATCTACACTATTTAATATACATTGTAAACAATTCGTTGCTAAATTCATTAGCAAGTAAATTTTTGTTGCTAAATATCAGCAAGTTAATTCTTGTATTAAATAATGTGATTCAGTAACGAGAATTTTACTTACTAATTTTTTTCATTGATGTCAAGCTATTTTCTTGAATTGATACCTAAAGAATAAAAAAGATATTATATATATAATTGTACATTTGCATATGGTGCATAATAGAAAGATCAATAAACTGATTCTTGCTATGAAATTAGATTATTTTCTTGTTTGGTCGCCCAAGTCTTTGATGCTTTATTTACTTATTTTTCGAGATCAATTGAAAAATAAAGCAACCTTCTCTCTATTAAGAGTTGCATAAAGATTTCTTCTTTACTTGGTCCGATTTCAAAGTGAATTGAGAAATGTAATAATACAGGGAAGTTGATTGACTAACCAATACGAGATTTTTTTGTATGTCAAGGACATAAAGTGCGTTATATTGTCCAAAAATAAAAATTATTCCCCATATATAGTATCATTAGTGTCGGAAACATGCGTAATTGGCCATAATTCTTCATTTCCAACAGTGTATTACGCCATCCATATACGTTGTAAAGTTTAAGATTAAACAATTTACCTATATTCCTCCGGTTCAAAAAATCCTAAATCGCCAATAACTATTACCTTTTGCTCTATTTTTGCCCGTTTAACTAACATAAGCCATTTGGGGTTTGGTAGATTTTAGCATTATGATTAAAAACACCTCAAAACGTAGGAAGATCAGTCCACAACTCACTTATGGATTTTGTGTGTCGCAAGATGTGTTGTTAAACGTAGGAAGCAACTAGAGGAATAAGAGTAGAACAAAGCTAGTGTTGTGAAGAAGAGAGTGATGCCCAATTTTGGACAGCTTGTGTCTATTGAAAAGTAGTTAAATTCTTGAAATCTCTTTCCTAAAAAAATTAGGCCTCTTTTTCATACTTTGGTTAAATTAGGAGGATGCCCATCGTAACTCCTAGTAAGCTTCCTACAAGCCCATATGCTATTGGCCCTGGGCCTCATGGGCCGGGGACTATAATTGGTCTCCATTTAGTTATTTTAAGAATTGTATATACCCTTTAGTATTAGTAATAATTTAATAAATATTTTTCATGACAGTCGATTGTGAGAGGATATTTGTTTAACGATCATTAGTTTCAAGAATGTTTTTATAATTTTTTAAATAATACTGAGGTATTATAATTATGATAAAATTTTATGTAATTTACAAGTACTTTTAGGTAATTGTAAATAAATTAAAATATTAATATGATTCCTTTAATTAAATTCAATAGACACACATATGTATATTAAAGTTTGTGAATAATAATGGCAAGTCCACATATTTAAGCTACATTTAAACTATAAAGATCAGTACTGAAATATATGATACATTTTTACTGTCTCATTCTTTATAATATTCAGCCTAAGATTGCTTTGTGGATCATGTCACTAATCACTTATTTTAAGAAATTAATGAAAAAGATTCCATTATAAAGCTCATATTTTAAAAAAGCAATCTTATCCCGCTCAATATTTAAAAATAAATCGGGGCCAAAAAGTTTGGGGAGTTCGTAAATATATCATTTTTAAAACGGGTGTAACTTAATTCTAATAGTTCAAGAGGGAATTTAGTGAATATATCACTTTTAAAAGGGGTGCAACTACAATTTTAAAGAGTTCAAGGAGGGAAAAAGCGAGTTATTAATTTAATAATTTTAAAAGAAGTATAAGTATAATAATTTGTCAAACTTTTCGGCTCTCATGTCAAACTTATAGAGTAGTGCTTGATGGAGATGAGCGGAAAAGTGTGATTGGAAGAAAAATGTCAAAATCAATTAAACGATGATTGACTTATTGGAGTTTTACAATCAAAAGAGTGTGAATTCTAATTACATGAATATAAATGTACGTCTATTATTATAATATTTAATTTTTATTTGAATGTATTGATTGATTTAAAAAATAAATAAAGATGAAAGATGTCCAAAAGACATAAATTTTGCCGACGGCCACGGGAACTAATACTTTCCAAGATGTAAGGACTAGTCCACATCGATCTAACTCCTGTTCCCACAAGAAACTTGGGAGCCAATCACGATTTCTCATAATTTACAATCACATCAACTGATAACATTACTTCAAACTTAGCTCATTAGTAATCAAATTGCGTTCATGAATGAGATCTATTTTCAGACTGAAAGCGTGTTTGGTTGAATTTACTCAAAAGGTTTTATAAGTGTATATGTATGTCTTAAATATATTTTTTAAGTTATTAAATGTTGAATTTTGTTTTAACATAAGATGATAGATTTTATAAATATTAGTAATAATATTATCATAGTTACTATGTTTAAAATTTTAAAATAAGTTTGAAAACTCCGTACATTTTTAGAAAGAGTTTGTATGCGCCTAATATTTAGTTTTGAGTTTAATAAAGTCTTTTTTTTTTTTGTAAATATTTAAGTTATATCACATTATAAAATATTTTGAAAAATTTAAGAATAGTTACATTTACATTTCTTGATCTATGGTCTATTTATATAAATTACCCATGATTTTTTTTAAATTACACAAACACTCATCAAAAAAGTCAACATCATTTACACAAACCATTCGTATTTTTTAGAAAATTATGCATGCACCCCCATAAAACATCAACAATATTATACAAACTATTTATGCCTTTTTATTGTCAGAAATAATTTTTATAATGATGCAAAAAATAGAAATGATTTATGTAAATAACCATAGTTATCATGGTTTTAAATTTTAATAGTTTGGTAACTTGTTTAGTCATTATTAAAATATAAAGAGCTTATTATGATAAATACCATGATATCTTTAAATTCTAACATATTATTATTCAGATACTTTAAATTTATTTATAAAACAAGACTTTAATTTTTAAAAACAATAAATTTAGTCAAACACCGTCTTAGTACTTATCCATTAATCAAGAGCAAATACAAACATCCAACGACCCGAAACTAGTATTTAAAGTAAAATATCTGCGTACAAAAACTAAAAATATTTAATGAGTTGTATCTCTCAATTAAAATAAAAGAAAGACCATACTTCTTTTGTGATTAAAAGATTGTCTACATGATGTTGATTAATTTATGTTTATAGTCTAATAGCTTCCCGTCAGCCAGTTTTATTACAAGATTTTGTTTATCTGATCGAATTAAATTAATCAGCAAATAATAAATATAATCACGCTTGTTGTTTTTTGAAAATTGTACATCAATTACATAATAAATAATATTATGATATAATTAATTCAGTTCCCACAAAACATAATTATGAGTTAGAGTTTCTTGTAATAGAAACATGATGTTGGAAAAGAGCATCTGAAAACCCGTTGGGGTCCTGGTACGATCCATCGTCCGGTCACATTCAATCCGTTCCTCTCAATGTGGTCGTTGGGTCCAGTTAAAAGCGTGTTTAGCCCTTTCCATTCACGTGTACAGTCCCACAGAACAAGTTGCCATAACCAACCATCAATTACGAGTTTGGATGTTGTGAGAGCAAAGGTGCTAGTAAAGGGCAGGCAACAAGTATTTATCATCCCATGCTCTTTTAATAAAGAAATGGTGTTGATAAGATTCTTGGGAGAGAGGGAATGGGGATGGGTTGCTCAATACAGATAACAAAAAGGACAGCCATACACTCGCATGTACTAGTAACTTTCTTGATGCACCTATCATTTAATTTTCTTCCAAATAGCAATTCTATATATATATATATATTAGAATCGTGAAGAAAATTTTAAATGGATAAATAATGATGTTGGCATTTGTTCCACGTCAATTTCAGATAAGATGTTTGTGCAGTTTATAAAATCCAAGGTTTCGTCTGCCCAGCCAAGCGTTTTTTCAGTGGACAACGGTTTTCATGAAATTTTTGTTTCCATACCTCATCAAAAACCTTTTACCAAACAATATGTTCATTCATGCTGCAAGTGGAAATTGGCAGCTAGCCACCTGGTCAACATCAGTACTTGGGAATATTTATAGTCCTTTTAACTGATTGTTCAACTTCAGTAAAGGCTTCTATGAGAAACAGAATTCAAGTAACTTATACTGATTTATGATAATATACATGTCAAAATGTTAAACAAAGTCATGCTCACCAACTCAACAGAGCTAACTTACTCATATGAGAATCACCATCTTACAGGCTTACATTTATATCGTGTTACAAGAAATACAAGCGGCGTATACTCTAGCAAAAACAACTGTACAGACTGGTCATCGATTACTTCCCTAAAATCAATAACCAACGCTCTGAGCTACACCTCTGAATGAAGAGGAAAACCACAGCTCTTTCTCAGTAGAGTATCTTAAGAGTATTATTTTGAATGAGGTGGAGAAGCTGACGGTCGTGGATAAGCAGCATTTGCAATTTTATTGCCGGCGTCGCCAGCACTTCGTCTACGTTGCCTGGATCCATTTTGGGTCTTGATGTGATTGTTGTCCATATTATTCGAATCTTGAAGTTGCTCAAGTTCTTTCACTATTTCTTCCATTTTAGGCCTCAACCTGGGCTCTAAGGATATGCATCTTGAAGCAAGGTTAGCGACCTTCTGAGCCACATCCATTGTGTACTGGCCTTCGAGGCGGTTGTCCATAATGCGGTAGACTTTGCGCTTGTTAGCCAGGTAGGGCCTGGACCATTCTACAAGCTTGTGCTCACCAGGTGGTCTGTTCTTGTCAATTGCTCTCCTGCCGGATAGTATTTCAAGGAGCACAACTCCGTAGCTATATACATCACTCTTTGCAGTTAAATGACCTGATTACGAAGAAATCAGAAACCTTATAGGAAATAGATGCTATTCCTTTACAGCAATCAACGTCACAAAGAAGAGAAAATGGGCAGGTGGTGAAATGGGAAGAGTAATGCGTGATTCAAGAATCATACCAGTGGCTAGATATTCTGGAGCTGCATATCCATAGGTCCCCATGACCCTTGTGGACACATGACTTTTATCACCAGTCGGCCCATCCTTGGCCAATCCAAAATCAGAGAGTTTTGCATTGTAATTCTGCCAAATCATGAGTTACGCATTTCAAAAGTTTTATCAAAGATTACAGGGTTGATGGATACTCAATGTATTTACAATTTTCTGCAGCAGGGCGTAATGTAAAAGGTTAGTGCCATTACTACAAATGCCAAAATCAGGTGGTCAGAATGCACATGAAAAAGAGAAGTTACCGCGTCAAGCAATACGTTAGAAGTTTTGAAGTCTCTATAAATGACTTTTGCTTCAGCACTATGAAGGAAAGCAAGCCCCTTTGCAGCTCCAAGAGCAACCTTAAGGCGAAGGCTCCAAGAAAGAGGTTGGAAATAAGAACCCCCTGCAACAATAAAGATCGCCCGTTATTTTTAAGAATTTCTAACTATGTAAAGGGTTCCGATTTACGTCATAGTATAGATGAAGTCACAATGACTCACTTCGAAAGAGATGGTTCTCTAAGCTCCCACGAGGCATGAATTCATACACCAAGAGTCTATGATCATCCTCCAAGCAGTATCCAATAAGTTTCACAAGATTAGGATGGGAAAACTGGCCCAAATAATTCACTTCTGCCTATAAGACCGTGAACCAAAACTACATTAGAGCAAATATAACAAAATGATAAAAAAATTTACTGGTCGACATCCTAAAAATTATACTTTAAGTTCACTATGTTCCTTTCAGGACTCGATACCCAACTTTGAAATACTGAATGAACGACACATTTAACGAAAAATTAGAAACTCACCAACCACTCCCTATGGCCCTGATAACTTTCTTGGTGAAGTTTCTTTACTGCAATAATCATGCCTGTCCCAGGTTTTGCAGCGGTAAATGAATTTTCATCGATCCAGCCTTTAAACACTGAGCCAAATCCACCTCCTCCCAGAACACTATCTGGTCGAAAGTTACGGGTGGCTACCTTCAGATCAGAAAAACTGAAGCTCTTCAAGTTAGACGACTGCAAGATCTCACCCTCAGTACGAGGAGTAGGAGGAACCGACGTTGATGAGATTTTGCTACTACCAAGGCTCATATCATACCCATCCGAGCTAACGTATTGTGAATTTACGCCTGGATTGATCAATTAACGGAAACCAATTAGGTACTAGGAATTTAGCCACAGATTAGTCAATAATGAAACACAGTATTATATTTTTTTTAAATCATGTTAGATCACCATTGTGTAAAGCAATCATGTTTGAGACGGAGCAGCGACTAAAACCAGAAAGTTATTGAATGAATGATAGAACAAACATCTTACAACCCGTTAATTTACAGAGAAAATGAAGAAGCTGTGAAGCAAAAGGATTCTAGGAAGTAGGAAAACAATAGATTTGCCAGCCACCAGGTGCAAATATCCAGCCACGCTAATAAATTCCTCATGGCTGTACTCTCTCTGTCTATCTCTCAGACGCACACACACACACAGACATACACTCCAAGAATCAGAGAGAGAAGAAAAGATGATGGTTACCAGTATGAGCCGGGGTGTCGGCTTTGATTCTAGCACTAAAACAAATCCCCATGGCAAGAAAAGTTTTTGGTCTCAGCAAACTCTGCAGATCACGGAAAAAGTTATAATAAGCAACTAAATATATGCAAAGCCCCTTCCCCCTTCTCCGCAATTATTAAAGAAGCAAAGTTAGCAGATCCAATAGAGGTGTGAAAGCTAGCTGAAAAAGGAAGAAAAGGAAACCAAGCAATACTAGAATATTCAATTCTTCTTGTATTATTTATGACTTCAACATTTAAAGAGTAAAAGCTAGAGCCTTTTGGTAAATTAAACACGCACCCACTCAACTCCTTCCTGCAACACGCAATAACCAAGATATATAATAACATTTCATTCATATAGCACACACACACACACACACATATATATATCTACATACAGACAGAGAGAAAGAGAGAGCGTACAGAAAGACACACCCTGCTTCTTGAAGAAGGGCAGTAGAGAACAGTGATCAGCAAACAAGAGGAAGAAGCAGAGATGAGCGTTCTTCTCCAAGAAAAGACTTCCTATCTCGCTGTGCCTCTATTCATGGGTGTGTGTGTGTGTGTGTGTGTGAGAGAGAGAGAGAGAGAGAGAGAGAGAGAAGAGAGGGAGAGTTGACTAGTCTGAAGCTTGAAACTGGGGAGCTTAAAGAAGAGGGAGAGGGAAGTTTGGGAGAAATGGATATTAATGGCGGGCGGGGGGCAGCGCCACTCTTCAATAACTCCAACTTGTGTACATGTACAATAAATAAAAACGCATACACACACACATGTGTGTGTGTGTGTGCAGCCTGCATTGACCAGATGTGCTGTTTAGTTGACTCTTTGAATTGTCTTGGTAGCTGACGACATATGGTGAAGCCGACGTGGGATGGCCCCTCTTTGGACTCGCCCCCCCCCCCCCCCCCCAAATTGTTAGCCGTCCCGCTCCTTAATTTGGCACTTACTTCCTCCATTTCCCAATCTTTATAATAAATCTTTCATTTAAAAAAAAGACAAATACTATTCTTATATATATATATATTTTTATTTGTTATAATTTGATAAATGGATTCTCTCATATGATAAATGGCCAAGAGAAAATGAGAAAAAGTTATTTCTTCAATAAAAGCAATCTTGTTTTGTTCTATTTCTAAAGTTTCTTGTTTTAAAAATTTTGCAAGATATATGTGTATGTTTTCTAGAGTTTTTGATATGTTTGATTTTATATTATATAGTAGTATAAGATAAATTAAAATAAGTCGAAATACACTGAGTTGTGTTTTTCATAGCATCAAATCTTAAATCTTGTCTTTCACATAAGCAACCTACAAACATTAAGATCGGGTCACTCAGAAATCCCACGACACAGATATTTTGAGACTCAAGTCAGTCAATGAGCCGTGAGGTGTTAAATCACAAAGTAAAAGTACTCGTAAGGTATAAGAGAAAAACAAATCAGCGGATATTGAGTATTTATAATTTTACTCAATTGTACAGTCAACACTTAAACCTTTAAAATAGTAATACGCTTGCTTCAATTCATAATTGAGCTTTCGGGGTTCTCGGTTCGACGAGTCCGAGAACCCCAATGACAAAAATATATGGACCCTCTTGTATGCAAGGTATATAATGCTCATTTATTATGGAGGGTATATATGTGTTTTTACATACTTTCCCACATCAGTATTAGATCTTGGTATTGTGAATTTGAATGTGAAAGAGCTCAAGCAAGAGTCATTAAATAAGACTTAGACCTTTTGTTTAATTTGACGTACGTCTTCCTTTGTCTTATTGGTTTAACTTCTTAAGTTGTATTATTTAATTTATTTCAATGAAGAAGGGTAGACCATCATTTTATCAAAGATAAGGACATACATACGTACATACATATATATATATATTTAATTAATAAGCGGGAAGGATTTATATACCAAATATATCGATAAATGATAAATAAAAATACTGAGTAAAAATAGTATTTTTCAGAACAGACAAATATATAACATATTTTTTATCAAACGTTCCCCAGAATTCAACATTCATATGCCTTTTCTCATTTCTTTTCAAGTAATTATAATTTTCGAATGTATTACGACTTTCTTTTACAAAAATAGAAAAGCGTCACAAACGTTTCCTTCTTTTATTAGCTTAGCGTAGACAGTACGCTCAATGAGAACCTCTCATTCAATAATATACTTACTAATTAATTATTATCAAAATAATCAAAATAAAAAATGTTAATTCTGTGAATAGCATAATATCTTGCTTGTGTGCCACTTACTTAGCTTAATTTACGTCGCCGACCCTTGCTATTATTCACTCCTTTAATTTTTTACATCTTATATAATATTTTAAAAGTTTAAAAATATTAAATTTTAATTTACAATTATAAGCTTTTAAATTATTTGAATAAGTAAGATTTTAGACCGTATTTTTAGAATAATAAGCTCCTTATATTATAATAATTATTAAAAGAACCGTCAAACTGGTCGAATTTAGAATTAACAGGACTTATAAGCTTCCAAATATTTTATAAAAATATTTTAAAAAACTTAAATCTCAGCCCAAACACCCTCTTAACTTGTTATCTCAAGTTATGAGAATATACACTTTATTTCCTTCAACTAAGAAACTATCACTTATTTTTTAATTTTGCCTCTTTTTTTAAGTATGGTTACAATATTAAGTGAAGAGATTTGAAGACATTATCAGCACTTATTAAAAGATTGTGTGGCTGAAATCATCATTCTAGAAAAGTAAAAAAACTAATGTAGAAATAATATTTTGGGATCATCAATTTTTTTTGACTTTCTAGAAATTGGCAGGCCAAACATGATACATCAAATTTTTTTCCAAAAATAAATTAAGAAAAGTGCTTTTTTAAAAAAAAATGAATTATTTAAATTAAATAGATCTAAGTTAAAAATTAAATCAAAACGACTCTCCAAAACTTATACAATTGGTATCCACCCATTGTAAAGAGAGAAATGAAGTGAAAGATATGATGTTGGAAAAGAAGCCAACCAGCCAACTAAATTATCTTATTCCCTTGATTTTGGGCTACGTACATCAGTAACAACATGTATCTATAGTCGTGCAACCATATCGGACAACATAATTAGGCACGTAAACAAGCATATGTTGTTAAGATGCAAGCGAATATATTGTTGGTCACTTTGATTAAATCAATAAATCATATAGGCCACCCCAAAGTCTATTTATCGATATTAGCATCTCCTAAATGCTAGTTTTTGTCTCAAATCAATTATTCTATTGGAAAAAATATACTATTAGTTATAATTAAAAATTATGGTAAAAAAATATTATTAATTATGATTGAAAAAAATTAGCTTTTTCATTTTGAAAAATAATTTTTTACAGATAAGAGTCATGATAAAAATATTTGTCGTGACTTTTAGCTATGATTAAATATTATAGTTTTTGTTGTGCTCTTACCTTTTTTTTAGTAAAAATATGGTACGTAAATGGTTATGTGCTTGGCGCACGATTCAATTTGCA
Source organism: Sesamum indicum (assembly GCF_026168435.1). NCBI lineage: Eukaryota > Viridiplantae > Streptophyta > Magnoliopsida > Lamiales > Pedaliaceae > Sesamum > Sesamum indicum. The sequence continues at coordinate 3,194,369 of NC_142665.1, read as the reverse complement.
GGGGTAATTTTGTCAAAGGGAGCAATACAAGATAAAACTAAATTTTAGGCATATTAACATCAAGAATGAGGGACTGAAACAATTTTAAACGAAAATTTAAAAAATCAATTATAATATTTGCCCCTTTTTTTATTGTACTTTATTCTGGTTATCATCACCCAATTATTATTTTTTTATTTTCAACTATTCCATGTGTAGTTGAATTCTTTTGTTATAAAATGAGGAATTAATTTATTTCATTATAATTATTATTGTTACTCATATTAGTACTTATATTGTAAAAATAATGCAAGACATTTAATTAATTGAATATCGCAAGGCTAATTAATTGGGATGCTTGTCTTTATAAAATATGTTAAATAGCCAACTTCATGTTCTAGTTAGAATAATTTGCGAAAATGATGTACCAATGTGATATTAGAAAAAATTAAAAAAACCTATTTATGTCATTTATAAAAACTCATCTGTAAATTTAACATTAACCAGAAAGATTTTTATTTTAAAAATAAATCATAAAAATGAGGTGATGTAATAGATGATGAAATCACAACCGTCAAGCTTCCATTTATATCTATTCTCAGTTGACCAATTATTAGCTTTGAAAGCATGTCTTGATTTACACTTAGTGGCCTCTAATTATAATAATCAAATGCTAATCTGAGCTATGATTGTCCAGAAAGCACCCAAATATTCCCCTGTTTGGAGACGTATCCTCCACCCAACCCACACCCACATGCCTGTTTCCCATTAGGCCCACAAACCGTCAGCTTCGCTTCACTATCAGCTTAGCCGGCCACTCTATTAATAGTGGGTTAATAGTAAGATAAAAATATAAATTGCATTCTTCGTCTCATAACTTTGAGCAAATACTTTTATTTCATTTCAATTTTAGTAAGACAAATAACTTTTAAAAAATAATATTTGGTCTAATTTCTGTCGAAAAATACTAATTTTGCATTGGAAATGAGAGTTGCACTTTCCAAGTTTTGACTTTTTTTTTTTTAATGAAAAGTTGGCTTTTCCAGCAAAAAGTGGACTAAATGTGTGTGTGTTTAAAAAAAGTAATTGTCATCTTCAATCACAAAATTAAAATTGAATTGGACCAAATATGTCATTCAAAATCTACAGGACAAAATATTAATTTGAGCCCTATGGATAGGCCTGCAAAGTGAAATATACAGTGCTAAAATAACCCAAAAATGTATCACCAAAAGGCCCAAATATTGGGTCTGTTTTAGACCCGTCTTTAGGATGACCAAAAATAGATCCAAACAATATATATATAAGTAAATGATAATAAATAAGATGCACGAAAATTAATAAAAAAAAAATCAAAAGATAATGAAAAAATAGAGAGTTAAATGAATAAATAAAATATTAAAAAAACAGACCAAAAATATAAAGACACCAATAAGATGCACTTCAATGATGCACAACGTAGATTGATTATGGTAGAATTGTATTCTTCAATTGTCTTGAAACTGGAATGGGGGCAATTGTTAGGACGGAGTTCTAACTTAACGTGCTAGAATTTTCTACTTCAAATCTAAAATTAAAATAATAGAATTTCTTGTAGTATGAAATGTTTAAAATTCGAACTATAATACATGTGGAGGAAATAAAAGAAAAATTGATATGAGATTTATTAAGAGACAAGAGCTTGATCATATTTGATATTTTTACTTTTAATTGATCAACTTGATTCATGAGATCAATTCTTGGTCTTACCTCTTGAAACTTGGTATACACTTTTCCATTGGATCAAGGTATTGAGTAAGACCATCTTTGAACCCTAAATTTTAGAAAGACAAAAAATATTTAAAAATACATTACAAACTTATGTTACTTGAAGAAATAACTCTTTTCTTATTTATTATTATTATTATTTTTGGCATCTTATTTATAATTATTTTTTAAGCAGTCTTCTATATTATTATAAAAGAAACAGCCAGTCGTACCAATATTTGAATATTTAAATTAATTTTTTAAATTATTATTTTTATTCATTAAATTTGATTATAATAGTAAATTCAATATTTTTAAATAAACTTATTAAAATACCCCTCAAATTTAGATATTTTTATGTTTTTGAAGCCACTATTATATAATTGTATAATCAATTTATATTAAAAAAATTAATTATTTATAATTATTATATATTTTATACACATATTGAGTGTGTCGTGGACCGTCAATCATTATTAAAATTCAAGATTCAAACATACTATGTGGTTTAATGCAATAACTTTGAAAGATGAGGGGGCAATTTGCAAATTAACAAACAGATCCAAGAGAAACAAAGTAGAATATGAAGTATTAGTTTTAGTCCAGAAACTTCTCTCTTCTTTATTTCCGCCGACTATATAAAGGGCACAAGTTCTGCGGCTATCGTCTTTCCCCCTTTGACATCGAAAACCCCAAACCCTAGCGCTTCTACCCTCTCAGATCTGCAAAATTCAAAACCTTTAATGGCTTCCAAGCGATCGGATTTCGGCGATGGCGCCAGCCCCGGGTTTGTATTTTTCACTCTCTCTTTACACTTTTGGGTGATTATGTATGCTTAGTTGACGATTCAGCTGATAGGTTCTCAATTTTCTGTTTGTAACAGGAAAATTTTCATCGGGGGCCTGGCAAAAGATACTACTTTAGGTTTGGATTTTATTGCAATCGCTTTTTTCACGTTTTTGTATGCGATACCATCTTATATTAACCTTTTATTTTATTTTTCTTGTTCTTGAATGAAAAAATTGGTGTAGATACTTTCGTGAAGTACTTTGGCAAGTATGGGGAGATAACGGACTCGGTGATCATGAAAGATCGGCATACCGGTCGGCCGCGGGGTTTCGGTTTCATCACTTATGCTGACCCGTCCGTTGTTGATACCGTTATCGCTGAAACCCATGTTATTAATGGCAAACAAGTGAGATTTGCTTGATTACTATTGAACATCTTTTCTGGCTTGCTTTGTGGTGATATAGAACATTCTTGTTATATAGGTAGCTGGAAATGTTCTATGTAGTATAATTAAATGGTATAGATATTCTTTTAGAAGGAATGTGCATCTATAAGTGGTCATATATATGGGGGGTTTTATGAACTTTTTTTAGCTAGGTTTTATGAGAAATTTGAATACTGTCTAGTTACTGCTTCCCCTAGGTTCTTAGTTTTCCTGTATCATCTTATGTGTCGATAAGATATTTTTTTTATGTTGGATTTCTAAGTTTGTTGTTCACAACATCAATGTTTGTTGGTTTGAGTGGAACACAAAAATTTGTTAAGGTTATACATATATTTTTAATGAACTTGATTGCGTGGTGAGCTTGTACATGTATGGGCATCTATATTGCGAGCCGTGATGAGTTTGTATCGACTATGGAGAATGAGAAACCAACTATTTTTGTTGGTTTTGGCACACTATTGCGCGTACTATTGAAGGCACAGTAGGAGACCTGCATATGTGATTCTGGATTATCTGTTATTGTTGTAGCCGATATCAGACTGAAATTATCCTCTGATATATCATATTAACATAGTTATTGTTTGATGTGTGAATTGATTGGTTATTGCAATTAATTGTAAAGTGGAAACTGTCTTTATTTTATTGTGTTACTGGATAATGCTCTTTCTCTTCTTGTTACTGCCCTTTACTTTTTGAAGACTTCAGCTGGACTTACCTAAAGTTTATTTGTTGGCCAGGTTGAGATCAAAAGAACCATCCCGAAAGGAGCTGGCGACTCTAAGGATTTCAAAACAAAAAAGATTTTTGTTGGTGGGATCCCCACTGCTGTTACTGAAGGTGCACCTTCTATTTTCTGAGAATATTGTTAATTATTGTACATTTGTATTTGCACTCTTTTATTGCTAACCCTGGCTGCCCACTGAATCTTCCTGCTCCGTGAAACGGTTCTGCATAGATGAGTTCAAGACTTTCTTTTCCAAGTATGGGAAGGTCGTAGAGCATGAAATTATTCGAGATCATGTGACCAAGAGGTCTCGTGGATTTGGATTTATTGTGTTTGACAGTGAACAAGTTGTTGATAGTCTCCTAGCTGATGGGAATATGATTGATATGGCGGGTACCCAGGTGAGTTTCTTTCGTTGGTTGTGCTTGTCTATAGCTATGCTACATATAGAACAGTTCTCTGCATAGCCCTTTCAAGTGATTCATTGCTGAGATTCTTAAGAAATTTCTAGATGGGCACCATCATATTATTTTAGCGGTTTTACGAACCTTTGGTACTACTGTTATAGTATCAGGATATGGGTTGCTAATGCAGCTTATAAATGTTAAGTGTTAGTTATCAAATGTTTGCAGGTGGAAGTTCTAGGTTAACTTGCTTCTTTGTTGTAGGTTGAGATCAAGAAGGCTGAACCAAAGAAACCCTCAAACCCAACACCTGCTCCTGCATATGGTAGTGATTCTAGGGCACGTGCCTATGGTGATAGTTATGGTGGTTTTGGCAGCTCATATAGCAGTTTTGGCAGTGGCGGTTTTGGCCCTGCTTCTTATAGGTCAATGGGATCAGGTCTTGGTGGTAGGTTTGGTGACTATGGTGGATATGGTGGTGGAAGTGAATTTGGTGGTCGGTATGGGGATTATGCCAGTAGCGAATTTGGTTATCGAGGAGATGGCCCACTTGGCTACTCTAGTCGATTTGGTTCTTATGGTGGAGGCTTCGGAGGGGGATATGGTGGTGGGCTAGGTGCCTATGGCCGTGGTGGTGGTTATGGCAGTTATGGTGGGGCCGGATCTGGTGCTGGTTATGACTCTGGCCCCAGTGCTGGTTATGGAGGAGCAGGAGGGGGAATGTATGGAGGTAGGGCAGGTTATAGTGGCAGTAGTCGATACCATCCTTATGCCAGATAGATGTCCCTAAGCATCTTGTAGGAGTTCTCTCATGCCTCTTGGCCATTGCTTCTCGTGGCTCAAAGTTGACTAGATTTGCCAAGTACTAGCACGGGGACGATCCCTAGAAGTTCCGGAGGACCCTAGTTTTATGTTGTTTTTATAAACTCTATGCTAAGCTTGTTTTTACCAGATCAATGGATTAGAGAATCTTATTGAGGTACTTTACTCTGTTCTAAGCTAGACATGTTATCCTGTATGAATTGTATTTTAGTTCTATGTTGTAGTGTAGAATGGTCTTTTGCATTTTAAATTTTTTCTGTTAGAATTATTTGTTTTTCAAGAAATTTTGCATTCATGCTAAAATGATTTCTGAGGTCATCACGTACCCAACCTTTGCATATGTTAGTTGGATTTTTGAGTTGTGCTTGTGATTAAGGCTTGCATTAGCTCTTTCAGTTAGGAGCTAGTAAGATGTTTTATTGTCCAGACTCTGGTGTAGGTCATTTATTTGTTCTATATAGTGACCAATGAGTTAGAAAAACATTTACTAGGGAGCTTTAAAATGTAGAGGATGGGGAATCTTATGGATTCTGGGATTTGTAAGGGGCTTAGATTTGTTAAACAGCCCACATGAGAGTGGGGTTTTCACCACTGCTATTGCAGAGTTACTGCTCGGTTGTTCGACTTTGGCGGCATTGCTAGAGAGCCGAAACTCTTTGGCAGTACTTCCCATTTGCCCAATGTGTAACATTGTTTTCCCTAATGTTTCATAACCACTTGTAATAATGATGAGATGTAATTTTTATGCATATCACCTGTACTTACTGAAATTCCATGTATGAATAAACTTCATTAGTATGAATATATATATATTTCTGATGTGGAGTGCGCTTGCTGGATTTGTTTATTTTTAACTGTTGAATAGACATCTAACATATTCATGGAATGCTGTTGGATGGTCATCACTGAAACAAGTGATGAGAACCACGTGTATCTTGTCTCTCTTGCAAGCTTTCAATGTGATGTCGTAGGGTTGATTCATTGAATGGTGGTTGTAGCTGACCTGTGCTTCCATATTACAATAAGCTAAGCGTGCATGTGCGTGTTTCTTGCTTTGTTTCTGAAGTAAGGGATGTTGAGTTGAGATTGTTTAAATCCAAGCTAAAAGAACTGGATTTCAGGCTAGCTTTGTGTGAGGTAACTATGGAGAAAGCAGAGGGGAGTAATGAAAAAGATGGGCTGGCTAATATTTTCTTGGTCGAAGAAGCATAAGGATAATGTTTAAACAAAACCTTGCGACATAATTAACCAAGTGATTTTGATTATAGAAAATGTTGAATTGAGATGTTACATGGTGTTCTAGTGGAAAGATGTGAGGAGAAAGTTAAAGCAAGCTCTTGATTTAACCAAATCAAGTAATTTTTAATGACGCACGACGTGTGTGCTGAGGTCAGAAGTACAAGTTTTGTGCCATATTATAAGTTTATTTTATTGAAAGATGTTTGACGTTCTGTAATTTTCATTCCACGATCCACTAAAGAAATTAAATTTATGACGTCTCGTGAGAATCATGCGGTGGGTAGATTAGGCCTTATAAAATCAAACCAATCTCATGCTATACCAACAAGAATAGTTTGGTGGCCTGAAGTACCAGGGTGACATATAGCTTTGAAGAAATTGTTAAACGTATTTGGTTCAGCTTTTTTCTTTAAAAGTTGATGCTGAATGTGAGGTTGGGTTGTTTCTCTTGGCAACGTTTGTATTGTTTTATTTTACTCTTGGGAACTGGGGAATCTGTCATTACACCCAAAATCCTGCAGCAGTGAGACAACTATTTTGCGGGTGGTGGTGTTGAACGACTTGGGAGGTTTTCATTTTGTTTCACAATTACAAGTCTGTGGTAAGTGCAAACTCTTTATAGGCTCGGAGTTGATTATGGCTTGAATACGAAACTCTAAAGTTTAGCTTATACAAATTCGAGGTGTTTTATTAGTGAAGTAGATTACACAAAAGAGGATGAAATTGTTATGGGCGAAATAAAGCCGGAAATATTTTGCTAGTTTGGTAATGGCAAGAACTATCACTAGCTGTAACAAGACATTGCATGATAGAATTTTTTAAACGTATTATCTGGTATTTCACTACAATTTATTAGAGATAGCCATTGAGATCAGAAAGCGGGTTTTCAAGGGTCTTTGCGGAAGTCATTCTTACCTGAACTTTTGATAAAATTTTAACAATTAATTTAACATGTATAACAAGTTTATATATAAACTATGTCGCTTTGAATAATGGATAATGCTGAATCACAAAATAAGTACAAAAGGGACAATTTGAATCATAAAATAAGTGCAGAAGGGATAATTATATTACCCCGTACGAATTCCAGTTGGTGTAAATGATAATGGAAACGTTATCTAATCGCGGACTGTTATCCCAGATTCATAGAGTTCCAAGCGTCGATGCTCTCGATATTCATACATCAAAAGTTTATTGATGTCTAGATTCGATTGATAATAGTCAGTTTCAAATCCTTGCTCCTTGATACCTACAAGAGATTAACAAAAACATACCTTATTGTAGTGTGTTTGATGTAGAAAGTTTCACCATAATTTAGTAGAGAATAAAATTATTTGCAGAAAAAGTGACCCAAATAGATCTAAATGTGGTATGCAGAATGTGACTGGAGCTTACATGCTTGTGAAGTAAAATATGGATACAATTTTCAAATTACTTAAACGTGAATGTGCCAAGGTTTTTAATCTTATGAATGTGAGGTTTAGTTGGTTCTTTGATAAGTACCTGAATAATTCAAATTGGATTCTAGGGTTTTATGGTGGATGCTATAAAAAGGATTGTCATATTTCAAGGAATTAAGCCTATTGGACCAAGAGGAGTGCACTGAAAACACTTGAGAGAAATCTTAAGTATTAATACACACGATTTTGGGACTATGCAGATGAGATTAAAAGAACCAGCTCAGGCAATACTTGTAATTATGGGGACTGAAGATGTTGGAAGGGAAAATAGGTTTGTTAGATTTTCTTGTTGTTTTGCAGCCATGAAAATTGGTTTTTGAAAAGGTTGTAAGAAGATCATTGGTGTAGATAGGTGTAATTCAAAGAGGCCTAATGGGGGATTCTTTTAACTATAATTGGCGAATTCAAACACAATCTTTCACAATTTCATATGCTGTCCTAAACAGAGACTCTAAGGAGATTTGGAAGTGGTTTATCATTTTGTTGAAAGATGACTTGGGTATTGAAGAATAGAGTCAAGTGTATCTGTTTCTGCTCATAAGTTTTATGTAAGGCATATGCATAGTGACTTGAAATCTGTAGGGTTTAGTGTTGTCATTTAAGAATGCCTTACGGAAGGCTAAAAAGGCATGTACTAGAGGGGAACTTAAGACAAGAATGAGAGACATATAGTTTTTGATCAATTTGCATTTGATTGGGTTTACGATAAACTTCTTGAAGAGTGGAGTAGGTCACACTTTAATGCTACTGTAGTGTGTTACATGTTGCTGAACAACTGTTGTGAGACCTTCAACATGAGGATACTGCATGCAAGAGAGAAGCCAATATTGATTATGCTAGAATGAATCAGAGTTGAAGAGTCAAAGAGGGAAAGGAGGCAATGCATTGAAGATGAAAAGACAACAGATGACAGTCAAATGCTCTAAGTGTAGTGAAGAAAATCATGCTGCAAGGACATGTGACAAGAAAGATCAAATGCAATTAGTTGCAGATTCTGAAGCTACTGAAGACTTGACCATGAAGTACCAGTTGTAGATGTCTTTGGAGAGAGTTGTTCAGTCAATGAAGTTCTACCAATAAAAATAAAGCTCAATGTAAGAATTTAACTTTTATGTACTTTTTTATATTAATGAGTTTATATTAATTTGATGTATTTTAGGTTAGGTTGGTTTTTGGCATCATAGGTAAGAAAGAAATGAAGGATTTCAATACAAGAGTCCCAAAATAATATGGTGAACAAGGTCACTTTCAATTTATGAGCTTTTGTTGTATTTATCTAGTTCCTCTTTTTTTGTTTTTTCATATTTTGTTTTTGTTGGTTCTTAGGGGTAAGACAAAGGCAAAAAAATGGTCACAAATGAAACATAAAATATGATGGTGATTTATCAATCTTCAGAAAATATTCATGTAGGAAGCGTTAATATGGTATCCAATTCTAATAAGTATTATTCATATGTTTGGAAGCTTTATAACAAATAGATTTGACACCTTAAGTTTAATACATGTGTCCCACTTTATGCAGAGTTTTGTTACCTCACATTCTGCAGAAATGAGACACAAGAAGCTGGAGATTCTCAACCCTCCCCCCATGCACAATCCATTGTCTAATCTCCTAAGTGCTCACTAATACATGAAGGGACATACATTGTACATTCAAATGAAGATGAGCTAGAATGTTGGACATCCTAGTGGTGCAACATCAGTGGTAAATATCCAATCCCCCCCTCCCCCATGTTTGGTGCTCAGTACAGTGCTGCATCAAACATTAATACACAAAATTCAGTATAATAACACTTTCCTTCCATCATGCAAAGGGGAAAGAAATTCATCACACTGTCAAATTTACAAAATTTAAGTAGAAAAAGGCCTCTAGGAAGAAGTGCGAGACAGTGGAAAAATAGAATTCATTGGCACTTATGATTTTTGGTTTGTAGTTGTGATGCTTAGCAATATTTTGTATCTAAGTTTGGCAGTATTTTGTATCTAAGCTTGGTAGTATTTTGAACACTTTTATTTTACCAGTATATTGCAATGGTTTTTGTACGCTCTTTATGTCTATAAGCTAGCAATTTTTTGAAAACTTGTTCAAATATTATTCAAGTTGAACCTGTTCAATTTTTTTGAATATAATCTATTTTTATATTTATTCTGTTTTTTGTCCAATCTTTACATATTGAGTATGACATTTTATAGCTTATTATATTCACAATACAGGTCAGGCTTAATTAAAGTTATTTTAACATAGAAATTCATTACTAATCTTACACATAAAAAATTTAAAAAAAGCTAGCTACCAAATTCCTTATTAATCTTAAATAAAAAACATACCAATACAACAACAATAATAGAAACACAATCTACTCTCTCTTTGCACTGATCTTCTCGCTGCTTCCACCACTTTCTAACATCCAAATTAAAACGAAAAAAATTCATGAAAAAGCAAGTAACTTGATGTACAATTTCTTCCTCTTTTCCATCTCTATTTTTTCTTTTTCTAGCACACTCATCTTCCTCATCAAGCTATGAATTATAGCCCTTGCTCTTAAAATATTGGAGGATCTTTCCACTGGAAGAATCTATACCTATTATTCTGTAATTTTTTAGCAAAATAGAAAATGACAGAGGTAAAGAGACACACGAAGTGGGTATTTACGTATCTTGTAATCATGCCATGAATGAAAACATCTCCCCAAATTTTGGTCAGTTCAAGATGTGTGAATGTAAGTTGGTTTATCACATTAACATTTATCTAATTGGGCATAGAAGACAAATTCCAATTTTTTCTCCATTCCTCGCATAGCTGCCGGTTGAAATTAGGGCTTGAAGCAAGCAAAAGGGTGCTGGGTGTGGGGTTAAAAAGTGACCTCCACCCCCTCCCCCCCCAAAAAAAAGGTCCTAATTTTGTTTACGTAATCAAATTCCAGCCACTTTTAAAATTTTATGACCGAAATTCTATAATTGCAAAAAAAAAAATAGTGTACTATTTGCTACCCTTGTATTTAATGTCCATATTTTACCACTTCTAATATACGGGACAATAAATGCAATTAAGCCTTCTTTTTTAGAGAGTTAAACATAGAATATGAGACTGATAAAGATAACAATTAATTATGTTAATGAACAAAGTAGAGTTAACAATTAGGGACTTTTCCTTCATTGGTAATGTGGTCTTGAACATTCTTGGTCTAGTGACTCTTTTTTCTTCTTGTGGTTTTGTTTGTGTTAAGTGTACTCTTAACTTTGTGCCTCATTGCTTGGCGAATTCTGTCTCTGGATTGTATGAGAATGCATCTGATTTACCTCCTGCAGCTCGCTCACTTGTGAACTTTGATTTGATTACATGAATAAAATCTTATCTTTAAAAAAAAAAAAAAAAAGTAGAGTTAACAATTATCAATCAATTTATATTTTTACAAGATCAACTATTTATTAGTATCATTATACTGAAAAATAGTATAATTAAAACCCAAATGATGGTGAGATTGGATTCAGAAACCCTCAAAATCTTGAAGTGTTATTACAAATTTTAAAAGAGAATCACTGTGGATATATTTGATTTTTTCGACGAGCTCAACAATCGAAAACACATACCTCTCATAAACTAATGAAAGAAAGCAAGACAATACGTATAAACAACTCCCCTACCTCATCAACTGCATCATCATGTCTCTTTTTTAATCTCTGAAAGTTATACATTGTCTGATCATCATCAGACTACAAAAATTGAATTCAAATTATATATAACAAAGAGAAAGAAACTAAAAGCAACATTAAAAAAAAAAACCTCGTGCATTGCTTTCAACTAAGTGAAAATAAGAAGAAAGAAGAGATTCGGCGCCAAGTACTAATGAGTGATCAGGGCAACAACATCATCATTATCCTCCATATTTTCAAACGACAAGAGTTCTGCAAAGTGGACAAGTATCATTCTGCACCAACCATGTCTTGATACAAACAGCATGAAACCTATGGTTGCATGCCGTGATCACCGCCCTCGTATCGCCGTCTTTGTATTCCTCCAGGCATATCACGCAGCCGCCGTAGTCATCTTTTGAGTTTTCTTTGGAGTATTTCTCGAGAACCAATTCCTCCTTGCCTGCCACCCGACTCCGGCGCTCTGCTGGACGTGGGGGTGTGGTGACGAGCGTAAGGGCTATTTCCCGGCTCCGTTGAGTTTCATCCTGCTCATCATCATCTCTCATGCGTGTAATAATCAAATATTCAAGTAGGTATATCACTAAGGTGACGAATAGTGCGAAGCCGATGATAATCAGAGCGGCTATGTCTCCTACATGTGGGGACATGGTCCGGGTTTTCACGGAATTTTGATCCAGATTGAAGGAAAGATTTAATGACGACGGAAAGTGTTAGTCATTGAGAATTGATATATATATAATATATATATGTTAGCTCTCACTCTCTCTGTTTCTCCAGTTCGCAATAGGAAAAGGAGTAGGAAGTAGTACAGTTAAACTTGAAATAGTTTGGATGCGGAAAGGAAAATTTATGATGCAATAAATAAGAAGGAAAGTTATATTATAGTTATCCAGACATAGGAACTCTTTTGGATAAAGAAGTTGTTCATGGAAAGAAATTCGTTCACGCTAAAATACATTCGCCTTCTTTCCATATACAATTATCTGCTTTTCTTGTTAGGTTTCTATATTAATTCAGACCACTACAAATTTTTTTTTTCTTTTTTGGTTTTTACGTAGCCATACGATTTACTAGACTAATATCAATAGTTGTGATCTAATAATTAAAAATTGAATATTGTTATACCAAATATATGAGTTTGAATTTTTATTAAAACGGTTGATGGAGTTCATTGTACATTTTAATTTATATGATGTTTTCAATATTCTTAATGATAAGTCAATTATAAAAATTTTGATTTATCAAATTCAGGACGTCTTGATGCTCCTCATGTCCCAAGATTTGAATTTATAATACGATAATTATCTTAAGTTGTATAGGATCAAATTAAATTAATCCAATCTCGAAATTAGATTGTACTCAAAGTCTATGACTTTTGATCTAATTTAGAAGGGAAAAATGAGTGGAGAATATTAGTATACTGAAAAATGGTTTCCATTTTAACAAAGTTTTTGACAGTACCAATAGAGAATATTTGGGTGATTATTTTGAAAGTTTAGATGGGAATATGATTATTAAAAATTTGAAAACGTGGATAGTATTAATTATTAAAAGCTTAGTTTTGCGTTGACCACGAGTTCCTTCTACGACGTCGTTCGGTTCGCTACTTTTCCTTTTTAAGTTCCTGGAAATCAGACGCCTCTCTCTACTTTTCTCTCGGTCTCGGATAATCGCTCTCGCCCAAATCCAATCCATCCTTACCTCCGGATCGTAGCAGGGTAAGCCTCTAATTCTCGATTTCGATGTCTCTCTTATTTCCTTTATGCCTCTGTTACATTCAATGTGAAAATTTCGTAATTACGGTTGCAAATCCGATTTATGTAATCCCTGTTTAGAACCCTAGAATTCGTGATTCAAGTTCTCAAATATCCTAATTTTGTTTATCTCCACAGCTGTATTGCTAGGTTGCCAACATGCCGGCCACCGCGGGGAGGGTTCGCATGCCGGCGAACAATCGGGTGCACAGCAGCGCTGCCCTACAGACCCATGGCATATGGCAGAGCGCGATTGGGTATGACCCCTATGCGCCGAACAAAGAAGAGAAGAAGAATAAACCTTCTCAGAAAAGCTCCGTCTCTGAGCCTGAGCCTGAGAATGCCTATGCTAGTTTCCAGGGTTTACTTGCTCTTGCCCGTATAACGGGATCTAATGCTGATGAGGCTCGTGGTGCTTGCAAGAAGTGTGGGAGGGTTGGGCATTTGACATTCCAGTGTAGGAATTTTTTGAGTGCTAAGGATGAGGGGGAAGGCAAGGACCCAGAAGCGATCCAAGCTGCAGTTTTGTCTGGCTTGGAGAAGTTGAAGGGAGAAAGAGTGAAGGTGAAGGGGAAAAGTGAGATGGAGAGTGAGGAGAGCAGTGAAGACGAGAGCGAGAGTTCTGATTCCGATTATGACTCTGAGATGGAGAGGGCTATAGCAGAGAAATTCGGAAGAAGGGTTAGTGGTGGTAAGTCGAGGAGTAGTAAGAGTAGGCAGAGGAATGATAGTGATGAGTCGGATGATGACGAGTCAGTGGGGAAGTCTAGAAAGAGGGTGAGGAAAGAGAGAGGGAGGTCAAAGAAAAGGAGTAAGAAGAGGGGAAATAGTGATTCTGAGGATGAAGATGATGGAAGAAGAAAGAAAAGGAAGGAAAAGAGGAGGAAAAGGGATGACTCTTCTGATGAGGAGGAGGAGCGCAGACGAAGAAAGAGGAAGAGTAGGAAGGAGAAGAGGAGGAGGAGGAGTCATCATCATTCAGACGATGATTCTTCTGATGATTCTGTTGATCTGCGACATCAAAGGAGGAGCAGGAAGACATATTCAGACTCTGATTCCGACGTCAGTGCTTCAGATGATTCGCGAGAGGGTAGGGGCAAGAAGCGGTCTGAGAAGAAGAGCCGGAAACATCGCCATGAAGAGGACTAGCTTCTACCGTAGGTGATATATCTTGTGCTTTTAAGGTTCATCTAAGCAACTGTTAAGTGTGCCTTATTCAATCTTAGTGGACAATGAATTAATTTGGTGCATTTGCTTTTTTTCAGTTTGATGTAATGTATTATTTTAATTGCTTTGTTCTTTTAGTTGTAAGGATTATGATATTTACTGAGTATGCTATGTATGATTCAGACATGTGATCGGTCCTGTTAATTGAAATATTGCAGTAATGCTTTTGAATTTTATTGAGTTTAAAGTTGTTTTACTTGTTGGTTGCTATTCGATAAATTTAGTCTTAATCATGAGTTGACAAAAAATGTCCTTATGTTAATTTAGACGGGCAACTAATATTTAGGACCAACTTTAATCGTTTTAAAAAGACTTAAAGATCAAAATTAATGAAATCAAAACATGAAGTACCAAAATTGATTTATAGACTAATTTAGAGGAATCAGAAGTGAAATTATCCCAACATAAAACAGTTTACAGCCCGATTTTCCATCTTACAGTCTTGTAAAAGTATTAATAGGTAGAAAACATCCTAAACAAACAAATAAACAAATAATACCTCCCACGTTAGAGAGTCACATTAATTTTTTCTCAGGATATTCTTGTATCTACTATTATTTTCACAGTGCACTTAACCTGAGAATTTATAATTTATTCATTTTCCAATGTCTGAAAACACAATCATCTCGTACTTAAGCCATGAGAATATTTCCTTTTCAATATTTTTAATTTTGTAAAGGAAATTAAGATGAATGTGGCAGATGGTTTCTTCCCCATATCATTACCACTACTTTTGACCTCATGCTACAACAACTGTTTTCTTGCAGTAAAAGAAGGTTTCCTGTCCTGAAACCACCTTCATGTACACAACTTCTTTCCCACGCGGCAAACATATATGCATCTTCTTGACAGTACAATTCAACTGAAATGTACATTTTATATTACAATCTTAAATTAACATTATTAATCTAGATCACATAATCCTGAAAGTGAACTCAGAAGTTAACGTTTAAAGATGTAAGATCGGTAGTTTCTGGATACCAAACCATACCTGATTGGGACTTGCATGAGAAGTCCCTGCTGCAGCCTGCAGGGTCTCATAAGTTAATCCTCATTGGGAATTAGCCAAGTAAAATTAAAGCTCCGATGATTAAATCAAGAATTAAAGTAATATATATGAAAGGCTTGAAAAGGCTCCAAGTTTATGTTTTGAACATTCTCAAGTAGGAATTATGATGCACAAATACTTGAAAATGCAGAAATATTGATGAGTTTTGCCTTGATCTGAAAATATTAGCCAAGGGTTTAAAAATTGCATGTTACCTTGATAATAATACATCAATCAACGACATACGCGATAATTAAGTTAGAGAAGCAGTAAGAATACTTTTAGCAAGAGTACTGCTTGATATGGAAAGTTAGTTGTAATAGTTGTCCATCATGAGAATATGTCTGAATTCTGATCTCTATCCACGGAAGGAATGGCAGATTTAACACAATTTCTGAAAAAACCCGAATATCAGAAGAAGTGCTGCAGTAGGTAAAAGTATTGTGATAAAGGATTAACACAAAATAACAGATAGAGGAGCTTCTTACAAATATCACATGGTTACATATATAGTTCAAGCCTCCTCCACGCTTACAACAAGCCCCGGTAACTGGTAATCATAACCATATACATGACACAATAGACTTTACAAACACAAAACACACGTCACGCACCAACAAGTTTAGCAGATGAACTTGCTAGTAATGGCTGTCTTATTGTACGTAGTATACATAATTTCCATCACACACTTGCCTAATAACTTGTGCCTTGCTACATGGTAACCATTTGCTGGGGCCTAACTCAATTATGTCATCAGCAGTTGCAGGGGTCGCAGGTGCAGCTGGAACCGCACTTGCAGCCGTGGCCTCCTTCAGCACCAAAGCTTTTCTCAGATCCTTCAGAGTACCTACACATCATGAATTCTTGAATCCTTCAATTTCCCTTCATACAGGAATTAAAATTGGAAAAATAGTCAAACTTTGAAGATGATCTTATGTTCATCATATATTACACATACATCTTTACAGGTGCAACCCCTTCAATGAGGGTAACAGTTGTGCTCTTCTCAATATCTGGATACTTCCCGCATCTGCAAATATTAGATCAAATAATCAATCAAAGGAGTGGTACTTGATCAGAGTTGGAATATTAGTTATAGAAGCCAACCTATATTTATGAATGATTAAGGAAATAACAAAAAAGATTGTGTACTAAGATGGGAACAACATATCAAATTTGCATGAAATTAATAACGTCATTCCCCTCGTTATTTTCTTGTGGGGGGAGGGTTGGGGGTGTCTACCCGCATCCGCTGCCACAGTTGCAGCTTGTGCCGCATCCACAGCTTCCTCCAGAGTTGGACATTTTCTTCAAGAACGAGAAAGGAAATGTAGGAAAGAAAGGTTTCTAATTGATTTGTACTTCACCAGAAGATCTTGTTATAGGCACACAGAGTAGTTGTTGGCTCCTATTTATAATAATGCTGTGAACAAGAAACTTTAACGTGTGTGTGTGTGTGTGTGTATCGATGTATAGATGGTTTTAATACTCTAAAATCCTTTTCCTAATTGACAAGATCACGATCGATGTCTTTCAGAAACAAATGAATGCGCCACCAGAACAGATAGCTCATCAACTCATATAAAATTGGTATATCAACATCAGACGCGCCGGCCTCGAAATTTTAAATATTATGTTGAGTTTTCGTCTCTACGAGACTACGGAACATCAAAGGGAGAAGGCATGAAGCTTGCTGCTGCTGCACATACGTACATGATCTCCAAACTTGTTGACATTTTCTTGTTCTGGGACAACATTTTCAAGGCATAATTAACATTATCATCCCAGCTCCTCCAATGGTTTGAAATGATCAAGCTGATCAGGCCTATGCATATATGCCTTGGATTTCCCTATTAATTTCATACTTTAAATTTCTCAAGGAAAGATCATTGTCGCCGGCTCCGGCTTGTTGCTCCCCCACATCACTTTCACTAATTTTGACCTGTTGCAAGAATCAATTTTCTTGCAACCGAATCTTTTTCCGGGCCTCAAACCCTTTATATTTTCCACCAAAATTAAAATATCTATTTAAATGATTTTAAATTCTAACAGTTTGATAATTTTATCAGCAATTATTACAATAATAACAGACTTATTATGCAAAACACTATATAATGTCTTATTTTTCCAAACTTTTTAAATTAAAAGCTTACTTTAAAATTAGAATAAACATGTTTAAACTCTTAAATCTTTTTATAATAAAATGCAGGAGCTTATAAAATATTTGAAATAAACTTAGTGAAACAATCTCTTTAAGTTGAAAATGAACCTTCATACCTGACTTGTACCTAAGTTGTAACTGGGGTCTCATGAGATAATAAAGTCCTCATCAGGAATGAGCTTACAGCACAAATATGCATTAGAAGATCAGTAGGAAAAGGTTTTCGACAAAAACAAGATAAAATAGGCTTCGTTGCTTAAATCAGAACAATCATATGTAAGAAAGAGAATGAATATTACAATTGCAATTGACATGCACAAAGATTATGGTTTTTAGGTCATATATATAGTCAGTTTGGGTTGTACTATGAATGTACTAAACCTTACCATATTTTGTGTATTTCCAATACAGGGTTGTACTTCTTTCATATTCCTTCCTCATGCAAATAACCTCAAGGGGTATAATTGTAATTGGCCTATGAGGTTTCCCATCCTATTATATGTTTGTCGTCATAAAGAATTGAATATCCCAATTATTTCCATTACATTGTGAATTAATCTCTTTAGAACTTCAGGAGTTTCTACAAAATCATGCATAATTAGTTCAACTTATTGTTCAAGTGAGATGTATTCTCCTTTTATATATTTTACTTAAGCTTTTGAACCAATCTTATTTTTATTTAATTATAATAATTTATTATTAAATAATTAAGTATTTTTTCTTTTTCGAATGTAAGAAAAATTAAATAGTAATTTTTTTTTTAAAATTTTAGAAAGAGAAAGAGTGTGTATGTTTGTGTGTGTGTGTGAGAGAGAGGGAGAATGAAGAGAGTATGTGAGTGTATGAATGTGGATATTTTTATTTTATAATATATTAATTTTATATAACTTATAAATTTTATAATTAATTTTTTTAAAGAAAGTATGAGATTCAAAATATTTTATTTTAAAAAAAGCGTGTAAATAGTGGGGAGGGGGACAAATACGGTGTTGGCAGAATTTGCTGAAAACCCAAAAGAAAGAAAAAAACAACCAATAAAATGAAAAAGGAATTGCGTGTTTCTTAGAAGTCCGCCATGTTGATTACGTTTGATTTCTAACAGACCAAAGCATGCGAGTCATTGCCTTTGTGCTTCAAGAACAGAGGGCCCTTGGAGCCATATGTCGAACACTTAGCGTATCTGGTTTTTGCCTCAAGAATCTTCGTTCCTTTGGCAATTTTTCCACCCCAATATCATCATGTGTTGCCATAGTTCCTGCAGAAACTTCGGCAGAATCCGGAAAAGAATCAGAAGACGGAGAACCAAAGAGTTTAAGTTGGAGGATTGAGAAATTGCCCAGAGGGGAGTCAGTCGCTTCCGCCTTCCAGAGCTGGATGGGCGATGGCTTACCCATCCACAGAGGGGATATTTTCCATACTATCAACCGTTTGCGAAAGCTCAAGTCCACTAAACGGGCCCTGGAGGTTAGATATTCAATGATATGCCTGCTATCTGTTTGACTAAATGCTTCAATATAAATGAGCGGCATTGCGCCGTTGTGTGTCTTTTTTATCCATGTAAACCATTAAATTTGATGTTGAAAGACCATAAGGTTCGTTGCAGTCCTTAGAATTCAGTCAATAATGCCTTCTGTCTTAGCGCAAAGCGTGCAGCAAACCACGCAATTTGCAATATTCTGATCTAATTGAGTTGGAACTTTTTGCTGATCTTTGGTTGATTAGTAACGAGCTTTTTGAATTTTCAGCAAGACGGTAACTGTGATTAGAATAGAATTTAAAGATTTGTGTGTGTATCAGGTGATGGAATGGGTGATAAGGGAGAGGCCTTATAGGCCAAAAGAACTAGATTACTCCTACTTGCTAGAATTTACTATGAAGCTTCATGGGGCGGCGCAAGGTGAGACCCTCTTCTCTCGAATTCCATCAGAGTTCCAAAACGAGCTGCTCTACAATAATCTTGTGCTTGGATGCTTGGAAAAAGGGTTGATAAGGCTTTCACTGGCATACATGAAGAAAATGAGGGAGTTGGGCCATCCCATATCTTACTTGGCTTTCAACCGCCTTATTATACTTCACTCCTCCCCGAGTCGCAGGAAAGCAATTCCAAAAATCTTAACCCAGATGAAAGCTGATAAAGTGGTTCCACATGTGTCAACATATAATATCTTGATGAAGATAGAAGCTAATGAACACAACATTGAAGGTCTGGTAAAAGTATTTGGTGATATGAATCGACTGATGGTTGAACCAAATGAGATATCTTACTGCATTTTGGCTATGGCACATGCTGTGGCTAGACTGTACACTGTGTGTGAGGCATATGTTGAGGCTATCGAAAAGTTTATGACAGGACGTAATTGGTCAACGTTAGACATTCTTGTGATATTGTATGGATATTTGAGGAAGCAGAAAGAGTTGGGTAGAACATGGAGCATGATTCAAGAGCTACCTTATGTTAGGGGTAAGAGTTTCGTGCTGGCTATTGAAGCCTTTGGTAAGACTGGAAATCTTGGCCGAGCAGAGGAACTATGGCTTGAGATGGCATCAAAGAAGGGACTAAAATCAACAGAGCAGTTTAATTCAATGATAGGTGTGTATTGCAAGAATGGTCTAATTACTAAAGCAACTGGGCTATATAAAGACATGGAGAAAAGTGGATGTAAACCAAATGCAATTACGTTTCGGCATCTTGCACTTGGATGTTTGAAAGCAGGATTAGTTAGTGAAGCTATCCGAACACTTGAAATAGGGATGGAATTTTCAGCAAGCACACAGGTTAGAAAATCGACTCCATGGTTAGAAACTACATTCTCAATAATGGAGATTTTTGCAGGAAATGGCAATGTAGAAAATGTTGAAAAGTTGTTTGAAGAATTAAAGAAAGCAAATTATACTAGGTATACATTTGTCTACAATACATTGATTAAGAGTTACGTGAAGGCCAAGGTTTATGAGCCTAATCTTCTAAGGAGGATGATTTTGGGAGGGTGTAGGCCCGATTCTGAGACCTATAGCCTAATGAAGCTCATAGAACAGTTCCGCAGTTGAATTAGTGATATCTTTTACTTCTTAATTTACACACAGTGTTGGACACGTTCTTATTGATGTGAAAGTGGAAGAGACAAGATGAGTTAAACAACAAACGGATCAGTTTAATGTGGAAAACATGGTAGGTTTCCAGCTCAATGTCCTCTTCTGGTTGCTTGAAGGAACATATTGGTTGCACCATACTTCTGAATTTCAAATGAGGTTTTAGCATTGAGAAATAAACAGAAGTAGAAGTCGGTTGCCATATGATCTCCAAGGTTTTGCCGTGCAGGAATGATCGTATATTTGGTTGTTCTAGATCATATACTGAAGGTGTAAGTCTGCCCTAAAACCATTCCTCCGTGTCACCGCGCAAAACTCCTGGGGTGCATGACAGAAGCTGACATCTTTTGCTAGGCAACAAATAAAGTGTAACTTGATAATTTCTTTTTAATACGTGCCCCGGAATATATGACTGTATTAATATCACAATATTCTTTGTAGAAATCTAACATATCTTTTAACACTCATCTTATTGTATGAGCTCTAACAAAAGAGGCCTAGAGCAAAATTAAAAATTCTATATCATAGTTTTGAGGACGAAATTCAGGATCAATCCAAACATTGAGGCTTTTAGGACAATTCCATCAAATTGCTAAAAACTTAGTCAGATCGAACTAAAATATAATTCTTAATCTCTAATATGATCTCCAAATTTTGAAATTAATGACAATCATGCTTTCTCCATTAAAACACTAACGGCGCTTGTATATCAAATGGCGTAATTTTTTTAAATTTTAGGATCTTTTAAAAAGTTTCATAAAGTGTGGGATGTAATTTGCACCCCCTTCTTTTATGGGACTAAAAAGTAAAATTTTGAGAGTAGGAAAACATTGTGACGAGTCCGTTTGTGCAGCAAAGCACTTACCTTAAAGAGGTGTTTGTACCTTGTTTAAAATGACAGGGGAGTTCATTGATATCTTTTTATGGTGGGAGGGTATTTTTAACATTACGACTTTTGGAGGGGTTTGATTGCATTTAATCTTAAGGAAGAAGGGAAAGAAGAAATGAGACGACGGCGCCGCAAATGATAAACCCTAAACCCTAGTCTGTGAATTGTTAGCTATAAATTACAGACGAACACTTGAGAGCAACCAAATCCCATATAATAAGACATTAAATCCATGGACAAAAACTTGCTAACAGCAGATCTCTCGTCTCTTTCGGAAGCCGATAAGGCTACAATCTCCGCCGTTGTTGACCAGCTTCAAACCCGCGACAGGTATATCCATATGTGTGAATATATGTATGCATAATCTTAAAGTACTGCGCGCTTGGTATAGTTTATCTCTTATGGCACCTGTGACTTTCTTATGTGACTTAAGTGTTGTTGATTCTTCATAGAAGGGTTTAAGAAGCAGTGTAATATGCATAAAATGGTTTTATGTTCCGTAAAATTTTTTTTTTTTTTTTTGGGTGTGTGTGGGGAGGGGGGGGGGGGAGGGAGGTTGTATGGGTGCAGCTTCAGATTTTGTAGGTTGCATAATTGATCTGAAACTTATGCAACTTTGTACGTGAAGCAAGAATGATAATTCTCCTTAATACCAATGCGTTTCATTCTGTGGCGCATATGGACGTTAAGGGAATAACATATTGATAGAAAGTGTTTTTACTATGTGATGTGGATGCTACCCTCTTATCTTTTTTATGTGTATTTTTCATTCTTGATGAATGTTTTTGGATTTGTGAGCTTGAAATGGCTATTAGAATGTTGCTAGTCAATGTTAAGAGAATTGCATAATTACTTGAGGAACTCCTTGTCTAGTTTGAGTAGGGCGAAGACCCCAAGTGGATAAATCAAGGGAAACTAATTGGGGATCTTGGCCGGTTAAGTTGTCTTCATGTACTCTTTGTGCTATTTTTATGTATCTTTTCCGAATTTTATATGTTGACTATAATTGGCGGCCACAAAATATTTATGTTTATATAGTTCTGATTGTTATCAAATGGAAACTATCAAAGTATGTTTCCTACAAATGCCCTGTCTCCCATCAAAGCCACTGGGGCACTGGGGATGAAGATTAAGAGATATATGTTTCATATAAATATGAAAGGAGCAAAGATGCTATGTTTCGGAGCGCCTGACGATTTGCTCATATTCATTGCTTATGCAATTTCTGAACTCTTTGTCAGTTGTTTTTTTGAACTGGGATCAAGATCTGGGAGTATTGCTTATCTGAACTTTCCAGTACAAGAATATGTTTGTTTACCGTGTTTCTTCTGTATTTGTATCCTGGTATTTGCACAGATATGTAGCAGCTATTTTGTGACCATATTTATTGAATTCGACCTTTTCTCATCAGTTTATTCTTCTTGTAGAAGTGGTTCTTGGAATATTTTATTGTTCTGATGCTGACACAACTTCGCCTGATTCTCTTTTCCAGTCTCAGAATATATAATGCGCTTGTGCAAAAATGCTTCGATGACTGTGTGGATAGCTTTTATCGTAAATCTCTAGGAAAGCAAGAGGAAAACTGCGTCAAGCGATGCGCAGAAAAATTTCTCAAGCACTCAATGAGAGTGGGAACGAGATTTGGTGAACTCAACCAAGATGGATCGACAGAGTAGATGCAGCCAGAGCAGTCAATACTCATTTCTTTTTCGACATCAGCAGAAAACTAAAACAGTCTACCAGACAGCGTAAGGAGTAAATTGCCCTCATAACACGGAGTATTAACCATTTTATGTAAATGTAATCAGAACTGCTTATATGTACAGTTGCCAGCTTGAGGAGGCATTCGTAGGCACAGAGTTATTCAGGTTTAGGAATTCGTTGCCAGTCAATTCGGCACTTGTGTGGACATATGGTTAACACAGAACGTAGCAGTTAGTTGTTTACAAAAAAGTTTGCATTTGCATTCTTGCCCGCTACTTCTTCCATTTGAGTACCCTCTGCTAAGTTGGTTGTTAAAACTAACTGTCAACCTAATTGTGGAGGAAAAATTAAACGGGAATTCATTTGTGTAAGGGCATATTTGGCTTCTAGTTTCTTCAACATACAAAAAACAATTTTTTTAATTATTTTTGATTTCAATTTCATAATTGAGGATAATAATTTTAAAAAAAAATTAAATATTTAATCAAATTTCTATATAAAAAAAAAGGAACCAATTTTACTAGAAAAACACTTGATTTTTCTTTTTGCTTGGCCATAACGCAAATATTATCATACTCTATTTATCGAGGGTTTATATTATAATTTTCCATACTTTTCTTTTAATTATTTTAATAAATATTTTTTCTTTTTAGTTTTTTTTTTTTGTGACTAGTGGAATAGAAAGTTTTAGTAAATTTATAATTAAAATTCTCCCAACCAAAAACACTAATTGAAATGTATTTTTTATTTTGTTCACAAACAACAGTATAATATATCAAAGTATAGATATGAATTTGACTCAAAAGTACATTGAATCCCTTTGAGTGTCTTATTCAATTTTTCTCTGTTTATTTTTCTCAAACAATGCTAGTGATGATCGAACAAAAGACTCTGTTTGTTTTCTTAAATTCTTACTAGGTGATGATCTCTACATTACTCTGCATTTAACATGCATTTTTATTTTCATAATGATTTTAATTGGAAGAAAATATTTAAATTGGTATTGCCATAACGATTTGAATTAGCATTTTTTTAATAGAAATTGGGTTAGAAATTTTTTTTACATTATTGTCCTCAATTATAAAATTAAAATAAAATTAAAATTAACATTTTTGGTGTGTTGAATAAAATGGTGGCCAGACATCCTTTACATAGACAAGATCTCACCTAACTTTTCCTCCAAAATTTGATTGACCATTTATTTTAACGGTCAACCTAGTGAAAAATACTCAAGTGGATGAAAATTAAAAATTTTGAATACCAAGTTTGATGACTTAGAAGCTTGGGGTATTAAACCTGAAAAATGGATATACTTTGGGTACGAAAAATAAAATTATCTCGCATTGGCACCCCCTGCGATTAGGTATAAATACACAACTGCCCTCTATGTTTTTTAAAATTAAAGGTACACTTCCTTAGAGGTGTTAGTTTAATGTACCTTAGGAGATATTTGTACAAACTTTTAACATTGTCTCGGAGGTATACGTGAAACTACAATTACAACTTCAAAGCGACAATTATAATTTTATAAAAAATATGAGACGTTTGTGTATTTAGAATTAGGCTCGGGGTCTCAATGTAATTCACCCATAGTAATATACAAAGCAAACATAGTGCACATAAAAGAATCCTTGATATCAACCTCAACATAGACGACGATCATTTAAAACCAGGTTTAGACGGATCGAAGATAATGTTAAAATTATGTCTTGAAAAGGACTCGCAAAAGAGACAATGTCAAAATGTGTGGAGTAGATGTGTGTGCAGCAGCAAGCTTCATGCCTTATTCCTTTATTTCTCATCCAAGAACGTTGAAAAACTGCACATGAAATTTAAAAATTCTCATGGCTGCTTGCGTGTCCAAGTTGAATCAATCATCTTCTCATTTAGGACAAATACTTTAAAATAATCGACGAGCTATTGATGTACACGTTTACTTTCGTGTTACCAGCGTTATAAATAGGAGCCTCCAACTCTTATTTGAAGTCCAGATCAATTACAAAAACCTTTCCTCCATTTAATTTTCTGCAGGTGTTTGAGAAAATGTCTAACTGCGGAGGAAACTGTGGGTGCGGCTCAAGCTGCAAGTGTGGCAGCGGATGCAGGTAAATTCAACCAAAAAATAAGAGGGATATTGGCCTTATTTTCATGGAAATTTTATGTATATGTTGCTTGGTTGTCTTGATCATCTTAGTCTATTATAAAGCAGCTATTTACTTGAAAATATATAGCGGCCATGAGTACTGACAGATTGAATTTTATTTAAGGAAAGATTTTATACACGTGGAGTGCAATAAGACGTTATACTCTTCGATTGATTATTTGATCTATTTGCAGTTGCGGGATGTATCCAGATGTCGAGAAGAGCACAACTGTTACCCTCATTGAAGGGGTTGCGCCAGTAAAGATGTATGCCGTTATATTGACTTAAGATCTTTAATGTTTCAATTTTCCTATATGAAGGGAAATTGAACGATTCAAGAATTTATGATGTGTAGGTACTCTGAAGGATCTGAGAAAAGCTTTGGTGCTGAAGGAGGCCACGGCTGCAAGTGTGGTTCCAACTGCACCTGCGATCCTTGCAACTGTTGATCACAGAAACATTCAGGCCCCGGCTATATATGTTTGAAGACACAAATATTATTATTCTGCAAAGTGTTCAATGAAAATTATATCGTGCAATAAGACAGCCGTTACTTTCAAGTTCATTTGCTGAATTTGTAGGTGCACGGCCCCTATCATGTCTGTTTTGTGTGTTTGTAAACTATATTTATGGTCATGGTTACCGGGGCATGTTGTATGTGTAAAGGAAAGGAGTCCTGGCTTGTAGTGTGTAAGGATTTGATATTTGTGAGAAACTCCTTTATCGTTTATTGGCTGGTAATCCTTTATCCTACTGCTGCATTTTTCTGATACTTTTTCAACTCTGAGTAACTTCTCCGATGAATCTGTTTGCTTCAAGTAAGTGAACAGCAGCATGTATTAAGTTTTACAGCTTCAGTTTACTTCTTATAAGTGGCAGTTCAGATGTGTTTTTGGTATGCGTAGATATGGTTAATTTGATACAGCACTAATCGTTAGAACATATACTTTTAGATCACTTGTAAATATTTGATGGGAGCAAATCACAGTTGAAAGTTTAATTTCTCTCAACTATAAAGAAGATGTTTGTAAGTAATCTATCACTTCAACAAATTTAGTCATTCTCCACATTATAAACGATTACGGCTTAAAAATCATAACAAATCTATACTATCTACTAAAGTCATATAAGAACGAATGCAAAAACATATATTTTTACCATGATTAATCAACATTAACTATGATTTTAATTAAAGCCAAAACATTTGGCATAGTTTTAAAATGGGTAAAATACATCTACCGATATGAACTATCATGTAAATTGCAAAGTAGCCCTTAGACTATGAAATGTATCAAATAGGCCACTGCCGTTTGGAACCGTGACACTAGCTGTTGTCATTTTGTTGATATGACATTGACCATTTCCCCTAGTTGTTGGGATGCAACCCATTAGAATTTTGGGACCAAAATGCCCACGGTTCAGCAATATAAAAATGGGTAAAAGTAAAACATTTTTCTTGCACAAAGTTTATGTTTGTTTGCAACAACTACCGAAAAAAATTCAATACATTCTTGGCAAAAATTGCAATGTCCACTAGTAGTGGTTCTAGCTCAAAGATATGCATGCTTTTCATGTTGTTGGTCACAACATTATTTCAGTGATTTGTGAGATGTGAATAAAGAAAAATTTGCAATTCAAACGACTTGAACCGAAAATCATCCAAATAGGAAATTTGCACGTTGCGCAAGTTGGAAGGTAAGTACCTTTTTATTGCTTTTTATGATAAATATTTGGATAAATTACAAAAACCTCCTCTGAAGTTTGACATAATTACAAACAACGAAAAGTATTTGTAATTATGCCAAATTTTAGAGGAGATTATTGTAATTTACACTATTTATTTTACATATCAACTAACAGTACAAGAAATCAGATCCAAAACAAATCAAATACACAGTGCATATACAAGAATCTTTGGTGCGAATGCTGCATTCCTTTCAGCATATGTAGCCCTTGATCCTTTCAGACCATTTTTGGCAGGAAGGATATATAACGTTTTGATTTACTCATGCACAGAAGATGGGCTCCCAAGAAATTGTAGAAAATATTTGGAAGATCACAAATGTAGGGCAACAAGTTGTTAAAAGGCCACCTTATCATAAAGTTTCAACAGTTAAAATTGAGAATCATCTAATATTAATATCTTTAACATGCCTCTTCACGCGCAAATCTGCTGTTGGACAAGCTGCGAAACAATACACTGTTACCATCACTGATAGAGCTGCAGTAAAGATGTCTGTCTAGTATATGATAAAAACAAAGCCATTACTCCATCAAAACTTAAGATGACCTTAAATCTTTATTTATTTCTCCGAATTTCCTAAGTGAAGGAAAATGAACCATTAAATAGTTTCTGACCCCTGTAGGTATTCACAGGGATATGAGAGTGCTGACACGCCACGCCTGCAAGTGTGGATCCAATTGCTCATGCGATCGTTGCAAATGTTGATGATGTAACGATTTAGAACCACAGAAGCTAGCACCGATCATTCAACTCAGAAATATTATGTTGTATTCATCGTCTCTTGAGAAAAACTGTGTCTACTTTCTGAATCTTGTATATATACCTCTTGTTTCTTGGTGGACAAAAATGTGAATATGGAGCTCAATCAAAGAGTCGAGCTTAAGAGAGAGAGAGTGAATCGATTGGTGACATCAGATGAAGAGAAAACACAATAAATAGTTGAACTATCCGGCATCATATTTACACGACACAGAGTGAAAATTAAATGCTCGTCGGAGGGAGCACACTTAACGTGATCTATATCCATATATGATCTAAACTATCCCTCAGCAAAAACCGTATTGTGCTATTTACACAAAGAATCCAGAACAAAATTTCATGTGAAGACCTAAGCCAGGGGAGCAAGAAAAGGGCCTCTAAATATGCAACTTAGTAAACTCAGGAAAATATTACCTCTTCCAAGAGTTCATTAAACATCATTTCTTCAACGTCAAGTGCCACACACTCGGATTCCAGCTGGAGGTTCATCCAGCTGCGGTCATGATACAGGTCATGAGCCGCAATACAATCTAGGGACTGCTTTTCATCTGGCTTCAAATTCAGCAGCATGCCAGCTCTTGTGCTGACCTCCTCGATAATGTGGCTTCCCATGGGAAATGGACGGACATGGCAGCTTGACGACAAGGGCTTAGGGTAATATGGGAGTGACATATCATATACCTCAAGTAAAACTTCATCAACTAAATCAAACAGCATTCGATGGTGCCAACAGCCATAGAAGTCTGGCAATCCGGTTAACTGATCTCGTTCATGGGGCCAGCAAGCTTCGACTTTCTCAAATAACTTTGGGCTGAAAAGCTGGTCAGATGTATGCCATGTTACATCAGACAAGTCTCCTGCTATGCCCGATTGATGAAGAAGGTGCCTCACATAATACAAGTCCGAATTGCTCTTCTTGGAATGTCCGCCAAGCATAACACCTTCAGCTACTGTGTCAGGTATTTCACCTTTTTCAGGTTTTAGAGTGATATGGGTTGACGAAGACTTGCTATGGAGGCTTTTGAGATCGTTATAGTCAATTGAAGAATTCAATTCATCAGTAGTGGATCTGGGCTCCAAACCTGAGATGGTAATTAAAAGGGGGGACAAACTATTGATTAATACCCTTGTATTAAGCTTCAAACTTTACTTTGATCGGGAAATTGGACAGTCTAAAACGAATAAATCATAATGCATGGCAGTTAAGCTTCAAAGTATCAATGGTTCGATGAGTAAATGTTAAATACCTTCAGAAATTTGATGGTCTACTTGATAACATTCTGTTTCCTCCAAGCATACATCTGAATCCAAAATGAATCCTTGATCTATAATCTCCTTGGTGACAATGTCTGAATAGTCCAGCTTATCTGCTTCCGCTTTGAGATCATCCAACTTTTCAGTGTTGTCATCGCTTATATGCAACCTTAAGCTTGCATCATCTTCCTTTATTTGCATGCTATTACATCTATGAACTGGTTCATTATGGCATATAGCCTCAGCATTTGCATTTAGAGGCACATTTTCTCTATCGTCCTTAAGGAGAGCTGAACTCCTGTCATTTTCTGTTACAGTTGAGCCATTTCCAGAGAGATCATCACCCAATACCTCAAAATCTGAATTAGAATAATAAGAATCAACATTAGATAGAGAGCCTATCCTTCTGAAGAATACTGTAGCAGGTCCATATTCATTTGCTAATTTCAAGCTGTTAGAAGGTTTCAACTTGGTGTCCATTCGGAAACTGTTCTCAAACAGCTGAGTATATTTATACATTGATTCATTCAAAGACGAACTTCTGCGATGAGAACGTTTTCTGATATCATCTTCCTCGTGTTTTTCACCAATGCTATTGATTATATTTTCGGCCTTTATATCTTGATGTGAAATGCCATTACTTTCATCATCATCAGCTAGTTCACCTGATCTTCTACCCAAATAATCTGAATGAGCCAACCTGGAGGCTTGATTAGCAGCATGAGATTTGTCTTCTCTGGGGAATGACCAAACTTCTCTCTGTTTGTTTTCAAGTTTAATGGGCTTAAGTTTTCTGCTCCGTGACAATTCAGCCAATGGGAAGGATCTTGATTTGCCAAATTTTGCTTTTGAATTCAAACCCAATGCGCTATGGGAGAAATTAACAAAGCTCTCATCAGCATCTTGTAAGTGTCTTATAAGCAACTCCTTGTCTACCTTGAATATCTCCAGAAGATCAGAGTCCTCTTTAGTATCATGTCTCGCTGTATCCATGGGGCTGTACATATCAGATTTTCCTCTGCTTGCCTCTTGATTTCCAGCAGCCTTCATTTGAGTAGTATCTAGTGATTGGGTGGCAAGACTCTCCACATTCCTCGGGAGGAAAAGGATTCGGTGTTTGGAATCCTTGTGTATTTTACCAAAGCCGTCAGCCAGAGATTCCATGTGGTGTATGGAATAAGTTCTCTGCAAATTTGATTTGAAAGAAAAGCCTTCTTCTCCTTGTACATTCTCACTGTCCTTAGAGATCTCTTCGGCAATCAATGCTTTTATGCGTGCTTTGAGAGATCGCTTCTTGGTTGCCCGAGATCTTTTAGTACTCTGATCAACCAAATAAATTTGGGAATTAGTTCTTGAGTCTGTAGAACCAGTTCAATATCCTGATATGTTGAGTTATCAATAACACGAACTTACGATGTATGAACTCTCTTTCTCACTCAAAAGCTTTTCTGCTTCATGAGCATCATGGCGATGTATATATGCAGCGGGAGTCCAATCGCCTGATGACAACCGATGTAGAAAACCATCTGAGAAATGTAGAAGAGGAATCAAACAGTTCTCTTTCTTTTGTCATCCATATTACAATCAACTCACTTTGGAATCTTTTTGAATATAGGATTCCCTCATACCATATTGACCGACCACACAAGCATCAAATAAGTACTGATCAAATAGTGAACGACAAAGCATGAGATACAAGACAAAAAAAAGATGCTCAAACAACGGCTTACATTGATTATGTCTTCGGTCTTCATGTTTGTGGTGTTGGATCATCTTCCTCACGTTAAACTGCCAATGATGATAGTTCAACACATGGACTAATCCCCACATGCAGCCCGGCTGCTTACTATGTGAATCATCATTTGCATGCTTAAACCAGAAATGTTTTCCCATTTACCAAATCCTTTCAAACTGCTACCGATAATCAATTCTTTCCAACCTGTCCAAAATACACGATCACATACATAAACCAATACCAAATGAATGAAAATGTTGCAGTTCATGCAAGGTAAAGGAGAATTACTTGGTATGGGATAAATTTCCTGCTGTGTTTCTTACATTTTAGACCTCAAAAGATTCATTTCTATGTAATCATAAGTAGTTTTGTTTGTTCCAGTAAATTTCTTACGTCTTTGCTAAGCATATCTCAGAATTTACCCTAAGCAGACAACCCCAAAGTACCAGCTGATCAGTCTTACACAAAAACTAGAAAGTCTGTTTCAGATATCTTTTCCAAGGAAAAAAAGCACGAACATCATCATAAAAGAATTACATTTTTTTACCAAAAAATCTCATGATTCTCAGCTCTCAATCAGGTAATCAACCTCTTCGATTGGAACTATTCTCAAGAAAACCACATAAACAGAGAGCAGTCAAGAAAACCAGTTCCAGAATAAAAAATTACACAAAGAACAAAACAAAAATCCTTCTTTTGAAACACAAAAATTCAACTCTAAACAACAAAGATTAAACATAAGACCAAGAATTGAAAACACACACACGCACACAAACACAAACACAAAGCTGATACTGATGGAACACTGAACTGTCAGAAAAAACCCATCACCAAAAACTTCAAACTCAAAGAAAATCAGAGAAAAAAATTTATCTTACCTTATGGGCTGTTGGGAAAAAAGAGAGAAAGCAGGTCCAAGTTTAGATCTTTTTGAATAAGCATGCAAGAAGTTATCAAGCTTGGCGGGTAGACGAGAGAAAATATAACTAGAATAGCAGACAAGAATTGTGCATAAATAGTATAAATTTATTGTTGTGTAAATGCATCTGCTTTAACGTATACGATAAACAAGACTCGGAAAGAGAAAGAGGGTTGATGCTCCTCTCCTCTCTCCTCTCTCTCTAGAAAACGACCGGTAGAAGAAGGCAGGCGCCAACACTTTACCCCGTCAACCCCTCCAATGACTACTGACTATGTAAATAATAATGAAGGAAATTTTCTTATTAACTTCATAGTTCTTGACATTTCTATAATTCTCAGTTTAAAATTTTATATTTTAAATTATTATTTTTATATTTTTTAAATATATTTTTTTTTATCTTGTATTTTGGCTTATCAATTAATTTTATGTGTACTAAATTTACATTGTTTATGCAAGATTATTGCTCCTAGTTGTAATATAAAATATACTTCCTATAATTAAGTTTAATTACACAAATACTTATTATTGTTTTGCAAAATTATAAGAACAGTCCTAGAAGGCTTGACCATATAAATTATCTCCAGGGTGCCGATTTAAGTTTTGGGGGGTTGTCATTATAAATTATAATTACAGTCATGGGATATGTACTTATAATTTTGTAAAGAAATATTTATATAATTAAATTTAATCTAAAGAGTATCAACATCGTTTATCCTGTAAAATAACTTCATCTGTATTAAAGATGAAAAAGACTATGATAGTTGTGATGTTACACCCTCCTACAAAAAATCAACAAATGTGATCTAAAATTGACTTACGAATTATCTTTATAATTATCGATAAAAAAAAATACTATAAGTATCTTGAATCTGAATCCAAGACCTCAGCAGTATAAGCCTAAATTTTGTTGTGTAAGGTAGAACTAATCCGTTGTCAATGATTACTTTTCACGCAACAATATTTCTTCTCGTAAGAATTGCATGGATGCTCAAGGAACCCTATTACATGCACACCACATGTATAAAAATTCCTTTTAAAAATAACAGATAATGTAATTTTTATAAACGTAGTGTGTATATATTAAATAAAATTAAAAAAAAAAAAAAAAAAAAGCAATCAGCAGAAAAGCTGAGTGCAAAATGAGAAGTTGTATAGAGAAAATCAAGAGCCTTAAAATATAGTAGTAGCAGTAGAAGTAATAGTTAGTTGGAGGATAACAGTTGGTGGTGCAAATAAAAGGTATGAAGAGTAGGTGATCAAATGAAAGTCAATTGAGACAGTTGTGTTGATGGATTAAGGGAAAGGAGAGTCAGACCAACTAACCTTACTTGTCTTTATCTCATCTCATGCTCCCACAAAAACAATATTATTTATAAGGTTTGGTAAGTAATAAGAGAGTGTTTGGATGAGTTTTTGCTTTTATATGAATTCTAATTTATAAAAATAATAAAATAAAATTTTGTAATGTAAACAAAACTTGAGAGTGCTTTGTAGAAAATTGTGAGAATTAAAATTCAAGGTATTAGGACAAATCACTTTTAAGTGTAACGTACTATAAAAGAAAATGTATTTCCTACATTACTTATGTATAGAATTCAAAAATCATGATACATTAATACTATTATAATAATCAAATAAATTGATGTAAAAGTGTACATATTGACTACTGTTAAAAATACTTGCTATGGTCCTTAATTATAACAAAAATTCATATATATCGTAATAGCATCACCAGTTTCATTATAAAAAGATTCCATTTTTATTACAATAGGGGTGGCGAGCAAGGAAAATTGAGTTTGAGATCAGGTTGTTTCTTTAAAAAGAGATGATGTCAATTTAACTAAACGTTAACTATGAAAGGTTAAAGAAGACAAAATGGGAGAGAATAGGTAGTGGGATGAGTTGAATACAAAAGTCAAGCCAACCATACATCTGTCTAACCGAGGCTTCTCTCCCAGGGGTTACGCAATCTTAGAAATTCCATTTAGGCAGCCCCTCCACTTATTTTAAATTAATTAAATTATGTATGTAGATTTAAGTCATAGTAATAATGACTTTTATTTAATCAGGATAATTATATATACGGAAAATACCAACAGCTGTTGGATAATTATCTATATCATATTGCAAACTAAATTCTGTAGATACACTTGCATAAAAGACTTTTCGATTTACACAAAAATTTACAAGGCATACACAAATATCATATACTTAAATTAAATGATATGGATGGTGTAAAGCAGGTAAAACCAATATAAAGATTTGTGAAGTGTTAAAACAGAACGGGGATTCACATATTTTATATTAGGTCTAATGAAACTTAGCTCGGGGATCATTGACCTTTTTCTATATATGAACGGCTAAGGTTCTATCACGTGAATTTTTCTGTAACTAACTTAAGTATTAGAGAATTTTTGTTTAAGATCTTTCGATGAACTGAATATGTAATACATATTTAAAAGATATATATTTGAAGGTAAAGAATTGCTTTTTTAATTATAAAAGATATTATATCTATAATTTTATCATTGAATCATTATGGTACAATTATATTTTCAAGAAAATTCGAGAATACTAAGGTTTTTATTTTATTTTACGAGAACATAATCTTGCACTAGAATCAATTAATGCGAAAGCAAAAACCAGTGATTTATAAAGAATTATAATCCAATCTCAACACAAAATTGATTAGTCAAATTAATTCTGGTTCCGCCACCAACCCAACAAATGCAACGTGTCTCTTCTGCTTTAGGTTGCCAGCCAAATCCGACCACCTGCAAAATGAAAGATTTTCACCTAATCATCGAATTAAATTTTATTACATCTTTTATTTTAATTAATATATATTAATTAAAATAAAATATATAATATAATTTACAAAAAAAATTGATCCGTGGAATCATAAATTTTAGGGATAATTACATTTACAATCCCTGACATATGGTCTATCTACACAAACCATCCCTATTTTTCACATAATTATAGAAACTACCCCTGACAGTCAAAAAATAAGGGTAGTTTGTGTAATGATACTAACATCTTGAAGGAGTTTGTTTGTAATTTTTCAAAAAAGTAAGGAGTGCTTTGTGTAAGTGATATTAAAATTTTGGTGGATGTATGTGTAATTATGTAAAAAATAAGGATGATTTGTATAAATAAACTATAGGTCAATGAGTATAAATATAATTATCTCTAAGATTTACTATATTGGATAATTGTGATTAAGACAACATTTTATCTTAATCTTAATATATAGTTAGTGATGATGAATGCCTTGGAAGGTGAGTGGGTTATGGGTCTGAGCTTTCAACGTCTAGACCCCACCCATAAAACGTTTTACCATTTCAAAGTTTCGTTTGACAACTTTCTTTAAGCGCAAGTCCTCAATGGAACTTTCAAATATGAATGTCTCATTACGCAGTCAAGACTCTGGGACTGGGACACTGTTTCTAGAGCCTTCAACCTCAAGCCCTTTTTCCTTGCTTTTGAAAGATACAAAGCCAAAAATAAAGATAGCGTGTGTGTGTGTGTTTTAGGTCTTTTTATACGTTTCATCTGATGTTTTGTATTAGTATGGGATAAATATAGATAAGTTGGGTCAAGACTCACACTCAACTGTGTGTTTTGAAAAAATACAAGCAAATATATATATTTTTTGTCGCTTTTCGAATAATAGAAAGTTGAAAATTAGTACAACCATTGTTCCTTTTTCTCCCGATATTTTCTTCCTTCTTTCTTGATATTTTCATACTTGAATGCATGTTCTGTCGTCAGGGAACATAAACTCTATTGCATGAAACTTTTATTTAAATTATTGAATGTTTTGTGAATTGCGATCAATCAAAATGAATTTGTTTCACCACATCAAAAGAGTTAAATATATTAAATATTAAATACTTATTATTTTTAATAATTTAAATTTTTAGATGATATGATGATTTAAAATTGGAAAAACCACACTTCCCACCCCATACAATAGAGGGAGGGGAGTGCACCTACAATTCCGAGCTCTACGGGCTAAGCATATTTTCTCTTGCAATTCAAAATTTTGTGTGTCAAATTCTTTCTCCTTCTCTTTTATCTTTCCTTCTCCCATGTTCTCCAAGAGGGTGCTCAATAGTATTTGGATAATTTTAAGATATTTCAACTAAAATTAATATTTTTGTATTATCAAATAATAATAGTAAAAAATTCATATAAATTGGACGGATTTAATTTTTTTGGAAAATATCTTTCCAATACTAACAAAACTTGTAAGAAACAAACTAAGAATAGAAAAGCTTTGTTTTCAAGAAATTAATTAACTATGTACAAATATATGAACGAGACACACAAACAAATATAACGTAACAATTTTATTTCCTTCACATTTATAACATACCATCATCTATCCAGAAAGGGGGAAAAGACAAAAAAGAAAAGCCATAGTAATGAGATGGGCTTGCTCACAACTTTATTATGCAATAACTCTCAACATATTATAATTATAAACAATAATAATAGATGGTATCATGGTAAAGTTTTGTACAAGAAAAGGGACAACAAAATAGCACTTAAGGTTGGAGGCTAAACACTCACCTATGTAGTCAAAAGAACAAATGGGCTGAGCGCAGCCTTCTTCCTGAAACTGGGCCGAAGATACTAACACTAAGCCCCAAAAGGACCTCATCTTCAATTTTGAGCAAATTTAGAGCAACGCTTGAATGTTGAATCTCCCTAGTGCCTATGCCCTCTCTCTACTCAAGCTGTCGTAGTAAAAGCTTCTATTTTTATGATGGAAAGAATTGTATACAAAATTATAATTTTAAATTGTACTGAAAGTTAGAAGTGTTAAATAAAAAAAAAGTGAAAACGGAAAATTGAAGTTGGAAAGTTTGATTGAAAAAAGAAATTTAATACTTGTATTGTTACGTGGAATATGATCGATGTTTGATTATATGAAATATTTTCTAGTTTTATTTTGTATGAATTTAATACTTTTGTTCGAAATATATATTTCATTAGGGAGATAGGTCTTAGTATTTATAAACTGTTCAAACTCTTAGTTTGTAATCGACGTATAATATGTGTTTATATTATCAGCCCCAAACTAAAGGCTTGGGAGATCTCATGACCATAGATGGCGCCAAATAATTCGGCATGGGACGCTAGTGGTGCCTGTTAGGCAAAGTATTGTCTATTCTGACTTTGTATAAACTTCATAATTTTATTTAAACAAATGCACATAGCGAAGGAGAAAATACTTTTGATAATATATATATGCATCCTACATTAATTACAAACGATAAATTTAAGGGACTTGTAAGCTCCAATATCATTTTTTTGTAATTTTACACTTTTTTAATATAAAATTATTAAATTCTTACTAAATAGTAGTAAAATAATACATCATGAAATATAACACACATTATATCATGTGAAAATTATATTCTTATAATGTTAAGAATCTCGATTTTGTCAATTAAATTAAACCGCCATATGCCGATTTAATCATGAAAAACAGTGTTAGGTACCCAACTCTCTTTAATATATCAAGAATGATTATTGGATGAGTCATGTGCCCTCATAACACCAATCTGGTTTCCCCATTATAAAATTCAACTTTTAATCACTAAAATTCACAATTTCATATGTGGTCAACAATATTCATTCCAAAAACACCTATCATATTATTATTACACACACACCCCTTCCCCCCCCCCCCCCCCAACCCACTCCCCATCACCATCAACTCACATTCACTCCCTTTCTTCACTCCCATCTCACTCCCACTCCCACTCCCACAGAAACACACAGAAATGGCTAACCCAACCTCCTTTTCCAACTTTACCCCTCTCCCATTCCTCTATTTACTCCTCCTTTCTTTCCGTCCTCTCCCCATTTCCTCCCTCAACATCACCGATCTCCTCTCCTCCTACCCTGATCTCTCCGACTTCACATCCCTCCTCGCCACCACCGCCGTCGCCGCCGATCTCTCCGCCCGCTCCTCCATTACCCTCCTAGCCGTCCCCAACGCCTTTCTCCGCACCGCCTCCGCCGAGCCCCGCGCCTCCTCCACCAACCTTGCCGATGTCCTCCGTTACCATGTCCTCCTCGAGTACTTGTCCTTGTCCGACCTCCGCCGCCTGCCTCCCACCGGAAAACTTGTTACTACACTCTTCCAAACCACCGGACGTGCGGCCGCGAATTCAGGCTCCGTGAATATCACTTTCGACTCGTCCTCCGCTACCGTCACTTTCCACTCCCCCGCCTCCAACGCTACGCTGCTGTCCTTGATTAAAACCCTACCCTACAACATATCGATACTGTCGCTTAATTCTCTGTTAATTCCTTACAATCTTGATCTCATGGCTTCCGAAACTCGCCCTCCGCTGGGGCTCAACATCACCAAAGCTCTAATAGACGGCCATAATTTCAATGTAGCGGCGTCGATGCTTGCCGCCTCGGGGGTGGTTTCGGAATTCGAAGCCGATGAGGCCGGCGCAGGGATAACCCTCTTTGTCCCCACGGATGAAGCATTTGCCGATCTGCCTTCATCTGTCAAGTTTCAGTCGTTACCAGCTGATAAAAAGGCGGTTGTGTTGAGATCTCACGTCCTCCATTCTTACTATACACTGGGTTCCCTCCAGGCGATTGTGAACCCGGTGTACCCCACATTAGCCACGGAGCAAAACGGCGCAGGTAGTTTTACCGTGAACATTTCTCGTGTTAACGGGTCAGTGGCGATTGATACTGGAATAGTACAGGCTTCAATTACGCAAACGGTTTTCGATCAGAACCCGGTGTCCATATTTGGGGTGTCTAAAGTGTTGCTTCCTAGAGAGTTTTTTGGGAGGGATCCAATTGAGGTGAACAAGCCTGGCGACGGTGGTAGAGCCATGGCTAGTGCTCAGCCGCCAGATATTGCCCTGTCACCCAGGAATTCTCCTGGTCCTCCAAGTCGTCTATCCTCGCCGCCGGGTCTGGAACTGCGGTCGGGGGCGGCGGGTGAGGCAGTGGGAGTGTTAAGAATACCTTTGGGCTGGTTGTGTACAGTATTGTGTTTTCTACTGCTATAGCTATGAGATTGGTTCTTCAGTTGGAATCGTATCAATTTTTTGTAACACGGAGAAGGGAACTTGATGCTAAGAAGGCAGCCATTTTTCTACTGGATTCATCCCTCATGGAGGTAATCTGAAAATACAAGAAGTAAGAGAGAGAAGAAGAATCGTTCGAACTTGTGTTTATCTGCGAGTAATTTAGGCGAGAGCATACTTATTCGAGATTGATAATTAAATTGTTATGATTATGATTTCTGGGATCTGCATTCCTCTTTTTTTTTTTCCTTCTTTTTCTTGGGGTAAAATGCATTCTTGTTTGTTGTAAAGAACTTGAAGTTTTTTAACTTATTTTCTGTAAAATATAGTGACCAATTTTGCTGTACAAGCCAGTGTAGAACCACATTCAGGTACTGGTACTTTGCCTTTCTGTTCCATTTAATAGATTGCTGGAAAAGCTATGAAGTTGATTGTGTACGATTGTAGTGAATGGCCTTAAAGTTCTCTGTAATCCCAGAACCAAAGAGAAGTTTCTCTTTTGGGAAATGTAAATTCATTGATGAAATGGTGATACAAAACTTACCTAAGGGCTTGCATCATCATCCTATTGCAGTTCATCTCTGTTGGAACAGTTGGTACATTTTTATCTATCATGTCCCTGCCTGTTTCTCTCATTTGTCCATTTTCTCACTTCTTTTTCGTTTAGATTTTTTGCTCTTTCTATTTTGTGTGTGAAAGTCTATTTCTTTAAAATTGATTTTTAGAGGAAACAGATTTAGAATATTTAGGAGGGCAAATATCTTGAAATTGGAGTCAGAATATAAATTATGTATTTAACTCAAGAATTAATGTTAAACATTAATAAACTAAGTAATTAGATTCGACTAGAAGTTTCTTTTAATACTATTTTTCATTCTTTATTTATATTCTGAAAAAATAAAATGCGCCTGCACATTCTAAACTTATAACTTAATATTATTTTTTGTTGTAGTTTTTGTATATCCTTTTTCCATGTCCTTTACTAACTTTTCTACTCCATTCCAGAACTAAAATACTCTTATGCATGACAGGTTTAATTGGACCAAATCAATTATAAGGTATATTTAATATGTTTATCGCGTAATTGATTCATAATGGATCAAATTCGAGTTGAGTTAGAATTTTCAAATTTCATGTACTGATCTCTCTGGCTTCGTCCTTACTCCATTTATCCAAAATCAAAACATTCTCTTACCTAACAAGATAAAAAAAATCTCATCTCTCCTTCAAGAATATTTATAGTCCACTCTTTTTGCCCAACATCTGTGTCTCTGCTACTGAAGAATAACAGTTTGTCCCTCTACAGATCTTGACCCTATTTCAGAAAATAACTCAACAAGTATTTTGGATTTAATTGACATATATTGTATTGGATAATCTTGAAATACATGGAATCCATTTAAATTAGGAAAATGGATGAAACATCACTCAATGGGTATGGGCGACTATGAATGAATTTTCCCTAATAGAAAGAAACATCAACTTACAACTACAGAGAACATACAATATTCTTGGACATAAATTTCAATAGAAAATTTCAAAGTGAAACGCTCATGCCTTACTCGCTTTAAGGGAATCATTTAAGCCAACAGAGTCAAATATTTCCACTCTTGCAATTGTACTATACTCTTAATTTATCCGCTCCACGATACAATAGTCTAATGGTGTCTTATGATTTTAACACATTATAAACAAGTTATAGAGTTCAAAATTCCATAAAAATGAAAACATTCTTCCACTAATGAAACAATTGCACATATGTTATTTTTATATATGTATTTTTTTTAATAAGAAGAATGATACCCTTTTTGTAGGTGCAGAGATACTCCATTATATAACTAAAAATGATAGCCAATAATGTGAATGAATTAAACGAAAAAGTGGGAATAATGGTTAGTTAAATATATATTAAAATGAGAAAATTATTACCATAGTCATCCACTAACACTCGACAGAAAAATGAAGGGACAAAGTGACATAATCTCAATATTCAAACCCGTATATACTCATTAACATACAATGGAATTTGTTGCTATGTAAAGGGTATATTGGTCAATTTGAAAAGAATAATTTGTCAGGTGTCATGGCTTACAGCGAATCGTGTTTGGGAATCTAATGTATATAAATATTATTATACGTCTTCCATATGATTAAGAAATGAAAGTGACTGTCAGTGGTAAAAGCGCTTCTTCGGCTCCTGCAATTAGCGATTTTTACTTATTACTTTCTCTTCATTTAAAGGCTGTAAAATAATCTTACCTTGTTTAATAATTAATTTATAGCAAAAAGGTGCGTCTTCAAAAGGGAATATTTGTTTATTTCTTTTATGTAACCAGCCAATCATTAAAATCAAGTATTAGTATTTTGGTTTTTAGTTTTAAATTTTTTTAATATATATATATATATATATTGTATTAGAAAAAATGCAAGCAACCCCTTGTGATATCACAAATGAGCAAATTACCTCCTTATGAAAAAAATTAAATAGCGATTTACCTCTCTATGTGTATTTACCTCCATGTATAAGGAGGTAAATTGATTCATTTTAAAAAGTATAGAGTGATAAATTGCTATATTTTTTTATAAAAGGTTAATATACCCATTTTTAATATCATAGGGGATGAATTGCTATTCACGCTATTGCATTCTATAAGTACTGAGTGAATTTAGCGAATACATATTTAGAGTCGGTGTCAATAATAATAATTTTTGTGATTTCATGATTCAATGCAACCCTAAAATCCTTCCCACACAGCCCACATTTATACTTTGTGGCATTTATGCTGATTGTGAAGGTTGGACCTATAATGCATGAATATGGACACGATATAATATGGTAGTGATACAAAAAATGTAAAAATATTACGATACGATATGCATGACACTGACACAGTTATATATAATATACTTTTTTATTATATATATTCTCAATATAGGTAATTTTAGTCCAATTTAATGTTTAATGTTGTTAGAAAACTTAACCTAAGTCCAATCTCACAATCATCAAAATTGCACCTCGGGGTCTAATTGGGTTGGAGTGGGTTGTACAGTTTTTAGTATAGAGTTAATCACATATACAATCATGTAAATATTTTTTTGAATAACTTATACTTTTATTACAATTATTTTATTATAATAAATGTATTTTTCTATAATGATAGTTAGCAAAACTATAAAAATATGATATATTACGTATAATGTGTAAAAAATAAACACTCATACATGGTTATATATTAATTATAGAGGAGTATAAATAAATATAAAAAATTTATCAATTTTTTTATGAATAAGATTGTGAAAAAAGAATTCTTATTTTAAATTAAATTATATAAGAAATCATAATAATATGTAAAATATTAAATAAATAACATTTAAAATAAAATAAAATAATTATGAAAATTGATTGTAATAAAATAAAAATATCATCTATTTTAAGTTTTTGCATTATCAATGGTATAAAAAATATTGAAGATTAGCAATTTAACTGAAGAATTAATAAATTAATTGATCTTATTTAAATATTTATACATATATATTATCCAATACCAGTAAAAGTATCGGAATTATTATTATGGTCTCGAATATTAGTTCATGTATTATTAAAATTTTTGTATGAACATATAAAAAATTCTTGTATATTGTTGTTGTTCTTCTTCTTCCTATTATTATTATTATTAGGATTTAATGCCCTTTTAATTCTGTATCTTTAGGGTTTTGGCAAATTTATCCTTTATCTTTTATTATGGCAAATTAGTCCTGTATCTTCTTAAATGTTCGCAATTTTGATCCTTTGGCAGAATTAATGCCCATTTTGTCCTTCTATTGGAAATGTTCTTCTAAATCCACACACATGCTCTTAATATGGCCCAAAATGTTTTTGTAATAAAATTAAGCCCCTATAAATTCTTACCTCTTTTCAACCACCTTGCTCTCGGGTATTCCAAGTCTCTGATTTTATGGACTTCCTCCTACCACACTACCGCAGCAGATGATTCACAAGCACTTGGCTCCTTCAGTAGCAGATGATACAATCCTATTTTGTTTCCTACCTTAGGGCGTAGAAAACACTCCAATATAGAGATAATAAAATTTTGAACAACAAATTGAACAAGAATCTAACTTTTATTAAAAAAATATATATGAAATATTATTATTATTATTATTATCATCATCATCATCATCATAGTAGAACGCAATTTAGGGTGTTTTTACTGATTAAGACCATCCCAATTCATCCTTAGTCTGTTGATTGTGATGGGTTTGGATTGGACGGATGGAGTAGGAGGATCCGATAATTTTATTGAACACTCCTAATTGAAACAAGGTCCGTTATTATAATGATTCATACCTATTACGAGATAAAAATACAAACACGTCAGGATGTCCATAGTCTTATGGAATATTGTTGAATTTTGGTCCATCTGCAGACTGGAAATTGAGGGCCCAAATTTAGAGAGTTTAGACCCAAGAAATCAATAATCTTTTCTTATGGACGGACTCTCAGTTGCTTCTCATCTTCAAATGTTAGTTTCATCTGTAGCATCATATTGGGGTTCATTTCTAACTTTTTATCTCAAAAAATTAAAGGTCTTGTGACCAAAGGTGGAATTTTCTTATGATAAGAACCTTGAAAATAACCTGCCCAAAAAAAAAAAAAAAGAAACGTTGAAAATAATGCATTTATGGGAATAATTGGAATTTGGAGCATAATTAATGAGGGTTTGAATTTTATAGTTCCAAATTTAGGACTGTTCAATCAAATTATGAAATTGACCCTAACTGATTGCTCTAGTCAAAATCAAAATCGGACTACAGTTAACAATAATCTCTATATGTCATATGTTACTAACCTATGACTATTCTAGAGATTTATGAGCAACATTAGATGTATAATATACATATTAATACCAATAAAATTAAGTCAATTCTAGACATCTAATAGTTGAGAGAATTGTCAAATTAAAGTTTAGTAGGATTAAAAAATGCCACCATCTATAATTATAAGATGAAAACTGTAGTAGTCTAACTGAAATTGAAATATACACTGCCACTGGCTACCTACTCTTTCTTATAATTAAAAGTTTAAAACTAAAATTTATTATAATTTTGAAGTAAAGAGAATATAATACATATCAGGTAGATGTATATAGTGTATAGATCTCAAAGTTTTACTAGCATATGCATAATAGATCTAAAATGATGGGGATTTTGGCAGTGGTGGTGGGCATGGTGCAATTGGCCGGCATGCGCCCATTCTAATTTCTCCGCACCTTATTCTTTTTATGCAATTTTTCGCCCGTGATATTGTA
This sequence comes from Sesamum indicum, assembly GCF_026168435.1. Lineage (NCBI taxonomy): Eukaryota > Viridiplantae > Streptophyta > Magnoliopsida > Lamiales > Pedaliaceae > Sesamum > Sesamum indicum. The sequence continues at coordinate 3,150,289 of NC_142665.1, read as the reverse complement.
AATGAGTATATTATTTTTTATGAAAAAAATAGCAATTTACTCTATAAGTAATTAAAATGAAGTAATTAATCTCAATCAGGGAAGTAATTACTTCATTTAAAAAAGAAAAAAAAGAGGGGTAAAATGCTAAAAAGAATTCATAGGGGATAATTTGCTCATTTGTAATATCACAAGGGGGTTGCTTGTATTTTTTCCTAAAAAATTGCATATTTAATTTTAAAAGTAAGGTTGAGGTCTCATGAATAAATTCGAATATATGAGTTCGAGTTATACCGAATGTGCGGGTATCTATCTCATTTATATGAAGTATTAAGTTATTATAATTTTACTCTTCTTAGTTGTATTGATGTATTGATTGAATTTATATAATTTACTATTAGTCGTAATTATATTGATATATTGGTTGAATCTATATACTATTTAAAAAAACAAAAATGGGAGTAAGGGATTTGAATTAGAAACTAAAGTTACGTCTTTTCATGATGAAACATGAAATAACCATATCTTTTGGTATGATTTTGAGTACTTCAGTTGACAAGAATTCAAAAGAAAAATTATGATTATCGTTCGTCACCACGACAATACGGCAATACGACTATAATGGAAGGAAGGAAGGAATTCTCTCTTTTTAAACTTCTTTTGTCTTAAATTTGTAAACTCAAAGGACCGCTAAATTTGTTAACACATGGAAATTTTCCTTAAAACAGTACCTATTCATCCACAAATGGTGATTTGTGTTAGGTATATAATGAGTTGTTATTTTCTTCGTTTATTTTGAACATGTTGATTGATTTAAAAGTATTGATGTACGTGTGTAATCCAGCAGAAGGTCGTTAAACTACTCGATTGCAATGCAGCTGTGGAATTTGCACGTACAGACACAATCAGGACAAATGTCATGGACGAGAATAACAGATATAAACCAAAATATACACTTTTAAACACGTATCAAAAATTCGATAAGAAAACAAAACTATTATTCTGGAGATAGGAGTATTATTTAATGAAATTGAACTAAAATCTTTAGAAAAATAATTAAATGACTTATTATTGTAGTTAAAAATAAATAATTAGGGCGATGTATTTGCAGTTTTGGATTATAATTACGTAATGAGAGTTTCTTCTGTATTCAGAAAAGAAAGAAGAAGAAAAAGAGAAAAATGGGGCATGCAGAAGGCAGATAGATATTCATATATGGTCAGCAAATTAATAAATATGTGGGGAGAATTGGAAGGTGGATTAGGAGGTCTTCTCCACTTCCTATATTTCAATCATCATCTCTTTGAATTTTATTTTATTTTTAAATACTGCATAGTTGTAATTACCATTTACCACACTCAAAATTCGACTTTTATTTTTTTATGATTACAGTAAAATATTATTGGAATGTGGAGCCTAATTAATTACTTTTCAAAATATTGAGTTAAAAACAAATAAGATTAAGACAAAGCAGTTTTTTTTTTAATGATTATACTGTCCTTCCATGAGATTTGGTGTAATTACACGTAAACTTTTTATAATTTAAAAAATTACATTTAATACCCTTAACTTTTGTTTCTGTCAAATAAATAGACATATCCATTAGTCAAATTTTATCAAATTTACTGATATTAGCAAAAAAGTTGAATAAAAATCTATATTTACTCTTTATTAACTTAATTATTAAATCACAAAGGATCTATATATATTGATGTATAGTTACACCAAATCTGAATGCAGGACGATATAATTAATGGATTATTTATTTTTCCTTTTCCTGAACTTGGCTGAAATGTCTATTTATTTCATTGAACTGTTTGACTTTTTATGTGGATTTAGTAAAACATGGCATCATTAGAAAAATAAAATAAAAATAAAAATGTTTACGATCAACCTTGAAAAAATTATAGGAAATATGGGGACAAGATTCTAAAATTGTCAATTTTGGATTGGAGAAAGTCAATTTGAAGTTGCGTTTCAATCACTCTATTGAGCCCTATAAATATATATATATATATATATATATAGATATATACGTGAAAATGGCCTAACTTATTTGAAAGACTAGCTACAAAATCCAACCACAAAAACATTTAAATATTATGTCTAAACAATCTTTATTACTTTTAATTATTATTAATTAAGTCGTTGTAGAAGAAAGTGTGCAGCTCATTCTAGAGGGATCAAAGACTTCAGTTAATTAAATACGTGGAGGTCAATTCTTTTATATATATATATATTCAATTTCAAATTATTGAAAAAGAAAATTGAATGATATTATATTTGAGCCAGCATTCCCTAGTTTCCATTTCAAAGACTAATTAATAATTTACATTATGGGGATCGAGAAGGATGATAATAATAATAATAATAAATAATATACTTAAAATAATAGATTAATAAGGATTTAATTTTCTAGTTTAATTCTTTTAGAATTTTTCATTGTAAGCATATAAATTCAGGGGCTAATTTATTATTCAACACATTTGATTATTGAATAAATATATTTTTTTTATAATTAATTAGTTATCGACAATTCATTTATGATTTTCTTTTTTCCATATATTTAAAAAATGTGGCAATAAAATCAGTAAATTTGTTGTTATTGATTTCACAAAATTTTATTACAATTTGCACTTTCCACTCTGCTTACATTCAAATTTTTATTAGGGACTATATATAGCGTTGATCAGACTGAAAACCTTAAGTAATTATTAAATACATAGAGGTATCAAGTGTGGTTTGATTGTCCGTATTTATAAAAGATGGGGAAAGGTTTTAACCTAATGAATGGAAAGAGGTAGTAAGTGGGTGACGGGGGAAAATCTTTTCATCAAATTCTATTGTGGAGTGTCACCTTTAATGCAGTTTGTGTTCCTACTTCATCATCATCCTCACACCTCGGACCCACCAATTTCATTCTACAACAAATTAATTATCTTTATATATATATACACACACACTAATAAATATGACACAATCTATATACATGCAAGATTTTTAAAAATAAATTAAAATAAAGTATTTACAATTTATTAATTACTATTTTTTGTAGAGTAGAAAATTACCTAAAAATATATATTAAGATGATAAATTAATATAAGTATTTTTAATTGATATAATTATTTAAAACAATCAAAATTACTATTTTTGAATATCCAATAAACTATGCTTAATGTCTGCAATAAAATTTAAATAAATTAAAATATTATTAATATTAGTTTTTTTTTGTTGAAATAAATTGATTACAATCATTTTTTGTTGAATATTAATATCTAATAAAGACCAATCAACAATCATATCATGATTAACCAACACCTACTATTACAGTAGACAATACCTACTATACAGTGCATATAACAAGGTTCGAACTCATGACCTTAGAGGTTATGAGTCTTCAATTTCGTCAACTGAATTAGATTTCATTGACTATTAATACTAGTTAAGGTGGGCTTTGAGCGAAGTTTGGAGACAACTCGAGACCAATCAAAACCTAGTAGAGTAGACTGCAAAAAAATAAAAATAAAATAAAATTTGTCTTCAATTTAGTCCCCCCAATTGCTATCCCTCATATGCATTAATTAGAGTCAATATTGTAAAGTCAAAAATAAAGACAAGTGCATACAAGTGTAGGTGGAGTCACCTAAAACACTAAAGTGGCTGCAATAAATGTAATCTATTTATTTAGTGCCCTCCCAACCACTCCATCTCTCTAAATTAAATATAGAACTAATCCTAATAAATTATTTCATCTAGGAAAAAAAACATTAAATGAAACTTTTCTTTTTCTTTTTTTCTATTTTTCCCATATTGTCTTCATTTTTCTCATCATTATAACATATTTTATTGAATTTGAAACAAAAAATAACTCGATTTATATACAGTTCCTCTTGAACTTGAAAGTTTTGTTTGATCATTAATTGAAGCCTTATTATATACTAGGTATCAGTGCACACTCGATATATGTATATAATTTAAATTTTTATTGTACTTATTTAATTATAAAATAAATAAAAAATAAAACAATGAATTGATCAGAACGGATAATTTTCATTATTTATTAGATATTATATATATAATATTGGAATGAATAAAATGTTTTCCGCTTTATCTCCTATTTTGAGTTTGTTAATATGAAAAGTAAGAAATCTAGATTTTGGTTTAAGGTATATGAAATTAGAAATAGTTATTTTAATTGATGGGTTTTTTATTTTGACATCCATGCTTGAAAAAAGTAAAAGAAATTTAAAATATATTTTTTGTAAAAGAAAAGACTTTGTACGGGCGGTGTATGAGAGAGAGAGTGAAGTGGGAATGGACAATTTGGAGTGGGGCACGTGTTGAAAAGATGTCGTATTTGCACTACACCTCTCACTTGATCCAACAGTGTCCGATGCCACTGTTTCCCGTGACTCTTTTTTATAATAATTATTCTTCCTCCTTCGTTTGACTTTTTTCAGATCTCCCATTTACGATGTTTGCATATTATATAAAATAAAATATATTGACATTTTCGAATATAGGTTTAATTATACAAATACTGTAAATATAAGATTGTAGTTATAATTGTAAGTGTATTTTATATTTTTAATGATATAACTTAACACAAACATCAACGGGATATATTACTCTCAAGGGATGTATCTTTAATTTTTATGAAGAATCGGGAATATTTGTGTAATTAGATTCAGCGTTAGGGACTGTTGATATAATTTATTCTATGATATATTATTCTCTATTTCAATTTTCTCCCAATCTTCCATTTTCACTTTTTTGAGTTTTACCCCTCTTAAGTATTTTATTTATTTATTTTTTTAGTGAATCGATCATAATTATATCTTAAATTTCAATAGGAGTGATTAGGGCTTCAGGCAGCTTGGGTTCACTTTTTTGGGCTTGTACACCATGGGCTTGGATATGAATCCGTTAATTATCAAGTTGTACTTGAGCATGCTTTGATCCAATTAGCTAATCCAAAATAAAAAAGATAACTTATCTTTATCTTGGATCAATCTACCAAAATACGTATGACCCAAATTAATTATGGACTTTAATTTGAAATCCAATATTAGCCATTTTATTTTGAGCTTTAATTGGTAATTTATTTCAAAATTTTGATGTCAATAATACCTGTATGAATTGTGAGCCGTTCAATCAACATATAATAATATTATTATGTGTGGCTCGAGGAGAGATAGCTTGTACGATACAAATTCATATAAATGACATTGCTACTATTATTCATGTAATTATGATTTCTTGAAAATAGTAGGTGAAGAAAATATATGGAAACTAATTTTATATCTAAAGTTCATACCAACGACATTGCTAATGTTATTATGCCTATTAATATTTCGACATGGTAAAATGCAATTAACCCGCTATAAATATGTTTCCTCACCCTCTTCCTTTTTGTCTTTTAAAAATTCTAATTAAATCAAGTTTAATCAGATATAAATCAATTATATAACAATACAATACTCTTGTGATGTGATTTTATGTATATTTTGAAAAAAATAATCACATAACAAGTGTATCACAGTTACTCTTATAATTAATTTAATTCAATCAAACTTAACTTAAATAATAACCAACCTTGTTTTTGCCCTCCTTTTTCCCCACTGAGCTAATACTTGAAACTTTTTCTTTTTCCTCAAGAGAAGTCGATCAGATTCAAGAATGCGCCCAAGTAAAGATCAAAATTCAAGTCCAAGAGAAAAACGAAAGTTTGAGGATCAATAACTAGTTGGAAGGATTGAATAAGAGAAATTAGGGCTCAACTCATGAACAGGGAAGAGGAATTAGGTCATCGTTGGATAGGGATGAAAATTTAGGGCTTAAGAAAAAAATAAAAAAGAAAAGAAAATTTGGGGATTCAGGAATCGTTATTCTTTTGAAAATGAGAATGCATGTATTAAGTATTTTATCCACGTGGCACTAGACTTAATCACATGTTAATAAAACACAAATTTTTTTGTCAATTAGAATAGTCAATCACCGATCAGCTCTAGAATCAAATGTGTTTTATATATCTAATAGCAGGATTGAATTAGTCTATTTCATAATTACGAAATATATGTGTTAAAAACTTGATAGTCGGAGAATTAAAAGTGTAGCAACTGTATAATTACATAATTAAAAATAAAATTTGGCCTAATTTAAATGTCGAAAATTAGGATCTTTTATTTCATCAAAAAGTAAATATATTTTGTTCCTCATTTAATTAGGAAGATATAATACATCAATACTCATACAATAGAGAAAAACCAATTTAACATCGAAACAAAAAATTTATGTGAACCTTTTATCGAAAATCTCTGAATCTCTCAATCAATTTATTATTATTATTATTATTATTTTGATAATTTAAAAAATATATATGATAATCATCTATACATTCAAGACACAAAACATCAAAATGAATACCTAAGAAATTGGGAGGCACGCGCCCTTATACTTATTTGGAAAACCAAAAAAGTTAAAAGCTAAAACCCCACTTTCAAGTTTCAATTCATATATATATAAATAATAACATTTGATTACTTTTCATTCATTAAACCCCAAACTTTACATACTTCCCAGTCAACGCCCTCAGCACCCCACCCCCACCCCCACCCCATCCCCCAGGGTGTGTGTGTGTGTTTGGGGAAAATATATAGAAAAAAGGGAAATTGTAGGTAGAAAATAGAAACAAATGCAGGAAAAACATCCACCTAGTCTTGATTCTCAGTCCTCTGTTTTTATTGCCTCAATCAAACACCCTTCTCAAAAGTCAACGTCTCTCTCTCTCTAAACTTCACCCCCCACCCTTTCTTTCTTTCTTGGACTCGCACTTGAGTGTTCATTTTCGTTCCGGTAATTAAATGAAGTCTTGAACGGAAGTACGAAAACACCTTTGCTTAATGCTCTCTCTTCTTCCCATCTCTACCCCTTCTTTTCTATTTTTCCTTAATCATTTTTCCGTAGACAGAAGATAAAAGATTCATGGGCAACGGAGCTGGGAAGCTGACCGTGTGCTTCACCGGAGCGGGACCCACGTCCGATGAGGCACGGCGACGGAGGAAGGACCTGGCCGCTGGTTTGGTCATGTCCGACCCCTTAGACGATCTGGGTCACTCCTTCTGCTACATACGACCCGAATTGACTCGCCTCTCGTCCTCCAAGGTCCACTCCGAGTTCGATGATCCCCCCACGACGACGTTTAAGTCGATTTCCGGCGCCGCCGTCAGCGCCAACACCTCCACGCCACTCTCCACCTCTTTATTAGACCTCTACTCCTACAACAGCATCGACCGGGCCTCCGCCTTCGAGGGCTCTACCTCCTTTGCTTCTATCCCGCTTCAGCCCATTCCTAGAAACTCATCTATACACTCCGGTCCGTTGTTTAACTCGGGCCTGATTCCGAGTTCGGGCCCAATCGAGAGGGGATTCATGTCCGGCCCGATTGAGAGGGCGTTCATGTCGGGCCCCCTTGATCGCGGGATCTTCTCGGGTCCTCTTGAAAAGGGTTGCTCTGATCAGTTCCCGAGAAGCTATTCCCATGGCGGATTCGCCTTTCGGCGTAGATCGAGGAAAGGATCGTTGCTTCGGGCCCTTAGGCGGGCCTTTTCCAAGGGAATTAACCGGGGCCAGAACTCCATTGTTGCGCCGATCAAAGGTGTTGTTGCGATGAAAGAAAGCGATTGGACGGCGGGTTCCGAGAAGCAGAATGAATTGACAATCAATAGTAGTGTGAATTTCAGCAGCGAGTGTAGCTTAGATGACGATGATTCACTGGAAAGCCAGAATCTGCAGTGGGCTCAGGGTAAAGCTGGAGAGGATCGAGTTCATGTGGTGGTCTCTGAGGAGCATGGATGGGTTTTTGTGGGGATATATGATGGATTCAATGGCCCTGATGCACCGGACTATTTGTTGTCCAATTTGTATCCTGCTGTTCATAAAGAGCTCAAAGGTTTACTCTGGGATGATAATAGTGGTAAGTCCGACAGTTCATTGATCTCAAGTTCCTGTTCTGTGAGTGATGATCCAAGCTTGGAGAAAGATGATTCAAATTCGAGTCAAGATTTCAACGAGGAGAGTTTGCGGGATAGGACTAAGGATGGTTGTTCAAGATGTGTAGAGCAAGAGAGTTATCCTTGTTTAAATGGTGATGTAAATGGAGACTTGTGGTATAAGAAAAAGAGGGGGAGGAATCTGAGGAATAAGTACCGGGGAGTAGCAAAAAAATGGGAGGAGAGTCAGCGGAGGTGGAGGTGTGAATGGGATAGGGAAAGACTGGAGCTTGATCGGAGGTTAAAAGAGCAGTTAAACAAGAGCAGGATGAATTCAACAGGGGCAACAAATCATGCCGATGTGCTAAAAGCTCTTTCCCAAGCACTGAAGAAAACTGAGGAGGCCTATTTGGATCTTGCAGATAAGATGGTCATGGAGAATCCTGAATTGGCTTTGATGGGCTCTTGTGTTCTTGTGATGTTGATGAAGGGAGATGATGTGTACGTGATGAATGTGGGCGACAGTCGAGCGGTCTTGGCTCGAATGAAAGAGCCTGATATCTGGAGCCAGGACTTGGAGAGAATCAATGAAGAAACATTGAATGATCTCAACGAGGATTTTGATGATGATCGAACAAATGATCTACCTAGCTTAACTGCTTTGCAGCTCACCATGGAACACAGCACCTCCGTAGAAGAGGTAAAAGCCCGTCTTACACTTAATTCCCTTGATGCCCAATTAAGTATTTCGGATCAGATTTAGTTTGTCTTTTTCTGTTTACATTCGTGATCGTTTTGTTGCATGCTATTGTTTATTGTGATCAGGAAGTCACAAGAATTAAAAATGAACACCCTGACGATGCTTCAGCTGTGATCAATGACCGGGTGAAAGGTTCACTAAAGGTCACTCGAGCTTTTGGTGCCGGTTTTCTCAAACAGGTGTGTCCTAGTATGGAATTTTTCAGGTCAACTTCTGTGGTTAAGTTATGTAGGTGAAAAATGAATTATGTAGCTTTGATTCCTTTTGTTGCATGAGAAAAGCAGATTCCTTAATTCGCCAATGAAAATTAAAATTTCTTCCGACGAGTAGGAGTATATTTTCTGCAAGCAAAAGTTATACTTTTAAGCCTTTCTGAGGTAGAAAAAAAGCTGCTTTTCTTGCCATATTTAGAAGCATATTCTTAACGTTTGTGGATGACCCCGTCGACATTTTTTTCCTGATAAAGCATTTTTAATCTCGACATCATGCAATATGCAACTTTACCCTGCAGCTGATCCTAGTAGAAAGTTCAAAATGAATAACGTGTATTTTATGATTTGTGCATACCTTTACCAGACCGGACACAAAAAGAATGTTGATGATATCATACTTGCAATAACTTTATCGCTTTGCCGTTAGGAATCTTGTAGTGGGAATTGAATGGCCATCCATTTGCTGAAAAGTAGATTACTGAAATTTAGCTGAAGTAAAATATAGCTGGTTAGGATCTCTTCTGATGGAATCCATGAGTTTCTTTTACCCATCTTGTAGATAACTGAGAATAAGGCCAAGAAATACTGTGCATAGTTTGCTGAAACCCCCTGAAATTTCCTGACTGGCATTCAAATTAATGCAGCTTGTCATGGAATTTCTGGCATGTCTTTTGATCGGAGAAACTCTTCTTATTTCACTGATTTGTTGTATTTGCTGATCTATCCCTCTATGCAGTTCACAGCCGATGCTAATGATTGTGTCTAACTTGAATCTTGTTTCTGCAGCCTAAGTGGAACAATGCTCTTCTTGAGATGTTTAGAATTGACTATGTTGGAACTTCCCCGTATATAAACTGCCTGCCGTCGCTTTACCATCACAGATTAGGGCCAAGAGACAGGTTTCTCATATTGTCATCAGATGGACTTTACCAGTACTTCACAAATGAAGAGGCTATTTCTGAAGTCGAACTCTTCATCTCTTGGTCCCCGGAAGGAGATCCAGCACAGCATCTCGTCGAAGAATTGCTATTCCGTGCAGCAAAAAGAGCTGGTATGTGTCTTTTGTTTCAGTTAGATAAAAGAGTGTTGCTTCTTAAGGTTAAATGCACCGGTCCTGGCCTCTCTGTGAAAATGCTAATTGACTAAAAATCCCTCCACTAAAAAAGAAAAGGGCAATGACAGTTTTCTTACAAGTTCAGGAGTTGCGCATTGCTATTCTTTTTTTTCGGTGTTGGAGGGTTCTGTTCCTATTAGTGTCTTCATAGGGGTAAAATGCAGATAACCCTGTTTCTTATTATGGAAAACTAAGACATGTTTCGTTTGTGCTTGTGCCCGGTTTCAGGCATGGATTTCCACGAACTACTCGAAATACCACAAGGGGATCGACGCCGCTACCATGACGACGTTTCAATAATTGTTATTTCTTTGGAGGGAAGAATATGGAGATCATGTGCATAGGTAGGAAAACATGTTAGTAGAATAATACACTACTAGTGTATTATTCTGAAAAATCATCCAGGCACCCAATTTTGTTCTCTTCCCATCCCTACTCACCTTTCTCTATACCAACAACAACAACTAAGCTCTGGAATTTAAAAGAAACTTAGTTGTTTTTCTTTTCTTTTTTGGCTATGGCGGCGTAGGGGTTTGGTAAAGGTGAAAAACTGCTGCTGGGGCATAAACTGTCATACATAATTGTAATTTTCCAAATAAGTGACATCTTTGAAGGGAAATTTTTCTTCTTAACTTCCTTACCCGCGCGTTGTGTTTCTGCAAAGACGAACCTTAGCTATATTCGATTCTATTTTGACGTTGTTTCTCTTTATTTTTTGAGGACAGATGAAGAAAGATAGAGATATGCGCGTTTGCAATTTTTTAGAGTTTTTACTATTTTTATTTTGTGCTTTGTATTAGTGTAGATAAGGAAACATAAGTTAAGACAAAGGCTTGAAATGTTGTTTGATCTTGCAAACAATGCATCAATGTGATAAAGAAGTCACAAAAAGACTTGAGAAAATTGAACACATCACATCAAACTTGTTGATGAAGGTGAGGGCAGAGGTTGTCGCTGCTGCACGCTCAGGTAATACTCAATTATTTCTTAACGGCTAACCAATTTGCAAATTGGGGAGTAAATGCAGTGTAGGTGGGAGATGAGGTTTGTTAGTAATATGGATGCACCTCACTCTCATCTTGTCCATTAAAATTGGACCAACATTTCAGAGATAAGAATATTCCCATGAAATCCTCTCATCCAAGATTCACTCATGCTATGTTTCAATATTTGAAAGAATGATTCATAATAATGATTTTAGAGGAGTAATTATATATAGAGAGAGAGTTAATTCCATTTAGAACTAAGACATCTATAAAAATGTGAAATTATATATATTCTTTTATTTTCTTTTGAAAAATTCTCCGTTTATACTTGATCCCTTTTAATTAGAGTTTGAACAAAAAATATCGACGTTGGCAAAAAAAAAAAAAAAAAATTTCAGTTTTACCCCTTTTTACATTATATGTTCCCCCTTATGAGTACAATATTACATGAGAATGTTTTAATTTTTGCTAATATCAGCATTATTTATCTAAACTCTAACAAAATGGGATCAAGTATAAATGAAAATTTTTTAGGAGAAATGTAAGTGTAATTTCAAAATTTATTTGAGAGAAGTGTAATTTCGCATTCAGAGAGGGTCTAAATGTAATTATATGTATATAAAGAATTTAAAATTGATTAATATTACACAAAATATCGATAAAAAAGGGAGTTGAAAATTTAAAATCAAATGAGTAGGTCAAACATGTGTTTCAAGTGCAAACAGAGTTTCCAATGTCGTTTGGCCCTCTTTCTAAATAATTACTTTTTTGAATTAAACTCTATCAAAATCGCGTTTTGATAAAAGCTATCTTTTATTTTGTTACCTAATTACCTATTACAACAAGTATATTTGCTCTTTTATTCTTCATGAAATTAGCTACCATCTGTATTTGTATAATTAATTATAGAATTGTTTTTAAATCAAATTACTTATGAAATTGTTAATCTAAATGCATGCTATAATCACTTTTCTCTAAATTAATTGTATCCAGATCATTGTCTCATAATCAATTATCTTATTAGGAATTCGGAATTCCTAGTCTCATATCCACCAGCCCAAATATCATTAATGCTCAATTTCATATATCTTTAGATATTTTAGAAAAATGCGTCCTCCAAAAAACAAAATTACTGTAAAAATGTTTAATTTGTTTCTATTCCTTGGATTTGATATTAGTATATAGTTTAAATATAACTTTCAACATGTCGATGTTTAATTGATCAAAATATTCTTGTGGATTATGAATAAATAATTTATTTTTTTATAATTTTTTGAATTTTTTCTATGGACTAAGTGGATAAATTTTTTTATAATTTTTCAAATTTTTTCCATCCACCTCGACAAGTATATAATAAAGGCATCAAAACATGTCTATTATGTTACAATCAAAATTGAAAGACTTTGGGTACTCATCTAGTTACTCATCATCCTGAGGCTACTTACAAGAGGCTAAAGCGTGCTCCACTGCATTGTCATCCCATCCATTGTTATGATGTCGCTGCTTGAGCCTATATATGGTGCGTGGGGTAGGAAACGGAGAGCTTGAGCAATCAGCTGTTCCTCGGAGCTACCTGTATGACTACTGTCGAAGTGAAGCTGATAAATTCATCTGCTCCACCATAGCAGCTACCAATCACAAGAAAGAGTCCATGCTAGTGAAGACATATGTCGAGCAAAGCTGCACTACGTCGTAGTAGAACATGGGCTGTATCCTCAGATAGACGGCTCCGTCCATCGCAGACAGCCTTGTCAATGTACACACCCATATAGTTTGAAAAAGTGATCTAATACTCCCCACACTTGCTTACATCTAACAAAACAAATGCTTTTGTTAATCAAAATTTAGCGCATTTATTGATATTGACAAAAAAATGAGATAAAAAATCTAATTTAAATTAATTTCCTTAAGACTAACCGAAAATCATATCGGATATTAAACCCTATTTTCTTGCAGTGTCGCTTTTGGGTGAAAATCACCCTATGGATTGAAGCATGTATACCATGGGCATTTCCTATGAAATATATATGTATATATATATAGGTCGGCCATCACTACCAAACCCTAAAAATAAAAGAGACATGAAAGTCAGAGATGTATATTAATATAAACAACACCTAACCTAATGGCTCTAGAAAGACAAGAATTGGATGTGAGTTTGAAATTGCCTGCTGCTCATTTTATCTAAACCTTCATTCTACCTACTTCAACTTGCGTTTCATTTTCATGCATCATTTTAAATGGTAAATTATATCCACAATATTCTAGAGTTTATATCTAATTCTTTCCCTAATATATATACACAAATATTACTTACCATGTCTTGCTTACCAAAGAATTAAACAATAAAGACCAAAAGCATCCATCTTTGTTGCACAAGACAACCACTTATTCTATTCTATGTTTGAAAATTGGATCGAAGATCGAACCAAACAAACAGTTAGATCATTGATCAGTTAATAATCCGATCGGTCGAACATGCTGTAAAAGATCGATTGACCTGTACATACACATGTATTATTAATTATGCATATAAATTGACTGCATGAAAAAATTACATTGAAATAAATATTGTTTTTTATTATGTTACACAGATCACTAATTTCTCATTAACTTTTTCAATTTAATTCCTTGTCCCCACATTCCAATCATTAAGTCATATAATTTAAAAGAATAACTTAAAAACATCCAAATTTTAGAACAATTAACAAGACTCATTTGTTAAAATCAATTATAAGTCTCCAGTGAAGAGGGTTGATCCATTCACCCATTTTTTTATTTTTTATTTTTGGGTGAGTTTAAAAGCCTTGAATTGATCCATATTACCTAAGGGCCTTAAGAATATGTAGATAGAGACGTATAGTGAATGCGTGCAGGCCGTAGGAATACGTGCAGACCTACGCTTCACCTTATGCATAAATTTTCAAGAGTAGATCGCAATGAGTTTCTTTGAGATTTATCATTTATTTTAACTAATGACAGTCTAACTATTGTAAGAAATATATATTTGACGATCAATAATAGTAAAAGAATAGTTATAATTTTTAAAATTATGAAAGAATATTTATAATTATAAGAAATATTTTGATGAATTTTTTACACCATTTTCAAATTCAAACATGAAAGCCACTGGAGATGTGACACTTTGCGGCCTGATTGAATTCAAATCTCATCTTTCCACATGAATCAATTATTATAATTATAGTATCTATATATAGGAAAAAGGACAGAACCTTTATTTCATCTTGCAAACTCCGATGACTGCTCCAAGACAAGCACAAACCCCTCTTTTTACACATACATTAACAATAGTAAATTTATCCTGCTTTGAAATTGTCTTCCTCCCTCAGCCACCAGATGGCAACTGCCCCTCTCCCTTGGCCTCTCCCACTCCACTTCTTTTCTGTTCCGATTTCATATGCAACAGTCCCACTTCCTTCCTTTGAATTGGATTGCAGAATAAAGGCTCATTTACCCCAACTCCAGTTCCACAAATTTCTTGCAAGAAACTAAAAAGTGCTTTTATGGTTACCTTTTTATCAAGAAAATGTCAATCCTGGGGAGTATGAGTAGTGACAGTGGCAGTACGAATGCACCTATTTTCCATGAATTCAAGAAACAGGCTTCTTTCTTCTTCAAGGAGAAGATCAAAACTGCTAGACTCGCCTTGACCGATGTCACGCCAGTGCAGCTGTAAGTTCTTTTGCGAAAATTTCTGTTTGACATGCACATATCCCGTGTTCGTTTTAGCATGAAAGAAACCATTGTAGGCTTACATGTGATTTTGTTTTGTGTTTTCTCTTTCTCTTTTGAAGACTGGCGGAAGAAGCCACAAACGGGACTCCAGGAGGGCCGGATTCCAGGACCCTGAAGATCATATCGAGGGCGGCTTTCGAAGTGGATGACTATTGGAGGATTGTGGATATTCTCCATAAAAGGTCTTATTTTTTTATTTTCTTGATGATAGTTGAAAACAGCATAGCCCGGATGTTTCTTTGTTGTTTGATCTTGATTTGGATCTTCTGATACGTCGCAGATTAATAAGATTTGACAGGAGAAATTGGAGGGAATCATACAGGGCTCTGATTGTGCTGGAACACATGTTGACTCATGGGCCTGAGAGAGTTGCAGAGGAGTTTCAGAGCGACAGAGATGTTATTATAGAAATGGAAAGTTTCCAGCACGTGGATGAGAAAGGGTATTCCATTACTCTGAAATATGCTCCTGGTTCCCTTGTTTACACTGTAAAAACCCCACTCCCAGAAAATTATGGGAATAGTTGGATACTCACAAGTTTTAAATTTTAAAGAAAAGACAACTGACTCCATGATACAGGAGGTAGTTTGCTTCTTTTTTAAAAATTCAGGGCTTCACATTGTAGTTTTCTTTGCTCACGGAGATTTTGTGCTATAGGTTTTCCTAGGGGGTAAAACACAATTGCCCCATAATTTTCTTTTTGTATTTGCAGATTCAACTGGGGATTGATTGTGAGGAATAAATGTGAAAGAATATTGAAGCTGCTGGAGAAAGGCCCTGATCTGAAAGAAGAAAGGGACAGGGCCCGGAAAGTTTCAAGAGGGATTCAAGGATTTGGCAGCTTCTGCCACAGGGATTCATCCGCTGGGCATGATGTATTGCCAAAATCATCCCAGAAAGCATTTGGGAGATGCAATTCAGAATTCAACCAGAAAATCAAGTATCTAAGCCCAGACAGTTCCAGTACTGGTGTCGATTCCAGAGAAAATTTGGCTCCAAATGAAGAAAGCGGGAGCTTCACTGGGGAATCGAAGCCGCTGTTGGAACAGCAGAAAGATGAGGCCAGGATAAATATGTCAATGGGTGATCATCAACATCATCATAATCCCTTCGATGATGTTGAGAATCATCCCTTCGATGATGCTGACAATCTGATAGCTGTGTCGCTACTTTCATCTGCAGACGAGAGGCAGGCTGTTGAGAACTAAGACAAATTCCTAATCTGCTGTTGTTGTTCAGTACAGAACTAAAATGAAATTTTGGATTTCTCATCTGCTGTTATTGTTCAGTTTACACGACCCTGATTGGAAACATATATTGAATAATCTATGTATTTAAACTTTTGTATAGCAGAGTTTGGATATAACACAGTTGAATGTGCATATTCAGTGCCTCTTTGTGGTTCAAGTACTGGGAATTATTGTAATATAACTACTGTCATATTAATTTGGCAATACCAGAATACTATCTCATCATGTCTTACTGACTGAACTGATGTCTAAGGTTAATCATAACGGCCGACCAATATTTATGTCGAGAGCCCTCTTCAAGTTCACTTCTAACAACCATCAGCTCATTGCCGTGTGTGTGTTTGAGAGAGAGAGACAGGGAGAGAGAACTCCTAAAACCAATGGTTCTCAAAGAATTAGCTTAGCAACACTAACAAATAAATCCTCTACATGCTTTGATGTAATTCTTGGATAGACCGGTTGCAAGTCGATCCATCCAAAACTGCTTTGACTCCCTCCCCCTGCGATCCAATGGTGATAATTGATAAGAGGCTGCACCCTACACCATAGAATGATCAAAGGGTTCGACAGGATCTAGTACATGGCTAGGATAATATTTATGTTTTATGTTCTAAGAAAATAGCAAGATCAATTCAGATACCATGTAGAACATAAGAGAGAAGCAAAACAAGGAGGAACTTTCTATTCAACTGTACAAGTAATAGGATTACATTTGCTCCCTAGTAAATTTTTCTCTTCTTCCACTTGGTTACTTCCCTAAAAATTCTCAATCTTCTGTACTGCCTATTTTTTGACAAGGTTTATAACATGCCAATGAGTCAACAACTTATCTTCGTAATAGTTTATGAGTAGATTTTTTGACAGATTCCCCATATCTTGCATTATTTACAAGCTAAGTTACAAACACATCATGAGGTGATTTCAAGATTTGCAACCCAATCTTGAATAGCAAGCCTCAGGGAGTGGTTGGGAGTTAGATTTAAGTGACTTAACTTCAAATTCGTCATCGGAGAAGTTTCATGGCCATTCTCCAGCCATCCACGCAAGGCCTCCCCCTCATAGGTGAACCCATCGGCTGCCACCTGGGGGTCATGCATTATTTCCTGAAACAAAACAAATGAAATTGAACACATCAAATCGAAGAGAAGGCAAAAGGGAATGCTGAAAGAAATCCAGGAATAACTCTAACTCCGTCACAGGTTTACCATCTACCATGTTCCAGAAAGTAGTAAAACCATGATCCTTAATTGAAATAGTGCAGGAACAATTAGCACACTCAACACAAAAATGAGAAACAGATGATCTGATTTCTATAAATTGACCATAGTTGACAGGCGTGAATGAAAGTAATCTTATTTAAATTTCATTACACAATGTTTTCGTTTGGCCTATTATTTACGTGAGAGTGCTACTTACGCGCAGAATGGGGCATAAGAAAAACGATGGTACTGTTTGCTCTTCCAAGAATGGCATATGCTCGAGCTCCTTAACAAGAGATGGTGTCAGCTCCGGTCTTTCCCTGCCATTCAATTCACAACATTGCAATCCTAAATCCACCAATCTTCGAGCAACATATCCTGACCACTCTCCAGCAGATAAATCCAAGATGGAAGCTACTTTCCCATTGGATAATGCCCTTTTCACCTCGCCAACTAGTCCTCCATGAGTTTTCCCTGTTACTAACTGAAGTATGACCACCCCAAACGAATAAATGTCAGACTTATGGCTTACTGCTCCAGTTCTATGAGATTCAGGATCTGTATACAATGAAACTCCAGTAGATCCAGTGCAACGACGAAAACTGGGGCAGCGGAATGTTTGGTTGGCTGTAAGCATATGATCAGCATAATCGCTTATTTTGCATCTGTTTCCAGAACCGAGGAGCAAATTCTCAGGCTTCAAGTTTCCATGTACGATCTTTTTAGGCCTGAAAGAGTGCAAGAATAGAAGGCCACTAGCAATATCAGCCAGAATTTGTGCTCTGGTCTTCCAGTTGAGGGGGCTGATATTATTGTTGTTGAAAAGGTAATTCTGGAGGCTGCCACCAGGCAAATATTCATAAACGAGCAACCACGAATCTGGACAAACTCCAATCAATTCGACAAGATGAGGATGATGTAGTTTGCCTAGAACTTGAACCTTCATGTTCCAAATGACGGGTGGTTAAAGAATTATAAGTGTAAGGGAAAAGGACTTTTACACATTGCACATGAGTGAGACAAATAGCGTGATATACTACGAGCTTCCCCGGAAATCAGTGTAATTACTGACTGTATACCTTTTGCTTTTTTGAAATTACAAGAACCTGTGCTCTAAGTTTCCGCCATAGAAAAACATTACAATTACCTACCTTTAGGGATTGGAAATAGGTATAGTATTGTAAACAAATATATATATATATATAGAGAGAGAGAGAGGATTTACCGCTTCGTGGAACTCTATTTGCTTCTGCATATTGTAAGAATGCAGCTTCTTTATAGCAACTGTCTTGTCCAACATTTCCCCCTTGTACACAATTCCGTATCCTCCCTTTCCGATCATGAAACTCTCAGAGAAATTGCAAGTAGCAGCCTCCAGATCTGACAACAAAAACTCTGGCAATTCAGCCACCTCTCCCCTGAACCTGTTAAATTTGCTGTCATTTGCATTTTCACACTGTTCATGACTTCTCCATCTATCAAGCCATCTTGTGGCTTCAATTTTCTGCTGCTGAAGTTTTTGCTTCTCCTTCCGCAGAGTTGCAATGGAAGCCTGAATGAGCTTCAGCTCTCCTGCAACTTCTTCACATCTGCGGTTTGCTTCCTGTGCATGACTATCCAGGAGAGCTACATTCCGCAGGGTCTTTTGGAGCTGCTGAGTTATTCTCTCTCTTTCTTCTAAGAGCTTCTCTTGTTCTTGCATTGTAATCCTAAGTGCATCCTCAGCATCTATCCGTTGTTCTATTTCACGAGAATGAGCCATTTCCAAAGCTTTAACCTAAGAGACCATAACAGGATGTTCTTGTATCAGATTGATGACCACAACATATTAAAAACTCTATCAAAATTATGACAGACAGATAATTTTGCTCAAGGTATCAATGCTTCCTAAGAATCCCAAAAACCACAAAAACCTTTATTCTTGACATTAAAAGATCATGGTACCAAAATGCATTTGCAAAACACCAGAGCTAAAAGAATGAGGCATAGTGAGTTTACTATCACCTTATTTAATACTTCCCGAGCTTCAGCTTCCAATTGTCTTTGCTCTAGGAGCTTTAGATATGTTTCATCTTTCGATTGATCAACTTCCACTTTTAATTCTGAAAGCTGAATGCATAAGCACTCTTCCACAATCTTCACATTTCCGATGGAAGACACTCTTGGTTCAACAGATGTAGCGTATTCACTGCCAGAGCTCAAGCTTCTTGAAGAGGACACACTATGGCTATATAGTGGATCACATTTACTTTCTACACATTGTGAGATGGTAGGTAAAGTTAAGTCCGTCTGAGATGCCTCTGCCTGCAACCAATTTTACATCTCATGTCAGCATAAATTTCCCAGGAGAAATAGAACAAGTTACAAGGAAAACCAACCTCATTCTGGCAAGAATTTAAGGACCAAGATATTAAATTTTGTGCACTAGAAGTAGCTAAATGACAGCTTGACAGATCAATGCTTGAGTTTGCAGAAGCCTGTCTGGTCCAGATCAGCTTTCCTTTGTTGACAAACCACATCTCACAATAAGAAGGAGCATATTTTGCAGCATGGCAGGCTTTGCAGGAGCTCCTTTTCCCTTTCATGAAACTGTGTAAATTATTAAGTGTAACCCTTAAGAATCTTTGTTCCAAGTATCCTCATAAAAAACAAGCAGGAGCAATCAGATATAACATTTTACTGATGCACTAGGACAAGGACATAACTGAAGGAGCATAGGCAGTAAAAAGTGCCCAAGACAGGTTAATAAAAACGAACATAATAAGTCATTCATAAAACGTGAGTCAGTTTTCATATCACTGAATAGGTTTTCACCAAGAAAGTGGTTGATATTTAACAACTGTAAAGTTTTTCTGATAATGAAAATGAGAAGAAATGCGGAGAGATTCCCTACTCATACAAGGAAGGAGAAGGAATATGGCTCTGTAAACTGGTTTGGGAGCATAGAATACAAGATATGGGAATCCAATTGCGGCAATTCAATTCTCAAGATCTGATTGTGACAAGATAGAATCAAGAGCTAGGATACTATCATGCTCGTCAGGACATTTGTTTTTCATAAATAACTGCATTTGTTTGATGTAAAATAAACTCGACATTCCTAGTACTCAACAACATATATCAGGCATATTTCATTTTTCACATCTCATGTCTTCTCATTCCATTGAGGTAAGATGATCCATTAAATACAAATCAGACGTATAGGAACTTATTCACAGAAAATAAGTATGGATATGTGAGAACTCCAACAAATAATTAAAGACAGATTGTACCATTGATCTATGGACAAATAAACCTCAAGAAGAAATCCTCTTCAATCTTCAAAACCAAGGCAAAAGAAAAGGGCATCATTTTGGGTGCAGAACCAACAACTTGCTCATGCATGAAAGAATATAAATGGAAAATCTTGCAAAGAAGGATGCAAGAACTGAAACAGAATCAATCGACATGCAGGATGTCAACAGCCATATCGCATAAATTGAGTTCACAGTGACCAAGTAGAGCAATAGGCAACTTTGGAGAAAAGTGAAACCTACTCGGGAATAACTCCAACAACAAGTTTCCTAATCATGTGCAGATTAACTAAATTCACGATTCCCTTTTGAACTTCATTCGCTTCAATTGTGATAATGCTTGCTTTAACCTGCAGACAATATGTACCATTTCATCAATAGACTTCACTGCGATTCTAAAATACATCGAACCACTTTTTAAGTTGAGAGGAAATGATTAATTTTAATAGAAACAAATTCGCCAACAGGTCCAATATGGTACACCGAGAACCTTTCTTCCATCCTATTTCAACAAATAATAGAAGGGCAACAGAACATGGGGAAAAAGACTTAAATGTATAATCTGTTGATTTAGAGAAGCCAATTCCTGTCGTTCCTAGTTCAATCAAATAACAGGAAAGAAGTTATTTTCAGTGTTCGATAAAACCAGATGTTCTGTTTCCATCATGGAGTATCTACTGCATAACATTAAGTTATACTCATACTATATAAGCATAATGTTAAAATATATATATCTTTCTGGAGGTCATTATCGCAGTATGAGAAAATTTTATTTGAATTGATAACAAATAATTCATTGAATATGTTAAAATTTGATAATGAATGCTCTCTCTATTTCTTAGTGATTGTTCAGCACAATTCTTTCCGTGAAAATTCTAATCATTAGATACTCAAGTTAATTGAAACTTACAGCAGGGGTGGCAAGTTATTTCTTTTTTCCTTGAACATCGACAAATAATTCAAGTGGCAAATGAATTTGGAAAGTTCAGTGATTCAATTCACAAATTGGATATTATTGGCAGAAGCTATTCTGGTGGCGGTAGAAAAATTGGTTGTATAGAACACTTGCACTTGTTGACGAAAGAGAAAGGGAACTAATCATGGCAACGCTAAACAAATGAGTAAATTTTTGAATATGTACCTGAAGATTCAGAATTTAAATCTCTCGGAAAATATAAAACGGGATAGGTTAGAAAAACAAAACTATCTCATGTTGTCATAGATAGTAATACGTGGAAACTTAACCATGTATATCCTCTATGATACAGAAAAATAATGCACTGTTAGATTTATAAGATATGGGATGAAGCATACTCTTGATTTGCTGCAAGTCATCAAGTAAGTAGACAACAGCTTCGTTATCTCTGCTTTCTCCTCCTTCCTAAATGCAGCTACCATTTCAGGATTTGCTCGACTAACCGGCAATTTGCCCACTACATGACATTTAAGCAACTGATAACATAATAACCAAAAACCAGTGACAGAAACGGAAAGAGAAAGAAAAACCAGCAAATTCTTTTTTATGAGCAAATCTTCATTTGATCACTTACTATTGATGGGGGGGGGGGGGAGCAGCTAATGTAACTTCTATATGATGAGTAAATGTATCATTTGACACTTACTACTAAGCCTAAATATAAATGGTTTGTGTTTTAATGTGATCTTAATTTGATTTGTTAGTTTCTTTTTTGTTTATTTTTTTTGAGGGGGGGGGGGGGGGTATTGTAGGATATACGGCGATGTGTACACATATGTTTGTTTTTGTTTTGGATAGAGGAATATTTGTACTACAGATTTCACATCGTGTTTGTAAAATTATTTATTAATTTTAGTAGGTTTTGATATGATTACAAGTGTAATTATATGTAATGCATTGATAAGAGGAAATTTGTTAGGTAGCATAAATATTCAACTTGTGTAGTATTTATTTGTTAGTGCTTCAATCACCAATATTATCATTAATTACGCATTCAATACAATAAGTATTGGTGGAAATATTTTATAGTGAATATCACTATGCCCGACATGCTCAGTTAAACACCATGATTTGGGACCTCTTCCTACAATCTTATATACACCTTTTAATAAAAATTCAAGATACACAAATACATGAAAAACCAGTTATAATGTGGACCTCTTCCTAAATTTTATATACAATATTTTTAAAAATTAAAGTTACAAAATATAGACATAATTTAAATTAATATAAAAATCAAATTATATTCATCAAACAGATTTCTAAATAAATCTAAACATTTAAAACCATTGACGCCATCAACGAAATTTCTGAAGGAGTGAAGAGAAAAAGAATTGCACTCGAAAATGGTTTTCTCTAAAGAAGTGAAAAGAAAAATAATTGCAACCAAACATTCAAGTAGTCAAAAAATAAAAAAACAAACCCAATAATTTCCCAAAAATAACAATAATCTCCCAAGATTGTGATAAGAGATGAAATTGGATGTGTGTGTGTGTGTGTGAAAGAGAGGGGCTTACATAGAGTTGGAATGAGAGGAGAAGGACGATGAACATGAAGCAAACAGATTTCCCATCCCGGAAACATATTAATAGTCCACCGCAGCAAAGCCTCCATCTTCTCCACCGACTTCCCCACCGCCACATGGACTGTGCCCCCGCCTCCCCCCGCGCCCTCCGACACGCCAAACCCATGACGGAAAGCCGCCGGCGGCAAGGGAGAAAGGAAATCTTCACGGGGACGAGGACGGGTGAGGAGCGCCGCCATTAGGTGATACCCGGCAGCAGATGATGAATATTCCGAGGAAAAATGAGCTGCAGACAAGTGTTTCCCGATACCCTTTTCCTTGCTTGTTGGGAGAGGAAGACTTTTCGGCGGTGGGCTGAGGAAATTGGGAGACTGATTGAAGTAAGATTCATGGAAATGAGCTCAAGTGACTGGCTTCATTTTCTTGGGGGGGGTCTAAAGTAGTCTTGACTTTTGGTGGACTTTGTCAGTCACAAAGATAATTTGGTGTGAGGTGGTCGTAAGTGTTGACTTTCTTCGCTTTGATTTAAGGTAATTAATTAATGTTTTACCTCAAATTAGACTGCTCCATGTTTCGAAATTTTGAATCTATTCTATTTTCATGCTCTAAAAAAATAGGATCCAAGACAAAATAGCCCATAGGAGGCCAAAGTTTTTAATAGGATGTCTAGCTAGGCTTATAATAAACTTTTCAAAATATCTTATAAATATTTGAAAGTTTATAGAACTAAATATTTATTTGGCTAATTTTTTAAAAAAATTTATAAAATTTTAAAATAAAATATTTTGGATCTTATAAATTTAAAAAAAAAATAAGTTTTCTAACTTTTTTTTTATAAAATCTTATAATCTATATAAAATTAATGTCATAAGATAAAAATATTTTTATTCATACACTTACACACACTCTCTCTCTCTCACACACACACACTCCACTCACACTTTTTTTATTATCATTATTTAGTAATAATTTATTATAGTTAAATAAAATAAAAATTTGTATTGATATTATATTTACTAAAAAAATATAAGTCCAAGACATTATATATTATGTTGACTAGAATTAATCATTGCATTAATAAAAAAAATAGCAATTATATATTTATATTAATATTCGAGAACATATATATTATTTTTATTCAAGAATTTAGGTAATAATTCATCATTTTTTTCGTTATTGTAAAAAGATTATTTATTAAATTGTTATTTCTAAAACATTTTATAAAATTTAGGAACTTATATAATATTTTAAAAAAACTTAGGACAAGGCAGTAATGATAGTATTTTTTACTTGAACCGGTGGTCAACACAATTGAAATAAAATGGAACAACATAAGAACAAAATACTAGTATGAACGCACATTTACCCTCACTCAACACATTGATAAAAATTTGAACCCCACAACCTTTGACCTTAACAAATAGATCACCACGCTCCAAAATTATTGTTTGCAAATCTTCCCATCCGTTTCTTATAAAGAACCATAAGGAAAACACTAAGGCTGTATTTGCATTCTACATCACTTGGAAGGTTTGAAGTACTACAGAATATCAGGAAAGGAATGATTCTTTATTTCAAGATTGAAATGAATTTCTCAATAACTAAACACTGAAAGCGCCACTCTTTCTTCAAGTGGAACTATATTACTACTACAGTCCACAAGTTGACCTGTTAACACTCAAATTTCACAAACCCAAACCTGCAAATATCAGTTGCTTATTCTCCAAATCTACAGAAAAAAGTGTAGAAATGCTTGATTTTTTCTCCAAGAAGCTCTTGATTGCCGGTAGGACCTCAGACTCCGAATGATTCATTGCCAGTTGAAATTCTCAATACAAAAATCCATGCTACATATCAAGGCTCAATGGCTTATCAAGCCATTCATTCTCAGCCAGAATCCTCCCCGAGATGGAGCCACGGCCCATTTTCCGAAACGAGCCCACTGCTGATAAACCTTTAAAGCTGCTACTTCCTTCACTTGAGTTCCGGGACCTCCAAGATTTTCGAGGCTTTGTGGAGTTGATATCACGATCTCTGTCGTTTTCAGTTTTATGCTTAGCAACAACTAATTTAACAATGTCACTCCTGCAAAATGGGCAAATTGGAATAGAACGGGAAGCAGTTGTTGGGTTGGGCTTGTTATGGCAGCACAAGGCAAGCGTGCATTGTGCGCACATCCGGTGGCCGCATTCTTGAACTTCAATCGTGCATATTTGATCAAAACATATGCAGCAAAGATCTGTCTCACTTGCCTGCATAAAATGGTCTTAGTAAAATGCTGTCATGCCTTCAGCACAGAATTGATAGCAGCCAAGATTGACATTGTTGAGAGAGTATTGTAAATTACCTCAGATACATTGTCATCAGTCTCAGAGTCGGGACCTAATGGAGACGACAATGAGCAAACTGTTCCCTTTAAGATGGCCTTTTCTCTCTCCATATTAGCCTCCATTAGCGCACGTTCTAAGAGAGCTTTTGCATCATGATTAAGTTCACTTATGAACTTCAAAGGTGAAGGCCAGACAAGAGGCTCTGCAGATGAAGGATTCAGCAAAGCTGCACATGCTCCATGGTGATACTTTAAAGCTACTGTATATGGTATTCTCCTAAATTATATCAGCAGTATTAGACCTCGATAAATACAGTTTCTGATAATTTGACTATTCCATGAAATTTTCTCAGTAAAAGTGAGTTTGTGGAGCATTGAGCAAAAACCCCATGTCTCTGTATATGACTGACTCATTAACTGTTAGAAGAACAAGAAAATACCCTGATGCATCTCTTTGAAGTCGATCTGCACCCCACGCAAGCAACTCTCTTATGCAATCAAGAGAGCCACTTCTTGCAGCCAAATGAAGGGGAGTACTGCCAGGAAAGCTGTAGAATATATAAATAGTTTATCAGAAAACCAATTTGCGTGCAACAAGTGCAAGACGAAGGACTTGCAATCAGGAAAATTACCCATATCCACCAGTTGAAGCACAAACAAGAGCTCCACTGTCCAACAACATATGAACACATTCAGGGTGTCTTCGACGGGCAGCCAAGTGCAATGGTGTTGCTCCTTTACTATCTCTAACGTTCACGAAACGAGAATATCCCCTGTAAATTTCATTTGCATAACATCAGCCGGGAGAATAAGAGGCTTCATTTGGATGGATGGATTTAGATTTAAACGAAGGATTCAAGAATTTCAAGTGACTCCATATTAAATGGATTTGAAATCCATCACAGTGTTACTAAAAATAGTTCAAAATTTGAATGAAGGATTTCAAATAATTTGAAACATAAAATTATCCAATCAAGCGTAGTGGATTTATTATTATGGATATCATTCGAGAAGAAGAGCCTACCAAGAAGCTGCGACCTGGGAGCTGCGGGCTGCAGAGAGAATGACTTGAAGGCAATCAGAATGACCATAGTAAGCAGCATAGTGCAAGCAGGTTCTTCCATTAAGCGAATCAAACATTAAAATCTGACCCCAGAACTCAAGGTTAGCCTTGGTCATAAATTCTAACATTCAGTTCATAATTAAATTCCCAAACTATCAGATCATTGCCAAATACCAGAATCAAAATCCCATGTTCTTATAAACAGGAAGATGGTTATGAATCAACAGGTGGAGAAGAAGGCATTCATTACACATACGTTTGCACCAGCTTCAATTAGTTTTCTCACACAAGAGATCTTGCCATGCATTGCAGCCAACATCAACGGAGTCTATACACATCACAATCACCAATGATCAGAAGATCATCAACAAAGGAGTAATCAAGATAAAATCTTTTCAGAAAGTTAGACCAAATTTCCAAAATTTCCACACAGAAAATGAGATAAAGAGACCTGCTTATGTCGATTTAACAAATCCGGACTGAGAGATCGGTCCAGAAGTAAGGAAAGAACCTGAAACCCACAAGAAAGAGAACCCATATACAAATTAAAGAACCATAGAAAAAAATATTTCCAAATAAAACCAAGAAACCCACCTCGATCCGGCCATTGGCAGCAGCAATATGCAAAGCTGAGTTGCGATCATACACTGTAGAACGATGAATAAGAGTTGAATCTCTTTGTAAAACTGCCTCTACGGTCTCCAGATCCCCCAACTGAACTGCACTAAACAGTCCCTGCTCTTCGCTACTTCGGCAACTTAGCCCCTGACCCATTATTCTCCTTTTCAAGAAACTGTACTATACATATAAAAATACGATATTATGTATTGTGTATAGGTGGGTGGCGCGGCTGCCCGTTGAAACATGCACCACCGTGAAAGAGGAGGTAGTGGGTGGCGGCCAACGGAGAAAGTGCTCTACATAGTTTTATGTATGTACATTTATGGTGAATGGGTGTTTGGATATGTAGCTACCCGGGAGGCGAAAGGGTGATGAGGGAGCGGATGGTGACGGTCCGCGTGGGAAGAGGGCGCGACAACGGGCAGCAGTCAGATATTTTGCGGGCAGTTAGATCCCTTGAATTGTTTAAGAAATTGACTGTTCAAACAAATTTGTCATTAGTCAAAGAATTATCCGAAGAAAAAAGGAAGTATGAGTCAATGGTTTGCAGTGAGTGATTGGCGTCTTCCTCTTTGTCCCAATTTCAGGTTTCAAGCTTGTTAAAGTGTGTCGTCATTATCAAAATATTGATCTGATAACCATTCAAGTTCAAGTCCCACCTACTACCCTCTCAATTAATCACGCGTTAATTATAATAAATTTAGAGTACAATTCATGTAAAATAATTAATTATATTAACAAATATATTATAATTATTATATAATTTATTAAATTTAATTGAATTTGACTTCGACACGAGGTTTTCCTTCTTTCATCATAAAATGTTTGTGTCTAATTCCTTTTTTTTTTTTAAAGAATCCCTTAATAAAATTTGAATTCTAACTGATTTTGTTTACTACAAATTCAAGAAAAATAAATATTTTAATAAAACTATGTATAGTTAAAATATTAATATTAAATGAATATCTTCTCTAATAATTTAAATTTTTAAAAGAAGGAGGCATGTTGAAATATTAATGATGAATGATTCTTTTGTTAAATAATTTAAACTTTTAAATGGTGCGACTATTTAACACATACTTTGATTAGTCATGTTTTGTTCTTTCTAGACTCAAAACAGTTTACGAGTTCACAAAATAAACTAAATAAGCACCTGTTATACCAACTGGTTGAAGGATTTCAAGAATTAATTATGTAACACTTGATTATAAGTAATTAATTGAATTGGTATTGATGACAAGTGAGTTGACTTGGATTTTTCTAATACAAGAAACGAAAATTTTATTCCATCAACACGAAAACTCATAACATTCTGATATATAATATGCGAAAGCCAACTTTTCTTGTTCAAAACGACAAATTGTTGGAGGTGATTGGTCAGTTAACTAGGGGTGTAATTCATTCCGTTAATCCAATTAAATCGAATCGAATCAAAAGTTGAATTAATTAAAATTTCAGTATATTAGTCGAGTTACAATCTTTGGTTCGCGATTCGATTCAAGTTTTGTATCGAGTTAATTAAAAATTGTATATATAATACAAACTCATATTTAATTGAATGTGAACGTAAAGGATCCACACAAACTCTTTAACAGAGGTAAAGAATATGATACCAATATTGCAAGATGCTCTAAGTTATGGTACCAAAAGTACAATTTTCTCATCTTTTGCCCTTTCCCATTGTATGACGTAACGGCTACGTGCAACGTAGTTGACTTTGTCTTTAAAAATCTATCAACAGTACCAAAAATGCAAACAAAATCTATGTTTTGATACCTTTTTAAACTATTTCCAAATATATGATATCAAAAACATAATTTTCTCCATATAATCATAACTGGATAAATCAACACTAAAATGATAATAAATTTCCAATTTTGTTCCATTCTGTTGAGTCGGAAGCGACAAAACCTCCGTGCCGGACTCTTGGCAGAGAAAATACAAGTAATTAAACAAATCACACCAAGTAAACACCGTCTTACGTGATACTAAGAAATAAATATTATTTTGCACCTTTGATAGAACACAGGGTGCTAATTTGATGCAATTTTACCATTAGACCAGTCAAGAATGAAATCCTAAACAACAATTTTAAAAATGTGAAACTGGGTTTTTCTCACTACTACCTTTGAAAACCCAAAAGTATGAACCTCCAAGATCCCAATCAAGGACTGGTTGTAAGTCTGAAGTAGTCAAAATTAATACCATAAATTTATCAAACATTCATACCATAATCTCACTAAATAAAATAAAAGATAATTGCTCAATTTTGCAGTTAACTACGAATGTACATCTATTCAATGACAAAACTTTATCAATACACTCCATAGTGTAAATTTCAACAATACTTTCTTAGGGTGTACTTATAATTTTGTAAAGATTGTGAAGTATTTGTGTAATTAAATCAAAATATATACCAGAATCTAATAACATAAGGATGATCAATAATTCTGAAAGAAAAAGGAAGCATTTATTTCATGTATATGAACAGATCAACACACTGAAACAAGTAATCAACATAAATAAATGTATGTGTGTGTGATGATGATGATGATGAGTACGAAGAACAAATCAATGTTTGTGTGTGGTCTTCTGGTACTTGTCTTTGATCCATCTGAACCCTATAGAGGTCCCTTCTTTAACCTTCTTAACGCCTGTGGACGCCACCGCTTTCGTTTTGCCCAGCCCTTCTCCCACCTTCTTTCCATACTTGGCCGCCGCCCCACTGCCGCCGCTCTTCTTTTTCTCCGGCAGAGGATCTGAACTGGTGTCCCATTGATCAGCCCACGAGCCACCCTCCATTCTATAGACCTGATCACGTTGTTCTTCTGATAAACTCTATTCCTTTGGAGAGAGAGAGAGAGAGATTTATGAACGAGATGAGATGAAAAGATTGATAAGGATCTTAATTATCTAGAGCCAATAATCTATAAAATTTGCAAAGTTGAGATTTCGTGGAGATTTTCAACTATATAGGGAAGAAGGATATGGTCCAACGTCAAGAATTGTAGGGGGAATGCCTATCTCTACACGTCTGGAAAATTCATGTACTAATATTTCAGATTCGTCTTGTGGATATTGCACTCCATATATTAAGTATATTTTAATAATTATGTAATTTAATTGAAATAAAATTTTAGATTTATTGAACGTTGATTGGAATTATTATATTATTATATTTATCCAAAATCATTTAGAAAAAATGATTAAATAATAACTGGTTAAATAATAAAATAAAAACCATGTTTTTTTTTCTTTATAACCATATTGGAAAGCGATCTTATGACCGACCAATAGCACTGCAAAATTAAATATGAGCTTCTCAGTTTGGATTTATTATTATTTTTTTCCTTGGAGTGAAGGTAATCAACTATTATTCTTTTTTATTTTTAATAACTCAATTATAATAATTAATATTAAATATCTATATCTAACAACTATCAATAATTATAAAAAATTATATATTAATTTTAAATATCAGATAACTATTTCTAATTAGTAGCTATTATTAAAGTAGAATAACGTTTTATTATTGATAAGGTTCTAACCATGACTTTGGAGTAATGGGACTTCAACTTCACCAACAAAAGTAGGTTTTATTGATAGTTTGGAATTAGTATACATCGATATTATTTTAAATTATGTTTAATTACACAAATACTTAATTTTTCTTTATTAACTTATAAGTACGTTATATGTACTTGTAATTTACTTAGAGATTTATTTATAATTACAACTACAACAATATTTGTAATTTAACAAAGAAAGGAGGATATTTGCATAATTATAAATGTCGAAGGTTATAATCAATGTATAATATATATATACATATATATATATCCTAATTAATATATTATATATACAATCGATCAATTAATTTGTTTAGTATTTGTTTCAAAAAAAATTATGATATTCAGGGAATATGTTTCAACTTAATTACTTTTTATTTCAAAATTTAATAATTAATAAACGTGAATAAGTTTTATTCAATTCTGAAGCGGTAATTACATACATAATTGCATCAGTATATCGATAATTTGAATAATACACTAATTCAACTTATACATCAATTAATTTAAAATAATAAATAAAATTACAATTATTCATACGAAGGGGGACAACTCACACAAGTGCCACACATATTTATGGTGAAATTCAGACTCATAATTCCAAACTTATTCATGCAATTTGAGCCTTGACTTCTAGGGTATTAGTATTGGAAAAATTGCAAGAAACCCCATGTGAAAAATGGGGAAATTACTTTCTTGTGAAAAAAAAAATAGCAATTAACTCTTCATATTTTTTAAAATATAGCAACTTACTTCTTTATGTATTTTAAAATAAGATAATTTATCTTATTTCATTTTAAAAAATATAAAAAGAATATATTACTATTTTTTTTATAAAAATATAATTTATTTATTTATAATATTATATTGAGATAAATTGCATTAAATTCCACGAGTAATATTATAAACTGGCGTGTATTATCATCCAAATCAGACGTAGTTTGAGCAGAAATAAAAGATGGTAAATCCAGCCGCCCTAGCATCTCTAAGTCTCCACGTGTCCAACGGCCAATCACAGAAATATATATAGCGAGAGGGTTCGTTTGTTTCTGTTATTTGATTTCTCTTTCTTTTTATTTTTCTTTTTTTCTACATTACTTAATTATGGACCAATCACAATCCAAATCCATGTTGTATTTAACTACTTAGATAATAAATATAAAAAGTAGTACTTATAGGTTAATAATCGATTCACACCCGGCCAATGTCTACTCTTAGTACATTAATTATTATCATTATAAAGAAAAATTGACGATAGATAATCCCTATGACACTAATAAATGTGCAATTTACCCTCCACTCCTATGAAGGGAGGTAAATTACATCATTTTTTTAAATAATAAAGAAATAAATTGTACTTTATTTTTTTTCGTGTGATCCTTTTTTATATTTTTTCATTATTACATCGGATTTACCAACATCTGTCATCCGCCCGTGAGGGTTGTAAGTTACAAAAGTTTATGTGGAAAGATTGGAAACAAACAACTCCAGAAACAGATGGTCCCTATTCTTATTGCTTCCGTAACACAACGACACTGATGAACATGAAGACGTTTTCAAGTTTGGGACAATTAAACTCTTTTTCCCTATGTTTTGATTTAATTGCATATCAATATCTTGTAATTTAAAATTTTATATTTAATATCGCTAAATTTGCATTCTTATAATAAAAAATTTATCCATAAGTCATAATTCACTGAATTTATTGATATTAACAAATAAATTGAACGATAAATAATATTTATACTTAATTGACTTATTTTTGATTTGTTGCAGTTCAAACAAATTTCTTTTTTTTACTAAACTACTCGTATAATGATGAAAATATACATCTTCATATGCATTAACATGTGAAAACGTATAAGAGTAATTTGGTTATAAAAAAATTTATTTAAACAGTAACAAATCAGGGGGTAAATCCCTTTTTTTGTATGTGTACTTTAACTAATGGATGGACTTATTTGTTAGATAAAACAAATCTCAATGTACTAAATTAATTTTTTAAATTCCAAAAAAGTTACGTATAATTACACCAAATTTCAAAGAAGAGTTGCAATTATCCCTTTAAATTATTATGAAGAATACAGCGACAAATCCAAATAAATTAAATCCCATATGGCCAAATCAAAATGAATTATTATGAAGAATACAGCGACAAATCCAAATAAATTAAATCCCATATGGCCAAATCAAAATGATATTTGTTGCCACACTACACCAAGTTGGCTTTGAGTTGAGAGAAAATAACACAGTTTCTTGGATTTTTAGAAAAATGTTAGAAGATTTTTCAGTTCATTTTCTTTGTCTTTTCCCCCATTTATGACTGCTATTCCCCTTGTTTCGGTTTTATTTGTCAGCCCATTTACTGAGTGGTCCATTTTTGTTTTGGTATGGATACACGCAAAATTGAGTGATAATATTAAGAGCCCGTTTGGCTGAATTTTTTTAAATTTATAAGTTGCTGTATTTTATTAGATATTTTTAGAAACTTATAAAATATTGAATTTTATTTTAAATATAAGCTCTTAAAATATTCGAATAATTAGTTGGGCTTGATGGGCCTTAATGTGGATAATTCCAGATGGACCTTTTTGGTGGGGCTTAAGGGCCTAATGGGCTTTTGAATAGGTGGCTTTAGGTGTGCTTGGAGCTGCTGGACCCAATAAGATGAACAGGCCTCCAACGATTGGTTAAAAAACTATTACCAATGCTCAACGTGTGAAATTACTTTTACCTTTTAGTGATTAACTTGAGATGAAAAATATTAGTTATTTAACACTAATGAATTAATGAAAGTAATTGTAATACTTCATTTAATGAAAGATAGAATACATTTTTTTAGTATATTGGTGAGGTTACACTGATCAAGTTAGACAATATCTTGATAAATTTTGGAGATAGAAATATTCGATTGCAGTTAGATTCTCTTAATTGGGATAGCCACAACAAGTTTATTTCAATTTAATATTTTAATCAGAAAAGAAAAGCGAGATAATAATGAATCCCAAATATAAATGAGGAGATGACAACATATAATATCAAAGGAGGTTGCTCAGCACAAAAACATTACCATCCTAAATGCTAGTTAACTGTTTTGTACGCGTACACACACAAACGTATGTTAATCAGTTATGCAGTCGTCGAGCCAAGATGAACCTAAATCGAAAATCAAAATAAAATATAAATTTGAGCAATAATGGCATTAGTGTTCACATTTTTCTGACAAAGCATGGACAAAACATTCATAATAAGTGGCACACTTGTTAGATAAATTACTTAGTTGTCATGCATAAGCATTAATTGAAAAGTTTGCACCGCAGTACTTTTAAGGATTTAGGATTTGAACAAATTTATCACATTATTTATGTCAATTTGCATCAATACCCAATGAAAATGACTTAAATGCATACTATATTCGATGTTTTGTACATTAAATGCATAAATAATTATTACATACCTGTCGTTTAAAAAAAGTAAGTATATAACAACTATCTGAGAGTTATTTCCATATACTTCACCTAAGATTTTGTGCTTTGACAAGAACGGAGAACCTCCTCCTGAAAGACCAAAATACAAGGGTAAAATTGTATTTTTTTTCTTAATACAAAATTAAGAAAATGAATAAAATAAATTAATGTGGCATCCAACATTGGTATATCATCGTTGATTGAATTATTATGAATATTTTTCACTATGTATATGAATATATTATTCGATTATTAATTTTCTTTTGATTTGACGATTTAATATTTTTTATCATTTGATAATTCAATTATTAATAAGATTGAGTTTGACTAAATTAAAATTAATTATATGGTAAATACAATATATTATAAAAAATGATATTTCATGTAACAGATATATTATACTAATACTAAGATTGATTTGGTTGAACGAAGATAAAGAATGGTTGGTAGAGGAGAAAAGCACAAAACTTCACGGAGATGATTGCAAATAACCCAATCATCTAATTACTCAGATGTAATAATCACCAAATACAAAACCGCCCACAGACAGACAGAGGGCTGAAATGATTCCTGTGCTCTCTAAGAATCGTTGGTAGATGCCTGGGCTACAAGAATCAAAATACAGATCTAATAATAATAATAATAATAATATGATCTCTGATTCCAATGAACATATACAGAAAAACTGAACAACAAAAGAATAGGAAACAACCTAGACAGACCACACACACATTCAAGGAAAGATCTACTGCACACAGGATGATGTCTTGTCAACAACTGCTTTCAATGTTGCCTTGCTTTGCTTACTGAATTTAACAAACGAAACATATTCTTCTTCTTCTTCTTCTTGAGAATCCATTCTTGAATTCTGTTGAGTATCTCTGGCAGTGGCAGCAGAATCTTGAACTGACCCTTCAATCTTGACGCCCCTTTTCCTCTCAGCTTCCTCCATTACCAACCTCCTGATTAGCTTATCCTCAGCAGCCTTCAAGAACTTGAACTTGGGAGGTGGCGAAGATCTCAGCCTGTTGATTTCTGCCTCTGTCAGGGACTCGAACAGGGGGTTCAGTCCATGATTACTGTAACAATAAGAATCCAAAGGGTTTGAAGCCTTAACAGTTGGTGAAGACAAAGGGGTGAGAAAAGGAGTGCCGTCGACAGGGAAAACAAGGTCACTCAAACTCTTTGTTCTTGACCCTTTTCTTGATTTCCCATCTTCAGACTCCAAATCCTCCTTGTTCTCCTCTTTAATTGTAAAGAGAAATCTTGGAGGCCCACAAAGATTGTGCATTCTCATCAACTCCGTCTCCACCCCTTGCTCGCCGTACCCCTTGAGCTCCAAATCTTTGGTTGAGCCCATCTCCAAATCCTCTTGTTCTTGAGGGTTTCTCACTGAGTTGGTGAGTTCTTGAGTGCTGCCTGCACTGTTGAAAGAAGTGCTGCTGGGCCTTTTCCAGCAAAAGAGAAAAGAGAAGTCCTCAATTTCTCTGGTGCTGCTTGTATAGCCCACTCTCTTCTTCCACCACAGGAAATAGTAGAGCTCCCCCACTAGCCCCATCAAGATGCAACCAAAAACAAAACTCAAACCAATACCCAAACCACTGAAAGATCCCATTTTTTTTTTCTTTTGCTTTCAGAAAAAGTGTCCCTCACATTTGTGAATGCACTGCACACAAAAGCGCATTAGACAGAAAGGAAAAAACTTTTCAAGAAATACTTCCCTGGAAAAAAACTAAGAAATAGATAGCTACAAGGCCCATCAACAGGGCTTTTCTTGAAATACTGCTATGATTTTCTCCAAGCAGCTTTTTACTTTTTCTCTCCCAAGTTCACATACTGATACTCCACAAAGCGAATACGATTCCGTATGGTAAAAAAGCTTTCTTTAAGGAGCTTAAACAAGGTATATTGCCTGAAATACACGCAGCAGTGGTTTGAGAGAATCTCTTTTCCTGTGGAGAAGTAAAAGAAAAAGGAAAATCTTGGGAAAGCAATTGCCTAATACTAAAAGCAAAGAAGAAATGTGGAGAGAGAGAAAGAAAGCTGGGGGGCTATTTTTGATTTAATAGGAAAAAGTCTGAAATCATTCCTAATATGAAAGACATTTATGGGATTTGGGCAAAATTTACAGAAAGCTGGGCTGGGTGACAGAATTGAGGGTAGTGTGTGTGTGTGTGTAGAATGGCTGGAGGGGTCACATCATCACTGGATATCCCACATGGGTTGGCAAAAGCATGCATTAGGCCAAAAATGCAGAACACAGAAGAAAAGGCTTATTTCAAAATCTTAAGTGGTATATAAAGCGTGTCCAAATCTTGAGGCTTTGTTTTCTTCTCTTCTTCAAAAATTTTGAACTACTTTTGAAATTGGGTGTGGGAATTGGGAAAAAAGAGTGGACTAGAGCTAACGGGTTATGTTTAATTTTAAAATTTGAAATGGGATGAAGATGGATAAAAGTTAGAGTAAAATGTATTTGATTTTGAAGTTTAAGAGGAAAATAAGATTTATTTATCCTTTAATATTTTATAATTACACTGACGCTATTTGTAATTGTCACATTTTCTTACATTGTCCCTTGTCAAGTATTTACGGCCCCAAAGTGCTAATATCATTGAAAATTGCAGTGAATATTCAATTTGTCCTTATCGATAAGATCTTCACTGTTTCATATTTTTTATCGATAATAATACCCTTATAGTGATCATCAAGGTGCTCAATGGATCGAGATGATTCAAGATTAATTGAGGAAAGTCCGATAAAAAATCGATTTAATGATTGGTCCTGGAATGGTCTGGGTTTTAAATAAGTTTCAACTATGTCCATTTATAAACCCTGAATTGGCCCATATCCAAAGTTGGCTCGATTGGGCCTATTTTATTTATTTATTGGTTTTATGAAATTGTGATTTTATTTTGAATAATTACTTAATTTTATAATTATCTTATAAACAACATAAATAATAAATTATATAAAAAAAACTTATAACTAGAAAAAGTAGTTAAAACTGCATAATGAACTTAAATAATATTGATATTGATCAGAAGGCCTAACCTAGGATCACGAGGTCGGGGGCCATTGGTCTGAGCCAGTCCCAGATATTGATACTTGGGATCGGTCCAAAATCAACACTGTCCCAATGGAGCTCAGGTCAGGTCTACTTATTTTTTGACTCGGGCCAACTCGATCTTATGCAAGACTGACTGAACCCAATTGATTGTGCATCAACAAGTGGTTATTGTAACTAATATTTTTTTAACAAAATATTTGTAATTGATAATTTGACAAGATGGGTCTATCAAATATACGTATAAAATACTTTATACTTTTTATCACCCTTCAACCATATAAAGTTTTGATAAATCCATTTCAGCAAAATTTTGAAGCCAACACCCGGAGCCCTATAGGCAGTACTTGAAGATGCACCAGCCTGCGGAACTAATCATGCACTGCAACGGATCTACCCACGTAACAATCTCCGGCCTGCCTCCCTCACAAAGGTCAAGAAGCCTACCTAACCCCCGAGGAAGTTGAGTAGAGGACTGAGCCATCAGGGCTTGGACAATCCTCCGTTTAAGGGAGAGGAAGTTGATACACTCTTCATCATCTTTTAGGAAAATTATAACAATTTCTCCTATTTTTAGGTATAATTATAAATACTCTCTTATTATTTGAAAAATTATAAATAATTCCCTAATGTTTAATAAAATTCTATAATACTTGAATAGGGTATTACTGCATTCTTTTTCTTTATTTTTAAAAAATTAAATATTTGTGTAAAAAAATCGAACTTGGTGGATGAAAAAGTTATAAAAAAAATTATCTATTTAGAGGATAAAAATAAAATAAAATTATAATTTTTAATCCACAAGAACATTTAGAACACTAAAATTGATAATTAACATATTACTACCTTCATATATTGTATATTGTAGTAATTGTCGATATATTATGTAAAATAATATATTAATCGGAACAAAATTAAGTTTAGTTCTTTGTATTCTTTTTCCAACAAAATACTTTAGATTAGCATTTTGAAATGCAACAAAACCAACTTTAAATAAGTGAAAACAACTCCCTCGTAAAAAAAAAAAAAAAGAAAAAGGTGAAAACACCAAAAGAAATAGGACTTTTTGTCCGATTAATTACCATGGTCAAAAGTAAAAAATTATGACAAAAGCTAATTAACATCGGTTATGCAATGTCTATTAGTTGTTGTTTTTATAGGCGTGACAAAAAAGAAATATATAATCGTTGAACCATGGCTAATATTCTTGTCCATAGACCATGATAAATTTTAATTGATCATGGTTAAATTAATTTTTCACATTGATTTTATTTGAATATAATTGACATCATTTATTTATCGTAATTTTTTAATCGTAGTGATGTATAGTGTAAAAAATAATTCATTTTCTTATAGTGAATAATCGCTTCACTTTGCAGATAAAAAATGATAAATTTGGAAAACTCGCTTTAAACAAAAAATGGAAACAAGAAAGAGTTAACCATAGGAATAGCTGATTAGTACTATTTCTTTTTCTCAATTTCTAACCATAAATATTAGAATTTTTAAATCATTTCACTTAATTTAACGATTTAATTGTAAATAATTGATGAGTTGCGTAAATTAAAAAACTAAATTATTCTGTTTGCAAGTTGTTTATATAATATTTTTTAAAAAAAAAAAATTATGTTGCATCCCAATGATGAACACTGCAAAATGTAGTGCTTGTGGCTGAACTCAATTAATGTCTCCCAAAAGGTGGGGGAATTTTGCATCTTAAAATTATCTCAACTAATAATTATGTCGTTTGGTCCCAATGGCAGAAAGTCAAAGAGGAAGAGGGAACTAATTAACTTTTTTTTTCTTTTTTAAATTTTTGTAAAAAACAGGGAAGTACAGTTTCTTTTCCCCCCTATAAATGATTTAATATGACCCAAAAATAAATAAATATCCAACATTTTCAGTATTTGATCAATTGGACTTCTTATTATAATTTCTATTGCATTTTTTCTTCTGTTTATTTAAGTGTATAAAAATTTTAAATTAAATTATTGGCGTTATCTTTATACACATAATTTGTATATATAAAATAAAATAAAAAGTACAGTGGAAAATCCAATCAGTGTATTTGATATAATAATGAAAATGAAATTGGGAAGCAGTGATGAAGTTTGAGAATGAAACAGGTAGCCTCATCAACTGAATCTAGAAACACAACAGAAAATTGTAAAATCAGTAGTCAGCTTTAATTAACAAGAAATCAACTGAAACACGCATTTGAAACATTCGAAAATATTCTCAGCAAAATTTGACACTCTCACCAGACATTAAACAGCCTCAATGATGAAAATTTTCACTCAAGTATTCTTAGGAATTTTTGGGGATCAGCAAACATAAAAATTTTCACAACAGAGAATAGTTAGAAGGCAATAAGAATACTTAAATTTTTTTCGGCAGCAGAGAAAACACCAAATCTGAAAACTAAAACCAAAAGGCAGAAATTTTCAACTAATAAAAGCAGCAAGCATCACTTCGTTCGTGAAAAACTTACTCTGGTGTGGTGCGTGTTCGGAGCTGCAAATCTGTCGTCCTCGCCATGGTTTAGACTTCAGTTCGTATTCTCCAACTTTTGAATCTTGATAAACGATGCTAATAAGCTTAACGCCACAAAAATAAGCCCCGACATCGGAATTGAACAAAGGATACGGAAGGGCTGCGGGTGCTACAAGACAT
The DNA here is from genome assembly GCF_026168435.1 of Sesamum indicum. NCBI lineage: Eukaryota > Viridiplantae > Streptophyta > Magnoliopsida > Lamiales > Pedaliaceae > Sesamum > Sesamum indicum. The sequence continues at coordinate 3,110,462 of NC_142665.1, read as the reverse complement.
TAGGCTCTGCACCAAATTAATCATACCTTTCTCGGCCTTTTGGCTAATTTTCTTATGGGGAGTGCCCATCAGGGCAGCTTGCTGCTGGGACTCTCGAGTGTTGCTTTGGCTTCGCACTATTGGCCTGTCGCATTCCACCAAATCCAGTCTACTTCTTAATACCTTCACAAGAATTTATTTTATTCTGTGCAAAATGGTGCAGGGATGTCATAAAGAAATCAGGACTATGATCAATGACAATTTATTGAAATAAAACATATACTTAATAAGAAAGTCAAACTCCACATGCATCCCGCATTGTCTTAGTAGTTGGGGAGAAATTAGCCAAAGTAATCACAACTTGAAACATACATTCTTTGATTGGGTCAACCGGTGATCAACAAGGCCTATGACCTAGGTTCATGACCTCCATTGCACTTGGGGAGGGGTACTTATTTAAGATCAAATGATGAACTATGTCATAATCTATGGTAGTAAGAACTTGCGTGTTCGCGTAGCCCCCACCCCAAGCCTTAGTATAAAAAATGTATTATTTTCATTATTTGTTTCCATCCATTTATTTTTGTTCCTTTTTCGTGGTTCTATGGGATAAGGTTTAGAGATTGAAATTTAGAATAATGAAATTTTATATCTTCATAATTCTAAAATTTGTTAATGTATCACTTTATCAATCGATATCACAACCAATTGAGATTATTAATTTTTATCCAAGAATCGTATAGATCAGTAGACATTCACCGGTACTTGCATTTGATAGTCATAGGATGAAATCTTTCACAATCTTAATAGGAGTCGATGGATAATTATAAAGTGAGATAGATAAAAACGTGGGTGCTGCTGGGTATTTTTTATTTTCATCCCAAAGTTCAAAAAAAAAAAAAAAAAAAAGAAGCCAAGATCTTTTCAAACTGCCCCATTTGATGTGGAAGAAAACACATCTCATAGCTGTACTTATGTATGGAGTAAGTCACAAATGTTTCGGGCTGGCCCCCAAAATGAACACTCTAATTGAGTTGATCTAAAAAGATTTCAAACCCAATCAAAAGTTCAGCACCTTACACTTGGGCTTGGATGACTGCAACACTCTTGTAAGAATATGTGAGCATCTTACAAAAGCAACTTTGATTTTTAATAATAAGAAAATAATGTGCTTTCACTGAAATATCCTTAAAATAAAACATCTACATTTTTAGTATTTTGTTTTGATAAGTTATTCTTTTCTTTTGTTTTTCTTCATATTTAATTATTAAATTATGCACACGTGTTGGATGGATTCGTCGGTAAAATGTAAAATAAAAAAGTATAATAACTACTACTAAAATAACTTAATACATAAACATTAGTGGATTAGAACCCATATAGGCCGCATATCATGGGCTTTAGTTTCATCAATTGAATTACCTTAATATTTTTTTTAAAATTTTTACACCAGAATATATGGGCCACAATTACCAAAAGAAAAAAAACTAAAAATTTGAGCACTGAAATGAGATGGATTTAATTTTTTTGGACTCGTTAGTGCAATTAATCCCTTTCTTGGTAGTGGTTCAGGTCCACTTGACAAGCGCTTATCACAGAGCAACATCTATCGTCTATTCGTCAGCCTCTCACACCTCTTATCAGAGACGTACTCCCTAACGGAATCCGTCACCGTTTATTTGCCCTTTAATTTCAATCCCTCGACCTCCAGCCTCAACCCACCCTCCCTCTCTCAGTTGTAGGTTGTTGCTCAGAAATTTCTTGCTAAGATCTTCAGCATTTTTTTCGTGGATTTCTAACCAAAAGGTAATAGTTTTTCTGTTTTCCTATTTTTTTTGGGTCATGGGGCATTTCTCCCTGTTGCCGTTTCCTGTTTCTTTCGTGGAAGCTCTTGATTGACTGTAGAGATTTTTTGCTCTTCTATTGTCGGTTTAGTATTCATAGATTTGATCTTGGTGACTGCCCAACTGCTTAATTTGATAAACTTGTCAGAACCCTTATTCATTTTGAGTTTAAAGATTGAGTATCTTTATGGGAAGATGAGTCCTGCGGTGTTTTTATAGTGGTTCCTCGCTGTGGGGCTTCTGTGGAGGTGCCTTGTTTCTTGATTTTGGCGAGGGGTGTAATTGAATATAGAAATTTTTGATTGGCTTGAATAAAAACCCTTAATTGTTTAGAGGATAAAGGTTTGGGAAATGGGGGAGGATTTGTTGACAAGCTTAAGTATTGAGAATTATCACCCATCAACATTTTTGTCGATGGATTCGATCACCTGTCATGAGGAGCCTGATCGCGATATGAATAGGCAAGTTATTCTTTCGGGGCCGCCCGATATTAATCTTCCGTTGTCTGTGGAGCGAAGCCCTCCCCCACAGCCATGGAACCACGACTCTTTTGATATGCTTGAGGTTGGGCTCGGACACCAAGTTAATGACTCGGATAAACTCCTTGATTTGCCTAAAAATGGGCGGAAGTGTGCCAAGAGATTGGATAGTGTGTGGGGTGCTTGGTTCTTCTTTAGTTTCTATTTCAAGCCTGTTTTAAAGGACAAATCAAAGTGTAACGTTGTTTGGGATAGTAATGGGGTTTCTGGCTTTGATAAGTCTGATCTTCAACTCGACGTCTTCCTGGTGCAGCATGATATGGAAAATATATATATGTGGGTTTTTAAGGAGAGGCCTGAGAATGCATTAGGTAAGATGCAGTTGAGAAGTTACATGAATGGCCACTCTCGCCAGGGTCAGCGTCCATTTCCATTCAGTGCTGATAAGGGTTTTGTCCGGTCTCATAAAATGCAGAGAAAGCATTACCGAGGACTTTCTAACCCACAGTGTTTGCACGGGATCGAACTGGTTCCATCACCCAATTTCATGGGCCTCGACGAGGAAGAACAGAAGAAGTGGGTGGAACTCACCGGTAGAGATCTGAACTTCTGCATCCCGCCTGAGGCAAAAGAATTTAGTTCATGGAGGAACCTACCAAACACAGATTTTGAGCTTGAAAGACCACTTCCTCCATTGAAGAATCACAATTCCCACCCCCCTGCAAAGAAACTGCTTAATGGGTCAGGTTTGAATTTATCAACTCAGCCATCAAACCATGTAAATGGCAACGGGATGGATCTCCCATCTGTTGGTACCAAGAAGAGGAAGGATCTGTTCTCGCATGGAAATGATGAAGAGTGCTGTTTGCCTAATAATCTTAATGGAGATCGACATCAAGATGCAGAATTCCATCCTGTTGAACCTCCTTGGTTGAGTGAGTTTACTGGGGTCATGAGAAATGTCTATGGCCCTGTTACGGCAGCTAAAACAATTTATGAGGATGAAGAAGGATACTTGATACTCGTTACTTTACCTTTTGCTGATCCTGAAAAGGTGAAAGTCCATTGGTGGAACCATCTCACACATGGTGTGGTGAAAATCTCATCTGTCAGTACGGCATGCATGCCGTTTATTCAGAGAAGCGACCGGACATTCAAGCTCAGTGATCCAGCTCCAGAGCACTGCCCTCCGGGGGAGTTCAGAAGAGAAATCCCACTGCCCACTCGGATCCCTGATGATGCGAAGCTTGAAGCATACTTTGACAAGAGTGGAACAGTTCTTGAGATCAAAGTGCCCAAACATCGCGCGGGACCAGAGGAGCATGAAGTTCCTGTTTGCCTTCGCCCTCCTAATGAATTTGTGTTGTCTTGAATGAGGTACTTTGACTGGACAACACTAAGTGCTGGCATACTGATTAAGTTGAGATCCTAATTAGTAGCAGAATGAAATTTATGCACAGATTTTATCGATTATCGTCTTAGCTCGAGTTGTGGCTTTCCCATCTTCTCAACATTGATAGCTGTTGTCCCGGCGTTTCTGAATTTATGCCAAGAAGTCATGGGGCCGAGGGTGAGAATCTCACAGCCTGACTTCTGGCGTTAGATGGTAGATCTTAGAATTGCTTAATCCAATATCTGATTATTAACCAGGTTTCTTGGAAAAATCGTCTTTATTCTTATTTAAGATATGCTGCTGCATTACACATCTTATTTGTGTGTTTATTCTGGTAATCATGTCGGGTAGCTATAACGATAATCTTTCGATTTATATTTTCATGATGATAGTCTGTTTGCTTTTGTTTTTCCCAGTGGTCTTGGATAAGTTTGTTTTGGAAAATTTTGAAGTATGCTCTGGAAGATGGGAAAATTGGGCACTAATAATTAAGCTAATTTTAGCAAAACAATGGGAAACGTTATTTCTGTGTTAGGCTGTCTTGGTTAGCTTGAAAACACAATAATGTTCTCAAATTTGATTCATATATTTATTTTTCAATACCGTAAATTAAAACAAATTTTTCGATCTTTATCATAATTATAAATATTCCTTTATTGTTTAAAAAATTAAAAATACTTCGTTGAGACACCCATGTGAGATGGCTAAGTATAAAGACATTGTGAATCATTTATTTGTACCTCAAACAATGTTGAACATAATTTAGATCTAACGGTTTACAAATTAATATATAAAAAATATTTTATACATAAAAAATGAGGAAAAAAAAATGGCATAGAGTGTGTGTCTACACCACTTTTTTAAGGTGTTTTTCCATTATATATGTTTATACTAATATAAAAAAAAATTATTCATATTTAGCCGTTTAAGACATTGAAATATTAATTTTTTTAAAATTATCAATTTTATCCTTAAATATTAATATAATTATTTGTTTAATTTAAATAATCTACATATTTTTTTAGCGATATCGTGGTTATCTATATTTCACCCTATATTGATCACTTGCTCTCCTTCTAATCACATATTGACTTTTATTTAAAAATTTGTGTTGCATCTATATGATTATATGTGCTCAAGCTGGTTTGAGAAAATATAAGGATTGATTTGTTCTTTTATTTTTGATTGGGGTTCTTTTGCATTTGTAGATATTATGGGGGATAAATTGCAATTAACCCTGAAATAAAGTATCTCCTCACCTAACTTAGTCAAAAGCCAACAATGTCGGGAACGGGTCAAAAAAGCGATCTTAGCAACAGCGTATAAAGAGAGAGGGCTAAGTCGACAGGAGATTTCATCAAGCGTTGATCAATGTTTGTATAACTAGATTGATTAATGGTGACTGACTTTGATGGTCAATTAACTGGTTATTGTAGGAACGACTGTATCTAATTATACCTAATAATAATTTGCGACAAACCATTTAAAATAAGATATTTATGTTTTAATAAATTATATATAAAATAATACGTTAATGTTAAATATAAAAAAAATAATAAAAAAATCTATAAAAAAAATAACTATTCAAAGATAGCGGAGAAGTGAGAAGTTAGATCAATAAATAAAAAATAAATTAAATATTAAAAAATATACCAAAAAAAGAAGACACCAGAAAAATGTTCTCCTTAATATATAATATAGATATAAATAGATAATACAGAGGTCCTTGAGTCTTGACACATTCATTGTGTGTATGAATACATTATTTTTAATAAATTAAAGCATACCTGATACGTGTATATAATTTAATTTTTTATATTTATTTAATTAAAAAATATTTCATTAGAACTACAAAAATATTTTAACTTTTAGATGTGTATGAATGTATGACTATTGATAAAACTATTATTTGAGAGAGATATATTTAGGAAATAAATAAGTAAACTAATGGTATTTTAGGAAAAAAAATTTGTCTATCAAAGTAGTTACTTCAAGGCCTCGAAACTTAATAGTTAATTAGAATAGATAGATAACGAATTATTTAAAATAAATAGTAGAGAAAAAGTCAAACATTTGTGAAAGAATGGATAATATATAATATTTGTAGAGAGAAAATGAAATTCGATTTTTATTTCTAATTTTTAACTGTAAAAGCATTTATAGATAAATTAATTTTACAAACAAACGTAGTGTTTGAATTCGTTTTTTAAGTGTTTTGTGGAGATAGAGAGAGAAAAACAAAAATAAATAAGTATGTGTTAGAGATAGTATGTATGTTTAGATTTATTTTTTGAGATAATTTAAAATAAATAGTATATGTTTAATGTTGTGTTTTGGGAGACAAAAATTACTGTTCATTGTCAAAGTATGTCTTTTTATATATATATTTATGTATATGTATATGTATGTGTTTATGTTAAAACAATTAAATACCTAGATAAGATGTTTATGCATGATTCTTGATATTATGACTTGGGAAACGAACATGATAATTGGATTCCATTCGTCAGTGATGTGGTATCATGTAAATAATATGTCATTACTACTATTAGCACCATCATACTCTCAATTTCATTTGTATACTTAATTTTAAATGTCAATTTATACATATACATTAGAATCTTTTATGCAGTAATTTTTTTTTAATAATCTAAGTATTTATTTGATGACTATTAGAAACATGTCCAAAATAAGTCATTGGATGTAGCCCATACAGCCCAAACTATCCAGAAAATGTCCAAAAGAGTCAGCCCAGCCCAATTGGAGTGTTAGAATGTTGTCAACTTGGCTGAGGGGAGGTAGAAGAACATACACCTTTGGCTATTATGACACACGGCACAAGTAAAGGAAAGGCGGGGCTGGGATTTTCTCAAGTTGGCGGCTAACCACCTCTTTAACACTAGTTTTTGCCCACCAACCTGATTTTATATATAGATCTACTAAGTCTGTTGCATTTCTCCCTTCATATTCCATTTCCAATCAATTCTTGCACTCATTTTAAATTTAAATGAACAGTTTTTTTTTTCAAAACTTGAATGAATGAGTCACCCATGGGAAGCAAAAAACATACAACACAACACACACAGAGTTGATGCATTAATGATGAGGTGTAAGAATTCAACGCAAGCTTATGATGGATGCAATAATGATTAGGCCAAAGAAGTCAAATTACAATGAGAATCTCATCAACCAGACCACCTTTTTACCGAATTTGATTTTCTATTCTAAAATTTTATTTTATTTTTTATTTCATTCAACATACGCACGTCATGTATATAAATTTTTTTAAAAAAAAGTATGTTGTCATTCTTATATACGTGGAGTGTATATATTGAATGGAACAAAAAATAAAATAAAATTTGCAACAGAAAATTTGGTCCGTCTTTTTGAACTGCATTCTATGCTCTTCAACGCTGGTTATAATTAGCCGACGTACCTTGTGCAGGTGGTACTACTTACTACACATATGCCCACGTTTCTTCTTTAGCTATAATCTTTGGTTAATTAGGATGATGAGAAGAATACAGATTTTGTTCCCTCTTCTCTTGTTATGGCTCATTTTGGTGGCATTCCAACTGCACTATGGGATTGGGAGCACATTCTCCAGTTTTCAAGATTCAAAATCAGGTAATATTTGTTCACAACTTTCATCTGCTAACCTGTTATTATTTACATAAATTGATATCTTTAAGTTACATTTGTATTAATGAAGAATTTAGCAAAATAATTTCAAAATTTGAAGTTTCTTGATATTTCACAAACTATGGTTCACGACGAGGGTTGAAGTATTTGAAGTCGTTTGTAGTGTGGAATTATACATGAAAATTGAAAAAATTTGTTATTCGAGATTTGAAATTCCTGATTGCGAACTCATCAATTTAAACACAATATTAATGTTGTCTCCTGCTCCCTTTTTTCCCACAGACACAGAAGAAAAAAGATAGAGCGTCGAGTTAGTTGTGTTTTGATCTATTAATGTCGTCGTTGTTGCCTTCAAAAGCTGCTAACTTTAGAATAGGATTACAATCGCCACAAGAATTTATTAGTGTAATTACTGATTGTATCTTTTTCTTAAATTCACACGAATTCGTCATTTAAATTTATTCAGTAAAAGGAAAAAGAAAAAAAAAGTTAAGTTCTTATCTGCTATTAGATGCATAATAATATCACATGTATTTAGAAAATAAAACATTAATATTATATCGAACTCCTAAACATTCACTAGGGAAAAAAAATGTTTCATTCCGACAGATTTTGCAACAAATTTTGTCAAAAATACAAATTTCAACGGTGACAGACTTTTGCAACGAAAATTTTTCATGACATGAGTTACCTATGCAAATCGGGCCACGCATTTGGGTGGTTATAGCAAATTTTGTAACAAATATCTCGAGTATTATGTAAACATTATGATTTTAGATGAGAGGTCTAGTCATCTAAGAAAATAAAGGATTATCATTGTAAAATACTAACTTTCGAGTGAGGACGCCAGAATTATGACCTCCTTGTGTATTTGCAGTTAGTCCCAAGACCCGTTCCGCTTCATACAACACAAGAACTACAAGTGGTGACATGCAGAGGACAACGGTAAGCACATAATTAGCCATCTTTTTCCTCCATTTACATGTTAAAGGCGATGAACGATTAAAAAATGAACTTGCGTTCTTGAACAGAGAAATGTGAGAGATGAAAACGAAAAGAAGGTCCGAAAGACGCCTTCTGGACCGAGCCCTGTTGGAAATCATCGTCCACCATCTACAACCTAATGAGATTGCAACAAGTAACGTGTCTAGAACAAAAGATGTTTGTTTAGAGTGGTTGGAGGTTGGATATTATATATTAACTTTTATGTTCAAAGTAGTTTGTATTTTTCAAAATATTGAGTTTAGCGTTCTTCGAGACGAGGTCAGTTACTCTATAGAGCAGTGCTAAATTCTTTCTCTGAATTTATTTTTTATGGTTTAGAAAAGTGCAAAGTTACTCTAAAATGTTTGGTCTTAGGTAAGTCATAGCTATGAAAGTCAAATTTTCATGACATTATTTGAAACTCCAAGTGCTCTAGTTTTTAGATTATGATATGTGGAAGACAAAATTTTCCCTATCAATTCGGAAGACAAACTAAAAATTCAAGAATTTCAGTCCTTTATAAGATGAAATCATCCAAACAAGTTCAAACAAAATTATTGTTATGTAATAAAAATTCTTAGATCTTTCAATTGAACTTTAACAACAACACGCTTATTGCTTAGCACAATCACATGAAAATGGTAAATTAAAGTATAGATTATGTCTAGATCATTACTGGGATACCTCAATTTATTTTCTTTTGGTTCCTTCTTTTGGTGTCATAATAAAGCAAAGGTGGTAAGCGTTGCACTTTTTGGAAGCACACAAACAAATTGTTGTAATGTGATTGTAATTACATGTTGACATTATGTGAAAAAGTATTCATATGAAAAATTTTGTTGCTACACTCATCATGTGTACTAAAATCAGAATTTATCACCATCTCTTAAATCCTTGTTTAAATGCTTCAACTCCTCATTTTTATGCGATAAAGTATAATACTCTCTGTACAGAAAAATGATGAAATTTTGACCATAAATGTGAAAGAAACTGAAAGTTCACTTAAAACTTCTGTTGATTCATAAAATAAATGTTGCATCTCTAAATAGAATATGCATTTAGAGAGAAAAAGAAAAGAAAAGATCAGAGTGTAACAATATATATAACCCATAGACAGTACTCCGGTTTCTTGTGAGTTTGAAAATTTTCATTTGCAACTGAGAATATTTTCATTTATATTAATAAAAAAATGAAAGGCAATTTTCATTCACATATGATAATTTGTTTCATCACTGTACTAATTTTTCTATTATGATGATAATATTCTTAACTTAAATTGATTTTAAAACATGAAAAATTATTATCTTATACACGCAGAAACAACGTGCCACGATAACTAGTGACATCAAATGAGAAGCAAAAAATGGCCATTCAGTGCCATTCAAGTGTTATCTAAAAATAAGCTTTTAAATATTTAGATATTTTAAAAATAAGTTAGGATTCTTACTTTCTTTAAAAAAATGGCTTTATAAGTGCTTGCCGGTCTCATTCTTTAAACTTACAAGCATTTTTTATAAAACAAAGTTACCTAACACTCTGTAACTTTTTATAAACTTTTTAATCTCGCATAAAATGTTTCAAAAAGCTTATAAATCCACCGAAACACCCTTTACGTGATGTTTAACAGCATAGTATCTTACTAATTGAAGAATGTTAGGTGTACAGGTACTATTTCCTTGGTAGTCAGGGAAGACAATGAGGCATCCAATGTTTCTATGATAAATATGTGCCGCCTGAATTCTTGATTTTTATACAAATTAGCTAACACTTTGCTTGAACCACCAATCCAAATGGCAAGGATACCCAAGATTCTCAACCTAACAAATAAATGATTAGCTTTACCTTAAACTATGACCCGCAATAAAATGGCCGCTATATTTCAATTTGCAATTTTGACAAGTATACAATAGAGATCCACCGTAACTACAAAATGTGATTATAAGTGTCATACCGCACGCTTCCGCTTTGATCGCTTACTTCTCCTAGGCCCAGAAGGAACTGGTTTGGCACTGCTGGAAGCCAATGCCTCTTCAAGAACCTCCTTGCCCTGCTGGAAACACCAAATGACACTTTGAAATCATCATATAAATATCTATATATATATATATATTCATAATCCGGAAGAGCATGTGTTATTTAAAATGGTATCACAAAACTTTAATGCTCATGCTGTCATGATAAAATTTAAGTACCCACTGAGGACATGAATCGCACAAGAACCAACTGTGAAATTACCCCGAGGTATGGAACAATAAGTAGCTTTACATTTGCATGCTTTAGTATATATATGTATCTATGAACATATGTAAAAGATGCATGCATTTTATGTAAAGGATATCCAAGCGCATTGACATGGCATAATAAAATGATTACCAGCAATAGTGATTGGAGCTCACTCTATCTCAAATTTAACCAGAAATTTTTAGTCACTCCATCCCAATAAAAAGGTCTTGGTTTTAACTGGGACAATATTTTAGATGAGAAAAGAAACTGTAAACCTTTTGTATAAGTTTACAATTTTGAGATAAAAAAGAGCAACATTTTAAAATTAGTGCTGGTTACTTTTTAACAAGGGTCACTTCGGAACAAATTGACATATTAGTAAGTGGAACACTATATAAATACATCCCGAAAAGGCGATGGAAGAAACGTTGGGTAGTAGTTATTAGTGAGGTTTCCTAAACCTTTTCTTCAAGGAAAAAGGTGAGGCATGGCCTAAATCAAGTGCATATTAAAGGACAATGTGCAGGAAAATTGTCAATTACTTTTAAATTTCTCATAATACATTCGCACCCCCCATGAGTTGTCTATCACATGTTAATTTTCCAACATTGTGTATGAAATCATCAATTTGATCAAACAAGTTGGGGATAGGAATAAGAAGGTGGTTAAAGGTATGTCAATCTCTCAAACCAAAAGCTGGAAAGCAACAAAGTAATTGTCATGGAGGCATTTCGCTTTATCTGTTTGAACACTGAATCAATTTCTGTGGAAGCAAGAAATAAAGTCTCACAAGACATATTAACATTGTAAGAATTGATAAACAAGAGTTTCAGCAAATAAATTCTTGCAAGATGACGAGTTGAAGTTTACCTTCGATTCAGTTTCATCGTCTGAGTCATATTCAGACTCGGAATCAGATGCAGTTGAAGCCTGCACATCATCCACAGGAAGTGCACTAGTCTTTTTCGTCTTTTCTTCTTCTTTCAGCTGTTTAAATCTGTCTCAGAAATAATTGTACTCAGCCAGGGATGTCAACGAAATGAAGGCAAAGAATTTGGAAACTCAAAAGCGCACCTTTCACCCGTTCGTTCCGGCTTAGCACCTGATCGTTTTGCACGTCCAGCACTGATTATCCCACTAGCATTCTCACTGACAACAGGCTTTGCACCTCCCAATTTGCGCAACCATACCTGCTGTGCGGTACTAAGCACATTGTTTGTGAACCTAACAACCAATAACATAGATGCCAATAATCACCAGTTACGTGGATGCTCCAAATAAAGGCTTGTAAAAATACCAACTCGGAGATATACATCTGTGTTTAGTGCTGCAAATTACATCTGGATAAGACGCTTGCATTATCCAAGCATGTCGGCAAGAAAGAATATACCAATTGTTTAAATAGGCCTACCACAATAGTACTTTAGCAAGTGAATCACCTACTGCTTACTCAAAAGATGGTCTACTACCTTATATTTTACACTTCTGCACGGAGCATTGTTAGTTGAATGACATGGTTTCACGGTACTTCTCAATTTAATAGATGGAACAATACATAATAAATCAAATCTGTACCACCCAAAACCAAGAACCAAGCCGCACCATAGTAAACAAATGCTACTATTAGCTAATTGTTGGTCAAATAGTTAGGGGGGGAAATGCCACTAGAGATGATTGTGTGCCGTCATTCAGAAACTCAAGCTGAACAGATTCTCAGGAAGTACCCTTTTCAAGAAGTCACTCCACATCATCTTGCTAAAACTTTGATCGATGTATGATTTTAGCATATACTTGGGAATTTAAAACAGTATAAATACCAACAGAAACAAAGCCAACATTTTGGAAGGAATTGGCTGAATAACTTTATTCAACTCCATGCTGTTTAATCTCAGCCTCTTGGTGAACCTTCAATAGTAAACCTAATGGGCAAATCCAGTTGTTTTTCATTCGATATGCCTAAGTTAGTTCTTTTACATTTATTTGCTCTGTCCATCTCTCAGGTATCCTATTGCTTATTCTATTTACTTTATTTGTACCCAAATACACCTATTAATTTGGAAGTTGAAAAATGGAAGTAATATTGCCATAAGGTAGACATGATCGCATTATTTCTTGGCTTGACATGCAAAAAATAATACACTGTTCAACTTTAGATGTTGCAGTCAGATACTGAAATGGTGTTTAGCAACTGACAACTACTAATCCATCCATGGATAATAGAGACCGTTATCTACTGCTTCAACAGGGCAGGCGGAATCCAATTTTACTCACTCATCACTATAGCAAAAGTCTCATTATACTTCAAAGAAAGTTCCACATTTCTACATCAACAGAATCTCAGTTCAATCACTATTGAAGTTCTACTTATAGCACAGGCAATTTTATGAAATAATTGTACACATTTAACTAATAAGAATCAACTGGTGTTTGGGGGTGTGGATTAATGTTAATAATAAGATTAAAGTTCATTTGGACCATGATCAAGTCTAGGGATGCTTTCCAGAAGATGGAGTGATGGACTATTGAAGAGAAAACTGGAAAGTGAGCCAATTACGTCATTTCAAAACCTCTGAATCTAATACATAAAGAGTCCCAATAATTATCTTATCAAGGCATATGCCCAACAATAAATTATAACAATCTTGATCGATTACAAACTGGACCTAGATTCTACAGAAAGAATAATGTCAAAAATCTATAATGGACATAGCTGAGTGTGGCATGCTCAAACATTGTCATATTTAGTATACTTCTCAAAAACAGCAGCCATGTAAATACGATTAATAAATGATCAAAATTACCAGTATATCGATAATCCAGATGGAACAGACAGAGAAAAGTAGCCTATCATCAGCGGAAGAAACTTAAATACAAGAAGTGTGTTCTTCTGAGCCGGATCATCTGTCTACAGCACAGGATTAAGGTATCAGCAATGTAGAAGGAAACAGCTAAGAGTTCAGAGATCAAACAACATTAGAACTTACTTGCGGAGGCTTCATTATTTCCATTGACACATATTGTGATACAACAAGAAGAACAGGCAAAACAAGGTATGCTGCAGTGTCCTGCCAACCTAGTGGTGGATGGCCATCCTACAAAAGAGAAAATGGAGGATATATATTATTGTAATAATCCCACAAATGCAGTAACAATTCATATCTTTAACTTACATGGATATCTTCCTGGTCAGAAAGGATTTGGACTGAGGTGAGGATTTAAGGAAAGAATTTTAACTGATTCCATATTCACAGAATTTAAAATCCATCAACAATTCACAAAATAAGTTAAAAAATGAGATTTGAAATTCATTCTAATATGGAATTATCCAAATAAGTCCAAAGGATTTATTAAAGGGGATCTCAAATCCCTACCTCCAAATTCATAAATCCAAATACAATGTCATGGAAAGAAACTAATCAAATGATGAAAAGTGCTGTAGATTCTGATAGAAACAAAATGCTGTGGCAAAGAAGTAAATTCGACGGTAGTTAATAGCTCCACGGACATTAAGTTTGAATTACCACAAACGGGAAAAGCCAGGAAATTCCAGATCCACTTTGCCTAGCAGCAATTGTTGTTGGGCCCCCCAAAGAAGGAATCCAAAAGAATCCTTCAGTTAGCAGTCCCTGTGTAATAATTTAGATTAAAATCAAAACAATAATGTCATAGTAAGCTCTATTACAACATATCAAGTAAGGACATGTGTGCAAATACAATAACAGCTTCTCGTGTACCTCGTTTGCCACATTTGAAAGAGCTTGATATAAGCCTATCCAGACTGGTATCGTGGCCAACGTTGGAAAACATCCTGTTTCAATCCATTCAATAGACAAAACAGAACAACTTAATGGAAATTATATTTATTGGAACAGACCAGAATAGCAACAGGGAAATTTATTGCCAGAGAGGAGGAGTTTCTCAGGTGAACATCAAGTGAACAGTTTCAGAGGCAATTGACTACATTCAGAAAAATCAACATTGGATAGTACTTGTTTACACAGCAAATGAGATAACTCTGCTGGGATTGCTAGTTCACGGAATATGTGAAGTGTAAACTAGGGCGACTTTGTAGCCCCATAATATATACCCAGTTACGGTTGCAAAAAGCATGAGTACATTGCTAAGCAGGATAAGGCGTGACAATATTATCAGCCACATTTTACATGGTCTGCTAAGAAAAAATAGAGCTTTTGCCACATAGTCTATGCACCTACCAATTTATTATAAGGCAAGCACAGAACCTAGAGAGGTTACGCCAACATGTTTGTATCTACAATACTATAGAAAGAAATGTGACTGATAATTAAAACAGACCTGCTAGAGGATTGACTCCTGCCTGTCTGTATAAACGAGAAGTTTCAAGTTGTATTCTTTCCTGTAAAATTTCAATATACATATTTAGTCCACCTAGGCTAGGTGGCAAACTGGTAATAACATCTTTGCTAAAGATTTTATCTCCTAATATCACGGCTCAAAAAGAGATCCACAGCAAGATTTACAGCACTTACAGCTCAAACCCTATTACCCAACTTCAGCCCCACCCCCATACAGGTAATGAAATTTGTACTCATTTGATATGACAAAGAATCATATATAACTATTTGATATGTTCTATGTTTGGTGTTTAGCTCTTAACAGAAAAGCAAATGATAGTCGTTTTCCCTACAAAACCGCATGCCTGTCAAACTGGAACTAATTCAACTACCATTAGAGATGAACCAATAAATCATGGACCTGGAACCTGGGACAAACACACTTAAGGGAGATTGATAAATTGAACGGCAAGTTAAGCATGGTAAGGAGGAAAAAGAAAACCAATTTATTGGCATCATTTTTGTCTGACTTGCACTAATCAATTGCCAAGTAATGCCAACCGATTGAAACACATCAATTTGAAACCAGACAGAAATGAAATCACCTTGATTTAGATTTCTATTAGTTTGGCCAGAATTAAGAGCACTTCAACAATTCACCAAGGGTAAAGTGTTTTCACACCAAGCAAAGCAAGTGTTAACCAAAATCCTCAGTATGAAAACAATAGAATTAATGATAACTTGATAGAACCTTGCAACTACTGTTCCCAAGTCAATGATCCCTTAACAACATGAAACAATCCATCCCTTCAAACTACTATTACACTGCTACTTTGTCTTTCTGTTCACAAAATCACCCTTGCATCAAAATAATCACAACAATCAATGACCTATTAACTTACATTTAATTAGGTTTTACAGTTTCAAGACTCTCATTGAACACTACTCACGCACAAATAACATGATCATCAATAAGTTGTATGACAGAACACTGAAAGATGCTCACTTGATTTCCTGCATATCTCTCTTGGATTGCTTTGATCTTTGGTTGAAGATTCTGCATTGCTAGCGTTGATTCAACCTTACCAAAAAGGAAATACACATTATTATACTAATATCAAAAGCAAAATTTAAAATGGAAATAACCAGAGAGAAGCCCAAAAAGCAAGAAAGGTGTCTAGAGCAGACATGTTAATACACTTATTAGTTGCATGACCAATGTTTACCTGTTGCTTGGTCAAAGGGAATGTGGCAACTTTAACAAGAATTGTGAGCAATATTATGGCAAATCCATAAGCATATGGCACATGAACAGTTGCAAGTCCATCCTTAAGTACCTGATACAAGTAAACCAGGTGTTCGTCAAATCTACTAATGCCTTCATACAAATCTTTGATTTTTGAAGTGCCAGAGAACAGTCGAATCTTCTTGCTCTATTGCTGACATCTATTATGGAACAGCTCAAAATTGACCTTTTATCACCGAGCATGAGTGTATACCATGCTTGGTGTTTGCTCACTTTTTGTAAGCTCTATAAAGACACCCTCTATAGGATATATATAAATGCAAAGTTCATCATCTGTTATAGATAACACGACCGTGGGTAATAAAATGATAATTTGGTGCTGCAAGTAGGATCTGGACAATGCAAAAAAAAATGAAACCAGTATAGTGGAAGAAAATGGCAATAGCGTCTTTTAATGATGAATGAATATAAGATTTATGACTCAGAAGAACAATTGCTATTCTCATTCGCCAAATTACCGAAAGACTAATATCTCTTCTGAGAGACTACAAGATGTCAGGGAAAATGGGTTAGTCTTTTAAAACATCCAGTGGGAATTGCAAGTTACATTTAGACTTCCCTCTTTCTGCTCAAGAATTATATCAAGTTTCAGAAAAAAAGGTGACATGGAATGTAATAATGACTAGCAGACTGCTGCTTGATGCATGACTTCTTGAGAATTGAAGAAGCTTCAGTAATAAACAAACACCGTTTCTCCCACAAATAGTATAAGGCACTCGGAGAGTGGAAGAGTTTAGCCTGAGGACAAAACCTGAACTTTGGAGTAATAGAAATGAATGTAATCAAGGTTTCCTATACTTGAGTTAATTTGAACAAGCATAATTCAATGTGTACTTGAACAAGCATTTTCGGAATCGCAGTGAAAAAATGAGAACTCCTATCATATTAATCACGTGTACAATAGTCTTCATTTTCAAATTGCTCGAGCGCTATGTTGAATTGGATCTTGTATTTTCGCATAGGTCTAATAGGCGTATGAAGAAGTATCAGGACAGCTGTGAAGCACTTTGCAAAATTACCTAGATCGAATGCCCTGGTTCTAATCTACAATCCCAATGCCGCATGTTAATTGAAGGTGATGATCCCAGCATCAGACTAATAGGAAAATCATAAAAAGTGACGAATGAAAACAGTGTCGAAATCTAAAAGGAGAACAAGTTGCATGTAGTTGAAATCAAGATGCGCAAGTATGATCATATCCTCCTGTTAGAAAAAATCAATTATTGGCAACAGTGAGTTTAGCAGGGCAACTTCTAAGGCCTACCAATAATGCATTGACTTATGTGTGGACATTATTTCATGATATTCCATGGCAAGAAGGATTGATGTGGTCAGAAATATGCGACCAAAGGCTAGATGGTGGTACTGCAACATCCTAATACTAGAGATATTCTCATGGCTTCAAGCATATGGGCGTGGTCTTTCAAGTTTTGACTTTTAGACTCCATGCTATCAATGAAAAACTCTTTTGATAGGTTTCATGTTAACTGTACGCTTCAAGGCATTCTGGTAAGAAGATCAATATATTCCGACTCTTCTAGATGTGCAAGGTATCTAATTTTGACTAGATATGAGACTGAACGGTTTTCAGAAGATAAGGAAGTACTTTTCACCTCTATGAATATCAGGAAACAGAAAACTGGGGCTTTATTAGGCATGACAGAGATACGGTCACCCAAGAAGCCATTCAGATCACATTTAGATAGAAAATATGGCTTGGTGCAGTTACACATGTATCTCTCATGCAACAGAAATAAAAAAGAATCAACACCACATGATTGGAGAAGTAGAAACCACGATAACTGGCAGAGGAAAAAGCCAACGCACTGCACTATAATTTACACACAGTAGAAGCTACAGAAAGCTACCAAGATAGTCTAGAAACAAGCCCATGAAGCTTAAAATCACCAATCACCTTCAAGACAACTTCCATGGCATCGGAAATAAACCCGAACCACCCTCCACTTTTCTGAGCAGCAGGGGAGCCGGACGCCCCCACCCCGCCATCCGCAACGACAGCAGCATCGGCAAGCGTGTAGAGCAAGCTCTCAGCTCGCTCAAAGATGGCATTGAAATCAACTGAATGATGAACAGGGGGGAGGTGATGGAGGCTGAATTTGACTCTGGTGCTGATGGGCCTGCCCTGAGGGAGGAATCCATGGCGAGACAGAGAAGGAAGAGGAGTTCCCAAGAAGGCAGGAGAGGAAATCAAAGTCCTCGCCATGTGAATATGGGGAGGAGAAGGGGCAGGGAAAGGAAGTGGAATTCCCGGAGAGGAGTTCAGGTCATGAGCGGATATTGAGGGAAAAAATTGTGGAGGATGAATGGGGATAGGGGTAGAGTGGAGTAGGCAACGAAATATTATCCGGATCTTTTGTTCGGGATTGCGTTTATTGGCCAGTTCGGTCTTTTCCGTGTCTGTCAGCCACAACATTTGACACAATAACTCCATTTCTAATTATATCTTAACCTAATTATTAAGATTAACATCCAGCTCTTATAAATAAATTTAATATTAAGTTATCAAATAATTTGTGGTATTTATGTTATTTTATATAAACTAACAATATATTAATTAAATTAAGTTATTGCTCAATATATCAATATGGGTTATTATAATTTATTTATCATATTTGTATGTTAGAAAGAAATTAATGGCCTATTTGGGTGTGTGCACTCTCAAATATTTTATTTATATGTATTCCTAGTGAAAATGAAAGTGGCAGCTACTAGTTTGATGGGCAACCGAAGAGTAGTACACTCTGCAGAGATAAGTGTACCACAATTGCCTGTAAATACATTACACGGAGTGGGAAGTGGGAGCTTTTCCCATTTCTTGGTATTCTTTTTCATCCCAGCACTGCAGTCTGCAGCACTATCACTATCATCATCAACCTTCAATCCTTTGGCGTTTCCCTAAATTCAGAGCTAATCAATGGCCGCCTGAAAATCTCTTCAAAAATGCGGCTGCCGCCCATTCGAACACCAAATCCCATCTCCAAACTGACACCCACCGCCCAATCCCGCCGCCCGAAAGACGATGACGAAAATTTCCTAGCGATGCTGAATGACGTTGTGCGGAGCAAGCAGAGCTGGACAATCTCTCTCGACAAACCGTCCATTTCCACTCGCCTCAGACCGCTTCACGTTGAGAAATTCATCCTCCAGAATGTCCACGACTCCAGGTTAGCTCTCCGCTTCTTCAATTTCCTGGGACTTCACAAGAACTTCCGCCATTCGACGGCGTCGTTTTGCTTGCTGGTTCACTCTTTAGTCCAGTCGAAGCTTTACTGGCCGGCGTCATCGCTTTTGCAGACCCTTTTGGAAAGGAAGGAGGACCCAAGTTTCGTTTTTCGGATTTTTTGCGATTCTTATAAAAGAAGCGATTTTTGTTCGGCGTATGGGTTTGATTTGCTGGTTCAAAACTATGTTCAGAGTAGGAGAGTTTTGGATTCTGTTCTGGTTGTGAAGTCAATGAAGGGATGCGGTTTGTTTCCGGAAGTGAGGACTTTGAGTGCCGTGTTGAATGGACTGATCAGAATAAGAAAATTTGATATGGTTCTTAGCTTGTTTGATGAGATGTTTGTCCGTTCGGGGCTAAAACCAGATGTTTATGTGTACACTGCTGTTATTAGGAGCTTGTGTGAGTTGAAGGATTATGATAGAGCAAAGGAAATGGTTAGTTGGGTTGAGAAGAATGGGTGGTGCAAATTGAATGTGGTTACATATAATGTGTTGATTCATGGGCTGTGTAAGAGTGGGAGAGTCTGGGAGGCTGTTGAGATTAAGAAAATGTTGGCACCTAAGGCTTTGAGAGCTGATGTAGTCACTTATTGTACATTGGTGCTGGGATTATGTAAAGTGGATGAGTTTGGGATTGCACGAGATTTGGTGGATGAGATGGTAGAGTATGGAATTGTTCCTAGTGAGGAGGCTTTATCGAGTGTTGTGGATGGAATGAGAAGAAAAGGGGATGTTGATACTGCTTACGATTTGATTGATAAGGTGGGGAGACTCGGGGAAATGCCTAATTTATATGTTTGCAATGCTATGGTTCACTCTCTGTGTAAAGATGAAAAGTTGGAAGAAGCAGAGTTGCTTTTCACGAAGATGGAGGAAAAGGGGTTGCTCATTAATGATATAACTTATAACATCATCATCAATTCGTTCTGCAAAAGAGGAAAACTGGATGAAGCCATCATCTTTCTTGGTAAAATGCTCAGGGCTGGAATTAAACCAACAGTTTACCCATATAACATGTTAATCAGCGGGCAATGCAAGTTGGGAAAACTGAGTGCAGCCGAGAAACTGTGTATTGAGATGAATGAAAAAGGATTGAGCCCCACTGTTGTGACATATACATCATTAATTGGTGGCTACTGTAAGCATAAAAAAGTGAATAAGGCATTCCGGCTTTATCACGAGATGACAGGAAAAGGGATTTCCCCAAATGTTCAGACATTCACGGCACTTATCCATGGTCTTTCTCATGCAAATATGATGGATGAAGCATACAATTTGTTGAATGAGATGCAGGAAATGAATGTCGCCCCTAATGAGGTAACATATAATGTTCTAATAGACGGAAGCTGTAAATTGGGTAATATAGCAAGAGCCTTTGAGTTATTTGATGAGATGGTGAAGAAGGGTCTTGTACCAGATACGTATACCTACAGGCCCCTAATCACCGGGCTTTGTTCTACAGGTAAGGTGTCTGAAGCCAAAGAATTCATGGATGACCTGCAGAAGGAACATCATAAGTTGAACGAGTTGTGTTATTCTGCACTTTTACATGGTTACTGCAAAGAAGGAAGATTGAAGGATGCACTGAGTGCTTGTAACGAGATGAGGGAAAGAGGTATTGGCATGGATCTTGTATGCTATGCTATAATTATTCAAGGAATTCTTGAACAAAAGGATACAAAATTATTGATCAGCATTTTGAAGGAGATTCATGACCAGGGATTGAGGCCTGATAATGTTTTCTATACTAGTATGATTGACAAGTATGGGAAGGCTGGAAATCTTAAGATGGCTATGGCTCATTGGGATCTTATGGTCAATGAAGGGTTTACCCCAAATGTTGTGACATACACTGTAATGATAAATAGCCTATGTAAGGCAGGATTTGTTGAACAGGCAGATATTCTATGCAATAAAATGTTGATTAGTGGCATAAATCCTAATGAGATAACTTACGGATGCTTTCTTGACCATCTTACGAGAGAAGGGAATATGGAAGAGGCTATACAGTTACATAAGGCAATGCTTAAAGGGTTGCTTGCTAACACGGTCACATACAATATGATAATTCGAGGTTTTTGCAAGTTGGGTCAAATTCAGGCAGCTTTTCAGACTCTAGTTGAGATGACACGTAATGGCATATTTCCAGATTGTATAAGTTACTCGACTATAATGTATGAATATTGTAGGAGGGGTAACTTGCAAGAAGCCTTCAGGTTATGGGAATCGATGCTAAACAGGGATCTTAAGCCTGATGCACTGGCCTACAATTTTCTGATATATACATGCTGCAGTACTGGTGAATTCCGCAAGGCTTTTGAATTGCATGACGATATGATAAGAAGAGGTTTAAAGCTAACTGGGGCTACCTATGCTTATCTTATGCACCAGACACGCTTGCCAGGATCATCATCTCAGCCACCCACCAGCTAGTCTCATAGTGAATGACAATGTGTATTATTCCTGGTATCAGATGCATAGGCTTGTTCATACAATTCATCGCTAGTGATCTCAATTTTGATCGCAAGGCACAGGTAAAGGTTTCAGGTCATGATTTTGCTAAGGAGTTTCAGAGATTGTAGGATATAGTTTGACACTGCACAACATAGAATATATTAGAGAAGGATGTAGATTACCAACATAGGCCTGGTGAAGTCAAAGACCAGCCGCGAAACAGTAACATGGCAGTGGGGTTATACATGATGTAATTATTCATTCATGATTCATAGGTAATAAAATTTTGTCTCACAATTGAAATTGCTTATTTTGGTTGGGTGTGTATTTGTATTGGAGGGTTATATTAGTATCCACCTGGTTTTCTCAGTTCTCTCTTCTTGAATAAGGCAGATCACTGGCACATATTGATTGATATTTTTTGGCACCGAAAGCTGGTGAAGAGGATATCTAACTATATAATGACTAAACATTTCAGAATTACACTAAATGAGGATGGTAGAGATGGGCAAGTAGCTTGCCCCTTGATACAACCGCTATCTGGGTTGTATTTCATACACGATGGTGTTAATTACTTACATAAGGCAGGTTAGAGAATTGCAAACTGCTTTGCAAGGAAATGCTAATTTGTGACACATGAATGCCTACTCGATGATTCAGATACAAGATGGTGTTAATGACTTACATAAAGCAGGTTTAGAGAATTGCAAACTGCTCTGCAAGGAAATGCTAATTAGTGGCACATGAATGCCTACTCTATGATTCAGATACAATATTATGATCATTACGCCAAAATTGGTATGTTGGCAACAACTTAAAGCCCCCAAGTCTCCGCAAGGTTAGCAAAGATAACCTACAGAACCACCATAATTTCTTCCGTCAAAGGATATAGCCCTCGAGGTAGGATTGTGTCGACTGAATAATCACATGCCCAAGGGACTTCAGTCCTCAATTGAGATGAGAGTGCAGGGAAGATAGAAGATAATTTTACCTCTCTGGCTGTAGTGTATTCTGGCTAATATTGGAAAGTAGCAAAATTTCAATGTGGCATCTTACACTATGTAATTGAAGTTGAAGTTCACAAAATATAGAGTTCGATGTGACTTTCTATATGAAAATCATCGCCATGTAATTGTTAGATATGTGATTCTTTTTACGGTTATCTTCAAATCTTATATACACATGACAACCCAGCAGGTTCCTACCTCTTGGTTCCAGTATGGAAATAAAGCAACACACAATGACCCGGATTCTAAATTTACTGCTGTAGCAATATCCCTCGCATGAACTCAAAGAGCTAATAAACAAATGGTCATTCTGCAGTCATGAAACTGAACCAAAAGAAGGAATTCAGAGAAGGTAAGAGGAATGCCCTACAGCACAGCATACAATGGGCTCAACAATACCGCCAAAGTTTCAGTGTTAGGTACATTCTGCAACAGTTCAGAAATAGAAAAGACTGCAAGCAAATAAACACTCAAGGTATCCTCAATACATATCATGGTAATTGCCCATCTGGGAGAGGACATTGATGCATCCAGCAACTTTGCCACCATAGAAACTGAGTAGAACAATTCGAAATCAGTGAACAAAATAAGTGAAGTCAAGAACATTTCTGAAATATAAACACCAATATAATGATGGTTATCCAACCCCACACAACTAATAAAATAAATTCCACACTCGAAAAATAATAAAATAAGATCAAAATCAGAGAATCTGTTCTAGGTATGAAGACATTACTAGATAAATAAAACTTTGACAACATAGGAATATCATAGCTTAGCCGGGTACCATAGTTCACAAACTATTAACATTTCTTTTGAGTAAAGCAAAGAGCACGGATCATACTTTGCTGAGACTCCAGATATTTAATTGGCACGACTTTTGAAGACATCAAGACCCATCTCAGTTGGATCAGTTGCTTGCAGCTCTACCTGAATGCCATCTAATTCCCTCTTGAACCTGTCCTTGGAGCTGGCATAGATCATTTTGCTCCGCACCCTTGCAGTGTCAGGGGACCTTAGCAGAGAGATTTAATACGCAACATAGTCAGATGACACAATGTAAACAAAGAGTGGAGACTAGCAATAACTGATGTCACCAGGAAGGGAAATTACCACGCAACGAAAAAAATCCTGCTCTTTGGGACATTCTCTTCAGTCATAAAATCGAAATCATAAACTGCATATCTGCATTCGTCAGCAGGAAGGCTTGCAGTGAAGTCATCATAAGTTTGAGATGGTTCACCAAGCTTTTCCACAATAACCTGTTTTTGCTTCTCCTCAATCTTGAATACAATGAAGCGGTGCGTCCGTTTAGCTTTCAACTCCATAAACTTCAGTTTGCAATCATCATGCACTGCCATTCCTGATGCTGAGTTGGCCTATACATAACAAATAGGTTAAGAGTTTATAAACAAGGAAAATATTGAAATCAAGAGAATCAAAAACCTGCAGGGGTATTATCATTTAATGGCAATAAATAATCATGATCCATGTAAAAGTGTCAGCAATCCACTAATTATCTGCGCGGGGAAGAGAAACTAGACATGTTTCGGAACAATTCTTGTTGCAATATGCAGTTGAACCATTCATTACACAAATGCAACGTGGCTTACAAGCCAGATGGCTTGCATTCATCATAAACAAGTTGATCCACTATTCTATGTCCATCCACGTTTCACTAAGCCTGCATACTTGAAGACATATGCGGTTAAGATACATTCTCGACGAGATAAAATTCATTGGCTTATGGTGGAGCATCCTTTGATAATTCCATTAATGAAAATGAGGGGCAAAGACAAGCAGCTGTAGTCCATTGTAGGAAATACAAAGGAATTGACCATTACTGGAGAACATGTCCAGGAAGACCCAAGAATCAAATAAAAAACAAAAGAAATGTTACACAAGTTCACAATTTAGGTCATTGTCTATACCTGCTTTAGTTAATTTGATTTACATGTATAACACGTATAAGTTATTGGATCAACGTAATCTATATCATTCATGTAATGACATTATTCATCTTATAGGTTTCACATGACACTCAAGGACGTGATAACATGGTTGCTACCTGGTACAAATCCATCTATTATTACCTATTCTTTTCATTTTTTCTGCTTATATGTACTGAATTGTGAATCCGTCATCTCTTTTCATGAGGTTTGACTGAATCAGTTAACTAATGCAGGGCATTCGTCCTTTAGCTCTTGGATTCCCATGTTGACAGCACAATGAGTTCTGTTCTTGACAACATTCTTGTAAATTTTGTGACTATAATTGATTGACATTGTCAAGCCAGCCGCATTATATTTTTGCATTTTCAAGATAAAATTTTTGCTATGTGTATCAATAATTCATTACTTTGTAGCTGATGCAACATGTGCCACATTTTGAGAAGACTTTCTGATGAAGCATATCCATCCTAGTGGGTATCTTATTCTTACTGGTTTTCACATGTTGTTATTTATTTAAGGTGGTTGGTACTATAACTCTTTGCGTATTCCGTATATTTTATGATGGTCTTTAGAGGAGAAAAGCAAATATTTTCACGACTAAAATTAAAAATGATCAATTTTCAATGCCACAACTAACTAATTAAGTCCATAAATGTCATTGGAGCTCTAAGATTTATAGAATAAAACAGAGAAAAGGACTATTGGACCATCTCACATTCCAGAAGAATTATTGGATGATCCTGTGAAAATGCAAAGCAATTTTGGAGCATTCACGACAGCTGGAGAACTCTGAATTGGTTAATTTTATCACTGCTTTGTGACTTAAATGAATGAATATGATCATACTATCTTCTTCCTGTCTTAGTGATGCTAAGCCCCATGTCAAATGAAAACCCATTTCTCTTTTTTACAGTTCTATTTAATATTGAGTTTGAGTAAAAGTACTATTTTAGCCTTATACTTCACAGTTAACAGTCAACTAAGGAAAAGGGTCTTCACGCCAAGAATCTAAACCTCAGGGAGGTCCTTGTCAGTGGAAAACTCACGAAGGTGAATGCAAACAAACCTGTAAACCTAATTTGGAACTATATAGACATTGGGGTTACACATCAAATGGAAAAAGTCCAAGTTGGTTATATTGTCAAAAGAAGGAAAACGAAAATGTCAGATCATTTGTCTTAATAAATTCAATTATTCTTATTCCATCATTTTAGGAGATATCGGCTTAAATAACTAAATTACAAAAGAAAGAGAAACATGTAAACATTATATTTACCTAAAATTCAAAATGAATCTACTGAAACAGACCCATATCACTTTTTGAATTAGCACCCAGCAAATTCAACCATTTAATTTCCCCCAAAAATTCACAAAATTGATCCTGGATAACATAATACTAGCATACTCTGAAGAAGAAATTCGCAAGTCAGCTAACCCAAGATCGGCCTAGAGATACTGTAAGCAATGCAAAATTCTAAATACACAATGAAAACAACTTCAAGTCAGATCTAAGAATCTAAAAGAAAAGGGGGGGGGGGGATGAACAAAAAAATCCATTCAAATCCAGCTACCAAAGAAAATTGTAGTCTGTGTTTCCATTCCAAATATCACAAGATCGTGAATCGGACAGAAAAAAAATGATTAAAAAAAAAACAACAGCACTAATAATCAACTGAAGATGTATGTTTACGAAAACAAAAAAATAAATAGCAAAAGGATATAAGAGATAAACAAAAAGTTGATGAGAATCATTACCATGGCGACGAGGTTTGAGCGGAGAAGATCGAGGAAGTTTTGACAAGAATCCGGAAAGAGGAAATTTAGGTCTGCAAAAGGACGTGATTCTGTTTTAGGGGTAGATATTTAGTGGGGGGAGAGAGGAACGCGTTGAGATGGGAGTGGCAATGACTTTCGTTGGAGAGAGAAGCAAATATAGAAGAAAGGGAATCATATTAAATGTCGACGATGCCCCTGAAAGTGAAACGCTCCGTTTCGCCTTTTGTAGTTTAGTTGCCTCCCTTCCCTTCCTTTATTATTTACCAACAATTCCACTCTCATTTTATGCAGACGACTTTATTATTAATATTTTTAAGTGAAATAATTATTAAATTTTATAATTATTAATATCTAATATTTAATATTTATATCTGACAACTACTCATAATTATAACAATCATATAATATTTATCTATTATTATATTTAATTAAAAATTATTATTAAAATTGACGGACAATTACTATTAAAATATAGTAAAATTTACAATTTTTTTGAATTTAAACCTATGACTTTATAGTCATGAGTTAAACTTCATCAATTGAACAAAATCTCATTAACTATGTAGATGACTTTATTAAAAGTCGATTCATTCAGACTTGTATACATTAGAATGATGTCGCTAAGATTATGCCATGCACAGTATAAAATCATTCCTCGGTTCAGAATTCAAAACCCACTGGGTCCCTATTGTTACCTCGTCTCAAGCCCAATTATATTTATTTTTTAATTTTATGATAATATATATATTTTAAATTAGATCACGTGACATTTTTTACATGAATGATAAAGGAATTTTGCAGTATTACTACTTGCTAATGAATCAATTCATGTAATTTTTATAATTATTGTTTTAAATCTAATAGTCATAACCGCTAATATTCATTATATAATGTGTGAAAAATAAACAAAATAGGATATTAAGCATTCGAATACAAATACATCCATACATATAAATCATGATTTTTGAACAAGTGGAGTGGGTCAATAAAAAATAAATTAATTAATTGAATAATTATACGTTTGGGTCCGAGGTGATTTGACACAAATTAAACCCAAACCCGAACACACTCAAAGACCCATTTAATTTTATTTTCTAATTATCCTTGATTATTATTTATCTTATATCGATCATAAATCCAATTGCATGCGTCATTGCCTCTTTGCTAATTTCACTTTATATGATCCTACTTCACAATGTTGCTTCAAAACAAAAGAAGATTATGTGTATCCCCCTCTGGAGGTATTACTGTGACAACTTGCAAATATACAACAATGGTGATCTTCCTTTGTTTGTTGCATGTTCTGACTCAGAAATAATATGCTATTAATAGTCGAGATTGGATCATCATAGTTCAGAACAACAAAATGCAGAAACGAATTTGTATCGAGACATTGTTGATACACTGACTAATAATGGTGAAAATGGTGCCTCAGGGTTTACTTAAATTTTTCACCTTAATAGTCTGACTAGTAATGGTGAAAATGATGCTCTAGGTCTACTTAAGTTTTTCACCTTCACTGGACCATGTCTTAGTGCTGCTGCAATCTCACGATTAATTATACAATTGGTAACAAGAAAATAGTCATTCTGGAGTCATGAAACTGAACCACAGAAAGGGCTGAGAGAGCTAAAGGAAGAAGCCGTTGAAGGTGTATTACATATACGTGCAACGGGCTCAACAATACTGCCAGCATTTCAGTGTGTTAGGTACACTCTGTAACAGTAGATACATGAATAAAGGTGCATGGCAAGCAAATAAACACCCAAGCTAAGCTATCCTTGATACGGATCATGATGATTGCCTACCTTGGGAGAGTACATTGCTGTATCCAGTACCGCCATACAAAACTCAGTGTAACAATTGGAAATCAGGATTCCAAATAAGTCAAGTCAATAATACATTTCTGAAATATAGCGACCAACACAACAATGGTTATCCAGCCTCATGCGATTAATAAAATAAATTCCACACCCGAAAAATAGTTGAGTAAGATCAAAACCACAGAATTTGTTCTAGAGATGAAGTCGTTACCAGAGAAATAAAACTTTGACAACATAGGAATATCATAGCTTGGCCAAGTACCAATGTTCAACAAACTATTAACATTTCTCTCAAGGAAAGCAAAGCTTGGAACATGCTTTGCTGAAACTCCTGAGATTTAATTGGCACGACTTTTGAAGACATCAAGACCCATCTCAGATGGATCAGTTGCTTGCAGCTCTATCTGAATGCCATCTAATTCCCTCTTAAACCTGTCCTTGGAGCTGGCATAGATCATTTTGTTCCGCACCCTTGCAGTGTCAGGGGACCTTAGCAGAGAGATTTGATACACAACATAGTCAGATGAGACAATGTACACAAAGACTGGAGACTAGCAATAACTGATGTCACCAGGAAGGGAAATTACCACGCAACGAAAAAAATCCTGCTCTTTGGGACATTCTCTTCAGTCATAAAATCAAAATCAAACACTGCATATCTGCATTCGTCAGCAGGAAGGCTTGCAGTGAAGTCGTCATAAGTTTCAGATGGTTCACCAAGCTTTTCCACCATAACCTGCTTTTGCTTCTCCTCAATCTTGAATACTATGAAGCGGTGCGTCCGTTTAGCTTTCAACTCCATAAACTTCAGTTTGCAGTCATCGTGCACTGCCATTCCTGATGCTGCGTTGGCCTATACATAACAAATAAGTTCAGAGTTTACAAAACAAGGAAAATATTGAAATCAAGAGAATCAAAAACCTTCTGGAGTACTATCATTTAATGGCAATCAATATCATGATCCATGTAAAAGTGTCAGAGATCCACTAATTTTCCAGGTCGGGAAGAAAAACTAGACATGTTTCTGAACCATTCTTGTTGCATTTTCTAGCTGAACCATTCCATTACACAAATGTAGCATCTTACAAGCAAGATCAAGATGGATCAAATAAATGCTCAAGACGTGATATCACTGGAAGAAAAATACATTCCAAGTGGAATTTCTGTAATATAATTGCATAATGAAGTTAAATTATCTGAAATGTATGTAATGTCTCCACATACTTATTGTAATTTAAATTGACATAAAAGTTTTATGTGAATCAACAAATGAGAATGTTATGGCCCATTATCTTTTGGCATAAAATGAATGATCCACTTGCTAAAATTGATTCATCGAATGGAAGTAATTAAGGAAGTACTTAATTGCTTAGGACCGGTCAATTTTAGTGAGTATGCCATAGTGGTAACGAGAGCATTCTCATGTGCATAGTTGGAGTTCTATGATTACAATCGTAGGAAGGTCATGTGTTTAAACCCATATTGGAACTATACAGATACTGGGATTACACATCAGGAGGAAAAAGTCCAAGTTGGTTATATTGCCAAAAGAACGGGCAAAGAAAATTTCAGATGATTCGTCTCAATTAATTCAATTATTCATGTCGCATCATCTAGGAGATCTTGGATAAAACAACTAAATTACAAAGGAAAAGAAAGATGTAAACATTATATTTTCCTAAAATTCAAAAACAAACTACTGATATCAGACCCATATCGTTTATTTAACTTAGCACCCAGCTGATTCACCTATTTAATTTCGGCCAAAAGGTCACGAAATTGAATCCTAATTAACTAAACACTACAATAGCCTGAGGAACAAAATTCGCAAGTCAGCCAATCCAAGATCGGCCTAGAAATACTGTAACCAATGCAAAATTCCTAATACACAATCAAAACTACTAGAAATTCAGATCTAAGAATCTAAACGAATGAAAAAAAAAGGGATAAACAAAGAAGCTCATTCAAATCCAGCTACCAAAATAATTGTAATTTCTGCTCTCTTCATCCCACATACAACAAATCATAAATCGGACATAAGAAAACAAAAAAAAAACAAAAAAAAAGGTACCACTAATCAACTGGACAATCATTCTGACGTAAACGACAAAAAATGAAAAAATTAAGATAGCATAAGGATAGAAAAGTTCAAAGAAAAAAATAAGCCAAGAATCATTACCATGGTAACGAGGATTGATCGGAGAAGATCGAGGAGGTTTTGACAAGAATCCGGAAAGAGAAAATTTAGGTCTGCAAAAGTACGCAGCTTCTTTTGGTGGTAGATATTTAGGGGAGAGAGAAAGATGAGACTACCAATGACTCCGTTTGCAGAAAAGCAAATATAGGAGGAAGGGAATCAGTTGAAATGTCGAGCGTGCCCCTGAAACGCTCCGCTTCGCCTTTTGTAGTTTAGTTGCTTGCTTGGCTAAATTGTCCTTTTGCAAGACTCCCCCTTATATTACCACCTCCACTCTTTACTCTTTAGGAAGTCGGTTTGTTCAACTTCATTACATGCTAGTTTTTGACGGGGTAAACGTAACCGTTTATGTCAAATATTAATAGATAATTCTTTTTCTTTAAAAAAAATAAATTACGATGAACTTTATTTATTATAAATATAAATATTTTTTATTATTTAAAAAATATAAATATTTCTTAAAAAATAATAATTCTCTAACAAATACGCTCCCATTATAATTCATTCTATTGAGGTAATTTATTAGACAATCGTTAATTCTACAAGGGTATTTACAATTTTCAAATAATTATTGAGTATTTAAAATTTTAATAAATTTTACGAGAGTCTATTAGAAATGTGTCATTAAATAAATAGTATTATATCCAAAAAATATATTTATAAAAAAAATTACGACTTTTTAAATTAAATCGTTAAATTTGTATTTAAATAAACACATTATTTTACCCAAATAATACGACACTTTGCAAATGGGGCCGTTTTTAGGGTTCTAATTGTGCTATTATGGAAAAAGTACAGTGCCAATAAACAATAATTTTTTTCTTTAAAGAGTTAGAATAAACAGGTGCATAAATAGATTCATTATTGTTCTCCTCTAAAATTGCAACAAACTTTCTACAGTTCTTCTTAATTAATGCAAATTTATTGCCATAATTGACATTTTGCGAAGTGGAGGAACAATTTTTGGTGTCTAAATCAAAATTAATTAGCTTTCATGTAGGTCTGTCCTAATTATGTTGCCGATTCAAGTTTACATACTATAAAAGTCATTAAACTCACCATTAAATTAGTAGGTGATCAACTATAATACTTGCTAAATTTAGGTAAATCATTGTCAGTCGATTGTAGTTGTGTATTTCCTATATTATATGGCTTATTGAAGTTTAAATATTAAAAAATTAAAGAAAAAAAAGAAGAAATATTCAAAATTTACGAATTAAATCTATCGAGTCTGGATTCTGGTTGGTTTGATGTTAAATTTCAAAAATTGAAATGAAGGGCAGGGGTGGGTGGATTTTTGATCAACTAGAAGCATGACGGGTTGGGTTGGGTTGCGTTTTTGTTCTTACTAAAATTAATAGGAGCGAACCTCAAATTTAATTCTAATCAGTTGTTATTTTCCATGCCTCGACTTGTTTTGCAACTCATATTGGCGTGGGAATGAACCACAAAACAGGGATTTAAATCAACTTCAAGTTGCAAAACTAAGTGAACTTGTTCAAAGGAAGAAGAACATGATGGGGGAAGACTACTGACATTTTCATACTACTAAGGCAATTAGGGTCAAATAGGATAATCAATAGCGAGAAGGGTAAATAGTAAAAAGTGCCATAAGAAAAATTTGACCTAAAACAAATATGAAATGTTAAAACAATAAAAAATAAAATAAAAATATATAAGATTTTTTAGTAATCTAACATGCCTGATGTGATAATTCGAGTTGTTAATCATGAATCCCCAACTCATTCAATAGAAAGCCAATCCATGCGTTGATCGTGCGAGTTGAGAAATGGACTTCTACAAATATGTTGGGGCTTCATTTCACAGCTATGCATTAATTACATTCAAACAACATAATGCGACATTTAAAGTTAATTCATTTGATTAATTTTGATCAATTCCTTATTTTAATTTATTCTTCTCATTCAATTGATAAATATAATAAAAATTTACTATACACCCGCATCAAATGTGTTTTAATCGTTAGTATTTATAAAATTATTGTGAGCAAAATATATTATTTTCAGTGCTTTTTTCTTTTTTTTCTAAAAATAAAAAAAAACCCACATTTTCAAAAGTAAAGATGAATTTCCAGGCGGGAAAAAGCGAACCAAAAAATTCCTTAACCCAAAAATTTAAATTCCAGAACTCGCTTCCTATTGGTTTATTTCACCTAACATGGATTGAGCTTGAATCGACGGCCGGCATTACTCCACCCTTCAAGCCAGATGCCAGCATCACCACTGTATAAAGACAGCCCCATTTCATCACTCGTCATTCCGAAACAGCCGTTCCGCCAGGGAGATACTCTCTCCTCTCCCAGTTGTAGTTACCATTTTGCCTCTCTCTGTACCCCTAGTCTCAAGGGCTGAATAATCGTTTCATGGACGCCGCCGGAAAAGTGAAGAAGGGCGCTGGAGGAAGAAAGGGCGGCGGCCCGAAGAAGAAGCCTGTTTCCAGGTCTGTCAGGGCTGGTCTGCAGTTCCCTGTTGGTAGAATCGGACGTTACTTAAAGAAAGGACGGTATGCCCAGCGGGTTGGCACCGGAGCTCCGGTTTACATGGCTGCCGTTCTCGAGTATTTAGCTGCTGAGGTATTGTAAAAGAAGAGCCCTCTTTCGGATCTACATTGGTAAGATTCTTTATGTTAATGATTCTAGGTCTCGAGTCGTGATTTTTGGAAATGTTTTCAATTACAGGTACTGGAGTTGGCTGGAAACGCGGCGCGAGATAACAAGAAGAACAGGATTATACCGAGGCATGTGCTCTTGGCTGTGAGGAACGACGAGGAGCTTGGGAAGCTGCTGCAGGGTGTGACCATTGCTCATGGTGGTGTGCTTCCGAACATCAATCCGGTGCTGTTGCCGAAGAAAACAGGGGGAGATAAGGCTACCAAGGAGCCCAAGTCGCCGTCCAAGGCTGGCAAGTCACCGAAGGCGGCTGCTTCTTAGTTACAAATGGATGTGAATCACAAAGCTTTTATCTCTTTTGTGTAATTTTTGGCTTAAATAGACTGCTCTCAGTAGATTCAAATGGGTGTGGCTTAGAGAGACTGCTCTCAGTAGATTTGGAAGGAAAGAGAAATGTAAGGTTGTAATTCTGTGTTTAGGGCCAATGTGGAGTGTGAATCCAGTTGATTAAACCACATTTTCGTCTTCCTTTACTCTTGTTATTTTTCCTAATTCCTTGCTTCGACTTTGGGTCTTTGAGATTAGTTTGGTAGAATTAGGGTTCAATGAGGGAATCTTTGGCTGCATTGTGCTACGAATATTAACTCGAGCGCTTTAATTATTATAAATGACTACTGAAATTAGGTTTTGAGGTGGGTGTCATTTAGATGTCCACTGAAATCACCTCAATCATCGTTTAGTTTCAAACCTGAACTCTCGGTTCTCTTTCGTTATGGCGCTTTTAGTTTGCTTCATTTTAGGGTTTTGCTGCTGAAGAATTATATACAGAGAAGCATGAAAAATGGTGCATGATATGTGTCCATATGAACATTGTTCATACTATTAAAGCTGCGTATGCAGAGCTCAAGTATTTTCTAGTGGAGAGAAACACTTCGCAAAGTTCTCATTACTCTCGCTTTGCTCGAATCTTCACCGATGCAGATGCATGCCCTGAATAGGGTTTATTCCGCCTTCAAATCTCCCCCTCATAGATGGCTTACATGGCGGCAGTCTTGCTCGGGACTTTTTGTTGGAGGTCTTTCTCTCTCTCTCTCTCTATATATATATATATATCTATCTATCTATCTATCTATCTATCTATCTATCTATCTATATTATCTCTCTCCCTCCCTGCACATACATCTGCAAATGGGCAATGCGCGTCCTGAAATACTAGGTTTCTAATCCTTAACGCAAATGAGAGCAAAGGGTTTGCTGAATTGATGATTGGTTCTTAATTGTGGTTCTCTTGCCTGTTCGATAAAATGCTCGAATGGGAGACAGAAACTTTTTGACGTTCAAAGTAGGAGATTGTTATACGTGTTTGAAAATATCGATAGTTGTTTAGTAGCTTTTCTGTATGATGCATGATAAAAATTGCTTGAAGTTGATCTCAGATCCACTAGTTCCAAGTTCATTAAAGCATGGTGCTATTTTGATGCTCAGCATAGGAACAAAGTGAGTTTTTAACATTTTACTTATGGCTTAGGAAACTGATTAATTTTCCTGCCGTAATCAATGAATGACATTCCTCAGTACTTGTACATTAAATGCCCTGTGAAAGGCTGAAATTCTTAGCAGCTTGTTAGATTCTAAATTTGAACTAACTGCATAGTTGGAGTAGCTCTTATAATTGGATTTCGCAAGATAGAATTATGTTTCCAAGACACTTGGAAAATCAGATTCGATTTCTGTTGAATTCCAATGTTGAAAGATTATACCCTTTAGATTGAAGGTAACGAATCGTACTTGTCTTCCCTATTTTTTCCATGAAGCTTTTGTGCCTTTGTGTGACTACTGTGCTTTCTTTAATCCCGATCTTTCTTCTTTCTCTTTATCTGACTCCTTTCTTTTTTCTACCTTGAACTGCTGAATTCACCAGAATTTCCACTTTAATCTCATCTTCCAGCCACAGCTTCAGTTTTCTAGTGCCTTAATTGGCATCAAGTACCTAATACACAATAATGGGTTCAAAAATTCGTTTTTCTTTAAATAATTTTATGTATGTATATTACAACTTTCAGATCGTTGTCACTGAATTAAAAGGAAACACTGCTATCTCCAGGGCTTTCTTATGATACCAATGAAAGTGTTTTGAAGGGTGCGTTTGAGGAATATGGTGAAGTAATTGAAGGTAGGCACTAGGCTATTATGTTACCTTTTGACATATTGGTGATTATTTTGGAATGTGAAATGGATTCATATGCTTAGCAGTTAAGGTGATATGTGACCGTGTAAGTGGGAAATCAAGAGGATATGGATTTGTGCATTACTCTTCTGAGATGGCGGCAAACAAAGCCTTAAAGGAAATGGATGGTCGGGTATGTTCAAGTATTCAGCTATGCATTTTGTTACATGCCTATATGTATTTCTTGAGCATCATTAGTAATTCTTTTCTGCTTGTTGTATGCTTTTGTAGTTGCTGGACGGCAGAAATATCCACATTCATTATGCTTATAGAAGGGAACGGCAAGGCAGTCAGGTCTGCCACTCTCAACCATTTGCTGTTACTTTATTAGTTAATAAACCTTTGTTTTCCCTCTTTCTTGCTCTGAATCTCACTTGCTCGGTATGTGAAAATCAAGTTTGGATTTTTTTTCACATTCTCATTGGCACCCCATGTTTCCTGCCTTAACAATGCATTTTTACGGTCACCGATTTGCTGGTAGAAAATGATAGCTATTTGCTGCTTCGCAGACTAGTTGTTATTTGTTAGCAATGCCAATTGAAACTGGCTGCTTCATAGTTCATATAGCATCTTGCCACTCCTCACCAAATTCTAAAGTGTTATTTAGGGGGATGATCAGAGTAAGGGTAATGAACTCTTGGGAAATTATTGCCCAGATGAATAATAGATGAGTGGATTTTCATGGTCTCGTAATTCAAAAATATTTTGTTTTTTCCTTCAATTCACTGTTTGTATTATATTAGCAGATAGTTTCACTTGTGTTTAAAAACCTTGCATTAACTTGATCAAGCTTTCGGCCCACATACTTTATGTTAGCAACTGGGCATAGGAAATGCACGGTTGAATGATATGGAACTTGGACTGTAGGCTTGGATTGCAGAAGGTAAACTATCCTGAAAAGTAAAGGAAACATTTCATATCAAACCTAAATATAGTAAATTAAGAAGATCATGGTATTAAATGATTCTGTTATGACAGTCTACAACGTGCTTGTAATCGGGAGAAAAAATATAATGTTAATAAATATACACATGCAATTGGTGTGGGGGGGGGGGGGGGGCAGCAGGAGGGGGGTGTGGGAAGCAGGAGGCAAGAACAAGATAAACTTTTGAAAGGCTTGAATATGGAATCCTGATGGCAATTCAAATACAGGGAGCGATCTGGCCCCCTTTGTCATGGATAATCCTATACATTATTGCGGTTTTGTATATTAATGAATTAAGTTTATGATCTTAGATTTACTTTTTCATGTTTCTTTAACTATGGAATCTTTACAGTTATGTTCTTTAATTTTGTTTCCTATTTAGTGTTTATAAAGGTCAGTTTACAGTTTACGTTTATTCAACTCAGTCTTAAGCAACTAGATTTACCGTTTTCTCTGGTTTCAATAGCTTAGTCCGTTTAGTTAGTTTCTTTTGTTTTTACTTCCTAAGAACCCTGATTTCATCGAGCTTTAAAATATAATCATTTGAGAGATTTTTCCTGATTTTAAAGGGTAAAGCAACTTCCGGAAATGAGAAATGAGGTTGATGGGAAGCTGAAGAGATGAGAGGGAACTTTCAGGTATGATTATGCTTGACCACCTGGTGCTTGCTTTTCCATAGATGACCAATTCACTTACAAGAAATAATACAATATCTGTTAATGGTTGATCATAATCTGATTATTAATGTTGATAATTGGACTTGCATGCTTGGCTATTAGCAACCTGCCGTGTGTTCCTTTCTGTGCTTCTAGATTCTTCCAGGACATTGTCACTGGATTAAATTCAATATCCTGTGGCTTCACTGACGAACTTTCCTTATTCTCCTTCTGTTCAGTGTTTGCTGCCTTCTTGGAATAATGTCTACCCATATTATTGCCAATACTGCTACTTTGAACTACATTAGGTCTATTATCATTTTTGCCTCTTGAATCTCCTAATAAATGCAAGATATTGAGGCAAGGGGGAGGTGAGGTAAAGAGGAAGAAGAGTCAATAAAATTGAGTAGTGTCCTCCTTGATTCATGTCTGGTACTTTTTCATGTCTCTACATAAACAACGTAGTCGAGATAACTATGAAATTGACGATATTTCATTATATTCTCATCATCATCATCATCATCATTGTCCCTCGTTAATTCCAACAACTGGGTAGCTTATCACTATCCAATTTGCTGACCCGTAGCCTGCTGCACATGAGCCCCTAGATTCTTACAAAATGGCATCATTTTACACTCTTGCTTCATTAGTCCCAAAAGTAATATTCATCCTCTGTTTTTATCTCCTTCACCATTTCATTACTTGTGTTATCCATGGCAGACACATCTGACGATCTCATGCTTTATAATTTCTATACATAGTTTCTCTGAGAAAGACATATTCTGACTTTACCTTGGTTGTAGGATTTACCATAGATGCAGACCATATTCAGATCACTGCCAGACATTCGTTTGTTGGACAAACGCATCAACAGTTACAGAATTAACGTCTTTCCTATATCTATAATCCCTCTCCGCTTCCACTTTTGGCTTTCATCTAATGAAGATTGCGAAGAAGATTTAATCTGTGTAGTCGGTCTTGTAGAACATACTTGCTTCACAATTGTCCTTTGTCTTTGGCTCTGTGTAAACTAGTATGCAGATTAAACACTGAAATGGTTGGAGTTGTTTCATTCTCATCGCTCTATCTTCAGCACTATCAACCAGCATTGTGCCGCTTCACTATTTGGCTATTCAGTGGCAGTCTGCATCAGTGTATTTATGCATGAGTTGAATATGAGCAGGACTTGTTTATGCATTGAAATGTTATGCAGTAAGCTGAGCCCCAAGAATGCAGGTATGTATAGAGCATAGACAGATCAGATCATCTCAGGGTGGATAGGGATTGTTTTAAATACTTTCCTCTCATTCAAGTGTCATCAGAGTTTTTCTTGCAGAAAAATTTGCAATTCTAAATCTTGTACTAGCTTGCCAATGAGGCCTTATTCAATTAGTATGGTTGATACCTCACAACCTTAAATTCCACGATTATTTGTTTCGTTTAAACATATTTAAGTATTATGTAATAAATCACACACTGTAAAAAGTAAACCGTGTACTATCTATCCAAATGTGAGAAATTGAAAAAAGAATATATATATATAGAGTAGGAAATATTGGGACGTTTGTATATCAGGTTGATTATATTAATTAATAGGGTAACATAGATTGTGTCTAAGATTACACATATACCCTTTAGTATTTGATTTAGTTATTGGTAAATTTCGTCCAATATGAAATTGTATGTACCTTCCTAATACTAAAAGTACACACATTTTTTCCGTATTTTTTTCAAATTACAAGAATGTCCTCCAAAATTCGTCACATTACAATTGTATCACTTGAAATTTTGTAATTTTAAGGTCAGACTCCCTATAATTTATTAATGGCTAAAATACATCTTACCTCGATGTTTTGTTGAAATAACTAAAAACTTCCTATATTTTTTAAATAGGTTAAAACATCTCTATATTTTGTAAAACTCAACAAAAAATA
This sequence comes from Sesamum indicum, assembly GCF_026168435.1. Taxonomy (NCBI): domain Eukaryota; kingdom Viridiplantae; phylum Streptophyta; class Magnoliopsida; order Lamiales; family Pedaliaceae; genus Sesamum; species Sesamum indicum. Next base: position 3,071,476 of record NC_142665.1, on the reverse strand, counting down.
CTCCTTTCGTTAGTACTTAATAGAAGGTGCATTACACATGCTTCTTGTGCATTTGGAGTGTTTTTTAGCTATTCGTGACTTTATTTTTTGATGATTTTGATAAAAATACTCCCATGATGATTACATATTTCACATATACATTTTTTTTTACTGTTTTGAGTGATTTTTTTTTTGTATTTTCATCTATCTACAAAATTAAATAACTTCTTAAATATATTTACTTAAAAATATGAAAAGAATTATATAATGTTTTTTGAAGTTTTATATTTTAAATTGAAATATTAAATTTAAATAAGAGTATAAAAATTGATATAGTAAATTTATTTTTTAAATTTAAAATATCTCAAAATTTATAAATGTTAATAATTGTAAACATTATATAATATTAAAAGTTTAATTATTATCTAATTAAAAATATCTAAACAAATTAAATTTAAATAATTTTTATAATTAATAAAGTTGAAATTTAAAATTTTCCTTTAATTATAATAAAAAATATTTCAACCATTTATTTTAAATTTAAATAATGTCATTTTTAGTTAGTTAAAAATTCAAAAAATCTAAAACTATCCTTAATTAATTAGATATTTAAAATTATTTTTAACTAAAAAAATGGGGGTTGCGGCCTTACAGCAGAGCGACGACGACGTCGCCCAAATCTAAGGATCATTATTTAATTAAAGAAGGTCCAACAATCATTCAAATAACAAATAATATATATTAAATAAGGGTATAACCAATTATTTTATAAAAAAGTTAAAATCGTTAGTTAGATTTAACGAAAAAGGGCGATTGAACTACGTCTAATAAAACAGAGAAGGATTTTTCGCCTATTTTTAAGATGGGGGAGTTTTAACGGACTTTTAAAATATAGGAAAATTTTATGCATTTTAACCATTTATTAATGCAACAACTATTTGATTGTTCATATTATTGTGGTAATAAAATGACAATACTCATTAGTTTTACGAAGTAATAAAAAATATAATATAAGAAATTAATTTAAATATTAATTTTGATTTAAGTTATTCGAAATGGAACTTATTGATATTGTTGAACTTAAATTCACTTTGTTTTTTTCAAATTTAAAACATTAAAATTTTAACAGATATAAATATAATTGGATAAACCCTAGAGGAAATTCGAAAAAATCACACTATCTTAAAAATATTATTTTGTAAATTTTAATTAAAAATAATGATATCCAAAGTACAACAAATGATCAAAGTTACGTATAAAATTACAATAACTGATAGGATAGGTGTATCCAAACATAATAGGACATTTATGTACCCTTTTTGGAACCCTAATAAGGTGAAAAATTGAGACTTTCTTCTGATTTTATATCGATCAGTCTAATAAATGTTAGAAGTTTTAGATTTAATTTTTTAAAGTTTTCAGGATCTATTTGTAATTAAGCAAATTTTAGAGTAGGAAACTGTAATTATGCCAATATAAAGTAATACACAGGGAGTAAAACGAGATTCATCAAAAGTGGAAGGAGTGCTATAGTAAAGATCTTCCATTTAATTTACCCCTATATTCCTCTGTAACAAGAGAAGAAAAACGATACACAGGCGGAGGCAGAGAAGTTCAACAATGGCGTGGAGGGGTCAGCTTTCTCGAAATCTCAAGGAGCTTCGCATTCTACTCTCTCCTAATTCTCCTTCCAGCTCTTCTACTAGGTTCGTTCTAATTGCTTTTGATTTCAAATTTATGAACCCATTTGTTTGTCTATTTTAATTGTTTTTTGTTGTTATTTTTGGCAGAGCTTTCATTGAGAATAATTACAAGGATCTGAAGACGAAAAACCCTAAGCTTCCTATTTTGATCCGTGAGGCCACTGGTATCGAGCCTCAGCTTTGGGCTAGATATGGTAATTTGCTATTTTTTTGCTTTCAGATCTCAATTTATGTTTTTTCAGTCACCTTAGAAATTTGAGTGGATATTTTGGGGAGTTTGTTTTAAGACTGAAATCTTATAATGTTTTTGGTTCAGTGAGGTATGTTGCCAGGGGTAATTAGCATGTTCCTTTGAATTTTGGGCTATATAGAATGGGACTTATCCTTTCCACTGTAATTTGAACTGTGCTTCACATTTTATCCTGGCCACTTTATTTTCTTCTTTAGCTGTATCTTGGAAAAACAATACTATACATATCAAGATAGATTCATTATTACAATAACCTCAATTAATGAATCTTCTGCTTTTGTATAGACATGGGCATCGAAAGGGGAATACGGTTGGAAGGTCTAAATGAGCAACAGATTTCAAAGGCACTTGAGGACCTTGCTAAAGGAGGGGCATCTTAAAGGCTGAGGCAACTGCCATTGGATTTTTCCTGGACAAATAAAACGCCAGCAAGAAGTTTCTCGGTTAATCTTTATTCTGGTTTCAAGGCTAGTGCCACCCTGTCTAAGTTCATATGTTTTATGTTTGACTATTTCAACCCATGATAAACTGTTTCCTGCAACAGGAGTTGCCTATTTCTTGTAGCTTTTTGTGGAATATGATGCACACACAAGTTTATTTTCCAATGGATACCTATCCCTGGTGTTTTAACTATTATTCCATTATCTTTCTTTACTTCCATTATATTTTCTGTTGAGGCTGGGATAGTACTGGGCTCTGCTGTGGGGCTTGCTGACTCGAGCCTATACCATTGCAACATGAATTTAAAAGACAGTACTGTTTGTTTCATTGGTTTGCTCGAAATTGTTTAATGCCACTATTATTCCATTGATGAAATAGAGATATAGCCTGATAAAAATATTATGATGGTGATCTCAAGGCATGGTTTATTCAGCTACATGCTTATTGGTTACCTTGCTGTGTGCAGGTGCTGTCATTTGCTTTCCTGAGCATTCATGTTCATCTTAATCTTTACTTTTAAGTTTATCCTCATCAGTGGTGTTAATAGTTTGCATTGATGATTAATCATGAAACCAAACTTCCAGTATATCAGTCAGACAAGTGCTCAAATAATGAATCTCTCATCTTATTTCTTCTGGATATATGTTTAAATTGAGGTCCAAACCATGGTTCTATCAAAAAGAGTTGAATGCTTAGCCAAAGTGATTGGCCAGCTCTATGAATCGTAAAGCTAGTAAAACTGCGGCATTAGCACTCAACTGGCTCCATCCATAGCAAATGTGTAGGACACATTTTGTCTCCAAAATGTTTACCAGAACATTGCAGAATTTGAAGTCAGTGAAAGTAAAATGATATTGCTGTCAACCAACTTTGCATAAGGTGTTCAGTCTATCCCTTCTCCCAAGACTTGTTATGCAGCTGAAGTTATGGATTTTCATCCACTGGAGACATGGTTTCTGCATCTAGACTCCTCGTGGTTACGCTTCTTCAAGAGCTTTTGCCTGTCAAGTTCGGCATCTAGACTCTGGTTGCTATGCTTCTTCAAGAGCTTTTGCCTGTCAAATAGTTTCCCAACAATACATGCAATTAGAAAATTGGCAGTATTACTATATATCATGGTCTTTCCTTAATAGCTTACTCTATTAGCTTCACATTTTCACTCTGGGGAAGGATCTGACCCACACCCATCTCAATCTGCAACGTAAAGTCTCTTGACTAAGAAAATTCTAGTGAATACTTGAAAATAGGAAACAGAAAGCCTTAAAAGACGAGAATCTTTGAACATCTTACATGTTCCTCCTTGTCACTAATCTTCTCTCCATCAACCTCAACCTGTAATGGAAAGTCTCTCGACTTAGAAAAATCTAGTGAGTACCTTGAAAACAGCAAACAGAAAGCCTTAAAACAGGAGAATCTTTTAAAATGTTACATATTTCCAGCCCAGCCGAGCATCACATTTCAGGCAGTAGACATCAGCAATTGTGTTGGCACGAACTTTAAAGTGCTTAGCAGGTTCATCGACTCGCACATTGACACTGCATGTATGTATACATGCATAACTCAGAAACAGTGCGAAATCCGCTCATAATACAATCCAGAGAAAAGAGGCTGCTGATTCATGCTTAAAGAATATAATGGGCATCGTTGCAGAAAAAAACTAAGTTAGATTGCTCTTCATATAATTTTCTGATATGGATGAAAACGGCGAATGTGTCATTCAGATCTTACACTCTAGTGAAGAGACCTCCACATAGTCCTGCAGCATCCTGCAGGCAAGAAAGATGAAGAATGCGTAGTGTATATATATATATATATATATATACATGAAGTAAGCCGACTTATAACGTGTCGAAGTTCGATTCACAAACTATGAACTTCTAAATATGGATATACTCAAGATTTGCATGGCTCTGATACCATTTTGTACCAGGATATCACAAACCAAGAATAATTTGAATAAAACAACCATATTTGAAACTATGTAAGGAATCATAAAAATCTAAGTGTCGACAGTCTCTTAAGGCTAGAAACACACTGGTGTCTAATCCTTCTCTTGTTAAAGGTTTTATAGCAATTTGAACAAGACCAATATGCAGAAATTTATATCCATTTTTAATATGTTTAATAATAGAAGCTTTTGAAAATAAATGTAATGTTTGTTGGTCAGATACCAGGGGTAAAACTTGTTCTTCTGTTTTTATAGTATAAGCTGACTTAAAATCAATAAATGATTTTTTATAAATTTCTTTAGTATTGATTTTGGGAGGTTTCCAATCGAATAGATCTCTGTCTTCCCACAGTGTCTCTCCTGTGGTAATTATATTCGAATTTTCTTGGTTGTCCCCTGATGATGAGGCTCCAAAATTCATGCTTTTTATGAATTTATCCATAGTATTAGATTTTCATATTTTGATCTTTCGAATCAGACAACGATTTATTGCGGCACAATAAAGTCAAGTAAGCCGACTTATAACGTGTCGAAGTTCGATTCACAAACTATGAACTTCTAAATATGGATATACTCAAGATTTGCATGGCTCTGATACCATTTTGTACCAGGATATCACAAACCAAAAATAATTTGAATATAACAACCATATTTGAACCATGAACTAGTCTTTGTAATGGCCCAATTTATTTCAATTCCTTTCCAAATTTCACTATTTCTCTTAATGATCCTCATATTTTAGATATTTTAACTTTAAATGTAAAAAATTATAATTACAAAATGAAATCTGGATCTCATATCTATGAAATATTCTATAGGCTACACTACAAAATTACTAATACTGGCCTAGATATTCAAGCCATATCACACACTAAATCACCAGGTCAAACGATATTTTGGGAAATCAATAGAGCCAAATCTAATCTTTTAGTTCCAAAAACTATAGAATGGAAAAATGTTACTTTACCAGAAACATGGAATTTACCACCAGGATCAATTCCCCCAACTCAACCCATAGAAAATTCAGAAATTGATCAAATTACCCAACATCAAGATGGATCCGTAGGAATAAAATTTTGTAGACATAATTCACTAAAAACAAATAGAACATCCTTCTCTCATCCTATCACCCCCTCCAGACACTCAACATCTGAAACAATTAGACCTACCACCTCAAAATTTCAAAGAATAAGAATAGATCAAAACCTTGCACAAACAATATACCAAGATTATGAGGAAACTGGTTCCCCAAATTCCGCACCATCGCAAATTCTTACCATTACCAAAGAATTTCTAATAGATAAAGAATTTCTTAAAAAAGACTTTCTTTCTGAAGAAAATATTTCTCATAGAAAATGGTTCATGAATAATTTCTCTGAACCCCAAAGAGCAAACATCAGATCTGAATGGTATGAGTACATTTCATATACTAAACAAAATATTCCTTTTTTCTCCTATCTATACCAAACATATGGAAATGACAAATTAGCAGTCATTCAAAAAACTCTCAAAAAATGGACAAAGCTTGATGGGTCAATAATCTCGAGTGAACATCTACCTTTAGAAGAATCCGGTATCTCTATAAAAGGCCAAATCATCAAATGTCTTCCAGTTAGTGAACCATCTACTAGTGAAACTAGCACTATACAAATATATATATATATATATATATATATATGGCGTTCTGCCATCAGGAGAAAAAAAAGTGATACAGTAGAGTGTTGTCGCACATATTTTGATGTCTCATCATAAGAACGACCAACGTGTATCATTTTTCGACTGATGAAAAATTGGGAAATCAAGTCTTATGATAATGCTAAATATTTGCTTGTGAATTAGGATGCTCTCGTGCTGTAACTTTTCATTCATTCAAGAAAAGAACAGTCTCATCAGTAGTTATTACATTCCAAGAAATGCTCAAGAACAACACTATCAGTTGATTTATTCACTAGAATTCGTAAATTATAGCACTGCAGCGTGTCGTTTTAGAGCCATTATACCCAAATAGGATCAGATTATATTCAACTAAACAAGAGGTCCAAGAAATTCTTGAAGATCCATCTTATTGTAAAGCCATTGACACCAAGAAACTCTCTGGAAGAAAATGAACGAGAAACAAGATTATATAAGACGGAAAATGGAATTCTTGAACAACACAGAAATAAAAAAAAAAAACACAGAAATTTTACATGGATGCAGATCATGTCGGCTTCCAAGGCAAGATGAGTTCTGCATGACTTGCACATGTAGCACTCATCAAAATGCACCAGAGGTATCTCTTCCATTTGCTGATAGTCAAGGCAAACTCTGAAGCCAAATTCTTGGCTTGTTCTTGATTGGAATGCAGATTTGATGATGGAAAGACAGTTTTCTGAGCTCTAAAGGAGTGTGTGTTGTTACTATATATGAGGAGAAGATGGGCTTTGTTTCAAGTTAACTGTCTTAACTGTCACAACTGCCACCATATCTGAGGGTGTAACACATTGTATACAAGCAATCATCTATATTTTCTCTTTCACTCATCATCCTCACCTCGTCGACATCATCTCAGCAAAAGATTTAAAAGTCTGGGTATTAGGAAAAAGAAAAAAGATAGTGATACTAGCACTAAGTTGAGGAACATGCTGTTACTGAATTTTGAACTGATCTCAGTTCTCAAGCTATGGTTGTACTGCATGTTCACCACCTTGCTTGCCGCACATTTTTAGACGAATATGTATGGTTTTTGTTTAGTAGTTCAAGGAATTAGGCATTGATTGGTACTGTGATTAGAAGCGGTTTGATTCTTAGAGAACTTTATAACTATGTCTGTCGTTGATAAAAAATTTCCTTCTGGGATAGAATAATTGCACGATTATAACATATGGCCAGACATCAACTATATATAACTACAATGTCTGTACAATATTGCAAAATTGTAAGAAAACTATATATAGTGAGGATGGAAATATAATGTAACATTGAGTTGGTCCACACTCATAATATTGTTAAAAGGGACTTGGAATTCATGCCTTTCCAGCATGCAGGAAATGCATATTGCGAATAACATTAACTGCAAGAAGGATTTGTCATGAATTAAAACACTCGAAATTGTAGATATCAGCAGCAACTCTGTGACCTACTTGCCTGTGGCGAATGGGTTCGTCGACTTGCACGTTGACACTGCATACACGTGCGCATACGTGTAATTGGGGAACTGTTTGTACATTGATGGATCTAATGACCCTTTATTTTTAAGTTTTGCATTAACTTCACTTCATTTTCATCTGCACCAACTTCTGTTACACAGTTTCCATGCTTTCAACTTCTTGTATTTCTCTTTTCTGATAAAATTTGGCTTGCAATGAAGCATGCGACATGATTAGGGCCACTAGCATGAGGTATTGTCCGCGTTGGCTTTCTAGCCTCATGGCTCTGTCCTAAAGAAAATGCGCCTCACTAGAGAGAGGATGTTATAAAGCGAAATGCTTCATTGTCGTGCAGGGGTTACAGAGATCAAAGAATCAAAACATCTGCAATCAAGCGGAACTTGATAATTGCAAGGTGATTCAAAAAAATGCTTCAGTGAAAGTAGCTTAAGTAGTATAACATACTCAAAATATGCCATCTTGATTTATTTTTTGTTCTGTATGGTTTTGCAAGCTAAAGAAAGGCACCAAATAATGGGTTGCTAATGCATTTTTACGTTTCTTCGTACATATTTGACAGATGAGTCCATGTAAAAATGAGAAGCACGCCTTGTTGCTAAGTGAGTATCTCAGAAGAAGAAAGTTTAACCTGAAAACTGTTTCGGATATACTATCTCAATTCAAATTTGAAAACACAATCTGTAAGAGGATAAGCTTTGCTGCAACGAGGGTTTTCCTCTGCAAGAATCGAAAAATACAGAGTCTGAATGTGAAGGAATAAAGTCTAAATTCAGTGAAAAGTAAAATTTATGACTGTAGACGAACTTCAGCTAAGTTCTTCAATCTATCCATCCTCTCAAGACTCTTACTGCAGACAGTATTATGGATCTTCACGGACTGGAGACATGGTTTCTGCATCCAGAATCTGATTGCTATACTTCCTCACGAGTTTTTTCCTGTTAAATAGTTTCCCAACAATACTTGTAAGGGAACTGACAGTGTTATAACAACGTACAAACATTCAGTGGTATGCTATAGTTTTCATTAATTGCTTACATTCTTAGCCTCACGTTGTCATCTTCAAGAGCAATCTCCTCCCCATTAACATGAATCTGCATCATAAAGTCTCTTCTTGAGTTGACTTAGAAACAAAATCTAGTAAATATATATCTTGCATTCCTGCTGTCCTGTTTCAATCTCCTTTTTCGTGTCCAGGATACTGAACTAAACAGAGCTATCTTTAATAAAGACTCTTCTTGACTTAGAAACAAAATGAAAATCCTTACATATCTCCAGCCCAACTTATCATCACAGTTGACACAGTAGATATCAACAACTGTCTTGCCAGCAACTTCCCTGTGGTGAACTGGTCCGTCGACTCGCAGGTTCACACTGCATACATATATACATTTACCCGATTGAGAAACTTAATTTGCAGCACATCAAGTTTTCCCTAAGTTCATACTGTTTAACCAACTTTATCCAGATGAATGAAAATACGACTACTGCAGCATTCAGATCTTACGCTTTATCAAACGTTGCGCCAATTAGTTCAGTATCCTGCATCCGAAAAAAACAGATTGAAACATGACAGAGAGTATGAGAATTCTTGAAGAAGCAAAGGACCATGGAACTTAAAAGCAATTAGATCAAGAAACTGATCTAAGAAGAAATAAAACCGGAATTCTTGAACGCTAATATTACAGTAACTTAAGACGGAGATTTTACGTACTGCATCGATGGAGATGAAGTCTTCTGCCAAGGCAATATGCGTTCGACACGACTTGCACATGTAGTAGTCAGGATACTCCTGATTAAACACCACCAAACCAGTCCTTGCCATTTGCAGATCCTCGCTATATGGGAACGTCTAAAGCCAAATTCTTGATAGAAACGAGCTGATTCTTGAATGAATGTCAAGTAAGCTGCGATTTCAAGAATTTGAATATTTCCAAGAAAGGGAAGGAAATGAATGTCAAGTAAGCTGTGTTTGTAGTCATTCCTTTATGAGGGGAAGTTGGGCTTTGTTCAACTTAACTGTCATAACTACCGCCACGTCATAGGGAAAGGGAGGGTATATTGCAACTGCTTCTCCCTTTCTAAGGTAAAGTGATTAATCAATTATCATTTTACTAGTAATTTATGGACACGCAATGTATGTGCAAATTCTTTAATAGTATTTAAAATATTTATAAGAAGCTTTTTATTATTTCATATATCTACAAAATATTAATAAGTTAATATTAAAAATGATGAAAAAATAAATTATATATTAAATTAGAGGCAGACAAAAAATGAGAAGTTAGATAAATTATAAACAAAAAATAAATTAAATATTAAAAAAAAGCAAACAAAAAAAGGGGGAGATATAAAAGCGTACTCTCTCTTAATATATAACTAGTTATATGTGGCACATCCAATTTATGTGCCCAAAAAATTTAAAATAATTAATTACTATTAACTAATTCTTTTGTTGTAGGAAAAAAATGATAATATAATAATGATTACGATAAAAACATAAATAACTATGAAAGAGGACAATTGGAGTAGGTGAAAGAAAAAAAAAATAACTAAAATAAATAACTATTTTAAAAAATAGATTTTATTATTTGTAGATAATAAGGGAAATGTTGAAGTTAGTGGGTGAAAAAAAAACATATCAAAAATAAAAAAGATACAAAAAAGATACTCTCCGTTAACATATAGTATAGATATATATTATCACCATTCACCATAGTATAGTAATTAATTCAGAATAATTAGGAAACCTAATTTTAGTTAAATATGAGTTTTGTAAAAAAAGTGTCAAGGTGATGATACTTAATTCCGGGCATTTACTCCACATCATCAAGGGATTTGTTTTTTTTTTTTAATGTATGGAATAAATGGACGATATATAGATATGAGTACGTAGGATGAATATTAATTAAATAAAATGGGGATGAGATGATTTAATATTTACATATGTAAAGTGTTTGCTTTGTACTTATTGTAATGGTTACAATGATAAATAATTAATAACCTTGTTTACTATTTTGGATTGGATATATGATTATGTTATTTATTATTTTGCAATGAATTAAATAATACAAGACAAGACAAAAGGGTATAGGGGCATTACTGTGATAAGCATTTGAAATATACAACATAATGATCTTGTAAAAGTGCAACATCAGCACTGATTTGAAGGATCTATACATGGTTTTATGGAGAATTGGACTCTACACAGCACAGCACCACTTGTCAAATCCAGAAATCAGAATTTGAATACTTCTTCAGTATAGTATGTGATATTGTACAGCTTCTCTTGCCTCTCCATTTATGATCAGATCGCCATGTCTCCTCAGCACCTTGTCCCTGTACCTCAATATATTTCAAAAATTGTAAGGACAAACTCATCATCGCCATGCTTACACAAAATTATTAATACAAACAGTTCCCGGCCGGCTTATTACTTCCTTAATTGCACCATTCCATCTCGGATAAACAGCTGCGCACCGTCAGCTTCAATCTGCAAACACACAGCATGACGATATCAAGAAACGTGAAAAATAGTACAATGGAAAGAGGGGGACAACTCGAATTAGAATCTTACATATTTCCAGCCCAATTCTTCACCACATTTTATGCAGTAGATATCCGCAACTTTGTTACCGCCAACCTGCCGATGGCGGACAGCTTTGTCGACTAGCACGTTGATGCTGCATGCGTACGACGTACATGAATCAGACTGTTAGACATTGGCTTGAAGCACAAAAATATTAACTTCTTTTCGATTTTATCATCTTAATTAAGATGATGAAAATGAGTAATATATATACGACATCGAGGTCTTACATCCTACGCTCACGATCTTGAAAGACTAGGCCGTAAACTCCCACCTCGTCCTGCAGACGAAACCAATCGATGTATATCAAAGAAGCATTAATTTCACCTAAATTGCATGCAAAACATAATGCACATCCACATCAAGAATTAAAATTCCACAAGAACAAATGATCAATCATGAATTCTATACCTATAATGATTAAGAGCATGCAAGAATTAATGTTGAACAGTAGTGAGATTGGAAAGACACACAAGTATAAGGGAGAGTTTTACTGGGGAGAAGCAGTAGAAGTCTTCTGGTAAGGCAATAGGGGTTTGGCAAGACCCGCACATCAGGTAATCAGGGATTGGCTGATCGAATTCCCTCAAGAATAGCCTTCCCATTTGCAGATTTTCCAAGATTATCAACTCTTCTTGAAATGGGAGTTGGAAATCCCTGGAGAGAGGAAAATGGAATGTGTTGATGAAGAAAGTAGTAGTGGTGGTTTTATATATATATATATATATATGCATAGGAAAGATAAGGGTTTTGCTTCAAGTTAACTGTCATAAACTACCCATTATCTATTGGTTTTATCTATATAGATGTTAATATATATATAATATGGTAAAAAAATATTTTTTTATTTTTTAAGAAAAATATTATATTAAAAATCCTTTTTTATGCATATTATATTAAAAATCCTAAGACCTTAACTTACTCGCCTATTTACAGGAATGTGATGAGAAAATCAAGCATACAATTGAGGGTGATTAAGATATTTTCAAATTCCTTTGAATGTCGATTTTATTGTAATATATTTTATCAAATTATTTGCCATGTCATATAGTTTTATGATAACAAAAACGAGATCTACCGATATCATATTAACAAGGACGTTGGTGAAAATTAAGGAAGTTTTGGTGGTATCAACTTTATCCATCAAAGATACAATCGAGTGGTAATCTTCTAGTGGGCTGTCTTCATCATGGTTGATATTTGAGCTTTGCGACCTCTCTTGGGCCGATGAGCTGAATTTGGGCTTCGCGACCTCTTTTGGGCAGTGTAGTTCTTAAAAGGCGCAAGTTCATATAAATAATTAAAATTTTTCAACAATTAATTTAATATATGGTAGAACGAAAAGAAGAGAGAAAGATAAAATTGATTTAGTCAACATATTAAATATTTGTACTATTAATTAAATTGGAGGAGGCTGTAGTAACTATCATTAACCGGTGGAATATATGTGAGCTAAAATATGTTAAAAATATTTATTTCACCACCGTATCATTAGAATTAATTTTCTATCGTATTTGAAGTTAATTTGTTTTATCTATTTTAATTAATTACGCATCTTATCTTTGTTCTTTTTTAATTATATATATATATATAATATAAAATATTAGATTATGTGGAGGGATGGAGTGTGGTATAATTAATCTATACTTTGTAGCTTATTATTTATAAGTTAGCATTGTGGAGCAAAACAAGTCTCAAGGAAAGCATTCCTCCGAGAACCCAAACAAAGGGCAGCGCTTTCAATACTCTCTCTCAATCTCTCACTTCCATTGGCGCTGAACACAAACAATCCCAGCTCGAAGTGGCGGCCACCTGCTTTTTCCAAGTAATTCACTCATTCATCGAAGTTTGAATCTTTCTGCTATAGTTTTGTTGATTAGTGAGCGTGCCTCTAGCTCTGGGTGTGAATGCGTGATTTTTGTTTGTGAACGTATTTTAGCCTGCTCGTGATATTATTATCATCAGATTGCAACATGTTCCTGCATAGCCGAGATTTGTGTGAAAGGGAAACATTGATAAAGGAAGTAGACTGTCGCGGAGGTGTTGCTGAAGGAGTTCTCTTTACTGGAGTTTCTTTTGTTAACCATATGATTTGTCTGGTTGCAGTCAGGGAGGAAGTAATTTAGTAATTGTTGATCTTAAGCATTTTCTTTCAAGGTTCCTGTAGAGGAACTCATATGCACATTGTATAAAAATATTTATGTCTTTAAGAATGCGGATTCAACGCAAGGCGACATATTGTCATTTGTGCACTTGACTTTTATACTTGTGTCTGTTGTGGTCCTATTGTGTTGCTGATTTGTTTGCCATTTTGTATCAAGTGAATATTCCTGATGAATAATGGATTATCTATAGTTAATGTTAAGGTTATTATGGATGTAGCTTTTCAAGTTCTATTTATTTGGAGTTAAACTATTGTGGTTTTGCTGTTGTTTGGTGGAGCTCCAATGTGGTTTACTTTGGATTTGGAAGTGATCTGTTAGGTTATCTCATACTTGCGTCATATATTGTTTCCTCAAGCATCTTTTTACCTTTTGAAATAAACTTGTTTGCTTTTTTTTTTTTTTACCTGTCTCTAGCCCTGTAAAAAATCGAATTCATGTAACTATTGTCTTCCCAGCCTCTACCAATGTCCATACTAACATGTCTTTGCGAAGTTGTCTTGAGCAAATTACAACATAACAATAACTTGTTCAGATTTCCCTTTCCCTGTGAAGTCCCATTCCTCCATTCCTATATCATAACCTTTTTCAATTTGCAGGTCCTACAGAAACACCAAAAAGAAGGGCAAGAAAAAAAAATGCACGCACATGAGCTCACCATTGACTAATTGTAGCTAATCACCTGCAGATGCAGACCTATACAGATATACATATATGTTTACGTCCATGCATTTTGTTTCATAATTCATTTGAGATCTCTTTGTGTCCTTCGTATTCAATCTTCCTTTATCACAAATGAGTAGATTTAAATGTGAATGCTAAGTAGTTGTTTTCTGACACTTTTTGAGGTTGCTTGGCAGTTTTTGGGTTTTGATTCAACTGACACCCATGGGACCTCTGAGAGGGAATAAAAAGAAAAGGAAAGTGGAGAAGAAAGCTGAAGACAATTCTTTGGTTTCTGGGTCTTCAGAAGAGGGCTCTACTGACTCTTGGGATATTTTATCAAAGATAATTGCTGGTAAGGTTAAAAACAATTTTTCCAGCCGTTTATTGTATATTTGCAATGTTATGAATGTCGTTATATTGAATGGTTCTATTTTGTGTACAGTTGATCGCTTTAAGTATTATTAGGTGTGCATATCATTTGTGCTTGATTTGTTTAAGATTCTTCTTTTGCGCAGTTCAGCTTTGCCCGACCTTCACTTATCCTATGCTTTTCAATTTTGCAAAATGCAGATTAATGTGGTCAAGTAGGATTCTGATTTACTAGCTGTTCTGAATTTTTGAGTCAATTCTCAACATTCAAGATATAATACTTCATGGCACTAGAAATATGGAGGTTGTTCTAATTTATTGTTGCTTAAACAACTCAAAATTCGTCTCTCAATGAGTAGGTTACTTGATTTGCCTCTATATAATCACATACATTACCTGCATGCAAGTTAGCCTTGAGTTTTTTTAAGGCAGAACTCAGCTTATACTGCAGTGCCTAAATCAGGAAAGTACATTTGTTGCTCGACATCTATTCTGACAGAACTATTATGATAATTTTCAACATTTTTTGTTTTGTCAAATTTGGATAACAAACTCATGCTGCTTTATTATGAAAAAGAGTTTATATGAAAATCTTCCATCGGGTATGCATGTCCTTGAGAGCAGCCTAAAGTAATTCATACTTCTCATATCGTACATTGTAATCCATTGAGTACTAAAAGAAGTTATTTCATACTACTGTTAACTTGATGCACTTTACTGATACAATTCATTCAAATCTTGCCTAATAGTGTGACGTTAGTTTAAGCACTGATGCCTTAATAAAATAGCAGTAGGAACTACCCATAAAAGAATGTAAGTTCATCACATTCCTCAAGTATGTTATCCCACTACATAGACTTGTTTGCATGAGTAGTTTACTGGAGGGTAGGATTTGGTGGAGGAGGAATATGTATTTTGGCATATCAGCATTTGCTAGATAAAGAGCAGTCTAATTGTAAAAGAAGCTTTCTAAGAATTGAAGTTTCAGAAAATGTAGATTAGATGGAACAGCCATCATAACCAATGGGATCATGTGATTTGCTCATAAATAATCAGTGTTGTCAGAGAAGAAACAGTTATTTGCTGGAAGACTCCTTGGTGTTTTGTATAGTGATTTTGTTTATTTTTTGTTTTTGGTCAAAGGAAAGTCTGCAAGGACTTGTTTGCAATATTTTTCCAAAGGATGGTGTGCCAAAGAAGCTTTATAACTTTTTTGTTCTTTTGAGTAATCATTTTGCATTCAAGATGAACAGAGCATTGTGGTTAAAGTTTAGATTCAGATCAAGCTCATTGGGAATAAGACAATTGCATTCGCTAACTGTTGTGGTTTATTGGAGTTCCACTTCTATGGTCCCATTCCCATCCAGATATCGCACATAATCATGAGCATATGCCTATCAGTCAAGGGATCTTATCCCACATCCGCAGACAACAACATAGGCTTCACTTTGAGTTAAACATGTGGAAACTGTAATGTTAGCATGAACATAATTTACCTCTCGGTCATATGACATTTGTAGAGAGAGGAAGTTATCTGAAATAAAACATGAAAAACATTTTGCATGTAGATATTATGAGAAGACCAGGAGGATAGAGTTATTTTAACTAATGATACAATAATATGAGAGTATTAAATGAAGTAACTGAAAAATAGAAGCAGGAATACTTGATGGATTTTATGGAGTGATTCATTTCAAGACACGGACTCCATTTTACTGGAAAACTAAGTTTAGCAATGCTTATTAGGCAGATAATTGACAATACACTCTATTGTTAATCAAAAGTAATCTGATTGATGGCCAGCTCATCTTTGTGTCTGGAGACTCTTGTCATCAGGGTTGTTTTAATGTGCTTAATTATTTTCCCCTTATGATTTTCGGCAGTAAAATTAAAATGGAGTTGCTTTTTTATCTGCAAGATAAAATTGCATGGTTTGGTATTGAAGTGAGAGGTGTTCCTGTTAATTCCTGGTTCATTAGTTAAGGATTGTAATATAGGAATCAGGAGGTAAGCTTTTATTTTGTTCTTGTACCAGGGGTAACAAAAACGGGGACAAGTGTTTGATCATCAAGCTCTTCGTTGTACTGCTCAAAGCATTGATGTTGAATGGAGTTGAAACTGCCTTTTTCATGGTGGATTTTTTCATTCATCTGACACATGCTAATTTGTTGAGTATTCCTAATTTCGTTATTCTTTGTGGAAATTTTTGTGCTTTCTGATGCTTCTGCATTTTTCATCTCAGATTGGATAATCTTCTTTACCTGTCTGCAGGCAATCCTTCGTCTTCACAGCTATTGGACAAGTTCAAATCTACTTTCAAAGTGTCCAGAAAAACTTTCGAGTATATATGTTCACTAGTAAAGGAGCATATGACGGCTAAAACACATTTTGCTTTTACAAATGGCAAGCCAATGTCATTAAATGATCAGGTGGCCTTAGCACTAATAAGGCTTGGCTCTGGGAACTCATTAATCTCAATTGGGGACTCATTTGGGGCACACCATTCAACCGTCTCTCAGGTGACATGGCGCTTTGTTGAGGCCATTGAAGAAAAGGGCCTTCAGCACCTCCAATGGCCTTCCACAGAACAAGAAATTACAGAAATAAAAAGCAAGTTTGAGAAAATCCAAGGCCTCCCAAATTGTTGTGGTGCAATCGACACCACTCATATAACCATGCTGTTGACCTCATCTGATCCGGAAGCCAACACCTGGCTTGATCGCAAGGAGAATCACAGCATGATCCTGCAAGCAATTGTCGACCCTGATCTGAGGTTCCGGAACATAGTCACTGGATGGCCTGGAAAGATGAATGACTCTTCAGTTCTCCAGAGTTCAAATTTCTTCAAACTGTGCCAAAAAGGAGAGAAGTTGAATGGGAACAAGATCCATTTATCGAAAGAAACAGAGTATATAATTGGTGACTCAGGGTTTCCATTATTGCCTTGGCTTGTGACTCCATATCAAGGGAAAGAACTTTCTGAAACTGAAGCAGAGTTCAATAAGAGGCTCCTTGCAACACATGTTGTCGCTCAAAGGGCACTGGCAAGATTAAAAGATGTTTGGAGGATGATCCGAGGGGAAATGTGGAGACCCGACAAGCACAAGTTGCCTAGGTTTATCCTCGTCTGCTGCATTCTCCACAACATCGTCATAGACATGGAAGACGAAGTTTCAGATGATTTGCCCTCACCCTCCTCTCTCCACCATGATCCAGGATACAAGCAAGAGGTTTGCGAATCCATTGATAAAGCAGGTTCGATTTTGAGGGACAAGCTATCTATGTATTTTTCAGGTAAATAGTTATTGCTGAACAAAATCATTCATGTTCGGGACTGAAGTGACCCTCAGGGAGGGACACAAACGATAAGCAGCTAAGAAGCGACTTGACGGTGTAGCTACTGGCTGAGCCCGAAATAGGTAGGCTAAAGAGCTTACTCCGATCGGAAATGTATTTTCTTCTCAAGTAACTTTGAGGGGGCTGTTGAAATACTAGGTAGACCTGTGAGCGTACAAGGGCAACTACTTTCAGACAGGACTAAACTAAAGTTTTAGCATTATACTTATGTATTCTTGTATGATTAGTCTTGAATAGTTCATATGTTCTTGTAAATTATTGTTTAGATTGTAAGTCATTTTATAAATTTAATATAAACTAGCAATGGCATACTTGATGTGTGTTTAATTTAATTTTTTATTATATATAATTAATTAATAAAATAGAAGAAAAATAAAATAAATAACTTATTTAAATTAATAAAATAGATCAAATTTAAATTGACATAGCGATCCGTTTTACATAGAGAACCATTCTGAACTACAACCGCAAACATTACCAAGTTCATAGCTACCCAACTATTAGAGCAATTAAAGAGGGACCGAAGAGGGGCATTTACATGGTTACTACAACAGAAATCGCAGGAGTCTTCAGGAATGTACAACACAAATCGTTAAGGTAGACTACAACATCGGCAGCGGTACACAAACCATCATCAGCTAGAGCTCTAGCATTATGTATCCTCAATTGTCGTCTTCAGGGTAGCCACTGACTGCATAAATGAAGAGAAAGGTTAAGAGATCCGACAATGTTCGCACGGCCCAAAGTCATACGTTTCTTGATGTTTTTGGCCTGTTTTCTGAGGTAATCTAAGTGCAAAAGCTTCATCATGGCGGACATGAACATATCAGAAAACATTGAATGAAAATCGGGTTTCGACATACCAATTTTACCTCTATTCTCAGGAACTTTGAAAATTACCGCATCCGTCGTTCATGAATAGCATGAATCTATTACTCCATTGCTGCTTAATAGAGTCTGGTACCAACGCCTCAGAGATGAAGGGGTTCCATGCATCTCCTCGTGAACTAGCAAGAACCCAATTGACTTTCATCGGCGGACTAACGAAAGACGAAGCTTGAGTATTCTCCCTGGAGATATTTTTCTTCCTTGGGCTCGAGTGCTAACAACGACATGAACAATGTGGTCATGAGATTTCGTCGATCGCAATTTAAGAAATCCCAGTTTAAGTTGTATCTTCAGCTCACCTTTGCATGATTCTCGAGTTTAAAAATCTTGGAGAGGGGCTTATTTTCCTTTATTTCTTCTAGAGCCTTGGATAAGGGTTCATTTTCTTCCAATTCCGTCAAGTACCTCTCGACGGCAACCAGGGATCGGAACTTCTGTCCAGTATGAGGCTCATAGTAATACTGTACACCCAACAAAATATAATTATCTTTACTTCTGTTGTCAAATTCACTAACTAATATAAGATCAACAAAAGTTGGAGAGTCAAAACATAATATGGAAGAGAATTTCTTTATGATAGTCTCGAGCAAAACGTTTATCTTAACTAACATAGAAAGAATTTCTTCCTTTATTTTCTAAAATATTTCTCATAAATATAGTCTATAGCAAAGAATAATACTTTGTCATACAAACAACATTGCTTTATTTGGAAAAAAATGATTTTAGAACCAACACGAGACGCATTACCTTGTCAGTCCAGTGATCGTACTTACGGGGCACCTCCTCCACAATCCAACCATCAGGAAGGACAAAGGGTGCAGCCGGAGCAGCCCTCTGGGAAGCCGTAACGGCTAAATGACTTTGGCTTAGTTCGTTGTCCAATCTCAACAACTGTGTTTGCATTCTCATCAAGGTTAAGAATTATATTGTTAATACACACATTGCGATAAAAATAATCGAATTTTCTGAAGATTCAAACATTTTTTTAATGCATAATGAGACCATAGCAATAGAGAAAACTCTTCCTTTGTCTGAATCCAAGTTCAAACGAAACTGTAACAAAAACAAAATTGGCGAAAGCAAGTTTTCATCATCTTTATACTTCTAAATACAATATTTATAAGCTTTATAACTATCCCAATCAGTAACATCATGATAAATGTATAGGCATCCTTCATATTTTCTGAAGGCAAAAGTTTATACATAATATCGACCTTGCCAGAACTTGGTAACCAAACATACAAGCCCGCATATTGCATACACAAGATTAGAACGAATGAAAGAAAGAGAGTTGAGAAACAAGTAATAGAAGAGTGCTAACCTTTCCACCAGAAACTATCATCCTTCGACACCGGGAACTCTGAAGACAAATCAGTAACATATACTAATATCATCAGTGATCAAACAAAAATCAACAAGTTTTAAATGCTGTCCACATCCTTTATCATAGGTCTTATATACATATAGTATATGGTGTTTGGGTCATTTTTCAGAAGATAATGGGCAGAAGCCAGAGCGTCAAACTTTGACATTTTCTGGTATCCTTTATAGGCTTAAAATGATGCTACATGACGTGAAAATAGTTGAAGCTCAAGGCAACAAACACTGTAACGCTGTTATGTCGGACTGGATTTTCTATTGCAATTCCTATTGCATCTACTATTTCATTTAACACATACACAAGATGTTCAAAGACAGGTCCATCTATTTTAAATAAGAAAGATTTTGTACACATACATGTATACGTTAAATATAATAGAAAATGCAATAGAATTTGGAATAGAAAATTCAATTAGGAATTTAGTGCAAGAAAGTGAAAACAAAAGGAAACGTGCTGAAAACTGAACTTCCATCACCTTTTCCATTCAACACTTCAACAAATACTATGTATCAATTTCAGAAACTTATTAGTTATATATTAGCTGAACATCCCAAAAGAATCAACTGCATTTTCAATAATTACAATATTTCAAGCAATTCCCTTATTTAAATTGGTCATAAATTAAAAAAAAAAAAGAAAGAAAAGAAAAGTCAGAATAAAAACAAAGTCTTTACCTTTTCACCAGAAAAAAGCATCCTCCGATACCCAGAACTCTGCATAATACCAACACATGGAAAGGGTAAATGAACCAAAACAAAAGGAAATTACATGGGAAAAAAACACAAAATGCAGAGCTCAACTCAACATGACTACGGAGAGATAGTTTCCTGGTGGATCTACAGGGATACGAGTCCCCATTCAGATATCTCTGAACTTCTCTGATGGACCTGAATTTTCTTCCAGTCCCTGGTTCGTAGTAATACTGCACATATACATCAAGAAATGCAGAAATATCAGCAGAAAGTAAGAAATTCCGGAAAGCCAAGAAATTTTCAGGGCATGAAAAAACAAGAGAAGAAGAAGAATTGATGATGGGATGGACCATGTCGGAGCGGGTGCCGTCGTGGCGGGGCACCTCCTCGACTCCCCAGCCACGGGGGATCCTGAAACGGGAGGGGGAGGAGACGGCGAGGTGGCGGTGGGCATAGGGTACGAGCATTGAGTTTGAGGGTGAGAGGGTGGAGTGGTGGCGATGCTCCTCCATGCTTGTGGAATGATGTGTCAGTGTCCCAAACTCTGTGCCTGTGTTCTGCTTTTATGTCGGACTGTGACCAAGTCCAACACTAGTCTTTTCTTTTTTATACACATAATTTTATTGAATATAATGTGACAATTACATATATTTTCTATATTGATTCCAAAATTCAATTCATATAAATAACAATTAGGAACAAAATAATTTTCTTACAAAAAAAAGTTATATTTCCAATCCTCCATTTCAAGTTATGTCATTTAAAAAGAATATTTTGAAAATATCATCCACTTTATATAAAATTTATACATCAAATTATAACTTTTTATAAACCCCATATTAGTGAAGAGATAACAATGATTAATTTAATTCAATAATTGCGATAAATTAATACAGAACACCAATTTTGGGAAAGCTAACAACAGTCTCATGGATAACACTTGTTGACAGAACAATCAAAAGCTAACATTTGATACCCCACTCAAACATAATAAAATGGTGTAAATGATACTAAATGTTCTATGGATAAAAAAGAAAAAAGTTAAAAAAAATAAAAATAAAAGATTTTTGTGTCTACTTTGATTTTAAACAGGTGAAATAAATTAATTGTAAGATAATATATACTATAAAGTGGAAACAACGTACATGTATATAGTGGGATTTGAACTCATAACCTTTAAAATCATAAGGTCTCAACTTTATCAATTAAGTTGTAATTTTTTGACTATTTAAAATGAAAGTTTTTTTGTGATTTTAACAAATTTACCCTTTATGTTATTGTATAATTCATTCCTAATTTTATTTTAACAAAATAAATAAATTAAATTTATAGAAAAAAAAATGACAACTGACTTATCATATCAATTTATTGAGTTAACAAAAATAACAACCTTTTATTAAGGTACCCTAAAACTATACATCACACGTCTCCTACCCCCCCCCCCCCAAATCATTCTCGAACCCCAAGCAGAATCTCCCCTAAAAGAACGATAACAACTGAACCCCCCACAAAATCCGACGATTAATCGAGGAATTGAAGATGATCTTAAGGTATGTATACGCTCTCCTTTTGAGTTATATTTGCAGGTTGCTTAAATATACTTTGGAACTCAATGATGAATCTCAAAATCATGTTTTGGAGGTATGGGCAGTGCTATGTACTGTACAATCTCGGAATTCGGTGGTAATGGGGTTTATCAGAAACTAAGGTCGGGAGGGCTGTTTTTTAATTGTTTTACATGGGAGAGACGAGAGAGTGTTTCTTGATGTGGTGTGCTGTCAAGATTGTACACTTGGAACACATATTTGAAGTGTGTATGGAGGATTCCAAGTAGAGACAAAAGAGTTGAAAGGACAGGGGGCATGTGAAAATATACTGAGTTTTTTTGAAAGAAAAAAGAAGAAGAATTGGAAGAGCACTCACGGAATTGTACGTAGGTTTTAGTAGAAATCATTCCCTCTCTACTATTTTTTGCTTTTGGCTTTCTTTGATGAATAAAATTACGATTTTTTTTTTTTTTTTTGAATTGCAGATTATAGAGACTTTTACAATTAGATTGCCCAAGCAGCAAGGCGAAAAGTAAAGAAATGCGCGTATACAATTATTTTCTATTCTTTTCTTTTATTTTTTAGTACTTTTATATTGAACACCAATTATATGTGGTTTTGATTGTTCATTGATATTTTCTAATTTGGTGGATTTCTTATTTTTAGTTATTGGATTTTTTCTTTGTGTTGTGAGTTGCTTATTAATTTTATATTCCAGGTGTAATTTGGGGTATTTCTTAATACGAAGTCATGCTACATCCATCGCAATAAACCGAGTTATAAATGAAGAATTTATGAGTATGAAAAATGTCTGCGGTAAAATTCGAAATATCATTTTGTTTACAAATAGAATAAATTTTGTATTTACCTTTATCTATATATATATATATATATATATATTTGGCCCAGGGGACACGGGTCCAACAGCTAGTTAAATATTACATGATTCTTTTATGAGTTGGACCTTGTATTGAAGCAATGTGAAATAACAGGTCCTAAATTCAAATATAATTAATAATTCTCGACTTAAACTTTTGGATGAGCTGTCCTTTAACAAGTTGATACTTATTTATAATGTTCTTCATATGCTGCTGTTATCCAGTTTGATTCATGGCATTCTGTACCTGTAATTTGCCCTGTTTGCAGTCTTTCCAGGACAAAGGTTATAAGAGACCAAATGCTTTTCTGGATAACTCATGTAGGCAGGAACCTGAGTGTGGCGGCCAGTGGATATCAAATGTTTATGGGACAGAGTCATTTCCATGCAAAAAACAGGCTGTTGATGTTCCAATTACCACGCCTGAATCACGGATCATCATGTCTAATGCATTCCCTCAGGAAAATTCTTCTGGATTTCAATCAGTGCCAAATGAAGACATGGATCAGTTATTTGGATGTGGGATCGTTCTTGAGACAGATGGTTCGGATGTGAAGAAAAGAGTTTCTGATGAACAGTTTGAGAAGGATTCATCTGTCAGTTTATCAGTTTCTGATGCTATGAAAGATTCGGATAGAGGAGTAAGCTTTGTCCGAATTGGAAAGGTTGAGGTTAATCAAGTTAAGGAGTCGGAAAACAGATTGCATTCATGTGGGGATCATAAACTAGGTGTATCCATGGATCAGGCATACACCAGGGGAAGTGAAAAGACCATCACATTGATGGGACGATCCTGTGGTAAGGAAGGTGGAAGCACGTTGGTGAGACATTCCTATGACAATGGAGTCGCCGATATTAGATCGATGGATTTGGTCTCTAGGAAAGGCATTAACAATTCTATTTCAATGACTAACTCCTATAATAAACGGCGCTCAAGTTTTATACCTTGTGGCAGTTATCAAGATGTAATGGAGGCTCTGGCAAGGCCAGTTAGTAGCTATTCGTTACTGTATGAACAACCTTCAGTTCGAAGATTTGAAATGCCTAGCAAAAAGGAGGTAGATGTGCCAATTGGCAATGCTGTTGTGAGCACATCCCCCGTGCCCAAATCCAGACTGGAATCTACATATAGAAGTAAGTCAGAGAAAAAACCTGCCAGGAAAGAAGCGCCACACTGTTTTCTGACTAACGTCAAGAGTTTATTGAACACTGGTATGCTTGATGGGGTGTCGGTTCGATACATTTCTGGATCACGGGAGGTAATTCTATTACACTATTTTGCTTTCTTCATTGAGATTTGTTGTTGTTTATGTCACTTAAGGATGTTTTCTTACGTGTTACAAGGAGCTTCATGGAACTATAAAGGGCTCTGGCTATCTCTGTGGGTGTCAATCTTGTAACTATTCTGAGGTACACCATCTTTCTTGTTCTCCCTCATTCACTGTGTCTTTCACCTCTCATACCTCTTGTTGAACAATTTTGATTGTTGTATAGGTACTTAATGCTTATGAGTTTGAGCGCCATGCCGGTTGCAAGACAAGCCACCCCAACAACCACATACATTTGGAGAATGGGAAGACCATCCACCAGATAGTTCAGGAGTTAAAAACCACTCCACAAATTATGTTAATTGATGCCATTCAGACTCTGACAGGCTCTGTTATAAATCAAAAAGATTCCTCTGCTTGGAAAGGTATGAACTTTCTTATCCCATCTCAATGTTCTATTTTTCTGGAATCCTCATTCCTAGTTCTTGTTGTTCCAGAATCATTCAAAGCAGTCGCTCACAAGCATCAGAGTATTTATGCAAAGGAAGAGCTAAATTTATGCGACTGAAACTGAGAAATATAACCAATGTGATTGGGATATCATCTTTCACGTGCATATATATGGATAGTACTGCGCTCCTTTGTAAATTAGATTTTGATAGTTAGGACTGCCATCTTGAAGATATGATTTGTCGGTGCATCGCCATGCTGCAATCCGCATACTCTGGACACGTCAGTAACTTTCTTTTCGGCACTTCTTTTCAAAATTTTGGCTAGAATATGAACATGGTTTAGAGATAGTTGGGCTTCGAGTTTAGTTTTCTTTCAATGCAAGTAGAGAAGATGGGTCATAAGCCCTGAAATTTCTTTGTTAGCAATTATCTTCCAACCCCGTTAGCCATGAAAATATCAAATTAGTATACTATTAAGTAATATCTTGATTCTTGTAGAACAAAGTTTGAACTTCAAAATTTTGTATTGAAAAAGAATGAACACTCACATAGACCTCATTTTATAGAAATTCTTTTTACACGGAATAAAAAGAATTGAAAAGAAACAAAGAGTAAAAATGTGAAAGGTGAATTCATCGAGGACTAATGATTATTATATCTCTTATTTATTTAATCTTATAAAAAAATAAAGTGTCATTATTTCTTAACAATTTTCTAGCAAAACGAGAAAGTTATTAATTAAAAGAAGTCATTCGATGATTTTAAATAATTGAACAATAATAGCATTATTTTACATGTGGTTTGTAAGAGATAAAATATTAATCTTTTCTTCTAAAATATATAGATATTATCCATTTAAGGTAAATAATCCAGAAATAATTATTATATCCAAATATACATAAAATATAAAAAAATTATATGCATCTAATTCTTTACCCCTTTAAGCAATATAAAGATGTTTCTTTTCTTTAATTGCAAATAAAAATTTAAATATTTGTCAATATTTTTTTAGGGGACTACAAAAACATAATTAGTCTATACAAATACATAAATAATTAAAATAAAAAAGTATATTATAGAAAAACTGGAAATTTGATGTCAAGAAAGATTATCACGAAGCAAGTGTAAATATCAAGCAGGCATACATTTATGTAGAAAGTAATGAATCAATTTGCATAACATGGTTTAAGAATGAATTAGGTTTAAGAATGAATTAGAAGAATAAAAAAATGTAATGCTTGAAAATTAAAGGAAACATAAACTTTTTTTAGTGCATATACATTATAAAAAAATATATTAATTCTTGCTACAATTAAACGCATTTCAAAATTATATATATATTTATTTTTTTTGTTGAAATTCTATAGATATTTAAAAAAAAAATACTTCAGATACAACGCACGTCCATTTTACTAAATACATGAGGCCCTGAACTAAATGTGTGAAGGTATAAATTGCATAACTAAATTTATAATTACCGAAGATAAAGAACTAAATTTTCTATACCCCATATATAATTCCAAATTTAAAAAAGTAATTTTGCCAAAATTTTACAGAATATTTATTACTCATGCTGATGCAGTAGTACATCTTAGGATTACAGTGAATTTTATTTCTTTGACTGAAAAGAAGAAGATATATAACATATGACCAGTCCACAGATTTGCCTGAATATATACATGTATCAAATATTGTCTCTTCTTATTATTTTATTTCATAATAAGATCAAAATCAGAAAATAATCCACATAATTAATTAATTAATTCCTTCCCACAGACAATTAACAAAATCCCACACACTACTGAATTACACTTAATAATATCATTATAAAATCCTTCGTGAAATCATCAGAATTAACAAACCCTAAGAACTCAGAAACTGTGTATATATATAAATACTGCATATACTCTCCTCATGCCTTTCATCTTTCCTTCTGCATTAAATAATTTTAATAACAAAAAAAGATAAAAGAAAAAGAAACATGAAAGGTTCAAGAATGGGAGTGGTAGTTGCAATGGCGATAGTGCTAATAACGTTATTTGTGGATGCAGGTGTGGCCGATGATCCTCAGAATTCAGTCGAAGATTTTGTGTTATGTGTAGCGAGTTGCTTGAAATCGTGCCAGAAAATCAAAATTCTTTGTTTTGAACCTTGTTTAAAGCAATGCAGGTCGTCTAGCCGTCTATCTACTGGCGCCGCCTCCCCGGTCGTTTCTCCCGCCGATTGACGGACGCGGAGGTGGAAGCAACGAGCGAGTGGGACGACGACGTCAATTAACATTGAGTATTAGTTTGTTGGATGTTACGCAATAAGCAGGAGGAACAGCAGCAGTATGAAGACAACATTTTCATGGTAAATAACGAATGAGAATAGGTCTGTTTTCAATGGGTTTTGTAAGAAAGCACATTTAGCTTATGGTTTTGTGGAATTTAATAAAAGGGTCAGTTATTTTATGTGGGATGTTGAAAGTTTAATTTTGTGCTGAGTGGTCCTTTCTTGTGATCTGTTGAGGATAGGAAAAAAATCACTCCATAACAATCCCTTAAACTTCTAATAAAAGGGGCAATGCTGCCCACTATGTCAGGTGTTAGTGTCATATTAATGAATGATTGATATAAATTACAAAATATAATTAAATTAGATTATAATTTAAAAGCAGGACTATATACTACACATGCATAAATGTGTGTAACCAAACCCTGAGGGAGGGACATGGTGGCAATGAGCTTTTTTTAAAAAATTTAGAATTTTTTCTCATTTTTTTTTAATATTTAGGGTGATTTTTACCTATTAACATTTTTATAGAAAGGTAAAATATAATTAATCCTAGTGGGTGGTGATAAAGCTCATAATTTTTTATTATTATTACTTTTTTTTGTGAAATAATAAAATATTATAAGATTGCATTTGAATCTAAGGATTTCAAATCTTTACTAACAATTTTTGAAAGAATTTTAATTTTTTTTTTTTGGTTTTGAACTTTCTATGTATAATATATATACACACACTTATATATATAATATAATATAAAAAAATATATAATTTGATAATAAAAAGTGATTCTTGTCTCTAAATAATACAACATTAATATAATATATATAAAAAAAAATATGATTTGACAATACTTTTATCTCCTAATCCTAACAACAAACATACACCACTTATTTTAAAATACTTCAAATTACCTTTAAAAACAAATCCAAACATACGCAAAGTCTATTTTTAACAAACACTTATTTATCAATTAAACAAATGCAATTAAGAAGCAATTTTTGTTTTTCTTTTAACAATTTTCTTAGGCTTTAGGCTTTCTTTCTCCTTTTTTTCCTCTTTCAATTCCAAAAGCAAAAAATGGTTTGGGGAAGATAATAGCCCCAAACAAAAATCAAAAGAGAAAATCAGCCAAGACACAGATCTCGTCTTCGTCGTCCTACATCAGAAATACCTGAAGTTGTTGATATGGTTTCTTTTTTATTTTTTATTTTTGAGTTACTGTAGATATGATTTCTATCCACATGAGTTACTGGGACAATAACAAAATGTGGTGGCCATAAATACAAATTAAAAAGGAAAGTATAAAGCTTAAAGGAGATTCACAGGCTAGGTAAAATTCCCAAAACAGTTTATCTGCTCATCAGTTGTAAAAATCACATTTGACGATACCATCATTCATTGATCCCAAAACTCACGATCCAAGTGATTCAAACCCACATGAACAACAATGAGTCTTCCTTTTTGCTAATATTAGTCAGCAGTAATTAAACTCCATATTCATATCATGAGATCTCCCCCAACACATAATTTACATTTAAAAGGATACAGAAAGCCAATGATGTGAATCAAAAGTAAAAAAATGAAACTGAATTAGAAATGTTGTACCAAAACAATGGACTAGTATAAGCACGATTCCTAAACCAACGGACTGAAACAGAGGACGAATGCATAAATTTTGTAGGACATAAATAAAGGGGACTATTATCTAACATACAGTGTTAGAGCTGAAATATGCAGAAAATGTATGAGTCTGCATGGATGTTTTAGAGGTATAAGAGGTCAAATGGAGGAGGACACTAAAGCAAAACGCAACAACCAAATTCAACTCTTTTTCCCAATGATAAGAACCTATCAACAAACCAAACAAGTCGGGAAAGAGGAAAATACAGAGGACTGAGATATTTCACCACAATAGTTCTTTTCTTTCTGTTACTTCTCAACAGTGCAGCACCTACTTAAGTGCCTTCAATCGTTTATCATTTCCAAGCATTCAAGAAGCACAGCAAGATGACTTCTGTGCAGGTTGGCTGCCTCCAGCAGCTGAGTCAGCCTGATTAATCTTGAGCGCTGTTGGCTGCAAACGAGGAAAAAAAAATTGTTTGTCAACAAAAGGGACCTTAGTAAATTTGCAACCATCTTAAAAATCAAACTAAAGTAAACCAGGTAATTTACTTCTGCTTTGGTGTCGGAATCCGAAAGCCTTTGCTTTATATCCCTAGCTATAGAAAAGAAAACTTCTTCCACATTAAGATTTGTCTTAGCACTCTGCAGTGAAAGATGCATTTTCAGTTGCATGTGCGATAAATGTCCTTTCTACTGGTAATCCCAAATACTCACAGTTTCAAAGAATTTTATCCCGTACTCGTCCGCGAGTGCTTGGCCCTTGGACGTAGGAACAGCCTAAACAAGGATGAAAATTAGAAGTTCCAATTATTTTGGAAAACAAAAAGAAAACAATCAAAAGTTCATTCAGATATTCCAAAAGTACTGGATCACAAAATCAATATCTACCACCAGTACAAAGCAACAGGTAGGACCGACTTTAGGGCATGGTGTCAACCTTTTGCAACATTTCTTTTCCAATTAGGATGTGTGAGATTATATCTCAAATTGATTTCTTGAAAAATCTATACAAATTTGATGTGAAAATTTCATTATTTGAGATGTTTTAAAACCACAATTTCCTAATAGAAAATATATACTAGACCCTCACTTTTTGAACAGAGTACTGAAATCCTCTCTTCTGTTCTCTTTAATCTCCCTCTCGATTAAAAAAAATAGTGAATAAGTCCAATATTTGAATGCCAACATTTCAAGAGCTTTCTCAGGGACAAATCGCAAGCTCAGCGCGGCCTTTAAAACCTATAAGCATTTGTACTGACTTAGTAAATTACCATTTCATCTTTGATTCCTCTCATGATTTGACCAAAAACATTCCAAAATTATCATAACTTGTTAAAACATTATTTACACAAAGAGTTTAGTAGTTTAAATTTTAAAAAGTAAAATCTTATATCCAAATCTCTCTTCTTTTCTTTTTTAAATTCTTGAAAGAAGTCAACCACCCTCTTAGTCTAACACCGCTGAAGTGAAACTGCACTCTTCCAAATCAACCCCTAAGCAGAACTTTTTATCTGAAAAAGTTATCTTCCAGAATACATCACTCGGATTGGTATTTCCTACATTAAGGTAATCATTCATGCAAAGACAAATGACAAGCTAACCATAGGGTTCGCAAGACCTAAACCATAAGCAACATAAATATACTAAAAACATGAAATAACACACTAAAAAGCTCAAGTTTAGAAAAGGAAAATACCCTTTTGCTTTCATCCATGTCAGCTTTGTTCCCTACGAGTATTTTGTTGACATTGTCAGAAGCATGTTGTTCAATGTTTCTGATCCAGTTCCTAATGTCTGAATAGAGAAGTATGTATTACTTTCATCAGTAGTATAAGCAACCAAGAAGCCAGCATGTTCAACTCCACTAATAATTCACAGGGAAATATTGTTGGTCAAGTACCAAATAGATACGATGTTTAAGGAAAACAACAAAAAGAAAGAACATTAAATAATTGGACTCGATCTAATTCTACTTCTCTTCTAGACTCCTATTTTTGGTACTCATTATATATAATTATATATGCATTTTTTGTTGTCCCCTTTTAAGGGGTAGGATCCGTCTAGGCATTCAGAAGATTCAGGGAGATTGTATTCCCTGTGATTTCATATGATTTTCAACTTTTCTAATAGGGATAATTCAGAAAATTCTAGTAGGACTTTTTGAAATAAACAATTGCAATAACTAGGAAGGAGAAATTATATACCCATTCGACATGTTCCAAATACAATACACAGAAGTGGACTAAAGGATCAGGGAGGATAGGTGGGAGGATAGGTGGGAGGAAGGGACGGGAGCAGACTAAAGATACATAGAGGAAAAATATACATGCCAACCATCAGGGCATATAGTGATAGGAAAAGAAACCTTACTGTTAAAGGACGACTCATCTGTGACATCATAAACCAGCAATATACCCATTGCTCCACGATAGTAAGCTGTCGAGAATTATGAGAAAGAGAATAATACAATTGAACTTATATTGCATGTGATAAATGTGATTCATAAACATACAGATGATAAAGCATTCCTTAACGCTGGAAAGAAGAGAGTAAAAGAGACTACTGATTCTCTAAACGATGGAAAGCAAGCTGGTATTGTTTATGACGCGTGTTGGTATTCTGATAAATGTTGAAGAATGGCAAAGCAATGAAGTTGTTTCCCTCATCAATCTAACATGTAAATCTTATCCTTTGAAATCATTGTTAGAGGGAAGAATGAAAATATCATGGAAATCCAATCCAATGTATGTCTTGTGTCTCATCAACAAGAAACTAAAAGCTAATGATCATTCAGGAAAGTATTGAGAAAAGAAGACAATGTTTTAATATGGGCCTCTAGATTTCTTTTCTCCCCTCCCCAGCCTCCCTGAAAGCCCAAGAGAATAAATATATCCGAAACCAAACTGCTGCTGCCAAAGGCAATAAGAACTTACCTGTGGTGATTGTTCGAAATCGTTCTTGCCCAGCTGTATCCCAGATCTGGAGCTTGATCCGCTTGCCATCAAGTTCAACGGTTCTTATCTTAAAATCAATTCTGAGGAGTAAATTATATCCACGTTCAGTACCGCAACCAAGCAGTTAATACTTGTATTTGGCAATAGATAACTTACCCAATGGTGGTAATAAAACTAGTCGTGAAAGAACCATCAGAGAATCGCAAAAGAAGACAACTCTTACCCACACCTAGAGGATGCAAAACAAAAAGGTAGGCAAATAAGAACCGGAATATCTCTTTTATCCACGTATAATTGGCACTGTGTGAAGAGTATAAATAATACCTCAAGTACAAAATAATACAGTTACACCAAAATGAGATGGTTTAAGTTCTACATCCCCCTTTAACTTAACTGAAGACTCGAGGCACGCAAGACAATGGCTCAGGAAAATCTCATTTATAAGATCACAAATACTCATTTTAACAGAAAGAGCTCAGTAGTACCACCATAAAGCAAGCCTGAGCTCGAGAGGGAGAAGAAGTAAAAACTTACATTGTTCACCAATTCAATACAATGCAAAGCCACCCATCGTAACAGCAGGAGACAAAATTTATACCTACAACTCCTGTTAAAACCAAAGCAGTACCAGAAGCAGCCAATTTAAACGGACAGATTCATCATTCTTCTTAACTTCCACTAACTCGCCATACAATGATAAAATACGGCTATCCCAACAACATTTCTCCATAATATAAATTTTTTCCATTCAAACCGAATCCGAACTCAACATGAACATATCCAAATCAAACTGACTAAAATTAAATTTATTCAAAAGAATACCATCGTGGAGCTACAGATCCGAACAAAAACAGCCTTTTTTCACAGAAATATCTAGCTTCACACAATCAATCAAGACGCGAATAAAGATATCACTAGAGTATCAAAGGTTAAGAATCGATAAAACGGAAAAAAGATATAGAAAACGAATATCCAATGATGACGAACCGCTGTCGCCGATGAGGAGAAGTTTGATGAGGTAATCGTAATCTGCTCGTGCCCTCGCCGGTGGTGCGGCCATTGACCCTCGCCCGTGGTGCCCTCTCCCTTCTCACTACGTCGTCGTTTATGAATTTTGTACGTGTATTACCCACAGCTATACGTATAATCAAAATTAACCCAACTAAACTTTTTTAGAGAGATGAGAGGAGAGAGAGAGAAGAGGGAGAGAGGCGCACCGTCCGAAGTTGCTATTGTGCGCACCTTATTTCGAGTGCATACTTTAGCGACATATATCGAGCGTGGGTGCGCCTTGGTCTCCCGGGCGCATGCTAGCAACACCTGCAGCCATGATATGATAAAAAAGAAATATATTGATGAGAGAAGAATCGGGTGCTCACGACACACGATACTGGAAAATTAACTATTGGCTGTAGCCAGTAGCATTTGTGCTGTGCTCCTCACATTTAATTATGATCGAATTAATTTTTTTTAAAAAAATATGACATCTAAGTTTTTTTATTTTTATAACTAATCATATAAATGCAACTCGTAGCTTAATGGAAAAACTAATCTCTTTTTTATATTAAAAAACAATTAAATAAATAATAGATCAATATGAGATACTTGTTATCTACGAGTTAATTTAATTATAATTGATATTATATTTTATATAATTCTCAATTAAACAGCATAAAAGTCAATTAAAATAAATAAATAATGCATCGATATCAATAAAATTATAACAAATTTGATTTGTGTAAATTAAATGACAATTAGCTTATTATTTAAATAAAGAGTATTAAGAATAAATTTAAGTATGAATTAAACAAACTAATATAATAAAAGAAACCGAACACGGTCAGGATCTATTCCATGAATTTCTATTTATTTAATAAGTTTTCAGATGGAGTTAATAAAAAAGAAATTAATTTTTATTTTATTTAGGAAAATCGCATCATATATTTAGTAACATTTTAAAACTATTTGTTTATAATTACAATTATGAGTATTATTGTTCAACCCACTGGAGAACTATTAGTTGAATGCTAAATATTGAGACGTTAGTTTTTTTTTTTTATTATTGAGAATTAATTTATTTTATTATTTTCAGTATAATCATTTTATTTTCATAATAAAATTAATATTATAGTTACTATTTTTTAATACACCAGTATAAAAGGCTTCCAACGTATATAAGTAACTCTCAAACCCTAATCGACTTATTTCAGTCTCTCGTTCTCTCACCTGTGTTGGAGCTGCACCAACTTCGCAAAGAGTAAGCGGCGCCGCTTGTATTTGAGGTGAGCTACTCATCAAATATTATTCCGTTTGCGAGTTGATTTTTCCGTATTTTATTGTTCAATCTCCTTGGTTAAACAGTTCTTTTGCTGTTTGTTATAGAATTTGTTTGAAATCTCCGACTGTTTTTCTTTTTTCCTGTAATTTAGACATGAATGTGGATAGCAATTGAAAAAACAAAAAAATTATGGTGTTGAAGGGCTATTAGGGCACCTCCGACCTTCAGTTGATTCCACTCAATTTTAATGAACTCTATTGTGTTTGGAAAATCATGTATACATTGCGCCGAATGAATGTTGTAATTGTGGATCTGTGTTCTAATTCTGGGACATACTGAGGAGTGAGTTTTTTATGTTCTGTTTGGGTTCAAAAAGTTGTAGTTACGTCAATATGTATGCTTAGGTAGATTAATTGGAAGTTATCTGTAAGCTTATAACATAACCTTCAGCGATGAAATATCTGTAGCTTCGCTGATGCATCTTTTAACTTATAATTAGGTTAATAAAGTATAGATGCTATGTATTTGGTCGCTCTAATATTTTGCTATTGATTCTCTATCAGCTTAGGTTGGAAGATGGTGAGAGTTAGTGTCTTGAATGATGCTCTAAAGAGCATGTACAATGCTGAGAAAAGAGGGAAACGACAGGTCATGATTAGGCCTTCTTCCAAAGTGATTATCAAGTTTCTTCTGGTCATGCAGAAGCATGGTTTGCCCCTTCTCTTACACAACTACTAGTTTTTGTTTAATTTTTTAACTTTTGCTTAATGCATTGCCTCTCTGTATTGGATTTACAGGTTACATTGGAGAGTTTGAGTATGTTGATGACCACAGAGCTGGGAAAATTGTGGTTGAATTGAATGGTAGACTGAACAAATGTGGTGTTATTAGCCCTCGATTCGATATTGGTGTCAAGGAAATTGAGCCATGGACTGCGAGACTGCTCCCATCAAGACAGGTGGGAATATAAAATCTAAATCACTGCAATGATATCCACCTAAACAGGACTGTTTTATATTTTCCAATGGGAGTTCTAGATCTCTGAATTTCCATCCTAAGTAAAAATTTGTGTGTAAATTGATGTTGTCAAGTTTGCATTTGAACTGAAATTTGGATTGCGTTAATATCATTTCGCCTTTTGGCTGCAGTTCGGTTACATTGTGCTGACAACATCTGCTGGAATCATGGATCATGAAGAAGCTCGTAGGAAAAATGTTGGAGGTAAAGTACTTGGGTTCTTCTACTAGTAATGGACACAGAAGCTCGTTTTAATAGTCATGAAGTTAAGTACTCTGGACTCCCTTTTCTCTACCGGAAGAGGATTTACTGCTGAAGTTGCTTCTGGGGACACTTTTATGCGGCTTGTTTTGATCTACCTTATGGAATGAAAACATTTAAGGATTTTAGTTATTTGAAGTGCCAGTTTCAATCTTTTGTTTTGCTGATACAATCTGTTTGAATTATGATGGTAAGCAAAAATTTTGGTTGACAGTGAGGAATATTTAACTTCTTGATGCAAATTATTTTCTTTACTATTGTGATATCAACTTTCTGTATTGGGTGTACTAGCCAATTTTGTCATTCGAGATACCATCTGCATGGTAATTGGCTGGCCTTCCATGTTCTACTGCCATGCCTTGCGATTAACTGTGTTGGTGTGTAGTTTGTCAAGCAATGCAGTTTGGCTCAGCTTATAGAAGCTTCTTGAGATGCATGTTATTTATTGGTGTTGGACTGAAGTACTTGATACAATTTCATGAAGGTCATCCAAGAGTAAATGGTTATCTTTAGGACTTGTAAACTTTAATCTGACCGTATAAGTTACAATATCCATTGTTCATTATCTATAAGTCGAATGATCATGTTTTATCCAAATCAATTTAACAACTTATTTCTGAATCAAATAATTTTTGGAATTTTTAAGTTGTTTTATGCAAGTTCATTCCAACACCTAATACCCTTTCAGTTAACACCTAATAACATATATGTTTAAATCTCATATATGTACATTGCGAGCGTGTATCATTCGATGTGTAAAATGAAGTACACCACTTGAATAGAAGACTTAAATTGGTCTAATGATAAAAAAACTACTGCACTAGAATAGTAGACTTCATATACATGCAGTAATAAGCTAGCCCAAGAATTTTGGTCGATCAGCAGCCAGATGGCTAAGTTATGGCCGACGTTTTTTTGCTGGGCCAATCTTAAAATCGTGTTGATGGGCTATGCTTCCTTAAGTTGGGTTAATTATGTCAAGTGGGCTATTCAATGCTCATTGAACCATATTCATATACAATATTGTGGCATCAGATACAAAAGTTAAGTCATTACAATATGTGCGCATAAGAATTAGGAGACATAAGTTGCATAGTAATACACAATTCAAGATTTAAAATACAGTGTCATATTTCATAAACAATTCATAGAATTCTCAATATATGCGACTTACATGATTTGACTGTATTACGCGTTTTGGGAGATATTAATTTCACGCTCTTATAAGCTCATCCAAATATTCCAAACACCTTATGAATTCTAGTATTTTTTGGAACTCTAGTACTAACTGCAGTATCCCTTAAAATGTGGGATTAAGAAAAAGAGAATTCTATTTTGCAATTTTTCCCTTTTGGGTTTTGCGTTTTTGTTTTCTAGAAAATCACCATTTGTAGAGTTCTCAATTTCTAATTCAACTATACACTGAGTTTAGGAGAATGATTTATGATTATGAATGTTGATGACTTGGTAATTACTATTGTAGCTTATAAAAAACTTACCTGGGATTAATACTCCCGTACGACCAATTCTATCCAAAATTTAAGGGCAATACAGAAAACTACATTCGAGTAATGATACGTGGGATTAATGATACACTTTTTTCTATAAAATATGATAGTTATTGTGCAGCATGCCAGAAGTGAGAGTTAACGGCCAAGTGCTTATTTCGTCGAAACTTAATGGTTATATTGAAAGTACAATCGAATAATGATATGTGAGATCAATGTGCATTTTTTCATAAAGCGTAGTAATAATTGCCCAGTCCACATCAAACTACACAAGAAAATTAATATACATTATAGTAAAAAACCAGAGTTGCAGTGGAAATAACGAGTCAACAATCGTCTCGTAATTTGGAGGAATTTTAGTTTTCATTTTATTAATTGTAAAATTTTCATTTTTAATTTCATATTTTTAACAAAGTTGGTTACCTTTCTATTATATATAACTTATTAAAAAATATCACGTAATTGTTAAATACTCTATTTTGAAAGTCATAGGATCAAATGTATTACTTTTTGAAAGTTATAGAATCAAAAATAAAAAATTCGTAATCAATCCGACTAAATTCTCCAAATGGCCACTTACTAAGTGCACGATATTTTTTGTTAAAGTATCTAAAAAAATATACGTACCATGAGATTATGAATATTATTTTTTTAAAATTATGGAACTAAAAATAAAATTTTTGTAACTAATAAAACAAAAAGTAAAAGGATACTAATTAATTACATAACGAAAAGTATCACTTCCCCAAAATGACAAAACAAATAATAGGAATGAAATGTTGAGACAACTATAAAAAGTAGTGCCACATAATTAAATGAAGATTATTTTGGTAAGTTGATTTGGGAGTGGCCCCGGCGAGAGCAGGACCACTGGCACAAACTCCTAATTAACATCCATCATCATCTTTATTATTATATTTTTAAAAACTCATCATTATCAACAAATTGAATTAAATTAATGCACCGGATCTGATTTTATCTGCACAAATTTATGTGCCAAACTTTATTTTATTGTGGTAGAAAGGTGAGCATAGTAAAGGACACAGTTTACTATAATATTATTGTGTGGTAATTGTACAAGCAACGTGTATAAAAAACAAAAATAATTGAATATAATTATAAATATTTAATTATTTGATAATCAGATGTGCTTTTTAGAAATAAATTTTGTAATCACTTGAATGGAATATAGAAGAAGATATTTCATTCTTGAGAGGGATTTTGGAATATTAATTAGATGCGAAAAGAAACTTTATTACCAG
Organism: Sesamum indicum; assembly: GCF_026168435.1. NCBI lineage: Eukaryota > Viridiplantae > Streptophyta > Magnoliopsida > Lamiales > Pedaliaceae > Sesamum > Sesamum indicum. The sequence continues at coordinate 3,033,584 of NC_142665.1, read as the reverse complement.
TGGGCCAAGTTGGGAATTCTCATATCTTAGTGGTGCAAGGTACGAAATTAAGTTTTCGCTATATTATAAATAATTATGATTTAAAATTCATAATAAATTAATATAATTAATTATGATTAAATTAAATTAAATTAAATTTGAATTTTTATCACGATTAATCAATATTCATTATGATTTTTAAAAATAATTAAAAAAAGGCTAATAATCATTGTGAAACTATAATTGATTTGTATTTGCGATTATTTTTTTTTTCTTTTGCTCTAATCATTAACGGCGGCGAAAATTATTTTTTTGGATTGAGATTGATTATGTGTCATTTTATATCTCAAATTAATATTCGTGGTTTTTGCTTTCCTATATATGATCAATAATTAAATATTTGATAGTAATAATTAATATATTGTCGTACTAAAAAAACAGCTCGATAACCATAAAAAGAATCAACATCAAATTAATTAGGAAGAAAACTTTTCATTGCTAATTTGCATTATTTACTATAAAAAATTTATTTGTTAATGAATTTAGCAACAAAATATCTAAATAAATCATGGCTAAATTTATTTAGCAAGTAAAATTTTTATATTGAATAATATAAATTATCAACGACTTGAACAAGAATTGTTTTTGTAAATTAATTCGATGTTTAATTTGTCATCAAAATTTTCTTATATTTATTGAGTTATTTTTTCTAGCAACGGTTGATAATTAAAATTAATTAATTTATTAAAAAATTGTCATTATGAATGTTTCAGAAATTAATGGACTTGTTAATGATATGATACCCACCAGCAGACAATTCAAAATTTCAAACTTCAATCAAATGACATGTCAAATACTTCAACCCATTAAAACCATCAATTGATAATACTCCTATCTTTACACTGTATATATATATATATATATATATGGCCCATAACATTTCTTGATACATTTATTTATAAATATATGATTACACAGTGGATGCCTCCTTATATAGGAGATTATTTTATTTAAATTCGCTCGTTCTACTAACAAAAATAGTCAAATCCCACCACTCAGTACTAACAAATTAAACTACTCAGTACTCGAACCATAATTATTACAACGACTTGATGACAAAGTACTTGACGACTACGTACGTGCTGCAGAAAACCCTAAATCTATACAAAAAAGAGTTAGAACTTGGGACATTAATATTCCTTAAGACATATATATAGAGGCTAAGTTGTATGAACAAATTCTTGTCTTCCTTTTAAATGAATGAACTTTCTAGTTAGCCAGTCAGATGATTGTAGTAAAAAGGGAAAGAATCCATCTTGCTCGCAGCATCTTGACCATCCATGGACCACAGTGAGTCAGCTGCCCAAAAATCCCATATAGGAGGGGTACTACTGCTCATCACTCCTTGGCTTCTCAAATTGCTACTTTCCTCAGACAACTCTATGTCCTTCCATATTTCATCCATGGAATAAACCTCGGCGCTTCCTTCTATCTCCACTCCGCTGTTGTTTTGTCCGGTAGCAATATCCACCCCACCCGTGTCGTAAAAACTTCGCCCCTCGGTTTCAATCATGGGCTCGAATCCCACGGCAGGGCTATTGGAGTTGGAGGAGGACGAGGATGAGGGCGACGTTGGAGAAATAATACTAGTTTTTTTCCTCTCTTGAGCCTTTTTCCTCATATGGGTCCTCCAGTAGTTCTTGATTTCATTGTCGGTGCGACCGGGTAATTTCCGAGCAATTCTTGACCATCTACATGTATGCATATCAATGATAGCTATATTACATTACAAGCACAAAAAAAAGGTTGCATAAAAATAATAATCGACATCAGACTTTTCTAAACAAAAAACGACAACGCAACCCCTCAATTCTTAAAAAAGAATTAATTGTTATTAAAAGTTGAGAGATGGCATTGTCTTTTCTGCCTTTTGTAAAGAGAATTTCTTTACTAAAATGAAGACAAAGAAAACAGATTGATGATCGATGAAGAACATATGTAGATAGACATGAAGGAAGCAATAATTATAAATAAATGGAAAAAACCTGTTGCCCCATTTGGAGTGAAGCTCAAGAACAAGGCGCTCTTCATGAGGGGTCATCTTGCCCCTTTTGAGTCCAGGGTGCAGGTAGTTAACCCAACGCAACCTGCAACTCTTGCCTGTTCTTTTCAGACCTACACACAAAGTTATCAGGCAGTTAACCCTTTTTGTGCCCCTTGCAATAACGCATCCATGCCCAAGACAAGCCTACCTATATAGTCTGTCTCCCGCCACCTTCAAACCTGAAACTTTCGCTATGAAATCCCATCGTCGGTCCCCGAACAAGTTCACGTAAAATACCAGCTGAACGTCCTCTTGTTCCGTCCACGGCCCTTTCCTCGTCCCCTCTTCTTTCTCCATATCCTCCCCTTTTCGTCTTCTTTCTTTTTTTCTTTTTTTTGGGTTTTTCCGGCTTCTGTCCCTCTTCTTGCCTATTTGTCGTCTACACGGCAACTATGGGCAGCGTGGTACTTGTATATATACTAGTAGTTTATCAAGATTTGATGTGTGCTAGTGTGTGTATAGTTTATTTGTATGGTTGGATTAATTAATTGTGTACGGGTTAAGGGATCGTCGCCCTACACGTGGCGTAACTGTGCGTGCATGATTTGTTTGACATGGTTGATAGGACAAAATGGCTATATGATGCAAGCCATTATAAAGTGGTTTTCTTTTGCTTTAGATAAGTGGTTGATATGTTGACGCAACTTTCATAAGTGGCTGTCCATTTTATTACATTCTTGTTTAATTTATTAATTAACTGTTTTTCCTTTTGTTGTTGTTGCTGCTGCTGCTGTTTAGTTTTCACGACTTTGATGATTTCTCCAGTCCAATCATTTCAATCCACGATTACTTTGCACGATTGGTATGGAGGACTGCAGAGATCAATCACTTCTAGGTTCTGCGTCCAACGTTTCTTGCAACTTTTACAGGAAAAGAGCTACACTCATTTGATCAGTCCAAGTATGTATATGTTGGGCTGATAAATATTAATATTAGGTAATGTTTGGATTCAACAATTTGAAAAAAAAAATTAATAACTTCATTTGAAAAAAATATAAAATCTGTCCAATTCATCAAAATTTAGTCCAAAATTAGATCGAAATAACTTGAAATCCTTTTAACTTTAGAATTGTCCAAACATATTGAAAAAATCATTTATTTTGAAGAATTTAAAATTCATAATTTCGAATAAATCTTGAATAATTCTCATTACTTGCTTCCTTTTGCGAAAAAAGATACACCACCGGGCTAGATATTTTTCAATAATAAAAAGAATAATTAATAAATAAAAAAAAAGAAAGAAAAGAAACGAATGCCACTTTCATGGTGCACACGGAGGCATACGTATCACATATACATATAATATCTCTACAATATGTTTGTGCCAACATATAATTATTTTATTGTTTATAAAATTTATTTCATTACCAGTTAAGGAAAAATACAATTTTAGTATCATAAATTAGGGGATGTCAATTTTCTTTTTGTTTAAATTAAAGTTTACAATTTAGTCCTGTAATTTTAAAATTTGTGGCAATTTTAGTCATTTTCGGTTAATTTGGTCGGAAAATTCCACTTTATTCGCTATGTCAACACCTAAATTAAGGTTTTTGGTGAAATTGATGACATGACAGTTCGAAATATATTTTTTTTTTTGCATTTTAGAAGATGATTTGGCAAAAAGATAATTACCATTTGATGATATGACAAGTTTTTTTAAGTTGTAATTTTATTTTTGTTAAGTTATTTCCTAATAAAAAAAATATGTTGGACTGCTGACATGGTTGATATATATCGTGGAATTCTTGGATCAAACTGGCCGGAACGTATTAAAAAGATCATAATTGTTAAAGTAACGGACCAAATTGAAAATTTTAATAATTTGAACATAATCAAAATTACAAACCCCTTACTTACAGGATTAAAAATACATTTTTTTTCCTGAAACCAATTAATATTTATTTATTTATACACAGATGTATGTGTGTGTATGTGGATTGCAACTTGCATGTGACACCATACATATAGTTTACTAGGCAACAGTGGGAAGAATAAAATAGATGACAATATATATGGGTTAGTGTTGTTGGACGTAAAGGTGGTGATACCATTTATAAAGAAACACATAAACGGAATGGCCTTTTAGGGCATGTTTGGATTTACTTCCCCTTCACCCTTTTCCAATTTCCATCCATTCATCTCATCACGCCATTTCCTTATTGATGGCCCTTCATTTCTGCAAAGGCCGTATACGTACATACATGATCCTTTGTTGCACAACCCGTTTGTCCCAATTTATATGTTTTTTAAAATATTTTATAAGTTATTGATATGATTCTGATCTTCAAATAAAGTCATTTTTGTAGTTTTGCTCTTTTAATAATTTGATGTTGTAATTTTAATCCTTAAACTGTTGTTTTTTTGACGTTTTTAGTTATTCCGTTAATAAAATCGTCAAATTTAACAGAATTTTCATCCGAATGGGGAAAGGTAGCCGTTATGATAAATGACTATTTTTTCTCTTCAAATGGAATTTCCGTTAAAATTTAACAGTTTTATTAAAAAAAGTACTAAAAAGGCCAAAAAAAACAACAATGATAGGACTAATACTGCAACCTCAAATTGTTTGAGAACTAAAAGCAGTTATCCCTAATAATTACAAATTTATCGATAATGAAGCCTAACTTAATTGACGAAATTGAGACTCTAAGGTCATGGTTTCGAACCTCACGATATGCGTGGGATGCTATCTCTACTGAAGAGTAGGTGTTATTTCTACTGCATGTAGGTGTTGGTTAGATTTAATTTATTTGATATTACTGCAGTAGTCATTGTTAGATTTTGATATTCGATATGAATGATTGTGATCGGATTTAATTTGAATTAATAAAAAGTTTATCGCTCTTACTTCAAAAAATTATAAAATTGTCGTCAGTAACATCTTTAAGATCTTTAATCTTATTTTGATCAAACATTTCAAGAGCTTATTTTTAAAATAAAATTAACATCTTATAAGCTTTAAAAACATCTTAATTATGAGATGTGTGAGCTTATAAGTTGTTTTAAATAAATTTAGCCAAATACTATCTGAGTTTATTTAACAAATCTTATAAGTTCTTAACTCTTATGAGATTCTTTTGGAATTTATAAGATGTCAAATCTTATTTTAAAAATAAAATATATATTAAAGTATTTGAATAAAAATAGATGATGTAGCTTATAAATTATAAATTATTATAGTAACGATGGTGATTTTATAATTCATTTGAAGGATTACTCTAAAATATTTAAATTTAAAATATAAGTTAGAAAGTTTTACTTTTATAAAAGAGCTTATAGGCTATTTATAATATCTTATTTGTAAAATTTATAAATTTTCATTAATTTCTAACAAATCAAATAAACACTTTATAAAACCTTATAAGCTCTTAAATATTTTACAAATATTTTAAAAAATTTAAAATCTCATCTCAACAACCGCTCAACAGTGTCTTCAAAATTTCAAAAATAAGTTTAGAGGGTATTTGGCTAAGTTTTTTTAAAACATCTTATAAGATGTATTATGGGCTTATAAGATGTTGGATTTTATTTTAAAATTAAGCTCCTCAAGTATTTGAATAAATAAGATGTTAAGGCTTATAAGACGTGTAAACATTTTATAAGATGTTAGGGTGTTTGACATAATAAGATTTTTAATTGTTATGGACATAATAAATTATTATTTTTTTGACATACTTTGTTTTAAACACTTTTAAAACGCTTTCATAAATTAGTGCACATTAGTTTAATTTTAAATAAAAATTTAATAGATAATCTTTTTACAATAATTAAAAAAATGACGAATTATTAGCTAAATTTTGAATAAAATAATATATTATTCATGCTAGTCGAATATTAATATATATATATATAGTTAATATTGTTTTATTAATGCAATGATTATTTCTAATCGTATAGTTTATAATGTCTTGAACTTATATTTTTCAGTAACTATAGTATCAAAATCAATTTTTTTATTTAATTATAATAATTTATTATTAAATAATAAAATATTTTTTATTTTTCAAATATTAAAAAAATTAAATAAAGAAAAGTTTTGAAGTCTTGGAGAGAGGAGTGTGTGTGTGTGTGTGTGTGTGAGAGAGAGAGAGAGAGAGAGAGAGAGAGAGAGAGAGAGTGAGTGACGAGAGTGTGTGTGTGGCTGGCTGGAGAGGGAGAGTATATAAGTGCATGAATGAAAATATTTTTTTCTTATGACATATTAATTTTATATAGTTTATAAGATTTTATTAAAGAAGTTAGAAGAGTTAATCTTTTTTTTAAAAAAAATTATAAAATTCAAAATATCTTATTTGAAAGAAAATTAGCCAAACAAATATTTAGAGCTTATAGGCTCTAAAACATCTTATAAGATAAACTCAGCCAAACACTATCTTAATTACGCATCAACAAACTTATCTTGTGCTCCTTTTCTGCCCTACCATTCAAAAGATTTTCAACTCTAGTTTTATAATAATAATCAAACAAGACAAACATAAATTAAAAAAAGAAAAAAAAAATCTAAAGGATAAACACAAGCATATACTCAAGGCACAAAAGGGGCAGCTAGCCGCCTATATATCCCTACATTTTAATTTACGGATAATTACACCCGTTTCTCCAATATTAGAATATAATTTTTTTATAATTTAAAAAATTACATCTAGCACTTATAAGGTTTATTTCGTCTAACAAACAAGTTCATTCATTAGTTAAAACTCATCAAATTTGCTAATATTAATATTTACCGTCGATTGACTTATTGCAAGTCGGATAAATATTTTTATGACTAAATTACCCTCATACGTCTTCATGCGTTAATGCATATCACGAGATATATTTTCATCGTTATAAAGATAATTTAGTAAAAAGAAATTATTTGACCTGCAATAAGTCAATTGAGGATAAACATTAATTTCATTTATTTTTTTTTATTAATATCAGAAAATTCAGAAATTTTGACTAACGACGGAATGTATTTATAAGATGAAAGTAAACTTCAATGGTCTTCAATGTATTTCTCAAATTATAAAGAGTTTAAATGTAATTATAATAAATTTTAGGAGAAAAGAGTGTATTTATCTCTTTAATTCATATATAAAAACAGTACTGTCATCGCACACACATATATATATATATATATTTATTAATGTGAGGTATTAGGAGTATTAATTAAATTAATGTGCATGTTTGGTTGGATTCCATTCATGTAATATTCGTAATCTGCTTTGAGATTTTCTATTTACTCAGAATAGAAACATTTATACCAAAAGTATCACTAAAAAGTGAAGCATCAAATATATATATATACATCACGTGGATCGCATTTGAATAGCGGGTAATAAAGTTGATAAGTAATTTTAGCTATTTAGGGGGGTGTTGGCAATAATTTTACCTTAGAAATAAAAAATATATATAAATTAAACAATAGTGAAAATTGGAGAAAATGACAATTTTGATTTTGTACTTAAGGGGTTGCAATTTTATTTTTATTTTTTTTTTGGAATTTAATTCAACAATTAAGCTGAGCTTGTAGTTAAAAAAAAAAAGGGCAACTATAATCGGAATTTGGCATGTGCTTCTCACGTGAGCCTTACAATTATGCCACATCTGTAATTTTGTAATTAAAGACAAAATTAATCAAAAGTTTCAAAACTTAGGTGGAATTTGACGTGTGCTTGTCATGTGAGCCGTAAACTCCGGTCATATTTGCATTTCCGACAAATTTTATCCTTAATATATTATTTTCTTTAAACTACAGGAGCAAACTTTTATTAATTGGGAGAAAGTTTGTTGATTGAGATGAGGGAAAAATGAGGGAGAAGCCTAAGAAATTAAGAAAATGGTTGGTGGGGCGAGGGGCGATTAATGTTATGAAAAGGCGTGAGGCAGCCACCTCATCAAATCAGGATCAACTCACTTATTACTCTCCTAAGTGTGGCACCGTTGGATATGTGTTTTTTCAAAATGTGTGTATATATGGGCACTACAGTTGGAAACAAACTGGCACCCTCTCCAATATATATATATACATACATACCTCTACTATATATCGCTATTTATTATTATATGAATATGACAGCACTATCCAACAAATATTCAAATGTGGGATATTGCATCATTCAATCCGTTGCATCACTTCATACCCATTACCTCTTTATATCTAATACCATATCATTTATATATATATATCATTTTTTTAATTAATATTTACAATGATTTTAATTATGATAAAAATATTCATCATAATTTTTAATCGTAATTAATGTTTTGATCTCACCTACAAAAATTATAACTAATAATCTTTGCACTATCATGTTTAATTAGAAGTCGTCACAATTTTTTGCTTTATGTCTTAATTAATCATGGTAAGTCATGACAAAAAAAAAATTATATATTTTCCAGCATGGACGTCTAGCTATAAGATTTCTTGTATTTCGTAGAAATTTTTTGGATATTTCAAAATATATATATTTCTTCAACCCTTTAGATTTATTTTCTCTATCACTAACTTTTATGTATGATGGAAATTTTAATTTGAATGAATGGTGACCACACGTAAATTATTCACATACTTATTATGTGGAGTGTATTTAAGTAGAAAAACATTTATGATATAATTAATTTAATATTGTGATCAATCAAATCTAATCGAAATTCTTATTTTATTGTACGTGGACGTAACCCTTCACGATGAACTGCACAAATCTATACAATCTGCAGTGTGTGTGATTTATATGGGTTGGGGGGTGGGTGGGGGGCTCCTGGCTTTTGGGGGCTCTTGTGGTCAAGTGGGTGTTCCAAAAGAGTCACCAAAATGACGTGGAAGCCACCGTTTCATAACATTCAAATGTCGTCATAAAAAATGTCGTCATTAAATATACAGTTAGTAATAACATTCAAATAGTCGCTGGATCGTTTTTTGTGGTTAATGTTGTTTCTTTTTGTAGTGAGAGGATCATGTACAAAAAAAATTGATGAGATAATGTTAAAAAGAATTAGAAGACAAATTAACATATCAAAATTATTAAACACTCCTTTTTAATAAAATCTAGAAAGATAAGTAAATTTATGAGCAATGATGAGATGAGATGGTGACACATACGGTGTGCATGATGCAACGTGGCGTATACATAGAGATGAATTTGAAATTAAGGTTTTTTGACTTTTAAACAGTAATTACGTACATAATTATATTAATATTTTAATAAATTAATTGACATTATTAGTTTAATTAATACATTAATATAATTAAAAAGTAATAAAAATATTTTAAATATTTATATAAAATAAAATAAATACCACGCAAATTGATGACCTGAAATATATGGTGGTTTTCTCATAATTCAAATACAACATTACATCGATTTGAATAATTCAGGGCGATGATTAAGCTATACGCTAGTAACTTTATGTTTTATTTGAATAAAAACAGCAAATTTGTAATTACCTCGAATTATACCGACCTATCCAACAAAAAAGTAAGAAAGAGAGTAGAGGCTATACTTTGTTCAAATCCATGACCTCAACTTTGTTCAAATTTCAGTACTAACCACTAGCTAAGACATTATTTTTTAGCATTACATCGACTCAACCAATAGATCAATATATTAAAAACAGTAAATAACAAATTACAATAACTTTTTATTTAACCAATACATCAATATGACCATAAATAGATTACAATAATTTACATAAAGTAAAATAAATACCTATGCGTTTGGTGGAATTTGAGTCCATGATCTCAAATTTATAGAATCTCAATCACTATATTAAGACATTATTAAACCAAACTTAAACATCATCGATAATTATATATATATATATATATATATTCAGTTAATGGTGAAAATAACTCTATTAGAGTAGAGGGTGGTCCAAATAAGAAGATTAGAAGACTACCAACAAATTAATGAATTACTCCAAAAGTTACAAATATCTACTGTTTAAAATCATGTTAACTGAATACTTATTATCATATCAAATATAATAAATACAAAAACTTAAATATTGACAATGAATAATTAACATTTATCATAATTTTAATAATAACCAAAATATGTATTATAATTTGTAATTATAACTAATATTTTGACTGCACCTACAGAAACAACGACTAATACTCGTTGTACAGGTATACTAATTAATATATACTTTAAAGTAGTATAATTTAAACAATTCTATTTTTCCAAGTGAAATACCCCCAAACTTATTTGAGGATACGTGTTTAACAAATATATAGAGTTTCCCTTGAGATGGACAAACTAAAGGGAAGTGAGAGGAATTATGTGGTGGTACTGGTTGTTAGTCCTCAACTGTGGGAGTGAAAAATTCTTAAAAAAAACAATTATTTATGATAAAGAATCGTGTCAGATACAAGTTACATATTTTGTAATAATTGCAGTGTCTTATACGTTGTCCATCTAAGATTAAATATTCAAAAGCAGTTATACCACGTATTCTTATTATATACCCATAATTTTCTTAATAAGCATACCACATTCATCACTAGAATTTGAATGCTTAAAATATTGTTCTCCGTGACCCATTTAATTATATGAGTATTTACTCCCTTTGTATAAATTTATTGTAATTTATTTTATAATTTTTAATTATACATTGATGTATTCATTGACTAATACTTTAATTGCTCAATTCATTTAAATATTTATTTAATCATGTACTTATTACTTCCATTAAAGAAAAATCATGAATTTGTTTTCCTTGTGGGTTTGCAGTTTTTGTTTTTGAACTATAATTTATTCAAATTAAATTGATTTAAACATAAAAAACAACTCTTTACAAATTTATGCAAATTATTAATAAAATTGTGTATATGTAGGTACTTCTTCATATACTGAGATTTCAACTTTTTTTTTTCAATTTTATTTTCGTTATGACGAAATTTTATACAAATGTTCTAAGAGAATTTGTAATAACACCTCTCAAAGAATGTACCTGTAATTTTATAAAAGGCAACAAATGTATGTAATTTGATGTAAGTTACTTTAAAATTTAATTTAGATAAGACAAAGGAAGTTTGGGGTAGTACTTTTATAATGGTGTGGAAAATTTTGAGAAAATAATTGAAAACTTGCCTGTTTGGTTGTATTTTCAATGAGATTTTTTTCACTATTTGGATAGTTGGGGTTTTGTTTGGTCAAAATACTTTCGTTGAGAATGCATTCCTATTTTAATTCTCAATTTTTTGAAATTATAGGTCACATGGGTTTGTCATACTTGTCTTATCTTATCAGCATGTCTTTTCTTGTTTCAAATCAATTAAAATTATTTCAAATGGCAAGACTCACTTTGATTATTTTATAATTTCACATATTTAATCAATTTGGTCATTTGTCACATCAAAAATACATATACATATATTTAAAAATAATTAATCCAAACATATTTTCAATTTTCGCACAAAAACCAATAAAGTGAATAATATACCTATATACCTATAATTTCTCGTCCTAGGATTTGTAGGTAGTTAGAAAAGAGAGTAATAACCTCTACTCTAATAGCCCTCAAAACAGATGGTCTATCTCTAAAAATATTATAAAATTCCTTTGCCGAAGCTATCCTAATATACTAGCAAAGAATCTGGTAAAATATGTTATCCAAAGAAAGCTACAAGGATGTGGGAATTAATTAAAGTTGTTGAAAAATAATATAAATAATGGTCGAGACGATGGTCGAAATTATAAAATTTCATGACAAACAGTATCCCCTTACAATAACAAATGAAGGGTTAGATTTTCTTTAAAAATAAGATCGTATAAATATATAGATCCATAGTATAACTTTTTATTAAATTAAAAATTAATTATGATCATTTAAAATTTCACCGTGTACCTCGGACACTAAAGCTCTCAAAATAGAGCTGCCTCCACTTCTATCTAATAAAAGGGTTTCGATTTAGAACACATATCTCTAAATGATCAGTTTAAATAATTAGAAATTCTTTTGCCACGATCATGAAAAACTTTAGATGGTTTTTAGTGATTAAATTTGAATGAAAATATATTTCCAAGACGTGTTTTATTTATTAAAAATATTTGTAATTATTTTCTTCCCAAATCCTCCAAAATGGTTACCAGAAATGATATTTACGATACAGCTAAAATATATAAAAGCGTTAATCATATTGACTGACATACTTTTTCATATATCCACTTTTGTTTGTTACATAGTTTTGACAATGCACTTTACAAGTTACAACCAATGAAGACTTCAGTTGATCTTTTCAAACCATAGTAATAAACTAAATATGCATTTAATTCAATATTCAAATATTTTTATTTACATACTTATCCTACCATAATGCTAAAATAGGCAAAATTGCCCCCCCCCCCCCTTTAACTTTTAAATAAGCAATGGGTTCAAATGTAATTTAAACCTTCTCCGATATTGCGAATAAGCAAAAGAAAAAAAAATTAATTTACTTTCTTGTGTGTTTTAAAATAGATCAATTTACCTTCCTGTCTAAAAAAGTAAATTGCTTCATTTTTAAAAACATAGAGAGGTATTTTGCTCTTCTTTTCATATATGGGGGTAAGCTTCTACTTGTTTTTAACCATATATATATATATATATTTATATATATATATTATCATTATTATGAAAAATATATATATATATTATTATTATGACAAAGATCCCTAATTATATACCTGTGAATTGAAAATTGATTGTTTGACCATAATTGAGAAAGATAATTCAATATATATTCTTTACGAGTAATATATGCACATAAAAAGTGTAAATTACTTCTTTTTTCAAAAAATTTAATACGACATATTGATCATTCTTCTTTTTTTGTTTAAAGAGAGCTATTGCATTTAACCCTTAAAATCTCATGGTATGATTATCCATAGCAAATTGCACCACACATGGCATGAAAATAGTTGTAAATTACTTTATTTTTAAAACAAAAATTAACAGGAAATCCTTCTTTTGTTTTTTTGATTTTTAAATTCAAGACAAGTATTAGATTTAACACGTAAAATGGTATAGGATGGTTATCCATCACAAATGCATTACACATGGCATGAAAACAGTGTAGCACTAAGAGGTAATGAACAATATTAGCTGTGAGGATTGGGGAAATTGAAAGGATTGCGATAAGTAATGCAAGTGATATAAATATTTAAATATATATATATATGGTGATGATGATGGTGATGATAAGATATTAAATTGGTGGGCAAGTGCCCTAACCTATCCTCTCTCTTTTTCTCTTACAAGCCAAGTCAAGTGGCAAGAAATGTTTTTGGGCACGAAAAACGGACGGCTCATTTCGTCTGTTTGATATGCACTAACGTTAGTGATCCTGGTAGATTGTCTTTATTTGGGAAAATGGAGACAGCCCAATCAACTTGACAGACGTTACATCAACGACAGCGATGTCTGAATTCTCTCTCTCTTTTTCTAACATCAATGAAAGCGACGTCTTAATTTTTCTTCTTTTTTTTAATTTGCTTTGTGGGATTGTTTGATTATAGTAACAATGGAGGGTCTGTTGGTGGGTCCGAGAGCATTCCCTAGACCCTGAAACAGGAAATGTCTGCACCTCTAAATTTGTCTAGGTTTACATGTTTCATCATTCATTAATTACCGTCACTTATAAAGAGTAATCAATCGTCCACCGTTAAATGACACTGGTTTTTATATATGTTTTCTTTTTAACATTAGGTATAATTATACATAAATATTTATAATTTAAAAATATATTCAATATTTTGATATTTATTTTTGTCTAATCCAGTTTGACTAGAGAAAAAAATTTGTTTGATATGTAATAAAATTGTAATAAGTCAATTAAAAATAAATATGAATTTTCATTTTTTTTCCTAATATCAACAAATTTAGTGAATTTTAACTAATAGACGAATCTATTTGTTAGATGAAATCAAACGTCAGTGATTTTAGATACAATTTTTCAAATCACAAGAGGTATCCATATAATCATATCAAGACTTTGGGGGAAGCAGTGTAATTATCTTTAAATTTTTTAATTACTATTTAATATTTGTAAAACGACTTTTTTGTTTATAGATGATAAGGGTTTGCCCCACCCATTTTTTCTAGTAAATCCTAGCATGTGAATATTTTTTTTCTATCTGAATTTAAAATCTTTTATCTGCCTGACTCTAATATTTTAACATAAAAATTTAAAATTTTTAACAAGAAAAGATATTTAATTACTCATCTAAAAACATGTTCGTATGTATGTATAATTAGATGGCTATAGAAACGTGCTACTTAAACTAATCTGAAAATTTAAAATTTGAATCTCATCTTGTTCAATAATTGAAAATTTTAGCATACGTATAAAGGGAGAAATGCTGGTTCTTAATTATACATGTTATATAAGACAAAGTAAAGAAAAGCCAAAAATATACGAAGACTTGTATACAGAAGTTGTTCATATTCCCAATTTTGAAATCCAGACAAATAAAACTGTAGCAGGATGTTGCTATTTCCTTACTGAGGTGTGTGGACGACATCAAATTAAAAGGTAAATATGGAAGGGTAAGCAAAGGGCAAATCTTGATTGGAAGGATTAAGACAGAAACGATATGATGGATGTTGGCCACTTATATGTCACCTCCAATTAAGTTAATTATTACAATTCCATAACAAATAAGACAAGTGAATAAGGTTTTGTGGTCCTAATTAGTATGATTGTGTTATGAAAGTGAGGGGATGGTATGACTTTTTCATATCTAGAACATACTTGGCTAAAAGGGATTTCTTTTGCTACACAAAACAAGGGAGCTACCCCCAATCTATAGTGTATAGCTACTTTGCTTTAGGAGCTATTTAAAATTTATTACTTGTAATCCATAAATTTTTCCTTGTAATTTGAATCATGTTAAATGATCACTTAATTTAAATTATTAAAATTTGAATTATTTAATATTAAATATCATTATTAAAAAAATAATACCATTAGCAACAATACAAATTTCTTACAAGATAGTGGAATTTGATGTTAATTTACTGTTCAGCATCGCATGTAACAAGAAGTTTGATTTAGAGACTTTGATTTGAAGTTTGAATTTCAGTTCAGTACAGATCAAAGCTCTGTTAACTGTAGTTTCAAGTCTAAATCGCGCAAGTGCACCTATGTCTACAAGCTCGGAAGAACAATACTAGAAAGGTCTTGAGTATAGTCATTTGATATTTAAGTCAGTAAAAATAATTTAGAGGTGAAACTTGAATTAATAGTAAAGATAGTAAAAGTTTTATATTAACTCGATCCCATATGAGAAATAAGGAAAAACAAAGCAGGATTTCCAGCATTTTTTGAATAAAACTTATAATATGTATTGTAAATATGTGTGAGATTCTCATGCTTTTCATGTCAATGGCCTTATATGAAAATTTTAGTATCCTAGTAGAGGATGTTAGGAATACCTTTCTATTGCACTCCTGGAAGGAATATGAATAGAAGGTAATTAGAAGATGCAAAATTCACAAATATAGTTTAGAGATTCTCTTATATATAAAATTGTTCAAAATTCAAAATCGATTTCTATTAGGATATATAGATCCCTATAAATTATAATAAAAAATTGCGTATCAATAATTTATACAAAAACATCCGTATATATAGCACTTTGAAATAATTTTGCCCATAAAAATAATATAGGTGAGTTTCCACATTCCAATACAAGCATCCGTCATTTGGACCCATCAATTCATATATATTTATATTCTCCGCCTTGACTATATGGAGAACTGAACATGGTTGTTTGTCTCACTTTAATGTCAATTTATTGTTTTATAATTTTTAGTTATATTAATATATTGAATATTGCTTAATTTCTTTAAATATTAATGTAATAATATGATTACCTCTTTTGTCCCAAAAAAAAAAGGTAGGAAAGCCAGTCAAAATTGGTCTGCTTTCCCATGTTAGCTTATTATACTTTTATTTTTATTGAAACCAATGGACAACGAATGTTTTCTTCTAGCCCAACAGACCATAATTTTGGAGGAAAATAAAACAAAGTCCCTTAAATTACTATTGGGCCCAAAACGGATAGGCATTTCAGACATTATTTTTTCCTGGACTAAATTACAAAGGAGAATTTCTTTTACATTATCATTAGAGTCCAAAATAGAATAAATGTCGGTACACGAATTTTGATCACTAGCAACTGAAACACGCTTAATATGTGTATTTAATGTAATTTTTTAATATTTATTAGATTAAATAAAGTATAATAAAATAAATTAAATTTGAATATCCGAAAATAGAAAATAATTATTATAACTATTTAAAAAATTGAGAAGTTTTCTGTAATATAACTAAATTGCAATATAACTAAATTGCAATTGTCAGTTTAATAATTCTTACAAAAAATATTGCGATAACTTTCCTAAGCCATCTATGAACCAATGTGTGTGTGTATATAAATATAAATATTTATTTAAACTTGAAATAAGTTGAAGTTTTCTGGGAAAAAATAAACCCTCATTTTTTTGAAAAAAAAAAACTCTAAATAATTCAATCTGTATAATGTAAAGATAAGTAATTGATAACCAGTCTAAAATTTAAAATAAAATAATCGATAATAAAAATCAATTAGATATAAAATAGATTCAAGCATATTAGAACTAGTTATACTTACGTAGCAAAATAGAACACAAACATATAAGAGCGCCAAGTATATATTGTTGGTTTAAAATCGACATAAAGCAGTTCAAAAAAATCCGACTCAGAATCAACCCAATATTGTTCATGGTCATATTTGGTGTGATTTTGAGCATTTAAATGGACCTTGATTCAGTCCATTTTTGAGTCCAAATTCGCATGCATGATCAGTGCAGGTCCATTTTAAACCCATTAACTCAAACACCATACGGTCCCGGGCCAATAGATAGGCCCAATCCCAAGTATCCCAAGACTAGCTTAGTCCTAATCGAGTACTGTGCATCTTTACTACTCACTTCCTTTAGATGATTTTGTAGTTTTGTTTTATTGTATATATATGGGCATTAAGGCAGCAAAAAGTTTACTATATTTGTATAATTAAAGAATAGTTTATGTATATATAAAACTTAATAATATAAATAAACAAGAAAATATCTGAAAAGAGGGAGCGGAATATGTAGTGAAATCAGCAAATATATAATTTGTTTGGTAGCTATTGTCTCCGGCATCCACGTTCCACTCTTCCCCTTCTCACACGCACCCTCCCGCCCATGCTCGTCACCACCTATCTATCTATATACACCATGCATGCCTCAACCCCATCTCTCTCACCCACACACCCACACTGAGTAAAATGTACTTGATTTGACTCTCGCTAGCTAGCTACCATCCTGTCATTCCTTCAGAATGGCGACGTCGAGCTCCGATGGGTCAGGAAGAAAGGGAGATGAGGTTCATCAGCTAAGCAAGACATATTGGAGAGAGCAAAGAGAAATTAGCCCCGACGGAAGAAGAACTATACTTTGGAGTGAACCACATGATAACGCCACCTCCTGCAAAAGAGTGCCTGTTTTGTACTATCTGTGCAGGAATGGGCAGCTTCAACACCCCCATTTCATGGAGGTGCCTCTGTCCTCTCCTCAAGGCCTCTTTCTCACTGGTAATTTTTAATTCATCTCCCCGTAATTCACTCTTTTCTTTTATTTTCTGCCCTTTCTTTCTTTGATTTGTTGTTAATTTCGTGTAGACGTGATCAGCCGATTGAATGTTCTTCGTGGGAAAGCCATGGCCTCCTTGTACTCCTGGTCTTGCAAACGGTACGTTTATTTTTTTTAAAACATTGGGTTTAATTTTCTACCGAATGATTCGGTTTTGAACGATGATTCAGGAGCTACAAGAATGGATTCGTGTGGCACGATTTATCGGAGAACGATTTCATCTACCCGGCGCACGGCCATGAGTACGTTCTCAAAGGATCGGAGCTTCCGGTGAAGGCGTTGCTGGACGCGGGTTCTTCTTCCCCGCCTCCGCCGCCGGCTGAGACCCAAGGAAGTGGCGCCGACGATCTCGACAGCCTCCAGGCAGCGGACAGCCGACGCCGCAACCATTCCTGCAGCTCCATCAACTTCGAGTACAGCGTTTACACAACCGAGGCCTCAGGCAAGTCAGCCGCCGCCGACGCCTCCACTCAAACAGACGAAAACCGCCGCCGCTGCCGCCTCCGACTACCCGCGGAAATATCGGAAGAGGAGAACGGCAATAAGCAGCAGCAGCGGGACGAGTGCGAGATAGAGATCTCACCACCGCTTTCCGACTCCAGCCCAGAAACCCTGGAAACCTTAATGAAAGCCGACGGGCGGCCGACGGTGAGCGCAGCAAAGGCAAACGAGAACCCACCGGCGACGAACACCCATCAGGACCACCCCGACATCCAGAGGTGCAGATCATCGGTTCTAATGCAATTGATATCCTGCGGTTCGATGCCGTTCAAGGACTGCGGGGCGGGGCAGGTGCAGGTGCAGGGGCTGATGGGGCAGTACAAGATGAGAGTGGCACGTGGCGGGGGAAGCGCAGAGAGCGGGAGGGGGAAGGTGGAGTACTTGAGCGGGAGCTTAGTGGAGAAAAAGGAGGAGGAATTTCCATCCCTGAACAGGTCCACTTCTTACACTGCTGATGGGTGAGTTATTTGTCCGTACGCTTGAAATCTACGTAGTAACAATGTTGTTTCAGCAGCTGCTGCATAGCATAGTATCCTTTTTGTGTGTTTAATTGCTCTGTCTCTGACTCAGGTGCAGTTCATCACATGCCCTATTTTTCTGGTTGATTCCTTTGTCGTCAGGGCAGTCCTGTGAATTCAATACATACCTACAAATTTTATTTGTTTGCCTTGAAGCCCTTTTCTTTTCATTTTTTTGTTATAGTTCAATAAAAATGAAGAAAATAGCTCATCAGAACCAGTAAAATTAATTAATGGAAAAAACGTAGTTACTTGAGGAGGAAATAGATACAGTTAGGGGCATTTTACACAAACAACATTTCACCAACCGGACCACGACACTCCCCCTTATTTTGGGGTCACCTTCTTAAGGTTGAATATTGCCTGTATCCACTGCGTGCCTTCGAATGATTGTTATGTTATTTTTTGGAGATAAATGTGTATTGGCATTTGGTGGGGCTAAGCGTTCATTCTAAGATGTATACTGATTCTTCTATGGTTAAACAAAATTCTTAACAGCAATTGGTCAATTATAGGGCATCTGGTGGGATAATCTATCTGACGAGTTTGTGGATGTCATCGTCCCTATGTTCCTATTTATGTGACCTAAAGAAAATTCTATCTCGATTTCTAACATTTATTTTTAATTATTTATCAAGAAATAGAAAGAAAAAAAAACTCAAAAAAATGTGATGGATTTCTACTTAGGAATTAAGTTGCCATATTGTGAGTAATTTGATTATTGGTTTGCAGGAGGCCACATTTGGAAGTTGGGGAGAAAGAAATAGAGGGGGTGAGAACGAAATGCATACCAAGAAAACCCAAGTCTCAATCCTCCTCAACTACAGCTAGGAAAGGAGGCGTCGTTGTCACGGACCTCTCTTAGAGCAATATTACTACGTAACATAGAATTGTACTTAAAAGTGGACAGCTACTATGAGACTTTGGAGCTCATTCATGTCCTTTTCCATCTTCTCAGACTAGATTCTAGTTATGTATTTAGTGCGCTCTTCAAATCTGCATTTCCTCAAGTATAAATTTAATTTTTTAAAGCGATCCGGCGATTTTTCAATAATTATTTTTTGATTAAATGCAAGAGAAACTATGTTATGATAAGTTAGAATTTGTAACTTTTAATTCCAGATAATGCAATAGATAGATATATCTACTTTTAGGGAATTTTTTATTGGATCAAGTTTTGTCGAATCAAATCATCAATCACAGATTAAGTGCATTAATTGATTATTTTTTCTGGACTGTATACTAATCACACGCAAGTATATTGCACGTACTATATAATTAATTGAGGTGTGCCCGAGTTCGGCGGTGGCTAAAACTTCCCCTACTCCTAGTCCTTACTACATATATTAATTAATCTTTGTATACGTAAAAAGACTGAAGAATTAGAGGCTGAGAAAGACAGGGTATAGAATGTATATATATGTGTATATGGTAGTGTAGGGTCACATGTAATGTAATGGGGGGCTCATACTCATAGTACGTACTACGTTGAAAATGTGAAAAAAGCACTAATTTCATAAAAAATGGTAATTTCGTTGAAGTTGAAGAGAGTTGATGAACTTTGTCCTTTGGCATTTGGCAGCATTGCATTTGCATGTGCTTTCCTCTCTCGAATTTTCTCTAATTTGGATTTTGGTGCCTTTGTCTTTGGGGATTGGGAGCTTTCATTACATATAACAACTCTCCTCGTACGTGGAGTGGTAACTCATCAAATTGTCACCACTGCATGAAGCCTTGCCAGTATTTTTATATATCCATATATTGCCTTGTTGTCACAATTTTTCTTCTAAATACAAAAACGGTAACATGATTCTTTAACCTTTTCACCAAGAAGCTCATTACCTCTAACCTCGTGGAGGTACATTGCCTTGTTTTTAGAAGTCCCGTTGAACGTTGCTCTTCTTTTCTCTTGTTTTAAGGAGGTTTTTTTGTCTATCTCTCTGAATATATAAAAAGACAACACAACTCATTTGAACTTTGAAAAGAAACCAATTGAAAGTCGGGGTTGCCTTTTTTTTTTTTTAATGATTTTTGCCTATTAATATTTTCACACAGGGATGTAATATGTTGGCTCCAGATGAGAAAAATATGGGAGAAATGATAGTTGGGTGTGAACTCTGAAGAATTGTTCCTCGAGAGCAGTAGAGAGGCCTTTGAGGGTGAATATTTTATCATACAATTTGAAGTTGTGATAAGTACTTTGATTGTAGATATATTATGAAGCATTTTGATTAGTCATGGTCAAATTATGAATAAACAATGTAATATCTTCTCGAATTATATGGTAAACAAAGTGGCTTTGCGAGGAAAATACTGCCTTGTAAGTGGAACATGATTTGGGCATGGGTTTCATAAAAATTTTGCATTAAAGAACACAAAATTGTCGTGAAATACGACTTGGGCGTGTATTTTGATTTAATGCAGAATGTACTTGTCTGAAAAACACGAGTAGATTGTGTATAATTTTTCTTTAAAAAAAAACATAATGATAAAATTACCCTGCAAATTAAGACATGTGTCTCATGGCCAGTTTTTCAAGTTTTAACCACATTTTTGCCAAAGAAAAAGGTCAAAAGGATTAATCTGAGACAAAACTAAAATTTATGAATACTATAACTAAAACATTTTAAATGTAAATTTAAGAAATCAATTATAATATTCACCAGCAGCATATATAAAATTATTACAACCATAAAATGGGAACAACAATCTAATTTTAAGAGCGAGCTAGAAAAGAAACAAAAAGAAAACTCAAACCTATTTTCAAATACAATTCAAATATCCTTTCAATTACAATATAGGCCCATAAATGCCCCTACTACTCTTGATAACTATGAGGACCAAATGGGCTATTATTTCATTTTTAATGTCATAACTACCATGCTATAAAATAGTTCGATGTATGTGATGAGGTATATCTTTCACTGTTATAAAATAATTTAGTTAGAAAAAAATTATTTGTCCTGCAATATAAACCCATTAAGATGTAACTATCAATTTTTATTAAGTTTTTTTTTTTTAATATCAACAAATTTAATGAATTTACCTAATAGATGGACTTATTTGTTAGCCGAAAGTAAAGTCCAAAGATATTAAATATAATTTTTCAAATAACAAAAAATTCATGTATAATTATTCTAAATTTTGTGAAAGAAGAGTGTAAATCCCTAATTTTTATATATTTACACTTGACAATGGCGTTGCCACTGGCTTCATCACTTGGAGCCCCATATATATCTCGTGTTCTTTTTCTATGCCAAATTATAATGTAAAGGCCCAACAACAATTTTTTGGGTAAAATTACACCCTGATTTCCTAACATTTATTATAGTTATAAATATTTTTTTTTTAAAAAAAATTATAATACCTCATTAAAATTACAAATTCCTTAACAAATATCATTGTAGGGGATTTTTTTTAGAGTATTTCTAATTTCAAGGTGTATTTATAATTTTTTTGAAAATAAAAAATATTTATAATTATGACAAATTTCAAAAGAGCCCATCGTAATTTATCCTAATTTTTAGGGTAAAATGCATTTTACCCTCCTAAACTATTCTTCATGTAACAATTTCCTCCCTAAACTAATAAATGTATATTTACCCCCTATAATTAAATTTTTAGACAATATTGCCCTTATATTATATATATATATATATTTAGTTCAATGCAATTAACAAATATATATGCTTAATCAAAAGCTAAATATTTATAGAAAATAAAAAATAAATATATTTTATCATAACTTTTAAAGAAAATATGTTAAAAAAAATCAATATGTAATTACTCTTTTTTAATCTAAAAGAATAAATAGTTAATAACTTAATTTTATTATCAAATTAATAAAATCTTTTTATAAGTTTTTTTTAGAATCTATTGTAATCATTCATTACTTAATTTTGAGTCTGTAAAAAAATTGAACTATTTAACTCGTTATTTATATTTTAATTTACTATAAATAAAAGATATTTTTTCTAATCAAGATAATTTTAATTAAATTTAAAATGCAAAATTACTAAAAGAATCGTTGAACTATATATATATAATATAAGAATAATATTATTTAAAAAATTAATTGTAGGGAATAAGTGTTGCATTTATTAATTTAAAATAATAAATATTACATGACAAATAATTAAAGGGGCAAAGTGTATTCTACCTTAATTTTTATAGAGTTTACATCTCTAAAGCCTCGTGGTACAAAACAAAGCAGCTAGATTTCATATAAATTATTCCCACTAAATTTTAAAAAATAGATAAATCATGTAAATTTTACATTCGAATCATTCATTCTGAATTTTGATGGTATCACCATTATATAAAAGTAAATATATATTTTCATATTTTATGTATAAAAATTTAAATATGGGCTCCAAGTGATGAATTGGAAGGAAGGAGGATCGTTTTGGGAGAGAACGGAAGAGGGTTAATTAATTTTTTATTATTAAAAAATAAATAAATTATATTAATATATATTTTATAAATATAATAATAATAATAATATAACGAGTCGTGATTAGATTTAAAAAATATTTTTTTTTTAAAAAAGCCCAAGTCTCGATTCAAAATGATGAAGACATTTATTACATTTTCCCATCTTTATTTTTAGCTAAAACCATGAAGTGGACTGTGTTCCATATTTATTGTTTTTCTTGTAATAGTTAGACAAATTTTTGTAACATCACAAACGGATAAAAGTCAATAATTATGAGTGAGAGTGAAGATAAATATACTATCTCAATGTTTTTCTATATTAAATTTTACGTGTTAAATCATATTGTATCTTCCTATTTCATTTAGGCCCAATTCGGTAAGATAATTACACAATTGATTTTGAAATAATTAATAATAAAAAAGATCACGAATTTTGGGTTCATATTTTTTATAATTGATTAGGTAAAGACATATTGTAGTTAAATTTTAAATTAACATCTTTATTAAAATGGATTAAATACACTTTGTACTCCTAGATTATATATCTTTACATTCCTAAAATATGAACGATAACAAAAATACTCTTGACAAAATAATCTGGCATTGATAATGCCCTACTCATTTACCCTTATTCACTGCCATTGAGCCCAAAAATAAAGCAACCTACTACTTTTGGAGATCGAATCACATAAATAATGATACGAGTAAAATCCTTTTCCAAAAAATAATTGTACTCTTATGCCCATGCAAAGGTGTACTACTTTCTTTTCTTTTTTCTTTTCTTGGATGGGAAAAAATTGGTAGCATATAGTATAGGACAGTGTGGTTCAACGAACCACATTGGACTAATCGACGCCACGCTCCACTGCACACACTCGAAATGTCCCAACTGCGCGACGTTTATCTCATCTTCTACAATCTCTTTCAGGCCCTGGGATGGTAAAGAATTTCTCAATTTCACGCACACAGACGCAGCGAGCAGAGCAGAGTGAGTGACGCTAACCATCTTTCTGTATTTCCAGGGCGTTATCTCTGTTCAGAATTCTGAGCAACTTCGTCTCCACAAGATCAGTTCATGGCGCTTATTCTTCTGCCGGCGAGTTAATTTGTGAGTGCCCAGAAAGTAATTGAAAGGGATGAGAGTTCTTACGTGTTTGTTTGCAGAAATTGGAGTGTTTATACATGCTTGTTTTTTCTTGATTGGTGTTTGTTAGGCCTGCTGCAAACTCTTGCATTCTTGGAGGTTATTCATGGGGCAATTGGTAAATTTCAGATGAAATTATTTTGGCGTTTTGAATGAAGACATGGCGTTTGTTGATTTAATTTCGGGTATTGATTTTTCAAGGAATTGTTCCTAGTGGCGCTCTGCTTCCTCTGATGCAGTGGGGTGGAAGGACTCACTTTTTGCTTGCTATTGTTCGTCGAATTCATGAGGTTTGTGCTGGTGGATCCTGTAATTTGATTTCCCATTAAGAGTTTTCGTATAGAATGTTCATTATCTATGCAAAATGTGTGAATGATGAAAGAATTTGCGCATCTGTATTAATTGGTGCAGTCTGTATTTCAAGGAAAAGAATGGGAGTTTATTTCTATTTCTTGATGTAGGTTCAGGAATTACCGTCAGTCTTCATAACTTTTGTCGCCTGGAGCTTGTCCGAGGTGAGTTGGGATAGTTACTTTGTTTCTTCTAATGTTTCCTGATGTTTTTAGTACATTGAGAATGAAATAAATAGGAAATCCTAATCATTTGAGCCAGAGATGAGGCGCTGTATGTATGTTTGTGTGTATCAAAAGATTGCTTTCGAGTTCGAGTGTGGACAGGGAGGGTGGTAAATAAGCCTTTGTCAGGAATCTTGATTTACGATATGATATAACTTAAAAAGGTGAGACCAATGCTTCATGATGACTAATTTATACTGAATCATGTGACTGCTGGATGCCCGGAAGTTTATCCAAGAAGTCTTTCAATTCCAACCACTAAAATCTTTTAGAATTTCCCTATCTTATTGATTGTCTATTTGTTCGCTCTTCCTCACATATTTTACCATTTAAAGCTTTCTCCATGTACCACTATCTACAAGTCTATTGTTGAAGAATGATCCATAAGGTCGGTGATGAATTTCTTCCAGAAGTCAACTTAACATGTTCATAAACACTATAGTTTTAAAGGGATGGAGAAAAAATGTCTTGATTCTTTAGCTTCTCGTTTCAATGACCATGCAAAATTGAGGCTTTACGTCTGACGAGCCTGATTCTTGACGTTCTGAGATTTTTCTTGTTAGTTATGCCCAGTGCGTTGGCTTACTGATCCTAATCTCGCAGTCTGCTGTCTCTGAACTTCAAGTGGTATTCTGGGAGTTCTGAGCCTTTATATGTTTGCCTTTCTCTTATCTGCATTTACTTGTTTTGATTTTCCTGATCTGTCCATTATCTTTCTCGACCATCCTTTACGCCACATTATGACTTTTCATATAATGTGTCCCGGAGTAGATAATCAGGTATTCACATTATGCGTTGAATTGCCTGGGATGTTCTCCAAATTGGATGACTTTTATCAGGTACAATTTCTGATTGATCATGGAGTCTAGTTACTAATATACATGGTTGGCAAAAGATGCTCTTGTCAATATCTGATTAATTACAGTTGCATTATCATTTTGTTTTTGTTAGGTACAATGCTTTCATTGTGTTGTACCCTATTGGACTTTTTCCTGGAGAAAGTAAGCCTTTTTAACAACTCATGACTCATATTAAATGGTCCTTTTTCCAAACTATCTGAACTAAAATGGTTATCCATCTACACTATTACAATGTAGTGTGGCTCATGTACCAAGCGCTCCCGTTTATAAAGAAGGAAAACCTCTACGCGGATACCCTCCCTTTCAGCTATGACAAGTTCGTAAAGGTATGTATTCAATGTCCTCAATTGTGAGACCTACCAACTCCTGAAGTACTACTAAGAGGGTGTTTGGTGAAGCTATTTTAAGAGATCACAAGATGTTTTTGGAGCTTATAACATCTTCCTGAAGTGTTTCAATAAAATAAAATGATGGCGTTTATAAGATGTTAGTAATGACAAATTTGTAATTTGTTTGAAAAAACTTATTAAGATCTTAAAAATAAGTTGGGAGCTTCTGACTTTTTTTTAGAACTTATAAGCTCACAACATCTTATTTTATCTTATTTTTGGAGGTTGAAATCCTTTTTTTTTAAAAAAAAAAAAAAAGAAAAAATTACCAAATATTTTGTGACAAACTTTTTGGAAAGCCTTATAAGCTCACCCCAACACCCTCTGAATCCTATTGAAAATTTTATGTTACAACACCTTTTGTCCCATGGAAAGCAATTTATTCCGGTGGTAGATTTGCATCTTGTTTAAGCATCTTTTTCTTTCATTTAATTCTATAGAATTGATCATTTCGACTTTCTGTTGCAGGCTTTGCTTTTCAGCTATCCATTTTTGTGGATGAAACTCTACCTTCATTTGTTCAAGCAACGGCGGTCGAAGCTGGGTAAACAACAAAAGAAGAAGCCAAACTGAGGATTGAAGTTCATTCTGATATCATAAAAATGTACGGTAAGCCCGAAATTCAGTGTACCAATAGGTATTTAAAAATGCGAAAAGGATAATGTTTTTCCTTAAAGGATAATGTCTGTTTCTTGTGTTCATATAGCGGACGAAGGTGTAATTAATCATAATTCTTTTAAACACATTTACTTACCAGCAACAGCCAACAGACCGCCACCCCAGGAAACCAAATTTGGTTGCTGATGCTGAATTCACTGTTCTCTTCTTCTTACCTCTTCGAGATACATCGTACCCCTTGAATTACTTTTTATAGTCAGTATGTATCCCATGTGATATAACTCTTGAATAATTATTACTGCCACAAAAATAGCTCGGAGAATCTTTTGTCTTTTTCTTTTTTCGCCAATTTTCTAGGATACACATTACATGGGGGTTGGTTGACACTATTCTTATGACAAAACTTGTGCCAACAAAAATGCTTAGGACTAAAAGCGAACCAACATAATTCCACGTCTGCTGCTTTAGCTGTCCGCATGTCTTTCCCTAGTTAAGCCACATGCCCCACATTGATCCAGCTAGGGATCTGGTTCTTCTTGATTAGTTCACCTATTTTGCTCTTGATCTAGCGATGCCCAGCTCATTGGTTCAGGACCCTGCTTCTTTGTTGGGTTAGTCATAAATAAACATTAGGGCTACTAGTAATTTTTTAAATTTTATGAATTTTATGTGTAATTATAGCAAATTTTATAAGAGTGCAGTATATTTATCCTTAAAAGTTATTTTTTCCAAACACTTCAACTCGACTTTTTTAATCTTCAAATATTATCAAGTTTTACTATTGTTTACTCACAATTTTCTGTGTACGCAAACATCCCTAATTAACTGGCCCACCTAACTTCCACTATCGAGTTTGCAATTAGTAATCCAACATTAATCCATGTTTAAATTAATCGGATTATGTTATACTTAACTAAAAATACTTCCAAACTGACAGGCTGAAATTTAAGGCAGAATTGATTCCATATAAGCAAGACAACTGATAAAACAGACAATAAACGACGAAAGCCAGTGGCCTTAGCCACCGTCAGCAAATGGGAACAAACACTGTAAATGTAAGGAAAAGACAAATACATATATCGATCCCTTAGTAATCTGTAGTGGGGAGCTGTTCATGACCATTCTGGTTGATGAAGAGGACTTCATAGACAAGAGCAGCAATTCCTGCGCCCACAAATGGGCCGACCCAGTACACCCAGTGGCTGTTCCACGTCCAACTGACGACGGCAGGGCCGAAGGACACCGCCGGGTTCATGGATGCCCCGTCAAACGCCCCACCAGCCAAGATGTTGGCCCCGACGATGAAGCCGATGGCGATGGGGGCAATGATCCCTATGTCGCCTTTCTTGGGATCTACTGCCGTGGCGTAAACTGTGTACACTAGCCCAAAGGTCATCACTATTTCGAAGACCAGGGCGTTCCACTCTGTGACGCCTGATGAAAGCGCGAATGCTGATGTTTCCTGCAGTTAGGGTGACCAAAAATTGTTAGTCAGGATTGTAGTCTATACAGTTTTCAGGAAATTGAGTTCTAGACCCGGTATGGCCTGACCCTGATGCAAATGTATTATACTTGTCATGCGTAAGAGAGTGAATAAGAAATTTCCATAGTTTTGATCTTACCAGTCCACCGGTGGCAAACTTGAGTAGCAAGCATGCAACAACTGATCCAAGCAACTGAGCAATCCAGTAGAGAATGCTTCTGAACAATGAAATGTGACCACCTACAAAGGCACCAAAGGTGACGGCCGGGTTCACGTGGCCACCGGAGATGTTAGCTGCAATCGAAACGGCCACAAAGAGGGCGAAAGCGTGTGCTATGGATGCCGAAATGAGGCCAGCAGGCGTGCTTGGTCCACCAGCAGTTAGCTGCGCTGTTGTTGATGAAAAATGAAGCAAAGCAATCATCAAGTTAAATATTCTCATTTATTTCCTCTCAGTTCATGTTAAGTTGATCATGTTACAGTCATGACTAGCTTACCAAAAGCCATGCCGGAGCCTTCACCAGCAAACACGAAAATGAGCATTGAGATGAACTCAGCCACCGCGGCCTTGACGGCGTCCGGCTGAGTGAACTCCGCCGGAGTTCCCACCGCTATTCTTGAAATCGGCATTCTGATGTTTGTCTTTTGTGTGCGTTATGTATGTGTTTGGCTTTCGGCCCTTTGTGCTGTGCTTTGCTTTTGTACAGTTCTAAAGAAACTATACTACTTATATAGTGGGATGGATAGTAGAGAGGGCTTGTTTGAAGCCACTAATTAAGTGCCAGAGGTTCTCACCATTGTCTCACGTCGAGGGTGAGGCTGACCAATAATCACTCATGTAAGGGTTTTTCCTTTTTTATTTTTTTTCTTGGAATCACGTGAATTAGAGTTAAGAATTTGAATAATAATTAGCTTGTGACTTGACTGATGCATCATTGTGTGAGATATTAACTGCTTTAATTTTGTATACAGCTTACGACATATTGTTAGAAATAAGATATTGGCACTTATAAATCGTTCAATCTTATCGTTTACGATTACTATGAAATATTACCTACATCAAATAGTGCTCCATATGAACTGTGAAAAGAGTCCACAAATAATTATTATTGGTATAGATTTAAAATGTTAAACCCACCATTTGAAAATATTGAAAGGGATTAGTTGTAATGTTCATGCACAATAAGATAACAATAAGGTTGTGATGGATGTAATGAAAGGGATTAGGTGTAATATCATACATCATCGGCTCATAACTAATAAGCTTGTGATGATCAAATCAAGAATCAATCCCCTCTCTCTCTCTCTCTCCTAATTTTTCTTAAACCTTTATTAGTAAAATAAATTAGAATAGGTCTTGGCGTGGTTGATTGACTCTGCATCAATTTTCATGTCTTGTTTTCAAATTAGTTGCTTATTTTGTATTTTAAACAAAAATACACATAAATCAGATACATATATATTCTTAAATAGACGTATATATATATAATATTAAATTTAAATTATAAATTTATTATATATATATTTCCAAGACTTGAAACACCAAATCAACACACAAAATTCAAATTAGTGGATATATTATTAATTAAATATTAATGATTAGTATTTAATTGTTATAATTATATATAATTTGTTAAAAGAACAATCTTCTCCCCCATAGCGCCGCCCATACACAACCCGACGGTGACACCAAGACTATGAATAATCCATCAAAAATAATTAATTCTAACAAACCCTTTTGACCAAATTAATCATAGCCACAAGTTTTTCTCTTAATTTTCATTTGAGTAAATTAGAGAAGACACAAAATGAAGCTTTTAATAATTAATATTTGGGCGCTTATGGGTTATAAAGACAATGATCATTGTCTGTCTTTAATCATATTGTGGCCTCTGATTAATCTGAGATGCTTTTCTTACACACATATTCTAATTTTTTTTAATGATGTAAGAAAATAAAATGAGCTGTTAGTAGAATATTTAGTAGGTAGATAGTGGACTTTGGTTTACGTGATTAATTTTCTCTAATTCCTTATCTTATCTTCTAATAATATAATTTTAGGGCGGCTAATTAAGAGAATGAGGGCTACAATGTCTGCAAATGTAAACTGTTTTGTTTATCCTCAATTATTGCTAATTTCTCATCATATATTAATTAATTTCTTTAACTCATCATCCACATTCAAAAATACGCAATATGAATATATAGAACTTAATTTCTGACAACTTTCATTTATTTAATTTTGATAGGGTCATATAATATTTGGATAACTTCCATTAATTTATTTAATGTGTGATTGTTTCGGGTAGTGTTTATTATGTATTATTTAAATTTGTAATAAAATAGTAAAATACCCAAAATACCACGTAACAAGACAATATTATTATGTTGAATCGCACAACTGGGCTCATTTTGGCCCATTAATTAGGAATTTTGATTGATTGGTCCAAATTTTACAACACTCAACATTCTAGACATATGCAGTACGTGGATATATGTATCATGTGTATTGCTAAATCCATTGTGTATAGATGGAAACAGCAAAAATAAGGTACATACTTGATTTTTTATTTTTTTTTTATGAAATTACACGTAACTCTCTTGTTATAGTTTGTAGACGGAGAAGATGAAAAACTGAAGAAAGGTACAAAGTTGAACAAGATGTTGGATCTAAATTACTTGGCATAAAATCGAGTTGTGTTGCAACCTAAGTTGTAAATTTGGACATAAGTGCATAAACTTGCCATATATATCATTAAGTGTGGTATATAAAGAAATAAAAGAAAATTGCACAAAATTTGGGGTTTAAAATTTTGTACAAATTTAAAGCAAGTGATTACCTAATGTGAAAATCGTATATAGAACGATGATTATAAGCAGAATATTGCGACTTCAATTTTAATTACCATTTGAAATAGTAATGCAAATTCAAACGTTGTATAGCTAATTAATAATATAATCTTATGATAATACATTTAATAGTGTCCTAAAATCACTAGTTGCTAAATACAGTCAACTTTTTAATTCGTATTATTTATTAATACTATTGATTACCTATCAATTTCACTCACTAACCAAATAATTAGTATCATCTAAATTGAAGGACTTAATTACAAGATTCTGAAATTAAATTAAGAAAAATTTACCTTTTTCAAAAAAAGAAATATATACATTCCTAAAATTTTATATTTAGATCATAGAAATAAACCTTTTGAATGAATATATCAAATAATATTTTATTGTCTTCCAAATAATTTATAAAATATTTTTTAAAAATTATAAATTCATCTCTTATAGATAGGTGGGCCATATAAAATATCTCTAGTATATATATCCACTCTTTTTTGTCATTGGCTGGTCCTCCTGCTCTTTGTTATGAGAATAAAGGCACACACAAGCACTGTTATTTTCATAGAGAATTGACATTTGACCAGCCAACACTCCTCATTTTGTCCGAAAATTTTAATTCGAATCGAATTTTATTAGATTGAAATTAATTATATAAAAAAAGTGTAATATATAATATATATATATTATAATTAGTATATAATTTAAAAAATAATTAATTATATAATAAGTATAGTATATTTATTATATAATTAATATAATTCGATCAAATTTTATTTGAGTTAGAATTTTATTTGTCTTTCAGTGCCGCCATGCACCTACTTCCACACCAAACAATTTCCCTACACCATCAATGAATGATGTGACCCTCAACTCTACTGCTTTAATTCTTGTGGAATTTTGACTATTGGAATTATGTTTTCCTCGATTTCTGACTTTGTTGTAAATGTAAATTAAATAAATATATTATGTTTGTATCCTATACTTATTATATTATATGTTATATAAAAATTACGTATATTTTTTTAGCACAAAATATCTAACTCTTGTATTTCAGTGCACAGATATTTAAAATTAATCATATTCACTGCAATATTCAAAGAGTATTAGCGACAAAAAAATATTAAGTGATGATATTAAAATTTATTACTAAAAATATATGCACTAAGTGACAAAGTTAAAATCGTAATTTTTATAATTTTAATAGCAATAATATTTAAGCACAAGAAATATGAAAAGCACCAACCTATGGTCTATTCACACAAACCATCCCCGTCTTTTGTATAATGACATAAACTACTCCTGACAGCTGAAAAATATGGGTAGTTTGTGTAATTATGCTAATATTTTTAGGAAGTGTGTGTGTTATTTTTCAAAAAAGTAAAGGGAAGTTTGTGTAAGTGATAAAGATATTTTGGTGAGTGTATGTGTGATTATCTTAAAGATAGGGGTATGGTTTGTGTAAACAGACCATAAATCAAGAAATGTGACTGTAATTATCCCTTATAAATAATTAATAACACGGGTGTAGTATCAGTATAATGACAACAAATATTGTTAGGGTAAATATCATTTTTGATCCCTCAAGTATGCCGCTTATCCAAATTTGGCCCCTTATATTTCCTTGTCATCAAATCTAGTTCTTCAAATTTAAAAATTCCATCAACTTTGGTCCTTTCGTTAAAAATCTGTTAATTTTAACAGATTAGTCAAAATAAATTTTATTTATATCTAAATTTTTCCCATTGAGATTTGTGTTACTTGGTTGGTTATACTTTAATTTTTTGTTATCAGGTATATAGAAATTGTAATTATGTCAAAAATGTTTTTTTTTTTTTTATTGACATTGGTTTGAGTAATTAGTGTCTACTTAAGTAGAATATTATGGGTCATTATTAACGACATCATTATACTCAATATTAATCTCAATGCTTTTGTCCTCCGCTCAACCACTCTAATAATCCTAATTATTTGACTGTCACTAATAGTTATCGAGTTTTAGCCCTAAATATTTATTCATTTATGTTAGGTTTAAATCTGTTGGATGTGTGGAGTCTATCTCAATATTACATTTAAATTCAACAACCACGATGTCAGGGATAAAATTATAATTAATTTTATAATAGACTTGACAAGTACTCTAATATAAATAGTTAATGGATGATCTTTTTGTTATTATGGTTCACCCGAAACTATTTTACTAAAAATCGATCTTGAGCAGTAGCGACCTGGAAGAATTATGCAAACCACGTAACTCAAGGAGGTTTGTGTGACAATGGAGGGTAAAAGAGTAAATTTATCAAAAGCATTAGGGTTTTTCTACGGCCATTAGTATCAGGGGAGGTAAGTCTATTAATCACACTCGCAAAAACTATGACAAAAAATCATGGCGTACGTTTATTTATTTCTAGCAATAGCAAATAGCCATTGTTAAATTTGCTATTTTTCTAATATAGCATTAAGAAAACGAACGATGGTATAATATTTTAAAAAAATAAAAAGGCTAATATAATTAACTATATAGTATTCAATAATTCACAAGTATTGACATGAATGGCATGTAACAAATCATAATTATTAACAACATCGATCTAATCCTACTTATTATGAAATCTCAATAGTTTTTCCCTTAGGCCCACAGATCTAATTAACCTTCCTAATTATTTGACTGTGACTACCTAATACTTATTACAAACTTCAACTAATTTAATACTACTCACTAATGTAACTTAGAGAAATTAATAGAATTTCAATCCATAAATAAATGATTTTGAAATATAAGACTTATAATAATCATGAAAATGAAAATTTTATTTAACATAAAGTTTATAAATACGATGAATTTTTAGCTAGCGATGTATAAGTTTGGACAGCTTATAGCATCATTGGCGCACCAATTTTTCACTCTCAAATTCTCAATCATTGTGCGCCTCTCACATCTACCCACTTAATTTCAGAAATTAAAATTAAAAATCTGAAGATATTTCGTGAAATTTAAAAACTATAATTAATTATGTAAAATCATTACCAAAAAATGTGCATATGATTGAGTGATGACCCATTTTCTCAGTTTGATCATCTGAAATAGTTGATGTGGG
Organism: Sesamum indicum; assembly: GCF_026168435.1. Taxonomy (NCBI): domain Eukaryota; kingdom Viridiplantae; phylum Streptophyta; class Magnoliopsida; order Lamiales; family Pedaliaceae; genus Sesamum; species Sesamum indicum. Next base: position 2,999,392 of record NC_142665.1, on the reverse strand, counting down.
CTGCATATAAAATATAGTGTATTTATTATTGGCTTGTAAGGCTCTTAATTTTGAGAAATTAATGTATGTGTGTATATATAACTTAATTATTTTATTTATATGTTTGAGGAGGTGGCATTCCTTTTATTCTGTTGCCGCCATTCACCTACTTGGATTGCCAAACAATGAATGAGCGCCGGCCCTGCCCCTGCCCCTGCCCCTGCCCCTCCTCACATTCAATACTTGTATGTTGGACTCATAAATGATAGGAGTTTCTACTATGAATTGACCCCGCCCCCCGCCCTGGAATTTCTATTAATTATAGGATTAATTACATTCTGACCCATCTGAAAATATTTAATTATATTTTTTTATAAAAAAAGTTTTAAAATTACAACTTACGCTCCTTATAAAAATTTTTAATTTATACTTGACTTCTTTCCATTAAGGTTTAGACGAAAAATGTTGATATAAATAAAAAGTTTAAATATTTAATTTTGTCCCTTATTGAACATTATATATCTGGAGTGAGGTTGACATCATTATATTTTTTTCTTTATAAGTACAAAAAAATTATTGCATGGTAATGTTAAATTAAAATTAAAAATTTATGCATTTATTTTTTGCTAATGTCAGCATTTTTTGTCCAAATCCTAGCAAAATGGGTTCAGTTATAACTAGTGAATTTTTGGAGGGGTGTAAGTGTAGTTTCAAAATATTTTTAGAGAAAACTGTAATTTCATATTTTTTAAAGGGTCTAATTATAATTGACCTTTAATTATGTAGCTAATTATTAATGCATCCTGTGATGTAATTAGTGTAAACTTTAAAAGTGGTGAAAATTCAGATAATAAGTGCTATTTTATTTCATTTAAACTTCACTTGAGTTAAAGAAGTTTATGCATGAACTTGGGGTTTTTGTTTTCTTTTAATGTACAAAATCTTAGTCTTTTAATAATGTATGAGGAGTAATTGATAGTAGCAGGTCATGTCTTAGCTTAGTAGTTAAAGATAAAATTGAGGCTTTATGATTAAATTCGAGATCATGGGTTTGAATTCCACTAAATATATAAGTATTGTTCATACTTTATACGAGTGTCTCTAATTTATTCATAATTATATTAATATATTTATTGAATCAAGAGTTATTATAATTTTATGATTTATTATTTTAATATATTAATGTATTGATTGAATAAATAGTGTGAAAAAATAAAATAAAAGGTTACATTTTGGTTCATATTTAAGTAGACGTTTTGCCAAAAGTAAAGGGCATGATTTTACATGTTTCTTTAAAGGTGGTTGAAGGGGCGGTCATCGTAAACGTGACTGTAAGCCCATAACATCAAGAACAAACTGTTCTCCAATAACATAGCAACTCTTTTGAAGGTGTTAGCAAATAATTTCTACTTTTGTTGTAAAAATAAGTCATTTAGAAAATAGAGAGTATTTTTTTTTTTTTAAAAAAAAAGTTGAGATGTTTCGGATAAATGCTTAAATAAAGTGTTCAAAGTACTATTAAGCTTAAAGTTTATTTTTGACTAGAGGCACCTCGTGTCGTTGTGCAAGTGGCTAAAGTTAGATTGGGCATGTGGGACACACTACAAGAAGTGACTCATTAGTCATGAAAAAGTTTGATGTTGAAATCAGCATCAAATTAATTAACAAGTACAATTTTTGTTGTTAATCTACATTTTATAATATACAACAATTTGTTGCAAATTCGTTAGCAAGTAAATTATTATTGCTAAATTTATTAGCAAGTAAATTTCTTCTATTAAATAATGTAAATTAGCAAAGATAATTTTACTTGTTAATTAGCTCAACATTGATTCTTTTCATAGCTATTGAGTCATTTTCTTATAGTGACATCCGACTTATGTGGTTTGATAGGTATGCCACCTAAGCGGCCCCTGAGACTATTTAATTTGGGTATAGCTATGGTTGGACCTTTATCTTGGATGGTGGACCTTGGGCCATCAACTGTCTTGTGGGCTTGAGCATCCTTCGTTCTCGAGTTAGACAACTTAGTCTCTTTGGATTAATTCGATTTTTTGAGGTACCATTTGGTCCCTCTAGTCTAGGAAAAAGGAGCTTTGAGCCTTCTATAAGTGCCAACTTTAGTATCCGAGTCGGGTCATTTTTATTCTGTGACATCATCATAACGCGTGGGTGAGGATTCTTAGAATGTGAGATCACAATTACCAGTAACTTCTTCCTCCACAATTTGAAAAACGGGTGATACTGGTATTGGGTACTCAGTAACAATCCTCTCACCAAAAAAAAAAATCAAATTTTTGTTGAAAGTAAATTAAAAATATTTTTTTTACTTAATAATTTTTTTTAATTTTCAAACACTTTCAATTTTTATTTCAGTTAAATTTATGATTATGCTTATAACTTATTCTTACTATAAAAATAAAAATTTGTTAAAAAAACATCCTAAAAGGATGAATTTAAGACGGAGAAAGGATAAAACATCCAACATACATAAATAAATACTTGGAGAATTCCGATTTAGAGGAAGCGTGAGGTAGGCATGTGCAACCTACCAGTACTACATCAACCAATGAACACAGCCGCATGTGCCACGCGACACGGACCTCACGCCAATTGTCAAACCAAGAGAGACTTTTATAGTATCAGCTTCTCAAGCTTCACGGCCCCCTACACGTGTCACTACACGAGCGGCTCCCACATGACGGACACCTACTTACCATGTGCCCGCCGCGCAACCGGACAAGATTTTTGTATTTTTGGCCTGCCTTTTTGTTCACTTCTACATTCTGAAACCCAATTAATACACTTGTACCAATATTTTCTCCTTTACAGTACACACACGCACACGAACACACACACACACATGTGTATGTGTGTGTTTGGCTATTATGACCCATGATTAAAGCCATATGAGTGCTTGGATTAAGATGGATTCTTTCATGATGATGTAGAACGAAGGGTCATGATTTTGTTCTACATACGCTTGAGGTCCTTGGGCTTGTGTGAATTTCTTTTTTTTTTTTTTATCCCTAGTAAAATGATTGTATTAATTATTATGTTAGATATATCAATAGACAATAAGTAATTAATAATAAAATAATTATTACATTAGAAATATCACTCTTCAATAAGTGACTAATAGAAAAAATCAGTCATCATTACTAACTACTTCAAAAATATGAGTTATTCTTTGTATTACAAACAAGTAATTACACTATTTTCTTCTAAAATTTAACACATAAATTCTCTTTGATTTAAAAAATTATATATAATAATCATTGTGTATTTCCACCCAACAAATAGATCTTTTCATTGGTCAAAATTCATGAAATTTGCAGATATTAAAAGAAAATATTTTGTTGTACCAACTTTTAAATACTCAAATTTACCATTTAATTCAATTCTTTAATTTTCTTAAATAAATGAACATTTTTTTAATAATCTTTCAATTATATATTTTTTCTTTCAACCTTCTACTTCATGTTTCTTTTTCTCACAAACTTTGATACTTTTAATAAACCAACAATTTGCTTCAAAAAATAGAAATAAATAAATCAATAATTATAATTTATTTTTTTCCTCTCACCCCACTCCACATTTGTTTTTCTCTTACGAATTTTTTTCTTTCTCATCCCCTTACACATGATTGTTTCTTTTCATAATTTTTTTTTATCTCACATCACAGCTTTTTTTATATGCTCGCACGAATCAGTGCTACGATAATCAGTATTAATAAATTTGAACGATAATTTTAAATTTTTTACCAAATAAGTTATAATAAGGTTGAAAGTCATAATCATTTGGACAGAAGACTACACGAAACAAACAAGTCAAAAACTTCAACAACAATCTTGTCTCATCTATCAAACTTCAAAAAAAAAAAAAAAAAAAGAAAGAAAGAAAGAAAGAAAAGCTTGTCTCTGGATAATAATGCAAAGACGAGAAGTGGAGACTGCAATTGCTGCTGCATTTGAGGCAGATAAATTGAAGCAACTAAGTTTGTTACCTACATAGAGTTGCTGCAGTCACATCCAACCCCAACATCAATATGTATTATCCGCCCATTGTCTTTTTATTTTATTTATTTTACAATTAATTAATGATAATATAAAATTACATAAATGTATATATCTATCGACTTTTTCAAAGTCATGCATGATATCACTATTTATGATTCGCAATTCATCTATTTTTGTTCGACTCTGTGATTAATTGAGCTTAGAATGCGAATACAATTCTTTGTTTGTATTTTTTTAATTTATTTTCCAATTATTAGTTTTAGGCTTATGTTTCACAAATTATAAAAGTTATAATTTGTAGTTTTTTATTCCACTGCAATTATTCTTTATCTAACTACTCATTATGTTATTAAATAATTCTTTAAGTTCTTCATCAATTAACCTTAAGAAGTTTGAGAATTTAGTTACTATTTGTATTTGCACAATCAATTATGAAATTGAGAATTGAAACCGCATTAATTAAATTTTCAATTCAATTTTTGTATTCTTGTAAATTACAAGAAATTATTAGTGATAATTTGATATTGACATTTTCTTGGGATATTTACATTTACATCTCTTGATTTATGATTTGTTTACACAAATAATTCTTTTATCTTTTAGATAACTATACATATATCCTAAAAAACGTCAATATCGTTACACCAATTATCCCTACTTTTTTACTATTATAAATAATATTTATAATTATATAAAAATATAAATAATTTATATAAATAAATCATAAAAAAAAAGTGTGCATGTACATAGCCTATTTTCTTGAAGTGAGTTCCATAAAAATATTGGATTAGTTGGACCCCTAAAATGAGACGGGGAAGGTAGTAGGTTTCTTAAAAAGTTGCCAAATAGAAACACGGTTTTGAATTATGGTTGGAGGAAAAAGCACATGATTAGGTCGACAGGTAAAGTCGTTACCGGTTGGGAACTTTAAGAAGGGAAAATGTAGTAAAGTGGTATCTACTTTTGCGGACCGTTGCTTCGGTGCTCTCAAAGGATCTTTAAAGCTGTGGATGCCCCTATATATGCTATTAGCCATTAGGCCCCCCCTAAGTCCCCTAACCCACTTCTCATTTACCAAAACCTTATTCACAACAATAAACTATAAACATAATCTAAGTAAACATCCATGTGGTAGTATAATAAGTTTGGATCTATACTTTTATTACATCATGATTTAGACTCTCACTGTGTTTTATTTATCTGTGAAATATCGATTGATAATAATAATTTTTTGCTGAATAAAAAATAATAATAATTCGACCTCCTGATATAAAAAAATCTCACTATCTTCTGCATTAGAGTTTCGCGTTGCTCTTCTTTTATTCGAATTAGTTTTCTGTCCTATTATTATTTTTCTACTTTTGTTTCATTATATCAGCTATAATCATTATTAGTTTTTACTTCATTAACACTTTGTACACATCATATTAATTATTATTATATTTTTATCTCACATTATAATCACATATATACTTAAAACAAATCTCAGGAGAACAAACTCATTCTATTTCATTTTTCATCATTAAAATGCGATGAGATAAAAATCAAATAAAATCACAAGCAATCACAGCCTAAATGTCTACGTCCAGAAATATTTTAGGATCAACGGGCTCTAGAGTTTTTTCGTGATTGTAATTATTCTTTATTGTTATAAAATTACAAATATCCACATTGAATTAACAATCATCTAACAAATACCCCTTTCAATAACTCATTATAAGGGAGTATTTATTACGATTATTAATTTTTTAAAAAAAAATATAATTTTTCAAACAACGAGCATGTATATATTATTATAACAAATAACTCATCATAATTCACCCAAATATTTATTTTACAACCCCCCCCCCCCAGAGTAGTGTACCCCACACGTTGCATGAAAATAGGGGGTAAACTAATCAGGTAGGCGGCACCTGCAGTCCGAACCCAGTCAGAGTGCCTTAACATATATATGCCAACAAATAAAAATAATTATCAGAATAAGAGCCCTATTTGTAACAAGTTTTCGCGTCTATTTTAAAATAATTATTTGTGGGAATAACAACTACTGTGTGTGCATGTGTTGTGCTCCATCAACAGTTACATTTAGTAGTGAGAGAAATACCTTAAAAAAAACAAAACAGAACAGAACTCTGTAGAGAGAGAAAGCAGCTACATACATTGTACATGAGGAGATGGGAATTAGTTTAAGAATGGTAGGGGTTTTTGTCTTGATATGAAGATAGATTATGGTGCGTATTATTACTTTTATAAATTCATGTACGCAGCTTTGTCTTTTTCTTGTGTATAAAAACCTGAGGTGCATTAAGAAATGAAGACTATTTGGCAGTATATAGGTAGCTAATTCAGGTGCATGGAACAATCGTGCAACAACACAACTAATAATCATGACATAATACCACAACTAAAATTCTATATTTCCATTTCTTTTTCAATTATTGTTAGATCAGTTATTATATTAAGATCTAAATAAAATACTTGTAAATTAAAAAAAGAATAAAAAACACAACCTTGCTCAGAAATTGTGATTTATGACACGATAATACCAATATTTAAAATACCAATTATATACTTGAATATAATGTAATTACTTATTTATTTTAAATGGTATTTTAGTTGTCAGTCTACGGGTCTGCATGCTTATCCTTTCACTTTCATCCTACCATCATCTTTTGCCCCACTTTTAATTATAAGTTAGCTTTTAATTGGCTACCATATTTATCTCCCTACTTCCATGCCATATTCATCACTTCTGTAGTGTCTATTTGATTGTATATATATGTGTAAGTATTGTGCGTTACGATCAGTAGTACTTTATGGAAAAAGCTGAATATATATCTCCTGCATCAAGTGTCCATGTTGCTTTTTTACCAAAATCATAGAATCCTGTTGTCTATTTTTTTCACAACTCATTAATATTTTTGGGTTAAATGTAATTTACTCATTTCACATATCACAAGGGTATAAATTGCATTTTTTCCTAATATTTTTATAAATAAAACTTTGTAGCATTTAACCCCTTCAAATATAATACAATTATTAGATAAGTTACATGACCATCTTATCTAAAAGATCAAAATATTACATAGGACAACCATTTAATATTAATATATTAACAGAACGCCTCTCACGTGTAAATTCTGCACGCACGAGAAACTTTTTTTTTTTTTGTTATAAATAAATGATATTAAAATTCGACCTCAAAACTTTTTATTTAATTTTTTATACTATATTAAACGAACACCCCATCTAATTAAGTGGGTGAGAGTATGAGGGGGTAAGACAAATGAAACGCCGTAGTATCGTTTGTTAGAGTATTAAAAATGGGGGGTTTGAAATCTAAGGAAGCGGGCTGTCGGGGGGAGGAAATTAAAAAATTGCAGTTTATCCATTGCCAATACCTCATCCACGTTCATCTTTTCTTGTCACCCTTTACACTTCTTTTTTCCTTCTTTTCGTCTTTTCTACGTATATATATCCAAAGTATTATAATAATCTGTACAAGTCGGAATTTCTTTTGGCTTTGGGATCAGAACAGTACATTCATATCCTAGGCCAATGAGATAGTGACAAGTGTTAGTATTAATAAGTGCATTTTTTGGAAAATTTAAAAATATTTTTTTTAAAAAAAATAAATAAAATTGAAGCATAAATGCGATGAATTTCTTACTCAGTTCGATCATTTAAAATCCAATTACATGGTTGAGCTTCTTCCCATTTTTATTAGAATTACAAAAACGACAAATTTTAAAAGGGTTTTTTTTTTCTTTTTTATTTTTTTGTCACCCAAAATCCCAAGATAAATAGATTTATCTAAAAGTACATTATATGAATTTATCTTAAACCATTTAAGTACGTTTTGTTGTTACTAAACATAATTACCGACCAAAGCTCTGTCCAATTGCACCATTTCTACAGAGGGAAGAAAAATTTATGTTGAAAATATATTTATCTTATCAGAAAATGCACTGCAGAAAAAGAGAATGTTAGCAACAAATATTAAGCAGTATAGTAATTTTCATTAATTATATGTATTACAGGACAAAATTTTTTATTTTATCATTACAATGATATTCATAATTTTAATAATGATAATATTTAAATAACAGTTGTCAATAGGTATATTCAGTGATTAAAATAAAAATGTGGCACAATTATGACACATACATGTATAATTATGACAATGTAGTTTCCAAAACAAATGTAATTATCAGCATATTTATTTTGTATTAAGTTGTCACTATATAAATATATGTATTATTAATTTCTATAGTGACAATTTAATGCAGAATTCTTGTGTCGATAATAATTATATATCACAAGAACTGAATTACCGCCACTTAAAGTATGTCTATTAAAAATTTCACTTATTATTTTATCACTATGATATTTTCTTTTATTGTAGAACATTATAAATAATTATAGGCCAATCAAAAGCTGGAAAAAGGCGTAGCGGTGGAATATTAACGTCCCTAAGTTATTCTACTTTAATAATAATAATTATAGTTATCATTTAGAAACTTGTTTAAAGTGTGAAAACCACATATGTTCAAATATGAAATCATTAAGAAAATAATCATGATTATTTTTTTTAATTATTAAAGATGATCATTGAGAGCTTAAAGTTGTCAATGTGGGTAATTTTTCTTTGCTATGACAACACCATAATTATAATTATAATTATAATTGTGACGATTTTAAAAGCAGTTTGCCAGTTGTATAAAAATATGGATGGGAAGAATATAGAAAGCAAGAAACCCTACAAGTCAACTAGAAGAGGCTCTTTTTTCAGTTTTCTTGGGCAGTTCATGAAGCAATATATATCTTACTTTGTTTTCAAATTCCAAGGATTATCATTTATATATATATATATATATATAAGTTTTCATGTTTTTTTTTTTAAGAAGAACAAATAATTTTAGTGACGATCTGATAATTATAGTGCTGTTTATATGTATTAAATGACAAAACTTTTTATTTTATTATAGTAATTATTTTTTTTACATTGCAAATTAAAAGAATTGATTATTCCGTGCACTATTAAACAATACGTCTTAAAATTTATAGCGAAATAATGCTATCTACCACGATTAGACAAAATTAATGCTAAAACTTATTTAATTATTGTTAATCAATATTTATTATAATTTTACCTGAGGCTGAAATATTTAGCCCAGTTTGTAGCAAATATTTTGGCTTCATTTATATAAACAACAGCTAATAGCATTGCACAACTATGATTAATTAGTATCCACCATGATTTTTTACTTTAACTATGGTAATTAACTATTAAAAAAATTATATTTCTTCTAGTGGTAATCTTAGTGGTAGAATACAAGAATTTTGTAAATGTTGTTATTGCTGATAATTAGTAACAAAAATATTTTATATAAAGTTGTCATTATAAATAATTAGTAATATATACAATGATAAATTAATGATAATAAATATGATTTTTGTTATAATTATGTTGTTGTGATATATTTGTCACCAATTATTAATAATGACAATTTGACAATAACTCTCGTTACTATTTGTTTGAAAATTGAATAATGAGAAAGCAAAACTTTTTATTACCTAAAACGTATCGTTAGTGACAAACTTAATATTTTATTGCTAATGTTATCTTTTTCTTGCAGTGAAATATTTCCATCGAATAATCTTATGATATTGTTTTCGAAAAATACTTTTAGTTGAATAAAAAAAATTAAAGTAAATTAAATATAAGTTTGTTTTTTTATTTAATATGTCAAATTAATTACATCGATCAATTCTACAATAAGTCAAATTATTTTTATTTTAATCGGAAACGTAAAAAAATAAATAAATAATTACGAATGACTAAATATAGTGTAAGAAAACCTATGTAGATTTAACCTCCATAAACCAAAGGAATGCAACCCCATTAACGTAACTCACTCTTGAACTAATTGACAACGGCTAATGATGCGTTAATGCTATTAATTACTCCATAATTTGACCTTAATGAGCATCCCAAGTCGGTTTATGCCTTATATGTACTAATAATAATAAGTGGTAATTTGTATGGTAAGTGTGCGCAGTTCCTTAAAATTATTAAAATAAAATATTTATAAATAATTCTATTATTCTATAAAATAAAATTTGATAGAAGAAGTTATGTAGAAATAGAAAAAAATGCATGAAAGAAAAAATTTGATACAAATAATTAAATTTTAATCACGGCTGTTGAATATTTATCATGGTTTCAACTTTCAACTATACATAACAAAAATATATATTTATTATAAGTTTTACTTGTGACTAACATTTAGATCTCACTTACAACAATAACGACTAATAAGAATTACGCAATTATTAAATTTATAAGACTTTTTTACTTCTAATCATAGTAATAGCATTATTAATAATTCTAGTCCGAAAAATAGGTGAGGCCCCTCTTCCTTAAAGAGTACAGATTATGAATTTCTATCTTGTCTTTGTAAGGGACAAAAGAAATTCTAGAAATAGTTAAACAACTGTCCAAAAATAAGTCCACAAGAAAGTTTGACTGACAACAAATATATATATATATATATATATATAGAAGCATCAGAAAATTAGCCAATGTGCCCAAAATTATAATAAGGAAACTTAATTGGACGGTGCCGAATATATATTCTCCATTTAATTTCGACGGTCCAATAAATTATCTTCATGCCAAAAAAAAATGCAATTTAATTATTTAAAATGTCCCAAAAATGTAATAATAGTTCAAATAAAATAACTTTTTAATGAAAGAAAGGGTTATTATACAGTGGATCAGATCCTCGTACTCGATCAATTTCGTGTCATTAAATTTTACAAGGGTATTTATGAAAGAAAAGATAAATTAAAACAATTATGTGATGGTGATTTCTCATGGGCTGCCGTCATAAAAATAACTAAATAAATAAATTATTTTCTACATTATAAATGATCAGAATTTTAAGATCATGACATGCAAATCAATACTTTTTATTACGGACAGATAAAATTCATGCAAAAATGTAAATATTAACCAAGGTTAATGAACATTTGTCATGATTGTAGCTAAAGCTAATGATCTGACCTTATTTGAAGAAATAATAACTAATATTTGTTGTGCAATTATAATTAACTAATATTTCTCATGATTTTTTAAGTCTGATTAGGATAATTAATCATAACAGAAAAATTCTATTTTTTTTTTCTGTATACGTCATTTAATTCAATGACAGTAAAACGCTGGATCCATTGAAAATATTTCAAATGTCAAGTAGTAGTTAAAATCATATAATTTCAATGAAGAAGTGTTATCCAAAAACAAAATAATTGTATTACACTCAATTCACTGCTGACTGTTAAACATTTTTAACCACGCTGTCGGCACAGAATTTACCATAGAGAGTGAGAGTCCAGTTTTCCAGCGTTAAAAAGAAAGGGAAAAGGGAAAGGGGAATAGGGAGAAAGAAAGAAAAAGGTAGAAAAGTTGGGAGTCTAATGAGATGAACATCAATTGCTGCTTACCTTTTTTAACTAACAAAACCGCGTAATCATCAACTTCTTTTTTACATTAGAGACCACTATAGATTTGCTATTATTAAGAGAAATGATTAAGGAAAATATACCTGGATTCAGCCATTGACTACGAGAGAGAGAGAGAGAGGGGAGCATAAAGACATCATTTGTCTGAGGATTTTCTTTCAGTATATTACATATACATATAGTAAGAGAAAAACAAGTTCCTTAAACAGTGGAATTTGCAAATTTTTTCATGACAAGGAAGTGAGTAATGGGTCCCATTTTTTTAGTTGGAAGGTTTTCTAGATTCCTTTTATGTTTTTCTTTTTCTTTTTTTCCTTCTTTTCCCGTTTGACTGAGAATTGAATGGGCTTTTTTTTTTGTTTTAATTATTTTATGTAAGCTTACTGATTTCTTGATTTGTTGTCTCTTTATTGATCTTTCCACTCTATATATAAGCTTCAAACTCTTCTTTCCCAAAATCCCTTTCTCCCAAAGATAAATTCTGACTTGACCCCCTTTTCAAGAAGAAATTCTTTTGAGCTTCATACCAAGAATGGGGGAGATGGCTTCTTTGTGGGGTTATGAAGAGGTGTGAACCCTTTTCTTGATTATATTATACAACATTTCTCACTTCCACACCAAATGTTTTTCCTTGGGTTTTTGTCAAATGTTGCATTTTAAGCTTCATCAACTTGATTTGCTGTTCTTTTCTTGTTCCGTTTCTCAGTGTTTGAGACTGTTTCTTGTTTGGTAAAATGGGCAATTTTTCCTCCATGGATTAGCACTTTCTACTGCATTAGGTGGTTCTCCTGATTTTGAAATAAATATCAATGACTTCAGGGGGAAAAAAAGAAAAAGAAAAGAGAGAGAGAAAAATCATCACCTGAAGATGGAAACTTGATTGTTTATTTCTTAGGCTAGGCATCCTATGTTTCATCATTTTGACTGAAATGCCTTATGATTTCAAATGGCCCATGATGTGGATTCACTGTTTCTCCTAACTTTGAATTTGGAGTGATTCACAGTGTCACACAAGTTAGTTTTTTGCTAACAGTGAAGCAAGTATGAGTAGGTGGGTGTATCAAAATTTAGTAGCCGCTGATTCTGATTTAAGTCAGTAAATTTTGGTGCTAAATATTTTAAGATTTTCATGTATGTGACTCTGATGCTTGTGTTTCTGTTGAACTTTGTTTTTTTAGAGCTAGAGATTTTGTTTCACTGATTTGTTTTGGTGATTTGTTATCAGAATCATGAAATGGAGCAACTTGGCCAGAAGCTTCTGTTCACCACTCTTGAGCTGGAGAAGCTAAAAGCTGAAGCTATGGAGGAAGTGAGAAAGAACAAGGAGTATGTCAAGCAGTTAATCCACCTGCTGAAGTATGCTATCCAAGAAAGAGATGAAGCTAGAAACCAGCTTCACAAGCTGCTCAACAAGACCATGACTCTGACCACAACTGCTGAGAATTTCTCAGCCGTTCCCCTGTTTCAGGCTGATAGCCCTCTTCTGAAACCTGCAAAAGCAAATTCAAGCATAACCGAATCTAATAGTCTCTCAGAGACGTACAACTACCACTCTCACGGCTCGTCTCCTGTTGAGTCCCTTTTTGATGCAGTTTCGTCTCCTGAATTCTCGAACATGAACTTGGTTGCTAGCCAGCCTTTGGTTCAAGATTCTGTAGTGGTGCCGAAAGTTGATCAGGGCTCGTTGATTATAGACAATCTTGTGAAGGGGAGAGCTTTGCCTCAGAAAGGGAAGTTGCTGCAGTCTGTACTTCAAGCTGGGCCGTTGCTTCAGACCCTTCTTCTGGCCGGTCCGCTTCCTAGGTGGCGAAATCCACCACAATTTCAGCCTTTTCAGATTCCTCCTGTTTCGATCAAAGGTTGTGAGACTGATGCTTTTTCTCAAAAACCAGCATCTAATGTGGGACAATTGGCTTCAAGATCCATGAACTCACAGCCTTATGCTCAGATGTCTTGTGGGACGGCCCAAGTTCAGGCAGCACCTATGTTGAATTATGCTAATTTGGCATCTGGGACTTGTCCGAGCAACGTTTCACTGATATCCTCTGGGATGAATACCACTGGTTATGCCCCTTTGGTCAAGAGACAAAGGTTCAGTTGATACGACGATCCTGAGTCCTTCAAATTTTTGTACAAATAGAAGGTGGGGAGTGGTGTAAATGGCAAATATTGGTTTTAATCTTAAGCAACTTGATTTTTTCGATTTTTATCAAATGCAATTTCTCTTAGTTTCATATTATTTCCATAATAACGTATTCACGGTTCACTTTATTGATCAGAAGCAAAATTTGCATTGAACTGTATCCGATTACCTGCTCCTCGGAGGTTAAGAAATAATCCTAGAATAAAGAAACTGAGGTTCTTAAAGTGTATAATGTTCTTTATTGTCTTTTATCTAAAATTGTCCGGTGCAACATACTCTGATAGTATAATGGAAATGACAAAAAAGGATCTTAAAAGACCTGATTTGGTGACAGATCTCAAGAAAGAGAAAGTTGTGATGCTCTTTGTAAACTCCATTTTCTTGCTATTGCCAATGTCGTTGAAAATGGATGGGCTTATTACATAAGGACAGAAGCTTCATATGAAAAATACAGAATGTCAGTTTCTAAAGATATGCAAGGTTTCTTAGGTATTGTCACCAGTATTCTTGTTTTAGCTTAATCATTGTAGTCATCTGCCCAACAAAAAGCAATGACTGTCCAAGAATATTAGCAAGGGATGTCTGAAAGGCAGGTCTTTTTTCAGCCTGGTTCTGTAAGGCCATATACTTCATTAGAAAGCAGTTAAATAGCATGCCTCCACCACCGTCGGCCTCTCCCAGTACCGATCCTTCAAAGTGGGATCCTCGGGTTATTGGCTTGGTTGGTCTTATTTGCAGCATCTTCCTATTATTTAGTTACTACAAGATTATCGAGAGAAATTGTGACACGTTTCGTGGGATAACTCTATCCCGTAATCCAGAGCAAAGGAGGCGCATAAACGAGCATCTTGAAGAACTCTCTTCACAGTTACGGAGTAGGGGATTGGATTCTTACGTTATGCACTCGCTTCCTGTCACGCAGATTAAGAAACACAAAGACAGAGAATCACATCCAGATGATGCAGAATGCGCAGTTTGCTTGGGTGAATTTGAAGAAGGAGAATGGGTGAAACATCTGCCTCATTGCTCTCATGTGTTCCACGTTTCGTGTATTGATACTTGGTTTCAGACTCATTCAAGCTGCCCCCTCTGTCGGTCTTATGTTTTTGGCATTAATTCGTCCCAAGAATCGTCAGTGGCCATGCGCTTGCCTCTGGAGACTCTTAATCGGGAAGACTACCATCGACAAAGATCAGAGCGGTACCAAGTTGTGCCATCCCAAGTACTGCAAAATTCTTCTGAAACAACTGCTACAGAAGTAACCATTGATTTTAGGCAATAACAGCAATCGTTCATATGTTTTGAGCTCAGGAGGTAAACCCACGGAGGACAGATTATGGTTATTCAACAACTTCTCTAAATTTTAAATGCCTGAACAAGATTATGTAAATTTTTTCTGATCTCGTACCGTTTTCCAGGATAGTGTCTCCATAAGATTTATACACGTGCTAGCAACAGAGGCACTACTCTAAGGATTATCTATTTCGTAAAATGTTCGATTATCTCCTCAAGTACTAGGAATACATTGCATATCAATGAGAAAACATCAAACTTTGGTCTGGAATCTGGATGGTTGGTGCTTTAAATTATTTTCATTACTTTCTTTACATTGCAACGACAGTTTTAATAGAATGATGTTTCATACGGTGTGAGAATAAGGCAAACTTGGACACGATGTAATTCAAAAACAATGCAAAGGGACTTAAACTCTGAACCCCCTTGGTAATTATCTCTATACATAATGATCTAAAGGTCAAGGAAATCCCTTCAGCTCGTGCTTTTTCCCTCAGACGACCCCTGTTTATCTGTACTTGGTTTGGTCAATTGAGTGTACTGTTCTTGTAGGTCAGATCCATATACATGGCCCATTTTTATCCGTTTTGTTTCCAGATAGCGCTTGTTGTCCTCTGTGATAGGTGTTAGCACAGGGACACGTCCAACAACTGCCAATCCATAGCCTTTTAGACCGGTAAATTTGGCGGGATTGTTAGTCATCAGGCGCATAGTGTGAACTCCAATGTCATGTAGTATCTGTTGAAACAGAGAAAAAGTCATTTTGATCAAGATTAGAAGAATTTTAAGCCTGAATGATCCTGAAACTACTCTGGTAAGAGTTTATTGACAAACCTGGGCTCCAATCCCGTATTCACGTGCATCAGCAGCGAAACCGAGCTCAAGATTTGCTTCTACTGTGTCATGGCCTTCGTCTTGCAGATTATATGCCTGAAGTTTGTGTCCAAGGCCAATTCCACGCCCTTCATGCCCTCTAAGGTACACGACAACACCTCTACCAGCTTGCTCAATTAGCTGCATTGCCAAATCTAACTGATTGCCACAGTCGCATCGTCTTGATCCAAATATGTCACCTGTTAAACACTCTGAGTGGACCCTTACTAGAACATCTTGTCCATTCCCAATGTCTCCCTGCAGGTACAAGTACACAACACACTGATAACGATGATTTTCAAGAACAAGATGTTAGCAATTCTTTTTATCGTTTTACCTTCACAATGGCTATATGCTCCATTCCGTCAAGTTTTGAACGATAACAATGTGCGTGAAACAAACCCCATTTAGTTGGCAAACGTGAAATTGCAGTTCTTTCCACCAGTTTTTCCCTCTTTCTCCTATACCTAAAAGCAAAAATATTTTGTGATCGAGGTTAGTCATGCTGCTCTCACTATGCATAGAATTCAGCCTAGTGTGCTAGTAGTACCATTTTGAGGTGATCTGTTAAGGTGATGCATCCGTTATATACGAGTATGATACCATGTGATATTCAACAATGAGTTCCATTTGAACTCGACGTGCATTTTCAGCATATCCTAATTCAAAGTTCTCAGCATTTCATATTCCTATAATGTGCTTAAGGAAACGATTTCTCTCAAAGTCAAATACTTTAGACTTTGTACTTACCTTATGAGATCAGTGATCAAAACTATTGGAATACTGTGATCTGAGGCCAACTTTTTTAACTCCGCCAAGGAGGCCATAGAAACGTCTTCTGTGTCAACTACAGCTGAGAGAACTGAGACGGGCTGTAAACCAGCTAGTGTTACCAAATCAACAGAAGCCTCAGTGTGGCCAACTCTACGTAAAACACCCCCATTTCTATACTTTAGTGGGAATACATGGCCTGGCCTTCTGAAATCTTCGGGCCTAGATTGAGGAGATGAGAGTGCCCGGACGGTTTTTGCCCTATCAGAAGCTGATACACCAGTAGACGTTCCAACTTTAACATCCTAATCAAGAAAGAAAAAGCTCGAGACAATCAAAACTATTCTAACATAAAAGTTTTTTACATTGAACTTAAAGTTCAGTGCAAATCCAAGTATGCTTGGGATTTCAACAGGCAAGTTGTTGATGAATACATTAGGAATCTGCTCATTTAGGTTGCATAATTTCAAGACAGAACACCAACTTTTCTTTCTCAATCCAAACTTGAAACTTAAGAATGATGGGAGTGTCATTTTTTCGCACACGAGCAGGAAAAACACGATGATGGAACAGTATTTCAACATCAGGAACGCATATTTGGAAAAATAAGCATTCACTTTACCACTGTGATAGTGAACGAAGGAGCAGAAGAATCATCTTCTTTGTCAGGAGACATCAAAGGGAGCTTTAGCCTCTCGAGATCCTCTCCTTTCATGCCAACTGAAACTATACCTGATCCATGCTTAACCATGAACGCAATAGCCTTTGAACTCACGTGCGATGCTGCCATCACAAGGTTTCCTTCAATATTCCCAGTTTCATCATCATCTACAACTATCACAAACTTAAACAATTCCGGAGCAATTTAATCAGCACAAGACTAATAATCAAAAATCAAACCGTCACACAAAAAAACAAACTCAAAAGACTTTCTGTGAAGATATTCAACCTTCTCTTGGCGCAATGCTGTAAGTGCTTGCTCAATGGAAGAGTATCCAGGAGACGGGCAGTCAGGATCCCCTTCGGCATCACTAACGAAGAAATCAATGGTTTCTTGAGTTATTTCTGCTTCCAGCGTTCCAAAGGGAGCAGGGGAAGAAGATTCATCACTCAAGGCATCAAACAGTGAGCCATTCAAGTTCTCCTTTGTGAATGAGTCCTCATCAGATATGTTCCTTGATGATCCCACAGCCCAGCAAGTTGTGAGCTTCCATGTCCTCTTTCCAGTTTTACAAGGAGAAATTGCTGAATTCTGAGTGAAACATGAGGATTTTGAGTTGACGAAAATGTGAGGAAACAGTGATTGCTGAAAGACAGTGCTTTGATCCATTGGCCTGGAAAGATAGTGTTTCATTTCTGTTTCTTTTATTTCTGCAATGGAATTTGGGAAACTGGTTGTTGTTTTCTTGTTGTGTTGCTTGAATGTGAAGGACAGCAGCAGCCATTTCTATCAGAAAACACCACCTCTAGTTTTTCTGTATTGTTATCCAGTTATAAAAAACAAACACTATAGTAATATATGGGGAAAATTTCATACGTACATCCTCTATCATTTGAATAATTATATTTAGTACTCATAATATTTGTTTCGTCTAATAAATATATTCATTCATTAATTAAAATTAACAAAATTTATGCATACTAACAAAAAAGTTGAATGAAAATTCATATTTACCCCGATTAATTTATTATTGAATTATTACATAACAAACAAATATTTCTGACCAAACTATCTTTACATCTTAATAAACTAATGCATGTGAGGAGGTACATTCTCACCTTTTTTATGTTAGTTTAGTCAGAAAAATTTTGTTTGACATATAATAAATTTATAAATTTAATTGGGGTAAATATGAATTTTCATTCAATTTTTTCACTAATATCAGCAAATTTTATAAATTTTACTAACAGATAAATCTATTTATTAGGAGAACAAATATTAAAAGTATTATATATAACTTTTCAAATTACAAAATAGCTATATATAATTAAATCAAATTAGTGGAGAGCGATGTAATTATCCATAATATATATGTACGGAGATTCGGAGCCACATAATGGAAGGATTATTGATCATAATTTTTATGAGTGTGACTAAAGTATTTGTTATGACTATATAATCACATCAATATTATGCAATATCCGCTGGGGAAGAAATTAAGATAGAATTATTAATTGTGAAACGTTTGACAAGAACAAAAATTATAATTAGCTTATGATAACAAAATTAAATATGGAATTAAATTGTATCCCACGAGGTGCAACATCACCTAACTTTGTTTAACAATCAATTTGATGTGGGCAACAACAATCTATAAGACCTTATTTTCTATTGATTTTGTAGATGTTCATTTAATACATCACCAAATTATATAATTCTCACGTACATAAATTATTTATATACTTAATACATAAAGTATTGAATTTATTTTTATTTTTTTCAAAAAATGAAAGAATATGTTGTTTTTGGACTCACGGAAATTGAGATATTTATTAATGATGTTTTAGTTTAATGGTTAAAAATAAGAATGATGTCCCATGAATAAGTTCGGAGTTATGATTTAAATTCGATCGAATGTGTGGGTATTTATGTCGCTTTATGTGAGTTACTATAATGTATTTATAATTATTAACCATATTAAAATATGATTTAATATATTAAGATAAATTAATATAAGTCATTTGTGGTTATTAGTAAAATCAAAATTGAGGATATTTAAATGATCGGCCAATTTCAAGATGTAATCAATGACTGGAACTCTGACAAAGTATTCAGAACGCCACAACTCACCCACATTACTCATATCATTCATAAATTAAAATGATTTTATAATCCAATCATTTTTTTATAATGTTATATATATATATATATATATATATTGACACGCATATCACACATATACCTAATTCAATTTAAATACTATTTGGAAAATAGTTTATACTAATTATGAGCCGTCCTCAAGATGGCCCCTCTTATTAATGTCAATGATATTTTCGAAGAATATTATTTTTATTTTTCAACAATAATCTAAACAATTTTAGCAAAAAAATAATATATCACTGGCATCAATATATAATATAAATTAAGATAATTTTTCTGCAATATTTTTACCATAAGAAATGTATGATTATTTTAGACCGACATTGTAAACAAAAGACTTTGTATTAGGTATTCTGGTTTATCTAAAAGAATTCCGAATTTGTTCTGATAAATTGATTAATAACTTAATTAAATTCAAAGACCTAATTAATATTTTTTTCTATTATATTTCTAGGTAAACTAAATTTCGATCTTAGTTACTAATTATTTAATTAATATTTTCAACGGTTGGATTTTTTATATTTATTTCCTCACCACATAATCCTGATTTTTTTTCTTGGGAAACCTCTTTAGATTTTATATAAATATATAGTTGGTTATTTATTCTTACTCAAAAGATTTTTCTTAAGAACTTAAATTTATTTGAGCTTAATAATACATTAAGTTTGAATTCTTTGAAATTTATTTACTTATTTTTTGAATAACATAAATTTCCCCGGCATTTTAGCCTTCTATTTTGCAACATACATAATTATGATTTTTTGAAGATCTAATTTTTGGATATGATTGTTTATCTTTATCCATAAGATTCATCATATCTTTTGGATAATTATCTTTTTCTTATTTGAATTTACATAAGTGTATAATTGTTATCTCTATCTAAAAAATTTAAATATCTTTGGAAATACATTTATTTTGTGTATCTCATAATATTAAATTTTCTTACATAATAATAGATAAATTCAAACTTATGCAAAATATAGAATTCTAAATTTGTTTCCTAATTAAACAGAAATTGGATATATTAAAGATTCTAAGTTGACTCGGACTCTTCAACTTGAGTTCCAACCCCTATATATACAGCCCCACACAAACCCTCTACCTCCATCCTTTACTTTCATAATCTTCTTGTTTTACAGATATTGAGTGAAAACTCAGAAGAGATCCATTAAGAGCTATGGAGATTGATTTGTCACCGAAGCTCTCTAAGAAAGTCTACGGCGGAGACGGCGGCGCGTACTACGCGTGGTGTCCCAATGAACTTCCTATGCTGCGCCAAGGGAATATTGGCGCCGCCAAGCTTGCCTTGGAGAAGAACGGCTTTGCTCTGCCTCAATACTCTGATTCCGCTAAGGTCGCTTATGTTCTTCAAGGTATATATATTGATCTTCCACCCCTTCTGCATCCATGCACGTAATATTTGGTTTACAGCAGCGTGATCTGATTTCTCTTCAATTTCTTTGGTATATGTCTTGATTGATTCGTGGGTGTTGTGTATCTTCTGTTTCGGAGATTTTGACGAAATTGTTCAGTCAAAATCGAAATCGCATACTTTATGTGTTTGTTGTGTTTTTATTTTCAGATTGAGTATAAAAGACATGTATGTATATTTATGAAAATATTTCATATACGTGTCATATATATATATACACGTATACGTATATAAAGGTAAAAGTACAAGATACAACATACACAATCCGGATTGAATGTTAGGAGTGGTTAATGAGTCAGTCTGGATTTTTTTTATTACAAATTGGTATTTTATTCCAATCATGTATGTAATTAGAGCCATAAACGTGGTGTTTCTATGTGTGTATACCCAAGTTTAGAACAGAGAATCTTGAGTGATTGTATGTAATCTGTATCAAAGAGTTTTCCGCTGGAATTATTCTGATCATCTCAATTAATTCAAGATTATGATTTCTGTCGTATTACATCCTCAAAATGTAGTTTATCTGAATTGTACAACCTTTGATGCTGCTAAACCAGTTTTGCCTGAATTTCACAAACATTCATGACTGCTTACAGGTACTGGAGTGGCTGGAATCATACTTCCTGAGAAAGAAGAGAAGGTTCTTGCAATCAAGAAGGGTGATGCTATTGCCCTTCCATTTGGTGTGACCACCTGGTGGTACAACAAAGAGGACACCGAACTAGCTATCCTCTTCCTCGGAGACACCTCTAAAGGCCACAAATCCGGTTCTTTCACCGACTTCTGCTTAACCGGCTCCAACGGCATCTTCACCGGATTCTCAACAGAGTTTGTTAGCAGGGCTTGGGATTTGGACGAATCCACCGCGAAGACCCTTGTCGGGAGCCAAGCAGGCAAGGGAATCGTCAAGCTAGCTGCAGGCACGAAAATGCCTGAACCGAAAGCAGAGCACTACAAAGGCATGGCACTCAACTGTGAGGAAGCGCCATTGGATGTCGACATTAAGGGTGGAGGGAAAGTGGTGGTTCTTAACACAAAGAACTTGCCATTGGTCGGGGAGGTGGGCCTGGGTGCCGATCTTGTGAGGCTGAATGGGGGAGCCATGTGCTCGCCGGGGTTCTCCTGCGACTCAGCCTTGCAGGTCACTTACATAGTCAGGGGAAGCGGCAGAGTCCAGGTTGTCGGGGTGGACGGGAAGCGCGTGCTGGAAACAACGGTTAAGGCTGGCAATCTTTTCATTGTGCCGAGGTTTTTCGTGGTGTCGAAGATCTCTGATGCTGATGGTTTGGATTGGTTCTCTATAATCACAACTCCCAAGTGAGTAGTAATACGGCAGCTCTTAGTTGGTTGTTTCCCCATTGTGTGCATTTTGATGTAATATGTGTGTTTTTTATGGCAGTCCAATTTTCACTCATCTGGCTGGAAGGACGTCAGTGTGGAAGGCATTGTCACCAGAAGTGCTGCAGGCTTCTTTCAACGTTGGGGCAGATGTGGAGCAGAAGTTCAGCTCAAAGAGGAAGGCTGAAGAAATCTTCTTCCCACCACCAAATTGATCATGGAGTATTACTAGTCTTTTTTTCTTAGTTTTCATTTTAGTCTGAGTAGAAAATAAGCAGCAGGACTTGGGAGAATTTTAGTACTTTTTATTTTCTTTTTTCATATTGTTAAAATAACTTTCTATAATGCTATTTTCTTATTTATGCTATTCTTATTCACTGTGTTTTGATTTTATATATATATTAACGATCATAATTTGCATCCGTAACTTAATTTTTTGTTATTTATTTCTTTTGACTAATGTTTAAATTGGTAAAATGAAATGAATTTTTTAAGTTCATATGAATAATATACTATTCATAAAATTAATTAATCGAAAGAAGAGCATAAAATAGTATACATTTTAATTTTACATTGAATAAAATAAAAATCATTTTTATTCAAGTCATTTGAGGGTTAAAATGGTCTTTTATATTAAATAAAATAGAAAAACAAATCATTTTCAATTTGGACGTGTAACTACCATTGCCCATTAGTTTACGATGGAGAGAGGTTTTTTTAACTCTATCAATTTATAGAGGAGTTTCTTTGTTTATTTTTTAATATAGGTAAATTTTGGAAAATAAATAATATTATCTTTTTTTAGATAAATGTAAGTTTCATTAATAAAATAAAATTATACAGTACAACAATGCTCTCGACAGGCCAAGGCATATACCATAATCTATATAACGCACATTAACTAACAGAACGAGATAAATTTATACTGATAATCCTCTCTCTAATATCTTTCACAATAATGGTGTTTATAATATTACTACTACTAGAAGTGAATTAAAATTATATTCATACAATTTGAATTCAGAAATTTTTGCAAAAAAAATTACTATATGATATGGTTTAAAGGAGAAAATGGGCCATAACTCTTAGGTAGTATCTGCCCAAAGACTGGCCCAATCTCAAACATGAACCAACCCTATGCTAGCCCTGGCCCGCATCAGCAAGGCCCAGAGAGAAAGAACATTCACAGCGGATGATGGTGGATGGACGACACATGGCTTTATCCGGATGCCGGCAGCTGGGGTCCATACATTGGGTGAACGACTATAAAAACCTAGCATTTAGGTGATACAAATTGCATATATGAGAACTAAGGCTGAAAAATAATCAAATTATTCGATATTCGATTGAAATATATTTATAAAAATTTATTTGAACTCAATTTGTTATATTTAATAAATCAAACTTGAACAATAGTAAAATATATTTAAAAATCAAATTACTTAAGCTCGGTTAGAATTCGATCCAATTAAAATTCGTTTGAGCTCGACTAGAATAATAATCAAACTAAATTCAAACATAATTTTTGAAACTCAATAATAATTTAAATATAATTGAATAATAATATATTCGGTTTGATTCGAATCAATTACACCCCTAATGATAACATCAATTACTGCTTGAGCTCCGCTATAACAACTCATCTACCCTATTTTCTAATTTAATTCTCGAGTGTTCCTATTGGGTCAAGTTCAACACTTTTATTGTGTGTGCAAATTTCTAACTTATTTTCCTCCTCCACTGATTTTAGAAACTCAATTACTACATAATTTGTCATAATTTTTCACCTGAAATTGGAATTCCACACTCCAACTTATAGATTGCGAATGAAAATATTTTCTCTTAATAGAAAATAATCAAAATAAATAAAATACAATCTCTATAAATTGATACTCGATAAAATAATAATTTATTTAAAATTGATCTAGACTTGGGCCCAAAATTTAAATTAATGATCTGAATAAATTAATAAGATAATAATTTTTTGGAAGATCCTTATATAATTAATAATTTTGTAAAATTACAAATACAATTAGGACAACTTAGTAAAATATGATTTTATTGTTGTTTTTTTTTTTAAAAAAAATTTAAATTTAATTGTACTTCATCTCTAACTTTCCTTACGGCATCCAAAAGCTCCAGTGTTGTGTTATCATATTACAACACAAAATTTTAAAGAATTGTTGCCGCTATGAGTGCTTCCTTCCATTTGTAAATACATTGTATCATCTCCAGTTTCATTCTCAATAGGCTTTTCAATATCATTGTCTACAATTTCTTCTAAACTTTGGACCTCTGAACATTAACATCATCTAATTAATCAATTATAATGTGTATATTTTATTTATAAAGAATAATATAAGTTTGTTGTATAAAAAAATATATATATCTTCAAATTAATAATTTATTAGTTTATTAATAATTTTTAAAATTATGTGGTCCTGAAATTATTAAATTATTGAGGTTTTATTGTATATTCATTGTTGAATTCCGATAAGTTGCATGTGTGTTAGGTGAGATGTGTGGTGCTGTATCGTGTTACATGTCTTTGTTGTACGTTGTTCAGCATTCATAGTCTTGTCTTTTCCGTGACATTGATCAAGACTACTGAAAGAATTGTTCCATGTTTAATTTCGAGATAATTAAGTTATTTTTGGTTTTGTGTCTTGGCCCATTTTAAAAATAGGCCGAAACACAAAACATTGCTTGTTTTTATAATTTGTACACTAATAGGTGTGCAATTTTAATTTGAAATACTTTTTTTTATTATTTTCTCTCTCTTTTTACTTTTTGTCGCAGCCTTCTTCTCTTTCTTTCTTTTCTTCTTTCTTATTATATGTATTATATATTATTTAATATATAATATTTGTGAAATGTATTAATAATTACTACTAAAAAATAATTATTAACTTTTTTGAAATTATTGATATTAAAGATTTTTAATATCAATGCTACTTAGTTAAAATATTTAAAACTTTTCTACCTGACGAAAATACTGTAGCAGTTGCGTACACTACTAACAATATATCAGTACTACATACCTAATTCGTATTTTTATTACTTCAATTATCTATTAAAATTTATCAGTTCACATATAAAATTCTAATGAATATATTTTCAACATGTTATATAGTGCATTTAACTCTTGATTATAATTTTTTTCAACTTAGACCATTTAAATCTTTTGTACTTATAATTTTTCCTATTTCACTGAAATATTTGAGAAATTTGAAATTTGAGGACAATATACCAAGAATACATACTTAATTCTGAATTTTTTATTTAAATTTTATATATTATGTTTTTTCATTCCAAAGATAAAATCTAACAAAATTATTCTGGAGACAATACTACAATGTATTTAATTATGTGTTAAAATTATAATTATTATTTAAAATATAAAAAGAAATTTCTCAATAAAAAAAATTACTTAACATAAATATATATATTATATTTTACTAACATACAAAATACTATATACATACACATATATATTACTAAATATATATATATATATTCAAAGATGAACAGTAACTTTTGTCTCCCAAATTCCAACATCAAACCTACACCACTTATTTTATACTATTTTATATTATATCAAAATACAAATCTAAATATACCATCTATTTCAAAACACATACTTAGTTATCTCTATTTTCCTCTCTCTATCTCCAAAACACCAAAACAAAAACATCCAAAACATTAATCCAAACATAATGTTAATGTTAATAATTACATTGTAAAATGAGCTTAAGGATTTTCTCAACTCAGTTATCTTATAATTAATTATATTAGGAATAATTACACCTTCTTTTTATAGATTTAGAGTAAATGCATTACCTTGATAAATATTGACTAACGGGTGGATCTACTCGCTAAACCAAAAGCAGACATTAGAGTTACTAAATGTAATTCTTTAAACCACATTGAATTTACGTGTAATTATACCAACCCTCAAGAAAAGAGGTGTAATTATCCTACTATTTTAATACAGTCAAGTCCATACATGAATAATTCAAAATCAATGAATATATCTAAACAAAACAAAAAAAATTACAAAAAATTATTATAAAAATAGATATAAACTAATATTTATGGGATTTCAACTCCCGATATTTTAATGATGACACCTCAACTTTTTCTACTAAATCAATGTCCGATTGATTTGTAGGTAGTAGGTCCCTATCTAATTAATGCATCAACTGCGTTGCATACAGTACTGTCCATACTTGGACAGCTACCCCTGTCCTAGCCATATTTTATTTTATTTTTACTAATAACCGTGAATAAATTACAAAATCTTATTTTTATATATCGAGCACTTAATATATTTTGTAATATTTAAATTTTATTAATATATTAATATGACTAATAATAATAAATAAATTATAATAATTTACATAAAATAAGATAAATAATTAATAAAAATAAAATCATCCAATAGAATTTAAATCTATAACTTCAAACTTATCGATGACCCGTCGGCTTAGTTGGTGACCAGCACATTCAAGAAGCATTATGGGCTATATGGGCGCAACCGTCAACAATGAGTAGGTAATTAAAATTCCGTGAACTATGTCTCATGTAGTATTATTTATCTCTACCTCAAATTAAAATTTAGATAAAATTAACCTTATATTATATATACATATATAATTAGTGCATAATTCTTTTTAAATATTTTTTGCACCTTAATTCAACTTACAATCTTTCTCCGCTAAAACATATATATTAGTTACAATCTTTCTTTTGGCTAAATTAATAAAATGAGACTGAATTGATTTGTCAAATATATAGAAATATAAATTGATAAGAATATTTTTATATCTAGACGGTAAATAAAATTTTCATTTTTATTTTTGAATTAGTTGGATTTGTCACTAGAGAAAAAAAAAACATTTTTAATGGCTTTAAATTAAAAATCATGATAAATAATTATTATTAATCATTGTTAGATAAAATCGATGTAAAAACTTAACTTATCCATAATTGACAATATTTTGTCATGGTAAATATTTTTACCATGGCTCTTGACTATGACAAGTATCTTAGCCACACTTGCAAAAGTCACACTCACAATAGTTGCGTGACTGTGGTCTTGAATATTTACTACGGCTATATTATTTTTTAACCATGACAACTAATTATTATTAAATGTTATATTTTTTTTAATGCATATGAAAATGATAAGGGAATTTAGAAATAGTCAATTAGACCTTGCAAAGAGGTTACTCGAATTTCATCCCTAAAAAAGCTCAATAGTGTCTTGACTTTTCTAGTATCCATTAACCATATTACAAGCTGATTTATTCATTTCTTGGTTCTTTTTTAGCTAGTTTTTGAGTCCTTATAAGGAGGTGGTGTTGGCTTTGGTACATGGAAGCTTGCTATGCATTATATAACAAAGTGAGGGCAGTGATTATACACCAGATGAGGTCAGGGCAAAATATATTTTATAAAATTACTATTATATTTTTTTGAGATTATAATTATAATTACAACTGCAATCATATTCAAATACGAAGCTTAGACACGAACACCCCATGAAAAATATTATACTAACCTTTCTCAAAATGTGCAGTTATAATTTTGTAAAAGATATGATGTGTTTTTGTAATTTGACCCTACCTAGTGTCGATCGACACGTGTTAGAACAAAGACATCAATTATTGCCTCACAAAGAGTATGATATGCAGATTCTTTTTTTTATTTGAATTATGTTGGATTGAATTAAAGTATTAAGTTTTATTTTTAAAATAATATTTATATATTTGGATAAAATAAAATTAAAAAGACTTATGAGGTGTTAGTGATAATAATTTTTGTAATTAATATAATCAGAATTGAAACACTCTGTTAATATATTAAAGCAAGTCAGAAACTCTTTATTTAGAAAAAAAAAAAGGAAAGGAAAATTGCAATTATACTCGGGGGTGTTTGCAATATTTTGCATGTGAAAATCTAAAGCTACTTGTAAATTATTCATTAATATGCAGAATTCAATAATTTATGTTATATCTATGAAATGATCATGATATATATATATATATATATATATTAATGCAAAAGGGTTGAAAAATGTAATATGTGGATCCCTTTCTTGATGGTTATTTTTGCAATGCACATGTGGCTTTCAAGTGAGTTTTTTTGAAAAAGGGTTAATTATATTTTGTCGTTATAATTATGTTCGTTTTTATATTTTATTTTTTAATTTTTTTTGTGTCAACTTATTGTTTCAGTTTTACAAAATTTTACACTTTGTTATTTATAACTATTTCTCAACCAAAATTTTTTGTTGAAAAACTATCCTATGCAGTTTATATGTGATATTTTTGAATTATGTGATGTGCTATTTTTCATATATGTACAGTATGTGATATTTTTCTGATAGAAACATTAATATTAAGACGATCGTATATGACAAAGTGTAAATTTTTTAAAGTTGAGATGTTAAATTAACAGAAATTTTTTTTAATAGCAAAATATAAAAATGTATATAATTTAAATGACAAAATATAATTTAACAATTGAAAAACTTGAAACGAAGAAAGAAGAAATTGGAGTGTGAATGAAATGGTTTGTTTTGGTTTTGGATTTTTGGCGAATGAGTGTTTGCGTTGGTTGGTCTTTTTTCAGTTTTTTTTTTTTTTCCTTTTCCTTTTTTAACATGCACCATACTAATACACCCACAAATTCAAGACTTGACCTTGAGACATAAAGATTTAAATTCGAATCATTGGGTTATCTCTAGGTTTAATTTGAAGATGGAAAATTTTAATATAAATTGAATTTGAATAAATTTAAATTAATTATATAACAAATATAATATACTTATAATAAAATTAATATATAATTAATTACATAACAAGAGTCTGATTTGTGTAATTCTAAATCCCCTTCAAAATTTCTCTCTATATCTATCCATCTATATATAGAGAGAGACAGAGAAACTCGTACAGACGGACGTCTCAAAACAAAACAAATCGCTCACTGCCCACCACCCCTTCTACCAAACACATTCATATCATCATTTTATATAACACAGCCAAACCCAAGCATCAATATCTCAGCAGCAAAAGGAAAAAAATGAACTCATCACTAGAAATCACACTCTACGCCGCCCTCTTCCTCCTCTCCTCCGTCCTCCTCCTCCTCCTCCTCACCAGAAAACGCCGCGGTCTCTCCTCCCCGCCCGGCCCTCTCGCCCTTCCCATCATCGGCCATCTCCACCTCCTCGGTCCAAGACTCCACCAAACCTTCCACGATCTCTCCCAACGCTACGGCCCCTTAATCCAGCTCCGTCTTGGCTCCATCCCCTGTGTCGTCGTCTCCAGCCCCGAACTAGCAAAAGAGTTCCTCAAAACTCACGAACTCATCTTCTCCTCACGCAAGCACTCCACTGCCATTGACATCGTCACCTACGATTCTTCCTTCGCTTTCTCGCCCTACGGCCCCTACTGGAAGTTCATCAAGAAACTATGCACCTATGAACTCCTCGGCGCCAGAAATCTCAACCATTTTCAGCCCATAAGGACGCTGGAAATCAGGAGCTTCCTGGAAGTTCTGATGCGGAAGGGTGAATCGGGGAAGGATATCAATGTCACTGAAGAGCTGGTGAAGCTGACAAGCAACGTCATTTCTCATATGATGCTGAGCATCAGGTGCTCGGAGAACGAAGGCGAGGCGGAGGCAGCGAGGACGGTGATCCGGGAGGTGACGCAGATCTTCGGGGAGTTTGATGTCTCAGATATTATATGGTTCTGCAAGAACTTGGATTTGCAGGGGATAAGGAAGAGGTCGGAGGATATTCAGCGGAGGTACGATGCTTTGTTGGAGAAGATTATCACCGACAGGGAGAAAGCACGGCGAATTCGCGGCGGCGGCTGTGAGGCAAGTGATTTTCTTGACATGTTGCTGGATGTGATGGAGAGTGGGAAAACGGAGGTGAAGTTCACCAGGGAACATCTCAAAGCTTTGATTTTGGTTAGCTCTCTCTCTCTTCCACTTGTGGGTGGTCTATTTTGTGACATGTCTCAATCTTTTTGTGAACAAGCAGACCCTGGAAAGTTAATTACATTTAGGGGTGATGAGAAAATTCCAACCATTCCAATCAAATCAAATCAAATCAAATAGTATTATTTTTTATAATTTATTTTTTAAATTTAGAGTAAAATTGCACTATATTTAAATATATATAAATGATTTTTTTTTTAATTTTGTGTTAATATTAAATATTAATAAGTCACACATTTATGAAATGTTCTTCCTGCTATATACTAATAGTTAAGTTGTGCATATACACTCAGTACTAATTATCAAATATTGATTAAGGATGCAATTAAATTTGATTTGCTTTCTTAATAATATACTTAATATGTACATAATCTACCCATGTCATTTGTTGGATTAAGGGTTTCTTGTTGAATTACTGTGTATGTTTTTATATTTTAATCTATTTAAAGTTGTGAAAAGTATTGATAATTTATGTTATATAATGTTGGTCTTTCTTAATTGTTACATATAAATACTTGTTTTATTTTTATTGGTCTCGAGATTTTATTTTTGTTATAAATATTAAAATCGTCAAACCGCACAAACTGCACTTTGCTTTTGAATTTTAAAGTGTCAATTTAAAAAATTATTTCATAAAATCGCTAAGATCAATCCGATTTGAAAATAACTTTAAAAAGATCGAAATCGTATCGTGGGCACCCCTAGTTACATTAATGGAAAATTGTTCCTCGAACCCAGTTCGGTCAAACTTAAACTAATTACATCACAAGTACAATAATTGATGTACAATTTAAAAAAAGCAATCAATTTTAAAATAAATATATCAGGCTTACTTTATAATTAAATTGATTTGGCCAAATCGGCTCTGGCAAAAAACTTTTGAAACATTAACTTATCAGTTTTAGAAAATTATACCCATACGATTCTGTATGGACATGCAATGCACACCAGCTGTGTAGCATACAAAACGCACTTTGATATTGCTTACTGTCCGGATGTGTTTTGATCAAATTAAATTACTAATATTTATTTCATAATATTTTTTTAAAATCATACTTCCATTATATATTAAATGTATTAAATCTATCATACAATTAATTTTGATCTAAAATTTAATTCGAGATAAATTTTCCCGTTTGAATCAATTAAACTCTGACGGACATACCATAATTATCTAAATCAAATAAAATAACTTTTTAACTTTTTTATTGCGGTTAAATAATCTTAGCATCTGTGTGTGTGTAATTTTTAAATTTAAAATTATACATATATATTATGATTTTTTATGAAATAATTTTCTTTAATTATTAAATTATTTGTTAATTTAAAATGATTAATAAATAAGTAAGAGTAAAATAAAATGATTAAAAATAAAAAAATAAATATGAGATGAAAAAAATAAAACATTTAGATAGAAAAAAGTAAGATAAGAGATAAGAAAGGACAAAATTAAATAAATAAATATAGGCCAGTAAAAAGAAATAATCATCCAGATTGATATTTGAATTTAATAATTAATTTAATGATGGATAATTTAAGATTTTATATTAATTTTTATTCAGTCATGACTAATAATAATTATTCATTAAGATTTTAGTTCATGATCAATAAAATTGTATCCAATACATACTTTATTTAATAGTATAGATTTGTTGTTAATTATGACCATAATAATTGTTGTCTCGTTATTATTAATATTTTTACCATACATGCAAAAAAAAAAGACTAATAATGATTGTATAATTGTATTAATATTTATCACGATTTGAAAATTAAGAATGTCTTAGTTAATTGATTCATTAACATACTTGTGTATATTGTCTAGGATTTCTTCACTGCCGGGACGGACACAACAGCGATTGCCACGGAATGGACAATAGCAGAACTCCTCAGCAACCCTAATGTGCTGAAAAAAGCTCAAGAAGAGATCGACAATGTCGTCGGCCCGAACCGGTTGGTGCAGGAATCTGATGCCCCTAATTTGCCCTATCTCCAGGCAGTCATCAAAGAGACGTTCCGGCTCCACCCTCCCATTCCCATGCTCTCCAGGAAATCAGTATCCGATTGCGTGGTCGACGGGTACAAAATTCCGGGCAAAAGCCTATTATTCGTCAACCTATGGTCCATGGGTAGGAACCCCAAATACTGGGAAAGCCCGATGGTGTTCAGGCCGGAGAGGTTCCTAGAGAAGGAAAATTGTTCCATCGATATTAAAGGGCAGAATTTTGAGTTGCTGCCTTTTGGCACGGGCAGGAGGGGCTGCCCCGGAATGTTGCTAGCCATACAAGAGGTGATCAGTATAATTGGGACTATGGTCCAATGCTTTGATTGGAAACTCCCTGATGGGTCCGGGCCTGTTGACATGACCGAGCGGCCTGGTTTGACAGCCCCACGAGCCTATGATTTGGTTTGCTGTGTGGTGCCAAGGATTGATCCCGTTGTCGTTTCAGGCTCATGATGGTGAGGGTCTTGATAAGTTGTTTCGGTGCTCGTTTTTTGCATTGGAGGTTGATTTCGAATTGTCTTGTCCTTCAAAGTTATGTTTGGGGAAATTTACAATTTAGTCATATTTGTTCCATTTTTTATTTCTTAAGTTGATTTGTTTTTTTAAATTTTAGTCCTCTTGTGCATTTTTCGTTCAATTATTAAACAAAAAATGTACGAAAGTTCATGTGAGATTCTTCTAACTGTTCCATTATTTATCGGACAAAAAATGTATGCGATGATTAAAATTAAAAATATATATGAAAAGCAATGTGACAAAATTATAATAAATGAGATTAATTCTAACATATAAAATCAAAAATACAATTTTCCCTTAAATTTGAATCGAGTGGCTGTGGTTTTTGATAGATTAAAAAATTAGATCTCTTTGAGTTTTTTTTTTTTTTTTGGAGGACCTTTAAGCTCCACCTGGTAGAAATGTATTGGATCCAACTTTTTACGTTCAATAATTGATGTTGCACCCAACCTGATACACTTATGTCAAGCCCCAAAAGTAGGGTAACTTTTTAGGTCCTATGCTTCTGATGTAATCTTATCGCAATTATAGCAATAATATACTCATTAAAATAATAACCTAATAATCACAACAATTATAAATCCTAATCAATTGACTTCTTCTCAACTACATTTCTCTCTTTTCTATATAAATTAAATCCTAATTTATTCGCTTTATTATTCATTAAACGACATTCAAGTAGGAATTGAACGACAAAACTCCTATTGACGACGTAATGCTATTATCAGAAGGATACCTATTGCTAAAGGGAAGTTCCCTCTTTCATTGTGTATGTCTCTATCGTTTTTTTTTTTTTTTTTTTTTGTTTTTTTGTATAACAAGGCTAACTTCTATTTATAGGAAATTAGCAATCGTGGCACACAATGTCCGCGTGCAGGAATTTTTTAAATGTAAATTAAAAGAAACACAATATTCCCTCTTATTGTAAATAAAATAAAAGTTTGCAATCTAATCAAAATGATATAAAAGTGCAAATTTTTAATTTGACCACGCATAATTTCACACCCATAAGTTCTCTAACTTGATACAATTAACTTTAGTACACATACAATCTGAGTGTACCATTTTAGAAATGAAAACAATGATATGTTATTTATTAAACAAATTAATTATATTTATTAATAAAAAATATTTGAATCTAACAACAACCGACAACTGTAACAATCATATATATATATATTAATCATCAATATCGTATAATTATATCTAATCAATATCTACTATTATCGTAAAACAACATTTACTATTAAAGTAGAATATTACACATCTTTACACGGTTTGATCCTATCACCTTAAAATTAATGATAGGACTTCAATTTTACAAATTGAATTATAACTGGCTAACAAAATCTAAGTGTGCCTTGATTAGCCTTTTCAATTCTCCCTTGTTTCCATATGCTTAATTTGGAGGTTCGGACAACATATGTAGATCAATATAGATGTTTAGAAAAGAAACAATACTAACTTGTATTTATAGGAAATTAGGTGATGCATCCCACTTCTCACAAACACAAAACAAACTGGTACGTTGCTGCTCCAAATTAGGCTTGTCATCCCTTGTTGCATTTCCATTTGTCCCCTTTTACTTTATTCTTATAAAATTACTATTTGCCCCCTCATTTTCTAAACCTAAATCGATTTAATCCCAACTTTTTTTCTTTTAGAAGTCCAGTTTAGCCCCTTATTGTTTCAGTATATTAAAATTATACCCATAATTTGTTTACTAGCCTACCTTAATTTTTTTTAATTCTTACAAATTGATCCCTTAAGTCTTATACAACTTCTTTTGTACCTAAATTAGCTTAAATAAACTTTTGTGAATAACCGTCAAATAAGAAATAGGTGAAGAATGACAAATCTCATGGGTGATAATAAATTAATTTTTTTAAAGAAACTCGTAATATTTAATACTATAAATGCGGAGTGTCATAAGTAGCATTTTAAAATTTGAATTGTAGCCTAATAACATATAATTATCTATAGAATGTATTCTACTTATATATATATATGTATGTATGCATGTGAATATATATCAATTTATACTTTCGATCCTTTTTTTTCATTTTCTTGTCATCGTTCATCGTTCATCGTCACCATAACCCCTCTCCTTTCTTGCCACGGCAGTGCCTTATTCTGTGTCCACAGGCATTGTTAATCCACCGTTGACTCTTAGAAGGTATACAGATACTCAATTGTGGAGAAAAGTTGTGAATTAAATAGAAATTAGAGATGAAATATTTGAAAATAACAGTGAAAAATGAAAAAAATAAAAATAAATGAAGTTAGAGTATTTTAAAAAAATAATTTAATATTTATAATTTATCAACAAACTACAAAAATTAACAAGGAATTGCTTATAATTTTTAGTTTAAATTAAATTTATTTAAATAGTTCTAAAATACTGTAAATAAAAAATATTCTTTTCCATTTATTTTCATCGATATAAGGTGATCAATACTTATTTTAAACGGCAGAAACATCCCTTAAGTACTTAAGGCTTTGGATGACTATGGAAACTACAAACTAATTAATTAATTAGTCTAATAATATTAGGTAATTAATAGTTATATAATACTGTTAATTAGTATATAATTGTTAGTTGTTGTTAAACATAAACATTTGATATTAACAATTATAATTAATTTATTCAAAAATAATAATAATTAGTTTATTTTATTTTAAAAAAATCGGATAATTAGTACTTAATACTCTATCCAGCCAGCAATCTACAATATACATCAGCCAAACCTAATAAATCAGGTGTAGGGTAGCATACCTGATAGATACCCTTGTTCTTGGTAGAGGGTACGTAGGGGTGGCAATTTGGATTATCAACAAAAGAATTAATTTTTTTTTATTTCACTGCCATCTTTGGATAGGTCGGCTATGGCACACACCATTAATTAAGATTTTTCAAATATTTATTTATTGATTTTCTTAAAAATTGCTATTTTATTATTTACTCATCAAGTTTTTTATTTTATGATTTAATAAATTAGTTTGTAATGTTGTAAGTGGTTGAAATATTAATTCCCTTAAATTCTACTACTGAGCTATTTAAGAGATATTGAATATCATTAATTTTTTAACAATAACAATAATTTAAATATTTAAATGGAGTTGTCATCAACACAATATTCGAGTCAAATAAATGATTTTGAAGTTAAACCTCACGGCTTCTCGCTTATAGAAGGAGTTTTATGTGAAAGACTTGACAAAAATGCATGTGAGGAGCGTGTTAAAAAAATTAAAAAGTAAATAAATTTTCTCTCTAATTACAATTTAAATTTTTGTTTCAAATATGACTTTGACAGTAATACGGTAGGAATTTTGTGATTCTATTTGTGAGAAATTGGTCTTCAATCCCTTATTGTAAGAAATTCATTTGTACTTTAGTAAAAAACACTTTTTATTGTACCGGGGCCAACACTTTTTAAAAAGAGCTATACGCATAAACACGACATCATTAAATATTTTCGACTTTGAAATATAAGGTAAAGTATATTGATACTTTTTCAAATTAGGTTTTATTTTATAATATTTTTGTGGGGTGTTAGCTGTAATATACTCAATGAGTGTTTGTACAATATTTCACCTTAAATAAGGAGTGTATTCGTAATTACGACTAAAATTTAAAAAAAAGTACAAAAAAATATAAAGTATTTATACATTAAAATCTAATCTTAGTCAACGTAATTTACTTGTAAAATATATCATATGGGCTTTGACCGATCCTGGTCTAAGTCCACAAACAGATCCGATATTATTATGTTGAGACCAATAGGGGCCCATTTTAAGTGCTATGCCGGTCGTCAAAATTTTGAGTGTTAGCTGACAACAATGGTGAAATAGAAAATTCTAATTCAGCTCGAATTTGATAGAATTTGAATTAATTATATGATATGTATATTATATTTATGATGTGATTAGTATATAATTAATAGATATTGATAAATTATATGACAAATTTATCATACTTATTTTATAGTGGATATGATCCGACCAAATTTAATTTAAATAAAAAATTTATAGTGGGAGGATATGTATTGAAGGATCAAATATTCCTACTCTCAACATATGTAAAGTAGTTCAAAAGTACAATTGACAAGTGTGCTTAGACTATATTTACATAATAAATAAAAAATAATAGAGATGAATTGGACCTCAAAATGATAAAATATATTAATATATAATATGTATGAATAGAAAATAATAGGCGGAACAAATTAATTTAAAATTTAATTAAATATTATTGACGAAATTCCATGTCAAGGTATGAAAAAAACAAAAAAAAAATTAAATAAATTGTGAAACCCTTTATTATACAGATGAAATCTATTAATTTAGCAGATGCATTGGTGCATGATGAGTATTATGCAGTTGTAAAACTGAGAGAACAAATTTTCATTTAAGGTCATCTTGTGCTATATAAATAATATTGATTTATGAGAATTATATTTTCAAAATTTAGACTTTTAGCTGAATTAGAGCTAGAAAAAATAATAAATACTGTATTATTTGATTTGACTCTCTTATTAGGTGACATATAAAAATAAACGCATAGCAGCGTAAGTATCTTAATTATAATTTGTAATGTTTATTATCCTAGTTAATTTTTATCTATTGAAGAATTTAAAATTACAATAAACATAGTATTTTGGTTGAATTTTTAATTTGTAATGTCTATTGAAGATTACTTTGTTCTTGCCGCATTCAATCTTCTGCGCGGCTAAATTATGTGTTATTGCTTTACAAAAGGAAAATATTGATGGTAACTTTGTTTTTGTCGCATTCACTATTCTGCGCGGCTGAACTATATATCTTGGTGCTTTATAAAGAGAAACATATTGAAAGTTACTTTGTTCCTGCCGGATTCAATCTTGTGCGAGGCTAAAATATATCTTGTCGCTTAAGAGTAACATATTGATAGTTACTTTGTTGTTGCCGCATGCAATATTCTGCGCAGCTAACCTATATCTTGTCGCTTTATAAAGAGGAGCATATTGATGGTTACTTTGGTGTTGCCGCATTCAATATTCTGTGCGGCTAAAGTATATCTTGTCGGTTTATAAGGAGCAAAGTATTGATGGTTACTTTAGTGTTGCAGCATTCAATATTCTGCGAGGCTCAACTATATATTTTGTCGCTTTATAAAGAGCAAAATATTGAAGGTTACTTTATTCTTGCCGCATTCAATATTCTGCGTGGCTAAAGTATATCTTATCGGTTTATAAGGAGCAAAGTATTAATGGTTACTTTGTTGTTGCCGCATTCAACATTCTGCGCGGCTCAACTATATATTTTGTTGCTTTATAAAGAGAAAAATATTGAAGGTTACTTTGTTCTTGCCGCATTCAATCTTCTGCGTGGCTAAATTATGTGTTGTTGCTTTATAAAAGGAAAATATTGATGGTAACTTTGTTTTTGTCGCATTCACTATTCTGCGCGGCTGAACTATATATCTTGGTGCTTTATAAAGAGAAGCATAGTGAAAGATACTTTGTTCCTGCCGGATTCAATCTTCTGCGCGGCTAAACTATATCTTGTCGCTTTATAAAGAGTAACATATTGATGGTTACTTTGTTGTTGTCGCATTCAATATTCTGTGCGGCTAACCTATTTCTTGTCGCTTTATAAAGAGGAACATATTGATGGTTACTTTGTTGTTGCCGCATTCAATATTCTGTGCGGCTAAAGTATATCTTGTCAGTTTATAAGGAGCAAAGTATTGATGGTTACTTTGTTGTTGCCGCATCCAATATTCTGCGAGGCTAAAGTATACCTTGTCGGTTTATAAGGAGCAAAGTATTGATGGATACTTTGTTGTTGCCGCATTTAATATTCTGCGTGGCTCAACTATATATTTTGTCGCTTTATAAAGAGCATAATATTGAAGGTTACTTTGTTCTTGCGGCATTCAATCTTTTGCACGGCTAAATTATGTGTTGTTGATTTATAAAAGGAAAATATTGATGGTAACTTTGATTTTGTCGCATTCACTATTCTGCGCGGCTGAACTATATATCTTGGTACTTTATAAAGAGAAACATATTGAAAGTTACTTTGTTCCTACCGGATTCAATCTTGTGTGAGGGTAACCTATATCTTGTCGCTTTATAAAGAGTAACATATTGATGGTTACTTTGTTGTTGCCGCATCAATATTCTGCGCGGCTCAACTAAATATTTTGTCGTTTTATAAAAAGGAACATTTTGATGGTTACTTTGTTGTTGCAGCATTCAATATTCTGCACGACTCAACTATATATTTTGTTGTTTTATAAAGAGCAAGATATTGAAGGATACTTTGTTCTTGCTGCATTCAATCTTCTGCGTGGCTAAATTATGAGTTGTCACTTTATAAAAGGAATATATTGATGGAAACTTTATTTTTGTCGCATTAACTATTTTGCGTCGTTGAACTATATTTCTTGTTGCTTTATAAAGAGGAACATATTGAAAGTTACTTTGTTCCTGCCGCATTCAATCTTCTGCGCAGCTAAACTATATCTTGTCGTTTTATGAAGAGTAACATATAGATGGTTACTTTATTGTTGCCGCATTCAATATTCTGCGTGGCTAGACTATATATTTTGTTGCTTTATAAAGAGCAAAATATTGAAGCTTACTTTGTTCTTGCCACATTCAATCTTCTGCATGGCTAAACTAAGTCTTGCCGCTTTATAAAGAGCAAAATATTGAAGGTTACTTTGTTCTTGCCGCATTCAATCTTCTGCGTGGCTAAACTGAGTCTCGTCACTTTATAAAGAGAAACATATTGATGGTTGCTTTGTTCTTGCCGCATTCAACATTCTGCGCGGTTGAACTATATCTTGTCGCTTTATAAAGAGGAACATATTGACGGTCACTTTGTTGTTGCCGCATTCAATATTCTGCGCGGCTCAACTATATATTTTGTCGCTTTATAAAGAGCAAAATGTTGAAGGTTACTTTGTTCTTGTCGCATTCAATCTTCTGCGCGGCTTAACTATGTCTTGTCGCTCTATAACGAGGAACATATTGAAGGTTACTTGTTCTTGCGGCATTCAATCTTCTGTTGTTTTGTGTATGTTACTTAACTAGGTCTTGTCGCCCTATTAAGAGAAACAAAAACAAATGTGATAGTTTTCTCTACATGAGAACATTTTAAATTGAAAAGCTTTCTTCTTGTTTCTTTTGAAAGAGAAACTAAAACAATGTTATTTTGTTCTTTCCCCATTCAATGTTCTGCTTATACTTTGTGTATTTGGTCGGACTTGGTATTGGTGCTAGACAGAGAATCCGAATCATATATTTTTAACTTATTTAATCATCTGCTCATGTTTGCAAAGTGAAACATGCAAAACATGCTTGGTGTCTCTTTTCAAAAGAGAAACATACTGAAGGCTACTTTGTTCTTGTCGCATTAAATCTCGTGCATGGCTAAATTATGTCTTGACACTTTATAAAGAGGAATATATTGATCGTTCCTTTGTTCTTGCCCCATTCAATATTCTGCACGGCTAAACTATGTATTGTCACTCTATAAAGAGGGTCACATGTCTTGCCCCTTTATAAAGAGGAACATATTGATGGTTACTTTGTTCTTGCCACGTTCAATATTGTGCGCGGCTAGACACCTTGCCTTTTTATAAAGAGAAAAATATACACGGTTACTTTTTTCTTGTCGGATTCAATCTGCTACGTGAGAACATTTTAAAGTGAAGAACTTTGTTCTTGTTGATCTAGAAAGAGAAACTAAAAGAAGTTTGTTGTATTCTTGCCCCATTCAATCGTGTGCTCATACTTTGTTAATGTGGTCGGATTTGATTTTGTTGCTATACAGAGAATCAGAATCAATCATGTGCTCATGTTTGCATTTCAAAGTGAAAAACATGCTGCTTGTATCTTTTTGAAAGAGAAACATAGTGAAGGCTATTTTGTTCTTGTCACATTCAATCTTGTGCTCTGCTAAATTATATATTGTCGCCTTTATAAAAGGAACATATTGATGGTAACTTTTTTTTTGTCGCATTCACTATTCTGCACGGCTGAACTATATATCTTAGTGTTGTATGAAGAGGAACATATTGAAAGTTACCTTGTTCCTACCGCATTCAATCTTTTGCGCGGCTAAACTATATTTTGTGCCTTTGTAAAAAGTAACATATTGATGGGTACTGTTGTTGCCGCATTCAATATTCCGCGTGGCTAGACTATATATTTTGTTGCTTTATAAAGAGCAAAATATTGAAGGTTACTTTGTTCTTGCCACATTCAATCTTCTGCGCTGCTAAACTGAGTCTTGTCGCTTTATAAAGAGAAACATATTGATGGTTGCTTTGTTCTTGCCGCATTTAATATTCTGCGCGGCTAAACTATATCTTGTCGCTTTATAAAGAGGAACATATTGACGGTCACTTTGTTGTTGCCGCATTCAATTTTGCTCGGCTCAACTATATATTTTGTCACTTTATAAAGAGCAAAATGTTGAAGGTTACTTTGTTCTTGTCGCATTCAATCTTCTGCGCGGCTTAACTATGTCTTGTCGCTCTATAACGAGGAACATATTGAAGGTTTCTTGTTCTTGCGGCATTCAATCTTCTGTTACTTTGTATATGTTGCTTAACTAGGTCTTGTCGCCCTATTAAGAGAAACAAAATAAAGGTGATAGTGTTCTCAGTCTATTCAATCATCTGCTACATGAGAACATTTTAAATTGAAAAGCTTTCTTCTTGTTTCTCTTGAAAGAGAAACTAAAACAATGTTATTTTGTTCTTGCCCCATTCAATGTTCTGCTTATACTTTGTATATCTGGTCGGACTTGGTATTGGTGCTAGACAGAGAATCCGAATCATATATTTTTAACTTATTCAATCATCTGCTCATGTTTGCAAAGTGAAAAACATGCAAAACATGCTTTGTGTCTCTTTTCGAAAGAGAAACATACTGAAGGCTATTTTTCTTGCCACATTAAATCTCGTGCGTGGCTAAACTATGTCTTGACACTTTATAAAAAGGAATATATTGATGGTTCCTTTGTTCTTGCCCCATTCAATATTCAGCACGGCTAAACTATGTGTTGTCACTCTATAAAGAGGATCACATGTCTTGCCCCTTTATAAAGAGGAACATATTAATGGTTACTTTGTCCTTGCCATATTCAATATTGTGCGCGGCTAGACAATCTTGCCTTTTTATAAAGAGGAAAATGTACAAGGTTACTTTTTTCTTGCCGGATTCAATCTGCTATGTGAGAATATTTTAAAGTGAAGAACTTTGTTCTTGTTGATCTAGAAAGAGAAACTAAAAGAAGTTTTTTGTATTCTTGCCCTACTCAATCTTGTGCTCATACTTTGTTAATGTGGTCGGACTTGGTTTTGTTGCTATACAGAGAATCAGAATCAATCATGTGCTTCTGTTTGCATTTCAAAGTGAAAAACATGCTGCTTGTATCTTTTTTAAAGAGAAACATAGTGAAGGCTATTTTGTTCTTGCCACATTCAATCTTGTGCTCTGCTAAATTATGTATTGTCGCCTTTATAAATGGAACATATTGATGGTAACTTTGTTTTTGTCGCATTCACTATTCTGCACGGCTGAACTATATATCTTAGTGTTGTATGAAGAGGAACATATTGAAAGTTACCTTGTTCCTGCCGCATTCAATCTTTTGCGCGGCTAAACTATATCTTGTGGCTTTGTAAAAAGTAACATATTGATGGGTACTGTTGTTGCCGCATTCAATATTCTGCGCGGCTAAATTATATCTTGTCGCTTTATAAAGAGGAACATATTTATGGTTACTTTGTTGTTGTCGCATTCTAGTATTCTGCGCGGCTCAACTATATACTTTGTTGCTTTATAAAGAGCAAAATATTGAAGGTTACTTTGTTCTTGCCGCATTCAATCTTCTGCGTGGCTAAACTGAGTCTTGTCGCTTTATAAAGAGAAACATATTGATGGTTGCTTTGTTCTTGCCGCATTCAATATTCTGTGCGGCTGAACTATATCTTGTCGATTTATAAAGAGCAAAATGTTGAAGGTTCCTTGGTCTTGTCGCATTCAATCTTCTGTGCGGTTTAACTATGTCTTGTCGCTCTATAACGAGGAACATATTGAAGGTTACTTGTTCTTGCGGCATTCAATCTTCTGTTGCTTTTTGTATGTTGCTTAACTAGGTCTGGTCGCCCTATTAAGAGAAACAAAAACAACGGTGATAGTGTTCTCAATCTATTCAATCTTCTACTACATGAGAACAAAAATGAGCGAATCTGGCCCAAACCATCTATTAAATTACATGTCGTGCTTCAGCTCCAATCATATTACATATTCTCATCTCATCTAATATTCTGAACAATCAAGACCCACCACATTGCTTTCTTTTCTTTTTTTCTTATGAGCGTAGGTACCACATTCAAATATAATATTAAGATAAAAATCAAAATTTATTTAGTATTTAATTCCAATAATTATGAATTCATTTATATAAGCGTACAAGAAAATTTATTTTAATTTAACAAAAAACATTAAATAAAATGCAAATTTATACCAAATCACTTATTCTAAATAGCTGAGTTTTTATTAAATAATATAGACTAAAACTTTACTTCTCCGGCCTCAAATTATTAATTTATTTTTTTGAATAAGATTCTGTATAAAAGTACATTAAATATGTTGTAAGAATATGGAATGTCGATAGACTAATATTAAAAGAAAAAGAAAGATGAATTATTATTATTGGGAATCTTAAAAATAAAAATAAATATTTGGAGTGGAGGGGTAAGAGTAAAATATAAGATTGGCTGAGGTTTTTAGGGTTATTTATTTTTTTATTATTAAAATAATAATATATCGAGTCGTGATTTTAAATCACGCTCTGACATTAAAATTAGTATTTTTTAGATAAATTGACCAGATTGTGATTTTAAATCACGACTCGACACATTAATATTATAATATTTTAATAAATTTATTAATATAATTTTTTTTTACTAATAAAAAAATAATTAACTCCCGTACTGTGTACAGTGCCCAAATCACACCAAGACCACTAGAGAGCCATGCACCGAATCCATCCCATCAACTCCACAGTGTTGATAATAATTCTAACCTGATCGATTATCAATAGCTCCCTAATTTCAGTCTACAAAATCCCCGCCAAACATTTTCCTATTGATTCAAATTCAGGAAGATTCAGTTCCATAAATATCAGAAATTAACCAGAACCAGCATCATTGGTGCAAATTTGTTCTTCAAAATTAACAATCATGGTTTTTCACCTGAAGGGCTTCATCTCCCTCCTCATTCTTGCTCTCACTGTCTCATCCACAGCCTCCGCTCGAATTCTTGACGAGGCGGCGGCGGCTGCACCCGCTACGGTTCCGCTTCCTGGTGTGTCTCCTGGCACCACCAACCCTGCCGGCGGTGTCGCCCCGATATTCCCGGATGATGTTCACTCGCTCACCTTCTTCATGCACGATATACTCGGCGGGAGTCACCCCTCCGCCATCGCGGTGACGGGCATTGTCGCCAATCCAGCAGTCGGGGGGCAAGTCCCCTTCGCAAAGCCGAACGGCGCGGTTCTCCCGGTCAACAACGGCATCCCCACGAACAATGCCAACGGCGGAATCGTCAACAACAACAACATTCCCTTCCTCACCGGCCTCAGCGGATTTTCGTCGAACATCTTGCAGAACAACAATGGGAACAACATCATCGGTGGGGTCCCTGGATTCCCCGTCCTCAACAGCGCACAGTTTCCATCCGGCACCACCCTCCAGAAGCTCATGTTCGGGACGATGACCGTTTTCGACGACGAACTGACAGAAGGGCACGAGCTAGGATCAGGGCTGGTGGGAAAAGCACAGGGGTTTTACATCTCAAGCTCAGAAGACGGGACGAGCCAAACTATGGCGTTCACCGTGATGTTCACGAGTGGAAGCTACGCTGACAGTTTGAGCTTCTTTGGAGTTCACCGGACGGCGGTGGCAGAATCGCATTTGGCAGTGATGGGCGGGACCGGGAAGTATGTGAACGCTAAGGGGTTTGCGACTGTGAAGACATTCCCGGCGGCCAACCAGCACGAGACTGACGGAGTGGAGACACTGCTGCAGATTACTGTTATTCTTGCTTATTAGTTTGTTTCCTGGCAATTGTTGTATATG
This sequence comes from Sesamum indicum, assembly GCF_026168435.1. Lineage (NCBI taxonomy): Eukaryota > Viridiplantae > Streptophyta > Magnoliopsida > Lamiales > Pedaliaceae > Sesamum > Sesamum indicum. The sequence continues at coordinate 2,954,520 of NC_142665.1, read as the reverse complement.
TCCGTTGTGATTTCCTTTATGACCTCAATTATGTCTTCTCAATTAATTCAAGATTTTTAAATTCATCATTATTATCATAAATATGTATTTTAATTAAATAAATTAAAAAATATTACAAATAAAGAAAAAAAAGGAAATTTAGCATAGAAAATTGGAATTTAAGAAGTGATAAAAATTAAAAACAAATAATAAGATAGTGTAAGAAAAAAATGATAAATCGACTTATCAAAATTTTATTGGAACACAAAAGGGTTTTTTCAATAATAATAGAGTATTAATTAAATGAAAGGAAAGATTATGTAACTTTTTATTTTTCACCAAATTAATATTACCATCTTGTATTGCATTTAATATGGAAGCATCGTATCCTAAAATTTTGTATATTAAAAAAAAAAAAAAAGGATTACAAGATTATATATAATATATTTTAAAAGCTTATAAGATGTTGGATCTAATTATTTCAAAAATAAGCTTTCAGACAGTTTGAATAAAATAAGATGTTTTCACATCTTATAAAATATGAGGGTGTTTGACATTATAAGATCTTTTATTGGTAAAATAATAAAAAAAATATCAAATAAGTTGTTATTTTTTGACATATTTTATATTTAAATACTTTTAAAATACTTTCATAGATAGCTCACATTGATTTCGCTCCAAATAAAAATTTAATAGATAATTTCTTTCAAAAAATAAAAAATGATGAATTATTACATAATTTTTTATCGAATATTAACATAAATATATGATTGATATTTTCTTTATCAATGACTGTTTACTCAAATATTGAACGATCTTAATTGGGAGCCTTCCAGTAAGTCTAATATTTGCTCGTTTTCTCAGTTATCAACACTTATCCGAATTGAACTACCATCAAAAGCATATCAATCTCAAACCAAAAATAATTATCGAGTAGTTAAATTTATTTTACACTATACTGACCAAACTTTTCATTATTTCAAATTTCTCTATTTAACGAGTTTAAAATTTTAAATAATATAATTACTCATCAACCAAAACGTCTTCTACATATCCAAATCTTAACATGTTTGAAAAGAGTTTTTATGTGTTGGATTTTACAAAATCTTCTCTAATAATTTAACAATTTTTAAAATTTAGGTTGTGATTCTAAATCTATAATACAGGCTACAAAATTAATTAATAGTTCAAACTTTCTATGAAGACGCCAATTGAATTGGGCTAGCCCATAAATTGATGGATTGGTCCCACGGCAACCGGGCTGGAAACAAGAATTGAAGGCGAAAGGGCCATTAGGGGTAGCAACACAACGGTCTGGATGGACTCGGGATCAATCCCGTCACCTCCGCCAATTATAAATTTTTAAATAAAAGCGATGAATTATTATTTATTGAATGAATCTATTACAATCATAAATATTAAATATTTATATGTCACAACAACGAACAACTATAATCATAACAATTATGTCGTACATTTCAGTTGAGTGATGTTGATTGCCTCGCATGGTCTGGGTTATTTTATAAAAGAAAAAAAATAAAGAAAAATATTTTGCTCCACAGATTAATTTATTTTTTATTTTATAAAAAAATAATGATAATAAAAGAAGGCTTGATGGACGCGCCAAATTCCACTTTTCTGCAGTTGGTATATATTTAATTGTTGATGATGAGCCGTCCAAAGAGGATTTTTGGTCAAAGAAAATAAAGCTGTTTAGTTACAAAAGAATTATCCAATATATATATAATAATTAATAAAGAGTGTTTGTGGGGAAAGGCTTAATCTGTTTAAACTAAAGCAAATCATCAGAATTTCCCTTTTCTTTTCACTCCATTTCTTTTTGTATTCAGTTAGTTGATTTGGGTGGAAAGGAAAAGAGTGGAAGAAACAGTGAACCCCACCAATACAATTCTAAAGTCAAAAAGTTAATCATTATTCAAATTTTATTTTGTAAATTAATTAAGAGTGTGGATAATTTAGGGAAAATTTTAGATCCAACCTCGAATCAATCACATGGTAAATGTAATACAATTTAAAAAGAGTGATTAATCATATGATAAGATGATTAGTACTATATTTTCGAATTTTATATTAAGAAGACAAAGAATTGTTATTCTCTTTTCAATAAGTCTCGTAAATATCGAGTACTTATCTCTAACAACTATAATAGGGGTGGCAGACGAGTCGAATTCTCTCTGTTTTGAACCCATAACCATAGAATCATTGGGCCTTAACTTCGCAAATTGAACTATACCGCATTGATTTTTTTGAATTGTGTTGTTGATAAACCTTGATTTGCTGGAAAATCATGGGTCTGTTACAATAATTAATATTAAAGATAATTTTGATTTTGTGGTCAATAATTAATGCACTAAAAGGTTTATAGTAACAAAATATATGGTTTAGGTTGTAGGCAGTGACAATTTCTTGAACATGTACGTATATAATAATAATTAAGAAAATTATGTTCAATGATAATTAATTTAAATACAATGTCTCATCTGTAAGACATAAGTTGATTGATTTTAATAGTTAGTGATTAACATTTTATTTTTCTTACAATAATGAATGGTAAATGTAAAAATATAAGAAAAGAAGGGAAATATCTGATATTAGAGACATAAAAGTAAGTAAAGAAGGCCAACCACCAAAGTAGGACCTTAGAAGAAATGAGGATATTGGTTGTCCCGTCCCACCCACTCATAATATATTCCAATTTCCAACCCACCCTAAATGAAATACTGAAATTGGATAACTTCCAATTTCAATAATTTAATTATAAAATATTAAACCACCATTAAATCTTTATTAATGAATTATTTAATATTCTTGATATATTTACCTTACGTACAGACAATATATATATATATTTTTTATATTTATTCAAATCCGAAATCTCTTTATAGTATCATGTTAAATAGAAGCAAGTAATTATTTTCCTTTTTTGTTTTTGAAGAAAATGAAGTTTTGAGACATTATAATCAGAATAGAGCACGTTGGCGGACACATTTATTTGGGAAGGAAAAAGGGAAAGAGTGTAAAGTTTGTTATGTCTGCTTCCAAAACCCTAATGCTTACCCGCATGCATCCCTCACTTCCACGTGTAATTATCATATCTACACTGCTTTCCACACACACACACATCACGGACACCTTCTTTCCCGCTGATTTTGGAATATGCATTTGGCTTACACATGGAGAATATTACCCGTTTTTCACTACAAACCAATTCATATTTTATCATCATCAATTATTATAATTATAATTTCATATATATATACAATGCATGCCAATTAATAATTACGGCTAAAAATAGTTATTACTTGCTTTTTTGCCGATTAAATCAAAATATTAATTATTACTAGAAAAATCATGATAAATATTTTCACTGTAATCAGAAATCATAATAAATATTTTAATAATGTTTTTCTTAGAGAAATAATGTTGGTTGTCTGTTACATCAAAACTTATTAATAATTAACTAACTATATATTCATTAATATTTTTATTTTTCCTATATAAATAATGGTAGTTACATTGTTCCATCAAGATAATGATTAATTAATAACAATTACATATATAGACTTACTAACAATGAACAAATGAACAAGTTTACGTAGCCGAGGCACAACCGAGTTTCTTTTTATTTCAGTTACTTTGCATCTTTCGAATGTGAATGTAATAATAAATTAAAACATAAATCCACTCATAGCTTAAGATGATACACTTGAAAAATTAATTTATTCTCTACATTATAAATTATTTCGAGTTAAAAATTATGATAAATTAATATTATTTATTATGGTTAAATTAAATTGATACAAAATTTAAATTTTAATCACAATTAATTAATATTAGATACGATAAGTCATATTTTTTCCAATGATATTATCTCTTTTCATTGTTCACACTACTGTAAGAAAATGTGAAATTTTTACTATAACTAATTACTATATATGGAAAAAAAAACAACAGTAAATATGTAATGATTAACTATGAATTCAAAATGATTATTGAATATGTTGTTCCAATAAACGATGCCAAAACTCTGTCATAACTTAAAATTTTTTGGTCATAACTAATAACCATAATAAATACTTTAATCATAATTATGAAATGGTAAATATTATTAATTGACTTTAGTCGAAATTTAAATTTGTGAATTGGTTTAAGTGGTCGTAGTTGATAGTATATATTGATTCATCAAGATTTTTAAATTTTTTTTATAATGCAGGGATATAAATTTTTTCTTTTAGAAGTGACAGACAGAGATACATTGTGAGATTAAAAAAAAAAAATAACGTCAGAGTTTATATGTGTAATTAATTTAAGGCAGTGAAAATGTTGACAAGAAATGCACGAGAACCGTGATGAGGTTGTCTATCTGGAAAGCAATAAACAAGAGCACTTGTTCAGACACAGAGACATGCCAGCCTGAGCACCTCCATATTTCGAAATTAAAAGAAAGGTACAAAAAGGCCATGGGCCGGGGCGGGGGGCGGGGGGGAAGGGTTGTTCCCAAGAAATTATGATCAGAGAGCACGAGACACTTATATACAAACAAACCTTTTTAATTTTATTCATCATTTAAAAGAAAAATAAAACTTTTTTTTTTAATGTTACATATATCACTAGCTAGAAAACACTATAATTTAATTGGGGGGAAATATAATTTACCCTATGATATTATAAATGAGTAAAAGGTTTCATATAAAAAATAAAATAGCAAATTATTCCATGTTTTAAAAAATAAAGCAAATTATCCTATATCTAAACCATTGATAGAGGGGTAATTTGCTTCATTTTTCCATACACAGTGGGTTAATTTGCTAATATTTTTTTCACCTGAGTTTATTTGTTCATTTCGCATACCACATGCGGATAAATTGCATTTAACCCTAATTTTATGTTAGTTAATTCAGTATCAATTTATGTATACATTCAACATCTATGTAATCAATTATAAAAATATGGATTCAAACGTGATATCACTTATTTTAAAAATTAATTATTTTTAAAGGGCATCGAGAAGTACCTACTCAAACTTAACTATCCCAAGTTTTCGGAAACAGCAAATATTTGAACACGCATCAAACAATACTGTCATGTAAATATGCAATTATCTTATGTAAAATTGTTTGTATCTACACGCAGTAAACATATTACATTATCCGACTATAGCATTACTCGTTCAAATTAAAAAGAAAAAGAGCAAAAAAAAAAAAAAACACAATACTTCTAAATCAACGTACACATCCATTTATTGTAGCTATAAAATATGATATTATATTATCATCAAAATACATAAGTATTTCCAATACAAATTTAATTAATTTATCTTTGTGAGACTGAGCCTGGGAGATGATGAGGAGGACGAAGACGAAGTCGGAGATGGCCAAAATTGGGCGTTCTTCACCTTGGAAATGCTCGCAAGCACCCCTAGAGGGGTCACGTCCCCTATTACTGTCACCTTTTTTGTTGCTAAATCTATACTGAATGACGTCACCCCTGCAAATAAACACAACAAAGAGAGATATTTAAATATATATTAATATAAAATGCATCAAAAAATAAAAATAATCTCACAAATTGGTTTAAAATGAATGGTTTTTCTTGTAAATATACAGATGAGATTTAGTTGAATTTAACCAATTTTACATAAGTACAATATAATTGTTATGTAATTGATCGCACTCTGTGAATTATATGACACTTATTATGTAATTGCTTTGAAATTTAGTTAGATTGATGTGAGTAGAATTTATGTATATATATCTCCTGATTTTTTTTCTTTTTTTTACATTCACATATTTGAATACAAGAGTTTTCATAGAAAAACCTTGTACCGGAACCATTGACTGCCCCGGAACATGTCTCCTGCATATTGTTATTATTATTGCCCACAAAAATATAGGTATAGAGAAATAGTAATGTACTTGCCTTCCATTCTGGATATATGTTTCCTTAGTTTCCCTTCACAACCCTTGCAATGAATTGAAACCCTCAACTCGACAGTCTGAGCAAACAGCTTAAAAGCGTTAATTAATGATTTGAACACGTAATACAAAATATTAGACGAATTTAAAAGCATCATTCAAAAGGGTATGCGTATAAAGAACTAACCCGGTGATTCGATGAAGATTTATGAGCATTCAAATGATCGCTGAGTCTCTGAGGTGAAGTTTTCCGGGCCTGATGAGGGTTATCCGGGCCTGGATTATAGACAGGAGTCTCATAGGCCGCGCGACTGGACAGGGACCTGAAAGCCCGGAAATCGTCTAGATTCAAGCGCTTGTAGTTATAATTGTTATCCCTGAGAAGGGGGTGGCTGGAAACCAGGGCGCGTTCGGAATCTGATACGGGGTCCAAGAAAGGCCTGTCTCTCAATAAGTATCTAGAAGAGCTTGGCGGGCTGGCAAGATCATGGACGTCGGCCGAGCTTTTCCTGCGTAAAATTTCAGTTTCCTTAGCAGAAGCCGTGTTCTTTCTGCTCTTGTGGTAGAAAGGCCTGGAAGGGTCAAAGGGGAGCTGGGATGAGCATGGAGCTGCATTTGTTCTGCTTCTCGGAGTGTCGCCCAACCGGTGAATCTGCCGATCAATCGGCCTGATGCCGGGCCTGATTATGGCCCTCTGGTCCATGCTTGAACATATGGCTGTGGAGGCTGGAGAGGCACAGAATAGCTCTATGGATTTCATTCTACTCAGCGTGTGTGTGAGAGATTGTTCTTGGAAGGTATATATTAGTGTGGTGGGCTGTGAAGAAAGATCTTCAAAATGAGGCCATCCAATATGGATATAAAGTGGAGGGATTTGAAAACAGAAAATCGTACAAATTGATTTTTTTTTTTTTTAAAAAAAAGGAAAATGGTCCCTGTGGAAAATTGATATATAAAATAGTGTAAAACCTGGACTGAGATTAAATTATGGGAAGCTTTAGTTAAAGTAGAGTGTGTTTGGGGGTTATTTTCTTGGAATTCTTTTATGGTTGTGATTCTGCTTTTTGCTTGATGGTTGAGGGCTTTTTCACATATGTGTCATGATTACTAGCACTATTGGGGGGGAGAATTAGGGGAAAAGAAGTTTCAACTTGTGTGCTGCTGCGATCTCTTATTATTGACGTATGATTGCTGGTTTAGCATTTGCCAACCTGAATTGACTTGAGGAGCCAGGACAGCCGAAAGTGTGCCCTTTCTTGTCTGCCTTTAGCTTCTTCTTAATTGTTTCTTTGGCTAAGTACTATATTTTCTGGGAACTAACTCATTGTTTTTGTTCCAGTTGTTTCTATCAGATGGCTTCTTAGCTATTTTGCTTTATCTATAAATTCTGAAAAAAATTGTGATTTTCATCCCGTGAATATGGGGGCAGGGTGGCCTTTTGATTCACTTGAAATTCATTTTGATAATAAAGGACGATAATTTATAAACAAAAAAATGGCAGGTAAAGGATATTTATTGTCGAAAGTTACTTATTTGAGTGAAAAATGACACATGACGGCTACAAATTGGAGACATTTTCCATTGATAAATGTACTTAATGTGCCATTTTTTTCAAATTATTTTTCTTTATTGTCAAATGAATTTAAGTACACCAAAAACTGTTATCCTATCTCCCACCCACCCACAAAAAAAAAAAAAAAAAAAGAACTTACAAGATAATTTTCTCAAATTTTCTTTTATAGAGTTGCATAGCCATAGTCGATAACTATTTACTATAACTATTTATTTTTAACCATTTTCATTAGCAAGAATTAAATATTATATTTCTCCTAGTGCTAGCACTCAACCAAGAAATCTCGAAAATATTTGTACACATGATATTTAAAAAACATCAAATAATATGAATTACGTTCTAGCAATATAATATAATCGTGGGTCGAACCATACTAATTTATGTGAATGTGATATATATATATATATATATATTCACATTGTTCGATATTTTTCATATTCAATAATACAAGAATTTCAACCCCCACCAAACCCCAAACTACGAGGGAGAGGGCGGAAGCAAAAAACACTCGAGCTAGCACAGGCACTGAACACAGAATCTTTCTACTTCAGTTTCCAATGATAATACGTGTGACCTGAAAGATGGCAACTGTTTAAGCAAACAACGGTGTCTCTTGTCATCCTTATTTTTAGTACAGAAATAATTTCAATCATTTCAAATGTGTGTGTGTGTGTTGCCTGCTATTACGTACTGTGATTCCAAAAAGCGTGGTTAAAGATGTGTATCAGGGACCCTTAGACTTTGATCCACCAGCAAACAAAGCTAAAGGTCATAATCCAACGACAACATTGCGACTACTAGGTAGGGATTAGGACAAGTATTAATGATGTTGTAATGAGCAAAACATGGACTGGTTCGGTCTAAGACAATATTATGAGCAAGTGCAAAAAGACTGTCAGCGTTTTTAAGTAACGAGGAAATATTCAAATGTTTAACACTCTAATCTTAAAATTGGTATAAGCTCAATATTAATGGTTCATCCCTTAATTGATTAGAAGTATTATTTAGGGCCCGTTAAGTATTAATTATCTTGACTTTTTTCAATTAATATACAAAAATGAAGCCCAAAATTGAGCATTACGTATCCACCCAGTAAAGAATATCGTACCAAAAAAATATTTATACGTGCAATCATGATCAATTATACACAACATTCAGAATTTTGTCCCAACAGCTACTCTTCGAATCTGTTTTAACAAATGAATTGATCAACTCAAATTACGTTATCAGACAACCAATATGTAATTGATGTAAAGTTTTAATAGGTAAAATATTTTTATAGTCCCATAAAACACAGACAGGATTTGTTTTGATACCACAATTATAGCAGGTGTCGCTTTTAGTCCAGTAAAATTCATAATCAAGTATTTTTAATCTCAAAAAATTATGTGCGTTGTGGTTTTGAGACTAAAAAGACGTTATGATTTTGGGACTAAAAAAACGTGATTTTGAGTTTTATGAGACTAAAAGTGTCACTTACCATAATTTTGATACAAAAAAAAAAAATTATCCTTATGTTATGAGACTAAAAAAATATTTTACTTATTTTTAATGGTTGGAAAATATGAATAATAAAGACAATTATTGATGTGGAGCACGTGATGTTGTACCTGGGGTACATGCACCAAGGATAATACTGATCAGTCTTGGTTAATTCAAGCACAGATCTAGGTACTATAATGTAATACGTACATTGTCGCTCCTGCTGCTGCTTCACTATCCGTTGTCTCCACTGCTAATCACAAATACCCGTGACATGAATGCTGTTTTTGTCATTGGATTCTCATATGGAATGTCTACTTGGCAAGAATATATATATATATGCAACAGTTTGTTTAAAATAAATTAAGAAATGTTTTCTTTGTTTTCATACTGATCGATTATATAAAACAAAAATCACTCTTCAATTCAAATACTTTTTAAGGTAAAGTTTATATAAATAAATATATATATAACATGAATATACAAATTTAAATCTAGACCCTTGATTCAAACTAAAAAAAATTAGACCATCAATCTTGTTAGTTGAATGTGAACCTTAAATTGAATTAGACTCAATAGTTATTAAGTAAGGGTATAAATATAATTTATTATTAAAAATTAAAAAAAATAAAAAATAAAGAAAACACGCGTGGATTATACAAAATTACTTAAGAGAGTATATTACTCTATTTTTGAAAAATATAAGAAATAATTTTTTTTTTTTATAAAAAATAATTTACCCATTTCTCGTCTAAGTACGTAGTACATAGACAAATACCTCAATTTCTCTAGAAATGTGTGTACTGTAAGCAAACAGACCACAAAGCCTCAAAACTCTGTTTGTACTGCTCTTAGATTTTTCTTCTGTATATATATAATTAATTTATGAGGTCCAGCAAACAATAGTGTTAGTTTTCAGGTTTTCAGCTGAATATTTGTTTTCACATTAAATTAGCTTTTAATTTGAAGAAGTGAATATATAAATACGTTTCTAAGTTTCAAGTTATGGTAAGAAAATGCATATAAGTTTATTTAAGATTCAATTACATATTTTCTTTCATTTAATATATGCACGTTACGTGTATAAATTATTTTATTCAAATAAAATAAATCATATACTTTATATATATTTAATAAAATAAAAACAACCACAAAATTAAAAATAGAAGATCTAATTCTCATATCATCCTTATTTTTTGCCTCTTGCTTAAAATTTGGAACCATGTTTTATGGGCTGCGGCTCCATGATTTGCTCATTAATTACTTCTACCAAAATAATTAACAACTATAACAAGACAATTACAACTATTAATATATGTATATTTTTATTTTTATTTTCATTCAAAGTGTCCCTTATTCTATAAATGTAATGAATTCAATAAAATAATATATGCAATTCACTAATGATCATTAAATTGTAAGGATTAGTAGTTTCTACCACAACCCTTTTTGATCTAAAGATTTAATTAGAAGGGAAAAATAATGGTGCAGCAGGAGATGATCATTTATTAATTTTAAAATAAAAGTTAATGTTGCTTTATTATAATTTGTGCAATTATTACACCTTAAATAATGAATCTTTTGGTAGGGACAATTAAATTGAAAACCTTTTTAGCAGTTAATAAAGTTGATTAGATGGTTCCATAATTACACTTGAATATTCCCTTTCAAAAAAAAAAAAAAAACATTTGGAATATTCAACCAGTACTTTTAACACCTTTTGCTTTGCCCTTCATTTTCGTTCCCTACCTCTAACTACAACTGTTCTCTTCTATTAGTTGTAAGCAGGACCAAAAGGGCAAATGTTGATGTAGACACACATCATTTTGAGGGTGTTTGGATCGATAAAAATTTAAAATAATAAAAAGAATAATAGTTTTTTAATATAGGAAAAGTTTTGAAGATCCTTCAGTTGCATGCTATCTTAATCTTTCTTAAAAAGAATCTAAATTATGACGAACCATTGTTATTATTTGGATTCTTATGAATTTTTGCCGTCTTTTTAGTATATTTTGTTTAATTTCCTTTTTCTTTTAAATTTTTTTTTGTAATTGTCTTTGGAACATGATGTCTTATCATATTATTACCGGTGCATTGGGGGTATGTTTGGATTGAGGTGTGTTATTTTTTGAATTGGTCTAAATTTTAGCCTAGTTTAGTACATGTTGGCCTACCTACGAGAGCTCCAATGTTTGGCAATTCGGTTAGAAATAAGATTCCAGGGTTGAAAATGTGTTCTTCCAATTTTAATTGTTAATCAATTAGGAGGTTTACAGAGAATTATGGTTGTGTGGGGTTTACTCAAAGTAAATATTTTAGTTTTAAAAATGAGGCGTATAAAGCAGAGGTGTGAGGGGTGGGGGCTACAGTAGTTTGTGAAAAAGATTATTATGAATTTGATTTTACTAATCTCATCAAATCAAACTCTGATCATTAATTCAACATTCTCTTTCCTTTCAATTTCAACCTAATTCACTTCTTTCATCATGTCCTTCTTGTGGCCATGCCCCCGTTTATCCTTTTCCATTTATATAGGATGAATTATATTGACATCGATTAAGATTTGATCAAAATACATAAATAATTTATGTTTTTAATGAAATTATCAGTATATTTTTTGAGTGTAATGTTTTTTAAGAAATATTTGTGTAAGTTTTGTTTTCGAATAAAGAATGTAGTTGTAATGATAATTATAATTTTAAGGGGTATCTTTGTAATATTAAAGAGCGGGAGGTATTTGTGTATTAAGTATAGCCTAGGTTAGTTTCCGGTTTTTTTTTCTAAATTTTTCTCTCAAATTTCAAATATAAATGAAATTTAAACTTGGAAAAATGTTGCAAGATTGGTAGTGATTGGGCCCATGGGCTTTAAAGACCCAAGAATTCTATATTTGGGCTTTGTATAACATAAATCCATTTCTAGAATTTGTTATATTTTAGCCCAATAAGAAGACCAATTATAAAACGATTAGCCCAAAGTTGAAGACACGGAAACCTTAAGCCCAAATTCATAAATAAGTACATTAGGGTTTTTAGCCGCCAGTCCCAAACACTCCCCCACCCCCACTTAGGAACCGAGAGGAGGAAGAACGACGAGATGGGTATGCGTAAAACCTCGATAGATAACAATCAAGTGTTTTTCGTTTTCAATTTTTCAGTGTATTGTTTAACTTTCTTGTCTGTTTTCATTAATGTAGCGAGGATTAAGGTGCACGAGTTGAGGCAGAAGAACAAGACGGAGCTGCTGGCTCAGCTCAAGGATTTGAAGGCGGAGTTGGCGCTTTTGAGGGTGGCCAAAGTGACCGGAGGCGCCCCCAACAAGCTTTCGAAGATCAAGGTGGTGAGGCTCTCTATTGCCCAGGTGCTGACTGTCATTTCGCAAAAGCAGAAATCCGCTCTCAGAGAAGCCTACAAGAACAAGAAATACTTGCCACTTGATCTCCGCCCGAAGAAGACCCGTGCTATCCGCCGCCGCCTCACTAAACACCAGGTCTGTGCCCTCGACGAGGGTCTTTTTCTCTTTTTCTGTGATTTTCTTGTAAAGAAATGTTTGTTTTGTTTGGACTGCTTAGTTGGTATGTCCATTGGAGCTTTATTTAGAAATAATCGTAATTTCTTCTGCAATATCTTGCTATTATTTCATTGCACGGCTTGGAAATTTAGTTGGGACGCACTAGTGATAATTATCGGTGTCTTTTATTTTAGGGTCTGCATAAATGTTCTCCCCCCCCCCCCCCAAAGTTTTCTTGTATGTCTTTCCCCATGAACCAAAGTTCCAACCTTACTGTTACTCTTCTACCGCTTATCCTTGCTAAGTTCCGGAATAGTTAGTTTGTGTTGTTGGATATGTATAGCCTTTTCATCAGGATTATACAATGTTTCAGAATTTTATTGATGTTTCTCAATCAGTATCTTTATACTTGCTTTACTATTCTTCCTTGTTGCTACAGCTGATATCCTGTGTGAAGGAATTGAAGAACTGTAGATAGCATCAATTTTCTGTAGCATTTTTGGATAGAAATTTTGTTAACGGCGTTTGCAGCTTGGATGATGTGATGTGGTTTTACAATTTTTTTGACCCATTTGTGTATTCTCCTATATTTCTTGTGCATGGCATCAGTATGTAATGCATATTTACTCAGTATGGTGGGTTTTATGCCTCTTGAAATTCGACCCCTTTAACTACTGGCATATTAAAGTTGTGGCAGTTCATCCTAGTTGAGACTTATATGCATAGTTCATTCTTTTGAATTTTATCTGTTGTTCATTGTTGTGAACACTTCAGAAGGTAGTATTATTGTATAAAAGAAGTCATCCTTGAGTTGGCATTGGCTCTCATGGTGCAGCAAATGTTGGTTTTGGGTTCTTAAATGCTCAAAAATCTTTACTGCTGTATCATATCTTGAGAATGTCTATTTCTTTATCTTTCTTTATTCTGATTCATCATACCCATCAATCTTAGTTGGCATTTTGTCCACAATTGAACAGTTGCAACATTATCGATACAACACGAAGATATGTACTTCCATTATGCATACTGTAAAAAAAATTGTGTAGTTATTATAATTGTCCCAAATTCTATTGTGACTCATTTTGAAACATTACTCCTGGTTGGTTGGACCCTCCTTGCTGAAGGTTGTTAACTCTTGGTCTGGATTTGTTGCAGGCATCTTTGAAGACAGAAAGGGAGAAGAAGAAAGAGATGTACTTCCCAATGAGAAAGTATGCCATTAAAGTTTAAGTTAATTCCTTCCTTTTGCAGTTTTGCTTGTGTTGATTTCTGATCTTGGAGGATATTCATATTTTGTGCCAGTGAATTTTTAGTTTTAATGAATTTGTAGTTTTCTGATTAATTAAAATTAAAAGTGATATGTAGACTCTTGAAGTACCATTTTCCATCTTATATAATGATCCCACATCTTTTTACATGGCTTCATCTGACATTGTTCTTGCTTTTTCCAACTGACCCCATGGTCGAACTTGCTTGTTTAACTGCAATTTGTTACTTGTGTTTTCTTAATGGTTGTGCGAAGCTCTTTAAGAAAACACTAAAAGTTGTTGATATCATGATATCATCAATGAAAAAACATGTATTGTAATATAATAATTACGTTATTATATGAAAAGTTGTTGATACTAATATTGAACATTTAAATAGAAAGATATATATAATGATAAATCTCTCTTTCAAAAAGAATAAATAAAGTTGAGCATGTTGGGTGAATGTAAATAAAAATAATGTCATTTATTTTATTTAAGGAAAAAAATTATTTATACAACTTATAAGTGTTTAAGGATGTATAACATGAGTTGCAATCGGATTTTTAGATTGTGTTACTCTTGGAAGCAAAATGCAGAGAGAAAGAAAGGAAAAACGTTAAACTGACAAGACAAAATGGTGAAATTGTTTAATCCTAAATCTTTGCTAGTTGGAAAATATAATTTTGTCTTAAACCATAAGCGCTAGTCTTATTTTCATCGACAGTTGTGTTATTGTAGAATGGTACTGAACTTGTGACTTTGTTCGACTCCAAACCCTGTTTCCTACAGTTCATTTCAGACCATGTTGTCCAACAGTTTTCTGAAAGAAGGCGTGTTTGTGGGTTGCTCCACAGTTTTAGAACTGAAGCAACGCGCTAAATATTGGGTAAGAGTAGAGATAAGCTACTGGTTTTGGCTAAAACTTTCTGCCAATTTTGCCAGTTATCAGTATTGAATTGGACATAAAGGATCAAAACATCGTAACTTAAAAACATGGATACGGGTCATATTAATTGTGGCGGCCGCGGTTTGGTTCATCTCTGTACCACGATTTTCTGCATTTGTTTCTCTTTTATGGAAAAATGCCACTTTGAACATTGTTTTGCTGGAGGTTTCATTCTTGATGACATGAGTATGCCTTTGGGTTCCTAATTTATTGCGATAATCTCCATAAATGCAATTGCATAAGCAGCTTGTAAAACAACCCAACATCAATTTTACTGCAATTTCCAATTTCTTTATATATGCAGCCTAACAGGGGCTTATCTAAATATTTTGAATAATACAGAGGGGTTATTTGCAATTTTTTCTAACAATAACCAAACCATCTGAAATAAAATAATTATTTCGTAAAAGGAAAAGCAAAAAAAAGGTAAATTCCATTGATAGGATAATATTAATTTAAAAGAGACGTATACATTTTTATAGTTGAAAGCAATGCGTGCATGCCACGGACACATTAAGAAAGCATGAATAAGTTAATAGTTGAAGATAGTGGGAGATGGCAATTAAACGTGTATTCCTAATCCATCATTAATTATTATAATCTTATAATTATCTTAATTAATCGAAAAGCAGCATTAGTCTTTCCGATGTTGCTGAGTCAATTTATTCCGAAATAATAAATAAAAAGTATATATATACTCCACATCCACATCCAAATCACCATCACATGAATGATAAGGGAATAATTAGGTCCGACTTCCCATTCTTGACCCCCCCACCATACCAACTTTATCAATGTTTTGGATCAATCCAAAACAATAATATTCTTGACTTAATCAAAAGATTAACTACTGTGTCTGTGTGTGTGCATGTGTAATATATGTTAGTTATACATAATTAAGTACGATGTGGCCTGAATTGATATCTTGACATGATACGTTCTTTATGTGTTGTTTGATTAGTAATCAGGCGGTAAATGATTTGTTAATCATTACGTTGTTAATTTCTGGGTTGATTCAGGTCTTAGTCAATAGACTTCCCCAGTTACATGCTCCCCAAATTTAATTTTAGTAACTGGATGATGTTAACAAAGTTTGCTATATATATACACACCCATTTTAGTGATTTTTGCATAGTCAATTATACAAGAAGACTTACGATACTTATAATGATGTGGTTGCTAGTGTAATAATATATACCAGCTACAGGAGTACAGTCGACGAGTATGCATAATTTAATTTTTTAATTAATTATAAAAAATAAAATAAATAGCTATATTGTACTTCAATATTTTTTTTTGTTAATTTTAAATGTGCGTGGACAAAATATTATTAACAGAGACATCAAAAGAGAGGGTTATTTTGTGTAAAAATAAATACACGTAATTAAAAGTATTTTGATTAACATGTGTCTTTTTAATTAAATATCGTTACTCTGACTTCCTCACACTTAATAAATAGTATAGATAAATTTGGACTAATTTGAGTGATTATTGGGATATGTTGTAAATGCCATAATTATTATATAATAAGATAATGCAAGTTGTAATATGCGCTTCTACACATATACCTATCATCACTCAACTCCTTTTTCTTCTGATAGCGATTTTGATTTTTTTTTCCTTGTCTCAATTATTTGTTTTTATATTATTTTTTAATCCCAGTTGTCTTTCATCAAGCAATTAAATCGTGGTAACGAGGCAACGCAATTGCTAAAGAATGCGACGTGTTGGGACCGGAAACTGAAGTCGCTGTTTGTTTCAGTAATTTTAATGTATAATTTCCACATCAATTAATACCATTCACGATTACTTAACTTGAAGGAATTGTTAAGTCGTCAAATCTTGAATGCTGAGGGTACACACGCGATTTTGGCGTTATTCAGAGGCTCTTTCTCCCAATTTATAATCTCTTCAATATATTTTATTATATGTTTTGAAAGTTTATAAAATATTAAAAATAAATAAATTTCTAATTTATTGTTTAAAGACTTCAATACATAATTATTGTTAGAGTCATCAAGTTATTTTGATTTCCAGAAAAAAAATAAAAACAACGGTTATAAAGAAAGAGATGGTAATTTGAAGTTGGTGTAGATGGAGTTCCTAATTCTAGAATTTCTATATATAAACACTATACACAACAAACACTTTGAGTTTTATACATTTGTGCACATATTTGTCTAAGTTCTACGCTTCTCTCTATCTCTAATTATAACTCCCTTCTCAACACCACTACCTTCTACCTTTCACACTCATAATTAAGCAGTGTTTGCAATAGCTTTTGTTTTTTGCGGTGCGAATAAATTTAAAACGAAATTGTACGTTAGGCAGAATAATAGTTGGGAATATTTAAAAATAAAAGTAGAAAGTAGGGGGGGGGGGGAATTGAAGTTGGAATATTTACTTTAAAAAAACAACTTAATATTTACAGTTTTATTAGCAAGTTACAGAAGTTAGTAGGGAGTTGCTTATAATTTTTTGCTTAAATTAACTTAATTTTTTAAACAATTCAAAAACAAAAACTATGAATTAGGAACCCTTTTTTCAACTTATTTTCAACAATGAGTTAATAGGAAACGCGCTATTAAAAAGAAAACATTGTGATCGCAAATGTGTATATTTTTTTAACATAAAATAAATGATGTCATTTTCTACACAAAATAAAAAATGTATATAAAGTATAATTAAAATATTATAATTTTTTTTAGAGGAAAAACTAATTCAATGAAATAGCTATGTTATAAGCATTTTCTTTTGAAATGAGAATATGTTTGAATTAATAAATAATTGTGTTTTATATTAAATTATGGTGTCAAATCAATATATTTTTAATAAAATCAGCATAAACAAATATATTTTCATATTAATCAATATTTCAAAAACTGAAAATTGAAAATGAAAACGTAAACAAACATGCTGATTCTTTCATGAGATTCTAGTGGCCCGCACATATACCTGAATTGTCTTCGTATCAACTTATATTTGATCCTATAAATATTTCTTTTCAACACATACAATTTACCATAATATTTATGAACACTTTTGTCGGAAATTTTAGCTAAAACTAAAGGCATCCAGATGTATCAGTTTGACGTATTATCCAAGAGGCTGACTTAGTCATCATCCAAGAGAACAAAATAATAATAATAATACCTAATAAATAAAAGATTAAATTATATATACAAGCACACATTCACATGTTCAAATCCTATATACCTAATTACATACTTAACTTGTTGGAATTATTACACCTCAAAACGACAACAATAATAATAATAAAGATTTTAGATCTGATGTGGAGACCAACAGTTAGGTATTAAGTCTTTTGTTGAGTTTGCAAGTTCACTAATAAATTGGATTGTGTATTTATAATTATAATTTTGGGTGATTGGGTGGGGTTGAATTCAAACAAACCAAAAACAGAAAGCATGAATTATCCTTAAAAGTGTTGAATCATAGTGACAAGTCCTACAAACGATTTGAGTATGATATTGGGCAGATAGATGACATGTATTTGCAGAGTACATAGCTGGGGCAGTCCTATTTAACAACGTCAAACTATTGCATCATATATATATAGATATATATATATATATATGTCTTTTATGAACCCACAACCATATATATATATATATATATATGACCAAGTCGTTGCTCCAAAAACAAAATTCCTTCTCGACTCAACAAAAAATGACATAACTATTGTTTAATTAATTGTGCATATTTGTAATTATCTTCATTTTGCTTACTCTCTTGCTACCAAGAATAGTATTAGTTGACAATAAGTCATCTGTAAGACTATTTCACAGCAATTTTGGAATATTAGGTATCAAATATTTATATTTATAGAATAAAGAAATTTTATTCCACTCTTTTTTTATTTAAATTCTTAATTCATGTGTTCTTTGGTATGGACAAAATCTAAATAGTTTCATGACCAACACATATTTTCATAATTGTATAGGGATTTTTACGAGTTATGCACCACCACAACTTCACTTCAACACACAAAATCGCACTAACAATTATTTGATTGAAAGTCGTCATTCTTACAAAATGAGTGAATAAATACGTATGGTCAAACTTTTATACTACACGCGCTGCTTTGTTTATTAAGTATTTGGACGACTCTCACGTACTCCTCATTTTTCATGTCAAACTCAATTTTTAATGCTAATCTTCAAATACCAAAGCCATTCAACGTTTATACCAATATTACTACTTTTCTCCCTCCTAATATAAAAGAATAAACTGGATACTCCGTATAATTATATATAAATCTTTTATAATTTAAAAAATTATATTTAGTATTCTTAATGTTCATTTTTATTTAATAAATAAATCCCCTGTTAGTGAAAATTTACCAAATTTATTGATATTAGTAAAAAATTTGAATGAAAATCTATATTTATCCCTGATTTACTTATTAATGACTTATTGTAGATCAAACAAATATTTTTCTTACCAAACTACCATTTTAAAGATGAAGATAACTTTCCCACATGCATTAGCGTGTGAAGATATATAAGGGTGTTTTGATAAAAAAATGATTTGTTTGACCTACAATAAATCAATCTAGGTAAATATGAATTGTCATTCAATATTTTTGCTAATGTCAGCAGATTCGGTGATTTTGCTAAAGAAGAACATTACATTGTTCGTGAATTTTTTAAATTGTTAGTTATATGATTACATCAACATCTCAATAAAGTGAGTAACACATCAATTCAATCAATACATCAATATAATTAATAACAATAAATAAATTATAACAACTCAAGTAAAATCATGCATCCGATGAGACACAAATCCATTACCTCAAACTTATTTATAAAACATTACTTTAACTAATAAGTTAAGACATCACCGGAATAAAAAATCTAATTCACTAATCATGTGATGTCTCGTGAGAGCTTTCGTACACTTGCAAACATATGTTACTTGTTTTTGCTTCTATTTTTTTGATTTTTTATTTTATAGATTCCATATTTCCATGCAGGGTTCATAGTAGATCTAGATCTACCATTTCAAAACTAGTCGTTACAACATACAATATTGATGTTAATTATGAAATATTTTACGACCCTATTATCTCATTAAGCAAAATTTGAAATTTAAAAATGTACAACATAAATTAATTAAAAAGAATGATACATAGCCCACATTTCAAATATATACATTATTATCATGTGCAAATAACATCTTTTTAAGTTTCTAAGTTTTTTTACCATATATATATATATATATTGAAACAAGTGGATATATAATAATCATTATAATAATAAAATAAAATTTTTTTATTACTTTATATGTTAATATATATAACTAATGACAATTTTAATATTTTCTCGTCCCTAATATTATATTTTCTTATAGTCCAATATTTGTGAGGAAGACAATGAAAAGGTCAATTTTGAACCAAATATTTATAGGATTTAGGTCAACAGTTTACTGAAAAAGGCATAAAATGTTGGTCATAGTTTCTGAATATAGCAAAAGCGTTTGAAGAAGTCTCAATTATAATTTTCCTCAATTTATTATTGAAATTGCCCTACGATAGGGATGGTTTGGCAGTGCCTTAAATTATAGGGCAGTTGGAATAGAGATGAAAAGGTCTCCCACATTCAATTTCAATTATTATATATATATATATATGTCTAGGATGGGACCATTTGACAAAAGATTTTTACGTAGGTTATAAAGAGAATTAGGCATGAAGTTCAGAACTTGTGGGAGTTAGGAACGTTATTTTTTTTTTTATTAATTATAGTAAAAAAAATATAATAATTTAATTCAATCAATACATTAATATAATTATTAATAATAAATAAATTATAATAAATCATATAAAATAAGATAAATACGTATATATCTAATAAAATTTAAACATCACCTCGAAACTTATTGAGTTAGGAAAGTTGGATGAATAGCCTTCTTTTCTTTTGTCCATAATGCATGGATGTGAACGACCTAAAAACCTGACCAACTGTTCTATACAAAAAGCAGATTAGAGATGTAAATTAGACCATAGACCACTATAGTTGACCAATCTTTGTTGAATTTTATTAGGAATCAAGAATTTGGAATTTTCGTATTTCTTTTTTGTTTCTACTTCTCTCTTCATCACCTTTTCAAATATTTTCATATTTTAATCCACTCATAAATTTTATTTCATTTAACATATATACATTACAATTTTTCATTTTCCATTTATGTAAGAGATGAAATAATTTTTTGATGTATTAGATGAAATAAAAGATCTAATAAAATTCGGAATAAAATATAAAAAACTTTATTCATAATACTGGTTAATTTGTCCATCATAAATTTAGCCTAATTAAGTTCTTTTTTATTTATATTTTGTTCAATATTTTCATAATATATATATTTGTAATTTTGTAGAATATGTAAATCATTTTATATATGTAGTCGATATACACATGCAACAAACTATCAAAACTAGGCCCAAAAAGCAGAAGCAAATATATAAGTATATTATTAGGAAAAATGCTTGTGGTGAAAGGGTCGGGATAAATTATAAGGAAAAATGCTGTGTCAGCATTGATTCCAAGTTATGCCCTAATTAAATTAAGGATAAATCATAATTACTTTTCTTGCTTTTCGACATAATTGTAATTATCTTTTTAATATTTAAAAAAATACAAATATTTCCCTGATTTTAATATTTATCTAAAAACAAGCTTATTGCGTTAGGTTTTCATCCAAATTTTATAGTGAATCGACCAAAATGCTGAATTAAAATTATAATGTGATATATATTTTATAATTTTTTAAAATATTTTTATGAGCTAATATTCCCTATAATTGTTTATTTACCCTCAATTTTTTTTTTCATTTTTTAAAATAGTTTTTTAAAAAAAATTAGTAAGGATAAAATAGTATTATCCACTTTATCATTTAGGGGTTACATAATTATTTTTCATTTAAGGAGAGTACTTGTAATTTTTCAAATAATAAGGAGATATTTATAATTAAGCCAAAGTTCAGAAAAGGAAATTATAATTTACCTTTAAATTTATAAAGTGATTATTCGTATATTAGATTGTTATACCAATCATACCTGTAGAAGGAAAATGAGGCACTACTTATACGTTTGAACCAATGTGGAATGCATTAGACTTGCTTGGATTGTGCAACATGTCCAACTGTTAAAGGTTGTGATCTCGAATTATTAGGTCAAAATAAGGGTATTTTGGTAATTTTATGTATTTAACCTGTATCAAACAACAAGCTTGATGTTCAATAAATTATTATGAAACATTGAATTTTTTTATTTTGAAAAAACCTCGAGTTACTGTAACATATTCCGGATGAAATTTGAATACGATCAAAAAACAGCATTTGCATGAATAAGATGAAGTATTAATTAATTATCTAATTTACAAATAAAGGTTGAATTGTACGAGTTCAAAACACGTAATATAAATAAATATGCAAATAAACATCGTGTAAAAATTATTATGCTAGTATAAATTTATATGATCTTAATCATATTTTTAAGAAATTATGTTGTGATTATGTGCATTTTTTTCATAACATACTTAACAAAATTCAAAATTAAATGATAATATTTATGTTTTTTTAGCCAAAAAGAAAATAGTCCGAAAGAACCATACCATTTCCATGTTCACAATATTGTGAATGTTTTTTTTTTTTCCTTTCTAAAATATATAAAGCGAAATGAGGTCTAATTAAAAAAAAAACTTTAAATCCCATATATTCAAATAAAACTGAAATAAAGTGGTGAGAATTTATATCATCTAATCTAATGAAATAAAAATTATAAATTATAGAAACAAAAATAAGGAGGTGTTTTGGGTTGAAGGGAATTTGTGTAAGCATTAATGGGTAAAAAACAAGCCAAATCCCCAGCTAGACACAACCTGTTGAGAGTTCCTTGTATTTCTCGCGCTTACAAACCCACAGATAAATCGGGTTGGATTTTGTTATACAATTCTCATTATATCTTTTACTTCATTTAACTGTATATACGTTACATTTATAAAAAAAAAAATAACATGTCATCTATTTTATTTTGAAAATTACTTTATGTACATGACGTGTATATGTTGGATGAAATAAAATATAAAATAAATTTTTATAATATAAAATTCAATCTGCAAATAAGTCGCTCTCTTATTCTTACATCCATGATTTATTTTTCACAGAAGCATCCTGCACAACCTATGTTTGGTTTAGGTTCACGAGTTCATTTGATAAAATCAGACCGAAATTTTAATACATCAGATATTCAGTATGCCAATTGGATTCGATTTTGATAGTAACTTATTTTGTTTTTTCTCTTTCAAAATTTCAGCTTGATGCTTAGATAAACCAACTTTTTTTATTAAAATAATTATTTTTTTTAAATTTTGATAAGTAATATAATTAAGATGATGTAAAAATAATTGGTAAATATAAAATTATGCATATGCTTAATTTAATAATAATATTTTGGTTTTTAGTATGATTTGATAAATTAAAAATAAAAATCTAAAATATAACTGATACCAAGTTTTGTAAAATTAAGAATTAAATATGGGAATCGAATTTTTAATTTAATGAATACTTCTAGTTAGATGTACTTAATTATACACTAATTTTTTTGGCTATATATTCATGTCTTTAAAAAATGCATACTGATAACATAATAAGATAAATGAAACTGAGTTATCTGTTGATTTGGATATCCACATTAAAAATATGAAAATAGTAAAGGTTAAGAATTCATGGTTTGACTAGAGTTGATTGTTCCTGCAGACGCCGACCCAATTGCTTGTTCTTGTTCCCAATCCCCCAGATTATTACTTTTCGTTGGTTCCAATGAAAAGGCAACGCCTTCACCGTGCCTTCCTTTTTTCTACTTCTCTCTTTGCTCAGTCAACCACCCTTTTCTCTCCCCAGTCCCCTCTCTCTATATATACCCCCCCTGTCCCCTCTTCCATTTGTTAGAACCCATTTCTCTCTCTCTCTCTCAAACTCTCAAGCAACTGAAAACCTCTCCTCTATTTTCCACTCCTTCTCAGTTACTTGTTCATCCCCAACACCATCAATTACTTTCGCAAATTTCAACTTAAGTCTTTATTATTCGAGAAAAATGAAGGGTGGTTCATTGTTTTCCAGCAGGGGTTCTTCTCCTTCACATCATGGCAGCCACGTCTCCCCTTCTTCCACGCCGCCCCGCGCAGCCGCCCACCATACTTTCTCCGACACGATGATGGAGGAGAATATCGACCACGCGGAATCCATAGTCCGGAAATGGGATTTGGATGCCCATAACCACGAGAAATTCTCGCCTCTCTTTGCCGACGACAGAAGAGAAGCCAAGAGATTTCTTGAAGCCGTGAGTGGATTGCAGAGCGCCATGCACTATTACGTGAAGCTGACTTCCAGCTCCCATAAACTCGTCAGAGCTCAGAATTTGATGCAGATTGCAATCAAAAGACTCGAGAAGGAATTTTATGTAATTTTATCAGCCAACAGAAGAAATCTTGATTCTGAATCGGTCTCTGGAATGTCCTCCAGGGCTTCCACCAGGTCCACCATTTCCGACTACTATGAAGATGAAATTTCCGAAGAGGAAGAGAGCACGACGCCGCCGCGAACTCCTCCGCGCACCCCGCCTCGAGGTGGGAATTCGCCATCCGAAGCTGAAAGAGCTTTGGATGTTGCCATGGCGGATTTGAAGAGTATTGCTGAGTGTATGATTGCCTCTGGTTACGCAAGAGAATGCGTCAACATTTACAAACTCATCCGGAAATCGATAGTCGACGAGGCTTTGTACTATTTGGGAGTTGAAAAATTAAACCATTCTCAGATGCAGAAAATGGAATGGAATGTTCTGGAGCCGAAAATCAAGAACTGGCTCCACGCAGTCAAAATTGCAGTAAAAACCCTGTTCCACGGCGAAAGGATTCTCTGCGATATCGTCTTCTCCTCGTCGGAGAAGATTGCCGAGTCGTGCTTCACCGAGATTTCTAGGGATGCGGCTCTGAGTTTGTTTAGTTTCCCCGAAAATTTCGGGAAGAGTAAGAAAATTCTCTCGCCGGAGAAAATGTTCCGCGCTCTGGACCTCTACGAGTCAATCTCTGACCTGTGGCCGGAGATTGAATTGATTTTTTCTCACGAATCGTTGTCCGCAGTGAGGTCAGAGGCGGTGGCGGCGCTGGTGAAGCTGGGGGAAGCGGTGAGGATTATGTTGGACCAATTTGAGGCGGCGATTCAGAAGGACTCCTCAAAAACGCCAACGGCCGGCGCAGTGCACCCGCTCACTCGCTACGTGATGAATTACCTCGTTTTCCTCTGCGATTACAGCGGCGCACTCTCCGACATATTAGCGGACTGGCCAGTGACCGCGCAGACGCCTCTGCCGGAATCTTATTTCTCCAGCCCCACCTCCGGCGGCGGAGAGGACCCTTCAGCTGCGGCTATAACCGCCCGCCTCGCGTGGGTCATTCTCGTGCTCCTCTGTAAGCTGGACGGAAAAGCTGTGCTGTACAACGACGTCGCACTGTCCTACTTGTTCCTGGCAAACAACTTGAACTACGTCGTTTCCAAGGTCCAGAACTCCAATCTGGGGCTCCTGATGGGACTCGACTGGATCTGGAAGACCCGCTCAAAGGTGAACCGCTACGTAGCCAACTACGAGAGAATGGGTTGGAGTAAAGTGGTCTCCTCATTGCCCGATGATCCAACGGCGGAGATTCCCCTTGAGGAAGCGAGGGAATGCTTCAGACGATTCAACTTAGCCTTCGAGGAGGCATACAAGAAGCAGACCTCCTGGGTCATACCCGACCCGAAACTGCGCGACGAGGTGAAAATTTCTCTGGCCAAAATGATCGTTCCGGGTTACCGGGCCTTCTACCAGAAACATAGAGGGAAGTACGCTCGGGAACCAGGCATGGTGCCAATTGTCAGATATGTCCCCGAAGATTTGGATAATTACTTATCGGACTTGTTTTTCGGAAGCAAGACGTCGCCGTATGAGACTTATCCTGGATCTTCGGTATCTTCTTCACACGGCCGTTGATGGAATTTGTCCGCGTTGGAATGGACGGCCAGCGGCGTTGTATGTATAGTTTAAGTAGACCACTACGTGCATGATATGTGGTGGAAGATTAGAGTTATCTTTTGTGTATGTATAAGATACAAACTTCCAGTTGTAGAGAATGTCGCTTTGAGAGGGACGTTTCCAGTATATTAGGCCTATACCATTTGGTATTTATCAGTACTGAAAATTCTTTGATTTTTCTCAAGAGATTAACGTGCAATTGCAATAACTTTTACTTTTGTTGTGTTAATAAATTGTAAGTAACATAGGGGTACAAGTTATAAATATTTCAAAGTAAAAGTTAATAAGTGAAAAAAAGTTTTAAGTCAAAAGTGTTTGGAAAAATAATATAGTATTTGTAATGTTACTAATAAGTTGCAGAAACGGATAGAAAACTATTCATAACTTTTCGGTTAAATTAATTTAATTTATACGATTCAAAAGCACAAGTTATAAAATAAAATAAAAATCAGTTTATTTTCAACAATAAGTTGATACACCCTTAACGAATGGACTTCTTTTCAAATTCTTCATTCAAATTCAAATCTATCAATTCAAATACACCCTTAATGAATCGGTTTATTAGATACAAAAATGTTAAGACTTTATAACTTTAAAAAAAAAAACACAAGAATTTTTTTATTTATTTTTAAATTATTAACAAGCTCCTTCAACTTTGATCCACAATTTTATTTTATTCAAATACTTTAAAATTTTAATTTTAAAGTAAAATTCAAAATCTTATAAACATTTAAAATATCTCACAGAATGTACGAGCCTGTAGGATATTTTAAATAAGCTTAGAGAACACCACACCCTGTAAGTTTGACTTATTTGTGCACCTAAGTAAATAAATCAAACTGTGTTGGAATTTAAATTTCAAGTGACATCAAATATTGAATTGAAAATTCTGAATTGATATTATTTTAAGAGTTTTGGCATTTAATTTGACATTATTACCATGTAGATTGAAATTAAAAAAAATAACATACTACATGTAGATTAAATAGAGAATACACTCCCAATTGTTACCGAATTGTTTTTTCTTTTGGGTGGTTTTGTATATGTTGAAAAAAAATAAGGTGAAAAGGAAGTTTTTGTTTCTACTTTCAAGATTTGATTTTATTTTTACCAGTTTGGAAAATTGAAAAAAGAAATTGATAATTTATGGAATCTAACAGAGAATTGTATCTTGGTATTTGGGTTTGGGCTGCCAATGGACTTCCAAAACTCTCTCTTGTCCTACTAATTTCTTCTGAAAGCCCTTTCGGCAAACTTAGGAATAGGACTAGCGATGGCACAAATGTTGGGCGGATCCATACATCTAAATTATTGAGTTTGGGCTTCAAACATTCTAATTTTACGCACTTAAACCCGTATTTAAAACGTTTTAACTGTTCATATATTTTATACCCAATATTAAATTTTATTTTAAAAATAAATTTTGTAATAAGATTATAAAAATTTATACAAAATATTAATACATAATATTTTTGTAATTAATTTGGATAAATTCATTAAATTTTAAAGAAAATATTATGAAACGTTCTGATACAAATACATTTTTATTTTACTACTTAACTATGTTTAAACTTTAATAAATTGATGAATTTGTAGGTATGAAATTTCTTTTAATAATATATTGTTGATAGATTTTGATTTAAATAATTTCAAGGTCTTGAACTTGAAATTAGAATAAAATCGGACATTCATAGCATGAGGCATGAATAGATTTGGAATTTTGGATTTTGATTTGCTTAAACCTCTAGCATACACCCGCCCGCACCCATTTCTCCGTCCATCTACCTCGGTTTCGGATCATCTCCCAAAATCTTCAAACCCTACCCCATTATTTCCAATTCAGTCTCAAAGCTCTGGTATTTCAGTTGCAGCAAGCAGAAGAAGAGGAAGAAGTAGAAGAAAAACCAGAAGCGTTATAGTGATTTCAGTGACGAGAAGAAAATGTCGGTGCAGGAGTATCTGGACAAGCACATGCTCTCCAGGAAAATAGAAGACGCCGTTAATGCCGCAGTTAGAGCGAAGACGCCGGATCCCGTGCTCTTCATCTCCAATCACATGAGGAAATCCGTGCCCTCTGTCATCACCAAGGTTAAAGCCAGGCAAATTCTCGACAGCAGAGGAATTCCCACTGTTGAGGTCGATTTGCACACCAATAAAGGCGTGTTTCGGGCTTCCGCACCTAGCGGCGTCTCCTCTGGGATGTAAGCATTTGTCTCCCCTTCCTTGTTTATGATATTGTTTTTATTAGGATTCAAAACGAAAAAGGTTTCTATCTGTATCGTTATTCTGTTTAGTCTATTATTTATATTTTAGGTTTGGGTATATTGTTCTTTGGATGTGTGTATTTATGTGTAGGGTGAGGTGGTTATAGTGGAGAAAGAATCAATCAGATTATTTGAGATTAGATCGTATTGTTGACATATGAAACCAAGGATGAGAGATTTCACGTTTCGAAGAATGATGAACTTATGAGCTCGAATTGGATATTTCAGAAGTTATGAAATAATGTAAAGTTATCTAGCTTGTCGAGCTCAATTTTGCTTTTTATCAAAGCAAGTTCAATGGAGACATACTAAATGTAGTTAATCCTAACCATTTAATGGAGACATTTAAGACTACAAAAATAAAGGTAGATGTAAATTTTAACTATGTAGTCCTTTTGAGAAGGAGAGCCATCTGATGAGATACTCGAGTTTTACTCTATAATCGTTGGAGAATATTACGTAGTTAGCTGGTCTTTACTTGCATTTGCTCATTCTGGTGTCTTTTTGCTCTTCTTTTTATCATGTTTACAGCAATTTTCTTAAAGCTATCAGCCCTTGACTTGTCTGAATACTATCTTGTTCAGCAGAATACACATTGTTATAGGAAGGCACTGAGATCATCCACTTTGTAAGGTTTTTAGCAAGGCCTTTGATCTTCTTGGTTTCTCTTCTAACTGATGCTATTATGAGAAAGGCTAGATGGTTTTCTGGTTCAGTTTGTTGCTCTAGCTACCATTTCACCTGGCAGTCTGGCACCAGTTACTCGTTAGATGTAATTACTTTTGGGGCTTTGATTTTCGAACCCTTGTTGATGTCGATTAGTCTGATGTTTCAATATAAGAAATATCTGCACATTGTTGTGTCTGTGCCAGTTAGTTTTATCATTTGGTTACATGAATCACATGTATTTTGTTTAGCTTTGTTATATGGAAGGGACTGAGACCATCCACTTTGATTTCTTACAAGTTGTGTATGAATTTATTATTTGCTATTGTACCCAGGTACGAGGCTATTGAGTTGCGAGATGGAGACAAGGGAATGTATCTTGGAAATGGTGTCAGTAGAGCCGTTAAGAATATCAATGAAAAAATATCAGAAGCTTTAATTGGTATGGATCCAACTCTTCAAGTTCAAATTGATCAAGCCATGATAGACTTGGACAAGACCGAGAAGAAGGTAGCTTTTGTTCTGTGATCGGAGTTATTTAGTTTTATGTGTGTGTATGCGGAAGATTCAGATTTATGTTACATCTGGGTTATACATGACTCCGCTCATATGTTATTTGGCACCCCCTGCCATTTGAAAGACTTGCCAAATTGTATCTATTCTCCAGATTAAGCTTGCTGGTTTACTTATAGGGTGAACTTGGGGCAAATGCAATTCTAGCAGTCTCAATGGCCGCTTGCAAAGCAGGGGCAGCTGAAAAGGAGGCATGAAAACTTGACTATGTAACTTTTCTTTGACAGACGAAGAAATCTTGTTCTAATTCTGCTTAAAAGTTCATTTTAGGTTCCACTCTACAAACACATTGCTGATCTTGCTGGTAAAACGAATTACCATATTCCTGTTCCAGCTTTCACTCTCATAAGTGGTGGAAAACATGCTGGGAACATTCTGGCAATTCAGGTAATGTGGTTGAATTACATATGGCAACGACGTGTTTCTATATTTAATTGACATAGCTTGTCTCATCTTTGATTTTCACACATGCTAATAGCATGCTCAAAAGTTTTGATTACTAAGCCTCACAAAGAATTCGGAACCTGCCACAAAACTTAGTTATTTTTTATTTAAGTATGAGAAATGTCTTCTTGTTTTTAGTGAGCATGGTGTTTTTGGAACTGAAATTGAGAATGAGAGTATTTGGTGGGTCTTTTTACCATTGTCCAGTACTTACTCTCTGTCTTGGGGAATTTATGCACTGGCAGCGCAAGCACTACCCATGTTAGTGCAAGGGGCACTTGGGCTTCCTGCAGTTGGTTTTTCCAGTCTGATTGCCAGTCTAAGTCATCTGTACTTTTCTATTATTCTCTGTATCAGTTGTGTGATGTCATTGAACAAATATTCAAAGCACACCATGTACCCGGACTATATGCAGTTATGCCGGAATGGATTATTCATCCCAACAGTGTTATTAATTAATTCCTATTTTAAATGGACGAGTATACAAGCATGTTATTCTACTGTGTCAATGAGGAACTGAATACCCTATCCACTGACCCTTAGTCCCTCATGTAACTGACAATGACAACTAAAATGTTATCAGGAAATTATGATTCTTCCTGTTGGGGCAAGAAAATTTGAGGAAGCATTGCAAATAGGGTCTGAAACTTATCAACATTTGAAGGTGAGTTCTCCAAAGTAAAGAATGCCTTTATTTGTAATATTTAATTTTCCTGTTTTAATTTCTTTTTAGTAAGGATTGAAACTGTTCAAAGTTTAATTATCCTTTGCTCTGTTCCAGTCATACTTTACAATTCATCCCTTTATTTGTATTTACTTCCTTAGTCTGAAAAATGATTTGAAAGCACTTTTGTGGTTTATGCTGGTATCAAAGTGATCTAATAGGACTTCTTTCTTAGTACTTTTATGGTTTATGCTAGTAACAAAACTTGCATCGACATTGTCTGTATGCTTATTTTCTCTACATTGACATCTCAAGAATGAAGGTTCTAGTGTGCATGCCATTGAGAGTGCTTATTATGATGTCAATCATACAGGATCCTGGCAAGACTCTAACAACTTGCTTTGTTTTTGTTTTTCCTAAATCTCACAAATGTTTGGGTGTGTCTTGTGAAAAAACAACTCTTGGAGACAGGCCAAGACTGAAAATATTGGCCTGTCTCCAGCACCTTTCTCTGTCCTAATTAAAATTATAAAAACGTGGATTTCATCCATGCTTTTGTAAATAACTTAATTTTGTTTTTAAATAGAAAGAAAGAGGTGTGAATGAAATTTATGCCCCTTCTCTCTCTTTTTTTTAGTTAATTTGGAAAATATAACAAAAAGCATCCTCTTGGACCATGCTCTTGTTATATTCCTTCCTTCTCTTGTACTGGGTGGTCCAACTCTTTGCACATTGCCAAACAGGTCGCATATTGCGTACATGCTATTCTTCCCTCAGATATATTGCCAAGCAATTGTCCTCTCCTAGAAAGCACAAAGACACATACCTAGCACGAACTCACTATCCATTAAACTTCCAACTGTTCTTTCTTTCTTTTCTTTACCTTTTATCTGGGTTTCAGTCTTTAATTGCTGCACAACAGCTAATCTTTTTGCTCCATCTTGATAATGGGCTGGTGGTATTCAATCCATCAGTGTTTTCCATCTGGATTCGGGAAATTAATGAAGGAGCATAAAATGTGTATATGTAATTATATACATCTTTCTTTATTACTATAATTTATTAGCAGATTAAGGTGAAGGACTTATAGTTGTATATATATATATATATAAATAGTTATCTATACATACTACAGTAAATTCCATTGTAAATATAATCTCTGAAATGTTAGAGTTTTCCATGCAAATGCGTATGCATGTGAACAAGTTTCTAAACCAATATTAAAGATGTTCTTCCAATCTTAGTCCAACATATATGTTATTACCTCCAGAAATATTTTATACATATTACTAATTCTTAATAATTATGAAATAACTATTATATTCTACCCCGTTTGTAATAATTAAAAATATCATCCAATTATCATATGTTGATTCCCCATTGTCAAATAGTACATTAACTGCATAAATCTCATTTTTAAACATAAATGTAAAAAGAAATACTTTTTGGAACATGATTTGGCATTTATAGTAACTTTTCTCCCCTATAAAGAAAACCAAACATTCTTTTGTCTTCCAAAGCTACACAACCTTATATCCAAATTCTTTTTCTATGCTTCTAAAAGGAGACCACCGAAACAACAAAATCAAACTAAGGGGAGAAACTTTCTCTATATCCATAAATAGTATGCATTTTGTTTGAATGATAAACTTGTTTGGTTGAAACTTGACTGAAAACTCTCTATGACTTGCATTTCACATTATTTACTAGTCCTCTTCTTGGTTCATCAGGCTGTGATTACAGAAAAATATGGTTCACATGGATGTAATGTTGGGGAAGATGGTGGGTTTGCTCCAAATATATCCAGGCAAGTTTTCCTCATTTGATCTCATCTGTTGAGTGAAATCATGATCTTAATTTTTGCACATGCAGCTTGAAAGAAGGCTTGGATTTTGTAAAGGAGGCCATTGCCAGAACGGGATATAACGAGAAAATAAAGATAGCAATTGGTGTTGGTGCTACTGAATTTTGCATAGGTGATGTTCCTCGTCTTATGAGACAGCACCTTTACCATGAAAGAATGTACTATCTTGCTAGGTTAAACAAATTTTGAGGTGCCACGAACCTGTGCAAAAAAAGTCCTTATCCAAGATATCGAAGTAATTTTGTGCATATGTCTAGCTCCCAAGATATGGCTCTAGTGCCACAGTTTCAAGCTGACCCTTTTCCACAAGCACCAAAATATCCAAATTAGGGTGTTGCGTTGAGGTCCAAATGTCCTCTTTGTTCATTTTATTTTATTTATTTGATTGTTTAAAGCATGAATGATGGTTGAATCCTTTAAAATGGTCCGATTAGGAAATATGGGAACAGAAAGAGTGACTATTCTGTAATTTTCTTTACAATGGAAGTTGTGGATCGTTGAAAACTGGTGAAAGAAATATGAGAACTGGGAGATTCAATTATGTTTACCACAATTTCAGTGGGTTTAGTATAAAATTTAGTTTTTCTGACAGCATTATGATGTAACTGTGAATTTGGTCTTTCTTTGAGGCGGCAGTGGCACTCAAGTCATTCTTCCGTAGCAATATGCTTTTATAAAATGAAAAGACCTTTTAGTTTCTTTCTCATACTTAATTTTAGTTTCATCTTTCCAGCTCAACTTTGTTTTTGTATTGGTTTTAGTATGAAAATGAGGATGTGTTTGGATTAGTGGTGTTTTTTGTATGTGATAAAAGAAAGTGGGTTTTGGCTACATAGTTTAGGTAGGAATGGAAATGGAAACAAGAAATGTTGTGTGGTTTAATGTTTTCATTCATGGAATTCAGCGTGAAGTATATAAATAGGTGTTATAGGATTGTTAGTGTTGTTACATCAATAAATGATTCAACATACATAATTGGAGGTGAATATCATGAGGGGTAAATGTATTTCACCAGAAAATTTAGTGAAACCAAACACCTTTTTGTTTTTGTATCACAAAATGTGTGAACACTTAGTTTGAAGAAAAAGAAATATTAATAGCAAATTCCAACTCTGGCCATGTTATGAATACTATGTTATATTTGTGTTTAATTATTCATAAAGATCTATGCAGACAATATTTAGCATTTTAGTGTCGTTTTTGGCATCTACACATGCCTTTACCTTTATTTGTTGCGTATTTCAACGCTTATGATTGACATGTTATCTAGGTCTAGTACTTTTGGATTTTATATGTTTCGCATATTGTATGATGTAACTAAGTCTCATTTAATGATGTACCCTATTTCACCCTCCTAGACGTCATCTTGCTCAAAGTTGCTTTGAACTGTTTATTTTCAAACACCTAAGTTGTGTCCTCTCCTGTCAGTAATACTCTGTCTGTATCATTCCTTTATTTTTTAGAGTGGAAAATTGCCTTTTGGTTAGACAGAAATATTTCCTGATATGTTAGTTGCCTGCTGAATTCTTTGAGCATGCAACCACCTCTTAGGATCCGCTGTAACTCCGATCAAATTTAATATTCTGATTTATCCTAATTTGTGGAAGTTTTTTGTTGATCTACAGTTGACAAAAGGCTGATTTTGTTTGATTTGTTTATTTAGGTACCAAGTATGATTTGGATTACAAATCACCAAATAAATCAGGTCAAAATTTTAAGTCAGGGGAGGACATGATTGATATGTACAAAGAACTATGTGAAGGTATCTTTATAGCAGCTCAACTTTCTCTTCAAGCTCTTTTATCTGAAATGGAAAGATCTATTATGGTAGCTCTACTGCAGTTATAATTTTCTCTTCTAGTTCTTTACTCTAGAGTTACCTTTAAAATTTGTCTTTGATTTGAAAAGTTTGCTGACTCTCATTACTTCCTGTTTGGTGCTGTATAGCCTACCCTATTGTGTCAATTGAAGATCCATTTGACAAGGAGGATTGGGAACACTCCAAGTATTTCTCTAGTCTTGGAATATGCCAGGTTTGTTTGTCATTCGTACTTTTGAATTATCCTCTGCAATTTTTATGATACTGAAGTCACCACAACCACCACCACAGCTTTAGTCAAGAGTACTTCAATTTATAATTTAAGTGATGAGCTCACATCTTCAAAGTTTCAGCTAAGCATGTGGACTTCCGTTATCTATATGATCTGACTCCTGTGCTCGTCTGTGAAACTAATCGCAAGTTTACGTGTGCTTGCTTGCTCAACATCACTGAATCCATTCAGTTAATAAAGTTTCTTATTATTCAGGTTGTAGGAGATGACTTGTTGACGTCAAATGCTAAACGAATAGAGAGAGCTGTACAGGAAGCAGCTTGCAATGCTCTTCTGCTAAAGGTACCTTCTGATTGGTAATCAAACTTTTAGTGCTTGCAAGTGAATGGTTAGCAAGGTTATGACATGTCTGCGGCAACCTGATATTTTAGATTAGTTTCTAAATGAGATAAATATGGTTCTGGTATTTACTCTCTTTCCATTAGATCCAAAATGTCCATGTAAGAAGAACTCTAGAGCATCTACAACCTATCACCATTTAAAAGCAGCACCACACAGGTGTTGCACTTTTACATAAGATGCTGTTTGCTGGTAACTTGATTTGATTGAATATGTTTATGACTTTGAATCTGTTCGATCAATTAGCAAAGTAGCCTAAGGTGTTAGTCTTCTGTTTCACTTTCCTAATGATTTCTGGTGTCCTGGTTTCCTCTAACACTAACAATTCTCTATGATAGCCTCAACTTGATGATGTTACATATGTTATTTTTGTTAACAATGTCTTTCTGACTTCCATTTTGCCTTACTACAAATTTCAGATCAATCAGGTTGGAACTGTGACGGAGGCCATTGAAGTAACCAAGTTAGCAAAGGATGCCAACTGGGGCGTGGTGATATCTCAAAGAAGTGGGGAAAGTGAAGATTCTTTCCTGGCAGATTTAGCTGTTGGCCTTGCCACTGGTCAAATTAAGGCCGGTGCCCCTTGTCGTGGAGAGAGACTAGCAAAGTACAACCAGGTAGACAGCTATCTATTATTATATACTGTAGTTTGCCTCTTCTGTTTTTACTAGCACAGGAGTTGTCACATAGTAAGTATGACTGTGGAGTAGCTCTAGTAGCTTATATACAAGTCAGAAAAAACTTTTGTTCTTTAGGTGCCTTTAAAAATCTTTTGGAAACGGTTTCTTGTTAAGCGTACTCATCTGCCTGAGTAGGCATAATGTGTTTTCTTCTGATTACCTGTATAGACTTGGAAGATAAGATGTCTCTTCCCAAAAAACTCTGATGATTAACACTGAGTGACTAAAATATAGAATATTCGTGATTAGAAATGTTAATAAAGGATATTATTGCTGTCATCTTGATGGTGCTTCCTTCAACTGAAAACAATAACAAATGCTATCTCAATTTTATTTTGATAAAGTGATTCATTCAAAGATTTGGATGGAACTGATAATATTGTTTCAACTGCAGTCTTTCTTTTTTGTTATTCTTTAAATTTTTTGATTTAATGAATGCTTTATCTGCAGTTGCTCAGAATTGAGGAAGAGCTCGGGGATAAATCGATTTATGCTGGTGATGACTGGAGGCACTGCTGACAGCTTCTGCACAGTTCTATTACAGTGGTTTTCATGTTGAACTATTACGTTATGAGGCAAGTGGCTCCCGTGATTTCAAGATAATATCTGTTATTGGGGTATGGTTCCGAGACAACGCTGCTTGAAATGATTTGTGGTTGCAATTTTGTTAAGGTTGGTGCCTGATTATTGTCTGGTGAGATTTGAGGGGTTCTGTAACAGGAGTCGTTTCACGAGGTTTAAGTAGTGTGACAAGAAGTTTGGATGCCAAAATGGAAAGATCAAAGAAACAAAAGAACAAAAGGGGAAAAAAAAAGACATACTATTTTGAGTTGAAATGGTATTCATGCAATGGACAAAAAGATTATTGAGCAACAGTTATGTCACTCAAGCTGGTACATACCCAAGTCAGTCGTGAATCTTTAGATGTATTTGGTGTTGAAGTATTATATTCCTATCCGATAATCCAGTCATTGAATATGTATCCAAATAGGAAGCGTGATATTCCCTTGAGGGGGTATATTTTTCCCTTAATATTTTTGAACTTGTGCCCAGGTTCAAATTAATCACAATCCACATGCCAGTATAGTTGCTCATTTACAAGGGACTGGCATGTTAAGCTCAATCTGGAATAGAATTCCCTTTGGAGAGTTGAGATTTCCTAGTATACTTGTAGCCATAGGTTGAAAATTGTTTGGCTCAAATGAATCCGTAACTTATCATAAAGAAAATCTGGAATACATTTACAGTTACTTTTTCACGAGAACTCAATTATGGAGTTGCCAATAATTCAGTGTTGTTTGAGCATGTGCCTTATGTAGTTGATTTTTGTAATTTGGAGTTCTAATGATTGGTATTGTGATTTGTAATGTGAAATTACTTGGAAGAATAATCTAGTTAGTTGCCATACACAGCTCTTTCACATTCTTCATTTGCAAATTTTGCTATCTAAAAGATCATGATCACTATGCTCAACATTTTACATAGTTCAGGAAGGTAAAATTAGATTATCATGCACGGACGTTATTTCCAAGCTGCAGCATACTCCCTAAAGATACTGTATCCATCCGATGATTCAAAACATCAAAGCATAATCCTGATTGTATATTTGCCTATGTACTTCTGCCCATTCCAGCTAATAACATGAGCGAAGAATGTGATGGGCAGTAAGGCAAGATGCTAACACACTGCACAACAGACAAGGAAGTTAAAATGCTGGTACAAAAAGAAGGAATTCAACATAAGTTCTCTCATTGAGGGGAAGTAAATGCAGTAAAAAGATATACAAGACCTAAAGCTTGTGATGACTAACTACTAGCAGGATGAGAATTTCCAAGTAATAAACTTAAGGCTTAGTCTCCTCGTCATCCTCCTCTATCTTGGGCGCCAAGTAGAACCTTACATACCCCATTTCTGCAATCTTGTATTCTACCACCACTGGGAGTTCGGAAGACAAGCTTATGGTAACCGTGTTTGACAAGGGAGTCGCCTTAGTGAAGGAGTTCAAATACCTCAGCGCAAAAGTCAGTGACACTGGCTCGTTCATTTCTATAACCGTTGCTTCTTCTGGCTGCATGTTAGAGAACAATGACAAAACATCAGTGTGATCTACCAAAAGGGAAATCAGACTTTTGTGCTTGATAGAGGCTAGAGAAGCAAACCTTGTCAACAGTGGTATTTTGCCTGCAAACAACATTGGCAGTTCCAATATCTCCTCTTGTTGAGAATTTTACACCCTCCTTGGTAACAGAAATCACAACTGCAAGCACCAATTACTCAACATGAGAGGCATATTACGCTAAACAAAAATCTTATGTAATGCATTAACTACATTAAGATCATCAGTAAGATCACCTGTGTCACCAATACTACTAAGATCTTTACAAATTCTTGCAAACTCTGCAGATGGCATCCTAACTATAGCATGGTACTCTGCTTCTGGAATTCCAAGATGCTCACTGTCAATATCCATGAGCTTCATCTCAAAATCCGCAATCTTATCTTGAGCTGTGATAAATAAACAAATAAATCAGCATAAAAATGGGCTCTAATAAGTCAAACATGAGTGTAAAGTTTAACAGAGTTAAAAAAGCTAAACCAGACTTCAAGTGTGAACCATGTCACAGATTCAATCTTGCCATACAACTCTGGGCCTTTTGTCATATAGACTCTGGACATTTGATATACAATTGTGTTAACTGCCTAAAGCAAGCTTTTATCTCCAAAGAAAACGAATTGGATATAATTCTCATTTCCAACTTTAAAGTCTGCCTGAAAAACCTATTCATAGTACGAAGATGTTAAGGAAACTAAATTGAATTTACTCATTTTGGTAAAAGCTATTTCATTTTCAAAATCTAAGAGAATTGACAACACATCTAATCAAACTTAATTTAGAATTTCTAAAGCATGTTCATAGCTATAGCATTTACCCTACCAATGTTGAAAGCTATCAAACATTTTTCAGATTGGCCCAGCGGAGAGTAGTACATGTTCCTCAATTTTCCTCTGCCACGTTAACATTCAATCAATTCTCACTCATTCAATATCTTGGGAAAAAAAAAAACAAACATTTCTTTATG
Source organism: Sesamum indicum (assembly GCF_026168435.1). NCBI lineage: Eukaryota > Viridiplantae > Streptophyta > Magnoliopsida > Lamiales > Pedaliaceae > Sesamum > Sesamum indicum. The sequence goes on along the minus strand of NC_142665.1, from coordinate 2,916,067 downwards.
AAAAGGAGACAGTTTCCCACGCAATGCAAACACCAGAAAATGTCCTAGGTACAAGTCCAATTCCAGCTTTCTTCATATATATTGTAAATTCCCCACAAAACACAGTTCAAAGAACTGTACTAGTACAAAAAGATACATCACTCCCCTCTCTTTCTACAATTTAATATTGATATATAATTAAGACAAGAGCGAAACAGAAAGTCTCAGCTAAAAGCAGGCTCAATAGAAGCTGAAGGTAATATCAAGATTTCACCGAATATTACCCCATTCTTTTAAAACATGGAATGATTAACAAATTTATCCTTCACACGGAAAATACACACCGGAGCGAGCGGGTGCGCGCCATAGTATGTACAAAATTAAACAGTATTGGGCATTACTGTATTCTTGAAAAAGGAACAGACCACGACATGGAAGACTAAAATCTTAGGAACGAGCAGAAACGTAAACATTAATAACAGACAGAACCTAGCTGCAAGAATAGTAAGAACATACTTGGGCTCTCGAACATGAAGGTGACAGTGTCGCTGCCATCGTCAGCCTTGAGTGTGATAATGTCATCATTACCGGCGCACTTGAGCATCTTGGCCATGTTATTGAGGTTCATTCCCATGGAAATGTTGCGGTCGCAGCGGTAGTGCTCGAAACCCTCTGATCTAAGCAGCAGGGCCACCAGCGCCACGTGACTCGAATCCATGGCCTGCAGGGAGAATCCAGTGGCGGAGCAATCGAAATTAGCATCGTTCACCAGATCTTTAATCGCTTCCAGCACCTTCTTCAGCAGGCTCCCCTGCACTAGCCTCAGCTCCAACATCCTTAATCACAATCAAAGTTACTCTCCTTTACCACGGTGCGAGAGAGAATTCAGGGTATGGGACGGACCTTTGGAGGGTTTTTTCGGGATTGGGGTTTAAAAAGTTGGGGTCGAAATGGGGGGAGATGGGAGGGTTAGGGATTTATATAGAAGAAGGCAGCTGAAGAGTGCTGGGGGAATTTAGGGCTTTCGATTGGCGGGAGCGGGGGATCAAAATGCAAATACGTTTTTCTTCCCGCCATAACTTCTGGAAATACAAAGGTAAAGGGTTTGCCTCATTGAAAATTGTTGAAGCTCAAATGCTTCAAAACCTCAAATAAAATGTTTTTTTCTTTTCGAAGTGTAAGATGAGTCCAACTTACAAATATTTTTTAAGTTAATTGGATCAAATTTAAAGCTCGATTCTAACTTGAGCTTTTCTGATGAATTAATTTCGAAGTCAAAAGTCAGTATTAAAAAAACTCTTGAACAGCAATATATTTTCTCTCTTTATTCTTCTATTTGTGAAATTTTTAGATAATATTCTGTAAATATATGTATGTTCAATATTATATGAAATTAATTTAGGAGTGGATTACATTATGTGACAAGGGTGGATTGGGCTAAAATCCACCGAAATCCATTTCCTTCTGCCGGTGATTGGGCACGATTACCCTCAATTTCAAATAAGACCACAAGGGATCTGATTTAGAAATCCAGCCGATGTGTCTTGTCACTTGTAGGAATGAAAGTCATGCTCAATAATTTTATCCACAATTAGCCTCGTTTCGAAATATTTGCTGCATGTTCATTTTTCTCAATCGGCGAATCTCCAAGGACCTCATCTCCGGTGCCGGTGCGCTGGACGACTTCCCTTGTCTCCTCTCGTTCGACGAATTGACTGGAAATCAAATAGGAACAGACTAAAATTTGATGTTTTGTGGCAAAGGGTGAACAAAATTCATTCGTATATTACCTCAGAGAAGAACCTTCTTGTAGGAGTTGAGCGGTTTCTTGTTGAAGTTGTAACTTGTAGGAGATGCTTGTTGATTGAGATTTGAGAGCCCAGCTTCAATTGCTTTTTCTGCTAAAATTACTTTCCCAACCATATTTCCAAACTCTTTTTTAGGCTTCCAAGGTATCATTCACATGCACGTTCAGTTGCACATTATACAAACTGACTTTTACCAGTACTTTGGCTTACAATTTCCCTTGACAAGTTAAGAATTCTTCTTCATTGTCCTTGGAATTATTGTTTTTTGGACCCAAACAAACACATCGGGAAAATCTGGGGAATATTTACACTATTTAGGAAGGCAAAAATTTGGTGAAAAAGGAGACAGTTATCATTCATAGGCTTCATTTCCAATCAGAAAATTTCCTAAAGATACAGCTCAGACGGCCATTGCTGGTGGGCAGTAAGGCACGAAGCTACCACACAGCACAATGAACTTGCAAGTTCAACCCTGGGACAATTTCTCTGGGTAAGTGAACTGAAAAGAAAATGCAGTACAATGATATACAAGACCTATGGCTTGTGGTGGCTGACTACGAACTAGCAAGGATGAGAATTTCTAAGTAATCAACTCAAGGCTTAGTCTCTTCATCATCCTCCTCTATCTTGGGTGCCAAGTAGAACCTTATATACCCCATTTCTGCAATCTTGTACTCTACCACCACTGGCAGTTCCGAGGACAAGCTTATGGTTACCGTGTTGGACAAGGGAGTGGCCTTGGTGAAGGAGTTCAAATACCTCAGAGCAAAAGTTAGTGACACTGGCTCGTTCATTTCTATAACTGTTGCTTCTTCTGGCTGCATCAGAGAACAAAGACAAAACATCTGTGATCTACCAAAAAGGGAAATCATACTTTTGTACTTGTCATTGGATAGAATAGAATGATCGAGAATTGACATAATATGCTTGATAGAGGCCAGAAGAATGAACCTTGTCAACAGTGGTATTTTGCCTGCAAACAACATTTGCAGTTCCAATATCTCCTCTTGTTGAGAATTTTACACCCTCCTTAGTAACAGAGATCACAACTGCAAGCACCAATTACTCATCATTACACTAAGTAAAAATCTTATATAATGCACAAAGTATATTACAAGTATTTATAATTTCACCTGTATCACCAATGCTGCTAAGATCTTTACAAATTCTTGCAAACTCTGAAGATGGCATCCTAACTATAGCATGGTACTCAGCTTCTGGAATTCCAAGATGCTCACTGTCAATATCCATCAGCTTCATTTCAAAATCTGCAATCTTATCTTGAGCTGCAATAAATAAACAAATAATTCAGCATGTACATATGGATTAGAACATAAACTTGGAACATGTATTTAACTATATACTGAATAAAAGAGTTAAGACATACATCACATAAGAACCATGTTACAAACTGAATCTTGCCAGACAACCCTTCCCAATTTTCAGGTACACTGGACATTTGATATGTCATTTTATCAAATACCTAGGTGTAAGTATGTGTGGCCAAACGCTTTTCACGAAAAAATACCAATTCAAGTATGAAAATGTAAAGGAAATCTTGAACAATATTTGCTCATTTTGTTAAACGCTCTTTCATCTCTTAAACTCTTAAAAAGTTTGCAATGCACAAATTCAAGGTATAATTAATCAAACTTGGTGTTGGAGGTCTTCAAGGAATGTCCTCCAGCATGTAGCATTTACCGTACCCAGATTCTAAGCTATCAACATTTAACATATTATTTCTCTTAGACTCCTCTACCATATCAACATTCTATCAATTTTCGCACTATGTTCATCTTCATTGAGAAACAAAGATTTCTTGTATGTAAATAGGAGATAATTTACCACACAATTAAAAGAGTAAAATAACAAACAAAATGAACTTTCAGCAGATTTGCAAAAAATCATATAGGAAGAATTCGACATTCTTCACATATATGCTCAAACTTTTTTCCGCACAACAGAGTTCAAAGAACTTCTTAGCACAAAAGATATGTCAGGAAAGTGTAAGAGATAATGAAAACAGTAAGAGCAAACAGATACTTTTCACAATAATAATAGACAACATAACCCCAAACATAAACTATAGACAAAATCAGCTGCAAAATAAATAAATAATAATAATGATGATAATCAGAAAAATCATAAGCACAGAGAATAAACGAACATACTCGGGCTCTCGAACATGAAGGTGACAGTATCGCTGCCATCATCAGCCTTGAGTGTGATAATGTCATCATTCCCGGCGCACTTCAGCATCTTGGCCATGTTATTGAGGTTCATCCCCATGGAAATGTTGCGGTCGCAGCGGTAGTGCTCGAAGCCTTCCGATCTAAGCAGCAGGGCCACCAGCGCCACGTGACTCGAATCCATGGCCTGCAGGGAGAATCCTGTGGCGGAGCAATCAAAATTAGCATCATTCACCAGATCTTTAACCGCTTCCAACACCTTCTTCAGAAGGCTCCCCTGCACCAACCTCAGCTCCAACATCTTCACTCAATCAAAAATCAAATGCCCTCTGTTTCCCCGCCGTGCTGGAAACAATCCAAAAGCACGGAATGGACTTTTGGAGGGAAATATAGGCGCGGGATTTGAAAATTCGAGGGTGAGTGGGGGGAAGAGTGCCGGGAAATCTAGATTAGGGTTTTATATAGAAGGCAGGTGAAGAGTACTGGGAAATCTAGGGCTGTTGATTGGCGGGAGCTGGGGTCAAAGAAATACCTTTCAATTCCCGCCACAATTTTGGAATAAAATAGGGTACTGGACTTGGCCCAATTGAATTGAAGCCCAATGGATCCAAACATTCTTAAAATCACAGTTATAATTAAGAGAAAATGGGCTTATCCCATTCAATTGGTCCTCATGCTGAGAGAAGCCCAGTATTTTAGTTGAAAACTTGAAATTCAAATTGGAGTATGGGCCTCTTTTTTCAGCAATATTTATATTATTATATTTATATATTAGTAAATTCCTAATATACATGTTTGTTAACAATAATAAATACGTTATAGAATCACGACGTGTTTGGTATTATTTATAAATTTCGTTACTTGGAAAATCTAGAGGGTGTGTTGCTGAGTTTATTCGGAAGACTGTATAAATGTATATACTTTATACGATGTTAAATCCTACTTTTAAATACTTAAATAAAATAATAGTTTGAAATTTCTAACATAATAATTTTTGAAGTATAATTAACATGACACAAAATAAAGAAACATACTACATCATATAAATAAGTTTCAAGCTCCTTGCTTTTTCTCGAATGAATTTACAAGGTCCTGATATTTTTCTCGAAAGAGTTTACAATATTTATAAACTTTCATATATTTTAAAAAATTTATAAGCTCATTCTAATACTCGAAAGTTTAAAAGAGAATCTGAAAACACATCCCGAATTGACTTCGATAAGTATTTTTGTAAGAGTATCATATACCGTGTTGTTAATTTTAATTGAACTTTTCAAAATACACTATATTTTCACAAGTCCATTTTCAAGAATTGACTATAATTTCTAAAGCATGTAAATTGCATTTCCCACCAAATGCACGAACATTTATTAAAAGAAATGTGATTTTTTATTATGACTATTCTTAGTGAATAATAATTAAGCATGATCTCTCATTGGCTACCGCTCGTTATTTCAAAACAAAAGGCAAAAAAGATTAGTCGTAAATAAAAAGCATGGTTTAAACTTATGTTTTCATATTAATTTATTTATTTATAGTTGAAAACATCAATTTATCATAATTTTTGAGTCACTATCATTTGTAATGTAAAAATGTTTTATTTTCCTACGGTGATGTTTGCAAAAATCAGTGACATCAATTGTTTATTTGGTTGACATCCTTCTTGTTAATTTTTATATATTAACAATAGGTTTATGATTTACATCTTTACATTGAAAATTTAGACAAAATATTTTCCTACAAATGAAAATAATAAAATTTAAAAAACGTGTTCATCAGTGTTTGGCAGCAATTTATGTAACCCTAGACTCATAGACGTGGTACCGGTACAAGAACAATGTGCTGCTCTGAATGGTCTGTCTATAGAGTGTCGCACATTTATTTTATTTTGGAGGTGAGAACTGGCACAAATATACCCAATAAAAATCTCCTTGCACAATTTTAGAGAATGGATATATAAATGACAGTGATCGTACATAGTATTATGAAAATTCCTTCCAACTATGGAAAGCAAAAGTAACTGGGGTTTTAATATATATATATATATATATATTATTTGTGGATATTATGGTTAATTATAATAGCATTTTTGTTATTGATATAATTCATCATCCCGTTCAATGCTATTCAAACATCAAAAATTAAAAATCCAACAACCGATAATCATTACACAGTCATAGTATGTTACTATTATCATAATTTTTTATCTTTAAATGATAATTAACTAGTACAAAAAAATTATATTTTCTTCTAGAGTATATTTATAATTCAAATCGAAGAATACATTTAAATAAAATAAATTAGTATAATAATAGACGTACGATCACATTCACTCAAGGGTCTTTTCAGCCTTTTTCATATTTGGACCCTCATCTTAGATTATTTGGCAGAAATATATGAACTGCTAGTTTATACAATAAATTAGTCAGTTTGTACTAGAACGTTCATATCATTTAATTTAATTCGGTAGTTAAAGTGTTTGTATCGTTTTATTATTTGTATTCATAAATCTGAAACTTAGATGGTGCGTTCAGAATAGGTAAAATTATGTTTTTAGTCTCATAGAATATGATCAACACTTTTGATCATATGCTTTACGAAAATTTTAAAATAGTTCCAAAATTAAAATAAAAATTTGACATATTTAATCATCTATTTTATGGGATTTATGATACTAATGTGTCCATTCATTCCATTATTAGGGTCATTTTTTCAAATTATGTAAAGTATAGGACTAAATGTGTCGAGTTTTTCTAATTTTTTTATCCATTTCAAAAATTTCCTAAAGTAGAAAACTAAAAATGTTGAACCCTCTATTCTATAGTAGTAAACGTGTAATTTCACATTTGATATATATATATATATCAACGCCATCTAGAAATAAATAAATAAAATAAAGCTGTTAGTTAAACTCCGTAGATAACCCATACAATTGTATGTATTATTACAACGAAACAAATATGATTTTTGTTTTTTCCTTTAAAAAAGATAAAAAATATTCAAAAAGATTATTAAAGTAGTTACATAATTACTATTAAAATAGAAATATATATATTAATAAAAGTTAAACTCATAAATTTATAATTTACGAGAGGTCTTCTTCATCAACTAAGTTACGCATCGTCTCGTTCATTAATATACGGAAATGTTGATCAGTTGAAAAAGACAAGCATGCATGCGTAGCCACAGTAATGTGGTTGTGAATTGTGATAAAGATCGTCGTATTTATGAGAATGCCCATATTTTCCTATTATTTATATTTTAAGCCCACTTGGGATTAATTTTTTCTCCTGTTATTAAATGCGAACCTTGACAATTTGCTCCTTCCACGAGTTGTTAATTGCTTCCAGATTTTGTGGATATTTTTCTTTTGGCAGATGCCATCAATCATCCCATCAAATAAATCAATATATAACATATTAAAAATTAATTTAATACACCAATAAATTCGAAAAGATATAAAGAATGGCAACAAACGTACATTGACTAAAAAATTACCAAAAAGATAAAAAAAAAGTATCTACATTATATAGAACCCGAACTCAAACTCAATACCTTCTATCAAAATAAAGAGTAAAATTATATTTTTAGTCCCATAAAATAAGATGTTCAACATTTTTAATCCTCTATTTTATGAGATTTTTAAAATGATTCCAAAAGTTAAAAAAATAATCAGCACATTTAATTCTCTACTTTATGAAATTTTTAAAATAGTCCCAGAATTTAGAAAATCAACACATTCATTCCTCTACTTTATGCAATTTATGGAACTAAATCTGTCGATTTTTTTTTTATTTATTTTGACAATATTTTAAAATTTCTATAAAGCATATGACTAAACGTGTCGAATTTTTTAACTATGGGATTATTTAAAAATCTCATAAGCAAATAACCAAAAAAGAATTGGGGATCCTACATCCTGACAGCTCTATGATTAATCTAAACAATGAAATTAATTATTTGCATAAATTGAAAATATTTATTCCGAATCAAGTTTTATTCGACTTGAACTAATTGTATTAATTAATTAAAAATATATCATATTTATTATAAGCATAATTTAAAAAAAATAATCAATTACAGATATATGAATTATGTGATTAGTGTTGTATGCCAAACTTGATTTGAATAACATTTTTCTCTTAATTTGGTTGTCATTAGTTTAGTTCGGCACCATCTCTTTGCTCTTGGCTGTATCAACCCCAATACAACTATACAAGTAGTATTAATTATAAAATAATTCGCAACTAAGATAAATAAATTAAATTAAAAATTAATCCAGATTCGAGATCGTTCCGACTATAAGGATGGTCCAGTCCAAATAAGCATTCACACATGAGAAAATAAATATATGTTAAATTTGTTTGGAGGTTCCTAATTAATACTTTTCAATTCTTAAGTTCGTTCGAGTCCGAGATCGAGAAAAGAAAAAAATAAAGATATTATCCCAATCAATGGCATATCTTGATTCAAAATAGTTTTGGAGTATTTACAAAGTCAAATGTTCGTACTCGTATAAATTCACATATGAGGTCTTCTCTTTTCTAGTATGAAATGATCGAAATAATAATAATGAGTTGTCGAATAAAAATAAGTGGATTTTTAATTCTATTTAGATATTTAAAATCCTATTAAGGGTATTTCATCTTTTAAATAGGATATTTGCTAGGCGCCATGCAAAACAAAGATAAATTTAAATTAAATTGGCAAGAGGCGACGCAATGATGCTCAATGACGAACAATTTGAAAGCTGCGGATTATGCTTTGATTATATATATATATATATAATGAAGTAGAGAGCGGACGACATAAACACGCATTAATTTGGGAGGAGCAAATTAAAGTTGTATACATTACTAAAATACTTATAGCCGGAAACCCCATGAATAATTGCCGCCGTTGACTTTTCTAATTAATTCTCCAACCACTTTTTCACTCAATTATATAACTTAAGAGTGCCTATTTAGGCTTAAATTTATCTAATATATATGTCTTACAAATTAAATGATTGCTAGAGCTATATTAGTGTGAGTACTTAAATATTACATCAACACAGTTTTCACATCGGCAAAGAAAGTTGAACTTACAACATTCAATTATAAGTGGTTTTTTCTTACTAATTGACCCGACTAATACTGACTGAACAAGACTTAATTTCAAAAGTTTATAAGATGACATGTTGTTAAAAAGAAAAAATAAATGGTTGAATTCCTTGGAATATTTAAAAATTTTTGAGACATCACATAGGATATTTTATTCTTGAAGGTTGTAGCTGGGTACAGAGTCTATGTTTTATTCTTGAAGGTTGTAGCTGGGTACAGGCTATGCATATAGCTAGGGTTCTAAGCAAAACAGGAAAACCCCCAACTGACTTCTGTGTTTTGTAAAATAATGAGATCCCATTGGGTTTGCATCAATCATTTTGAACTACCACTGTACGCATTTCATAAATATGGGGGCGCCCCACTTCAAAACGCGATTCATAAAAGTTGCTGTCAGGGGTCATAAGTAACGGAGATACATTGTCATGTGTTGTACGCACAGCCCTCCTTCTCTAACAAATATGTGACTGCAAATTATGTTGCCACTGCTGCTGTCTAAGAACAGATGTGACGAAGAAAGAAAACGGTTCACGTTGTTTACTGGAAATAAATAATGAAATTGACAAAATACGTAAAAGATATATAAGACAGCGTGTGATAGGCCAATTTTCTTTTATTCAAATTTGGTGTAAAATACATTTAATCCTATTGTATGATGGATTTTTATACAACCTCACGATTAGTACTTTTCAGAACAGTTCATTTATCCAATGGATAATATACAACAGATGCAAACTCAATCAACAATTATACATGTATATATATATATATGTATATTTTGAATAAGAATGATAAATTAATATTAATTAAAATAAATTAATTATAGTTATTCATGTCGGATATTAAAATCTAACAAACTTTTACAATAGTTATACTATAATCAATAATATCAGATAACTAGATCAAATAAACGCCTACTATTATAGCAGAAACACCACAATTCAATAGAAACATTACACCTACTATTCAATAAAAACATCTCACGTATAAAGCGGATTATACATGTATATTAATATGTATATCCACAGATATTCTTAATATTAGATAATAGAGATACAGACCTAATTATTTACATGGTTTGTTGGGTGGTAATCAGACGCTCCTATCTCAACTATTACAAGCGATTGGAGTACGAAACTCCTTAATAAATTACAGACCGAATATTACAGAGTAATAGTAGAAGTAAGAACAGAAATCAACAGTGAAGTAACAAAGCAAAATGATAGAGATAATCGGCTCAGAATAACCTGATCCAACAAATAAGGGGTAATCGGACACTGAAGTTCCGTACCCGAGAGAGACCGACCCACGGTAACACCAAGGAACCACTCACGACCCGACCACAGCACCCACAATCACTCGGTGTCTCTATCTCACAGTCACGAAGACGTTCAAGCCTTTTCTGTTCTCACAAAGGGACAAGCACACCACTCCTTTTTCCGGTATTTTTCTGTTCGGTGAAGAAGGAGAGGAGACGGCGTCTCATTTATAGGGTCGGACGTGATGGAGGAGAAGGAAGGCTTCGGTCACCTTCCTAAAACCATCACGTTGGTTAAGGAAGGGAGCCATGAATCGCGGCGAGTAGAAGGAAACAGTATCACAGAGAAAAGGGAGGAAGAAGACGACAGTCGGCGCAAGTGAGAGAGAGAGAAAGACAAGAGTGATTAGGGTTTCAGCCGAAAACCTTTAAGTAGTGGGTTCGTGGGTCGGGTTCTTGGGTCGGGTTCTTGGGCTGGGTTCTTGGGCTGCCGAAGTGGGCCGGCTCTGTTACTTGGGCCACCGAGGATTACTTACACACTCCACCTTGGACCAAGTCTTATTCCAAGAACGAGGTCAGGAGTTTGTTGGATCGGTTTTGTCATCATAGCCTTTTGGGGGTCCACCCCCTTGTACCTGCGAGAAAGGTAAAACAGATTAGTCTGGGGCTAAGTTTAAAATTTTTAAGCATTTAACAAATTTCTCAGCAGGAAGACTTTTAGTACCCATATCAGCTGGGTTTTCTTCAGATTTTACCTTTTCCAATTTAATGATATCCTTACTCACGATATCTCGAATAAAATGGAATCTGACATCGATGTGTTTGGTCCTATCATGAAAAACTGGGTTTTTGCAAAGTTGTATAGAGGATTGACTATCGGAAAAAACAGTAAGCCGGTTTTTAAGAAACCAATTTCCTTTACAAGACCCTCGAGCCAAATAGCTTCTTTGAAAGCTTCGGTAGTAGCAATGTATTCGGCTTCAGTGGTAGAAAGTGCTACAATGTGTTGGAGTTGGGATTTCCAACTAATGCATGATCCACACAAAGTAAAAATGTAGGAGGTTGTGGACTTTCTACTATCCCTCTCATTTGCATAATTTGAGTCCACATATCCAATAAGATCAACAGAATCAGAAAATTTTGAGAAGTTAATACCTATGTCATCGGTACCACGTAGATACCTTAGAAGCCATTTTAAGGCTTCCCAATGAGAGGGTCCCGGATTTGACATGTACCTGCTCAAACAACTTATAGCATATGCAATATCGGGTCTAGTACATACCATGAGAAACATTATAGAACCAATCACATTTGAGTAAGGAACCTTACTCATTTTGTCTTTTTCGAAAGTGGTTTTAGGACACTGATCTTTGGAAAGTTGAAAATGGGCGGCTAGGGGAACTGAAGTGGGCTTTGAATTTTTCATAGAAAATCTTTCCAAAACAGAATGGATGTAAGATTTCTGATTCAAGAGGATAATAAAACGTTTTCTATTCCTATGAATATCCATGCCAAGAATTTTCTTTGCATCACCAAGATTTTTCATTTCAAAGTTTTTGGAAAGGTCTCTTTGCAGGGATTCGATGAGTTTTATGCAAGGACTCGTAATGAGCATGTCATCGACGTATAGCACAAGAAAAATAGGCATTTCATCAGAAAACTTAAAATACAGGCAATGGTCGTATTCACTCCTTTTAAACTTAAGTGAGAGCATGAACATATCAAACTTCTTATTCCATTGTCTCGGAGATTGTTTCAAACCATATAAAGATTTCTTTAAAAGGCAAACATGATCAGGTTTGTTTTTCTCAATAAATCCAACAGGTTGTCGCATGTATATGCATTCATCAAGATCACCATGCAAGAAAACAGTTTTAACATCCATTTGTTTCAATTCCCAATCAAAATGAGCAGTAAGGGCAAGAATAATACGAACAGTAGTGTATTTCACAACAGGCGAAAATATTTCATTGTAATCTATCCCTTCTTTTTGAGTAAACCCTTTAGCTACTAGTCTGGCTTTATATTTCAAAGGGTTTTCTTGTTTTATTTTAAAGATCCATTTGCAATCAACTAGGGAGCAGTTTTTAGGCTTAGGTACTAGATCCCAAATATGGTTGTCTTTAAGAGACTTCATTTCCTCATTCATGGCACTAAGCCATTCTTTTGATTTCAGTGCTTCATCTACGCTCGAGGGTTCTATGTTTTCTATGTTCAAAGCTACTTGGAAATCATTTAACCTACTAGGGATCTTCCGTTCTCGCCTACTCCTATCTCGGGCTAGTTGATAGTTTTCTAGGGGGTTTCTTAAGGGATCTTCTTCAAGTTCTAAGTTTTGTTCATCATTGTTGGTCTCAACTATATTCTCTCCCCCTTCTTGGTTATCCTCCACCTTATTAAAGGTCAGGTTTTCTGGTTCTACTTCAGTTTTAAATAGGCAGGGCATCTCATTTTCATTGAACGTTACATCTCTACTAATGATGACTTTAAAACCTGGTTTGCTTCTAACCCACAGCCTATACCCTTTGACCCCATTAGGATAACCAATAAAGACACATTTCAAGGAGCGAGGTTCAAGTTTATCAGTAGTTTGATGAACAAAAGCAGAACAGCCAAAAGTGCGCAATAAAGAAATATCAGGCTTCTTACCACTCCAAACAGTTTCAGGTGACTTCCCAAGTAAAGGCACAGATGGAGATAAATTTATCAAATACGCAGCAGTTAGCACAGCTTCACCCCAAAACATTTTTTGTAAACCTGAACTAATTAGCAAGCATCTTACTTTTTCAAGTAAAGTTCGATTCATTCGTTCAGCAACACCATTTTGCTGTGGGGTGTAGGGAGTTGTTTTGTGCCTCTTAATACCAAACTTTTCACAAAGATCATCAAATTGTTTGTTACAAAACTCAAGGCCGTTATCGGTACGAAGAGATTTAAGATTTTTTCCAGTTTGATTTTCAACAAGGGTTTTCCAATTCTCAAACTTTTCAAAAACCTCAGATTTGTGTTTAAGCAAGAAAACAAATACTTTTCGGGAAAAGTTATCAACAATAGACAGAAAGTATCGATTTCCCCCATGGGTAGGTTCTTTAGAAGGACCCCACACATCAGCATGAACATAATCAAGAATGCAAGATGACATAGAAGGGTTTGGGGATGGTGTAGCAGGAAAGTGTACACGATGTTGTTTTCCCATAACACAATCATCACAAAATGGCAGTTTATCAATATTATCACTCAAAATGCCTTCTTTGTTTAAAAACTCAAGTCCTTTTTGGCTGATATGCCCAAAACGTTTATGCCAAAGAACAGTTTTGTCATGCATGGTCACAGAGGCAGCCAAGGAATCATATGTCACAGAGCACAAGTATAAATTTCGTCTTTTTTCAGCTTTAAAAACGACAAGGGAGCCTTTCATGATTTTTATAATGCCCTTTCCCCATCTACCCTCTAGCCCATCATCTTCTAAAGCAGCACAAGAGATAAGATTATGACTGAGTTCAGGAACATATCTAACATGCTTGAGAGTCATTCTATAGCCATTTTCAAAAACCAAGAAAATGTCACCAATGCCTTTAATATCACAGCGTTTTTCGTTTGCCATAGACACAGAGCCAAATTCACCAAGTTTAAGATTAGAAAAGATGCTTTCAAAAGGACTTATATGGAAAGTACAGCCAGAGTCAACAAGCCATTCATGCATACTTAAAGGGAGCACGGAGTTCACATCAGAAACCACAAAGACTTCTCCAGTTTCATCAACAACATTGTTCACAAGTTCTTTTTCTTCTCCATTGTTATCCCTATTGTCCCGTCTAGGTTTTCTACAGTCCTTGATATAGTGACCTTTCAAGCCGCAGTTATAGCATCTTCTCTCTCTAAGTTTATCATCTTTATTAGAATAATTTCTGTTCCTGGATTTACTCCTATTTTTATTCCGACTCTTGCTCCTATTATTGTACTTGTTGTTCCTAAAATTAGACCTACCTCTTACCGAGTTCACTTCATGATGATTATTACTAGGCCTATTTGTTTTTAGATCGATTTCTTTGCTTTTTAGGCCATTAACAACAATATCAAGACTAACGCTATCCCTACCATATTTAATAGCGGCTTTCACATCAGCATAGGTATCAGGTATGGCATTCAAGAGCACAATGGGAGAATACTCATCAATATTTTTATCACCAGTCAACTTTATATCTTGCACTAACTTAGTGAAATCATCAAGGTTTTCATCAATGGTTTTGGATAAATCGAGTTTGTATTTGAAAAACTTTTCAAGCAAGAACAATTTACTCGGAAGCGAAACATCAGTGAACAGATCTTCAAGTTTTTTCCATAAATCCCTAGCTGAGTCTTGTTTACCAACTTTTCTTAACACATTATCAGACAAGTTCAGAATTATAGAAGAATACGCATATTCGTCATTTTCTAGAGCCTTTTCTTCAGAAATGGAATCAGAGTACTTACCATCAATGGACTTAAAAACCTTTTGTTGAATGAGAATTCCCTTCATTTTTTGTTGCCAAATTGAAAAATCACTTTTACCATCAAATGGTTGCAAATTGTATCCGGCCATTTGAGAAAAGATATTTTCAGAAAAAATGGATTAAAGAAAAGGTTTTTCAAAAAATTTTGCAGCGGTTTGTGAACAGGCAACACAGCAACAGTCCAAGCAGATATGGATAGCACAGATTTCACAGATTATAAAAAAAAAAAAAAAAAAAAAAAACCCCAAAGTATTTAGTCTCAGAAAATAGGAACAGAGTATAGAAAGCAAGAGTCAACAGTGAGTCAAGGCACGAGGCAGAAGTAATATAATTTCACAATGTGTAGAGAATTACAGTTCACCAAGAACAGGCACACAGCAGTAGTTCAAACCCGAGATCAAGAAATTCACAGAAATTCCAGCACCAAGCAGAAATAACCAATATCAAGATTTCACAAAGCAGTAAATAATAATGAGATAAACGCAGCAGTTAATATTGAAAGCAAAAATAGAAACCGAGGCCTCTCCAGCCTGACACCCAGTCCAGATACCCGACGACCTCAGGGGTCCGGCCAGGAGGGTAATCAGGGGGAACAAGCACCTCGTATACGGATAATAAGAGAGACAGTATAACAGAAAAATAAAAATTGCGGAAACTAAAAAAGGAGGGGTTTCAGCAAGTTTACCACCACCGGAGCGTTTGACGGATCGGAAGAGTGGCTCTGATACCACTGTTGGGTGGTAATCAGACGCTCCTATCTCAACTATTACAAGCGATTGGAGTACGAAACTCCTTAATAAATTACAGACCGAATATTACAGAGTAATAGTAGAAGTAAGAACAGAAATCAACAGTGAAATAACAAAGCAAAATGATAGAGATAATCGGCTCAGAATAACCTGATCCAACAAATAAGGGGTAATCGGACACTGAAGTTCCGTACCCGAGAGAGACCGACCCACGGTAACACCAAGGAACCACTCACGACCCGACCACAGCACCCACAATCACTCGGTGTCTCTATCTCACAGTCACGAAGACGTTCAAGCCTTTTCTGTTCTCACAAAGGGACAAGCACACCACTCCTTTTTCCGGTATTTTTCTGTTCGGTGAAGAAGGAGAGGAGACGGCGTCTCATTTATAGGGTCGGACGTGATGGAGGAGAAGGAAGGCTTCGGTCACCTTCCTAAAACCATCACGTTGGTTAAGGAAGGGAGCCATGAATCGCGGCGAGTAGAAGGAAACAGTATCACAGAGAAAAGGGAGGAAGAAGACGACAGTCGGCGCAAGTGAGAGAGAGAGAAAGACAAGAGTGATTAGGGTTTCAGCCGAAAACCTTTAAGTAGTGGGTTCGTGGGTCGGGTTCTTGGGTCGGGTTCTTGGGCTGGGTTCTTGGGCTGTCGAAGTGGGCCGGCTCTGTTACTTGGGCCACCGAGGATTACTTACATGGTTTTTCTTTTTTACATAGTTTAAGTAGATTTAATGTTGTTGTAAGAATTACAAAAGGAGAATATAGTGATCATGGTTTCATCGAAGTGTATTCCAAAATTATTCCCTGAAAGATATACGGAGATTTTTAATTTACATAGCCAAAGGACATAAATTATTCTCTCTCTCTCTCTCTCTCTCTCTCTATATATATATATATATATATATAGACTACAAAATCAGTAAAGGTCGATAACATTAACATTTATTTTAAATTCTGTTACATTTTTTTATTTCATTTAACTTACATTATCTTTTCTATTTAGAAATTTTTTCTATACACATTATATATATCATAAATAAGAAAATATAATATAATTCAAACTAAAAAATTTAGAATCAACTCCACCTGACTTTCTCTGCTTTATGTTGGTTGATTAATCAAATTACCAATTTTATGAATTTAATTCTTTATATACCAGTAATTAAGCTTAGTTCAGTTGGTGAAATTGAGGATCTATGATCTTAGAGGTCATGGTGTGAACCATATCAGAATATTAATATCAACAAGAATGATTGTACCTATAATTAATTTATTGTAATTAATAAAAATTCATCGCTTTTTTCTTTAAGAGAAATCCTTACATACCACTTACGTGGTCCCGAAATTGTAACGGGGCACTCATTGTCCTGATTCAATTCTCTTAAACAATATGAGAACACATACATTAGAGTAGCTGAGAACGACTCTAAATTAGTCAATGAGTTGCAAAGTAAGATTACAAAAAAATAAGATAAATATGACTTAAAATATACTAGAGTTAATTATCCCATCATATATATGGTCATCTCCTAAAGCTTTTGGAATCATGCTGCCTGTCCTCAATCCATGGTGAGGGTTTTGGGTTGCCGAGTCGGTCATGTTGGATTGACCCCAATCCAACCACGAAAACATGTGAATGCTAGGGTTTTCTAGACACCCTTAATTCATAGTGAGGGTTTCGGGCTAGCGAGTGGATTAGGTCGGATCGACTCCAATCCAAAAACAAAAACACACGAATTCAAGAATTTTTCAAGTATTTTGTGCCACTTCTGGGGGGCTTTATAGCCATTTCATATTAGCCCTTATCTCATACATATGTTGACTTAGTGCATTAATGCTATGAAGTAATCGAACAAAGGACGAAATGTTCTCTTAAGCGATAAGACTTTAGATGATTTGACATGCAACTATATTGTTTGACTTTATTTGGACAAAAAAAATTTAATATAATGCAAGAACATTAACATTCATGACATACTTATAAATTAAACGACATGTAAATAAAATATTCTATTAAGATTAACTAAAAAATGAAGATCCCGTGTGATGTAATGGATCTAAAAATTATTGATAGGAGGGATTAATGGTGTTTGTGGGGTTTGTCCTCGAACTCAGACAGCTAAAGTCGTGGATGCGTCTTTGTTTGATAGTATATTAAAGACTGTTAGGAAAAGTCACGAACCAATCAGTTGGTGGGAGTTGAGAGATGACAATTAGTTGTTTTAAAGACCATATATATGGTCACATGTGGCAACTTGCCCAACTCCCTGAATTATAATACCATCTCTCTGGTTTAAATTTCTCGTCCATCAATCACCAAAATCGCATATTGCTTGAGAGAACAATACCCTATTTTCTACTCTCGTTTCTCTCCCTCTTTCTTCCTTTACCCATATCAAAAGAAAAAAAAAAAAAAAAGGAGGAGGGGATGGATCTCTTTCTCATGTTTTTCTACTGTCTTCCTTTGCTTCCTCTAGTTTACATGGCATGGAGAGTTCTTGATCAGAGGAGGCATCAAAATTGTTACATATTGGACTATGAATGCTATATGCCGACCGACGATAGGAAGCTGAGCACGAAATTTTGTGGCGAAGTGATTAGGAGGAACAAGCATCTTGGCTTGAATGAGTACAAGTTCCTCTTGAAGGCCATAGTCAGCTCGGGCATTGGCGAGGAGACGTACGCTCCGAGGATGGTGTTCGATGGGCGGGAAGCGTCGCCTACTCTCGCTGACGGGCTCCTGGAAATGGACGAGTTTTTCTTGGACTCCATCAACAGGCTGTTCAAGAGAACTGGCATCTCTCCTTCAGAAATCGATGTCCTGGTCGTGAACATATCCATGCTCGCCACGCTTCCTTCATTGTCGTCCAGGATAATCAACTTCTACAAAATGAGAGAGGATGTCAAGGTCTATAACCTGACGGGGATGGGCTGCAGCGCCAGCTTAGTCTCCATCAACATCGTCCAGAGCATATTCAAGAGTGAAAAGAACTTGCAGGCACTTGTGGTGACGTCCGAGTCACTCAGCTTGGGTTGGTACTCGGGCAACAACAGATCCATGATACTCGCGAACTGCCTGTTCAGAGCAGGAGGGTGCGCTATGATTGTCACGAACAAACCATCCTTGAAAGACAGAGCAATGTTCAAGCTGAAAACCCTGGTGAGAACCCACCACGGCGCCAAGGATGAGTCCTACGAGTGCTGCATACAGAAAGAAGACGAGAAAGGGTTCGTCGGGTTCCACCTGGGGAAGAACCTGCCTAAGGCTGCCACACGAGCATTCGTCGACAATCTGAAGGAAATAGCGCCCAAGATCCTCCCCGTGCGCGAGCTTCTCCGCTTCTCCGCGCTGCTTTTCGTCCGAAAACTACGACAGAAGTGGAGCAAAGCAGCAGCCGGGGCGACTGCCAGACCGATGATCAACTTCAGCACTGGAGTGGATCATTTCTGCCTGCACACGGGAGGGAAAGCGGTGATCGATGCTATAGCACAGAATCTGGGTCTGAGTGAGTACGACGTGGAACCAGCACGCATGACGCTGCACCGATTCGGGAACACGTCGGCTGCCAGTCTCTGGTACGTGCTGGCGTACATGGAGGCGAAGAAGAGGCTGAAGAAAGGTGATAAAGTGTTCATGATCAGCTTCGGGGCAGGATTCAAGTGCAACAGCTGCTTGTGGGAGGTGATGAGAGATTTGGATGGGAAGAATGTGTGGGCAGACTTCATCGACAGCTACCCGCCGAAGAATTTGGCGAACCCTTTCCTGGAGAAGTATGGATGGATTCAGAACGAGGATCCAGATACATTCTATGTTCCTGATGATTACGAGATACCCGATTAAATATTTTTTTAATTTTATTTTTTGGGAAAATACTTTGGGTTCAAATGATGTTTTTACTGTGTGTTTGATTTTTTATTTTATTATTTTCCAAATCTTTTTCTTTTCTTTTTTGGTTTGGTGTAAGATTAAAATATAGGTCTTACTATTGATGATCCATACAGGTGATTGATTCATACCAAGTTAAAGGTGGAGGATACATTGGTTTAAGGACCTAAAGTTTATTAATCAATTAGTTTGAATTTTCTGTTGTAATTTTGTGTTTTATTTTGTATCTTACTTTAACATTGAAAGTTAAAGTATATAAAAATATTTTTTTAAATATATGTTATAAATTCATTTAGGTCGACGTAGATATTTTATTGTATTTTTGTGACATCACACCATCAATTAATTGACACATATTTTTTGTATTTTTAATTAAAACATATATAATTCATTTATATTATAACCCGATGCAATATGAAATATCTTTTATCCACTTAATCTTCTAGATTCGTTTACACACATGCATTACGGTGCATGGTTACTAGTACTCAAGTAGGATCCAATAATCATTTCTTTCTATCACGAATCCAACATTTTTTTAATTTAATATATATATATATATGCACAATAAAAAATTTAAGCCGTGTATACATTAAAGTGGAACATATTGCAATAAAATTTTAAATTAAAACTTCTAATCTACTAAAAAAATCGTCTATAATATCATATATAGTTAAAGCAAACAAATTAACACGCACACAGACAGAGACAGAAAAAACGCGTAATTCAATTAAGACATGAGAGATGATGAGTGTGTATGGTAGTAAATTGAGAAGTACGTACGTAGCATAGTAATAATGAAGTGGTTAAAGATTCTCCCGTGAAGTTGTTGGGTCGTAGCCATGGAAAATGAATGCAGGAAAATTAGAGGACGGGCCGGGGCCAACTGTTGAAGCAGTGGAGCCATAGCTGCCTCACCCCTCTTTGCCTATGTATGTGTATATGCAGCAATTGCTCCATGTGAACACTTTAAGTATCAGAAAACGACCTCCTTTATTCAAAATAGCAATATACAATATATGTTTTTTTTTTTTTTTTGTCTTCATAATATCGTCTACATGTTCTTCTGCATTAATCACAATATATTGTATTGAAATAATTATAATATTGAATTAAATAAAATGAGTTGTCAAAATGTTATGAGTTTGAATCTCATCATCACCCGTTTATGAAAGGGAGGTTCAAGCGTTAGGTTTTGCGTGTACGTACATTGGATGAATTAATTGGATATATGCATGTGTAGCTCTCTCATTTACTTTATACGATGACTAAGAGGGTGTTAGCTTCTCTTGTTATGACGATGAGAATAAGTTGTAGAGTAAAGTTTAAGTTTAGCTGAAAGTTGAAATATTTTTTACTTGAACCAAGATTTGCGGTATTTGAAAATAAAAGTGAAAAATAAAAACAAAAACAAAAAAAGGAGCTAAAGTTGTAGTTTTAGTCTCATTTGATAGGAGGTTCGTCACTTTTAGTCATTTACTTATAAAACTTTAAAAAAAGATTTCAAAATTGAAAAAATTATACACATTTAATCTTATACTTTATGAAATTTTCAAAATAGTCCCAAATTTTGAAAAACTCAATACATCTACTCTTACAAATTATGTAAATCAGACAATTAAATATGTTGATTTCTCAATTTTGTGACTATTTAAAAAATACCGTAAAGCATAAGACTAAATATGTCTAATTTCTCAATTTTAAGACCATTTTGAAAATTTCATAAAATATATATAAGACTAAATGTGTTGAATCGCATATCTTATGGGACTTAAAACTATAATTTTACACAGAACCTGTGAATTAAATTAACCTAAATTTAAACAGTCGAAACATATAAACAGTAAATCTAAAACACTCTTTCCAACTTTTTCTAAAAAAACAAAAATGATACACACTTAAGCTATAGGACAAGAAGTCCCTTAACTGCTTTGTAGGCCTGCGCTCGCGCCCAATAAATGTATGACAGACATGTTTCGCCTTCCACATGACAACAATAACTGATCATTAGGTGTAGCCAGCTAAAATTCCACCTCCAATAAATATGTGCAAAACACACACACACACATATATATATAATTTTAGTCCAATGATCGGACTCAATCGATGATATATTTATTATGTGATTATTTACTTTATTTAAAATATACACCAATGACATGACACTAATATTATTCTTATTATATAACTAATTTAAGTTAATTTGACAGTCAATTCAGTTTAAGCTAGAAATTTCCTTTATATTCAAATATAACTTTCAGCGCATGTATGTATTAACCAAAAGTTGTTAACTATACTGATAAGTATACATGGAAATATAGGAGAAATGCCTATAATAACCTTAATGAAGGGCATTTCAGTCTTTTTGCCCTTGGATCCGCATCCCTTCTACCGGACGGGTCGGAGCAGGCTTGTCCCGGACCCCCCTAACTACTTGAAAACCCAAACAACGACAACCGTCCGATCATGAACGTAAGCTAGTCGGATAAGGCCACGTGACCTATTCAACGGTATCCAGCTAAGCTCTATAAATATCTAAAGACGCTACATTTCGAGGTAATGAATACTGAGCCTTTTCGATCTACACCCTTAATCGCATACTTTTATCTCGATCAACTTAATTTGAGCGTCGGAAGGTTGTTGTCGGGACGTGTCCGAGCTCACTGTACTTGTCTTATTCTCAGGAATCCAACACTAGGTCTTGGTGGAGTTTGCTAACTGTGAGGAGGTCGCTCATCCATGTCGCTGAATTCGAACAAAATCATATACTAAAAAAATTAATGATCCGAGTGTTTCAACCTTAATTAGATTAATTAATCTTGTGCCTAATAGTGTACCTGAGTAACGATTTTAGCTTCATGTCCGCATCAAGTGGTAGAGAATTGAGAAGCAGATTATGGTTGAGAGAGCGGGTACGGTACGTAAGTGTATATAGTATATATAATTAAATAAGATGGCAATAAATGTTAATTAATTATATTAAACCCGACCGTACATAAATTAATTAATTTATTGGACCTTTTTTTTTTTTTTTTTTAAACACGAGATATTAGTTTTGAAGTAAAAAATATGAAAGAATTTACATAAATTAATAAAGAGGGTGTCCGAGTAAGCTTATTCGAAATATTTTATAAGTTTCTACATCTTATAAGATATTTTAAAAGTTTTAAAATATTAAGACTTATTTTAAAATAGGGTAAATTACAAGGACCTCCCCTGAGATTTGACATAATTATGAATACCCCCTCGTTGTTTGAAAAATTACCAATACCCCTATGATTTTAACGGTCGTCTAACAATCCCAATCCATTACTTTTCCATCTATTTTTATGGTGAACTGACCAAAATGCTCTTGTGGATTAAAATTATAATTTTTGTTTTTTTTTTATGGATTAAGTGGATAATTTTTTAAATTTTTTCATCCATCTCGTTCGATTTCTTTTATAAGTTTTTAATTTTTTTAAAAAATAAATAAAATATAATAAGAGTAAAGTTGACAATTTCATATCTCCATCCAAGGATTACATAATTTCATCAAATATTATGGGATATTTGTAATAAAAAGGTACTCGTAATTATGTCAAACCTCATGAGAAATCATTCAAATTTACCCTTTAAAATATATACTTGTAATATGTTTAGATAAAATAAGATATTAGAACCACTATGAAAAATGATATTGAAAGCAACAGCATATATTTTTTTGTAAAATAGTGGAATTCGCTTTTAAATCTATATTAACAGTGAATTCAATAAAAATTTTATTTATTAATTAACTCGAAGTTAATCTTAATATCAATTTTTTTTGTAGATTTTGGACCATTTTCTGGTAGTGAACTTACACAATTCTAAAGTGTTTAGCATAATAAACTTTTTATATTGTAATAATGACCAAAATAAAGCCATTATATTGTCGGAATTTAGTATCGTGTGACAAATATTTTTATTTGGAAAAAAAAAAGAATTATATGAAGGATAAAAAGTGAATACTAATAAATAAATGAGGGTGTTTTGATCTTGTTAAGACTTAAAATTAAATAACTTAAAAAAATCTTATTTAAAAATATGGGTTGAAATTATTAATAAATGGATTTATATGTTAATAATAATGAATTGAAGATTATTATTTTAAGTAGTTAAGCTTAAAATATTAATATAAAAAAGAAATGCACTATACACTTATAAATAATGATTACTAACGTCATACCATTTTTTTTTAATTTGACAATTATACCCTTAATTACATAGTTATTATAATAATTTTTTTTATATAAAACTAATCCACGTCATTTCAATATTACTATACTAATTCTATTGTTATGTCGATAATATTTTAATTTTTTTTAAATATGATATGTTGGTTTATATACTTTATTTTTATTTATAATATATTTTAAAATATAAAATATTATTTACTATATACATGTAAAAATAACTTATTATGACAACTAATTTTTTAAAAAAAAAACCCAGGTTATTTGCATTTACCTCTCACGAGGTATAGAATTTTGACATCCACCTTTTTGAAGTTTGAATTTTTTGCAAGAGCTCCCTTCTACCATTATGTTGTCGTAATTCAAATAAAATCTTCTTTAGAAACAATAATACCCCTCTCCCTATATTTTTGAGAAAATCCAAATACTTTGAAAAAACTAATGAATAGTTATTTATTACAATGCACAATTTTTGGGAACAAAAAATGAATTAATAAGGTACACAAAGCGAAATTAATTTTAAAAGTAGTTCTTACTTTTATATATAATTATATATGGTTTATATAAAAACATATTTTTTGAAATTACGGACCCTCAGCTTAGTTACAAACTTCATCTGTAATATGTACGATCTATATATACGTTATTAAATTTCATAATTTTTTTTAAAGTCACATATTTTCTTCAATCTATGCGTTTTAATGTTCGTGGAATTATAAGATGTTTATTGCATTTTGATAAATACAACTTACACTTTTGAGGAAGAAAAGAAAAACATTTTATATGAATAATTAAGTTGTTTAAAGAAGTATTGCCCATATAAACTTAGTATATTTATATTTTTATAAATAAGTTAAATGCAATTTGCCCCTCTATGATATGTGAAAAAAAGTAAAAAAGTTCCTGTAAAAAAAGAATCAACAAATTACCGTATGTGTTTTGCAAAATGAACCAAATTACCTCTTAATTTATAAAAATATTTTAAAATCTATAAAACTCAGTAGGTTATGAGTTTTGGTAACATTTTATTGTAAGATATTCGAGTTCACAATATTTTTTAAATACGTTGGGGCAAACACCCTCGTGATCATAAAATCCATTTACACAAACGTAATTTTCAAACATGCGACTTCTATATTCTCTGACTTAGAATTGGCAGCCACGGCCATAGTTGAAGACATTTGAGTCGTTGAACATAATGAGCAAGCTAGCTAGAACGACTAATGATGTATATATGAAATGGAGGACAGGTTGTAGGCAGATTGAGCTTTCATGCATTAAGATGGTGGTTCCGACAAGACGACAACTTCAACGCCCTGCAATAAAAGCTAACGCTGTGAGGTCTCAATCTACAGGGATGCATGCAGAATATATGCATTCTCCATCAGAACAAGATTGATTGTTTGTGTATGTGTGTGTGTGTGTTGAATTTCCCTAAATCCTGAGTTGCCGGTTTCAATTTCAAGTGATGATTCAAATGTCACAATGTATGGGTGTAGTGATAGAGACAAAGCACTAATTGAATTTTCGTTACAATGTGAAGTCTGTTCAAATATTATCTTCAAATTCAGCAATTACGAATTTAACTCCGTGCTGAGTTGGTGAAAGTTGAATGGACTGGTCCCTGAATCTTTTTTCCCTTTCTTGGATATAACTATAATTTTACGATATTCTATAAGTAGCCTAATACAAATAGTTGATGCACGACATTTATTATAATTCACCTGAAATAGTCATAGTGAAGCTAATTTGGAGTAACTATGGTCGTAGATCTTTTATCCAAACTAAGTAAATTTTGGATCTTACAATTATTTTTATTTTCATATCTTCTGCAAACGCTCCCACCAGTCAATACTTTATATTGATATTTTGCTATCGCATTTCTTTTTTCAAAATTATGATACTAAATTATTTATCTATAGGAGTTACATAATAAGCAGTGTTTTAAAGAAAAATATAAATATACGATGATTGTGACGTTGACAATATCAATAGTGGTATAAAAATGTGTTTTGTTTACAACTTATATTTCTGAACCATTTAAATTAAACTCACATTTCCCTGTCAAGTTTTCAATTAATTTGTACAATTGTGTATATTAATTGTTTTCACGAAATACTCCAACTCCAATATTTTTCCCCTTTTACTTTGTGATTTTTGGTATAGTTAGAATTACATGTATTTTTAAAATTTATTTTTACTATAAAAGTAAAAGTTATTGTAGCTACATATTTAATGCACTAAAAAAAGGAGAAAAAGGAATTTTGAATCAAGTTCTTATGTTGCTAATGATTGGGCCAAGGCCCAATTTTCGGAGTTGGAAGCCTTTAAGTATGATTGCCGCTCTCGGCCCATTTTAAGATTTCGGGAACAGTGTCCTGCTTGTAATTATGGCCCATGGTATCTCTGTATGGGCCCATCAATTATTCTGTGCTTAATAATTAAGCGAAAAGGTATCGGCATTTTGATGCCAATAACACTACACAGCATCACTTCTTCCTCTGACGGGATTCTGTTCGCCAAAAATCTTCGCTTGTGAATATCATACCCCATCTCACCTGCGAGGCCGTGATTTCGTCGAGCAGTTGGCGCCCGCTCAAGTGTTTCAGCAGTAATGGAAACGACGGACCGCCTTTCTGAGATCGCAGTTGGCCACGATCATCCCGCATTTAAACTTCTTCTCTCGTGTCCCTCTGGCCTTTCTCCTTCTGAGGTTCTATCTTTACCTGAATGCTTCTTTGTACAGGCAACTGTTGGTTTTGGTCTGTTCTTCGCTTTTTCGACTTGATTACCTACTTAACGCGGGAAATTGTAGAATTTTAAATGCTGTTTGTGGAATCAGGTGTCGGCGGTGTTTGATCAGACATATGATAGGATTCCTCATCCGGATGTCACTTTGGAGAATTCTATTTCGGAGGTTTATTTCTACTTTCTGGATTTATTTTTCTTGGTTAGTTTTGGGGTTCTGTGGACGTTGAAATTGGAATTCGTGGAACTTGTGATTGAACGAAAGGACGAGTTTCGGTTATGTAATTGCAGTTCGTTTATTTTGAAAGCTAATGTGTGATTGAAGTTTTTGTTTACTTGTTAGATATGGGACAAGCGAGTTCAAAAAAATCCATCTTTATACAATGGACTAAAGTTCAGGGTATGTTGATGCTTTTCTCAAGGCCTTACTTTATATGTGTTCAATTAATTTAGGTATGGTGGCATTTATGTTTCATTGTTTGAATATATTGCTATATCTGCGAGTCTTATTTGGATTGGGAAAAATCTTTTGCTTCTGGCGCTTTCCAGCATCCGAGGCTCTTCCATTTCAGCAATATGTCTCGCTTGTGGGCTGAATCTTGTTTTCTAAGTGGAGTTTGTAGCTGTTGCATTAAAACAATTGTACTAGATAATAGTTTCGTCGTTTTTAAGTCTCTGTTGGAAAGGCCAAAAGCATGGTTTATGGAAGTTTCCATAAATTCATGGATACTAGAAACTATCTTGTGCAATTGATAAATAATGTTTCTGTTATTTATTAGTTGATAACTTGACAGTACGGTGGGCACACTTTGAGTGGCAGGGCTGATTCCTTTCGGAAGACTGATGTTTGCCTTCACCTTGGCTTGACAGATTATAGGTTCGTCCCCCCTCCCCCTTCTTTTACCTGAACAAAGCAGCTAGCTTCCGTTAAAATTACACCTTGCCCCAGTGATTTGTCTTATGGTCAGCCCCTGACCAACATCCAAACTGTTAAAGCAATCCCAATACCACCTGCAACTCTTTTCACACGTGGATTAAACTAGAAGCTAGTCTTTACATTATGTTTTACCTTCTGGACATTGAAGAGCATCTTTGCTTTCTATGCATTTCTCCTTTTTCTTTTTTTTCGTTATTTCTGATTTACACTTTTTGGAATTTATTTTCTCTATCGTATTTCTGTTTAGAACTTTTGGAGTATATTTAGTTTATGAATGAATGGTGATCAAATTAAATGAAAATACTCTTGTTATATGTGGAAACAATTTCACCTGCATAAACTGCAAATGAACTTCTCTGTTCTCATTGTGGCCTTAATACTAGTTGCTAGCTTTTAGTGCCACAACAATAGAGTGTGCATGCTTCAACTTTGTTCTTATTCTTGCTCAGGACATTTGTGGGAACAAACTTGAATCCTCTGTGGGAAAGATTCCTTATTCCATCTGAAGGTAAATTTACTTAATTATAATGTCACATAGAGGTGAAACAGTCTAAAAGACTAAAACTTAATTAATAAGATTTAACGTCATGTATGCACGTCATATAGAGGTGAAACAAAAAGGTAGTGAAAATATTGACATTTCGAAATTTTAAACGTTGGGTAAAACAAAATCCACAATCATTTCATTTTTGGTGATCCGTTTCTTCTTTTTTTTTTTGGGCTAACGAAGAAGGGGCAACTAAATCTTTTCCCTCTTCCCAGCTGCTTTTTGAGTGACAGGGCCCCTTTCAGTATGATTATTCAAAGACAAGGTGGTTTCTGTATTTGACCATTGTGCAGGGGTTGTCAAATGTAACTATCCCCATTCCTAAGCAATGCACTCCTCATGGTTGATCAGTATACTTTGTGAAGGTTGTCCATAACCTCCACTACTTGAACCTGTTGTCATGTTTTTATTTCTTGAACCAGAACATTAAATGCAGCTCTTCAGATTTCTTATATGGTTAGTCACTTCCCAGAATCATGCTCTCCACACTTTGAAAGTGCATGTAGTGGGATCCTGTAGCAATGAGTCAACATATTCCGCAAAGTGAAGATTAATATCAACCAGCTTCATGCTGAGCTCATTGCATCTGAGTCTCACTTGTGGGCCTATTCTGTGTGGAATAGAGCATAATGTAAGGGTACTGGAAGCAACCTGAGGATACTATCGGACCGCAAGGCCTGACTGGATGTGTATTGGAAGCTATTTTGGATTGTGGAAGGAACACGTCACCTGTCCAATGGGGGTCCTTTTTGTAGTGACGAATCTTGTATGTGTTCTTAAGAAAAGGAATTTGTCCATTTTTCGGGGTCTCAAAGGGGCGTGGAAACACATAAGAACTCTTGAATGGAAATGGAAAAGGGATGTAACTCCAGTTCCTTTGGAATCGCTAGTCAATCCTATTTCCGATAGGGGCAGTTGACAATTGAATCCGATTTTGACCATTATTTTCGTATCCGTAATAGTGCGAAAAGAAGACCCGACTCTAAGTTGTTCAAGAATAGTGGCGTTGAGTCTCTCGACCCTTTGACTTAGGATTAGTCAGTTCTATTTCTCGATGATTGTAATATATATCATCGAACGGAGGAAGTTTGAAATGATTTATGAGGTGGTATAATAGGCTCCAGCAATTTGGGTTAACCATTTTTACTGAATAAGGACAAGTGCACAGTTTCACTGCCGCAAAATCTCATTTGCAGGCCTCCACCCTGAAGGCTTTCACAATATCAAAAGATCAGACATGATCGATAGTTAATTAATTTATACAACCATCTAACCTCAGATGGAAGATTCTTTATCTTGATTAAGTATTCTTCTTGTTTTTGGACTCTATTCAGCCAAATATTTGAAAAATGTGTTTGTGCAAATGTTTTTTGCTGTTAGCAAAAAGTGCTGCAAACACCTGCCTTCTTTTCCTTTTAATTATCTAAGACCATAAAATTTGCTTTAGAATTTAATCATGTGTATGAGGACTGAAATGACGTACTTGGCCAGTTTAATTGTCTATTTTTAGTTCAATTTCCTCTAAGAAAGATTGCAACAACACTTGGTACAAGAAAGAGAGTAGTGAAGTAGGAGTATAAGTGATGATAGTGCTATCTGAAATTTGAAATTGCTACTTAATGAACTACCATGAGAATTATTATGAAATTTTACTTGCAGATGATTGGAGAAGGTGCCAACATACCTCTAATCCTCTTGGCAATGGTGCAATTGTAGAGACATCTGACCAAGAAATTGTGGTGCTCCAAAGAAGTACCAATGTTGGCGAATTTCCTCGACACTTTGTTTTCCCTGGAGGGCATCCCGAGGTACCAATTAAATGAAGCCCTTTCCTCTTTCTAACCATATTGTTGTATTTTAATGGGCATCCTCTTGCTGTTTATGTGAAATGCAATTTTGTTACTCTAATGTACCTAAGAGGCAGTTGAATATGCCTTTCAATGTGACAGCATGCAAGTTCTATTCACTTTAGTCATATATAACACTATCAGTATAATGTGTTTTTAATGGTTTGTCATTTAATTTTAAGGTCAGTACTTGCTCTCATCCTCCCTAAAAAGGAATACCTACTGTGTGCTTTAACTTTTGATAGCCCCAAGAAGTTGGCATAACAAGCCATCACACTAGTGGAGAATTAACCCATCAGATGGTCAACAGAAAGGTTTCTCAGGAAATGTTTGACAGTATTATTCGTGAAGTAGTTGAAGAAATTGGAGTTCCTGCTACTGCCCTAGTAAGTGTAATCCATTTAGTTTATATGTTGGTAGAAAGTGTTTGAAACTGAGCTGAATTTTCACATCAAATTATTCAAATTGATGTTGTCTCTAGGTTTCCGTTGTCATTTCAACTCTATCATAGCTACTTTTCACTTTATGGTTTTATTTCTTTATTAAATTGTTCCATGCAAATTGTTATTCTTCTCATGGCTGCTTGTGGTAGATCTAAATATTTATCCTCCATAATAGGCTGAGATATCTTCCTGCAATTTATGCGTTTTGTCCTAAATCCTACTTAAGTCGTTTACTTTTGCATATTTTTCGGCAGCACAATCATGCTGAAAGGGTTTGAAGGATGGGTTGAAATGTGTTTCTATGCTTTGAGTAGACTGGATGTCTGCTCGTTAACATTTAACCAACTAATCAACACATTTATTGAGAAAATTGGGTGTTGTCTCAGTTCAGTTTGATGGTTGATGGAGATAAAACGGTGCAGCCTTTTTTATTAACGGAGATGCTTTGGATACTTCAGATACAAACTAATCTGCAAATTGCTCACTACATAAAGGGATAATTTCTTGTGCGAGTTGTGTTGTTTCATACTCTAGTCATCCAACAAGATGTTTTCTGTTTTGGCGACGGCCGGCAGGAAACCCCGTCAAGCTAAAAGAAAATTGGAACTGATACAAATGCATGATTGCAAATAGAGTGATATTTAAATGTGCAGCGACTGGTGATTAGTATCCCAGCTCTTGTTCCTTCCATCCCCACCCCTATCACGATTCTGATGCCGACTGTCTTTACTGAAGCTTGCTTCTGAAGTAGTTGTATACCATGTGGAACCAAGCATGCCACAAGACAAACTAGGACAAACTTAAGTTCTAGATATTGGTCATTTGTTGTTAATGTTGAATTTGGTCTCATCAAAGGTTATAATGACAGTGTTCTGTGATACAATAAGACGGATTCTTTTGACATTTGTTGTTAAAACGCAGAGCAAGCCCGTCTTTATTGGTATATCCCAGAGGGTGTTGAATGTTAGGCCAACAGCGTTCTTCTTCATCAAATGCAGTCTTCAGTCAAAGGAGATCCAACAGCTCTATGGCAGTGCTCAAGATGGCTATGAATCAACCCAGCTTTATACTATGTCAATGGTCAGTTATATATATATATATATACATATGTATGTACATTCATATGCGTGGTGTACTTTTGAGAGCAGCTATTTATTTAAAAATCGGTGAAACATTTCAACGTTCCATTAAAGGTGTGCGTGCAGATTACAGTAGATCTGATAAATTGGGTAAAGAAAAGCAACTCAGGCCAACTCCTGATCCGGGTAAAAGCTTTGAGTTGCTGAGATTTTAAGTTTAGCATTTTATTTAAATAACAGGACTCCTGACTACCTGCCATTGCATAGTGTTTGGCCCTGGAACTCCTTTTGCTGGAAATCACCATCTTTCAAGGTCAGAACCAGGAGCTTTACCTTAGGGACTAAACCAAAAGCCCAATCCATAATATATTTGCTATCTAAAAAGTGTTTAATGGATTCAAGCATCATATATGAGATATAATACCACCATGATTAAGATGCACAGGATTACAGGAAGAGAAGATCTCTTGCATAATTATTGTTATCTAGAAATCAAGAGCTACAGAGAAAAAAGAAAGGACTTCAAAATGTTCTTTAGGTCTACTCAACACCTCATTAAGTAAAAAATATCCGTGAAAGAACTTAACACTAATTATTTCTACATTTCTGTTTCATTCGTCGCTCCTTTGGAAAAGGTGAGTTTCGCCCAGCTTTCACAGTATTCGGTGGAATTGCTTTTATGCTGTCGCCTTTGGACCATTTGCCGAATTAATTGTTACTTCCCAATGGTTTATTATCAGAGTGACGTGGCTGTGGCTACATCTAAAATGCCTGGATGTCACCAAGGAGGATTTGCACTCTATAAGTTGATGGTAGACGCTATGAATGAAGACTGAGATAGACGCTATGAATGAAGACTGAGAGATTCAGCGCTGCCAAATCAAGATTCCTGCACTTTGTTTTGGGCACGGTTGGTTCAGTTTCTTCCACATTGTGCCAGGTAATGACAATGTTTTTCACATTAATGAAGAAGCTGACTACTCATGTTGGATTCACCTGCTTGGCCCTACTATTGCCTTTTTAACATCCTTACATCGACCTATTAAGGTATTGCGTGGCTGTAAGTGACAATTTGAGGTACTTCCCTTTTTCTGGGTTGTATTAGTCATATAATCAGCTATTCTTAATTTCTCAAAATTAAGGACTGTATTAACTCTGGCTGGCTGTTAGTGAGTAAAAGTGAGGCCTTTGATGTTCAATCCAAGGGCTCAGATTCGTTTATTTCCTCAAATGATTTTGTGTGGGGGTATCAGATTTTAATACCCAACATCATAATCCTCATTTTAATCTCATATTACTTCATATCTTCATAATCATTCTGAAAATACATTCCAAATAAAAAGCTGTTAGTTTTCGAGGGAAAAATGATACCTATTAATTTGATTTTGTCTTTTAAGAAATAAATTTATTTTAAAGAATTTTAAGGTTTTCGAAGAAAAAGTGAAATAACTTTAGGAAAAATTGTTTAACAATGCCAAACAAACGCAGGTTTTTTCACAATTTGATAAAACCAACATGCCATCCAAATTGCAGTTTATGGTTATAATTAAGAGAGAGAAAGAAGGAACACAAAGATATTATCTTTTTATGGTTATAATTAAGGGAGAGTTGAAAAACCACCCAATTCTTTATTCAATAAATATTTTGATATATATGCAGTATAGGTTTAAGATTGTTGTACCCAAAAACTTTATTTATATTTATATTCGCATCCGGAAATCGTACAATCTGACCACACAATTATTACTAATATTATTCAAATACACAATAATTACATGACGTGAAATAACATGGTCCATTATCTCTTTTTTCAACTTTGAATATATTTTCCCTAATATCTTTTATTTAAAATTATATTGATATGCGATAACTTATTTATAATAATGATTTTCCCACTAACCTCATATTTGTTCATATTAGCATTGTGGATCCGGCGAGCATATAAAAAAAATTAATGTGATATGATAAGAAAAAAATTATGAAAAAATATATTATAATTATAAACTATAATAAATGTTGAAAAAGTTAAAGTGCAAAAAAAATATGAAATAGTGGGTGGTTAAGAGAAAAAAAATATAATGTGAAATTATTAAAAAATATTATATTAATTTGATCAAAATTTTTTAGAGAAAAAAATAAAAAATAAATTTGATATTTAAAAATTGGTACGATAAAATATTTTCTTTTATAATAATAAATGCGCGTAATACGAGGATTAAACTGCACATATTATTTAATCGTCCGTGCAAAAGAAAGAAATAATATTAGTCATAAAATATTAAATAATAATTTTGACATTATCATTAAAGTATATTTTAAGTGACAACATTGTGCCTTAAACTGTCACAATAGATAATTGTTGACAAACTTATAATGATAATTTTACCCACATTGCCACCTTAAACTATTAATACATAAATTTTTAATTTTATCCTTTTTTAATATTTTCAAATAATAATTTTGTGCTTACAAAGGAATAAATATAATAATATTAATAATATTTTATTTATATATATTATATGTATCCATTTATTAGTATAAAATGTACATAAAATATTAAATTATGGGCAAACCTAAAATTTTATGTAACTTCCCCCCCCCCCCCCCCCTTACGTCATCATATCTTAATGAAAGCGGGTCAAGTATAAACAAAGAACTTTTGAAGGCGGTCTAAGCCTAATTTTAAATTTTTTGGAGCAAAATGTGATTTCATAATTTTAAAGGGGGTCTATATATAATTAACTAAAAAAATTCAGAATCTTGATAGTATTTATTTTTTTTATGAAATTCATTAAAATAAACCGTCAAACCATATTAAATTGTTGTGTCCTTTAGACAGGACGCATTAAAATATCTCTGGAGAGTAGCACAGAATAAATTGAGATTCAGGAAAAATATAAGACGATAAACAGGAATTTTCTCCAAAAATTTTCAACTGCCGTCTCTAAAATAAAAAGAATAGCTTGTCGTAAATAAAATAAAAAAAAAATATTGCACGTAAAATTTTGATTTTAGGACCAGATAAATCAGGAGAGACATTCAGCAAGTGGAGGTCTGTTATTATAGTTGGTTTGTTCTTCGACCACCTCCACCCTCATATTCTTCCATCTTATTTATTTTTAAAGAAGTTTTAGATTAAATAAACTTTTCAAACATTTTCACCGCAACATGTCCTAATTACCATAATAAGAGAGAATACAACTCTAATAAAAGATGCAAAAATTGATGATATATATCAAATTTCCTCCAGTCTTTCAACACTAACCTTTTCTTTAAAAAAAACAGAAAGAAATAAAGAAATTACTCTGATTCTCAATTTCCTCATGATCATCATCATCACCACCTTTTAAAGGAGCCCATTTGTTGACTCCCAGTTTTCTCTTTCTATTTAAGAGCTCTGGATATGATTCAGAGTACATATATATATATATACATATATACATATGTACGCATATATATATATATATAGGTTCATTTGTTTATTTGTATATATATGAGATTGATGTGTATGCAAAGCTTTTGTTGCATACATGTGCCTTTGATGGCCCCATTATCTTAGACTCTACCTTTTTTAATTCATCCTGACTTTTTTCTCTTTTCCTTTGTTGAAAAAAGACTGCCTAAATTTCTGATTTTTCTTACATCTTCTTTTGTTACAAACTAGAGATTTATGGCCCTTTTGGTTTTAAAAATGGAGGGGGGAAAAAGGTGGCTGCTCTTCCTTCACAACCAAGGTATATTTGTCTGCATTTGATCAATCTTTCCCCTTTTCAACGAGGAAAAAGGGACACATTCTTGATTCTTGATGTTTGAATGTTAATGTGAATGTGATTCTTTCTTTTGTAATGAATATTGAATGATGATGTTGTTGTGGGCAGGGAGTTGAATTGGGATTCATTGATAAGAATGAGGAGTTTTGAAGATGATGAATAAGAAAGAGAAAGGCATGTTTGTTGTAGATTAGGATAGGTTGATGAGGTGAGATTTTGGGCTGTTTTCTGCAGTAAAAATGGAGGTTGCATCATCTGGGCCTACTCCGACGACACCCCGGAAGAAGATGACCAAGCAGTTGACGGGGAAACGGGACGACACCGAGCTGCACGCTGCAGCTCGTGCAGGGAACATTGTTGCGATAAGGGATGTCATTAATGGTGCTGGAGAGGAGGAATTGGTGGAACTGTTGGCTAAGCAGAACTCGGCAGGGGAAACACCCTTGTACGTGGCTGCGGAGTACGGGTACTATGAGGTTGTGAGGGAGATGATCCAGTACTATGATATGGCAGCTGCTGGAATCAAAGCCAGGAATGGTTTTGATGCACTTCACATTGCTGCCAAACAAGGCGATTTGGGTATGATCTCTCTTTGGAGATTGGTTTTCTGGTTTGGTTGGTTTGTGATTAAGTGTGTGTGTGTGTGTGTTGCAGAAGTGGTGAAGGTGCTGATGGAGGCTCATCCAGAGCTATCTATGACGGTTGACATGGCAAACACAACGGTGTTGCATACGGCTGCAGCACAAGGGCGCATGGAAGTTGTGAATTATTTCTTGGATGCAGAGAGCAGCCTGGCTGCTATAGCTAGAAGTAATGGGAAAACGGCGCTGCATTCTGCAGCAAGAAACGGACATGTAGAGGTTGTTAAGGCCCTTTTGAGTAAGGAGCGGGGGATGACTGCACGAACTGATAAGAAAGGGCAGACGGCTCTCCACATGGCCGTTAAGGGTCAGAACCTTGAGGTGGTGGAGGAGCTGATCAGAGCGGATCCTTTGACGCTTAATATGGTGGATACTAAGGGTAACACACCGTTGCACATAGCCTC
This sequence comes from Sesamum indicum, assembly GCF_026168435.1. NCBI lineage: Eukaryota > Viridiplantae > Streptophyta > Magnoliopsida > Lamiales > Pedaliaceae > Sesamum > Sesamum indicum. The sequence goes on along the minus strand of NC_142665.1, from coordinate 2,879,971 downwards.
TCGGAAAGGCAGGTCTCAGGTATAACTAGGCGGTAACATTTTGCTCTGCCATGCTGTTGATGTTCTGCTTTTAGCTGTTTTTGCAGATAGTTTGTGTTATCTCAAGCAGCATGCATGTTCTTGATGTAACAAAATAGGTTAAATCGTTGGCTGTTGTTCTTATAGTTTTAGAATTTTAAAGGTTCAAATACAGCATGCATTGCTGCAACTTGTTAAGCTAAGTGGGGATAAATTTGGCATTTTGATGGGGGATTAATCATAGCATCGATCATGAAAAAAATTTGCCGTTTACATGATTCTTGTTTGATTCTGCAGAACGTTGAAAAGCTGCTAAGCAATAAAGAAATTGATACGAGAGTTGTCAACAGGTCTAATGAAACAGCCATCGACACAGCAGAGAAAATGGGGAATTCTGATATCGCAGCCATTCTTAGGGGGCACGGCGTTCTGAGTGCCAGGGCGATCAGTCCGCAGTCGACCAATCCAGTACGAGAGCTGAAGCAAACGGTGAGCGACATAAAGCATGAAGTCCACAACCAGTTAGAACACACACGACAAACGAGAAAACGTGTGCAAGGCATCGCCAAACGCATCAACAAGATGCACGCAGAGGGGCTCAACAACGCAATCAACTCCACGACCGTTGTGGCTGTGCTCATAGCCACCGTTGCTTTTGCAGCTATTTTCACGATTCCTGGACAATACGTCGATGACGCCAGAAGCATCCCTGACGGACAGGTGCTAGGTGAGGCTCATATCGCACCAAAAGTACCGTTCATAATCTTCTTCATCTTTGACTCAATCGCGCTATTTATTTCCCTGGCCGTTGTCGTGGTGCAAACGTCAATTGTGGTTATAGAGAGCAAAGCCAAGAAGCAGATGATGGCAATCATAAACAAACTAATGTGGCTGGCCTGCGTGCTTGTCTCTGTGGCATACCTGGCCTTGTCGTTCGTCGTGGTAGGCAACCGCGAGAAGTGGCTAGCTATTGGAGTGACGATTATAGGAACGAGTATTCTGGTTACAACATTAAGTATAATGTGCTACTGGGTAGTTATGCATCGGATCGAGTCCAGCAGCATGAAGGGCCTCCGGAAGGATTCTCTGGGCAGCAGATCAAGATCCGGGTTGGCTTTGATACCATCGGAAACAGAGGCTTTGAACAGTGAGAAGAAAATGTATGCAATCTGAGAAACCTCCCTAACAAAAATGTCATCTTCTTTTGCATATTAATGGCAGTTGCTCTGTGTTGTGCAGTCATCTCTTTGTTGTTCTTTAGAGTAAAAACCCCAACCAAACAGACTCAACTCAAATCGCACCGCAACAACGTCTGACCGCATAATGATTATTATTAACAACAACAACAGCAGCAGAAGCAATAATATGCTACAATTTTTTACAAGTTTAATGATGCACAAATTAAATTAATAGACAATAATATACTATTGCAATAAGTTCTTATATAATGTAATTCAAAATAAAAGTAACATACCTTTAAGATTACTATTTTCCTGTATTTATTCTTATTATTGTTTAAATAAATACATAACTGTGCAAAGCTATGTATATAAGTGTTTATCCAATTCAATCAATATTTTCTACCTCTTTCCTAAGCATGTTCTTTCTAATCCAATATTAGATATATAATAAAACGTACTAAATTGCATATTTCTATCATTAAATCAAATATATTCAACATATTAAATAAATCATAGATAATTATTTCCATTAGCACCTTTCACATAAGAGTCGACTTTATATTCAAAAAGTAAAATGCGTTTTTTATCTACCAAACAATCAAACCACTACCTTAATATCGTCAATTTATTTGGTATGTAAATTTTGTTTTGTGTTCCTATAATACATTTTGATACTATATATATTATGTATTTGGAACAATTAAAACTTAAAATTTATTTAATTTTATAGGTGAAATGATTCTACGAACTATAAAGTATCAATACACTAAAGACGGCAAAACTCATTACGATCTAATTAGAATGTAATGTACGAATTTGATGATTTTCAGATTGGATTTGGGCTGCAATTTTTTAAGAATAGTAAATATTGAATTGTAAAAACAGTTTAAATTGGTCTAACACATACGTAAACTTATAAATTAATCTATTAATGTAATCACCTACAAAATAAAAATTAGTTCAAAAATTCTACAGTAAATTTTTATTGCATCTCGAATTGCATTATATATATACATAAAATGCACTTTCAATTAATTATAATTATTAATATCAAATATATATTTATAATAATTATAAAAATCATAAATATCTCATAATTATTAATTAAAAATAAAATAAAATAATAATTACAATTAAAATAGAATATCATCCGTATATTCACCGCCCTGAGTTTTTAACTGGATTTTATGCAATTTAGCCCAACAAAATCCCCAGTCAGGCAGTCACTGTTCTTCTGTTGTTATTTGCCTGGTAACGACGACGACCACCCAACCCCGATCCCAAAGCCGCCACCGCCGACGCCATGGATGAGGAACTGCTGGAACTGCAGAGGCAGTTCGAGTTCGCACAGCAGGCGAAATCAAGCATCCGTTTGTCCGAGCGAAACGTTGTCGAATTGGTGCAGAAACTGCAGGAACTTCAAATCATCGACTTCGATCTCCTCCACACCACCTCCGGAAAAGAATACATCACTCCGGTAACTGATTCACCTGATAAATTTAAAATACTTTTTAACCCATTTTTCTGTCAAAAGTTAATTTATTCTGTTGCTGCATGTTTGGGTTGTGTTGGTAGGAGCAATTGAGGAGTGAAATAGTTTCTGAAATAAACAAGAGAGGCCGAGTATCTTTGATTGATTTAGCGGACACAACAGCGGTCGATTTATACCATGTCGAGAAACAATCGCAGCGTGTTGTGTCCGATGATTCATCGCTTATGTTGATTAATGGCGAAATAATTTCGAATTCTTATTGGGACACCGTTTCTGAAGAAATTAATGAGAGGCTCCAGGAATGCAGCCAAATTTCGTTGGCAGAAATTGCGGCACAGCTGCAAGTTGGCTCTGAGTTAATAGTCTCCGTCCTAGAACCCCGTCTCGGGACTTTGGTATAGTGCTTTTTTGAACTTTTGATTTTTAGTTATTAGAAATGTTGGGATTTTGTTTGTGATTATTTTGGGTTTCTGAATAGGTGAAGGGTAGACTTGAAGGTGGGCAATTGTATACACCAGCATATGTTGCGCGTGTGAGTGCAATGGTTCGCGGTGCAGCAAGAGGAATTGCTGTTCCAATGAATTTGTCCGCACTGTGGAGCTCGTTGCAGGTTTTGTTGCAAGATATGGATGGGTTCAGTGGCGTGGCAGTTGAGAGTTCTTTTTTCCAGTCATTATTTAATGGATTGGTTAGAGGAGGCGAGATTCTTGGCTCGGTTCGTGCTGGAGTTCACTGGACGCCTTCTGTATGTGACATGACTCTTTTTTATGACAAGTTCCATTATTTTGTGATACTTTCGCTTCACATATTGAATGTGGTTTGTATACCAACTCGGCATAGAAAATCTATGCTCCTGCAATTGATATTGTGACGATGTTTATCTATTCTTCTGTCTTGGATGGAGTGTGTGTAGTGAAAGGTATTGACTATGTTCTTGTGTATAATACTTATGATTGATTTCCAGGTATTTATTGATATGTTCTATCCGTGGAACAAAGTCTAACTTATGATGTGTGCCATTTGACAGGTCTTTGCTGTGGCTCAAAGAGAGTGTGTGGATTCTTTTTTTTCGCAGGTGCAGAACTTCTCTTGTTTTCTTCTTCTATTTTTAGTACATGGATACCTTTATTATTGAACTTCAGTCTGTTTGTCCATATAAATAGTTTCACTAATTGTAGTTAATCTGAAGCAGATTCTTTTGCCTTTCTCTATATGTTTGGGAATTCAATAAGTAATTCTTGGGTATTCAAAACTTTTTCTTCTTCACCTTTTCGATTTACCCTTTTTGTTTTGACATCTGAGAATTTTTGCTCTTTCCAAGAAATTTCTAGTCTTTCCAGTATGCTAGATGAAGTCTCTGTAAAAATTCATGCGATTCATCTGGAATTTGAAATCTTCAGACCAAATGTGAGAGAAAGCTAGGCGGATATATAAGCAATCACTTTTCCTTATCCTTGAATGCTCCCAAACACAAAGTCTTGAGCTTATTAGTTGTCCTTAATTAATTATAAAAGTTGAACAATTGAGGAGTTTTTGACTTTTTTCTTCCCGGGTGCTGCAGAATTCCTTCATAAGTTATGATGCTCTCCACAAACTTGGAATTCCACAACCTATTCATTTTTTGCAGGTATCTTAATCTATTTGGGTTCTTTCCCTTTCTTCTCTAATTTTGAGTGACTTGAACAACTTAAGTTCATACACCACTTGCTGAGTCAAATTTACTCAAATGACCAAGTACATTTGGCAATTATCTAATTAATTCTTGCCTGTGAATTATCAATGTAGTCCAGATATCCTGATGGTAAACCACTTGCTACTATCTTTGCACATGGTTCACTAATTGAAATGTTGGATGCTGCCGTGGAGGATGCTATTGAACGTGGTAGCTGGTGAGTGTCAAATGCATGTTTCCTTTTCCATTGACTTGTTGCATAATCTCATTAATGTTGTCACAATGTGTTCAATGTATTGAACAAAAATTGTATTTACTGCTTGCATAAATGAGTCTAATCATGACTCATAGATTGAACATTGCATGTTGTATCGCTTTATATTGGCTCGAGTTGCATGGGGCTTGACAGAGATTAACTTATCGAAGCTCATTCTATAGTAACTCAGAGATGAAATGAACAGGCCGTAGTTCATCTCAAATGCTTGCGAAGATTGGTTTATTTAGTTAGAAATTTTAAATGCTTTGTACAACTACCAAGCTTCTGAAGCTCACCATGGCAATTAAGTACACTTGATTCTGGAACAATCTAAACCTCAGCTCCAAAAGACTTACTTATGTCACCATGAACATGCCTAAAGGTATAGCTTCAGTAACATATAACATCCTTATAGACTTGCTGCGGGGCACTTAGGATACTGTGGTGGTCTGTTAGACTGCCTAGAGACTAAATCAAGATGCTATGTACTACTGAAGATTTTAAAGTGCCAGAATATCTTCAGCTCTATAATCACTATGTCTAGCTGCTTATTGAACTATAGAAATGCGTAGAATTCATCTTCTTAGATCTGCTCGATGTGACTGGCTTTGTGTGAAGCAAAGCATCCACAGAGGCCTTCCAGAGATGCAACTAGTGCTGCTAAAGATTCAAATCTAGGATAAATAGAAGCAAAGTTCATATCAATATTTACCAGCATGGCACGCACATGTAACAGAAAATTCTTGATCTCAGTGAACACAAAATAACTATTGGCACCCAATATTCAGAAAATGGTAAAGGCTTGGGATAATGAGATGTGGTGCCAAAGTAGATAGAAAACTTTAGTGGTTTGGATTTGTGGTGGTTATCTCTACCTTTCATGGTCGAGATTTCGGCTAAAGGTTGGTTTTGTTCTACGATTATAGTTTGCAGCAAACAACATATTTGGTCAGGGGCTCTTATGAATGCCAATTGTTAGAATCCCGAGACTAATTTTTAAGATTCTATTAGCAATGCTGACGGTTAGAACTCTGAGACTACTGCAAATAAATCATGGAATAGATAAGCAATTTGAGTGTTGAATGCATATTTACTAGCAGTATGGATTGCTATAAAATCGTAAAACATTTGAACGAGTATCTTGAAATTTCCATCCTTTGGTATTCTTTTCCTTCAAGACTTGTGGTTATATTTCTACGTTTTGCACATCTGATGCTTGTTTGTACCTTGGGCTCCAGTATGCATTACATGCATGTTCAAAATATACTGCTTTTCTCTATTAAATGCAGGATAGATTCACTTACCATTTTACCAGCATCCTTTACACCCCAAGATGCTTCAAAGATTCTTTCACTGTGTCCATATGTTCAGAAAGCTCTAAAGGTGATTCATTCTTATTCTTTCACTATTTGCGGCTACTTATTGGCAGATGATTTTCTGTCTAATAACTTGTCTTCTGTTTCAGTCCAGTAAAGCACAGCTGCTGGGGGAATCCTACGTTTTTAGCGATGCCTTGGTGAAGGTAAGTATCTTAAAAATCTGATGAAGTAGTCAAAGATTGAATTCTTGAAGTTTTGAGAGGGAGGGATAGTTTTCATGGGGTTGTTATCTGATAGTTTTACGTGAATTACAGTGCGTATTTCTGCATAGGTATGTTATATGAAGTTCTAGCTCCTGAAGATGCTCAGGACTGTGAACAGGTTTCTCATTTGTCTTTATGACGACTTCTAGTTTGTGGCAGGCTTTTTCAGTTCTCTGTAGCTTGGGAATTGTATAAGTTTGTGCTAGGATCAGACAGGTTAGATATGCATCATAGGACACCTGATTGTGGTCCTACTTGCCATAAAAAATTAGGTTAGGCCGGTTAGTCCAGATGGTTTCAGTTCATCTGTCTTTGTCTTTTTTGTTTCCTATTATTTTGACTTTTTCTTTCTCTTTCAATTTTTGGGTAAGCTGGAGGAAGGTTTTATTTCATTGTTCACGGTAGAGATGTTTATTTGCCTGAAGATACATGACTTGATCTTGTAAGCATTATACCTATGAAGCAATATAGCATCATTGAGACAGATTGAGTCCTCTTGGTCCAGAGGTTCGAGAAACACTTCTGCTCCTACTATTAATGATTTTTAGAGTTGTCTGGGGATTCGATGTTTCTAGACTTGTATTTTACATCATTATAATATGATGAGGACTGACCTCATTAGTGAGGTGGAAGTTCTTCATTATATAGAACATCCGGTAGCATCTTTGGAAGTTTCTTGGTGGAGTATTTCTTATTAAGAAACTGTAATCGTGGATCCCCATCTTTTACTTGGCTATGAATTGAAGTCCTGATCCTGCTTAACGAGTCAAAACAATCTAGGATTTAAGTCACTCCTCGGAACTTATTTACTCAATCAATTGTTTCTGACCAAGTCCTACTTCATGCCTTCAACATGCAGCACCCGCGAAAGCTCTATCAACAAGAGCAGAGGATTAAATAAAACACAAGACAACATGCAATATGCCTGAAATCACCTATGGACACTCAGCTTATAAAGTCATTATAAGATAACCAGAAACATTAGCCTTTTTGGAAATGGTTCTAAATTTTCCCGTATGGATATTCTTTAAAATAGTATTATTGACATTTTCTGGATACTCAGTGATGCATGAAATTATTGAACAAAATGGTTAATGTAACATGTGGAATCTAATGAAGTTGGTAGTGCAACATTGCTTTTGGTAACCCACTGATGCTTATATATTTTATATTTTTCTCTAACATATTACAGAATTTATTTGACAATATTGAGAAAGAGCTGGAGAACTTAAATGTTTCTGGATTCAGTACTGCTGGGTTGTCTGAAGGTTCACATCCCAAAAAAAATGCCACGCACGGACATGATGATAGCAGCAGTCTAGCTGATCCAGGTGAATATGATAATCAAAATGTTATTAGTAAATCAGCTTCAGAGAAAGGATCTAAGAAGAAAAAAGGAAAAGCTACTGGAAATGCTAAGGCTGGGAGCGCTGAAAGTGTTCCAGAGTCCCAAGAACCCACTGGCACTAAATCTAAGAAGAAGATGAAAAAGGGAAAGGTTATCCCAGCTATGCAAGTTTCTGATTCAAAGTCAGGTGGTAAAAGAGATAATGAGAGAATGGATGACCCTGGCTTCCTATCTGAAGAATCACTAATTCAAAAAATAATGTCATTGATCCCGGACTTAGAAGAGCAAGGTGTGCTATGTCAACTTTTCTCCAGGTCTCTGTTCTTTCTATTTTCATCTGTTTCTGACAAAAACTCATGTTAAATAGGTATGGAGGATCCTGAGACAGTTCTTGCACCTCTGGCAAACTACTTGAAACCCATGCTGCTAAATTCATGGATGGAAAGAAGAAAGGCTGCTTTTACAGAGAATGCTCAGAAAATGAAACGTGTTTTTGACAATTTACAACGGAAGCTTGATGAGGTAATGACAGATATCTCATTTTGTTTCTTCAGATCCTTAACATGTTTTGCTATATTAAAGTATCCAAATTGAGGAAGATAATTGTCTATATCCAATGATAAGATGCAGCAGTATATTTCCAGGATTTACCATTGCTGCCTAAATGATATTGATGATCTGATGTAACCTTCTGCTCTTCACATAATCAGTAGTTATCCAATGTTATGTTCTCCCCTCATGTTTGATTTTGTTTTGCTGAAATTGTATATTCTTCTGAATAGAGATACAAATTGTTTTGAATTAATAACATCTTTTGATCCAGGGATTCTTCAATATTCAACTATATGAAAAGGCACTAGATTTATTTGAAGATGACCAGTCAACTGCAGTAAGTTTTGTACTGTAGTTTTGGTTTTAATGTGATTTTATGATAACATATACTTAAAGGAGCAGTTTGTTTGCCTTTATAGGTTCTTTTACACAAACATTTGTTACGAACTGCAGCGACCCCAATTGTGGATGCTCTCTTAGTTAATCTGGTAAGGATGCAGAGTACACACTGTCCTTTGGGCTTTTGAGCATGAAATGGTCGTCATTCTAGGTCTGATATTCAAGTGTTCTGTGCAGGACATACACAACAAATTGAGGAATGGAGTTCAAGTTGAGGAATCTCAAAATACTGAATCTGCATCAATGAGCTTGGCAGATAGAATTTCCTTGGTAAATCTTTTAATACAGAAGCTCCCGCCACCCTTTTTCTCATCCACACTCTGGATTTCTAATCTCATTTTTCTTTGTCTACAGGCAAAGGGTATTCCTGGACCTTTGTCAGTCAAAGCAGTCGGGCTAGTTGAAACCTTGGAGGGGAAGGTCAGTGCAATCCCTTGTATAAGCCATATACATGAGCCATTTGACAGGCTTGGTTTGCTAATTTTCTAATGGCAGAGGGTGGAATCATTTATGAATGCAGTAAGAGAATTTGCAGAGGAAAGGTAAAGAACGTGTCGTGATGTTAAGCAATTTCAAGCATTTACACATAAAACTTATTTTGTTTGCATTTTTTCTTCAGCGGGTTAATGCTCAAAAAACTTGATAAGAAGTTGGAGAGGACTCTTCTGCATTCATATCGTAAGGTATCATCATGCCTCTATTTTACTGATTGAAAGGGGTTTATTATCCCAAGTCAAACTTTTTTGACTTATTGAATTGTAAACTGACTGACTTACCCTTGTATTTATAAGATGGAAATATCTATTTTTTGTCATGCTTTTGTCTTTCCAAAAATATTGAATAATATAATTGAACATGCACATGTAGAATATATATTTATTAACCATGTTTTATTATTTCAAAATATGTGAAAAGATATTCTTTTGGTAACATTCATATATTTATTCAAAACAATTTAAATAAATTAAATGTAAATATAATATATAAACTTTAAGGTTTTATTTCATATAATGTCAGTGATAGAAACCTGACAAGGAAAATTTCAAATTATATGATACTACACGAACATATTAAACTCCAAGAAGCCGCTCGATTTCGTTCTCAGTATTTTCTACAGATAATTAAGTAGTATTACTCCAAATGATCATGAACCATGAAATAAAGTAATGAATTTGTTAACGCTTCTTTAAGGGTAAGATGGTCTCCAATTTATGATAAAATTGAGTTGGGTGTTACCTGCCATTTTCTTGAAAACAATCCTATGTGCCTGTTTGAGAATCACAAGGTTCATATGCCCCTTCTGCAGAAACATAGAGGGGTAAAATGCCATGTATCTGCATATGTGTATCTAAATTGTTAGATATTGGAAGTCTGCATCTCATGTTCTTGTTATATATGCATTCCCTGATTAAGATATTAAAATCATTGTCTATAGCTCTTGTGTCTCTCGTTGGGATCATGATGTATAAGTGATCTCCTAGAAGAAAGAGACTGTCAGATATTTTAGTCTCCTGGACTCCCCTGGATTCGTTCTCTTTCCGTAATTATTGGTCTAATACTTATGGTCGTCTGAATGTGTGAACAGATGATTGGGGATAATTTCTTGCTCTGTTGTATTTTGACATGATGCCTATATCTTCAATTTTTCAGGATTTGACGTCTCAAATTTCTGCTGAAACTGATCCTGTCTCCCTTCTGCCGAAAGTTGTTTCTTTATTATATGTCCAGGTTAGCTTTGTTCTTTTATATGTGTTTCAATGGATGAGAGCTCGGATCAGTTTCTAGGTCTGTCTCCTAAATTTGTTTATCTTTTCTTGCAGGTACATGGAAAAGCTCTTCAAGCTCCTGGCAGGGCTATTTCAGTTGCTGTTGCTAAGTTAAAGGTGCGAATTTTTATTTTTGATCCCCAAGAGAAAGAAAAGAACTACTGTTCTTTACTGCTCGTTAAATTAGTCATATGAAATTGAGATATGACAGACTGTATGGTTACACCTGTTGATTTAGGGTTTCATCTCAGGATATAGTATAAAACTCAGAGTTTCATTTGTCTAGTATTTATACCTTATTACAATTGTGAAGAGCACCTAAAGAGGTGGTGTCTCAAGTTTCTTTGGTGCATCACTTTTTTTAGAAAATTATTCCAGCAGTTTTCTTTTTCTTGTCTCAACCTCCATCTCTCTCTCTCTCCCTCTCAACTTCCATCTTTTTATTATGTTTTGTTTATTTAATTAAAATATATATTTCAAAGAAAGTAAGTTTTAAATTAATTGCACACAACTGGTGTGCCACACACATCAGTTGGATGATGACAATTCCATGCCATTAGTCTGGTGTTCTGACTCTGTTCCCATTTTACTGGCTCCCATTATTAGATGTTTTCCACCATGTGGTTGCCCAAATGGATTACTTTCGCTTTAAACCACTCTTTGATGAAGAGTTATATGTGAAGAAAGACTTGGGGGTGTCTTACTTGATTTGCTGTTCTGTGCAATTTTTCATCACGGTATTACTAAATCATAAGTGTTGAGATCTGGCCCCTCACATTGCTTCCATTTATAGGACAAATTGGATGATATAGCATTCAAGACTTTAGCCGATTATCAAAGTGCTGCAGTGACCCTACTGTCTCTAATATCTGCTGGAACTGGCAATGTGAGTTAACATTATGATATTTCTTTTCCTTTATTTGGCAAGTCCAGATCTTATTAATATTAGAAGTTGAGTGACGTTTTGATTCTGTCAGTAATATATTTGAACCCTGCATTTTCTTTAGGAAGAAGATTGTACATCAAATAGAATTTTGAGCAAGAGGGAGCTCCTCGAGAGTTCAATGCCAGCGTTGAAGAGCTTGGTGTTAGGTAGCAGCTCGTAATCTTGACTTGCATAGATCTAGTTCCCTCAGGTAGACTTTGATAGGTGGAAAGTACATACATTATTTATTCGTTTAGACTTCTAAAAAAATGTTAAAACATCTGATCCTTTGATGAAAAAATGTTTGACATCTTTTTGCTCTCTTGAGGAGCAAATCGCATGCCGTTTACAAGTAACATTTATTACCATCTTTCTGCAAATGGATAAACGAACGGAACTTCTGAATCACAAGAGACTCCAAGAAAACGGAAGCTTGTGCAATGATACTTTGAATTCCTCAATTCTTTTACTCAGAGCATTAGAAAGCATAAACTCTGCCACAGTTGTTTTCATTCATTAAATGTTTGTGAGGACGTTCTTTTAACACTCAGCTCAGTATACTGTTGTTTCGGTGTCTTAAGTTGATTTGATATATTGAGCCCCTGCAAACCTACATGCAGAATGAATTTTGTTAGTATGTTGCCGATTAAAATTCCGTTCTTGTTGGTTCCGTACCATAATCTTTTGTTGTCTTAGCAATCTTCATTTTAGGCTCTGAGACACAATCTGCATAGATGGTAGGTTGTTTGATGAAAATTTGTAAATGATTTGCCGTATAGTTACCAGCCATCTTGCTCTCTTTGTAATGTGCATGTAAATAGATCTCCTTTCCCGTGCTAATAGTAATATCTTGGCACTTTAATGTGGTAAAAGGTGGGATTGAATCACGAATTGTACCAAAGCGTGGTATGCACAACTATAGGGGTCTGATATTTGTGCGCACTTCGGATATAAGGTAGAATCTGTTAAGTGCTATGCCCTTTTACAGGTCAAGAGAGTTTGATATATTTCGGATTTTGGCCGGAAGTGGAACTGATACAGAAGGTATAAAGGAATGATTTAACTAGTTCAAACATCAGTACCAATTGAATAATTTAATAATTTGATATTGTTTTTCATCTCTAAGATTATTACATTTTATATAAATTGATTTTAGTAGTATAACAATATTTTAAATATTACAACTATTAGTATACTTTATGAACATAAAATCACCTTATCGCTTAGAGATGGAGAACTACAGTGACTCTTCAAAAAATCAATACTTAAAAAAAGTCATACACAAAATGCGAACTAAAACGATAATACAAAGGCGGAGTATTAAGTAAACCTAATCTATTTACTGTACTAATTCAACTAAGTAGACGAATTTGAGCATTGAGCTGAGTAAACAAATTTGAGTATACGAGTACATTCCTCTAATTCAACATGAAATAATAACAACATTTTTCATTAGCATTACATGGCGAGGACTGCTATTTCAGAAAACCGCATATATTGTACAAAGACTAAATGTATACTTGTCAGTCATACCACAGAAAAACTATCATTGGGAAGTGGATAGGAAAACAATGACGACTACTGCTGATGCTCAAAGGTTATGATGCCTGTTTATTTGGATCTTACCAACAACAGCTATTTGATTATGAACTGCACAAAGGAAACTGAACTAAAACTAAAGCCACTTGATAGCTAACGAAATCAGGAAGCAAGCAAAATGCACAAGATATGTCCCGGACGTTAGATGAAAAAGCTTTCCAGGCACTTCAAGAGTGCTCCTAAACTGTTTGAATTCATAAGCTATATTTGAAATATAAATTTCACAGAAACTAAACCAATTCTAATCTATACGCAAAGCCAATTAAATCAGAACAATGAGTAACCTAAACTAATAAGCACCAGGAGATCTACTGCCATAGCACACAAAAAAAATACAGATTAACCATAGATACAGCTCTTGATAACAGATGAGATCTTACCTTCTGAAACAATTGAGTCATGTTGTGATGGGTTATAGATATTATTTTGTCTCATTACAGAAAACTCATAAGACAAATCCTAAGGCATTCCCGGTATTTCAAGAACTTCAGAATTGCACATTTCCATCTCACAACAGATAAGTTCAAATGCAGAGCAACAAGCAACTTCTCAATAGAAAATGGTTCACAGATTCTGCAAGTCCTTGATGCATTATGCATAACCACTAGCACCAAATGTTCAACCACAGAAGCGTATGCATTTTATATTATGTTCTGCTTGCTGCTTTCTTAAGACAGCATTCCAGTATGAGATTGTTAGCCGATGACCAAATCAGTCATAGTATGCAGGGGCCTACATGTGGGCCCCGCATTATCAGCAGACCTGCTAAAACAAACCATCAAACCACTAAGAGAAGAAAAAACTTAAATCTGACAGAACGGAATCAGTACATGCAATCATCAGTAGGAGATAATTTGTTCTTTCTATCCCAAATCTTCAAAAAGTCAATTGGTGTCCGACTAACCAACTTCACTCATCAATACATGGAAAACGGCGTCATCTGTCCAAGTTTCATCAGTTCTTTTTTCTTAAAATTCAACATTTTGATCATTCCCCCCTTTGCACAGTGACTCATAAGTTCCTCAGGAAGCATATCAATCTTTTTTCTGAAACATATGACATAATTCTCACTTCAGAGAATTATGCAGTTTTGTACATAAGCAACATATAACATCTTTTATATCATACTGCTGTCACGTAGTTCGCACCAGGTAACTTTCTTTAGTGAAGTTCATACATGAGCACAAACACCAAGCATGCCAAAGAAAATAGTATTGTTATTGGCTATGATGTTATATTCAAATATTATCTTCATGATTATCATGACTTTCCATGCAGTGAGGTACTTATTGGGATATACAGACCTTTCTCTATATTTTTTCAAAGAAAAACTTCCATCTCACTGTCGTATGAGTACCAAAAAGATTTCATCTAAGATGGATTGAAACTGACAAAAGCAGATAATCTGCTTTTCTTGATTGAAAAAAAGAAATGCATAAACCATTCAATCCACAATTTGTACTCATAGTATCCCAGCACATTAATTTAAATCCATAGGCAACAATATACAAATTGCATTACAACATTCTAGGGGATGACAATGCTAGACACAATTTTCCAATCTATAGCCCCAATACTTATCAAGAACTGCAAATACTCTAGAACTCTTTTTCCTCAATTTGCAACTAGTGCTGCTACACATCATAACAGAAATCAGAAAATAGAGGCATTTGCTCCGGTAAATTTAGATAGGAAGAAGAGTAAAGCTTAAGATAATTAGTAAATCCAGGATAAAGATATCTAAATAGATTAATTCTAAAAAATTGAAATGCAATTTGTTCTGTAATTGATAAAAAACTATATAAGCAAAAGAAAGATACAACGAAACTGTCCTAATACGTATCGATAATTAATTCCATGCAAAAGATACAGAGAGACTACAACAGCTAATAACAAAGACAACATTGCTGCAATGATTGCTTACAATGGCCAAGCAGGAGAAGAATTAAACAGCCTGTTTCTGTCCTAAAGACGAGTTGAACCTGAAGATTTACAGAGTCAGCAGATCATCAATGTTGAGGCAGGGCCGGTCTCTTTTCCAACATGTCATAATGGACAACAAAATTATCCTGCATAAGTTTTATAGTTACTTTGCTGCCATCAATAAATTATTTAACTTAAACCCTGTCAGATTCCATAACTAATTGAATAACAGATCGATAAGGGAACAGACCTTGCGAATTGTCTCCCATGTGTTTGGATCAAAACATATGTAAGAACCTCTTTCGTATGCACTTGTCTTTACAAGAGGCTCCATGTTAGCAACTCTCATAAACCACAATCGATGCTCCCTATGATAGAACCAGCCTCTATTGTACCTGAAAACAGTATGTGCAACACGCTCAATAAAACTTCTGTTCTTTGCAGCAAAATCAAGAATCAACCATGAAGCTGTGTCGAGCAAAACTCAACAGGCATCACAAAGATATCAACATGAAACGTAAAACTCGCCCATGAATCGATTGTTGAAAAGTAATGAGTAATGGTAATGGAGGTAACATACAATTCATTTGCGGCATATAGTTGCGCTTCATCCTTCGGCATACTACATAAGATCAAAAAGAGAACAAACATGTCATATTTACAGGACGCGAGTGAAATTAGCTATGCCTGCATAACAAAAGGCTCACCTATAAAAAATATAGAACAGTGTGTCCAGTTGGAACTTTGAGAAGTATGCTTGCTGCAGACAAACAAACACATTTTAGCAAGAAAAAAGTAGCAAAAAGATAAAGCAGCCTATAACTGTGAAAGGGAGAGCTCACACTTAGTGGTGGCGGTTGTTTAGCATAATAACATTGGGGCACAGTGAATTCTGGATCTCCCTTGGCAGGTTCATCTGACCAGGGGGAACCAAATGTTTTGTGGAGATTTTCCGTAGAATTCAAGTTCAATCCTAGCGTAGTAAGGTCAATTCCAAGTGCAAGAGACGTCAAATCAGGATCGCTCATTCTTATCACACTCAACAAACCACGCAAACCAAATGGGTCTGAAGCTGCCTGGGCAGCCGGCATGGGCTTCATTCCTTGATCCCTGTAAGGTTGACCAACAGCAGACATTTGCTGAAGGCGAAACTGTGATTGATTCTGATGCTGTTGATATTGCTGTAGAACCTGGTCGTACGACCCTATACCAGACACTGAGCTCGGACTATTCAGCGGTCTCAATCCTAAACCTAGAGGTCCACTGCTCTGAATCATATCAAAAGACATGAATTAAGCATTAGGCATTACATTGTATTTAATACAACTATAGGAATCATATAAGAAAACGAGAATAATTTTTCCATCTCAAGCTCAACTCGTGTTCCACATTGTGCATGTCTAGACAAGCTTTATTTCGAATGTGATATGCATAAAACCACCCTAACTATAAAACTTAATGCACAACTGAAAAGCGAGGGGGTGTGGACACTTGAAACTTTTTATTAAGTTTAAAACCTCTTTCAGGTCTTAAACCAACTACACCTGGAAAGCAAACACTCCAAAGCTGGGTTATTAGCTCGCTCTCATAAGCAACAAAATTTTGTTATCCCCGTGTCTTATAGAAAAGGAACTGGGAAAATAGTACAGTTGCCCATGCACAAAATGAAAAATCATACATCAGAAAGCAAATGATGACAACAGAGATTATTTGTGGTTTACATATTCCAGTTAGCTTCAATGATCATAACAATGAGAAATTTTGAAGAATAATTTTGGAGTGGGTGTTAAGGCACCTGTGAGTGATAGTTTGAATGTGATGATGGAAACATCTCCGAACCATGTAAATGGAGTAGATCTTGGTTATTTAAGCTTGAAAAAGGCCCACCGCTGCCACTGACTGGTGGAGCATGTTGCTGTTGCTGCTGTGGCCGATGAGATGAGTATGTTGCCCCCAAATTGAACCCAGCAGACCGTCCCATCTGCAATTTCAAATCAAAAAGACTGAGAAAGATTGGAGAAGAAGTTGTCGATGCTTCAGCTTTCAACAATGAATCCCTTACAGAAAAATGTTGAGGCTGCATCATAGAAACAGAACTATCATGAAGTTGTTCCTTCTGGTGTAGGTCCATAGAGTAATCAGCATTGCCACCTGCAAAAGGATTAATACATTGTCAATGCCAAAACAGACTAAATGACAAATTGCAGCAACAAATAACACAGATAGCTTCACTAAACACATAAAAGTTTTCTCTAAACAAGGCAAGAATAATAGCCAAGATAAATCTTTACAAACATTTATCAACCTTTCCCAATTTCCTAATCTGAAAAAGGAAATATAAAGCCACATCCATCAAAACTAGCTATGTTCCATCACACGCAACAAACATGAGTCCGATTCCACCAAATTTAAAAACAAGCTTAATATGATGAAATCTGAATATAAGACAATCAACAGAAAGACAAGAATCTAAAACACCATCCATCAGATGATAAAGAAAAGTTGCGAAGACCGACCCAAAGCACGGACAACAGCCCCATTATCACAATCGGAGCAGTATATATCCACAATTTATCAACTAAGCTGCATAGTAATCCTAATGGGTTCTAGTTAGACAAAATGTGAGACATGCAAAGGATGTGAGATTGGTGCCTAGAGTAGAGTAAATAAATCATCTATACTGATTCAAGCAAAATCTTGTTTAGCCTAATTTCTCCATGATATGCTCCTTCCAGAAAACCATGTTTGACATAGAACTGGTGTACAAAAACTGAAAAACAGATGACCATAACTGGTGACGCAATATAGTATAATGCACACAAAGGCCCATACTTAGAAGATTGCCTTATCTAGGAGTAAAGAGATGATGGATTAGGAAAATTCTGTGGTTGCCAAGTTCAAGAAGAACCTAGCACAGAGGTAACAAGCAAACCTAGGAGAACATGTTGTATAAAACTAGAACAAACAATTTGCAGAAATTCATTATATTCTCTATTTATATATAAAAAGATATTTATCTTAGCAGATCCAAAGATGGTCATTTTGCGACATATTCTACATAATTGTTTTTTGGAAACTTTGAGAAACCTAGCTACTCTGACACCAAATTGTCAATTTAAATTACCAGATATTATTGGAAATGGCATAAAAAGCACAAAAATTAAATATAAACAGATAAAAGCACCTTTGAATCCAGGTAAGGCTGGAAAATCTTCATTTTGAATGCTGAACTCTTGATTTTGTTGAACAATAGGGCTAAGACCTTGTTTCCGCAATGAACCTGCATTATTTGGGGTATTATGCATCTCCTAGCGGTAACAGAGGGGCAAACAAAATTTGCACGAAGTGAACTGAAATGGAAAAAACGGAGGGCAGCCTAGTTAATTACCCAGTTGTCCTTGTGGGCCTCCAGAAGAACTGGGACGACTAGTCAGCTGAGGGAAATCATTAATATCAAAAGGGGCACCATCATTGGAATTCACATCATTCAAGATGCCCATACTAGAAAGGTTATTCACAGATTGAACATGGTTTTGTGATAAATGACCACCACCAGCAGGGAAGGAATTGCCTAACATTGATAATACCTGTGGAGAAGCTGAATAACAGAAACTGCCATATGATTATTGAACTTCAATCCTCAAGCAAGGACAATTACTAAGCATATGTCAATCATCTCATTGTGAAATATAATAGATGATCATAACAACAATCATAACATTAAAGCTAATAAAAAATCATACTTAGAATCAAACATGACTCAAGAATCAGATAAACTAAATATTTTGGTGAGAAATATATACATAAAGACTGGTGGGAGATTATTTCTTTGAGGGGCGGGGGGGAATGATCTTGGGATAACCTTCACATTTTATAGAACCTGTGTTAATGTCAACAATTGCAACCATTTTATTGCATGTGATTAAGAGAGATGCAAAAGGAAATCTATAACAAGCCAAAACAATTCTTTAACAATAAAGCTGAAAAATAGAAATAGCAATGGAAGATCCACTGTATAAAATACTGTGAAGTACAAATTGAACAAAACAAATGACGTCCACAAAGCAAAATGAAAGATCAAATCAGGAATGCAGATGTACCGGTGTGGGTATACATCTTAGTTAAGATGATACGAAGCTCCCATACTGGTAAACTTAATTATATATAAAAATCAAGATTGCGCATACAAAATCGGAAAGATATCTAAGGGTACAACAGTAATCTGAACAAAATGCGTACACATATTAAGCAAGACCAGTGGCCAGCTGAAGTAGCATTTATGACATTGAACAAGAAAAAGCTTTCTGATGAAACATTGTAAATGCTGTAGGCACTGATCAGCAGCAAAAGCTATAAATTCGTGGTAGGTTACCTTGTTGCAGTACACCGCCAATCAGCCTATTTTGTCCTTGCAGGTTTAGATTTCCAGAACCACTGTTGGCAGTTAAATTTAGGCGAGAAGCAAGTCCAGGGACTGATAGACCTCCACCAGAGCTAATATTTCTGCCAATGTTGCCCCCACCCACCATACTCCCCACCGAGCTTGTAATCCGGGGCCCTGTGTTTCCTAGAACAGGAGAGACGCCCAGACCTGGAACAGTTGTCCGATTGCCAATTCCAGCAGAGGTTGGGAGAATTCCAGGAATAGAACCACCCACTCCATTTGTACTACTACTATATCCTTGGTTTCCGACAACACCCATACCACCTCTACTCGTCATCCCTGAATGAACATGTGCACTGCTGTGAGATATCTGCAGACAATGTGTATCGGGTAGTTCAGAATTAGTAATAACTGTATAATCTATAACATCAACATTAACTACATCTTATAGAAGGTCAACATATCACAGAACTTTCTAGTTTCTCCACTACTGATATATAACTGATTTATTTATTTGTTTTCGATTTCTTTCTTCCAAAACTTTACTCATATCTGTTAACACATGGTAAATGTCATATGCATCATTATTGATGAAAAAATCACCTGAGAAAGACCAACTGGGATGTTACTTGATGCAAATCGTCCAGTAGAAAGGTTGCCAGCTCCTTGTTGCACCCCACTGGGAGGAACATTATTCATGGTTGTACTTCTTGATCCAAGTGCACCAGGCATGTTTGGGACATTGAAATTTCCATGCATATTATGCAGGCCCTGCATATTTCCTGTAAGAAAGGAACTCACTATTAAAGATATTTGAAAGAAAACAAACAGTGATCATTAGAAGAAACAACTCACCAGTGTGATGAAAAACAGGAGAACCAGCACCAGACTGAGCAGAAAAAGATGAAGAAAATGAGCGTCCTGTACTGTCCGGAAGACTTGAAGTTGATCCGTTTATTGATGACTGCAGTGAGAGTGAATGAATTAACAAATACCAATGGCAAATTGTACGAGTCATGAACTGTTTACCACCATCTATCATTAACAAGTTTGTACATGACAGCAGTTAGATACTGCAGCGAGATCAATGAAAGTTAAAGTTTCCAAGGCATCACCGAGTCTTCAGTACAGGAGTTAATCCTTCGAGTCTAACAACTAACAAGCAGAAATTATATGTCGATGGCATCTTAGCTATTGCAGCATTTTACACCCATTTACCTCAAAAAATAGTTTTTTTAAGACAACCCATAAGAGTACAGAAAAATGAAGATGACATTTTAAGATATCATATCACTCCTATAGACCCTTCAGGTCTTGTAGAACTAGCTATGGCCAACCAACAAAATTCAGGTAGATGCATCAATGTTAATTAAAGTATCTCTCTCCAATGTGTAATAGATATCATGCCTATCATAAATCGAAAAACTTCAGTACTAGACCAATCCTGAAATCCAATTAAACTATCGATCACAGGATTCCAATAAAGTACCAACTCTCACAAATTATCGTCAATGATCACTTTCAGTGAAAGTTTAAACATAATGCTCAACACCTTGAATAATAAAAGCAGTAATGCATGCCATAACTATTTGATGAAGTAAATCCTCCGGTCTCATCTTCTTATTAACACAAAAACGCATAGTCCGGCCTCCTTTACAGGAATAATTTCACAAAAGGATGAGTCTTAGTTGTTTTTTATCAAGAATAACCCACATGAGATAGATCACTGTATCTCTTTTACATATTCAATTACTTCAAAAATAACTCAAGCTTAATCAGTTCCAATACCTAGGATTCCACCACCAGAGAGCCTAACAAAAGACATCTTAGTTCCACATTCATACTATGATTCACACAATATCTATGGAGACACATGATATTGCATAACCTATTTGCCCAAAAGAATAATATCAGTAGAATTGCACAAGAGAATTTTATACTAAAAGCATCAAGATGCCATAAGCTTAATAGACCAATCAGTTATGTCAACCATAAGCAGTCAATCATAAACCAATTCATTACACAGTCAATTAATTAGATCTTACAACATGCATAACATGAAACAAACATGATATAAAAATTTTAACAGATTCAAATTCCAAGCAAAAAGCCAAAAGCAATGTTATCTCTTCAAGTCTACATGTAGCCGATTAATATTTCAACAGACAGGACAATACATTGAGCAACCCTGACATTGCAAAAATGTCAAAATGTCATCAAGAGAACTTTTCCTGCAGAAGCAGCTGCTTTCCTCTCTCTCCTTCAATTCACAAAGCTATTCTATAGGACTTGGAGCCTCCTTTGTGATTATGTAAAATCTGAAAAGGAAAGAACAAAACAATCAAATAAAAACTAATCAAAAACAATATGCAGGAAGATTGAAGAACACAGGAGAAGATAGACAAGCTAGATTTACTTCATTCTCATTGTATTTTGGAATTTCTTTTTCTATTAACCAAGCTTCTTTTATAGTAAATTGTGAAATTATTTAGGAACTATGGCAAATTAAGCATATATCTGTTGTCCAAACATTAACTCGAGTAAATCAACTCTCTTATAATAAAGCAAATAGCACCTTTAATGCTTTCTCCTCATTAAACCCACAGCACTTTTAGCATTACTAAAGTGCAAAATCCTCTACTATTTCTGCTTTACAAAGCTGACACACTTGAAAAGCCAACGGTAAGATATCACTACAAAATGATCCAATTCTCAATCATACGCAACCTAGATAACGAGGGGAAAAAAACTAAAACCTGTGATCTAGACCTAATCAAAGTCAATTCCAGAACTACCCACTAGTCAACAATGCAGCTTAATGACCGGAAGAGCACCAACAAAACCAAAAAAGGAAAGGCTTTTAAAGTGTAATCGTATCAACATGGTAGGAGCATAAAGGATTTTCATCTCTTTTGTTTTTTTTTTTAAATTAATGAAAGAGGTTTTCTTCTTCTCACGTAACTTCCAATTAACTACAGGCACAAGTCGGAGTCAAATTTAGTCTTCAGAATCAGCAACAGAAAGAAAAAACAAACTCAATTTAGAGAACAGCCTCAAGTATCCAGAGGGCACTTATCCATTACCATTCCAAAAATTCAAACAAAAAAGAAAAAATTTTCAAAAGCAAAGAAAGACAACAAATTGTGGAAACTAAACCCTTAACAATAATTTTTCACAGAACAAACAAACAGACAAGTAATTACATATATGTATGTGGATAGGCATGAGATGAAGAGAACATGAAGTATAGAAATTACCCCGAACAGGACACGGATCTATACGCGAAAAATCTAGACTTCTGGAGAGAGCGTCGGTTTGTCGCAGAGACGAGAGAGTAATAGTAATCGAAAAAAATGAAAAAGAAAATTGATTGATTGAACGGACTCAAACCCCTAGAAACTTTAACACTGCAAATTAGCGCACAGCTGCTGCAAATAGCAATTGCTACTATTAAATCCAAAAAAGCGTCCGAACAACCCCCAAATTGGAACTCAGGTGAAAGGATAAAGTCGCGGTTCTCGTAAAATCGCTATTCTGCTCTGCCGCGAGAAGAAGAAAACTGGCATAGGTTAAAATTATATTTTGTACCTCTCATATCGTCTACTAACCCTATCATTCATTTTTTTTTTAAAAAATTTGTATAATTTGTTTTGTGTTCATTTAATTATAGTAAAGATAACATTTATAATTTAGCAAATAAATTAGAAGTTCCTTATAACATTTAAGTTATATATAATAATTATTTACTACATGAAGGCCCGTTTTCGATAATAATAATTTTTATTTTTTAAGTTATCTTTAAGAAAAAAAAATATTCTATACTTTCATTAAAAGTAATAGTTGGTTTCCACCAACTGAAATTTATAAAACAGGAATTTTGCATACATTCTAAAGAGAAAGGCTCATTTGTGTTATTTGTCTTTTACTTGGCTTGTTTATGATCATATCAAGTTTTTGTTACTTCTCTTTGGTTTGTCCATGCTCAAATAAACTTTAAAATGTATTGATTTTGCTATACAAAAACAATAGATCTTGAGATTTTGTCATGCATACTTTTGTAGCTTATGTGGAACTTCATTTTCTTACTTGCAAGATTGTTGATTTATTGATATTTTTAGCATACTTGCAGTTGTAAATAAATGTGTGGCCCAAACGAAATGGTCTTGGCCCATTTCACTAGAAGACTACTTAGCCCACTCCATTTTGGGCTACCCAACCCATTAAATTTGACCCTATCTGATTTCTTTTAAATACACGTCTCTCTCTAACTTCTCTCATAACCCTAATCCTAATTTTCAGGCTCCAACAGTCGTCTTCTCTTTCTTTCTTTGTCTCTTTGGGTTTTTCCCGTCGTTTCCTCGAATCCCCTCCACCGCCTCTTTTTCCTGATTATCTTTGAATTAAATCATGGGATCTCAAATTTAATCACTAAATTAAGAAATCATTGGTTCCGTCCTGCCGATGATTTTGATAGGTGAAATTTTAGTCATTCAACAAATAGTTAAATCCTAAATGAGGCTTAGCTAATTAAATGGTGAAACTGAAATCACATGAATTATTCTCACTAAAGTATAAGTATTGGTTGGTTTTAATAACAATTATTAGTTAATTGTACATATTTAACATTAATAAGTAATATGTATTATTCGTTGATGATTGAAATTCATAATGTAATAAAGAGCCCTCAATAACATAATAAGAAGTGAACGGGGCTTAGCTCAATTAGAGAAATTAAGTCAATTAATAATAGTGCATTGATCATACCTAAAAATAAAAAATAAAAAACATAACAAGATGGTGGGATAGTGTATTTGAATGAATTTGACCCATTCCTCTTGATCATGTTGATCAATTTATTAGTAGTAATGTTATTACCCAATTCGCCACTACGACCTAACTTCAATTTCGTTTTATTTCATATATTAAGAAAAAGTTTGACAATTATTTCAATACAACAATTTGGCCGTCACTTTCGGAATTAAGTACTTCTTTATATGCTCATTGTCGTTTTCATCCAAAACTGGACAATTGGGATGTCTACAACACAGCTCAATAACGCCCACCTCATATCACTGATTAGAAAGAGAAATAGGGTGTGTATAAAATTACGCATAAGTCGTATTCAAATTTCAATTATTTGTTTGATATCTCCAACTATTTAATTACGTATCATACTCTCAACATAGAATTCACGCAAGACATATAAAAAAGTCCTAAGATATATATATATATATATATTTCTGAACTAGTGCTTATATATTACCTATTGTATATTAGGAGCTGGTTTATTGTATAGTAGGAGTTGTGATCTACTGTAATAATAAGTGTTATTCAGTAGGATATAATTATTGTAATAGTCTTTCTTAAATATTAATGTCTATAGAAATGATTGTACTTGTAATCGATTTATTTTTTGTTTATATCATGATTTTATATGATATTGGTATATTCTTAATTATTTAATTTCTGAAAATATTATATAAATATATAATTAACCGCTTTTTTTTTTAATTGTAGCAGCAGCAATAATAAATGATTAAAATAAAAAAATAATCGAGACACGAAACTGAGAAGTATAATTAATAGGTAGATGAAGAGTGAAATAAGACCATTTTTATGTGATTATTGTAGGTGCATACACCCTATTGGATGAGACAAAATATCATACACAACATTACTTAAACAAATTACATGGTGAAAACTGATTGATGCTCCACTCAACTAACCTCTCTTTCTCAATTATGTTTATTAGGGAAACTAAATCTTATTTAAATCCATGCTTTTCTTTTTTATTCAATTAGCTATTCCTTTCATTATTTGATACATTTAAATTTAAATATTAATAATTTAAATTAACGAATACATCAAATGAGAAAGAAAAAATAAGAAATTATTATAAAAATAGACGTGCATCTAAATTTATGGAATTAAAACTTACACTTTTACGATTGTGAGACATATTATAATTCAATTTGAAGTAACTACTGTATTTGCCCAAACTTACTTAGCCACCCCTCAATTAATTACTAATTTTGAATTTGTTGGTGAACTACTTTACTATTTATTTTTTTTAATCATAAAAAAGATATTGAATTAAATAATAAAAAGGAACAAACATAGCGTTTGGTAAAAGAGTACTTTATGGGGATAATTATAAACTCTCACTTAAAATTTGAGGTATTACACATAAACTCTAATAAATAGACTTCTTTGATGTCAAGAGCACTGTATATAAATTTTTGTTAGGGGTTTATGTGTAATTATATAAATTTTAGAGGACGTGTAATTATTCATATTTTATATTTTAGAATTATTTTAAACTACTAATCAATTTTCTTTTTCCTTTTTTTTTTCAAATTGACCAATCTTCTCAATTTTATTTATTTTTTTTATATATATATATATATATAATTACCTGAATTATTTACATTAATTGATTTTTTTTAGTTGGGGTTTTGTAATTAATACTCTCCTTTTTCCTCCTCCACATGCAATAATAACTCTTGAGAGTAAATGCTGTCTGTAACTTCCATACTTCCCCACTCTACCCCTCACTGTCAAACCAAACCCCTCGAGTCTTTGCTATCTCTTCTCCTCCATTTTTCAATTACCCTTTTCCATCACCTCTTCCCCCAGAAGAAGGTCAACACCTCTCCAACCTAATACGCGTGTGTGTGTGTGTTTGTGTGTGCCGTCTGACTTTCTTAATCTTGTTCCCAACTGTCGTTTGAGAGAAAGTGTATTTGCATCAGTGTGTATCTGGGGTGGATAAAATATTGCTCCTGCCAGGTTGTTGCTTTGCCAGATTTTCTTGGCTGTTCGGCACAAATTTTTGTTGTTTGGGTCTTTTTGTTGTTTTCGTCCAAGAATAGGAATTTTCCTGCCCAAGACAGATCTGGGTCTCTCTCATTTTCTCTCTCTTGGAGCTTGTTTGATCTCTAAGGTGCTAGATTTTCCCTCTATTTTCTCAGTTTTCTGTAATGAATGTGTTTTATTTTATGCAAATATACATATAGTCTTTTGTTGTTGTGCTGTTGTTTAAGCTCAAAGGTGCAATCTCTATGCGTTTTGTGATGATGGACTGTGGGGTTTTGAGGTTTTCAATCTGGGTGTTGTTGGTATTGAATCTGGCATGTTGTTCTAGAGGGTTTGATCCTGTTGATCAGTATTATATAAACTGTGGATCGTCCAGTGATGTTGTTGTGGGTAATGTTACTTATGTGGCTGATAAATCAGCTTCCAGATTACTTTCAACTCCACAAGACATTTTGGCCGATAGCAAATTGAATTCTATAACACCGTCTGAGAATTCCCAGCTGTTTAGTACTGCTAGAATTTTTACGGGGCCGTCTAGGTATACATTTTCTATTAAGCAGGGTGGGAGACATTGGATTCGCCTGTACTTTTATCCGTTTGTTTACCAGAGTTATGATATGAACTCTGCTAGTTTCTCTGTGTTCTCCCAGAAGACTACTCTGCTTAGCGATTTTAGCCCCAGAAATGCTTCTGTTAGAGAATATTCAGTGAATGTGGGGAGTGGAGACCTGGTGATCACATTTTCCCCTAAGGCTAATTCATTTGCATATGTTAATGCAATGGAAGTTGTCTCGGTACCAGATGCCCTGATAGATCATGATGCCCCTCTTTTCAATCCACCTGGGACTTTTAATGGATTGGTAACTCAGGCTCTAGAGACAGTTGCTAGGGTAAATATGGGTGGACCGTTGGTGTCGCCAGTGAACGATACTTTGGGTCGAACCTGGGTGTCTGATAGTAGTTTCTTGTTGCAATCAAACGTTGCAACTAATGCGTCCAACATTCCAGCTGTTCGGTATCCTCAAGGTGGTGCAACTTCAGATACTGCTCCACAAACAGTATACGGGACGTGCACGAGGATGAATTCTGCGGATGATCCCAATAGCAACTTTAATGTGACATGGGGATTTAAAGTGGAACCAGGCTTTCAGTACTTAATCCGGTTGCACTTCTGTGACATTGTGAGTACATCAGCTAATCAGCTCGTCTTTAATGTTTACATTGGTACATTTCTTGTTGCTCCAGATCTTGAACTTAGTGCAAAATTTTTCGGGCGTTTGGCTACTGCATATTATATGGATTTTGTTACCCCAACAATGGATAGAAATAACCTGACCGTAAGTATCGGTCCATCTCCTAGAAGTGCTTACCCTGATGCCATTCTCAATGGGTTGGAGATCATGAAAATGAACAATTCTAAGGACAGCCTAGCTGGGGAGTCAATCCTTCCTAGATTTCCACGCTCCAAGAAGAATGTCGGAATGATTGTGGGTATAAGTGTTGGGGTGTCGCTTGCTTTGATAGTGGTTGGAGTTCTATTTTTTGTGCACAGAAGAAGGAAACAAGAACAACTCGCCCATTCAAAAACCTGGATTCCTATATCCATTAATGGTGGAACCTCTCACACTATGGGCAGTAAATATTCAACTGCGACAACGGGTAGTATCAATTCTAACTTGAGCTATCGCATCCCGTTCGCAGCAGTTCAAGAAGCGACTAACAACTTTGATGAAAGTTGGGTAATTGGAATTGGTGGCTTTGGGAAGGTCTACAAGGGGGTTCTAAATGATGGTACAAAAGTAGCTGTTAAGAGAGGGAATCCTAAGTCCCAACAAGGCCTAGCAGAATTCAGAACTGAAATTGAAATGCTTTCGCAATTCCGTCATCGCCACTTGGTTTCTCTAATTGGCTACTGCGATGAAAAGAATGAGATGATTCTAGTTTACGAATACATGGAAAATGGCACCCTCAAGAGTCATCTCTACGGATCTAATCTTCCCAGTTTAGGTTGGAAGGAGAGACTCGAGATATGCATTGGAGCAGCAAGAGGACTGCACTATCTTCACACCGGCTACGCCAAAGCCGTTATTCATCGGGATGTGAAGTCAGCAAACATATTGCTCGATGAGAATCTTATGGCTAAGGTTGCTGATTTTGGTCTTTCCAAAACTGGCCCCGAGATTGATCAAACCCATGTTAGTACTGCCGTTAAAGGCAGTTTCGGTTACCTAGATCCAGAGTATTTCAGAAGGCAACAGCTGACAGAAAAATCAGATGTTTATTCATTTGGTGTCGTGTTGTTTGAAGTTCTTTGTGCCAGGCCTGTGATAGATCCATCTCTTCCTCGGGAAATGGTCAACTTAGCTGAATGGGCGATGAAGTGGCAGAAGAAGGGTCAGCTAGATCAAATCATAGATCCTAATCTTGCAGGAAAAATAAAACCCGATTCCCTCAGAAAGTATGGAGAAACAGCAGAGAAATGCTTGGCTGATTTTGGGGTTGATAGGCCCTCCATGGGAGACGTCTTGTGGAATCTCGAGTACGCGCTTCAACTTCAAGAAGCAGTGGTGCACAATGATCCTGAGGAAAACAGCACCAACGTCATCGGCCAGCTCTCTCCACAAGTCGGTGAGTTCAATAATGTCGACACAAGCAATTCTGTTGCTGGATTCGAAACATCAAGTGTGGATGATTTGTCGGGTGTTTCTATGAGTAGAGTCTTCTCACAACTGGTAAAATCCGAGGGTAGATGATTTCATGCACAAGCAGGTATATATACATATCATACTTTCTGGCTTTTCTTGCGTTGCTGCTATGTTTGATCATCAATCATATGAAGATTGAATTCTTTTTCTTGTAACTTGCTTTGTTTCCATAGCTTGCTGAGTTACTGTGGAGCTGTATTTCGACTTAGTTTCATTTCAAGTGATATACATCAATCCATGTAAGTTATTGTGTTGTATGGTTGTGATTCTGTGGTTGATCATCAATCATATATGGTAGATGCAGAATGGAAATTTTGTGTTGCATTGAATACTTTGATGAAATCTTTTTATTGCTATTTGAGTTTGGATTTTCTCATTAACAGCTAACAATCTTTTGTTTTCATCACTCTTCTAATATGTGTATCCGAAACGGCTGCTTTGAGGTATATGTTATGGGAGATGGTTACTCATTTAATATTAATATTTTAACACGATTTATTATATATAAATCCTTTATGTTATTTTTTTTTTAAATAAAGAAGGAACAATGATATTTGAACTCAAGATATTGTCTTTGGCCTATTTTTAATACTCTATTAAACGATCACCGCATCTAAAAATTTAAATTACTAAAGAAAAAAATATTTAATATTATTATTTTAAAGTAAACAATTGCCATTTGATTCTCAACTGGACTTGTAATGAGTAAGATTGATATTTTACCGTCACTCGCACACGATTGATCTCATTTTGGGGGAATTTAAGTTAAATAAAATATATTTGACATATAATTGATGTGTATTTTAAAAAGAGTAATTATCATATAATTTTATATGAATAAAAATTGCTCTCGTAGTATAAGTGAAAATATTTCTGCAGTGAAGCTAAATTAATTTGTCGTGATTTTATAATTATTTTCTGCTATATTTGAATGAAGAATTTGAAAAAAATATTTTAAATAACTTCGTATTAAATGTATTTAAAATCAATTATAGTGCTATAAAATATAATTAATTTTTTTTTTAAAGAATTTGAAATCATGTATGTTGCGAAATTATCGATCCACTATAAATTTATAGTATATTTGGATTGACGGATTTAAAAGTATGAATTGTAAATCTTTAATAATAAATCACTTGAATATATTTGGACTATAATTTTATATTACGAAGGAATTCAAATTCTTCAACTTTCATTTTGAATTTTGTTTTGTGGAAGACCAATGGATTTTAGATTTAATTATTTCTAAGAAAAAATCTATAATTTTTTCCCTCAAATCCAAATTCGTCAATAGATGAAATCTAAATAACTCCGTATTAAAAAAATCTGAAATATCATCAAATTGTATTAATTATATAAATTTAAAATTATTCACACAAATCTAAAAGAAATATTATTATGAATTTGAAAGTTATGGTTTTCAAATTTATTAATTCAAATATAATTTAAAAATAAAACTATTATTGTAGATTTAAAATCCCTAACTTCAAAATGCACCAATTTAAGTACAACCTTTTGGTGCACATTCCATTATTAGTAATCAATGAAAAAAAATCAATAATGAAGAGGTTTTATATAAATTCAAGTCCCACCACTCTATAGGTATTAATCTATTTAAATTATAATTATTTTAATTATATATCTATTAAGTAATTGGCATACATTAATTTTTTAAATTTAAAATTTGTATGTAATTATAATTAATTCATCAATAAATAAATAAATTTCTTATACCAAGAAAATATTGTATGTTAATATTCAAGCAGTTATCTCTATATTTCGATTAATAAATTCGGATTTGATGGAAAGATTAAAAAATAGAATTTTAAATAATTTTATATCGAAAAAATTTAAAATTTATTAACATTCAACAAAACATATGATTCAAAATTAAAGCTGAAATCTTAAATCTTTTAAATTTATAATTATTCAAACAGATTAAAACTTTATTATTAGAAATTTGATTTCATAATTTCAAATCAACTATTCAAATATATTCTAATTACATTATTATACTCCAATCTTTATACCCTATTTCCTACGTAACTCTGCAAAGCACTACCATCAATCAATAACATCTATCTTGCTGGTGCAAGAAAGCAGCCACCGGAAAACAAGCCCGCCGGACTTCCTCCCTCCGTCGACACCGCACTTTCTCTTTCTTTTCTCCGCCACCACCTTATCTTTAACCCTGCCGAAGCACTTCACGACCGCAGAATCCTCTTCTCGCGAGAAGACATAGCTTCTCAAGTACAACTGCCTGCATGCAAACCATTCCATCACCCTGCAGGGTTGGGCGTCGCCCTTGCCCACGTCACCGGAGGTCATGGACTGGATGAACTCGGCGTCGGATTCCGGCCACTTGTGGAGAATGGCGAAGGTGTATCTTGCCGGAAAAGGGGAGCCGTTCACGTAGTTAGAAGCCATATGTTTTCTTGAGACAAACTCAGTTCAGTTCAGATGTACGGATGTATATGTGTTTGTTTGTATATATATATATACACATAAAAGGTTATTGGTAATTGCCTGTTCCATGTAGGATTTGAGTCCACTTAGGATTTTGAAAGAATTATTGGTTGGTTTAGGTTTCGGGTTTGTTTTCTGAATTTGGTTCCAACATTTTGCTGGCAAAAATGCAAGCAATCGAGCTATATGATAATGTGAATGGGCAAATTATGCCGTATAAAATAATAATTAGTATTTTTATCTCCCTATATTTTTTAAAATACAGCAATTTA
Organism: Sesamum indicum; assembly: GCF_026168435.1. Lineage (NCBI taxonomy): Eukaryota > Viridiplantae > Streptophyta > Magnoliopsida > Lamiales > Pedaliaceae > Sesamum > Sesamum indicum. The sequence continues at coordinate 2,848,615 of NC_142665.1, read as the reverse complement.
TCAACTCTTTATGTTTTTTGTGAAATGGAACTCCTTAATCCAATTCCATTTAGTAGTTATATATTATTAGGTCATACTCTAAGGACTAAATAGTTAATATATGCTACAGAATGTAATTTATTTAATTAAATAAAAAATACATAATCAATCAAATTGATAAAATGTAATAATTTTGAATATGCACGTGCAGAAAAATAATTAAACAAATTGATTACAGAGATAATTATCTTGTTTCAAAGTTATATAGAGGTGTATCCAACAATACGTGTTTGTCAATTTATTATTAAAAATAAATTATATATATATATATATATCTTTTTTACAACTTTTACTTGTGAATACTTAGTTAAGCTGATTTCAATCAGGTTATAAGCAGCTTTGCACTAAAAAAAAATAAAATGGAATATTAGTTACAAAAGAATTCAATTCACGATTTTAATAATGTCGCTAATTAATTATATCTATTCAATGACAAAAATATGTATATTGTCGTGATAACAAATTAGTAACAAAAAAATGCACATAAAGTTATCGCTAAATATAATTTAGCGACGATCTAGTAATGAAATTTGTGACACGTGTATAGTGGTGACACATAGTTGTGTCATTAATTTTAGTGATAGTTTTAAAATTGTCCGTTAATATTTTATCACTAATATCAAATTTTCTTGTAGTGCTCTACCAACTGCTGCAACTTATAAATAACATCGTAGATATTAAATTATTTTCTCAAATATTTTGATATCAGCTCTTTTTTCACTTTCATTTTTATTTTTAACTCCCAACTTTCATTACGATCAAATTCACAATCTTTTTTATAATTTATTCACATCATAAAAATAAAAATTATTGCAAACATCCCAACAACATATTTCGCAACTTCAAATTATTTCCAGCATTATGATGAAGTGGTTTCAAATTGATCCGACTGCTTAATAAATTTTAATTCACAATTGGAATTTGACCTCTGAACAATCGTGACACGTGTATTAGGTTTGGCAGTTTCATCATAAGACGATGAAATTTGCGACGCAAATTGCTCAAAAGAGAGTGAAAATATTTCCCTCAAAATTGGGCAGCTAAAAGTTGCCAAAATTAGGAGCCTTTGAGTGGATTGAGTTAGCAAATGGTTAATAATTGAATTATTTTCCACATATTTTTCATTACGTAAATCGATTTTTGGTCGAATATAAGTCCGATTAAATATTATCAAAGGATCACTATTGAGATCATTATTATCGCGGTCTAATAGTTAAGATCGAACGTTACTACATTCATCCACGATGTGAGTTTGAATTCTTACTAAGGTGTTTGATAAGACTAAACGTACGCCCATATCTGTGTGTAGATGCAATCAATTCTGACGAATTTGTGAGCTGTCATCCTGAATTTTTTTATTTTTATAACAATATATATATGTGTGTGTGTGTGAAAGAATATTATCAAGAGGAATTGAGTTATGAATACGGACATAACAAAAAAAATCGGATTCTTTTGTCCTTCTTTGTTGGCTCATACCAATTTAAAGGTATACTGAAAAAGATAGAGATAATATTCCTACCAAAAATGGATTTGATTGAATTTCAAATAATAAATGAAAAAATAATGTGAAATATCGGTTTTATTGTGAATGGTCTAAGAGTTCAGAATTTATTCAAACACATACTTGCACTAATAAGAAATAAATTATTCCTTACAATATAAATAATTATGATTTAAAAATGGTAAAGACCTCCTCAAGGTATCAAAAATTGGCATCCACCGGGTCAACTACTAAAATATATAAGACTTTCTATGTGTGGTAAAGTTACAGTCACACCTCCTAAGGTTATAATTGTAATTATAATTATACCCCCTATTTAAATACAATACTTATACTAACAACCCTCAGACTGTGTAGCTATAACTTTGCAAAAGACACAGAGTATTTATATAATTCGACATAACCTTAAGAAATGTCAATATAATTTATCCTAAATACTAAACGCACTACCTATTTTACTCATAAAAGTTATTTTCTTATTTTATCTTTTTTCTCCTATGTTTTTTATCCTCTTATTCTCTTTAGGTTTTTTTAATATATATAAATAAAATAATGTATCTATACTATATAAAAAGAAAAGGTATTTTTCTCTCACAAATGGCGGTTATGATACAACAACACCGAGTTTATTATTATGCCAATAATACCCCTTATTTGATTTTTTTTTCTTTTTTTTAGAAATATAACGATGAAAAATTTATATTATTTCTTTTTATGATATATTTTACAACATAAAATGTTATTATTATATGCACGTAAAAATGGTGTGTCATGACAGCTAGTACAGTAAAACCTCTATAAATTAATACTCTATAAATTAATAAACTCTCTAAAATAATAAAATCCTCCGGTCCCGACTTGGGCCTTTGTAAAAAATCATCAAATTCGATAAGATAATAAAATAATAATTTTTCAGAAAATTCCTTTATAAATATTAGGTCCCATTAAAACTCTAAATTAATAATTCATAAATATTACAATTATAAATATTATGATAATTTACTAAAATATGAAATCTGTAATGCTTTACGCATTTGATCATTCATGGATAATTTTGCGATGCCTTTTAGATGAGAAGACATGGTTGGGTGTTATGAATTATTTTATTATCATATTGAGATTTATGTAGTATATGTTTCATTCATCATGTATGAATATATTTAATTGGTTATAATAGTTATTTAAGTGCAACGAATTGATGTAAACATGTATATTTAAGTAATTCCAATGAATTGATACATGTGTCTATGAATATAATAGTTAATTGTTGCTTGAATATAATCAATGAAACATATATGAATTTATTTATTTTCAATATATATGTACTAAATTTGCTGAAAATTTAAAAAATCTCTCTTTTAATTAATAAAATATTAATTTATCGATAAATTAATATCTCTCTAAATTAATAAAATTTCATGGTCCCAAGGTTATTAATTTATAGAGGTTTTACTGTATATATAATAAAAAGAATAGTGCACTAACTTGTAAGATCTTTTTTGGTTGGTTATCTAAAGTCAATGTTTTTATTTATGTTTTAATTTATAAATTCTATTAATTGTCCGCGGCTAGGTTTAAATTTTTAATAATACATACATGTAAGTGTGTTGAATATTATATATATATATAAAAATAATTTATACACCGCATTAAGTGCACTTCAATATAACTAATACTAGACGTCTGATACGTTGTTCCTGCTTGCACATAATGAATAATATTTCATATTTTAAAATATATTATGAATAAAAGTAAAGTATATAAACTAACACATAATATTACAAAAAATAAAAAGAAAGAAAAGAAAAGGAAACTAACTTAAGAGTGTTTTTGATACAACAAACAAAGTAGTATAGTGGTATCATAAACCACCATTTGTGAGTGAAAATATTTATTTCTTTTTCATATTAACTATTGTGGCACGTTGTTCTTACGTGCATACAATAAATAATCATACAATTTAAAATATATTATAAATAAGAGTAAATTATAAATCAATACATTACATTAATGTAAAGAAAGAAATAATAATAATGATAATTTATCAATTAATGTAATTTGAAAAGTTGAATAAGTTGGTTATCTTATCATGAATATTATTTTTGACTTTATAAATAATTGGTGCAGCGGTGTCATTAAATGTCGTTTGTGAAAGTAGATGGACTTTTCTTTTTATTTTAGTATAAATATATATAAAATAAAATTTTTGCTAGAAGAAATAGAATATAAAAATATAAATAATTAAAATAAAAAACAATCCTAACTGCACGAAGCCCAATGAGTAAAAAAATGAAAATGGAAAGAGCAAAAGAGAAGCAATGCATTGAAGAGAGAATATGCTTTGTATCCCGAAACGTCGCCGTTGCGGCTGTCCCATTTTCTTCGCCTCAAGGCAACCACCTCGAAACTTCCTCCCCCCCTATTTAATTCACCTCCTCAAGGTCAGTTGATCCCCTGTGCAACTGCTGTACCCCTTCGCCCACGTATCGACCAATTCCCTCTCGCCACGTATATCAGCTTAAGAGAGTTTCTACGTGGGGCTTTCCCGTTGGTTGAACTTATGTGGAACGTGATCCACACACGAAAAAGGTGCTTGATGTGAGCCGAACTCCGGGAAACAGAGAGATGTGCTGTCCCCACTCCCCAATTTGTGAGGCGCACGTCTTTGTTACTTTGTGGATACCTAATTTGCCCCTGGTATTTTGTATCTTTTCTACTAATTGCAACAAAAATATTATTAATTAAATTAATAATATTATTATTTAGTGACTTTTAATTATTGCAATATCACCTAACCCCATACATTCTTTTTATATGAAATATAGTTTAATGGAACTTATAAAATAAATTATTTATGAGAAAATGATGAAACTCTTTTTCGTACTTTCTAACATCTCTACATTACTACTATAATTCGAGTAGTAAAATAATTTTTAAAATCATAATGGTAAATGATTATTATACAATTACTACCATATACAAATTATGCAAACTTATTTTTAGTATAAACACACTTTGTATTTAATGTAGGCAAAGCGTCTCATATTGATTGCAGACGAGGAGTTTAAGTGGCTTATAAACCCCAAAACTTCCTATTCATGACGAGGAGCCTTTTTATGAAAAATTCGTAAAGCTTCTACAAAGTTAGAGCAGACAATATCTTGTATAACGAGACACTGATTGAGTCAAAATCGTATCAGTATTGCAATTAATATTTTTTTATAATTAGATAAGAAGCATAAGATTTTTATAATATTACAAGAACAATATTATAATTAGGACAATGGTATTACTTTACCAAAAAAAAAAAAAAAAGCATTCATAGATTGGTAACAATGGCAGTTATTTTTCTGAATTTCTTAGGAATACATTGTCTAATTATTTCTTAGGAATATTTAAGTGATATAACTGAAAGCACGAGGGTATAAAGTGAGATCACGAGAGTAGGGGGGGTAAAATGAAATTTACCCAAATATATTTATATATTAAAAAAATCCTAGAATTGGACTAAGGGAGCTGAGGGCAATTGTGTCATTTGTGAGGACATCGTGCGTTATTGAAATTTGTAGGAGGAGTGGAGATAGCAAGAATTTGAAAAAGAAAATAATAGTTATAAGGAAAGGTTTAGGGGAGAAGGTACGGAGAAGCTTAACGGAGGCCCTCTCACGCATTGCTGCTTGTACCTTGTCGTATTATAAGGAACACAGATCTCTGCTTTTTTCGATTCCCTCACACACCCAAACACTTCTCCAATAAATAACAAACCCTCTCTAGCGGTTTCTAGAGAGAGAAATTTCAACTCTTTTCACTTTCTAATCGACTTCTCCTCGGTTCTGGTAGAATTTTGGACCCGTAACGCAAGCGTTACGTACGGTGTTGGAGCAACTGGGGAGCCGCTGAGTTCAACTCGAGGTGGTGAGTGGGTGTTATCTTTGTGATTAGGGTTTTATTTTTTATTTTACTTTTTGAAGTTTGGTTTTTATGATGTGTAGTGATGATTTACCTGTAGATCGTGAAGTTGGAGAATTTTTTGTTTGGTTTAGGGCGGTTCTTATTGATTGATTGATTTTATTAAGTTTGTATTATGGTGTTTATGCATTGATTTTTTATTTTTTTTTCAGGTTGACTTGCGTCGGATTTGCTGACTTGGTGAGCTTTGGATTGACGATTGATGGGAAAAGGAGGGCAGAATTATGGTAGGAGTGAGGATTTGGGTGGGGCTGGGAAGGAGCCGAAAGGGGATTATTATGCGGCATGGTCGAAAGATGTGAGAGAGTGTGAGGAGAAGTATCAAGTAAGCAGGGACTATGGATTGTCAGGGGATGAGGTTGAAAAACGGAAGCAGATCTATGGATTAAATGAGTTGGATAAACATGACGGACCTTCAATTTTTAGGTTGATTCTGGATCAGTTTAATGATACACTAGTCAGGATTTTGTTGGTGGCAGCAGTGATTTCCTTTGTATTGGCATGGTATGATGGGGAGGAAGGCGGAGAGATGGAGATCACAGCATTTGTCGAGCCATTGGTTATATTTTTGATATTGATTGTGAATGCCATTGTGGGGGTTTGGCAGGAGAACAATGCAGAAAAAGCACTGGACGCATTGAAGGAAATCCAGTCGGAACATGCATCAGTTATTCGTGAGGGTAGAAGGATTTCTAATTTGCCTGCAAAGGAGCTAGTTCCTGGAGACATTGTGGAGTTGAGAGTGGGGGATAAAGTTCCAGCAGATATGAGAGTTATAAGCTTGATTAGCTCGACCCTTCGGGTTGAACAGGGGTCATTGACGGGAGAGAGTGAGGCGGTTAGCAAGAGTACTAAGGCTGTTGCAGAGGATGTTGATATTCAGGGGAAGAAGTGTATGGTGTTTGCTGGAACAACAGTGGTGAATGGGAATTGTATTTGTTTGGTAACTCAGACTGGAATGAGTACAGAGATAGGGAAGGTGCATTCACAGATTCATGAAGCATCGCAGAGCGACGATGATACGCCTTTGAAGAAGAAGTTGAATGAGTTTGGAGAGACTTTAACTGCTATCATTGGAGCTATCTGCACTTTGGTTTGGCTGATCAATGTGAAGTACTTCCTTTCGTGGGAGTTTGTTGATGGGTGGCCAAGGAATTTCAAGTTCTCATTTGAGAAGTGCACATATTACTTTGAGATTGCTGTAGCATTGGCAGTGGCTGCTATTCCTGAAGGTTTGCCTGCAGTTATCACAACTTGCTTGGCTCTTGGCACACGCAAGATGGCTGCTAAGAATGCACTGGTTCGCAAGTTGCCTAGTGTTGAAACCCTTGGTTGCACAACTGTGATTTGCTCTGATAAGACTGGTACTCTGACTACTAATCAGATGGCAGTGGCTAAGCTCGTTGCTATGGGTTCGAAGGCAAATGTTCTGCGATCCTTTAATGTGCAAGGAACTACCTATGATCCATTCGATGGGAAAATAGAAAACTGGCCTGCTGGTCAGTTAGATCCTAACCTTCAAATGATTGCTAAAATTGCTGCTATTTGTAATGATGCCGACATAGAAAAATCTGGCCATGATAAATCTGGACATTATGTGGCCAATGGGATGCCGACTGAGGCTGCACTTAAGGTATGTGTATCAGTCAATTCAGATGTTTTATGTAGTAAATTTTTGGAACACTATTTCCTTTGATATAGTAATAAGTAAAATGTTTTCAACTACCCTATTTGGGTTATTCAGTGGAGTTATGATGCATTATGACTGTGTCGTTTTGCTGGAAGTTTTGATGCTACTATCTTCCCAAGTTTGGCTGTGCCTGTAATTGCTGTTAGTTATTGGATTGTAGCAATTCTTTTCTCTGTATCATGTATTTTCGTTTTGCATAATTTTGTGAGATATATTAGTAGCTCTTTGTTATACCTTCTTGTTTCTGACTAGAACTGGATCGTCATATCTTCATGAAGGATATACACCTGACAGATTTAATTTTCAGGTTCTAGTTGAGAAAATGGGCCTTCCAGATGAATTGCATTTAGGCCCCTCCTCGGGCTATGATGGTGCTCTAAGTAAGTTTTCCTGCTTCCTTACTGAAACTGTTGTGTGATCTGTTGATTTTCCATGCTCATGTGCAATTTTCAATTGAATCATGTAGGGTGCTCGTACGCATGGAATAAAATTGACCAGCGGATTGCCACCCTTGAGTTTGATCGTGATAGAAAATCCATGGGAGTCATTGTGAATTCTGGCACTGGAAAAAAGTCGTTACTTGTAAAGGTAGGTTCTTGTTCCATTTGGCATTTGCTACTGCTCTGCTTCTCATATTTAGGATCTAACGGCTAGATAGGGATTACTAAAAAGAAGACTTCATTTGTTCTTCAATTTCATTATTACCTTCCTGGAACTTCTTTTTGGGTTACTTCTGGATTAGCCAATGGGTTGGAAATATTTGTTCTCTTCCTGTGAACAAGTTCATTTATTTGTATGTCACTGTATATAGAATATATTTAAACTGATTTACTTGGGTTCTGCAAACTTTTCATTCTCTTTTGTGTATTTCTGTTTCATCTTTGTTCAGTAATTCAGGAAGTCAGTGCTAAATTGTGCAGGGTGCAGTGGAGACATTGTTGGAAAGAAGCAAGTTTGTGCAATTTCTAGATGGCTCTATTGTAGAACTTGATCAAAGTCTAAGGGAAGCTATACTGAAAAGCCTTCAGGAAATGTCAACAAGTGCATTACGAGTTCTGGGTTTTGCATACAAGGATGATCTCCCAGAATTTGCTACATATAATGGTGAAGAAGACCATCCAGCTCACGAGCTCTTATTGAACCCTGCAAATTATTCCTCAATTGAGAGCAAATTAGTTTTTGTTGGCTTGGCTGGTTTAAGAGTGAGTTGGCTTTTTTTATTTATTCTTAATTCTTTTGTGAACTCATTGTTATGGTATGAAAATTCTAAGTGAATACTACGACATTCTTTAAATTGTCAAGGATCCTCCTCGGAAAGAAGTCCCTCAAGCACTCGAGGATTGCAGAACGGCCGGCATTCGTGTTATGGTAATTACAGGAGATAACAAAGATACAGCTGAAGCAATTTGTCGTGAAATAGGTGTTTTTGGGCGCCATGAAAATATCAGCTCAAAAAGCTTAACGGGAAGAGAGTTTATGGAGCTATCTAGACAAGACAAAGAAAGTCATCTTAATCAAAGTGGAGGGCTTCTTTTCTCAAGGGCTGAACCAAGGCATAAACAAGAAATAGTGAGGTTGCTCAAGGATTTTGGTGAAGTTGTTGCAATGACTGGGGATGGAGTGAATGACGCACCTGCCTTGAAATTGGCCGATATTGGGATTGCTATGGGCATTGCAGGGACAGAGGTATTTGTCTCAGTGTATTGCATAGACTTTTTGCTTTTCTAACGGAAACAATACGATATTTGGTGTTCAATCAGTAATTTATCCAATTCCTTTTTAATTTCTCGATCTCATCCTTTTCTCTACAGGTTGCAAAGGAAGCTTCTGATATGGTTTTAGCGGATGATAATTTCAGCACAATTGTTGCTGCTGTTGGCGAAGGCAGATCCATTTACAATAACATGAAGGCCTTCATCAGGTCATATTTTATACTAATCTTTTATTTTCCATCGTCTTCACTAGCTTATATGCTACAATATATTGACTCTTAGATTTTATGTTCTGAAGGATTGTGATTTACTTATCAGTTCTTTCTATTAATTGTTTGTGACATTTGTCGTTCAGAATATAGCTAGTTAGGGGATATAGTAAATCAGAGGTGAAAAGTTGACGGGGATCTACTTGAGGGCATATATTTGACCATCAGATTTTGTTTATTTGCATTTTGTCAAGTATATTTGGTAATAGGAGAGCAGCAGTTATTAGTATCGGAGCTAATTTCCTGTAATTGATATTGTCCAAATGTATCACGGTATTTAATTATTTTAAATGAACGACTTATACGTAATATTATGCAATTCCTAATTAGATTATGTGTCCGGAGGAACTTTAAAGGTGCTTTCTAACGTGGCATGGTTAATATGGCATCTTGTCAAATAGGTGTGCAATGTGAAATTCCGTGCTAATCTTTTTTATTTTTACACTTAGGTTAACTATGTTCGAGTATTTAGTTATAACCTTAATGACTAGCAATCAGAATTGATGGAAAGCAAACCACATTGGGGAAATGTGGTTTTCCAAGAGTGGTGCAGAGTGATGATGGACAATTCTCTATAGGCAAAACCACGAAGATTAGAATGAATTAACACCCAAATAACAATTGTTTTAAAAGTCCAGATGCCATTCCCATTGCAGTAATGATGGGGGTAAAAGAGGTGATATTAAAAATCGATTTGACTGTTGAGTAACATATGGATGACATTGTCAGAAATTGACATTTTAGAAGTTGATGGTGAAATGATTTTATGAGTAAAGCCGAGTTAGCCAGACCAGGCCTTGTAATGAATGCTACTTTAGTTTGTCCAGTTAAAGATGGGAAAAAGAAGGGAGAAGAATATTTTTCTTTTCAGCATGCCGTAAATAATGTTTGAAATAACACTTTAGTATTAATATTATACTTCCAACTGGATTTAACTCATCAATTCCTTGTTGCAGATACATGATCTCCTCAAACATAGGTGAGGTTGCCTCAATATTTCTGACAGCTGCTTTAGGCATTCCAGAAGGTCTGATACCTGTCCAGCTTCTGTGGGTCAACTTGGTCACTGATGGACCACCGGCTACTGCTTTGGGCTTTAATCCACCGGACAAGGATATCATGAAGAAGCCACCTAGAAGAAGTGATGACTCGCTGATCAGTCCATGGATTCTGTTCCGTTATTTGGTATGCTAATTATCTTCTCTTTCCTTTCAAACTTCAACAAGTCACATCTCTGTATAATGTTGACTTACGGTTCCTTTATATGAATGAAGGTTATTGGATCTTATGTCGGTATCGCGACTGTGGGAATATTCATTATATGGTATACTCGTTCATCTTTCCTTGGCATTGACCTTAGTGGGGACGGCCACAGCCTTGTCACATACTCCCAGCTTGCCAACTGGGGACAGTGCCAAACCTGGCAGAACTTTTCTGTCTCACCATTCACAGCTGGAACTCAGACATTCAAATTTGATGATCCATGTGACTACTTCCAAACAGGCAAAATCAAGGCTATGACTCTCTCCCTCTCTGTGCTCGTTGCAATAGAGATGTTTAATTCACTCAATGCTCTATCCGAAGATGGAAGCCTAATATCAATGCCTCCCTGGGTCAACCCGTGGCTCCTTTTGGCTATGTCTGTCTCATTCGGCCTGCACTTCCTGATCCTATACGTGCCTTTCCTTGCTCAGATATTTGGCATCGTACCATTGAGCCTAAATGAATGGTTGTTGGTATTGGCTGTGGCTTTTCCCGTCATATTAATTGATGAGGTACTCAAGTTTATTGGTAGATGTACGAGCGGAATCCGAACATCAAGTGGAAGAAGATCATCTAAGCAAAAGGCGGAATGAAGTCAAAAACTACAGAATTAAACTTGAGACTTTGTGAGCATGGTATATTTATGAGCTTGAAAAGGGGGGTCGAAACGGTGAATGCCAGTTTGTCCACCCTTGATATAGGTACAGAACCACGGGGTTTTGCTTATGGACCTTGGGATTTGATAGATTGGTTAGAAACTGTATTATTTTTCTGATGTTAACTAGTTTTGTTTAACCCAATGATGTCCCTGTAATTGTGGGCAGAACTCATTTATATCTGAGTGAGGCAAAGAAAAACCTTTTTCTGGAGAAGCTCTCTGATTTCATTCATCTTTATGTTGTAGGAGCATGGAATGGTGACATATTTGGCGCCAAATTGTCACATTCAACCAATTTTCTTATTTCTTTTTCATTTCTCATCACAGTCCTCGTTACATTTGTGTAAGTTGTAACGGTTTCCCAATTAGAGGGTACCAGAACTACCACGTGGGGCCTTCGCTTTGGTCCCTACTCATGTGGATTAGGTTTGTGTTTCTGACAAAAACTATAGGAAACGGAAATGTCTAGATTACCCCTGGACTAGGTATTTTTGTCTCACATTTTATGATTGATGACTACAGATATAATTATAATTTTTTAAAAAAATTACATTAATTATACAATTAATAATAATATATTTGTTATATAATTAATTTAAATTTTAATCGAATTTAATTTGAATTAGAATTTCCACTTGAAAGAGATGTATAGCGCTTTCCACTAATATTTATTGGTCTCTAATCTCTCACCATAGGTTTAAAGTTGTAAGCATCTAATGGTTGCTTTTTCCCGACGGATTAAATTGTCCCATTCTAACCGATTTCCAATTCAAGTTAAACTGACGTTACTGAATGATAAGGACACATAATGAATTCAGAGTTTGGATGTTTCTCTTTTAAATTATGTGGCACAAATATGTCTTTGTACTTAGTTTTTATGTTCCTAAAGAAAGCCATCAAAGCTTGAAAAAATACTAAGTTTGATGTGTGTGAGCTTACTAAGTCAATTGGGGTCTAATTTAGCTGAGAAAAGATGTAAATGTGCTTAGGTAAGTTTGAATCTTGAAAAAGTGAATTGCAATGTAATAAATTATGAATCACATTGGAACACCTGTGTGGTTGTAATTCACATTAAGAAATCATAAGATAGCAAAAATTGTACATGGGCATGAAGGGTTAGTATTTAGTTGAGTTGTACGATTTTATGTGAACTGTTGATCCAAAAATAATAAATAATTATCATGAGTTCATTATATGCTTAAATAAGGTCAGTATTACTTGAATGTAAAAAGTGCATATCTTGACATTTTTTTTTGTAATTCATAAAAGAAACGAAAATGTTATGTAAATTCTCAAAATCTGGAGGTAATCCGCGTCAAACTGTAAAAAGCTAATTAGCTAATCGATTGTATTATGGACGGATATTTGGATGATGAAAGTGTAGACTGTAAATCAAACTACTAAAACACTAGATACAAAGTAATGGAAATATATAATTTATAATATATGCTAGAGGTGTGTGGCACATGATTTGTATAAATATATTTTAAATAAAACTAGTATTTATGTTCTTTTTTATGTATTAATGAAGAAGAGTTCTATCATATATATATATAATACTTGAAATAATTAATAGAGAGAGAGAATTAAAAGAAAAGTTGGAATTTTGAAAAGAAAATAATTGAACAGCTATACTAATAACAAAATAAAATTGTCAGGCTCAATTTGGTTCATTGATGTCATAATTGATTATGAGATAATTAAATTAGATAAAATGATTATGACGTTTGGACGCATAATTGCTCATAAGTAGTCAAATTTCAAAATTAATCCCATTCTCAATGTTAATGAGGAAAAAATTATAATGAACATAATAAGTAATTAGATGAGAAATAATTACATTGGGATTAAAAATTACAATAATTTTTATTAATGCGTGAATCATAAAATTAAATATTGAAATAGGGACCAAACGATACGAAAAAAATGCATTTACCCTTAAAACATAGGTTCAATATATTCAATTGCAGGACTAAACGGGCACACAATTTATAAATAGTTATGTATATACATATTAAAAAAAAAAGAACCCCAGCTGTAGACCAGGGTGAGCTGAGGGCAGTTTTGTCATTTACCATTAACTTGGGTTGTTTGTTGAAGTGGAGATTGCATGAAACTGATGTTTGAGGGGGGGCAAGAGAAGCTAGGGAGTGCCTTTGCATGCTTTGATGTTTGTACCTTGTCCCATAACAACGACATCTCTGCTTTTCTGTTTGTACCTTGTCCTATAACAACGACATCTCTACTTTTGCTCTCCGATAAATAAACAAACCAAACAGTTCTGGAGAGAGAAATCTCAGACTTAGCACTATATATCGACCGCTTCTCAATTCTTGCTTGATTCTCGCACTCTTCATCTACAGGTTATGCATGCAGTGTTGAAGCAGTTAGGGAGCCCCTGAGTACGAGTCGAGGTGGTGAGTGGGTGTTAATCTTTGTCATCATAGTTTCCGTGGGTTTTTTTTTTTTTTGTTTAATGCTTAATGTAGTGATTCATTGTGGATCGTTCGTTGTAGATTTTAATTTTTGTGAAAAGATTTTTATTGTTTGATTGTTGTTAGATTTGTGTTGTCGTGTTTATGCGTTAAATTTTCGTTTTTTCAGGTGAATTTTGTTGGATTTGGTGACTTGTTGATTTGTTTTTAGGTTCGTTGATGGGAAAAGGTGGACAAGATTATGCTAAGAGTGAAAAGTCGGGTGTTGATAGTACGGGAGGAGGGGATTGTTACGCGGTGTGGTCCAAAGATGTGAGAGAGTGCGAGGAGAAGTATCAAGTGAGCAGGGAGAGAGGATTGTCAGAGGATGACGTCGAAAAACGGAGGCAGATCTATGGGTTAAATGAGTTGGAGAAACATGAGGGGCCTTCGATTTTTAGGTTGATTCTGGATCAGTTTAATGACACTCTAGTCAGGATTTTGTTGGTCGCGGCAGTGGTTTCTTTTGTATTGGCATGGTATGATGGGGAAGAAGGCGGAGAGATGGAGATCACAGCATTCGTGGAGCCTTTGGTGATATTTTTGATATTGATTGTGAATGCCATTGTGGGGGTTTGGCAGGAGAACAATGCAGAGAAAGCACTGGACGCATTGAAGGAAATCCAGTCGGAACATGCAACTGTTATTCGTGAGGGCAGAAGGATTTCTAATTTGCCTGCAAAGGATCTAGTTCCGGGAGACATTGTGGAGTTGAGAGTGGGGGATAAAGTTCCGGCAGATATGAGGGTTATAAGCTTGATCAGCTCAACCCTTCGGGTTGAACAGGGGTCGTTGACTGGTGAGAGTGAGGCAGTTAGCAAGACTATTAAGCCTGTTGCGGAGGATGTTGATATTCAGGGGAAGAAGTGTATGGTGTTTGCTGGAACAACAGTGGTGAATGGAAATTGTATTTGTTTGGTAACTCAGACTGGAATGAAAACAGAGATAGGGAAGGTGCATTCACAGATTCATGAAGCATCCCAGAGCGATGATGATACACCTTTAAAGAAGAAGTTGAATGAGTTTGGAGAGACTTTAACTGCAATCATCGGAGCAATCTGCACTTTGGTTTGGCTGATCAACCTGAAATACTTCCTTTCATGGGACTTTGTTGACGGGCGGCCAAAGAATTTCAAGTTCTCATTTGAGAAGTGCACTTATTACTTTGAGATTGCTGTAGCATTGGCAGTTGCTGCTATTCCAGAAGGTTTACCTGCAGTTATCACAACTTGCTTGGCACTTGGCACACGCAAGATGGCTGCTAAGAATGCACTGGTTCGCAAGTTGCCTAGTGTTGAAACCCTTGGTTGCACTACTGTGATTTGCTCTGATAAGACTGGTACTCTGACTACCAATCAGATGGCAGTGACTGAGCTTGTTGCTATGGGTTCCAAGGCAAATGTTCTTCGATCTTTTACTGTGCGAGGAACTACCTATGATCCATTTGATGGGGAAATTGAAAACTGGCCTACAGGTCGGTTGGATTCTAACCTTCAAATGATTGCAAAGATTGCTGCTATTTGCAATGACGCTGATGTGGGAAAAGCTGGCCATGATACATCTGGACACTATGTGGCCAATGGAATGCCAACTGAGGCTGCACTTAAGGTACTAATTGACGTATTCAGTACACATTTTATGAGGTAAAACTATACAATACTGATTGCCATTTTAATAATTAGTTAACTATTCTTTGTGCATTCATGTAGTGGGAAGATGTGCTCAATTGTAATTTCTTGTCATATTCCTCAAAGTTTTACTGCTTTGATGTCCATTCTAATTAGGCTGTCTCAGTAGTTGATGGGACTTATAGTACCAGGTACACTAGCAAGTTCTTCAATGTGTCGTGTATTTTTCCATTACATAATTTTTGGAGATATTAGTAGTACTTTTCAGGCTATGTTTGGATCTTTCTTGGTGGTTTTGGAAATGGAGTTTTGAGAAAATGATTGCGGAATCTAATGTATGTCAGTTTTGTTTTTGTGAAAGGCATTTTCTAATGCAGATTTTTTCATTCATGCAAGTCTTTTCCTAGTTAGTCATGTTACAATAAGCTTTTATATTGTTATATATTCATATTATGTTAGTTTAATGATTGAAAGATGTAGGTATATATTTACATATTCATATATATATTTTCGTTGGTGTTATGATTTAAATATGTATCAGGATATATATCAGAAAGATATAATAGTTATAAGACATGTATAAGTGTATAGAGAGGCACAAACCAAATACACTTCCAATTTTTCAACCCCCAAAGATCAGAAAACCCAAATCTCTATACGCACTCACTATATATATATATATATAGAGAGAGAGAGAGAGAGAGAGAGAGACATGTGTGTTTAAATATTAACAAAACCAGACATAGCAAACTGCCTAAGAAGTAACTAGAGATTTGTATCTTCATGAAGCATCTGCTTGACATGATTATTCTTCAGGTTCTGGTTGAGAAAATGGGCCTTCCAAATGAATTAACTGCTGGCCCTTCTTCTGGACATGATGGTGTTTTAAGTAAGTTGTCATTCTACCATACTGAAATTCTTGTGTAAGCAGTTGATTTTCTATACTGATGTGCATGTTTCAATTGGATCACCTAAGGGTGTACCCGCAAATGGAATGAAATTGAACCTCGGATTGCCACCCTTGAGTTTGATCGTGATAGAAAATCCATGGGAGTCATCGTGAATTCTCGAACTGGGAAAAAATCACTACTTGTAAAGGTAGTTTTGCTTTTCTCTTTGCTGCTGTTCAGTTGTAGGTTCTAAGTTTTGATTAATTATTGCAGATAGTAGTATATCTATTGCTGTTTAATTTTGATAATACCTATCACGAGGACTGTCTTTCGATGTTATTTATGAATTAGCCAACTGATGGAATCTCCATGTTCTATTTCCTTGCACGAGTTCATCTATGTGAATTTTGCAAGGAGATATGTCCCAGTTACCATGTGATTATTTTCTGAGACAATATCCAGAGTGGATAACACTATAAATGGGCATCAAGTTAGTGTGTGTTGGTTTCCGCAATTAATTTCCATCTCTTTCACTTTTTCTTTTCATCTTTGTTCAGTAACTCAGGTGGTAACTGCTTCATTATGCAGGGTGCAGTCGAGACATTGTTGGCAAGGAGCTCCTTTGTGCAATTGCTTGATGGCTCTATTAGAGAACTAGATGAAAGTTCAAGGAATGCCATATTAAAAAGCCTTCATGAAATGTCGACTAGTGCATTACGAGTTCTGGGTTTTGCATACAGGGATGATCTCCTGGAATTTGCTACATATAATGGTGACGAAGACCATCCAGCCCATGAGCTCCTATTGAACCCTGGGAATTATTCCTCAATTGAGAACAAATTAATTTTTGTCGGCTTGGCTGGTTTAAGAGTAAGTTGGCTTTTTATTAATTTTTAAATTCTTCTTCCAATGCCATATTTGTTATGACATAATGGAATTGTGAATGAACTGTATGACCTTTTTTAATTTCTTAAGGACCCTCCTCGGAAAGAAGTCCCTCAGGCAATCGAGGATTGCAGAACAGCTGGTATTCGTGTTATGGTAATTACAGGAGACAACAAAGATACAGCTGAAGCAATTTGTCGTGATATTGGTGTTTTCGGACGCCATGAAAATATCAGTTCTAGGAGCTTAACAGGAAAAGATTTTATGGAGCTCACTAGTCACGACAAAGAAATGCATTTAAATCAAAGTGGAGGCCTTCTTTTCTCAAGGGCTGAACCAAGGCATAAACAAGAAATAGTGAGGTTGCTCAAGGATCTTGGTGAAGTAGTCGCAATGACTGGTGATGGAGTGAATGATGCACCTGCTCTAAAATTGGCTGATATTGGGATTGCAATGGGAATTACTGGGACTGAGGTGATTGCTTTAGAAATAAAAGTCCTGACTGAGCCATGCTATTCAATGTTAGATTTTACTATAAATCTATCTGCACTTCGCATATTGTGCAATAAACTGCTCAATGCTGCATTTCTGGTGATATAGAACTATCTTGTCACATTCTTGCTTATGTGATTATACTTGTATGAGCTCCGTATGGCAAAAGAAATGTCTTACTCTAAGCAGTATGATGCTTGTTACTCAAGGAATACACTATGCAGCTCTTTTTTGTGCTCTCACCTTGTCTCTCCTTCTAGGTTGCTAAGGAGGCTTCTGACATGGTTTTAGCAGATGATAACTTCAGCACAATCGTTGCTGCTGTTGGTGAAGGCAGATCCATTTACAATAACATGAAAGCCTTCATCAGGTCATATTTTATGCTGCCCTCTTTTTACCAATCTTTTTCATTACTTCATATATTGGAATATATAGATCCTCAGACTTTTTGCTAATGAATTCAGATTAACTTGTCAACTGTTTTACTAGATGTATGAGCCATTTTTTCTTAATTATTGGTAATTAGGAGCTATAGAAAATCATGAGGTTAAAAGTTGAACAGGTGAATGTAGTTTAAGGTAGTTTGTAATGCTGTAATTGTTATGTTAAAAGATCACACTGATGGGTTGCCCATCTTCATAATGATTTGCATTGGATCTCTGATGAGTGAGGTAATGAATTAAATAATTTGCTAGATAATGAATTCAACATATTCAAGGGGTTAGAGTTCTTATTAATGTGTTACAGTAATGATGGGGCTGAACCAAGTGAAATTGAACACTGAATTGGCTTTGATTATTGGTTTATGGATGACATTTTATGAGTTTATGGTTAGACATTGACACCTTACAGGTTAATGGTGAAAGAATTTATCAATTGACTGAATTAGCTGGACCTGACCTAGTAATTGTTGCCTGGAAAAGGCTGGGAGAAGAGTTGTTTTACCTTTCAGCTACTTCCATAATTGATATTTCATGTAATGCTTTAGTGTCAAGCTGCTAAGTAAATTGTACTTGCATTGCTGCAGATACATGATCTCCTCAAACATAGGTGAGGTCGCTTCAATATTTCTGACAGCTGCTTTAGGTATTCCAGAGGGCCTGATACCAGTGCAGCTTCTGTGGGTGAACTTGGTCACCGATGGACCACCAGCTACTGCTTTGGGCTTTAATCCACCAGACAAGGATATAATGAAGAAACCACCTAGAAGGAGTGATGACTCACTCATCAGTCCCTGGATTCTATTCCGTTATTTGGTATACCCATTATCTTCATTTCCTTTCTAATGCCACCGTCTCTCATCTCAGATTACATTTACTTATCATTGCATATATTAATGAAGGTTATTGGATCCTATGTTGGTCTAGCAACTGTTGGAGTGTTCATTATCTGGTACACTCAATCGTCTTTCCTTGGCATTGACCTTAGCGAAGATGGCCACAGCCTTGTCAAATATTCCCAGCTTGCCAAATGGGGACAATGCCAAACCTGGCAGAATTTTTCCGCTTCACCTTTCACAGCTGGGGATCAAGTGTTCAAGTTCGACAATCCATGTGACTACTTCCAGACGGGAAAAATCAAGGCTATGACGCTCTCCCTCTCTGTGCTTGTCGCCATTGAGATGTTCAATTCACTCAATGCTTTATCTGAGGATGGAAGCCTCTTATCAATGCCCCCCTGGGCAAACCTGTGGCTTCTTTTGGCAATGTCAGTATCATTTGGCTTGCATTTCTTGATCCTGTACGTGCCTTTCCTTGCTCAAATATTTGGCATTGTACCTCTAAGCCTAAATGAGTGGTTGTTGGTGTTGGCTGTGGCTTTTCCGGTAATTTTAATTGATGAGGTACTCAAGTTTGTGGGTAGATGTACAAGTGGGGTTAAAACATCAAGTGCAAGAAGATCTACAAAGCAAAAGGCAGAGTAAGGATAAAATCACCGATTTTAGCTGAGACTTTATGCATAGCTTATTTATATATTCAGGGGTTCTGGACTAGTAGAACCACTTTGGCTCTCAACACTCTTGGTTAGACATATTAGGATTTCAGGTATAGTGTTTGATAGGATGTCAGCTACTTTTGTTTTCCTATCCAGTGTTTGCCTGAAAATTGTGGGGAAAACTCATTACATTAGAGGGAAAGGGAGCAATTTTAGAGAAAACTTTCTAAATTAATTTGCTCCCTTGTAGTGTTACCTGAAATTTAGGAATATGAAATAAAACTACAGCCCTAGTCTCATCATAACCAGTAATTCAATTCGAGTCTCTAGCTTATGTTTTAACACCAGAGATAGTCATTGATCTCTCTATATTGAACTTCTGTCAATTCTTTGTTTATTAGTTGCCTTTTGGCACTTAATAATATTATTACATGAATTCTGCTTTCTGGCTTTTGGATTCTATGCATATAAATTTTCTCTCACAATAGAAGTAATAATAGGGGTCCAGTGTTGACAGGCATGGATAAGATTGTAACTATAATTATGCCAAACTCTAAATTATCTTTGTATGTACATAAGCACATACCAGTTATCAGTCATTGATGATAAGAAGAGCAACGTTCTTGCTAGGTAGGACTAATCATAACATTTAAGAAATCATCAAATCATCAGCTACAAGTTTTCTACTCAAAAAGTTGAACCGGTAATTGAACTAAAAAATAAAACAGTAATTACACTAAAACAAGAAACACAAATCCATCCATCTTTATCCCTTTTTTTTCATTTGTTTTTTCTTGACAGCAAGACTTCTGTTTCCCCAACCAAAACACAAAATTCAAAAACAATAAACCTCAAACTAACCACCAAACCCGTAAAGAGTCCTTCCCTGCCTCTTCAGAGCGTAAACTACATCCATAGCAGTTACAGTCTTCCTCCTGGCATGCTCGGTGTAGGTAACAGCATCACGTATAACGTTCTCAAGGAAGATCTTGAGAACCCCGCGCGTCTCCTCATAGATCAGCCCAGAAATCCGCTTCACGCCACCTCTCCTAGCTAGACGGCGGATGGCGGGCTTGGTGATCCCCTGAATGTTATCGCGGAGGACCTTCCTGTGCCTCTTGGCTCCTCCCTTGCCCAGCCCCTTTCCGCCTTTGCCTCGCCCAGACATTGTCTAGTGGAAATCCTAGTAAATTCACGAAATGGAACTTTCACAAACAGTTGGTGGAGATGAATTTTGAACTTCAAGCAATGGAGGCAATATTGACTACTGAGAATACGGGTGTGGGTTCATACTTTATAGGGGAAAGGGGTTTGGGGTGGATCCGGAGAATGGTGGTGAAATGAGTTTCGTAGCGTTGATTTGTTTCCGCGGACGGTGGAGATAACTCGTTCATTGCTACTGGGATCCGTGTCGTAGCTTTTGATTTTGAAGTTTGTGCCTCTTTAGGCTCTCAATAGAAGTTTTGAAATTTTCGCCTCTGTTGCTTTTGGGGTTGGTGGGAACTAAACAAGCAGAAAAAAGATGAAACTTCAAATAAAGATAGGAGTCCAATTACACTACACTTGAGATGACAATGAGTTGGGTTTGGGACGAGTTTGATAAAATTCTTCACCTGTTTAATATTTTTTAATTTAAAAATATTTGGTATCAATAAAATATTATGGGCTAACTGACAGAGGACCCAAGCCCCAAGGAGCCCACAAGAAGATATAATTGGAGAAGCCCAATGAGTAGAATTGTGGAAAGAGCGAGGAAGTCAAACCCAAGAAAGGGCCTAGCCAGGAGGTCACCCTTGTGGAGGCTAAGGGAGTGCTTACAATAATTTTTATGGAAAAAAGTTGAAAGTTATAGCAAAATCGAAAGTAAATAATATTTATAATAAAAAGTAAAAAGTAATTAAAAGTTAAATTTAGAGAGTGCTTAGCTAAATTTTTTTTAAAACTTCTCATAAGATCTTACATTTTATAAGATATATTTATGTGTTTATAAGACGTTGGATCTTAATATAAAAAGAAGCTCTGAAAATATTTGAATAAAATAAGATGTAAAAACATTTTATAATATGTTAAAACGTTTAGCATAAGTTGAAGGGCATTATTATTCCTAAAGCAATTACATGTCCGAAGACGAAGGAGTCCTACCCGCCTCACCGCAAACTAAATCCTGAAATTTTGCCTTATTCAGTTTTATAATCAAATAGACATCGGAAATCGAATATCAGTATTTTGTAAAAGATAAATATTAAAGAGTAATCAATTTGATCATTCCATAAAAAGGTTCTTTAACTAAGTTTATTTATAAAAGTGCAAATCAACTATAGTTGAGAGGCAAAAGTGTAATTACACAAAGTTACAGCCTCTAGACATCTTCCTCCCAGTGAAAACCAAAGATGAAAATATACCCCCTGATCCCTGCCGTTTTTAGTCCCTAGTCCAACATCCCGCCGCCGCCACCACCGCCACCGCCACCGCCACCGCCACCGTACCTTCCGATGGGTTACTTCGACTTGAACATACCTTACCACGAATCTGACCGCCATGCCACCGATAAATCCTCCCTAAAAGGCCGCCGCTTGAAGCTCGTTCTCAAGGCCATGGAGCTCGGCTACACTGGAGTCGCCTACAACCGCACTCTCAAAGGAGTCATGTCTGAGTCCGACCGTTGCTCCACTCCTCTCTTCCCTCTCTCTAAACTTACCCCCTCCTCAGCTGCTTTCTTCGCTGCCGTCAAGTTCCATCGCGAGCGTCTGAACGTCGCCGTTTCCTCCTATTTCCGCCAGAAAACCCGTCTCACTGTGGTCGTAGATATTTCCTCTCAAGCGTCGGCTCTCAATGCGGGGAACCCTATTCTTAGAAGCTATGATATTGTTGCTGTCAGGCCCATGAACCAGAGCGCCTTCGATCAGGCTTGTCAAGTATCAGAGGTTGGTATCTTTTGGCGAATGAGTTTATTGTTGTAATGTCCCATTGATGTTTGTTTTTGGTGTTGTACGTTTAGGTAGATATGATCACCATTGATTTCTCGGAGAAGTTGCCATTCAGGTTGAAGCAACCGATGGTTAAAGCCGCTCTTGAGGTTCCTTCTTTCTTCCGATATCTTTATCTCCTGTTATTTCAAATGTTCGGGAATTGTAGCAAGTTTATAATTCAAAGCGTACTGATGCAAATTTTGCAATATCTTCAGTTAGTTTCAGGTTGGGTTTGATTACTAATGACTTCAACTATATATCTGCTAATGCAGAATAAATTTTAATCAGTTGAATCTGGTGTGCACTTGTGACCATGATTGGGAGGGGGTTGACTCCTGGACTTTATTTTGGAGAAATAAATTCTGGAATCTATAAATTGTAATTGCAGGAAGGGTTTGAGATAAAATCATAGGGTAATTTATTTTTGATGTGAAGACATTACATTGTGTAGTAAGGCTGATGAATCCATACCTTTGCTGCGAGAATGTTGCACCATTACCTGTTCCACCTGAGTGAGCCACTCAATAAGTATTTTGTTTAACATAGATCTGGACGGTACTTGTTCAGGATAGAAAGACAAACAGAAAAAAGGATGTAAGAATGAGTGTAGACATGAACCCACCCAAATATGCCAATAGAGCACTAGAATACGAGATATTGAACTTTTGTCACTCAGAATACTCAAGGAATTGTTACAAGTGAAATTTCTTATCGTCCTTTTGGCATGGTGGATGTGATCAAGTGTCGTGGCAGGATAGCTGTGTTTGCAAACAATTAGTTGGTGAAGCTGGAAAACCACTTTCTCTTTTTCCATAGGTTGCAGAATTCTATATATGCGTACCAATTATATTCCTAAAAAACATAAAACTATAAATGAACTATCAAACATTATACATGTCTGGAGAGTCTCTTATTTGATTTATTGTTTTTAAGCGGACACATTTTTGGAAACCAACTACTCCATGTTCTCCTCATTTCCTCATCAATTCATACAAGATTTTAAACCATTTCTGGTTATAGACTTATTTTCAAGTTTTCTTTCAATCTTATAATTGCTTTCTTACATCAGATTGTCATTCTTTTATTTGTGGTTTGCCGTGTGCAAAGGTGGTCATGAAGACAAACTAATTAAGATGAAGTTTATCTCTTATCTTATGTCATTCTAGATGCAACATCACTTGATAAAAATGGGATAAAGAAATATAAGAGACAGTGACGGAACCTTCTCTGTAATTAAGGAAAAACAGGTCAATCAACATTCAACAATAGCATAAGACATCAATTTAATTTACAATAGATAAATTGGTGAAAAATCCTTCATCTTTTAATCCTTAAATATATAGTTTCATCAATGGTGTTTTCATTTGATTATAATAGCTAAGAAGATTGTGATTCTGAAAATGTGAATGAGGCACCAGGTTTTTTGAGAATTTATATTTATGGTTTCGAAGTATTTGGAGCAGCATAAGTACTAGTTTCCAAACTTCCTACCAAGGTAACATGAACCTGTCATTAATAAAGTCACAGGTGTAAGGTGCTAACCAACAGTACCTTAACTTGTTGATATTTGAAGAGTGGTTGTGAAAGATTCAAAAAGAGAATCATATTTTAAATGAAATCTCTCAGCCAGCCAAAAAATGGGACGTTTCTGCTAAATTGGACACTTCTATTTCCTTCTCTGCATTGTTGATAAACAATGGCCTATCTCCTAAATGACATTCTTTTTAGAAAAAAAACTTACCCTCTTAGAATAATGATTTAACAGTAAGTTCGAACTACTAATTTTTAAGCACAAGAGGAAAAGTAATGCAAATTTTCACCTTTTCAACTGATTGAAATCTTCATATCCATTAGAAATGAGACATCTGAACTGCGGCGATTAAGTAGATAACTACTGTTGGAAAATAGGCTAAAGAAATGTAATTTGCTCTAAGAGTAAAATGTGGTCTAAAGAAGTGGTAGGATAGTAAGCGAGGATCTTTAGTAGGGAGAAAAAAAGAAAAAAAGTGAAGGTCTTTAGTAGCTATAAAGGTCTCCATGCCAATGAGTCGCCATCATCTTTTCATAATCTGCATGAGCGTCTTTAATTTTTTTTGTTTTTTTCATAGATTTGGTGATCTTATTTACTTGACCAAACAAAATTATCTACTCAAAGTAATACAATTTTCCTTAGTGTTTGGAGGTTATATTTATGGTTGAAGCTCATGGGCAGGATTAACCCAAGTAGTTTAGTTAGGAATTTCTCTCCCATCCTATTTGATGATTTTGATTATTATTTATGCATTTTTTATGTGCAGCGTGGGGTGTACTTTGAGATCACATACTCTGGTCTTATTTCTGATACACAATCGAGAAGACAGTTGATCTCCAATTGCAAGGTGAGTATATAATCCACATTTTGCAACTTTTCTGTACAAGCAAAGGCTTGTGCATCTCTATTGTAGCTTGACTAGAATCATGTATTTGTTGAACTGCTACAACTGAAAATTCAAATGTCTTCTTGCAGTGACATGCTATAGTAGTATGTTGTATCCACAAGATTCTAGTTTGTAGACTGGTTTATAGTCGAATCTACAATGATTTCTTGTCAGGTTGTATTAGAATGTTAAATGTGGGCTTAATATGGTGCTGCATTGAGCTATAATTCTAGTATAAGTTCTAATTTCCAAATTTCCGAGACCATACAGTAGTTGCTTAGTATTCTGTTTCCCTCTGTTTGCTTTGTTAATGACGAAACATGTTTGTCTGCTTATTATTGGTGGAAAACTTCTATTTCACTGGGTAAATAATGCTAACTGCTTAAACTTTCAGCTACTTGTTGATTGGACGCGAGGGAAAAATCTAATTTTCTGCAGTGCTGCCTCTTCTGCCACTGAACTTAGAGGGCCTCAAGATGTCGCAAATTTGTTCTCTCTGCTTGGGCTCCCCATGGAACGTGCTAAAGCAGCTATTTCCAAAAATTGTAGGTATGCAAACTCGCTAATGTTATTATCTTTCAACCTTGTTTATTATTTCTGACGATTACCAGTTAACTGATCTATTTGCTTTCTGGTCAGATCTCTCCTAGCTAATGCATTAAGGAAAAAGCAATTTTACAAGGAGGCTGTTAAGGTTGAAGAAATACCATCAGGTAGACATGTTACAGCACAATCTGCATTTGATGAATGGCTCAAATGGGATCCTATTTCTAGTGGTGAGGGAGATCTGCTATTAGATGACATGGAGAAGTCTTTTGCCATTACCAACACTCTAACAAAAACTGTGAGAACTGTCAACTTTACCTCAAATATGAACGGCTTGCCTGTGCATGGCTTGCAGATCAAAGATCTATTATCTGTGGATAAGGCAGCTTTCGAGCTGCCAGATACTGATGACTTTGTGCCTGATGCCATGGAGATTGAGGAAGCTGCTGCAGTTGAAAATCCTGAAGAGCAGGATGGTGTTAATCCTTTGCATGAAGAGCAAAGCAACCTACCTGAAAATCATGGCAGCCTCAGTACTTTGCGTAAAGAGCAAGGGGGAGATATTGTATTGCCTGAAGGTCAAACTTCATCATCTAGTGAGACAAATATATATATGCCCTCTGGCTGTCAAGAATCTAAAGTTTCATCAGATTATGTTCCTGAAGAGGCAGTTGCTTTTCCGCCTCTTCAAGAAGAGGGTAAAGTTTCTTTCACTAATGCCAAGATTGACTATCAGGCTCCTAGTTCTGATGATTCTGCAATGTTGTCTTTGCCCACTTATAAGGGTACCTATGCTAATTCCGAAGAACCTGTATCAATTTCAAGTAAGAAATTGAATTACTCGGATAACTTGGAAGCAAATCATGTAGCACCTGAAATCCAATTACAAGATACCCCATCTCAAATGTATGGAGGAAATGCTTTACCTGACGGTGGACGAATTCATAATACCAAATTTGGAATGCCTATCGCTAATGATCATGCTTCTAAAGAACTTTCTAATCTCTTAAATAAATCTAGGTCCTCTGCCTTTGAAGTAGAAGACTCTACTGTGGAAAATCAATGTGATGAAGGTGTATCTGCACAGGAAGGGGTTGCACTGGACAACATTCCTGACAAAATTGACACTGGGAACAAACAAGGGTCATTCTTGGCATCATCTGATGCCTCTGCACAAGGTGTCTATGTGGAAGGTGAACAATATAGCAAAATGACCTATGGTTCTGTTAACATAGATGATATGTTGCCTGTTGAGAGATTTTTATATCCGACAACAGATTTTAATAGGCCAGTTCCAGAGGATGTGAAAGGAGAGCGGGAGCAGATAGATATTTTCACTAATTATCAAGGCCTTGGTAAACCTCGGGCAGGTATGATTTTGTTCTGTCTCTTATTCGTCTAGCATTAAAACCAACTTCCAGTAAAGTTTTATAATCATTCCGCTGCAAACCTAAAAGCCTCACTTCATCTCTGCTGAGATCTTTTCTTTTGCCTTTTATCTATTATGTGATTCTGTATGATCTGAGTTTCTATCATAATAATGTAACTAAATCCTTTAGAAATGAAATGATGTAGAAACTTTTTGGTAGTACAGACTTCGTGTTTTTCATGTATTGCAGGAAGAGAGAGAAAAAGACAAAATTCACATCGTCAACATTTCTTGTCTCCTTTCAAGCGTCTTTTGAATCCTAGGTCTTTTAAGAGGAAGTCGCGGAAGTAAAAAGCGACTAACTAGTGCGTAAGATTATCTCTGATATTTTTCTAGTATTTACTATAATTTGTGCCACAACTGAGATGTAGATCTGGTTCAGCTTCTTGATGTTCATAATTAATAGTTGCAGTATTGAATCCTTGTAGATAGGGTTCAATTATGTTTTTGAGATTTGGTACATTTCTGTGAAAAGTGTAAATCATGAGTTTTGCAAGCGCTGCTATTTCTTTTGGGACTATGAATAAAATTCCTAATGCTTACAGTTTTCCCCCTTTCATAAATGCATAACAGCTGAATGCTGCTGGTGTTGGTTGTGTATCAATGTTGATTGTGGATCTAATGTTTCTTGTACTTCTTTGTATGTATATCTTTCCTGACACTAATGTAGAATTTTTAATACTTCCTCTTAATTGGAGCTGGTTTCAAATGAATGCACAAATAATGAGACACCTACATAAATCTCCTTGAGTTTTTAATTGATACCATTTCCTTTGATTCTGAAGAAGCATCCTCTACTTGGGATGAAAAGGTCAATGCCTTCTTTGTCCCCCACATTGCCCTCTGCTGTGTGTTCTGTGAAGAAAATATCATCTTGGCAAAATGATTGAACGATATGGCAGAATGATTCAGTTGGAACACAGTTCACCTTAGATATCTTCCAGGATGAATCATCTCTCCTTATACTAGAATATGGACAATCAAGCGCAACTCTTGTTGATATATATATATATGTATGTATGTATATATAGAGAAAATAAAGAACTAAAAGGTGCAACTCTTGTTTACCAATTGATTAATTGTAATTTTTTCTCAATCTTCATCTGCCTATATATCCTGCAGAAGCACAAGGGCTCTTAATTTGAGCAGGGATGAAAATGCTTCGCCAAGGTTCTTAATTTACATGGACAGTATAAATATTCTGGGTCGCTATGTTCCCCTATATTTACTGATTTTGAGATATTTTTGTTATACTTGAGAGTTGAGTCTGCAATAAGAGAGGGATGAGATGAAGATACTCTAGTTTCAGTTAAATATTAGAATTTTACTTTGCGTTGTGTATGGCTCTTGGAAAGGCCTAAGGGAGCGGTAGGATTCATGCTATGGTCTCATCAGGTAGGAATGTGCCCAGCAACTATTCAGTGCAACTTGCGTGATGATTCTGAAGGTTTACTCATGATGAGGCCACCCTGACAGTCCTTTAATTGTTAAATATCCTAGACTTGCTGGTGAGAGCTAATGCTTTGCATGTGCCTGGGCATTTTTCTCAGGGGAAACTATATTGGTACTTTTTCTATTTCAAATGGTTACAGTGCTTGTATGTCTATTACCTGCCTCAGACATTGCCTTTTCCAACATAATAGGGATTCGTTACCATCAGGCCTTTAGTCATGAATTATGTTGCTTAGTACCCCATTGAGTTGGATCCAACTTAGTGCCTAGTCTTATTGGACCCTCTAAAATGACTATTCTTTTATTAAATAAATCTTCTCCCAGCCACTAGATGTGATTGTTTGCTGAAACCTTTGGTAGAGGGACTTTGCTTCGTCTCTTGCCGATAGCCTCTACTAGTTGTAGAAACATGGGAGTTGGGCTTTGTATTTTTCTTTTGATTTCTGATTTATTTCACAATATTGTCTAATTATCCAAATAGCATGAATATAAATTTCTCCAAATAGCATGAATATAAGAAGTTTCATAAAGCTCTTTTTCAGGGTCTGGGCAATCTCCAACTCTACTTCCTGTTAAAGTTCCTTGCTGAGTTTTTCCTTGTGGTTTCTCAACTGAACCCTCTTTTAAATCTTTTGCCAGATAGAAAGAAAGATGATTCTGTCACTAATCTCATTTGACGAAGATAATTAGTTAACAAAAATAAAGTATTATGTACGTGATATTATGCAATAGTTTATCAGTAGGAGTAATTTAGTAGCATGATAATTTGAAGTAGAATTAGTGGGAAATCCACTGCCGGCCGACAAGAACCAGCAGGCCGATCTCCCCACTTCTAGGGGCCTGTTGGTATTAGCCTTTGCTTAAATAAAGAACAAATTCAGATTCTAAGTCAAACAGTTAGCCATGACCGGAGCCGATTTCACATTATTGTATGCTGAAATCAATGATTCAGTAACATGAGAAACCAAATGATTAGTGAAAAGAGACTGGGCAATTTGTTGCTTTTACAATATAATATATGTATTATGGCTCTTAAAGCCAAACATGCTCTTTCTCATTTAGTAACATGGTTAGAAAGTCAGTAGGATGCATTTAGTAGCTAAGCTTTATGTATTAATTATTAATACAGATAATTATGATGAGATAGTCTTTTCCCTGTTTGTGGGGGCAATACCTCTGAGCTTTGTCTATTAGATCAAGCCCTTGTCCTTAAAGGAAGATGGAGAGATGGATGGTTGTGTTATATCATTTTCTTTTATAGAAGAAATATTTTTATTATAATATAAGCGCTCTTTTAAAGTTCAGTATCGTATTGAATTTTCAGTTTTGTACTGGTTTCTTTGTGCTGATACACATGAATTCTTGTGGAGAGGAGCTTTCATGGCATCCATTTTGTACTAACCATGCGGGTGTGTGAACCATAGGTCTTTATCTGTTTGATAGAAGATCATCTAGTATAATTTTAACAGTTTACAGCTTCACTTAATTAGCAAACAAATGGTTATTCAATTCTTGTTGACAGTAAGATGACCACTTCGTACTATCCAAAAGGCGTTTTTGCTATTGTATGTGTATATATGATCATGTTATAAAATAAAATACTGATATTAACAACCCACCGTTTTACTAGTGCTCTAGTGAGGGACATTTTATGATTCAAATTGAGTTAATCAAGACTTTATGCACTTAAAAGATTAAAAGTTGTATGTATTTTCTTTCCAACTACAACAAGGTAAAGACGCGAAAAGGGCAATCTTGTAAATTTCTTCTCTGGAGACTACTAACTCAGAACCATCTAATCATATTAGACGGCTGCCAATCATAATTTTCTCATTCATCTCCACTCATTCTCACCATCAATGCTATGGACGTTCAATCACTAGGCTTTAGATCTTCCTTTCACTACAAAAGCACCACTAATCCTTTCCCCAGGTCTTCTAGAGCCATCAGTTTTCTTACACAGTGATTAGTTACTGTAGGAACTCATTATATTTGCTTGTTTTAGAGTGCTTCATTACTGTCCACATTGACCTCTGTTATCTAAGCCACTACTTGAACGAAAAAAGTGCCTTAAGTGGACTAGGAATTACTGACTTTTGTGGCTGTGGGATTTTGGCACAATGGTACTAATTAGAAGCTGACATTTCATGCACTTGGAGTGAATATCCTAATTCATAAGATGGTAATATTTTCTTTAGTAATAATTCTTGAATAAGTAGTTATACAAAGCAATCATCGAACAAGAGCTCCTAACACATGTAAAAATATCTGCGGAGCCCTTTTAGGATCGATTAATAAGATAATTAAGGCATCAGATTTGCTGAGAATGCATCAAGAAAATTGATCCAGTTATCGTCCTCCTCCTCATCTTCCTCCACGCCTGTATGATGATCCCATTGACTTTGAGGCATCTTCTCTATCTCATCGTTCCTCGCGAACCTTCCTCTGATGCGTGGTCTGCTGTCTGCTAAAGTCTTCCGACATTCATACTGCTCGACAAGTAACATGAAAAGAGTTAGGAACACCAGTAACGGAAAGGGACATGACAGATGTGCGAGTAGCAGACACGTGCAAGATATGTGCACATTGAGTGCTATGCAATCCGATGATATGTGGTGCACGTTACATGTGACTTTGACATCTTCTAGGTGAAGTAGTGATAATATACTCTCACTATTCTTTCTCATTTTCTCCATTTGTATCTTAGGTGAATTGTTTCGTTACCGCCTGAAATTCATGTTTGTTCTGCATTTTGTTCTTGTCACTGAGAGGAAGTAACAAAGGAAATATTGCAAGTGGTTTGGATTAACCTTGATCTTCTTATTGAAATTCCTGAGGTTTCTCTTGCTTCTATATCTCTCTATCCTTTCTTTCTTCTCCTCAGGACTGTACGGGCTGGCTCTGTTCATGCTCTCTATTATACTGCTCTCGTTCCCTAACGGGCTGTTTGCCCGTTGACTGTGTTGGCCGAGGTTTACTCCCTGTCACGCCAATATTTGCAAATTATATATCCTCATGACAAAAACTGCATGAAAAAACTAGTAGATTTCCACTGAATGCATGAAAAGTTACCTGTAAATCACCGGTGCTCAGAGCCTTCCTGACGGAGCTCGTCTCTGCTTCAAAGTATCCTGGTGGCGATGCATTCATTGGGGAATAGACTTCTGAATTCTTCTGAAGGGAGTGGCTGCTGACGCTCCTCTGGATTAAAGTTGGACTGCATGTTCCATAGCTAGTTATTGAACTGGGAGAGCCACCATAGCTGCTGCACCCGCTGCTCGTGTGGCCGAGCTCTGACCTCAATGCCGACAGGGAGTCGAGCTCAGCGGGGATGGCGAGAGGGGGGAGGTATAGTGGAGGTGATGGGAATGTTGGGTGGGTGGTGATGGTTGTGGTGTCTGGGAATGGGAACTGGCCTTGGAACTCTGAGGAGTAGTGGTCATAAGGATAGGGAAGTCCATTGCTGTTGTGTCCAAACATGCTTTGTGTCTCAGGGGTTTTGCCAAGGTTTTGGTTGAGAGAGAGACAGAGAGAGGAATAAAGGGAAGATGAAATGGAAAGGAAGGGGTTGATTTGATAAAAACCAATAAACACATGAGCACTCTACTTAAAGCGGGAGGGTAAGCTGGGGGATGACGTGGACGATGACGTCATAGTTCTGGAGGGAGTTGACCTCCAAATGTCTCTTGTCACCCGGGAGGATACGTTGGCCTACCTGCACTACACTACACTACTAATCCCATGGAGTACTTCTTGATGTGGGTGGGGTTGGGGGGTAGGGAGAGATAATCAGCACTTTTGCACCAAGAATTGGAGAGTTGCTAATCAAGGACAACGACTCTTGACAGAAGGGACTCATTTTTCATGCATGCCCATGCCCTTCATCTCTCCTACAGTAGCAGCATTCTCTAACATGATCTCTTTCTTTCTTGGGAACAATCCTATCTAGTGAAGAACCATATAGCCCTGTTAAGAGTAATTACAGGAGTCGCAATCCCCCAAGCGTGTGAAGGGGGACTTCCCACACTTAAATTGTGTTTGACTAAATTTATTTTTATAATATTTTACATCATCATTACGATCATCAAACTATTAGGAAGTCCTAAGTTTCACAATTTCAACCTACAAACAACAGTTCAATCAGAACGATTCGTTACTTTCAATAATTTAAGGATGTTAGTGTTTGAAAATATTTATCACAGTATTTATTGAAACAAACAAAAATTGTTACAGTTGCGTCAAAACAAAAGTATTACACTAGCTAACTTGTGAAGATAAAGATGCTCAAAAGAAACTGCTATGCTCATCTCCCATCTTGATTCTATAAACTATATACAATGATGATGGAAAATTCTATTCTTTCTATTTTCATCTATTACTCCATTTGATTTTCTATCTTTTTTCCTTGGTTTATGTGGTAGAGTTAGTTCATTTATGCATGCTATATATATAAATATACACACATTGCATGTGTCTTTGTCTTGGTTCTTTTAAAAATCTAAAGCTATTAAATCTTGGAGATTTTCAAAGAGCAATTATGAAATGTGTCTATATGTGTGTGTGTTTATATATATAAATAAATTAAATCAGTCAAGAATGTGCTATTGAAGAAAGCACTATGAATATTGAATGCTGGTGCTATGACCTCTTTCTCTAATTTGCGCTTTTTATGTGTGCATAATAATAATTTTTTATTTTAATTACATCTGACTGAATCAAATCCATCACATTAAAAAATTATTATATTTATTATTTGTTTAATGAATTTTTTAAAATTTATATTACATATAATAAATATATTGTATTTATTATATAATTAATTTTAAATTTGATTTGAGTTAGAATTTTTGGTATATAATAATCAGAAAGTGCCTCGATGGGATCCATATGCCTAACTTGCAACTTGTCAACAATATTATAAGATGTCCCCACCACTTATATAGTTTAGAAAAATAAAAAAATGTACATGTAATGAATACCCCATGTGGGAGGCACATTAACATACATATATACCATAATACTCAATCATTTATCATAGGTTTTAGGCCACTAATCATTATTAGAGTGACATAATAAGACTGATTAATAGTATCTTAATTAATTTTAAGATAAAATATACTTTGCTTCGTCACGTAACAATTACCATCTAAATTAATAAATGTAACACTTACCCCACAATTAAATTTTTAATACATTGCCCTTATATTTTATATATATATATATATATATATTTAGTTCCAAAAAATTATTTTTTTAGTAATTTTGTATTTTAAATTTAATTAATTTTTTTAATTGAAAAAATATTTTTATTTATAATAAAGTAAAATATAATTAGTGAGTTAAATAGTTTGAATTTATCATTTACAGACTCAAAAAGTCAACTAATGAATGAATACAATAAATAAACAAAAAATTTCATGAAAAGATTTTATTCATTTTGTAATAAAATTAAGTTATTAACTATTTATTTTTTTAGATAAAAATAAATATTTAAATATTGGTTTTTTTAACATATTTTTTGAAAAATATGATAAAATATATTTATTTATTTATTTTAAAAATACTTAACTTTTAGTTAAGTATATATATATATATATATATATTTGTCAATTTCTTTTAAGAAGCATAAATGAGTTGTTGGTTATATTATATTTATTGTATATCTACTATATATATTAATTTATACTCCACTGTTAATGTAAATTCTTTACTTATTAAAAAAATTAATTTAGTTATAATTTAATATGCAAAAAACTAAAATATTATATTGAAAATAATAAATCTGTTCAAGGTATGAGGGGCATTTTGGCCAACCAAGGGGAGAAGTGTTATATTTATTAATTTAGAGGGATAAATATTACATGACGAATAGTTAGAGGCAAAGTGTATTTTACCCTTAATTTTAAGTATAAATATTGTTAGTGATGTCATTTAATTTGTAGACGTTAATATTGTCTGATTGTTGACTACTTTAATTATATCGTTATATGTCTAATTCAAGACAAGTCCATATCATGGTATATGCTCTTTTACATGACTCCACACCACTAATGAATTGTACTAGTGTTCTTCATTACATTGCTTTGTGGGTCCCCCCCTATTATTATAGTTTGGTCGAAGAAAAATTAAGTGATAATTTCAATATTTTTAATTAATGACAAGAATTTTTTATTTTACTAGTGCCAATTGTTTCATAAAATTTTGTCACTATGGGAAGAATTAATGACAATTTTTGTTTTAATAAAGTTATCACTAAAAAGTTCAAAACAATTATGGCATAGTGATAACCTATTATTCCTTGTTACGCTATTTATGTTGTTATTATAAATGTATCATTAATTATTTATAGTGATAATATATATGTTGGAATAAGATCAAAATTATTGTTTAATATGCATTTTTAGTCGCAATTTTAAAATTATTAATTAATATTTATCACCATTTTATATTTTGCTGTAGTGCTTGGCTATAGTTGATATATTAAACAATCATTTCATCTAAAAATTTAAATTACATGTGAAACATTTACTTCATAAATAGGTGACAATGAGATTCAAATTCAAAATTTTATTTGGTCTGATTTTGATATCATGTTAAACAATCATCTCATTTAAAAGCTTAAATTGATATTAATATCTCAGTAAAGCACACTCTCAAACAATGTCTAAACACAATTGAGATGTCAATTATGCTTATGATTGATGCAAGAAAAAATAGTGCTCGGCTTCAATTGAGGTACAAAATAATGAAATAATTCAAGAGAGTACAAATGAGTGAAATGGAATGTGGAATTACTAGTTTTTTGTGCACAAATGAGGAATTGCAGTTGAAGTATAAAGTGTGAACTTCAAGTAAAAAATGACATTGTTATCCTAGCTAAAAGTTGTAGTATTATAGGTGAAACTTGTCGTATGAATAAAAGCTTGTCATCTCTTGTTGTGGGGCTCCCAATTTAAAGGAACTTTTCAAATGGTTGGATAAAATTGAATCCCTTATGGATTTGGTGGAGGATTACCATAAATTTAGTGGATTAAAATGGTTAGATAAAATTGAATTTCTATGAATTCGGTGGAGGATTATCTCCGGGTAGTTGGAGACTTGCAATTCTCAAGGACGGTTCGAGTCTGTTGCAGATGAGGGTATATTCTGGGGATAAAGATGCTAGGTCGTTGTGTAGACGCCTTCCCCATCTAGAGTAGCTTTTGGGTTTAGAGGTTACTTTTGGCTGGAAGCGCCACATGTCTCCATGAGGTGGTTGGTTCTTAATTGATTCTATAGAGTGTGTCTTCAGAGGTTCGTGGATGCCATCTAACTCATCCATGGACACCACGTGGTATGGACTTCTACTTGGACTAGGGGATACTAGGCCCTAAAACTTCTTTGTCAGCCTATGAGGCCCTCTTGAATTTGAGCCTTCTCGAATCTATATCGCTTGGACCACTTTAGGTTGATTTACTTTCTAGGAGCACTTGACTCTTATATCTTTTTGAGCTTCAGCGATTTTTTTTGGAATTAATTGAGCATATTTGAATCACTCTATTTTTATAGTTATAAATGATAATAATTCATTAACATTACCTAAATATTTAAAAAGTCAACTTAGAAAAATAAAGGAAAAAAGAATTAGTCATTTTACGTAGCATTAGCGCAGGGGCACCTTTAGAGCATTGCAAAAACATAGTGCCAAAATTTAGTAAAAGCACTACATAGTAATGTCGGATCGACAGAATATTTCTAGTGTTAATTTGTAATATGCAAATGACACATGTTGAAAGATAATTAATAATTAATTACACTTGTTTCAATAATATCCATCGACATTTATTTCAGTAATTTTGCGGCATCTCTCTTTTCATCATGATGAGTATTTTGAATGCGTGTAAGAATGCACCATATAATATATTACGTGTAGTCTCTATCACAAAAGGGACCCCAACTCCACCCCCACCTCTTATGTCCAATTTTGAAATTTTTTTAAGTTAATTACGTTGATATTATTTGCGATTAGGTCCCGTATCTTTAATTATATTAATATTCTTAGCTTTTTGCAAAATTATATATACATCTTTTAAAGGGTTTTTTTTGTAAGTTTTTGCTTTTTGAAGTAAATTAGAACGATAACCTTAAAAGTTGTACTTATCATTTTTCAAATGATTGTGAATGTTTATACAAGAGTAAGTCACAACGAGCTCCTTTTGAAATTTGACATAATTATAAATACCTCATAATGTTTGATATAATCTTATATAATGCGGGTATGAAAATGTCAACTTTGTCCTTGCTAGTAATTTTTTTTTAAAAGCTGATGAGGTGAAATCTCTTTTTTGGCCTTATACTTCATAAAAAAAATTTAGAAATAAATAAAACTATTTTATAGTTTACAAAGGCGTTTTGACTAGTTCACTATAAAAAAAATGGAAGAAAACCTAATGAGACTAATAAAATGGCTAGTTGTTAGCCGAACGTTAAAATCTGATGGAGCATTGATAATTTTTCAAACAATTCAAAAGTATTTGTATATGTCAAATTTTAGAGAAACTCGTTAAATTTACCCTTTATATAATAATGTGACCAAAAATTTTATATACATAGAATGTGAAAATTGTCAAAATTTAAAAATTAAGTTATCATTTAGAGGGTTATTGGATGAGCTTATAAGCTCTATTATAAAATATTTCATAAGATGTTCTAAAGCCTATAAACTCTTTAAGAGCTATTAGAAACTTATAAAGATGAAGTAAGCACATTAGGCCCTTATTTTTCTCATATGACCTTTTAAGCTCATCAATGTTTTACATTTAGAAGATATAAATATCTTGGTCTTTTGTTAGTATTTCACTTTGACATTTTCTCTTTCAAGGAGAAATATTTATTTAATAATTTTATACATAACCAACTATATTAATTATGTACAATTACCAATAAATTGTTGATTTAGGTGAGTTGGATCTTAAGGCAGATTTTTATCAACGAGAACGTTTCGAAATCTCTGAATGATGCTTGTTGGAAGTGGTTTAACTCATGAGGACATATGCGTGAAAACAATAATAATAATGTATAATTATAATATCGATAAAAAAAATTAATTTTCTCTCTAAATTAAAATATTTTCCAACTTTAATCACAAAATATAAATATATAAAACGGATATCACCCAATTACATCTATACTATATATATATATATATGTGTGTGTGTGTGTGTGATAAAGAAAAAATGTGTTATCGATCCGAAGTGGGAGTTTTGCCACTGCTGCACTAATTTTTATGGTTCCAAAAATGCGTTTCAGCTACTTATTCAACTTTTTAAATTTTACATTAAATTAACTGTTCAATTAATATTTTTTATTTTTATTATTATATAACGCAAAAATAACAAAAAATTTGAACTAGCACTGATCTGGAGAAGGGGGTCCTCAAGAATCCTCGAGATCACTTGAAAAGTGTTATATATATATATATATATATATATATATGCATGCATGCATTGGGTGTGTAAATTAATAAAATGATGGGGGTTGTGACTTGTGAAGAAAGTAAAAGTAAGAAATGAAGGGAGTGTGGATCGACGTTTCGTTCGGGGGTTGGTTAAGTACCGATTCTGAGTCCAAGAATTGCAACAGTTTCTGGGTGCAATTACGATTTCCACCAACACCCATTTCGATTCTGTTCTGTACTGGAAAAGCAGTGCGCAGATACTTGTGTCCATCGGTCGCCCCTCTCCCCTTGCCCCTTGGAATCAACATTCCTATATATACATATATAAATTGGTTTTGCATGTACTATGAATATATATGCAACATGAATTGTCAACTCATGTTGCTATATTCTTTCTATTTAAGGGAAAAAGGTGAGCGGGGGGAGTGGCTTTCTGGAGACGACGTTTCGTTTCTTCATTGGTTGATGATCCATATAGATATATGTGTTGCATGTGTTTTACGTGTTCGTATCACTTATCGTTTGAGGTTGAATGTTGTTATATTCATGATGTGGGTTTGAATTTTTGTTGAAGCGTCTAATGGAACTGAACGTACTTTCTGACTTGTCTCTTGATTCTTATACGGTTAGATTCCGATTTTTTGGAACCGTAAAATTAGTTATAAGGAACTCTAAGCTAACAACGCACAAAGTGTGAGTTGCTGCTTCTACTTTCCCATTAGTGTAACAAAAAAAAAATTAAAAAAAATAGCATTAAATGATATTTTTATTGTGATTTATTAATTATTTTTTAAATAATACCATGGGAATAAATCATTATTTTTTTAATCACTTTTTGTTTAAACTTAGATGAAATTCACAAGTCAAGTTTACATATGGATATGACATTATCCTTAAGACCTCAATAAAGGATTAAGGTGGGATAGATTAAACTGAGGATATGTAGTGATATGATAAAATTATATTAAGTTTATTCAAAAATTTGTACACAAATCAGGTTAGGCTAAACTTAATCAATCGAATAGCAAGTGTATGATAGGTCATTTTTTCCGAACTATACGTTAATCACATGAAAAATATATTGCACTTGCTCTATAATTGATTTAAATTCGATAAAACCTGATTTGGGCAATTTATTTTGTTGGACCAAACATTAGACTAATTTGTAATTGTTTTCTCTCATGTCATGTTAAATTTAGGACAAAAATTGAGGATATGTAGTGATATAGTTAGGACGATTGTTTTTGTCTTGTTTGGATCATGTGACAAAATTGTTCTCCATACTAGCCTTTGAAAAAATATTAAATCTAGGAAAAAAAAAATACTGGAACACCCTTAAAAAGTACATTTTTATATCTGAAAAACCCACAAAAATATTATTTAATCCAGAAAACACCCACACCCCTCTATTTCGCATTCCAAAGAACCTAACAATTAATTTTTACTCTGTTTTTTTGACAAAATTACCTTGACACCTTCTTTTTTCTTTTACGTTATTTATTTGTAATTAAAACTTTTTACAAAATTTGATTAAAAAACTGAATTTTTTTAATTTTTTTTGTTTGGTTAATTTATTCATAAATTAAAAAAAAAAGATTATCTCTACTATTTTAATCTTTTCTCCAAAATATTAAAAAAGAGAAAAAAGTATGACCATCGATTGTTTTCCGCTTTGCATAATGAAATTGATGACCTGATGTTAGAGCCGTTGATTTTTTTTAAAAAATTGAAGTAAGTTAAAGGGCACGAATTTATGTGTGTGTGTGTATATATATATATGTATGTATTGGGGTTCTAATTTTGTTCTTTGCAGAAAAAAGGAAGGGAGTAAAACTAAAGTTGGAAGGATCCGATGCGTTCTAATGATATATAGGTAGAAGGAATTAACATTACATATATATAGTCAAAGACAATATGAATTTTTGATAAGGGTTAATTACATTTAAATTCTCTCTTAATATATGAAATTATGCTTTCTCCTAAAAAAATTCTAAAATTATACTTACATCCCCTCTAAAAAATCACTATTTATAATTGGGCCCTTTAAATTAAGATTTGGACGAAAAATACTGATATTAGCAAAAAAAAATTACATAATTTTTCAATTGAAACCCCTCATTCTGTACTTATAAGAAAATCATGTGATACTAACATTACTCCATATATACATATATATATGTAGGAAAAATAGCATCATAAATTAGGCCCATGACACTTTTGGTCCCATTCATTATGAGATTAATACTTTTAGTCCAGTAACTTACAAAAATTAGCATTTTTGATCCTCATGCACTTTTTCGTCTATAATTTAACGATGTATGTCACATGCCTAGTATGTTGCCGTTAAGTATTTCAGTTGGACAAAAAATTGGCCCTTTTTCCAATAGTAGCATACGAGTGCTTCATTAGGCCACTTGTGGAAAACATAATTTTGTGTTGCTTCTACTTGATTTCAACTTATAGAAATATGAAAATGATATGACTCAATTTTTGTGAGTGAAGAGAGAAATCGCCATGTTTTTTGCCCTAATTTTCTTTAAAGTTTATTTTTTTTTCCCTCAAATGCAGTTATATTTTTTTTCTCAAAAGTGGTCCCAAGCTGAAAAACAAACTAATTTTCTCTCTATTCAAAAATACTTAACGATCATATACTGGGCAAGTAAGGAACATCGTTCAATTATAGACAAAAGTGTGGAT
The DNA here is from genome assembly GCF_026168435.1 of Sesamum indicum. Classification (NCBI taxonomy): domain Eukaryota; kingdom Viridiplantae; phylum Streptophyta; class Magnoliopsida; order Lamiales; family Pedaliaceae; genus Sesamum; species Sesamum indicum. Next base: position 2,808,261 of record NC_142665.1, on the reverse strand, counting down.
GAGGATAAAAAAAGTGCTATTTTTTTTTAAGTTATGGGCTTAAAAGTGCTAATCACGTAATGAATGAGGCCAAAAGTTAAAGGAGCCTAACTTATGGGACCAAAAATATTATTTTTCCTATATATGTATTATATTTATCCTTTTATAAGTATAAAAATGTCCATTGAAGTGTTATGAGGGGCAAAATCAAAATTTTATGTAATTTTATTTTGCTTATGTTAGCATTTTTTATTTAAATTTTAACAAAGGGGGTCAGATATAAATAAAACTTTTTAAAAGAAATATAAGTATGATTTTAAATTTTTTTGGAAAAAATATAATTTTATATTTTTAAAGTATTTAAATATAATAACCCTTTTTCATAATGGAGCAGGAAGGTGGGCTGAGTGGAACATGGAACTACAGAGGAATGAGAGTGACTGTGACTGCAAGTTGGAGGACAAAATTTCTAGTTAACTTAGCGGGTGTTTGGCTAAATTTTTTTAAAATATCTTATAAAACTCGTATATTTTATAAGATATTTTAGAAATTTATAAGATATTAGATCTTATTTTAAAAATATATTTTTTTTAAAGTATTTGGATAAAATAAGATGTTGAAACTTATAAGATGTGAAAACATCTTATAATATGTTAGGGTGTTTGGTATAATATCTTTTATTGATAAAATGATTAAAATGAGCATGATACTATTAGAATCAAAAAAATTATTATTTCTTGACATATTTTGCTTTAAAAAATTTTAAAACGCTTTCATAGATAGTACACATTAGTTTAATTTTAAATAAAAATTTAATAGATAATCTTTTTACAATAAAAAGAATGATGAATTATTACCTAAATTTTTGAATAAAAATAATATATATGTACATTCATGCCGGTCAAATATTAATATAGATATATGATTTATATTTTCTTTGTTAATGCAATGATTAATTCTAGTCGTATAATTTATAATGTCTTGAATTTATATGTATCAGTAAATATAATATCAATAATTTAGTATTTTCTCTTGATTAATTTAGATATCAATAATTTAACTATAATAATTTATTATTAAATAATTTAGTATTTTCTCTTGATTGAATGTTAAAAAAATTAAATAGTAATTTTTTTAATTCTAGAGAAAGAGGAGAGTGTGTGTGTGAGGGATAGAGTGTATGAGTGTATAAATGAGGATATTTTTGTGTTATGATGTATTAATTTTACATAACTTATAAGATCTTATAGAAAAAGTTAAGAAAGTTAACTTTTTTTTAAACACTTTGTTAGAGCTTATAAGCTCTCTAACATTTTATAAGATGTTTTTAGGAATTTATAAGTTTAGACAAATACCCGCTTAATCCAAAGGGCCAATGCCCGAAACCCCTCAACAGTTTCACCACTACACACTTGGCGCTCTCCTCAGTTGACTCTAGGGTTTATATAAATTCAGCTCGAATTCGAGTCAATTAAATTTAAATTAATTATATAATAAGAATATTATAATTATTACGTGGTTAGTATATAATTTAATAAAATATAAAATGATACTTGTAATATGATGGGATGAAAATGACAAAATATGATACGAGTAAGAATTTTGTAATTGAAACAGTTATACTAAATTCTCAATATATATATTTACAGAAGTAATATTAAATTGACCACATTATTTTCAAAATTTAAACCGTAAAAAACGAGAATTATTTAATATTAATATCCTAACATGCGCCCCTCACATGCAAACCATAGACATAAAACCTTTTGTTTTATAAATGGGCGCATGGTAATGAGATTCGATCTTAAGACCTCGTATTTGGCCTGACTTTGATACAAATATTAAATAACCATCTCATATAAAAGTTTGAACTGTTAAAGAGAATAATTATTTAATAATGTATCTTAACAAGTAAATTTTTTGAATCTTTTTATGGATTAAGTGGACAATTTTTTTCTACATTTTTTCAAAATTCTTCATCCACCTCATTCAATTTTCTTATAATATTTTATTGTAAAAAGAAAAAATGCAATAAGAGCAAAGTTAACAATTCCAAACATCCATAAAAAAATTATATAATTTAATCAAACATCATGGATATAAGTAATTTTTTAAACAGTGATGGAATATTCATGATCATGCCAAATTTCACAAAAATTCATTGTAATTTATCCAGAAAAATCTCATTTGTACGTTAGGCCTTGATCAATTTTGATCACATTCATTATAAAAAAAAGTCTCAATTTCAGGACAACATCTTACGATTTGTTTCAATTTTAGTCTCAACATCAAATAATTGACGGAAAATATTAATTGCCCGTTGATCTTAAGTCCTCATATTTAGCCAAACTCTGCTCAATTTGATATGAATCTGAAGACTAAAATCTAGACAAAAATATTTATGCTAATTGCATTAATATACTATTCCGGACGTTTTTCATGCTTAATTACCAGCCAAAATATATATTTTTTCTATGATGAATAGTAATTAACTGTAATTGCACAATGACTAATTACCGTTGTGTTACTAAGTGACTCCAAGAAATTAGTCATAAGTGAAAATCGTGCGCATTGATCGATAATAATAATTTATTATTATTTTTAAGTCGTACTCAATTAGAATTATGCAGAGAATAGTCCCTCTTTTTGTGAGAACAAGAGTGGTACTACTACCCATATTTTTCATTCAAATCCAGACGGAAGGATGTCAAATGTAAATGAAGAATTTTTGAAGAAAAATTTCAAAAAAATTTTGGGACATTGTAATTTTACATTTTTAGGGATTTAAATGTAATTAACCCATTTCTTTTTACCTATAATGCAGAGGGGCGGGGGGTGCGTTTTGTGGGTGATATGACCTTATATGGGTCCGAAATGAATGAATGTGGTAGAGGTAGTAGGAGCTATATATATAGTTTCAAGTTGCCGAAAGTGAAAAGCAACTACTTCCGATTCATCTCTTCATGCTCATCATCATAATCATCCCTCTCTCTCTCTCAAGCATTTGACTAATTCATCTATTATACATATCATGTACTTATATATAGCTGGGGACCGAATCTTGACTCTCTTGCAGTATCAAAATCACTGTTGTACCCGAATCTCCACAATTTCACACATACACATGTGTGTTTGTGTGTGTGTGTAGTATTTATGTATTCTGAAGGAAAGTACGTAGAGAGAGAGATTTGCTAGCTAGTGTTGATGTCTGGCATCATGTGGTCAATGTGTGTGTTATTTTTAGTCTTGTTTGTGTGGAATTAGGGCCGGGCCCAAACCCAAAAAAAAAGAGGTATGATGTTTGCTTTAGTAGTGTAGGGGGCAAATTTGTAATTAAAAATATTTTATAGACATTGTTATACTTTTTCAATTAATATTCTGTTTGGTACATACGTGGAGAGTAGTAGTTGTATTTGGTTATTTGTCCATGACAAGAGATACAAATTACAGACATCAAATCTTGACTCACAAGTGGGATTTCAACATCAGATTGACAGCATTTTGGTTTGGTTTGCAGTTTAGGGGAATTTTTGTACAAGGATGAGTGTTGAAATAGAAGATAAGGGAATTCCAGCACTATCTATAGTCACTTTCATCCGCTCTTCTCTTCTCCTCTCCTACGAACACCTAAAACAACACCAATATTGCAGCTAAATAATAGGCTTTTTGGTTTAAAGTCAACAAATGTCCTGTCTATGCCGCTTTCCTCCACCCTAACTCCCACTACACTACTTGGTTAGGTTTTATATTTGGATCTTTTGTTTTCTAAATTTGTGTTTTTTTTAATGTGTTTTTATATTGTATATATGAATTAAGTGTGATCCAGCTCGAGCTTTAATGGGTCTTGTTGGATGTTGCCGATCTCGATCAAATTCGCAATGAGAAAACAAAGATGTTAAGGCACGTTTAGAATTTTTCAACAAAGATTCTTCAATTTTTAATTAGTCGATCAAGTATGAGTTTGGGTAAGAGTCTGAAAATTTAGAATGCATTGATTAAGCGTAATATTATACCTTCGTTATGACAATTTGGATTTATAATAAAGTTATGTTGATTTCGTACTTGTATGAATTCATATGGTAAAACTTCATTGTCCGTATGTCCGGTAATCGACAGCTCTCCAAATGGATCATAAGTTCGGTCGAATATCCACGTGGTAGAACTAGAACCCCAATTGTTCTAGTGTGCTCAAGGATCGACAACTTTTCAAATGGGTCAAGGGATTGGGATGAATCGAGCTTGGGACTCGATAATTTCCGCTTGTTTAATCCCAATTTCTGAGAGATAATATGATCAAAACGGATAAAATTCAAAAATGAAATATATTCATCGTAAATGAGAAGTCTCACTCCTCGCTCAATCATAAAAAAATAATTGACTATAATAAATAGTATTGAATATTAATCTACCATTATAAGAAATAATCTATTTTTTGGTAGCGTGGACAATGTTTGAATAATTGAATTAGCTCAAACCATAATTCAGTCCAATCCAATTGGGCTCTTTGTGCGGGCGCACACGCGTGTCTTAAAAGCATGCAGAATTTTGTTATAATTTAATGTTTAAAAATATATTGAATTATGAATTAAAATATTTGAAATATTATAAACATGATAAATATGGTGTATCTGGTCCAGCCCATTAAAGAACAGAGACTCAACATCTAGCCCAAGACCAAACAAGATGTAAATTTTAGTTTGATTCAGCTGGAGCCCAAAATCGGAATAAACATTTTTGTATCCCTTCTCTTTGGTAATAAAACTTTTAGGATGAGAGTATGATGAGTGGAGATTGTGTACTTTACAGCAGTAGCAGCACGTGGTTGCTAGAGATACAATGACATGTTACCTTGAGGGCAAGGCGTTTTCTAACTTTTAGTAAACAAAAATGACAAGTTATTGTGACAGAGATCGGAACCTTCTCGTGTGTTTTGCATTTTGATGATGATGCATTGCACAAGTAACGCAGAATATGTACAAAGGAGTACTGCCCAAGTAACGCACACCCCCCCTCCTACTCTTTCATATTGTCGGTGGAGATTCAGAGCTTTATGCACACAGCCTCACATGTGGGTGTCTCTCTGTATTTTCTTCTTTTCTCTTTTACTGGGCACTAAATTTTACAAATTACAGGATGTTGCTGGAAAATAGAAAAGCTTGAAAATAGTGTTTTTTATTTACAGATTCTGATTTTAAATTATTTATTTAAGTCCAAATTAAGTTCTGAGCAACTCACTGCCAATTTATTGAGAATATTGTAAAATTCGACATATGTTTTTCAAATACTCAAAATTTTTAACTTTTCTCTACTTTTTACTTTTGTTTTCAAATACTCACAACTTTACATCATATATTGTTTACAACCAGGGATTATTAATTAATTGTCAATCGGAATATATATATATATTCTTTTTATATAATATATTATTACAACTTAAAAATCATGATAAATTAATTTAATTTTACCTTGATTGAATGAACAAATACGAAAATTTAAGTTTTGATCATTGTTAATCAATATTTTTCATAATTTTAATTATTACTAGAATATTTGCTATGGTCTGTAACTGTGTGATCAAAACATTTGTTATGATTTTTAACTATAATTACTATCTTCACTTCCACAGTAAAAACAACAATTAATAGCTATTGCACAATTATTACTAATTAGTATTCGTTGTGCTTTTCCATATTAACCTATACGATATGGTTATGATTTTAATGAAAGGATGGAACGAGAATATAAAGTTTATTTGTATTTTTGAGATATAAAAAAAAATCATTTTATAAGAAGTTTTGGGTTTGAGTTTCGTTTATATGCGGGTATTTGCTTAATTTTGTATTAGCTTTTGCTTTTATTATCTTTGAATATATGTTTTGGTATAAAACTATTTATTTACTTAATTAAATTTAATTTGATCACTTTAAAAAAAAAATATATCCAGTTTGGCTTTTTATATCCTTTCTAGTACCAGAGGTCCAGATTGAATTTCTATTTCAAATTATTTAATTTTTTTTGCTAAATTCAGCATTTTCATTCAAAATTCATCAGGTATAAATCATAAATTTTCAAAAAGACTGTAAGTATAATTCCAAATTTTTATTTAAAAAATATAATTTTATATTTTTAAAGAGAATTTAGATATAATTATTTTATACAGGTGAAATATTTTATACATGTGATAGTAGACTAAAATGTGGGTACATACACTTATTTCAAGAACTTTAATTTCCAAATTTTGGAACTTGTAGAGGGATGCAAATTACTAAGATAAAGTTCATGCAATTAAAATGGCAGTGTTTTCGTCTGCAATTACAATTTCCAGCTCTTCCACCTAATTTTATTCATATATCAACTATATTGTATTTATTTAGTATACCCCATTTTAAATAAAAGAAAGTATTTAGTAAAAAATAAAGCCCTCTTGACTTGGGGATGTCAATGAGGCGGATAGAGCAAATTTGGTCAAAATTGGAAGGGTTCAACTCTAAATTATGGGTTTTAGATTTGGATGGATTTTGAACTTTTGCAATCGAACAAGTATGAGGTGGGTCTTGGGTCTTGTTAATTAACACCCATCCTAAATAATATTTATAAATATACTTTACTTATTCCAACTTTTTTATCTTTTATTTAGCCTATATATAAATTATTAGGTAATTTTTAATAATAATATTAAATATTTTTAAAAATTATATTGATTAGCTTTATGGATTGAACCCATTTGGCGTCGACCTGTGTGCGGGGGATGGGGACAGGTTTGAAGGCAGATATAGGATCCAATTAGAGAGGGGTAAGTTGAATCCAAAGTCAAATTGGGATGGATTTTGGGTCCCACAGAACTTAAGTCTGACCAATCTCGAATTTTGCAAAACATATTTGAAACATATTTCACTGTTATTCCTTTTGAACGGGATTTATTAATTAAAAAAATAATTAATTACATAATGTATGCCGAACACTTTGTCAAATTATGTTGTGGTATTTTACCTTACATCCAAAAACCATACCTCTAAAAAACAATTTATTGCAAAATTGATGGGTTTTTGATTTTCCACAAACATGCAACAAGAGATTCATACCTAATTCAGGGTCCCTTGAAATAAGCCAATTTTTATGATATGTCTCTACACTCTACTCATATATAGTAGGCCTACAACATTATTTTATGCAAAATTGTATTTTCAGATGATAATTAAGAGAGCTTTTTAGTAGGACCATTTATGAATTCCTTATCGATTAATAATTCAATAGAGTTTCAGATAATTACATGTTTTTTTGAAAAAAAACAATTATTTTACTTATTAATTGGCGTTAGAACAAATTAGGGTGAATTAGAGTGATATCCCTTTTTGAGATTCAATCTAACTATGTCAATTTTTCTATTTTTTTTTTGGTAAAATTATAAATATATCCTATGAGGGGTCTTGATATAATCTATCCTAAAAGAGTATTTGTAAATTTTGCCTATAAATAAGGAATGCATTTGTAAATACAATTACATTATAATTTTAGAGTGTGTACTTGTAATTTTACAAATGATAGAGAACCATTACATAATTAAACCTAATTCAGGGAGTGTTGATATAATTTACCCCTGAAAGCTCTGTAATGAAATTCGTTTTAAATTTTGGTTGATTAGAAAATGTAACTATACTTTACTAAGTATTGCCAATTGCAATACTAGTGGCATAAGAGTGGATTATTTTAACTTTGGTCCTATATTTTATGAGATTTTATTTTTTGCCCAAGTTCTTGTTAGAATTTGCAATATTAGTAAAACTAGCGACAACCTATGTGGTTCGGCTTTTTACTTCATTTTTGTGAGGGTCATGTGGTGATTTTCCTCTAAGAAAATCACTGGTTAATGGATACATGAGATCACGTGAATTGTGCTATTAGTTTCTAATGGTGAAGTGAAAAAGGACTAAATTTGCAATATTCCTGGACTAACAATGCAAATTTTAAGAAACTTGGGATCAAAATTAAATTCTGCTGGATCAAAGTTGAAATGGCCAAATTTTAGGGATCAATATTGTAATTTTGCCTTACTAAATATGCTTATCATTGTTAATATTACATCAATGCTTAAAACACGATATTGGTTGATATTTAAAGGAGCAATTTCCATTCCCTCAAATCTGGAAACTAGATTGTAAGCGACAGGATTGCCACTTTGCCTATTATGACAGTACGATAAGTACTAGAGGACAACTACTCTGTTTCTTTGTCGTGGGGATATCGCCATGAATCAGAAATGCAAGAAATAAAATAAAAAATTATTAAATTTTCTTACTTCTTTTTTTTTTTTTTTTGGTAAAAAAATAATTTCAAGATAACACGAGAAGGGATGGCAGAGAGGGATTGGCTTAATTTATTGAGATAATTACATTTAATTATAAGGAATAATTAAACTTCATTCCCATTAGGTTTGCTGTAATTATATATAAACTTTCTGTGATTTGAAAAACTATATCTACCAGTGAGGTTTGCTTTCCTCTAACAAATAAGTCCATATATTAGTCAAAATTAACTGAATTTGCTAATATTAACAAAAAAAGTGAATAAAAATTGATATTTACTTTGATTGACTAGTTTTCTGACTCATTGCAGGTCAAATTCGGTTGAAGGTGAAGATATACCTTCTCAAATTCATTAACACGTGAAGACGTATGAGAGTTAATTTGATTATAAAAGGATTTATTTAACCTGCAATAAGTCAATTAGGGGTTAATATAGATTTTTTTTCTGATTCTTTTGTTAATATCAACAAATTGGTGAATTGTTAACTAACAAATGGACTTATTTGTTAGACGAAAGCAAATTTTAAAAATATTAGATGTAATTTTCCAAACAATAGAGGATTCACGTAAAATTACACCAAATCTCAAGGGAGGAGTGTAACTATCCCTAACTATAATCTATTTATATAAATTAAGGTAAATTACAACAATCTCCCTTGAATTCGGTATAATTACGAATATCCCCCAATTTTAACCGTCGTCTAATAATTAGCCCAACACGTTAGGCTTTCATCTATAGTTGGATTAAAAATTATAGTTTTATTTATTTTTTAAAATTTTTAATTGTTTTATGGACTAAGTGGATAATTTCTTTTATCCAAAATTTTTCTATCCACCACGTTCAATTTATTTTATAAATTTTTATTTTTTTTAATAAAATATAATAAAAAAAAGTTGATAATTTCATACCTTCATCCAAAGATTAGATAATTTCATCAAACATCAGTAGGGGTATTTGATTTTTCAAACAATGAGGGGGTATTTGTAATTATGTTAAACCTCAAGGGATGTCGTTGTAACTTACCCTATAAATTATCACCATATTTTGAAAAATTACAATAACATAATTAAAAATATCAATATTATTTACACAAATATTCATATCTTTTAAAAAATTATATATACACCTTCTTATAAGCAAGAAATATATAAGTTAGTGTAAATTAATAATGGAGAGTCTCTCTCTCTCTCTCTCTCTCTCACTCTCTCTCTCTCTCTCTCTCTCTCTCTCTCACTCTCTCTCTCTCTCTCTCTCTCTCACACACACACACACACACGCGTGCGCGTAAAATATCTTTAAAAAAATCCTCTGTGGTACTTGATTTTGCAGAAAATCTCTATCGGATTAGTAAATATATTGTTTTTTAATCCCACTTGACAGAGGAGGGCTTCACTAGAATCAGGTTTCATAGGACTCGTCCTTCTCACCCTGTTCGAGATCTCTACAACCGGCATGCATCCCTCTCATGGGGTGGTTGTATTCATTTTAGTTAGGACACCTCGTATTCTTTTCAACAATGATACTTCGTATGCTATCCAGTTGAGTCATTTCGTAATCTCTTCAGCTGGAAAGCCTTGCCTCGTGTCTATCTGGTTGAGATTCCTCGTATTTTTCAAATAGGAGGCCTTTTATCCTTCTCAACAAGAATACCTCGTATGCTATCTAACTGAGTCACCTTGTATTATCACAAGCTAAGAAGCCTCATATATTTTCTGAACAAGGGTACCTCGTATGTTGTCTTTCGAGATTGCATCTCAGGCCTTCTTCACCCATATCACCTCAAAAATATTAACATCATTGCATAAAGTACGCTTATTTTTTGATTGTTAGGAGTAGTTTTTGTAATTATGCAAAAAATAAGAGTAACTTATGCAATGATGTCATTTTTTAAAAATAATCTTATATATTTTTTTAAAAATAAAAATTACAACAAAGACAAAATTGATAATTATATAATTTAATTTAAGAAACACCAAACTATATTGATAATTTTTTCAATAATAAGAGAGTACTCATAATTATAAATTTTTTAAAGAAAAGTCATTGTAATTTATTCAATAAATAAAAATTAAACGCTGACAAAAGTATCTATAAGATATCACAAAAGAATTTGAACAAACATTCATATAGCTTAAAAAAATAATAATATAAAAAAAATAGCAAATAAATAATATAGTAATGTGTCCCCACCTAGCCAGCCATATAAACAAATCCACTTGAATTCAAAATCATCCCAACACTAATAATAATATGTTTGAATGGTAGCAATCAAGTAGCAACAATATATCTTGTGAAAGACACCCACACTCCACTTCATCTGCCCCCACTAATACCATCTCCTTCTCCTGCCTCATTGGAAATCATCCACCTAACTTTTCCCCTTCTCCCTTATTTTCAATTAAATTATTCACAAACTTATATGTCTACCTGATTCCACCATTGATTCCATGAGATGTTCTGTGGTATAAATTAATTTAATAACTATCATTTTTTTGAAAATAAAGTTTATTCAAATTAAAAATTATAAGCTTGTCTCCATAAACATTTGCAACTTATTACTAAATTTTTACAAATTAAACTTTTTTCACTAAAAACTCAAACTTTTTTTTTTTTTCTCATTCCCATTTGGTTTTAGCCGTTCCCGACTTTTATTACACCTAAACTGAATTTTTTTTTACAGTTCATTTTCACAATAATAATAAAAACTATTGCATACAGTTCTTATTATGTCGATTTAATTTTAGTAAATTGTACTTAAATTTAAATATTATTTTGCTCTACAAAATAAAATTCATTTGATCCATTCTATGGAATATTAACTACTGAAAAAGTTAAATTAATTTTTTCAGTTTATTTAATAATAGAAAGTGATTATTATTAACTAATTAGAAAGCATTAACCGTAAGATTGGAATAATTCCACCAAAACTTTTGAAAAAATTTAACCCTGGAAGGTACATATGAATAACGGTCAAAAATTTGGCTCGTACAAACGGCCAAATATTAACACCGTCATCGCCCCATCATGAAATTTTCTTCACATTAAATTCAAACGCGACGCTCCGTAACGGCCATATTTTTTAAGTTTCTTTTCCACCTCCACCCCACCCCACCCCACCTCCTCTCTCTCAGCTGTTCTTTTTTAATACTATTGACCTCAGAAGGAATATCCACAACTTTTACACAGACACAGAGAGAGAGAGAGACAGACAGTCTCTGGTCACTATATTGTCTCTAAAGCATCGCCATTTGTACTCACATTCTTCATCTGCATTTCAAGATTGCCGGCCTCCATTCCCGCTGTAAGTATTCATAATTCATTCGTATGTACGTGAATGTATGTACACAGAGGTGAGTTGCACCAGTGCGTTTCTGTATCGTATCACGACAGAGGTTTTGATTGTTGATTTGCTTTGTCATTTTATGGATATCTATCGGCAGTATTTGTTCTGTTTGTCTTGCATTAATTCGTTTTGTTTTTTCCAGCTTTTGACCTAATAGGAAAAGAACGAGGAAAATGGGTTCCACGTTGTGTTTTCTCCTCTGATGGATTTGTTTTGTGCGATGGAAATGCTTATTTTTGGTTTATTTTTTTGAGATTTGGATGAAATGTGCGTTTGGTTGACTTGTTCAGATGATTCGATTTGTGGCGCAGTACGAAAGAAGAAAAGCATAAGTAGATTGATTAAGAGTTTTGAGATTTGGACCGAGTGAGATTTTGTAAAGGAATGGAGGCCTCGCATAGAAGAGGAGGTGGAGGTGGTGGAACACCGAAATCGCCACACACGCCGCGGTCGACCGATAAGGTGGTGAGAGATCTGCGATCGGGGGAGGGGAGTTTAAGCGGAAAACACGATAAGGATAAAGGTGTTAATGTGCAAGTCATTGTGCGATGCAGGTAACCAATGTTACCTAGTTTCATGCTTTTTCCCCTTTTCTTCACTTTGCTTTTGGTTTGCCTGATTCTGTCTTAATGATTTTCCTGGGTGGTTTTTCATTTGTGTTCTCCATAGGCCATTGAGTGTGGATGAGACGAGATTGCATACACCTGTGGTGATTTCTTGCCATGAGAACAGAAGAGAAGTTTGTGCGGTTCAAAATATTGCTAATAAGCAGATTGATAGGACTTTCCACTTTGACAAGGTTTGCTATTTGTTACCTACTATATGATTCTGGAATAATGCATGGGTTACGGAAATAAATTTGAGGAGGAGCCTAAGAATTCCATTTCGTGATCTCAAAATTTGTTGCTGTTAACTAGAAAGTGCTTTGGTTGATGGTAATTAGTGCAATAATAATATAGAAGCACAAATTGTTTTTCCTCTGCTTAAAGTTCAGATTCTTCTCTTTCCATTACCTTTTCCTTTTCATTTTTAACATTTTTAATATGCGGAGAGTAGAGCATAACTTGCGGTTTTTGTGTTATAGGTTTTTGGTCCATCGTCCCAGCAAAAGGATTTATATGATCAGGCAGTCTGGCCCATAGTATTCGAAGTTCTAGAAGGGTACAATTGCACCATCTTTGCCTATGGGCAAACTGGAACCGGAAAGACTTACACTATGGAGGGTGGGGCAAGGAAAAAGGTTTGATTTGTTTCCAATAATGGAAAACTCCTACTAAAATGCTTTTGTATTTCGACGTTTGTCACTCCATTTTGGTGATTTGACTCTTCTTCCTTTTAAGAATGGTGAAATCCCAAGTGATGCTGGTGTTATTCCCAGAGCTGTTAAACAAATCTTTGATATCTTAGAGGCTCAAAATGCTGAGTATAGCTTGAAGGTTACATTCTTAGAGCTATACAACGAGGAAATAACAGATCTTTTGGCACCAGAAGAATATCCAAAATTCCTAGAAGACAAGTCAAAGAAACCAATAGCCCTCATGGAGGATGGTAAAGGGGGAGTTCTTGTGAGGGGATTGGAGGAGGAGATTGTGACAACTGCAAATGAAATATATAAAATATTAGAGAAAGGTTCTGCCAAGAGGAGAACAGCAGAGACCCTTCTTAATAAACAAAGTAGCCGTTCTCACTCTGTATTTTCTATAACTATTCACATGAAGGAGGGCACTCCAGAAGGAGAGGAGATGATCAAATGTGGGAAGCTGAACTTAGTTGACCTTGCTGGCTCAGAGAATATTTCGCGTTCTGGTGCAAGAGAGGTGAGAATATTCAGGCATTATTCTTACCAAATTCAGTTAACAATTTGTGCAATACTGAATTTTTGTGTAGGTGTAGAGACAATTATGCATTTTACAGGCATTACTCGACAATATTCTTCACAATGTGATCTGAAAAATCTCTGTTTGTTTTGAGCAAGTTTTTGTTTACTTTTGCAGGGCAGAGCAAGGGAAGCAGGTGAGATCAACAAAAGCTTGCTAACACTTGGTCGAGTCATAAATGCTCTGGTTGAGCATTCGGGTCATGTACCCTACAGGTAAAAAGACAAGCCAATTTTTTTATGTATGGTGGCCAGGTCTGCCTTAGAAAGATCAACATGTACGTCTACCAAAATCTCAGGGATAGCAAGTTAACAAGGTTGCTGAGGGATTCTCTTGGAGGGAAAACCAAGACATGTATAATTGCAACTATATCACCTTCTATCCACTGTTTGGAAGAGACACTCAACACTTTAGATTACGCTCACCGTGCCAAAAACATAAAGAACAAACCAGAGGTTAGTAGTCATAAAATACTGAATCCACATACTGCCTTTTCTTCATTTCTTTAGACTGGCAGATGAGTAATTTAGTTTTACTGTAATTACAGATCAATCAGAAGATGATGAAATCTGCTCTAATCAAGGATTTGTATTTTGAAATTGATCGACTAAAGCAAGGTTGTTGATTGCTCTCACTCTCTGTACCCATATGTGAGAAATTCATTTATGGCCATCTGCTAATGCAAAGCCAATCTGGATTCTTATCACTATGCATTTTCTGATAATTCGTTATTGGCTCACAACAACTGTATGTCATTTAGAGGTGTATGCTGCAAGAGAGAAGAATGGAATCTACATACCAAAAGATCGTTATCTCCAGAACGAGGCAGAGAAAAAGGTTTGATGGCATTCAGGGTGTTGATGTAACAAAATTATTTAAGATGCTACTTGGGACTTCCTCCTGATCTTGGTGGTACTTCGAATGCGTGATGTTGCAGGCAATGTCAGAAAAGATAGAGCAGATGGAAATTGATTTAGAATCCAAGGATAAGGTAGATTCGGCCAAAAAAATTCTCAGTGGATTTCTAGGGTTGTTGCTATAAACAAATATAATACATTATAGACTTATGCTTTGCAAGCAGCGAGTAGTGGAGCTCCAGGAATTATATAATTCTCAGCAGCAGTTGACCGTTGAACTAAGTGATAAACTTGAAAAGACTGAGGTAATATCCAAACCCCTGCAGTTTGCAAAATGATAGTCCTTCCCACTGAGATTTGGCTGTCGTGGATTAACCGGACATTTTTCTTATAATCAGAAAAAACTACAGGAAACAGAACATTCATTGATTGATCTTGAAGAAAGACATAGGCAGGCAAATGCAACAATAAAGGAAAAGGAATACTTGATATCCAATCTTCTGAACTCTGGTAGGTGTCCTCTTTAGCATACTTCCTGTCAAGTTAATTTTGCATTAGTTGTTCTCCTTCTTCAGTTCATTGTTCCTTTTCCTCCACCCTCTGCCAACAGAAAATGGCACTGTCCTGTTCCCATGGTTACCAAAATTCAAGCTTTATTATGTTATATTGGGAAAAACTAAATGTTTCATCTTGTAACTACCTTATGATGTTTTATGTGATTATTCTCTACCAGAGAAATCACTGGTTGAGCGTGCACTTGAGCTTCGATCAGAACTGGAGAGTGCTGCATCAGATGTCTCTAATCTGTTCAACAAGATTGGTCTGCATCTATATTGGAAAACTCTCTACTATTTTTTTCATATGAAATAAATTTTTCATATGATCCTCCACTAATCTCGAGTATATTAATGTTCCAGAACGCAAGGACAAAATTGAAGATGACAACAGAGTTCTTATACAGAAATTCCAATCCCAATTGACTCAGCAGCTTGAAGTCTTGCATAAAGCTGTAGCATCATCCACCACACAGCAAGAACAACAACTAAAAGAGATGGAAGAAGACATGCATTCATTTGTATCCACAAAGACTCAGGTATGATTCCTTTATGTGGTGAGCATGTGCAGTGAAGTGCTGAGTGAACGCATACTTTTCCATCTGTTGCACTTATAGGCTACAGAAGAGCTTCGAGGTCATTTAGAAAAATTGAAAACCATGTACGGCTCTGGAATCAAGGCTTTAGACAATTTAGCTGGAGAACTTGACGGTAACACCCAGTCAACATTTGGTCACCTGAATTCTGAAGTTTCCAAACATTCCTCAGCCTTACAAGAGGTTGATTTCATTATATTGCTTTGAAGAATTACAAAACCATTTTATTCAGCTTGAATTTGATATCAGTTCATTTACTGCAGCTTTTTGAAGGAATTACTTCTGAGGCTAATACTTTACTTCATGATCTTCAAGACAGTCTACATAGTCATGAGAATAAATTAACTGCATATGCACAACAGCAACGTGAGGTTGGCTTCTAATTAAAATGAAAATCATTGGTGATGCCCATCGGCTTCTTCTTTTCATGCTATTCAGTGTGAGAGGTATTATTATTGACAGTTTTGACATTTCTAGGCTCATACGAGAGCTATTGAAACAACAAGATCAATATCGCAAACTACAGAAAACTTCTTCAAGACTTTAGATGGGCATGCTTCAAAGTTAGGCCATATCGTCAAAGAAGCCCAGACAATTAATGATGAGAAGTTATCTGAATTTGAAAAGAAGTTTGAGGTAATTAAATCTGCATGCGTAACACCATTTGTCTGAACGAATTTACAAGTAAACTTTGCCTCAAGTCTCATTTCATTGTAGGAGTGTGCGGCCCTTGAAGAAAGACAACTACTAACTCAAGTGGCAGAGTTGCTTGCAGATTCAAATGCTAGGAAGAAGAAACTGGTATGCACTTGAAATTTTCGCTCTGTGTTCCAGGGGTCCATGCAGACAACTAACAGATGTTTGAACTTTTCATCTGGAATAAACAGGAGGGATCAAACTTGGCCTTTTCCTTTGATGTGTTTTCCTTTCCACTACTTTGATAGTGTCTAAGTGCTGAGAAGTGTTTGCAAACATTTTTGGATTAGAATATTGTTCCAGATACACAAAGGAACTGGTGCCAACATAGAATAACCTAGTTGTTAATCAGGCTTCGTGCCCCTGTTATTTCTCTGCTAATCCTTCAAGCATATATAGCAGGCTGCTGATGCTAAGTTTTAATGATAAAAATTAGTGTATGGCTTGAATCACTGGCATTTTCTTTATTCAAGATGTATGAGAAAAGGGTAAAAAATGAGTAATATTTGTTTTTGAGTCTTCAAGATGGAGTTCAAATGTCAATTAAGTGGAACTTGTTGACAATGAGAACCATTTTTTTTGCTTACTAGATTTTTTCAGGATTTTCATATAATAGCATAGGAGGTTTCATATATATGCTGCTTTATGGATATCTTCTGCAATCTCATGCCTCCTGGCATTCTGTTTTATATTTCTCTTATTCATACTTCTTCGAGATGGATTTCAAATTTTGTTTTATCATAATTTCTGGACTAATGTTTTCCAAGCACAACAACCACATGCACCAACAACGCTCTAAAAGAATTTACAAATTGATGATCTTTCATGACTCAGTTTCTTGCAACTATTTTCCATTTCTTATCTGTTTCTTGCTTCTAGGTTCAATTTGCAGTTGGTGAACTTCGGGATAATGCAGCCGGTAGAACCAACAAATTACAGCAAGAGATGTCAATTATGCAAGATACCACTTCTTCAATCAAAGCAGAATGGACAAACTACACCAAGAGAGCTGAATCCCATTATCTTGAGGATACATCTAAGGTGGAAAATGGGAAAGAAGATATGGAAGATGTTCTTCGTAAATGGTCAATATCATATTTACTGTATGTCTTTTCACATGTGTGCATAAAAATGCTTGATTAACTCTGAACTGGAGAAAAAAATATGCACAGCTTGGAATACGCAAAACGGGGTGCACAACAATGGAACAATGCTCAAGGGTCAGTGCTTGGTCTAGAGAAGAGGAATATTGCTTCAGTTGATGAAATCGTTAGGTTAGTTATAAAATTCCGGATTCTGAACTTTAAGTTAAGCTAGCATATCTGCCTCATTTATGTGAATGTTTTGTACTTCAGGAAAGGAATGGGTACTGTTCAAGTATTGCGTGAACGAGTCTCTTCTGCTGTGAATTCTGCTCTGGAAAATGCAGAATTTGGAAGCAAGAATATGCTCTCGTCCATCGACCGTAAGTTTTGCAGTTTTACATCTATTTCACAATATACTTCAAAACCATGTATTGAACTAAACTGAAACATCCTTTGCAGGTTCATTACAACTTGACCACGAGGCATGTGGGAATATCGATTCCCTTATTGGCCCTTGTTGTGGAGACTTGAGGGAATTGAACAGTGGGCATCACCACAAGATGGTGGAGATCACAGAACATGCTGGAAAATGCCTCCTACAAGATTACATGGTAGTTGAAAACGTACCCCCCTTTGAATCCATGGTCTTCCTGCCATATTTAATTTATGATTTATTTTCAGGTGGATCAACCATCTTGCACAACGCCGAGAAAGCGGCCAATTAATCTTCCGAGCATTGGTTCCATTGAGGAACTCAGAACCCCATCCTTTGAGGAACTGCTTAAGTCATTTTGGGATGCAAAATCATCCAAGCAGGCAAATGGAGACACAAAGCATTTTTCAGAAGCTTTCAGAGACCCCCGGCTTCCCCTCACTGCTATCAATTAGAAGGTAGTGAGATTCTGGAGTAGTGTATATGCATATATAGAAGCATATTGGTATTGCAATTGAGATTGTACAGAGTATTGGATTGAACAGAGAATGATTTATTATAGTGAAATCCGTATATATAAAGCAAGAAAGAAATATTCATCCGTGATTGTTTTGTATTTTGGTCGTTGTATTCTGTAATGGAGATAATAGGTAGGTGTTTCCGGATCAAATTAAGATTTTTGTTAGCTGATTCTGAATTTTGTTTAACCTGAGTTGGGATTATTTATAGTTATACCCTCTGACGATGATGTCCACCCAATATCCAATCGTAAATAATTCTAAAATGGACCCTCCATTTCATCCAAGATTCCCGAGAGTTGAATGCAGTAGTGTTATCAGTTTGAAATTGATTTGCTATGAGCGTAAAAGAATTGAGTTCCCAGAACAACAAAAATGTTGCTGCACAGCGCTAAACTCAATTAAGTACGGTAAAATTTTAATTTGGTGTCAGATAATAATAATACAAGCTTCAGCAATTGAGAGCAGAAGAAATGGAGTTCTAAGGTCGAAAACATATATACATCCACCTTTACTCAGTAGCACTTTGAATGGATTAAACAATTGCACTATCCCATATTTTATTCAAACTAACAAATTCACATGCTCTGGTGCTTCTGTCAACTAAAAGACATCCATCGTGCCCTCGCCACGGAATTTGGTGGACCTCTGCCTCCACGCCTGCAAAACATGCAATCTCTAGGATCTTATTATTTTATTAACAATAAGTTGATGTATTCAGATGTTCAATGTGGCTTATCATGATTCGCTTTGCTGGGAAACAAAGAAAATAAATGTAGAAAAGTAGGTTTGCGGGGAAACTAATCGCAAGTCCAGCTCACTATAACTACTTATCTCAGGTGGAAGGCAGACGAGTATGATTGGAAAATTCTTACTGTGCAAAAAACAGTTTAGCTAAAAATTGGGGGCAAGCTTGCAGAGTTGGTGTTTCTAAAAGCAGCGAGTAAATGACTAGCACACAAGTTCTAGTTATCTAATGAGTTCTAAGACGTGTGCAACATGCACACACATACAAAAGTTTCCAATGGCTGAAAAGTATTTTCACCACTTCAACGACTGCAACAAATTAGAAGAATACTGATTAAAGCCAAAGAGTTAGGGGCAAAAAAGGAAATGAAAGATAGCTACAGCTTCAGCAATTTACAAGTGCATATCAAAGTCACCGCACAGTGCTCAAGACGTCTTATCATAGAAATGAAACAACAATTTTTGGGTCCCTTGCTAGAAGTCCATTCAACTGATTATGAATTTATTAAACTGTAGATGCTTACATGCTCAATACGAGTCAAGTATCCTATATCCCAGAGAAAGGAAAGGAAGTAAGAGGAGGAGGTCTTTACTAACCAAAAAGCATTAAGCATTCTAAAATTATACAAAGTTACCTTATAGGAGAGGTTTTGTTTTACAATCAAGCTGGAGGCTCTCCACCAAATGCATCCTCATCAAAATCTTCATTGGTAGAGTTCTCTTGGCAGAACAACTTATTTTCTCCTGCAGATTTCAATCCAAGAGCATTCCATACCACTGGAGTATGACCAGGATGCATACCGTGATCAGAACCATGACTGGTTTCAGCAATGTCCTCCATCTGATCATTACCATTCTGATAATCAGGCTCTGATCTCTTATCATCATCTGCACATGATGCCTCAACATTGAGATCAGATACCAAATCTGATTGTCCCACAGGTCCAGGGTAAGCAACAGTTACATCTCCGTGCTCAGATGCTTCAGTAGCTTCTTTCTTTTGTCGTCTCCATTTCTTTGTGGATGAAGTTCCATCATCCTCAAAATCTTCTTCTTCCCTTTCTCTATGCAAGTAAACCCACAGTTTTCTCTCTCCATCAAATTGGACACAAGGATCACGCTCATAATGCAACCGATCCAATGCCCCACTAACTACTTGATTGACCTGTGCATCAGAGACATCTTCAACAATATACTGTGAATCTCTAATTAATGTACATACATCTGCCCGAGTGCCAATACTTCCAGGCAATCTTGCCGCTGCATCTCTGACAAGACAAAGGATTGTAACATGCGGTGGTCGATCACGTTTTAGCATAAAATGGTCTCTAGCCTTTGACGTTGGCTTGCCACCACATCTCCTCAAAGGAGCAACAATTGATTTTTTACCATCAGCAGCAGTATAAGAAAAAGCCCTGTCTGGTATCAGATACCTAAGGACTTCTTCTTTCCTGAAGTAAGCTTTTACTTCTTCAGAGCTTGGGCTGATGGTACTCAGACTCTTTTGAGCTCGCAGGTCCTTGAACCTTTCTTTCTCATCCAAATTGAATTGCATCAGTGTCAAAGGTGGGTCAGGAAGACTTCCTATTTGCTGAAGTGTTTCCTGACTATTTTTCAGCCAATTAGCAAATGAGTCAACTAACTTGACAAGCATTTTATGAGGAAGACCCCATGCATCTGGAGATGTCACCTCTTCAACAGCCTCAGAATCAGATAAGTTATGAGATACAGGACCAATCCATGACCAACTTTTTGTAGATTTTTCATACACAACAAGTGGTTTCCACCCTTTTGCTCCAAGGGGTGCAGTTCTGGATGAAAATATTTTAAGAACACCTCTGATCAAATCCTGAAGTGGTTCCTGTGTTTCAAGAATACAAGGATCACCAGGATTTGATCTGACACGATTAACAATTTCCTGAATAGTGAGAGAAGGTACATTTGCTTGAGCAGAGGGCACAGAAGAGTTAGCATTCATGTTTGAATTTGAATTAACAACATTGGTCTCTTCCTGCTTGCTGTCTCCCTCCTTGACCCCCTGTTCAGCATTATTCTTATCGAGATGATTTCCAGCCTCTGAGTAATCCTCTGGAAGCAGAGTAATCATTGCCATGCGGACAGCTGAAAGAAGATGAATGATGGAGAATGAGAAGCCACTATGAACTGTAGGTGTAATCAAAGGAAATGACTTTTTGTGTCGTTTAGTTTCTATCTCAACATCTTCCATCTCCATTTCCGTAACAGGCGGCTGAGAAACTCCATTCTCCAGAACATCAGAAGCTTCCCCTAACTTGTTCTTTCCGCGTTTCCTCAAAGAACTCATATCATCTGGTTGCAGCTCGGTATCCACATGAAGGTAATCATTATCATCTTGCAGGTCCATGTATGTCAAGTCATCCTTTATTTTCCGCTTCTTTGAGAAAGTGTTGCACCCCATCAATGGTACATCAGATCTTTCAGGATGATGGCCAGCAGACAGCTCAACCATCTGACCTTTCTTCCCCATCTTGAAAGGAACTCCATTATTTGTTGCCAATGTTTGTGACCAGAACAAGTCATCTTCAAAATTTTTGTCATGTACCTCATTAGACTGAGGAAGACCAAAATCACGGCGAACTTCACCTTTCCGCCTTCTCCCTAGGGTGAGGGAGGATTTCAGTGATGGCATATGGTAACTGTCACCATGGTTCCCTTCTACATGGCCATTTCTTCCCAATGGGTAGAATTGTTGTCGCTCATCAGCACCCACCATCACATTGCCTGATCCAGGAAAGTAGCTTTTATCCAAACCTTTAGCGGGCAAAGTATTGAAGTAGCCAATGTCATGCATCTTACCCTTGTGTGCTGAATTCATCAACTCCACATTCTCGCTATAATTCTCCATCTTCCGGGAAGAGTGTGAAGATCCATCAAGGGTCAAGTAACTGTCTTTCTTATCTCTCTTAGAAAGTTCAGCCTTCTTCATATCTGGGGCATATTTCAGATCTGGCACACCACTAGGGTAAGCCCACTTGCTCCTCATCAAAGGATTGTCATCCTCATCCTCATCCATATGTTCTGATGAATCTGATTCTGTGTCTTCACTTCTGGCAAATATCCGAATACCTCCATTTCCTGCCCCATCTTTTTTTCCATTCTGCATGTAACTTCCCTGAACCTTATCCTGTAAAGACTTAGCTCTATACTCGGCATGCAATAATTTATCATTAGCATTAAGATCAACAGGATCCCTGCTCATCTTCCACTTCTTGTTTTTGCCACTCAAATTACTAGGTTTACTTGATAAATCAGTAGGGAAAAGCCCACCATGTGCACTAAGCCATGTTGGATCATTTGCACCTAAAAGCTCTATCTGACTTCCTTTCAAGGATAAATTTGACTTCCTCTCGGTAAATTGCTGACTATTCTCAGTGTACTTCACTTTTTTCCCTCCATCATATATGTTTCTCGCACTAGATGGCTTCGCAGTTAGCACCTTGATGTCAGCCAACTTATTGATGGCCTTGTTCCTGCCAAGAGCATGCAGATTGTTCCTTGCTGAGATGGGGATTCCCATGAAACTATCTACGTTCTCTTCAGCTCTTGGGCCCTCATGTTTCTTCCATTTGGAAGCCGCAGGCTTATCGTTTGCTCCCACTCGAGGGAAATACCGATCTCGGTGTACAGCCACTTCATACATCGTTTCTGCCTCGTCATCATCCTCTAATCTCTGCTCATCCATCCTCACTGCTTCAGAAGAATCATAGCCCAAATCTTTGCTGAACCGAGAAACAGGCAGTCCCGGACCATAGCGCCCTGGCTTCATGTCAACTCCAGGGTGATTTGAAGGAAAGGGCTCAACTAGCTCTTTCATTGAAGTGGCTTTAGATCCAACCAACTTCAGAGTTCCTTTAGGATTCCGTTTTGCATGTTTTGCTGACTCCATGGTGGTTTTCCGGCCATGAGAAGCAATATCTGAGGCTGGACCATACCCAGAATACTGACCTGTCTTCTGAACTGACTTCCTATCCTTTGGCTTTTTGCCCCACAACCCATCAGGAGACTCCTCTCTGTCAGAGGACTCACTTCCAAACTCTTCCATGTTCTCATTCATCAAACTCTTTTGACTCTTCATAATGTTCAATACACGAAGCTTCTCCTCAATACTGTACCCCTTGCAATTCAGCCACGCATCCCTTATCTGACAAAGGTTGTTGACCAGAGCATTCTGATGCTTTCTCAAGTTATGATAATGCTGTCTTCTCCGGAAGAAATTCAAGCCCTGCCTATAAAGTGCCACCCTTGGCTCACACAACCCTCCCTTCAACATCTCAAACAACTTATCAACAGGGCTCCCAAAATGCAAGTTATCACCAGAGAAAAGCTCTTTCAGTGTTCGCACGAAATTCTCTTGGTCCATATCAGGTAAATACTTGGAAAGACCAAATCTTTCCTCTTCGGTTAGAACCTCATTCCACACTTCCATAGACAGCACATCCTTTAACCCTGGAAGGTCATACAATTCATATGGAATGCTGCAGGTTTGATCACCAACCTGGCAAAACTCCTCACCAGTTTCGCCTAACTCCAACAAATCAAAGTCATCGGAACCCGCACCAGAATCACAGTCATCAAAGTCATCATCATCATCATCAGATTCAACAGCAGAGGTAGAGTTTCGCCGCTGAAAATCTTCATCATCATCGCTAGACATAAGTGTATCCCTACTGGTGGGCGAATGAAACTCCGCGTCAAAACGAGCTACCTTAAAGCTATTCTTTTCAATCGCCATTCAACAGTAACATAACCACGAACAACCGACAAATACAAATCACAGCTTACCAGGATATCAGAAAACCCGGATTCCAGAAATAGCTTTTCACTCCAATTCAAAACCCTAGAATAAGAAAACCAAATCCACATCAAATCCCCAGAAAACAAAAGGAAAAAACCTGAATCTTTCAACAAATATAAATGTTAAACAAGCCGCAGCAACTCGTAGGACTTAAAAAAAGGCACCGAGAGAAAGAGAGAAAAAAAATCGAGCATCCTATCAAAACCTCAGTCTCAACATTCTATCAACCAATTCAAACACCTAACCAAATAGAAGGTACCCCAGATTAGGAAGCACGGCCAGACAGAAAACAAAACCAAAACAAAAAAGAGATGAAACAAATTAGAAATCCAAAAGCAGTCTGAAAAATGCTTCATTAAAAAGCCCAAGAGTGAGGATGGGATCAAAAACTCACCTCAAATTTGTTGGATGGGAGAAACACGAAAGCGGCGGAAGCCGAACAGGAATTTCAAGAGCGATCGCGAGTATATTTTCTCCTGCGTCGAAACCCTAGGTGTTATAGATATACGAAGGGGGGAAAAGTTAACCAGGCGGTTATATTGTGTGTGTGTGTGTGAGAGAGAGAGAGAGAGAGGGTGTGTGGGTGTGTGTGAGAGTACACTTGGACTTGGGTGAAAGAAGAAGAAGAAGAAGACGACGAGTGTGAGCCGTCCGATTGAGAGGGTTGACGAAATGACCAAATTGGACATGAGAATGGAGAAACGATATGCTGTCTTAGGGGGGATTTACCGTTTACGCCTTAACGGGCTCTCCACTCCACTCTCTTCTCCCGGTTTCAACTTTCACTCTCCTATTTATTTATATATTTTTAAAATTCAACACTTGTGATTGGTCCGTTCCATTTTACAAAAATTAAATAGACACTCTTGATATTAAATCTAGTCACACAAATACTTTTTTATTTTTTTTTAAATTACAACTACACCCTTTAAAAATATTAGTGCAATATATTTAAGGGTGTTTTGTGTAAAAAGTTTCACCCATAAATAAATGCTGTATTTGTAATTAAAAAATATATATAAAGTGTTTATGCAATTATACATAATTTTAAGGGGTGTCATTGTAATTTTTTTTTGTTGTGATTGGATTATGGAATTAAATTTCATTTATTTTTGTGTTTGTAGGTTAATTTCATTCAAATACACAACACTAATAAAAGTAGAAAAACTTATTGTAATTGTAGTTTAAAAGGTAATAACTTTAAAAAATATATACATAAAGAATTGGGGTGACACACTTGTATATACGGAGTGTTTGCAAAAACTAAAAATAAATATATATCAATTTTATTAAAAAGAAAATAAAAAATATTTTTAATTTACAATTCTATTTTTAAATTGATTTAAATTAAAAATTATAAGTAATTGCATACTAACTTGAATAGTACAAGTTCCCGCGCAACTCTCTTGTGATTGAGAGCATTTGTTTCATGTGTAATCTTCAAGACTCCACCTCCAGATAAACAATCATCATTGCATTTGAAATCAAACTATCACAAGAAAAAGTAGAGACACATCTCCATCTTCATTGTATGCAACTACGGTCGTAGTTTCCTTGCATTTCCCACTTTGGGCATGCTCATCAGAGCGTGCATTGTTCTGTAACTTGATCGTATTCAACGAAATTTTTGACACGTATTGAACATCGAATTAAAATTTCAATTTGATATTCCTTATGTCATTTTGGCATAACAAAATTACTGCACCTTGATCTTAATAAATAAAATATCATTCTTTCAATGGTAAACAAGTGACTTTGATACCATTTTTGGGGAAACGACACAAGTAGATAGGAACAGATTAAGTTTTAACTTATTAGGAGTTTTCGATTATTTTAACAAATTAATTACAAAAGATGATATCCGAAAGAATATGAGTATCCTTACGAATATGTACATGTTATTCTTTAGATAAATTAAAAAATATATATATTTTTCGTCAATCATATTTCACAAGTTACATAATTAGTCTCCCAAGTTGTCAAATTTAAATACAATCAGTCCTTAATGTTAAGTGCGGGTCACAAATTAAATAACGAAATTTTGTCATGTGCTCCTCACATAGAGCACTATAAAAGAAAAAAATTACAATCAAGTTTTTGTGATTGTCTCTTTATTTATTTATTTTTTCTCTAAAGATATAATTTTCTCTTTCTCTCTCTAACTAACTTTATCATTTAAAACCTTTTTAACCATGTTTTTCATTGAATTAATCCAAAAATATTTTTATATAGGGCAAATTATATTTAGACTCCCTCTAAAATATAAAATTATACTTTCACCCAAAGTATTTTCAAAATTATATTTACACCCTTTTCAAAAGTTCACTGCATACGCTTGACCCTCGTTCGTTAAGCTTTGGATGAAAATTGCTTCATTAGCAAAAAAATTATATAAATTTTTTATCTTATCCCTCATTTAATATTTTTACATAATAATTTTGTACTGATTATACGAAAAACTTTGTAATGATGTTAACCTTATTCCACATATATATATTGCATTTATCTCTTTATAAGTATAAATATATATATATATATATATGAATATATTAAATGAGAGACAAAATTAAAAATTTTACGTAATTTTTCTTTGTTTAGCATTTTTCATTTAAAACCTAACAAAAGAGTGTCAAGTGTAAAGCAAGAATTTTTGGAAATAGTATAAGTGTAATTTCAAAATTTTTGTAAAGGAAAATATAACGTTGCATTTTCAAAGGGAGTTTAAGTATAATTAATCTTCTCATAAAAAATATGAAAATTCTGTATGGAATAGATGCAAACACACACACATCTAGTGTGTGACTGTTGCTAGTAATATGATGATATGATCGCATTTTGTGCTTATTTTATGTGATATTTTGACATCTTTTGTGATAAAAAATGCTCCTAATTAAATATGATTTTACAGCATTAGTCTACTAAGAAAAAATGAAACGAAAAATGAATAAAAGAACCAAAATTAAAATTTGAACAAGATTCAAACTCGGTTTCTGGCAAGAATTTGGAGCTGCTTGTACTACCTTTTGATAAATGAGGAGTTTAACTAGGATAATAAGTTTATTTTCATTAGTCTTTTAGTTCAATTAGCAATCCACCTTTTAATCATAGTAGAATTAAGTATCTAGTTAATATATATATGTGATGTAATTTACTTTAAGATTAACTTTTGAACTCTTGAGAATGTCAGACATTGAATTCTCGTCTCTCTATTTTTCTGAGCCAACGAGTCATGAGCCGACTCGATTATGAACTCGAGCTCCAGCTCGCGAGCTTTTATATATATATATATATATTTAAATTTTTTATATTTAATTTTATATTTAATACTTTATCAATTTTATACTCAAGATTGACCCTATATTATAATTATTAATCAATTTCATACATTTTATATTGAATAATAATAAATAATGGTATTTTTATTTGTACATTTAATCTTTATACAAAAATAACTTTAATCCACAACTTAGTAAATTATAATATTTTTATAATTAAAATTATTATTTAATATGACACATAAATTTTATGTCATATTTTAATATATATTTGTATTGTATTATACTTTTTTTAATTGACAGGTAATTCACTTATGATTTTTTTATCAATATATGAGTTTTATATTTATATCAAAATATATACTATACATTATGCAATCTATTTTATTACTTCTAAATTTATGTCGAAATTTAGTGATTCCTATGAATTAATCTAAAAATAATGATAATAATAATAATAATGATGGTTGAACAATTTTAATTATTTTATTATATATAATGAGATAAAAAAGTTTAAACAATATTTACGATATCTTAAATCCGGGCACTCGATTCATATTAAATTTAAATATATATAAGATTGGGTCCATTAGATCATATAAGACGATATGATTTAAAATCACATGGTCTGATTCAACGACACACTGTCTTGAATGATTGCTTTTATATTCCGAGTACGATATCTCGACATCCGTATATCCAATAAGTCTAAAACTTTACCAAATATATTTTTCTGTAAGTTTGATCATATCTAACGTTTGATCTGAATTTTGATGACCCGATTAATCCATGTTGTTCAACAATGTATGATTATAGTTACATCAATGTAATACTAACATTTATAAATATATAAGTTTATTGTAAATTGTGAACATATATTAATCTCAACTATAAAATATTTTTATGCATTTTGATTGTATTATTTCAAAAAATGGATACTTTTCTACAAATTTTAAATTGTTCAGTATGAATTTTTTGGTATATTTTACTAATTATATTACTACTAAACTAATTAGTAGTTTATATTTATAATAATAAATTAAAATTTTATACTATATTTTGGTGTATTTATAACATAGTATACATTATGCAATCTATTTTATTACTTATAAATCTATGTAAAAATTTGGTGATTCGATCCCATGATTTAATCTAATAATAATAATAAATAAATAAATAAATAAATAAAATTACCAAGCTCGAGCTCGAGCTCGCCAAAAAAAATCGAGCTCGACTCGTTGCCACCCCTATAAAAAACCTTCTATTAGTGATCGAGTGTCTCGATCCCACAATAAATCCCTAATACCTAAGTAACTTTTTTGAATTTACATTATGTAAACCTTATTAATTTTTTTCATAAACATATTTTCTTTCTTTCCAATAAAAAGCCACCTTATGTAAACTGTCTTTTAGGATTCTATTGCAATACTTTTATTTCATTATGGTTAGAACATAAAGCAGTAACAACATTAAAAACACTAACTACCATATTTAATGATTAGCCATGGATCGGATTGTAGATAACCTGTTCCACAAAAAGAAAAAAGAAGTGAAGTGGGTTTTCTAGTTCATGTAATATATATATACAAATATTATGTTTACTTAATTTATTTAAAATTTTTTTTTATACATATACCATAAATATATTATATGCAATAAAATTTAAAATAAAAAAATTATTAAAAGAATAAGGGATGAAGATGTATCGTGCAAAACAACATTTCTCATTTTGAGGTAAATTACTACATCTTTTGAGGTCAGATCTAATCATACAAGAATGAAAAATGTTTGTGCATATAGTAAAATAGATTAAATGTACATAATTTTCATTCTCCAGCAATATGTTTTTTTTCCAACAACATTTGTGATTAAAGGAACAGCATTCTTAAAGATTAAAAAATTACAATACTTATTTAATATCCTAAAAAGATAAAATACTTAAATTACAAAAACCACAAGATCAAAATTTACTTTGATACAGGTAGAATGACCGACGTGACACCAACTTTTTTTTAGATAATATTTACAAAATTCGATGAACGAAGAACTAAAATTATAAAATTTATATGTTATCTTAAGAAAATAGAGGACGAAAATAGATTTTAAAGCCTGGATTCATCGTTTTCTGCAACTATTTCCTGTTTTGTCCTGAGTGGAAAGTCAAGGATGGAATCATCCCAGAACCATGGAAAAGAAAAATCTTTGAAACCGTCACATCCGACGCTGCAATTTGTCAAACCCAAACCCCAAACCCTACCTAGCCAGCTACCGTGTAATCAGTAGAGTACTCTGCTTTTCGAAACTGTTGACCTCTTTTGTGCCCCAGCAGTTAAAGTTTTTGTAGTAATGTATTTAGATGACGTGTGATGCATGCATGCATGCATGCATCTTTCACATCCACGACTTGTCTCCTAAATTTAGAGGGAGAGATGGAGAAACCCATCAACTCCTTCAGACTGATGAGATGAGTTTGTCTCAGGCCCATGCAGACAAGTACACAAACATTATTAATGTTGCAGCCTTTGTGTTTGGAAAAACTCATCAGTAAAAAAAATGGTAAAAAGGTTTCTGCACCCAATTCTGATACAGATTCTGATACACAGTGGTAAAAGAGTTGGGACTACAGAGATTGGGCAAACCGTAAAAAATTCGAGTAGGGCAGCAGTGAGAGTACGTGCTTGCCGAAACTATTAGACAATTCAGCATATTTCGGAGGCCTACAGACACGTAACAGAAATAATACCAACACAGACAGCCAACATATACGTAGATAGATACAAAAGCTTTCTTGTGTTCTAAATTCTACTTTAGAGAGAGAGAGAGAGAGAGAGTCTAGAGAGAGAGACAGATAACTGCGGGATTTATTTTATTCGATAAGCACAACTGCATCATCCAAATAACTGGAGGGTAGTGGGGGGGGGGGGGGGGTCAAGAAGCGGGTTCTTTAGCATTTGCAGTGGGGGATCTGAGGGGAAAGAGTTCTAGAGTTTCAAGGGGCCTGGGACTGGGCCTGCAGCAAGGGAAGGTGGGACCCACGTCCATAATCATCACTGGATCATGGCCATACGTTCTCATCAAGAAATCTTTTGGAAGATCTGCCTTCCATGTCTGCCTCATCACTTCTTCTGGGACCTCCTCACAAACTCCACCACCCTATCGATCACCACACATACAACTCAATTAATTCAGGAGAGCAGATGAGTTCTTGAGTTGTGTTTTTTATTTGTTCTGTTGAGATTCTCAAAAATAATACTCAAGATCTTGAATAAGCATTCACAAATATCTACATGCAGGATATAGAAAATTTTAGCTCAGATCTGATCTAATCACATGACAAAAAATATATTATTGATTAGTGTATAGTTGAAAAAGAGTGAATTACAATTATCATGTCACAAATCTAATCTATCTCTATATGCAGTTTATGTGAAGTTTCATGTAACCAAGTGGATAAATATATATATATATATAGACACACATATAAGTGCGTGCGCCGAGGTAGATATGATTGTGTAATGAAATAAACCAATACATGTAATAAATAATAACCTAAAATTGCAGTACCTATATAAATGACATTTCAATAGTTGCCAGTTCCCAAGCAAAATGAACAAGTACCCTAAGACATGCAATCTCTCAGTCAATAGAAGATACCCTAAAACTGCAGCGACACATCTTGTAAGAAGTCGACATTCTTGGACAATACTAGTCAGCAAAGACCCTTGGATTAAGAGAAGGGATAACATTGGATTAAGAAGGAATGAAGGCTCGAACTCGTATACCATGAGTAAGGACAATTATTATTTAATATTTAATATGTCATAATTAGTTTAACAAGGTAGGAGTTTGGTGGGTAGTTTTCAAAAGCACATCAAAGGCTAAGTACGACCCAACATGGAATAAAGCACGTGTCATGCATCTCCCTGGTGGAATCCTGCATGGATTAGTAAGGTATCTAACGCTTATTGAATGACGTGTACGAGACCTGATTTTTGCAATGAATTTTGTTTCGTACTGCTTTACATTACTGTTTTCTTGGTAAACTGTTTTTTTCCTGATTTACTTGACAAAAGGTGTAGGTAACTGGTCCTCTTCACACAGAATCATTAGGCACTTGTTGCTTTTTCCAGCACGGAAGCAGAATATACTCGTCGGTCGAACGACCACGTCATCTAAAAATTTAAATTATTAAATAAAAATTCTTTTTCGTATCGAATATTATCCCGTTGAACGACCACCTCATCTGAAAAGAGCATCCCAGCTACTCTAAGTAATTACAGAGAAAGAAAAAGAATGATGAGTATGTATCATGTATGTATGTATGTACCTGTGCATGAAGATTTTGTGCGGAGTAGCAAATACTGGAGTAGTGATGAAAGGGTGAATTGGGTGACTGGAAATCAAGAATTGTATGAGTGTTATACTGCGTTTGGGGGTGAAGTTGTTGCTGTTGGTGGTGGTGGTAAAGTTGCTGCTGTTGGAGCAGGTGGTGTTGGTGCAGTTGCTTGGCGAGTTTCTTCCTCAGCTTTTGCCTATCTCTGGCCTTGTGATTCTGGAACCAGTAAAACACGTTTTTGCCTTGAATCTTGCCATAAAAGGAGAGATGGGCAGTGATCTTCTGTATCTGGGAGGCTTTGGGTGTCCTCAACCCTCTTCTGTACAGTTCCTCCAGTATCATGAGCTGCTCAGGGGTGGGACACCATCGAGTCGAAGGAGAAGGGGACATGTTTGGTAGTGAGGTTTTTTTGTCAATCTAAGATTATCTTTAGTTAATCGGCCAACTCTGTAGTGAGCGGTGGGATGGCATTTTAGATAGAGGAACGGGGGGTATAAATAGAGGGGCTATCATGAACAAGAATCTAGAGAGAGATAGGGGGGGGCAGTAGGGTTTTGATGAGAGAGAAAATGTGTGTACCGAACAAAGTGTCATGCTGATGTCTTCTCCCAGCCGGGGCCATTTACTGCATTTACTGAGCCTTTCAGTTCACATACGAAAGGCGATCGAGGCCACGTTCTTGCATAAATCGGCCGTAAACACATTCAATTCACTTTTATTTTAATATAGAGATAATTATACCCTTCTATATTTATTTAATTACATATAAATTTTTTATAATTTTTTTAAAAAAAATATTTAATATATTTTCCACTAACAAATAAAATTATGTGTTTGTCAAAATTCACACAAATATGTTAATATTAAGAAAAAAATTAAATAAAAATCGGTATTTGCTCTTTATTGACTTATTCCAACTCAAATATTTTTTTTTCACCAAATAAATTAATAATAAGTCAATCGAGAGTCAGTATCACTTTTTATTTAATTTTTTGTTAATACCAGCAAACTTTGTGAATTTTGACTAATGAAAAGACTTATTTATCAGATAAGAACAAACTTTAGAGGTGCTAAATATAATTTTTTAAATTAAATAAAAATTAGATATAATTACATCAAATTTTAAAAAAGATATAATTATTCCTTTAATACATATATTGTGTTATATATACACATATTTTGTGCATACATACATACATATATATATATATATATTGCACGGGGGGTGGGGGCAAGGGTACTTAAAGGTGAGATAAATTTTGTACCAAACAAGGTGTCATGCTGATGTCTTCTCGTGGAGCTGGGCATTCAGTGCACACCTTCAGTTCACACACACGAGGAGAGAGAATGTGATCTCTTCATCATCATCATCACCATCACCATAACTCATACCAAAATAGCTCATAACACATAACTCATAATT
This sequence comes from Sesamum indicum, assembly GCF_026168435.1. Taxonomy (NCBI): domain Eukaryota; kingdom Viridiplantae; phylum Streptophyta; class Magnoliopsida; order Lamiales; family Pedaliaceae; genus Sesamum; species Sesamum indicum. Next base: position 2,775,404 of record NC_142665.1, on the reverse strand, counting down.
TACTATTAGTTATAATTATTTTTTACTATGAATTAAAATTTTAGTAAATAATTATTATTAATCATGATCAAATAAAAATAGATATAAAAAATTAAATTATTCATTACAAAAATCATTTTTGCCATGACTATGGCTTTTAGACTTAATAAATATTTTCAACGCACTCGCAAAAATCACGACCAATAATTATGCATAGCCGTGGTCAATGACTATCTACTACGATTATTTATTGTTAACTATAATAATTAATCATAGTTAAATATTAATTTTTTTCTAGTCTAGGTCTGATAATTATCTTTGTTTATTTATTAAATTTTATTAAAAAAATATATATATGATAGGTGACTAAAATAAAATAATAACTATTTCCTACATTACAAAGTAATACGATTTAAATTAAAATTATAATAAATTAATATATTAATCACAATCAAACAAACCAGCATAAAAATTTAAATTTTGACTACAATTTATTACTACTTATCATAATTTAAATTATGAATGGGAAAAATCCATCATCACACATAGTATTGATCAAAAGAAATACAATTAATATTGTTTGGTGAAAAGCTGTAAAAATTTACATAGTTATGAATTAATGTTGTCGTATAATTAGAAGGGGTGAATAATTTGAGGTCATTACATTTATTTTGTCTTTATTACTGCGACAACTTTTACTGATTTCAGAAAAAGTAATTAATTAGACGAAATATTGAATAGCCCATTAAATAATTAAATACATTAACAACCATATATATATATATATATATACATAAAGAACAATCTTCAGTACAATTTCAAATCTTACTACCTAAAATTACTGTCTTTAAATTCAGAATAATTATTCACGTAATTAATCAGTTCTGCACCAATTTGAACCGTTGCATATTAATTAATTTTTTATTTTGGGTAAAAGATTTGACGTATTAATTATTTTTATTAAATTATTTTATTGGTAGAAGGTGTCAGGCTATGTGTTTTGATTAACATGACGTTTCATATATACACAGAACTAAGATGCGGTATCTGAGTAGATTCACTTAGAAACCTCGCGAATCTTAAGATTATTCTGCCTCAAATTACACATTGGACCCCTGGGGAATAGGTTAAAGTGCCCCTTTGTAGAAAGGGACATTTACGCTCTCATTTCTCAAAATTTGGTCTAATTTTATATGAATTCTCTATAATTTAAATTTTGGTGTAATTATATATGAATTATTTATAATTTAAAGTTTGGTGTAATGACACATAAATTCTCTGTAGTTTAGAAGATTTAATTTTTTGTTTCAAAAGTTTGCTTTCGTCTAACAAATAGTCCATTCATTAATAAAAATTCACTAAATTTGTTGATATTACTAAGAAATTAAATAAAAAACTGATATTTATCTTTAATTGATTTATTATTACTAACTTATTGTAGGCCAAATAATTTTTTTTTGACTGAACTGCCCTTATAACGATAAAGATATACCTCCTGCACATGCATTAACATGTGAAGATTTATAAGGGTAATTTGATCACAAAAAAATTTATTAGATATGCAATAAATTAGTAATGAGTCAATAGGGGGTGATTTTTATCCTTTCTTTTGTTTAAATTCATTGAATTTTGACTAACAAAAGAACTTATTTGTTATATTGAAACAAACCTCAAGGGCACTAACTGTAATTTTTCAAACCGCAAGAGGTTTATGTGTAATTACACCAAATTTTAAGGGAGGCGAGTATAATTATCGCTTGTATAAATGATATATGTGCAACAGATGCACGCTGCTGTATTAATTGATCACGACTGCACACGTTAATCAGTTCTAGTTTTTACAGTGAGGTCAGAGCATTAATCATAGGTTAAAACTACACCATATGGTTTGAATGTAATAAATAGTATTAATTTGTTATAATATTTTAGCCATAGTTGTGTATAATTCAGGGATAGTCCATCTTTCGTCCTTTCATTTTTTCATCGGACTTCATTCTTCTTTCCAAAAAAATGCATATACATCTAACATGACTTTTTAAAATTGATACTACTGTTTCTAGCGGTTTATTTTTTTCAGTATTTTTATGTTTTAACTTTACATGGTAGTATTTTAGTTCTACTAGCTTTTTAATTTTTGCAATTTCAATTATTTTTTCCACTGAAGTTCATCTTTCTCGCCAGTGGGGGTAAACTTCATCAAAAGAACAGATTTTAAAACATGTAGGACCAAAACGTTACTCTAAAAAATTAACGTACTGAAACACCAAATGATTACACTGTAATAGTACCCCTAACTCTACTTATTGTTATTTTTAAGAGCAAAAGTACAAATTAGATTAACATAAACGTTCACCTTTTCAGTTCTAATATAAAACGTCTGTGCTGATCAAAACAGGAACACAAAGAAGGGACAGAGGAAGTTATAGATAATTTATTCCCTTAAATTATTACCCCTACGGATATTGAATTATTACATCCTCATTCTCAATAGAAATTTCGGATAAAAATTATGTACAAATCAAGACCAAAATTACGAACCACCACATTTTAGATGACGCGTTTGGCTAAGCTTATTAAAATATTTATTTTATATGATTATTTTTGTTATGTTTTACTTTAAAAAATAAATTCACGAACAATTCAAATAAAAAAAAAAGTATAAAACTTATAAGGTATTAATAATTATAATTTTGTATATAGAATCGAAACAGCTCTAAAGGAGCTAACTTATAAGTTTCCAAAATTTTATAATTTTTGGATATTATAATTAGTGCCTTTCTGAAAAAATTATCGAACACTTTAAAATCTTATAATCTCTTAATTAAACATTTTATACGGATATAAGCTATTAGATTTTTTTTTCCGGGAGGAAGGGAGAATGATATATATATATATAACATAAAAATACGGAGTCGTTCTACTCGGAGAAATACGTAATATAGATATAGTTGGATTATTTCATAAATGCAGGCAAAAATATTTATAAGACTTGCTGTCTTTCTTAAAATCCAGAGATGCATTTTGTTATTGCATCATTAACACAGCATGCAAGAAATAACTGACAGTACCTATCCAAATTAAATGTTCTATTCTTTATGTAATGAATTTGGCTCCTTTAAAGCCGCTGTTTTCATCAATTATTTTCCTACATAAAATAACATTTGTGCATCGAAAATAACTAATATAGTGCATGCCCCAAATTGCATTATTGTCTTCTCATTGACAACGTACGTAATTTCGTGGAACACCCAAGAAAATGACATAATGCTGCCCAGAATTAATAAATAGATAAGAAAATTAATGTAATTAAAAAGCTCTCACCCAAGTTATTATTAGTGTTTGTGACATACCAAAGTTTCTTAGGATGCCAAAAGATTCTTTTTCAATAATAATAGAGTACAGATATTAATGACAATTATAGATTTATATATATTTAGAATAGTATGAAAATGGAAGAATATTTGGTGGCACAAAAAAAAAAAAAAAAGCAGGCTAAACTTGCCAAGCCCTCGTTATAATGGTTGGAATTCCTAATTTAATTGGGTTATGTGCAATTTACAAGTAAATCAATCAAATTGGTGGAAAAATGACAAAAATAATAAAAAATTTAAAATTACATGACTAAATTGAGAAAATTAATTCGTATATGATTAAATATGTTAGCCTTTAAATAGGTCACGTGCCTGACACGTTGTCCGTAAATATTTTTGGTTGGAGGAAAAATCGATAATTTTTTTCAATAGTAGTATATAATTATAAAAAAAATACAAACATTTGGTGGGAAGTAGTTATATATAATTTATAAAAAAAAAAAAACAAACATTTGGTGGAAGGTAGTGGTTGGGTTAATGACAAAATAAAAACTGAGATGGGCTTTACATTTATGATTGTAATAATTACAATATTACAGAATGCAACCATCAAAATTAGATGTTGGAGTTAGTCATTAAATAGGTGAAGAGCCCTAATAATTATTGCAAAGGAGGAAGAAATTAATTATGGGGCTTTCCTTATTCTGTTACATAGTTTTAATGTCGGGGTGTCCTAAATGAGGTCATCATGCTCTTTATAGCCTAACAAATATCCATCATTTAGTCGTCTTCTGCTGCCAAACTCCAATTGTCTTGTCACTTTCATCCTAACACTCTACATTATCCACGTTGTATATTTGTAATTTTTGCTATTATTATTTTTTAACTCATCATATTATATTTTATAATTCTAAAAAAGATTATAATTTTAGTCCCAAAAACATAATTCCGTTAGGATTTGATGGAATTTGTGTCATGCACGTAATGTTTCTATCGTGTATATATATATATATTTAATGCAATTAAAAAATGGGACTAGAATTTGCAAATTTTTAAAATTATGAGATGCAATACAGTGAGTTCTAAAATAATGGGATTAAAATCGCAAAAAAAATAATTTATAGGACTTAAAATACGGTCTCCCCCCGCCCCCCTAGTAATATTATTTACTCCATTTTTATGAAAATCTCATCCCTTTCAATCTTGAAGGACTGTCTTTCTTTGATTTAGGTGCATAGTATATTTTTTTCTTTTTACAAATACAGTTCATTACAATATTCAACACATCCAAAAATTAACGAATAATTGATCAAAATTTTTGTATTATAAATATAATTTATTATGTTATTCAACATATTTAAATACTATATACTGGCTGATCAAACATCACCGAAACAAAATATAAAATTAGGGATAATTTTAAAATGGAAAAAATATTATTTTAGTCCGCTAAGTATGCTTAATTTTAATTTTAGTCTGATAACTATGTCCATTTTTGTTTAGGTCCAATAACTTACAAAATTGCTTACTTTTAGTCCTCTGGCAGATTTTCGGATAATTTTACCCCTATGCAACTTTTGAAAGACAGTTTTAGTCCATATGCACTCATAGGGATAAAATTGTTCGAAAATCTGTCAGATGACTAATAATAAGCAATTTCGTAAGTTACTCAATCTAAACAAAAATAGACATAGTATAGGACTAAAATAATAATTTTTCCTTTTAAAATTATCACAAAAATACGTATATTAACTAAGTGCATATTGGGAATAGATTGCCTAATTTTCAATTTTCTTGATTTAAGGAAGTAAGTACTGCTGGTTTAGACTTTTGCCGAAGCATGTACAAACATTTTATAAATAAATAGGGATTCACCAAACCCCCAATCTAAACACAGACGACTTTAAAAAAAAAATAATGATGTTCTTCAGCATATAGGAGAGGCTATCCCCATGTTGCGTGGAGGTAGTGGCCTTAAGCATCTTACAGAGGAATGCTGACCAAGATCCGACTAATTGGTCGAGCTATATAGGTGCGGTTTACATATATATATATATATATATATATAGCGAAGGAAACCGAGTTGTTGACAGCTTCGTGAATATGGCTTGTGGGATGAGGGAAAATAGGATCCTGGAACCGGAAGCAGATGCAAAGTAGGGATGACAATTGATCCGGAAAATCGAGCCCCGAACCCACCCCGTATGGGATGGGATTGGGATGAAATTTTTCGGGTCAGGGCTTTTTGGCCATGCTCTGGTTGGGTACGGGTCTTGTCCCGAATCCGTCCTGAATAGGAGTGTTCAATTCGATTAATCATTTTTAAAAATAAAAAATGGAACCGAACATGCTCGATTCGGTTAAAATCAAACCCGGTTTGATTTTTTGAAAAAAAAATTATGTAAATAATTTTAGTATTTTTTCAATTTTATCCAAAAATACCTGTACAAAAATATCAAAATCTAAAAAATATAATATATAATGAATAAAATATTTATGAATGCAATTCAAAATTTCAAATCAAAAGAACACAATAATGTCCAATTGTACTAAATTGGAGAATATTATTAAGCTTATTTTTTAGATAATATAAACTAAAATACTATATTTTAATTTTTAATATCATCTAAAACAAAAATACTAGATAACTTTTAATATTAATCTAAATTGATATTATTTATTAAAAAGTAAAATATTAGTTGAATGTATTCTTTGTATAATATAATTCATTATAAATCATACAATAATATTACTTTATGAGAAAATTAATAATTTAGGCCGTATTATATAATTCATTGCAAAACGTATTATTTGTCTTATACAATTTATTTTATATAAAAAACTATATTATTTAATTTATTTATTAAATAATATTGCTTGATAAAAATTATATTAAGATATTTAAATATTTATTTATAATTAATAGTTAAATATTTAACTATAACTAATAGTTAAAAGAAAACACTTAAAATTTTGGTTCTTTATTTCTTCTTTCATTTGGTCGGGGCAGGGCCAGGTTTTGAAGCAAGCAGGGCGGGCTGGGAGGCAGGGTGGGTCTCGGGTTTGGGCGGAACCATATCAGACCCGTCTCGTTGCCGTCTCCAATGCAAAGTGATATATTATTTTACGAAGGCAAAAATATCATGAAAAAATTACACCATGAATCTGGCTTGAGGTACTAATCACGAACTGACAAATAATAAGGTAAACAAAAATAAAAGGAGATTAGCCATGATATCATGACTAATCATCCAAAGTAAAGATGGCCTAATAGGATTACATAGATGCTTCCTTTCTTTTCGGTTTTTATACATGTAAAGGGAGTAAATGGTCCTTAGTTCTTTTGTGGGCAATTGTACAAATCATCTTTTGAGGGCAATTTTACAAATCATCTTTTGATATCAATGAATGGGTAGGGATCCGCCTAGCTCCCCGTCTAGACACAGACGATTTTAGCAAAAAAAAAAAAGAAAAAAAAGAAGATAATGGTGATTTTCTCATTATATAATTATTAGTGACTAAAAATACGGCAACACAGTATAATTATTATCACTAAATTGTTGATATATATGTGTCACTAATTATTTTTAATGACAAATTTATGCATAGTTTTTTTCTCACTAATTTTTGCTAAAAAAACAACTTTTACAAAATATAAGTTTATTATTAAAAGTATTTAGCGACGAGAGCTTTTTATCACTAACTATATATAATTAAAGTTAATTACACTTAAATTAACTCCTCTAAAATGTGAAATTACACTTTCTCCTAAAGAAGTCTCAAAATTACACCTACACCCCCTTCGAAAACTCACTTGTTACACTTGACCCATGGGTTTGGACAAAAAATGCTAAATTATAAAAAAAATTACATAAATTTTTAATTTACCCCTCATAACATTTCTATATAATAATTTTGTACTCATAAGAAAAAAAATATAATGATGTTAATCCCACTTTACATATATATATATATATATTACATATATCTCTTTATAAGTAAAAAAATATACATGAAAATATTAAATGAAGAACAAAATTAACAATTATGTAATTTCTTTGCTAATGTCAGCATTTTTTGTTTCTAACGAAAGGAAGTTAGGTGCGAATGATGAATTTTCGGGGGAATGTATGTGTAATTTCAAAACTTTTTTAAAAGATAATATAATTTTATATTTTTAAAAGAGATTTAAATATAAATGAGTCTATAATATAATCACAATATTAAAATTATCAGTTGATTTTTAAGCTCACCAATTACCTTCTCTTCTCCCCAAGAACCGCACTCATTATTGGTGGGCTTATTTTTTACTTTTCATATATACGACTTGTTATATCATTCATAATATTTAAATATTAATAATTGATAATTTCAAATATAAAATATATATATATATTTATATATATGAGGGTTCGCTCTCTCCAGTCCTTTTGCACCAAACGTTGTATCAATATTTTGATGTCCAAATTGAATACCAACCGCAACCACAACAACCCTATTGCAAGCAGACCATTCATCAAAATAAATACAATTTTATGTTTATTCAGATATCACAGATCAAATATTTTCATAATTTCTAATTTAAAAACACATACTGATAAAATGATATGAAAAGAATTATATTACAGAAGTAAATATATTACTCGTGCTTATGTGATTGTTATAAGTTACTTGTACACCTTTTTATTATACAATATATATCACGTGCACAAATACGAGAGTTGCGCCCACTACTGTCCTTTTTTGTACTAGAAGTTGATGTTTTTATATCTATATTAATTATCGACCAAATAATCTTTCGATTCAAGCCCAATTCGTATTTTAATTTAGTTTTTAATAAAATATTTTTAAGAAAAAAATTGTTTAAGAAAACACATACAGACCAAAAACAAAACAAAATAAAACATTATATTATAAAAATAGATGTATTACCCGTATTTATGTGATTGTTATAAGTTATTTGCACACATCCCGCGGGTAACAAAGTTGTACCTGCTCCCATCCTTTTGTACTAGAAATTGATTTTTTCTTTTAATGTTTATATTAATTACTGACCAAAAAAAGAAGTTATTTAAGAAAAACATATACAGACAAAACAAGTAAACAACATATAATATTATAAAAGTAGATATGTTACCTGTATTTATGTGATTGTTATAAGTTATATGCACGCAATCCGCAGGAAACAAAGTTGTGCCCACTTGCATCCTTTTGTACTAGAAGTTGATGTTTTTTTATATCTATATTAATTACGGACCAAAAAAAGAAATTATTTAAGAAAAATATATACAGACAAAACAAGCAAACAACAGATAATATCATAAAAGTATATGTTACCCGTATTTATGTGATTGTTATAAGTTATATGCCCGCATACACTAAAGTTGTGCCCACTCCCGTCCTTTTGTACTAAAAGTTGATGTTTGTTACGTTCATATATTGCAGAGCAAACAGTCTCATGATTGTTTGATCAGACCCAATTAATATATCAATTTAATTTTAAAAAAATACCATAAAAAATTATTTAAGAAAACACATAAGACAACAAAAAACACACATTATTATATTATAAAAGTAGATATATTACCCTTATTTTTATGATTGTTTTAGGTTATGTGCACATATTCCCTAGGTACTAGAGTTGTGTCCATTCCCCTCTTTTTATACTAGAAGTTGATGTTTTTTACGTCTATATTAATTGGCCCAGTTCATATATCAACTTAATTATTGATAAAATATCACAAAAAAATTATGTAAGAAAATACGTACAGACAAAACAGAGACACAAAAATATATATTATAAAAATGGGTATATTACCCATATTTATGTGATAGTTATAGGTTATCTGCACTCCTTTTACAGGTTATCTTTATTTATTATGTGCACAAAAACCAGTACATCAGAGTTGTGTCCGTCGTCTTGTACTAAAAGTTGGTGTTTTTTATGTTCATATCAATTGTGGATCAAACAATCTCATGATGTTTGATCCGAGTCCAAATCATATATCAATTTAATTTTTGATAAAATACCATAAAAATCGGCTATTTACGAAAAATAATATGAAGATGGGTAAAGGGAACAAGTGGTGGTGCAACAACTTAGTTACGTACCATACACTTATTCCATGTTCTACAAAATGAATGCAGGCATGCATGCTTTTGTCATTGGAAAAGATAGAGTGAAAAACAAATAAAATAAAAATACATACAAGTCAAATATATCAGAGAAAAATTGGAATTAAAGGCCCATAATTATTAGTAGGAAAACAACATTTCAAGTCACGTCACTTTCTGCCAAAAACGTACTGATAAATTCCTAAGAAAATATTTAATTTCCGCACCAAATGCACGCAAATAATTAATAATTGAATCAATCAACATTTCATCTCACTACAATAATAAAATAATCATAGCAAATAATTTTTAACCACGGCCATATAACGGTTGTTAACTGTGGTATTTGCGAGAGTGGCTAAAACATTTGTCATGGTTAAAGTCATTTATTTTTACCAGCGCTTTTAGGCATGCAAATAAGTTTTTCTTGATGGAAAGCCTATGTTTTTGCATCGATTTTATTTAATTCTGATCAATAAAAAATATTTACTACGATTCTTAATCTATAATCATTTTTTTCCTAATCCCTTTTGACTCTCAGAAACCTCACTACGGACATAATTCATAAATACTGTATCCAATTAGTTTTTTTTAAATTCACCTATTTTATTTAATACAAACACATTACATAAATAAAAAAATAATTATATTATATATTTTATTTAAAATTGATCAAATAATTTCATAGCTTCACAGGCTACCTAATACTACTACTAATTAATTGCAGCCAATATATACTTACCTTTTTTTAATAAAAAAAATATTTTCAATTACTATTAATTTATTACTCTACCAAAAAAATTAAACTTAATTAATTGAAAGAGTAATGGTGGAGAAAAGATATGGAATCAGAAATACAGCTGACAAAGTCTAGCAAGTTTGTCCGCTACAATTATGCCTCTTCAAACCACATTTAATTCTTCTATAAATGTTATATATATTGATAATAATTAATATTATCAGTTTTATTACTTAGGTCCATTTATTAGTTCTGACTTTTTAAAAGGTTTTGGCCCCTCTTAGAGTTTTGGTTCACCAAATTCCACGTATGAGAGATACGTAAAAAAATTTCTTTTTTTTTTTTTTAAAAAAAAAGAATATTAGCTCGAAAAAAAATTAAATAACAATATTGATATTGTTGTTAACTATATGTCTTTAATTAGTGACATTTTTCTTTGTCGTAATAATGAGATTCGGTGATAATTATTTTGTTAGATGTAAACAAATTTTTGGATACTAAATATAAATGTTCAAACTGCAAAAGATTTGCACAAAATTTCAGTCGATGAGACTGTAATTATCTCAAATATTTACGAACATTCGTCGTACTTATTCAATGATTATTTGAATCATGTAATTTCCAATAGTCATAAAAAAACAGGTCAACCTAATTATAGCCGAACAACTAGAAACAACCTTGTTTAATACGAAACTTACGTACATTCAGTGCTTCTACATTTCTACTCCTACGTTTGCGGAACGTATAAATGTCTGTGCCTCAACACAACCAAGGAACAATCAGATAGCTAGGCAAGAAGAAATTACTATAAGTAATTAACTGTTGTTGAAAATAATAAAACTTCTGTCTAAATTACAATGTTCAAAAGACATGTCATCCCACTCGTAAGCACCCAAACATTTCAAAACAATCATGAACGTACAATATTTTTTGAAATAATGTTTAAAGTAAATTAGTTGAAATTATTGTGTGATTGAATTAAAACACGATAAAAATTTGGACAGGACAGAGTTATTCTATATTGTATTTACTAGTACTGAAGAAATGTATGATAATAAGATATGAGGGGTTCGATATTTTTAAAAATAGTCCAAATATTAGAGGTAAAGAGGACCCATCAAATTTTTTTATTTTCTTTTTAATGCTAAAATTGTACACGTTTTTGTACTGTTTATCGAGGGGGTACATGAGACTCTAATAATTATTATCGTGGTTGAAAAAATAATGAATTGTCTAAAATACACTTATTATATATTTTTTTCTTTCACGGATCATGACCATATTTTTCGTAATTAGTTTAATTAAAATTTGACATTTATGTACATTTAAAGTTAATTTATTTTATTAATTGTTTATCAATTATTAATTTTATCTTTGTCGGTGCTTTATCTTTTTTTTTTTTTTTTTTTGGTTCTTAAAATGTGTCTAGAAATTAAAAATGATATATAGTGAAATAAATGTGTATTTAAAAGAAAAGACTGGTGCTTCATGTGTACGAGGGTACGTAGCTGCATTATTGATGGGAGAAGCAATTATTTTGTCTTGATTTTAATGGGCTTAATTTAATTGATTTTTTTTTTTTGAGATTTAAATGATTAATTTTGTTCACCTAGAAATTACTCCAACGGTGGGGATGATGTCAGCAGGAGTGCTGCATTATCTAGGGACGGCGGTGTTAAGAATAGGTTGGGCATTTATTGGAAATTAATTATATATATATATATTTGAAGGGGTCTTTTGACCCGAATCCTTCAATTTTAATCAAATGGTGAATTTTTAGAATTTATTTATTTTAAATTATAAAAATACTTAATTGGTAAGTATTAATAGCAATATTAATAATTTTCTGAATTATTACATATATTTCTTAGTATAAGTACTTTTTCAAAGTTTAATTTTTTATAAAATATAATTTTTTAAATAAAATTAAATCAAATCCGTGCATAACACGAGTCACACGCTAATATGTATGTATAAGTAGTACTTGCGAACTTGAAGATTAGCCTTAAGACGCAATGACTTATGTCTCTTTACTCTAAATAACCTCTTGCATCTATATATCAACAATTGCATTCACACATACACATGTATATATCATGTATGTGTGTATTCTACTGCACGAATTTGTTAATTAGTGAGTTTTAAACCTATAACCCCTGTAAAGTGATTCAGAGGATGGAGTAGTTGAGGCATATTATGGCCCTGAATTTTCCTCCTCAGCCACTGTTGGCAATCTCGACAGACAACTTTGTTTGTTTTGGAGTAACTAGAAAGAACTAAAAGCTGATATACAGACAAACAAATACGAATTATGATGGTTGGCCATTTGAATGGACACATGCAAGAATCTCAAACAGATTGAAAAGACACGCACGCGGAGGTTGTTGTCATGTAATCATACACATGCACTATTCATACATAACATATATAAGCTGCATGCGCTGCGCATTCAATTCTGCAACAAATATTTCAATGAATCCGTATCATCAAGAGATTCAATTCTTGGGGTGCATGGCCATCCAAGGAGAGCTACAAACATAAGACTATCAATGCTCTATATGATCAAGATACAACATTTGTTTCTCAAGAATTGATGAATAACATAATAATTAGATATCAATTCACGTCTTTTGTTTCTACGTTGCGAGCACGAACCAACTCATGATTAACTCATAGTAACTGTTGTTGATGCTCGAGTCATCTAATTACATATAGAATAAAGACCTATCGTATAGCATTGATATATTATGTAATAATTAAGCAACGACTACAAATATATATAATTATTTAAAGAAATGGGACCAAAACATTAATCATAATTGAAAATCATGTTGATTGATCATTGATGTAAAGTAATGTAGTTTTAAGCAAAAACAACTTAGAACTTAAAGAGAGTAGTGATGTGAAATGGTTGAATGATGATGAGAATGATCAGCCAAGGAGGTAGGCAATGATCTAAAAGTGCAATGATATATATATATATATATATATGAAAAAATATAAATAGTTTTTTGTGATTATAAATAAACTACTTTCTTATTAAAAAAAAAAATAACGATTTACCTTTTTAAATAGGGAGATCAATTATTTTATTTTAAAAAATATAAAAAAATAAATTATTATTATTTTTGATTAAAAATAATTTATTTATTTATAATATTATAAAAAAGGAAATTGCATTAAATTTTATTGATGATCCCCATTGGTGGATTGGGTAAAGTTTAATGTGTGGTTGTCTGTCACGCCGCTTTCATTTGGGTTGGGCTCATCATCATGACGTCAATCTCTGCGTCTTTAAATTAATTCTCCGTTACACCTTCTCATTATTAATTGCACAACCAATTCCCTACATGCATCTACCCGTGACTCTTGATTCTGATCTAGCCTTTTACATACGATGTCGCGTTTATTTTACTTATCATATAATTTATTTGAATTTAATTAAATTCAATTTAAATTTAAATTTTCCGTAATCTCCAATGCTGAAGAATAAATTGGTTTATATGATTAATGTAAATAATTTGTGGCCCATGATCCTAATTTTAATAAGTCCAAACTAAATAAGGCCGCACCCACAACCCACTTAGAGGTTCACTACCCAGTCCATTTGTTGGCTCATTATCTGTCCCACCATCCGTTACTCGATCCAGGTTTTAACCTATTTCTACTAAACCTAATTCTTACTCCCACATTCATTACTGCCTCTTTTCTCTCTTTGGCTGCGCCTCTCTTTCTCTCTCCTCTCTGTCGGATGGCTTCCCTCGTCTTATTTCTCCAATGGCTTTGGGAACCCCTCATTCGACTCCTCTTTCCTTCTCCTTCCTACTTCTTATTGTAAAGTTCTTTGTGAACTTAAGAAAATTTCGGTGGTGGGTCTTTGTAACCGGAAACTTTGTGGTGGGTTTGGGTGACTAAAAATATTGTGGTGGTTTGCTATTTATGTGAAGCAACAATGGATTGTTTTGGGTGCGGTACTGTTATTTCTTTATTTTGGATTTGACTTTCTAAATCTAGTGATTATTGTCTCTACAAAGGGGTTTTACTCCCTACAATTAATGTGTTAAGCTTATGCTTGGGGGATTTTGAAAGTAAGGCATTTACATGTCAAATTGATTACTTAAATGGGAAATTCCGATTTTAGTCCTTAAATATATAGTTGCCAAGTTACTAACAATCATTTAATTATACTATAGTGATTTTCATGTTAATTCAAGTGGTAGAAAATATTTTACATTAAGGCGTATTTAGATTGATGGATTTGAATTTGAAAGAAGAATTTAGAAAAATAAATTCAAATGACTCTATTTGAAAGGAATTTAAAAATCTATTTATATTTATTAAAACTTAATTCAAAATTAAAATGAAAAGATTTGAAATCCTTTAGGTTAAGAATTATCCAAACATGTTTTGTTATGATCTTCAATCCAAATGCAACCTTTAGAAAATGTACGTGTGTGTATATATATATGTATAAAATTAGAAAAAGTATCATGTTATTGTATCTTATAAAAATACGTCTTCAAAATTTTAAATCTAACATATATACTCATCGACATTCTGAAAAAATCATAATACATAAGAACAATTCAATGTACAAAGTATAAACCATACACAAACTTACCAGTATATATATCCTGGGCATAATGGTCATTCAGAACCATTTATTATTTGATATTCTTTTAATTTTTTAATTAAGGGTGAAACAGAAATTTCACCACTTCCAATTGGATTTTACCAAATGCTTCATTTTCAGACAAAATCTGTGTGTAATTTTCGAATTTTATGCAGGTAAAAAGTGTAATTTTTTGGTGTTTATTAACCCAAAAAAGTTACTTCTTTTTGCCATGGTTTTAACCATAAAATATCAAAACTTTAAAAAATTACTGGGGAAAAATTGTTATATATTTCCTATATTTTTAATGATTATAGATTAAAAATTGAAAAACTTAGTCCACCACCATCCAATATAATTTTTGTCATGATTATGAGTCACGATAAATATTTTAATTATATTTGTAAATATTATAATTAATAATCATTGTATAATCATGCTTAATAATTATTTACAACAGTCAATATTTAATCATAATTAAATATTATATTTACTTGTGGTGAATGGACAATAAGGTAATGATGAGGACCAACCAAGTCAAGTCTATTCACTATTTGATACATAAGGTACAAAATTGTCTGAATTCATTGAGTGGTAAAATTTATTGCCCAACGGTCGGAGCTGTCTAACGGTAACTCCACTAGCCCACGGATTTCCTCATCAGAATAATTGAATCCATCAGTCATATCATATTTATATTATAAATAATTATTAATATTTTAAAAATAATATTAATATACTTAACAACCTATTTTATTTTTTTTTAAAATTTAACATTAATAGTTCAATAGGATATATAACATAATAAAATAAATTTAAAAACAAAGCAATCAAGATCAAATACAAGAAATAATATCAAACATTTTTAAATTTAACAGAAAATCAGATACACTAAATTATAAAAAAATAATCAAACAGAAATAGCAAAACTGAACAAAGAAGAGAAATTATGATTTTATATTTAAAAATAACATAAAATAGTTAAACTTAATAGAAATTAATCTAATTTAACATAAATAATGCACATTTTAAAAAAATAACCTATTATCCTTTTAGAAATAACATAAAATTAGGGTACTTAAATAAAAATAATACACATTTTAGAAGAGAAATTAAAAATTTTATCATGTATTTATACTTTATTGTTGACCCACTCGGTTCAATCCACTTAATATTGGGTCACACTGTTCACTAGTTGTAGGGGTGCTCAAAAAGTTTTAAAACCATCTGAACCAAACCGAATAAAATTATCTTTTATGATTTATTTTTCAAATTGAAATTTTAAATTTAGAGTAAAATCGCACCGAACTATTGGTTTGGTTTTAATTTAGAATTTAAAAAAATCGCCAAAAATCGAACCGCACTGCTAAATTTGTAATTAATTTTTTAAATTATATATATAGTAATTTGATAAAATAATTAATTTTGTAGAAGAATATCTCATATTCAAATTATATATTTAAAAATTCATATGTTGTCAAAGATGCAAATTACAAAGATCATTTTTGCAAAATTTATATTTGGACTTAATGTTTAATTCTTTAAGCCCATTCAAGTTTTAAGCCCATCTAATGATTGTCTAAATATTTCATTCATTTTTTTCCCTCTCCCTTTTCCTCTTCCCTCTTTTCTCTCTTATCGCTTTCTTTTTTCTATCTTTATCTCTGTTCTCTGTAAAATTGGCTCTTCGCCTTTGTTCAATTAAATATTTCTTTGTTGGATTAATATATATGATCTTATATTTTAATCTACTTAAAGTTGCGGAGAGGTTTGGTGGTCTATAGTGTATAATGTTGGTTTTTCTTTCTTACTACATACAAACACTTGTTTTTTTTTTATTGATTTTTGTTCGTCTTAAGGGTCTTATTTTTGTTATAAGTATTAAAATCGTCCGCAACCGTCCGAAACGTCACAAAACCGCACCTTTAATTTTAGTTTTAAAAGTGAAAATTTAAAAAATTATTTTATAAAATCGTCAATAACAATTCGATTTGAAAATAGGTTTAGAAAAATCAAAACCGCACCGTGAGTACCCTTAGTTGGTTTAACCACACAGTCGAACGATTTTCTTAGAAAAAACTCAATCACCATAAATTTTTAAAAATTTATAAATATACCACTGACTTATTAAAAATTAATTTAGTAAATCAATAAACACTAACTAATTAGCTTATGTCTCAGAGTTTGGGAGACCTATTAGCAAAGCTTTTCCTCCTGTACCTTAGGCCGAAGGGGGTTATTTCCGGGTCACAATATTCGGATCCATGCCACACCCGCCGGGGCAAATACCGTCGAAAGTAGAAACTACCCGAGCTCAAGTGAGACCTCAGGGGGTCCAGGACCCGGACCAGGGCGGATGCGGGTCTCCAGTCGTCGGCTCCGGCCAATTTAAGATAAAGGTAGCATATGGGTGAGTCGACGCATTGGCCTTCGACCCGGAACTGATCGACCATGCACGCCTGGAATGGTTTCCGGGGGAGATCATCAAGAAGTTGGGGGTCCAGCGGGTCGACCCGACTTGCATGCTTGGAGTTGAGATTGTGCACCAATATTTCATTGGATTTGGCATCTCCAAACCTAAGACTGACGTGGTCTGAGGTTTCTGCGCCCTTTGTGCATGTTGTTTCTATGCTCACCAAATAGCTACAATTTCTCATCACCTGATCAAAATTATCCAATGATTTTTCTTTATTTGCCTGAATTTTGATTTATTATAATATGTAGATAAATATAAGGGCATTAATTTTTGTTTTTTTACATGAGTTACTAATTATTATTATGGATTAATTACACTTTAAACTCCCTCTAAAAATGCAAAAATATATTCTTCTAAACTTTTTTCTTGAAATTACATTTTCACCCCCTCCAAAAATTCATTTTTTACATCTCACCATCTTTTGTTAGAGTTTGAATAGAAAATGTTAAAGTTAGCAAAAAAGGTAAATTTTTAATTTTACCCCTTATTTAACGTTTCATATAAAAAATTTGTATTTATAAAGGTAAAGAAAAACCAATGTAACCATTTAAACTATGACCATTTTTACATTTTGACATCTAAACTTTTTTTTTTGTGTCAACTTACAACAAGTTTATAAAATTTTGCACTTTGCCATTTATGATTATCTTTTAACCAAGTATTGTGTAAAAAAACATCACATGCAGTGCACATGTGATATTTAAGGCTTTTGTAGTGTGATACTTTTCACATATGCACAACATGTGATGTTTTTCCTGTAAAAAAATCAGTAAAAAAATTGTCATATGTTGAAAAATGCAAATTTTACAAAGTTGAGATGGTAAGTTGACACAAAAAAAAATATTTTGATGGCAAAATGTGAAAACGAACATAATTCATATGACAAAATGTAATTTACTCATATATATTACATTTATCTCTTTATAAGTATACATAGGAATGTTAAATGAGATGCAAAATTTAGAATTTATGTAATTTTTTTGATGCGTTCCGTTTAAATTTTAATTGAAGGGGGTTGGGTGGAAATCGAAAATTTTCAAAAGGAATGTAAATGTAATTTCAAATTTTTTTTTTTGAGGAAAAGTGTAATTTAGCATTTTTAGAGGTGATTTTAAGTGTAACTAACCATATTATATTTTAGGTAAACGACGAATTAATCACAAAACTTTAATTATTTCTAAAGAACACAAAACTTTAATTGACCTAACTTTAGTTATTCCTGAAAAGCACAAAACTTGCATACCAAAATTCACAAACTTAATTACCTGCTCATCTGTGTTCTGAAACTGGGCAGTTGCAACTCTAGTGCAAGTGTTTGTAGTGATAGCAAGAAAGACAACATAGTTGGTTAAAATTACTACTCCTCTGAACAACCTCATTTTGAAAAGTTTCAAGCTTGCTATGAAGACAAACAAGCCCTTAAGAATTGGTCGTGCTGACACTCTTTTATTGACTCAACACTCATTCTTTTCTTACCAATGCATAAAAGCCAATATTCCTTTGTTTTCTTGTTCCTTCCAACAGGCTTATTTAATTTTCCTGTATTGTTAGCTTACACTTATTTCCTTTGTCCAGTAGAAATAAAATATCACCCCTGGAATGGACAGCAATTTTAGGCTGTGTTTGGTTCTTGAATTTCACTAATAACAAGGGTGGGGGGGATTACAATAAAGAATAAAATAATTATTTTAATATTATCATTAATTATATATTTAGTGTGAAGGAGTTTTGTGTTGTTATAATAATGAGTTTCATAATTTTAGTTCGTGCCGATAATTATTTAATAAAAGTTGTCAGTGGTAAAAGGAAAAAAAAAATAGAGGCAAAAAAGTTATGCATAGAATTATTGTTAAAAATTATTAACGATGCATTTATATTAATAATTTAGTCGAACGAATAATTATTGTCATTGCAAATCTGTCACTAATTATTTGAAGTAATAATTTTATTTTGATGAGATCAAAATATTTTACCTTTAATATATATTTTTAATAAAAATTTTAAAATTTTCACTTGATACTTTCTCACAAATTTTAGTATTTTGGTTATGAGAAAATGGTCTGGTTCTGTTTGGGTTCGAGAATTCGGTGAGAAGGTTAGGACCACAGCATAGAAAAATCAGAGAAATGAAGTCTCAAATTTGTTTTCGTGGTTCGAAAAAATAATGAGGAAAGAAACAAAAAGAGAAATTAAAACCAAAAAAAAAAAAAAATCTATGCTCTTTTACTCACTTTTTTGCAAGGAAAATAAATTATATAAACTCCTAAAGGATGTTAGTGTAATATAGCTTGGAGGGATTGTGTAAAAATTTATTGCTAAATAAGGGGCGGACATACAATTTTGTGAAGAATAGGGAATATTTGTGCAATTAAGTTTAGGAATAATAACGTAATTTGCCTTGAAATTTATCCTTCTCTTCATCTTCACAGCTTTGTCAGGATTTGATACTTTGCTTTCCATCAGATATGAGAATTTGTAGGATGTCTGCATTTTAATGAAGTTGTGGTTATTCTCTACATTACAATTAATATAATCTAAAAGTTATGATAAACTAATACCATCAACTACGGCAACATTAACACTAACCGATGAAAAAATTTAAGTCGGATCAGAATTAATCAATATTTACAATAATTTTTAATCGTGGTAAAAATATTCACCATATTTTTTTTTATTTTTAGCCTTGACAATTAACCATAACAAAATATCATATTCTTGTAGCACAGAACTTCATAACCTTAACAAAATGTGATAATTTGCCTTTAAATCAGGCGATGAGGTAAAAATTCAAAATAACCAAGTTTCTTAACGATTAATTTCAAATCGAGCTTCGAATAATTTTGACTTGTGTAAATTATATTGACATCTTGTGAGGACACTCTCCTCTTTCATTAGTTCGAGAAAGAGATATAATTATATATTTATATATGGATCAAAACTTTGTTAGCAATTTGGTAATTAATTAACCCGCAGGCTGCTTTAGGGCACTAAATGATTTCAAATTTGTAGCAATATATAACCAGCATCGTGTTTTATTTGACGTTTCTGGGCAGAGACAATGAATATGCCAGCGTAGTTAGTGTAATATATTTACGTCGAATATAATCTATTCTTACAAGGCAGATATGAAAAATCAGGTTAAAGGAAAAATGCACGGCTTCTTTAACGGATGTGCAGTAGATGATCCCTTGTTCGGCAGTGAACACCGGCCGAATTCAAACCAGAAACAAACTTTGGAAAACGTTGTCAGCAAGAGATGATGGCTAAAAAACAACAAGACAACAAGAGCTTGAAATCGACATACATTGTACAATCAAAACATATCCTTGACTGTTTTAGCATACATAGAAAATCAGTCCGGCACTAGGAAAACAAAAGAGAATCTTCTCTCAGATGCAGTTTTACATAGATAAATACTCACTGGTTTCGGTCTGATCAATGCAAGACTATTAGAAACATGGATTCACCAAGACTCAAGAATCTTTCTACTCTTCTTCTTCACTTTCTGGTGAACAACCTTTTACTAAGTCAAGCAGTGCAAGAGAGGCTCTTCAGAGAATATATAGGAGCTGAGGAAAAGAATGTCAGATTTTCAGATGTGCCGATCAATTCCAGTGTTGAGTTTCACTTCCTTCTCTCGTTCGCTATTGATTACACGGACAAAGCACCCCCAACTCCCACGAATGGTGATTTTCGAGTCTACTGGGACTCTGATAATCTCAGCCCGTCTCAGGTTTCTGCTATCAAGGCCAAGAATTCCAATGTTAAGGTGGCCATGAGTCTTGCAGGCGATACGGTAGGTGATAATACACATGTCTACTTTAATCCCACTTCTGTCAGCAGCTGGGTCGCAAATGCAATCCGTTCCATAACACGGATAGTGAATGAGTACAATCTGGATGGAATAGATATAGATTATGAGCACTTCAGTTCAGATCCCGATACGTTTGCTGAATGCATAGGAAGACTTATGTTCCACCTCAAAGAGAACCAGGTCGTTTCCTTCACTTCAATTGCACCTTATGAAGATGATTCCGTCCAGCCTTATTATTTAGCTCTTTGGAGGAAATACGGCCACCTAATAGACTATGTTAACTTCCAGTTCTATGCCTATCCAAAGGGCACAACTGTCTCTCAGTTTCTTAAGTATTTTGACACCCAGACCTCCAATTATTATGGAGGCAAAGTTCTAGTGAGCTTTGGGACTGACGGCAGCGGTGGGCTATCCCCGAAGAACGGGTTCTTCAAGGCCTGCAGCATTTTGCGTAAACAGGGGAAACTTCATGGGATCTTCATTTGGTCTGCGGATGACTCCAAGAAGGCTAATTTCCAGTATGAAAGACAGTCTCAATACTTCTTAGCCAGTCAGTAAAGATCCTCTTACCCATCACTTTGTAGCAAAATAAGAAGTTTCAGTTGTTGCATTCCAGAAGCTGGACACATTTTTTCTTCCTCTTTATATATGTATCCCAACATTTCCATTCTTCTTTGTAGTTTTGTCTCTCTTACAAGGCAGCCAAACCAAACTTGAACCTAGAACGGACATAAGCCATTTGGACTTCTCAGTATTCCTCGGCTGAGGATGCAGAATAGCATTTTGCTTCGTCAATGCACAGCTTCTGGCTTCATTTCCTGTTACTTACAAATTAAAATGATATAGCAAAAGAATTTCACTTATTGGTCAATCTGGAAAATTGTAAAAGAATGAAAAAGGAATTAAAGATAAAAAGCAATCATCGTGACGTTATAGCAATTTGTGGCATTTACATCTTCATAAAATTGCTGGTTTTTTGTGGATCATCATAGATTCAATTATGCCTTTGATCAACCACCAAATTACTCATTTCGATTAGATCACTTCGAGTATGCCTGTTAAGACTCACTCCTCACTACTATCTTCTTGTCTAGAAACCCAACAAAAAACTCACAATAATTGGATATTTGGTCAAAGGCATAATAGGAATCATTGGAGATCCACAAAAAGCTGAGCAATTTTACGAAGATATGCTTCTATCTACAAAATCCATTTACATCCAAAATATGTCACCAAAAGAAACCCAATCAACAACTAATAAATTGTTAACCATTATGATTTTAAAAAATATTCCCAACAAAAGTTAAAACTTTTTTACGATTGGGATTATGTTAAAGCCTTCCAACAGTTCCTACTTAAACAAAATGAGAGAAATACCATGTCCTTTTATTTCTTACCCCAAATCAAAATATCACCTACCAAAATTCCTAATTGGCAATCAAATGGGGGCATTATTTTAGACATGAACAGTACAAGTATCCCTCAAACCTTCTCTAAAGATTTGAAAGGCACTTCTTTTCCAAGACAATATCTTCCCGACCTCCTTAATTTCTTTTTCAATTCAATCTCATATAGATACTTAAAGTCAAGCCACAATTCAAGGCCCTGCAAACTGATGAAAATATACGAATTTTCTTGTTGGGTAACAAAAGTCTTGTCAAGTGTGGGTTTAAATGGGTACCACCAAGTTTGAACACCAGCTGTTCTGAACTGATTCCAATAAAATTCCATGTATTGCAAATCTTCTATCATCTTGGAAAAACAAAAAAAGTTGCAACAACAATTTCTAATTGAAAAACAAAATTAAACTCCCAAATTAGCCAAGCCACAACCAAGGAAAAAATGGAGAAATTCTCAAGGAAATTCAAAGTGACAAAGATGACTCATCTTCTTCACATGAAAATAAAGATAACCGTTTCTAAGTATTGTGTCCAATCCTGTAAAAATAAAATTTTCTGAATTTGCTATTGTGAATTTCAGCAAATGGACTATTAAGGCTACTAATAATTGTATTCTCAAATTTCATACAACAAGCAGTCCCAGACTTAAGAAAATAATGATAATAATAAAAGAGAAAAAAATGACAAAAGTTTATCATCACCTGCAGACTGGCAACCATCATCTCCTGTAAGGAACAGAAGACTACCAATTCCACCCACCATAATGCAGCTCTGTTATGCAGTTCTGCAATGTAGCTCCAGATTCCAAAGAATCTCAACTCCTCATATTGCATCCAATTATTTTGTAAATAAGCCAATTAGAAGGGAATGGACATAACTTACTTTCAGCTATTCATGCTCACTCCTTACTACTTTCCTCTGTCTAGCAGCTCTGTGACATCTTAGCATACAAAAAAGCAAGGACATCTTTGATTTTTAATATCTCTACACATCTCCTATTTCTGAAAAGAAAAAAAATCTGTAATTTCCAAGTCCAATAAAAGTTTCAGTTCACATACTCTTATCCTAAGTTTAACATGTTTCCAAATCTCATTATATGTTGACTTTCATTTTCATGAAATTTGGAATGACCCTTCTGTCTAACAAAATCTCCTCATTGCTTCACTCATGGTTCTTATATTTGAGTTTTACAGTTGTCTCCTCGTACTACACAGTGTATGTGTGTGTATGACCAGAAAAAGGTCTTCCACTACAAGCTAGATAGTCATCATGCTCTAGAAGAACTGCCTCAGCGGCCATTTGGAGAGAACCACATTGCAAGATGCTTTAAATACACACACAGAAGGGGGGCCTAATAACTTCTCTAGAAGCTTAAAGGAAAAAAGTACTCACCGTATCACCTGAAATTTTCTACTATTGGAACTATGATGAACCAGCATCAAAATGAAGATGTTTATAAGCCTACGTGGAGTATTTAGAAAATGAAACTTGGTCTGTAGTATGTTCCATTACTACAGTTTTATAAATCTAGTTTACAATGTCATCTTTTACCCAAAATTCTGAAGAACAAAAAGAAATGGATGGCTTGCAAAAGGAACGTATTTTTATTTACACCAGTAGATAGTAGCATGTGACATGGATTTCATGTAGCATACCCATCAGTTTGGAATATCACAGACAGTTATCTGCAATTGTGAATCAACCACATATTGTTTGACAAAAGCCCTTCTCCACCAAATCTCAAAAGCGGTTTGAATATTGGGACAATCATCTCCCCTGTTAAGAAATCTATCAAACCAATTAAGCAAAAGTGATTGCTGCTGAGGCAATGGCAGAGTCAGAATTGTTTGACTCAGTCCCTCCTCAATCAGTTTCCTGTCAACTGATTTTCCAGCCATTCTCATCCATTTAAAATCATCATAAAGAGCTTCCAACCAAGTTGACAGCAAAGCAAACCTAGTTTCCTTTGGCACTAGAACTTCTCCCTTCCCAATAGAGATGCATAGTTGGGCAGTGATCTTGCTAATTTCATGGCGATATATTGTAGGGATCTTTGAGTGAAGAACTGCAAGCTCCTTCTGGTCAGCCCAAAGTTTTACAAACTCATCCCCCATTTTTCTGTCTATTAGGATGCTAACAATCCACTGTGTATTGTCCGCTTCTCGAGCAATCTCAGCCATTAAAGTTCCTCGATCTCTCTCACTTTCATCTAAGCATGTGGCTCCAGATAAGCATAGTATGAGAGAACTAAGACACCTATGGCAGAGATGATACAATGTATCTCTTGAGATATCAAGCTTATTCTGGAAGGTATTATTATTACAATCTTCCCTTAGTAGTCGAAATATTAATGCCTTCATTTCTCTACGGGCTTTATCATCTTTGGCCTGTAGTACACCGAGTGACAGTTTCAAGAAGATCTCATCTGCTCTTGAAGATGTCGATGGCTCAGCTATCACTCTCTGAAGCACAGCATCTGTCCCTGAATCATCAAGCTGAAGCTGATTTAGATGTGAAACCACAGTCTCCTCTTCTTGCTCGGACCAAGGTACTGCTTCCAGATACTCCAAACATGCTCTTATCCCATCATCAAACATAATGGCTGAAGATATCTGCAGATGCCAAGAAAATCCAATTTAGGAAAAACATATCTATGTTAGAGGGATGCGTAATATCAAACAGAATTATCTTTGTCTCTCAGTACGCAAGCACATACGGCCACAAATAACTAGAATGGATCAGCTTCTCCACTCACTTCCCATGTTTCAAGTTCCATTCCAATTTTGTTGTATTAAGTGAGCATGATAAGACTTATGTGTTATAAAAGCTAAATGTCAGCATGAGAGATGGAAACAAATAGAAAAGCACTTGATAGAAAATAACAAATAAAAATATTCTTACAGTCTAACTTCTCTTATCTTCTTTGTCAATCTGAGTCCTACCAACTCAAACCTCCATCGATACCATCACCCAAAGATAATAATTCATAAAGACCACATAAACCACCATGATCATACAACCAAATAAACAGAGCACGGAAACCAAAACTAAAACCTTACAAGGCACAAAACAAATTAGAAACGAAAGCACAAACCTTTAAGAGGGTCAAGATCTTTGAGACCTCCATGCCCATGAGTTTGGTCTTCAATTCATCAGAGTACATGAGCACCACAGCCTCCAAATACGCCACCACATCATCACATTCAAGAATTTCAACCGAGTGGGGCCCAGTTCTCCGGAGTTTCTCCGAGAAGAACCGACTCTTCGAGGCCAGAACCCTCCGGTGAACGTCCATAGACACCCGAAACGCCCCCGTTTCCCTCTCCCCGGCCTCGGGCCTCGCCGCTACCGTCAGCCTGACGTCACACATCCCCCAGTGATTACTATTATGAAATGGGGCTTGAGAAAGAACACTGGAAACCCTCTCTCGGAGTTTCTTGTGGGCTTCAGACGAAGGCTTGGGCTCGCGGGCCTGCTCAACGGACATCATCTCGAAGAGGGAGGGGCTGGCAAGGGCCCTGAAGTTGGGGGGAGGAGAGAGAGCGTTGAAGCGGGAAGGAGAGAGAAAGGGGTCAGAAATGAAACCTTGCTTGATCATTGTGGAGACCAATTGTTGCTGTTGGTTTCTTGAAGAGGAGGGTTTGTGGTGACTGGTGCTGTTGCCATCAGAAGCCATTGAATTGGAACTGAAAGGGAACTGAAGCAAGCAAGCAAGCGAGGTGTAATGTCACACAGAGAGACGAGTGTGTCAGAGTGTGTGTGTGTGTGTGTTTATGCGTGAAAGTGAGGAATCCAAGACAGAAAGAAAGCTTTGGATCTGAAGTGAGTATGAATGAATTATTATCATTGTGTGTTGGGCGACAAAGGGGAAAAAGTGGGTGGGGAATGGAGTCACTATAAATTTATCAGAGATCAAAATATCCCAAAAAAAAAAAGCGGGAGATATTATTATTGTTATTAATTTTATACAATTAAATTAATTATAAAATAAATATAATATATATTTATTATTTGTTTTAAATTATATATTAATTACACATAAATATATTAAAATTGTCGTGCAATTGATTTAAGTTCGATTAAATCTTATCTAAATTAAAATTTTCCATTATTATCAATTTATTCACAAAATTTGTTGTTGTTGAAATTTAAATTTAAAATCGGACCAATATAAATTTCACTAATATATATACATATATTCCATTGAGTAGTAAAATTAATTGCAACAATTTATTTCTTGAGCACATATTAGATAAATTCACTTTGTTGAGTATATATGTGTAAAATAAATTATATTTTTAATTATTAGATATTTATAAAATAAAAAATTATATCAAATTTTGTGGGTTTGATATGGTACGGATTTCAGGTCCAACTAGAAGTGGGTTAAATTATATCATTACTACTTTTTCCATCCACGCCAATTGAATATTTATCATGGTTTTTAGCTATAGTTAAATGACTATTTTCTACGTCTATTTTATTTTTAACCATGACAAGTAATCATAGTTAAATATTATATTTTTGTAGTAAAATTCAAGCACTTCACAATACTTACTTCATTAATATCTCAAGATTATTTGAGTGTTTCATTTATTCCACGAAATTCAATTTTTATTTAAGTATCGGAGTGCTAACTTCTATTTTACATGTTAGTACCCAGGTGATCTTTTTAGGATATTCATGAAAATTCTTGAACCATTGTGGTGTTACTGAATTTCTGTATGCATCATATATTATTAATTATTAACGATCGAAATACACTCAATGTATGTGCATAATTTAAAATTATGATATATCTATTTAATGAAATAAATTTCCAAAAAATAAAATGGATGATGCTTCAAAATCAACTAAATAAATTAACTATATATACATAGAAAATTATTTACTTAACAAACTAATAAAAGAAATGATTATTTCGGAAATAAGTATATGAAAGGGCATTTCAATAATTTAAGTTGTGTCTATCAAAAATAATTACCCTAAGCACTTAAACATTAAAAAATGGTATAGATATTTTTTAATAACAAATCGTCATAGCAGAAACACAATTATTAGCAATATAAACAAATTTTTTCAAGAAATACTTAAATTCAAACACCAACATATCCTATTGAATTTTCTATTCAAAATCTTATTTTAATTACTATATATATATATTACGTGTAAAAATTATATTATTTACTATATTTTGAGAAAATATTTTACACACGACAGTCTGTAAGACAAAAATAAAAATTACACGTGATATATATATATATATGTATATAGAAAATAGGAGGGGTATATTGTGTGGGTGAAAACATTTGCAAGACAAAAATAGTGATAGCCGGGAGGCAACTCCGCCTCTGTCTTCGTTCCATTCTCAACCAACTTTTTACAGGAAAAAGCAAAAACAAGAAACCATTTCCCTCTCTTCTTACCACCTTTGCACATTCAATTTCTTCTCTCTTCTCTCTCTCTCTCTCTCTCTCGCGCGCACACACACACACACACACATTCATCCCAATGAACTCTTCTGCCCATCGCCCTTCCTTCGGCTTCAGCAGCCTCAGGAACATCATCACCTGGTTCCTCATTCTTGTTCTTCTCATCTATTCCCTTTACTCCTCCAAATTCATTCTCAACAAACCCGACAATCCCGATTGTTCTGTACCCTCCTCTTCCCATTTATCTGCCAAAGATAATCTTGAAAAGGACGACGTCTTAACTCTTCCAACAAACACCTCTTCTGATCAAGAACCTGCACGAAAGACTGCTCTCCTCGCCGCTCCTTTGCCGGAAAGACAGGACACCACCTTGCAGCTCAAGCACGTCGTGTTTGGCATTGCTGCCTCCTCCAGTCTGTGGGAGAGTAGGAAAGAGTATATAAAGCTGTGGTGGAGGCCGAATGAGACTCGAGGGGTGGTGTGGTTGGATAGTACAGTTAATGTTTCTAAAGAAGAAGAAGGACTCTTGCCTGAGCTGCGGATTTCTCAGGACACCTCCAGCTTTAAGTACACGCATAGGCAGGGGAAGCGATCGGCGTTGAGGATTTCGAGGGTCGTCTCTGAGACTCTGAGGATGGGGATGGAGGATGTGAGGTGGTTTGTGATGGGGGACGACGACACGGTTTTTGTTGTGGAGAATGTTCTGAGGGTGCTCTCCAAATATGATCACAATCAGTATTACTATATTGGGAGTTCATCTGAGAGTCATATACAGAATATTTTCTTTTCGTATGCTATGGCTTATGGTGGAGGGGGGTTCGCCATCAGCTATCCACTGGCTAAAGAGCTCGAGACGATGCAGGACCGGTGCATCCAACGCTATCCTGGATTGTATGGCAGTGATGATAGGATTCAGGCTTGCATGGCTGAGTTGGGAGTACCTCTCACCAAGGAAACTGGTTTTCATCAAGTAAGTTATCTCTTTATAGATAATAATTGATATGTATGTTCTCTAAAGGTAGCTAAATGCAACTTTGCAAGAATCGCTACGGATTAGGTTTTTGTGATAGCTCAAGCATAGATGAAAAGATCGCTTCTGTCAAATTTGAAACTATGTCCTGAATCAGACAATTATAAAATACAGACTTGCATGCCCAAAAGAGATTCAAGTGAATGCACTTGAGTTCTTTGTCACAGCATCAAACATTTGTTTAGTCCCGAAGCCTGTACTTGGAAATTAAGTAATTAAGTTTTTTCTTCACAATGTAGTATGATGTATACGGCAACCTATTAGGGCTTCTGGGAGCGCACCCTGTAACTCCACTGGTATCACTCCACCATCTTGATGTGGTGGATCCGATATTCCCGGGATTGGACAGAGTTGAGAGCCTCCGCAGACTATTTGAATCAGCCGAGCACGATACAGCCAGCATAGTTCAACAATCTTTCTGTTATGACAAGGATAGGTACTGGTCCATTTCCGTGTCATGGGGCTATGTCGTTCAAATCATGAGGGGCGTCATCTCTCCAAGAGAGCTCGAGATGCCCACAAGAACATTCCTCAACTGGTATAAACGAGCCGACTACACAGCATATGCATTCAACACTAGACCTGTGACAAGGCACCCTTGTCAGAAGCCATTCTTGTTCTACTTAAGCTCCATAAGATACGATGAAAAGAGGGGACACATAATTGGAATTTACTCTCTCCATAAAGACCAGTTTCCTTATTGTCGATGGAGAAGCGATTCGCCAGAAAGACTCAACTCTGTTGTTGTCTTGAAAAAGCCGGATAACAACAGGTGGAAGAGGGTAAGTACCAAAACATTATTATGTTTTCTCGATATCTGTATCTATCTAGCATTCTTCTTTTCAACTAAGCAGCATATTCTGTTTCTCTGTTTCAGTCACCTCGGAGGGATTGTTGTAGAGTTTTGCCATCCAGTAGGCAAACAGTTATGTACTTATGGGTCGGTAGCTGCAGAAAAGGTGAAGTAAGTGAATTGTAGTTGTGACAGAGCCCTGTTTGTATCTGTGAAGTCTCGTTTCTTCTCCTCCGAATTCTTGGGGCAGCACAAAACCTCTCAGTGTCGACCATCCAATTCACAACAATCGGCACAGTAGACTATAAAAAAGAATGAGTTTAGTTGTAATTTTGTCTAGATTTTGCACTTCTGTTTTTGTCTGTAAATGTAAAGCAAGCGGCTTTAGGTGTACTTACAGCTAAGTGTGAAGTGTCTGTCTATGATTGACGTCAAAACATTCATGAATCAAGGTTACAGAAGAGAAAATTCTTCTACTTGTTTTTCCTAGCATAACAAATCAGTAGAGATAGAAATTTGGTGGTTCTTGAATCTAATTTGTGAACCAATTCACCTAACAATACAACAGCCTATACAGTTTCTCCTTCTGTTCTTGCTGATTCTGCTGTGCTCTCATTGCTCGCCATCTGCACTTCAGAAATCCATGGATAAGGCGGAACGGTTAATACCTCGTCGGTAAGATTGGACGGTGTGTCCTGCACTGCAATTTGGTAAGTGGCTGCAAGTCGGCCAGTCTTCATCTCCAACTTAACTGTTTTGGACAGATAAACAATGACTGATTATTAACCAGACAAAGAAAATTATTACTGGATTCTATGATGAACTTGAGGCAAAAACAGTATTTTGATTACGCTGCAAAAGCAAAAACAAAATCCCTCAATCAATCTAATGATCTCTCAATCTTGGAAAAAGGAAAAACACACTGAAACCAACAAGAAATGATAACTGACTCATATAACCAAAGGGGTGTTCAAGAAAATCGAGAAAAACCAACAAGAAATTAACAACTGAATCAGTTGTCTGTTATCATCATACCCGGATGAGAAAACCACCAGAGTATGAAGAGGCAGGACAAGACAAGTATAGGGATGAAATGGACGGCAACTTCGGAGGAGCGTAAGCCCAAATTCTCCTTATTGTGCAGTGGGAGAATGGGGCCTCTCTCTGCTCTCCTTCTCTGGAAGAACATCGCTCTGGACTGTGGAATCTGGGGTGGGTCTGTGGGGCGGGAGTTGCTAGATTGTCTCTGCATTGTGGAGAGAGAAACATAAAGAGCTGAGGTCTAGAGAGAGAGAAGACGCGGAGTGGGAGAAGAAATCATGTAAAGCTAGAATTCTATATGGATTCTGGGTTTGTTTTGTTGATTTGATATGAGTTGGGAGGGAAAAAACAAAAAGGTTTATGATTGCTGACCTTACAGAGTTAGTTGAATCGGACTTGTAACTTTTGGTTGTTCGTTGATGGCGGGAAAGCCCGTATTTACCCGTTATGGGATATTTGCAATTACATTATTTTAAAAATAAATCGAAAAGAATGTTTTTTGTTTTATAACTTTTATTTTTAAATTGCTTAATTTAAATGAAAAATTATAAATAATTTTCTACCGACTTTTATAGTTTATTGGTAGAATGGTAAAGATGAAGCTAATTTTTATTTTAAAACATTCTCAAATTAATTTGAATTGAATGTGATAGTTTAGAATGAAAAAAATACATTAAAAATTAATTAGATTAACATATGAAATAGATAAAAATCTGTTTGAATTTGAATCGCGAAAAAAAGAAAAATACATCAAATGAAATGTAATATTAGTTCAAGCGGATAAAAATTTATGCCAAAACTAAAATGCTTTCCGTACTTATTTATTTCTTGTGGGTACTTAAATTTTAATTTTTATCTCAAATATATCTTGATTACATAATTGATTAATAATAATCTACTGTTACAACAATGTCAAGACCATTGTTTACATTTGAAAGACCATCAAGTTGCATATGTTAAATATTTGAACAATTTTTATTTTATGGATCAAAAACTCATGAAATATTTTTAGGAAATTAAATTAGTAAGATGTTTTCAGAATATCATTACAAAAAGACATAAAAAACTTCATTCTTTCTAAGAAACTTTATTGTTTGACTTTGACGTAAAATTTTAGTTTTCAAAGTGAAAAAAGTAATACAAAATTTAATGGGCTAGACCCGGACCAAACTAAGTCGTTTGGGTTTAACATAAGTAAGACTCAATAAGTATTCTATAGGTAGGGTTGGAGTGAGATATATATAAGTAATAATTAGGGGCATTTATTATGTATGAGTCCGAATAGGGTAATACACACCCATTGACCGGCCTATTTATCCAAAACTATAAAGTTACTGACGAGTGTGGAAGAAGAATTTACGCCAGTAATTTGCCTCTCTCATTCTCATCAGCACTTGGACATTTTTGTTTCCCGTCTCGTTTACATCTCCCAGAAGTAGGAATCCTTCCAAGGTTTTGAGGCGAATAGGCATTTGGATCCTGTGTCTGGGCAGCAAGATAGCTTAAAGCTGTAACGACGTCAGCAACTAGTGGCCGCATGTTAGGTTGCTCTTGGACACACATTGCAGCAATTGCTAGAGCTTGGTACAAACCTCTAACCGGATATCGACCTTCCAGCACCGGGTCGGCCATTTGGTGGAACTTTTTGCGGTCCTTGAATAATGGTCTAGCCTGAAAATAACACTTGGATTAGTATACTAAGCTCATTTTACAAGTATACCAGCAGCAGAGATACTCCTTACAGAATCTAAATTTATTGAAGAATTCATAACTCCGACATGCAGGAGAACGTGAATGCAGAAACATCATCCCAT
This sequence comes from Sesamum indicum, assembly GCF_026168435.1. NCBI lineage: Eukaryota > Viridiplantae > Streptophyta > Magnoliopsida > Lamiales > Pedaliaceae > Sesamum > Sesamum indicum. The sequence continues at coordinate 2,742,849 of NC_142665.1, read as the reverse complement.
CAATCTAGAAATCTTGTTGAAGGGTTGGATATTTTCATCGTTAAATGCTCAAGTTTTCCACGAGAACCATATAGAAGATGGAGACTATCCGGCAACCATCATTATAGACAAAAACATTAATTAATAATGCAATAGGATGTAGAACATGGTTGAATTAATACAAGTTCTTTGCCGACAAAATCCTGATGCCATCAAAATGTGATCAACATACTACAGCTCCATCCTATCAAAACATAGATTGAAGTTAAAGTATGCTTCCATAAACTTTTTGCGTTAATATAGGTGTTACAATTAGCAGAAATGAGAGGGTGAATAATCCCTTGACATGTTTTCTTCTACGCTAAAATAATTATATGGATGTACAATGTATATTAGGCTAGGGGAAAGCAACTCTGTGTACATCAACACGCCATTAACCAACAACTAACAATTATTCCTTGATACTTTCAGCAATTTGGTTCTTTCAGTTTCAGAGTAGAGAAAAATTATGCATAAATAATAGGCATCACAACATGTTCTATGACCAGCATGATGAATCATAAACATCATTTTCACCTCCGTCATTATTCCATATTTGTCAAATTCAACACCAATACCTCCATAAAGCACATCTTAACAAACTAAAAACACAAATATTCGCATTCAAAAAGGAAAGAAAAGAAGTATATTGCATCTCTCAGCTCTCTATTGTTTATAACTGAAGTGATTTTGGATGGCTAGGGAACACAGTAATCCAACAGTTATGCCACAAGGAAGAAGTTTATTCCTAGTTGACAATGGAATTTCAAGAACCACCACTTTGCTGCGTAGTGAAGCTTTATCCAGTTGTTGAATTTAGTACATAAGTTTTATATTCATTAGACCAGGGGTTACAAGAAAGAGTAGCCACTTAGCTTCACGAAAATGGATTATATGATAACATATTAATATAGTATAAATTAATACCCTTTCAGTATCTTTTCTATAGTTTCAAACAACAAAATACCAACACTACTTGAAAATTCAGATGCTTACCCATGCAACTAGATTCGATTCCGTATCCGATGTTATATTGTCAATGGCTCTCCTGCCTGTGATGATCTCGAGAAGCACAACACCAAAACTATATATATCTGACTTGAAGGTAAGTTGGCCAGTCATTGCATATTCAGGTGCACAATATCCATAAGTGCCCATCACTCTGGTGGAGACATGGGTCTGATCTCCGGATGGACCAGCTTTAGCTAAACCAAAATCAGACAGTTTAGGATGGAATCCCTCCCCAAGCAAAATGTTGGAACACTTCAAATCACGGTAGATAACAGGTGTTTTCATCTTGTCATGCAAGTACTCCAACCCTTGTGCTGCACCAGCTGCTATCTTCATCCTTGTGTTCCAATCTAGCCTTTTTCTACTGGGTCGAGGGCCTATAGATTTTAAAAAAAGCATGTAAATCCACCAAATTTTCTATTATTGAAAGTAGCATAACAAAGGAGCAAGAGTACAATGCGAGCAAGTTATAACATGAAAAGAGGAAAGAAAAATAGTACAGAACTAAAACCCATAAGGTGCCTAAGACATACCATATAAATGATCCTCCAATGAACCTAGTGGCATGTACTCGTAGACTAAGAGCCTTTGATCACCCTCAGCACAATAACCAATTAATTTAACAAGATTAGGGTGGTTAACCATACTTAATGTCAAAACTTCAACGACAAATTCCCTTATCCCCTGACAACCGTTGCGATCGAGTTGCTTGACAGCCACAATCTGCATAACACCAAAAATATGCATTTTACATCTTTCACTGGGAAGATATATTAAACAACTTCTCTTGAAGGAGAAGTCCGAATAATTGGTTGTCAAGAAAACAGAGCTAGAAGGTTCAAGAAGTGACATTCACCATAAAATATAGCTTAAGTTACTTTATATAAGTACAAAACTGACCTCACCACCTGGTAGACGACCTTTATAAACTTTTCCAAACCCTCCCTCGCCTAGAAAATTTTCTAACTTGAAGTTCTGGGTTGCAGCAGCTAATTTGACAAGGCTAAAAGTCCGTGCTTGAGGAGCATTGGCCTCTCCATTGGGAGGACTCTTACTAGGCGGCTCCCTGGCTGAGTTCTCCACAGCAGACTGATTTACTACTTTGGAATCTTCCTTCACAAATTTAGGCTGACCGTCCTTCAAAGTAGCTAAACAACATAAAATCCAACATGAGAATGATGCCCCATGAAAACACCGGCAAAAAAGACACAAGAGAACATGTGAAAGGTGTAAAGCTAAAGAATTTGTTCCAATGTGATTTTCACTAAAAATATAGACAACCATAATCACTCTCATTTTGAACTGAAATAACCTGCATAAAAGATAAAAAGTTTTACAAGAATTGCAAATTTCTCCTTCCTAAAGTATGCACCAATTCCACCACTCCGGATACAGTCCTCGAACAAACCAAAAATACTGACCTCACAATCCATCTTACCCCGAGCATTTATAACGCACGCTCACAGCACAAAATTCCATCTTTTCAAACCCCATTATTGCATAATCAAGGAAAAATGAATCAACCTGCCTTGACCAAATAAAGCTAAACACGCACATATCCATGCACACAAATGTAAGATCTCACAAACACAAAGACACTTCAAGAAAACAATTGCCTATAGTAACTCCACAGGTAGAGAACGGTTAAATTTAAATTAGCAAAAAGTTGTTCTTAGAGAGAAGACAAGCTTGGACAAAAAATTCAGAAAATTAAAGGGAGAGATCCTGCATGCAAGTTAATGGAAATAAATCACCCCAAGAAACAGAACCGCATCAAGGTTCACAAAAATTGAAAGAAGGAAAAACAAAAAAAAAAAAAAATTTATTTGATCCACAACACAAAAGGGCCTCGAGGGAAAATTTATCCGAAAACACGCGTTAAGAATCCCAAAATGCAAATAAAAAGATACAAAAAAAAAAAAAAAGAAAAAAATGAAAATCATGGACACAACAATTAAAAAGGAGCCATACCATTCAACAGGCTTGATCATACATACCTGGTGGGATATGTCTATTGTCGTCTCGTCTAAACCAGTTATTCTTGTCGTCGACCGTTCTCCTTATATTTTGTTTCTTAAAAGATGATTCTCCGGAGCACTGGAAACACCCCATTGCCTTGAAATCTTTCACCTTTTCTCTGTATCTCTCTCCTTTCTCTCTCTCTAAATATATACTTCCTATGCGTATCTTTCTCTTGCTTTCTTAGCTATAGACAGAAGAAAACAGAGCCCATTGCAGAGAATGGGAAGAAAGAGTCGCAAAAAGGAAGGTAATTTCTACGGAGAGAAATTTGAGGAAGGAGAGAGAATTAAGGTCCGAACCAAACAATTTTAACTCTTCCACTTTCCTCTAATTTAGTAAATTATATATACTTATCAATCTCTACCTCATTCTTCCTACCTGCATCATCTTTTTTTTCAAATTACATATTTATATAATATTATATTACTTTTTTATAATATAATAATAACACATAATTAATTTATCCATCTATCTATATACTATATATTAAAAATTAAACCAATTGCAAAATTTAAATTTGCTAAAATATCTTTATATATATACTTTTTTTTATATAAATAACCATCTCTTTAATTAATTAATTTGTCGATTACTTTCTTATTTATTTAATTTTCCTCTATCTTATTTAATTGAATAGACAAAAATTAAATGAATTATATAAATCAAACGTGCTTCAATCAATAATAAAATTAGTAATAGAAAAAAATAAAATATATAAAATAATATTATCATTAAAAAATATTTATAATTATAATAAATTTCAGATGAGCTATTTATAATTTATCTTGTAATAAGTCATATTTCATCTTTAAGAAGTAATAGAAATGAGAATAAAGTATATAAATTAATAATTACCTTTAAGGGAAAAAAAAAACCAACATAAGGGTATTTATCGATATTATAAAATAATTGGTATAATTGTATCACAAACCGTCGTATGCAAGTAAAGCTGTCTTTTCAATTTATAGCAGTATATATAAGTATTATATTTTATATTGTATTATTTATAGCATTTTGTTTATTTTTTAAATATATCAAATTCATGATGATTTTATTTTATATTTACCCATCATTAAAGTTATTAATTTGCAAAGTTAAGAATCTAATATTTAATTCACAAAAAGTCACAACTAATTGTTAAAAATATATATAGTTTTAGCTAAAAACTATCAAATTTGATATTTTTGGTCTATAGATTTTCAATAAAACACATTATATAACAAAGAATACGCCGCCGTTCTGCGAATTGTTTTAATTATTTTTGGTTATAATAATTAATAAGTTGCGGGACGGGATAATCGAATTTCAGTCCAACAATGGCGACAGCGAGACTCGTACACCTGAAAGCTGCGCTCCACCGGCGCACATGGGCATCGTCGCCTGCGCCGCCGCCGGCTCTTTTCCGCCTCCCAAACATAGTCGTGCGAGCATTTTCCACCACCATGTCTCCGCCGTCCAAGGCCATCGTCTACGACGAGCAGGGTTCTCCCGACGCCGTATGCAAAGTGAGAGAACTCCCCCCGGTTCCAATAAAGGATAACGATGTTTGCGTCAGGATGCTCGCTGCTCCAATTAATCCCTCCGACGTTAATCGGATTGAAGGTCCGTTCTTCTCTTAGATGTCACTCGGTTCTGAGGTTTGGCGTTTGTGTAATTATGTGGGTTCAGTTTAATGCTTTACAGATTTGTACAGTGCTACTTTTATTCTATTTTCACACTTTAGTTGGCTGAGCTGCTTGTTATTGCCAGAGATCTTTGGTGCTTGAATGAAGTAAAAGTGTAGAAAGATATCCAAAATTTTCCGTCTTTATTTCGTTTTCTTTTTCATATCTGTAAAATCTTGACCTTCTTTTCACATTCTTAGTTACTTTCACTGTTAAGAAAGAGTGTTTGATTCTTTATACTGGGAGTTCCTGAAATTTGGTAGAATGTAGGAGTATATCCAGTGAGGCCTCCGGTACCTGCTATTGGTGGCTATGAGGGGGTGGGAGAGGTACATGCTGTAGGCCCTGCGGTTAAGGGGCTTGGTCCGGGCGATTGGGTCATCCCTTCTCCACCTTCTTCAGGTATGTACATATGAATTTCAACAGGAACTAAATTAGTACTCCTTTTACTTGATGTGTTTGGAGATTTTGGATTGGTTTGGTTAGTCTTTTTTTGTTATAGAAAATGGGAGTAGTGTTGTAAAACACTAATTGATCATTGTTGTTGCTTGATGTTTCACTATTCAACTTAGTGGAATCTATATATTATAAAATAGAAATACTGTGTTCATCAAAATAAGCTCATGCATATGCATACTTGAATAGCCCCTCTAATTCACTTTTTAGAATGTAGAAATAAGGTACTCTTTCTTTTTCCCACTTAAATTTGAATAAAATGTATAGTTATTTATATTTATCCAAAAGAATCCAAGATTGTTTAGATAAATTGTTTAATAACTTAATTTAAACTCAAATTCTTTCTGTATCTAATATATCTTGGTGTAATTATGCATACTAATAACCTTAATTTTTAGAAAGTTGGAAATACTTATAAATTATTTACTTTTGTACTTAAATTCAATAGTGTTTCCATCTACCTAAGATGCTTAAAAATACAACAATTAATTTACTTCATTCGAACAAAATCTATATATTATTATTTTTTTGCTTAAAATCACATCAAGCTATCTCATCAAATAAGTTCAAGTTAATAGTATCTCATATTTTGTGAAATAACTCAACAATAGCACTATATTGAAGTATATATCCTATTTGAATTACTTGATATATACTTTGTTTGAAGGAATCTTCTCTCTATGTACTACATACCTATATCACACTACAATAACAGCAAAACCAAAAATCATTGAGTAAAGTACTACTGATTATATGTTTATTGAGTATCAGCCTTATAAGTTGGCCTTTTGGTCATGTAAAGTTAAGAAAAAACTAAAACTCCCAGTTCAATTCTTTAGATTAGTATAACCTGAAAATTAATATATTAAGCTATACTTTAAATCTAACATTTTTAATACTTCATTTATTTTCTTTTATATACAAAGGTATAAGTCTATAGCTAGTTTGGAGTATAGCTGCCAGAAACTTTTTGTGCTTGGATTTAGTTGATGGCCTGAACATATTCAGGAAAAAAAGAACTATTTCTCAGTAAACATGTAAGAAGTAAAACTAGTAAGTGGTAGCACGCTTAAATGCCAATTCAAGAAACTACAACATAGAAACTGCTATTTCCCAGCAGTTACTTTTTCAGTCAGTATGACCAACGGAAAGGTTAAAAAGAAACGCTGATACCCTTTCCTGAATTCGTTGGAGATGTTATTTGGCAGCTATTTTCTACTGCCAAAGATCAGAGAATTTGAGGTTTGGGTCCTCAAGATGTTAGTCTAGCTGCCTTTCAGTTTGTTTATATTCTACATTCTGTGAACTGTTTCTGCTCAGGTACATGGCAGACGTATGTTGTCAAAGAGCAAAGTGTATGGCATAGAATTGATAAGAGCACTCCTATGGAGTATGCTGCCACTATAACTGTAAATCCTTTGACTGCCCTGAGAATGCTTGAGGACTTCGTGGACCTAAAATCAGGTTCCATCCATACCACAAGTGATTTATAGGTGCCTTTTCCTGCTGCTCCCTAATTTAGTGAAGTGAAATAGGAGATGCTGTTGTTCAGAATGGTGCTACAAGCATCGTGGGGCAGTGTATCATTCAGCTTGCACGGGTTCGAGGTATCCACTCTATTAACATTATCAGGGACAGGTGAACTTTCTTTTGCCATGAGACTTGTGAGGACTCATTTACATGTGTCAATGTATGACTATCTCATACTGATATGCTAGAGATTTGGGCTTTCCAGAATTATTTTTCTTGACCTGAATCTTTTTGCTGAAAACCGGGTGTTTTATGGTCCAATGCCAACTATTCCACCCCATAGTTGAAACATTGACATCCAAGGGAACAGGGTGTTAGAAATGCTAATGAGCAGTTTTATCTGATATTACATATCGAATCACCATCCTTCAGCTTGCATCAAGCATAAAACATATCATGCTGGCAGTTGTCTCACATTATAAGATCTAATGTATCAGGGCTGGATCCGATGAAGTAAAACAAAAGCTCAAGGAGCTCGGTGCAGATGAAGTGTTTACTGAGAGCCAGCTGGATGTTAAAAATGTGAAGAGCCTGCTGGTATTATGTGCAAACTATCAATAGTCTCCACATGAATGGAATAACTACTCACTCTCAGATTCAATATTTGTATTGATTCTTTGGATGTTTTATCACTTAATGGTACTTTTGAACTAGCTTTCTCTTTGCATTTGAAGTTGTAATACTGAGTCATCTTCTGACATCAATGATAATTTGCATTTGTCATTCCTCAGTCTCCTTTGACATCATTGGTGATTTGCGTTTAGTCATTCTTCAGTCTTTGTTGAAGTTATTAATCCATGTCTGACCTTTTGCAGGCTGATATACCAGAACCCGCATTAGGATTTAACTGTGTTGGTGGAAATGCCGCTTCGTTGGTTCTTAAATTCCTGAAGTGAGACTTAATATATGCTTCTAGAATATGTTTTTGTTGTGATTTTTCTGAGACCTGTAATATTCTTGTCTCCAGGTATGGTGGAACTATGGTTACATATGGTGGAATGTCGAAGAAACCTATAACTGTCTCCACTTCATCTTTTATATTCAAGGTCCATATTGAAGATTCTCACATGTTTTGTTGCTCCATCCTGTTAACTTTTATTTCAGAGCTGATTTTGCATGATTTTATACAAAAGGAAATGATTTTGGGAAAGACATTTAACACTAATACTGAGGAGCTAATGTGTTTGATATGTTGTGCATATTTAAAGTATCTAAAAGACAAATCCACTGTAGCTAAATAGAATCTGATTTCTTACCTTCCAGTGGCACCATTCAAGAAAACAAAATTGATGCTAGAAAAGCTTTAAGAATTAAGAATACAAGTCTGCAAGAAGGAAAGCTGCTATTTGTCACCCTGAGTACTCTCCCTACTCCCTTGGTGTTGAGATACCACTGTACAATTGATGTCCAGGTGAATATGCAACTCACATTTCTTTATGAAGGCTTGTGGATGTTTATTCTTCTTGGTGGCTTTTGCAAAAGATCTAATAACATCTTTCTTATGTCTATTTCTACTTGGCTCAAATCGAGAAAGGTGTAATCACATCCAATTTAACTGCAAATTAACCAAGCTGTTCTTGGATGGCTTGATGTCTGCTAAATTATTCAGCATACAAAATTGAGAACGGCCTAAGGGAGGCCTTGATAGACTCATGTATGCATATGATTAAAATCCACCAGTATATGAAGTAAATACCTGAATCTGTGTTGGATCGTTAATCAAGCCAAGTACAAGCAGAAGTTGTTAATTTCTATGTATCAAGTTTGAGCTACTTCTAATTGCATCCATATGTTTCCTAGTACATCCCTCTTAACATGTATGATATGACTTTTTCTCTCCGTTTGCAGGACTTATCCTTGAGAGGATTTTGGTTGCAGAAATGGATGAGTTCTGAAAAAGCAAAAGAGTGTAGGGACATGATAGATTACCTTTTGAGTCTGACCCGCTCTGGTGAACTGAAATACGAGTATGATCTCTTTATCTCTGTTTTCCTGTCCCCATTTGTGTCTCGTCTTGAAAAAGCAAAAATGCAAGAATGTTGCTAGCTTGCTGCAGGTTTATGCTTGCCAATAGTTACATTTCCTTAATTATCTTCGCTTGCTTTGGGCAAAATCATCATGTCTAAATAGTTGTCCGTTGTTCCACATTTCTCCGGAATATGCTTGAATTCTCAGCTACTTCGACCAAAGTACATGCTTGAATTACTTAGTGATTGTTTTCAAGGGCCTGTGTTTTTTAAAAAAGTAATTTAATTTTAGATATTCATTGAAGACCAGCTGGTAGTAATAGTTGGAAACATTTGAATTTTGTGAATTAGTAAAAAGTGTTGCAAGAAGTGGGAAGGGAATTTTTGGTAAAAAAAAAAAAAAAAAAAAGTGAGTTATCCTTGGAATAAATTTACGAAAGGTTATAATATCCTTAAATTCAATGTTTTTACCTCTTTCTCTGTTGTCTTTCCATTTATCCATGTCTCCTTTGTAATTAAAAAAGTAATTAACAGGAGTTAGTCAGTATATTATTTTATACTCTATAGTTAGAAATAATGATATTACAGGGTTAATTTAGCTAAATCAAAAAATAAATAAATAAAAACTTTTACGGACATTCATACTTTTATATATAGTATAGATACGGATTTTCTCTTTTTTTTAATTGTCACTTGTATAGTTTCCTTTCTAAATTGTCAGCGTGCATTTTCCATATATAATGCCTTATCGTTATTGCATGCCTCCCAATATGTTGACTTGCCTAAGTTGAAAATATCATTATATGCAGTTAGTTGAAAATCTTACCTTAAATGTATTATATTATATAGCCTCTATTGAATTAAAAATTCTTAATATGTTTAAATCTTCTAGCAAAAATTTAAGTAGTCTAGATGATTTAGTCTAAGTACGTTTTCAACAAAGTTAAACGGTTGCCTTCTGTGAACAACTTTGGAAGAGACAACTTTCTTCTTCCATACCTATACCTTATTTGTTATTAAACGATATTAGTTAGTTAAAACCACATATTTTTCTTTCGCAGTTGAGGAAATACTAGTGAGATATACAGTTTTATATGATACGTATACAATAAGTACATATGTATGTATGTGTACATATAAAATATATATAGATTTTAGGGGATATAGACTATTGTTTATGTGTATTTTTATGTTTATATATACAGATAGGTGTATATATGCTGCTGCATATTATAGATTTATAGTGACGGAGGTGAGGAGGGAGAAAACAAGAAGCAAAATGTTCCATCTTTTTTCATTAATAACTAAAGTTCAAATCAACCATGAATACCATAAACATATAAAAGTACTCCCTTCGATACTTCTGGAAAGTGAGTGGTTGTAGCTCTTTGGTGCAGAAGTTCAGAAGCAAAAACAGTCACAAAATGCTCCAATAAAACAAAAAGTAGAAAATCAAACTTTATTAAGCTGTTGCAAGGAGGCCTTTATTTCTTTGAAATCAACTTTTGTGCTCCTGCTAGTTAACATGTCGAAATCACTCACCAATGCATGACCTGTTTGGCAATTGCAGGATGGAGCTGTGTCCTTTTGATCAGTTTCCCACAGCATTGGATAAGGCCCTTGGAAAGCTAGGAAGTCAACCCAAGCAAGTGATCAAATTCTAACTTCGATAAATTATAAAGCAAAAAGGGATTCCAGATGACAATTTGTATATTGTAGTCAGGACGAAGGTTTTCTTTGTTCAAGTCAAAGAGGGCACAGAAGAGCTGTAACCCAACAAGCATTTCATCAGAATAGATTTCCCTTTGAATTGAACTCCCATTTCCGCGTCTTGATCTTTTTCTGGCTTAAAGGAATTATTTTGTCACTACTGACTTAATAAGCTATATTTGCATCCTCAGACAGAATTCCTAAAAGGAAAGCAAAAGTTCTGCCCTTCTGGCAGCCATGCCTCAGACAAATCTATACTCCTTTCAATAGAAGTCATGCAACAAATAATTGTTTCATCGTCTAAATCATCATGAGGCTTCCCATGAAAAGAGGCGAATTTGGTTATTTGTGTTCGTCACTGTTTCACGTGTTTTAGAAACAAGAAGTAAAGCTCAAACAGTTTTGCAGTTTGGGGTTAAACAACAACAGATAAAAGTTACATCTCGATGAAAAATTTTGATGTTCAGTGCTCCGTGCTTAACAATACATATGAAGGTCATATTTCGAATCCTCAAATGGAAAAACGAAGATTGGTATGCCAATGAAGGATCCATGAGATGTTCACTTGAATCCAATGAGGTTTAACTCCACAATAAGAGACCGATAACTTTTCTATCTTCAGAGGTCAATAATGAGGTTGAAATGTCTCCCTGCTCAAAATGTAATCCACTGCCTCTTCGACAGTATCAACAACCTGCAGGTAACAAAGTAACCTTTATTTAATAGATCAACTTATGTTTAACTTTTGGGTGAGAACCTAGATACCATAGACCGTAGCCATTTCGTAACAGAAAAGCTTTTCAGTTTTTATCAAGACATTTTGTCTAAGCTACTTAAAAAGAAGCTGTCTATCGCAACTGGGCAAAAATGCCGTCATAAGAAGTCTATTACCATATCTGCTGGATATATTGGGTGATTGTCCTTTCCTTTGAAAACCCCCGACCTTGTCAAGATCGAAAACCAAGGTTGTCCTGCCTGGATAATAATCCAATAGCTTATATGTTAGTAATAATAGCATACAAAATTAGGAAAACAGAAAAGAGAAACACAATTGTTAGCTAAGAACAAACCTTCCAAGCCCCATTAATGTCGACGGAGGGATTGTCTCCAATCATATATAGGGTTTTGAAAGGATATTGTTCATTAACACGATGGTTTATGGTAGAAGGTAGTTGCATCAGTACATTTTCAGCATTCTTGAATACAGATGGATTTGGTTTTCCATAAGATGTGTACTCCAGAGAATTGGGGTAAACTCTGTGCATACAAGTATATCTGTTAGGGTGGAACAGATTCATATACAATACAATTCAGAAGTAGGATCACACCATTTCTTTCCAAACAAAATCAATTGAACTATATCAAGTAATATGTTTCCTTCTTCTGAATGGTGTCATATTAGCTTTCATATTACTTCAAAGATGCCACCATTTTTTTCCTTCTTTTTCCTACTTGGACTATATCAATTGACAGTACCTGAAAAACATTACCTGTTGTAGATGGATTCTAATGCAATTCTGAAAGCACCCATGCCAAGACGTTCAGTTGGAAATAGACCCTACCTTTGATGGCACTTCATTAGTAATGGTTTAGAAATAGATATAACAAACTAATATAGGCCATCCAAATATGGGTTCCATAACTAAAAGGCAAACTAACCTGATAGGAAAGGTCATCATTTGCAAAATATAGAGGTGGTTGGCTAGAAATCTCTCTTCCCGGAAGACCTCCAGTGCTCAAAATGTCGCACAAAACCTGCAATTTCCTTCTATCTGCTCAGTTTGGAGTTTTGATGGCCATGTAATGAAGTGCCAAAGCAATTTAGAAGGAACTCATCCAGTTGTGTTCGACAGCTTAATACGCACATTGATCACAACAGAAAGGGAGGTAACGGAGATGCCAATATTCGTCAGAAAAGATCAGGGAGCTCATAGCTCACCAAACATTGGCTTAGAACCAAATATATACTTGTACTATGTAATTGTCGAGAGAAAATAACAATTCCAGAAACTCTCTGACTTGTGCCTAGGATATCATAAAAGAACCTCTATATATGAAAACAAAATAGATCAACATATGCATAAATACTGTGGTTTAGGTTAAAAATCGAAACAAGTCCAAGTTGCCTCAAAGTTCATAACCTCGAATTGATAATTTCCAATCATATTAAGTAAGATTAAATGAAAGGTTACTTGAATTTGAATCAGCTGAGCTATGAGCCAGGTAGGCTCCGTATGGTTTCAGTTCATATTAAGTAAAATAAGTATATAATAACACATACAAAATTATAGATGTCAAAAACCAAGCTTATTGGGCCTCACACTCGGGTTGAACTTATTTGAGCTTTTCCCAGCATCAAGTTTGTTGATCCATCCTTTTAACTTTAACTGAAGTACAGGCTTCTTGAAACTAATAGGAGCCCAAGTAGGTCAAAATTCCATTTGTTCTTGATTAGCTTATGTGATGAGAATAAAATAATTAGTACAATAAAAACAAACAATAGGAACAAATGATTTTTTATGCAGTGAATTTTGCATATTGTGAACACCTTCAGCTAGAGAATAAAGTTCTTTAACTACATAACATCAAGTAGAGCTCTAAACAAAAGTTATTTTACATACAAACAAACAAAGATTAAACTATATTAATATGCTATGGATGATGCTATCCACAATTTTAAATTGAAAATAGACAATACTAAGATAGAAACACACCTGGATATCCCTGCTCCAATCAACAGAATCACTAACAACGAATACAGCTTCTACTCTCTGTGAACAAGGATCATTTTTCCTCTCCACTTCTCTGGAAGAGCTTCTCTGATAACCAGCCTGTTCGTTAGTCCAATTCTTATATTGCTCCAGTGGATCAATATGTTTGAAATAAGAAGCATATTCATCAATGGAAAGAACATTTCTGAAAAGTTATGGGCAAAAGCAAATTAGAACAAGATTGGGCCATGTTGAAGAAGTATACATGAGTACATAAAAAGGAAAAGGATAGCATACTTAAAACCATATTCAGACATAACTCTCGCAGGTTCTCCTTTTCCAACAGCAATAATAAGTTCATTCTCAAATCTGCAAAAAGAAGACAAGGTAAGAAAGATCTTTCACATTTTCCAGAAGCAATGTTACTTCGCCAATGCAACTTTCAAGGGAGACGCGGTAGTTTCTATTTTCTAATGTTCAATGAAAATTTTATAAAAAGCTAATCCATATAACTCAAAGGAGCCGAGAGATACTTATTCTCTTGTCAAATCATCCTTCCAGACATCTGATATATTTATATCCAGCAATAACCCTTACTGGAATGAGATAGGCTACCTATTCATTAGCTGCCTGAAAGGTGAATGCCCCTGTATAACCTGCAACCATAGTGCGCCACGAATTGGTTAATACCAAAGGGCCATACGCTTCAAAAATTAGAGGACTTACAAATACAAAATACCTTCACATATTTAAGCAAAGTTTCTAGACAAAAACAAACGTAGAGAAAAAATAGATGAATGAAATTTATGAGCATGAAAACAGTTGCATTGTAAAACCTGGGAAGCTAAAATAGGGACGCCCAGTAACTTGCTCAACTCTGTTGCTCTTTTAGATTCAGGAACACCACCACCTATTAGTACACTAAAAGAAGAGTCAATATAGCACATAAGTTACAATGTCAAAATCATGTAATCTTGTGGCATCTAAAGTCATGCAACACAAAATGACTTTCTCATTCACTAATGATGGTCTTTTGAGGGGATACATCATCAGATAACTGCATGAAGATAAACAGAAAGTACAAAAACTTTTCTATTTGTGTCTCCATATTTTTGAGCCACTGAATTGCTGCTGAAAACTATACAAACTGGTGACGGAAAAGAGAAGTATACATAAAATAAACCAAAGCACTTCTATATTATAATAATCCAGGTACAATAGAGAATAGTAACTATTGAAAGATCAAATTCCAATTAGGACATCATCCTTCTATTAGTGATGTCAATTTGATTTTTAACAATATATTCAAAATTGAAACCTTAGTTACCAATGCAGCACCTCGTTGAAATAAAGAAAACTGAATGCTGTGCTGCTCCACTTGACAAGTACTGGTATCCCAGCAGAAGCTTCATTATAGTTATCTATTACAAGTCTAATTTTGTACATCCATTAACGCACACACCCAAAAAAAAAAAAGAAAAAATCTATGCATCACAGAATGATTAACAAATCAAGGTATAAAAGTACAAATAACACCTTCCAGGGGAAAAAAAACAAAAAAAGATGAGCCACAGAAACCCAATATATTAAACACTGAAAAGGGGAATGTGTGAGCCACTTACCATTCGTCAGGAAAACATAGGGAAATCTCAAGGCACCTGCCATCAGAACAGGAACAACTTTGGAGTTACAAACATTTACACTATCAAAATACTATTACTATTCCTAAGCACATGTAAGTACAACAAATGATGCACTTAGAAGTCAATGAGTAGCCTCTCAAAGCTTCATATCTCAAACAAAATCTTATCCTGCACTTCCATGCTGTCCTTCAAGAGCAAAATACTAGATTGAGCAACTAAGTTTAACACGTAATTACGTACAAATGACAACCACAATACATTATCGGCAGGTAAAGTACCAAAACATTACGCAAGGCAGTACAATAAACTTTTTTCCGGTCAAGTTCCAAATTGAAAATCAGAATAAAAAAAAGAGTAGACGAGTCTTCAATTACCGGAATCATCATATAATCTCTTCAAAGCCTGTGGAGAACCGCCGATGGGAGTGTCGCCTCGCAGAATCACGCCATCAATGTCGAACGCAATGCCGAATGATGCACTGCTAGAAATAAAAAAATTAAGACTTGATATTAAATCTAATTTGCGGCACAGTAATTCTCACACACGCAGATAATTATATAAAAATCAGAACATATCACACATAAATGCGTTTTTGTGAGTGAAAGAACGGAGAGAAAGTAAGTGAGTACGAGTGAAGAGACTGCGAGTGAATTTGATGCGAGAAAAAGCTGCGATTGCCGGAAATCGGAGAAACTCTGAGCCGATTTTGTGTAGAAGCTGCGGCTTTTCTCAAAATTTGAAGAAACCTCATTTTTACAACAGTAATTTGCGGATTTATTATCGAAGGTGTGTAGTGGAGGAGATCTTTGAATTGATGCACTGCACTGTATGTAAAGCTGTTCTTTCAATTTTTTTAAGAAATTAAACTGATAAGTTTTGGCGAGAAAGTAAGAAATTTATAGTTCGTTTCTTTCTCGCATTTTAGTTGGGGATCTAGGGTGTGCATTCTACATGAATATGAAGAAAAAAAATTGAACGAAGGATGGAATTTTTAAATAATATTAAGGTTAAATTTGAACATGTCTTGAAGTATAGCATAATTATGAATACCTTTCGTTATTTGAAAATTACAAATACCCTCATGATATTGATAAAACTATATAATCCTTGAATGGAGTTATGAAATTATCAACTTTGCCCTTACCGTATTTTTTTTATTTTTTTTAAAAATAAAAATTTATAAAAAAAATTGAACGGGATAGATTGAAAATTTTGAAAATTATCCACTTAATCCATATAAAATAATTTTTTTTAAAATCAATAAAATTTTAATTTTTAATTCAAAAATACATTTTAATCAATTCACCATAAAAATTAAAAAGGTATTGGTAATTTTTTAAAAAACGAGAGAGTAATCCTAATTATATCAAATCTCAGAAGATGACGTTGTAATTTATGTTAATAAGAGCTCAAAATGTTATAAAGTAAAGATGTTCCCTTATGTTCTTCTACTTATTGCTTTAGCTTTTTATGAAAACAAATCTATAAAATAAAAGCTTGAAATCAAAAGATTATGATACCAAAATCTAAAACCTTTTCCAGAAATTGGATAGTGATTCACCATTTCACGGTATCAAATTGGAAGATGGGTAAAAATCCCAAAAGCAAAATGATAATACCTACAGATGTAATTGATGGTCATTGTACAATCATGCTTTCAGGTGATAGAAACTTTGGGAAGAGATAAACTTCCAGTCTTCCACACAGATAAATTCAGGAGAGGGCCTGGTAAACTGCAATGGTTGTGAACTATAAACCCAATTCTCCATCCAGCTCAATGCTGGAAAAGGAAAACTCTGCTCCAACTATGAACCAGACTCCACCATGGTGGTCTGTGAAAAATCAATAGATAATGAAACGAAGCATGATAAATCAACAGCCACAAGACAGAAAATAACAGACATGGGATATCTCAGGGAACAAGTTTCAGACATCGTCGGGACTTTTTGATCTTGCACCCGTTATACTTCTTAGGAAACACAAAATTGCAGAATCTATTACAACATTATGGCTGAATGGATATACTCCATCATTGGATCGACTTTGCTGGGGAATGGATTCTTGGAGATAAAGTTGAATCCGATGCTTACATAGCTATTTCTTTGTCTTGCATGAGCCACCATATCTCCTCATGGTCCAGATTATATAGGAATGTTTACCTTATACAACACATTAACACACATGACAAACGAAAAATCATGTATTTACACTCGACCAAAACAAACATGAAGCCTCGAGCACCACAAGACAGAGATGGCCACATCTATTCCGGGTTGAAGGTGAGAGACTCCCTCCATATTAGCTCCTTTATGTCCTCTTCGCTTAAAGATGATTGTTCAAAATCAAACACAAAAGGAGATGGACAAGTAGGTTCCTCATTGATCTCATGGAGACTTGATAAAAATGGATGATTTAGTGCTTCCTCAACTTTAAACATTGAAAGTAAATGACTCAGTAATGGTATATAAATGTTAAAATGATCCAAGCATAAAATAACACCGGGATGCATACCAGAAATACGTTTAGCAGGATCAAAGACGAGCATTTTCTCTGCAAGATCTATTGCAACAGGGGATACATCTGGGAACTTCTGAGAAAGAGGTTGCTTAGGCACATGGGGGAGCTGCTTGACATATCTCCGAGCATTTTCACTCCTTAAAAATCCAAGATCGGAATCTTCAGGGGATCCCAGCAGCTGTTCCGTAATTTTTAACAAAAGGTTCAGTCATTATCAATCACCACGCTACATCTTTCTACAAGAAAAACTAAAGTAATCTACGCCCTAATGAAAAACTATAATCCTTAAGGACAACAATATTTTAAATGTTCTCCAAAACTCTAAGGAACATGTATGTGTCAGGTTAGCAAGGGAAGGAGAATAATACCTCATTTATCAGCCCCAGCTGCTGAACATAGTCTTTACCTGGAAAAAGAGGCTCTCTTTTGATAATCTCCATCAATATACAACCAACTGACCACATATCAATTGCTGCAGTATACTCAGAACAGTTGAGCAATAATTCAGGAGCTCGATACCATCTGGTTACAACATATTCAGTCATAAAATCTGTCTCCGACGTGGTTCTTGCAAGTCCAAAGTCACAAATCTTCAGGTCACAATTGGCATTCAGAAGCAAATTGCTGGGTTTCAAATCACGGTGCAGAACATCGGCAGAATGTATGTATTTAAGTCCTCGCAATAGCTGGTAAAGGAAATACTGCCAAAGAAAGAGACGGGCAACGAATAAACAATTTAAATTCTGCAAATAATAACATATATATGAAACACCACTCTGAGGTCAGCAAACAAAAGAACCATGAGGCATTTGGCAAAATATTGTCTTTACAGGACTTATTCCTGAGGTTAGAATATCCAAGTTCAAAAGACTAAGCTATTAAATTATATTAGACTTCAGGATCACATTTGGAATGTAAAATATGTAATACTCGTTATGACAAGTTGTATTATCAGTCATATTGTCTATGTAAGACAAATACCAAGACATGCCAAAATTAGATTTTTAAAAATCCAATTTGAGAACAAACCATTGTCGCACGGAGTATAATATAGTGAAACCTTTTCATCCATATGAAAGATAATATTTCTCAGGGATATGGCAAAATAGCAAAACCACAGTCCATATTACTAATTATGTTCATCTTATTCTCTGAGACTCGATTACTTCGTGCATTTTCGAGTCCCATGGATGGAAAAACATGCATGAGCCAATAAATTTGATCAAATTATGCATCAATGAGGGAACACTAATAAAGTTGCAAAAGAGAAGATTATCAAATTGAAAAATAGGAGTATACAGGCAGGTAGACAAATCATAGTTGATAGTCAAGGTATCAGCAATTATATTGAATCATGAAGCAACTGCATTATAAAATTCTCAATCAAAACATTTCAAATCAAATATTATTAACAAACCTAAATTGGACTACAGAGCATTTTTGTTTTCTAGTATAGCCAGAGCATAAAAACCTAGAATCATACATTACGTCAGATGAAGTAGCTTATCCAAGACAATTGGACAAATGAAACCAGCTAACAATCATAAACCTCAGTTAGAAAGTAGAAAAAGCTAATAATAGTAACGACAAACAAATGAACACGAGAAACAATGGATTGATAACAATAAAAAAACTATCGCTAACTGTCATCACAAACTTACTTGACAGTGGTCCTCAGTAAGTTCCTGTGACGAGCATATTATCTGGTGCAGATCAGTATCCATCAGTTCGTACGCAATGTATACATCATTGAAATCCTCTTTATCAGGAGGCCGTATAATATCCTTAATTTTAATAACCTGAACACCCAAAACTAACACGTAATTCAATTAAATCCCTACAATTAAAATGTAAACAAGCACACAAACAACCTAAACCAAAGAAAAACTAAAACGCATCAAAAGCTTCTCCCACATTTTCGTGATCCATGTGCGTCAGAAGCTTGATTTCGCGCAAAGTCCTCTTCGCATCAATCCTGTTATCAAAAGCATTCGCAATTCTCTTAATCGCCACCTCTTCCTTCGTCTCGGCGTTCGTAGCAGAGCTGGCGTAATAAATCACACCAAATCAACAAAAATCAGATACGCGCCACACACACACGACTGCACCTAGAGACTACGACAACCTCAAAAGTAAAGGAAATTACCACACGAGACCGTAAGCGCCGCGGCCAACGGGAGCAATTGGAGGTATGTACTTGGAGGGAACCTCAAAGAGGTTGCCGAGGACGTTGTACTGAACGAATCTTCCACCATGGATGGGGACTCCCTTTACTTGAACAGCAGAACCATTGGAGTCGTTTTCCTTTTCCATTTCCTTTTCCTTGAGGGAAACTTGTTCAATTTTTGCAGCACTTTCGCCTCAGCTTTTATGAAATTCAAGAGGAAAAGTGAAAGGAGGGAACGTGGGGGAAGGGTTTTGGGGGTGGTATCGAGTGCGGAAGCGCCTTTGGTGGGGCTCTCTGGGAGGTTTTCGCGTTTCAAATTTTGAAAGCTTTGATCCCTAACTAGATTTGAAATATTAGAGGGGCACTGTCGCACACTATTATGCTTTCTTTTTGCGATTTGTATAATTGTCGTGTCGGTATTATATTATCTTTTCCCTTTTAAAGGTTGAAATTATAATTAATTTGTAATTCTGATAATTGACATTTGGTAGCTTTTAAGATTATTTTTTTCCATATTTGATTTTTTTTAATACCTTTACCTTTACAATAAATTAAAATTACAACTAAAAAATGTAATAATCTCTATAGCAAATAATAAGGTATACTTACACAAACACTCTATATTCTTAATAAACTTTCAGGTACGATTCTGCGACGGTACTAATTAATTTACCCTTTTCCTTTTTAAAATTATTAATAGGATGGATGTTGGGTCAAATAATTTGGGTTCAGTTAGTTGAGGTCAGGTATTCGAACTTTCAAGTAGCTATTTTAGCTGTTCGGTCCTAAATCAAAATTTGTCAGGCAATCGACTTTCGAGTATTCACATTTTTTTTTAATTAAAAAATAAAAATTCGAGCCTTTGAATGAACGATTCAGAGGCAAAATTTTGGCTTTGAAAGAGGCTCAATCAATTTCAAATTTCATTTTTGCAGCTAATAAAATTAATAAAAGTAATAACATTCATCTTAATAAGTTTACAATCAATTAAATCCACATGTCATAATAAAAATAAAACAATAGTACAATTTTTTACAATGAATAAATGATAATCAACACATCATTCAGATTTTCATTAAAATTAAGTGTTCTTGGGTTTACAATAAATAATAGAAATTTGAATATACTATTATCTAAACAACAAAAGAAAAGGAAAATAATACTAAAATTTGGATTTTGTAGTCTTATCAACCATCTCTTGTGACTTTTAGAAATTCAGGAATTTGAGAGAAGAAGAGGAATTTTTGTTGGATTTCGAACTTAATAGTTGGGAGGGAAGAAAAATATTAAAGAGCAAATGATAGAACTTACACCGCTAACTTGTAATCCTAAACCCAAATATGATTTTACACGTAATCTTTACTCCAAAAAAAAAAAATGGGTTATCCGATTGGGTAGTTCGAGTAGGAGAATCCTACCCAAACCCCGATCTAACTTTTTAATTTCAAGTATTCAGTAATTTAATACCCAATATAAAAAAAAATCGAAAAAACTACCCGAACCCAATCAAGTTGGGTCGGGATCCAAACTATCCAGCTCAAGTGCCCACCGCTAATTATTAGTACTCCTTTAGTTAATGTAGCGCATTTGGTGTTTGTATAAAATTCTTTAAACAAACATGAGGTGTTTACAAATTCTTTAAAATTCAGTGTTTCGTCACTGAATAGAGAGTACTTATAATTTTACAAATTACATTAGCTATTTTTGTGATTAAATTTAACTTCAGAGGCTTCGGCATAATTTATCCAAAAAGGAAAAAAAATGGCAACACATTTCTTTAAATTTTTAAAAAGAGAAGTTCACTAACTTCAGCATTACTACAATTCACAATGAATCATGTGTTTCGCTCCACAATTGAGTAAATAATTTATTTAAGAGATGATATATTTAATATAATTTGTTATAAAGTGCTCATAAGAAAGGTAGAATATTTAGGAAAAAAGTAAATCCCAACAAGAAATTTATTCCAAGTGGATAGTTATAATGTTGTGATTTATTCGAAAAAATCTGTTCAAAAGTGACAATCAAACGAATATCGCTTTTATAATTTTCATATGTAGAAATTTGGTTGAGATGATTCCCGACCCTTGTGCTTTTGTGGAATAAAACGTGATTTTTCATCAGAAATAAATGGCTATATTTTGACGATTTCTCTGTTTGAGAATATGATGTGTTTGGTTTTAATTAGTTTGTGTGACAATTAAATGATGATGTAGACCAATCAAACCACTACGGTCTGTTTATATGGGTTAAAAGATGATGATGTAAATTATTTAAAAAGTATATAAATAAATATATTTTATTTTTATCATGATTTTGAAAATCGACATTAGTAATAGAAATGAACTATAAAATGCTTAAATAGTTTTCTTTTTCTTTTTTCTTTTTTTGTTTGATAGAAAAATGATGACAGTGTTAAAATGATATAAATTCAAAAAGGTGACAATGCAATTAGGACCAACTCAAGTGACTTTAATGGGATCAAGCAGCACTAGTCCGTTATCCTTCTCTTGAAGAGTGAAAAGTAATCGTTGATATGAACTAACATGATGTAATGCCGTTTACTTTAAGGTCACCTTTCTATCAACTACTCAAAATTGAAATAGAGTTGCAAAAACAATGCATACAACATATTTAACTAAAAAATCCCAAGGAAATGAACTTAAATTAGGAAATTTCTAATCTATCAATGGAATATGGTCTATTTACGGTGATTAAAAGATGACGCATACCATTTGAAATATATATAAATCAACATGCTTTTATTTTTATGACGATTTCAAAATTTATAATAGAAATGAATCAAAAACAATGTTTAAATATTCATTACTTGTAACGAAAATGCTTAAATTTCTGAAATATTTTTAATAACATATGTTATAAAGAAAAAAGTGCATGAAGGTGACTGTTCAATTAGGATCAACCTAATTGACTTGAAACGGGTAGGGCTAGATTAAAGCTACTTGAATCCAGCCAGTCAAATAGTCCTAATGTCCAAACATCTTGGTGCCCTTACTAGAGTTACAAGCCCACGCTGCTGAGTCAATAAGCAATCTAAGCAGGCCATAATATAATAAGCAAGTGTTAGAAAGTTATTATTTACCATTACTTTACTCAAAATTAAAATGAAATTAAAGAAACAATACATACAACATATTCAACTAAAAAAACTCGAAGGAGATGAACTTAAACTTGGAAATCTATGATCAACAAAAAACAAGAGAAACACACATTACTATTACAATCTCAACACAAAAGTTATAATACATCCATCTCAGGGCTTCACAGACTCTAAGCAGATTGGACGGAGAAAGAACACACACAAAAAAAAACAAGAAAAAAAAAGGTGTTGCGCAAAATTGACCTACAAGATCAAGACAACAATAGAACTTTTTAGAGCCTTTTGGTTCCCCAAATTAGTTCACTGTACAGACTACATCTCAGGCTACAATCATTCATAACAACCATCATCATCATCATCATCCCCTGAGTTGCAGCCACTGGGAGTTTCTTGTGGGGTTGTGGAGTTGGAGCTGAGGGCCTTTTCTTTCCGTCTCTTCGACTCGTCGGCCGCCGACAACAATTCGACAGCCGATTTCACCAGGGACTTGAGTATCTTGGCCTTGATTTGGCCTCTCTTAGGTGGAACCCTGTTATGCTTTTCCTTTGAAGTTGGTTTTTGAGTGATGGATTCCATCAGAGGAAGGTGTGTGTGTGTATTCTTGGAAAACAGAGGAAACAGGGGATGTTTGTCTTGGACAACAGAAGAAATGAGATTATGGGCAAGGAAATGAGTGAATGGTGATTGGAAACTGAGACTACTGACGAGGTTTGAGGATAGTCCAGAGGTTGGGGGGATTTATGAATGTGGAGCTGCGGACTGGTCAGCAAATTCAAGATACTTGCACTACAAGACTGGCTGCACTGTGGAGTGGGCCATGTAAGAACGAAGTCAATAAATAGTTTTCACACTAGTCAATCTATATTTAGAAGAGTGTTTGAAATAATTTTTATTTTTATGATGATAATTGTAAATTTTGTGTATGTAAATTAATAAGGTAAAAAAATGTTATAACAGACCCAAATTGAATTTTTAATAATATTTTTGTGAATACGAAATCTATCATTAAAATTTCTGATTCTTTCACTTTGAAAATACGAATCTTCACTTGGTTTGGAAAAATCATATTGGCTTTTAGTATTATTTTGGCACATGGCTTAAAAAAAGTATGAAAAGTAGATAAATAATTTATTCAATATCGTTTTTTGAAAAAATAAAAATTATTGTAAATTTTAAATCACACATGCATAATAGTTAAAATATTGTGAAAATAAGTAAATATATGATTGGCATTTTTTGTCGGATGTGATAAAACCCAATGTAGAGTTTATATTCTAATAAAATATAAAAATATTTTATAAGATATAAAAACATATGATATAAATTTAGGCAAATATCTTGTAAAGTACTGAGTTGACAGCACTTGCAGGTGAAAAACAGGGGAGGATTGCTTTTATGTTAAGAA
Organism: Sesamum indicum; assembly: GCF_026168435.1. Taxonomy (NCBI): domain Eukaryota; kingdom Viridiplantae; phylum Streptophyta; class Magnoliopsida; order Lamiales; family Pedaliaceae; genus Sesamum; species Sesamum indicum. The sequence goes on along the minus strand of NC_142665.1, from coordinate 2,718,907 downwards.
CAGAGCAAAGCAAGTGGCAAACAGAGAATTTGTTCAAATTTGGTAAAGAAGATTTGATTGGATGATGAGACCACTCTGTAGCATTGGCGCTGGAGAAACAAATTTGTTGTCTATGTATTGAAGTTTTTTTTCACTATAAAAAATTAAGAACAATGTATATATAAAATTACAATGATAGTAAATACACTTTGAATGGAACCAAGTAATGGATCAATACTCAGCATTGCAACTAAAACGTTCAAATTTTTCTAGTAATCGAATTGCTTTAATTCAACAAGAACAAGCAAAAATATGTTACTATTAAAATCTCAACACAAAAATTATAATACATCCATCTGAGGGCCTCACGGGCTTTCAGCGATTAGATGGAGAAAGAAGAAACAAAAGTGTCTCGAAAATTGACGTACAAGATCAAGACAAGGGTAAAACTTCCGGACCCTTTTGGTTCCCCTGATTAGTTTACTGTACAGAGACTACATCACAGGCTCCAATCGTTGATAACAATCATCATCATCCCCTGAGTTGTAGCCACTGAGAGTTTCTTGTGGGGTTGTGGAGTTGGAGCTGAGAGCCTTCTCTTTCCTTCTCTTCGAACAATTCCAGGGCCGACTTCACCAAGGACTTGAGTATCTTGGCCTTGATTTGGCCTCTCTTGGGTGGAACCATGTTGTAATTTTCCTTGAAGGTTGTTTTTTCAGTGATGGATTCCATCAGAGCAAAGTGTGTGTGTGTGTCTTTGGAAAACAGAGGAAAACAGAGAAAAGTGTGTATGGGTTGAGGAAATGAGTGAGTGGTGATTGGATATTTGGGTCCAAAGAGTGAGGAGGATTTTATACAGGTGGAGGTGGGGACTAGGAGTGGTCAGCAAATTCAAGATACTTGGCCTCCAAGATTGGCTGCAGACTGCAGTGTAGGTGGTGGGGCATGCATGAAGTCAGCGCAAGAAATTGTTCCACACCACTCAATCTAGACTTAGCAGCTTGAAATCCCATTTTTACTATGTTTTAGGCCTTTTTTTTTTTTTTTCCTTTGTTTCAAATGGTACTGGATTTTAGTTGTTTTTGATTGATTTTTTGGATGGTTTGTCTACATGAACTTAAGTTTGACTTTGAAGGGTTTCAAGTAGGGATGACAAATGGGCCAGTAGCGTCGAATCTCATTCTGAAACTGTTTTATTTTATTGTAATTTATCAAGTTTAAATCTAAATATAAGCTTTAACTTTACAGACTTCGTAGAGTTCAGAAGGATTTTAATTTTTGAGTCTTGTCTAAAACTTGCTTCGAACGCATCTCAAATAATATTAGCAAATGTATTTAATATTTTTTCTTTTTGTTTCATATATATTTGAAAATAATGTATTTTTAACATTATAATATCTTATTGGTTATTTATAAATAATAAAATTATTGCTTCAAAGTATATACTAATTAATTGAAGGAAAAAAGTTCCTGAATTTTCAAGTTAGACCTATTGGGTTAGGTATGGATGTAGGTTCTGAACGAGCTTAAGGCGAGGTGAGGTGGATTTTAGGTCCAAATAAAATTAAGTCGGGCGAGTCCCTGGTCCGAATAAGTCTGTCCTATTGTTATCCCTAACTTGAAAAATATTAGAAAATGTTATTAGTTTTCAATATTATTTTTAGAAATGATTGAGAAATATTAAAAAAAATGGATAAAAATATATTTGGTATTAGTTTAATAGAGAACAAAAATGATTATAGATATGAAAGGGAATCATACTTCAAATAGTGGTTGAAAATACTAAGAGATGGGAGGGATTTGTATTCGAGTAGTAGTAAATTAATAACTAAGCAAACTCGGTTAGCTTCTAGAAGCATAGATGTCGAAATTATATTTCTTATTTTTAATCAAATAACCAATTTTTAAAATGTATATATATAGAAAAAATGACAACTTAGTCCTCAAACAAAACACTACTTCAGGCAAAGAACGAGTGGGAATTAATGAGTTTCGTATTTAAAAGTTTAGGACAACAAAGAAAAAAAAAAAGATAATTATTTGAAATGTGGAAATGCAAATAATATATCTACTGTAGCATTGGCGACTGAAAAGTAAATTGATTGTGGTTGCTTGGCATCTAAAGAAGATAAAGAAGATTCGCAAATATTTCTCTTTCGCCCCTACCCCACCTCACCTCTCTCTTTTTAATATATTTTTGGAAAAAGAATTCCATTATTGGAAGTATTTATTTTAGGTCCTGAGTGTTATGGAGTTGTAGGATTTGTGTTTAAATTATCTCAAAAAATAATTTCACATATAATATATTATTATAATAATTTATCACAACAAATATGGTAGTGAGATAAGTTATATAAATTAAAAAAGAGCTCCAATGGCAAAATGTAAAAATAAATATAATTTGAATAATAAAACGTAATTTACTTGATGAGGAAAATTTAGGAAAAGACAGATATATCCCCCAACAAGAGGGTAAGAATGACTTTGTGCACCTAGGGGATTTGACCGAGTGTTAGACCTCTAGTGATTAGATATTTAATGGCATAATTAATGCCCATAATACCGGACCTTTAACACATTATACTTAATCATGGGGCATTAATGGAGATCGTGGGGAGACACGTCAGCATAGGGGTTACGTTCAGTATAAGAAGAAGAAAATATCAGGGAATAAGGTAATCTTTATCTCCGCTTTACAGAGATTAATTTTTTACATTTTGACAAACTGATACTTTCCACTCGAGTCAAAACTAACTTGCGCGTCGGAGTATTTCCGTCGGGTCTTACCCGACTAGATAACGTTTTCTTTCATTCTCAGAATTCTAGAGATCGGGAGCGAAACGTAGACAACGACCCATAAGTGCGATCCGCGATTTCGAGCCTGATCATTACTCTATATATTAAATAAGATAAAAAAAATATGATACGATGAAAATAGAATATCCCATTTGAGAAAGGAAACTATTGAAGAGCCAAAGGAGAAAAATAAGGAAAAATTGCATTTGCACGTATTTTTAAAATTAAAAAAAAAAATATCCATATTTTTTAATAAGCAGAAAATATCGAGTGTTTTACTGTCATTAAAACGAAATTCACAATATATATGTATAAAAAAAGTTAAAAATGAAGTATTTAAAAACATAAGCTGTAAATAAAAAACATTGGTCTGACCTTACTTTCAAGCAAAAGTTAACACACATCTTGAATATAATTACATAATTTTATACAGTGCTTCTAATTTAAATTTAAAAAAGATTATCGTTAAAATATATATAGCTATGCATAATTACATATATATAAATATATAATTTAGGTGGAAATTAGCAAATAAAAAAACTAGTGGGAAAATAATTTAATAATTAGGTGAACTTTTTAAATTGAGATATTTCTCGAAATTATTTTTTATTTTTATTTTTTGTATTTATAAACGGATCCTAAAATTGTTGAGAAAAATTTGAGTTTAATTATTATTCATCACTAAGAGTTAGTCCAAACCAAATATATATCATTTGGTCAAAGTCAACGTGAGCTAATATAATTGTTTCTTACTCTATAAGTAACATTTTTACCGTATTGTCGATGGAAAGTTCCATTTGAATTTTGATCGTGCACTTAAATTTTTTACTTCAAACTTATATTTATTTACCACGATGCATATGTATTACTAAATAAAATAAAAATATAATAATATTTAAAATAAAAAATTGGATGTAGCCATTATAGACCGAGGAATTTGACAATATCACAATCAGTACTTTAGTGCTATTTTTTATCGTCGGAGAAAATAAATTGTACTAAAATCATGTGAATTAATAATGTTATTACGAAACAGGCCATATTTTGATCTGTTATGGTTTTATTATAATTTTAATTTTGTAATTATACGTAATTTACATTTTGATCTTTTAAAAAATACAACTTATTATTATTATTATTATTATCACTTACAATTAGTCAAGTGATACGACCGTTACTTAAATGGGTAGGTCATTGAGCAGATCCCACATTGGTCCTAAGATGTTCGTCCCTCCCTGACTATGAAAGTAAGTGGTTGGGCCCAAGAAACTTTTGGTCTGATTATATATCTACTTGCGCTTCATCATCCTAAGAAAATTTTAATTCTCATCGTGGATCGAACCATTTTTTCAAAATGATCAATAAATTACACCCAAAATGAAACACAGGTCCTTAAGTTGCTGATTATTATACAAAAAAAAATTAATCGATCATATTTTATTTGAACCGCATCAACCTGATCTGGGGTTTGTTCGAACTTGAGTATATATGAATTCACGACGACCACACGATCAATTATGTATCGTTGATTTACGTGTAATAAAAAATTGGGGACATGTTCATCAATACTCGCCCGGATGCCCCGAGTAGAACTTTAGCAATACACAATATTTCATTTGAGCTCACATATTCTCTATTATGACCTAATTGAATAATTGGAGGGCCATAATTGAGGCGTTGTCAATATTATTTTCTTACAGATCACGTAAATGGATCTAAGGACTTAAGTTTTTCGGAGCTTTCATATAGACTTAAATCCCTAAACCACCCTAATTTCGGATCATGAATTTAAATATTAACAATTATACCGATCAATATATTAATTATAATCATCTAATAAATCTATAATTAACTAGCAACTGCTATTACATTAGATAAATACTATTACTATGAAAATAGACTAAATTCATACACATGGATTTTGAACTACATAACCTCATAATCATGAAATCTGGACTGAATTAGACTTGATAAATACAATCTCTACAACACCTAATTTTGGAAAATCAGTGAAAAGGACCCTCAAAGATCACTATCAAGAAGACAAAGGACTTACTCAATTTGACGCTGCCTCTCACGCGGTGCTCTGTTAAACATCACTTAATTATTGTATATATTTTTATTAATAACTTTTTAATGTACACAAGTCGCGTCACCGTATTCGTTCAGTCGGATCGCCAAAGCAGCGGTGATGAAGGCCGACACAATTGATCGGAACTGGAGTCTCACGAGGGATTTAGCAGTTTCGTGGCTACAATTCAGTCGAGCACATGTGGCTGAGTCGCCCGTACCTAAGCTTGAGAAACTTTCCTTATACCATAAGCATGATTTTTTAGCTATATATATAAATGTGATTTTGAGGTTTCAAACCCAATTTATTAACAAGAATACGCCTTAATTTGTAACTCGTTCAATGCTGAACCAATAATTTATTAATTAATAATACTTTTATTAAAGTTATGATTAAAGATATAGTGTGCCCAAGTCACAAATAATCAATAGCATATTTTCCAATACTTTTCTCAGTATTCATAAGTTTAATTGGGCCTCTTATCTCATACTGCATAATTATATTTTTAATCCCATAAAATAAAATTTCAATAAACTTTTATGAAGTTGACATACTTGGAGAGGGTGATATGATCTAAAACATGATTATCATAAACAAAAAAGGTATTGCATAATTCGAAACATATGTATACATCTTGGGTAATATATAAATGCTTAAAAAAAGTGACAACAATTCATGACTGTGACAACTTAATTAGACTATGATTTCTGTCCATCTCTTTTCAAACAGAAAATGTTGTAAATATCATATTCGCTGTATAATAGAAGAAATATATATATACACACACATATATATAACTTTTCGTAATGCTTAATTTATTATAGTTAAAGATAAAAGAAATTACGGTGAATATTAATTAACTACGGACGGACAATGATTACTGGCCGTTATTTCTGCAAAATGATTATTTAGCATTAATTTTGTTCGGTCATAGTAAATTTGATTTGTCTTGATCTTAAAATCGTAGTGATTTATAATGTAAGGAATAATTAATCTTTTTATAGTGCAAACTTTATTTTCTAAAGAGAAAAGGTATTGTATGACATCAATTCCTATATTTAATACACAAAATCTTGAATGCAACGTAAATTTGAAGGGACCACTTCCACTTGTACCATAACCCGCATATTAAGGTGCCACTGTCCCCATAGAATTTGTATAAAAGTTCATAAATAATAATAATAATAATAACATGGATAGTTTTATTCAAAGATTCACAACCCAACTTGCTTTCCCTGTATCCAAATTAAATCAGATTTGGCTAAAATAAGACTATATATCTAACTTGCTGCCATGTAAATCTGCCAATATTACATAAGTAGGCTAAAAGAAGGAAGGCATATAGCACCGGAAATTTCCCAAACTCTTCAAGCATATGTCCAAAATTAATTAATGGTGTGATGAGAGACGTGAATTGAAACGTCTTCCGCTAACTTCTTAATTCAAACATAGCCTTCTATATATAAACCTCTTCTTTGGAACCTGAGGACGACTTTTAGTAGGAAAAAAAAAAGGGAAAAGTATTGTATTAGTCCGCTAAGTATGTTAATTTTAATTTTAATTCGATAACTATGTCTATTTTTATTTAGATCTAATAATTTATGAAATTGTTTACTTTTAGTCATTTGGTAGATTTTCGGACAATTTTACCCCTATGAAACTTTTGAAAGGCAGTTTTAGTCCATATGCACTCATAGGAGTAAAATTATCCAAAAATCTATCAGATGACTATAAGTAAGTAATTTCATAAGTTACTGGATCTAAATAAAAATGGACATAGTTATCGGATTAAAATTAAAATTAGACATACTTAGTGGATTAAAATATTATTTTTCCCAAAACAAAAACAAGCAAATGTGTTTTACATTGGTTGCAGTGACCTGAAGGCCTCATCCGGCATATATTTATGAAAAAATTGTAAAGTTTATGAATAATTAAAATGTACAATATTTCGTGTAATAAGATACCGATCGAGTCACAAATTGTGTAAGAAAGGAAGATAAGAGAATGAGAAGTAGAAGAGTTGGGTTTGGAATTTTCTAATCACCTAATTTGTAACATGTTGAAGGGGTAAGTGAAAAGATTAAAAAAAACAAAAATACAGAGAGAGAGAGAGAGAGAGAGAGAGAGAGAGAGAAGGCAAACACACTGGAATTTATTTATTCATAGCAATACATTATACATGAGAGGAGACAAGACATACATGATGAGAAGCAGCCCATATAAAAAGTAGAGAAGCCACAGAATAACAATACTAGGATTCACGTACATAGCCTCAAACAACCAAATTGAGGTAAACATTCAATCATCATCATCATCGGAGCCAACAGTAAAACAAAAGCTCTCATGATCCGACACATCATAGTACACAACATCATCGACCTAACTTAGCTACATACGATGATGAACAAGGCAACAAAAACGGGCCCATTTCATCAATCGTACGTACTCCTGCTCGTTCTTACCCATCTTCTTCACACCTGATCAGGGTATCCATCTGAAGCATACGTGCTTGCCGGTGGGCTGGCGGAGGTGGAAGCTGAGGCTGAGGTGGAGACGGAGATGGGGGCGTCGCTGGCGGCGGCGGCGGCGGAGGAGTCTCCTTTAAATTTGGCCAGCACGTGACCGGCGAGAGAGGATAGGTTTCCGGCCACGCTCTTAAAAACTTGAGCTTTGACACGGCCTCTCCTCGGCGGCGGAAGGCTGGTGGTTTGTCTTCTCGGAAGGTTTGAAGGAAAAGTTGCCATGAATTGAGAGAGAGAAAGGGCCCCCTCCGGGGCAGAGGGTTTGTGGGAGAGTGGAAATATGAATGAGGATGAAGAGGAGGAGGGCCATGTGTGTCTGTATTTATGATGACATTGGAGAGCGCCCCCGGGATATTCTTGTCATTTCACTACTACCTAAGTTGCAATATTATATATTAATAAAATTAAATTACCTAAACGCATGATGGGTCAATTTTAGAAAAATTGTACATGAACTTTGTTAAATGGATATGGACAAAATATACATATATATATATATGTATTGATGTATCACATATCTCTATATATATATAGAGAGAGAGAGAGAGAATGGTCAATCGGATTAGCTATTTATTAATTATTATTGAATAATTTAGTACAAAACTTGTTACTTTGTCTATAAGTGAGTCAGACGTAGAAAATTTGGACAGCATTCGAAATGTACATCCTCAACCCCGGATAACTAGAACAACAATCAAATTAATATGGTCGCAAAATGCAAGTTGGAATAAGATTGCCCTTATTATCAGAACTAAATATGTATTTGGGTCACTCGATCAATATGTACTTGGTGGTTTGACCAACCACAACAAATTATCAGAGTGTTGCTGGTTTGCGTTCCATAATAATTATTTATTTAGACGCATATTATCAATTAGAAAATCGTGAGATTAGATCAAATCGGACTATAGCTTATGTCATGAGATATTGATCCTGTTGCACACCATCTTATTTGGAGTCATATATGAGAACCAGATTATGTGTCCATCCAAAAATCCCGCGTGAGGACTGGTCATATTGTCGAAATATTTCATATAGATCGCAGACAAAAGCGCTATGTTTGTTTTCATTTTCAAGTTATTTTCGGGACGAATCAAAACATACACAATGTTTGCCATCATTCAAAAACACCTTATCTAGGTGTTTTAAACTGTTTTAGCATAAATACATACGTATATATATACACATACATATACATAAATATATATAAAAAAGATATGATTTGACTATGAATTGACAATGAATAGTAATTTTTGTCTCCCAAAACACAACATTAAACATACAATATTTATTTTAAATTATCTTAAAAAATAAATCCAAACATACATACTATCTCTAACACACACTTATTTATCTTTGTTTTTCTCTCTCTATCTTCACAAAACACAACAAAACACTCAAAAAATGAATCCAAACATTATGAAGGTTTTTTGTGATTTTTATTTCTAACGAGACATAAATCAAAATAAATAATACTAACATACTCATCACATGATAAAAAAATCGCCGCGATCACCCAAACAGTTTGATAATTAAAAAATAAAGAAATCAACATAAATAATAAAGAACTGTATATATGTATTAATATATACCAAACCACTGTCAGAAACCCCCACAAAATACCACTCCATAATAGAAGTCAATTTGTGTGTTTGTGGTGTGTGTGAGAGAGATAGAGAGAGAGAGTAGTTGCCGTGTGTAGGGATTAGTATCAATTTCCGGGTAGCTGTGATACGATTTTAGAGTCAGTCAGAAAGATAAAGAAATTCAAAAAGTGTGGCGCTTTTCCACAAGGAGAGGTGGTTGTGGCGCTGATGAGGATAAGCAAAAGCGTTAAAACTAGTAAAAAATAAAAGTTGCCATTTCAATGCCAGCATCATCATCATTATTCTGCTTCTACTCCTACAATTCAGACACCTACAAACTTACAAAAAGGACAACATATTATTATAATATATAGAAATAATACTATATTTTACTTACTTAAACTACCATATGAGAGGAAAGATGAAAATTGTCTTCATCTTTATTTATTATTAAGTTGTAGTTAATCAGAAAGGAAAGACACATCAATCATCCTCAAATCAACCAATTTTTTGTTACAACACATAATTACTATGGTAAAAAAAATTAACAACAAAAATCAACATTAATATAAATTAACCACAACTTCGCAACGACAGGTGATACCAAAACATTACTTACAACTAGCTAAAATCATGAGAAGTGTTTTGGCCATAGTTAATAATTATGGCAAATATAAATTGTTTGCGGTAACAAATTTATTGATTTTGTTGGACTGTAATTTTAATTTATCATAATTTTTAAACTGTGGTCGTTTATAATGTAATGAAAAAGTAAATTTTTTTATTATAGTATGTGTAGAGTTGGAATTCATGTGGACTTATTAGTAACCAAATAATTAATAAAAATAGAAAGAATATTTAAGTAAAGGAAATGATGATTTTGTCAAAGTTAAATGCAAGTTGGAGGTTGGTTGCCCCTTATAAAAAATGAAAAAGGATAATGAGATGAGTCAAATCCCCACTCTTTTCTTGCCGACCCATCCCACTCTGCTCTTCACATTCTTTCTTCTTCCCCCTCCTCTACTTCCAACCTTTCATGTTTCATTTCACTATTTATCCGTTTATTACAAAAATTTCAATATTATTACAAAAGTTATTTTTATTTTTTTACTGTTATGAGTAATTTATGAAATTATATAAAATGCATATATAATTTTGTGTAAATAAATCATAAATTATGAAGTGTACGTAAAATTATTCCTAACTTAAATTATACTTAATAAACCAACACATTCTTTTTTCGCAATATTTTGCATATTTTATTGGTTTAATTCATGGGCAAATTGTATCAACACCTAGTTAGGTTTTAACTACACAAACTGTCATCGTTATTTGCAGAACTATCAATATAATGTCAAAATTTATAATTATAAGTACGCTTTTTATTAATAAGTATATATTTGAAGTAAATTACAGTTAAAACCCTCCAATTATGTATTTATAATTTAATAAAAAAAAAGCATTAATTATTTGTATATGAGACGTAATATCAAGAATATCGATATAATTTCCGAGTAATTTATTAAGAGATATATTAAGCAATGTGAAACAGAAAGGAGTTGAATGGAATAATTGGTGCAAGTAGGGTTAATTGAATGCCCCTAGTATTATTATTGTCCTGGTATCAGGAATACTGCTGCAGCCCAACAATCATGACAGTGGACGGTCGAGAAGCAACACCAGCATGGGCCCCACCTGCCTGCGGACTTGTTTCCTGTTTATTTTCCTTGTAGCTTCTTACTTTAAGAGACAAATTTGCCATTCTGCTTTTTTCTTTTCTTTATTATTTAATGGGATGAATGTATTTCTTTTTTTTAAAATTTGATGTAATTATATATAGATTTTTTATAATTTGAGAAATGATATTTATTACATTTAAGATTTGCTTTTGTCTAACAAATAAATTGCTCCGTTAGTTAAATTTTATCGAATTGTTGATATTAATAAAAAAATTAAAAAAAAAGTCTTTGTTAAACCAGATTGACTTATTACTAACTTATTGCAGGTCAAATAAATCTTTTTATGATCAAATTACGTTCATACGTTTTTATTTGCTAACACATGTGAAGAGGTATGTATATCTTCATCGTTATAAGAATAGTTTGGTCCAAAAAATTTATATGACCTGCAATTAGTCAGTAATCGGTTAATAAGGATAAAATGTCAATTGTTACTATGTTTTGTTTTTTTTTTTTTGTTAATATCAACAAATTAAATAAATTTTGACTAACGATGAGACTTATTTGTTAGACTGAAACAAACCTCAAAGGCGCTAGATGTAATTTTCTAAACCACATAAAGTTTACATGTAATTACACCAAACCTTAGGGAGTGAGAGTGTAATTATCCTTATTTAATTGAATTGGCTACAAACATACAGTCCTACGTCATCTTGTATGCTATGTTGATAAAAACAAAAAATCTCGACACTTACCAACGGCGGTTAGTGATATTGTTACATTATTTTTTTTTTTGTAAAGTCAAAGTACATTTCAATTGATAAGATAATTAACTTATTCAATTTTCAAATTTTACATTAATTGATAAATTATTATTTTTTAATATAATATATTGATTTTTAATATTTTACTCTTATTTATAAGATATTTTAAAATATAAAATTTATTTATTATATCCACATAAAAACGATGTGCCACATCGACTCGAATGTATTAAATAAAACTCTCTTTTCTTCCTCATGATATAATGAAATAATTATTTTGTCAGTAGGTTGTTCATTTTAATATGATGACGTACTTTTGTGCCAAAAGGTTGTATTGTATAAATAAGAACTTTAAATATTTTTGTGATGGCATTGAGGACATATATTTGTTGAAAAATTGCTCATAGCAAAAATAAATCGGTATAAATATAATTTTACGAGGGTAATAAGTTTACGTTTTAATTAAATGATACCAAAATTAGTGCCACTTGTTGTTATATATTTTAATTTATAATTATAAACGACTTTCACTGATCGTGTATATTATAATTAATAACTACAAATAAAAAATTATGACAAATCAAATACTTACTAATGCAATCATATAAAATCAAAGCAAAAATTTAAATTTAAAATTAGTATTTGATTCAATTTTATTTTTAATTATAATAAGTAATAAAATTGAACACAAAATCTGTCAGCTTCGGTCTGAAAAATTTGAGCTCAAACCATTGAGTGGTGGATTTAAATGCAGTTATTGGGGCGGCAGCTACGACACACGTATTTTCCACGCGCACCAGCAATCCACACGTGCCAGTCCTTTTCCTTCCGTACGTTCACCCATGCCCACACCCACCTTTTTTGGTATTTTCTTTCGCGTTTACTTTCTGCATCAATCCCATCTCGCTTTTGACTAAAATTTACTTTTAAATTATAAATTTATAAAATATTAAATTATAATTTAGAAATATAGTCATAAAATATTTGGACTATGAGATTTATAAAAGTTTGAGAATGATAAGTTTATAATTTATGTGAGTAAAAAATCGAATTAATTTGTTCATAAGATACTACGAATAAGTCATTTTTTTAACGTCTTTTTTTTCTATCTTAATTATAAGCTTTTTCCGTCTACAAAAATATGAAAAGATTGCAAGGTATTTTATAAGAAATCATGTTGTTCAATTACTATGACTTAATCGATAAAATGATCTGCTAATTAAACTACTATAGAAATTCCTACCACACTTAAAAATTGTGATTGCAACGACTTAAAATAAGTATTTACCAATTTATTATATATTGAGAATGAGTTAAAAATAATATTTTTAAAACTGTTAAATCGAAATGATTTAAGTCACAAGCTATAAAGCAATTTTCTGCAAACTTTTTGATAAAAATATTTTAATAAAACGCTTCAAATTTTATTTTTTTGAATGCAAAATTAAAAATTAGTACAAGCAACCTCAAGTAAGGAAGTTGGTTCAAGTAATTATGGAATTTAGGCATCCTAATCAGCTAGAAAACGTGTTTGTTTGTTTTTGTTTTTGTCTTTTCTTCTTTTGATAAATAAATCTAGAAAACGTGTTGGCGTCATCAGTACGACGTAATCATACAAATAAGACAAGGACGCTTTTAAGATAAGAACCACGTATATATAAATTAGGATTACTTGTATTTATTTATATTTTTTTTAATTATACATATAATTATCAACTCTGATGATCATTTTAGACTGGGCCTGACTTTGACATTTTTTTACAAAAAGCCCAATGGGCTGATATTGAGTTCGAATTTGTGATTACTGGGCTTCAGTAGCCGGTACCTAAAGGAATTGTATTTTGACAGCCCAAGCCCATGTATCTTCCTCTAATATATTAATTTGAACATGAAGGCCCAGGCGATATTAATAATCAGAGATATTAACATAATAATTATTATTTTATTATTTGAAATGAATTAATTAATTGTTAGCAGTCATATTAATTTAATTAGTGATGATTGTGGACATAATTAAGGATATAGAAATTTGAAAAATTCAACTATTGGAGAAAATTAGGTTGAGAGAGAAGGATTATTATTAAATAAGTTGAGAAAGTGTGAGTGTAAAAGTGAAAGAGAAGGCACTAATTAAGGTGGTGGGATTATGAGTATTTTCATTGTAAGCCGCCTCTCCTGTCCTTTTCTAGTGGACTGATTATTGTCACGCACAAACATATAAGTTCCCTTATAAAAAATTACTATTCTTGGGAGTCGAACTAGGGACTTTAGAGCGAATATACCCCTATTTTAGAAAAATAAGCAATTCATCCCATTGTGTTCTGTAAAAAGAAGTAAATTATTCCCTTCGTACAAGAGGTGCAACACACTCTTTCTACTTGTAATTTTGATTAAATTTTACCTATAAAATAACATTTATACCCCTGAATTTAAATCGTAAGATTGTTTATAGGGTACATTACGATGACCTCCACTGAAATTTGATATAATTACGAATACTCCCTTGTTGTTTAAAAAATTACAATACCCCGTGATTTTAACGATTGTTTAACAATTATCCCAATTTGTTAGGTTTTCATTCATTTTTTGTGCTGAATTGACTGAAATGCCCTTGTGGATTAAAAATTCTAATTTTATTTATTTTTTAAAATTTTTCATTTTTTTACGGACTAAGTAGATACTTTTTTTTATAATTTTTAAATTTTTTTCATCCATCCCATTAGATATTTTTTATAAGTTTTTATTTTTTAAAAAAATCAGTAAGAGCAAAATTTACAATTTCATACCTCCATCAAAGGATTACATAATTTCATCAAACATTGGGGGTATTTATAATTTTTGAAATAATAAGGGTATATTCGTAATTATGACAAAACCTCAAAAGAGGTCATTGTAATGTATCCTTATACATATATATTTACGGTGGAGATTTGATAAGTAAATCAATGACTTAAATCTTTTCTTATTTAGATCAATTGTTCATATTTATATATAAGATCAATGGCTCATATCCATTTGAATTAGATCAATGATTCAGATTTATATAAGTTATAAATATAATTATAATATATATATAACAAGGAAAAAAATAATAATGTATCATGGGATATCTACATATATATAGGACTTAGTTGTAAAAAACAATGTAGATTAGAGCAATGTGGTCCATATTCTGATCCAACTATGATGAATACCTTTTTTGTTTATTGTTCCTAGTAATTTTGGCATCTTAATCGCCTCGAACTTCAATTTTGTAATATTATATATACGTGCATGCATGCACATGTGACACTACCACCTTTTACTTGTTACCAACTTCACAATTTCTTTTGTTCCTTGTGCTATGTGACATTGATTTTCACCTCCATATCAAATACACTTAATTATATATTTTGCTTTTCTTAAGGTAAGAGAATGGGGTTGGAGAGATTCGATGCAAGACCTACATATATGCAAATAATCATGCACTCTGTTTCCTCCAATATATAACCTCATACAGTCTTGAAATGCGAATCTGTCATCTTTGTAACAAAAACTGACGTGCCTCCAATTTATAACTTATTTTATCAATCAACAACTCATAAATAGGATATATATTCAGACAATCAGGAGCTCCATTTAGATCTGAATTGTGAGAAAAACAGTTGAAGAAAGCGGTATTTGTTAACTGCAAGTTTTCACAAGTTGTTAATGCGTTTTCACTTTCAAGACATATTGATATGGTGGAACATTTGATGTCTGTCCCATCCTCCTCCACTTCTATTACTTTACTGCTTCTGATGCTTACGTTTTCGGTGTGATTTTCGTGACTTCACATACTTTTTCTTTAAAACCAACAAAGCTAATTATACATTTTTATTTTAAATACTGAATGTGTGATTATATTAATATTTCAATATTCGATTAAATACTTTGTGATAACATTAATATCAGATTTTATTGTTGGGTAGATTAATTGTGTCCAACACAATTTGAATTATTATTTTAAATTAGAGTACATTGTAAATTGTGTGTCATTAATAGCTTGAGTGATAGAGAAGTAAATAAATCAAATATCCAAAAATACCATAGTATTTAAATTAATAAAAGATACTACCACTTATATATGCATAAGCCCAATAATTATTAATTACTCATTTCTCCACCCAATGTAAATTATATTGTACTTTGCGTAAAGTTGGACGTGCAAACAATTGAAGCGCTGCACAAGCGAAAGAGACGAAAAGCAAAGTCGTTAATATTGGAAACCGCTTTTGGGTATCCTAACATTTTTCTATACAATAAATAAAATAAAATAATATATATATATAGTACGAGAGTTTCCAGGCAGCAATGGAGAAGAAGGGTCCACGTCACCCTACTCGTTGAACCTCGTATAGTACACCACCTCTACCGACATTGTACTTACCCACTGCTTTCCCAATTCCACCTTCCGCCACTTGCACATTGTAAATTATTATCACGCCAAATTGCGACCGTATTTTATATAATTCATAATTATTTTATTATTATTTAAAGAAATTCTAAATATTTTTTCATGATATTTTATTGTAAAAAGTATTTTTAATTTTATTGTAAATTCATTATTCAGTAAAATTTTTTGTATTAAATAATATAATTTAACAATTAAAGTTTTACTTGATAATTATTTCAATGCTAATTTTTTTCGTTGCTATTGAATAATTTTCATATAGTGTAATATCTTAATAATTATACCTAAGAAAGAATGTGAAATTTGAAGTTGTTATGATGCAATTATAGCTAAATATATTTGTTTGAAAGAATTTTCTCGAGAACTCACACATACTTAGACCAAAAGGACTTAACGAGACGAGAATACGATTATTTTAAGTCTAAATTATTATTATTATTGTGGTGTATTGTTTTATGTAAATTTATTATTATATTAATATATTAACGGATGTGATGTATGATTAATTTAAAATATTAAGAAAAAAAATAAAAGAAAAAAGAGAGATATCACATGAAACAAATGTGATGATGAGCCACATTCTGAAATAAATGAGCTGGTGTGGAATAGGATCACATCGGATAACGTTGGTGGAGAATACAGGTGGCAGGTCAGGATTGGGTGAAAGAAGAACAATTTATTATATTATTATTATTATTATTATGATCAGAAAGGAGGAGTAGAGAGCGAGAGAGAGTGTAAGATGTGGTAGGCGTTGAAGAACTGGAACCGGGTGGAGCCGGTATGCAGTTGTCGTAATCAGTGGACCGTATGTTACCTGTTTTGGAATGTAAGTTTAGTTAAAAAGGTCTTTTAAGGTTGGATGGGTTACCGTAAGGGGAAGGAGTAGGGACCACATTCTTCTGTCTATACAACTCCCCACCCTCCTATCTGTAAGCTCTTTGGCTAAGGTTTTTTCCTAGTCTATTTGTAATTTTATTAAAAAAATATAGAATGTTAGTGTATTAAATCTAAATTCATGGGGTGTTAATGCAATTTTTCCTAGTCAATATTTACCATAATTTTTATTCGTGATTGTAACAGTTAATAACAACAAAAAAGAAAATATATTTATCTTAATAATTTGAGTAGTTGGATTTAGGTTTCATTTATAGAATTGAAAAATAAAGAATTGTGGGTATAGAACATTGATTATATGAAGGTGGAGAGTTAAGGTCCTAGGAAATTAATAAAACATTATAAGCATTTGGTTGCAATTGTGTCTTAGGGTTTGATTCTTATAAGAATGCGTGGTGGTCCCACCAACGCTCTTTCTCTCTCTCCCTCTTTATTGCTATCTGATCTATGTAGTACATGTACCTCAATACACCTGGTGGTTATGTACTATTCTATGCATATTTGTTATGATTTTAAATGATCGTAATCAATAATTATTTGATACAACTATTTAATTTTTAATTATTAATAAATCATAATTAAATATTATATTTTTTTTTATAGTATTGTTCTACTATATATACTATTTGTTGGAAAGATGAGACCCCTAAAGTGATCTGTCAGTTTTTTTTTTAATTTTTTTGTTTCTCCATCTATAAATTTAAATAAAAAACTTGAATTATTTGGCACTCACATCAGAATGGCACTTACACTATATTATTATTAAATTTTTAAATAACAATAAAAATATTTATAATTATGACATAGTGTGAGAAATGTCTCACCATGTTCAGGCTTTCTGATCGAGGTTACATGGTTTTCTTGTCGTCTTAGTTTTAATAAAATCATCGCTTTATTCTATAAAAAAATTAATGATAATTTTTAAATTTAAAATTTTTTATTTTGGGTTGGATAATGTGTTCGACATATATAAATTGTTGTACCCGCTACACATAATTACTGCGGTATAACTAAAATTAGTTATTATTACTTATTTTTTTTTTTGGGATATTCATTATTTACACCTAATTTGTGGTATGTTTGCACAAACACGCATGCAAATTGAAATTGAATTTGAATAAAATCTTAGATATATGTAGCTGTCGACTCAATCGAGCTGTGAAATAAATTACAATAATTTGGGTAATTAAATCACATAGTTTATTAATTAATGAAAAGATTTATTGGTCTAATTAATATTAAGTAATGCAATAAGATCATAAGTTAGGTAATTGAAATCCAACCAAAAATTTTGAGACAGGCAACAACAGGTCCTTCCAGATACATACATACATATGTCTTCGATTTTTTCAGTTTATTTTATATTACATGGTATATCAGGAGCATGTGTGGAGAATCAGTGTGATGATCTTTCACACCCAGCTATATATATATATATATATATACATATATATGTATTTGTTGTAATTATAATATTATTATCAATAATTTATTACTTTATAAGATTTTCTTTTTAATTATTTGCCAAGTTCTGAAAAAAAAAATATCTCTTAGTACATGGGTTCAAATTCTAATTTTTTTTTTTAGTTTTGGCTTGTTTTGGAATAATGTCTGATATTGAAATCATCATCCCCGTTTCATATCGAATGAAGACATATATATGTCTTAATTAGGGTATTCATCTACTTACGAGGTGTGTTTTTAGGAGGGTGGTTGAGGTTGTGCTGTCGGTCCGTTTTTTTTAAATTGTAGAATAAATTTGAAATCAAAACAAACATCGAATGTGTTTCGGTTCATACTTGGCAAAAATGATTCGATCGTCAAGTTAGATATAAGGTCTTTGCAGCTGGGAGATATAGCAAATGAAGTAAAAGATCGTATTTATCTGAAAGCTTGTCTAGTATAAGTTATGATTTAATGTTTATAGTTTGGACATTTGTATAGATCTTAGTGGTTGATAAATCCTTTCCACGTTTTCAATATCTACGCTTGGCAAATTGGTCGGTCAGACAATTATCCGACTCTACGCAAAAACACGTGAATCTTGAGTTGATTTTGATATTTTTTCTCTTTTTGAGGGGGATCTTTGTGAAACTCATACTTTTACTATATTAGAGATAGTTTTATTAGTGATGAGAACAGACAATACCTCGAGTAAGAGACTACATGTATGTATAA